>NC_135331.1:128557060-133372591 GCF_023851605.1 Tamandua tetradactyla
CATCATACTTTGGAAATAGACATACTTTCTTAAGGATTTATTATTATTAAAAAGAGAATAAGGTTTACAATAATTCAATGTCACAATTAGAGGGATCTCTTTCTTATTGGAAGGGCCAGAAGGCATCCATATTAATACTGTGTAAAGCTTATAGATAAGGATGGCTCTTTGAAAAGACTAGAGTTAGGACAGTGCATAAATGGTCAAAAATCCAGATCAGCTATTAGGGCTGAAGTTAAGTGGAAACGTTGAAATCTTAGGATTTACTTTTTTAAAAGAAAAATTATTTGTGTAACATACATAACATAAAATTTGCCATTTTAGTCAAGTTTTGGATCTTTATTACATTTATGTGTGCTACCATCAACACTGTCCATTACTAAAACTTCATCATACCAAACAGAAACTTTGCACCTATTAACCAATAACTTCTGTGTCTCCCTCTCCCCAGTCCCTAGTAAACTCTATTCTTTTGTGTCTATGAATTTGCTTATTCTACATATTTCATATAAGTGAAATCAAGCAATATTTTCCTTTTGTGTTTAGCTTATTTCACTTAGCATAACATTTTCAAGGTTCACCCATATTGTAGAACTCTTAAGGAGTAGCTTTTGTAAAAAAGAAACAAAGTTTTGCTCTAGACTTCCTCGTGGTATGAAATACTTTTTATCAGATGATAGTGCCTAAGTTCAAAGTAACCATGACTGAAGATGAGATCAGTGGCTACATGTTGACAAACTGTCATTTAGAAATTCATAGATGCTCTAATGGCCAAAAAGAGATTTAAATAATTCCTTTATTCATGTCAGCTGGGTAAGATCTTATTTGGCTCTCTCTTGACCCCTAAAATTCATGGTTTAGATCAAGACAGTGTTTTACTATGAAAGTTAAATTAGCCTGTTTAACTGCTTATGTCATCAAATTAGCTAAAAAAAACTGCAAAATCTACACTTCTTGTGAGCTATATAAACATTTCAATTAAAAAACAAATGATGGCTCTATTAATTTTAAGAATTTATAATTTGATGAGCTGAATTTTTTTAATGTAAGAATCCTTTAATCTCGTAATTTTGGTCTTTACAATTTATTTCAGTTTATGTTGAAATGAAGTTACCAATTTGAACCTGGGTGAGTCTGGATAATTAGCATAATATAGCCCAGATTTAAGTACTTATATTTGAGTACCATAATTATTTACACTGCTAGATTAAACTTACTGACAAAGTTGTTAACAATTGTTCGAATCTGTGTTTTGTGTATCACATTTTTCATGTATTGAGCCTTACTTTTCATGTATACTTAAATGCTCTTTATTTCTGTCTTCGTCTGTCAAATGTAGTAAATAACTAGACCCATTTCAAAGACTTGTTTGAGAATTAAATGAGATCATTTGTATAAAGACTTAGAATATCATAGAGTACACACTCAATTAGTATACAAAGTTTAAAATAGCTATTTGATAATTAAAACATTTAGATGAGGCAGGCCTTATTATTATTATTATCCATTTTTTAAATGGACAGTAGCTCACATAGCTAGTCACTAGCCGAGCTGAATTCAAACCCACTTCTTTTTGGTTCCTGAATCCAGTTTAGTGTGTGGATTCAAAGAGCTACATAGCAATGCATATTTTTGTTTAATGTATTCCAAATTCCATGAATCAGCTATCATCACGGTCCTGACTCAGTCCTATTTGGCTTTCTCACAGGTTTTTTTTAAAGCAGATTTATCAGCTTTAGATGGAGTTCCTACTTTCAGAACACAATACCAACTCTGTGGTTTTACAACTTTAAAAATTACTTATAAGTAAAAATTATAATAGATACAAGATTGTTCTTAAAGCCATGCCCTATTCACTCCCGTACAACCCTGTATGCTCTCTTGAGAAGGAAAGCAAGGATGGAATTGTAACAAGTCTTTTGGAATCTTAACACAAACCACAGACCAATAATCTGCACATACCCGGGAGAGGGTCTTCCATGTCACCAGTTGTGAATGCCAGGCTACAACGCATGAGCAAATCCACCCCACAGCTAAAACTCTACATGGATTTCCTCATTCCTTAATTTACCTAGAATTGTCAGGTATCCTGTAAATTCAAGACCAAAACACCATGCTTTCATCTTTATCGTCTTACTACATTGCTGTTTACTAAATTAATGAATTTGATAGTTTCAGCTCATTTTAGAAATGCAGCGGTAATGACAGCAACTGAATTCCAGATGGGCCTTTAAGACCACAAATGGGGGTGGAGGTGGGAGTGGCAGTTTTTAGTAGCTTGAGTTACTAAAAATGACTCAGAAGATTGATAAATTGTATTTTTGTGCAATTTGTATAGGAGGCTTTCTGTTAAATTCCAGCGTAAAGTAAAAAAATGTTTATTTCAATCTTTTGAAATCTTTTAAATTCATTAAAATTTAACCATGCAATCTAGATAATGAGCCTTTTTTTTTTCCTAAAGTTGTATGCGTGTCAAATCTTAACTAAATCTCCTATATAATGTGTAAGGCTTTATTGTTTAACCCAATTTCAGACCTCTGAAACAAACTTCTCTTGATTTAATCCCAAAAATATTGCTTTAGGGCATTTTTTTTGCTTCTAAAAGGCAAGCACCAAATATTGTGATATCAGTGTTGCAAATAAAGTACTGTCAAAGAATTAAGAACAAATTCGGTAGTTTTATAAATAGGCAATATTAAAAAGTCTGTAGCAAAATTATTTTGTGCTGCAAGCATAGGGAGTAAAAAAATATTTTAATGTGCAGTTCATTACATCACCATACATCGCTGTTAAAATGTGTTCAACTCAATTGTTAAATTCTTTCCTTAACACATTAGAATTATGGAATAATTCAAACAAATACAATATAGTTTTCTTGGCTGTTCTTAATTTGTCCTAGAACAGCCTTTCATAGGAAAGTTAATATTCACAAACAAATAACTTTTCAAAGAAGGTACATTTTAGGGTGAGATCAAGCAAAGACAAAATATTTAGGTCTGTGTAGCAGTGTGCAGGGCTGTTTAGATGAAAAGTAGAAGCAAATGCAATCAGCAATTCATTTGGCTCAAGGGAAATAAAGGTGAGCATTCCTGAATTATTGGCAACCTTGAGAAAATGCAGGTTTGTTTTTTAAAGGAGTATAAAAAAAGATTTGGGAAATAAGTAATTTTCTTTGCAAGTAATAAAAAAGAGTGTTAAATTTTTGGAATGTTGCAATAAATAGCTATGTTTCAGGTAGAGAAAGATGTGTTTTCAAATTTCAAAGAACAAAACTTTCTTTGTTTATCCCACTCTCTGGGGAAATGCTTTTAAAACTGAGGCCTGAACACTGCGTGCAGCATCAGGTAAATTCTGATGTGACTCTTCCATCCTCAGCGGGGGCCCCTCAGATAATCAGAGCAATTGTATAGAAACATAGGTTCTAATTGTCGCACATTGTACATTTCTCTAGACTTCATTGTAATGGGGAAAATTTATGATTTTACAATATAATTTTACTTCTTAAAGCTGCACTGTAGGCAGATCCAGGTGAAAAAAAATTATTCATACTTATTATTGATTCAACTCTTCAGCCTTTTACCTTCTTAGAATCAGAAAGATTCTGATTAAGGAAGTCTTAATTCCTTTTAAAATTATTTTACTCATTTCTCTCCTCTTCTCCATCCCTGCCATGACTGACCTGGCTCAGTCCCTATTTAATTCTCTCCCATTGAAACAGTCTCCTCATTGTATTGTTCCTTCTTCACTCTGTCTTCTGCACAGCCACAGGAGTCGTCTATTTAGGGTGCAGATGTGTTGATGGTGCCTTCCCCACCCCCCACCAGAGCATTGCAGTAGCTCCCCCAAACCAGCATTCGAGGACAAGCTCTAATCAGGGCACACCACGCTGCTTGTGAGCAGGAGCTACTGTCTCTCCATCACCTGTCCCTGGAGACCCTGGTTCAGCAACCCTGAATGCTCAGTGTCCTGACCTTCCCCAGCCTCTGCCTTTACCTGGGATGCACCCATAAAGCCCTTACTCTTTCCTTCTGCTCTTATTTCTTCTTCTAGGCTCAGCTTCCACGTTGTCTCCTCAAGGTGAGTTAGGTGTCCCTTGTCTGTGAGCACATGTCCTGGGCATATCTCAATCACTGCACTTCTATGTTGTCTGTAATTATGTGTTATGTTTCTGCCTCACCCAAAGAATTGTGATCTTTTGGGGGATACCAAAGCAGTGTCATACCAATCTCCACAAAACCAGAAGGGCTGAAAATTATGTAATTAAACCATCTCTTAAAGAAGTATTTTATTTGGCCAGAACCAAGGTACACAGACTTAAATTCTTGCAAAGAAGCACTTGCAAAATAAAGCCAGCTTGATCTAAAAATTAACAAGTTCAGGTGGGGTTTAGACGTATGTCAGTATTTTAGGTATTCCTTTATTGATATTTTATAGCATTTTTCCATTTATCCAATTATGTTTGTAATGTGTGCTTTAATTTTCTGCTAAATTGCAAGAATGTGCATGGCACTGCAAAGGAAGTAATTACCCAAGATGAGGATATTTGATACATTTGCTGTTCCTGTGAAACTTGCAAAACTATTCATTCTAAGAGATTTTTCTTTTAAAATAGAGTTTTTTAAAAGGGAAAATTCAATAAATGGTTTACTTGTGACTGCTTTTAAACATGAATATTTTGTGCCACATTTTTGTTTGTCTTAAAAAGTATGGCTAAGCCATACTTTTATCTCTAAGTTGTTAATAATAAGTTGTGAATAATAAGTTGTTAATGTTTTAAAAAATCTTATCAGTAATTCCTATTCTAGGGATGAGTTTCATATTTTTAGATACTATGCTTTTGTTATTATGATTGTGATTTGGAGGGATCATAAACTCCTTTGTTCCATTGTTTATGTATCAATAATAAATCTCTAGGAAAAAATATGCTGCTACATTTATGGAATGGTAATAGAATAATGTTAAATTTATGAAAGCCTTGATTGTTGAAACTCAAAAGATAAAACTGAAATATTAAAAAGTTCATTATTCGAGTCCTTAAATAATACATTCCAAGCATTCATGTACTCTTTATGTCTTTATAAATTGCCTTGTTTCTAATTTCTCAGCAATTACCCAGTGGGGACCATGCAAGGATAAAAATTTCCATATTTATCATCATTCAAAAGACTATTACATGCCTGTAAGAGGTGCTCAATGAATTCCTCTGTTCAGCTACAGTAATGACTTTCCTCTTCTTTGTATTATGTATTTATTATTTTGCAAAAATTAACATCACATGTAGAGTGATATATGCCAATGGTAATATATAATTTGAGGGACTCCTTCCTAATTAAAATGGGACAGTACTGTGAGTTTAAACTTTCTATGTACCTTATTCTTGCTTTTAAAAAAGATAATTTGCTTTTTCTGAAAAATAATTGTTTCAGGTTGGAAAAGTTATTTCCATTCACGTACATTTAAAGTTTCCTCTTTGCTTAGCTTTATCATTTCTGAAATTAGCAATCTTTCTAAACAGGGACTTCTAGAATTTGGACTTTATAGATTTCTGACTCTTTACTCTATCTGATTACAAATCTGTTAATCTAGTCATACTATGTAGACATTAAGTATTTTGCATTTAAAAGATAATTATAATGTCATTACATTAAATGTAAAAATTATTTAAGGAGAAGATGTGGCAGTTGTAGATTTTATTATGTCACCTCCCAGTTCAGAAATATAGAGAGGTGCTGTACTGGCTACACAAAAAGCTTAGTCAGCTTTCAGGTTGTGCTTGATGACTTTTTCATGGTGTCTTGGCTGCAAATAATTCAAATTAGTCAGTGTTTCTCCAATGATTTCTGTTCCTGTTGGCCTTTCTATCTTTGCTCAACCTATTTCTTCCACCTGATGTGCTTCTGTTTTATTCTTTTGTTGGCATCCACCTTTTCATATTAGAGAAGTCAGATTACAGAAATATCATATAGATAATACACAGTTCCCAAATACCCCCCCCCTTACAGACACACTTTCCCCTATTAACACGTTGTTAGTGTGGCACATTTTTTAATTGATGAAATAATGTTATTATAATTATACTATTATCTGTCATCCATAGTTTACATTAGGGTTCATTGTTCTAAAATTTTATTCCGGTAATATATATGCAATCTAAAGTTGTCCCTTTTGACCCCATTCAAATATATAATTCAGTGGTGTTGATTATATTCACAGTGTTGTACCATCACCACCATCCATTAGCAAAACTTTTCTGTCACCCTGAACAGAAACTCTATACCAATTACACATTAACTCCCCATTTTCTCCCTCAGCCAGGCCCCCTGATAGCCTATATTCTAGATTCTGACTCTGTGAGTTTGCTTATTCCAATTATTTCTTCTCAGTGAGATCATACGATGCTTGTCCTTTTGTGTCTAGCTTATTTCACTCAGTGTGATGTGTTCAGGGTTCATCAATGTTATCATATGTATAACAATGTCATTCATTTTTACAGCTTCCATCATACATTATACATTGTATATGTGATGGTTTGAAAGTAGTATGTACCCCAGAAAAGCCCTGTTTTCATCCTGATTTAATCTTGTGGGGAGCAGCCTTTTCTTTTAATCCTCCATTCAATTGTAGTAAGGAAACTTTTGATCAGATTACCTCACCGAGGTATGGCCCCCATTTATGGGTGTGACATTTTGATTAGGTAGAGAGGTGACTCCACCCATTCCAGGTGGGTCTTTTATTTACTGGAATCCTTTAAGAGAGGAAATATTTTGTAGAGAGTCAGAAATGACAGAGCGAACAGAAATTTCAGAGCAGAGCTGATGCAGATGCCAATACTTGGTGAACAGAGACATGAATGTTTGGAGATGCTTGGAGCCCAGCAGATGTCACCATGAGATGTTTAGCAGATCAGAGCCTAGAGAGAGCCAAGGGAACTGAAGAAATGAAAGCCAGCCCCAGAGAAGCAGAGTGAGGAACCCCCACAGGAACAGAGTCTGAAAACAGTGGGCCTCAAAAGTAAGGGAACTGCAGATGCCAGCATATGACTTTCCAAAGCTGTTCCAGACCCTTTTGCCTTCCTTGAATTAAGGTATTTTTCCCTGGATGCCTTAGTTTGTACATTTTTATTGGCTTAAAACTGTAAACTTGTAATTCATTAAATTCCCCTTTTAAAAGCCATTTCAGTTCTGTTATATCGCATTCCAGCAGCTTGCAGACCAACACAGTATGTATACCCCATATTTTGCTTATCCATTCATCTGTTGATAGAGAGATGAGTTGCTTCTGTCTTTTGGTAATGTGAATAATGCCACAATGAATATCATCATGGAAAATCTATTTTAGGCCCTGCTTTCAGTGCTTTTAGGTTATGTCTAGCAGTGGGATGGTTAGGTCACATGGCAATTCTGTACTTAACTTTCTTAGAAACTGCCAAACTGTTTCCACCGTGGCTACACCATCCTACATTCCCACCAACAATGAACAAGCATTCCTATTTCTCCACATCCTTTCCAACACTTGTTATTTTACTTTTTTTCTTTTTATAGTGGCCAACCTGGTGAGTGTGAAATAGTATCTCATTGTGATTTTAATTTGCATTTCCCTAAAGGCTAATGATGTTGAACATCTTTTCATATGCTTTTTGGATGTTTGTGTATCTTCCTTAGAGAAATATCTGCTCAGGTCTTTTTCCCTTTGTTCTGTTTTTCAATTGGGCTGTTTGCCTTTTTGTTGTTGAGTTGTAGGACTCCCTTTATATATTCTGGATATTAAACCTTTATCAGATATGTCATTTCCAAATACTTTCTCCTATTCTATATGTTGTCTTTTCACTTTCATGATGAAATCCTTTGGTGCACAATTTTTTTAAAATTTTATTTTAGCAAGGTCCCATTTATCTATTTTTTCTGTTGTTACTGGTGCTTTGTGTATAAAGTCTAAGAAATCATTACCTAACAGAACGTCCTGAAGATCCCTCCCTACATTTTATTCTAGGAGTTTTATAGTCCTGGTTCTTAATTTAGGTCTTTGATTCATTTTGAGTTAATTTTTGTATATGGTGTGACGTAGAGGTTCTGTTTCATTCTTTAGCAAATGGATATCCAGTTCTCCCAGCACTATTTGTTGAAGTGGACTTGACACTCATGTCATAAATCAATTGGCCATAGATGTGGGGAGCTATTTCTGAACTCTCAATTTTATTTCATTGGACTATAAATTTGTCCTTATGCCAGTATCTTTGCTATTTTGAACACCATAGCTTTGTAATAGATTTTAAAGTCGGAAAGTGTAAATCTTTCAAACTTTGCCCTTCCTTTTTGAATCGGTTATGGTTATTTGGGATCCCATATTTTTCCATATAAATTCGATGATTGACTTTTCCATTTTTGGAAAGAACACTGTTGGAATTATTATTGGGACTGTGTTACATCTGTAAATCACCTTGGGTAGAATTGACAGCTTGACATTTTTTTAGTCTTCCAATCCATGAGCATGGAATGTTCTTTTCATTTATTTAGGTCTTCTTTGACTTACTTTAGCAATGTTTTGTAGTTTTCCATGTGTAGCTCCTTTATATCCTTGGTTAAATTTATTCCTAGATATTTGATTCTTTTAGTTGCTATTGAAATGGAACTTTTTTCTTGATTTCCTATTCATATTCTTTGTTATTAATGTATAGAAATACTATTGATTTTTTTGCATGTTGATCTTGTACCCCACCACTTTGCCAAATTTGTTGAAATAACTCTTCATACCTGGGATAAGCCTTACTTAATCATTGTGTATAATTCTTTTAATATGTTGTTAGATTTGGTTTGCTACTATTTTATTGAGGATTTTTGTATATATGTTTATAAGAGATATTGGTCTGTAATTTTCTTTACCTGTGTTATCTTTATCTGATTTTGGTATTAAGATGACTTTGGCCTCATAGCATGAGTTAGGAAGTGTTCCCCTTTCTTCAATTTTTTGGAAGAGTTTGAGCAGAATTGGTGTTAATTCTTTTGGAATGTTTGGTAAAATTCACCAATGAAGCTAGCTGGTCTTGGGCTTTTCTCTACTGGAAAGGTTTTGGTGGCTGATTCAACCTCTTTAATTATTTTGGTCTCTTGGGATATTCTGTTTCTTCTAGAGTCAGTCTAGGTAGTTTGGATATTGCTAGGAATTTGTTGTTTTCTAATTTTTTGGCATATAGTTGCCCATTTTATTTCTTTGGGGTGGTAGTAATGTCTCCCAATTCATTTATGATTTATTTATTTGTCTCCTCTCTCTTTTTTTCCTTGTCAGTCTAGCTAAAAGTGTGTCATTTATTAATATTTTCAAAGAACCATGGTTTGGCTTTTTGAGTCTTTCTATTTTTTTAATTCTCTATTCCATTTACCTCTGGTCTAATATTGTTATTTGCTTTCTTCTACTCACTTCGGGATTACTTTTCTTTTCTTTTTCTAGATGCTCCAGATTTGAGGTTAGCTCTCTGATTTGAGGTCTTCCTCTTAACATGAATATTTAGATATAAACATCCCTTTCAGCACCACCTTTACTACATTCCACATGTTTTGGTTTGTTGTGTTTTCATTTTCATTTGCCTCAAGATATTTCCTAATTTCCCTTATGATTTCTTTGTTAATCCACTGGTTGTCTAAGAATGTGTTGTTTATTTTCCGCATAATTGTGAATTTTACAGTTCTCCTTCTGTTACTGACTTCTAGCTTCATGCCATTGAGTTGGAAAAGCATGTTGTATGATTTCAGTATTTTAAATTCATTGGGACTTGTTTTGTGACCTAACATACGGTCTATCTGGAGAATGATCCATGTGCACTAGAGAAGAATGTGTGTTCTGCTTCTGTTGGGTGAAGTGATATATATATGTCTGTCAGTTCAAGTTCATATCATACATGTCTTCTGTTTTCACTGCTCATCTTCTGTCTAGATATTCTATCCATTGTTGAAGGTGAGTGTGCTGGTTTGAAAGGATTTATGTGTCCTAGAAAAGCCATGTTTTCATTCTATCCCATTTTGTAAAGAGCCGTTTCTTCTAATCCCTATTCAGTTATCTACTTAAGATACAAGTAGGTTGCAAACTTGATTAAGTTATCTCCAAGGAGATAATATACTTAGGTAGAGACATGTCTCCACCCATTCTAAGTGGCCCTTGATTAGTTTACTGGAAACCTATAAGAAAAGAAGTATTTTGGAGAAAGCTTCAGAATGCCACAGAACTGTGAAGCAGAGAGTTCACCAGCCAGTGACTTTTGGAGATGAAGAAGGAAAATACCTCCCGGGAAGCTTCCTGAATCAAGAAGCCTGGAAAGAAAGCCAGAAGATGCTGCCATGTTCACCATGTACCCTTCCAGCTGAGAGAGAAACGCTGAACGTTTCAGCCTTCTTGAGCCAAGGCATCTTTCCCTGGATGCCTTAGATTGGACATTTCTATAGACTTGTTTTAATTGGGACATTTTCTGGGCCTTAGAACTGTAAACTAGCAATTTATTAAATTCCCCTTTTTAAAAGCCATTCTGTTTCTGGTATTTGCATTCTGACAGCTAGCAAACTAGAACAGTGGTATATTGAAATATCCTACTATTAATGTAAAATTGTTATGTCTCAAATCTTTCAATATGTGCATGTATTTTGTAGCTCTGCCATTTGGTGGAGATATATTTATGAGTGTTTTGTCTTCTTGCTGAGTTTATCCCTGTATTATTGGTATATAGTAATTGTCTTTGTCCCTTTTTGCAGGTTGTGACTTAATGTCTATTTTATTTGATATTAGTATAGCAACCTCAACTCTCCTTTGGTTCCTATTTGCTTGGTATTTTTTTTCCATTCTTCCATTTTCAACCTACTTGTATCTTAAAATTTAAAGTGAGTCTTCTCGTAAAAAGCATATAGTTGAGTCATGAGTTTTTATCCATTCTGCCAATCTCTTCCTTTTGATTGGACAGTTGAGTCAATTTATGTTTAGAGTAACTACTAATAATGCAGGACTTTCTTCTGCTGTTTTGCTATTTGATCTTTGTAAGTCTTATACATTTTTTGTCCCTCAGTTCTTCCACTAATGCTTAATTTCATTTTTATTTGATTTTTTTGTAGTGTACATTTTAAGTCACTTCACATTTCCTTCTGTATATCTTTTTCAAGTATTTTCTTTGTGGTTATCATAGAGCTTGAATTTAACTTTCTAAGTTTATAACATCCGTGTTTAACTTGATGCCAACTTACCTTTAGTAGCATATACATGCACTGTTCCCATACCTTATCCAACTTTTGTTTTAATTATGAATTATGTATTTAAACATTGTAAATCCAAATCCCTATGAATTTGTCATTCATTTTTATGCATTTGCTTTTTAGAGCCTTATGCCAGTTTGAAGCTCTTATGTACCCCAGAGAAGCCGTATCCTTTAATCCTCAGTCAGTATTGCTGAGTAGGATCTTTTTTATTGTTTCCATGGATATGTGACCCACCCAGTTGTGGGTGGTAACTTTTGATTAGATGGTTTCCATGGAGATGTGTCTCCACCCATTCAATGTGGGATTGCTTACTGGAGCCCTTTAAGAGGGAACCATTTTGGAAAAAACTTTAGAGATACCAGAACCAACAGAGTCCACAAAACCAGAGACCTTTGGAGATGAAGAAAGAAAACACCTCCAGGGAGCTTCATGAAACAAGAAGCTGGAGAGAAAGCTAGCAGTTGTCACCATGTGCCCTCCCAGCTGAAAGAGAAACCCTGAATTTCATCAGCCTTTCTTTTTTTTATTTTTTAACTTTTTTTATTGTGTAGCATAATATATATACAAAGCAAAGAAATGAAAAAGTGTTCTAGTTTGCTAGCTGTGAGAATGCAATGAAACAGAATGGCTTTTAAAAAGAGGAATTTAATAAGTTGCAAGTTAACAGTTTTTGGGCCGTGGAAATGTCCCAATTAAAGCAAGTCTATAGAAATGTCTATTCTAAGGCATCCAGGAAAAGATACCTTGATTTAAGAAGGCCAATGAAGTTAAGGGTTTCTCTCTCAAGTGGAAAGGCACATGGCAAACACAGTCAGGGTTCCTCTCTCAGCTGGTAGGGCACATGGCAAACACGGCATCATCTGCTAGCTTCAGATCTCCAGCTCCCTGGGAGGCGTTTTCCTTCTTCATCTCCCAAAGTTGCTGGCTGGTGGACTCTCTGCTTCATGGTTCTGTGGCTTTCTCGTGGCTGTGTTGTTCATCTCTGCTCTCTCCGAATCTCCCCCTTTCTCCAAAATATTTCCTCTTATATAGAATTCCAGTAAACTAATCAAGACCCACCTGGAATGGATGGAGACACATCTCCACCTAATCCAGTTTAACAACCACTCTTGATTGAGTCACATCTCCAGGGAGATAATCTAATTAAAGTTTCAGGCATACAATACTGAATAGGGTTTAGAAGAAACAGCTGCCTTCACAAAGTGGGATTAGGATTAAAACATGGCTTTTCTAGGGTACATACATCCTTTCAAACCAGCACAAAAAACAATAGTTTTCAAAGCACTCCTCAACAAGTAGTTTCAGGACAGATCTCAGAGTTTGTCATGGGCTACCATACGATCCTCTCATATTTTTCCTTCTAGCTGCTCCAGAATATAGGAAGCTTGAGGGCTTCAATTTTTTTTTATCATCACAATCGATCTTTTTTCCTTCTTTTTCGTGAAAAATAACACATATACAAAAAAGCTATAAGTTTCAAAGCACAGCACCTAAATTAGTTGTAGAATGTATCTCAGAGTTTGACATGGGTTACAATTTCACAATTTTAGGTTTTTATTTCTAGCTGTCTAAAATATTGAAGGCTAAGAGAAATATCAGTTTAATGATTCAGCATTCTTATTCATTTGTTAAATCCTATCTTCTCTGTATAACTCCACCATCACCTTTGATCTTTCCATCCCTATCTTTAAGGGTGTTTGGGCTATAGCAATTCTAAATTTTTCATATTGGAAGGGTCTGTCACTAATATGGAGTAGGGAGATGGAACTATCTGATGTTCTGGAGAAGCTTGACCAGGTTTCAGGACTTAACCGGACCAAGGACCCATCTGGAGGTTATAGGTTTCTGGAAAGTTACTCTAGGGCCTGGAACCTTGTGGAATCTTGTATATTGCCTAGGTGTTCTTTATGATGGCTGGAATGGTCCTGATTGGGGGTTGGCAGGTTATGATAGGTAGCAAGGTCTAACTGAAGCTTGCATAAGAGCAACCTCTTGAGTGGCTTTTCAACTCTATTTGAACTCTCTCTGCCACTGTTACTTTATTAGTAACACTTCTTTTCCCCCTTTTGGCCAGGATGGAATTGTTGATTCCACAGTGCTAGGTCTGGATTCATCCCTGGGAGTCATCTCCCACATCACCAGGAAGACTTTCACCCCTAGATGTCATGTCCCACATAGAGGGAAGGGCTATGATTTCACTTGCAGAGTTGGGCTTAGAGAGAAAACAGCCACATCTGAACAATGAAAGAAGTCCTCCAGAAGTAACTCTTACACATGCCTATAGTTAGTCTAAGCTTCTCCACTACCTACATAAGCTTCACGAGAGTAAGCCTCATGATTGAGAGCATGGCCTATTTATTTGGGTGTCCCCAAAGTTTGACACACTATCAGGGATTCCCTAATGGTAAGGTTTTATAGTTCCATATTCTTTCTCCCATCCTTCTGGGGACTTTGTCAATACTTTTTGATTATCTGCTTTATATACTCTAAGATGTATCCAGACATTACAATAATCTATACAGGATTAAAGGACTTCTTTCTTATTCTGGGCTCCCTGTGTTTCATATGTTCAAATGAGCTATACAGATAGGTTGAATTGGGTTATGCACTTCATCAACCTTTCTTGAATGAAGGTAACCTCTTGTTGGTGCCTTAATTTGGACATTTTCATAGCCTAAGAACTGTAAACTTTCAACTTAATAAATTCCCCTTTTTAAAAGCTATTCTGTTTCTGGTAAGTCACATTCAAATAGCTTGTAAGAAGTACAGGAGTTATACTAGAAAGGGAGAGTTATACTAAACAGTATAAAACAATAGTACTAGCATTTATAACAACCCATATGGTTACTTTTACTGCTACTCTTTATTTCTTCATGTCACTTCAGTCCTCTACCTAGTGTCCTTTCCTTTTGATCTGAAAAACTCCCTTTAACATAGTTTGTAGGGCAGATCTAGCAGTAATGAACTCCCTCAGCTTCTGTTTATCTGGAATTGTCCTAATTTTTTAAAAACGTGTCTTGCCAAATATAAAATTCTTATTTGGCAGTTGTTTTCTCTCAGCACTTAAATCATTTTGTCCCACTGGCTTCTTGCCTCCGTGGTTTCTAATTCGAAATCAGCACTTAATTTTATTGGTTCTCCCTTGTACATAACATTGCTTTACTGTTGCAGCTTTTAGAACTTTCTCCTTGTCCTTGGCAATCACCAGTTTGACTACTATGTGTCTGGGCATGATTCTCATTGAGTTATCCTGTCTGGTTTTTGATAGGCATCTTGAATATGCATATTCATGTCTTTCATTAAAGTTGGGAAGTTTCTGTCATTATTTCCTTGAATGGTCTTCTCCCCCTTTCTCTTTCTTTTCTCCTTGGATTTCCATAATATGCTTAGTGGTGTCCCACAGGTCTCTTACTATCTGCTTATTCTTTTTTTCATTCTTTCTTCTTTCTGTTCCTTAGCCTGAATTAATCCAATTGTCTTCTCTTTGAGCTCACTGAATCTTTCTTCTGCAAGCTCCAATCTGCTGATGAAATCTTCTTCTAGGGAATTTTTCATTTCTGTTTTGTGGTCTTGTACACCAGTATTTCTGTTTAGTTTCTTTTTAAAATTTGTTTCTTTATTGAGATTCTTATATTGTTCATTCATTGTTTTTCTGATATCCTTTAGTTCATTTTCTGTGTTTTCTTTTGTATCCTTGAACATATTGAGAGTGCTTTTTTTAAAAAAAAAAAGTCTTTCTTAATTATATCCAAAATCTGGTCTTTGTCCTTGAGGATTTCTGAGCTTTTATCTTATTCATATGGATGGGCCATAATCTCCTATTTGATTTTCTTGTGATCGTTTGTTGCACAATGAACATTTTGAAATTTTAAAGTGTTAACTCAATGATTCCACCCTTGATTTGTCTATCCTTTAATTTGTATCCAGCCGGTGATGTGCCAGAATTTTCCTTGAGTGCCAGGAGCTAATAAAAACAAACTAATGCAAAAAACACATTTCACAGTCTTTGCATGTGGACTGCACCTTAGTTAGTGCTCTCCTTTAGCCCTCTTATCAAGAAGATGAGCCCAAAACAAATGCAAAGTGAAGGATCCTCTGTGTTTTCTGAGCCTGTGTCTTGTCCTGGTCTTCTGCTTTCTTGTGGCCTTAGAAATCCCTACATTTGTAAGAATTTGTGTGCCCCATCTGTGCATGATGGCACAAGCTGTTTAGAAGAGGGGTGGTGAGGGGCCATCAGTTGTACCACTAGCTTCTCCTACTATTGCATAAAGCTGTGTTTTCTTAATTTGACCCTCAGACACTTACTGCAACCCTTTAAATGTCTGCTGGAGTTCTGAGGAAGATGGCTCTGCCAGTTTTTTGCTAGTTGTTCAAAGATTCTTCATTGACAGAAGCTCTGTTTCTACTTTCCCTCCATTTTTTTTTTAACAATTTTATTGAAATGTATTCACACATCATACAAACCATTCAAAGTATGCAATCAGTGGTTCCCGGTATCATCACTTAGTTTTGCATCCATCCCTATCACTTTCCCTCCATTTTAAAAAATTTGTTATTTTTATTAAAGAAGTTGTGTGTTTCCAGAACAATCATATATAAAATACAGCATTCCCTTATTCTACACCACCGCCAACATCTTGCATTGGTGTGGAACAGTTGTTAAAATTGATGATAGCACAGTTTTATAATTTCACTCTAATTTTGAGGCTATATCCCATCCACATCATCCCCTTAGCCACATAGTGAGGTGGTGGCGTTCTTCATACTTGAACCTTGAGAATTCCTAAATAACTACCTATTCATTTAAGCTTACATGGAAGTTGTAAGAACAGAAGTGCTGGATCAATCATTAGATTGCACTGCATTTCCAGCAGTCATCAGTTGGTTTAAACAGAAGGTTAAAACTAGAAGATGTCTTTATATTGAGTCCGTTTACTTTTTCTCAGAGTTTAATTAGTATGAATAGGGTATATTTTGCCCTGATATAGATGGTAGGATTACCTCAGTAGAGTTAGAGAAATGCTAGTCGCTTCTTTATGGAGACTTTATGCTTTCCTAAGCATTAAGTTAAGGAAGGTGCAGATTGAAATGTTGAAGAATTTTTAATTGTGTAATTGTTATGTAATATAAGATAAAAATATTTAATTTTTTTGGTACATCTGTCTTACTAAAATAAAAACAACAGTTTTTTTCTACAAAAAGTTAAACAAAGAATTGCAAATTAACCATTAAAATAAGGTTTTATACTTGCATAAATTGATTTTGCAGTAAGTAACAGATTTTTGCTGTTTGAAGAGGTTGTTAATTTACTTTGGCACTTTGGCTAAATGAGGTTGCCAAAATCAGAATATTGAAAACTATAAAAATCAAATTTAGTTAAAACATCACTCAAAGTATAGTTGTATTTTCTCTTTTATGATGAATTATTGAGTGACTCAGAAACGAAGTACCTATTAGCCCCTTTAAATCTAAATTTATTATCTCTACTTTTATTAAAGCAAGATTATCAAGATATTCTTAGAGTGCGAACTTGAAATATAAAGGATGTCTTCTGATTAAGTTGGGGGAATCTGATAAATTAATATTTTATAAAATATCTTGTTACAATAGAAATTTAGCAGATATCTGTTTGAAGGTAAAAAAATTTAAGAGATGTATTTATTCATTCATTCCATAATTATTGACATTGTCTGTGATGAACACTGTCGTAGGTACTTAGGATGGGGAAATGAGTTACGTATTAGTCCTCGGAAATTTTTAATCAAGTGGGAGGAAACAGAACTGTAACAGAATAAGAACAGTACAAATAATATATGCTATATGGGTGTGAGGATGAGATGTAGTGGGAGCGCACAGTAAATAACTGCTTACTTTGCCCATGGCTTTGTGGTGGGTTCTAAAGTATTTACATTGTGTGTTATAATATATTCGTATAAATGCGTATCTTTGTAATTGCGAAAATATGAATTATATGCAAATATGTACATAAACATAATACATATTTATGTTTTTATCAATTTTATGAATAATAGTCCATAATAATTTGTTTCAAATTCTTCCCATGCCCAAATCACCTCTTGACATAAGATTAAGTAAATGGGAAAACATATTAACTCCTATAAGCAATAGCCTTTTCATTTTAATCATTTTCTAAGGTGACATACAAAATTTGCATCATAATGCCTTGAAGGCATCAAGGTGCCTTCTTAAATACCTAATTTAAAACCAAGGCATAATTTAAGCATGAAGGAAAATATGACGAACAGGTACTAAAGTACTGAACAATTTTTCTGTAGTAAACGACACCATTTGAGAGTATGAAGTGCTATCTTCATCTGTTCCCTGCTTGTCAAAAGAACAATACTTACTACCACATGTAATAATTTTCTATGCTCATTTGTATTCATAAGCACGAAGACACCCACACCAACATAATCACTGTATCTGTATTATTCTTAAAATATTTCTAGGGAAAACTTATTAACTTAATTCCTTCTTGGTTTCCATTTTAGGGACAGAGAGGTCTAACTAACATGGTTATACAATCTACGAGTGTGTGCATACCATTTAAACATGTGCCCCAACTAGGATTTCCTCTTGGGAATGGCAGTTAGCTACCTTGTAAATGGTTTTTTGATTTACAAGTGCATTCACAAAGCAAATTGTTTTTTAAAAATATTGATCATTTCCATTAACTGTGAAATTTTGAATTTCACAAATGTTACCTGTCCTATTAGAGATTCGTTGTGATAAATATTCTTTTAAATCAAGACATAAGGTTCTAATTTAACAGTTACAAAGTTGTCTTGATATTAGAAATTTTTTGGCTGTGATCCTTGTCTCACCAGTGGGCATTATCCAGCTTTTGATTTGCATGTGTATGTGCATTTATTTTAGAAGTTTAAAAAAAATAGTATGATGCTTTATATACACATTCAATAGGAAATAAAGTTTATATTTATTAGCTGAAAAAATATTGAAAACCATCTGAAAATAACCCTTTAGATGAATTATAGCTAAGATAAAATATGTGAGTACTCAATTTATTCCATGTTCCTTGAATTTCCGGGGTTTAAATTATTCGTTAACTTGACAATAGTTAATTTAGGACAGAATAGAAACTAGGAACCAATTGTGCATTTTATATGTGCATGTTTAATCATTCAACAGCTACTGAATTTCTTAATAAAATTGGAATAAAAAAGTTTGTTTTTTTTCCTATTAGCTAGCCACAGCAGATGAACACATGCCAGGTATTCAAGGTGCACAGCTGGCATTCAGGCATTTAACCAATCAGCCAGCACAGTCAAAAGTCGAAACCTGACCTGGGCTTTTACCCAACTTTAGCTCTAAAACTGTAGTTTTTCCCCATCTAAGATGTAGACCTTCTTATTCCCTCCATTTTTCTTTCAACAGTCCTAAAACTTCAGTCCCATCACCTTCTTTCAAACCTGCTGATTCAGGGCCTTTGACCACTTTTGAGGAAAGTCGTATGTCTTCAAGTTTCAAACACAGTTTTTAAGAAATCTGCCTCCTGCTTAGCTATAATTTTTATTTGCCCTCCCCCTCGTTGACATCCTGTTATATTTCCAAAATAACTGCTCTCTATAAAAGAGCAGTTATTTTGGAAATAACTAAAGAATTCTCTTCATCCTTTATTTCATTGGTTTCTCTCTCACTTCACCCGGTCCTACTTTGAGACCTTGTCAATATGTTCTCCACACCACATGCAAAATGCTTTTCATTTTGTCTTTAAAAATCCCACCAGACATCAAAACCCATACCATGTCTTAGCTTTTCATGAGGTTATCCCTGAGCTCTCCTCTGCTCTAGCAACTCTATAAAACATCCAAATACTTCTTAGCAATACAGGATAGCAAGGACTCAGTGACCGGTGTTTTATGTTGTACTCTGACGAGTCATCTCTGTAACATGGTCACAGCTTTTTAAGAGAAGGACCCATGCCTTATTTTTCCCTTAATCCCCACCTAGAATACAAAGTGACAGTGGGAACTCAGTAAATCCTCATTTATTGAGTTGATTAGAAAGATTATTATGAAAACTTAAAATCAGTGGTTCACAATTCAGTGAGATTTTTTCCCCCAGGGCACATTTGGCAATGTCTGTAGACATTTTGATGATCGCAGCTGGGGTTTGCTACTCTCATCTAGTGGGTAGTAGCTAGGAATGCTACTCAACATCCCATAATGCACAAGACAGCCCCTTGACCTCTCAACAAAGAATTATCTGGGCTCAAAACATCAGTAATGCAGAAGTTGAGAAGCCTTTCTTTAAATAGATGTTACCTTTCACCATAAACAATAAAAGATCTTATATTTCCTCCAAAGGAAAGACTCTACAGATTCAACCATGGGACACAATTATCTGCAAGTTCCCTCTTTCTTCTCAGTGTTATGGAGTGGCAAAGAAATGCCCCAGGTATAGCCAGAGGTGATTTGTAAACTTTGTTCTCTAACCCTCACATGACTACCATTGTAAAATAAAAGGTAAATTGAGTCCACACTGTATTTAGTAAAAACATAGTAGGACTCCCTTTGATCCGTTAATAGCAGCTATCTTTGTTCTTCCTAAATTTATTCTTTGCTCTGTGCTATTCAGCAATCTTAACCCTTTCTTATTCATGTCACCTCTTGTAATAAGTTTTTTGGCCAATGTTTTTATTGATATTTACCTTTTAATTACAACTAAATGGTGTTTCATGAATTGTGTACTTTTTCCGAATCACTGCTGATATCAAGATGTATTTTACGTGTATTAAGAAGACATATAGAAGGGAGTCAGTATAGAAAGGATATTTTAGAAAAAAATTGAAGTGCAGAAGGGGCAGTTCTTTTAGATGTTCTAAAAGCATGAAATTATTTGGAATTTGATGCTATTTCAAAGAGAAAAAGGTTACGTATTAAACAAGTGCCTTCTTTTGTGCATTCCTTCATGGGGAGAGACAAAATAAAAATGGCAGTAGGTTTAGTTAGTCTTTGGGTGCATGTACTTTTCAACAAGTAATCAGGTTCCCACTAGAATATTTTTGAGGATAGAACTCAATATTCTAAGAATTTGCAAATATTAAATATATAGCTTAATCCTTACACCCTATTTTTTTTACAAATTCCAAAATAATAAATTATCTATAATATTGTTCAATTTCCTTCCTTTAAAGATTATCTAAAAATAAAACAGGCATAGGCAACATATCCAGTTTCTTAAAAAATTTGATTTGGAGTAAGAGCCATTCTAGATGTGTGCTTTTTTTTGTCATTTATTTATTTCAACTTATTTCAGTTTATTTCAATCCATACAAAACATCCAAATAATTTGGTTATAGAATCCCATTCATTGGTGAACTAAAAGACCCTCCAAGTGAATAATGATCAGGGATTACATTTGGTCCTTGGAAAGGAAATATTTCTAGAAATAAAAATACTGTTAATCTCTTTCTCCTGTCATTTTCATAGCATTCTGATGGCAGTTTTATTGCTCCTAGCAGAGATTTGGCCCAGAAAAGCCATGCTTAAACTGAGGGTACACCCTGCTAAATCAAAATGAATTATGAAAACTAGAAATGCTACAAATTCTCTTCATGTTCTGCAAATAATTTCAAGATGTTTTCCATGAACTTTCATTATTTTTGCTTTTTTTAATTAATTCATTCAGAAAATATTTATGAAAAGGTACGTGTACCAGCTACTAGATTTTAAATGCAAGTCACTGGAGAGCACAACATTCTTCTTGTCCTATAGATTACAGTCTGATGGGGCACAAATAGATATGAATGAGATAATCATAGAAATGAACATACTCATTTAATCATTCAAAAATATGCATTGAGTGATTTCTGTGTTCCAAACTTCCAGGCTTGGCGGATACAGTGTCTGAGCTCATGTAGCTTACATTCTGATGGGCAAACAGTAAACAAATAAATCGATATTATGGCAAGAAGAAAATAAGCTATGTGAGAACTTAAAAGCTTGGGGATTGTGAGAATGTATTAGAATTTGGTCAGTGGTCAGGAAGGCTCACTGAGGAGATGATATTTGATCAGAGACCTGAATGTAGAAGGAGTAAGCCATGAGAAGCAAATTCTAGGCAGGAAGTGCCTGGCATATTAGGATCAGCAAGGAGAATAGATTGAGTGAGGCGGAGAGTTGTAAGAGATGAGATCAGAGAGAAAGGAAGGGGTCAGATATTGTACAAGAAAATAGTTTGGGTTATTAAAAACCATGGGAAATACTTAAGTACAGTGTTAGCTTATTATTTTTTTTGGCATGGGCAGGCACTTGGAATTGAACCCAGGTCTCCGGCATGACAGGCGAGAACCCTGCCTGCTGAGCTGCCGTGGCCCGCTCCAGTGTTAGCTTATCTTAAACTGGGAAATCAGAGGAGGCTTCCCTAAGAAGGTGACCTTTGGACTGAAAACTGGAGGATGAATAGGAGTTAACCATTGAAGAGATGCATAAAGGAACATTTTATGCAAAGGCACTATATTTGGAGAGCTATGCTATGTATATTTGAGAATCTGAAAGAAGGCCCATTGACTGAAGTTCAGAAAACAAGAGTGAGAAAGGTACATGGAGCGATAAAAGAGATGGGGAGAAGCAAACCATTCAAGGTTTGGTAGGCTCTGTGAAGGAGTTTAGTCTTTAACTCAAAGTAGCTGATATTAACATATTTATTATTTTTAAAGCATTGAAGAATTGGAGTTGGGAAAGATTGCATGCAGAGAGATGTGTTCCAAAAGTAACAGAGATAAACTAGCTTAGATTGGGATGGTGGCACTGGAGATGGAGGAAAGTCCATTGGTATTTGGGGATAAAGTTAACAAGACTTGGGATTGGATTGGAAACAGGAGAGAAAAAGAGGAAGTTATCAAAGATAACTCAGTTTCTGTTTTTTTCAGATAGAAGAAAGTTGGTGCCATTCTTGAGGTAGAAAGCACTGATTCATGATTTTATCCCCAAACCTGAGCAGCTCAATCTTGAACATTTTAAATTTGAGGTGCTTCTGAAATAATTAAATGGAGAATTAGTAGATGGATAAATTAGAGAAGAGTTGGGGACTAGAAAAATGAATTTGAGGTACATCAGGATAGACAGATTATATAGGTAGGTAGGTAGGTAGATAGATAGGTAGATAGGTAGATAGATAGATAGATAGATAGATAGATAGATAGATAGATAGATAGATAGATAGATAGATAGATAGATAAAGTACATGGATAGTAACTGAAACCTGCTACAATATAAGATGCATATGGAGAAGGGTTTTGTCTGTTTTGTTCCAATGATGCCTTCCAAGTGCATGGAATAGTGCTGACATATAGTCAACATTCACTAAATATGTGTGGAAGAATGAATAGGTAGCCTAGGGAGAAAACTTAATATGAAAAGAAAATCAGGTCTAGGATAAAACCTTGAGATTGGATAGAAGAGAATGAATTTAAAAAGGAGCAAGCGGAGAAAGGAAGGAAATCAGTACAGTCTGATGTTCTGGAAGCCAGGGGAAGAGAGCCTGAGAAGAATGAAGGAGAGGCCATCCTCTGGAATGAGTGGCATGCAACAGCAAGCCTCGCACATGCATGAACACTGCTGAATCATGACAAGTAGACAGGCTTTAAAATATGCATATCTGTTTCTCACTGTTGTCAGTCTTTGAAACCAAGGAAGACTGATTTCTAATGTATAAATGTACCTCAATTAACAGCCTCTTGGAATCACCTTTGGAACCACTCTCCGACACATTCCTGCTATGGGTGTATATGTATATGTGTATGTGTATGTATATGTGTACATCAAAATTCTTGCCATCAAATTATGACCACAGTGACAGTTAGGGAAAAAATGTTTTCAAATAGTAGAACACCAGAAGATGCTCTTGACAAGTTCACTTGGAGTCTCCTCTCTGGATGAAAACTCATCCGGAGCTATCACCTCCCCTCCCCCCTTTCATTTCACTCTGTACTTCCTTGCACTCTGCATAACAAAGGTTTTACTACTTCTTGCATAACCACAGGATGAATCATAATTAAGATTTGGATGAGTGATAAAGAATAATTTCATTTCCCCTCCTATATGTATGCTTTTTAAAAAATAATAAATTAAAAATTTTTTAATAAAATAAAAATTGATATTCTGGTGAAAATTTTAATAAATTTCCAAGATTATATGTATAATTTGTCTGATTCTAGTTATTATCATACAAATTCTCTGCATCACAGGATAGAGTACGCTCTGGGGACTGTTCCTGACACTCATTAGCATGGTTTTCTTAGAATTAAATTGGGGCCACATCTTTCAACCTAGAGATCAGGGATATCCTGTTTCTCCTTCTCATCTGGATGGCTTCTTCCTTGAGGATGATAATCCACTTGACTTTCACATATCATTATCTGCTGTGAAGAATAATGAGAAAAATAATGAGAAGCAAATTAGTCTTTGGGTTTAAATTGTAACCGTAGACAGTAAATATTGTTTAAGGAATATTGCTCCCTCTCCCTGCTTTATTTTTCTTCAATAACACTTACCCTCCTGAAATTTTTATTATATGCTTATTACTTTTTTGGGTTTTTACCTTTCCCTTGGATAAAAAGAAAGCTAAAAGAAGGTGGGAACGTAGTTTCTGGTTTGTTACATCCCCAGACCTAAAACTAGCCATGATGTGTTGTGGATGCACAGTAATAAATGCATAAATCCGTATCTGAATACCAAATATTAGATATAACAGTGTTGGTTGAGTTTGGAACTTAATATGGGATACAATTCCTGACATCAAGTCACACATTTGTAATCCAAACAAAGACTGGCTTGCTAATATCTGTAGCTGACTTTAGAGCCAGAACTCCAAAAGCTCCAGCCCCACAGCAGACATTTACAAACGAGGGTTGAATGTGCACTTTGAACTCAAGATACCCCAAACCCATTTCCTCTTTTATTATTTTTCTGCTTCCTGCCCCAACCCACACAACCAGCACCTCTTTCTCATCTTTGAGAGAAGTATTATTATCTACCTGCTCATTCAAGATGAGAGTTTCCTCTCTCTCGCCTCATTCAGACATCAACAAATTCTATTAATTTTGCTTCTACAGAATTTTATGGTCACACCTTCCTTCTGAACCATCTGGTCCCTGTCCTGGTTCCTTACGATAATGTCCTTCTTCTGGATAGTTGTAGTAGCCTCCTAAGGAGTTCTGGTGTCTCTAGTCTCTCTCATCAGGTCCATATTCCATATTGTCAGCCAAGAGCTGTTAAAATAAAATAATAATTAATTGATGAGAACATTCATTAGTTGATAAACCAACATTAGTTAGGTGTCTATTGTGTGTTTCTATTATAGGCTTAGCAAATAGTCCACAAGAAGTCCCCAGCCTAATAGAGGGACATAGAAATTAGACATGCTCCTGACACAACCCTTCACAAAAATATTCAGGGGCTTCTCATTTACAGTAAATAAAATTTAACCTCTTAGATTGATATTCCCAGGCCTTTACATGCGGGCTCTTCTTGCCTTTTTAGATCCCTCCTGGTCCATTCTCAAGCCTCTAAACGTGAGCAACATGCATGGCTCCTGTGCAGTTTCCAGAGGGGTTTACACTTCCATCCGGGTTGTGCCTTTTCTCACTTGATTCTCCTAGCTGGAATGAATTTCCCTTTCCCTTTCATCTTTCACATGTGTTAAAATCCCATTCATTACACAACCATGTGATGAAATTGTGAGCCATTGTTTATAACTGTGTCAAGAATGTTTGTCAAGAATGTTTGTATCTTTGTTTGTTGTTCATAATAAAAATATATATATACAAAAAATCCTATTCATTCCTAGAAGCCTACCTCAAATGGCTACCCATGAGCTCTCACCTACTACCCTGGGCTGAATGAAGCCTTCTGGGTGCTCATAGACTTTATTTATTTCTCTAGAAGAGCAGGCACTTTTGTCTGCTGGGGAGAGGGTGGAGTGGGAATGTTTCTCTCTTACCAGATTCTGTACACTTAAGTCACATGAGCTCCTGTTAAGGTATTATTATTATTATGCTTCAGGTCTCTTATTACTAAGTCTTAAATCTTTGCTTAATTAACTTACTTGAAGTATCAATTTTTTATTAACGGATGTATTTCTAAGGAGTTCCTATATTGCCTCTGACATGCTCAGAAAAATGCTAACCATGGCTGTGCAATGCTGCAGTGGCTACTTGTGCTCTTTTTCTCTCAAGTTCTCGTTCTCTGAGCTGCAGCAATGGAAGGTGCTATTTATAACCCCTTCAGCAGGAAGGCCCACACTCTCCTTGGAGTTCAAAATGAAAATGGATCCTCAACTAAACTTAAAAAGAGCCATCCTAACACATCTTATGCAATACCGTTAAATACTTTACTTCTCCATTGGATGTAGCTCAGAGTAGTTGCTTGTCTGTCTCATGCATGATACTGTGCATTGTAAATAGATGCGAAAATATCTGTTTATCATAAATCTGGATAGTGATAGCCTTGGGCATCATTTTGAGAGCTTCTGTGCTTTCACTAACATCCTTCAGCCTTAGAGCTTAATAGTCAATTGATATATGTCAGATCTGCTTCATGTATGGGCTAATTTTCTTTCAGTTTCTGAACGATAACTGTTAATGTCAAGCAGTTAAAAAATAACAGAAACATGATTTCCCCGTAATATCCATGAGGATCATATTCATGGGCACCAGGGAGTCTGGGCAATAAATCTGATGGATTTTTACCATCATATTTAGAGGAAACAAATTAATGCTAGAAACAGTTTTCCAGTAGGAGATAATAAAGGAAATGGGCAAGTAAAAATGAATGTTGCAAAAAGGAGAAATGCAGTCTCTGTGAGCAGATTGTTTTTTCGTACATCGGGTGGAAACTTTAAAATGTAGGCAAGAGTTTTAAAATACATGATTTAGTTAAGTAACATTGCATTTGTTCCTGTCTTTAAATAGATGTCTTTCTATTGAGGACAAATTGATGTTTAAATATGTTTTTTTTTTGCAAAGAAGCACTAGCCAGATTATTTACTAGTGAGTATTTCTTTAACTGGACAGAGGTAAGTGAGAGTGTGATTCACCTGTAAAGCAGCCAGTTTCAGGCAGGTTGTTGCAGGTGGGGAGGAGGATAACTCCCGTCCCTATCATTGAAGAATCATTGACGAACTTGCACAGCACCTGGCAGCGCACACGGAGGTGTATAAGCAAGGATCCCAACCTGTCCCAGGTCCCCAGGCCAAATCCCTTAGGGACTCTGGCTCCTACCTTCTTAACTTTGCTGTTAAATGCAGTTACAGACCCTTGTGCATTGTACGCTTGCAAGAAATATTTGCCTGATGATTATTGTGAAGACTCTCTTGAGATTCAGACAAATTCCTGAAGAAGCATAGCGTGAAAATGTAAGAAAGAGCAGAAGGAGCCAATTCTAAACTTCGCTGAAGTCAGCTCCTGCTTTCACATAATAATGAACTTCCACAGTCCTTCACTAAAATATAAAGAGGATCAACCTTTTTCTTGGCTAGAGGCCATGCACCAATTTAATAGCATGTAATTTACTTTGAAATATAGACCCACTTAATATATAAAGGAAATAACTTACAAAACGCTATGTTTTAAATAATACTTGACTTTGTACTATATTTTAATGATAATTGTATAATAATATAATATTTAGATATTCTAATTATGTTCTAATGCTAATCTGGTTCTTAAAAGAATAATTGTTTCACAAAATCTGAATATTCGAAAATTCTCTGTTTTCATCCTAATTAAGAAACTCTTTTTCAGTAAAGAATTTCTAAAGGATATTAAAACATCAAGAAGCCCTAAAATCTGGGATTTGCCATAAACAAATCAGATAACAAACTACATATGTCTTTCTGGAAGAAAGACCTAAAGCTTAAGGGAAATATATAAAGAACTGGCTAGGGTGAAAAAAAATCATAACTTAAATGTAAAGAACCAGATGAGATGAAACGCAGGTGAAGTCTTCCTTTTCCACAGATTCTCTAGGGGACATAGTTTCTAGGATACTTTATGTTTTAATATATTGTATCTGCTTAGCGAATTATTTTTAATGCTATTATTTCACTTCCAAAATATAATTTTAGAAATTATATTTCACTTCTAAAATATAATTTTCTAAAGTATGTAGCAATGTGGAATTGTATTTTATAACATAAATCAACGGTGGGAGGGGGGTTAAGTTATTTAAAAGATATCACAATATAACCAGCGTTTCAGGAATGCATCTTCGTAGAGTAAATATCAAATATGGAGATCCATAAGTGGATACACTTAAGTAAGATGAGAATGACCTTAATAATAGTTACTATAAAAAGCTTTTACATTTATTCCAATGATATTGCTATTATTCAAAATGACTTTAGAGCTTCTCTTTTGAACTTGCCTCCATAACCATATTATGAACCACTTAATACGTGTTTATATTTTAACATGTTATAGCCGCATCTTGTTTTTAATCTAAATGGCATTACCTTCCTTGTTTATTTATATTACTGATAATAAGGGACTCCAAATAACTTTCGTTTTGTCCAACATCTAATTTCCCCTTTGAATGTATTTAAAAGAATGGGACACGGGTTCTGAAGATAATTAAAAAGTTATTTTCAAAGAATTAAATTGTCGTTTCTTTGAATAAGTGTAAAATCTCACAAAATGACTTTTCTATAGGAAAACAACGATTAGAATGTGTAAAATATCGTATATGCATTGATATTTACTCATAAATGAACTATCATAATTGCATGAGAAAATATCCCTAACACCAAAGAGACATTTGAAAAATATCTGTTTTTTTTTATTAAGGACATTAGTTGAATATTTATTTGGCATTTTCAATACCACAGGCAGTTGGTGAAACTCTGCCTTAGAGCCTTCTCTATGATCTTAAATTGTTAATCTTAACAGAAGCTTTACCTTTTACAAATGAATCCTGAGCAGCACATTTTATAAAGGCTGGATTTACAGCCACCAGATTAAATATATTTTCACATTTTTATAACGTGGGTAAGACTGCAGCTGTTGGTTTCACTGGTATATGGCCTTCTTAGTTACCAGTTATAGTAGGTGCTCAATTACTATCTGTTGAGTGGATGTCAGACACTCACCTTGTCATCTTCAGGTTTCCTGACATTTGAGAGAAGTTTTTAACTTTCATGAGACACTAGAGAAAACTGTTTTAATAAATGCAATCCTTCAAGATCAGATTACAGGGATATTTATTCATAAAGAGGCTTATTAACCTCTTGTTCCATTTTAGCCAGTGTTTCCCTGCGTCATCTCAGAGCAACAATTTAAATCCATTTATGCATTTGATCAAAAATATGTTTATTAAACACCACTCACAACATGCCAAAGAATGTTCTAGGGACTGAGGAAATAGCTATAAACAAACAAAGCCCCCATGGAGTTTGCATTCTAGTGGGGGAGTAATAATGATTCTCCAATGTACTGTTATTTGTGAACACTGTTTCTGATTATTTACAAAACATGAATAATGATTACTGTGGGGTGGGATCACACTGACATAATTTGATGGGATTATTGAACTATATCATAGCAGGAAGTGCCAGAATTGACCTGCTTAAGAGGAACGTTTGACCACGTTTGGTTTCCTGGGAATTACCAAGTAAGCAAGTATTGAGAGAACGTTCTTGAATGATATATGTTTTTAGAAAATAATATATGAAGTGTCAGCACAGGAACACTTATTTTTAGTTTACTCTTTAATAAAAGCTAAAGGCTTTGGAGATCATTAACATTAACCATGTATTTAAAGGATGATAGCCACAGCATCAATTAAGACATCACTTTAGAATCTTTCTCTGCAAGGCTGCCTCTAGATTTTTCCCACCCATCTAAGCCATACAAATGAAAAGCGAGTGAATACTTTATGTACTCATGAATGCGTGGAACACACACACACACATTTTTTTTTTTGTATGTTGTATGTCAGGGTCACATTTCATTCTTTTCCATGTGCATATTCCGTTTTGCAGTATCATTTGTTGAATTTTTGTTTGCTTTTTTGGGAAGTGCATGTGTATTTTTGCACTTCATTTTTTGCGCAACGTTTTTTAAATTGACGTTGGGGAAGAGGTGTCAAGATAAAAAGCCCTCTCTTTTGCCCTTTATTACTAAAAGTTTCCCCTGAGTAACTGTCCTGAGAAGCTGAAGTTGCCCTGGCAGCCAGAATTTACTTTTTCTGTTACTTTAGATATCCATGTATGTATAAAAGAATTTTTCTGAAATGATTTCTGAGAGGGTTTGAATAGTTAATTATGTTACAAACGTATGCCTAGTCCTTTGCTGGTCTGTGTGCTCAGCTTGCCAGTTTTCCATCAGCAGTTGGTGGCATTAAGCAGCAGCTGCCTTCTCTTTATCTAGCTTTTCAATTGGAGATTTGGGAGGTAGGCCAGGTCTTAAGACTCTTCCCTTCTGCTTCTTCTTATGGTCTTATTTGAAATCCTTTCATATATTTGGGGTACCCAGACAAGGAGAAACTAAAAAAAAAAAAAGACTGTTTCTCCTCAATCCCCAGTATAAATCCTATTTTAAGACTGCTTTTATCTGTGCTTGTATTTTGTATGTTGCTCTTTTTGTATTGAAATGTAAAAATATTCCAGGTTTGTTTTCTAAAAATAGCTTTTAAGTAATAATTTAAACATGTATGTAAAATGAAAATAATGAAGAAATGATACTACAACAACAAGGGAGCAGAGAATTCATTCAGCAGTTATTTTTTCATTAATTCAACAACTATTTATTGGGCATCTAGTATTTGTTAGAATCCATGGGACATACAAAGATGCAAAACATAATTTTACCCCTTAAAAACGTGCAGTCTAGATGGAAAAATTGTAATCTTGCCATGAACCAGCAGAAATCTGTATTCCCACACAACTTTTATAGACCCCTACTATGCCAGATTTTCTGATGGAAATCTTTGTTGTGCAAAGTATTTTGAAAGACTATAACATTGCCTCTTCCCCCCTCCCCAAAGAAAAAGAATCAGGGTGAAAGGCAGAGCCAGAGATCTCTGCAGAAATTAGGCATCCCTTGCTGTTCCATTCTACTAGCTACTTCCAAAGGTAATTCCCCTCAGAAGCCCTGTTGTCAGGGGTTCTTCTCAGTGTGTCCCAAAACTCTTAGTAATGATAAAAAAAAAATCAATCTGGAACAAACTATATACCAGCAATATTTTATTCAATCTTCATAATAACCCTCTCATGTAGCTATCATTTCCAATTTTACAGGTGCAGAACCAGGCAACTGGATGTCTAAGGCAAGGTAGGATTCAAAGCCAGGTCTATGTGACTTCAAAGCCCTGCATTTTTTAAGTTTTAACTTTGTGACCTCTTGCTCACAGGTCCTTCTCTGTGGAAGTGGCATTTTCTCTTGACAGTGGTTGCTCTTAGTGGGCCCTGTATGAGTTGCTCTCATAGCTTACTCTCTTCCCTCTGCAGTTCTCCAGTCCTCGTGGACTGGTCAGCACTGTGTTACTTTCTCAACATCATTTACAGAACCCCTAGTTCAGACAGCAGTTCTCTAGACTTTTCCCAAGGTACTGATATCCTTCCTGACTTCACACCGTAGTGTCATTATCTGTCACAGTGTCCAAGACAACTAAAGGATTTGGGAAGAATCTCGTGTCCTCTTCCTTGCCATCATTCCTAAGCCAGACCCTGGTGATGACCAAGGAAATAGTGAGTCAATGTGACACGATTCAAGCTCTTATCTCTCTGGTACCCAGGACAGCGCTCATCATCTTTCCACCATTAGGCTTCTGGAGTGTCCTTTGTCCCATACTAGGGAGTCTCAGACACTACTATTGAGTCATTATGTTTGCTTTTTTTGTAGTGTCGTCTCCATTGCTTTTTACTGCTATACGTGCCCAGCTCACTTAATTTTCTAGGAAGTTTGTAGCTTCTTATCTGTCATGGAATGGGTAGTCAGCTTTAATAATGCTTTTTCACACTTTAACTAAAATGAGCCTACTAGACTCCCAGGGAAAGAGTTCTCTATGAATAAGTACATTAGCTTGAGTTTCTGAATTATGAAATAACCATGGCCTGTTCCAAAGAAGTTTTTATTATTTCATGGTTCTCAACTGCATCATAGTATTTATGTTGTTGCATCCTCGGAATAAGTGAGAGGTTTTTGTTTTTGTTTTGTTTTTTATTTTATTTCCACAGATTCTAGAGAGGGTCTGAGCATGTGATTTTCTTCTATTTCTTTTGTATTTAATCAAGCCATTTTTTCAGCCAAAGGGCTTTCTGTTAATATTTAGAAGCCCTTCTTCAATGAAAATGTGATCATATATTATGTTTGATATAATTCATATTGCTATACTCACAAAATTCCCAGAAATGTAGAATGATAAGAGATCTTAGAGCTTAGTTCATCTAGTCTTCTTATTTTCAGATGGGAAAATATAAATCATGAAGATTAAGGGATTTTCTCATGGTCCCAAAGTTAGTGGGCCCAGAGCAGGATAAAACCCCAATCTCAGATTCCCGGGGCTTGCTTTTCCCTCACTGAACACTCATTTATTTCTTCCTCATCTTAAAAAGAATCAGGAATATCTATTAAATGGTTGTAGATTCTTTATTAAAATTTTATGACTAGAGTACTTAACCCTCCTGTGGGTTAACAACCTATAGAGGACAAAGTAGAAAGCTTATAAATTTAGTACCGTTAGACAATGACCAAGTACTAGTTGTCATTTTCTGGTTATATGACACTGGACAAGCTATTTCATTCATCTAAACTTCAGTTTTCTCATTTATAAAGTGGAGATAATGAAAAACATTCAGGATTATTGGGAGGAATAAATTAATTAGTACTAAATAACATTTAGAACAGTGCTTAGTACATTTTAAGCGCTCAATAAATGGATTAAATGGTAATCCTCAGATAACTTCTTCCTCTTTATCAGAAATAGGTAGCTTTTCTTCCTTAATGTTTAAAGCAATGCCTCTTTTGTTGTTACATTACTGTTATTTTAAGCTTATGATAAATCTTGCAAACGAATTAGTTTGCAAACAAATGCATTTGATTTTCATATTCTTTTATAACCCTGATCTGATTCCCTGCAGGAGTGAGTGTAGATTTCTGAAGGCATTTAAGTGAGGTAGACCAGCATTTCTCAAAACATGATCTTAGAATACTACATTATTCATTTGTTAAACCCTACCTTCTCTGTATAACTCCACCATCATCTTTGATCTTTCTTTCACTTTTTAGGGATATTTAGGCTATGCCCATTCTAACTTTTTCTTGCTGGAATGGGCTGTTGATAATATAGTATAGAGCACATCATCCAATTTTAACATTTTATTTTATTTGCTGTATCATTCTGTCTATTCATCTATCTTACCTTTCAGTCCCTCTAACTTAACAATTTTCTAAACATTTGTGAGTGGATTGTGTACATCCTGCTCCGTGAACACACAATACTTCAATGTCTGTTTCCTAAGAATAAGAATATTCATTTACATAATCACCTTAAGAGCAGTTAACAAGTTCAAGACATTTAGCATTGATGTAAAGCTTACAGTCTATATTCCACTGTTTTCATTTGTCCCAATAATGTCCTTTTGGACCGTCACTCCTCTGTTGTTAGATCCAATACATGTCAGGATCATGCATTGCATTTAATTGTCATTGTTTCTTTTTTTTTCTGTGCTTAAATATTTATTGTGTTTCAATAAATTTATATCTGGTTCAAAAGATTGATTCCTGGGCCCCAATCATATACCCAATGAATAAGGATCTCTAGTGATGAAGGGACCCAGGAATCTGTATTTCATAACAAACTCAAGATATGATTTTGTACATTCTAATTTTTGAGGTCCAGTGCTATAGAAGAATCATCCTAAAGGTCAGATTTCAGATTGCTTGACCTTAAATATTACTTTATTCATGCTATTTCCCTATTTAAATAAACCTCAGTAGTTCTCTAATCTTGAGCTTGCAAGGAAGGTCATCCTCTGTTGTGTTATATGTACCTTTCTGTCCTTTCTTGTAACAGGCTGAACAATGCCCCTAAAGATGTCCAAGCTTTAATACCTGGAGTCTGGGAATATGGTATGTTATTTAGCAAAAGGGAATTTGAAGATGTGCTTAAATGTAAGATCTTGAGTTGGAGAAATCATCCTGGATTATCTGGATGGACTCAGTGAAATTACAAGGGTCCTTAGAAGAGGGAGGCAGAAAGGCCAGAGTTAGTAGTAGGAGACGTAGCAACAGAAGCAAGAGGTTGGAGTGATGTGGATAAAGCATTATGATTCAGGCAACCTATATAAACTGAGAAATGGAGGAAACGATTCTCCCCACATAGCCTCCAGAAGGAACCAGCCCTGTTGACACCTTAACTTTAGCCCAGTGAGTCTGATTTTGGACTTCTAATCTCCAGAACAGTTAAGATAATAAACTTTTGTCGTTTTAAGCCACTACATTTGTGGCATTTTGTTACAGCAACAATAAAAACTCAATACCTCTATTATCTCTAAGTATTTATCTTTCCAGACCCTTGACTTTTATCTCACTGGTTCTTGCACTTGGAACTAGCCTTGTACTTTCTCATCTCTGGGCTGCCTCATTTTCCATCTACTAGGAATACTTCCCTCCCCACCCCCAACTCTCCTGTCTGTTACCTATACATTTTTCAAAGCTCTGAATAAATCCTTTCTCCTCTTTGTCTAAAAGCCTTACTTGACCCCTCCAGCCAAGTGTGATTGAAGTAGTATGGCAATCAGGATCTCTGCAATTTATTATGCATCTAACCAAGAGAAGCTGTGCACTGAAGTAGTTAAGCACAGAATCTCCTGAATCAGAACACTTGGGTTTAAATCTTGATTCTGCTACAACTACCTTGGAAAACTTCTTCAACTCTCTAAGTCTCAGTGTCATCATCTGTATGGACGTCAAAGAGTTGTGAAGTTTAAAGAGATTCTCCATATGAAAGTGAATTGGCTGTGGCTAAATCACAATAAAGACTCCGCATGTGTTGACAAGCATATGAATTATCTCTTAGCAAATCTTTGATTATTGTCTTAACGAGCTATTAAACCATATTGTTTAAATTTTCATGTGTTCAAATATTTTTATTCCCTATCAGTTAACTTAATAAAAATAATAGTAGTGGTAGTAGTAGTAGCAGCAGCAGCAGCAGCAGCAGCAGAGTGGTATAGTAAAAAAGAGGATGGGATTTTGGCATTCATTTTAGTTATGGCTTTATCGTTTACTGCCTGTTAAACAGAAAAAAAATTTTCTCATCTATAAAATCAGGTGTAAGAATCAAGATGATAAATTTAAAGCTCTTTAAATGCTACCTACTTCATAGTAAGAATTCAGTACGTTAATCATCATTAATGACAATCAGCATTAAATTTTCATTTTACTTATGCTTATTCTATACTGTGAATTTGGTTATACCTGTTGCTTGATATATGGCAATAATCAAAAGAAAGAAGAGGAAGAAAATTAGGTATATATATCTCATATGTTTGCTATTGCACAGCTTTTTTGAGGGCTTACTGTTGAAGCAATGTTCAAACTACAAAAGTGTTAAGGAAAACATAAAATCCTCCTTCCCTCCCTTCGCCATTCCTTCCTTCCCTGATACCCTTTCTTTATCTCTTTTAGGCAACTGTTGGAATAGTTTGGTATTTTAAGTACTTTGAATACATTGGATATTGATCACTTTTTGCCAAAAAATAAAGTCTGTGATTCAATACTTTGCTATTCATCATTACCTTCCCTTTACAACCAACCCTTCATGCTATTTTTGCAGATAAGAGTTCTTTATCCCAACTAATTTAAATTCATTTTTCAAATGAGAGTTCATGAGCTACTATGCTAAAATTAAGGTTTATTACATCTTCTGCATCTTCTTTGTCTGTTAATGGTATAATGTGATTTTTAAGTAATTGAGTTTCTCTTGAGATGATTTCTTATTTGGAAACTCAGCTTATTTACAGGTCTTTTATCTCTATAGATTTTTATATATTTTATGTAGATATTTACTCCTTGGTTGCCCCGTAATTATTTTAGAGAGACTTGGAATTACTCATTTTTAATTTAAATCATATGAAATAACTCCATGTGAGCAAAGAAATATGATACAAAAATGCTAAGAAAAATGATAATGATGTCTATTTTTATCAGTAGAAGCAAGGAAGAAAAAATGAAAGTAATTCCTGTAAGAAAAAGAATGAAGATGTACTAAATAGTTATCTCAGAACTCAGCTCTTATAGTTTATTATTTTTAAAGCAAAGAAAAGATTACTCCTTTTTCCTTTTGCTTTTTTTATTCAGAGAAGTGCATCACTTTGTAAAATACCTAGAGATTAATTTTACCTAAAAGACAACTGGAAATGTGCCCTACAAACCATGGGATAGTCTGTTCTTTGTGTATTCTTCCTAGAAAACAAAAGGGGCAATCATAGTGGTTACAAGCTCTCCCTGGAAAATTTACCTAGTAGCCCATGCCTTTGAAAATTTCCTATTTTGCTTTGAGAAGACTTTCTGACTCTGGACACACACACACATGTATATTTAATGTGAGCAGTGGAGAATTCATTTGAGCAAGAATAAAACTGTGATCTGTTGAGAGTATTTATGTCCCTTATGTTATTCTTTGGTCACTATGCATGAATATCATGACTGAGAAATTAGAGGGCAGAATGAAGTCCAGACTGCTTTATAGACTTTGTGACCTGTGGTTTTACTCATGAATAAGCAACAGCTCATGCTTGTGTGAAATGCCTCCCTGTGCTCTCTCACTGTGGGTCCCTCTCAGTTAAAAAGAGGCATATGAAATCAAATAGAAAATACACAGTTTAAGTTACCATAGGCTTTACTGCAGAATCATGTTATGTTTTAACTTTTATAAAATGATTGCATTAGAGAAGGAAACAGCAAACTAAAACATCTCAATTTAATACTAGTAATGTATCATTTCACCTATGATGAAACTAAAACCTTATCTTCATAGACTATTTAAAAAATTAATTTCTTAATCTACTAAAATAAGGATGTAGTTTTGATTTTAAAATTGCCCTTTTTAAAATTAAAATGGCTCATTTAAAAATTAGCTAATAGAGGGAGCACTGATTTCTTTTCAAATAGACTTTTTAATGCAGTATCAAATTACATTGTAGGCCAAGATGGCTCAGGGGCAGGCCACAGTGGCTCAACAGGCAGAGTTCTCACCTGCCATGCCAGAGACCTGGGTTCGATTCCTGGTGTCTATCCATGAAAAAAAAAATTACATTGTAATCTAGTGACACAATGATATTCAGTTATATTCAATTATCTTAAGAGTTACACCCTTAAAATGTTTAATTAACATTAAATAGAGTCATTTTTCCTGTGCTTATGCATGTTTCCTAAAAACTGGCTGATTGTATTTAATTGCTGTATGTTAGAAATTTCACTGATTAATTTAACAGTAGTATTGTATATGGCCATGATTTTCCTAGAATAAATACTGTAAGAAAAAATAATTCTATAAGAATTATTATAGGGGATCGTAGGGTGAAGTTAGCTATGCTCTGAGCAGTAACATCTCACCTAGAGTCAGTTTTAGCCCATGGGTTGGAGATTTCTGCTTTTCAACTTGATCAAGATATATGGGGAAACAAAAAATAAAGAAAAAATCAAACTCATCTCTGAGGTAATAATTTCCAGGATTTTTTTGTTTAATATTTTAATTTCATAATATCCAAAAATTGTTCTTAATAGTGAATACAAATATATCTGTATTACATTTCACTTATGGTACTGATGTGTTCTTTCCTCTCAAAAATATTCCCATTATTTTCTGAGGAGCAGCCACGTGATTTTACAATTTTCCTGGATCTTTCTGGTTTTGTAGACATGTACTAAACAGCAATGATTTCCCAACAGTTGCTTCTGCAATAAGTTGGAATCAATATCTAGCTGCTGTTATTCCTTTAATAATTCTTCAGATTCCTGGATTGGTATATTTAGTTAGCTGTTGCCGTCATAATACTGCACAAAAGATGACCTCTAAACCTCAGTGCCATTGAGGAAGCCTTATTTCTTCCATGGGTTGGAGTTTGGCTGAGCTAGGTTGTCCTCATCTTGGCTGGGCTTCAAGTTGCAGGTTTGGTCTCGAGTATCTTTCTTTTATCTTCTTTGGGCCAGCAACTCTCTGAGGTGTATTGTTTTCATGGCAGCATAAATGCATAAAATTCCAACCTAACAAGAATATTTTAATCCTCTGATCGTGTCTTTTCTGCAAGCATTCCACTGGCCAAAGCAAATGACGTGACCTAGCCTAACAACAACGAGGAAAGAAAATATGCTTTCTCCCTGGTAGGAGGCTCCACAAAGTCACATAGCAAATGGCATGGATAGGGGAAGGGGTGGAAAATCAGGAACAATAATTCATTATTGCATTCTTTACCTTCCAGATCCAAGTTATGAATACGCCTTTCACATACAAAATACCTCAATCCTAGTAATCCCCTTCTCCAAAATATTCCAAAATTCCCATTCGTTTATAGTATCAGGTTCAAATTCCAGGCACTTGTGATTGATATCAGGTCCAGATGCAGCTCCTCTTGATCTGAAAACCTTGAATTTGAAAGGCAAGTTATGTACCCCCCAGCCCCCCACCTCCACCCCACCAACACACTCTCTCAACATATAATTCTAAATTAGGGACAGAATTATCACAGTGAGAACTCAGAAAGGGGAAGAATGAGAGCGTTCAATGGTCCATAGAAATTCTGAAATCCCCCTGGGAAAATGTGGTCCTGTACCCTAAAGGACAAGAATCTTCCTTATTTAGGTCCAGATTCTTCTCCCTGGGAATCATCTAGAGAGCAAAGTGGGTTGTATCAATCCTTGTTCTGGAGAATGCATTCAGCCATCAGGTTTCTTTGAAGGAAAGAAAGAAAAAACGTTCCTTGTAAATTAAGGAGACATCTTCTAGGACAGAATCACACAGGTCTCCAGATTTGTAAAGTTCCCAGTGATATGTACACATATCCATTTCTTTCTTTATTTTATTAAAAATTACTTATTTAATTCTTGATTATGTAATATATTTTAATGGCCCAAGCATCAAAAAGTATTAAAAGATATAAATTATGATCTACTTTCCTATGTATTTCTGTTTTTCTTTTCTCTTTTTTACCCATAGTAGTAATAGTATATTGTAAGTATTCTGCAGTTTTATTTTATTCACTTAATGAACGATCACAGATTTTTCCACTTCAATACATGAAGAGTTCCCTCACTAATTTTAGAGCTTTGGATTATTTTATTTATCTAAATAAATATACCATAATATATTTAATCAGTTATTTTTAAAGGTAGGGTGTTTTTAGTACTTTACTATAACATTGCAAGAAATAATCTTGTACATATGCCTTTTCACACTTAGGAGAATATATCCATAGGCAAAAGTCCTACAAGTGGAAATATTGAGTCCAAAGGGCTTATGAGTTTATAATTTTGGAATAAACTGCCAAATTTCCTTCAGTAACATTTCTAACAATGCTTCCACCAGCACTATTTGAAAGGGTCTCTTATCTACAGCCTTGCAAATAGCATGTTGGTAAACTTTTGTATTGAGGCCAATTTTCTAAATGAAAAATGAAATTGTATTTCTTATTATGAATAAATTTCATGTAATTAAGAACTATTTGAATTTTTTTTTAACCAACAAATTTACTATTCCTAGACTGGGATCATTTAGTTGAGTTGTTGACTTTTGTCTTATTGCTTTAAATAGATATTAGGCAAATGAAAATTTTGTAAAAGCTGTATTGTACACCAGGGAAATTAGTATTTTTTAGGTTATTTGAATCATAAATATTTTTGTTTTTTATTGACATTCCTAATAGTTTTTGTAAAAAAAAAAACTATTTCGAAGGTATTTTTTTCATATGTGATCTAATTTATCAATTTTTCTTTTATGAATTCTAGATTTTATGTAATGGAAAAACCTCCCCCTTTCAAAGTTACACAAAGAACTCTCATGTGTATTTCTTTTAATGTTTTATTAGTAATTTTTTGTTAGATTTCATCTCTGATCATTTTAGAATTTGTTCTGGTGTGTATGTAAGTTCTTTTTTCTCCTATATGGCCTCGCAATTGTCTCAAAACCGTTTATTATATAGTTGATCTTCTTTCCTCCACAGATTTGATGCCTTTATTTATTTTTCCTGCCTTATTGCTCTTGCTAGAACTTCTAGTACAACATTGAATGATAATGGTGACAGAGGGCATCCTTGTCTCATTTGTGGTCTTAGGAGGAAAGCTTTCAGCCTCTCACCATTCAGCACAATGTTGGCTATGAGTTTTTCATATATGCTTTTTATCATTTTGAGGAAGTTACCTTTGATTCCTACCTTTTGAAGTGTTTTTATCAGAAAAGGATGTTGAATTTTGTCAAATGCTTTTTCAGCATCAATTGAGATGGTCATATGAATTTTCTCTTTCAATTTGTTAATGTGCTGTATTACATTAACTGACTTTCTTATGTTGAACCATTCTTGTATAAGCCCCACTTGATCATGGTGTATAATTCTTTTAATGTGCTGTTGGATTTGACTTGCTGATATTTTGTTGAGAATTTTTGCATCTATGTTCCTTAGGGAGATTGTTCTGTAGTTTTCCTTCCTTATACCATCTTTACCCAGTTTTGGTATAAAAGTGATATTAGCTTCTTAAAATTAGTTAGACAGCATTCCTTTTTCCTCAATTTTTGGGAAAACTTTGAGCAGGATTGGTGTTAGTTCTTTTTAGAATGTTTGATAAAATTCCCCTCGGAAGCCATCTGGCCCCAGGCTTTTCTTTGTAGGAAGATTTTATATATATATATATATACATGGGCAGGCACCGGGAATCGAACCCGGGTCCTCTGGCATTCCAGGCAAGTGTCTTGCCTGCTGAGCCACTGTGGCCCACCCTGTAGGAAGATTTTTGATAACTGTTTGAATCTCTTGTGATTGGTTTGTTGCGATCTGTTTCTTCCTGAGTCAGGGTAGCTTGTTTGTGTGTTTCCAGGAATTTGTCCATTTCATCAAATTTTTCTACTTTGTTGGTGTATTGTTGTTCATAGTATCCTTTTATGAGTTTTTTTTTATTTCTTCAGGGTCTGTGGTAATAACCGCCCTCTCATTTCTGACTTTATTTGCATCCTCTCTCTTTTTTACTTTGTCAGCCTTGCTAGTTGTTCATTGATTTTATTGACTTTCTCAAAGAACCAACTTTTTGTTTTATTGATTCTTTCTGTTGTTCTTTTGTTCTCCCATTCATTTAACTCTGCTTTTGTCAGTGCTATTTATCTTGTTTTATTTGCTTTGGGGATAGTTTGCTGTTCTTTCTCAAGTTCCTCCACGTGAGCAGTTAAGTCCTCAATTTTTGCTCTTTTTTCTTCTTTAATATAAGCATTTAGGGCAATACATTTCCCTCTCAGCACAGCTTTGCTACATCCCATAAGTTCTGATATGTTGTACTTTCATTTTCATTTGTCTGCAGACAGCTACTGATTTCTCTAGCAATTTCTTCTTTCACACACTCTTTGTTTAAGAGTGTGTTATTTAATCTCCATATAGTTGTGAAAGTTCTTGTTCTTTGGTGGTTATTGATCTCCATCTTCAGTCCATTGTAATCAGAGAAAGTTCTTTGAATAATTTCAGTGTTTTAAATTTATAAAAACCTGTTTTGTGCCCCAGCATATGATTTATCCTGGAGAATGTTCAATGAGCACTAGAGAAGAATGTATATCCTGGTGTTTTGGGATATAACAGCCTATATATGTATGTTAGGTCTAATTCATTTATCAGTATTGTTTAAGTTCTCTATTTCCTTGTTGATCCTCTGTCTAGTTATTCTGTCTGTAAAAGAGAGTGGTGTATTGAAGTCTCCTCCTATTATTGTTAAAATGTCTGTCATTCCCTTCAGTTTTGCCAATGCCTGTCTCATGTACTTTGGAACACCTTGATTGGGAGCATAGACATTTGTGATTGTTATTTCTTCTTGGTTAACTGTCTCTTTTACTAATATATAGTGTCCTTCTTTGTCTCTTATTATGCCTTTACATTTAACATCTGTTTTACTGATATCAATATAGCTAATCCTGCCTTATTTTGGTTACAGCTTGCATGGAACATCTTTTTCCATCCTTTTGCTTTCAATTTATTTGTATCTATGTGTCTAAGATGAGTCTCTTGTAGGCAGCATATAGCTGGATTATGTATCTTAATCCATTCTGACAATCTGTATCATTTAATTGGTAGGTTTAGTCTGTTACCATTCAAAGTTATTACTAAAAAAGTATTTCTTGAATCCACCATCTTATCATTTGGATTTTATTTGTCAGTTCTGTCTGTTCTTTTCCCTCTTTCACTTTTTATTGTTTAGGTTACTCTTACTGATACTATTCAATTTTGTTCCCTCCTCCAAATCTGTCTCTCCTAGCTTCTTTTTTTTTTTCAGCTGGCAGAACTCCCTTTAATATTTCTTATAGAGATGGTCTCTTTTTGACATATTCTCTCAGCTTTTGTTTGTCTGTGAAAATTTTAATCTCTCCCTGAGTTTTGAAGGCTGGGTACAGAATTCTTGGCTGGAAGTCTTTCTCTTCAGGATCTTAAATATATCATACCACTGCCTTCTCACCTCCATAGTGCCAGTTGAGTAGTCTGAACTCAGTCATATAGTTTCCCTTGTATATAGTAGATTGTTTTTCTCTTGCCACTTTCATGATTTTCTACTTCTCTTTCAACATTTGACAGACTGATTAGTGTGTGTCTTGGAGTAGGCCTATTTGGATTTACGCTCTTTGGAGTTTGTTGGGCTTCTTTTATTTGTGTATTTATGTCTTTGATAAGGGTTGGGAAGTTTTCCTCCATTATATCCTCCCCTAATCTTCCTAGCCCTTTATTCTTCTCTTTTCCATCTGGGACACCAACATTCTTATATTTGTACAATTTGTTTTGTCCATCATTTCCCTGAGATCCAATTAAATTTTTTCCATCTTTTTTGTCATTTTCTCTTTTATGTGTTCAAAATCAGTTGTCCTGTCCTCTAGTTCACTTATTCTTTCTTCTACCTCTTCAAATCTGCTGTTGTGTGTCTCTAATATATTATTTATTTGGTCAACAGCATCTTTAATTTAGGTGATATCTGCTATTTTTCTATTTATTCTTTCAAATTTCTCTTTATGCTCTTCTAGTGTCTTCTTGAACTCCTTTATGTCATCAGCCATCCCACTGAGTTTATTTAGTAAAATTATATGAACATCTTTGATTAGATGTTCCATAGTCTGTGTATCCTCTGGTGTGTTAATTTGGTCATTAAACTGTGCTATATCTGTCCGCATCTTCATATGGTTAGTGATCTTCTGTTATCTTCACAGCATGTAAATATCTTGGTGGGATTTTGGAAATTGATTTCCTTCAATAATCTAAAGCTTTGTGTTTGCAGGATGGGTATGGAGCAGTATGAGGGGCACAACAGTGTGGTGATGGGTTGTGGTGCAGGTATATGCACGGGTCAGGGACTCTACCTTGGTGCCCGTGAGCATGGGGTGCAGGTCACAGGGTTGTGGACGTGCAGTGCGGGGGCTGTGGAGGCTAGGTGCGGCTCAGGCAGGCTTTGGAGTGCAGGAGAAGGGTGCGGCCTGGGGGACAAAGAGGTAGGGCACTGCAGGAGGCAGATGAAGAGCTGAGCAGATGTGCTGGGGATGGGCAGGTGGGTGCGGGTGAGCAAGTGAAGCATGGAGGAAAAACTGAGATTTGCCACTGTAGGTCTAGTGTTCTATCAAACAAGACCATATTGCCTCTGATAGGGCAGCAATATACAAAGTATAAAGGTTTAAGACTCCCTAATTTAAACCTAGTTTAACATAATTTAAAATGTTAGCACTGTGCCAACTCCTCATTCTAATTCACAAAGAGTTTAGAAACCTGCTTTGAACTGCTTTTGAATTCAAAAGTTCCAGAAAATGTGATGATGGTTTATTGTTCTTTTTAAATTTTTCTCTTTATTGTTCTTTTTAAATTTTTCTCCTTGGAGCCAATAGACTGGCCAGTTAGAAACAACTTCATAAGAATGCTTGAGGGAAGACTTGGGTGGGCTTTGGAGCGACTTTTTCACCCTGTGAATCCTAATTAGTGGGTCTATTAATAGGGGTTGATATTAATTCAATGCAAAGAGTTTAGTATGTTTGCTTTTATTTGTTTGTTTTTCTTTTGCTCATTTTGAGCATTTTTCTGGTTATATTTTAATATAATAAAATCTCATTCAGTATTGCCTTTATAAAATTTTTACTTTATCACAATACTTACAGGTGAATATTGTTTCATGAAACTTGTCTTAGCTTAGTTTGTGTGTGTATGTCTGTGTTTGGGGGTGGAGATGATTTTAAAAATTACTTTTTCTGGATCTATGTGGAAAAAAATTGAAAAATCTTGCCTTAGAAGGCAAAAACAATCTATTTACAAAGAGTGAAGACCATAACTTTTCAGATCCCTCAGAGACAAAACATCCTCAGGTTCCCACTGCCTAATCACTTGGAGAAAGAGATCTGGAGCTGCTTTCAATTCTTCATAACTTCATTATGGAATCCAGATATTCTAGAGTACAAAATAATAATTGTATTATTTAAGTGAACATAACTGTATTAAAATATTACATGACATTTTAGATTCTCAACTAGATCCATCTAACATTTTTTTAAATATCCAAAACTTAGGCAGGTAAACTAGCAAGACTTTCAATTCATATTTTTCTTGGAATATCTTATTTTTCTTTCTTATTTTGAATTATAGTTATTGCATTATTTTCCATGATACACCACAAGAACTTTCATGGTAGTATAGAAAAAAATATTTTTTTTAAAAATTAGGATTAATATGATAATTGTGAAAATGATATAATTATGGGAAATTGTAGAAATCATGTCTCCATTGGGTCATTCCATGGAGTAACTCTGCTGAAAACATCTGACAATAGTGGCACATCTGGACTGATGTCACCATTTGTGATACATTATTTGAGGACCAAAAAATAAAATAAGATTAAAAAAACCCTTGAATTTTGCCACATTCTGTTCTGTCAATGACCTTTCCACTAACTGCTCATTTTCGGTTTTATTCTGTTTAGTCTATTGCTTCTGAACTTCTTTTATTTCATAACAGAAATGCTGAGCTTTTACTGCTTCACTAAATTTCATTTTAAAACCCATTCCTTCTTTGAAATGATAATACAGACATCACTTTTACAAGCACAACATTTAAAGAAACTCATAGTCCCCTAAATAATTTGTTTCTCTATCAGAGTAGGCAACAGAGCTGCAGATGGTATGTTCAGTGAGCTGAGACTTAGGGCTGAGGAGCTATTAATTCTCACAGCAGCTCTTCTACTAACTTATTTTATGCTCCCAGGAATCGATGTCATTCAGAGTCTGTTTCATATGCTATAAATCTATAAAATGAGAGAAAAGAATTAACTCTTATATTTAAAAATATGTATAGCATTGTAAGCTTAGGCTGTTGTATTAGTTATGGACTGCCACAACAAATTACCACAAATTTAGCAGCTTAAAACAAACACAAATTTATTCTTTCACAGTATCTGCTGATCAGAAGCCTAGGTGTAGCTTACTTGGGTTTTCTGCTCAGGTAAAATTAAGATGTCAGCTACTAAAATCTCATATACTTATCTGATCATTGGTTTTTCTAAAATTTTATTACTTTGGGTAGTCCCATGGCCCTCCCAGTAAGTGTTTGATGTTTTCCTTGGATTGTGGCATCTACAGAGAGCTGCTCTCTTTTCCCCAGCTATCTTCAGTTCAAGCTGAACTGTTCACTTCCTATTTGCCATTTCAGTGCACTGCAGATGGGTAAGTCAGAGAACCGTCTCTCAGGGAACTTATGATCTAGTATTGAAGCAGATTGGGGGAAAAATAATAAGTGAGATCAAGCTAGAATCACTTTGAGGGGAGGAATAAAACTCAGAGTAGTTGCCAGGATCAATTTGTCTTCAGAGAAACAACCCTACTAATGAGTAACCGGACATTCTCTGAAGACGATCAACTTGCCATGGGCAGCTGTTGTATTAGGAGACTAATAAGCAGTCTTTAGAGCTCATCTGAGTTGACAAGGCCATTGCAGGACTGTAAGGCTAAAATGAGATTCTCATATCCAAGCAGCAGTTTTATGGCAGTGTTTGGAGAAGATGCTAGGGAGAAATCTAAGCAAGGGAAATACTCAAAGATGTAGCCATGCTTGCCTACCTCTTACAGGAGATGAAATTCTGAGTAGAGGATAGAGAGGGAGGATGAAGACTCCTACTGGCATAATTATGCAAATAGACAGAAACAGTCCAGGAAGTCAGATTGTCTGCTAAAATCTTCAGCATGTGGCTGCTGCCATTTTACGCCTTATACCTATGTAAAAACCTAAAAATAGCCTCTGGTTTAGGGATCTTGGCTGCTGACTCTTGCCAGTTCTTGTTTTCTTGTCCATTTCTTTCACCTTTTGTACATACTGCCTCCCCTAAATATGCCTTGATTGATAATGGAATTGGACATCTTTTGGGAGAAAGACCTAGAAATTGTTCGAGATATTTGCTGATTATGGAGACCATGTTTCAGTGCTTTCAGTACCATGAATCTTGCATCTAAAGTAACACTAGCAGAGAGCTGTCTCCTGGGGAAGAGCTTAAACATGTGAGGATGACATTGCTCCTCTACAAATTTGGGATGAGAGTCCCTGATGGGAGTTCAGATTGAATCTTTGACATGCTTGCCTGAGGATGGGTGGCAGGGGTCAAAAATTTAGGAAAGTTGAATAGCAGCGAGTTAAAACTTGGTCAGCATGCTTCAGTGATGGGATATTCACATGGAAAAGAATGAAATGTGACTTCCTCCCCACCATACAGCATACAAAAAAATAATTTGAAAAAAATTGTTTGGTGTGAGCTTTAATGTCAAATTACCAGTCAATTGGTTCTCAAAGGAAACTCCAGTGTCACATCAGATCACACGTTAACTTTTTTGTGGTATTCTAATCGTAATGGACAACCAGAAAGACGTTATGATTTAATTGAAAGGATGATTCCCTTGCTGAGCTACTACTTCAGGAACAAGTCTGTAAGGGTCCCAAGGTGGCTCTCAGGATCAGGGTGAATCTGAATCTCTCACGTAGAGGAATAAGGGCCCAAATGCCTCTTGGGGGGAGGCAGTGCTTTTCAAACTTATGTGAGCATATGAATAAACTTGAAATCTTTTAAAATGTAATAGTCTCAAGGTGGGAGGATGAGAATTCACATTTCTAACAAGTGCTGATGCTTTTGCTCCATAGACCTCATTTCGAGTAGCAAAACTTTTGAGTATTAGAATAGGAAAGTGAGATTATGGTCTTCATATTATGATTATGATGTTCATACAATGAAATCACAAAATAAGAGGGAACTTGGCTTATCCCCTGCAGATGAAGTAGAAAATTGAAAACTCTTTAGAAATACTTTAGGACTGATTTTCAAAGAAAAAATAAAACCCAAACAAATATATCCATTTGTTAAAGTTAATCTGTTTTCTTTAAAAGATGCACCAATAAAAAACAGGAAATCTGGCATTGCTAGAGAAGACAAGCTTAACTCCATCCCTGAACTCTGAAGACCTTGGTTTTAAGGTTTAGAAGCCGTTTAACACCAACTGGTTAGAAAAAGTATGTTACCTGCAGTGCCCTTCCATTGACCATACTGTCTCTCAAGTGCTTTCGTACAACAAAGAAGTAACTGAAAGTTCATGGCTTGGGGATGAATTCTAGACTTGATTGTTAATACTCAAATGTGATTCTTTTCTCCTGAGGGGTTGAGGGGAGTGCAAAGGTAGTGGAGGGTTGTTCAGAGGATAGCTTCAATATCCTTTCTTGTAACCTGCCATTTGGATATTAAATGCAATTGCAATTCAAAGATCACCAAAAAAAACTTGTATTTCTCTTAAAATGTAATGCATCGAGACTTCCCTTATATAGCAAGTAGATGCTGTTGTAATGCAGCCTTGAAAATAGTTTTCAAAGTTTATCAGGGTTGCCAAAGTTCTACTAGAGCTGCTCACATATACAAATGTACCTTCCCCTGCTCCTCTTTCTATTTCTATTTATACCAACTGTCCTGCGGGAGATCAGCTTTCTTCTCCGTATCTGATATAAATAACCACAGTCCTTTAAGTATGATCTGTTCAAGATTTCCAGGTAGTTCATGGACTGATATCTAGTTATTTATATTCTTGATTTGGCAGTGATGTGATTTTGTTACTATGCTTTTCATATGTAATTCAGTAAAAGTTGTACTTGACCTCAATGATGTTTTATCAAAACTCTGCTATTCTTAATGAGCAGGTAAGCAGAGTTTGGTCACTGCCAGAACATTTAATAACAAGCAGTGGTGGTGGCCTTTTTAAGGCCATGCCCTTGAGTTGGAATCTTCCTGAGAGACTGAACATAATGTACTCAATAGAGTGCAGCTGTCCAATTTGCCCCAAGTCTGCTGTGATAGCTTTCAGACCCAGGGAATGTGGGGCTTCTGCTTATTTTCATGCCCCTTACACTGTAACTGAAAGAAACCTGAAATGTTCCTACTTCTTGGAAAAAAAATATCAGTCAATAAAGACTGGAATATAAAACTATCTTTTTAGGGATGAAATGAACCAATGACATTTTTAGCCTGAAATTGCCCATGTTAAAATCAGTCTAGCCGAGTTTAAAACCTTTGATTATTTTAAACATTTTAGATGTATCTTGATCTAAATTTATACTATTGACTTTGGGAGATGTAGCAGCAATTATTAAATCCTTAAAAGATTTAAAGATCAAAGTATGAAATAGAAGAACTATGCAAATAAAAGCATTAATAAATAAGTAGTGTTATTGTTTTAGTTTTTCTCTACTGGTCATGAGTCCAAAGGTTATTAAATCTAATTAATGAAATACCTCATAATATAAATAATACATTTTATTAAGTATTTTTATTAATGTGGTCATTAGAGTATAATTTAATTGGTAATAAAATTTTAACAGAATTAATCTAATATTACTGCTCAACTTCATATTTTGAATAGTAAATACAAACCCATTTTATTTTCATCATTCATTATACAATATAAGAGGTGACCTCAGAATATAAGGATAGTTTTTATAAATTCAATTTACTAGCTTCGCTAGCTGTGACCATACCAATATTATGCTGCAATAAATATGAACCTTTTAAATCTAAATCTTTTCTTTGTTTTTAGGATTACGTTTATATTCATTTTGTATCTAGTAGTTAACCTGTAAAGGAAACAATGCTAGATCTGGATTCAAACTCTGGCCTGTGACATTGAGCCTTAGCTTTCTCTTCTGTGAATTGGTGATTCTAATCAATACGTTACCTGACTAATGGAATGGTTTTAACTGAGGTGAAAATAAATTAGTAGATGTGAATGAAGTTTTAATATTGTATCTATCATCATAGGTAGGTTTGTTGCAATAACAAGTGAAAAACAGAGCCCTAAATCTCAGTGGCTGTAAAAAGAGACTATTTCTCGTTCATGCTTGCAGACCAGAGGAGCTGTGCTCATTGTAGTACTTTTGAAACCCAGGTTAGTGGAAGCTCCATCTTGACATGTGTCTACATAATCGCCGGGCTGAAAGATGCTGGCAAATTCTGCTTACATTTCATCAGCCAAAGTAAGGCATATGACCTCACCTAACTTCAGAGGGAATAGGGAAGTGCAGTCCTCTCCATGCTGGAAGAGGAAAACAGGAACAGCTGTGAAGGACTCAAAAAGATATTTGCACACCAGTGTTTACAGCAATGATGTTTATAATTACCAAAAGATGGGAGCAACCCAAGAAGTCCATCAGTTGATGAATGGATAAACAAAATGTGGTATATACATGCAGTGAAATATTATTCAGCTGTAAGAAGGCATGAAGCCATGATGCATGCAACAATGTGGAGGAACCTTGAGTACATTATGCTGAATGAAATAAGCCAAACGTAAAAAGATAAATGTGTGATTTCTTTGCTATGAACTAAATAGAATAAGCAAACTCATAGAATTAGAATTTATAATTTTGGTTACTAGGGGATAGATTGGGGGTAGCAAATTGGGGAGCTGATGTTTAATTTATACAGAATTTCTATTTAGTTGATTTTAAAGGTTTGGAAATGGATAGAGGTGATGGTAGCACAGTACTGTAAGTATAATTAATAGTGCTGAATTAGATCTGTGACTGCGGTTAAGAGGGGGAAGTTTTAGGTCAATTATTTTACTAGAATGAAAGAAGACAAAACGTGGGACTGTATAACATAGTAAACCCGGTTGTGGGTTTGGGACTGGGGTTAATAATACAAGTAGTAGACTGTTTTTTTCATGAATTATAACAATTGTTTGACACTAATACAAGGTGTTAATGGTAGCATGGTTTATGGGAAAAATACACCTAAGATAAACTATGTACTATAGTTAATATATTATTTTAATAATGTTTCATCAATTGTAACAAAGATACTGCACCAATGCAGTGTCAAAAACAGGAGGTTTTTGGAAATGCTGTAATTTTTACATGATTTTTCTTTAAACCTGCAACTTCTCTAGTTAAAAGCAATAATAATAACAATAGAATATATTTTACCAGTCTGTATTTTGGTATTTTATTATTTTTTATTTCTTTATTTTATTTGTATTGGTGTTTTAAATGAGGTAATCCATATAACTTGCTTTACACAGTGCTTAGAACATAGAATCTCTCAATAAATTCTGACTACTACTGTAAGGAAAAAAATCATTGTACACTTATAAAAAAGTGCTGTCATCAATTGTGACAAATGCTCCACCTCAATGCAAGTGTTAGTGGTGTGGTGGTATATGGGAATCCTGTATCTTACACATGATTATTCTATAAACCCACAACTTCTCTAATAAAAACTTTTTAAAATCACGTCACAGTTATATAACTTTCATAAATATAATTTGTATTCATGACTCCTTCAAAATTATGTTAGCTTTTAGAACTGCTGCTAGACCTTGTTCTTTTAATACATTAATAAAACATTCTTTCAGTATTTTGCTACGTATATGTTTTTTGTTGCAATATTTTTATTTTATGCATTTTAAAATAGTTATTTAAAAAATAGTTCCATAAGCTTAATGGGACTGTGAAAGTGGTGATACAAAACAGTATAAGAATCTCTGTGCCAGTTCTAGCGTCTTCTATTTCATGATGACAATTGTTTTAGTTTGTTAAAGCGGCCAGAATGCAATATGCCAGAAATGGAATGGCTTTTAAAATGGGAATTTATTAAGTTGCAAGTTTACAGTTCTAAGGCCATAGAAATGTTCAAACTAAGACATCCAGAGATAGATACCTTAAGTCCAAAGAAAGGGCCTATGAGTTTTGGGTTTTCTCTCAGCTGGGAAGGCACGTGATGTCTGCTAGCTTTCTCTCCTCATTTCGTAAGGCTCTCCTGGGGCTGTTTTCCTTTTGTATCTCCAAAGTTCTCTGCCTTTGTGGCTCTGTCAGTTATAAAGCTTTTTCCAAAATCCTAAGGGCTCCAGTAAGCAACCCTACCTTAAAGATGTAAAGATACATCTCCATGGAAACCATACAATCAAAAGTTACTACCCACAATTGGGTGGGTCACACCTTCACGGAAATTATAATAAGATCCCACCCAGCAATACTGAATGAGGATTAAACAACATGGCTTTTCTGGAGTACAGCACGGTTTCAAGATGGCATAACAATCTAAAAGGTTCAAGGTAGGTACCAAGTTTATTTCTTTTCCAGTCAATGAATTTATTAAGATTATTGTTTTTTAGAATGCTATGATGTCTAACATTACACTAAATGAAGATACAGAGTCTTAAAAATAAAATTATAACATGTAATTCCTGCCTTCATTGAAGCTACAGTCTAGTTAATTAAATAGCATATAAATTGCCATTGTTTATGTTACAAGCTACTTATATTTGTAGAAAGCTTTTAAAAACATTTTCAGAATGCCATCCTGTACAAAGAAGTCATTGAATGCCATCAACAGTTTATTAAATTGGTAGAGCAAGATCATACCAGGTTTATAGTAAAGTGACTTTCACAAGATTCCCTTAGGCAGTGAAAGGTAAAGAAATAAAATAGCCAGTTCCAAACTGTAGTTCAGTAGACTTTCATTTCACAATGCTGTTTCCTTAGAAAAATTTTACATCACAACATTCCAGTACATAATCTACCTTACACATTTCCAAAAAAGTATAAAATGGCTTGTTAGAATTAAAGTGGGTTAGTTGTGTAGGAAACTGAAGACCTTGGAAAGGCATAAGTGAAAGAAGGGGAACAATATTGGAGGAGGGAAAAGAGTAGCTGTGCCCATGAACTTTGATAAAGTTGATGTGCCATTGTTTTTTTATACCAATCTTTTGCTAAACGTAATACAAAAACTTTGGATAGAGATGGTGTCAGTCAACCCAGACTGACTTTACAATTAACAACTTGGTTATAATGTTCCTGTTAAGAATTTGTGCCCTAGGTCTTTGATACTCAAAAGGTGTTTCAAAAACCAACACTTGCCAAGGCATTACCTGGGAGCCTATTATAAGGGAGAATCTTAAGCCCCACCCCAGAATCAGAATCTGCATTTTAACAAGATACCCAGGTGATCTGAATGCACGTTGAGGTTTGAGAAGCCCTGATAAGAACTTTTAAAGTTCAATCATAACTGAAAGAAGACTGTAAATTCCTATTCCTTTATCCTTCATAGTTTGAGTTTCTTGTCATCATATCTTCTTCATCAGAGATTATCATGATTACTTCGGGTGCAAACCTCATTAATTAGATCAGACAATTGTTTATAAAGCACTTATAAGTAGTTTTTCATAATATAGAACACAGTGTATTAGAAAACCAGCCCCTTCCAGCACCAAAGAATTGCCAGGAAAGCTCAGTGAATGTAAGTAGAAAATGTTTAGAGGAAGTAAGGAAGGCCAAAGTATTGCATTTAGGCAAATCATAAGTGCATAGTGTGCCAGGGAAAACTAATGCTTTTCCTGCACCAACTCTGACATGTTCACACATGAATGTATTTCATTCAGAAAAAGTCAAAGCTCTAGAATGGCACAGTCTGGTTTTATGAGAAACAGATGTGTCATGGTTCACCCACTCCCTGACCACCTGTGGTTTGCCCATGACTCAACTTTCTTGAATAAAGGGAGTTAACTCTTGGATCCTGAACAAATTCTAAATTACATATTTATTTTCTTCCTCCTCATATTTCTCTTCACTGCTCATTGCCATGGCAGAAATTTACAATCCAGTGAAGTTTGAAGAACCTACAAAAGGAATTCTCAATACTTTATAAAATTTTCACTTAAAGGCAGATCTTTGCTCTGATACTGAGATTGAGGCTCTACCTAAAGTTCAAGCAGAATACCAATTTATCAAGCCAATTAGAAAGTGTGAGTTTTATTTTACCTTCTGCTTATTTTTTGGTTGAGGAAAGGAATTATTCTCATTCAGAAATATGTTTTCAGATGTCATTGGTAAGCCATTTGATCCTCAGCCACCCACAGTCATGGAGTACAGCAGGCAATTAAACCATTAATATTCCTCAGACTTCAGTTCAATCAATACTGGTTGTTAAGTCCAACTCTGAACTATTTCCTTCAATTGCTTACAAGTAGCCAAAAGGAGGGATTTGAACTTCATTACCTTTTATTTCTCCTGCCATGCTCTGCTTTCCATTCCACAGCAAATAGGCAGGGAAATGGTCCAAGCATAGGTAGGTGGATGGAAAAATTCAAGGCACAAATTGTCCACACAGGAACTAATCATGCCTTGAACAGCCTCTGAACATATTTTTTTAAATATCTTTATTTCTATTTATGCAATTAACTTAGGACTGTTTATTACTTACCATTGAGGCATTTTGTGTGTATGTTTCATGGAGTCATTTCTTTTTTATTTCATTCTTCAGAATGTTTTATCTAACTAAAAGCAAGCGTATAAATTAATGTAACCCATCAAGGAAGTATTCACCATTTCGTTGGTCATATTATAGTCACAATAACAACACTGTCAAAAACAAAGTAAAATCTTTTTAAGAACCCACAAATTACTTCATTGCTTGTAATATTTAAATTGAAATACAAATAACATAGAATTTAAATTCCATAAAATCTTGGTATGTAGATCTTATTGTCGAAATGTTATTCAGAGTAGCACAGGGCAAATTTTATATACTTTTTATAAGTGGGGAAGTTTACAAGACAAAGAAACAAATAATCTGGCCACAATGTGAGTCATTAGCAAAACTTGGACAGGAACTACCAAACTGCATTTCTTAAGTGTTTTGTTGGTTCAAATACATTACCTCCAGAGTGAAAGAGTGCCCTAGAAACAAACAATATGTGCAATCTGATGCAATTAAATAATTATTTTGTATTAAAGATTTATTAGAAATCAGTTTCAATGTTATTTTAAAATTTAGTTTTCAGAAAATAAAACATCCTATTTCAAAGCAATAGGCTTGAAAATGCACTACTACTTAAATGCACTCAAAACTGTTGAAAATGCACTACCACTTAAAATGTACTCAAAAATATGCTTATTATTTCTGAATGAGAAAAAGCATATTTCAGAATGAGAATAATTCTTTCCCTCAACAAAAGAAATTATCAACTGAATTTTCAATATACTTGGGAATTTATTATTTTTATAAACCATAAAAGTGGAAGATTATAAATTTTGTTCCTGTATTGAGATATAACAAACTGTTTTGTGACAATTCAAGTGAGGTTTCACATGGCTACAGTATGATGCTTTTAAAATCCATTTGATTAAAAAAAGTCATGACACTATTTCAGGATGTAAATTACTCTAAATGATCAAAGATAGCTCTCTTTGATATATTAAAACCTCTGAATTTGAAGTTAAAATGTTTTGAATTAAGCAAATATATAATAAAATGACCTCATTTATTGGTCACACAAATCTATAATAAAAACATATATATATATTTTTATATTTACTGGTCGCATATATATTAATATTATATCTTACAATTAAAGTACAATCGTGCTGAAGGAGTGTAACTTTTTTTAAAGATTTAAATAAAAATAACTTTACTATATGAGCAAATGAAATGGCAATGAAGGGAAGGAGAACTTATTTGGAAGGAGATTATGATTTAAGCACAAAGAAATACAAAGGGGAAAGCAATATAGAAAGGTACAGGGAAAAATAAACTATGCCAGGTAACATTGAAGGATGCTGAGCTAACTACTTTCAGTTTTAGTATCCTAAAAAGGACTTTTGCTATTCATTCCTTAAATTATATTCTCTAAATTCCATTCCCAACATATATTTAGTGAATGCCATCAATTTATTAGTCAAAAAGATATATCTTCTAAGTTTGCCATCTGACCAAATATATTATTTTAGATGTTCATTTAGATAGAGCTGGTAGGTGTGGGATGCAAAAGAACAGCTATGATATGGTTCCTATCATTAAGAAGCCTGCAATTTGGCTAAAGAGAAAAATCTGTCCAGGATGAATTTTAACAGAAGAAAGGTCATGCAAAGTGGTAGGGGTTGTGCCGGTTTAAAGTTATTATATACCCTAGTAAAGCCATGTCCTTTAATCCTCATTCAATATTGCTGGATGAAATCTTTTTTATTGTATCTATGGAGATATGACCCACCCAACTATGCATGGTAAACTTTGATTAGATGGTTTCCATGGAGATGTGTCTCCACCCATTCAAGGTGGGGTTGCTTACTGGAGCCCTTTAAGAGGGAACCATGTTGGAAAAAGCATTAGAGCCACCAGAACCAACAGAGTCCACATAGCCAGAGACCTTTGGAGATGAAGAAGGAAGATGCTTCTGGGGGAGCTTCATGAAGCAAGAAGCCAGGAGAGAAAGCTAGTAGATGTCACCATGTGCCTCCCACTGAAAGGAGAAACCCTGAACTTCATCTCCTTTCTTGAATGAAGGTAACCTCTTGCTGCGGCCTTAATTTGGACATTTTCATTGCTTTAGAACTGTAAACTTGCAACTTAATAAGTCCCCCCTTTTAAAAGCTGTTCTAGTTCTGGTATACTGCATTCCAGAAGCTTACAGACTAGAACAGGGGTCCAGGGAGGGAAGAGGTGGAGGGAAATCAAGAAATAGCATTTGAACTGGATCTTAGAGGATAAGCAAGATTTTGATAAAAATGTTAAAAAAAAATTCCAAGGGGAGGGTACAGTGTAAGCCACGGAAGGTGTGGACTCTGAAAACTTCAGGTGCAATTTAGGTAATGAGTCGGTTAATATGATTTGGGCACTAGAGTAGAGAAACTATTAGAAAATATGGGCAAAATGCTAGTTGACCAGATTTGGAAAGGTTCAAATGGTGTGCAGTACAGTTAAAACCAAGTAATGGGGCACCAAGATACAATTTTCAGTGAGCTTTTCTGTCATTGAATCACATTCACATTGGTCATAAAAGGAGAAATATAAAATGTGTATGTGTGTGTGTATATAATACAAAACTTATCAAATATTGTTTGAACCATTTGAAATTGCTGTTTTTGAAAATCAGCAACAAATATTGGCAGTTTCATGTAGTTTGTCTTAATAAATTGATCCTTGAATCTGAAATGTGCTTTTTTTTTTTTACCTTTGACTTGTTTTATTAAAGGACATTCTTAAAATGTAATGTAATGAGGATTGAGAAAAGCATCATTGTGACTTAAAGCAAAAAGCAGTGGATCGAGTCTTCAATTTTTTTGACCCCGTATTATGTGATTGCCTCACTGTGCAGCACAGTGCATACCTTCCTCCACAAATCTGCACAATAACTTTGGGAAAAAGTGTTACCAGACTCATTTTAAAGATAGGAAGACAGTTCTCAAAATGTTTATATAAACGTGCCCAAATTGTTAACAAGTGATTGATGGTGTAGGGACTCATATCCATATTCCTTGGTTTTGATTTGGATTTTGGCGATGGTTCTTCCTGTACTCTGCTCTTTGCATTGAGGTTAAGCTGTCCCTGCAATGTGACCAGCCATCCACCAGTGAAAAATCAAACATTTGTAGGGTAGCTACCAGGAATGAGATCCAGAATCAGATGCTAGGTGTGATTTACCAAAACAAACATTGCTCTTTTTCGTATGGAATTTACATTTGAGTTGAGAGACGGATTTGGAAACACTAATTTCAAAATAATTGCATCACATATGCTATGTGCCATGAAGATGAAGTGCAGTGAACGTACTTATACACGAGTGTATACGGGTAGGAACTTCATCCGCTCTTGAAAGGCAAAAGAGATAAAAGAGATGAATTTAGGCATAAAGCTAAGACCTGAAGATGCGTAGGAGTTGACCACATGTGCTGGTTTGAAGCTATTACGTATCCCAGAAAAGCCATGTCCTTTAATCCCCATTGTTTGGTTTGATCTTTTTGATTGTTTCCATGGAGATGTGACCCATCCATTTATGGGTGGTAACTTTTGATTAGATGGTTTCCCTTGGAGATGTGTCTCCACCCATTCAAGGTGGGGTTGCTTACTGGAATCCATTAAGGGGGAACCATTTTGGAAAAAGCGGAGTGTAAACAAAGCCAACAGAGCCCACACAGCCAGGGAGCTTTGGAGATGCAGAAGAAAAACACTCCCGGGGATTGCAGTGAGGAGAGAATACTAGTAGACGTTGCCATGTGCCCTCCCAACTGAGAGAGAAACTCCAGACGTCATCAGTCCTTTCTTTGGAGTTAGGTATCTTTCTCTGGAAGCCTTAATTTGGACATTTTCTCAGCCATAGCACTGTAAACTTGCAACTTAATAAATTCCCTTTTTAAAAACCATTCCAGGGCCATGGTGGTGGCTCAGCAGGCAGAGTTCTCGCCTGCCATGCTGAAGACCCAGGATCGATACCCGGTGCCTGCCCATGCGACCAAAAAAAAGGAAACAAAGAAAAGCCATTCCATTTCTGGCATATGACATTCCAGCAGCTTATAAACTAAAACACCAGGTAAAGGAGATGAGGGGATTTTAGGCAAAGAAAATAGCCTAGGTAAAGATTTTCATTTTCTTAAAGAAATAAATACTTCTCAAGGCCGATGATCTTGGAAGTGAAAACCAGGGTCCTAATGAACACGTTGGTTTCACTCTGGTTCTACCCCCACCTACTAGTCCGGGCACTCATTGGCAAAGTCAATACCGTTTATTTCTGTGAGTTTCCAGATTCTATCTCTTATGTTGACAACCAAGGTCTATTACACGAAGGGGTTCCCACACTCTCCTGAACACCCTGAATTCAAAAGAGTGCTCATTTGAAGTAGGCGGCTAGACCAGATCATTCTGAAGCTCCTTTTCTGTGCTCATAATTTAAACATTGAGTTTCTGGTTTTTGTGCAATGTTGATACCAGGGTCGGCTAAATACATGGCTTTCTCAGAAACAAGGCAGAGTGAATATGTGCAGTGACAAAGAGCAGGAAGTGATGGTTCATTTAATCTAAATTCTTCTTGGTTCTTGGAGAACACTTCCTGAAAAAGCAGGAAAACTTGTATCCATTGCCAATGTTATTAATAGATTAATAAATAAAATTTAATGCAGTTTCTTACTTCCTAAGAAGACAGAAATCACAGTCATGTAAGAAAGATTTTCATTTATTTCCTTTCACAGCAGATAAAGGATGCCAAATATTAATTTAAAATATATAGGACTACAGGAAAAAAACATGGAGGCTTAGGGAAAGAAATGATGCCAATCTGATTCTTGGTTACTTTTTACCTCCTTCTTTTTCTGGTACAGAATTCTTGAAAAGAGCAGGATTCATATTTCAGCTCTCTATATGGAATTAGTTTCATTAAGGGCTTTTTCCTCTCTGAATATTTTACACAAAAACATGTCAAATACTACTGTGTTTCTAAAGATGCCTCTTTTCTAACATTAATTTTATTTTAAATCAGGACTATTGAGGTTTAATTTACAAACAGTAAAATTCACCGTTTTTATGAGTTTTGAGAAACCTAAATAGTTGTGAAACAATCACCACAAACAAACTATAGAATATTTCTATCATTTCAAAAAATTCCTGGAAGTCGCTGTTCTGATTTATGGCACCATAGTTTTGCCTTTTCCAAAATGTCGCATAGATGGAATCATGAGGTATGCAGCTCTTTGTGACTGGTTTTATTCACGTCGCATAATATTATTTCTTGATTAGTTCATGTTATTACATGGATCAGTAATTTATTTTTTATATTTTTGAGTTGTATTGCACTGTATAAAAGTACCACAATTTTTTTATACTTTCACCAAGTAATGGACATTTGAGTTATTTCCAGTTTTGGGTGATTATGAATAGTACCAGCATAAACATTCACATATATTCATATCATTATATAGATATTTTACTTGGATAAATATGTAGGAGAGGGTATACTGTGTTGTATTGTGAGTATATATTTACCTTTAAAGAAAATAAGATATAAAATAGCCTGCTGGGATTTTGTTAGGGATAGTAGTAAATTCATAGAGAAATTTTGGGAGAAATCTAACTTAAGAATATTCAATCTTTTGACCCATGAACATGATATCTTTCCAATATTTAGCTCTTCTTTGATTTCTCACATCTACAGTTTGAAATGTTCAGCACACAAATCGTACATATATTTTGTTAGATTTATCCTTTGGTATTTCGTGTTCTGAGTGCTATTTTGAAACAGTACCTTTTTTACTTTCAATTATTCATTGCTAGTATAGAGAAAAAATGGATTTTTATATATTGACCTTGTATTCTACAGCTTTGCTAAATTCGCTTATTAGTTCTGGTGGCTGCTTCATAGATTCTTTTGGATTTTCTACATAAATCATTATGTGGTCTGTAAATAAATGACAGTTTTATTTCTTCTTTTCTAATCTACATGCTGCTTAATTCTTTTTTTGTACCTTATTGCACTAGCTGTCCTCCACTACAATGCCAAATAGGATCACGAGAGCAGGCATTCATGCCTTGCTCCTGATCTTATGTTGAGAGCATTCATCGTTTCACCATTAAGTATGATGGCAGTTGTAGGTTTGTCATAGATGCTTTTTGTCAGATTCAGGATGTTTCTATACTTAGTTTGCTCATGGCTGTTATCACGAATGGTGTTGGATTTTGTCAAATGCTGCTTCCATATGTATTGAAATGATGATATTTTTAATACTGTAGTTGTATTTATTATTTTAGTCTACTGAGTAGTGAACCAGTCTTGCATTTCTGGGATGAATTCACTTGTCATGATATGTCATCTTTTTCCTTACTGTTGGATTTGATTTGCTAAAATTTTGTTGTGGTTCAAGAACGTACTTTATAATAGTGGTTCTCAACTGGGGGCAAATTTTACCCCCTTGGGGCATTTTGCAATGTTTGTGGACATGTTTGGTTGTCACAACTGTGGTGGGCAAGGAGATTGTCTATTGGCTAAAAGTCAGGGATGTTGCTAAGTATCCTGAATTGGACAGGACAGCTCCCCATGAGAAAGAATTATCTGGCCCCAAATGTCAATAATGCCAAGGTTGAGAAATCCTGCTTCATAGAATTTCTAATCTTTTAAATATAATTATAAAATAGATATAAATAAAAAAATAGATATGGAAGCAGCACTTGACAAAATCTAACATCCATTCATGGTACAAATCCTCAGCGAATTAGGAATAGACCCATTTCCCAAAAAGCATTAACTTTAAGAATGGTGTCATTTCCATTATACCATTCATATAAGGCTGGTTGTTGTTTGGAGGTAATGGCACATCATGAGGTTAATCTTTGTGATATGCCTAAATTCCTATTTATTATATTTGCTTTGTAAAATTCCTATAAATGTTTACATAAGATTAATAGCCAATTTGTCTTTGGAATATACTTATCATTCTCATCTCACAAGTGCTCGAATAATTTAAAAGGCATGCTTGATTAATTAAATCCCCTAAAATAGTTATTTTTAACTTCTTTGAATCTGAATGGCAAACAGAGACAAAGTTTCAGGATTATTTTAAAATTCTTATTATTCTGCATATTGAAATTACAGTGTATATTGTCAGCTACATTCCAGATGTATGGAATGTACATATGGTGATTCAAATGTAAATAATAATGTTGATGCCCATGAAATAATTGCACCTCCCTTTCTGGAACCAAATTTTGTGAAGTTTAACGTTATACATGGATTAGTATTAAAAGAAATTGCATGGGCTATATAATAGAACATTCAAATTAAGCTTTTCATGTAGCATGCGCATATGTTAGACCTTAAAAAAATGTGATTCAAACTGAACTATAGCAGAAGTGAGTGGTGGCTCATAGTTTGCTAAAAAAGGCTCCCTAAGGAAAAGCTATTTAACATAACCTTGCCTACTCACTGTGCATTTAAGGAATCTTTTATGGAAAATATATACATACATTTTTACAAGCCTTTATTGCTTTACTTCTTGGAATATTCCACATGAAGAAATTAATATAATTAAGAAATCAACACTTTATTTAAATCCATTTCTAGCAACAAAAATTGTTTTAAAGAAGTTAATTATGAAGTTATAAGCTATATTCCAGATAGCTTTTTGGAATTTGAGGAGTTTAGTATTTGAATCAGTGATTTGAGAAATATTTACTTGCCAGGCATAGACCCAGTACTTCAGCTTCTACAAAAGCATAATCCTTTCTCTCAGGTAACTTCCGGTCTAAGAGAGATAAGGGCATGAGCTCACTTGTGAGAAAACAGCCACTACTCTGAGTGCTGCAAGATGCACAGGCAGGTATCAGACTGCCAGGAGGGCTCCCAGGTGGCAGGAACCAGGGGAACGCTGAGGATGGAGAGCATTGGAGGAGGGCACGGTTTCAGACAGAGGGTAAAAGGAATTCCTTCTGTTCACTCATGGTGCTACCTTAAGACACAGCCTTTCTTATTTTCGTTAAGAACATGGAGTTCCATGTGCAATTTACTTACATCTTCGCAGCCTTTAATTCTCTAATCAGTAATTACCTTTCTGTTTAATTGTTCATATAGATGCACTTTAATTTTAGAACTATTAGTTTGGCTATTTTAGAACTCTTTTTTATTTTTCTGTATTTTTATTTTCCTTTTTAAAAAGAAGTTTTATGGAGATATATTCACATATCATACAGTCTATCCAAAGTGTCCAATTAGTGGCTTTTAATATATTTGAGTTGTGCATTCATCACCTCCATCACGTATAGAGCATTTTTCTTGCTCCCAAAAGAAAAACTCTGTACCCCTAAGCAGCCACCTCTCAATCCCTCTATCCTTCCCCAACCCTATAAAACCACTAATCTATTTCTGTCTCTATAGATTTTTTTTATATTTATGTTTTATATAAATGGAATCATGAAATATGTACTTTGTGTTTGGTTTCTTTCACTTAACATAATGTTATTATTATTATTACTTTTTGATTAGAAAAATTGTAGGCTTACAGAAAACTCACATAAAACTACTGTGTTCCCAAGCACCCCCCTATTTTTGACACTTTGCAAAACTTTGTTACAACTGAAAGAATATTAAAATGGTAATGTTAACTATAATCTATAGCCTTCATTAGGTGTATTTTTCCCTTATACCATCATATTATTAGCACCTTGTATTAGTGTCAAATATTTGTTATAATTCATAAAAGAACAGTCTTATACTTGTATTATTAACCCCAGCCCAAAGTTCACTGTGTAATACTGTCCCACGTTTTATCTTCTAACTTTCGTTCTAGTAACATAAACAATCCAAACCTTCCCCTTTCAACCACATGCGCATATCTAATTCAGTGTTGTTCATTACACTCACAATAATGTGCTACCATCTAATTCCAAACCTTTAAAATCAACCTAAGCGGAAATTCTGTACAAATTAAGCATCAGTTCTTCATTCTCTTCCCCGAATCTATATCCAGGTAACCTATATTCTAAAGTCTAACTATGAGTTTGGTTTTTCTAATTAGTTCATATCAGTGAGATAACACAATATTTGTCCTTTTGTGTCTAGCTTATTCTCGCTCAGCATAATATCCTCAAGGTTCATCCATGTTGTCGCATGCATGAGGACTTCGCTCCTTCTTGTAGCTGAATAATATTCCATCACATGTATATACGACATTTGGTTTTTTCATTCATCAGTTGATGGACACTTGTGTTGCCATCTTTTGGCAATTGTGAATAATACTGCTGTGACCATCAGCATGCAACTATCTGTTTGAGTCCCTGCTTTCAATTCCTCTGGGTCCATACCTAGTAGCAGGATTGCCGGGTCATGTGGTAATTCTATATTTAGCTTCCTGAGGAACTGCCAAACTGTATTCCCCAGCGGCTGTACCATTTTACATTCCCAGCAGCAATGAATGAGTGTTCCTATTTCTCACCATCTTCTCCAACACTTGCAATTTTCTGTTTCTTAATAGTAGCCATTCTAGTAAGTGTTGTATAGGATCTCGTTGTGGTTTTGATTTGCATTTCCCTGACAGCTAATGATGTTGATCATCTTTTCATGTGCTTTTTAGCCAATTACGTATCTTCTTTGGAGAAATGTGTATTCAAGTCTTTTGCCCATTTTTTAATTGGATTGTTTTGTCTTTTTATTGTTGTGTTGTACTATTTCTTTATGTAGTTTTTTGGTTTATGTTTTATATTATTTTCAGGATTTTAAGAGATTTTTATTTGGAGGTTTTAGTAATTTGTGTGAATGACTTTGCAGAATCTGGAGTCACAGATAATCTAGGGGAAGGTTCATGTTAGAATTGAAGAGAGAGTTGTAAATTTCTTCTGTCTCCAACAGTTATCTAATTATATACAGAGAGCTTAAATAAAGCCAAAATTCAGGACAGAGTTGAGAGTTAAAGCCTAGGCTGTGAGCCAGGATGTACAGGTAAGCTTTGACATTCTCAGGCCGGGGAAAGTGTGAGAAGAGACACACAAACAAAGGGCGAGACATGAGATTTAGAACAATTGTAATGTATTTATTCAGTACCTACAATAATCTTTGAATGTATTTACTTATTTATATTGTGTACTTTTATTGAATTTAAAAACAATATTTCCATTAGTTTACCATTTAAAAATATATACCATAGGTTATATATCTGTCATAAGGAGGTATGCAGGGCCCTGTCCAGAGTTCTTAATAATTGGTTGACCTGAAGATACAATCAAAGAAATGAAATTATGTTAGAAAAAGTGGTTAGTAACATCACCCAGAATGGCCAGAAATTTTAACATGATTATGAGAAAAAGTCAGTTGGAATTAGTTTAGTGAGTGGACAAAGGAGATCTTTGACTTCCAAGAAGTTTGTATTGGACTAAGCTCCTTACAGCCAAAGGAAAATGAAAGGCATCATGTGATACTTCTTACTTCGGATGAGCCTAGCTCTCTGGCTCAGAACTGCCACTGAACCACAATCAAGTTGCACAAAATCCAAAACCTTAGAAACTAAACGACTGCCTCATTAAGATTCCTCTCCAGGAATGTGATGTGATGGGGTCTCAGTGCAAAGACTCTGATCCATACATTTTTGGAGTCAGAAATTTGCTAAGACGGCAGTCTTCGTAAATAAGTTTCCTTTTCTTCAAGGCACTCCATCTTTTCCCCCACTCCAGTTATAAGCAAAAAATAATTGGGCAGAAGAAAGATCAGTTTAAACAGATCTTGGCTTAGATTACAGGAGAAGCCTCTCTAAGTTCAGCTTCATAAAATAACAGTTTGTCTCTTTCCATTTTTATTTAACATCCCAATAAAATAATGATCGTGTGTCTGAACATTTTGGAACAATCATCTCTAGTAAGTGCGTTTCTGTTTATTACCTGTAAACACCCGGAAAACTGTTTCCCAATGGATATGTAACCATGTCTCCCAGTATGCTTGGTACAGCCCCAATTTATGTCCATTTCCTTCTCAAAATATCCTGGTTTATGTGACTGTGTACCAAATCACCAGCCTGCTAATGAGCCTTCTCTAGAGATAGATTATCTCTACAAGAAAACTAACTAGCTAAATGTACCCACGGATAATATTAAGTGCTTAATATTTCAACTAAGTTGAAAGGTCAACTTAGTAAATTATATAGCCACATTAAAAGAAATAAGGTAGAAAAAATACAATATAAATAAAGGGATAAAGCTTCGCATACATACATGCTCACTCACTTCAGTTTTTTTGCTAGTTTGTTTCAAATTAATACGTGCCTATGAGATTTAAAACTTATAAGTCTGCTAAGAAGAAGATGAAAGAAATATAGAACAGATGTCATATGAAACAACCCTTACTGAAACAGTGAAAAGGCAGGGAGACCCATAACTCTTATTGAAAAGGACATACTGAAATCTTCAGCATTTCTGAAGTAATGACACAGAACTCCACTGAACAAATAATTTCCTGGGAAGGAGAAAGGAGCCCCTTTCCAGGTGACAGACTTTCACTTCACAATGAGGCTGGACTGCTGTTGGGCTTTGTCTATACTTGGTAATTTTTATTAATAAACCAAGCCCAGTAATTCACACTGGACTAAGTAAGTCTTGTTGGAGGGACAGAATTAGTGTTCCAGATTTTGCTCTAATAGTGTAGTAAGATCTCTTCAGTTAAGTTTTAAGAGCTATTAGTTAATTAAAAGGATAGGCTTGTCAGCACCTGAACAATGGGGGGTGGGGGGGGAAAGAGCCAGTTTTGATTTTGACCTGTACCCAAGTTAAAGCTGAATACAATTGGTTTTTCAGGAATGTGTGAGAGTGTGTGTGTGTATATGTGTGTGTTGGGGTGAGTGAGTTCATAAACATACATACTAGTTCAGTTTGGAATAAAAGTGAAAGGCATTCTTAGTTGCTTTCAAATCCTCTAAAAATAGCCACAAGTCTCTGCCAAAGCTAATATAGACAGGATTCCCATGGAAACCCTCTGGGCTAGAAGGGGCGGGTATTATTTTTTCACCAGTTATTGGTTAAATGACTCCTGCTCATTTTCTCCTCTGACACGTCACTCTTCTTCATAATGTAGGACTATTTATTGTCAAAGCTGATGAGCCAAACCCCAAAGGCATCTGATTATCTGTGCTACAACTCTAAAGGGGAAAAAACACTCCATAGTATCTAAACTTACCTTTAAAATCGACACAAAGAGAGCTTTACAAAAAAAGAGAGAAGAAAGAAACGAACATGTGCCACTTCATTTCACTTTGTATGCTTGTGTCTTTAGTTTTTGTAACTATTTTTAAATTCCTTTTGAGTACGTGTTCATAGCTAAATTTTATAGTATTGTCCCCATCTCTTGATGATAATATCACCCTTCTCTACATTTTCCTCATTTTGGTGGGGGGGGTGCCTTTTTGGACATATTTATCAATTCTGAGGAACTAAAAAGAGGTAAAGGATATAAGGTAAGCCTGGAATTTGACATTGTGAAATTATGCCTTGGACAGGATTATTTTCTTTCATATGTAAGATTAAAAATTCAGAAAATACAAGACCTAAGAATGATCAATTTATTTGTTTCTTTACTCTTGTAATTATAGCATCTTTAGGAAAATAGTTTTAACAAAATAACTGCCTGTTACCATCATTTTAGAGATGGCAAGATAATAAGGACTTAATTAGTTTCCAAGATTTTAGAAAGTAAGAGTAGAGCAAAGTTTATAAAATTATTCTCCATATATTTCAATAGACAAATAAGCATATAAAATTCATGACTAATTGACAGTCATTTCAAAATAATTCTATAGCTTCATTCATTCATTCATTCTTTCTCCCTAAGTCTTCTTTCTAGTAATGTAAACTTTCTAAGCCACATTAGAACTAATATTTAATTATAATATAATCCTTCATGTCATTTCACTTCCTTATGCAATTACCTTCATTTATCCTATAGTTGTAAAAGACATTTTTGTAGTAACTACAAAATGCTTATTTCCTTGCTTAGTTTTTACATCTTTAAATAAGGATTGGAGAGGGGATGCAATACCCTAAATATTGTAGCTTATTATCCCCACATATATCTTAGAGTTGCAATTTAGGATATTCTTATCCCCAGATAGCAATAGTAACAGCTGGAAACAAAACAAAATAAAAACTCCGATAAGCAGCAGTGTCCAGGATTCCTAGACTTTACCACGAGGTGTCTGAACGGCCGGTTGTTGAAAGGTCTGGTTTTCCTCTGTGGTCACCACGTCAGGAGACTTGTGCAGAGGAAGCCATGGTCTTGCTCACACTTCTCTTCATCGCTAAAACTGGGTTTAAGGAACGTCTCAGAACATTTTCCTTCTCCCTAGCCCTGCAGGAGACATTCTTTGTTGTGCTACAAGAACCACAGTAGAGGGACCCAATCAGTTTGCAATATCTGCTGATCCTGCATATGTGAAAATTTGTAAAATTTCATTAAAATTTGGGGCAAAAATAGAGGACAGGGCATCACCATCAGGAAAGAATGTTTCTTTTTGTTGTTGCATCTTTACATATTTAAAGCAATGGATGCACTGTATTTGTTTTGTGGGAAAGTATAGGGAGGTGAGAAGGGGAAACATAATGTAAAAAGCCATGAAATTAGGCCTTGGTTTGAAACACAGCTTTGCCACCAACTAGCTTGGAACCTTAGGATATTATATCTTTTTAAAAATGTTTTTAATTTCGACTCTCCACACTTTTTGTGAATATAACACATTTAATGATATGAGAACAGATCAGTTATCATTTTAATCAGCCGTCAGTTCCTGCAGTGGTCAAACAATTCTTGATTCTGAAGGATATTTAAAAATATCCAGACCAAAAGGCAGTATAATATAATCAGAAATTTAATGCTATTTGAATCTACCCAGAAAACTAATTTATATTAACATCCAAAAGTTGGGTGCTATTTCACACAGTAATGGAATAAACACAACTTATTGTCCAAATAAGAAGAGAATGGCACTGTGTGGTGATTAAATGTGTAATACTGCACATTTTATGTTATTGTTGAATAACTTCCATTTACTGCTGTGTCTCAGAGATTACTTAAGTAAGTATATTACATTCATCCATTTTAGCTAAACTTTCCTTTTTATGATTTCTGCTAAATTGGCCTATCATTTTCATTTGAATCTAATTTAAACATTTAGTCTCATCTTCCCACAATATAAAGCTAACTGGGTAGCAGCAAACCATTTTAATAATGTTTGAAATAAACGCACCAAAAAACCCTACACGATTACGGGATATGCCACTGTCCAAATCCGATCTGTTTTTATGTAACAATAATAAAAGTTGGTTCCATAAATATGATCACCCTAAATGGTAGGTTTTAGTTTACATATGAGCTGTGAACAATGCAATACATCATTTATTTATTACAAACATAAAAATTCACCTTTGTATGCAGATATATCTTATTTATTTTTCTGAAAAAGTGCTAGTGCCTGGACATGTCCTTCCACAGTACATTGAACAGCATTAACAAACCCTACATTAATTATTTCTTCAAAGGGCTTAATAGCCTCGCAGACATGATGTGTTGGCCTTAAAGGGATGAGTTATTATAAACACTATCTGTGTAGACATTTGAAAGAAGCAGCGTGGGAGTTCAAATTACAGGTTCAAGAACCTATTTTTCGTCTTTCTCCCACACATATACTCATCTCCTGTCATATTCTTTCCCAAAAGTTTGCAAATTTCCAATGTTTCTCAATAAATTCTTTTTAAAAATAAATTCATGAGGTATCAGTTACAAGTCATGCTTTGTGCCCTTTATTAACTTGCATCAAAATTCTTCATATCTGAATGCTGAAAATATAAATTCTTACAATTCCTTAATACCAGAACAAATTATGTTATGAAAGAAAAGGTGTCCATTCCAATTCTGAGGCCTCGACTATGATTGCTATCACAAAATGAATGTTCCAGGTTGGGATTGGGCTTTCTCTGTGAATTCTACAGTATTCTAGTTACGGTTTGGCAAGGTGGTGAGACAAAACCTAAAAAGGAAAAAAAATAACCTAAAAAGGAGGAAGACATACAAGAAATATCTTTGATGTTCCATGTTTTCCAAGTAGTACCCTGAGGGTAATCCTGTGCTTTTGTGGAAAGAACAGCACATTTTCTGGAAGAACAAAACCTAAGCTGAGTTCTGTCTCCATCATTTACTCTTCCTGTATCCTTGGACAAATCACTTAATCTCTCTGCACTTAATTCTCAATCTCAAAATACAACAAAAACGAAAACAGGTTTTTTTTTTGGACAGAACGGAGTTCTCTTTTGTAAAATGCTTCTACGAATTCTGGTTAGCATGCAAATGTAAGATCTTATGATCAGTACTTTGACAGTAACCACCAAGAAGAGGGAAAGAAAGACTTAGCAAGCCATGTCTCTGGACAGATTGAATTTGCCAAGGTCATACTCAGAAGACTAAGCAAAAGTTGATAATATGTGACTTCTAATCATGAGAAAATGCTCTGCAAGTTTAATTGGAAAATTTGTCCCAATTAAAAATAATACTCATTTGGAATGACAAAAACAAAATAAAACAAAGTTACGTCGAATTGTATCAGAACATATTCCTCTGACTAAAAATTGGTGTTTGGTCTCAGAAAAGATAAAGAAGGCAAGCCATTTCATGCAACAAATAAATGTTAAGCTTCTGCTATATGCCAACTATGCTGCTAGGTGGTAAGAATACTGTGTTGAACAAGGCAGGTATGATCGCAATATCTTGGAGACTCTATTCTTGTTGGGGAGACAATCATCTGTAAATAGGAAGAGTATCAGATGAAAATAAGGCTAAACCAGAGTGGTCAGAGAAATCTCCTTTGATGAGGTGATAGTTAAGCTCAAGTCTGAATGAATCCCTGTGAAGACTGGGGTAAGAGCATTCCCTGCATAAGGGATAGCTAGTATGGAAAGATCCTAAAATGAGAACAAAGCAGGAGTGCTTGACGGTCAGTGTGGCTGGAATTTTTGTCAGGGTGGAAGAGTGGAGTAAATACTGAGAGATAGGCCAAAGGTAGCTCAGATAGACCTTCATATACTAGAAGTAAGAAGTACAGATTGTATTATTAACATGATGAGTTGTCATTTGGATGCTTTAAGCAGGGGCATGACAGGATCTGATTAACATAGTAAGCAATGCTGTTTGTTGTAAGGAGATTAGTATTTAGGAGGCAAGAGTGGAAGCTGGGAGACCTTTTAGGAGACTATTGCAGTGGTCCAGGCAAGAGAACCTAGTGCCTTGAACTGAAGATTTATTTGTTTATTCCTCCATCCATTCATTTAATCAACAAATATTTATTGATGTTATGTTCAATTTCCTGTTCTAAGCATTGGGGTGGCAGCAAGGGTCAGAAGCGAAAAAACTACCCTCCTGTGGCTTATAGTCTATTGGAGAGTATAGACAATAAAAGAGAATAAAGAGTTGTGGGGCTGCTTTTAAATAGGCTCGTCAGAGAAGGTCTCCAGTCAGACCTAAATAAAATGAGAGAGTAAGCAACGCAACTGTCTGAAGAAAGGAGTCTCAGGTAGAGGGAAAAGCAAGCAATCCTGGAGTGGATATATATCCACTTGATATATATCCACTTGAAGAGGTAGAATTAAAATAGTATGTTCGGAGTACAGTTGGGTAAGAGGCAAGTGGCAAGAATTGAGTTCTGGAAAAAGTTATGGGCCACCAGGTAAGCCATGGTAAGGACTGCATTTTGTCCTAATATATACAAAAAGCCATTGAAAGGTCTTGGAAAGGAGGCATGACTTGACCTGATCTGTATTTTAAAAGAATTGCTCTGGCTGCTATGTGAAGAATAGACAATGTATGTGGGAAGTGGTAGGTAAAAAGCAGAGAGACCTGTTTGGAAATGGTTGTAATAAATCAGGCAAGAGGTGATGATGGCTTGGCTAGACTGTTGTCAGTGGAAGTAGGAAAAAATGATCATATACTGGATATAATTTGAAGGTAGAGTCCACAGGATTTGCTAGCACATTGAATATTGGTGGCAAGAATGAGGAGCTGAGAAAATCCAAGACTTTTGTTCCAAACAGTTAAGTGACAGGTGGTACCATTTGCTGAGGTGGGGAATGGGAGGTGAGTAGGGAATGTGAATGAGGTAAGGGCAGGATTAAAGACCAAGTGTTTGCTTTGGGACATTTTAAGTTTGAGATACCTATTAAATATCCAAGGAGAGTTGTGAGGCAGAGAGTTGTATATATAAGACTAGAATTCATAGCAGAAGATGAAACTAGAGATATCAATTTATAATCACAGTGTATAGATAGTATTTAAGCAATGGAACTAGATTAAATCACCAAGCGATGGTAGGTAGAGAATGGATTGGTCAGGGAAAGAAAACAATCAAAGATACACTTTTGGCATGAACAGCTATGTGGCTGGTGGTATCATTCACTGAGATGGTGAAGGCTGGAGAAGAAGAAGCAATCAGTTTGTAGAAGGGGAATCAAGAATTCTCTTTTGGCATGTTAAATTTGAAGTGCCTGTTAGACATCCAAAGGGTTTTGCTAATAGGCAATAACAATTTAAAACCAGGGCAGGGAGGGGAAAGGTTGGCATCAGCCAGGAGGAGTGTCTAGATGGAAGATAAAGAAGGAGACTCAAGACCAAGTCCTAAAGAGTGGTCTCTGACATTTGAGCCCAGAAAATGTTTTCATTTTCAACAAATGTTTTGGGACAACTGGACATCCACATGCAAAAGAATGAAGTTAGACCCCTAGCTGTCATACCATCTACAAAAATTAACTCAAAATGGATCAAGACAAAAATGTAAGACAAAAACTATAAAACTCTTGGAAGAAAAGATTTATAGACATAAATCCTCATATCTGTGGATTAGGTAATGATTTCTTAGCTATGACATCCAAAGCACAGGCAACCAAAGGAAAAAAAAGATAAATTGAACTTCACCAAATTATTTTTGCATTTCAAAAGATACCATAAAGAAAACAAAAGTAAGGCCAGCATAATGGAAGAAAATATTTCTCATGACTTGTGTCTAGAATGAGTTGGACAGTACAACACAACCCATTCCCATTGACTCATTTCGTGCCTCAGTCCTGCCCGTGGTCGCCATATTGGGAATGGAGCTTTCTCCTCCAGTCAGTTTTCAGCTCTGGGCTGGCTCTGGATCTGTGTTCCTCATTGATCAAGAATGTTATTTAACCTCAAACCTAACCTGGAAAGGGGAAATTGAAAAGGAGGAAGAGTAAGAGGAAAAAGAAGATGCTGCTGCTACTACTGAATATCTGTCCCTGAAGGAAGAGACTCCCACTAAACAAGTTAAGAGGCTGGCACTCCAGAAGTGGTATAGTGTTGGTAAGAGAAAATAAACTGAGAAAAAAGAAGAGGCAGTGAAATATAGTCTTCAAGATAAGAACCCTGTAAAAAAGGCCAAATTGATACCAAAATCTAAAAAGTCTGGATCCACGAGATGTAGAGCCAGGAATTGACTGGCAGCATTGACTGGGGAAGGGAAACTGTTCTAGTTTGCTAGCTGCCGGAATGCAACACACCAGAGATGGATTGGCTTTTAATAAAAGGGGATTTATTTTGTTGGTTCTTCAGAGGAAAGGCAACTAACTTTCCACTGAGGTTCTTTCTTATGTGGAAGGCACAGGATAGTCTCTGCTGGTCTTCTCTCCAGGCCCCTTGGTTCCAACAACTTTCCCCGGGGTGACTTCTTTCTGCATCTCCAAGGGCCTGGGCTGAGCTGCGAGTGCTGAGATGAGGAATGCCAAGCTGCTTAGGCTGTGCTACGTTGCGTTCTCCCATTTAAGCACAAGCCAATTAAGTCAAACGTCACTCATTGCAGCAGACACGCCTCCTAGCCGACTGCAGATGTAATTAGCAACAGATGAGATTCACCTACCATTGGCTCATGTCCACAGCAACAGAACTAGGTGCCTTCACCTGGCCAAGTTGACAACTGAATCTAACTACCACAGAAACCATGAAAGGATGGGCCTTCCTTAGGGTGAGCTGAAGATACAGGGTACCTCCCTTACCCTAGACCCCTCTGTCTCTGAGTCTGGAGATGATGGACATGTTGGGAGACGTAGAATCCTTCACACTCAATTTGGGGCCACTTGCTTAGTCAGGAAAAAAAAATGCCTTGATAATTTTTTACAACTCAATAATAAAAAGAAAACTCAATTTAAAAATGGGCAAAGGATTTTAATAGACATTTCTCCAAAGGAGTTATACAAGTGGTAATAAGTACCTGAGAAAACATGCTCGACTTTTTTAGCCATCAGAGATATGCAAATCAAAATCACAATGAGATACTAATTTACACCCACTACGATGATTATAATAAAAATGACAGATAATAATAAATGTTGGCAAGGATATGGAGGTATTGAAATACTCATATACTGCTGGTGTTATTGTGTAGCCATCTGAGAAACAGCCTGGCATTTCCTCAACAGGTTAAACTTATAATGATCATATGGTCCAGAAATTCCATTCCTAGTTATACACTCAAGAAAATTGAAGATGTTCATGCAAAAACTTGTTCATGAATGTTTGTAGCAACATTATTCATAATAGTCAAATAGTGGAAAGAACCCAAATGTCCATCAACTGAAGAAACGGTATACAAAATGTAGTATGTCTATACAACAGAATATTTTTTAGCCAAAAAAAAAAAACAGAGAAAAGAATGTATTACTGATACATGCTACAACATGAATGAACTTTGAAGACATTATACTAAGTGAAAGAAACCAGTCACGAAAGACCACATAATGTATGATTCCAGAATATGCAAATCTATAGAGACAAAGAGATTCGTGGTTGCCTAGGGTTAGAAGGTTGCTGAAAAATGAGAGTGACTGTAAAAAATATGATTTTCTTGTTGAGGTGATGGAAATGATCTAAAATTGGTTTTGGTGATAGTTGCACTACTGTGAATATACTTAAACCCATTGAATTGCATATTTTAAATTGGTGAATTGTATGGTATATGAATTATATCTCCATAAAGCTGTTACTGGTAAGGAAGAAAAAGGAGTAGGAGGAGGAGGAAAATAAGAAAGCAAAGAAGCCATTGAGATGAGAGGAGAACTGAAGAAGTACAGTATCCTAAGAGCTGAAAAGAGCAGATGTCTAAACGAGGGAATGATGGTCAACTAGGCTGAATGCTGCAGACAGGTTGAATGAAAAGAGAACAGAGGATTGGCTATTGAGATTGGCAACATGACAGCAATTAGTGGAGTGCCTTCTCAGCGGAGTTGAGAGGAAAGTCTAACTCAGATGAATGGAGGAAAGAAAAGAATATGAGAAAGGAAAGATAATTACCGATAGCTTCAAGAAATTTTGTTGTGAAGGTGAGTGAAGAAATGGGACAATAGCTGGATTAAAGTAGGGTGTTCTTGCTTTATTGGCTTTTGGTTTTCTTTTGTTTCATTTTATTTCATAGCAGCTTTGTTCCCTGATGAGATTGTTCTAGTACTGAAGGGGAAATTGATGCTACAAGAGGGAGATAGAGCATGTTTATCAGTGCAAAATCTCTGAGAAAGGGTGGAATAGTTAAGCCATGTAGAGAAAAGATGACTCTTGGGTAGGATATAGACTTTTGGATAGGATAAATAGAAGGCAGATATAGTGGGTACAAATGAGTGACCACAGCTTGTTTATGAGAATTAATAAGTTTCTTTATAACTGTCTTGTTTTTAAAAATGTTCCTTCTGGATTTGTTTGTGTGTGTGGATATGTAATTGTGTGTGTGTGTGTGTGTGTGTGAAATTTCTTTCAGTTGTAAAACATAATCTTTGTTTCCCTTTCATCACGTTCCAATCTGGGACCATCCTACATAGTTTGCATTAATAAATATTTCACTTTCCACTTCACAGTTGGAGCTATGTGTTGGGCTTCAGCCAACAATTCTTGCAGTGGGGAGGAAAAGTAAGCATCTCATCATGTGAAAAAGAACCACCCCCCAATCTCCCTAGACCTATCCAGGTACTCCTGTTTTTTGAAAGTAGCAAAATATGCAGCAATATAACATTTAATGATATGTATGCACAAAAAATACAGTAATTACAGTAACAGTTGCATTTGGGGATGTTTGATAAAATTTTGAATATCAAAATAAATCTAACCATGATCAATTATAAAATCACAGATACATCACTAACTGTATATTTCAATCCTTAGAATCATTTAATATACACTGGTATATATCAATGTCTAAGCTTCACTTTGGATCAGTTAAATAAGAATCTCTGGAAGGGGATCTAAGCACCGATTTTTTAAAAGCATTCTAGGTGTGTGCAGGCCAGGGTCAAGAATCATTGGTAATTTCAGTAAAATTTCTTATGGAAATGCACAGAATGGTATCATACATGAGCTTATGTTCTAAAAATTGGAAACTGCCTACTGCTAATGCATGAACAGAAAAAAAATCACTAAAATATAGTTCTACACCTTTAGAAACTTTTCTTACTCCATAGCCATGTCTGAAAACAGTTTGTGTGAAAGACAAGAAATTAAAACAATAAGCTTTTCTCTTGGTTTGTTTCAAAATAGAGACATCTCAGAATAAAAAAAAAATTTCAATGGACTTTGGAGATGCAGAGAATTCAACAGGTGTCAATTTGATTGAACTGGAAAATCAGACTACTGAAGAACTACTTTTAGGCACTGTTCTGACAGGTGTTCTACCTTCTCTCACACTCTCCTGGAGAGGACTTACCTAGTGTCGATACAAGTTTTAAAACCGCTTTCAATCTAAAACAAAACAAAACAAAAGCAGAAGCCTGTAAACCTGTAAGCAGAGGGAACGGCAAGGACGTCCTCCCAATACCATCTCAAGCAACAAGTTGAAAAAGATTAAATGTGACATGTGGCGTTTAATCGCTGATATGATTTAAACTTCTTTGGGGAGAAAGAAATTTTAAATTTTCAGCTCTCAGATGAAATCATTCTGTTGTGAATAGTCATTAATTAATTAAACATTAAAACCTTTGCAAGGAATAAAATATGACTCTAAATATCTGCAGAACAATCACATTTATTTTATTTTTAAAACAGAGTCTTTAAGAGGACCTGAATTATTTATCCATTAGAATATTCAATATGAAGTCAATAATTATCTCAAATGGAAAGGAATATATATAAATAGAAATATGCATGTATATTTTCATTTTCCACCCTTTCAGGACTATCTGTTGCCTGTGGCGTTAGATATTCAATACCTTGTGTATTAACTCTCATTTAGTATTTACATGTACCTTTCATAAATTAAGATTGAAAAACTACAAATAGATATTTAAGGACCTCTTTGTATAAAATCATAAATTAATAATATTAGCCCCTACAGGGCTAGTATCAAAATAAATATACAGGTACCAAAAAAGTTTCTTTATTCATTTATTTATCCACAAAATTTTATTGTTTAGTAATGTGCTAATGACTATGTCAGATATTTAGAGACAAAAATTAATTTGAAACCCTCTCAGCCCGTAAGGCGCCCTCAGTCTAGAAGTGGGGAGTGGGAGGGTGTGGGGCTTGTAATCAAATACTAGCCGTAAGTCGCATGGAAGTCTTCTAGACTTCTTGAAAGTCTAGAAGATGCAAAGAAAGGAGTGGGCAACTTCCCTGAAAAGAGGGATGGGGATGAAAGAGGAAGAAAGGTTTGCTGCACACAAGCACGTTTCTCTGTGTCCGGGGTAGTGCCCAGGGATGGATGTTGGGGATAGTAGTGACAAGAGTGAATCTCAAAAGTGAGTAGGCATTCCTGGGTGAGACAAGGTGGGGAGAGCATTCATTCTAACCCAAGAAAATAACAATTAATAAATTTGACACGAATAAAACTTAGGCTTATCATTACTCTTTGAGTTTGCAAGCTACCAAAATGTAATATACCAGAAACAGAGGGGCTTTTAATAAGGAAATTTATTAAGCCACAAATTTACCATTCTGAGGCCATGAAAATGTCCACATTAAGGCACCAACAAGACGTTACCTTCACTCAAGAAAGGCCAACAATATTTGGCATTTCTCTCTCTCTCCACTGGGAGGGCACATGGCGATGTCTACTAGCTTTCTCTTCAATGGCTCCCAAGGGCTCTGTCTGTCCTGTTGGCTCTCAGCTTTTTCCAAAATGGTTCTCTCTTAAAGGGCCCCAGTAAGCAACCTCAACTTGAATGGGTGGAGACACATCTCCATGGAAACCATTTAATCAAAAGTTACCACTCACATTTGGGTGCATCACATCTCCATGGACACAATAACAAAGCTCCCACCCAGTGATGTTGAATGACGATTAAGGGACATAACTTTTCTGGAGTACACAACAGATTGAAACTGGCCTAATTACCCTTGAAGAAAGGGCTTGCTAACCATGGGGAGGAATGTTTAACACGTTAGATCACCAAAATGTTCTTCAGGAATTTAAAATGACTGCTGATAGAAATGTGATTTATAAAGGAACTTTTTTCAGCCTCATTAAAGCAGGTCTTTTATAATTATGACAACAGATTTATTTCCTAGTTCTGAAGCGCTAAGGAGCTGGAATGAGGGGGATTGCAGGGAAGGAAAGAGAGCACTAAATATGGAATCCATGCACAGAGTATTTAGAGACAGGGAACAAGGACTGAGAATCGCTGAACTATTGTACGAAAAGCTTTGTGTGTGGATTTTTCTGGGAAGGTGATCTATAGCATTCAGCAAGTTCTAAAATGATTCGGAACTCCAAAAAAGATTAAGATCTTTTGCTTTAAACTAATAACTTATTTTCCATATTATATAATTTATGCTTTTCATTAATTCAATAGGCTTATTATTCTGAGTTTGTGAAATACATTGCACCATGAAATTTGGCCCTGAACGAGTAGTTTGCCTATCTCAAGATATTTTATCTTTGATACACATATACCTAATACTATATATCTTTGGAATGCTCACTGCAGGTAATACACTGATGTGAAAGATCTTATACAAAATTTTAATTTAGACCTGAGTTTATAATCTACTCACTGCTACAGCCTATAATAGCCTACCTTCGTAATAAGGAAAGTCTTAAAGCTAATTACTGAACAGGATAAGTAGTTGACAAAATTAAGGAAGTTTATGACACTTATTCAGAGTTCATTGTAAATTGCCAGTTGGCTTTGTGTGCTAAGCAGTGAAAATCCTTTCTTATCTTGGAGAAATAAATGGGCTTCACAGAACTGGAAGTTGTTTCAGTGAAGTCACAGATATTTTTGGCAGCAGTACCATGTATTAACTTTGTCAGATGGGCATCCCCCACCTGGTTGTAAGAACTATGTCATAAGAATTATCTAATGAGAATTATTTACTGAATTATCTATTCACCTTCTACATGTTATCCAAAACTAATTCAAAACTCCACTAAATCCCAATGGATGAATTGAAGGGGTGTGTAAATCCCTACTTTGCTTAATCGATTAATTGTTGCTTGTTGGATAATGAGGCGATAATATCTTTTAAAACTGACCTCTGCGAACTGCAGCATTCAACAAAGATAACAACAGTGTGACACCCTTGACTGGAAGACACTGAGAAATGCTTGTGTACATCTCTTTCCTAAGAATTCTGAAGCCACCAAAAAACTTGTCTCTATTGAAAAAAACACTGCCTGCACTTCCACCACACCTCATTTGTGATGGTGCCCTTGTAGGTATCAAACAAGAAATTTTAAAATAGAATTAAATTTCCAAGGACATCATTTATTTCAGTGCCACAGATAGTCTAGATTTTAGCTTATCAATATCACAATATATAAAGCACAGAATATTGACTATATCAGGAAACAAAAGTAATAATGTATAGAAACGATTCACTAGTCTCAATATTTTTCAATTTCAAATTCAAATTTGTTTGAAGCTTTCTTTGCATGTCTGAAAAATAAATAAATATATTTAAAGGAAAATCTTTTTTTCCACTTCCCAAACACTCAAAATGTTTCTCAAAGTTGGTACCAAACTTTCTGAAAAAAAGTTTATTGTGGAAATGCAAAGGGCCAAGAATAGCCAAGGCTGTCTGGTAGACTCATACTAGCAAATATAAGTCCTGGTATAGACCCATAGCATTTAAGGGAGCCAACGTTTTTGTGAGGATAGAGAGTCATAGATCAATGAAACAGAAACAGACCTACACATGCAGGTCACCTGATTTATGGTGAAGATGACACTGGGGCATAGTTGGAAAAGGGTCTTTTGTTTTAAAAAAGTGATGCAAGGTCAATTGGATAAACTTTCAGTAAAAAAATTGAATCATGACCCTTTTATCACAGTATACATAAAAATACATTCCAGTTGGTTTGTAAATCTAAACTTTAAAGGATTAAAAAAAGAAAAAAAAATCTTTCCAAATATGGCTTGGCAAACTTTTCTTAAAAGCCCATATAGTAAATATTTTAGACTTTGCAGATCAAATGGTCTCTGTTGCAGCTCTCACCTCTGGTATAGCACAAAAGCGGTCACAGGCAATATTTAACCAAATGAGTGTGTCTGTGTTTCACTAAAACTTTCTTTACAAAAACAGGTAGGAGCCTGAATTTGGTCTGCAGGCTATAGTTTGCCAACATCTATTCTAGAACATCTTTCTGGTATGTAGTAGGTAAAGAATTTTTAAACAGATACAAAAGGTAGTAACCCTCAAAATAAAAATTTGATGTATTAGAGCATATTAAAGTTTAAAACTTCCATTCATTAAAAGACACTATTAAGACTGTGAAAATGAAGCTCAAAGGTGGAAGAAGATTTTCAAAGTACAAGTATCTGACAAAGGGTTCATATCCAGCATATACATATTTGATAAGAAAAAGAAAGGCCCTTCAATAGATAAATGGGCAAACATTTTTGAACAGAAGTTTCACAAAGGAAACTACACAAGAGATAATACCAAATCTTGGTCAATACACGTATAGAATGATTTTTCAGCTTCATTCATCCTCAGAAAAATGAAAAATAAGACTCAATGACATACTACGAACTCACAAATGAAAAAGTTTGGCAATTGTAAGTGTTGTCAAGAATGTAGGACAGATAGAACTTTGGAAGACTGAAAAAAATCTTCTAGAGATGATTATTTGTGTATCCTATGATCCAAGAATTCCATTCTTAGCTATAAACTCAACATAAGTGTGTCCCCAAGTTCACTAAAAGATGTATAAATACCTGAATGTCCAGAGGTGCACTATTTGTGATTGCCCCAAGCTGGAAACCAGTCAGTGTCCATAAACAGCAGAAAGCATAAACACACTGTGGTATAATCACACAATGAAACTTTTTAGAGCTGTTTAGAATGATCAACAGCTACATACATGGAGTATGTACAGTAATGAGAGTTTCTACAACTACCTGCAACAATGTGGATGAATCTTACACCCATCTCAGCCTCACCAAAATACTGAGTGAAAAAGCCAAGCACAAAGAAATACAAATGATATGATTCCATACCTATGAAGTTCAAAATAGGCAAAACTTACCTATTCTGTTAGAATTGAGTACAGTTATTACACTGGGGTGGGGGGTAGATAATAACTGGAAGGGAGCAAGCACACCTGGGGTGCTGGCAATATTTTGTTTCTTGAACTGGGTGCTGGTTACACAGGTTTGTTCCATTTGTGAAAATTCATTGTACTGTACATTTAAAGCAATTTTCTGTGTACATTGTATTTTTCTGTACTTTGCTCTGCAGGACCTTAAATCGGCTAATGAAATTAGATTAGGATCAAGATAAATGAAAACGATGTTCCTTGCTCTCTCTGTCCCCTTCCCTGCTTCATTAATTTTGTTCTCCTTTTACTTCTTTGTCATGTAAATGTGATGCTTCAAAAATAACCCATAATCCATTCATCCATACTGATATAAATGATTGAATGAACTAATAAATAGGGGAGAAGTGACGAATCTCCCATGCTGAAGAATCCCAAATAATTTATGTAGATAGTCCACCCTCAAGGAAGTGAAATGTTACACCCCCTCACTCCCAACCTGCTTTAAAGAAAGGCTTCACAAAGTGATTTCTTTTCAAAGAGTACAATGTGGAAAGCAGGCGGGGGTGGGGGGGGAATGTTAATTTACAAGGAAGAAACCTGACAAACGCTACCTCAGCCGGGTGATCACAGCTATCATCATCGATGAAAAATCCTATTGATGTGTACCCTTGTTAGAATGTGATGAAATGGTCCTTTACCTGTACAATCTCCCTCCTGAATCCTATAACGCTAGTCCAATCATGGGAAAACATCAGGCAAGTCTAAATTGAGGGGCATTTCGCAAAATGACTGACGGGTGCATCTCAAACTGTCAAGGTCATCAAACACAAGGAAAGTCTAAGAAACTTGTACAGCCAGGAGGAGCCTAAGAAGACTTGGCATCTAAATGTAATATGATATCCGTGGTGGATTCTGGTACAGAAAATGGACATTAGGTAAAACCTAAGGAAATCTGAATGAAGTATAGACTTTATATAATAATAATGTATCATATTAGTTTATTTTTTGTGACAAATTTACTGTACTATAGGACATTAACAGTAGAGGGAAATGGGTGCAGGTTAATTAAACTAAGACTCTCTCACTAGTTTTATACCTTTTCTATAAATCTGAAGTTGTTCCAAGGTAAAAAGTTTATTAAAAATAAAAATAACGTAATAAGCACTGGGTTAAACTTGAATTGTGAAGCATGATCTAAGCCATCAAGTTATTAACAATAAGAAAATACTAGGACAGGAAACAGTGACTTGTTCTATAATCCAATAGCCAGTTATAATGCAGTAATTATTCTTAGCCTTCCCTGCAAGTTTGAATGTATTACTAGTAATTAAACTTTATAATGGTGAATTTATTCTGTTTACTTCAACACATTAAGGTGAGATCTTTATGCAGTGTGACTTATTCAGAGATATTTCAAGTTAAGTTCTTTATGTATTAAACTTCATGCAGAAAAGCTGAGTGGTGAGATACAGAATGTTTCTGTTAGTAATTATGGACTATTAAAAATAGATTTTCACTCCATTACACTCTTTCAACAAATATAATAGAAGCATCATAGAATGTTGGAACTAAAAGGGACATTTAAGAGATTAGTTCAGCTCCTTAACTTTATATGAAATAACTGAGCACCAGAGAGCTTGGGACTTGCCCAGGGTCATAATAAATCCGTGGGAGAGCTATAATTGACTTATTCAGTTGAATAGGCATTTCCTGAGTATTTATTATGTTTTGAACATTGTGATAGGTGCTAAAGATATAAAAATGATTAGGACTTTATCCTTCAGGAAGAGGAGGTGGGGGTAGAGATAGGCAGGAAAATGAAAAGGTGAATACACTACACCATGGAAATGAGCCAAGAGACAACTGTACAGGATGTCATGAAAATGAAGGAGCAGGTACTCTGACAGAGTCTCATTCAGACCTCACCTGAGTCTTTGGAAGAGAGGCAAGATTTACAGGTAAGGAGGCTGGGGATGAATATTATGAGCAAAGCTGATTACGTGAGCCAAAGGAGAAGAGGTGAAATAATGTGATGTACAGGAAACTCTAAACTATCTGCCATTACAGCAGAATAGTATAAGCAGGGAGCAGGGACTAGTTAAACTGACAGTGCCAGATCATAGAGACAGTTTTGTGCCATTTAATGAGCTGCCATTTTATCCTGGGAGGAATGGAAAGTTATTAAACAGTTCTGAATTTTAGGTAGATCATTCAGATGATTTAGATGGCTTTATGGAGGATAGATTTTAAAAAGACAGGGCTAATTGCTGGGAGCCCTGTCAAAGAGGTTATTGCATTGTATTCAAGAGATGGATGGTAAAGGCCTGGTTTAGGAAGGTGGTAGTAAATATGGAGAAGAGGAAGTGGGTTCAATAAGTATTTAAGATAAATGATTGGAGATTAATTGGATGGTTTGGGATGATTGGGTGGGTGGGTGAAGGTGCTGGCCAAAGAGTCTTTAGTCTATTCTGCAGGTTCTCAGAACTCAGATCTGCATGACTTCAGATCTCAAAGAACACACACTAGCTCTAGACTCCATTTGGGCATTTGTCCATCTCCGTTCCAGAAAGCAACTCTGAATACCAGTAAATAAAACCATTTATGAGCATTCAGAAGAAAACAGACAATAAAAACAAAACTCTTATCCTAGTTCTAGAGAGATCTTCTTGTCCTATACTCACATAATCAAGAGCAACCACCAAGGTGATTCTTTGAAGAACCGAGAGTATTTGCTTCCGTGACTTCTTCCTTCCTTCCTAGACTCCAGAGAGCCTGTCCTAAATTTCAAGTGTATTCTTTAGAGGGCACCACTTTTAATCTATGCCTTAATGCACCACACCCCCCATTAGATTCTGGTGACTGGGTGGACGTATATAAAGAGAGAGATTATGGTAAGAGGATCATATTAGAGAAAAGATAATGAGTTCATGTTTAAAAAGCCAAACGTAAGTTGCCTTTAAAGTACTAAATTAGAGAAATTGAAGAGGCAGTGAGATAATCAACTCTGAATTTCAGGGAAGATACACACATTTCAGAGTCATAGGTTATGGTAAGAAACCAACCATGGAAGTGGATTGGTTTCTCAAAGACCGCCTCTAGGATTACTAGAGTAGAGTAATGAGTGGCAGGTCAGAGATGCAGGCCAAGGGGTCACCAACATTAGGAGTAGAAGAAAAGTCTTCAACAGATGTTAAATGATAACCAAGCAATTTACCAAGAAAATTAGAAGAGATATAGAAGTTCAGAGAGTTTTCATAGAGAGTTATCAGTGATATTGAATATAGAAAGAGGCCATTATAAGTGGTACCTAAAAATGTTCATTAAATTTGGCAATGAGGAGGACATAGGGGACTTTAGTGAGAATGATTTCAATGGAGTGACTGGCCTCAATTGCGTTGAAATGGGTTGACAAGTATATGGATAATGAAGAAGTTGAGACTTTTTTTCTAGGCTGTTCTTTGAAGGTTTGGATGAAATTGGAAGGGGAAAGGCAAGAAAACATCTAGAGGAAGATAGCTATGGGAAGCTGTTTTGTTGTTGGTTTTATTGGGGATGAGATGTTTAGCATATTTGGAAGCTACAAGGAAAGATGTCCACTAGAAAGAGAGGTGTTGACTAGAAAGGCAGAGTCCTGGAGAAGACAGGAGAGACTGGAGTCAAGGACACAGATGATGGGACTGGCATTCAACAGGTGGAGGAATATTTCCCTCTCTGATGCAGGAAGGAAGGAAGCCAACATAAGTGAATATGTAGACAAGTATGTAGGAGTGTGTGTGTGTGTGTCCCAGTGGGGGGAGGGGTGCAAAAGGGAGATGAGGGAGCACATGCTTGAATACTATGACCACTAACCATATATTTTTTTCTAATATGACGTAGGGTCATCTGAGAATGAGGAAGTTAAGTAGAAGTTAAGTAGGAAAGAAGGAAAGTTTTGGATGAAGTCTGAGGAGAGTGGGCAAGAGATTTATTTGGGATAAAAATAAAAAGATTCAATTGAGCCTATTAAATTCTAACTGAGGGCAGGCCACAGTGGCTCAGTAGACAGAATTCTTGCCTGCCATGTCAGGAACCTGGGTTTGAATCCCAGTGCCTGCCCATGCAAAAAAAAAAAAAAAAATCCGACTATGTAGGACTTTTAATTTTCAGCAGCAGCAATCTGCAGGCTTGTATTATTTTTCCAATTGTACTAGGGAGCCAAAATCCTTTTAAAAGGCATTTATTGAATAGTCCTTACTATATTCTTGGCATTTTATTTTGTAAGCATTATCTCAATCCCAGGAGGTATATGCATTTATTATCCCCACTTAATTTACAGATTAAGTGGCTTCTCCAAGATTGCACAGCTGGTAAAAAGGCAGAGCCCATGTCTTTCAGACTGCAAACCATACATTCTTTTTTTTTTTTAACAATCCCCAGCAATTTTTTTAATTGTGAAAAATAACATATATACAAAAAAAAGCAGTACGTTTCAAAGCATACCGCAATAATTAGTTGTAGAACAGATTTTGGAGTTTGGTATCAAGCTATACATTATTGATCAATATGTTATAATTCCTTCCAAGTCATTAAAGTTTTAAGTCTTGATAAAACACATTGCCTAGCCTCAGGGGGCTCCTAATCCACAAAAGGAAGTATGCCAATAAGTAATCATAGGCAAATGTGAGGGATCTATATGGATCTGCTCAGAGTACAGAGAAGATGTTACCAATCTCTCTGAAGTTCCAGGAAATCCTTCCCAGGAAGTTGACTCCTGAGCACCTGGGCAGATCTGAGTTGATATTCACCACCTGAACAAGGAGTAGGGGGCATTCCAGACTCAGGGACTATATATGCAAAAGCAAGGAAGCATGAGAAGGCATCATGTTTTTGCTTAATGTGCCAGAAACAGAGGATACCTATCAAGGGAGGAGTGGGAGAGTAGGGAAGATAGGAGACTAGATAATAAAATTGTCATGGTGTCTACTGAGAACTTAGACTTTATCTTGTAAGCACCTGGATGCCATGTAAAGTTTTAAACAAGAAAATTATATCAGATTTGAGTTTTAAAAATATGACCATGTCAGCAATAGGAAGGATGAATTGCATAACAGGGAGACTACTAATTATAATAATTACAAACTGTCACTCTGTGCCAGGCATTATATAAGTCATTTACTTAGATTCATTGATTTAATCATCATAGAAACCCTAAGAGGGAGTATAAATTAATCCCATATTACAGATGAGGAAGCCAAGGCACTGGCAGGTTAAGTAACTTTTCCAAGGTCTCAAATCAGAACTTGAATGCTGGCAGACTATCTGGGGAAGGGATTGTGATTGAGATGCTATTGCAGTGGCCTTGGCTAAAAGATGTCAAGGTCTGTGCCAAAGGCAATGACAGTGGAACTGTTGAAGAAAGAAAGAACTGTTGAGGCCTGTGGTCTTTCCATTTCTTATTTTTTGTAGTATTATTGTTTATATATGAGCCAAAATATGTAACACCTTTCTTTACTCAAGTTAAATTGCCAGTTAAAGTCATATATTTATAATTGCTTATAAATAAGAGCATGATTTTCAGGGGAAACCCACTTATAGTTGATGATCTCATGGGTCTGCCATATTTTTCTTTATTTGCTCAATAGATTAACCACATTTGGATTCTCTGGGGCAAATCTTGCTTTCACCTTCATATTGATATTTAAACCCACAGTTTAATAAAAAATTTTATATTTACTCTAGCCTGGAAGTAACTTGAAATTGAGATTTACTTTATAAGCCAAACACCAACCTGTATGGTTGAAAGAAGGTATAAAAGAGTGCTCAAGCCTGGTTTAGGCTGACTTTTGTACTAATCCAGGAGTTGACAGAGTCTGCTCTTATTCAAGACAGAAAATATCGGGAGCTATTTGCAAAGTACATAAGTGAGCTAAGCAATCAAACACGAAACACAAAAGGAGTCTTTTCACATTTTATTTGAAATCTTGAATTTCTAAAACATAGAATTGTAGAATTTTTAGAGCTGAGCACTTAGAAGTGACATGCAGTAGTAGGAATTAAATTATCTTAATTTCTACCTATATAGTGGTATTGATTTAACTTCATACCATTTGTTCTTTTAGCTGCAAACCATTTCTTGTTAGCATGTCACTTATGTTTGTACCTATTTCACAAATGCTTCTGAGATTAGTTCTGGTCATTTTTTCACAGAGAAAAGCTGGACACAAATGTATCTTAAGGTTTTCTGAGGCTGCCTACTCAGACTAATCAGTTACAGAGACACACCCTACACATATGCATACATACACACCCTCCCACAAGGGCTTAGAGTGCAAGCTCATGGTAAGGAGGGAGACTGGGTGATTTGAGCAGTTCTACGCAGAGCATCTTCTCTACACTCACTACTGATCTCATAGAATTCAGTCCATTTCATGTTTCCTCATGAACAAGTGAACAAGACTTTCCTAATTTGGGCATGCATAAAGAGGTGAATGCCTACATTGCTATTCTCCAGAGACAAAAATATGCTGTAGCAAGCATATCCCATTTTTCTCTTAAAAATTAAATGCTGCAAGATTTTTGTTATGGTTGTTTTAATGAATTGATAACATGAGGACACAGGAGGCAGGACTTAGGGTCAGTGATGAACAAGTTCTTGATATCCAGGCCTCAGTTTAAATTTCTCCTCCTTAGTGAGCATCCATCCCTGTATATCACATTACTGCACTTTATTTTGTCATAACCCTTACCTGACTTTTCTTGTTTATTAATTTAGTCATTGATCCATTGTCTGTCTTCTGTGACTAGAAGGCTTTCACCTGTATTATACACTGTATTACCTACGGAACCTCGAACAGTGCCTGACATATACAGGGTTCCTAAAAACTGTTCAATGAATGAATATGTGACTGTAGGGTAGCCCAGTAACCATAAGGAGTGGAGATAAAGAGAAAGAAAACGTAATAGAAACTACCAGTAATTGAAGGCAGAGGTTTTGCAGCAGTGAATAGAAGCAGGGACTTTGTTGGAGACCTAGGGTTAACCTTTGATGACAGGGGAAAGGAATTAGCTTGACCGTTTGCCCAGATAAAGGAGGGAAGCATTCAAAGGAGAGGCACAAAGCAGTTACGGGTGTGAAGTTGAAGGGCAGTTCCTGAAGGTATGTCTTTGGGCAGATGTATAGAGAGGAAATAGGAGGCATGAAAGCCAAACATTCCTAAAGTTTGCTTAATAATATGTGGAAAGTAAATCAGACTCTCAAAAAAGGAAATTGCTATTCAGAAGCACCATTTCTAGGGACTTTATGATAAGAATATGTATACATATTCCCCAAGGAAAATGGCGTTTTTATGTAGGCGTGGTACACAATGCAGTAACACGCTGAAAGGGCCTTTTTTAGACTTTGAAATGAAATAACTACATTAAAATATGGAAAATACACTCAAACAAATATTCGACGTAAAAGTACCCGGCCTGGGAAGCGCTTTTGCCTGTTTTCTCTACAAACGATCCCCACATGACTTTATATAGGAAACAAGGGAGGCTTATCTCACCCAAAATATCATAGGTATTTGCTTCCAGATGAAGACACTATGGATAGAAAGCAGTGTGTATCGCTGTGTTGAAAGAATAGTGAAAAACTATGTCTGTATTAACATTACCCAATGTCACCTAGTTACATTAAAAAGTTCTGAATAAACAGCTCAAGGGGAAAAAGACATTTTCATTTTCTGATTTAATATGTCTTTGTACTGTTGCCTGGGCATCTTTTCAATTTTCCTTTGTTGACTTTGCTGGTTTTGGATTGGAGTCTTCTTTTTCTTATCTGCGGGGAGGAATGCTTTTCTAACTAGGGCTTGATGGTTGCGTTGTGTAGCAAGGCTTGTGTGGGTTTTCTGCAGAACACAAAAGACTGTGTAGCCCATAAAGAACTGAAATATGTTCTGTAGTGCTTGAAGGTTCACCAAATAGGGAAATGTGATCAAAATTCCAATGGGAGAGGGTGCCACAACACCTCCCCTGTCTCTACAGCCTGGTGGCAATTTTCTCCTTCCTCCATGCTGGATCTGCATGGCTGAGAACCTGCGCACACATTCAGAAGAGGGCTTCTGTGACTGGGGAGAGCACAAACAAGAGTCAGGAAAGGAGTTGGGGAAAGGGGGTCAGGGTTTCATGCATTATTGGCCATGGTTCTAAGCCAGCTTTGCTGGTCAGGGTTCTGTGTTTCCCCTAAATTTAACCTATCCTGAAAATTCTGACTCTAATAAGGCAAGACCTGCAGAGGAGAAGAAAAGAGAGAGAGCAGAGGGAAAAAGATACCTGGACAAAATATATAAGAGAATACAGTCACTGAGAGTTTGGCAGACCACTGGAGACAGTATAAGATTAGTCAGGTGCCAAAAGAAAGCCAAAAAACAAAAACAAGAACTATTAATTGAGAAATCATTATAAATAATAGTTACTGGGTTAGATATTAGTTAAGACTGTTTTTCATGGCAGGTAACAGAAAATTGGACTACCAGTGACTTAATGACTTAAGGATTTATTTTTCTGACATAACAAGAAATCCGGAGGAAGCCAGGCCTCAATAAAAGACTAGGTTTGTCTGCGCTCCCCCTCTCAGCATGCCATCTTGTCTTTGTCCTCTCAAGGTCACAAGATGGCTGTTCTATCTCCAGCCTCACAGCTACATTCCACTCAAGTAGCCAAGGACCAAGGTGCTCCTAGCGAGGCTTTGCTTTTTGATGGGAACAGTTTCCTCCTGGGAATGCCTATTCACATCCCTTTGGCCAGAGCCAAGTTGCTTTCCAACACTTACTTGCCAGAGAGACTGAGAGTCTGGGGACTACTTGTCCAGCTTCTGTGGTACAAGAAGGCACAGGAGAGAGAAAATAATGGGAATAGATTTTGAATGAACCACAATGGATCAAAGCCAAATTATCCAAATAATCAAAGGAAAAGAATAAATCTGCGTACCCAACTTCACAAAGCTAAGTAATAGCTAGCATCATCAAAATCACACAGGTGGGGAGACACAAAACATCAACAGGTGAATGATGGCAAAGTCAGCTGATCAAGAACAAAGTGTTTATAGTATTTATTTGACTATTCGCTTTGGCAGTTTTCTCTCCCAAGAGGTTGGAAGAACATACCTCCCTCATACCATGCCTATGCTCCCTTGGTCTGGGACACAGATTCTAGCAGCAACAGTTGAAGACAACATGGAGCTGAGGTAATAACCAAAAAATGACAGGATTAGGGATGAGCAAAGAAACCAAAGCAGGGAAGAATTTATATATATTTTTTCTTATCTACCTTCTTCTTTGGCACCTAACTAATCTTATACTGTCTCCAGTGTCTGCCATTGTGCCCCTCTGTGTGCACATGACAGCTGGCAGGTGTCTCCAACAGAGTAACATCCGTTAACTAAACAGACGATTAATAACTTAGACCCCTCTGTGTTCTAAACTTTCTCATAAGCTCTAGAAACAAAGCAGTTCAGCCCCTGCCCTCTAGAGTAATGATGTCCAATAGAAATATAATATGAACCACATAGGTAATTTTGAGTTGCTGTTATTCACATTAAAAAAAGATAAAAGAAATTGGTGAAATTATATTTTTATACCAGTATATCTGAAATATTATTTGACGTTATTATCACATACAAAAAATTATTAACAAAATACTTCATACTCTTTGTTTCATACTTTCTGCAAAATCCAGTGTATATTTTATACTTACAGCACATCTCAGTTCTGGTTAGCCCATGTCAGGTAGTCAATAGCCACTTGTGATGAGTGGCTACCATATTGGACAGTGCCCCTCTAGAGCTTACAGACCTAAGTAATGATAAAATATGCTGTTAATTATGCTTAATAATTGTCTAACAGGAGGCATGACATGTGATAGTGGGGATGACAGTGTCATAGGAGGAAAGCCAGCTGCTTACCTAGTCAGTACCCAAAGGAAGGCATTTGTCTTAGTGACTTCACCATTACCCATGGTTGAGATCTCAGACTGTGGTTTTAGAAAAACTTGATTTATTCAAAGTCCTACAGTTGATTTACTTCAGAATCCTGACTCCTGATCTCAGAGTTCCTGAGAGACTGGTGTATAAAAACTGGAATTCCAGTCCATTTGTAAGGAAATATATCAGTGTTCGGTGTATTTGTGTCATCATCTCTATAAAGCAGTGATTGACCATACTGGCCTATGATACAAATCCAGCTCACCACCTGTTTCTATAGAGCCAGGAGGTAAGAATGGCTTTTACAATTTTCAGTGATTAGAAAGAAATCAAAAGAAGAATGATACTTTGTGAAACATGAAAACTCTTGAAATTAGCATTTCAATGTCTATAAATAAAGTTTTATTGGAACATGGCCATTGGAATACATTCATTAAGTATTTTCTGTAGCTGCCTTGGTGCTACATTAGCAGAGTTGAATCATTGCAATAGAGACCATATAGCCAACAAAGTCTAACATATTTACGATCCAGCCCATTGCAGAAAAAGTTTTCTAACCCCTGCCATAGCCCAGTGGTTCTCCACCGTGCCGTGTATGTGAATCACTTGAGGAACCTCAAAGAGGTGCAGATGTCCAGTGCCCACCCCCAGGTAATTCTGGTTTAATTAGTTTCTGGTGGGGCCTAAGCATTAGTATTTTTTAAATGATTCTAATTAATTAGAAATTAATTAATTTAAAACAATTAAATCTAATTAATTAGGCAATCTAGGTAGGAAGCCACAGTAACTGGTAAATTGTACAGATAGCATGGACTCAGAACAGAGGGCCTCAGGAAAGTAACCTGAGTATCCACCTCAGCATTCGGGGGTCTTGAGTCAGCAGACCGAAGTGCATTCTTCTGAGTCACTGCTCACACAGACCTGGTCAGTACTCGCTTCTGTGACCTTGATGTTCCTAGGCTTCCACACTTAACCAGCTTCTCTGCTGATTGACATGTTCTTCCTATGCGTTCACCCATTAATCCAGCTTTACCGGCCTGAGGGCCATTCTCTCTCTTTCTAACATGATTTCCTTTATGTCTGTTTTCATTCACTAGTGGTGTTTTTATGGCTTTCTCAAGACCAATCTAATTTAACTTTTATTTTTTTGCAAGTATTTCTTGGTTACCTCAGTGCGTGAACGTTAGCCTGCTTATGCTCCATTTGTTGCTATCCTTGGGTATCTTTAGCCTCTAATCTGACGTATACTAGTGATTTAAATGTTTGGTGGGTGGTCCATTGATAGTTGGATGAATGGATGAATGAATGAGGAAGAAAAGTTGGGAAAAAACACGGAGGAATATTGTAGACTATGTGTTGTGGGTATAGTAGATTTAAAATCAGATTGCCCAGATTCAAATTCTGGCTCCCTTACTTTCTGTGGATAGCCAATATGAGAATCATTTTGCCTGTCTGAGAACAAGACCCTGTAAGAGAAAAACACTAACACCTACTTTGCGGGTCTGTGTGAGGATGATTTATCAAGTATGGGTGCACCTTGTATCATGTCTGACCCATAATAGCCCCTTAATAGAAAGTTTCTTCCACCTCCTTCCTGCTTAGCTAAGGCATCAATTTGCACTTAAAAGATCCAGGATTGTTTCTGGTTGTAAATAGTTTGCAGATTTATTTGTTGTTATGCTGTTAGTAACTGTCATTATTAATGCCAACTTCCTAAAAAGATTTTATTGTTTGAAGACATATTTTATAATGCAAATTTTCATATAGCCCTGTATAATGCAATTCTGTAATAAACTTTACAGTTAATACCATACTCCAATGTGAGATTTTATCTGTAATAGAAGCATCACATAAATCTTTTCACTTTGCAGGCCCTATTCCTTCTTGTGCAGGAGTAAATTTTATTTTTCTACACAGACTTCTTAAATTTTGAGGTAGGAATCTGTACCAATTTTCCATGTTTTATATACTGAGGGAAAACATAGTTTACCCTGAAAAATATTGTCCTTTCCTTTTAGTTGACTCCGGAACAGTCACGATATTGGAGGATCAACATTTGTCAACCTTAACTTCACGTTAGAATCACCTGAAGAGATAATTTTTAAATACCAATGCCAGCTCCACCCTAACCAGAATCTTTGAGAGATATGCCAGGGTCCCATATGTTTTTGAACTTCAAGAGGATTCCAGGTGTGGCCATGACAGAGAGAACTTAATAGGTACTACCTTCTACATCTAACATAGGAGTGGAAATGAAACCCACAGAGGTAAAATGCCTAGCTCAGTACCCACAGACTAAACTGAAACTGAAACCCCACTTTTCTGCTCCCCTGTCCACATGGCCAGTGTTCTGGGGCTGAAGCTAAACCATGAATTTTAGGGTGCATATTTTTCTTTATGCATACAGTTTGCCATTTGGGCTATTGCTTAACTCATTTTAAATGTGTACATAGAAAGATAGTAGCAGTAATAGGAGAACTCAATTATATATGTTCAATTAATTTTTTTTGCTGTTCAGCTGAGCACATTTTAGGTGTGGTGGCTCTTTAATCATTGGGTCTATTTTGTGAAGTAGATTTTATCCCCCTTTGACAAATGAGCAAATTGATGCACAAAAAAATCAATAGACACAGTAAGTCATATGATCAGTGAATGGCAAAGTCAGGAAATGACAAATTATCAGACATTTAGTCCTATCTTTTTTGCCACCTTAAAAAGAGAATCTAAAAAAAAAATAAAAAAATAAAAAAAAAGAGAACCTTACAATTGAATAATGCTTTACTCTTGTGATTTTTTTTCCCCTGCTGCTGACATTATCATCTTGATGATTTGGTCTATAGTTAAACTCAATGGCAAAATTGTCCTTATTTAGAAAGTTGGAGAAAAATACATGAAGAAGTGAACTTATAAATTATACAGGCTGAACCTAGTAGTTAAAAATCACCTAAGGCATACCAGTAAAATTTTATAGGTGTATTTCTCTGAATATTTTCTTAGAGCTTTACTGTTGTTGTGCTTTTTTTGTTGTGTTCTTTTGGAGGTTGAGTGGAAAGCTATGAGCAAAAAGTACTCACATTTCACAAAGAGCCACTTATAATGAACTTGGATAGGTCCCAGTGAAAGAGAATAGATGAACAGTGTTGAGATGATGGGATCCTGCAGTGTCTAAATGGAATCAGAACTAGACTCAGCTTGTCAGGATTAATGCTTTACATAACTTTCATGTCTCTTCAGAATTCATCAAAATGTTGATTTACACAATAACAAAGAAATGTTAATAAAACAATGTTCTTTGTGCTTAGAAAGTTATACTAACAAGTTTTTCTTTATTCTTCCTTTTAGTCTAGATATCTTACTCTCTATAAAATGAGAGACTCCCAAATAGTGCAAGTTCCTCTGTGTAAATGAAAGGTCAGTGAAGCCTCAAGAAGTCTCAGCAAATGCACACAATGCAATGAAGGTGAATTTAGCAGCTAATATAATTTGGCGTAAACTTGAACTGTAGATTGAACATAGAAATCACAGTTCAAGCAGGAGGAGGAGGAGCATGTCAGACGGAGGGAACAGCTTGTGCAAATGCCCAAGATGGCAGCTTTGTGAAGGAGAGGAATGAAAAGGGGCCTAGAGTGCATAGTAGCGTGGCACACATGCATATACATGCAAACAACCGTACACACACACACAGCCACATACACACATCTACACACACACACCCTGAATGATGACAAAGTGCCAACGGCCCCTAGACTAATATCCAGAAATCAGGGTGGATGTATTCCCTTAATGTTATATTTTGAAGTGTTCTAAATCCCCTCTATCCTGCCCCATGCCTTTTTTCCATCCCAAATATGCACATGTAACTTTGGAAAAGAATACAAATATTAACTTCCAGAAAGATGCATCTTTGTCTTTAGTTCAGAATGTCACATCAAATGACTTCTGCCTATGCTTGGTTGGTAGATAGTTTTTATAAATTCGATTATTTAGAAACCAGAGGACAAGTATGTGAGAAAAGGATGATGCAATTTTTTCATGGAAAGAAAACTAATGTAATAAACTATGTAAATTGAGACTCCCAGAAAATTAACTTCTGTTAGTGGCATGAGATAAAACCTTGTTTTGAGTTTCATTTCTTAGTCATAGTGGCAAGTCAAACTGATGAGTACATTGTGGCTTTGGAATTATGGAGAAAGTTCTTGTTTTACTTTCCAAAATCTTTAAATATTTGATTTCTTTCGTTCTTCTTTTCAGTGTCACGTCTTGTACTATTTTTCTTTTACCATGCCCATTTATTTCTTCAATCAATATTCATGAAACCTTTCTAAAATTCCATTTTAAATTCAAGCTTCATGTTGTTGTTTCTTATTGAAATGGGGAAGAGATTGCCATGTCATTCTTTTGCCTTTTCAGGCACAACAAAGCAAACATTAGTGATCTCCACTAATACCGGTATTTGGGAATCTTGTACCAGTGTTTTGGAATCAGTGTTTTGCTAAGCATATTACAGGTAAATTAGCTCTTAAATGAAATCAGATCTTTAAATAAACATTGCTCTTAAAATGGTTATACTCTAATAATCATGAAGTCACGAATCAGAGAAGATCAATGATAGGTTGTGTATTTTTATCTTAATTTAGTATTTTTTTCAGTTGATTTAAAACTGCTGCAATATTCAACCTGCTTCTGGTGTTTTATGTGCCTTAGAACTTGTTGCTACTGTATAATAACTGGGAGAGCATAACTGCAGGGTTCCAATTACTCAGGCAAAGGAATCTTATTACATTGTCTCTGACTAAGCTTGTAATTAATGTCTTTATTCAAGACCATTTCAGCAAATTCAAAACCCAGAGACTATCAATGTATATTTTGGGATGCACAGGAATACTTTTGGTATCTTCACTACAATGGACAGAGATACCAGAGAATTATTTGAAAGAATATGAATAATTTATCATGCATCCAAATATTTTATTATAGCTAAAGATGTGGTTTTAAATAGAACATGTGTCACTCTAAAATAGTTCAGTGAGGATAGATTTGTCTATCTAGAGACTTTTAAAAATGATTGGAAGTGTTTCCAGGTTATCTTAGAACAGAGGTCAGAAATGCTAAACTTCTGCAGTACATGGGGCTGTTGCAATTTGAATATCCTGCTACACATTTATGTAGGTGAAAAGCCTGTTTGCAACCTAACTTCATTTTACAGATAAACACAAATATTTTGCACAATTTTAATATTCACAGAATTTTACAGTAATTGACCTACCATAAATTAAGATAAGACCATCATTTGGTTTGGAACTTTACAAAAAATTAGATGTGTTTTTAAAAATTTGCCATTGATTCCAGCACTTAAAGTATTTGAGTTAGCAATAGAACATGCCTTTATTATTATACATTTGCAACTGTTGCAGTGGTAAGAATTCTGTATTTAGGGCCACCATCCAATGACTGTCTTCTATTCAAGTGTATCATGCCAAACATTTACCTATTGAATTATATATTTTATTATGAATTACTTTCCTTATATTTTTTTCTTTATATTACAATGGGTGTGTGTGTGTCTCTTTTGGGGAGGGGGCCACATTATATGCTTAGACAAATTTTTTTATCTATAAATTTCATTTTAGGTTATTAAAGGGATTATACAAATTGATTACATTTTTAAAGGAGAGTTAGATGTCATAAATTTAAATATAATCCTTCTAAAATACCACTAAATTAAGAGAAAGGGAATGATGTATGTGTGTACACACATGTGTGTTAGTGCAAAGGAAGAAAAAGGCAAGAAAGGGGGCCTGGGACAATTGGCCTTGATTTGAACTCCTACTGTGTGTCAGGCTCTGTGCCCAGCCTTTCAAAGGTGTTATCTCACTTTTTAGTGCAGTACTAGGAAATGCCATGTGTGCTTTGAATCTTCTAGCCACAGAGTGCCACATCCTAAGTTGACTGCTTGACATTTGGAGATCACTAGTATGAGAGGAAATGAGTCAATGAATATTCTTGACATCGCTGTAATGTTAAAACTATTCAAAAGTTCTATTAAATCCATGGCAGTTTGGGAGCCAGATTTATGGTATTTAATGAAATTTTCACAAAGAAGTATTACCACAAGATCTGAAAAAAAAATTATCTTAGATGCACACATGAATTCATATATATATGAATGTAGGTGCATGTTGCTTGTATTCGTGCTTTTATTTATAGCTTTTGAGTCACACTGCAAGTGATAAATGAACAATTGAAATGCTATATGTATGTTTATATCCACTTTCAGCTATTGGGTTGTTTCCAAAAGTAGTATCTCCACTGAGCCAAATCCAAGGCATTTAGAAAGTAGAAAAATTAAAGTAAGTAAAGTGATCCAAGAAGAAGAGAAGTAGAGAGACAATGACTGAGAGATATGCAGTTCTACATCTTATGTAAAATTATGTTTAAAAAGTACTGTGTGAAAAATACAATTTATCAGCATTCGTTTCTAATCCTTCTTTGTTGGTTGATTGTAGTTTTAAAGATCAACAAAAAGGCAGCCTTGCTGATACATAGATATTGCCTAGCTGCTTTGAAGTACTGAACATAATTTTTGTGCTTAACATTTCAGAGTTGTCAATTTAAACATATCATTTTGGACAGATAACAGATGGCTTTCTTTTTTAATTGTTCAATTAAGGCTAGAATTTAATATTTAAATTGGAGTGACTATCTGTGCATCAAACATTCTACTGACCAGAATATTGCTGTGATAGAAAAAACAAGGTGGGAGAGGCTGAGTTCAGGAGAGAGGGTATTTGACCTGCAAAGGTGGCATTTTTGCAACCCCTACAGTAAAACTGAAGATGGCCAGAGTCAATCTTTATAAACCCCTCTATAGGATTCTTTTGGTTGAAAGTTGCAGAAATCTGAATAAAATAGGTTTAAGCAAAAGAGAGAATGTGTTATCTCTCCTAAGCTGAAAAGTCCGAAATAGCACTTGATTCAGTAATAACTAGAAATAAGATCTCTTAAACCTTGTTCTTAGGTTAGTCTCTACCTCTATCTGCTTTTCTATCTCTTGACTCTGCTCTGCTTCCTTGGAAATAGTTTCACTCTAAAGACCCTCAAACATGTCAGCCCACAGAAGCATCATGCTTGATTATCCTTATCCAAGTGAATGAGAACTTGTTTTTCCAAAACTCAAAAAAAAAAAAAAGTACATGGATGTCTTATTGAACCAATTTGTATTGCTTACCCATGAAGTAATTATGTGAGTAGCTATCACCCCAATTGGAACTGAATGAAATGCATAGTAATTGGGAAAAATGAAATTCTGTACCCTCCAATGGCTGATGGATGAAGTATCCAGATACTGAAAAAATCTGTTTTTACAGATATTATAGTCACATAAGTCCTAATTTGATTCATCTACTTCAGATGCAAGAATGCATAGTTAGGGAATGACAGGATTTTAGGACTGAAAAAGACTTTGCAAATTATCTAGTTAAACACCATCAATTTAAGTGATTTTTTAGAATTCTTCTCTCATTTTTAAATTGAGTCTTGCTAATTACAAAAGCTGGTTCCTTAGAGCAGTACAGAATACTTGAGAGGAATAATATAAAATATGAATAAGAATTTTATTAAAAGCATTCAGTTTCTACTCCAATGATATTTTAGGAATTGCTCCTAGGCTTGGACTACAGAGGCTATTACCAAAGTTTAGATGAAATTAAAAACAAAATCTCATCTTTTCCCTTTTCAGCTATGTTATCATTTCTAAGTTTCTATTATTATGGTAAATTGTACTAAGTCTAAGATGTTTACTGGAAAGTAATTCTGGTTTCTATTTTTTTCTTTATATTCTTGGTTCCTCCAATCACTCTTTCTCTATATTATTGTAGATAAGCACAGTTGATATGCCTTCTTTGCTGGCAGAAAATATCATTCTGTCCCATCCCAAACAAGATGGCAGAGTAACATATTTCAGGGCTCTATCCCTCACAGAAACTTAGACAACCAGCAATAAATGTCAGAAACATCTTTCTCAATGCTCCAGAAAACAGTTAAAGGACTGCAACAACTACGCTAATAGTGAATCAAGAAAAAGGCTTCTTAAAAGTGGTAAGATCTCCTGATGCCGTGGCTGGCCCCTCCCCCATCCCTCACCAGCTTGGAACTAGCTTGCACTCCCAGGTACAGATCCTGGTACCAGTTCTGGGGGAAGTAAAGCAACTCTGATGTACATATCAGGAGCATGTATGCCTGACACAATCTGTCTGGTGGTGGTCTGAGGGTCTCACAATCCCAGAACTTGCCCTGTGTGTAGAAAGCAGTTCACCCAGCTCCTTTGCAGAATACTGTGGGTGAGCAGTCAAGTTGTGCTGCCTGGAGCAAAGGGTTGCTGGCTTTAGGACATACAGTGCAGTATGCAGGCCCATGAAGAAATAATTTCCTATGGAAGAGGCACATTCAGAATCACAAAAACAGGGAAATTTCTAGGGCCTCATGTGCATGCCTAGATCAAGATGTATAGGCAGAAAGTACTAGGAAGGCCCGTACACTTTGGCCTGGAGCTATTCTCCAAACTCATTTTAAGGATAAACCCTGAAGGAGAACACTTGCACAAGTCAATCTACAGTGACTGAGAATGGGGTTTTCTTTTTTTTTCACTCTTCTTCACTTTTTGTACTAGCTCCTGGATTCACGGAAAGTTCTGTAATAACACTAGCTGGATATAGACTTAAGCCGCAGACACCAAAGAGTTTAAATTTCAGTGATACATTAAAATATCAAAATGTCAGATTTCAACAAAAGGTTACAAAACATACAAAGAAACAGGAATGAGGAGAACCAGACCTGGGACATTCTGGACAAAGATTTCTAATGCTCTTAATTATACTCAAGGAGCTGAAAGAAAGCATGGGCAAAGAACTAAAGGAAACCATTTAAATTATAGATGAACACAAAAAGAATGTTAATAGGGAGAAGAAAATTATGAAAATGAACCAAACAGAGTTGAAGGCCACAGTTATGGAAATTAAAAATTCCCTAGAGGGGTTCAACAGCATTTTGGAGCTGGTAGAAGAAAGAATCAGTGAATTTGAAGATAAGATAATTGAATTACCCAGTCTGAGGAGCAGAAAGAAGAAAGAATGAAGAAGAGTGAACAGAACCTGAGGAATCTGTGGGACATCATCAAGCATACCAGAAAGAGAGAAGGGAGCAAAGAGAATATTCAAAGAAATAATAGCTGACAATTCCCAAATTTCACAAAATACACAAAAATACACATCCAAGGTGAGCAATGAACTCCAAACAGAATAAACCCAAATAGAACCATGCCATGAAATATTATAATTACATTGTCAAATGCCAGCAATAAAGAGAGAATTCTAAAAGCTGCAAGTGTGAAACAATATGTCATCTACAAAGGAACCTCAATAAGATTAAGTGCCAATTTTTTATTGGAAGCCACAGAGGCAAGAAGACGGTGGGATAACATATTTAGAGTGCTGAAAGCAAGAAACTTCGACAAAGATTCTATATATGGCAAAACTGTCTTTCAGAAATGAGGGTGGTGCGATGGTAGCTCAGTGGCAGAATTTTCATCTGCGATGCCAGGGACCCAGGTTCAATTCCTGGTGCCTGCCCATGCGAAAAAACAAACAACAAAAATGAGGGAGGGATTAAAGATGTTTCCAGATTTTAAAAAAGGGAGTTTATTACCACTAGAGCAAACCTACTAGAAATGCTAAGGAGAATTCTGAAGATCGAAAAGAAAGGACAATACACAATATAGATCGAAGCCACTTGAAGAAATAGAGGTCTCCAGTGAGGGTGATGGATATATATGAATACCAGTACTATTGCATTTTTGGTTTGTAACATCACTTTTTTTGGGGGGGGGGGGGGCCATGTTTCTGGTCCAGGAATGTAACAGCACTATTTACATTCTAGAGAATCAAAAAAGCAAATGCATAAAGTGTAATGATAAATCAATGCTTTGGGACTCAATATATAAATGTAATTTGTGACAGGAACTATATAAATGTGGGGGGATGGAGGTATACAGAAACATAGTTTGTGTATACTATTGAAGTTAAATTCGTATCAAACAAATAAGGTTATTATAGATTTAGGATGTTAAACTTAAGCCCCATAGTAACTACAAAGAAATTGGACTATAGGTTGCTAGGGGTGGAGTGCAGGGGGAAGGGAGTGAATGCATAGTGAGTATAGGGTTTCTGTTTGGGGAGATGGGAAAGTTTTAGTAATGGAAGGTTGTGAAAGTCCTACCTACAATATTGTGAATTTGATTAATCCCGCTGAGTGGTATGCTTATGAGTGGTTGAGATGGAAAAGTTTATTTTGCATATATGCTCCCACAATTAAAAAAAAAAAAAAAAGAAAAAGAAAGAAAGAGCAACTAAAGAGACAATGCAGTTAAATGCAACATGTGCTCCTGGGTGGGATCTAACAGGGGAGGAGAAAGGGTTCAAAAGGACATTATTGGAACACATGGAAAAATTAGAATATAGATTGAAAGCTTCATATCAATGTTATATTTCTTGAACTTGATAAACTGCACTTTAGTTGATTACATAATTAAATATCCTTGCTCTTAGGGAATGTACATGGTAGTATTAAGTGTTGAAAGAGCATGGTGTAAACAACCTGCACTCAAGTGTTCAGATAAATAGTACACAGAGAGAAGATAAATAAGTAAATTGATAGAATGATTGATAGCTTGCTACAATGATATAGCAAAGGAAGCAAAATGTTAAAATTGGTTGATCTGTGTTTCTGCGGTGATAGAGGTATGTCAGGATTCTCTATATAGAGATTGTATTATTTTTGTAACCATCCTGCAAGTTTGAAAATATTTTAAAGTAAAAATTTTGGAAAAAGTCATTCCATAAATGTATATGTGCTTATTTCAGAAAATGAGCACATTCAAAAGGAATCCAAACCCCCAGACTGACAGTTGTCTCATTCAGAAACTTAAAGCATATAAATTCCAATAGATCTAAGTAAAGAGATCTTTGTGAAGTAGAGAAGTATTATGATTCTAATCACCAATGTGTGTGTAAATATTCACATTTACCTATTACAAACAAGTCATTATTAAGTCTAACTTATGGAAGCAGTTATAAAAAGTATTAAGTGCATATTAATGTAATTGCTGTGTTCCATGTACAGAGGAAGAGAAATTTCACCCCAAACTAATAATCTCCCGTTATTTGAGATTTTATCACTGTCACTTTTGACTCTCTACGTTTGAAAATTATGTGATTGGCTGTTATTCCACTCCCAGCCCTGACAGTGATGTAAAGCAGGTGTCGTGTTGAATGTGAGCCAGGACTACAGGGAACCAGAGGAACTCAATTGCGTCTGCATCTGAGTTACCTCAGTGCCTTAAAGCTGGTGCTATTGAGGCTGAGGTCTAAGATCTAATCTCTGGGTGTGCCCAAAGCTCCCAGGATCCGAGGCCATAGACCAGAGCCCTGTTACTGTCATGAAGGCGAGCAAGGCTGGAAAGACATGGACAGGGTAATGCAGACCCGCCATGAACCCCCAACTCTGGAAGGACATCCACACATCTTGCTGTCCTGTGCTAGAAGCAAACTTGTATTATGATACAAACACAATCCAGATGCATTTGTATCATACCTGGGAGTTGGAAAAGGATGAGGAAGGTGTCAAACTGATTTTTGTTGATCCACAAATGTTTAACATTTTAACATAACTAGATATCTTTGTCATACTAAGACAGTAATATTAAATTTCATAGGAAATACTGATTTTAAAAATTCCAAAGATCAAAAAATTGAAATACAAAGAGATACAGTAATAGGATTAAAGGGCAAGAAGAGTCAATTGTGAATCTATTCTCAGTTGAATATAATGAGATTATTATCAGGCAGATGAGTCCTTAGTTTAAACAAGAAAATGAATTATACAGAGCAGAGATATAATATTGCACTCTCTATAAACTCATGGCTTTTTTGTGCATGTTTTGTCAATATACATTAATCCAGATTTCTCTCTGAAAAACAGAAATACATGTTCCAAAGTCTCGATGAAGTTTCATGGAAGTAACTAAATTATTATTTAATGCTAACTTTACCCATATTAGCCAATTTAATAAATATTCCTGTTAGTCAGAGCATCATATCAAATAAAAACTTGTGATAATTCTGAATGTCATTTTTTAATTCATCAAAATCATAAGTATAAACGCTCTTTGTTATAGTTATATTGGCAAATACCCCTAATATGCTATCAGTGCTCAGCCACTTAAGTAAATAAATAATAATAGGCTATTAAGTGATATTATTTAGTTCAGTTGAGGTTTTAGTTATGTGAATAGGATATATTGCACATTAGAAAAATTTTATTAGATTTTTTTAAAGAAGAATCCCAATAGCTACAACATAGATTTATGGTGTGAATAAATAAATACATATAAGGATAAAATTTTGCCTAATATTTGTGGGACATAAAACTCAACATATTATCTCATTAGGATCCTAGCTGCAGTTTTTAAAACTCCCATTATTTCTTCTTTAGAATTATACCTTCTATCTCATTAATCACCATTAAACAATCCTTGAGTGCCTAAAATATGAATGTCACCATTTATAAGGCATTACACCAGTCGCTATGGGGAAATAAATATAAGGATCGCTTGCTGATCTTCTTAAGGAATTTAAAGCCTATTTGTGATGCAAGATGTAAAATACTTAAAATAACAACAGTATAAAGCATTCTGTGATTCCCAGTGAGTGATTTGTAAGGTGAATGCTCTGACAATTCGAAAGCAGAGCATGATCATTGTGAGAACTAGGCTAGGTCTTGAGAGATGCACATAATTCCTTTTGGTTGGAATGTATTTGAAGGTTTACAAGTATATTTAGATACTTTTTATTCTGGTATTTCAGTAAATGTAGTCACTCTACACCTTTGAAACAGGCATGAGGTTTCACTTAAGCATGTTGTAATATATAACGTATAAATATGGTTATTGTTTGGGAGGCACAGAATTGAATTGATCAGGTCTCCAGTTCATGGCAAACGGACATTAGTCCAAAGATTGACTTCCTTTTTATATACAATTTAATTTCTAAAATTGCATTTGTCAAATATATCTTCTATTTTTCCTTTTAAGTACCTAGTGATGTATTTTTTTAATTTTTTTTTATTTTTTATTTTTTTATTAACGGAAAGAAAGAAAAAAAGAAATTAACACAACATTTAGAAATCATACCGTTCTACATATGCACTCAGTAATTCTTAACATCATCACATAGATGCATGATCATCGTTTCTTAGTACATTTGCATCGGTTTAGAGGAACTAGCAACACAACAGAAAAAGATATAAAATGTTAATATAGAGAAAAGAAATAAAAGTAGTAATGATAGTAAAAAACAACAACAAAAAAATCCTATAGCTCAGATGCAGCTTCATTCAGTGTTTTAACATGATTACTTTACAATTAGGTATTATTGTGCTGTCCATTTTTGAGTTTTTGTATCTAGTCCTGTTGCACAGTCTGTATCCCTTCTGCTCCAATTACCCATTATCTTACCCTGTTTCTAACTCCTGCTGGACTCTGTTACCAATGACATATTTCAAGTTTATTCTCGAATGTCCGTTCACATCAGTGGGACCATACAGTATTTGTCCTTTAGTTTTTGGCTGGACTCACTCAGCATAATATTCTCTAGGTCCATCCATGTTATTACATGCCTCATAAGTTTATCTTGTCTTAAAGCTGCATAATATTCCATCGTATGTATATACCACAGTTTATTTAGCCATTCTTCTGTTGATGGACATTTTGGCTGTTTCCATCTCTTTGCAATTGTAAATAACGCTGCTATAAACATTGGTGTGCAAATGTCCGTTTGAGTTTTTGCCCTTAATTCCTTTGAGTAGATTCCCAGCAATGGTATTGCTGGGTCGTATGGCAATTCTATATTCAGCTTTTTGAGGAACTGCCAAACTGCCTTCCACAGTGGTTGCACCCTTTGACATTCCCACCAACAGTGGATAAGTGTGCCTCTTTCTCCGCATCCTCTCCAGCACTTGTCATTTTCTGTTTTGTTGATAATGGCCATTCTGGTGGGTGTGAGATGATATCTCATTGTGGTTTTGATTTGCATTTCTTTAATGGCCAGGGACATTGAGAATTTCTTCATGTGCCTCTTGGCCATCCGTATTTCCTCTTCTGGTAGGTGTCTGTTCAAGTGTTTTTCCCATTTTGTAATTGGGTTGGCTGTCTTTTTGTTGTTGAGTTGAACAATCTCTCTATATATTCTGGATATTAGACCTTTATCTGATATGTCATTTCCAAATATTATCTCCCATTGTGTAGGCTGTCTTTCTGCTTTCTTGATGAAGTTCTTTGATGCACAAAAGTGTTTAATTTTGAGGAGCTCCCATTTGTTTATTTCTTTCTTCAGTGCTCTTGATTTAGGTTTAAGGTCCATAAAACCACCTCCAGTTGTAAGATTCATAAGATATCTCCCTACATTTTCCTCTAACTGTTTTATGGTCTTAGACCTAATGTTTAGATCTTTGATCCATTTTGAGTTAACTTTTGTATAAGGTGTGAGATGCGGGTCTTCTTTCATTCTTTTACATATGGATATCCAGTTCTCTAGGCACCATTTATTGAAGAGACTGTTCTGTCCCAGGTGTGTTGGCTTGACTGCCTTATCAAAGATCAAATGTCCATAGATGAGAGGGTCTATATCTGAGCACTCTATTAGATTCCATTGGTCGATATATCTATCTTTATGCCAATACCATGCTGTTTTGACCACTGTGGCTTCATAATATGCCTTAAAGTCCGGCATCGCGAGACCTCCAGCTTCGTTTTTTTTCCTCAAGATGTTTTTAGCAATTCGGGGCACCCTGCCCTTCCAGATAAATTTGCTTATTGGTTTTTCTATTTCTGAAAAATAAGTTGTTGGGATTTTGATTGGTATTGCATTGAATCTGTAGATCAGTTTAGGTAGGATTGACATCTTAATTATATTTAGTCTTCCAATCCATGAAGACGGTATGCCCTTCCATCTATTTAGGTCTTCTGTGATTTCTTTTAGCAGTTTTTGGTAGTTTTCTTTATATAGGTTTTTTGTCTCTTTAGTTAAATTTATTCCTAGGTATTTTATTCTTTTAGTTGCGATTGTAAATGGGATTCGTTTCTTGATTTCCCCCTCAGCTTGTTCATTACTAGTGTATAGAAAAGCTACAGATATTTGAATGTTGATCTTGTAGCCTGCTACTTTGCTGTACTCATTTATTAGCTCTAGTAGTTTTGTTGTGGATTTTTCCGGATTTTCGACGTATAGTATCATATCGTCTGCAAACAGTGATAGTTTTACTTCTTCCTTTCCAATTTTGATGCCTTGTATTTCTTTTTCTTGTTTAATTGCTTTGGCTAGAACTTCTAGCACAATGTTGAATAATAGTGGTGATAGTGGACATCCTTGTCTTGTTCCTGATCTTAGGGGGAAAGTTTTCAATTTTTCCCCATTGAGGATGATATTAGCTGTGGGTTTTTCATATATTCCCTCTATCATTTTAAGGAAGTTCCCTTGTATTCCTATCTTTTGAAGTGTTTTCAACAGGAAAGGATGTTGAATCTTGTCGAATGCCTTCTCTGCATCAATTGAGATGATCATGTGATTTTTCTGCTTTGATTTGTTGATGTGGTGTATTACATTAATTGATTTTCTTATGTTGAACCATCCTTGCATACCTGGGATGAATCCTACTTGGTCATGATGTATAATTCTTTTAATGTGTTGTTGGATATGATTTGCTAGAATTTTATTGAGGATTTTTGCATCTATATTCATTAGAGAGATTGGTCTGTAGTTTTCTTTTTTTGTAATATCTTTGCCTGGTTTTGGTATGAGGGTGATGTTGGCTTCATAGAATGAATTAGGTAGTTTTCCCTCCACTTCGATTATTTTGAAGAGTTTGAGGAGGGTTGGTACTAATTCCTTCTGGAATGTTTGATAGAATTCACATGTGAAGCCGTCTGGTCCTGGACTTTTCTTTTTAGGGAGCTTTTGAATGACTAATTCAATCTCTTTACTTGTGATTGGTTTGTTGAGGTCATCTATTTCTTCTTGAGTCAAAGTTGGTTGTTCATGTCTTTCCAGGAACCCGTCCATTTCATCTAAATTGTTGTATTTATTAGCGTAAAGTTGTTCATAGTATCCTGTTATTACCTCCTTTATTTCTGTGAGGTCAGTAGTTATGTCTCCTCTTCCATTTCTGGTCTTATTTATTTGCATCCTCTCTCTTCTTCTTTTTGTCAATCTTGCTAAGGGCCCATCAGTCTTATTGATTTTCTCATAGAACCAACTTCTGGTCTTATTGATTTTCTCTATTGTTTTCATGTTTTCAATTTCATTTATTTCTGCTCTAATCTTTGCTATTTCTTTCCTTTTGCTTGCTTTGGGATTAGTTTGCTGTTCTTTCTCCAGTTCTTCCAAGTGGACAGTTAATTCCTGCATTTTTGCCTTTTCTTCTTTTCTGATAAAGGCATTTATGGCAATAAATTTCCCTCTTAGCCCTGCCTTTGCTGCGTCCCATAAGTTTTGATATGTTGTGTTTTCATTTTCATTCGCCTCTAGGTATGTACTAATTTCTCTTGCAATTTCTTCTTTGATCCACTTGTTGTTTAAGAGTGTGTTGTTGAGCCTCCATGTATTTGTGAATTTTCTGGCACTCCGCCTATTATTGATTTCCAACTTCATTCCTTTATGATCCGAGAAAGTGTTGTGTATGATTTCAATCTTTTTAAATTTGTTGAGACTTGCTTTGTGACCCAGCATATGGTCTATCTTTGAGAATGATCCATGAGCACTTGAAAAAAAGGTGTATCCTGCTGTTGCGGGATGTAATGTCCTATAGATGTCTGTTAAGTCTAGCTCATTTATAGTAATATCAGATTCTCTATTTCTTTATTGATCCTCTATCTAGATGTTCTGTCCATTGATGAGAGTGGTGAATTGAAGTCTCCAACTATTATGGTATATGTGTCTGTTTCCCTTTTCAGTGTTTGCAGTGTATTCCTCATGTATTTTGGGGCATTCTGGTTCGGTGCATAAATATTTATGATTGTTACGTCTTCTTGTTTAATTGTTCCTTTTATTAGTATATAGTGTCCTTCTTTGTCTCTTTTAACTGTTTTACATTTGAAGTCTAATTTGTTGGATATTAGTATAGCCACTCCTGCTCTTTTCTGGTTGTTATTTGCATGAAATATCTTTTCCCAACCTCTCACTTTCAACCTATATTTATCTTTGGGTCTAAGATGTGTTTCCTGTAGACAGCATATAGAAGGATCCTGTTTTTTAATCCATTCTGCCAGTCTATGTCTTTTGATTGGGGAATTCGGTCCATTAACATTTAGAGTTATTACTGTTTGGATAATATTTTCCTCTACCATTTTGTCTTTTGTATTATATATATCATATCTGACTTTCCTTCTTTCTACACTCTTCTCCATATCTCTCTCTTCTGTCTTTTTGTATCTGACTTTAGTGCTCCGTTTAGTATTTCTTGCAGAGCTGGTCTCTTGGTCACAAATTCTCTCAGTGACTTTTTGTCTGAGAATTTTTAATTTCTCCCTCATTTTTGAAGGACAGTTTTGCTGGATATAAAAGTCTTGGTTGGCAGTTTTTCTCTTTTAGTAATTTAAATATATCATCCCACTGTCTTCTAGCTTCCATGGTTTCTGCTGAGAAATCTACACATAGTCTTATTGGGTTTCCCTTGTATGTGATGGATTGTTTTTCTCTCGCTGCTTTCAAGATCCTCTCTTTCTCTTTGACCTCTGACATTCTAACTAATAAGTGTCTTGGAGAATGCCTATTTGGGTCTAATCTCTTTGGGGTGCACTGCACTTCTTGGATCTGTAATTTTAGGTCTTTCATAAGAGTTGGGAAATTTTCAGTGATAATTTCTTCCATTAGTTTTTCTCCTCCTTTTCCCTTCTCTTCTCCTTCTGGGACACCCACAACACGTATATTTGTGCGGTTCATATTGTCCTTGAGTTCCCTGATACCCTGTTCGAATTTTCCATTCTTTTCCGGATAGTTTCTGTTTCTTTTTGGAATTCAGATGTTGTATCCTCCAAATCACTAATTCTATCTTCTTTCTCTTTAAATCTGTCATTGTAGGTATCCATTGTTTTTTCCATCTTTTCTACTTTATCCTTCACTTCCATAAGCTCTGTGGTTTGTTTTTTCAGTTTTTCTATTTCTTCTTTATGTTCAGCCCATGTCTTCTTCATGTCCTCCCTCAATTTATCTATTTCGTTTTTGAAGAGGTTTTCCATTTCTGTTCGTATATTCAGCATTAGTTGTTTCAGCTCCTGTATCTCATTTGAACTATTGGTTTGTTCCTTTGACTGGGCCATATTTTCAATTTTCTGAGCGTGATCCATTATCTTCTGCTGGCGTCTGGGCATTTAGTCAGATTTCCCTGAGTGTTGGACCCCACAGGTTGTAAGATTTTTCTGTGAAATCTCTGGGTTCTGTTTTTCTTATCCTGCCCAGTAGGTGGCGCTTGTGGCACACGTTTGTCTACGGGATCCACCAGTAAAAGTTGCTGTGGGTCCTTTAACTCTGGAAAACTCTCGCCGTAGGGGAGGTTTGGCAGCCGAAGCGTCTTGGAAGAGTGCCAGCCAGCCTGGGGGTCCGAACGCGGGGAGGGTCGCCGGCCGCCGCAGCACGTGAGAGCGCCCGACCAAATTTCCTAGTCGGCCCGGGGCGCCAAGCGTGGCGGAAGGGCGCCAGCTGTCGCAGCCGGGGAGAGTGCACTGTTCCCAGGCGGACTGGGGAGTCACATGTTTGGAAGGGACCCCCTGGTCACCGTTCTCCGCAGTCTGGGGATTTCTGACCCAACTCTTTCAGTTGGTCCGGGGGGCCTCGCGTGGTGGGGATGCCAGCCACCACGGCCTGAGGGGACCGCCTGCCCAATTCTGCCAGCTGGCCTGGGAAGGAGGAAGGGAGGGACTCCGGCCGCTTGCCGTCCCGCCCAGGAAAGCCCGCGTCCCTCGGTGTTCTCACCGGAGTTGGTTCTCCCAGACAGTCAGCCGTTCCAGGATGGGGTACGCTGTCCCTTTGATCTCCGTCGTGGCTCTGGGAGCAGCTCTGTATTATCTCCACTCCCCCAGTAGCTGTTCTGGAGGAGGAAAGGTGAGGGCGGCAAGGCTGTCAAGGCTGGTGGCGGAGGAGCCGGTGAAGGCGGGGGAAGAGGGCACCGTGGTGGTTGGAGAGCCGGCGGAGCAGGAGGGGGAAGAGAGGGGAGAAGGAGGGCGGGCAGGTCGGCTGCTGCGGGGTGTGGGCGCCGCGCGGCGGGCCGGCGGAGAAAGAGAGGGGAGAAGGAGGGCGGGCGGGTCAGCTGCTGCGGGGCGTGGGCCTAGTCATGTATTTTTAATGTAAGACTTTTCACTCTGCATTTTAGTTTGTATATGTAAATAGCATATGATGATGTTTGGGGTATGTCTTTAAATTTATGAAACATTTCTTCACATAAATGGAAAAGCACAGCTTCTGGCTCCCTACTCTGCTTAAGAAGCTTTCCGCTACTCTATCTTCATGTAAATTTGTTCACTTAAAATTGTATGTATATCTTTGACCAGAGAAAGTGAATTTGTATGCCCTTTTTCAACTCACATCTGTATTTTCTACTGCCCAGTCTAGTAACATTTTCCTAGAGACCAAGCATGGAGGCTTCAGAGTTGGAATGTGGTAAGGGAGGTGCTGAAATTGGTTATTGGAATAATAGCCCTTAACCCTGTGGACTACCCCGAATCCTGCTACCGTATGAGGATAACCCATCTTCATTGAGCACATTCCACGTGCCAGACCCTGAGCCAAGAGCTTTACATGCACTGCTTCAGCTTGCACATCAACCTCATAAAATTCTTCCAAGTGGTACAATAGAGACTTGGATTTGTGACCCTCAAGATGGTCCTGAAAGAGTATCAAGTCCACTTTGAAAACTGTACATTCCTAATTTTATTTAATTTTCCTTATTCTACTATAATTTTGTAACAACTGCATTTTAGGACCATTCAGAATAATTTAGGTTAAAGCAGGAAACAAAGCAATATATTTGATAACTGGCATTTTATCATTGTACACTTAGGTCATATAATCCTAATAACCAGACTAGTAAATAATTATAAGGAAATATCTACTTTCATGCCCCACTCCTTAAGTTATAGTTTGAGCTTCAAGGAGTAACTGTATACTTTTTAAATAAATTCTTATTCGCCTCTCATTTCTTATGCAGCGAAGTATTGGCAATAATTTTAGATTGTTCTGATATTTTATACAACAGCATAAGCAATCCTCTTCTTACTTAATCTGCTGATGAAATTAACCATTGACTTGTATCTTTCTATCATAAAGGCAAAGTAAAACAAACTCATGTACTTATTTTAAGCTAGAAAGAAGTCTGTTTGTTTTAGCTATAGTCTCATTTCAGTAACAAAATCAATATGCCATATTTCTGTTTATGGTCATTTTATATATTTCTGAGTCAAAGCATTTGGTTTATAAAGAGCCTCAGAACCCAGTTAGAGTAACCCTCCTGAGGTCCAAGAACTCATGTCTCATAGCTACTTAAAAATAGAGCAGAGGCCAGCATTTAAACCTCCATCCCCAGCCCAACCACAGCCCAGACTTTTATGCTGTGCTCTAGGCTTGTTAGAGTCCCGTCTCATAAAATTTGTTTCTCCTTGTAAACTCTTTCCTCCTATAAACATGCATCTCTATGTTGAACCTAAGGAATTCTAACCATAGTCCCTGATTTATAGTGAATGGTCCTATTCCCTTGAGATTTTTCCACAGTCCTCTCAAACCCAGATAACACCAGTGTGGAAGTCCCAGAGATAATAAGGGAGATTTCTAGTCCTAATGGCAGTACCTGACCTTATTCTTGAGGCAACCACGGAGTCCATTCTCAGGCCAGTCCCAGTCAAATTTGTCTTGAGCACAATCTTTGTTCTTAGTGTCATAATCCCATTGAGCATCCCTATTTGAAAAGAAATTTCAGGGATGGGGGTATGTGGGGAATGTCATCATGTATGCATAGGCTGAGTCTCAACATTTTAAGTGAAAACATATAAATCTGTGTGTAAAAGATGCAGGAAAAATCTGGGCCAGGAACAGATACTTAATGGGGAAAAGGTTATTGCATGGTCTCCTTACTGAGTCTTAAGAACTGTGCCTCCCAGAAACTGATGTGGTAACTGCTAGGACTAAACATTTCTTCAAGGACCTTAACTGTCATTGGCTTTTCCAAGAGTTTATGCTAAATGGCTTTGGTTTCCCAAACTAAAGCTTGCTAAACTGGCTCAGGCTGCCCACTGTGTGTGCACTGGAATACTTCCTCAAAAGTACTGGATCAATGCTGTGCATTAGTCTCATACCAGATATAACAGATTCCACCCCCTCCCAAAATTCTGGACCGTAGCCACATTGTGTGAATGCTTTAAATGTTTTATACACTTGCAAGAAAAAGAAAAGCTATTCCTAATATTTTCACAGGTCATAATCACTGGGAAGTATTGCTCCTACTTCTTGTCATCAGATACTTTTCATTTAATCACTTATTGACTAAATGCTTAATTCCACAATCTTTCTCATTCTTTTTTTCCTGAAGTGTTTTTTTAGAGATCCCCTGAGAGATTATTCTTTATTCTTATAAATGTTTTCATTTGTGAGCAATAAAGGCTCAATAATCTTCTCTCGAATAACTTTAGTAGCTAAATAGATACATTTGGGAGAGGAATAAAGCATAGGGTAATATAAAGTTTATTATAAAACTTGAACATTAGCAAAAGCATTTATAAATCACATTTATGTGAACTTACATTTCACTGTTCTGGCTTTTTGCAGGGTGTTTTATAGTATACTCCTTTTCTGGTGCCTAAATCTGCTGACAGGCAATTAGTAATAGAGACCTGAAGAAAGGATAGAGTTGACAAAAAGCCTGAAAATATCGTGGATTTTAAATTTATCTATTTCTTTGATGGTCTGCTGCGTTTCTCATTTAATAACATTTAGGATGCTAAACATATTCGATGTGCCTGTATAGATACCGAATCTTACAAATGTCTTTTCTCTTTTCCTTGGTGTTATTGGGGTCCTCGCCATACAACACTGATTTTTTAACTATGTTTATAACCATAAAAGGGCAATATTACTTAAGCCAAGAAATAAGACAGGCAAAAAAAAAGATCGCAGAGCCTGCACCTCATGAGGAAAGGGTTAGTCACCAAGTCATGTCCTTAAAAATATGTTCGTTTCCTTATCTTACTGGTTGTAAAAGTAATGTGCATTTATTGGGTAAGTTTGAAAAATAAGAGAAGTAGAAAGAGCAAAGTTTGCTAATAATCCCACTATTTCAGTACCAGCACTGTTAATATATTACTTTATTTCTTTCTGATCTTTTTAGAATGTGCGTGTCTTGCCCACTTTTTATCCTATTATACAATCAGCTTGTGTTCACTACACTTTGCAACATAATCATTTATCTGTTACTGAAAATTCTTCAGGTATGTATTCTTAATGGTTTAGTGGTAATCCATCATATGTAATTTCTCTATTGATGAATATACTGATTATTAGGGATTGTATCATGCCCCCCCCAAAGGCATATTCAGGTCTGAACCCCTGATCCTATGGGTGTGAACCCATTTGTGAATAAGATCCTTGAAGATGTTACTAGTTAAGGTCCTCTCAAGCTGAATGAGGGTGTGCCTTAGTCCAATGTGGCTGAAGTCCTTATAACAAAGGAAACTAAACAAGGAGGGGAAAGCCACAGGGAGCAGCCAGAAGTCAACAGAACCGGGAAGAAAAAGAAGATGCTGCATGTATATTGCCATGTGACAGAAGAGTGAGGAACCCCAAACATTGCCAGCTAGCTAGTAGATACTGTCCACAGGAGGAAGCAAGCCTTCTTCTAGCCTCTGAAGCTGGGAGCAAGTAAATTCCTATTGTTTCACCCAACTCATTGAATGGTAGTTGTTTTAGCATTTGGGAAAATAAAACAGTTTTAAGCCCACTGAGTGCCACCACTCTTAATATGTTGCTGAATTTACTTCTGATCTTTTTAGAATATATGTTTTGTCCATTTTTTATAATACTGTGTGTTCTGCTTATAGTCACTAAACTTTACTACATAGTCATTTTATCTCTTATTGAAAATTCTTCAAAAAACTTATTATTAATAGCTTAGTAATAATCCATCATATCTAATTTCTCTAATGAATAATATCCTGGTTATTTCAAATTTTTCACTATTACAAATTCCATAATGGTGAACACCCACGCAGAAAAACATTTTTGACCTGTATATCTCGGGTTATTTCCTTGGGATAGATTTCCAGAAGTGGAATTATTGGATCATAAACCAATCCGCCTAAATATTGTCAAGGTAATTTGTCAAAAGATTTGTGGCAGTTTATAAATTTCACTTTCACCGCAGCTTTTATTGATATCTTAATTATCAAACCTATCTGTGCAGCAGGCTAGAGATGGGTTTTTAAAAACCTATAATATAAATGAGAATTTTAAAAAAAAAGACAATTTATAAAGGAAGTGTTTTGTTATGTGAAACTTTGCTGGTGTACCCTTTCAGAGTAATACAGTATTAAATATGGAAATGTCAATATTAAAAAGAGCACTAAGTAGTTGCCAAGTAATGTTAATTGTCGTTAGTAAATTACATCTTACCCAAGGAAATAAGCAAGCAGAATCTGAAAAGAATTTAGTACAGGCTAATGAGAAATGGCTGTCTTCTATCCTGTTTTTTATTACCGTTGGTTGTGTCTTCGTTTCATCTAAGTGGTTGTATGGCTTATGTAAGAGTCTTAAAGTGCGTGTGTCTTTTTTTCTTTTATGTTCATCCACAGCTGTTAATCATTTTTATAAACACTGCTCTTGCCCCTTAAGTGCTTCTGCTGTTCCTTGAGGAACACTGTGAGCTGCTGTCCAGTGGTTCGTAGTGCAAGGAGAAAACATGGGGCTGGCTTGAAAAAAAATGGGAGTGGGAGTCCAGTACTAAATTTACAGGCCAAACCAAAAGCAAAGGAGATGTAGAGCAGACATTTAATTTCCTAATTATGTATATATTGGCTCTGCTTTTTGGTGTCTTGGAATGTTCAGACAAAGCTTTATTTCTCATGCAGGCCATCTCAAGATGCATGAGCCTCATTATTCTATGCTTATTGTCTTACCTTATCTGTAATTTACCTTACTAAATTCTTTTTCTACAGTTTTGGTTTTTTAGGGCTTTTGCTGAACTGACCTTAACTCCTTATGATTTTGAGGATTAATCATTTTCTTCTTCTTAATTTTATTGGTTAATTTTCAGTTTCAGTTTTCCATTATTATATGAATCAAATCTACAGAGGGATTTACGGTTTGAAAATCTCTTTTCTATGCATAATAAATATTCAGTATTATAAGCAGTCTATGTCTCTCATATTTATTATCTTTATGTCTCATTCCCCATGGGTGTTTGTAAACAAAAAATGCTCTCTTAATCAGTGTATGAAGTTCCTTTATCCCATTTATTTATTTAAATGTTTTTAAAATTATTTTTGATAGTAAATTCTACAGTACTATTTTTATGATTTGAATTATTTAATTCAAGTCGAGGGTAATGTTGAAACAGTACAAGTTTTGATATCAGAATTTCTGGATTCTAGTACCAGCTACCTGTTGTCAATACTTAAGAGGGCTTGGTTCATAGTAAGCACTCAGTAATTTTTTATTTTTACCTCATCATGTTTATTTAGTGTTTACTTTGTATATAGCAATGTTATTAGATGCTTCCAGGGTATAATTGATTTATGTACTAGTCGTCTTTATTCTCAAGGAGGGTAAAATTAGGTATTTTTTTCATTTTAAATCCACAACATCTTTTTTCTACTTGAAGTTATTTCTCTACTTTGCTTATTATCTCCTACCCTGATTAATCTTGAGGTGGTTAATCCTGGTTCTCAAAGTCGAAAGTGCATCATAACCATTTTGGTAAGTATGGCAAATAGAGTGTAGGACTTAGCAAAAATCTATTGAATCCTAGGGCTCAGGTGATGGTAAGGCTCACAAGAGTTAAAAAACCACTGAGGAAAATCATTATTATATGGGTTAGAGGGATAAGTATCCATCTGCCCATAACCTATTTTTTTTTGGCTGAAATAACATCAACCTCCTAGATGTGACATCTTAGCCAAGATCTGAAGAATAATATGGAATTAGCCTGAGCACGAGGCTGGGACAGGATGCAGGAAGGTGTTCGAGGCAGAGGAATGTTGACTGTGGGTGGTGTGGGGAGTGGAAACTGGAGGAGTCAATGGTGGTCTTATCTGGGCCAGTGGCAAAGAAAATATAGAGAAAGTGACTGATCTGAAAGCTATTTAGGAATGTCTAGGAAAGAAGAGGCTTTTAAGGATGAATTTGAATTTTCTGTGTCTAACAACTGAATGCACGGTTAAGACATTCCTTAAGATGGGAGACACAGGAAGAGAGTCCACTGCTGGGATGGCGAAGGCGGGGAGAGACAACATGAAAAAGGAGCGACCGAGTTTATTTCATTTTGTTTGGTCTGAAATATGCAGTTAAGGCATCAACATTAACCCAATCAAAAACACATCTCCATCTCACTGTGTGAGGTATAATCATCAGCAAAGCAGTATTACCTTTAATTAGCTAGAGTTTTTTTTCTACCATTTCTTGTGTTGGTCTACCCAATGATCCATTGTACCTATTTAAATTATTAAAGGCAAGAAAAGTAAGAGACCTTTTTTACTTGTTATTTTTATATCTTGTGCCCTGGCACTTTCCAGGAGTTTTTCCCAAGCCAGGTGGTGAATAAAAAATGACTGTAAGAGCAGCATCTCATCTTCTGAGTCACTTCCATGTTGACTAGGCAAAACCTGTAAAGAACACATAAAAACAGTAATCCATGTAGGCTGGTTGTTGACCAGCCCTACAGTGTTTGATGGAAATCTGCATATAGAGCCCTTTCTTGCAACTGAATCCTAATAATACCAAGACAGAGGAGCGTTTAGTGACAGTCAGTCTGCCATGATAACAGAGATATGTCACTTTCTAATACTTCTAATACTTCCCCCTTACTTGCACTTTTTTCTAAAATTCCCAGATGTGCCCTTGATGCGGTCTGGGTATTTTTGTGAACTGCTGGAAAATTTCACTCACGCACCAACGGTTCCAATGAACACAAAATACCTCTTCCAGAGAGCAGCTGCCAATAAGCAGTATTTTTAGAGGCACATGTTGCAGTTTCTGTTTGCCTCTGTTGTGACTGCTAATGGACCCTGAATGATTAAGAAATGGCCTCTGATAAAATGCATTACCCTACTGCTCCATTATATACTATGGGCAGTAAATGTTTACTACACATTGGGTTCAAGCTAACATGCCATTAAACTGTGTTCCAGTTAAATAAGCTCCCTGGGCCTAGCTGTTACCTGAACACAGTTGTCATTTCCCTCTGTCTAAAATGGTAGGTCATTCCTTTTGGGTTCCTACAGCTTAATACCCCTTAAGAGTGACATCATATAATTAATGCCTGCTTCCTCTGGGAAGTATTGTAGTTTTTAATTCTTTGATCAACTGCCACTAACTCTAGGAGACTATCCCTGCTTCCAGTAACATTCTCTGGCCTGATGAGTAAAGAAATATTTTTCAAAGAAGTAGGAGGTGAACAACACATATTACGTGGATCTAAACACCGGAATTGGTGTGGCATTTTATTGTACAAAATGCATAGACAATGATATTCGGGGGTATTGTGGGGAGTAGTGTTTCCTCTAAGGATTGGAGAATTATGATTTCTGGTATCTGCCCAGAGTAGAAATCTATTTTCCTTTCCCGTTGTAGGAGTAGAGAGAGTATCAAAACTCCTCACTCTCCAGCTCTGCAGGGAAACTTTCTGTTTTTTCTACTGTGTTTGGAAATGAAAAAGGAAGTGCTTGCTATTGAAAACGTTCTTAGCCACTCTAATGTTCATGCTAGAAATTATGATGGGGAACAATTAAAGGGGAAAAGTCTTTCAGGTACCATTTTGGCTTTCTGTAAACACAGCTATAAAAATGAAGTGCCTCTTTGGGCATGCTTAGTCATTACTTTGGGGTTAAGAATTAAGATAGAAAAAAAAATCTGAAAAATAAATATGTGTTTTTCATTCTGACTATAGAGTTAACATATTTCCACTGCTACAACTATGAAGGGTTAGTGTCTTTAATCCATCCGTTTTTCTAAAACAAGCAACATGTTAACCATTTTATGCTGGCGAACCTGAAGGTGCTAATAATGTTCTGTGTCTGTTTCTCCTTGGTACAGAGTCTTCACTTTTATAAACTGTGAGGTTCATTTCCATGTGTTTATACAAGGACAGAGAAATGTCTTCTTGCCTCAAGCTCAGGCATGGCATCCTTGCACATGGTATTGCTCAAACCCAAACCTTGCCAGGTGGCTTTAAAATGCAGGGGGAGCAGGGAGTCACCAGGGTCAGTGCCTGTGTGCCAAATAAGCTGCCGTCTGGTTAGGCCACCATTGGCATTGAACTTCCACAATAATTCCCTGAGCTGGGTTCAAAACGAAGGCAAACTCTGTGGGCAGTCAGTTTTGAAAAGCGTATTTCTGGTAGAAAAGAAAAATTATAGAGGGAGATTTTCTGTTTCCTCCTCTTCCCAGAAGAATACTTTGCTTGTGCTTCCTGAGCCCAAGGAAGTCTAATAAAAGCCGAATTCTGGAGAATAAATCATGAAAGCTCATTCGAATGTCATCAGCTATTCAAGTACTCCACATCCATTCTTTGGAGAGGATTATAATTTATTTCTCCTATGTTTATAGTTAAATACACCATAAATGATAGGTATAGGCATCTCTTCCCTACTAAAAAAGCATACCACATTCCACCAGCAGTTTTCTTTAAACAGGCTTCTCTCAGAATTAATCTTCTGTACTTACTAGCTCTGTAGCAGTTACAGCGCATCCCACAGTCGGCATTTATTAGGGTTATCTAGGAATGGTTCTTTCTGCACCACTGGATTTTGAGCTAAGTCTTAAGTCTTACTAGCCCTTGGACTCGTACAAAGCAAAGGCCAGCGCCTTTCTCATCATAGGTGCTAAAACCATCTTTCTGCAATGAAATAATATTGAATATAGAGCTCAAAGTGCATTATCATTGATACTATACTGAAATCATTTGATGTCAGAACTCATTTCACGATGAGACCCTTTAATGCCGTGTACTTTGTCACGGATTTATTACTAAAATTGCTAAAACTTGGAGCCATCGTGATAAAAACGGTTTAGAAAGAGCGACAGAGTCACTCTGGATGAGGTCCGTCACTCCCGGCCAGGAAAGACTTATTAGCTTTGCATAGGATGAACTAAGTTGATTGGACTGGCTTCAAAGGTGAGACCAGTGACAATAATAAAGGCATCCAAGTTTCATTTCTAGTTCTGAGAAAACATTGCAAAGGTTTAACAACAAAATTAACAACAAGCCAGAGTTTGTGCCAGTCCTTATCCAGACTGCTTTGAGAACGACTGGACTGAAGGACAGGCTTTTTAAAGGGTAAGCATTCTTTGCTTTTTTTTTTTTTTTATTTAAAAGGACTGAAATGCATTTCCCAAGGTGATTTATAATCCACTAAGAATTTATTTATAAGATAGTGTTACAATGTAGTATACACTGTTTGGGAAACATTCCAAATGTGATTACTTTCCTAGTGAAATCATCCCAAGCATTAGGTTTTTTTTTCCCCCCACTTTATTCCTTACCTAGAGATGCTATTTATTCAGTTGTAAGGAACAGTGGTGTTTCAGTCACTGGATTTTTGCAGTTTATCCTATTTGTTTTATCAGCTACCTATGACTAGAGTGAATGGTAGAAAAATATATATTTAAACCAGATAAAACTTAAAATAGCCTTCTTTTCAGAGGCTTATTTCCAGGATTTCTCAGTGCAAACATTTCACCTTCAGAATGTTAGACCAACTGGGGAAGCATTTCTATCTGAAGCATGCTTAGGTATAGTTTATTGCGTGGTAACTATACTATGAGTTCACAAAGTTTTTCAGAGGTTTATTAGCGTGCTTCACAAACCTGGGAGTAGAGATACAAATATTTTTATCCAAGTGAGCCTCTTCTTCCTCAGTTTCCCACAATTAATAGGCATTTTCTCATGCCTGCTTCGCTGAGCCTCGTGGTCCACCTTCCTATGCGGAGGCTTTAATTTAAATTAGCTTATTGTGCACCTTGGGTCTGCTCCAGGCAGGAGCAGAGCAGGAGCGTGGGCCGGCAGGGGTGCTGCCAGAACAAGTGTGCTGTCCGGCACAGTGCCGGGCCCAGGGCATCGACACACAGCAGGTCGGAGAGGGAACCAGGTGAGAAGGAAAGTATGGGGGGGTGGAAGACGATGAGTGGCTTTGGTGTCAGAGAACAAGAAAGCAGAAGAGCCAGATGCCCAGCGGAGGATGGGGGAGTTGGCGTGTCCCAGGCCCTGGCCCGCTGGAAGGAAAACGCCTGTGGGGAATGTGGACCCTGTGAGAATAGGGTCAATTAGGAGCGCTCCACTAGAACTCCTCATTTTGGTGTATGGTAGCAGTTCACTCCGCAGCTCTGCAGCAGGCCGCTTGACGTCTGACAGGACAGCCAGGCTGCTTGATTCTGTTACTTACAAATTGTGCAACCGTGGGAGGAGGTTACTTACTGCGCTCTGTGTCCTGTAATAGAAGGGTTATAACCATTACCAACCTCATAGATTAATGTGAAGATTACTTAGAGAATACAAAAATGCTGTAGCTCACTCCTATAAACAACAAGAACAGATACAAGAAGTTAGGTGTTTTTGTATTGTGTTAGTCTGTTGCAACTCCAAGTGCCTGCCATTAAATTCTCTACTTTCTGTATGGCTCTCGCTTCCACTGGTGTTGCTTGCTAGGGTCTTTGTTTCCTTAGCAAATCCTTTGCAGTAAACTCATTTTTTAATTTAAATACAGTAGCTCACTCATGTGGACCATACCTCCTTACCACCTACGCATGAAGGTATAATCCCCACCTTCCTTTGTTAAAAGCTTCTTGTTAATTGACAAAGGCTCTGGAGAAATTACCTATTTAGTCTCTAGTGACAGTAAGAAAAGTAATTTTTTTCCTGGTTATTTTTGTAGGCATTTGTTTTAAAGCAGCATAAAACCATTGCTTAGAGTTTTAAGTAGAAAATGTTTGTTTTACATTCATAATTTTGCATGAACTTTCACTTAGAATCTTGTCAGCTGAATTCAGAATAGAAGAACAGGTGCTGAGCAGGGGTGAGGGGAGAGGACTGGGCCATGGTCAGGAGAATGGGATTCAGTTTGGGAGCATCCATTTTAGTTATGTATGGGGTCCCAACGACTGGGGTTCTAGAAAGTACAAAGATGAATTGGACAGAGTTTTTAGTCGCAAGGAACTTATAAATTCAGATAGGGGGCATATGACATGTACATAAGGACTTTACATCCCAAGAACCTAACACATACGTGGTATGTATTACCTATGAGTTGCACGTCTTTTTGACCAGTTATGCTTACCTAATTCACTTGCCTGAGAAATCTGGAGAGTAGATATTTACAGTACTATTCATGGACTATGAGGGTGCATTCATTGTCAATGCTAAGTAAGGATTGCTCCAGAGTAAGATATTGAGAAAGATAGAATAAGAATTGCATACCTCTACAAACCAAGGAAGGATTTAAAGAAGACTCAATCTGGAAAATAAAATCACGTTCAAATGCTTCAAATTATTTTGGTTGTTATTTTTATTAATATCATTACTATTATTATTTTCTTTATACTTGCTACTATATATTTAATTGAGAATTTACTCTCGTTTGCAAATGATTCAACTCATATTAGAAAATTAGTGATGATATGTTTATTTAAAGTACTTTAAACCAATATTTGTTTGAATATACATTGCTCAAAATTAGATTCTAAGAAAGGAAATAAGCATTGCTACAGCACAAGTACAAAGGCAGTTAGAAATAGAGTATAGAGGAAGGTATAATACTTCAAAAGAATGCTTTAAAATAAAGCACGAAATTAAGAAAGTACTACTTGGCATGATCATGAAACCAGAATTAAAGCTGGAAAGGACCTTGGGAGGGACCTTTGACAGCCTACTGATTTTATAATTGAGGAAACTGAGGTTCAAGGTATACAAGAAGCCCACTGAATGAATATTCACAGTTAAATCAAGAATGAATTCCCTTCAATGAATTGGCAAGGACATGTTAAACTATGACAAACTTTGTATTTTTATGTTAATGAGTTAATTTTTGAAAAATTCCATTTAAACAGTTTAGATGAACTGAAGGTTGCAAGCAATAGATTTAGCCCTTTCGCATGATAAGAGTTAGGAAAATTTATGAATAAACATTCACACATACTTATGTAAACTTTTATTGAGTGTGAAGAAATGCTGGTTAATTTTTAAAGTCCCATGAAGAAGTTATATATTAATGTCAGCATTTTTTAAATTAATTTACTTTCTCTGTTGATTAAAGCCATAAACTTACTGTAATAACTTTTTGGACATCTATTAATACAGACTACATCACTGTGGGTACTATTAGAAACTTTTGTAATTTTAAGAAACAATACTTGTCCTTTATACAAAATAAGCATATTGCAAGGGAGAACAGCTAAGAAGGGTAGTTTTCTGAGTGTTATGTATTTTAGTTTTGTTCTTAGTGCCTACGTGGCTATTTTAATTGTTGATTTTCTGAAAATTAAGCTCAGCCAATTTGAAATTCACATAAACATGACCATTAACATTTAATCAAAATTTTTGCACTACTTAAAATGGATTTGTTACATTTAACTTACATTTTACAAAGATGTAAATCTTACACTATATGGGCAATACTCATGACTGTGTGTGCTAACAATTACTTTTGAGATATTTTAGAAGTTTTTAAATGGGCTGTGGTGTCCTATTTCACAGTAATACATCAGTTGAATGCATGTGTATGCTTTGTTAGATGTGACATGTCCTCCAAAAAGGGAGTTGATGTTTGCACGTGCGTTCATTGAGGTAGAAAGGTCTTACTACTACTATTGAGTGTACTTTATTTCATAGTAAGTTGAAAAGATAGTAAGATGGGTAACACATTTACAGAATTAATGTTCATTCAACAATAGAGCTACTAAAAACCAGCTACTATGTAAATAAAAATAATGAGAATCTAAAGTGAAATCATGAATTCACATAACTTGGTTCATATTTCTTCATAATGTGAGGCTCTTTTTACAAAAGCACTATTAAGATCAAAGCTGTTTTGTGCTTCCTCCAAGAGGCTTCAAAAGTAAGAAATACATAATATTCCAAAAGCAACCCAAGTAAGGAATATCTGGGGTGATAATCAGAAAAGCAATTAGGGCCCTTTCATTGAGTGATGTTGCTCCAGGTGAGACTGCTCAAGGGACTCTACTTATCAGGCTGGGATAAGCCATCAGACCCTGAATGAATAGGGTCACTTAGTGGAGTAATTTTTCATGTTTTGCCAGCTCATCTTTGGCCCAGCGTCTCTTGAGCTTCTCTGGAAATGATCCGTTTCCCTTTTGTCTGCCTATTGTAGACCTGTTTTCCCTCCCTGTACAGCCTGTCAACTTGGAGTCGAGTCCACCCTTGGTTTCTGCTCCTGGTCTATTTCCCTGTTTCATTTTTGGTCTCCTCTGCTCCCATACCTCCCCCTGCCCAATGCTTTATGGATCCTTTTTATTGATGTCTTCCAGCTAGGCATTACACTGCCCCTCCGCTTTCCTCATTTTCTACATCTGGGGCCTTGGGACCCATCTGACTTGTACCAGTGTAGGCCTATTAGGAGCAAATGCATCTACTTTCTGCCATAGTCACCCTATCTCAGTGTGTATTTTTCCTTTGGGAACTCCCTGCCCACTCATCTTTTCATAGATGGACCAAGAAGAGAACCTTATTATTCCCATATGAGGGGCAAAATAATAATTTTGTCAATTGAATCACTTGTCTTCAATTACGTGGATAAGCCACCCAACTGGTGAATAGTAGAGCTGGGATTCAAACCCAGCAAGTCAAACTGCCCATGTCTTTGCTCCTAAACACTAAACTTGGCTAAATGAGAGTAAATGGGGGGAGGGGGTTGGGGGGAGTGGGGAGGAGTAATTTGTTAGCAGAGGAGTCTACTAACAAATTCTACTAATCTATTAAAAATCATCAGCGGGTCCTTTTCTTCTTGTTGTTAGTAGATGTAATAGCTTGTGGGTTTATGTATAAATTCCAAAGATTTCCTATAAGAAGGAGAGTAAAATGCACTTAAAAACAAACAAACAAAAAAAACAACAAGACAAAACAGAGTAGACCTTCGGGAAAGATTAGAGAAGATGGCAGTTTCTTTTGCTCTGCCTGGCCACAAATCAAAGACAAAACAAACAAGAAAGAGATAGGCAGTGCTGGAGTCTTCAATAAAATGTATCATTTCCCTCAATAGTGAGTATCCTCTGACCTCTGATCTATCTTTAACTTATGCACCAGAGCACAGGTGGAACCTTGGAGGTATAATACATGTAGTGTTTATGAATTTAGAGGGTTGTATAGAAGCAGTATAAGAATTATTTGTTTTCCAAATTGTGTCTTGCATACCCATCTTGTGATTACTGACATGTTTTCTGAGTACATTTATAAATGTGGAGGAGCTGAATTAAATTATCTCATAGGGTTTTTTACTGAACTTCTGAGGAAAAAGGAACTGATATGTAGATAATGAATATGCATTTTTGACATGAATGGAAGGGCAAGAAAGAAAAGTAACAGGAAAGGCCAATGACTGTGTGGTTTCAAAAGCTGATGAAATAGTGGAAATGAGATGCTGGGAAAAAGAAAACTGATAGCCGAGAGGGGCAGGTGCTACAGGTTTAATGGGGTGTCCAACTCTATATTGTGTAAATGGTGGTGGAATATTCAGCATAGTCATTTAGCATTAGTCTTCTAAGCAATTCACTACTAAAACTCTCTTTCCACACATCCCAACCTCTCAAAGAGCCAAAGATTGGAATACCAAAAATTAGAGATCAGTCCTGGGTTCTAATTCTCTTCTCTCTAACGTTTAGACCCTTCAGACATTATCCTTTTCCTTGAGCTCAACTGAAGTTTGCATATAAATGAGATGCAGATTTACTTGTCTGCTTCCCAAATTGCCTTTCATTAAGTTTCATATATCCTGTCACCATGGAAGAATTTTGAGCTGAATATTCCATCACAACTGAAATGCCACGGCCATTTATCTCTCTTGAATAGTGTTTATTGCAGAGTAGTTACTCATGAAGTTTCAGGGGAATTTTTAAAAATGTATTACAGTTTTCTCCACATATTCAGTCTGCTGGTAATTTCTGACATTACCCTTCTCTCAAATCACCTATCTCTTTTGCTTTGACTTTTAATAAAAATAGATTATTTCTTATCTGAGCCATATCACCCTTCTTTTTTTGTGAGTTTCTTGGGGTTCTGGGCTCAAGTACCGTCTCATTGCAGAGCCTTAATGCTGCTAGAGCAACTGTCCTCTCAGACATCTGTTTAGTGGGTCCTGGTTTTTCTTCCCAGGCTGCTTATAATGCTTCTTATTGTTCAATAAACCAAGATGAAGGAATTCACTTTCTCATGGCTCTCATCACACAGCCCCAGCTCATTCCTGTGCATTCTCTGTTACTTTCATAAAGGTTTCTAATTCCTGATCAGCCTTTTTCCCCAAAGACCTATGTCTCCACACCGCTGATCCTTCCCTGACCAACCTTGGCGGGGGGTGGGGGGGTATCAAATCCCTGAAATGTCTAATGGAGGATGGAGTTCCCAGGCCACCCCACCTGCAACACCAATTTGAACTTTCCTCATGGGAAACATTTGTATGACCAGATAAGCTTCTGCTTGTGTGTGTGGTCATTTAGATTGCTGTGCATTTCTACAAACTCTCACAAGGCACACATTTATAATGGACACGTAGTGGTTAACTGATTGATAAATTCATAGAATGATATGCTTTGCTTTCCTTGGAGAACTTTTCCAATCATCTTTTTTTGGTGTGTTCATAATAATGGTTTGTGCCGTGTTGACTGGGGTTAAAATTTCAAAGTATGGCTGTGGGAGAAATACACACACGATGCTTCCACTGAGAATCTGTTGTTAATCTATGTATCTCAAAACCTTGAAGGGCTTCTATTTCTTTGGGTTTTTTAAATAATTTTTATCCTCTGTCTTTTTGTCAAAATTTTTAATTGAAAAAATTGTAAGTTTACAGAAAAAATCATGTAGAAAATACAGCGTTCCTATGTACCCCACCCTCATTATTAACACATTGCATTAGTAGATTACCTTTGCTACAATTTATGAAACAATATAATTGTATTACTATGTACATAGTTTACATTAAGGTATATTTTTCCCCATATACCATCCTATTATGAACACCTTGCACTAGTGTGGTACATTTGTTACAATTCATGAGAGAATATTTTTATAATTGTACTATTAACTGTATTCCATCATTTACATTAGAGTTCACTGTGTGAACTCTAAATTGTCTTTTAATTTTTTTTTTAGTGGCATTATGTGGCCTAAAGTTTCCCCTTTTAACCACATTCACATGTATAATTCAGTGCTGTTATATACACTCACAATGTTGAACTAACATTACCACCATCCAGAACTTTGCAATCAATCCAAACAGAAATTCTGCACAATTGAAGCATTAACTTCCCATTCCCTACCCTGAAACAAAGCCTTGGTAATCTATATGCTATTAATTTGCTTACCAGTGAGATCATAAAATATTTGTCCTTTGTGTCTGGCTTATTTCACTCAATGTAATGTCCTCAAGGCTCATCCATGTTGTCACATGAATCAGAACTCCATGCCTTTATTGTGTTATATGTATATACCACATTTTGTTTATCCATTTATCAGTTGATGGGCACGTGGTTTGCTTCCATATTTTGACAATTGTGAGTAATGACATGATGAACATCAGTGTTCAAATATTTCTTCAAGTCCCTGCTTTCAATTCTTTGGGAGTATATACCTAGTAGAGCTTCCTGAGGAACCACCAAACAGCCTTCCATAGCAGCTGCACCATTTTACATTCTCACCAGCAATGAATAATGTTCCTATTTCTCCACAGCCTCTCCAGAAGGTGTAGTTTACTGTTTGTTTGATAATGGCCATTCTGTTAGGTGTGAAATGGTATCTCATTATGGTTTTGAATTGCATTTCCCTATTAACTAGTGGAATTGAGCATCTTTTCACAGCTTTTTAGCCATTTGTATTTTTCTCTTTGGAAAAGTGTCTATCCATGTCTTTTACCCATTTTTCTTTCTTTCTTTTCTTTTTCCTTTGCATGGGCAGGCTCCGGGAATTGAACCTGGGTCTCTAGCATGGCAGGCGAGAATTCTGTCACTGAGCCACCATTGCACCACCCTGCTCATTTTTTGATTGGGTTGTTTTGTCTTTTTATTATTGGGTTGTAGGATTTCTTTATATATTCTGGTTATTGAACCCTTATTAGATATGTGATTTTCTAATATTTTCTTCCATTGAGTAGGTTGGCTTTTCATTTTCATGATGAAGCTTTTTATTTTCATGATGAAGCTTTTTGATACCTTAAAGTCCCATTTTCCTTTTTTTTTTCTTTTGTCATTTGTATTTTGGATATAAAGTCTAAGAAACATTTGCCTAATGCAAGATCCTGAAGATGCTCCCCTACATTTTATTCTAGGAGTTTTATATTTCTGGTCTTCTGTCTAGTTCTTTGATACATTTTGAGTTAATTTTTATGTTTAGTATGAGATTGGGGTCCTCCTTCATTCTTATGCATATGGATATCTCTCCCAGCACTGCTTAAGAGACTATTTTTTCCCAATTGGGTGAACTTGACAGCCTTGTCAAAAATCAGTTGGCCATATCTGTAAGGTGTCTATTTCTGAACTTTCAATTCAATTCCACTTATCTATTCTTGTGCCAGTACCATGCTATTTTGATGACTGTAGCTTTGTAATAAGCTTTAAAGTAAGGAACGCCAACCTCAAACTTCATTTTTTTCTCAAGACGTTTTTGTCTATTCAAGACCCTTTGCCTTTCAAATAAATCTGACAATTGGCTTTTCCATTTCTGCAAATAGACTGTTGGGCTTTTTACTGGGATTACATTGATTCCAGTAAAAAGGGCATAATTTTGACATCTTAATACTTAGTCTTCCAATCCATGAGCATAGAATCTCCTTCCATTTATTTAGATCTTCTTCGACTTCCTTTAACAAAGTTTTGTAGTTTTCTGTGTATACATCTTTTACATTCTTAGTCATATTTATTCCTAGATATTTGGTTCTTTTAGTTGCTATTGTAAATAGAAATTTTTCTTGATTTCCTCCTCAGATCGACTGTTACTAGTGTGTTAGAAAACCCTGTTGGTTTTGCATGTTGACCTTGTACCCTACACTTTAGCTCTAGTAGCTTTGCTATTGATTTTTCCAGACTTTCTATATATATAAAATCATATTATCTGCAAATGGTGAAAGTTTTACTTCTTTCTTTCCAATCTGGATGCCTTTTATTTCTTTTCTTCCCTAACAGCTCTGGCTAGAATTTTCAGGATAATGTTGAATAACAGCGGTGACAGTGGGCATCCTTGTCTTGTTACAGATCTGTGCCAGTTTGAAAGGATGTATGTACCCTAGAAAAGCTATGTTTTAATCCTAATCCCATTTGTAAAGGCAGCTGTTTCTTCTAATCCCTATTCAATACTGCATGTTGGAAGTGTGATTAGATTATCTCAATGGAGATGTGACTCACTCAAGAGTGAGTGTTAAACTGAATTAGGTGGAGACGTGTCTCCACCCTTTCTAGGTGGGTCTTGATAGGTTTTACTGGAATCCTTTAAAAGAAGAAGTACTTTGGAAAAAGCTAGAGAGTGACAAGAGGAAAATCCATGAGATTCTGAGAGAGCAGAACTGCAGAACCATGAAGCAAAGAGTCTAGCAGCCAGCGACTTTTGGAGATGAAGAAGGAAAACACCTCCTGGGGAGCTGGAGAGGAAGCTGGCAGATGATGCCGTGTTCACCATGTGCCTTTCCAGATGAGAGAGGAACCCTGAATATGTTCACCACATGCCTTTCCACTTGAGAGAGAAACCCTTACCATGTTTACCACGTGCCTTTCCATTTGAGAGCGAAACCCTGAACTTCATCGACCTTCTTGAATCAAGATATCTTTCCCTGGATGTCATATATTGGACATAGCTATAGACTTGCTTTAATTGGGACATTTTCTCAGCCTTAGAACTGTAAACTAGCAACTTATTAAATTCCCCTTCTAAAACGCCATTCCGTTCCTGGTATATTGCATTCTGGCAGCTAGCAAACTAAAACAAGATCTTAAAAGGAAAATTTTCAGTCTTTCACAATTGAGAATAATGTTAACTGTGGGTTTTTCATATATGCCCTTTATCATATTGGTGTTTTTTACTGCACATCTAGCACTTATGAAGAACTGGATGACAAACCAATTTATGAGCTCTATATATTAATTTCCTGTTGCTGCTGCAACATATTACCACAAACTTTGTGCCTTAAAACAACACATATTCGTTATCTTATAGTTCTGGAGATCAGAAGTCCAAAGTGGGCCTCACTGGGATAATATAAGGAAATACAGGCCTGCATTTCTTCTAGAGGCTCTGGGGAAGAACCTGTTTCCTTGCCTTATCCAGTGCCTAGCAGCCACTATATTCCATGGCTCATGACCCTGCATGACTCAAGCTTCTGCTTCCAGAGTTACCTCTCCTCTGACTCTGATCTTCCTGCCTACATGTGGTAAGGACCCTTATGTGGTAAGGATTACATTGGGCCCAGTTAATCTGGGATGTTCTCCCCACAACAAGATCCTTCATTAGTCCAAGCCAAAAAGTCCCTTTCACCGTGTAAAGTAATATATTCACAGGTTCTACAGATTAGGTCTTGGACATCTTGGGGCAGGAGGCATTATTCTTCCTACACACTCCACTTAATTGTGAATTTAAATCTGTGTATAAAACTTTTCGCCTATTGAATTGAAAACAAACACTTGAATATTCAAGTGAAGAGAGGAAAGTTGTTTTTTAAGATCACAGCAAGGAGATGCTTAATGATTGATAGAGAGTCATGTAGTACAAGTTTTTGTAAGAGTACTCATCACATATTTTTAATACACCATGGTTACATATGAACTTGTTGTTTGTTGATTACTTCATGTCATAGTAAGTAGCTCCAGAAATGGGCAAGACAAAAAAAAGTGTCACAGTCTGTTCAATACAAGTACTTGTAGGAATCTCCTAGAATTTTCACATGTAAAAATAAGTCAGATTTCTGAAAAATTCTACCTGGTGACACTTTTCTTTCTTTGGCCCTGGTTCTGTCAGCAATTATATTTTGACACAAACACCTTCCCATGTAATAACCTGTGAGCCAATGACAACTACAGAAGGGGTCCCACCTGTCCTTGGCAGACACTGGGCTTGCTCGAGTGGCTGACCTAGGCATTTTCTGAGTCGACCAGATATTTCAGAGTTCTCTGCATGTCCTGCTTCTGTGTTACCACTGAGGTAACAGTTTGTGGGCCAAACCATATGCTAGCTCAAAAATAGGGAAATTTGGAATAAAAAAATTCTAATGAACTTTGCTAATCAAATATGTGTGGATCGTTTAAATGGACTGTGAGGACAACGCATTCAAATACATTTTGTATAGTGAAGCTTCTTTTATCTTTTATTGCTTTTATCTTCTTCATATGCAATTATGTAAACTACTTTCATGTGTTTTTTGTTAGATTCGTCTTAACTTTTCCAAACTATTTCTGTTAATAGGCACCATTTTGAATGTTCTCTCCTGCAATTCTTATTTTCATCAAGATCGCCATCTCTCCCCATTCCCTGCCCCCTGCCTCACCTTTTTACTACAATTCATGCTGTTTGAATACAGAAATAGTCACTCCATTTATTTCTAACACAGCTTCACTGAGGTAATGCCTTGCCAGTTTGTAGAGATTTCACTGCTTTCAAAGTACCTTTATAGCCATTCTGTCCTTTGATTCTTATAATAAGTCTTGTGATGTAGGCAGGAGGGACATTGATATCTCCATTTTGACAAATGAAGAAACTTCTTCAAGCTTCACCATCTTAAAGGATGTCTGGACCATGTTGTCGTCTGTCCACACAAGTTTGTAACCATGCCAGGTGAACTTGGCTCTAATTGCAAGCTGGGGAGAAACAAAAAACAAGAAAACGTTTTGCCCCTTGCACCTTTGCTACATCGCTCCTCCCTTTCTCCCCTGTTCTCCTGCACCTTCAAACGTTCAGTCCCTTCAGTCTCTCTTGCTCCCTATCTCCCTTCAAAATGTACCCTGAAGAGAGAATATAATATCCACCCACCATCCCCAAAACTCTCTGTCCCTTTTCCTTGAAATCTCTTTTTCCCCATAGTAATTTCTGTTGGACCTACTATGTATTTCACTTATTTACTTAATACATTTGTTTTCTGACTTCCCTACTGGGATGTAAGCTCCTTGAAAGTGGGGATTTTTGTCTGCTTTGTATGATCACTCCAATTCTTAGGCTAGCGCCTGGCTACCCAGCAAAGGATACAAGCAAACGCCAACTTGAGTCACTGGGTATAGACCAGAACTCAGGATAAGAACAGTTATGGGGGAGTGTTCTCCATCTCATGGATAGGCTGAGAATAGACTTACAAGCAAAACAAAATAGCTTGAATTTAAGTAAAAACAGTCAGGTCTTGGACACCCGCACCCGCCCTTTATAGAATCTTGTGGGAACCCCACTGTGCAGTATGTGGAGCACGAGGTCCCATGCCTAGCTGAGTTTGGGAGCAGGCCCTCCTGCTTGCAGGAGAGAAGTCCCTCTGTCCATATATCTCATTACTAGGAAAGCCGGAAATAGTTGCTAGGGTCAATTCTGTTTGTCTGTCCTCAGTGACACAAGGGAAGCACTCTTATTTCTTGAACACATGAAAGATGAATGAATGAAACTAATTATTTGCATATTAAAGTAAATAAATTCTATTTTTTTTTTAATTGTAGAGAGAAATCCTCTATCAGAGAAAAGTTAGCAAATATGGGAGAGATATTGGGGTCTGGGAGGCCAGTATATTTGTCCAGGTACGTCTGTGTTACTTGTTGTGCCAGCCAGTGATCGCACCCCCTGATTGAGAACCACTGATTCTGAGGCCTTTTTTCCAGCACTTTCTTTTACAGGTCCACGGCAAGGCGCTTTGACTCAGGACACTACTATGATGTACCCTTACCAATTCAAGGTTTAAAAAGTAAAAATACAAGATTTCAGAATAAACATACCATTTCAATCTGCTCTAGCCATAAAAAGATATTTCCTAATGTTATATATAACATCACTCTTCCTCTGAGATTAGTTATTTGATCTTCTGATTAGCCTTGTTAATGCCTTAGGAAAAACCATATAATTATAATGAGCTAACTTTAGAAACAACAGTCATTTTTTGTGGATTAGAAATAGTGAAAGTCAGTATCTCTCTATCTGTCTTTTCACCTCAGAAGCTGCAAGAAAATTATAAGAAATAATGAATAGAAAGAAATATGCATCTAATGGAAAAGCTCGCTTTTATTTCAGCTCCCATGTTCGCCTTTCTTCTTAAATATGTGCATGACTATGATTCATGTGAACTTCTAAATGCTACTATTATGCTCTTTAAATCTTTTAAAAAGTACTCCTGGCTTTAATACAACATACCAGATGAATACACATACACACGTGCAATATATGTATGAATGTGTGTGTGCATGTGTCTATTTATATGTGTGTGTGTATAAATTTGCATGTAAAATATGTTTGGGTGTACGTGTATGATATAATAGTGGTAAAGTGGTTTATCTGTGGTATGGCTCCATTTGCTCAGTGCTTTCCCATTCCTTCCTTCAGTGTCTGTGGCTCTCCAGAGAGGCTGTCACATATTCCCTTTTCAGGAACCCAACATGTGTCCCATTCTGTAAGAGAACCCCAGAGGGGCTCTTATCAACTAGCCACTGCTTATTTCAGTACATTCCTGAAATCTGAAAAACCTCACAATGACAAAGCAATGCAGTTTTATAAATAAAATGGAATTTCATGCAGCAATTAGGTAGATGAGAATTTTTTTTTACCCAAGGCATTTTTATAGCTCATACCACGGAAAGGAGCCTTCTTGGTTCTATTTACAAATGATGTTATGATAATATTAAAGGCCTCTCATTGTCTCTTAACTTTTTTGTTCATCCGCCAGCACATACTACAGAGTACATATGTGCAAAGCAAAGTGTTAGAAACTGTAGAAGAGATTTTAGAACATAAAACATGTACTCAAAATTGACTGGTATGAATTTGGCACACACCCACCCATTAGACCATCTATAGGTGTCACAAAGGTTCCGGGACAAAGAATTCTCTGGCCCAGCAGATCAGGGGTACATTCAGGGAGGAGGTGGCATCTGAACTTCCAATGAGGTTGTTAAATGTGAGCAGAAACTCAGTAAGTGAAGGAGAAGGCAGAGAAATTTCAGGCAAAGGGAAAAGCATGATTAAAATGCATATAGGCGGAAGCGTGAATAGAGGTTTGAAAGAAAGCAAGCTTTCAGGTTTACCTGAAACAGAAAATTTCTCTGAAAATGTGGTAGAAATGTAGGACTACAAAGCTTTGTCGTGGATAGATAATGGATAATCCCAAATCCCAAATATGGGCTGAGGAGTTTTGGATTTGTTTATGGATAGGTAAGGAAAGCCATTAGAGATGCTTCTAGAAGAATGACGTGATTCTTGGGCTCCGTCAGTGGGGCAAGGCTGCTGGATAGAAAAGATCGGAGGGCAGCATCCGGGGTGAAGACCAGAATCCTGCTAAACAATGCACAGAAGCCCCCACAACAAATTTCCTGGTCCAAAATGTCACTAGAGCCAAGTTGAGAAACACTGCCCCATGATTGCCAAAAGGAAATTCCTTCTACTTCTCCTTTACACAAACAAACATCTCCCAGATACTCTTATCTCCTGTACGAATTGATAATCTTATCCTTGCAGAAGCAAATAAGTTCTTGGCAAAGATCTCCAACTCTTTCCACACATTTCCCTATAAAAGAAAAACCAAATACTCAACATCAAGATGTCAGTTGGGACCAAACTGTTTTCACAAAAGCCAGCAAACACTCTTCTTCCTTTCCGAGTAATTCCGACTGAACCCATGTCAGGTAAAAACCACAGGGAGGAAATCCAGAAACGAGTTCACACATGGTCATGTTTGTTGAGGGTGTTCACAGATACACGTGATAAACTTAAAAGCTTGTTTGTGTGCTCGCACCGCCCAGCCTGCCTTGGAGCCATCCTGCCTGCTTGCCAAGGCAGCTTCCATCCTCACGGCTGGTGCTGCCTCATACTTCCTTGTCCGACTTCCTCATGTTACTGCACTTGGAAATGAGCTTTGGTTTTCGTAACTTTTCTCAACAGTTGCCTATTTGATTCATTGTAATAAAATTAGAACAGTATATGTGAAGTCAGAATATTCAGACTCTTGGCCAAGCCACTTAACTTCTCTGTGAAAGTGCCTTAGCACAGTGCTTAGGGGAAGAAATTCCTTGCCAGTCTGTCCAGGGCCATGTCTCAGCCACAACACCTGTTCTCGTGTGAACTGCCTAACATCTCTTTGCCTCATTTTCCTCATCTGTAAAGTGGGGGGATAATGTGCCCATCTCACAGGGCTATTGTGAGGCCGGAACGAGGGAAGTACCTGACACGTTAGAACTCACAGGGTAATTACTATCTCTGACGGTTGTCGTGATGATCATGACTAATGAACTGTAAGAACTAAATAGGGACAACTTCTGGAATAGAGTACTCACTCAACAAAAAGCATCATCTAAGCTCCCTTCCGTCCTTAAAAGCCTTGAAATTACATGAGGCTAGCCTGTGATTTTCGGTGAAGTATCAATTATAATTGAAAATCTATGAGAATATATTACTTTATAAATGATCAGCCACATTTCAAAAGGTCTAAACAATCATCATACCCTTATTCAGCATTGTTTGCATTTCATCGTGCCAAACTCTTCATATTTTATCATATTTCATGCATTGAATTAATATGTATCACCTGGCAGGGTTGCAGTGACCTCTTCCCGTATGAAAGACAACAAAAAGTGATTGCTAAATATTGCTTAGCATGCTAAAAGCAGCCTGCACCTCAGATGACATTTTGTAACTATGTGTGAGCATCTTTACAGAGACTACCCACATACCAAAAATATTTATAAAATATTAATATTCATAGCACTTTGTAAATAGTTTATCACTTGGTTTCTAAATTGTCTCTATTGGAATTAAACTTTTTAATTAGAAATTAGAAAATACTACATTTGAAAGGATTACAAATTGTACTTTTTTTTTTAGGATTTCTTTTACAAAAACCTAAATATCTGTCCACAAAAGAATGGAAAATAAATTGTAGCATATTTCTATGTTATGTTAATTACAGAGAAATTAAAAAGAATGACCTATATCTATATTTATCACATAAATAGATCTCAACAGCATAAAGCTGAAGCAAGTTACAAAATAATATTAAAATTATACTACATGTATAATCTAATAATAAAAATGAACAATACTATAGATGGATTATTATTTATATATGTAGTAAAGTATAAACTATAAGCTAAAATAATATGCGCCTAAATTGTGACAGTAGGTACATTTGGTGAGAGAGGTTAATAGGCTGGGGAGGAAAGAAGAAACTCAACTTTATCAAAATTATTTAATTCTTTTATAAAACCAAATGAATATATAAAAAGCAAAATGACAAAATGAATGTTTGTTAGTTTGAGGTGGATGCATGCATGATTGTTATTAGTCTCTGTAATTTTATTTATTTTTTTAAGCATTAAAAGAAAAGAGTATTTCATTGAATGGGGCTTGAGTTTAGAATGAAGGAATTGACTTGACTGCAAAGTAACTGTCCTTAAATTAGGATAGTTTACCAAGACCCGTATTGCTGAAAAGAAGTAACTCTTGTTCCCTTTCCTGTGAGAGGTTCATTTATGAATGCTCATTTGACTCTGAAGTATGTACTTAACTAAGATAAATAATTTGTTTTGTAAATATGAACTCTAAAGAGAATATACTTGAAAGATGCTTAGAGAATCTAGGGATTCGCTTTTATAATTTATGAAAACAGATTTTAGGTAATCTGATAATTTTCAAAGGTTTTATACAAAATAGTCCCCTTGGTAAGAAAGCTGAGAAACAAATTTTGCATGACTGACATGAGGAAACTTTGGCATCTCCTGCTAGCCTTGCTTCTTTTATGTGGAAATGTGATTTTTATACTGCTTTAAAAGCCAAAAGTCTTATAATCTTTCCTTAACATGCATGTGTAACTTCCACTAACACTATCCCAAATAATATTCCAGCATCACTATTCTTGGTTCATGGTTCTCAAATGAAATGTGAAAAAAATAGCCAGGAATTGATATTTGACTGATATTGATGTTTTCTTTTGATTCCAAGTCCTATTCACTTTATTTCATTTTCCCTAAGAAACTGCTAAATTTATATTTGATCAATATTGGTATTTTCTTACGATTCCAGGTCCCATTTGCTTTATATCATTTTCCCTAAAAAAAAAAAAAAAAAAACTGCTCAAGTTTTCTTGCTCTAACTCTCACCATAAATTAGGCAAATATTTATAAATTCACCATCATAGTTTCATCAACCCCCATTTCAAATATATGATACCCCCAAGCTGAGGAATATTTCAAGAGGTGATTTTTTTTCTTACTTTTCCTTACAAGCAGGGTACAATATAGGTTTTCTTCAGACATTGTAAGTAAATAGACCTAGGTCAAGAATGTTGAATGCACAAAATGGTTTCTTTCCCATGTCCCTGTCATTAACCATAGATGCCATTGCTTACGCATTAAAATGCTCCCTTTTACTAAGCCTAGAAGCATCAGAATTTTTCTCAACATGAAACTTCAGTGTGATGCTATCAATTAATCAGAATTAATACCTGAGGTGAAATTCATTTACTGTTGCTGCAGATGCATTCCAGAATGTATGGAATCCTTTACTGCTTTAAAAACCATGTAATAAAACATTGCAGTAATCATATTAGTTAAAACCATTTTCCCTTTTCAATTTCTAGGAGTAGATTATATCATCAACTGTATAGGAAGCAACACTGACTGTCTCTTCTTAGATTACAAAATAAGAAATAAATACATTTGTCATGAATAAAGTTTCACTTGTTTTTATCAGAAAGATCAGAGTCATTTTAGCAGTAACAATTTCTAATAATACATTGTGTGAATTATTATGTTTCAGACATACTAAGTGTCTAATATGCTTCTTTTTATCTTTGCAACAATTCCACCAAGTAGGCACTATTATTATTCAGATGTGAATATTATGGTTCAGGGAGGTTATAAGTGATTTGACCAATAATCCCAGAAAGTGGCCGAGTCCAGTGTCAAATCCATGTATCATACCTTTAAAGATTATCTGACACTCAGTATTGTTAAGGAGTTGGCTCACATTTGCCTCTAATGAATTCCTAGAAATTTTGCAAACCAATTATTAAAATAGCCATTATTAAAATTAAAGAATACAAACTTAAAAAATAAATAGGGTTCATTTCCCCATGCCTGCCCATGTTAAAAATAAATAAATAAATGACATTAAAATAGAGCTGTGTGATAGTGTACTGCTGTGCTTCTCTTCTCAACTCCGCACTCAGTAACATCATGTTGGTACTTAAGATTAGCTGTGGATGGGCAGTTTACACCATGGAAATTGGCAAATATAGTAATAAGGGTTCTTGGGGATTTTTGAGGGTCATTTGTTAAACATTTACCAGGTCACCCCTGACTACGTTATTTTGTTGTTCTCATTGTCTCTGCTTGTTTGTTGTTCTTATAATTCTTCTTTAACCTTCATTGGATTCCTTACTACTAACACCATGTTGGATGTGAGTTGAGATTTTAGTAGATGCATCTAATCAGAAAGTAAAAGAATGATAAGTCTCATTAGTTTTTCTAGTCAAGCTGCAGGTTACTAACAAAACAACCCTGAATTTTAACAACAGAAATATTTATTGGATGATAACTAGGAATGTAGACAATGGGGTTTTGAGAATAAACTGATGATTATGTGCTACCTTCAGCTAAGTATCTGAAATTTGGATTATGTTTATTAGAGCAAAACTAAAGGAGAATTTACAAATTTGATAGTATATGTATCATTTTTATACAAGCATGATGATTTCTTGTATGTTCTCCAGCTACGTACAATGTCTGCACAACTATCCATATCAGATAATTTATTGTTTTTGAGAACAGGGCATGTCTTTTTATCTTTCCATTCCCCACTCCCATCCACTGTCTTTGGATAATGCATTTCAGTTTGTAGGTGCTGATAAATCATTATGGCATTCATTCAGTCATAAGATTGGTAAATTTCGCACCTCTTATAGGTTGATGTGAGATAAAATTGTCAGCTTAATATCATTATTTGTAAATTTGTTCATGCATTCAACAAATTTTTGAGAATGTACAATAATAATATAAATATAATAACTATTATTTACAGAGCATTTATGAAGTGCCGGGTTCTAATGCAAGCACTTTATTTGCTTTACCTTATGTGAAATGCACAACAATTCTATCAGGTATTTATAATTACCATTTTCATTTAAATGGTGAAGAAACTGTTGTTCCGAGAGTTCAAATTACTTCTTCAGATCTAAACCCAGATAAATCATTCTTAATCCTGAGCTCTTGATCCCTTAGTTCCTTGCCTCTTTACTGTGCTATGTGGAATATCAGAAAACATATGAAATAGTTATGAATATTGAAGAAGTTTAAACCTCACTGGAGAAAAGAAACTTGGGAATGGTTATGTAAAAAGATGAGTTTATATCTATTGAATCACATACAATAATATATATATATATATATATATAAAGCAGTAATGAAGGGCTCCATTCTTGGTTCCTAATTCTGGGTTTCCTTTGTTACACAGTTTCCTTCTGACAATGTATATAAATAAATCATATTATCAATCTAGGAAAAGTAGATTTGAGAAATCATCACATGGATGCATTGCTACTCTTAACATTTTGAGAATGCACTACTGATTGAATTAACATAGTAAATAAAAACCTGATAATAGATTTCTATACATGATAGAAACCAAACTCTTTGCTCTCTCTCACTCAGTTTCTTCCGACATCACTCTGTATCATCTACTCCCTGAATAGGGTAATATAATCTAAAACCTCAGTAACTATTTTCTTGCGCATACCACCATTGATTGAATAATTCCTTTGTTTCTTACGTAGACTTCTAGAAAAGTCTATGTAAAAAGTTCATCAAAGTAGTTTACAAAATAGATCTCTATGTTCTCTGAAGGAAAAAACAAAAGAGTATTCTGTAAATGGAGATCAGTACATGAGATTCAAATTATGTTACCAAATGAATACTTGTAGGGCTGCATGTTCTGGACAGGAGCTGAGTCAAGAAAGGGCAGCTTTGAGGAGCCATGGAAGCAACTCCTGGTACCCTTTGTGGCCTCACCCTCATTCCTTCCCCAGAACAGTTTGTAGCTGGTCAGTGCTCCCTTTGTGGGTCCCTGGCCTTGTTCCAACTGGGAAAAACAGTTGACAGTTGACTTCAGAAATTCCTCTCTGGTGTGCCCCATCCCTCCCCCCAGCATTTGACCAGATAAAAGCAACTGGAGACAATTAAAGCAGTATAAGAAACATTGAAGCTGACCCCCTGGGGGAAAGGCTTTCTTGCTTTAAAGGTCTGTTTCCTGGGAAATAGAGGGGGCATTCAAACTCCTAGAAACAGGGAAACTCCTAAGGCTACTGGCAAATACAAGCCCAGGGCAAGTTGTAGCTATCTTGAAAAAGAAAAGCAAAGTCAGAGGAATCACACTTCCCAATCTTAAAACTTATTACAAAGCTACAGAACTCAAAACAGCATGGTACTGGCACAAGGACAGAAATATAGAACAATGGAATATAACTGAGAATTAAGAAATTAACCCTCACATTTATGGCCAATTGATTTTTTATATTAGTGTTAAGACAACTCAATTGAGAAACAATAGTATCTTCACAAAAATCCTGTGGAAACTGGATGTCCATTTGCAAAAGAATGAAGGTGTATCCCTATTTCAAACCATACAAAAAATTAACTCAAAATGAATAAAAAACTTAAATATAAAGAACCAGAACAATCAAACTCTTAGAAGAAAACATAGGGAAATATCTTCAAGACCTTGTGTTAGACAATGGTTTCTTAGATATTATGCTGAAATCACAAGTCACAAAAGAGAAAAAGAGATAAATTTCATTCCTCAGAGGACTTTATCCTTAAAGTAAAACACCAACCCTACACAATGGGATAAAATACTTGGAAACCACATATCCAGTAAGAGTTTATTTGTGACAGTGGAAAAGTTTTGATATAAAGATGGTTGTGATGGTAGCACAAGATTATAAATATAATTAACATCACTAAATTATATATTTTAATGTAGTTAAAAGGAGAAATTTTAGATTGTATGTATGTTACTAGAATAAAAATTTAAAAAAAGGGCGGGCTGCGGTGGCTCAGCGGGCAAAGTGCTTGCCTGCTATGCCGGAGGACCTCGGTTCGATTCCCGGCCCCAGCCCATGTAACGAAAACGGAGAAACAAAATATAATAAAACAAGAAAATGTTTAAAAGATGTTTCCCTTTCTTCCTCTCTTCCTTCCTTCTATCCTTCCTTCCTTCTCTCTGTCTTTCCTTAAAAAAAAAAAAAAAAAAAAAAAAAAAATTTAAAAAAATAGTAAACTGTGGAGCTGAACAACAAAAACAGTGGACCCTAAGTTAAGCCTTGATTTATAGTTAATAATACAGTTATTAAAGTGTGCTTGAATCAACTGTAACAAAGTCACCACACCATTGCAGGGTGTTAAAAACAGGGTGCTTTTAGGGATCTCTTTATTTTATGCATGATTTTTCTGTAAACCCACAGCTTACCTAATAAAAAAATCATTAGCAAAGAAAAAAATCATATATGCATCAAAATTTTCTTCCTCTGATTTAGATAAATGCTGATTGAACACTATGTGGAATATTTATTTCTTAAGATACCTGGAAATCATATGTCCATTTTTATCAATAACAGATTAATTCTATGTATTACTGTAATCACTATGAAACATTAAAGGGCTGTTGATATTCAAATCAAATATAGCATAAAACAGATTATCTAAAGGATGATGATGTTAATTTTAAAAGATTGTTGGGGATCTTGGTTGTCAAGCAGTCCCTAATTATTACCACATTGCCTCTTGATTAATGCACATAAAGTATACAATAAATTTTAATCAAAACTAACTCAAGAATAAAATAAATGAGAAATATAATAGGATTAGTAAATTCTATTAACTGGAGAGCCCCACACATCATAAAGCAAGGGTTCATGAGGAATCACGGCTAAAAAGTTTTCTGGGAGGAGAGGGTCACTCTGGGATGTAAGTTGTAGAAGTTCATGGAATTTGGAAATGAGCATGCCCGTGTGTTGGTATTTGTTGAATTTACTTCCAGAAAGACTTCTTAAATCTACTTAAGAAATCTCCACCATCAATTCTACTTTGGCTCTTCTTCTCTGCCTTTAGGGCTAAACCAAAATTGTGGCTAGTCAACAGTGGCAATGATAACCAGAATCAACTGTGATTCGTTGCCTGCATTCTGTGTGTATGGACCATGTTAAGCACATCGATTACTTCATGTCTGTCACCAGCCAACCTGTAAAGCAATTACAATAATCCCCATGTTTTAGAGAATCTGAAGCTCAGAAACATTATGTAATCTATCCAAGGTCACACTGAGGGCAAGTGGCAGAACTGGGATTATAACCCAAATCCATTTGACTCTAAGGCTTGAGTTTGTAACCACTCTATGACACAGGCCCCTATGCTTTTGGGAGGGATGAGTCAGTCTACTAAAATCATACCTTACAAGCTCTCTTTGGAAAGGTTCGAATCATAAATGTGAAAAACAGAGAGCGCCATAGACACAAAAGGCATTGTTCTTCTTTGCGTGCTCATTTTTCATCTTTCCCTTTTTTCTCTCTTCACATTTGGTTAATAGACGAGTCATTTTGAAAGTGTGCATTTCTCTTCCATTTATTCATCTCTAGATCTATGTGATAATGAAAGATATTTTTCAAAAACTAAAGGCAGTGTAAAAGTAGAAGAATTAGATAAAATAAACTTCTATAATTCAAACTCCATATAATTAGATAAAATATACTTCTATAATTCAAACTCCATATATCAGTATATGTATTTTATTAACCTAACGGTCTGTAATGTCAAACTGTAATATAAAAACATAAGAATCAACTTTCCAATAATGTTTACTTCACTTTGAAGTATTGCATAAAGGTAAAATTGTAATGGAGGAAATAAAAGTCATACATAAAAATCCTGTGAAGCATGTAATTTTAAAAGGTATAACATATTGTAAAGCATTCAGTCTATAGAAATGACATCCCTAACCTTTCCCTAAATCACATGAAATTTGTGGCATTTGAAGGCCCCTGGCACAGCTAAATATAAAGAGATTATTCTGTGCTTGCTCCATGTGCTTTTGCTGACTGACACAACAATTAAGGAAACAAGTTTCCTTTGTAAATTACAGCTCCACGCAGCTTTTAGTAAGCAGAAAGTGTACATTAGAAATATTTTTAGCTTGACATGGAACTTTCCAAAGGCTCCTAATTAAGCATTTAAGCCCAGGAATCTATAATTGCAACTGCCAAAATAACTGGAAAATCATACCTTTGGTGGGATCGTTCTTCAGCTAAAACTATTGTTTGGAAACCCTTATGGAAAAACTTTATTATTCTTCAACATCCTCTTAAACAGAAGGGCGCTTCTAATATTGTCCACTTTATGAGAAATTCAGGGGCATTGTTTACATGCAAAGAGTAACTCCAGTGAATGTGTAAGCACATAGAAGTGAAAAGAATGACTCTGACTGCTGAGTCTTATCCTACTGGACCTCTGGAAGCCCAGCATCACATATATACAGTCAACCACGGATTCCTCCTGTGGGAGTCCAGCCATCAGAAACACCAGAATAGGTCTTATTTGAACACTACTTCACCTATAATTTGACCCAAAGACTATCTAAAATCCCATAGATATGTCACATTTCCAAAGGAATAGTAACAGAGCTTTATGCAGAATATTTTGATATAGCTCATACTTCGAATACTGTTATATGACGATCCTTTTTTTATAGTTAAAATGTTAAGAGCTTTCAGGTTAAAACATTAGTTGCTTTAATCATGATTTTCAGGGCAATTAGCGCATGTGAATTAAATAACAGTTGCCTAGCTGCTGTTGTCACAATAAGTAATGTTATGGGCACAGGAGCTACCTGGATAAATCTTCTGTGAATATTTTTGGAGATTTTTCTGTTCTTACATTTTTAAATAAATAATAATATGAAAGGGATATGGTTTATTTCATTATTATTATTATCAAATGTTTTTAATTGTGAAATATATATACAAAAAAGCAATAAATTTCCAAGTACGTTTTAACAAGTTCCACAATTTTTCATTTTTAGTTTTAGCGCCTCAAAGATACTGGAGAACAAAAGAAATATCGATATAATGATTTGGCAGTCGTACTCATTTGTTAAATCCTATCTTCTCTGTTACACTCCTCTATTTTTTTTCTTTTTTGTGGAAAATAACATATATTCAAAAGGCAATAAATTTCAAAGTATATCGCAACAATTAATTGTAGAACAGATTTCAGAGTTTGGTATGGGCTAAAATTTCACAATTTTAGGTTTTTACTTCTAGCTTCTCTAAGATGCTGGAGACTAAAAGAAATATCAATATAATGAGTCAGCGGTCATATTCATTTGTTAAACCCCAACCTTCTCTGTATAACTCCACCATCACCTTTGATCTTTCTCCCACTCTTTAGGGGTATTTGGGCTATGCCCATTCTAACTTTTTCATATTGGAAGTGGCTGTTGATAATATGGGATGGAGGATGGAACTAGTTGATATCTGGAAAGGCTGTACCCTCTGCATTTCAGAACCCATCTGGAGGTTATAGGTTTCTGAAAGTTACCCTAGTGTAGTATCTTATATAATGCCCTCGGTATTCTTTAGGCTTCGCAGGAATGGTTTTGGTTTGAGTTTGGCAGGTTATGATAGGCAGCCATGTCTAACTGAAGCTTGCATAAGAGTGAACTCCAGAGTAGCCTCTCGACTCTATTTGAACTCTCAGTCACTGGTACCTCATTTGTTACACTTCTTTTCCCCCTTTTGATCAGGATGCCCTTGTTGATCCCATAGAAGTAGAAACATTGTCTTTTGGGCCCTTCTAAGGACCTCTTTCAGCCTCGTCTTCCAATGAGCTCACGGGTCCCCCCCACCACCACTCCTCTAGACCGATTCTTGTTCTTGCTCAGTGCTGACTGTCCACTAACCAATTCTTGCCAAATTATTAACTGTTCCACAAGGTACTGGGTAATAGCGGTTGCCATGTGACTGTCACTTACATTGGCATTAGACAAAGGAACCTTTAGAGAAGAAAAATGTGACCTAACCGCCACAGGATGGAAATGACCTCTGTTTTCTGCACTCACTTCTCCTACCACAGAGGAGTTAAATGGAGACTTGCAAACCATCTCTGATCCTTAGAAAGGGTGCTGCCCTCTACCTTAGAGGGGAATGACCATATAGCTTAGAAATTTAAGTTAAATTGCCAGTATAATCAGAACAATATAACACAAGAGGTGAATATCTGAAGAGAATCTCCTTGAATATCTTGCATTAAGCTACAACCAGAAAGGCTAGAAAAGATAACCCCGATTAAAAAAACATCCATTTAAAAAAGAAATATCTAAAACACTGGTCTGGCCCATGTCCCAGAGGAGGCAGGCATGGTAGGCTGTGGTGTTTACTGGGACTTCAAATCACAGCAGATGTCCTCCTCATATAATATTTATGATAAACTCTCAGGCCGGCTTTTTGACATTGATAACATTTAATATCAACAACATTTTAACTATGATGACCATTAACATCGATTAATGCTCATTTATTAATAACAAATTTACTTAGTTAATAAGATTTAAGTTAAGATGTTCTTGTACAATTTGGAATGAAGACAGTGGGATTATCACCTGGCTTTATAAGTCAAAAATCTCTATTTGTTAAATTATTTTTTTATTTTAAGAAAACAAATAATATACTTAGAACCACCAAAAATGGATATCTTAGCTTAACCATAGGCATATTTAAGTAAAGTATCCATAGAATCATTATAAAGCCTGTGTTTGCACAGTAAGTTTCGTGAACCAATTTAAAATAAAGACAACAAGGAAAAAAATCTACATATTCAGATAGCAAATTTCTTAAATTCTAAGTAATAAAAGCTAACTTAGATACCATTTGATAAGCTGTCAAAACTGTGAATGTTCTCAGAATGTCAAGTAGAAAGTGCTTACAAAAAGTGCTTACAAATATCTGCATTGCTATAATGACCTACATTACTAAATGTTTTCCTTACTTTGGAAAATATGGAGATACAAGTAATTTTACAGTTAACGTATGGAAATCTTAACTTCCTAAAATGGATATCTTAGTTAGCTTATCCATAAGCATATTTAAAAAAATAGGAGCAATCATCATAAAGCCTGTTTGTACAAAATGTTTCATAAACCAATTTAAAATCATAGCACGAAAGGAAAAAAATCTATAAATACATATATTAGAGTTGCTTGAACTCTAAATATTAAACAATATTTTAAATACCATCAAATATCTCTTTAGCCATTCCTCAAAAATATATCAATCAAATAAAGAAATGGTTAGCAGACAACTTAGAAAGATATCATTTCAGCCTCCATATTTCTTACAGATGAGGACAGATGAGGTTACACATATTAATCAGATACTGCTCCATTGTAAAACAGCCAACAATGTATTGACTGACAGAACAGAGGGGAGACCAGTTTATCTGACCAGATATCCAACAGAATTTGAAATTAAATTATTAGATCTAAGTATCTCTAAAGAAATTTTAAAAATTCAAGTAACTGGAAAAAGACCAAAATAATGATCCAGGATCAATATTGTTAAAATGCAAAGGTAGATGAGGGCAGACACTTCTGATTCCCCCTGAGGTACTGCTCTTAAGTAGGTCTGAGAGAAATACAGGTGGATTCTGAACAAGAGTCATGAGGCTCCATGTTAACATGTGAAAAACCAAGAGTGAAGCAGAAGCTATTAAATGCCTCCCCAAACAGATTTGGGAGAAATAAAATAAAGATGGCTAGAAGATTCCAGCAATTTAAAACATAAATAGTGCAGCTATGCTTCTTTCCTCCTAGCCCTCTAAAATAGGATTTTAGAGAGAGATCCTATTCAAGAATTTTACTTCAGCGGGAGATTCCATCAACTGTTGGTCCTATCACACCTTTTGAGCCTGCCCCCTCTCCATAGATTTATTTCTAGTAGTTCACAAATACCCAAAAGTCCCTGAACTTCTTTGAATTTGTAATAAAAACCCAGAAATACATTTTAGGCACTTTAATGCTTAAAAATATTTGTCTGCATCAAGTATATTCCTTATCTATATTGACATTCTGATTACCTTTTTTGAGGATGTATCTTTTTTGTTTCCTTCTTGCAAGCTTAATCAATTTACGAATTGTAAAGACTGGAGATTTTACAACAGAATTCAGAAGCATTCATGATTTCTAGGGAGATTTATTGTCAGGTAAGAAATTTAAGTGTGTGAAAAGACAAATCAGTGTTGAACTTACGGACTACAGCATTTTATTCCGAAATTTTGCTGAGCAAAAGAAGCCAGATCATTTGCAGGAATGGAAACTTCGGGGTTCTAGGATGGCAAATGATTTTCATAGACATAAAAAGGAAGTTGGCTTGACTTCTACTGATTGGATGAGGGTTTTTCTGCCTTTTAGGGGTAGATTTAAGGCAGGTGGGCTTCATTATTGTATTAGGTCAAAAGTCATGAACCAGGAATTTGATAAGGCATCTGGGTCAGCTGCCTTGGTGGAGATTTCAAACTTCAAAAATTATGAAGAGGGAGTTCAAAGCGGTAGTAGAACATGAGTTTTTGGCTCTGAGGGGTCCCCAGGGCTTTCTTTACATAATTGTGTCAATTTATCCCCTTTTTGTAACTCCCTTGGTTCAGAAGGCATGACTAAAGATGTTCGTTTCTTATTCACCACTGAAAGTGTCTGGTGTTTCATCTCTGATTTCATGGCTCACCTGAAGTTTCAGACTTTTGTTGCCCTGTTCACGCTGGTTTTGTATCCTCAGTTGTATCACTTGTTGAGTTAGTGGTGGCATAATAGCTTTCAGGAATAGAGAGATCTGATAACTGAGGGATATTATAAATATGAACAAGAGGATAACATATTCCTATTAGCACATGTCTGAGCCAAGGTCTCCATTACCCTAGCTAACCAAAAAGAGACTCAGACCAAACAGATCTAGGTAGTAAGTTGATTTGGCTGCTTTTCTAGCATGGGCTTCTGCTAGCTCTAAGACGTAAACATCCTCTTGACTGCATTTATATATACATATACATTTATATATACCCCACTAGTGTACACACATCTTGGAAATCCAGAATATAGCCTAATGCTGATCAACTTTGTAGGGTTATTTTGTGAAGTTCCAGTATTTCATCAACTAGTGAGCTGATGGTCTGCTATGGTGGGAAATAGATTTCTCTAACTCTAAACCTACTTTTCTAATGCCATCACTTATTTTATAAAGTATCTTCCAACACAGGAGATACCTGCCCCAATGATAAGAGGGAACAATACAAAGAATAGAATGCCCCCTTGAGTTTAGCCTGGGTTATGGGTTTTGTCATAACCCATTTAGAGGTGCCTCTGATCTGGCAATAGTGTTTGCATAAATATCTATAGCATGGGAAGAAGTCATAAGAGACCTCATGTTTCTAATTTTGCCTTGTGGAAGCTTATAATAAATAGCCATTTGGAGACCAGCATAGGCTATATAAAAAGGAACTAACCCAATTTACATGTAGTGCTTTATATGTTTTATGTCCACATACAAAACAAAGAGCTTAATAAGGGTTATATATTGCCTTTAAGGAATGGAATATAGATGTGTAGAGCTAATTGTGTATAAACTCCAAAAGAAGAATCACAACCAAATCATCTTCATTGTTATCTGATGTCTTAGTCCCATTAACCAACAACCAGCAACCTTCCAGCCCACCAGAAATTTGTGCTTTGAGTGGAATAAGTCTGTGGTAGTTAGATTCAGTTGTCAACTTGGCCAGGTGAAAGCACCTAGTTCTGTTGCTGTGGACATGAGCCAATGGTAGGTGAATCTCATCTGTTGCTAATTACATCCGCAGTCGGCTAGGAGGCGTGTCTGCTGCAATGAGTGACGTTTAACTTAATTGGCTTGTGCTTAAATGAGAGAACGCAATGTAGCACAGTCTAGCAGCTTGGCATTCCTCATCTCAGCACTTGCAGCTCAGCCCGGGCCCTTGGAGGTGGAGAAAGAAATCACCCCGGGGAAAGTTGTTGGAACCCAGGGGCCTGGAGAGAAGACCAGCAGAGACCATCCTGTGCCTTCCACGTAAGAAAAGAGCCTCAGTGGAAAGTTAGCTGCCTTTCTTCTGAAGAACCAACAAAATAAATCCCCTTTTATTAAAAGCCAATCCGTCTCTGGTGTGTTGCATTCCGGCAGCTAGCAAACTAGAACAAAGTCCTTATGTTATTAAAACCTTGAGGTGCTTGGAGAAAAATGGTGACTATAAGAGGGGTCTGACCCTTCCAGTGTACTCCTGGATCATGAAAGTGAAAGGAATCTTTCCATATAGAAACTGAACATTTACTATGTCCTATAGGGTGACCATTTTTATCTGACTAGTTTCTAGTACGTATATCACATTCCTTGAGTCATAGAGGCCACATCATAATCCCAGTCTCATGGACTTTTAAGGCACAGCTCAGAATCATTCCAAAAAGGAATCTATCTGATTGGGTATATTTAATGTTTACTGTCAGGGCTAAGTCTACAAGTGTAAGGGAGATGGTTGTTAGAGGAATATCTGTTTTAGGACTAAGTGAGGGATATGCACAGACCCAGCAGTTACTTTGATTGGCTTTATTTGCTATATAACATACTAGAATAAAGGAATTGTGCTCAAGGTAGGGGACATAGGGCAGAAATAGGGTAAAGAGGAGATAAAAGAAAATCGTTTTGAAGGTAAGGTATTATTGGGGATGGAGATTGGGCATTGTAAGTGGTATAGAATGAGTAATTGAATGTTAGACAGATAGTGGAAAAGAAGAGACAGAGAATAAGATACGGAAGTTTGGGTGTTTCTTGATCTGTGATCTTAGGTGTCCTCTATTTGTTCTGATGCTGTGCTGGTTTCGATCTTGTGTACCCCAGAAAAGCCTGTCCTTTAATCCTCTTTCAGTATTGCTAGGTGGGACCTTTCTAATTGTTTCTGTGGAGATGTGACCCACCCAATTGTGGCTGTAACTTTTGATTAGGTAATATCCATGGAGATGTGCCTCCACCCACTCAAGGTAGGGTTTGCTTACTATGGCCCTTTAAGAGGGAGCCATTTTTTTAAAAAGCTGGAGAGCCATCAGAGCCCATGCAGCCAGAGACCTTTAGAGATGAAGAAGGAAAATGCCCCCAGGGTAGCTTCATGAAACAAGAAGCCTGGAGAGAAAGCTAGCAGATGTCACCATGTTTGCCATGTGACTTTCTAGTTGAAAGAGAAACCCTGGATGCTATTGGCCTTTCTTGAGTGAAGGTAACCTCTTGTTGGTGCCTTAATTTGGACATTTTTGTAGACTTGTTTTAATTTGGACATTTTCATGTTCTTAGCACTGTAAACTAGCAACTAAATGAATTCCCATTTTTTAAAAGCCTTTCTGTTTCTGGTATACCGCATTCTGGCAGCCTTCAAACTAGAACAGATGACTTGGACAGGAGCTGTCTACATCAGATACCACCTGTTTCTGGAATCCTTGTGTCAATTTTAGCTTGAGAACTGAAATGGGAATAACCTCTCAAGGTCCTGGAGCATATTTCAGTTGTGACACATGGACCCAAGGGTAAGGGTAAGTTCCCTGTAAATTTACTGCAGTGGTAGTGGTTAATAAGACTTAGTAAGGTCCTTCCCATCTGGGTTCTAAAGCAGTCTTCCATTGGTATCTCTTCTAGTATATCAAGTCTTTAGGTTGAAGGTCATATAGAGTTCACCGTAAATAATTTCAGGAAAGGCAGCCTAAATCTTTGAATAGTGGAACTGGGAATGTATGGAAATAGTTCCTTACAAACTTTGAATGGTGGAACTGAGAATGTGTAGAACTAGTTCCTTACAATAATTAGCAATGTGCACTTTGTGAAGAATTGGAGTCCAGTAAATTAGGAGAAATAAAAGGCCTTGCATATATCTTCCCATTGTGATTTCATAGAGGGCTACTTAGTGTTTTTCCGATAGCCTAGACCTTACAGCCATCAAGGCTAAGGGAAGAACCCTAGGCCAAGGTCGAGAAAGGGAGTCAAGTAATTTAGCTAACTTAAATTTTTATTTATTTGTTTGTTTATTTTAATTGTGAAATATAATGTATATACAAAAAAGCAATAAATTTCCAACTACATTTTAACAAGAAATTATAGAATGGATTTTAAAGTTTGGTATGGGTTACAGTTCCACAATTTTTCAGTTTTTCTTCTAGCTGCTCCAAGCCACTGAAGACCAATAGAAATATCAGTATAATGATTCAGCAGTCATGGTCATTTGTTAAACCTATCTTCTCTGTTATACGCCTTCTTCTCTTTAAATAGCCTATATACATAAAAGCAATATACTTCAAATTACATTGTAACAATAAGTCGTAGAACAGATTTCAGAGTTTGATATGTGTTACAATCCTACAATTTTAGATTTTTATTTCTAGCTGCTCTAAGTTACTGGAGGCTGAAGAAATATCAGTATAATGATTCAGCACTCATACTCATTTGTTAAACCCGACCTTCTCTGTATAACTCCACCATCACCCTTGATCTTTCTCCCACTCTTTAGGGGTATTTGGGCTATGCCCATTCTAACATTTTTATATTGGAATGGGTTGTTGATAATATGGGGTGGGGGATGAAACTAGTTGATGTTCTGGAAGGGTGGGCCCCTCTACATTTCAGGGTTTATCTGGTCCAGGGACCCATCTGGAGGTTGTAGGTTTTGAAAGTTACCCTAGTACATGGAACCTTTGTAGATTTTTATATAATGCCCTAGGTATTCTTTAGGATTTATAGGAATGATTTTGGTTGGGGGTTGGCAAGTTATGATAGGTAGCAATGTCTAAATGAAGCATGTGTAAGAGTGACCTCCAGTGTAGCCTCTCAACTATTTGAACTCTCTCAGCCATTGATACCTTATTTGTTACACTTCTTTTCCCCCTTTTGGTCAGGATGGCATTGTTGATCCCACAGTGCCAGGGCCAGGCTCCTCCTTGGGGGTCATTTCTTATCCTGCCAATGAGGCTTTCATCCCTGGGTGTCATGTCCCACGTAGTGGGGAGGGCAATGGTTTCACTTGCAGAGTTGGGCTTAGAGAGAGAGAGGCCACATCTGAGCAACTAAAGAGGTCTTCTGGAAGTGACTCTTAGGCATACCCATAGGTAGTCTAAGCTTCCCTACTACATACGTAAGCTTCACAAGAGCAAGCCTCAAGATTAAGGGCTTGGCCTATTGATTTGGGTGTCCCTAATGTTTGACACAGTATCTGGGGTTTCCTCGGTAAGAGAATAGTTCCATAATTTTTCTTGCATCCGTCAAGGAACTTTGCCAATACTTTTTGATTATCTACCTAATATACTCTGGGATATATCCAGGTATTACATTAAGCTATACAGGGCTAAAGCTCTCATTCTTATTCTGGGCTCCCTTTGCATTGTTTAAATGATTATCCAGACAGGTTGAGTTAGATTATGTGCTACAAAAATGTAGGTTCTGGATATAATAAGACTCTCTTCCTTTGGTCTTCACTTAGTGAAGTTCTAAAATATAGACAATGTCTTCCTTACACCTGTATTCTGAATTAACTTAATCCCAACCCAATCAGCTTCATTCTTATCTCTAAATACCACATAATACATATTTAAAACAGCCCCACAAAATCCAGAAATAACAGTTAACACTCCAGACTAATGTGACTGCTAAAGAGCTTACAGCTAACTTAAGTTTTAAGACACTATTTGTTCTAGCTCCCTTTCCTGACAATTGGGGTAGTAGAGTCAAAGAAGCACTTGATTGAGAGGTAAGATCTACTGTTAAATTCAGTGGTTACAGTTCCAGTAAGTTGGGAGCCCTACCACTTGAGAGAATAGCAGGAATTTCCCAGGTGGGGAAAATGAAGTCTAATAGACTTTTTAGGTACTATGAGGGCTGTAGCCTTATGACAAGAAAAATATTTTATCCATCTAGAAAATAGACATATGATGACAAAGATATATTCATATCCCATAGAAGGGGGTAGCTGTACAAAGTTCATTTGTGGATGTCCAAAATTTACCAGCATTATGTTAATTGACAAATGGACCATGATCTTACCTTGCTTCTCATTTAAAGTCCTCCTCCCTTTTTTTTTTTTGCTGAAGATGAAGCTCTGACCTGTAGCTGATTGTAAGCACTTTCAAAGATGCATCAGAGTAAAACAATGTAACTGACAAGGAAATTTGATTGTTTTTTGGCATGTAGCATTTTTGAAAAAATAACTAAAATTATGACCAATAACACTATTCTGTTGTGTAATAGGCAGGACAGTATCAGGATATATCATGAACAGTGAGAACATTGTCAAATCTTTAGAAATTATATATATTCTCTAAATATTTATATGAATAACATTTTAATGATACAAATTTAACCAATGGGATGTTAAAAAAATCCTTTTAAATTTGACAATGCTTCCCATGTAATTAATAATACATCAAATGAAACTATTTATAGCCCTGCCCCCTCCTTTTATAAGGTGACTTGATTTTCCAGGGGCTTCTGGAAAATCTCAAAGACAGTTTTGAAATCAAAAAGCTATCCTTACATTTGTACACCAATGTATAGTATCATTCATGATTGCCAGTTGATGGAGGCATCCCATGGTCCATTGACCGATGAGTGGCGAGGCAAGCTGTGGTATATATATATATATATATATATATATATATATATATAGTAGAATATTGTGTGACTGCAAAAAGGAATGAAGTTGTGAGGCATACAACAATGTGAATGAACCCTGAAATTAGCCAGAACCGAAAAAACAAATATTGTATGGTCTCACTAATATATGAGCTACTGAGAGTTAAAGTTGAAAGCATAGGTTATCAGGAAATGGAAAGAGGGCAGAGATTGGGTAATCAACACCTAAGAAGTGCAGAATGTTCAATAAGGTTGATTGTAAAGGTTCGGAAATGGGTAGCACATTACTGTATGATGGCAGTACAATACTGTAATTGTAATTAACAAAGTTGAGTGTGGGTATGATTAAAAAAGGAAATCTAGAGTCATGAATGTCACCAGAAGGAAAGCTAAAGGATAAAGACTGGGACTCTATAACTTAGCAAAACCTAGAGTGGACAATGATGACAGTTAATTGTACAAATATAAAAAAACTGTCACATGAACTAGAACAAATGTATGTCACTCTTACTAGGTGTTAATAATAGGGTGATATATGGGAAAAATGCAATTAATATAAACTGAAATCTATACTCAACAGTAACATTGTAATATTCTTGCATTGCTTGTTACAAAGGCACTATGCCCAAACTATATATCAATAATAGGGAGATATAAGGGTTATGGGATTTTTTTTCTTTATAATAAATGAGAGTATTCTCATATTAACTTTTGTGGTGAATGCAGATCTATGTGATTATAACAAAAGCCATTGATTGTACACTTAGGATGGACTGTATGGTGTGTGAATAAAACTGTTAAGAAAAAAAAGGTAACCTTAGAGTTTGATTTTGAGAAGGAAAATTTTCAAAAGTTGTAAGAAGGTTTGAACAATTCGCCTAATAAGTAAATAGGTCACTGAGAAATCTACCTAACCAAAGTAACAATAAAAGATTTTAAAAGTAAATATAAGAGGTAATGATTGTAAAAATAAAAAAAAGGAAACGAAAACTTAGTTATTTTAAAAATGAGAAGACTTGTTCTCTTGAACAGTTAAGAACAAGATCAATATAAATATCAATGAAGATAGATAGAAACTTTGCCTCCTAAAACAGATTACTCAGACAGTTAAGAAAAATCCTTTATCTAAGACCAGAATAATTCCAAGAAAATTTCATCATTTAACAGGGAGAAAGCGAAATTCTAGTTTGGCTTGAGTACCTGTTTGATATGAAAGCTCTTCAAAAAAAAACTTGCAAATAAGACTGTCAAATTTTAATGTTGACCATGACAAATTAAAATTCATTTCCACAAACCAAAAAATTTATGTATCCATTTAGGTTTTGTCCTATACTTTCTGCTCTCATTCTCCAACACCCAGTCAGTTAACTTTAGGACAAAACTAAAACATCTGCATACCCTATGTTCTTAAGTTCCTTAAGAAATTATCTTCAAGCCACCATCCTACAAAACACAATGACTCTTGAAATAAAAGTTTGTCAGAATAATAACTCAATTTGATTGACACAATTTTACATTTTTCATCATTTAAAACATGTAGTAGAGATAATGCTAGCTTATTTGATCAGTAAACCTGTGTAAAAATTTAGGAAGAACATACCTAAGTAGAATTAAATTGTATGTCTGTATTGTATTTAACATTGATAACTCAGAAGACATGCTGTTTTACTTAACTGACAATATTAAAGTTGTCCTCTTTGCCAAAGGTTTACCTAGATTATGTACACTTGAATTTTTAAAACATTTAGTTTTATGAATAATATTTTGGAAATGTTGGAAGTTTGGTTTCCTCGATTTCTGGATCTTTAGAACTATTCATTTATATATAAGTACTTATTTATCTTTAAGCAATTTGAATAGATCTCTTTAAGGACTTTTATATATTAAAATATTACCATCGAGAGATAGAAAAATATGCTTTAAACATACTGACAGACAAAAATAGAGCGCTTATATCCAGTTAAAAATTTTCAGCTATGAGTCAGACATTGAAACACAGAAATACAAAACTCTCTAGTTTTTGTAAAATAGAGGGTTTTCTCTTCTTGCTCCACTCATATTTTTTGTTTGTTTGTTTGTTTTTAATTTTTTTTAACTTTTTTCATTAATTGAAAAAAAATTAACAAACAAAACATTAAGATATCATTCCATTCTACATATACAATCAGTAATTCTTAATATCATCACATAGTTGCATATTCATCATTTCTTAGAACATTTGCATCGATTTAGAGAAAGAAATAAAAAGACAACAGAAAAAGAAATAAAACAATTACAGAGAAAAAAAAAGATTATGCATACCATACCCCTTACCCCTTGCTTTCGTTTACCACTAGCATTTCAAACTAAATTTATTTTAACATTTGTTCCCCCTATAATTTATTTTTATTCCATATGTTCTATTCTTCTGTTGATATAGTAGCTAAAAGGAGCATCAGACACAAGGTTTTCACATTCACAGAGTCTCATTGTGAAAGTTATATCATTGTTCAATCATCATCAAGAAACATGGCTACTGGAACACAGCTCTACATTTTCAGGCAGTTCCCTCCAGCCTCTCTGCTACATCTTGAACAACAAGGTGATATCTACTTAATGCGTAAGAATAACCTCCAGGATAACCTCTCAACTCTGTTTGGAATCTCTCAGCCATTGACACTTAGTCTCATTTCACTCTTCCCCCTTTGGTCGAGAAGGTTCTCTCAATTCCTTGATGTTAATTCTCAGCTCATTCTAGGGTTTTTCTCAGTCCCTTGATGCTGAGTCTCAGATGATTCCAGGATCTCTGTCCTGTGTTGCCAGGAAAGTCCACACCCCTGGGAGTCATGTCCCACGCAGAGAAGGGGAGGGTGGTGAGACTGCTTGTCATGTTGGCTGGAGAGAGAGGCCACATCTGAACAACAAAGAGGCTGTCTTGGGGGTGACTCTTAGGCCTAAATTTTAAGTAGACTTGACCTATCCTTTGTGGGGTTAAGTTTCATATGAACAAACCCCAAGACTGGGGGCTCAGCCTATAACTTTGGTTGTCCACACCGCTTGTGAGAATATCAAGAATTCAACTTGGGGAAGTTGAATTTCTCCCCACTCTCATAATTCCCCAAAGGGGGCTTGCAAATGTTTTTCCAGTCACTGATCAAATCACTCTGGTATTCATCGGGGCATCACTCTGGACAAACCAACAAAATCTCATGTCCTACCTGAGATTCCAAGTACTTATGACATTCGATCAAACTATCTACATGAGTTATATTAGGAAATGCTCTAGTCAAAATATAAATTTTGTAACAATTAAACATTTTTTGCTTTAGTCTCACACATAAGGTGACATTTTAAAGTATTAATTATCATCTATTTTTAGCACCCTGCAATAATGACATTCCTTTGTTCTTCCTCATGCAAAAACATTTTTAAAATTTGTACATTGTACATTTCACTATTATTATACACTCTAGGCATTCATAGATTATACCATCTCGATCTTTACCATCTATTTTTATTTCTGATTTCATTTATGTCCCCAACCCTCCTCCCTCTATCATTCTCACATGTAGCTTCATTCAGTGTTTTAACATAATTACATTACAGTTAGGTAGTATTGTGCTGTCCATTTCTGAGTTTTTATATTCAGTCCTGTTGCACAATCTGTATCCCTTCAGCTCCAATTACCCAATATCTCACCCTATTTCTATTTCCTGATGGTCTCTGTTACCAATGAAATATTCCAAGTTTATTCACTAATGTCACTTCATATCAGTGAGACCATACAGTATTTGTCCTTTTGTTTCTGGCTAATCACACTCAGCATAATGTCCTTAAGGACCATTAATGTTGTTACATACTTCATAACTTTATTCTGTCTTACAGCTGCATAATATTCCATCTTATGTAAATGTCACAGTTTGTTTAGTCAACTGTCTGTTGATGGACATTTTGGCTGTTTCCATCTCTTGGTAATTGTTAATAATGCTACTATAAACATTGGTGTGTAAATGTCCATTTGTGTCCTTGGCCTCGTGTCCTTTGAGTAGAGACAGCATATAGATGGGTCCTGTTTTTTAATCCATTCTGCCAGACTATGTCTTTTGATTGGAGAGTTTAATCCATTAACATTCAGTGTTATTACTGCATGGGTAGTGCTTTCTTCTACTATTTTGCCTTCTGGATTTTATATGTCATATCTAATTTTCCTTCTTTTTACCTTTACTCATGAGTCTTCCTTTGTACACTCTTCTCTACACCTCTCTCTTCTGTCTTCGTATCTGTCTCTAGTGTTCCCTTTAGTATTTCTTGCAGAGCTGGTCTCTTGGTCACCAATTCTGTCAGTGATTTTTTTGTCTGAAAATGTTTTAATTTCTCCCTCATTTTTGAAGGACAGTTTTGCTGGATATAGAATTCTTGGTTGGCAGTTTTTCTCTTTTAATAATTTAAATATATTATCCCACTATCTTCTCACCTCCATGGTTTCTGCTGAGAGATCTGCACATAGTCTTATTGGGCTTCCCTTGTATGTGATGGATTGCTTTTCTCTTGCTGTTTTCAAGATCCTCTCTTTCTCTTTGACCTCTGACATTCTGATTATTAAATGTTTCGGAGTATGTCTATTTGGATCTATTCTCTTTGGGGTACCCTGCACTTCTTGGATCTATAATTTTAAGTCTTCCATAAGAGTTGGGAAATTTTCAGTGATAATTTCCTCCATTAGTTTTTCTCTTCCTTTTCCCTTCTCTTCTCCTTCTGGGACACCCACAACACGTATATTCATGTGCTTCATATTGTCTTTCAATTCCCTGAGTCCCTGCTCATATTTTTCCATTTTTTTCTCTATAGTTTCTGTTTCTTTTCGGATTTCAGATGTTCCGTTCTCCAGTTTTGAAATCCTATGTTCTGTCTCTCGAAATCTACCATTGTAGGTTTCCATTATTTTTTTCATCTCTTCTACTGTGTCTTTCATTCCCATAAGTTCTGTGATTTGTTTTTTCACACTTTCAGTTTCTTCTTTTTGTTCTTTCCTTGCCTTCTTTATATCCTCCCTCAGTTCGTTGATTTGGTTTTTGATGAGGTTTTCCATGTCTGTTCGTACATTCTGAATTAATTGTTTCAGCTCCTGTATGTCATTTGAATTGTTGGTTTGTTCCTTTGACTGGGCCATATCTTCAATTTTCCTAGTGTGATTTGTTATTTTTTGCTGGCATCTAGGCATTTAATTACCTTGATTAGTTTATTCTGGAGATTGCTTTCACTTCTTTTATCTAGGGTTTTCTTGCTGGATGAATTTGTTGTCTGTCTGTTCTTTGACATTCCGTTCAGCTTTACCTGGACCTTTAGCTTAAGTTTTGTTTAACAGAGGAGAATTTTTCAGTCCTTGTTTTCTTGTTTCTTGCCCTGCTTGTGTGGTGCCTTCCCCCCACACACACACACTTAGGAGGGTCTACTTAGATACTATAGACCCCAGCCAGATTTTCCCAGACCAAACTGGCCTCCTATCAGGAGGAAAGAGTCACCTGCGTCGGTTTTCCCTGAGGGTGAGACCCAGCAGGTTGAAAGACTTTCCTGTGAAGTCTCTGGACTCTGTTTTTCTTACCCTGCCCTGTGTGTGGTGCTTGTCTGATTGCAGGTCCCACCAGCATAAGATGATGCGGTACCTTTAACTTTGGCAGACTCTCCCTGCTGGGGGCATGATGAAGACAGAGGAGAGGTTGTAGGCTGGTTTTAATGGCTTCAAATTACCAAGCCCTGGTGTCTGAATTCCTTGATGGAGGGATTCCACCTGAGTTGGGCTTCACCCCTCCCCTGGGGAAGGCACAGGCTCCAGACAAGCCCCCAAAAGAGCTCACTTCTGCCTATGCCTGGGGCAGTTGCAGCCTGAAAAGGCCTGCCGCTGTATCCAGAGGCAGTCAAGCCTTTGTAGATACACAGCCACAAAAACCTCTGTTTCCTTCTTTTTTTTCCCCCTTTTTCTGTCAGTCCTGTCCCCTTGGCACTGGGGCAAAAATGAGCAACCTCGGCTTTGATCAGGTTCACCTAAGCTGGGGGCCTATTTTTAGTAGTCAGAATTTGTTAATTACTTCCACAATTGGCGTATGATTGTGCCCAGTCCCTGCTGCTGGTAAAGTCCTTTCCTTTCACCTCTGGGAAGCGGCTTGTGGGGGAGGGGTGCTGGCCGCTGCAGCTTTGGGAATTCACAGTTCGGGGGTGTGTGCTTGCAGCTGGTCCATCTGGTCCAGACTGGGGTATACTGTGTGTCTGGTCACTGATGTGGCCCCAGGAGCTGTTCTGTACTGTTTCTGGTTATTTAGTAGTTGTTCTGGAGGACGAACTAAAATGCGCACGTTGTTAAGCTGCCATCTTGACCCGGAAGTCCACTCATATTTTTATTAGAATTTTTGTCCTTGGTAGATGGGACAAGTTTAAATTTTTTACTTAATATGAGGTAATACAAAATGACCACACAGCCAATGGAAGGTGGTTTAATGCCTGTCCTTTAGTTTGGATCTAAAGGGGCTTAGTTATATGACATGACTTGCACAGTTTGTTTGATCTACAGTGATGTTTATTTCAGAGTTGCTCAGGGTCTGCTTTCTTTGCATAGAAACAGCAGAATTGTGGCTTCTTGGCTCCATTTCTGATTCAGGTCCAGTAAATGGTATTTATTGAGAGCCTACTACATTCACAATAGAAGCACTCTATTGGTTTTTCTGACTCCTGACAAACACATCTCCTGTATGACTCTTGCCCCCGACTCTCCTGTGAGAATAATAATCCTCCACACTTATCTAGTTCGTGGAGATGTTGTGAAAATCGGCAAATGAATGTTTGTAAAGTACTTGAAATCCTCAGATGAAAGAACGTGTTATATAAACATGGAAGAATTCTGCCTTTCCAGACCAGAGCCAGAGCCTGGAGCTTCTCTAATGAGCCAGGTTTTTCTGGTTGGGTACTACTTGCCTGGGGCTGAGTTTTTCTGAGATAGCTGGGCACCTTTTATTAATGTACATCCCTGATGCATGGCCCAGTGAAAGATAAGGATATAAAAATCAAATTATGTTTTACATGCACTAAATGTTTCCTAATGTTTTCCATTCCCTTTGAATGGAGAGCCTCAAATCTTCACGATTCATTATACATGAAAAAGAGAACTTGCTTTATGACTAACAAATATCCCTTGAGTTCACGAAAATTCTTGCAACGATGTTCAAAAAATTTAAAAAGTGATTGATTGCTTTGATATTGGTTCATATATAATCAAAGTGAATAATTTTTAAGTCCTATTGAATTTGAAAGCAATTTACAAAGTCATTGAATTAAAATGATGTATTATTATCAGATTGAGATTCTGTTATCGCTTTTCAGGTAGTTCAAAAACATGAGGAAACAATCATATAAAGGTTTTTAATGGACTTCCTAAACATTTTGTGGACTTATTTTGTAAGTTGCAGAAAACCTCTAATATTTAAACTTGTCAACGTACATCTAAAATTATTAGTTCAGTGACACTTCCTGCAAAATACAATTTTGTGCCTCTTCTAATGTGTATCAACTGTTAGCAGCATTAATTAGCACTCAGCAGTCAGGAACTGAGCTCATTTCCAGCTGTTAATCTGGGACCAACTCAACAAAGACTCTTATGATCTAAACAAGTCTGGCTACTGGTCCTTCAGTAGCCATCATACACTTGGGGATCATCATAACATGCCATACTTTCCTTGGTAAAGCTTTATTCTCATTTGTATTTTAATACCTAAATAATTATAGCTATTGCTTTCAATATACTGAAAGCATCACTTTTTTAATAAATCAGCATGTAGATGGCAAAATATAAAATCATATCTAGTATAGATTACAGGTTTTTTAGATTTTTTAATATAATTTGAGTCCCACCAACCTCTCTCCACCCTCTATAGTTGTTTGCATATAATCCAAGTTTTCTGTAAATGCAACAGCAGAAAATTAATACATCTAAAAATTACCTCTACTTGTTAATGAGGTGAATGATATTTATGACTATTTTTATAAAATTATATTTTGCCAAGCTATTTTCTTAAAAATATTTGAGATGCTTTTTCCAGAAAATAGTTTCTATTTGTATGTAGATAGATATAGATATTGCCATATTAATTTATATACATACTTATAGATAGTACATTATATAAATATAAATATAAATATAGAGAGATAGAGATGGAGACAGTTCATTATATATATATATATATATACATACACATAATCTTAGAATAAGTGAATAACAAACTATCCCTTTCATTTCTCATTTTTCTTCTAAAAAACTAATTATTAAACAGCAAATTTCTCTGTGTCCTTCCTAATATTATTAAATATGAACCCTTTAATAATATTAAAAAGAACATAAACAATTTTAATATAAGTAAGTAGGATTTACTTCATTATGTTTGTAGAAAACTGAAGGTCTACCTATCCAAGTGGTATGTCAGATGCTAGCCCACACCAGCTTGTGAGGAGCAGAATGTTAAATTTTCAGGAATTTTGTGAGCCAGTTGTTAAACACAGACATTATTAAAATTTTAATTATATATATTTATAAGTAAACATATTACATTAAAAGCAAAAAATAATATGCAAAACCCATCACTCCCTAATTATTTTTATCTGTGCACTTGAAGTTATTCATGTTTATTAATTCTGTGTGATGGTAATTTTACAATGGTGAGCTGCTCTGCATTTCTTCCCACCTCCACGTTCAGTGACATCATGTTGATAGCTTGAAATAGGCCATGCTGGGAGTATTTACACCATGGAAATCATAAATGCTGTAGATGAGTGCCCCTCCCCAGCCCCCATATAGCTAGTGCACCACTGACCTACCCAAATGAAGCACTGGGTAAATCTCTTACCCATGGATTCTTTATTCAATTTATCCTTCTCCTTCCCATAGACTTCAGCGTGGTATTTTATATTCCACTCAAACTATACAGTTATTTTACATTCTGTACAAAGTGCTTTCAGATTTTGTAATTTAGGTGGGATCAACATTGAAAAATCCACTTCAAATGTAAATTGGCAAATAATTTTTATACCTTTCCGTAGAGCCACCCTGGTGATATGCAGCCAGGTTGAACATCTTGCCCTTGAATCCATTCTTTTTAGTAGACTTTATTTTTTAGAACAGCTTTATGTTTATAGAAAAAGTTGGCAAAAAGTATAGAGTTCCTATATTCCTCTTTTCCCTCACCCTGACCCACACATAGCTTCACCTGTTATTAGAATCTTGGATTACTGAGGTATATTTGCTACAATTGATGAACCAATATTCATATGTTATTAACTAAAGTCCATAGTTTACATTAGGGTTCACCCTTTATGTTGTAAAGTTCTGTAGATTTTGACAAATGCCTAAGGTCATGTATCCACCATTATAGTATCATACAGATTCGTTTCTAAATATCCCTGCTCCACCATTCATCAGTCTTCCCCTACCCCTCACCACAAATCCCTGGTAACCACTGAACTTCTTATAGCTTTTATAGCTTTACCTTTTCCAGAATATCATAATCTTGGAATAATATATATGTAACCTTTTCACACTGGCTTCCTCATGTCTTTTCATGGTTTGATAGCTTAATTCTTTTTATCACTGAAAAACATCCCATTATATGGATATACTACAGCTTATTTATCCATTCCCATATTGAAGGATATCTTGGTTGCCTTCTGATTTTTGCCAATTATGTATAAAGCTGCTATAAAAATTCATGTGCAAATAAAAGAAAAAATTCATGTGCGGGGGCGGGGGGTGCAAGGGTAATTCAGTGATAGAATTCTTGCCTGCCATGCAGGGGACCTGGGTTCGATTCCCAATCCATGCACTTCCCCCAAAACTAAACAAACAAACAAAAATTCAACAAATGGTACTGTAACCACAGGATACTCTCACGGAAGAATAATGAAATGTGACCCCACCATACATCATACAAAAAAAAAATTCACACGCATGTTTTTGTGTGGACATAAGTTGTCAAGTCATTTCAGTAAATACCTAGGAGTGTGATCTCTGTATGGTATGGTAAGCCTTATTTCATTTTGTAAGAAACTGCCAAACTGAATTCCAAAGTGGCTGTGCATTTTTTATTTCCACCAGTGTTTTTGTCTTCTAGGCTGTCAAAATGCAAAATACCAGAAATGTGTTGATAACAATGGAAATTTATTGGTTTGCAAGCTTACAGTTCCAAGACCATGAAAATATACAAAGCAAGGCATCATCAAAATGATGATGGAGCCTTAAATAATCAAACTGATACCTTGTTCCTGAAGACAGGTTTCTGGTGATCCTGGACTCCTCTGTCAGATGGCAAGACATGGTGGCACTCACTGGTCTCTCTCTCCTCTCCTGCTTTCATTGCTTCCGGCCTTTGGCTTCAGTGGCTTCCTCTCTGTTTCTGTGGACTTCTCTCTCAGCATCTGTGTCTTTCTCTCTGACTGAATTTCATCCTCATAAAAAGGACTCCAATAAGAGGATTAAGGCCCACCCTAAATGAGGTGGGCCACATCTTAAGTTAAGAGCCTACCAACCAAAAGATACCACTTAAAATAGGTTTACACCCATGTGAATCATTAACATGATAATCTGGGGTGCATAAAACCTCCAAACCATCACAACCAAGCACTGAATGAGTTTCTGTGATTCCACATCCTTGCTAGCATTTGGTGTTGTCAGTGTTTTGGATTTTAGTCATTCTAGTTGGTGTAAAATGGTACCTCACTGTGGTTTTGCAGTTGCCTGATGACATGACCTGAGCATCGTTTCACGTGCTTGTTTGCCATCTGTGTATCTTTCTGGTAGGACCTCTGTTCGGTCTTTTTTTATGCTTTTTAATTGGGTTGTTTATCTTATTGTTGAGTTAAAAGAGTTCTTTGTATCTTTTAAATATATGTCCTCTGTCAAATATGTGTTTTGCAAATATTTTTTCCCAGTCTGTAGCTTGACTTTGTATTCTTTTAACAGTGTCTTTCACAGAGCAAAATATTTTTTTAATGTAGTCCAAAATAAATTTTTTCTTTTGTGGATCATCCAACAAGTGATAATCCATTGTAGGGTAAACTAGATTTTCCCCTGCTTTATCTTCTAGATATTTTGTAGTTTCATACTTTAAATGTAGAAATGTAAATTTAGATATGTACTTACATATCTAATTTTAATTTTTTTAAAAAGGTGTAATGTAACTGTCTAGATTCATTTTTTGCTGGTGGATGTATTTGTGTGGGTCCAGTTCTGGTTCTGTATCTTTTCCATTGATCTCATTATTTATTCTTGCATTTATACCACACAGTCTTGTTTACTGTAGTTTTATAGTAGGTTTTGAAGTTAGGTATTGTCAGTCCCCAACTTTGTTCTTCAATTTTGTGTTGCCTATTCTGTATTGTTTGTATTTTCATATGAACTTTAGAATCATGTTATAAATATATGGAAAGTACTTGCTGGGAATTTGATCGGGATTGTGTTGAATCTATAGTTCAAATTGGGAAGAATTGGCATCTTAAAACAAAGTTTTCCTATCCATGAACATGTAGTATCTCTATTTACATCTTCTTTGATTTCTCTCATCAGAGTCTTGTAGTTTTTTCAAATAGATTTTGACACATTTTATTGAATTTATACCTATGTGTATAATTTTTGAGCTAATAAAAATGATGTTTTTATTCCAAATTCCAATTTTTCATTGGTAGAACATAGAAAAACAATTGATTTTTGTATATTAAACTCATATCCTGCAATCTTGCTATAATTGCTTATTATTCCAGAAATTTTTTTGTTGATTCCTTATGCACAGACAATCATGCCATCTGTGAATATAAGTAGTTTAATTTCTTCCTTACCAATATATGTATCTTTTGTTTCCTTTTTATTATCTTAATGCGTTAGCTAACATATCCAGTACAATGTTGAATAAGAGTGGTAAGAGGGAACACTCTTGCCTTTTTCCCAATATTATGGGCAAGGCATCTAGTTCCTCACCATTAAGTATCATCTTAGATGTAGGTTTTTTGTAGATGTTCTTTTTCAAATTGAGGAAGCTCCTCTCTATTCTTAAATTGCTGAGAGTTTTTATCATGAATCTGTGTTGTATTTTTTGAAATGCTTCTTTCTGCATCTGTTGCTAAGATCATATAATTTTTGTCCTATATCCTGTTGATGTGATGGATTACATTAATTAATTTTTGAATGTTGGGCCAGCCTTGCATATCTGGAATAAATCCTTCTTGGTCATGGTGTATAATTATTCTTATACATTGTTGGATTCAATTTGTTGAGGATTTTTGCATCTATGTTCATGAGAGAGATTGGTCTTTAGTTTTCCTTTCTTGTAATGTCTTTGTCTGGTTTTACTATTAGGGTAATGCTGATCTCCCAGAATGAGCTTCATTTTTATTTTGTAGCATTTGATCATGTTTTTTTTAAAACATTTAGAGAAATTTGTAATTTCATTACCAATGCGCACGCACTGGAGCCTTAAATAAACACTATATTTATGATTTATTGCACACCTTTAGAATGGATCAGTTTGCCTTTTTGTTTAAACCAGTTCAACAGGGACCATGACAAATGAGATTATGCCAGTACCTGCTTTGTAGTGAAGTGTCTGTGCAATGAGTTTACAATGCCCTAACGAGTGGAAGTAACATTAGAATACTTTAAAGATCTGCATGCAGCTTTCATTCAGGATTTGTGATCGGCTTCAGAATTTAAATGGGTTCTCCTCCTAAAATATAGTACAGTTCTTTACAGCTTAATAGAAATACATGCTTATTCCACTAGAAAATTCAAAAAGGAGAAAGTAAAGGTGTTTGAATCTTAATAAATCATGCCTTCACAATCTGTTTGTACTGAACTTCCAAATTGACAAACTAATGCGTTACATATAGAATACTTATAAACACACTTTACTTAGACAAAATTAAATATAGAAGGATAAGAATATTCATATTATCTATGATGGCAAAGCTATTTGGAGATTACATGGCTTTAATTGAAGGAAATGTTTCTTTTTATTAATGATATATATTCATATATGTTAAAATATTCAATGTTTCTATCATCATGCCAGTTTTTTAGGCAATCCAAAAAAACATTTATAATGCCTAGCATTAAATTTTGAAAGAGAAAATAAGTGTGAACAAAGGGTAACAGATTTTTTTTATTATTCTTTAGTCTTTTGAGAAGTTATATTTGCTATACATCTTTTTTATAATGTCAAAACATGAAGAAGTAATATCTAGATGACTTGCAAGAAATTGATAACAGACCACATCCATTTATATACAAACCCTGTTACATGGATGAACAAAGCAAGTAGATTAATTTTATCAGGCTGGTTGAGAAGTGTCATTTATGGATTCACAATTTTCCTATTGTAATTACATGGCCTTGTGGAAGAAAAGACATAATTATCATTTTCAGTTTCCCTGGCCTCATTGTGCAAATGGCTCTTGATATTGACATTTTGTACCATGGATAATGATATCTTCCTTCAGAGGAGCAAGAAGTGCTGTACAAGTACTCGCTCATCAGTGGCCATTGTTTTATCATTAGTTGTTACACATTAGAAAAGAAACAGCACCAAGCCTCACTCAGTGAAAATTATTGTGTTCTCACCAAGCCTTACTGGTATTAAATGTTCAAATTAAGTTTAGATTTTTGATAAGAAAGTACTGTATAGTAACCTGAAATATTACCTTAGTTATATAGCATTTTAAACAAGGTATGGTTAAAACTATTTGAAATTTTAAAATTCATTGTTAAGGAACAGGAAAACCAGATCAAAATTAAAAATTAGGGAAAAATGCTCATTGAGTCTTAGTCACATTAAATGAATTATTTTACTAAGATGCTGGGTTAAAAAAAGTAATTATTAAAATAAATAGCAGAACAAATGAGGAAAGGTAGTCTGTTTCTGACTATAAGGCAGCACACACACAAATAATTTAAGGAAAAGTAAGTAGAGCTTCATTTCATACGACTCCATTGTATTTATAAAAAAAAGGCTAGAGTACAAATATTTCATTCAATTTGGTCCAGTATTTTTAATTATTGTGACAAAACACCAAGGAAAAGATACTCATAGCTCTTAACATAGGTTGGAAAGTGACTCTGGTAAAATTTTGGCTAATTTTAGGCTGGGAACAAAAAGCATTATTATGGAAATCAAAGGCTTGGGGTAAGTGATTTATGAGTCAGAAGCATATTAAGCTGTAGAAATAAAAATGCTGCCAGCTGAGATATAAAATTCACCATGCAGATTTTACCCTTTGATATAGATGAGATTTTAAAGTAAATTTTAGTTTAAGGCCTATTTTCTGAAAATCTTTCCTTAACTAAAAATGTTGCTTTGAATTTGTCGATATATTTGAGTTTACCTTGAGACTTAACAAACCAAGAAGTTGAATATAGGATGCTGTATAAAGCCGTTGTAATTCATGTCTATACTTCTCAACAGAAACAAAAATGAGAGGTTTTGTTCCCTTGGAATTGAGAAAAGTATGCACTCTTACTGTTTAACTTTTGAATGAGCATTTTTAAATTTCTTTATTAGACACAACTAAAATTTCTTTATTAGATATAACCACGTAAGAATGGTATTTCTATTTTGGCTATAGTGTATTAAAGATTCTGTCCAGGTTTTCCCAATCTTCTTCAAATGTTCTAAAAAGCAGTCTTCCAAGAAGTGACCACATATGAAACTTTGGTTTAGATTACAGATTACCCGGCTTGTATTTATTTGTTGAATTTTTAATTGCAATAACATTTGAAGTTGACAGTGATATCATCTGGGGATGTCTTCTCCCATAAGAGGTTAAAATATTCTCAATGTCAATTTTAGCCCTTCGAATAATGTTTTTTACATTGTTGTAAAATGTATAATTTAAGAAGAATTTAACAAAATTAGGTCAATTGTAATTTTACCAACATCTTGATAGCACTATATCTATATCTTTAAATGAAGAAATTTTCAACACGATAGAGAACTTGGGAAAAGGAAACATGGTACAAACTGTTTTTCTTTATAACTCTCATTGAATCCCAAAAAAATGTTGACCTAGTGGAGAAAATTGGCCAACAGTTACAGAATTGGATAATACATTAAATTTGAATTATTTGGTATTCAATGTGGTCAATAAATAGTCATTTAAAAATGCATCTAATTTAGGAATACTTGTAAATTAATTAAAAGAAATTTGATTGATAAATATTCTTTTGATTCTAGTTCATGCCTTCCTTGAGATAAACTGACTTTCCAGAGCCTTCCCCTTGTAACTCAACATTAATTTGCCTAACTACAGGAAGTTCTTGCTTTGCACAGTTCCGACATTCCCAAATTTCCGGTCATTGCATTTCCATTAAATAGCCCCAGTCCCCCAACAACATGGTTCAAGTATCAGTTCTGATATATAAACTGTGAGTGTTTGGGTAAAGTACTAACTTCACACTAGGTCCTCAGCCCAATAACCACTACCTAATAGATGTGCGTCATCATCAGTGATCACACTACTTCATTCACAGGCTGCTGTTGATTGGTTACTGTGTATTTATTATTCAGTTAAAGCACAGACAGCATGGAGAATAGTTGCATTGCCTTCTTGTCTCCCAGCGATAAACTGCACCACATTTTACAAAAATAGATCATAGAGGGAATTAGCCAACAAAAATTAAAATGCTGCAAAGAAATAAAAAATAATGCTAGAAGTGGAATTTAAGTCAAACAGTGGAATTGTGGGAGAAATAAATGACTGTGGAAACGGTGACAATGCCACCAATGTCTAGACAGATAAACAGCCAAAGTAACACTGTGATGGTGAATTTATCAACACACATGAGTGATTGTGATGAAAAGAATGATGATGCCTCAAAGGAAGTGACATCAGCAAAAAACTTCACATTAAATATCAGAGATATTTCATGACATTGAAAGTGCAAAGGAGTAAATGGGGAGAAGTTGATCCAAATGTAGAAAGGACTATGACAATTTTCCAAACTATAGAAAGGATGTTTGCTCCATATGGTAAATTATATGATGAGAAGCAGGCAAGCACTGTTCAAACCACTCTTAATAAGTTTTTTATGAATTAAACAATTTAATTCACAGTGTTTCTCATGTTTTAAATTACAGTGTGCTAAATAAATAGCAGTTTTACTATTTTTCTCATTTCCTTACATGGTTATCCCCAACGTAAGAGAATTTTAATGTTTTGACAAAAATGTTTAAAGGTCACAGAGCAATTGCAATTTTCCCCATTCATTATTAAGATTACTTTGCATGTTTTCAGTTTGCAAGTCATTTTCACAGGCCTGCACCACTGTGTAGAGCAAAGACTGCCTGTATACTTCTATCATTTGCATATTCCTACAGAAAAAAAACAGCTTTACAAACAAAACAAGTTTACAGAATTGATCATTAGCAATTAACTCAAATACTGGCTTTGAGATTCCGTCTTTTGGATTAAGTATATGGGGGCTCTGTATTTTATGCGTGATTTTTCTATAAACAGACATCTCTAGTAAAAAAAAAATGTTAATTGCAAGAAACAAATGGGAAAACCTTAAAGACCTTAGTATTTTAAGTATTTGCCCAATCAAATAATTTGTGTTTCATGCATATTTAGAACTCTGGGAGAGAAAACAATGGTAGGTTTATTGTCCCAGGACACTGACTTGTCACCTAATATAATGAGAATTCATTCAGTATATGTCATTATACCCAACAGGGTTAGTAACAAAAATTTACTAATGCTCATATTGTATACAGAAGATACAGAAGTACGTAGCATAGACTCAACTCTCAAAGCATTTGCAATTTAATTGGACAATAAAATATTCATTTATTTACTCAACATGTTTCTTGAATGCCTCCTATGTACCAGGCGCTGGATAAGCTCTTAGGATTTATCAGAGAAAAAGTACACAAAGAACTCTGCCTCATAAAACTTGCATTCTATAGCACTAAAGATAATATAGAGTACTGTGAGGTGTTGAGAGGTTGGGGGAGTTGTTGGAGAAAGAATTTTGGCTGAATCATAGCTAGTAGGGCTACATATGGAGTATATTTTAGAATAAAATTATTCTAATTTTTCCCATGGCATTTACTTTTAAAATAATCTTCTGCTTTGGAGAATTCTTGTAAAAATATGGGGGAAAAGTTTGCAGGTCCTGAGGTATGCTTTAAAATTTTATCTTTATTTCTACTAAATCATATTGTGGCCACATTGTAAGGGAAGCAGATATCACGAAGTTCTCCATGCTTGTTAAATGCACAGTCATTTCTATCAGTGTTTGTTCTTTCTGTTAAAAAGGCATAGCCGAAGGTTGAAGGTTAATCATCTGTTCTCAGTATGTACGCTGAATTTTTTTCTCTAAGTGGGTATAAAAGTTTAGTAGAACTGAGAAAATGGCATTGCTGGAGAGAATTTCCATTGATCATCTAGGCAGTGATTTCCCTATATTATAGAACGTTATGTCCTCTTTTTCTCTTTTTTTGGGGAAGAAGACATCACAAACCCATATTGTATATGTATGTGTACATGTGCATGTGTATATATATACATGTATGTATACATAAATGTATGTATGGCACACACATAGAACCATTCATAATCATAAAGCCAGAAAAATAGCCTTTTCTTGCCAAAAATAAAAAGCTAATCTCTTAGATTTCCACTTTCTGAAGCTAAAAAATATATTTAGTCATAAAACATATTTACAGAGAAGCAGTTCTGAAATGGATATTTGCACTTTTTTATCTTTTCAGTTTCCTGTCACACCTCTATCAATACCAACCCTCCCCCAGTCATAAATTCTTCTGTGTAAAAAATATCTTCCTTATAGATTTTTTTCTATTTCTAAGATAAAATTATCATTCTTTGACCTGTTCTTGGCTTTTGGAAATTTTTATTCATGCATCCAGGGATAATTCGTGCTTAGCACAGAGTAGTGAGCTATTTAGTAAATGATTCCTGCATGGTTTTAGCCCACTGAATCATTTAGTGTGCTTTGGGCCAAGTACCAGAGTACCTGGCCGTACTTGACTGAAACAATAGGGTATTTTTTTCATGTAATGAAAAATCCACATACAGAACATAATCAGTATTAGCACAGTGGCCGGAGTTGTGAGTCAACTTCTCTGTGAGTCTCTGGGCCTCTCTTCATGGTTATGAGATGTCTGCAGGTGTCAATAGCAAAAAAAGAACATAGGGGCTTCCTCTCCCTTTCTCCCTTCCTCCTTCCCTCTCTCCCTCTTTCTCTTCCTCTCTCCCACTCTCTCTCTCTCTCCTTCTTTCTTCATGTTTAATCCGTGAAGAAATTCTTTCCTAGAATGCTTTCCTCTGAGTTCCATCAACCAGAATTGTGTTGCATACTCATATCACAACTGCAAAGGAGGTTGGGAAAGCATGCTAAACCGCTGTAGTGGGAGGTGGGCTCTGCTGGAGAGAAAGAAGTGTGGAAGAGACAGGTACTGTCTGCAACATTCACACAAACATTTTAACCAACTATAAAAAAGCCATGAGGCTTTTACAAATCCTTGTTATATATAGTCTGTGTTACCCATTTGTTTTGAATTGACTAATGACCTTATTTAAACATATTTAATTTTTTGCTTAATATATCTGCACATACATAGAAATTTGCTTCAAAGATTCTCTTGCAATTACACAAGGAGATCAGATGTTCCTATGTTTCTGCACTTCATACCTTTTTCTCAAGAACAATTGATTTTCTGGCACAAATGTTTATTAGATTTGAGCATTCTCTCATTGTGCCATATGTCACATATATATTTATATTTTCCCAAGACTTCTGAAAGTAATAACCCTCAAAATGTGATTTTTACATCATTACTCTCCAACTTTTATATTTTCAGTTTATTACATTTCTTGCCTTTATAGTTAAATTTTCAATTTTTTCTTTTAAATTTCCCAGTCTTATATCTCCTTCATGTGCCTTTCTTAGGATAGCTTTCTTATAAATGGCACCTCTTTATTGTCTGAGCCTTCCTTTTAAAGGTGTCATCAGTTCTGTATCTTGATCATGGTGGCGTTTGCATGAATCTATTCACATAATAAAATTTCAATTATATACACCACATACAACTGAGAGCAAAAACTGGATAAATTAGAGTGGGGCCTGCAGTTGAGTTCATTGTATTGCACCCACTATTATATTGCACCTGGAAATTGCCAATTTCAACATTCTGATAAGGTGTTATAGTTATGTAAGATGCCACCATTGAGAGAAACTGAATAAAGGGTACATGGGAATTCTCAATACTATTTTTTCAACTTCTGTGAATCTGTAATTATTTCAATATTAAAAACTTAAGGGAGAAGATTTCTCTAGTCCCCACCTTCCTTCAGATTAGGCCTGTTTATGCAAAATATATTTAAAAGGTTTACCTATTCAAAGAGTGTTCAAATTTCCTCATGAACAAATTCCAAGACTCATTCCTATGATAATAAAGTTCTGTTCTAAAAGATTCATATAATAAGAATAACATTTTCCTTTTAATTACATGTGCCCTCTTGTTCCATAATGCTATGAGAAAAGATACCCATCAATGGCATTAAAAATAAGTATTGGTAAAAAAATAAAAATAAGTATTGGTAGAAATAATAATGACTTGATTTTTTGTAAACATGGGTAACAAAAGTCATTTCATTAATCTTATTCCATTGGGTGGAAATGGCTGACGAATAAGTTATACTTGTTTTCCCCCACATAATTCAATTTTCCTTGCAGTTTGCTTATATCATATATCCTTCTTTGCTTCCCCTAAAATGCAAGCATCCCTTTATTTTTCTCATATTTACGCTCTATACTCATTTTTTGCTCTCTTTACCCCTGCCTCCCTCATCTATTTCTGATTTTTAAATATATATCTGTCCTTCTCTTATGTTATTTTTTATAATTCTGTAATCATGTTGATTAAAAAATATTTTTCTCCTGCTGTTGTCTCTGCCCTGAACAAGTAATTATTCACCTTCTTCTCTGTGTAAAAAACTGTAGAAGACACCAAAAGGAAAACGTACTGAAAAGCCAAGGGCCCAGTGGGAGAGAGAGGAAAAGAACTCCATTACATTTGACATTAGCAAAAATGCTTAATGTCCCAGCATGGGGATACTTCCTCACCCTACCCCCATTTTTTCAAGATGAAGAATTTTCACTATCTGTCTCACTAATCCAGCCTACCTCTGGGAGCCCAGTCTGGAAGGGAGCAGAACATAAAAACCTGAACCTCTGATTCTGTTTAAACTTTAATCTGATTTGATGGTCTCCACAAGACCTTTAAAATTGCTCAGGTATTTCTTGGGGGAAAAGGTTTTTTGACATGCTTAGTGTCTCAGATAGCCGAGGCTTCTGTGTTTCCAGACCCAGAAACGGAGGAAGGGGAAATGTGATTACATAAGAGGCGTTGGGAGTCTTTGGGCAGGGCCCAGGGTCCTGCCTGAGAGCCTCTCCGCCTAACTAACGCTCACCCACCTGCATTCTTACTGAGGCGGGTGGTCCCTTGCTGCGTGTCTCCTGGCTTGGTGAGTGCCTGACTCCCTCAGCCTCACCTCAGCTCTTGCTGGTGTCGTGGTGTCTTGCTGGTGTCTGACTTGCGACTGTGATCCCCATTTGGTCGCCGTCCCTGCTGCCTAGGCATCTTGAACCTCCTTTGCAAACCAAACGCACGCCATAAAAGCAAAAGCTTGGAACCTTCTCCTTGATCACATTTGAGCCACCAGTTGGCTTTGATGAGGTGGTGTGGAAGAAGATCAACTCTTTTGAATGCCAGAAGTAAATTATTAGCTTGGTGATCCTCTTTGCGTTCTTGTTCCAGGATTCTCATTTCCTGCCTGGTAGATGAATGGCTTGGGCAGCTGGGGAGAAAACCATGTACTCAGAAGAGCAACAGGGAAAAGCCTGAAATGTGTTTGCAAGTACATGACCTATCTTACATACCCAGATCCTATCATTCCTTTAAATCAGTATTGAAATATCAGTATAACATCCAGACTCCTTACTGTCGCTGTGAAGACTCTTCATGATCTGCCCCCGCCAGTCCCTTCAGACTTTCTCCCTGCATTCCTCCTCCTCAGTCTCTACTCTCTAGACACATTGACCTGCAGTCCTCAGACCCACCTCGCCAGTTCACACCTTACAGCTCAGACCCTGCGCCCTGTTCTCTCAGCCAGAACTATGTTAGTAAGGCGGCCAACATAAATCCTTTTCTCTGCCCTGCAAATAATAGTAAGACAGACTCCTTGTTTTTTAGAATACTGCTCATCGAGGTCTTCCTCAGCTACCCCATCTATATTACTTTTGCATTCACTATCAAATTACCCTGTTTAATTTCTTTATAGAACATCTTGCTACTCGATATTTCCTTATGCACTTCCCCTACTGGAATAGAAGTTCCATGAGAGTAGGGTCCCTCTGCTGCTTGTCTTGTTCGTGGTTGTATCCTTAGTGGCTCAGACATTATATGATCCTTAAAGGGTAATCAATAGTAGTTATTTAATGAATGAGGTATGGAGAACAGATGGCGTTTGTAAGACTGGGATGTGAATAAGAAAAGGGGATCGATCTCATATTTCCATATAGATTTTTCTCTCAATTCACAAGACAAGAAAATAGCATGCTCTAGATACTCAGTAAAGTTCTGTTGAATTGAATTGAACTAAAGTAGTTACCTGTAAAAACACTCTAACCTCATTCTACTCTTTTTCCAACTCAAGTACTTGACCTATTAGACATATTCTATTGTAGCAGCTCCCAGAGAGCATGTCCAATGGTCTATGTTTTTCATGTCATTTAAGACCGTCTTTGGATTGCAGCTCACTGAAGGCTCTTCTCAACTTACTCCTCCTGACTACTAGAGGTTCATCTAATTTGTGACTAAAATCTCCAGTGGTTTCTCTTTTAAAGTTGCTGCTTATGCCTTGAGCCTTCCATATGTAACCTCTCCAACAATAGCAGCTGCATTGATAGGGTTTCCATGCTGACGTTATAAAGCCTAAACACACACGCAAGGCCTGCCACACAGGTGTTGGAGACCTGACTTTACCCTTCACTAAGTATGTGACTTGGGCTTACTTATGTAGTCTTCCTAAGACTTGATTTCCTGATCTATAAAATAATGAGAATCATCATAGAGAGATGTTCTGAGGAGAATGTGAGACAAATCACAGAAAGAACTCAGCAGAACACTAAAACATTAACCAACACATCTCTGTGTGAGTTTATTTCCTTTTCTTAGTTATGGTCAATGACTTTTATAGAGTCACTTTATTCATTTCCTGCTGCCAGAAGTTTAATCAAACAGTATCTACTTTCTCTGTAAAAATCCATTTGTTCTGGGTATAGTTTCGCCTTCAAACACATTATTGTAGTTTGCACATTTTTTGGAATTTGGATTTAAATTTCTGTGATTTTATTTCTTCTTATCTGGGTGTTAATGTATTTCTGGCTCACTGCTGCCCTTTCATGACTTTGCTAATCTAGGTGTGTTGGTGTATTAATGTGTCGAGGGGGTTGAGATAGAAGGAAGTTAAGAGAGAGCACCCTCCACCCTGAATAGTTTTCCTTTGATCATTTTTTTTTTTGTCCATTTCATGGAGATTGTATTAAAGCACACAATGTTAAAAGCTTCATCTGAAGTGTCCTAGTTATATTGGGGTTGAGAGCTCACATTTTCAGACAGCAATGAGAGTACTGTTATACAGTCACCTAAACCAGTCACAACACCCAGGCTGTTGAGATTAAAAGTGGCCACCAGGCAGTCTGAAACCCTCCTAAGACGTGACCAGAATGGAGAAGTTCAACCAGACAGGGAAACCACATGTAACTCATGAATTATCTTTTTTATTAATAATGACTCAAGAAAAAAGCAGGTGGTTATAACCATGCAGACCAAAGCAGAATTCCAAATATAGAAATTAACATCAGAGATTTCTTTAAATGATCATTTAAAACATGAGTAAATACCCAGAGGGCAAGAAGCAAAGCTGAAATTGTAGAAGGACTAGTGAGGTGTGAAAGGAGTTAGAGAAAGGGTTGGTAAGTGTTGCCCTCAGAATCCCAGGAGTACATAAGGCTTCCTGAGAAAAAGGAATGGCCAAAAGAAAGGATTCACCAGAATTCCCCTTAACTAGGGGTCACCAGAAAAATATTCCTTTAACAAAAAGCAATCCTCTTTCCTCCTGAACTCCTGCGAAAAGCTTCTATTGGTGTGTCTTTGAATGTTGTGGTGAATTGAATTGTATTCCCCAGTTTGGACATGTTCTTGGTCTTGGTCTGCATTCTGGTGGGTGTGGACCCATTGTCAGTAAGACATTTTTAAGACGTTACTTCAGTTAAGATGTAGTTGGAGTCCTTTATAAACAGAGTGAAAGTCAGATGGAGGGAGAAGCCACAGCAAGCAGCCAGAAACCAGATGTCAACAGAACCTGGAGGGAAAAGGAGGAAGATTCTGCCATGAGCACCACCGTGGGCGTTGCCATGTAACTGCGAAGCCAGGAACCCTAAAGATTGCTGACCAGCCAGAAGATACCAACCCCAGGAGGAAACAAGCCTTCTAGCCTCTGAAATCATGAGCCAATAAACTCCTGTTGTTAAGCCAACCCATTGTATGGTATTTGTTTTAGCAGCTAGGAAACTAAAACAGATGTCTTCACCAAGAATCACTTAGTTTTAAGCAGAGCTGAATGGAAAGCTAGTAGAGCTTAAGCTTCAGGACCCTCACTTACATGGGCCCCTCTACCAAGTTTCAAATAGTAATTTTGACTTCTTCTCAAGGAAGGCTCTAAAAAGTCCATCTTTCAGACCTCATAAAACCTGGATCCAGTTATAAAGTATAGAAACTCATTTAAACCAATTCAACCAACTCATCTCTCATGGGTCTCTAGCTTCTTGTTTCTATTATTTTTCAGTGTGTCTGCTCCATTTTCCTGCCTTCACAGCAAACCAGTTTTCTCTGCCTGCTCATGGTTTCCTGGCCTTACTAAATCTTGGGTTTGCATGTCGTTCTGGCTGGCAGTGGTGCCAAGTCTAGCTCACACTCTACATGAACTTTCAAACCAAACCCTCTGAGTCAAATAACTGACTCCTGTTCTGGATGCCCCAATTCTACATCATCCCTAGGAAAGAGACCTGACTGCCCAGCTCTAGTTAGTTCCTACTCCTGAACCAATCAGCAGTGGCTTGTTGGCTGATGAGGATCTTCTCATGGGCTAACAGAGCTGTTTCTTGGGAAGTGACAGGGCAAATTCTCTAAAGAGGAATGAATGAGGAGTGAGTGTGAATGGTATGCTGACTATATTTAAAAAAGAAATTGACTCAGTGTTTTCAATCTACTGGAGATGTACTAATAACTGAACAAGGCGGGCAGTAACAAATGACTTGCTGTCTCACTATGATTCACATAGTGCTTGGAAGCCTCTGTTATCCTGCAGTTTTTCCTTTATATTTTTTAATGATTTCCAAATCTCTCAGGAAATAGCTTTCAAAAGACATTTTTACTGATTTGCAAAATATCTCATGAGCTCATTCTGGTGTTTTTGCACCCTTATAATCCAGTTCTTCCAGTGAGTTGGTTGGGCTAGGAAAAAAACCTAGCCAATGTCTTTTTTATAGCTAAAGATAGTAACACTTGTTTGTTTTTCTCTAGGCTACGTGCCCTTACACTGTTATTCATAGAACATAGACAGCAAAGAGAACGCTCTCTGGATAGCGTTGCCTAAAAACTGGAAGCAGCTTATGGCAGGCTAATTGACTCAATTGATTTTTGTATGTATAAACATACTCTTTAATGTTAATTTAGCAAGCAGGTATGCCTTAAGTGTGTGCGAGTAGAATATTGGAAAGGCATGATTCCAGACTTCTAGGAAAAATCAGCCTTTTTCAGATCTCCTTGTTTCTGTGTCCTTACTCTATAGCCATACAGAGACTTTAAAATTTATCCAGACCCTTAAATGTTGTTCCTTATGAGCAAGATACCAGATAGCTTACATGGGCATGGTCAAACAAGTCCCCTTCTAAGAAGGCAAGGTATGTCATCCTGATATCATGACTCATACCCACCTTAGAAATAAGTATTTCTTTTATCCAATTGCCTTTTTAATAATGCATTTCTAAGACTCATTTTTAGATTCCTATTTTTGCATTCAATCGCACAACACTTTTTCTCATTAAAAGCAATTCATTTTATTGAAAAGACTCTAAAGGGCTTAGGGAAAGGCAAAATGAGCTGCTAAAGGAGAGCCAGCTCAACAACTATTCTGAAAAATAATAAAACTATTTTAAAAAATAGTTCAAGTGGTTGTCTTGATAAGTGGTCAAAAATGGGCTAAACACATTCTCTGATTTATGTAAGCCCTTCTTAGGGCTTAAAGTAGTTGCAGAGGTAGTGCCTAGAGTTGGCTCAATGTGGTCATTGATATCAACCATGATGGTGATGGAGACCCTGTGAAAAGATCTCTGTGCACATTAATCCTCCAGCTGCTATTCCTCTCTGCCTGTTAGGTAAAGGGAAATAGGGAGACCCAAACAAGACTGGTCAGTGTCTACCTGGGCAATGAATGAGGTCATTAGTTTCCTCCAGATGCAAGTATTTTTTAAGTTGTTTCTTAAGAACATGTTAGAATGTTTTATTTTTCAAATAAAAATCTTTAGTGTACAATGATAGTGTCTAAATGCACAAATTTAAAAATGTTTTTGCATGAGGAAGAACAAAGGAATGCCAGTATTACAGGGTGTTGAAAATAGAGGGTCATTCATATTTTAAAACTTAAAAATATCTCTTTGAAAGTATGCTTGAATATGGGTAACAGAAAAAAATGCAACTGAAAATAGCAAATATTTAAATTTGTATTATGCAAATAATTATTAAGCATTGTGTATTATAAATAAATAACAAAAGGTCTTTTGACCACCACTGCCTCCCACCAGGGCGAGTCAGTGTCACAGTCCATATTTGTCCTCTTTTTACTTACATTTCAGAGGGATTGCTGCCTCTGAAGTAGTAACTAATTGTCCAAGTATAAAAATCAGGCCAAGACCTAGCTACCTATGTCATGAATTCTTTTTCTCAATATTTCATTCTCCTATATGATTCACTTTTTTATTTATTTTTTCATTCTCCTATGTGATTTACTTTTTACTTCAATTTTTTCTATTTATGCCCTTTCCTTTGTACTCCATCTGTGGCGAGAAATGCATTACATACACTGGGCTCTACATCTAGTGAACACTACATCCAATACTCCCTTACTTTCCATGCTACCTCTTTTCTTTTTATAATCAGCAGAGTAATAGACCATAAGTACTAATAAGGGCATGGTGATGCTGGTGACATGATGATGGTGACAGCTTGTATGCATATATAAAAAATTGCTAAGTACTATCCTAGCAGCCTTACTTAATGGCAATTCCAAAATACCAAACACTCTCTCCAGAAGCAATATTTGCTCATTGAGAAAATCTGGGTCAATACATGACCTTAGTTAAGCCGCTTGTATTTCTTTATCTCAGTTTTTTCCCTATGGTATTAGCCTTCTTACTTGCAAAATAACCTGGTAGTTTTATGAAGTAAAATTTATTAAATATTAAAATGTTAGCAGTAGCCAAAGCTTGGATGAATTTGATTTTATGAAGCCATGTGGGATTATTTGAAAATGCTATTTTAAATCAATAATAACGTAACTACATAATTTAATTTCATACACATACATACACATGCATGCAGTATCCTAAAAGTCTTAGTATAGTTTTAGGCTTTACTAACTTAGAAATATACATACTACAAACTTACAAAAACTTGAAAGTTGAATCATTAACAAGAGGTTAAATTAATTTTTAACTTATTTGCTTTTGTGAATTTTGAATAATGAAATTTTAGTATTTAAATTTTTGTTTCAAGTGTATGTCACCTTCAGTCAGAGGGACTGATGCATCTTCCATGGAAATGAAAAAACTAAAGTACTAAGAATTACACAGAGATTTTCACATATGAGTTAATATTTGAACATTATTTCAATTAGCAGCTAGTAAACTTTCTGCTATTTTAAAAACTACCCCTGAGTAATACTGCATGTCTTTTACCAAGTAAACGCTTGTTGTAAACCACCTTTTGGTTTGGCTGAGCTACATGCTTACATTACTTCACTTAATCCTCACAGAGTCTTTGGAGGTTGATATTATAACCCTCACTTGGCACATGAGGATCTGAAATGACTTTACCATGATACTCAAAAAGTTGCACATAGGAACCTGGACCTGAATCCCGAATCCTCCAGATCTGAATCTCAAGTTCTTTCTACCGCATTGTGTTGTCACTCTCCTTTTTGATGGTTCGGCATACAAACTAGTTGTCATTCAAGTGTGGCTATTTCTAAAACTCATAATGAAAATGTTTATTGAAAGATGGTTTTGGCCAAAAGAGAGAAAATTAATAAGGAAAGCATCTCATGCATATAATCTCCCTCATCCACTATAATTAAATAAACTAAGTAGAATTAGTGGATTCACTACAGAATATTGAACCTGTTTGAGGATATATAATGGTCATGTCACTATCCTATTCTCTGTAAGAGTCAATGCATTATGTCTTTGGCAGGCTAATCCCCATGCTGAGTTCTTTTGATCCTAAGGGATCCTGTACAGGATGTTTTGCCATCCAGAAAACCAGTACTTCTGAGATGCCAGCTGGAGGCATGTCATGAAAACTTGGCCCCAATTCCATAGCCAACAGTGTATTGAAATTAGGGCATATCATTTACTTGGTTTCTGGCTATATACTTTACAACACAACAGGAGATTACTAATAATGTCCTCTCTGTGTATGTCCCCCTCATCCAGGAGGATTGCAAATCATCAAATCAGTGTTGTAGCAGTCATCCAACTATATTAGTTTGTTAAGCTGCCAGCATGCAATAAACCAGCAATGGAATGGCTTTTAAAAAGGGAATTTATTACATCACGAGTTTACAGTTCTAAAGCCGTGAAAATGTTCAAACTAAGGCACCAACAGGAGGTCACCTTCACTCAAGAAAGGCTGATGCCATCCAGAACACCTCCATCAGCTGGGAAAGCATATGGCTGGTGTCTGCTTGTCCCTTGCTTCTGGGCTCCATTGCTTTCAGCCTCTGTTTCCTGTAGTGCCCTCTCTAAGCATCTGTGGGCCTTCACTTAGTTCCTCTGGGACACAACTCTGGGTTCTGGCTTGCTTAGCATCTCATAGGAAGGCACATGGCAACGTCTCCCCGGCTCTGCCCGTGTCTAGGCATCTGCTCTCTGTTGGCACTCAAAGCATCTTCAAACATCCTTTTCCCTGTCAGCTCTGAAGTAACTGTTCTGCAGGTATCTGCATCTGCATTTCCAAACGTATGTCTATGTCTGCATCTGAGGTTTCTTTAAAATGTTTCCTCTTTACCCCCCTTGCATGGGTGGAGTCACAACTCCATCTAATCAAAAGGGCACACCCCACAGCTGGGCATACCACATCTTCATGGAGCTAGTCTAATCAAAAGACCTCCTATGAAGGTGATCTAATCAAGAGGGTTTCTGCCCTGCAATATTGAATCAGGATTAAAGGACATGATTTTTCTGGGGTACGCAACCCTTTCAAACTAGCAGAGGTACTTTAAAAATCTCCCAAATCTTTAATGTAAGGAAATAGGAAAAGAAATATTTTTTATTTGCAGAGAACGGCTGCTGTTCATATCTGTGTGTGTCAATGGGAACTGCAGAGCACATGAACTTAAAGTGAAAGAACACAAACTATATTTGTAACCAACATTTGAACCAAACAAAAATTATGAATTAAAAATTTAAACCTAGTTACCCATTCATTTCATCACCTCCTGGAAAGAGATGATAGGCCATAGTGCCTATGTCAACTTTCCTGGTAAATTATCAATAAGAAGCATTTTGTTGAGCATTTACTAGTATCTTGACAAAATATAATCTTGATTCTTCCAACAGTGCTCAAAATGGCTATTATTAACCCCATTTTATAAGCAGGAATACCAAGACTCAGAAAACTTAGATAACTTGGCCAGATGTCACACAGCATGAAGTAGCAGAGTCAGGATTCAAACTATGTCTGACCTTCTATTATGCTACCTCAGAATTCCCCATTACACTAGTTCTTATTTCCTCCACCTCCTTTATGAGGTTATCTACTTCTTGGTCCTCCTGTATGATAAGTCTAATCTGATCTGCCAAAAATAAAAAATAAGACAAGAATCATACAGATGTTAGACATAAGTCTGTTTCTAAACCCCACTTTAGTTAACCCCTTTAGTTTAGTTCAATCCTTGTCACACATCCATATCATCAACAGTTGATTGTTTTAGAAGTGTGGAAATCATTTGGAAATCAGAACTGAGCCATGACTAACTACAATGCCTAACAACCTCGAATTTCATGGCTTCTAGCATCAATATTCTCCATAGGACTCAAGAAAGAGAAAGATTCTTCCTAAACATGAAAAATTACATAAAACTCTTCATTTTTACTACCTTCCCTTTTTATGCATAAGCTTAAATTATTTGCTTCCAAAATATATTTAAATCTTTTCCATCTAGCCTCTATGAAATTATTCTATTGCCTTAAGCTCTGACACAGCAACAAGTAATATTAGGCATGGATTGCATAAAACTTTAATAAGTGAATGACAAATGTATGTTTGTACATAGATTTGAAGGAAGATAGTTTGAAATTATGTGTGTGAATCAGCATTTGTTTTATTGAGGGAAATACGTTACTAAACCTTAATCTAATTAAATTTATCACATGAAATTGGCTTCGCATTTATTGCCTCATAATAACTCAAAGCTTTCTTTATGGCTCTTCCTTAGAAATTGATCCTAAGAAAACATATCCTTGGTTTTGATCTGTTTGATAGTTTTTTCACTTAGAACTGTTGATACTTAAAGCTCAAAGTCTCTCTTGCCAACCTGTTCCAATTCTCTGCAATCTGAGGTAGCTTTAAAAGAAGCACAGAATATTTTAGTACAAGAAGAATTATAACCCCACTTTACTTCACTTTGATGACAACAGCCCAGACCATTGCAGTGTTTGGTTTAGGGGCATACTTGAAGAACAATATAGATACATGTTAATATATTTTGAACATTACCAACAGGTAGGTGAAGGGAATTGAAAACATTTCTGAAGAGGAATGATTGAAGGAACCTGAGATGCTTAATATAAACAAGAGAAATTGCAGAAGGAATAGAGTAATTGCTACCAAATAATTGTAGAATTCTTGAGTGAAAAAGAAACTTAGGCAGGGCATCTGAGACCCCCAAGGAGCAAAACCAGGACCAGTCCCTGAACTACCATATAGACCTACACATGTGTCCTGCACAAGGGCATCCAACCGAGGGGCTGAGTGGGGGCTAAGATTCTGCCCACACTCCTTTGGCCAAGGTTCAGCCCTGGTTTAGGCTGTGGGCTCTAAAGGCACTTTTTAAAAAATTCATCTTCTTAGAGGGGGCACTTGTTCTAATTTGCACAAAAGCACTGTGTGTATATAATATAGGGACTTATTTCCATTTTCCATAATAAAAACATTTCTATTGATCACTAGTTTTCATAAAATAAAATGGGCTGCTTCAAAACTAGTGGATTCTTGGACTATGAAAGCCCAAGAACTTGAATGGCCACTCAATCAAAAATCATTCTAACCCAAGATACAAAGAGGCATTTTAACCAAAGACAATCTGGGAAGGACAAAACCAAAACCTGGATTCAGACACTGGCAGCAGGAGTTGAATGAGCAGGCCTAGCTGGAATGAGAGGAAATGGATTCAGACAGCTGCCACATGGCATTCGGTGAGAACTGTGCAGACAACAGGTGGCTGCAGTTGCAACTAGCCTCAAGAACTGGCCAAAGATAACAGACAGGTGGAGGATGGTCATGGGAAATACTGGAATCAGAAAGATCTAGAAATACAGCCAAGTGGATGGCAGTCTATGTTACAAATATAATGTCTGAAGGTAGCAGCGCTCCCATGAAAGACGTCCTGAGAGACCTGGCATTCCCCACTTTCTAAGGAAGATAATGAAAATGGAGGTTCAAGCATAAGAAACAATGTTGAACCCATTTCTGATAACTCAGGTAACCTATGCTCACCTATGGGGCAGGATTTGAGATGAGGCCAAGTCTTCCGAGTGTTCAATCGTAATTCCTTTTATCCTCGCCACCTGGGGCAGGGTGACACGTGGGTGAGGGTCAAGTGTCTCTTACCTGAGGAGACTTGTCAGTACAGGGAACCTGGAAACCTGTGAAAAAGTCAAGTTTTCCATGGATGTCTAGACTATAATGTCTTTTGGGTATTTTCTAATCCTGTAATAATAGAATCAGAGTACTTAGCTTTTGCATGTTTGCATTTACTTTAGATGAAAATATGAGTGCCTTTTTTTCAATAGGCTTTCTTGCTCATCTTTTACCAGTATAGATCTTATAAAGACATAACATATTGACGCAGCTTTTTTCATATTCAGGCAATTCAAGATGTAAATTTTAAAAATTAATAATAAAGGGAGTGGTATTTCAAGTAATAAATGAGCATTAGGATGTGTCCTTCATAATGTTCTCCATCCGCTGAGTGAGGCCCAGTGTGAGGTTAAGGCTGGACATGGGTTGCAGCAGTACTTCAGGTAGTCCACAAACCAGGAATGTGATGAGGGTCAGGGATAAATGGGAATGGCTTTTGTGCAAATAACTTTGTATTTTCAGAAGCTGAGAGTTTAGTGGTTTGCTCTTTTGATGCCAAAAGTGCTGCATCAGAAAGTTTACAGCATCAAAATGGCCATTTTGAAATTTCCCCTGCCCATGCTCATGATGTAAAATACAACTATTTCTGAATTGTCAGCATTTTTAGCATAACTGTATTTGACTACTTTTTTAAAACAAATGTTAAGATTTGAAATGATGGCATAATTATTACATTTTATAATCAGATACCTAGATTTTTATTATGACTACAGTGATATCAGGATATCTCTGCTACTCTGGTGGCACATTTTGTGTCTTTCAATGTATCCATGCTGACGTGCCTTATAAGCTTGGCAATAAATTAAGTAAATCCTTCATTCTTATTAAACTGCCCTCCCCTGAATATTTAAAATCATCACTCATTTTAAAAATCAATTCATCATGATTCTATTGTCCTGAATAAATTGTATTTACTTCTTTGAATGTCCTCTTATCTGACATATTATGAGGTAAAATTTTTATACTCAGAAAATAAATGTAAAATGGACAAAAATCCAGTAATGCAAATTTCTTATGCATATTTCATATTGATAGTAAACTATACTCTGGATGATATCCAGGTTTTTAGTAGTCAAATACTCAACAGAATAGGGTGATGGCTATTTCTCAGTTGCTTCAGTTTTCTCATATGTTAACATTTGCTTTCATGGTTTAGCGATGGGAAAGCAGTATTCTTGAAAAGAACAAGGTGTCTAGCTTCCAGGTGGAAACCTGAAAGTTCACACACACTGGCACTGTATTGGGTGCCTCACCAATGATAATGGTCACTGTCGATGGCACCCTGTGTGCCTGAGTCCGAGGAGCTCTGCAGATCATGCCCCCAGTCACCACCACACACTTTCTAGGAAAGAGCTGGCATCCCCATTTTATAAACAGAAAACAATAGCACTAAGCAGGGGAACTTTTTAATTAAATTATTTGTTAATTTGGAATAAATGGCCATTTAAATAGGTATCACTGTTTTAATTTCACTAAAGTTAGTTTTGGAAAAGTGAAAGGGAAGAAGAGGTACTATCCCTATAATGTACTCTAAATCTAATTATGCAAAATATAATAGGAAGTTCTGGGAAAGAAATAAAAGAATTGCTAGATTTCCTTTTTACCCATTATTTCTCTACTCTTTGTAAGACCATAACATATTAATGTGCTGTAATGATATTGCTGCCAACTCCTTCATTATTTAATTTGTTAAATAAATAAAGTTGTGTTGGATCAATCATTAAAGAAAGAGCTGCTCACTAAAGTTAATGATTTCTTTTATTTGAGTATGCTACTTCTCCTATAGTAACAAGCAAAATTATGCGGTAAGATTTCAATGTAATCTATAATACTATTTTAAATTATACTTGCCATATTAATCCAAAGAGAACATTATTAAACCTAAATTAACTAAAACTCACCTGCTTGGCCACAAAACACACAATAATAAAAGCCAAAGCAAAATTTTAAAAACTGCCCCACTATTCTGCTTCCTACAGAAAGCAGAAGTTGGGTTAAGGAAGGCATTACTTTCCAAAAGATGACAATTTTTTAGTCTATTTCTTAAAACTCTGGCTTTCAAAAACATGTGTCAAGGCAAGATTAGCCCCAGAAACTCTATTGAGAAGACCAGGACACTTCTGGCAGCCATATAAGGGACTACAATAGGGAAGATCCTAAGTAAAAATCCCTTTCCCTCTGTGTTAGTTTGTGAAGCTACTGGAATGCAATGTACCAGAAGTGGGTCAGCTTTGGTAAAAGGGATTTATTCATTTGTAAGTTTACAGTTCTAAGCCTATAAAAATGTCCAAACTAAGGTGTCCAGTAAAAGATACCTTAATTTAAGAAGGGCCTCTGTCAGCTAGGAAAGCACATGGCTGGCATCTGTTGGGTTTCCTTTCTAAGCATCTATGGGCATTTGCTTAGCTGCTCTGGGACAAAACTCTGGGTTTCATCTCTTAGCTTAGCATCTGCCAAAGCCAAAGATTTCTTCTCTTCAGGTTCTGGCCATTTCTGTAAGTCCTTGCTTACCCCCAGGCTATTTCTCTCTTGATCTACAAACGTATACATCAGCTCAGCTCTGAGCTCTCTCCAAAATGTTTCCTCTTTTAGAGGCTCCAATAAACTAATCAGAACCCACCTTGAATGGGTGGAGTCACATCTCCATCTAATCAAAAGGTTACACCCACAATTGGCATGTCACATCTTCCTGGAGATAATCTAATCAAAGTTTATACCTTACAGTGTTGAGTTAGAATTGAAAGAAATGGCTGACCCCTTAAGATTGGATCAGAATTAAAATACGACTTTTCTGGGGTACATATTAGCTTCAAACCAGCGCACACTCTTTCTCCCACTCCTCTGAGAATTGTTCCAAGGATATTCTCCATTTAGCAGTGAGATAGAATTGGGTAAGGCAGTCATCTGCAACCTCATGTATGTATGTATGTATGTATGTATGTATGTATGTATGTATGTATGTGTATATATATTTTTTAACCTCAAAAAAGAGCATTGAAGAGAAGAATGTTCATTTGAAGCTAATGGGGGAAACTTGACTCTTTCCTCCCTCATGCTAGAATGAGAAGTTCCCCTAGAGCAGAAAACAGAAACAATAACAAAGAACAATAGCAAAATAAACAAACAAACCTAGGACCCCAGGGAAGCATGCACACTTCCTGGTGCGGTTTCTTCATTCTTTACATCTCTATATAGATATTCAATAAATATTTGGTGGATAGAAAGATGGGTGGATGGGTGGGAGGGTGGGTGGATGGGTGGGTGGGTAAATGGGTGGATGAAAAAGAGACTGATTATCCAAAAAGGTAGCCTCTGTTTTACCATGTACCTCTCTGTCTTCCCTTTACTTCATAAAAGAAGTGTTTTCTGTACACAACTGTGTCATGAGCTTTTGTGAAATGTATTGTCATTAACCTGCTACTAAAAATATATTTTTAAATTATTTAATTTCTTAAGTTAGAACAGGTTCAAAATTTTCATTATAATAAAAATTATGCTAACTTGCATTCTAATATAATATTTGTCATGAGAAAGTGAGCAGTGCTACTCCATAAAAAATGGATCCACAGGGTTTGCTGCTTATGTAAAAATTGTTTTGTTAAATCTCAGCAAAAACAAACATTGGGAACTATTGCTTTGAAATAGTAATAATAGCTGATATTTATTGAATAATTTCTGTGTGCCAGACATTTTCCCAAGAACTTTACATGTATTAATTAATTTAATCCTCTCAAGCGCTGTTTAGGCAGATATTGTTATCTCTATTTTACACCCTAGTAAAGTTGTAACTGGAGTAGGGTCACACAGCTAGTAATTGGCAGAGCCAAAATTTAAACCCAGGCCATCCATCATGGGTTGGTGTCCATATCTTAAACTAAATTATTTTTATATATAGCCATTTATTCATAGAGATACTGGAGAATGCATATATTGCATGTAGACCTACCAGGTCACTCTTCAACTAAAATTCAGAAAGATTTGTATGATTTTTCTGCTCTAAAAGTCTCTAGATATGAGAGTGCTCAATTTTTTCCTAGAGATCTACTCTAACATCTTATACATGTAAAGGAAGAATTTCTTTTCCTTTTAATCTAGATTCTCCTAACTTTAATATAAGATGCTGTCGTTTTGATTGAGATTAAGTTTTTCATTCTCTGTAGATATTTTATATTCAGATAATTTTTCTTTTCACCTTTTCCTCTCTGACAAAAGCTAAAAACTAAAATTAACCAATTAAAAATTATATTCAAAATAACTTTTATTTTTTTATTGAAGCTTTTTAGATTTACTCTTCACCTCAGGAAATTAAAGAACAACTATTGTAATTTTTGGTTCTTTTGTTTTATGCCTACCACAAATATGATGTGCCTTTCCTGCATCCACCAGGGATTTTTGCAAAAAAGCCTCAAACTCCACTAAATAAAGCAGTTCTGCAAGAACCAATACAGTATGGGTGAGATTTTATATGACCCCATCAGAAATCTTATTCTTAAACAATCCTTTAACCTATTACGGGTAGGGAAAGAACAGAAATGCTGACATGGGTATTTCTGTTTTCAGATATCAGATGTGATTTATTATTGAATAAGGCAACTGGCACAGTGGTTTTAACTGGCTTAGAAAAGCCTAGCTATGCTTTCTCCTTAATCAAGTTGGTAGCCATCTTGGCATTTAATTACATTTCCAGAGCATCTTAAAAGAGTACAATGGTTTTTATAGTACATTAAAAATAATCTAGAAAATCTCAGTTTTTTGCTTCCTTGACAGTGAGACGAATTAAAGCAATCAGACCAGAAACATTTTAAGATAACCATTTTAATAGTTTAATAGTTCAAATTTAAAATGGTTCTTATATATATATATCTTTTACAATATTTCAGTGATAGCCAATATTGTATTGACAGTACAAGTTAAGACTATAAACTATGGAACCCAGTAATATATATATTCAGAGAGTATAAGAGATCAAAATATATCTCTGGTTTAGGGCTCCTCATTTTACACATAAATAGACCTAAATCCAGTTGATGTTACATTTACTGTTCTAATTATGACGTCCTTTAAACATTAAAAATCATAATTATTTAACCCAAATGGAAACGCTTCTCTCAACCAAAAAATACAGAGATTTTAATAATATTAAAACTAATTCATCATTGCTATATTCAGAGTGGGAAAATAAACAAATATCAGTTTTAGTTCTCTGAAAAATACATTAACCAATGAGTTAGATAAGCTAAATACAAGATTTTTTAAGGAAAATTTTATAAAATCAATGCATCCATCTATGTGGAAGAAATAAATATAAGCTGAATTTCTTAAAGGAAATAAGTCAGTAATTTTGTAGAAATGGTGGGAAATATAGTTCTGGGACCTAGAAAATCTATCAAGATGAATATTTACTACAAATGATTTAACAGTTATACAGTGAGTTTTTCAGGGAGATGCATTTTTATTTTGATCATTGAAATAACTAAAATCAAAATAGAAAATCCTCTTCTAGCTCAAGTCTAATGACAATAACCTAATAAGAGGAAAAAACTCAACAGGCCTTTTAGCAAATGAATAATAACAGCATAAATAATAACAATTTTTAACCATAATAGCTACCCCTTCTTGAGTACTCGCCACACACCAGGCTTTGTTTTACATCATTCTCATTGCTTATAGCCTGCTGTAATATGAGTTTCCTCATCCCCATTTTTCACTGAATTTTACACCCTAGTTAAAGGAATTGTAAAACTTCAGTCCATACTTGAATCCATGGTTCATTGTGTCAATATTATTTATCTTTAAAAGTTCAAAAGTGCTTAAAATGATGAGATGTGTGCAAAATAGCGGGACAAATCTCTCAGACAAGAATAGCAGGACTTAGAGTTACTATTATTTGCTTTAAATAAGTCTGTATACAGTTCCTCCCACAATGTTGCCATTAATGAAAATATTTTTGGAATCCGGGTCTGGAATTGCCTGCAAATCCTGCAGCCCATTCCTTTGATTATCTTTACTGGTGGAAAATCTTTATCCATTGGAGATGGATTTTGTGTTTTAGAAAAAGCCCAAAGGCATTTTGAACTTTGTTTTGTGCATAAGGTAGGTAATTAGGGAAGTTAATACAATGTTTGCTGGAAGATATCAGCAAGAAAGTCCATTGTGCGTGACACAATGTCGACCACGGCCCCACAGTCCCTTGGCTTTATTTTATACAAAATGTCTCAGCTGCATCCTAATTCTTTCATCAAAATAAATTTGGTTAAATACTTTATCCAATAATATGAATTCTCCATGAATAATATCACAGGGATAAATCAACATTTATTTCACTTAGATTTTAGATTTTGGCATATAAACTTTTCTCCATATTGGAGTTTCCACTGCAGGCTTTTATAGTTTATTTCCAGGTTCTACTGGAAACAACATGTTTCACCATCAGTTGCTATTTTCCTCAAAAATGCATTATTTTGTTCACTTTACTTGGAAGAATACAACAAATGTCATATTGTCACAGTTTGTGCATCAGTGTGAGACATTTTGGCAGAAACTTCCTTCATTCTTAAGTTATTTTTTCTTTTCTTTTGTATTTAGTGAATATGTTTTGTTATATAATTGTAATTACTAAGCCATTATCCTCGCAATTAATCTATTTAAATAGCCCAAATCTCTGTCCAAGGCACAATTTCTATTAGTCCCTTGGATGCTTTGTGTATTATTATTTGAACCTTTATATTAGAGATATTTTGAGAAAAATTTAAAATACAATGAATTATAGAATAATCACAAGTGTACAAGCCACTAAAAGTAAACAGCTATAAATATATTATAAATGTTTTAGTTTTTTGACAGACATTTTTAGATAAAACTTGTTTTCTGGTATATTCCCCTCTTCAGTCCACATTTTAATACTTTATTTTATTATTCATATAGGACTCCACATAAAATATATAGAATTATGTTATTTTTCTTCATTTATAAAGTTTATATCATATGGAATATAATTTTCTATAACTTGCTTTTCTTCATTCAATCTAGTCAATTAACTTTTTTTTTTTTTTTTTTAACATGGGCAGACACCGGGAATCGAACCCGGGTCCTCTGGCATGGCAGGCAAGCATTCTTGCCTGCTGAGCAACCGTGGCCCGCCCTCAATTAACTTTTTGATGTCTTGGTCGAGTTGGCTTTGGTGTAAAGAAAATATCTATTGTTAATTATTTGTTTTTAAATTAATATTCTGTTTAGTAGAGTTTTCATTTTAAAACCGAGATTTTCATATTTCAGATTAAACTTACAAAGTTTATTTTCTAAAATAGGCACTTTTGTGATTGAATTAAAAATAAAACATTAGCTTTTATTTTTTCTAGAATTAATATTCAATTCATTTTTGCTTCTGGCAGATTAAAATCTGTTAAACGTTTGATTAAAATCAGCTACTATTTAAGGAGTCCTGGCTCCTTTAATGGAACGAAGAAGCCAAAATCTGAGTACCACATGAGATCGTTGCCCTGAGAACTGGAGGATAGACCCAGCGGCAATTTTCTAGGCAATTTTCACTTTAATGACAGAACTATGAGACATATTTTTCAACATTGAAATGGTACTACTGATATTTTAACTTTAAATCCAATTCTATTAAGGTCTATTAAAACATTTTTTTTGGCAGGAAGGCACCGGGAATCGAGCTCGAGTCTCCGGCATGGCAGGCAAGAATTCTGCCGCTGAGCCACCATCGCACCGTCCACATTTTGTTTTAATATAAAATTTTTATCTCATTTATTTCCTTTCTAGAGTATCATTCTTTCACCAGTCTTAATATGCCATGTTATAAATTGTATCAAATTATATGATTAAATAATTAGACAGTCTAACCTTTCTACAAGTAGATGTGATTTTCTTAAATCCTCTCATCCATCTGGGCTATATCTGAGATCTCTCTTCTCTTTAAATCCTCATTCTATCGCCGTTTTTTAATAAACATTTTATTTTCAAGACCTTTCTATGTTATGCATTATATGCATATGTAATACACATACACATAAAGGCATATAGATACACATATATTCATTTTATATATGTGTGTATATGCATGTAGATAGAGAATGTGTATTGTTTTAACTGGTATATAGTGATCTCTCATATGACTATACCCTTAATTTATATATCTACGATATTTGGGGTGTTTCTAATGTTTTTTTACTATTAGAAGCAATGCTGTAAACAAATATCCTTATATATGTCTCTGTAACATGTGCTGTACTAGTGTCTCTAGGGTCTATCCATAAAAGTGTAGTTCTTAGGCTACAGGTTCTATTTCCTTTCAACTTTACTAAATATTGATAAATTGCTCTTCAAAGTGGCTTAACAATTTGCATTCCCACCAGGTGCGTATGAGATATTCAATATCCCCTCATTCTCACCAATACTTTATATTGTCAGATGTAATTTTTTGTCAGTCTGATAACATGAAATGGTTCCTCTTCCTTGTTTTACTTTTCACTGCCTTGATTACAAGTGAGGTTGAGCATCTTTTCCTATGTTTTTTTTTTTTTTTTTGCCACTCAAGAGTTCCCAGGTAGTGAATTTTCTGTCTACATCTTTGCCCATTTCTTTTTTTTTTTTTTCTAAATGACAATGCATGTTCTCTATATTTATCATTTGTAATATATGTTGATATATATCTTCTTGGCAGCACTTTACTTTTAGCATTATTTGTGGGTGTCTTATTCTAGAGGAGTTTTATATTTCAATACAGCTAAGTTATCAAATTTGAATGATCCATGTTATCTTATATGAAAAATCCTTTCCTGCCTGATGTAATAAAGATATTCTCTTACATTTTCTGGAGTTTCAAGTTCATTTTTCATTTAGGTCTTTAAATCATTTGGGGGTTTTTTGTGTGTATGATACAACAAAACCAGTTTAATTTCGCTTTCAGTGGCAATTATCCCAATATCACTTATAGTCTGTATTTTCCCAGCTGATATGTAATGCATCATCATCATATACCAAAGTCCAAATATGACTTAGAAGGTTTCTGGGTTCTCTATTCCTTTGTGTAGCTCTATTATTTGTCTATCTCTATGCCTATATTCTTAGTTACTATATATTTATAATGTCTGATAGGACCACCCTTCCTCGTTTTTCTTTTTTATTATTGCCTCGCCTAATCTTGGACCTTTACTCTTCTTTATATTAATTACATCATATTGCTAGTGCCACTCCCCTCATGAAAACCCCCTTGAGTTTGCTTGGAAATTGACAGAATTTATAGATTAATGTGGAAGAACTGATATTTGAAAAATATTGTATCTTCCTATCTGTGAGTTTCACCCATTTTGCCATTGATTCTGGTCTTCTGTGAGCAACAATGGAATTTACAGGCATATGCTTGTCTTTGTATTTATATCTTAGTACCTTAGAATTTTTGTTGCCATTGTGAATAATGCCTTTTTCCTATTTCATTTTCTGTGTGGCTATTGTTACTGCGTAGAAACACTAGTGCTATTTACATATTGGTCTTATAAACCCACAACCTTGTTGAATTGCCTAATTAGTTCCAATTAAAAGTTTTATATTATCTTGGATTTTCTATAAAGATAATAGATTCAATGAAGTCAGTCAACTTTTTTCTCTATCTTTCCAAAACGCAGTTTAGTGTCTTATTACTTTGGCTTGAGCCTCCGTACAATGTTAAATAGTTGGAGTGATAATACTCAAATGGCAAGAGCAAAAAAAAAAAAAAAAAAAGAGTTGGATATATTTATCCAAGGTTGATAAAGCAGAAAAGAATTAAGGATGTTGGTAAACTTGCATTTCAAACTATTGATTATGGTAACGCAGCTAGATTGTGATGGTGATTAGGAAAAAGATAGTGATCAGGATGCTTCTGCTTCTGGGTGTTACTTCATTTAAAAACCTGTGCTAAATATTTCACATTTGTATTGTACTTAATCTGCAGGAAAACCACAGTAGGAAGCTAATGGTTGTTTTATCACTATTTTAGGACTGAGAAATTAGTACAAGAGAATGTTAGTGACTTGGGCATAGTTACACAGTTAAGTGACTGTTGGATACAGGGTACAAATCCAGGCTGTCTCCCTTGAATCTTCAACCTTAGATCACCAGCTACTTCTTTAGTTCTTTGAAGACAGAAATAGAGATAGTGGAATTCAATTCCAGCATAGGTGATATTTTAGCCCATTTTTACTTCTTTCTCAAGTATGTCTCTGATTAGCATTTCATTAGGTTTTTAAAAACAGGATAGAAACATGTTTCTTGGATTTCATTTAATGAACAATTATTGAGCATTAGTCATGTGCTAAGCATAATAGAATATTTAAAGATAGTGAAGCACCTTTTCCTCAAAGAGATTTTCATTTGGAAACAAATGAAGATATTTGGCTAACCAAATTTCAGACAAAATTTAAAAAGTGGTGTAAGTAAAAGTATAAACAAAATTTTACTTGGATGTTAAGAAGGTTTTTGTTTGTTGTTTTATTTTTTTAATTAATTTAAAAAAGTAAAAAAATTTTTTTTTCTTGGGATAAAAGCCAGAAATAATTAGATAACTTTTGGGACTCTTTCTAGGTGGTGATTCTGTGATTCAGCCTTTACTTTTTAACATTGAGACTGTACTCTCTGATAACAGAACGAATGGATAGAGATGGGTAACTTCTTTGGAGGCCTGCTCATGCTCTTGTGTTTTTTTTAGTGAACAGAATGGGAACAAAAGACAGTATATCATCCCACTAAGCATTAATTTTATAAAAACTGCATGCTACTTCAAAAACCACAATGTCCCCATTTAACTTTTAAAAGATAAGTACTACTGCAGATATATTTAAACTCTGAATTTTAGTCCTCCTGTAGAAAGAAAACTTCATGTTACAAGTTGACGTGGGTGGTTCTAAGAATCATTTGCATAATTGTTAGTAATGCAGAGCAAGGTGCAGGCATCAACTGGGAATTCTCTTTAAAAGGTCTAAACTTCATGAACAAATCTTGGGTGAACTTCTTCAAAACAAGGAAGATGCAATGGGTGAAAGGAGAGAATCCATCAGTAGGTGATATATTCAGGGAAGGCACATGGTATAAAGTTCTTAGGAGAGTTAGATTCAAATGCTTATAAAAATTTGATAGTTTTACTTAGCTTGTCTTTAACTTCTGAGTATTCACTTTTAAAAAAAAATTTGCACCTTTTAATCCATTCCTGAGGGTTTTGGAGTAATTATATACGTGTATGGGCGTATCGCCACTGTTCTTTTCTTCTTTGTGGCACATATGGCACACATTGTAGGGGTGGTTTAACTGATTTCTCTGCATTCTGCTGGGTTTGTGTTTGTGAGACGTTTTTCAAAAGAATCAAGAAAAGTTTGACAACAGGGTATACGGCATTTTAGGAGCTAATGGTCTTTGATGTTGAAGGCAACTTTGTTTTTATAATGTGGAAAAATTAGGTCTATATCCCATTTTATTTTCAACTTGATTTAGATAAAGAGTTTTAATGTGACTAACAAGTTGTGACTCATGCAGTTGTTGGTCTGTAATTAATCACAGGACTAAGATCCATCAAAAACCCACTCTTTTCTATGATTTCCAGCAGTTGGGAGCCCTGCAGTCACCCATCTTCCTTTGCAAACCTGAGGGTGTATCAGGTAGTCATTGTCTGATTAGAGCTACTGAAAATAAGAAAACCACCTATGCTCTGTACTTCTTGGAATGTTAAACAAGATGTTTTTCCTTCTTACACTTACTATTAACACCATTTCTTTCTAGAATAGTTGAAGCCTCCTGTTCCCAAATGAACAATGTGTTTTTTACTTGGCATACTGTCTTTGTAAAACAAAGTGGGAAATTATAACATGAAAAATCCTGATAAGATGACTTTTCCTGCTGAGTTCATGCTTTATTAAAAATCCCTGAAGCATCCATTGTTGGATTTTGTAGACTCCACTTGAAAAATCAGAGCCAAAACTTTTTAAAGGGATTAAGAAAAGAAAGAAAAAAAAGAAGAATCCAATATTAGATAAATACACTTGGGATGGAGCTGACTCAAAAAGTAAAAGGAAGAAGTCATCAGAATAAAGCATTTGCAAGCATCAGGGAAAGATTACATCAGAAGGAGAACATTGTATGTGCAAAGAGTCCAGGGGTGCAGGAGGATTGAACAGAAGAGTTCCCATTGCTACCTGCAGGAAATTCTCATGCTGCAACTCATCACGCAGCAGGCAGTGAGTGAGAATAAGAAGAGACCAGGCAGCTGCCTGGGCTGCAATAAAAGATAAGGAAGTAGAAAGATCAAAGAATACTGGAGGCTGGTACCTAAAATAAAGCAGATTAAGGCAGGGAAGGGATTTAAAATGTCAAACAAGCACGAGTGAGGTTGAACGAAGTACAGGTTGCTGCTGAACAATGTCATTAGTAAAATTAAATGCAACTATATAATTCATTGTTATACTATTATCATTGCTGATGCATAGTAAGAGTCTATACTGTGAGGGGATATACAATATAGATTTTTCATATTCTTAGAGATTATGTGATAAATATCTGCAACAACAAGTAGATGTTGGAAAATATGTCTCAGTTAAAAATTTTGATTCATGAAAAAGAACCAAGGTTTGAACTTTTTCAGCCAGGGGTTTCAGATTATGATTGCAATGGTGTTCTAGCCTGAAGATTCTTACCCCTTAATCCAAGCTATAACCTAGAGCCTACAACAGGATCCACCCTGAGGATACCTTCCTCCGTTTTCTTTACAAATGTCCAGTGAGTCTCTGAAACTCTGCATAATGTTGAGTTTGTAGCAAAAGGTAACCATTTAGACAATTCAGTAAACAGAGATGATTTAAAGGAAAAAAAAAACAATTTCATGTCTTGGCTGCTTTTCATAATAATTAACAAACTCCTTTCATGCTACTTACCAGTCACTTCTCTCAGCCTCAATTTCTTCATTTTTAAAATGAAATAATAATAATGGTTCCCTCACGGGATAACTCTGAAGATTAATATAAAAGAATAAATATGAAGCATTTCTCAGAACAGCTATACAGTTTATTGAATTTATAAGGTTTAGACAATTGTTACCTTTGTAATTTTTAATTTGTCAGCTGTCTAAGTAGACATCATTTAAATTTAGACCACCTTTGTGTGCTTAGCAATTAACTTAGCATATCAGTTCATAAAAAAACAATAAAAAGTGAATAATATTTCTTGACTGAAAAAATTAGTAAATAACACAATCACCTGGGAAGGATAGGCAATTTAATTGACATTTATAAAGAATGTGTTCAATGCTAAAGAATTGGAAATTCAAAACACTGAGAGAGGTAATGCAAGGTTAGTAGTACAGTGGTAGAATTCTTGCCTGTCATGTGGAAGACCTGGGTTCAATTCCCAGCCCATGCACCCCCCTGAAAAAATAATCAACAAATGGTGCTGTGATTATGGGATACTCACATGGAAAAAGAATGAAATGTGACCCCCGCTATATATCATACACAAAAAAAACCACTGAGAGAGGAATTTCTGTTTCTGATGGTCTATACATAAAGAAATTACCCAGAATGAAATATAAAGGGAAGAAGGATGAAAAATTTGAAAGAGGAATTTCAGAAGAAATAAAGCATATGGATAAGGGGCAATATTCCATAACATGATTGTTGAGAAATTTCCAGTATCAATGAAAGGCACTAATTATTAGAGTAAAGCAGCCAATTTTTTCCCAAAATGGATAAATAAAAAGAAATCCATACACACCATGGATAAACTGTAGAAAACAGAAGGTTCAAACAAGAAGCCAGAGAAGACAAAAAGGAATGACAATTAGGACTTCCGGAGAAGATGGCGGCTTAGTAAGACGCGCGGGTCTTAGTTCCTCCTCCAGAAAAGCAACTAAAGAAACAGAAACAATACAAAACAGCTCCCGGAGTCACGACAGAGACCAAAAAAGACAGCGTACCCCATTCTGGAACGGCTGAACGGGTAGGGAGAATCCACTGCTGTGAGATACCCGAGGGGTGCACGTTTTCCCGGCTGGGGTGGCTGGCGTCTGGGGTCCCCTCCACGCACGTGGCTCCCCGGTCTGACTGGGAACATTGGATAGCGGGGCCCTCCCGTCACGCTTGGCGTCTGGGGCCAGCTGGGCAATTTGGACCGGCACTCCCCCAAGCCACGGCCAGCGACCCCCGCCTCCACGCGCGGTTTCCCGGGCCGACTGCCCCGCAGACAAACGACCGCCATGAGCGCCACCTACTGGGCAGGAAAAGAAAAACAGAGCCCAGAGATTCCACAGAAAAACCTTTCAACCAGCTGGGTCCCACACCCAGGGAGATCTGATCAAATGCCCAGACACCAGCAGAAAATAATGGATGACGCTCGGAAAATTGAAGATATGGCCCAATCAAAGGAACAAACCAATAGTTCAAATGAGATACAGGAGCTGAGACAACTAATGCTGAATATACGAACAGAAATGGAAAAACTCTTCAAAAACCAAATCAATAAATTGAGGGAGGACATGAAGAAGATATGGGCTGAACAAAAAGAAGAAATAGAAAATCTGAAAAAACAAATCACAGAACTTGTGGGAGTGAAGGACAAAGAAGAAAAAATGGAAAAAACAATGGATACCTACAATGGTAGATCTAAAGAGACAGAAGCTACAATTAGTGAACTGGAGGATGGAACAACTGAATTCCAAAAAGAAACAGAAACTATAGGGAAAAGAATGGAAAAACTTGAGCAGGGAATCAGGGAACTGAATGACAATATGAAGCGCACAAATATACGTGTTGTGGGTGTCCCAGAAGGAGAAGAGAAGGGAAAAGGAGGAGAAAAACTAATGGAGGAAATTATCACTGAAAATTTCCCAACTCTTATGAAAGACCTAAATATACAGATCCAAGAAGTGCAGCGCACCCCAAAGAGAATAGACCCAAATAGGCGTTCTCCAAGACATTTACTAGTTAGAATGTCAGAGGTCAAAGAGAAAGAGAGGATCTTGAAAGCAGCAAGAGAAAAACAATCTGTCACATACAAGGGAAACCCAATAAGACTATGTGTAGATTTCTCAGCAGAAACCATGGAAGCTAGAAGACAGTGGGATGATATATTTAAATCACTAAAAGAGAAAAACTGCCAACCAAGACTCCTATATCCAGCAAAATTGTCCTTCAAAAATGAAGGAGAAATTAAAACATTTATAGACAAAAAGTCACTGAGAGAATTTGTGACCAAGAGACCAGCTCTGCAAGAAATACTAAAGGAAGCACTAGAGTCAGATACGAAAAGACAGAAGAGAGAGGTATGGAGTAAAGTATAGAAAGAAGGAAAATCAGATATGATATATATAATACAAAAGCCAAAATGGTAGAGGAAAATATTATCCAAACAGTAATAACACTAAAAGTTAATGGACTGAATTTCCCAATCAAAAGACATAGAATGGCAGAATGGATTACGACCCAGCAATACCACTGCTAGGTATCTACTCAAAGGACTTAAGGGCAAAGACACAGACGGACATTTGCACACCAGTGTTTATAGCAGCATTATCTACAACTTCAAAGAGATGGAAACAGCCAAAATGCCCATCAACAGACGAGTGGCTAAACAAACTGTGGCGTATACCTACGATGGAATATTATGCAGCTTTAAGACAGACTAAACTTATAAAGCATGTAATAACATAGATGGACCTAGAGAACATTATGCTGAGTGAGTCTAGCCAAAAACTAAAGGACAAATACTGTATGGTCCCACTGAAGTGAACCGACATTCGAGAATCAGCTTGGACTATATCATTGGTAACAGAGACCAGCAGGAGTTAGAAACAGGGTAAGATAATGGGTAATTGGAGCTGAAGGGATACAGACTGTGCAACAGGACTAGATACAAAAACTCAAAAATGGACAGCACAATAATACCTAAGTGTAATGTAACTAGGTTGGAACACTGAATGAAGCTGCACCTGAAATATGGTTTTTTGTTTGTTTGTTTGTGTGTTTGTATCTTTTGTTTTTGTTTTTTCTTTTTCCTTTTTATATATATATATATATTATTAGTATTATTATTTTAATTCTCTTCTCTATATTAACATTTTATATCTTTTTCTGCTGTTTTGCTAGTTCTTTTCCTAAATTGATGCAAATGTACTAAGAAATGATGATCATACATCTATGTGATGATACTAAGAATTACTGAGTGCATGTGTAGAATGGAATGATTTCTAAATGTTGTGTTAATTTCTTTTCTTTTTTTTGATTAATAAAAAAATTAAAAAAAAAAAAAAAAAAAAAAAAAAAAAAAAAAAAAAAAAAAAAAAGGAATGACAATTAGACTACAACTCCCTTTTCAACTGCAACAATGGAAGACATAAGATGGAGGAGTGGTGGTTTGAAATTCTGAGATATATTATTGACAAGTATAATTGTACATCTTTCAGGAATAAGGACAAAATAAGTTCATTTCAGTCTCTTCAAAATAAACTGAAACCTAAAATAAATCTAAAAAATTTAAATTAAAATTCTAAATCTAAAAAAATCTAATAAATACCAAGAGACTGTAACAAGTACTTTTTTTCTAAAAGATGTACATCAAGAAAAAGACAAATTATCTTAGAAGAAAAGTGTGAGAGACAAGAAGGAATAGTGAACATAATTAGGTAATGTAAATAAATAAATGAAAAAGCTGTCAGTATTAAAAATGGTATTAAACACTACTGAACAATTATAACCAAATTTTTAGGAGATCATTAGACTAAAAGTGCCCCTACGAAGAAGGGAAATTATTCTAAAAGGAAGATCTGACATGAAAGAAAGAATGATGGGTAAAGAAAACAATAAATACATAGATAAATCTAAACAAACATTGACTGTATAAAATGAAAATAATATTTAATTTTCTGTATTAAACAAAACAATTAAAAACCTGGATAACAGCATATCAGTGGTAGCGATGATCAGAGTAAGCACTAAAATAGTAGAATTCAAGGGTTTAATTCAAAAACTAGCAGACAAAAACAATAAAATCAGAAAAAAGCAAACTAAAAAAAACTGGGAGAAAAACTAAAAAAAAAAAAAAAACCAAAAATATGCTGCTAACCTAATAAGTGAAAATGTCCTAATAGTCCAGTTAAAAGACAAAGACTGACAGAAAGTAATTTTTTTTCAAAACTGATTATACTATAAAAGACCTACTTAAGAATATAACACAGTAATCTAAATAAAACATTAAAATTGTTAGAAATTTATAATTGCAAAATGACAAGAATTTGACAAATCTAAAATGCTAAGAATAGAGAGGAGTTTAATGCATCGTAAGCTAGCAATTCAAGGAGGCTTTCTCACAAGAGATGATACTTGTTCTAGTATCCAAAGAATCCAGGAATTGTTCAAATAACTAGGATAGAACTGATAAGGGAAAAATAAACACACAGACACAGAGAACACAGAACTCAGAATTTTTGGAAAAACTGCAAGTCTTTTGATATGACTAGGTACCCAGAGATTGAATGATAATAAGAAGGAAATAAGGAACAGATAAGGTGGGGCTTTGTATGCTGTTAGACTTTATCTTGAAAGAAGTCAAGTGTCACAGAAGAATTCGAAGCAGATAAGAGTTATGACCACATTTTCATCTTAGATCAGTAATTCTGATGGCGTTGAGCATAGTGGCTTAGAGGGAGGCCACACGCCCTTCCGGTCTCGGAATAATGGGAGTGATGAAGTAATGGCAGCAATTACAAAGTCAAATTATGTCGGCCCCCATGATGGGATCTGTTTTTTTTTATTGTATTTTTATACTCCCCAGTTTATTTTTAAAACAACCTTTCCTAATATATATCCAAATGATTTTGAAATTACAATTTTCTCAAAGTATACAGAAATTGCATAAATGAAACTGATAAAAGAAGACCACATATTACTTAAGGACTTCAACAAAGCAGAATTTTCTTTTTTCCAGCTTTTTGAACTATTTTTTCCCATCTAAGCCGATATGTAATATTTGACATTTGGATTATATGTGCATATGAAACAGGCACATTTGTCAAAATGAACATAAGATGAAATGGCATACAGTGTCCTTTCTGTATATAATTAAATTTTCAGAGACAAGGTGGTCCAAAGAGGAGCAAAAAATTGACTTCCTCATGAAGTAAACTAAATAAACAAAAATTGAGAATACTAAAGATTTATACCATAAATCATTCTCTTTCCTATCCTTTTAACATACAAATGTGCACTTTGGGTATTTGTGAATCAAAGTACTTCCAATCAAGATTATGAATTCCTATGACTAGGGGAGTATGTAATTCAATAAAAGTCCCTGCCTGGGCTGAAAAAAAAAATGAGTATAGGTGAATAGAAGACATTTGTCTATCAAGTTATGCATATCGGCTTAATAAAGAGGTAGATTATTTAAAAGTCTCATGGGGCTCAGATATTGACGTGGGCCTGAAAGTGATCTTTTAATTATTTATTAAAATCATAATTAAGCGTATTAGAAGGCTAGCTGTCACTGGATAGTACCTTAAGGTTAAACACTGAAAAGAAATGATTGTCACAAAGCATTATATATTGTGGTTCTACTATTTTTTTGTTCCACTATTTTTGTAATTGGGGCAAGATAAGAGGTCCAATTTGTTTAAGAGCATTTAATGTACCCCATAAGCTATCTAAATCAAAGATTTTTTATTACTTCTTCTGCAAACCATAACATTGATTTCTATCTACAAAATATTTTTTTAATGTAAGAAACAATAAGTCAGTTGAAAAAAAGTTGTGACCTTGAGCTATGAAACATTGCACTTTCAACACACTAAATGGACTGAAAAAATAGAACATCACTGTAAAGATGTTAACCATTGTTGGCCTTCAGCAATAAATGGATGCAGCTTTACTGTGACTTCTCCAAAAATGCTTTGCCACACCTCCCACACTGCTGGTACACAGTCTCAAAGTCAGAATCATTCCCATAATAGGGATCGTCAGTAATAAGTTGTTTTGTGGATCATAGCTCCAAAGTAATTCAATTTTTGCTTTGCAGTTTTTAACTTCACTATCTTTTCTATTCAGATCTCTCAGATTGCTTTCATCCATACACAGTGTGATAGTTAGGTTCAGTTGTCAACTTGTCCAGGTGAAGGTGCCTAGATCTATTGCTGTGGACATGAGCCAATGGCGTGTGAACCTTATCTGTTGCTGATTACATCTGCAGTCAGCTGGGAGGTGTATCTGCTGCAGTTAAGGATGTTTGATTTAATTGACTGGTGCTTAAATGAGAGAATTTAACACAGCACAGCCCAAGCAGCTCAGCATACCTCATCTCAGCCCTCGCAGCTCAGCCCTCGCAGCTCAGCCCTCACAGCTCAGCCCTTGCAGCTCAGCCCTCGCAGCTCAGCCCAGGCCTTTGATGATGCAGAAAGAAATCACCCCAGGGAAAGTTGTTGGAACCCAGAGATCTGGAGAGAAGAAGGCCAGCAGAGATCACCCTGTGCCTTCCCACATAAGAAAGAACCTCAGTTGAAAGTTAGCTGCCTTTCCTCTGAAGAACTAACGAAATAAATCCCTTTTTATTAAAAGCCTATCTGTCTCTGGTGTGTTGCATTCTGGCAGCTAGCAAACTAGAATACATTTTGGTACCAGAGCGTGGGGTGCTGCTGCAGTTTGCAAATACCAGTCATGTTGGACCAGGTTTTTTGAATGGCTAAGGGGAAGATTTTGGAGGAACTGTGAAGAGAATGATGGAGAAGTCCTGGAGTGCTTGAAGAAACTGTTGGCATAAATGGAACCGCTGCCAATCTGGACAAAGGGATACACAAAAGGGACAAATTGGAGTTTGCAGAGTGAGAACCATGGAAGCTCGAGTCTGAAGCTAAGAAACCTCAGCCAGGAGAGTGGACCCACCCATATACATGGAGAGGGTGAGTTTGCCCTGAGGGCAGAGGATGAGTTTCCCATCTCATTGCAGTGGAAGAGTTGTGCTGCCTCAGGCCTTTGAGAAGGTATAGCACACTCCTTAGGGACTGGGGAGAGCCTGGCTGCCACCACATGGAGGGGTTGAGCGTGTGCCCCGGAAATGGCAGTGAGCCCAGGTGTGGCCCCGATGCCTGGAGAGAGTGGAGCCGAGAAAAAGGTGGTCTCCTTAATGTTCCCCGAGGTTGATTTGGAAAGAGGCCACTGCGTAGGCCCTTCGAAAGGGTGGGACTGCCACTTTCCACAGCCAAAGGATAAATGACTTTCAGACTTTGAAATCCAATGGAGGTTGCCCTGCAGGTTTTCAGAACTGTTTGGGTCTTGTGACTCTTGTGTTTCTTCCCATTTCTCCCTATGGAAATGAAATGCTGTATCCTGTGACTGTCCTCCTTTGCGTATTGGCACCAGATAACTTGTTTTGAGATTCATAGGTTCACAGCTAGAAGAGAATTTTTTTGCACCTTAATATTGTTTAAGGTGATGCATGTAGTTGCCAAGTTGACAAGGGGCGGCAGACATGTGGTAGAGTCAGTTGTCATCTTGGCCAGGTGAAGGTGCCTAGATCTATTGCTGTGAACATAAGCCAATGGTGTGTGAACCTCATCTGTTGCTGATCACATCTGCAATCGGCTAGGAGGTGTGCCTGCTGCAGTGAATGATGTTTGATTTAACTGGCTGGTGCTTAAATGAGAGAGCTCATCGTAGCACAGCCCAAGCAGCTCAGCATACCTCATCTCAGCACTCACAGCTCAGTCCGGGCCTTTGGAGATGCAGAAAGAAATCACCCCAGGGAACGTTGTTGGAACCCAGAGGCCTGAAGAGAAGGCCAGCGGAGATCGCCCTGTGCCTTCCCATGTAAAAAAGAACCTCAGTTGAAAGTTAGCTGCCTTTCCTCTGAAGAACTAATGAAATAAATCCCCTTTTACTAAAAGTCAGTCCTTCTCTGGTGTGTTGCATTCCGGCAGCTAGCAAACTAGAACACACAGTATATGATCAAATGTGACAAAGTTTTCTTTGGTAACCTCCCAGACAACGTGATTCATAGGAATATCATGCTTCTTCATGCAATTTTGCCCTTGATGATCAGGAGGATTTCCTGTCTCATAGTTGGATGTTGTGACATTATCTGTCCTTCAGTTATCTTGAAATATTTTGATTAGTTACAAGTTTTCTGAAAACTGCTTCTGCTATGGGTGACTGACAAATGTTACCCAGACATAGACATACAAATAGTACCAAGTTGGGCAGCTGTGCTGCCATCTTCTCAAGCACAAAGAGAGGCACAGAGTAAGAAAGAATGACCCAGCTGGAATCTGTGATGTGACCTTTACTCCTTCATTTGGGAATGCCCAGATAATGACAGTTTCTTGCTCAGCCTAATCCTGGTGAATACCCATCACTTTTCCAAATATAAGGACATTCTACTCTCCAAGTACCTTGCATTCCTGAATAGAACTTTATTCATCCATCTACTTATTCATTTAGTAATTCATTATTTATTAAGTAAACTACTACACCAAGTACCCTCTTGTAAGCACTGGGGATACAGCAGTGGGCAAAAGAAAATAAAATGCCTGGCCTCTTAAGCCCACATTTCTGTGTGTGTGTGTTGTATGTGTGTGTGTGTGTGTGTGTGTGTGTAGGAAAATAAACAATAAGCATAATAGAAAAATCAATTATATAGTGCATTAGACAGGGATGAGCACCATGGAAAAATAAAAGAGGGTAAAGGAGCCTAAAGAAAGAAGGGATTGCAATTTTAAGTTTAAGTGGTCTTGGAGGCCTCACTGGGAAGAAAACATTTGAGTTGGGACTTGCAGGTGGTGAGGAAGTGTACCATGCAAATATATGAAGGAAAAGTATTCCGAGCAGAGCCATAAAAAAGACAAAAATCTAGTATGCTATAGTGCCTAGTATATGGTAGGAATATCAAAGAAGCCACAGTGACTGGAACAGAATGAGCTGGAGGGAGAGAACTAGGGGAGGAAATCAGAGATGTAACTCTGGGGGATGCAGATCAGATAGGACCTTATGGGTGTCTGTGTTTTACCCTAAGGAAAATGTGAAGTCCCTGGAAAGCTTTGAGCAGAAGTCTGAAATAATTTAACTTATTTATTTATAGCATTGCATTTGGGATGGCCTGACATGGGGCTGAGGGGTGGGGCACAAGCATCCCAGTAGGAGGCTGTTGCAGTAATCGAGGTAAGAGAGGCTCTGAGTGATTGCACTGGAACTGGGGGAGAAGTGGTTGGATTTTGGACATATTTTGAAGGCAGAGCCTATAAGATTTACTGACAGATATGGAGTATGAGAGAAAGAAAGAAACCAAGGATAATTCCTGCATTTTTGGCTTGAAAAAATTCCAGTGGCATAAAGAACTGAGTCCTGCACACTTTGGTGAAAACTTTTAAAGACAATTACCAAATTGTAAGCTAGAATTTTTAAAAAATAAAATACTTAAACACTCTCAGAGATTTAATAAGACACTTATGACTGTTTTTATCCCAGTACTGCAAAACCTCTATGAGCAAAGCATGGGCAGAGAGAATTGAGGTGAGTCAGAGCTGAAGGGCGCTGGGAATCAGAGCCTCAAAAAGGAGGGCTGTGCTGAGCCTCAGAAAGCAACCACAGTGCCCTCTTTTCCAGGGAGGACAGGATTAGCTCTTTATCAGGGTGGGCCATTTTTGTAGCAATTCCCTGTTCCTATCTCTTCTGCATGGGGTGAGGGAAGTAAATGAGGTTGATTAGGTGGTGGTAAAAGGGCTATTGAATGTATGACAGTATACCACTGTTGGAGCTTGCTTGCCTGCTATGCCATGCATGAACTGTACCCATCTGTGGCATCACTGGCACCATTTTAGGGGGAGGACCATTAGGACACACCAGCACAATCAAAGCCATCTTGCGTAGATTCTTATTCGTGATATAAATAGCTATGTATTTCAGTAATCATCAGGCAAAAACTTTCATGTCTGGTGTTCCAGTGTCAAGCTTTGCAAACCCATCATGTCACATAAGCACATTCCACTAGGAGGCTGCAGAAACGATGTTGAACACGAAGACTGGTGCCAAACATCTGGCCCTTATAAAAGAGCATGCAGTTCTCCTAAGGGAATCTGAGTCTTGGAGTGGATTCAAATACCTATCCCAAGTATCCAAAAAAAACTCTGAGATAAACCAACTGTCATCCATAGTTGTGGAAGGATTTTGGAAAATAGAAAGAGTGGTAAAAAAGTAGAGACAAATGCTGTTGGTGATTTATTATTATTTCAGGAAATTTCAATAACCAGAGAACTTCAAATTTATCAAAAGCGTTATTCTAGAATGGGTTATTTAATAGATGGGCATATGAGTACTTTGAAAAGGGTCTCTATGATCCTCAGTGAGCTCACCAAGAAAATTTCACACCAGCCTTACTTCATTTCCTTGTTTGTTAGGTTTACTGGACTCAAAACTCAAGAATTTTTAGTAAAGCAGTTGAAAAAATCAAATGTAAAAGTCTTAGAAAAATTTAAATTGTCTTCTACCATAGTTAAGAGTATTTGTAAATGGCTGAATGAACATGTTCAAAAAGTGTCAATTCAGATGATGTAGAGAATTATCAAAATTTTAATGAGGACATTAGGATAAAGGATCCTTCATACCCAGATAATCTATGACTCCAAGATTCATACCAGATGACTATTCTGTCACCATTAATCATGGCTAAAAAGCCTAGAAAAAAATGTATCAAATTAAAGTGATTTTAACAAAATACCATGTATGAGCTACAGTTATGTAAGAGTGCCTAAAAATAGGGAGTTTTAAAATTTACCCTCTAATGTTAGAATCCAACACCCATCTAAGATACAGTCCTATCATCTTCTTTAATCCTTACCACAATGAAGAAACATATCAACACATACTAAAGTTCTAAAGGCTTCATTTTAAAACAGAATAATGCAATTCCTGTAGACAAGCAAGATCACTGTAGACTTCTTTAACCATCTATTCCCCATTCTCCTAGAGATCTGATAGCAATCTTAAAGATGCAATGGTTTGAATGTCCACACATATGCTTACAGGTTTTCAGAGGTTCTCAGATCTGGGATGAATATAATTATTGCTGTGTTAATGTGTTATTTTCACATTAAAGGAGATTATGGGCCATTTTTACCATGTATAATTTCTTGTCGTCTTATTTTTAGAGCTTAATCTGTTCACTTTAGCTGTATACACACTATCACAGAATAATGGACAAAGATTTCCCCGTCCCTGAAAAAGAGGAAAACAGTTAACATTTTCTGGGTGCTTGCTATATGTGGGGCACTGTTTTATAATCTCTAGGTCTTTAACCAAAATTCAGACCCATCCTTTAAGAAAGTCAGAACTCATCTCCAGCAGCAGTTTCACAAAATGCCCACCCGGAAACACTCCTTTTTCTCAGCTCTTACTTTTCAAAGCTATCCTATGGGAAGCCAGGACCACTGATGTTGCAGTCACAGACTGTCTAGTTGATCTAATACAGGCCACGTTCAGTCAGATAATTTGCTGTGTTGCATTTGGTGAGCTTGGGCTTTAGAGGGCACACACCTAGGGTTTCTCTAGTTTTGAGGAAGAACATTGCTAACTCTATTAGTGATGGAAGTTCACCCATATGCCTGTAGCAAACAACTGGGCTGTTAGCTTAACAACAGAGGCTACCTCTCTTACAGATTTAGAGAATTGCAGTAAATGTATCACACTGTAATATGCTATGTCAGAAAGATTCCCTTTACCATCATGAGTGGAAATGGCTGGGAGCTGTTATTCAATAGGAAGCAAAGTCCCCTCTAGCTAAAAAGCTGTTTCCACAACTGGACACTCATGCTACAGCAATTTTTAATCATGAATTTGTTTTTTGTATGTAACCTGTCTTTAAAGGAAAAGGCAGTGTACCTTATATCCGTGGCTTTTCTAGATTTTGAAGCAGAATATCAATAGCAGAAAATACTTCTTTTCTGAAAGATTTCTCTTCTGTTCTAAATTAAAACACCAGAGGTTTTTGTCTGTACAAGCAAGAAAAAATATATAGTGCTTTTAACAAATTCTATTGACTATAAGTCAGGATTGCTTAGCCCATAAAATGGAACCATATAAATACAGTCCCTGTAAAGTTATAATGAGAAGAATAGGCATATGGACTTCCTAGGAGGTTGGTTTCTCCATTTGTCCACCCCAGAACTTTCTATCTTGAGTAAAATTTTGATCCGTATGTATCTCCAAAAGTGAAAATAAATATCGTAAAACAGCTTTCTGAGCATGATGTAAGCGGAGCACGGTAGGGGCGGATGGTATATTCAACCACTGGGATGCACGGATTGCCAGGAAGCAGTGTGAGGCTGGCAGAGCACCTGTGCAGTGGGAGGGGCCATAGAAACACTAGACAGTTCTCTGTCCTCCCCTGTATTGAGGTGAATGAAACAGGTTGCAGTTGTGTTTGTTTTTGTTTTAAACTGCCAAATCTAGACATTTTTTGCCCTTTGTATAATAAGGCTATTTAAAAGAAGAGTGGCAGAATGTTTCCTCCAGTTTGTGAGTGTCTGCAGTAGCTGTGGACAAGAAATCAGGCTGTCTTCAGGAGAAAGGAAGTGGGAGTCACCAGGAGACTGCAAGAAGATTGAGAGAAAAATTTAGCACATACCCTCATAGGTCTTTAGGAGAGCCAACGGCCAGGTTAAAATCTCTTTAAATGAAGTACTATTCCGTTTTCATTACTTGGTAAACTTTGGCTTTGTGTCTTGTGAGAAAAATGGTTTCCTCTCTATATGAATTTCCTCTGTTGGCCCCTCTCAGGAAGAATGTTCTTTTGGGGATTTTTCAAATTTTGGTTATAATAATGGATTTATAGGTATTTATCTGTACCATTTTTGGTACAGATCATTTTCGAGGCAGCTTACTAGGGTTAAGTGTACATGTACAATCCATGGCCATTCATTCATTTAATAAATTTTTTTATTAATTAAAGAAAAAAGAAATTAACACAACATTTAGAAATCATTCCATTCTACATATGCAATCAGTAATTCTTAACATCATCACATAGATGCATGATCATCATTTCTTAGTACATTTGCATCGATTTAGGAAAAGAACTAGCAAAACAACAGAAAAAGATATAGAATGTTAGTATAGAGAAAAAAATAAAAATAATAATAATATCAACAGACGAGTGGCTAAACAAACTGTGGTATATACATATGATGGAATATTATGCAGCTTTAAGACAGAATAAACTTATGAAGCATGTAGTAACATGGATGGACCTAGAGAACATTATGCTGAGTGAGTCTAGCCAAAAACCTAAGGACAAATATTGTATGGTCCCACTGATGTGAACCGACATTCGAGAATAAACTTGGACTATGTCATTGGTAACAGAGACCAGCAGGAGTTAGAAACAGGGTAAGATAATGGGTAATTGGAGCTGAAGGGATACAGACTGTGCAACAGGACTAGATACAAAAACTCAAAAATGGACAGCACAATAATACCTAATTGTAAAGTAATCAAGTTAAAACACTGAATGAAGCTGCATCTGAGCTATAGGTTTTTTTTTGTCATTTAATAAATTTTAATTAAGTTTCTATTATGTGCCAAGCACAGTATTTTGCACTGTCACAATAAAAATATTGCCTCTATTCCAAGTTCTTAGTTACTTAAACTGTACCAGGGTGACCTAGCCTTCCCATGTCATCTCAGAGCCTTAGTCCCACAGTTCCTATAAGTAAGACTTTGCTATAATTATCAATAGATTTTTTCACATAATCTTTTTTTTTCTGCTTTAATTACTAAAGTGGCAATTACTTCATCCTCTCTGAGATTCAAATCCTATACAGTTATTAGATTTTGTCAGCTACCTCCACTTTTAACTATTTTAAGAGTTTGGCCTATAAAGTAAATTGAAAATAATTTGGTTTAGTACTTCATAATCACCTTCAGTACAATGGAAGACATTCTAGAATACTGAAATCCAAATACTCATTCTGCAGAGTTTCTTTAAAATTTGTCATCTTTATTGTCATCTCATTTGAATCAAATGACTCAAAGCAATTATTCTGACACTTGAAATTTTACCTCTAATGTTTCCTAGGAAATTTAGCTTTTTAGCACCTCTTCACCTTCCGTGGGGACAATATGTTACAGTTAAAGAAGAAATTATTTGGAAAACAGCTGTGATCACACGGCTACTCGTTGCCTTAAGATTTCTCATTTATCATCTGGCATTCAACCCAACAACTGCCAATTTTATCTCAACAGTAATTTTATTCTTGTACTGCAACTTGAGTAGCACTAAGCTTTGATAGAAGTTCATAACACTTTTGTTAGAAATGATATGCAAATTGTTCCCAGAGGTTGTGACTCAAGTTTTCATTCTGAAAGCAAGAAAGGCTAAAAGTCAAATGTCTTTGAAAACCAAATATTAAGAGATGGTGAAAATGAATTTCCCTCGAGCTTTGCTTTGGTTGACATTCATTATTTTAGATTCCTCATGGATACTGTCAGATCTGTCTGATTAAGAGAAAACCAAGATAAGAAGATTGTACAAAGAAAGTTATTTATATAAAATCATTCACTTTTAGAGGCTAAAGAAGAAAATTTGTCTGACAGAGAGGGAAGTTCAGGCATATTCAACTTTGTCTTATTTTGATTATCAAAAATAATATTTTGAATTCTGTATCATAGCTCTCATATTTCAGAGGAGCAATTCATCTCAGAGAAAGTTAATAACATGGTCACACAGGGTTAGAGAGATATGTGGTCAGAAAGGGATTTGAATCATATCTTCTGCCACAGCTGAAGCCCAAACTCTAAGACAATAAGACATAGGCTCTCAGTTGGGGGTTTCCTTCCTAATGGAGAGGGAAAATAGTGACACACCCACATACGCCTCCATTTAACACGTTCTGATTCCATAGATTTAAGGCAGACCCTGGGGTTTATATTTTAATAAACTTCCAAGGGTGACATGGAATCTCACCCCCAATTGAGAACCACCAGACAATCTGCTACTTGAATACAGCTGGGCTGTGAAATAAGAATGGAACCATAACATCTGATGAATAATTCAGAAGTAGACCATTGAGAACATGATTTTTTTTTACAAACAGGACCTTTTGAAGAGGAAGAAGGCAGCATGCAGTTTTATGGGTTGTTTAACAGAATGCAAAACCAGAGAGAATCAGGGCTAGGAGGAACATTAACCTGATACTTTGAATTATTCATTACCATCTACAGTATGATTTACATGTTATCCAACCACTGATGATATGTTTATGGTTTACCCACAATAGGCCCAATCCACTTATTTAATTCTTAACAATGTATGTTGAAAGAGATTGTCTTTTTAAACAGTTGAAAAAGAACTTCAGAACCTTTTCTCTTCATTCCAAAATAATCTATGTTGATTCTCAAAGGATTTAGAAATTAATAGACCTCTAAAAGTCTTTGTCTCTATTCCAGAAAATCTAAATGCTAGAAAATTCAGTGGAATCCTTACTAGGTGGTTTGCAAAACTTTAAGTGCCAGAAAGTTGAACATTGAAGAAATTATTTTATTTTAAAGCAATTTGCTTGAGTAACAAAACTCAACAGTCTCAATATTCACAATGATTGAGTTCCAAAAGTTTGTTTTTTAGCAAGTTGAATTAAATTATATTGTTCTTTGTAAGCTATGATAGAATACTCAATGGTAGTTTTAAAAGGAAGCCACAGTGTAATTGAAATGTAAAAACATCCCCAGAAAAATAGTAGAAAACAATACTTCTATAATTACAGTATTTAAACCAAGTCTTTAAGTTAATACCTCGTAGTGGATATAGATGAATTTCTGGAAATCTAGCACAAAAAAAAATAGGTTTTAACTTTGTATGTGTGTTGTGTCCTGAAAGCAACCTATATAAATTATTTTCTCAGTAGACTTTATAGCTCATGCTCTCCATTAAATGTTTGGATTATGGAAGAGAAAATGTCTGTATACTTACATATTGAGACATTACTGTTCAGTTAATTGTGTGTCCTGAGTTTTTACTTACATTTTAACAAAAACATTTTCTTCTGATAATACATATTCTTGTCAAACTCATTTTTTGTTTTTATGCTGTGTGGTGGGGGTCACATTTCATTCTTTTTCCATTTGAGTATCTCGTTATTGCAGCAACATTTGTTGAATTTTTTTGTTTGTTTTGGTGGGAGAAGTGCACGGGCCTGGAATCGAACCCAGGTTGTCTTTCAAAAGTGATTTTTAATAGCCATATATTATTCCAACTTGAACATATACCAAAATTCCACAGTGACCACCATTCTTCTTTGGTGCATTCAAGACTTTTTTTCACTTACTTATAATGTTGAGCTAAATGTCATTGTACATAAGGTTTTTTCTTATTTAAAATCATTTACTAAGAGTAGATTCATGATGGTAAGATTACTGGGTCAAGCAGTATGAAGATTTTAAGGCTGCTGATGATACATATTTTCAAATTATTTTGGAAATGGATTTGTACTCTATACATATTCTTGCATTGAGTAAATTGCTTACTGTTTTAATATACAGTGCTTTGATTACCAGTTGAATCAACCATAAGTGTCCCTTTTATTGTATATTTTCCATTTGTAATATTGCCTATATGCTAATTGGGAAAATAATGCTTTTCTTAAAGATTTGAAAACATTTTAAAGCCTATGCCCTTCAACATATTATTGACTGTGTTATGTTTTCCCAGCCACATAGTAGTCTGTGTTTTAGATGTCAGTGTATTTTTTTTTGTATCACATGGAAATTTAAATTTTTATTTCTTTTACTGTGTTATTTCAAGCATGCTTTTAAAAAAATGCCCTCAATAAAAGGGGCAGATTTTTAATGATAAATAATCATGTTTTTATTTAAAGTTTTTGGGCCTTATTATTTACAGCTAACCTCTATATATCTGGAATTTCTTATTTGTGAATGGTATGAGACAAAGAGTCAGAAGATTTTTCTTCTGTTTAGCCACTTGTCCCACAATCAGTTATTAATCTTCCTTTCTCCATGAACTGTGACATTTCCTTCATTATAAGTAAAATGAGCTTCTGGGTATGTTTCTTTCTAAGCCTCTCTTTTACTTCCTTGATATGTATATCTACTATTCTTATGACAATTGCATACTATCTTAATTTATACTTTATATTTTGATAAAATAATAAACTTTTTTTCTTTTATTGGAGAATTTATGAGTCTACAGAATAATCATGCAGAAAATCTTAAAATGGTTTATGGCAAGTCAAGATAAGTGATTTGGAGAAGAAATTCTGACCTTCACCGTTCATCTATAAAATAGATTTGTTCAAGTTCTAGGCAATCCCAGAAAAGACTTTCCATAAAAAGTGAGTTTTAGGTTCTTGGTTTTTTGTTTGTTTGTTTTGTAAAAGAGAAAGTACTCACTTAAAAGATGTAATGTTCCAAACCCACCCACATCATTAAGAGAATAAAGGCTTAGCACCACCTCTTCTGTTAATTATTTTTCACCACCTTTCAGACTATGACACCAAGGAGATATAGGTTTTTTCTTTTCCTAAGTTATTAATACCTACAATGAACCACAACCAGTATGACCCTTGCATTTTTTAATATATAGGAATATTGCCACTGTGTTATTTTGGGGCAAATCTTCAAAATTGCTATTTACTTAATCTTTTCAGTGACATATATCCTGAAAATTCTTATCTTCAAGATAGTTTTCAACCTGCCTAAGCCAGCACTGCATCTGACTGCTGGAGGAAGAGGTCAACTGCTTCACCTCCTTCATTTGCACAGATGAAGAGAAAGGCCCATATTTACCACCGACACTAGTGGCTAAGGTGGAGCTCGAGTCCAAAACTCCTGAATACATGTCAATACTCTTTCCACCTTGCCCCTACAACTTTCAAATTTTCTCATGCCCTGATTTGGCTGCCTCATTAGGTAGAGTCATATTCGTTCATCATCATTCACTATAAATATGAGTATCTTCTTGTACTGGAAAACAATAATACTGTACAGACTGATCTGAGCCAGTAATATTATTAGAAATGTGCTGATGAGCAAAGTTTTCTACCATACTTGCCTTTACCAAATAAGCACATTAGTTCAACATTTCTACCATTAAGAGTTTGCCATTAAATAAAAATAAAATCTTTATTTTCCCCCAGATATTTAAAAAATGTGAAAGACTATACTTTATCCATGGGTAGATTTTCTATATCCATTTAATATGCCTCAAGAGAACATTTATCAACAGAAGCTAAGCATACAGACTTTTTAAATTTAAGAAAACCTTTTTGGAACTTGAAGAGACTTTTGAACAGGGCTCATGCAACAAGCTGTAGTGAATTATTCAAAAACAGATCAAAAGAGTGAAGGAAACAATTTTTCACAATTTTTCTCCTGTGAAACCAAAGGTCTGTAATTGATACATGACATTCAGGAACATGTAATTTGGTATCATGGAAGAGAATCAGATGAATTGAAGAATTCTTACAAGTCTTTTTATCTTATTTTCTAAAATTAAAGATATCTGCTAATTGGAATATGCCACCTGTGCTTTACTCCAATGTTCAACAACTTCCTTTTATAAATTGAGAAAAATGTATCTAGTTTCAGAAATATTCCTCACTCCCTGCAATGAAAAATGTATACATACAATTTAATATTCTTATGATTATGAATACGTAAGATAAGAAAATCCTAACACCTTACTTTCTGGCTATCTTCGTGTTCTCAGCTATATTAAAATTGTAACAACATTTCCATGGTGAAGTTTTCAAACAAAAGCGAAAGCTATCATGGCATAAAATAGTCAGATCTTAAATCACTTGAAAGAAAAACCTAGATGTAAGGGGGAAAGTTACTGGTAATAATATTTAATGGTTGTGAGAAATATTGGACAAAAAAAAAAATTGCATTCTCTAAAGAAAATAGCTTTGGGGCAGAATAGTAAAAGAAGAGAAATGAGGTGTGATACTGAGTGAGGTTTTAAAAATAAAGAAAACAGAAAAAGTAATCGCAAAAAAAGATCAAGAAGAAAAGAGAAGATTAAAACAGAACTTGGTATACAAGAAATCCCAAACCTTTTTCCTTGTCAATCTGATGGAAAATTAAAGCACTAAGTGTAAATTTTTCTAAAGTGAAAGTGATGATCTTTGGCGCAAACTGGATTGTTTTCATGGTGGGGACTTAGGCTAGGTGACAGTCATGGCTTGTCAGGGGAGACAAATAGTTGCACTGTGGCTCTGGTTCAGAACTAGAGTCATTAAGAACAATGGTGAGGGCCAGGCAGATTGACAGGACATATTCCAGTCTGCCCAGCACTCTTTGCACCCTAATGGAGACACCCAAAGAGTGTAAGAAGCATTGTCCAAATGTAAGCCAGTAAGGTCATCATGTTCCTATTTGATGGTTGCTTGGCATGCTCAATGTAGAAGACAGACAATTTAACAAACAAACAAACAAACAAAAACTGAAGGGACAGCTAGACATCTGAAAGGGTTCTAAATGAATTGACTGTGACCGATGCAGAGAAAGTTTTAAGTTGACAAAATCCTAAGCATTTTGTATTAAGTAAGATAAAAGATTTAGGACATCCCATTAGAAGGACTTTAGATACTGAGCTCATATTCAGGGGTATAAGTAAAGTAGAGGATAATCATCAGTGAGAAGAGACCCATATTGTTCTTTACAGTTTACTGCTACTTGAATTTCTTTAGAAATTTTCTTGGGAAAATAGTGATTCTATTATAAGATGAAACTTGGTTTTTCACTTGGATTTCATGGAACCATTATATGACTACCACCTGGATGAGATACATCTTCATTGCAGAAATGATATTTAATGATATAGCTAATCCATTCATTACTTTATGACATTAGGCTCTAGAAATAAGACAATAATGGTTAAATCTGTTCACTGTCATTCAGTGACAGAGATAGGAAAGGAACCATCTGCCAGTGCTTGTGATGCTTACATTGAATATTATAAAAATGACATTTTTATTATTACCACCTGTAAACCATTCTCTTACCTGTCATTCTTCACCAGATTAACTGATTAATGTATAGACCTTCATAAAATGAAAACCACTCCTTTACAATACTTCTTGTAGATTGGAAGGGACTTTGTGTGTGTGTGAGGCTGATAAATTTGTGTCCCCTGTATACTATTCTTCTACTCATCATTCTTTACATCTTGCCTGAACCTCCTATTCAAATCTCCTTGGACTCTAAATTTGGTTGCTCAGTATCTCTGGACAGCCTCCTAAATAAATAGCTGAAGTGATAAAAGTGAACACGAGTAACTATATAAAGTGGCAAACATGAACATGACATGATACTCACCCTATGAGCTGCACTTTAACAGGTGTAAAGATTTGTCAGCTTCACAATGGCTGGTCACCTAAGGAAACCATAGATGGGAGATGCCGATTGTCTTAGACACTTGCAAGGGAGAGTGGACAAGTGAGGCCTGAGTGAGGAAGTTCACACACAGGGCCAGTGGCCTCTAAATCCCTGTGGCTAGAAACGGAGGCCAAGGTCAGATTTGTGAACAGCCTTGTTAACTGTACTAAGGAGTTTGGAACTTTTTCCTAAGGGGAATGGAAAGCCCCTGAAGGGTTTAAAGCAGGAAAATAGCATGACTGGATTTATGCTTTGGAAAAATTCTTCTGGCTTTAGTGTGAAAAATTGGCAGAAGGTAGGTAGTAAGTAAGACCCATGCCTAAATGGTGCTTGGCAAATAGGAAGTGACCAATAAATAATTGCTGAGCTCAAATGGCAGCAAAGAGACCAGTTAAGATGCTGTTGGAGAAATTGGGGCAGGAGAGGGGTTTATCAGACTGTCATCGAGTGTACATTAAGATTCAGTGTCAGAACTAAGTAAAACTGAGACCATCCTGTGTACTTATGTTGTATGTTGAATCCAAAGTAAAGGAAAAGTTCTCAATTTTTATTTGACAAGATAGCATTTAGCTTCTTGGCAGTTTCCTTTCATTAAAAATGTTGTATTCTTTTACCACTAAAGTTGCAGTGAGCTAGCAGTTTTGTTGGCGGCTTCTTTGCTTTGTAAGGATTGCCCATACATTTTCTTCTTTCCCACTTGGCAGTATACATTTCTGCCCTCATTCTTCATGGCAAGGTTCAATACATAGGCTTCCTAATTACTAACATCTAGTAGAGGAAGAGGTTGGAGAACAAACATGCAAGATGCACACCTAGTGAATTATTGCAGAGTATTTCTGTTAATTGATGGCTTTATCGTCTCAAAGTTTAACAGGTCAAGGCTGGTTAGGATCCAAAATACTCACCCATCCCTGAAAATAGTTAATTACTTGGGGGGATTTATGTGTTGCCATCAACATGTACACAAAAGGTATACGAGAAAGACTTAATGGGTTTATTAATCCGTAATTTTTCATAGTAAGCATTAAATGGGTTCAACCAGTTTAATGAATTTATAGATACTTCTACTCAAAAATAAAGCTTTCCTCTTCCTCTTTTTTGCTTGGATTCAGAGCTGTTTGTGATTGTGATTTTCCAGCACTGGCAGCAACTGCTTTCCTTATTGCTGGGTTTATCAGAGACATTTGTAGCCTCATGCAACACAAAATGCTCTTTTTCATTTTCATTTTCATACTGATTTGAATTTAAATTCAAGTCATGACACAATTCAGCTGTGCAAGTTGTCAAGCTCCTCTAACTCTGACATTCTCCTATCTTAGTCAGGATCTCAAAGAAGCATTTGAGGAGTTTAATGAAATTGTTCATGTTTAAAAAGTTATGTAATGAATACTTTCATGACCGCTATACCAAATGTAAAAGTTTTCCAAAGGTATATCTTTGTCATTTAGTCCATCACATTAGATGACTAAAAATAGTTACTTCAAGGATCACCAAACTGGTGTTATTTGAATTACTATTTATTCCAAATAGTAATTTGGAAGGCTTTATTAAATCTTTGAAAATGACCAAACTTCTGCATTCTTCATTAGTGAAATATTCATTAAGCTAAATTTAATTTAGATTAAAATACTTTCTTGAAATGTTTGGAGTATTATAAAATTCCAGGTGTGTGTGTTTTCCCACTTTCTCTTTTCTCACCACCAGTAGATTACAGTTAAGTTTTAATGAAGGATATTGATGATGCTAACTAAACAAGCCTAGAACGCTACCAAGTTAGCACCTCTAGCAAAACTGTAGAAATTCAAACCTAAAATAAACCTTTGGGCCATCTGGATCATCATGAGAGTTTAGAGAAGAATGTGGTGCTTTGTCAGCCTAGGTTTTCCCTAGAACGCCAGTTCCCATTGTGCATCCTGAGGACCGCTGGGACACACTGAGTCGTGGCAAGGGGTGTGTGATTACGTAGGTCACTAAGCATTGTCTATAGGAAAATCAGTATTATGTATCCTACATATGTATATATCTATTTTCCAAAAGGGATGCTATTGTGATTAGAAAAATAAAACTCATTGAAAACATTACCAAATTGGAGCGGCGTTTTGCTATGTGATCCAACAGTTCTCATCCAATAGCTGCATAAAATGCAATTGTTCTCATATGGAACCTTTGGGCATTTTAAAACAGAGTCCTTATAGATGAAAGTCAGGGCTTGAACTTCTTCACATGGTGTGTGGGTTTGGAAATATTATGTACCAGAAATGCCATATTTTAATCCTGATCCAGTCCTTTGGGGGCAGCCGTTTCTTTTAATTCTGATGCAGTATTGTAGAGGAGAAACCTTTGATTAGATTATCTCCACAGAGATGTGATGTGCACAATTGTAGGTGTGACTTTTGATTAGATGGAGATATGACTCCACCCATTCAAGGTAGGTATTGATTACTTTACTGAAGTCCTTTAAAAGGGGAAACGTTTTGAAAAAACCTCAGATGCAGATGCTTGGAGAGCAGAATTAATATGAGACCCAGGCATTTAGAGATGCAGGGTCCAGCAGACATCGCCAAGTGCCTTCTCATGAGATGCTAAGCAAGCCAGAACTCAGAGTTGCATACTAGAGAAGCTACATGAAGGCCTACAGACACTTTGAGAGGAAACCACTGGCATCAGAAACTGGAAGCAGCAGAACCGGGAACAAGGAACAGCAGATGCCAACCATGTGCCTTCCCAGCTGATAAAGTGTTTCTGGACGGCATCAACCTTTTCTTAAGTGAAGTAACCTCTTGTTGGTGCCTTAATTTGGACATTTTCATGGCCTTAGGGCTATAAATTTGTAACTATTAAATTCCCTTTTATAAAAGCCATTCCATTTCTGATATATTCCATTCCAGCAGCTTAACAAACTAATACACGTGGGTGTAGCATCTTAGAATGAACTATGGCGTGTCTAGATGACATTTGGAGAGGTTCCTAACTTAGTATAGGCTAGGGTAGATGTAGTCAGAAGGTTGATAAAAACAGAATAATAATGGTAGGAATTCTGTGTGCGCTTGTTTTATTGTGGGGGACGAGGCAAGATCATTTTTAGCCTGGAAATTTATTGATTTGATAAATTGCCTGAAGGTGGTGCTTCTGGGGTGGGATTATCAAGGCTTACCAGAAGGGTGTCTCTCAGGTCGGGTTACCCTGTGAACCCAGATAGGAGGTCTCTTTGGAGCGATAAAGATCTTTTCAGTGCTAATAAGGAGAGGGACTTTTTGAGGCACCAGCTATCCACTGACCCCTCGGCCATGCCCCAGGCATCATTTTAATTGTGAAAATATAAATATGAAGCACATACTCAGTAGGTATAGTCAAAGTAAAACAAAACAGGGAAACTCCTGTTGCTATGATAGAAGAAGCACCAGGCCCTAAACAGCTGAAGGCTTAGTCTCGGTTTCTTTATCAGGGAGCGTGTTCTTGGAAGCTAAGTTGCAGGCAGGGCTTTCCAACCAGCAGTGGCCCAGGGAAGGCCATTGGCCAAGCCTCTGCACTCAGGTTTCACGCCAGGGACTTGGGCAGTTAATCTATTATATACCTGTGGGGGAAAACCTTTGCGGAAGTGCAAGCTCGGCAGGTCTCCTAGTCAAAGGGACATGTGAAGCCCAGACCTGATAAACACTACTGGCTGCTTTCTGATGCTCTCTCTCCTCTCTCAATGGGGAATACTACCTTTTCTATGGCTCTGCGTTTTCAGGAAGAATGAAAGAGCCAGAAAATAGAACCTATTAATTTAAAAAAAAAAAAGGTAAAAGGAGTTGAGGTTATTTAGTCAAGGAAAGAAATGCCAAAGAAACGATTTAATAATGGCTTTTAGAAAAAAATATGCAGCAGTGAAAATGTGGTTCTGTATTTTTTTCCTCACTGAGGCAAAATAAGGAGAAGTAGCCTGAATTGGTAACAGATATATTTAGGTTAGACATGAGAAAGGACTATTCTATTATAAGGGGTATATAACTTGGCTGCGCAGAATACAGACTGACATTAAGGATGTTTTGCTTCTATTTTTAAAAGATTAAAAAATTGTTGATTTTTCACTCCCAAATAATTTTTTTAAATGACCACAAGCACCAGAAAAGTTGATCAAATTCCATATTTGATGGAATTTGTGGAAACACACATTCCTTAAATCTTCCCGAAAATAGCAGATTCTCTCTTAAGTAATTAAATTTTAGCAAGCATTATTCTGTTAGAGTAAGAAAATATATGCATATCTAAGCTCAAGGCTTGAAGAGTTACTAATAGCAGACCTCTTCCTGTGTGATGTGTGTCTTGCCTCCATACACACACACACACGCACACATTCATACACAGGCATGCTAAATTTTGAGTGCTGTCAAAATTCTCCAATCATTATGGAAAATGACAAATTGATTCATTGTACTTCTGTCTTCATGTCTAACCTTGTGTACTCATTTATGTAAGGTCCTGTTTGAATATTAACACATGAAAATGAATATCACTTGAAATGTAAGACCTATGAAATGCACACAGTCCACTCAAAATTATAATCAGTACCAAGGTTCTCACCTACAGAATATTTGCAGGAAAATTCAAGTGCAGACAGAGCTTGGGAAATTCAAGTGCAGACAGAGCTCCACACATGAATTTGCAGATTGTTTCCTTCCCTAGACTGTGGATATTAGTGGCTTTGGATTTATTCCTGATAGATAATATTGTGGAATTGAGACAGAGCTATAGAAATTGGGGTTTTGAAGAAAAGTAACTTTTAAAAAATGTTAAATTATTAAAACTGAGTTCTATTCCATAACTCTAAAAACTATAGTGACAGTGCAAAATCATTGGTAGTTTCTATGGCAGCAATTCCTCATTTTGTGCTGTCTTCCCAGCTACCTCATTATGTACACAGGATTAGTAATGGGTATTAATTCCTAATACAAAACAAAGAAGAAACAATTCAGGTTTCACCTTAAGCATTTCATGGCCAAACCTCAATAACTCTCTGATGTTGTGCCCATATTGCAATATTTAAGATGCAGCTGATATTAGCTTGTACTCACTTAGACCTTTCAGGGGAACATAGAGAGAGAAAATCTAAGTGAGCCAGAAGGAAACACAAGTTTAAAAATAGTGATTATGGTAAAGATAAGGAGGAGAAGAATTACTATAATGAGAGGCCAATGTATATGGTCAGCATGCTCCTTTTTGAAACATGTGTGTGGATACCAGGCTTTCCTAAGCACTATCAGAGAGGAAGAACATGTTTGTATTCAGCTTGCTCTTTCTGTCTATAGAGCTTAGCAGCAAACCTCAAATCTGAAAGGGAAGAGATTTTCCCTGGTTTTCAGTCCCATCGAGTTGGAGGTGAGTTCTTCCCCTTCATACCCCACTCTTAAGCAAATCTAAAACATTTTCCTACATAACTGCAGTCCTCTGCACTTTTCGATGGAATAATTTTGCTTTTATCTACCAAAAAAAAATGGTTTACCTTTAAACTCTACAAACTAATTATATTATCAACAACATATTAAGGAAAAGATTGAAAAAAATGTTCTAGTTTAATATCACTTAAATTTGAAAAAAAAATGGGAGAAATAAATAACCTTTCAATACTCTGGTTGCCTGATCTGTGGAAGCATACCTTTTTTCTATAGACTTGGCCAGTCCTGTTCAACCCATGACTGCAAAGGACCAGGAAAAATGGGAAGTTCTATTATATTGGTCAGGGTCCCAGGGAGGGTACCTCCCCCAGGCATCTGAGAATGAGAGTGACTATTCCAAGGCAAACCAGGTAACACCCATAGGAATTTGGAATACTGGTGATCCACAAGCCACCCTATCTAGAGGAAGGGGTGAGTAGAAGTTTTCCATTATGGCTAGCTGGGACATCCATACCCTGTATGTCCTGAGCCATTACTGTCTCTGGTAAGAATGTCTTCCAATGAGGAAGCATGTCTCTGAGATGCATGCTCAAGTGTCAGAAGTTTCAAGTTCTACAAGTACCTAAGGGCAGATTTAAGAGACACTGACAGACCTTCCACTGAAGTGCTCTCTCACAGATGCAGACTAATACTTCTATGTGAATGTTCGTTCCTTTGTCCTCTTCCTGCACCATGAACATATTCCCTGGCCATGGAAGAGTAAGGCTTTCTGATGCATTAAGAGGCATGAGTTCTCAATCTAGGAAGAAAGGCTGGACAAATGAAAGAGGAGCCCGGGGCTCTGAAGAAAGAACTAATGGAAAGGAGGTGACCGTCCTCAAAATTGCCTTGCAGTTGTAACCAGAGCCACCTCTGCTGTTTCTGATCTCCCTTGGCATGTAGTAGAGATAAATTAGACCAAGTAAATCTTGAACAAAACATAAGGTAGGAAAAAATACCAATACTTATCTCACACTTATTTATCCTTTTATGTTGGGAATTTGAAATATCTTTAAAATGGAACACTGCCACTCGCCCCTTCCTGTAGATAGGTGGATTGTGGATCTGCACAATGAGTATAATAGGACTGAGAGGCATGAAAAAGGTTTTAGTTAAACTAGGAACAAGAGCCCTTATTCTGGTACAGATTCTGGGAGATTCAAAAGAACTCTCTTTCCAAAGGGTGTTTTGCCCTGAGAAGGAAGAATGTGTCCAAGAAGCCTGCAGCCCACCCCTTCTCTACCCTTCACCCTTCCGTTCAAATTCCTGTCACTGGATTAAGGTACTGTAATCTAGATCAGGTTTCTCAACCGTGGCATTATTGATATTTTGGGCAGGATGAGTCTTTGTTGTAGGGGCTGTCCTGTGTATTGTAGAATGTTTAACAGCATCCCTGCTCACGAGATGCAACACCATTGACCAACCCCGCCTACTCCAGAGTTGTGACGACCAAAACTGTCTTCAGATATTGCTGAATGTTCTCAGGGAGTGGGGGGTGGCAGAGGTGTCAATTGCCTCCCACTGAGAATCAGTGATCTAGATTAATCTTTCCAAAGTGAGTTCCCTGTGTCACTATCCTCCGTGAACAAGCAGCGTCTCGGGCATCCTCCATGAAAAGCCACATGTACTTCTTAAAGATTCCTACTGCACACTAGCATATTAAAGACCCTTGTAAATTCCGAAGTAAACAAACTTTCTTGACTTTTTTTACACCAATATGTACCAAATTTATTTAACCATGGGACTGAACCGTGTTTTCCACCAACACCTATCAGGATTCTGTGGAACTCTTTGTCTTTGAAACACCCTTTCACGGGCTTCCACTGGCAGTGCCTAGTACTTGTGGACAATTTGTGTTATTGCTGTAATGGTTTGTGTTCTCAAAAATCTCTGAGGGTGAAATTAACCATTTTTGTGAACATGTTTTAAAGTCATGAAAAAGGGGGTCTTTTTACAAGGGTAGGCAAATTTTTATTCCTCCCAGAACCTTCAGAATTGGGGGAAAGATAGAGCAATAGAGAAGAAAAAAAGATGAATCTGATAGTACAGTATCTAATCAGAACTTCAAAGGAAATAAAATGCTGGCTGTCCCACCTTCCTTTCCCCTCAAGAATATCAAACCAGACTGAAAGAATCAAAATAATGAGAGGGAGATAATTAACTGTATCTGGTAGAGAGCTATCAAGTAAACCTTTGAGTGTTACTTTGAGGTTCCCTTCCCTCCCCCTCTGTCTCTCTCTTCTTATTTTCACATCTCTTTTTTTTTCAGAATTACAGCTCATTCTCTCCACAGACAGACTTCTGCTTCCTCGTGGTTTCAGTTCTCATAACTTTGGTTGGCACATGACTTGGTTTTGTCCTGGGGTTGAGATTGGCCGTAATTCTAAGTAACCTGATCCCAAATGACTTGAGTGTCCATAGCCAGTCAATGGATTGGTTGGCCTTGGGGCACGTGTTTGTATCTAGTCCAGTCAGCTCTAGCCAGGGAAAGAGAAGACACAAACATACAATATGGATAGGGTCACCAAAATCTGCCTGTGCAGCAGACTCTAAGAGTCAAGGCAGCTCTTGAAGAAAGAGGTTACATGTGAGACAGAAACACCAAAACATAGTTTTTATAACCCACTCCTATGTTTAGTTTACAACTGACATTAACCAGAATAATAATAGTAATAATATTAAGGGCTAGCATTTGTTGAGTGGCTGAGTGTTAACAAATATGTCAGGCACTTTTCTAAATATTTTTGGGCCTTCATTCATTTTATTCTCACAATAAACCTATGAGGAGATTTAATTTTTCCCCGTTATCTGGTTGAGGAAGCAGAGGACCGGAGAAGATAAGTAAAGTTTCCAAGATCAAGCAGCTAGGTAAATGATGAAGCCAGTATTTAAACCTAGACAGTCTGGCTCTAAGTCCATGCTCTTAATTATTCTTTTGAACTCTTTCTGAAATATAATCAGAGAATAACAATATAACTTCAAGCAATTAGATGCCTGCATTTTGACAAACTGTCCTGGGTAGGCTGGTATTTCAGAAAAAGTATCAGGCAACATTAAGGGAAATCTGCCTGTGGTTGTAGCTCAGTCATGGAGTGTGAGTCTGAATATCCATGCCCAAGCTGAATGTGCTGAGAGCTCACTGGGAATCTTCAGTGCTTAGAGTGTGCCTGCGGCTTGGAGCCCAAGGAGCTCCAGCCCAGAAACTGCCTTCCACAGTCCAGGTCTGAGTCCTGGTTGCTTGCTGATGGAAGAGGGGATCCTGCCTCCCTGTGCCCTTCCAAGCCTGCCTGTGTTCTGATCGGCCGCTTTCTTCTTCACTGGTTAATCAAAAGAGTGTTTGATCCCTTCTAATATATTGGAGCATTCTGAACCAGGGTATTGGAATGCGCACCTAAGATAGTGTGTGACTTTGTATGGTCACTTAGACTTCCCACAGCTTCTTCTATTATTAATGGTATGACCATTATACCCACTTCCTGAAGACTTTAAGTGTTATTTCAGAATCTGGAAACTCTAACCTTTACCATTTTCCTGACATTTACCTCCGTGAAGAAAAAGCCCAATGGTCTTTTCTTTTTCTGTGTTCTACATTTTTGCTTAGAATGATGTTAATAGTCCCAATCCCTTGCCCAAATCTAGTCTGTCTTTTAGAATTTTTTTTGCACTAAATCTTAGTGTTTGAATTTTATCTGGTTTTTAAAATACAGTTTTGTGAAAACCTAGCATTTGGATGGATCAGCCATCTTCTTTAACTGGTGAGCCTTCTTGAATAGATAGATACCCATCCCCACCTTGCTTGTGGACATGACCTTGTCCTTCCAGACCCCACAGCCTAATTATCACCACAACACATCTCCAGCTCTCTGCTTAGCTGAGCATATAATTTTGAAATCTTCTCTTCAAGCTCAAAGCCTTCTCTCAGGTGGCAGATCCCTCTCTTTCTTTTCTAGAGTTGTGCAAGATTCTTCTCTTCTCTCACCCATCCCTACCCACCTCTCCACTCCCCCCCCCTCACGCACACGCACACGCACACACCTTCATCCTCTCACCTCCTTTGGAGAGCGACTAAAAGGGTTTCCTGGGACATGGAACTTTCAGTGCTAAAACCTGGACAATTGGTAACCTAAGCAAGGAGCAGTGGGGGAGAAGTGGTGAGGGGTCCCTCACATTCCCTTTTCTTCCTTTGTTGTTGCTTCCAGGCTTGCACAAAGCTGTGCACACCATCTGAGCCAATTCTTCATTTTTTTGTTGTTTTTCCCTAAAGAATTATTCATATGAAAAAGAGAGATTGCTTTTACTGTTCAGTGATTTCTTGCCATAATTTACTGTTTTAGGGCATGAACCTCTGAGATTTATCAACCATTTTCTGAAAAACTACCTAAGATTTATAAACCATAAACATATCTTTTTACTTGATAATGTGTAGCAGAAATAGATTACCCTACTGTTAGAAATTATCGTTCAGTAAAACGTTAGTATCTCTAGATAAACAGAATAATTTTAGTTATTTTTTGTCAGAAAGTTGTGTAAGTATGCCTGAACTTTGAAATAAGGTTCTTTCCTATAGCTCCCTGTGAACAGGTGAGAAGAGAACTGTGGCAGGATAACAATGTATGTGGATCTTTGGAAATCAAAATGAGTTCCCAAATGCAGCTCTTCAATTCAAATCAATTCAGTACAGCAGCTTATAAAAATCAATCAAAATAGCTGTCTAGTATCTGAATCAATTAATTAAATGCTTTATATCTTGATTAGTTGCTTTTGCATCTTCAAATTATATCTCTAAGAAGCCAATAACGTCAGAATAGATCTACATTTAGACATGCAACCATTTTTTTTAATTGAGCACCTATTAGTCCCAGTTGCTTTTCTAGGCATATTCTGGGCAAAGTAGCCTCATTATCTGGCCTCATGGAATATAGTGGGAGTATACAATGAAAAACAAATAATCCAGTAGATATATAAATCGAACTTATGATAAGTGCTTTGGAGGAAAATAAATGTGTACAACAATAGCAGATGTGGAGGTAGCCTTGTTGAAATCCAAAGGTTGGTTTCATCTAGGCAGGGGAGAAAGAGGATCCTTGGTGGGGAGAACAGTTTGTCTGAGGAAGAAGCTTGCTTGGTAGTTCAAGGAACCTGAGCGGACCCTGCAACTGTAGCATGGTAAGCAAAGTGGGAATACTGCAGATGTTGGGTAGAACATTGTACCCTGAGGAAACAAACGTTTTTGCATTTTATATGAAATGTACTAAGGAGCCATCTAAGGGTTTTATGTTTAGATGGTTAAATATGTGGTCCAGTGGATGTTCTATAAGGATAGTAAACTGTCTGCCTTGGTGAAAATAGGCAGGAGAAGACAAGAGAAGCAGGGAGCCAGATGACTGATCTCAGCAACATGGTGAATCCAGGAATGATTCCCCTCTGCAGTAGGGAGTTGATTTGGGAGTTGAAAGCAGAGATTGAGTTTCTGTTTGATTGTGTTTTTTTTGCCTTCAGGGATCCGCCCTCATTCATCCCATTGACTGCCAGAAAAGATGATAAAATTCTGTCCCACAGAATTTTATTGATTTGGGACACGGAACTGACTAGAAGAGATTAATTAATATTACATCTGTGAGAAATTATCAGCTCATGAAAAGCTCCACTGTATTAAAAACTGACATGTTTACATTTTTTATGGGAAACATCTGCCCACAGTGTCTGCTGTGGCATCATTTCTTCCCACTTCACTCCTTTCTCTATGGATTCTAGTCTTTTTCATTACCTTAAAAATTGATATGTTTTTAACTTTATCTAGAAATCGATGTATTTTTAACTTTAAGCGGTACTTTTGATCATGTAGTTAGTTATGTAAGCGGTAGTACTTACTGATTCCCAATACTTCAAATTATATTAAAAGACAATGAGCAATATCTGAGATTTCCCAACAACCGTAGTGTTCCCTAGATTTTCAGCTAAATTCTTTGGGGAAAAAAATACTTCTAATTTCAAAACTTCAACATTCTCATTCATATAACATTTTTTCAGAAAAAGATAAGACTTTTATTTTCTTAAAAACATGTAGAGACAAATGATGTCTCCCACAAGATTCTCATTACCATTGGACTTTGTATCAAGTTCAACAGATCATTTTTACTACTTGATAAATGTTTGGATATTCAAGACTCAGAGACTTAATTTGACAAACAAAAATCAAAGCCTCACAAAACATTGACACAAGGAATTAAATTTTCAGAACTGGCTTAAATTTCTAAGAACTGTTTCTTGGAGGTCAGTTTTCTTAGTGGTTCTCTGTTAGTCATGTGGAAATGCAAAAACTTTTACAACCAGAATTCTGTAGTTTTAATATGTGGCAAATATCTCTGGACTAAGTCCCACTGAACTTCTCAAATATTTCAACTATGACAAGCTCAAAATATTTTTTTCAGAAAATATGATTTGTTCATCTCTCACTTGGGAAAACTGTTTGACTTGTTTGTACCAGCTCATCATCTTTTATTTTATGATGAGTTGTTTTTTTTTGTGTTCTCCTATGGCTTTGGAAATCCTAGAGATTTCCCCAACGAAGGCTTTTAGCCCAATGTGGGTACAATGAGATTAACAAAATAAGAATTTCAAATAAATTCAGTGTCTCAAAACATAGAATTATTTCAGTCCAGAGAAATGAGAAAAGGTAGGTAGAATAATCTGACTATTTTTTCTTATAAGAAAAAGAAAATTTTAAGAATCCCGATGTAAATAGTATGAAAGCCAACTTAACAGTACTCTGTATTTTTCTTTAATATCGAATATTTTATTGCTCACATTAACTGAGTTTTCTAACATTGCATTACATTTATCACTTTGCATTGTTTTAATTAAGCATATTGATATTAATTTGCAGTCATTTATGGGTAACTAATAAAAGTGGTTTTTTCATGCTTATTTTCAAAAGTGGTAATTCTAGACTCAGAGATCTCTAGACACTGGTCCTGGTCACAAAAGAGATTTAACAACCTTGGTTCCTATTCTTATTCATGAGGTCCTTAAAACACTGAAGAAAGAAAATATATGACCCTTGAAAAACTTAGTCCATGGAATAAATATATGAAAAGGAAGAAAAGTTACATGTTTAAAAAAAAAAGTGTACTGCTTGAGAACTCTTTAAACAACAAAATGTTCTTTCTATTATAAGCAGACACACGGATACTTGAACAAAATTTGATGCCTTCATATTTATCTTGTTAGTCCCAGGTCCTTAAACAAAACAGATTGTAAAGTTCTTGGTGTGTGTTACTCTGATTTAACTGATTACATCAGAAATACAATGTTGCTTTTAGCCAGTTATCCTGGGTAAGTATTTTATTGGGTGCTTCACTGAATTAGGAAAGGTAATGTTCCAAAATATGCCCAAACATCCAGTGGTATGAGAGGAGAATAATTATGACTATATAATTATTCAGTTATATAAGTAATACCTTCAAACCCTAACCTCATAAATACTGACTCATAACTGAGACCACTTAACTAGTTGTAAAGCCATAAACAAGCCCTTCAACCTCTCAGGGAATTAGTTTGACTTGTAAACTAAGCCCCTTCTGTAATTACAGGATTCACTGAGAGTGATCATTTGATCACTGATGCCTTGTTGATACCGATGAGGAGAGATGAACACTTGTGCCGGTTAATCAAAGAGAAAGAAAATAAAGTTCAGTTTAATAAGACCAAATGGACAGTCTGAACTCTCCACCCTTTCTATAGCCTCCCACAGGCGCATAAAGTGACAGCCAGAAAATGCGCTTTCAGTTGGCTGGGTGCAAAGAAATATCTGGCATAATCTCTTATTCACTAAAATCCTAAATATACTCATTAAGAACCTTATCTTTTGGAATTACTAAACCAACTCCATGTGGCTTTAAACTGCAAAGCTGTCAGTTTATAAACCTTCAGTTGTGCTGAATGGAATGCATAGAATACATTAAATTAAACCAGAAATTTAGTAGGATAGAGGGGAATGGCCCAGGGTTAGAATTTGCAAAATCCATAGTGCTGAAAATGTTCCTTTTATCCAAGATATGTTAAAATGTGTGCAATTTTTAAAACGCCATTGTTTACAAAATTAATGAAGAATATCAAGAAAACCATTTGGTAGATGTTAATATTAGGCACAGCCTTGTGATAGGGAATACCAAAAGTGGGGAGTACATTTTATTTATTTTTTAAATTTAGATTAACCTATGTAATTTAACTTGTTTCCTTTTGCCATGACTGTTAGGAAGTTCAGTTTAGGATCTGATGGCCATAGTAATTATTTGCTTCTTCCACCTTTTCTTAGATTTGACTTTCTTGTTCTGTATTGATTTTGTAATTTTATGAATAGCCATTCTTATAAGCTTTCCTAAATCACCTTTGCAAAGGGATGGTATATAATAAAAAATGTACCATTATATTATAGCATTGAACAGAGTTCCTTACATAAAGTAGAAGCCAAACACATATTTGCTGCATTAAGTTTTAATTAATTGGTGCAGCCAGTCATGAATAAGATAAAGAAAAAAGACAGCAACCAGTTTATTAAAAATAATTCAAGTTCATCTGGGAAAAGAAACTATGATATGTTGTTTCTAACCTGACAATTTACAAAGGGACATTTTCCTTTAAATATAAAACACGTGAATTAATTCCAGAAAGACTGAGCTCTGATTTGGCTTTTGTATATTTTAGCCAATTTTGGCTTTCTAAATTATTTTGGGAACAAACAGAACATTAGAGCGAGCCATGTTTGCTGTTAACTAAGTAATAGACCACGAGGTTTTAGCTCATTTTTAAGTCGTTTTTATAGAATGTAGATAATCACCTTAATTTATACATATGGGCATTTTTCAAAAGAACTGTGTCAATGGTCCTTGAAAAGAGGTTAAATAGATCTAATTTATGTTAAACTTTAATTAACCGTATGCACTACTATGTGATAATGTTCATGCATATGTTGCTTACATTAATTGCTTTTGTAAGTTAATTACTTCAACACACGTAGGCTTCTGTTCATTTGAAACATAACAAATGTTCACACCAGCTGTGGAAGTGATTGAAGGCAATAAATGAATGAGTAAACCATTGGTTTACTTGTTTAAATTAAATCTGCTGTCTCAAGCTGTCCTGTGTCTTCCTACATTAAAAAAGACACTTGGGAATTGATGATCATATAATTGCAATTTTAATCACAGATTAGTTCATACTTGTTTAAGTAATAGAGTCATTGAATCTTACATTTGTTTGCTAACCTCTGCTCTCTGTAGTAATTGGCTCATCATTGACTGTGGTCTGCTAATAGGGTAGCAGAATTAATCTATACGTTCAACAATAATACATGCTCCTGGTCCTTGTACTGAAATATACAGACTCTGTCACACCTGATGTTTCTTATGGCCCACTTCTAATGGGATACTAAAGTTTTGTTTAGAGTGATGAATTACATAGCCAAATGACATTCTTTTTAAATAATAGAATTTATTTTTTATTAAAATAAAGTTTACTGTCATTTTTATTGTGTCTCTTTTTTCCTGGAATCTGTAGCATATTGGCCAATGTAAGTATTAAAATAAGTGACTACTAGAATATCTCATAAATGAATGCTAGAATACTATTTTTTAAAATATTATTTGAATCACTTTGTTAAAAATCAAATTTCAGGAAGTCTGGTTAAGGATGGGGAATTGAACACATGCCTCTCTCCCCCTTCTGAAACCCTAATAAATGAATATGAGGGTTTTTAAGTTCCTAAATCACTACAATACAGAAAATAAGAAAGAACCAAACAATAAACCTGGAAAGCATATGGACAACTGGCAACTGACTTAGCAAAACCTACAAAATTAAACTCTAAATCAGCCGCTAGGAAAGCCAAGAAGCAACCTGATATACATAACAGACTCAGAATTGGTGGCACCAGGTACCCTGGAAGTGAGAGAGAAGGGGTGCTGAAACAGAAGCCTTATTGAAACTATATTTAAGAGGCAGTTAACCCCAGAACCCCTCCCAAATCCACACAACCAGGTGATTGTCCATCTCACATCCTGGCAAAAAATTGGAGGAGCTCTGGAGAGGTTGCCACAGAAAGTTTCCAGACTGGGATCCCTGGGCACAATTGAAGGAAGAACTGTACTGAAAACTGGGAGGCAAAATGTAAGTTGACATATTATGAGTAAAGTCTCCCTCACCTGACTTCCAGAATATTGGCAAAGAGGATTACACACACACCAGGCATTAAATGAGCATTACTGAGGAATCTCTTAGCCGAAGACCAACTTTGTAGAAATGGGGAGCTCTCATCAAAAAGCCCAGCCGGATCACCCAATACTAAAACATACCTAGTTCATAGAGCTTTTAATCAGCTTTTTAGCTCCCCACATTTATAAGTGGTTAGCCAAGGAAAACGTTCAATATGAGAGCTAGAGACCAAGCTGACAAAGAAACCTTGAATTGCAACTTGGAGAAACAGATTGTACACAGAGAAGACAATACCACAAAACATTAGCATTCATATATTCATTAAGGTAAAAGAAGCATTCATGAAACAACATAAATATCTAGATGTAGAATAATTATATATAAAATAACGGGGGAATTAGAAATTTAAAATATCATACCAGAAATGGGTAAGTTAATTACATGGTGGAAAGATAAACTTGAGTAAATATCTTCAAAGAGGGTAAAAGGCAAAGAAATTAAAATATGAGAAAATGGAAAGAACATTAGAGGACCAGTCCAAAAGGTCCAACATCGAAATAATAAGGATGTCAAAAAGAAAAAAAAAAAGTAAGGAAGAGATCCTTAAAGAAATAATTTAAGAAATTTTCCAGGAGCTAGAATCAGAGGAAGCCACAAGGCAGAGAGTTAGACCCCGGAAGTCAATGGAACGCTGGAAGAGAAAAGAGAGGAAATTTCCATGTGATGACTAAAGGAAGCAGAGCTAAAAGTCAAGGAATCCCAAGGTGGGCAGGCCAGCCAGAACTTTACCAACCCAGTAAGGAAGCAGCCTTCTAGCTAACACCTTGATATGGACTTCTGGCCTCTAAAACTGTGAACCAATAAATTCCTGTTGTTTAAGCCAAACCATTGTGTGGTATTTGTCATGGCAGCCTGGAACCCTAAGACAATACCCATTGTCTACCATTTGAAGACCTGAATAGTCCTAGGAATTATCATTTTTGGAGACTTCCCCTACATGATATCAAAATAGCTTAAATTGCTTCTATATCTTGCATTGAATATAAATTTTATGGGACACAGAAATTTAAAGCATTTTTAAAATTTTGCCCTTTCAACTATTATTGCTGCAAGGAACTCATTTCCTTTATGAATTATTTATTAGCATTATTATCTTTTGAATTCCTTAGTTTACTTTAAACTATAACTGCTTTGGAAAATACCTAGAAAATGTTCCTTTAAAATTCTCATGAATGTATATCATTGCCTTTTTTAACTAAAAGAAATATATGTCAGTTGGCTATGAGCTACATAAAACAAATTAATTCTATTACTTTAAAACAGGTTTGAACATGAAAAAACAAATGCAATATGATTCTTGAGCAACAGTCCTCAAAAAAGCAGCAATAAGGGGAAAAAACGTCTGAATTTTTATAAACCAGTATCTGTTAGTGTGTTAAATAAAAATCACCTCCAGATGCACAAATTGGAAGAAATTATGAAGAGAATTTACTATGTTGAACATTTCAAGACTTTGTTAAAATTTTAATCAGATGAAGATTTTTACCCTGGTAGATACTACAAAAAGCATAGGTGAGAGTGTAAGGGAGCTGTGAGGTTATCCTTCACTTGTTGAAATGTTTGGTCTCTCTGCATTGGATTAGTTACTATCATCTGTTGAAGGATTTTGTCTTTTTTTTCCGGTCAGATCACATCCGTAATACTCACAAGGATGAGCATACCTTATCCTTCTAAGCTTTGCATCCCAACCTCTGGCCGGGTTATGTTAGCTCAGTCTCTACTGTGAGTACCAAGTAATGATTTTCCGTCATCTGTCACAGGTAATTAATTCTACTTGATGTTTCAAATTAGCTTCAATAAGTTGACCAGTACTTGTTTTCCACTCCATGCACCTAAGTCTTGAGATTTTTTTTTTCAAAAAAATAGCTTCCACTGGGAACATGAGTTAATGAAAAAATAAACAACAATCATACTTCAAAAATAATCTTAATGTATAAAACAAGAGCATGGTTTTCAAATTATAAACTGTTATTTTATTTCTTTATATTGCGCTGAGGTGATACATCTACTACCACTAATAACAGTTGCTATTTATAGAAGATTTTAGTTTATCTTTTCATTAACAAATATTGAATCATCACTACTCTATGTTGGTCATTTTTGTAATCTTTACGCAACGTCCTTGATCTCATATAATTTTTTTGAGATAGACGATATAAAGAGTAAACAAGTAAATAAATATAAGTAAGCAAGAAAACAAGTGGGTAATATATCCCATAGAAAGATATAATCCAGGTAGTCATAGTGCATTAAGAAATAAAAATAGGGTGTTTAGGGGGTGGTGCAACCATGGCTTGGTGGCAGAGTTCTCTCCTGCCATGCCAGAGACCCAGGTTCGATTCCTGGAGCCTGCCCATGCCAAAAAATAATAATAATGTGTTGGGAATAGAGAGTATTAGAATGCAGGAATCCTCCTTTAGTTTGGGTGATCAGATACTCTCAGGAGGTGACATTTGAAAAGAAGACTAAGTAGCCAGAAGGAGACTGCTGAGCAAAGATTTGGGGACAGAGCTGGTGGAAAGGCCCTAAATTAATTATAAATTTAGCAACCTATATATATAGTAGTGGAAGTATGATGGTGATGATGATGATGTCAATGAGGGTCATGATAATGATGAAGGTAAAGGTGATGGTGATAGCAGCCATGGTGATGGTGGTGAGTATGCTGGCGATGACACCCTTCTTTTACAAACAAAGTTCAGTGAAGCACAATGGTCACATGATTAGTAAATGATACAGCTCCCAAACCAAAATAGTTAATGACAATGAGATTTAAAAGGGGACCTGAACTTTGGCTTTTTGGATGTTGTATCAGGAATGCTCTTAGAGAATGGCATATTTTTACAGTAATCCCTTAACTTCAAAATTCCTCCTTAAACCTTCCCAAACTATAGGAGCTTATCCTATGCCTGAGGATCATATTACTCCAGATTGGTAAAAAATCTGTCTTTTCTCTTCTCCTGTTGTCTGGGTTTTATTGTTCTTCTTAGCTCAGCTATATAGTTTCACTCCACCAATCGACAGTGTTACCAACTCTAAATATTTCATTTGAGCATCTCACACCGTAACCTTTAATACTTATTTTGATATCCCCAGTGCCAGTAAATCTTCAGCCCACTGGAGCCTCCATCCAGTGGTCTAACACTTTTTACTACCCATCACTACCCCTATGTGCTCAATTCCTTTTTAAATCAGTATCAATTTCATGGAACTTCACTCTGATACTCCTTATAATCCCCTCTTGCTTCCTTTCTATTATATCATTTTTAGGATTTAAACAAGATCTAATACCTCCTAATAAATACAAGATAAAAAAAGCAAACAAATATCCTAGCTCTTGCATTCCCATTTAGGGATTTTTGCCTAGTTCTCTGTTCCTCTTCATAGCAAAACTTCTAAAGCAAACAGTCTGTGCTTGATGACTCTACCTTCTTAGCCTCCCCATCAATCTAATTCATTCCAGTTGAGTTTCTGTCCCCACCTCCATATTGAAACTGCTTTCACAAATTCAAAATGCTCACAATGATAAAGTCAATGGTCTCTCCTCTGTCCTTCTCTCACCTTACCTCATAGCATTATTACATGTGGGTAACCAAACTCTTTCAAACTTCCCTCTCTTGCATTCTGAGACTCCATACTCTCCTTTTGTCCTACTCTCTCCTGGAAGAATGCTTCTCTTAGACCCCTTGATGGCTTCTCTTCTGTACCCTTCTTCCACACTTGGGATGGTCAGGACTCAGCACTCGACTTCTTTTTGTCTTTATTTTTATTTTCTCCCTGAATGGTCTCTGTTTTAGTTTGAAAGCTACTGAAATGTGATATACCAGAAACTGAATGCCTTTTAAAAAGGGGAATTTATTGGTTGAGCCACGGTGGCTCAGCTGGCAGAGTTCTCGCCTGCCATGCCTGAGACCCGGGTTCGACTCCCAGTGCCTGCCCATGCAAAAAAAAAAAAAAAAGTAAAAAGGGGAATTTATTAAGTTGCAAGTTTATAGTTCTAAAGCCATGAAAATGTCCAAATTAAGGTACCAGCAAGAGGTTACCTTCACTCAAGAAAGGCTGATGAAGTTCGAGGTTTTTCTCTCCTGCTAGCCTTCTCTCCTGGCTTCTGGAGAGAAGCTCCCCAGGGGTGGGGAGTGGGAGGGAGGGTTCCTTCTTCATCTCCAAAGGTCTCTGGCTGAATGGGCTCTGAAGCTTTTTCCAAATGGCTCCCCCTTAAAGAGCTCCACTATCAACCCCACCTTGAATGGGTGGAGACACATCTCCATGGAAACCATCTAATCAGAATTACCACCCACAACTGGGTGGGTTACATCCCTATGGAAGCAGTCAGAAAGGTACTACCTAGCAATACTGAATGAGGATTAAAGGACATGGCTTTTCTGGGGTACACAACAGATTCAAACTGGCACAGTCTCATTTGATGCTGTCCTTAAATCCCATTTACATGCAAATAATACTCCATTTTTAATCTGCTGCCCTGGCCTCTCTCCTGAACTCCAGGCCAACACACCTAAAAGCCCTTTTCACATTTCTGCTTACTTGTCTGAGGTCATCTCAAATTTAGCTCATCCAGAGCAAAACTGTTGATGTCACCCCCAAATCAATATTCTTCTTCCAGTGAGACGCATCTCAGTAACTAGCACCTTCCTCTGAATTGCTTACACTGAAAATCTAGGAGTCATTCTTGATTTTTCTCTTTTTCCTTGCTCTGCATACAGATTCTGTCAATTCTACTTCCAAAATGTTTCAAATCTGTCCACTTTTTTAATTTTACTGCCTCCCCTAGACAAGCCCCTATCATTTTTACAAGATTACTGCAACAGCATACCAACAACTTCTTCCGCTTCCACTGTTACCCCTTAAGAGTCCATTTTCCAAACAGCAGCCAAAACAACTGCTTAAAAACATAAATCAGATTATGACTCTGTTTAGCTTAAAATCCTCTTGACTTTCTATTGCCCTTAAAATAAAATCCCAGTTCCTTATCATGGCCTGCAAGAAAATACATGCTCTGGTCCTTGACTCTTCATATTCTTCTCACACTTTCCCTCTCCCTGACTAATTTACAGCTACCCTGGCCTTTCTGTTCTTCAAATGCATTGGGCTTGTTTTTGCTTCTGGGTTTTTGTACTTGCGGATTGTTCCTCAAATAAGACCTGTGGTGCTGTGCTTTGCTTATAGCTGTCTCTTCCACTCTGGTCTCAGCTCAAAAGTCCCTGTCATAGGAGAGATTTCCCTGACCATGTCATCTAAAAGAGCCTCCCCATCATCCTCTGTTACTCTTCTTGGTTTTTTTTTTTTTCGTATTATATGTCACTATCAGAAATTCTTATTCATTTATTGTTTTTCTTGTGTATGCTCTACCTTTCCAACTAGGAAGTAACCTCCACAAGGGTGAGGAGCTCATCCGACTTTTTCCAGCGTTAGTCCTAGAGCACAGAGCAGTGCCTGGCTCATAACACGCGCTCAGTACTTATTGTTAAATTAATGAGAGAATGAGTGAATGAAAGACTGAGATACGTTAGGTGCTTCAATTTTAATCTTATATTTAACACAAAAATCTATGCAAGGGGTTTTCCTAAATGAGGGAAGACAGTGTAGAAGTAGAGGTTTATTAAAATGTCATATGCAGATTTTGAACTGATTTTTCAAATTCTTACAATTGAAATTTCAAACATAACAAATGTAACATGTATTCTATATTCTCTCTCAAGTCTACATATATGTAAAAATCTGATTTTTTTAATTTAAAAAAATCTACATAGCTCATTGAAATGCAAACTTTTTAGCAAATTCTTGGCTTTTGTCAAAACCTCCTTCTTGCCTCTCTCTCTTTCTTAATTTAAATTTCCACAAGTTATTTAATCTCTCTAAACAACAGTTTCCTCATTCTTGGAGTTGGTGACTTCTAGTTTTCAAATTCTCGGACTCCATTTTAACATTGCCATCATACAAGTATGTTCTTGTTTGTGTGTTTGCTTGTGTCAGTAATTTTCTCACTTTCAATTGGGTCTGTTGTGTAACTGAGATGAAACAGTGGCTGTGACAGTTCCCCAGGGTCCCCAAGGTAGCTGAGAGTACAAACAAGTTAACTCATAAAAACAACTATTTATATTGAAAAGTTATATATGTATGCTGGATTTTTAAAGAAATAAAGTAAAATATTTATTGCATTAATTTATAAATAACCCTTCATACAAAGATATCTTAGCATCGGGTGCTTTGAGAAGCTTTTAAATTCTTTAACAGTGCTATTTCCTCAATTTTCTGCATATTCAAATGCAGCAGACTTCAAGGTCCTGTGTGCTTTTCTGTAAATCCAGAACAAATTCTGCCACCAACTAAAGCCCAAGTCATTTCCTGCAAGAAACTATGTCTCCTTCACTTGAACCAGCAAAAACCTGCCCTGAGGGATGGGATAACAGAAAACAAACCTCCATGGGCATGTGCTGACCAGAACTACTTTGAAAGGAAGTTTATGCTTCCTTCTACTCCAGAGTCATACATCTGTAAGACAGAGCAGATATTATTAAAATTAAGATAATTTTGATCAATTTAAATTATATTTGATATAACGAAATTTCCTTTTCTATTGAACACCTAATAATTCTTTCCCTTATTATTTTGGTATTTATCAGTGGGTGAGTCATGTGTATTCACCCAAAATGAAGTGGAAAATTGAAGCGTCATCTACCCAGAGGGGTCCTCTGAAAGCTACATCCCCCTGAATTAGATAAACACCACGAGAAAATATGCATGTTTCAAAACCCTAAATAATTTCTTCAGTTCTCTCTACTTTATTTCATATGTATGAACTTCATTTTAAATTAAAAATAATTTGCACTGTAATACCATTAGGTAAGATCAGGGTTAAATATCGTGGGAGTTTTTATTATAAATGCTACATAAAACACCAAATACATTTCTGTAGATCAAAAGCTTTCTCAATATTGTATCACCTTTATCAGATTGAATGAATACTGGATATGTAGTCAAAAGTCATAGCTTGAAACGTTTTAAGTATTAAAAAAATAAACATTATGTGCACTACAACTTTAGCCCTACTCTTTCTAACCCAGAACAGATTTCATGCTCTATTGAGAGACATGTGCTATCTAAAATTTGCAAAATCCCATTAACCTTGGTAACAAATTTGGTATGGATGAGGCTGTATTTTAAGAAACAAGGCCTTGACATGTCTGGAATTGTGTTGCTGGTGTTGTCAGTTTGGTGTTCACTGAGCATAACAGAACTGTTCGTGCTGGAGAGCAGGTGGAAGCCGGGCTGAGAAGGAACAGCCGAGCCCTGGCACCCACGTTTTCTTGAACGCAGCTCCTCGGGGACACTGGCTGGCAGGGCTCCCAGATCATCAGAGCAAGCTGGGTAGGAGGGCCAGGCGGAGCACTGATGGAAGCTCTGCCATCTCTCCACTCAGCAGGGAATGAGTCTGAGAGCCCAGTCTGTGCTTTCTATCTCTGGAGACATTTTTCTGCTTTAGGAGAGTTGAAAACATCCCCTGGCTCTGGATTTGAAGTTTGATCTCAACTCTTCCAAGTTTTCTTGTATTTCGAGTAGTTTTCCTAGTTTAAATCCTTAGTCCCTAAACTCCCTTTGCAATTCATGGACTGGTCCTTCTTGGAGAGAGATCTCACAATGTCTCTGCCTCCCTTAATCAGTATTGGGTTTTATTTTCTCCAGCCTGATCCATTCACTTCAGATAATAGAAACCTCATAGATGCTCACTGATTGATCCATGTATTCTTTTAGTCACTCAACAAATATTTATCAAGCACTTATTATCTATTTAAAGTTGATCCAAGGTTATAAAATCTTATGTTAGTTCTGGTTCTCAACCATGTAAGTCTACAAGTGCATCTCCCAACCGACACGCTCACATTTGGCCCTTGGTTACCCCCTAAGCATATGTTCCCTCCGCAAAGAGGTGGTTGTTTCTTTATATTCAATTCTGTGGAATTGGAGTAAAATGAAAAAAAATGAGCAAAAAAAATATTAATAGCAGCAATCATTTACTTCTTTTCTTGGTTTTATAACTAAATGTGAGGGCAATACATAAAAATGTTTATTCTAAATAGTGCCTTTCTCTTTGAGTCATTTTAAAGTCTGAAAAAAATATTCGTTCTTCTTTAGCTATATCTCTTGGCCTTAGTTTTCTGTTTTATAGAATGAGGGGATTAGATTCATGACGTACATCCAAGGCCTCTTTAAAGCTTGAACAGTCTTTGATACTCTGAATCAAATCCAAATTCAGCCCCCAGCATCTCAGAGAGAAGCAGAGATTGGGAGAAGAACCAAATGGAGCTGACCGTTCCCAAAAGCAAGACTTAATAACTTGACCACGTCTACCAGAGGAAACATTTTATCAAACAGAATTATTGATTCATTATTATTACGATGGTTATCATTTTAGTTAAATTGTTGAAGTTTCAGCAGGAAAAAAGTCCTTTTGTCCAGCTTTGATATTTGTATTCATGCATAGGATGAGTTTTGCCTAATCCAGCCTGAGGCTTCTCTGCCTGGAGAGTATCTCCTCACCCCTTCTACTGCCTCACCCACCCTGGCAGCGCATTCACCTGTGACCACTGGTGGTGGGTCCGCTGGGCCAGTGGAAGACAGGCCAGGTGAGGCTGGAGTTCTGTGGAGCTACCAAGACATGATATTAGTATGTACGTCCAGGAGACCGTTTTGGTCAGAATAATAAAGACCACTCACACAATCCTGTTTGCTCAGTGTCCTGTTTGCTGTACACTGAGGCAAAGTAAAGTAGTGGTTAAGCCCAGGAATTCTGAAATCACCCTGCCTGGGTTTGAATTCTGCTTCTATAGATAGTGGCTGTGTGGCTTTTAGTCTTACTGTTCCCTCTTGATAAGATGGGAAAAACAATAGAATAGGGTCGTTTTAAGGATTAAATGAGATGATATATATAAAGTATTTGGAAAAGTGCCTGGCACACAATAAATACTCTGTAAGTATTAATTTTCTATATGTTGTACCTCCATGTGGAAAAATAAAATTAAGCCCACAAAGCAGAGTACAGTTAAATGAATGAAGAAAGCGTGGTTATAATATGAAAGGTACTGGCTTTGGAAGGGTCTTGAGTTTGGATTTCTGTCCCCTAAGATTGTTTGAGGCTTAAACGAGATATTTATAAAGTGCCCAGGCTAAAGCAGACCTCAATAGCATTAGCTCCTGCTGTAGTTTGCAGAAGCTACTGGAATGCAATATACCAGAAATGGAACAGCTTTTAAAAAGGGAAATTTATTAAGTTGCAAGTTTACAGCTGTAAGGCCATGAACATGTCCAAATTAAGGCAAGGCTATAAAAATGTCCAAATTAAGGCATCCAGCAAAAGCTACCTTGGTTCAAGAGGGCCGATGAGTTTGGGGCTCTTAACTGAAAAGGCACATGGCAACATCTGCTAGCTTTCTCTTCAGGCTTCTTCAATGGCTTCCCCAGGACTCTTTCTATTCTGTTGGCTGTGTTGGTTCTGGTGGCTCTACCAAAATGGTTCCGTCTTTAAAAAAAAAAAAAGGGCTCCAGTAAGCAACCCCACCTTGAATGGGTGGACCCTTATCTCCATGGAAACGATCTAATCAAATGTTACCACCCATAATTGGGTGGGTCACATCTCCATGGAAACAATCAAGAAGATTCCACCCAGCAGTATTGAATGAAGATTAAAGGACATGGATTTTCTGGGGTACATAATACTTCAAACCAGCACAGCTCCCTTCTAAATCCTCAGTTTCCTTCCCTTTTCTTTCTTTTTCTGCCCTCCCTCCTGTTCACCCTACTTCCGTGTCTCTCTCTCTCTCTCTCTCCCTCTCTCCCTCTCTCCCTCTCTCCCTCTCTCCCTCTCTCTCTCTCTCTCTCTCTCTCCCTCCCTTCTCCTCTCTCTCTCTCCCCCCCTCTCCCTTTCCCTCTCTGTCTTTCAACTAATGATTATTGGCTGCCTTTTCCGTGCTAGACACTCTGCAGATTCTGGGAATAAGGCTGGGGAACAAAATAAACGTGGTTCTGACTCTTTTATAGTCTAATAGAGGACAGAAATATTAAATTATATCACTAATGGGTGTACAATTTCAAACTTTAGATCAAAGTCCTGAACAAACAGAGCGCTGTTTTGTAAGGGCATATGTCAGACGAACCTGACCTGTGAGAGAGTAAGAAGTGCGTTTGCTAGGTTTGAAGGCTGTGAGAGCCCCACAGGAGGTGAAGCGAGTTCTCTGTGGAAGCAATAGTCCATTAGAGGAGGGAGGGAGGGAGCGGTGGTACTAAGGCAGAAGGGTGATGCACTGGTGAGATTTGGGAGAAATACTATAATATTTAGCAAAAAATTGTTTTGTTTTACAGATAACCAAACAGTATCTAGTAAACTATTTCTAAATAAAAGTTTCTTTTCCATTTATTTATAGAATAATGCATTTTAAAAATATTTAAGAAGTTATTCACTGATTTAGAAACCTAAAGTACTAAAATTCTACCTATTTCTCTGATTCTACATGTATTTGTGTTCATATAATTATCAATAATCATACATAGGCAAATGCTTATTGACGTCTTTATGATTTTTTCCATATAAAAATTGAAAAGCATACTTATTCTTGACACATCAGCTCGCTGTGTAGCTATCATGTAGGCATCTGAAATAGGCTCAAAAATATATTTTACATTTTAAAATTAAAGGGATTGGGCAGGCCACGGTGGCTCAGCAGGCAAGAATGCTTGCCTGCCATGCCAGAGGACCCGGGTTCGATTCCAGGTGCCTGCCCATGTAAAAAAAAAAAAAAAATTAAAGGGATTGGTAGAAGAGTTAGAGAAATCATAACCTAAGTCACAGAGAGATTCTTCTTCTGGTATACTAAGTACCTTCCAACTTTTCAGATTATTTGGGTAAGAAATTGAATTTAGAATTGAAGCTTCGATAGTATAACTGAGCATTATAAATAGAAAGGTGTCTTTTATCATTAATAATTTTCAAAAAAGCAAGCAAACAAAATAACAATAACAAAACTTTTATATCATTTTCCCTCAGTGTCCACTTTGGTGCTGTAGGGATTTTATAGTGACATTGAAAGATTGCAGTAGAGACAGTATTTCTAGCTAAAATGACCAGCTCAGTTAGCCAAAACGTTTATTATGTTGGTCTGGGACTTTATCGATGTGTATAAACCTATGTGGCTAATTTCATCAAGGAAAATGCTTGTAACTTTTAAAGAAAAATAGCCTTTTTAAGTTTGAGTTTTTCACTTTATAAGAGTTTCACACTTAGCCAAATGTTATCAGCTGTTGAAACCTATGAAGTTAAACTGTTCTGAGGGGAGAGTAACCAGTTAATCTTTTTACCTCTTTTCATGAGCATGCCATTGATGCAGCTAAAGGAGAAATTCAGCATTAAAACAGAAACAGTTATTTACCATTTACTGTTAAATATTGTTCTCACTGCTTAGTAATAATATGCTATGGTCTCACATTATTTTTTTAATTAAATATGTGGTTCAACCGTTTTTCAAAAGCACCAACCTGTTCTACAGTCATTAAAAGCTCATCTTGCCCTTTCTTGTGCCTTGTAGAATCTGCATGAATACATCCTAAACTATAGCTATTGAGAATCCATTACCTCAGATGGAGGATTGAACAGAATGAATTTGTTAGTATAAAGTGAATGCAAAGCTGGTCTCACTGAGATGAGATTTATTTTTAGTTACTAACAATTTTTGAAGACTAAATTACAGAAAATAGCAATCATTTTCTAGTATGTTGGCTCTTAAAATTAATGAGACAACTGTGTTAGTAATAGCATACTTTTATTGATAATCTACAGAAACACCTGTACTTATTCATCAGAAATCTTCAAAATGATATGCTAGTCAAGGGTTGTCAAATTGTCATTTGAAGATTATTAAATAAATTATAAGAGCAATTTATTATTAAAAGTGAATTAACTACTTTTTCAATATATTCATCTGGGGAAAGCAGTGGCTTAGAGGTTAAGGGCACATGCTTTAGAGTTAGACCACCTGGGTTTCAGTACCTACTGGTTGTGTCACTTCAAGCAAGCTATTTAACTTCTCTGTGCTTCAGTTTCCTCATCTGTGAAATGGGGATAGCAATAATAAGCATAATACATGATTGCTAACAGTCACATAATTTTCCAACTTTGCACCAGTCACTGTTTTAAGGTAGAGAGAGAAAGAGAGAGAGGTTATAAGCCTTGTACTAATCTAGGATCAGTTATACATCTAATCCTTTTTTCTCATTTAACCTCTATTTTAAATTTTTTATTTTAAAATAATTTCAAACTCACAGGACAGTTGTAAAAATAATATAAACCCGATACAGTGAACTCCAATATACCCCCTACCTAAATACCCAGATTTACCAATTTTTTTAATGTTCTGCCACATTTGTTGTATCATTCTATTTTTGAAACATTCATGAGTACTATGCATGCATCATGCTCCTTGAATACTTAATACTTCTATGTATATTTTATATATTTAATCTTTACAACAACCGTATGAGGAACTATTATTTTCCACCTTGCACAGATAAGAAAACTTTGCACAGATAAGGAAACTGGTGCTATTCCAGAACCTATTCCAGGGCGTTCCACAGGGGAAAAAAGTCAGGGTATTCACAGAGCTTACCTCCTAGTGAATTATTTTATCATTGACTCTATTCAATGTTGAGCATTTAATCCTGGGAAATCACACCACTACTCAAATAATCTTTGGTTGTGAAACACTGGGACACTAACAGGAAGATGCATTACGCAGGCCACTGCCCTCTGTGGCATTGGCTTTTCCCCACACACTTAAGAAAACTGCTTCAGAGCGAACATGTGATAAGCTTGCCACCCACCTGTTTGAACCTGCTTTCCACCAGCAGCTGCCAGACAGAGCAGAGGTGTTCCAGGATCTCTTGGGACTGAGTCCAGAAACAAACCCCGTTCTGAAAGAAAAAGCGCTTGGCCATGTTTTTCTCCATTAGCACAAGAGTAGATGTCTCACAGGTCAGCTTATCTTCCTCATTAGTGCGTGGAGAAAAGCCACCAGAGTTCCAAAATACAAAATTCCCGAGAACAGAATTTTACTTTCCATGTTATTCCCTTACACTGTTTTTTCTTACACTTCTTCATTTAAAAAAATTAATATTCTGTTATTATCAATATCATGAAAAGGCTTTTCATATCAGATTATGCCCTTTTGACTATATTACGAAACATAATTCATTGTTCTAGCTATTCCATTATTTGAGGGGAAATCAAATGAATTTAATTCTCTAAACATTTAAGGGAGAACGTGTTTCTTTATTCTGCAATTATGGCAATCTCAAATTACTGAGGGAGAAAGAAAACTTGCATTTATTGATCACTTACAAATTTAGCATACATAATCTTATTTAATTCATATGACTAGGATGAAAGTAAATATACTGAACCGTCGTTTAACCAAGTGAAAATAGAAAAGCCATATAGCTGGCCCAAATTCACTGAGGCAGCAGAGCCAGGAGTAGACAAGTTCTGCCAAAGGCCATGTCCTTCCTCCAAAACCATAGTTTTTCACTTCAGCAGAGGTCATGAAGGTGACCTTAAAACCGAAGATATTTAAAAGAGAAGGCAGTTGTGAACACTTTTTTATAGATCCTATTGTTACATCCATTGCATTAATATTCCCATGAAGAATCGTCTCTATATGCTTTCATACAATTCATCAAAAACCATTAAATCAATAGGCACTCATAGCAGTTTTAAATCAAGAGACACCTCTCAGATGAAGAGCTACATTTTAAACAAATTGCTTGATAATTCCATTAAAAGGAACAAAAATAATGTAATTGGCATTAATGAGGTTAGCGCCTTTCCCCATTCATTTATTTTAAATGTATTTTATTGTGAAATATAACATAAATACCAAAAAAGCAATAATTTTCAAAGTACATTTTAATAAGTTGTAACCGAAGAGATTTCAAAGTCTGTTATGGGTTACCATTCCACATTTTCAGGTGTTTCCTTCTAGCTGCTCCAAAGCACTGGAAGCTAGAAGAAATATCATTATAGTGATTCAGTAGTCATACTCATTTGTAAATCCTGTCATCTGTGTTACAACTCCTCCTTCTCCTTTTATCCTATTCCCAATCTATAGGAGTCTATGGGCCGTGCCTTCTAATCTTTCATGTGGTATCAGCAATTTAGAATTGAGGGATGGAGTTGAGAGGCTGGTCCTTCTGGATTTCAGGACTTCTCTGCTCTAGGAACCCTCTGGAGTTTATAGATTTCAGGAAAGTAAAGAACACCTAAGGCTCTAACTGAGACTCTGCAAAAGTGTCATATATTAAGTTTACTTTCCTAAAACTTATAACCCCATTCGTTTTATGATAGACCTTTTATAGTCTCATCATCAAATCATATTTGTTACACACTGTATTTCACGGAAGGGTAGGATTTCGGCTGAAACATGAAGATACATGCAAGGCTTATTGAGGAGTTAAAAGGTCATGAGCCACTGAAAAGAATAATTGTTAAAAGCTGGTTTTCCTGGGGAAGGGTATTCGAATGGGTGAAAGGGAGACTTTCACTTTTTATTTTTAGTATCTTTTATTTAAGAAGTCATGAGCCATTTTAATTACCATAGAGGTGTTAAAAATATGTCCTTATGTATTGATTTGGAAAATCTTTGTATTCATTGGTACAAAGAGTGGGATGAAATAAAAACTCTACAGGTATTCTGTATGACTTGAATTTTATTCCTCTTAAGAAACCACACACACGTTTATTTCTTCCCTTTCAAAATGTCTATTAAAGTCTACTGGAAAGGCAAGGAAATGAAGACTTGTTTATTGGTGAAGTCTTTGATATTGCTATTAATTATATAATGGTTATGTTACAATTTGCATACAGAAATCTTGTTTTACCACGTATGGGAGAAGAAGATTCTTTTCTCTCATCCCCCCCATGTGAAAATGAAGCACAGAAAGGTGATCAGCTCGGATCCGCAGTGAGTTGTGCAACATGCCCAGAAACCAGACTTTGAGTCTGATAATCTTCCAGTAGGTCAAAGTTTCACAAGACTTCATCAGCCAGTAGTTTTTGTTTTCCATCAGTGATCATTTTAACCATATCCCTAGATGACTAACATTTATAATAGCCTTTGAACCTCAAAATTAATTGCACTTTCTTTAGTGAGCTTGCAGGGCCTTATAATAGGCTTTTGTGGGTAATAACGATGTTCAGAGGAAAAACGGGTAAAACTATGTTCTAATATTGAGATTAACATTTCAATATTTATTGGGACTCAAAATGCTGTCCAACTTCTCCTGAGCTTTAAACATGAAATGCACATTGTTCCACATTGCAAACCTAAGATCTGGAAGTTTTTCGACTTACTCATTTGACTTGGAGTATTTAAATCATTTTCATCAAATAATACTTATTATACACTATATTTTGTAGAAGGGCAGATGGATTGGTAAACATAACTGCACTAGAAGAAAGACTTTTTTCCTTATTAAATAGGCCATGAGCCATTTTAACTACTGTAGGGGGTGGTAACTATGTTCTTATATACTGATTTGGAATATCTAAAAGTGAGCAAGCACAGTCTTGCTAAGGAAACACCCATGGAAGTGTTAAAGGGCTTCCCACTCCTAGCATAAAATCCTAACAGATATGATTGATTGAGCCACATCCAGAACGATTGTGTCTGCCTTTCTATACTTGAAAGAATGTGATTTACCTTATGAAAAGCCCCTATGTCAATGAGAGGAAAGGGGTAAGGGTATGTGTGAGTTTTTTCTTTTTTCTTTTTATGTCTTTTTTTGGAGTGATGCAAGTGTTCTAACAAATGATCATGGTGATGAATATACTACTACGTGATGATATTGTGAGCCATTGATTGTACAACATACACAGAGTGTTTTGTATGTTAAGAATTTCATCTTTGTATATTGTTTTGGTTTGATAATACAAAATAAATTAAATTTTTTAAAAAACTGAAAAAAAAATATTTTTAACCTATGGCAAGTGGCTCCATGGCAGAATTCTTGCCTGCTGTGCCTGACACCTGGGTTTGATTCCCGGAGCCTGCCCATGCCAAAAAAAACAAGGCCCTATGGCATATATCTATCAGTCTATCAATCTACCAATGTATCAGGGCCATATTTATTCTGGCAGACATTAAATAATGAGATTTATTATTACAGCCACAGAGGATATCTCTCCTTGTAATATTATACAGATAGGTTACGTGGATATAATTTATAGTTCACTTTGTCTTACAACATAATGCTTTAACTAGATCTTTGGCTTCTGGCACAAAATTTGAATACAGTAAAAACATAAACAATTATTTAAAAAGAAAAAACTTCACAAAAGTCTTAGGGATCCAATTATACAATGCTGTATAATACCAATATGCGGGGGTTTTCCCAGAACACCAGAAAAATCAATTAGGGTAGGATCACATCAATTTAAAAAGCAATTATCAACTTTCCCTCCCAACTCAGGGTCACATTTCATGCTGGTCAAATACTTAATTTTAAAATAACTGCTGAGTTGAACTTTGATTAGCAAGGCCACAAATCTGAAGGAAATTTGTGAAGGTTCCTTGAGGTCATTCTGTGAAATTAAAAAAAGTAATTTAAAAAAAAAAAATTGACTTCAGAAAGGGCCAAGACCATTTTAAAACCAGCTGGCTTGCAAGTTCAACTGACTTGTCGTTGCTCTACTCCACAGTTAGGAACCATGAGAACAACTTGTTCTGAATCTTCTGGCTGCCTCCCATGCAGAGTGAGCATTGAGTATCTTTGTGATTAAATAGCATTTTATTGGCTTTTGGCTTTCTTTTCTCCCACAGAGCCGATAATTCTTTTTTCTTTTTAATAGATTTATGATCAATATCAATTCTTCCTCTCAAAGTATATATATATAATGGCAAAAGAGAAATTGGGGATTGATTTTATACTATATATTTATACCCTTGTCAGTACCTACATCTTTAGGATGAATCTATACCAAAGTAATGTGTGTTTCTATATTTATGAAAAGTGTTCCCTGAAGTTATTGTCTATATTTCAATATTTAGGTTACTCATCCTACTAATAGATAACCATGTGTCAGCAGTTCATTTTAGTTTTATTTAAATAGTTTTAGGAAGGGAGGGCTGAAAGAGCTTGAGTTTTTAACAAGAGAAGACGAAGATTTTAAACACGATAGCTCTGATAATCAATGTGAAAAAAACATTATATTCTTGAAATTCCACAGGGGAAGGTGCTAGCAGATCTGCTGGACCAAAGGAATTTTTAAACAGCAAATTAATAGATAAATGATATCTCTTTGGATCCTCTACCCACCGCCTGCCTCCCCACTACCCTTTCCAGTTTTAACTATTTTTTTTTACTAATTTCTCGTTAATATTGTTACTGGATGAAACATCAAAGCAGTGCCCCCCATATTTATTTATATCAACTCAGGAAAAAGCAGAAAGGAACACTTTTATTTTTAACTTAGTAAAATTCAGATCTTTAACCCTCTCAATTGTGTGCCCAAGGCTGGAAATTTGAGCTCTGACTTGCAATTAATATTAATTCTTTACAACATTATATAAATAATCTGCCTATGCTCTCCCAAATAAAATATGAATAGTGGAAATAATGTTTCCTAGCCTGAAGATATTGTGGCACTTGGCCTTCATGGTCTGGAGCCAAAGGGTTTAGGATAGAATTACAACTGGCAAAAAGCATTGCCAAGCATGCAAAGTAGAGCTGGAAGCTTAGCTCCACCATGTTGGAACAGAGCTTCTCCTGTGGTGATGGGCAAGGACCCTTATGGAGTCTCTCCAGTTTCTTTAAAATAAATTACTGACACATTAACATTAATCGATGTGAGGTTTTCCTGAGTCTAGGTACCTTATGTATATTATAGTATCAATAGTATAAACTGTACAGAAAAATTTTAACTATATTGGTTTAGCTTCAGAATTATTCATATTGCATTCCTTTCCACGTATTCTCGAGTCAATATTTGAGAGTATTTTTGGCATTTTTACATAGTGGAACATGAATGGACATTCCTTCCAGTGACTAATCATTCTTTTTCATATATCGTATTAGGAATAAGTCTTGCTGCTACTCCCACCAAAGTTACAACTGGGAAGCAAGAGGAATAATGTTCACCTTGCCCCTGCCCCACAACTTAAAACTAAATTTGCTTTGAAAAATCATTATCAACTTAATGCTATATTTAATCATGAGGGAAGGACAAGAAGGAATTCTCCTTTTTTAATCAAAATTCTCTACCCTCTCGAATCATTTTTATGCCAAACTTTCTTGTATAACCCTTTTATTCAAAACTCTCTACCCTTCCCAAATCCCCATAAGAGATGCAGGAAATTTGGTTTTGCTTTTTCAGAAGCAGATTTCGTATAAGAATAACACAGAAATTTCTCTTGAACATATTTTTCCACAACCAAGCTGGTGAATCAGATCATTACAAATCAAGACTAACTAAGACAAGCTAAATATTGAACTCTCAAGAGCCTCTAGAAATTTGATCTCTTACTGCCTTTTTGTTGTATTGATAAGTCATTTATATTAAAAACTGATAGAGCATCCAATATCATTTCTTCATTACTTGTCACTAGCACCCAATTTTGGTAAACAAATGGGTAAAAAGATTATGCATTACCCAGGGTTTCATCATCCTCCATGCTGATTCACTTCTTTGGAGTCAAGACACAGTCTGAAGTCATTGAATGGAGATGATGAGGCTGATGCTTCACAAAATAGAAAATTAAAATAGTCGCCTAAAACTCAGGCAGAGAATCCTTACTGATTATTACCAACTTGTGTGATGATTTAAAGGAAAGCCCAAACTGGATGGTCAGACTCTAACTTTATGTTTTCCATTCATGAGTCACAGAAGCCACAGGTTGCACCAGAGCCCCCCTCCACTCCACCCCCAGCTGTCTCATCGCCTTGTGTGTAGGAACCAGCTGCTATGATGCCCTGTATTCACCTGATGACCCTGATGACTAAGGCATCCGTGCCAGCTGCAACAGTGACCACACTGATGGTGTTGGCAATAGTCCCACAGTTGTGTGTGTCAGATGGGATTGGGGAGCAGTGAATTCCAAGGACTGGAGCAGTAGAAAAATTCCATTATAGCTTGTCCATCTTGAATTCTAAGAATATGTTTTCATAACTTGGAGGAGAACCAAATCATGGGGGAGGGAAACCCAAATATTGACTTTATTTGCCAATGAAGAGGTCATGCTGATTAATTATCCAAATGTAATTTTCTAATGTTGAGCTCTACAAAAGGTCGTGTGAAATCAAGTTACTATTAATGGTTATGTTAGAATCTGAACCAAGTACTTAAAACAATCTTCTCTAGGCTTTTCTATAGCTGCTTCTTAGATCTAAGAGAAATTGCCTGATCTGAAGATAAAGATTGCTTTTCTGAAAATTTTGAGCCTGATTTCTAATTCCTTTTGCTGCTCCCCAGATCCTGAAAAACAAGTGTTGAGAATGTGAATAATTTCACAAACAGAAGTGTTTGAACTGAGAGCAAGAGTAGGTACTCTTGCTGTGATCTGAATTTTCAATTTTCTCATTCTTCCAAAATCCTCTTTTCTCAAAACATATCATCCTTTGATTTAACCCTTTAGCTTTCTAATATAGAAAGCCATGTCCTCTCCTAAGATATGTAATGTCAATAGTTATAAAAATATAAACCTCTGCTCACTTTTTATTTGGTAATAGCATTTTTATCTTATTTTATCAAAAATCATTTTCCACAGAACATCTCAGAGGACAAGTACTTTTTAGGGATCAGGAGTATGCACGTAGAACAAAAAGCAAAGTTTAGTTCTTACTACCTGACAAAGAAATAAACTGATTACATTCCTAAAGCATACAAACAAATGTTTTAGAACTTCATATTTTATCCAAATCCACTAAACTGAAGTAGACATTGAAGAGACTAGGTGGAAAACTAGTTAACATTTCAACAAATAAATGGAGGTCATCTTTCTGAAATTGAATAGTTTGGCTTGTACAACTCTGGTTATATATGAAAGGCTAGTGTTAGTGCATGACACACTGAAGTAACTGCTTGAGAACAATTTGCCCATGTGGAAAAATAGGCATTGTAAGTTTGCTAAGTTGAAAGTAAGAATGGTGGCTTGAGAAATGGGGAGAAAAGAGGAAATAGTCGGAGAGATTAGTGTTGTTAAGTTAGTTGCTGTATCACATGAAGGAGCCAAGGCACAACAAAGAAAACTTTCCACGAAAATATACATATGCATATGAAGCAAACACAAACATCCAGAACTCTCACACAGGTTTGTGCATGTGAACACCTTTTCCATTCTACTTGGCCTAGAAATTTTTTTTGAGATACATCATCATTTGCATCATTGAAAATCAATTTTATTAAACATGGTGCTAAATCCAGTTTAGAACCTTGCATAATTCATATGTTATGATTAGATTGTAAAATTCAGTAATAGAGAACTTTTCTCTTTCCTGCTTTTTGTGTTTCTTCTGAGGACCCATTAATGTGCTCCTAAATGTAAGAGATACTTATTGACCACTTTCCTATAGGCTGGTTCTATATGATTCTGTCATTCATTCCTTCAGTAATCATTTGATGAGCACATTGTATGCACCAGACACAGTGCTAGGCTCTAGATAAACCAGGTAGTGAAACAGACTTAGTCCCTGCCCTCGCGGATCCTACAATACAGTAATGAAGCTTACATGGAGAGAACATCTGCTGACGCACACTTTATCTAATGAAGACACCTGCATTTATATAAATGATTTGATTAACGTTTCTCCAGATGGTCTTTAGACTGACTGGAAGTCTGCTAGTTACAAACCAAGATTTTCTTCTTGTGCATGACACTTTCAGTGGGAATATTGTAAATCACCTTTAGTGCCTTCAGAGAAGACTGGTGATCTATCTTTTGTTTCTCAAAGGGGAGATTATTGACTGAATGTTCCCAAGGCCATTCATGTTGGACTGGCCCCTGTATACTTTGGTTGTTGATTATCTTTCTCAAATTGTAGAAAATGTCATCAACAAATTGTGAAATTTTTAAACATCACTGACAACTGCAATTACACTTAAATCTGTCTTCAAGTTCCATGAGTCATATGAACTTGTTTGCCCTGCTTCTAACCCCTCACTAAGTGTGTGTTTATCCCTTTGGGTAGGCCACCACTCTATCCTTATTGTCCCCCCTTCGTGACTCCCTGTGTTCATCCCTCCTGGTCACTAAAAAATCTTGGACTGTTTGTACCTGCTTCAAGAATCAGAGAGGACTGTTACTTTTGTGGTTACTCATAAAAGGTAGAGTAAGGAGATGAATGGAATGGGACTTCTTCAACATATACTTGTGACAGAATTTTGATTTCTGAAGCATGAGAATACATTACCTATTCAAAACAAAAACAAATGAAAATTTTAAAGGAAAATGAAGAGAGTAAATTGGTAAGGAAATGTAAAATGTTGAAGAATGCAGCACAGACATTATTTCATCCTCAGTCATTTTTCTTTACATCATCTTTCTGGACCCAGATCTTTCCCTGGGGTCATTTATGAGATTCCTAGTTTAACCATCCACCAACAAAGAATGGTAGTAAAACTGAGTCAACAGAAGGTCCTTGACATTTAAGTTCAAGGACCTTGACAATCTTTCAAATTTTTTCTTTGATAGAGTTTAGTATGACCAAGTTCAGTTTTAAGTACTTCATCCATCTTCCTTGATCAGATCATCTTCCTTGATACAAGACTCACTAAGAACATGCTAAGCTTATTGTTCCAACTCTATAGTTGGCCTGTGTTAGAGGCTTATCTAAAAAATCAGGTGTGTCACATTTAGGCCTTTGTGATTTCAGTGCTGTGTTAAAGAGGAAGAGGATGTTAGAAAGTTTGGTGGGGGTGAAGGTAGATGGTAAATTATGAGTAAAAATAAATGCAAAATAATGCTGGCAGGAAGATAGCAATAACTAAGGCAGCATTGCCATGTATCCACTTAAGGAAGGGCTATTAAATAATGCCTATATATGTATACTTACACCAAACTGTTGTGGGACAGGGATTAACTTAGTGTATGGTTGTATTCTTGGAAGATTTTTCAAGATTTTTTGTGTGTACGTGCACATATGTATGTGTTGTTAAAGTCTCACTTCTAGCAAACTTAGAATAACCTATTTCTTGTTACTCTATCTCAGTGATTATAGAAAATGTCTCTCTACACTCAGGGCTGGCAAGAATTTAAATCGAAAGCATGGCATGGCTGCACAATGTGCTTTTCTAGATGTACAACCCTTCCCCAGGCAGAACTAGCACAATAAATTGGTTTAAATGGTTGGCTCCATCTGTGTGATAAAATTGTGTCTGACATCTGTTTAATGAGCACATGATGCTGAAAAAGAAGGGAAAGCCTCAGTATGGAACGAGATGGAATCTGGGGGAGGGGGGGAGGGACACTGCACTGAGTGTGTATGTACAGACTCACAAGCTCACACAGTTTACCAGTCTTGTCAACTGTTAGTACCTTCTTTTTATCTGGATCCTGTTAGCTTGAGATTTGTTCTTAGCTCATGGAAAAGGTCTCCCTTTGTTTTCTTCCTACAGATAGGAGTCTCTTGGCAGAGGCCTTCAAAGGCAGTTAAGTCGGTAGCATCATGGAAATTTGGCAGCAAGTTGAGTGCTTGCAAAGATATAAACATTAGTTTAGGTTATTTTCACAGGCAATTGTTCCACAATTTTTCATCCCTTTATTTTAGCAGTTAGCGTAATTGCTCACAACCATGGCTTGTCTATTCTTATCATTGTGTAGTCTGTGTAACTATGAAATTTAAATTTAAATTGGATATATAAACATTCATTGCAGAACATGAATATATCATCTAAAGGCATTCTCAGTTGTTCAGTTTATACCTCTTTAAACTCAATACTAAAAGCCAAATTGAGGCCTTTGATGAAATAAAAATTGAACTGGATTATTTTTATGTATTTCATATCTGGTAATTTTGTCTTTTTGCCTTTTAAATCATTTTAATTGCTTTGAGTGTTGTCAAAATGAATACTCACGCTAATCTAGTATAGCTACAAATAGGAATTTTTTGGCTCTAAAAAAAAAGAAGAGGGGCAGGCCATGGTGGCTCATCAGGCAAGAACGCTTGCCTGCCATGCCAGAGGACCCAGGTTCAATTCCCGGTGCCTGCCCATGTAAAAAAAAAAAAAGGAAGAAAGAAAAAAGAAGAGGATCATATTCTAGTTAACTTAATCCACCCGACATCAGTTGGGTTTTTGAGGCGTGATACAGGTTCATATAGAAAGAATTAGGACCTGGTGTTGGAGTAGTGTCTCACATACTAACAGTCATGAAACTGAATTATTTTATATTTTGTACTTTAGAAACACTGTGATGCATCAAAGTCATATAAAAATGGGTCTTCTAAGGTTATATTTTCTAACGGTACTTTGAAAAACAATTAAGTTCTCAAATTAAAGTCAATCTTAAAAAAAATTTAAGTGTAAAATTACTTACCCCCTATTTTCCTATGCTGCCACATAATAGCCACCCTTTCATTGGTATCAACTAAAAGTGGAGATGGGAACAGAACTAATAAATTTTGAGCACGTTTCATGTTGGGTGCTGCATTTAGTGCTTTGTATATGCTCTTTTGTGCTAAATGCTTTACTGCACTTATGATTTCATATAATACTAGCAACAACTCAGTGACAATATCTTTTTTTAATGTATGAAAAATTGTGAGTCTCAAAGAGTTTTCTCAAGCCAGACAATACATCAATTATCACAGTAGAGATCCAAACCAAGGTCAAAATTGTTTAGCAACCTTATAATTATATTGCTTTCAATGTCTAAAATGCTCTCTCAAGGATAGGAATTGTAATTTAAATAATACTTAAAGCAAGAACTCAGGGCATCACAGGCATACCTTCGAGATATTGTGGGTTCAGTTCCTGATCACTGCAATAAAGTGAATATTGTGATAAAGTAAGTCACACAATTTCTTTGGTTTCCCAGTGCATATAAAAGTTATGCTTACACTATACTATGGTCTAGTAAGTGTGCAATAGCATTGTGCTTAAAAAAACACAATGTACATACCTTAATTTAAAAATACTTTATTGCTAAAAAATGCTAACTATCATCTGAGCCTTCAGCAAGTCAGATTTTTTGCTAGTGAACGGTCTTGCCTGATGTTGATGGCTGCTGACTGATCAGGGTGGTGTTTGTTGAAGATTGGGGTAGCTGTGGCAGTTTTTTAAAATGAAACAATGAGGTTTGCCATATTGACTGACTCTTCCTTTCATGAAGAAGTTCTCTGTAGCATGCAATGTTGTTTGACAGCATTTTACCCACAATGGAACTTCTTTCAAAATTGTAGTCAATCCTTTCAAACCCCACTACTTTGATATCAACTAACTTTATGTAATATTCTAAATCATTTACTGTCATTTCAATGATGTTCACAGCATCTTCACCAGGAGTCAATTCTATCTCAAGAAACCACTTCCATAAGAAGCAACTGTTCATCTGTGAAAGTTTTATCATGAGATTTCAGCAATTCAGTCCCATTTTCAGACTCCACTTCTAATTCTAGAGCTCTTGTCCTTCCACAACATTTGCAATTACTTTCACTAAAAGTCACCCTCAAAGTCATCCATGAAAGTTGGAATCGACGTCTTCCAAACTCCTGTTACTGTTGATATTTTGACCTCCTTCCATGAATCACAAATGTTCTTAAGGGCATCTAGAATGGTGACTCCTTTCAGAAGATTTTCAATTGACTTTGTCTAGATCCATCAGAGGAATAACCATCTTTGGCAGCCATAGCCTTACAAAATGTATTTCTTAAATAATAAGACTTGAAAGTTGAAATTACTCCTTGATCCATGCACTACAGAATGGATGTTGTCTTAGCAGTCATGGAAAAAGCATTGCTCTCATTGCAAATCTTCATCAGAGTTTTTGGGTGGCAAGGTACATTTGTCAATGAGAAGAAATATTTTGAAATGAATCTTTTTTTCTGATCAGGAGGTCTCAACAATAGGCTTGAAATATTCAGTATACCATGTTATAAACAGAGGAGCTGTCATCCAGGCTTGTTCCATTTCTATAGCACAAGCAGAGTAGCTTTAGCATAATTCTTAAGGGCCCTAGGACTTCCAGAATAGTATATGGGCATTGGCTTCAAGTTCAAGTCACCACCTTCATTAGCCTTTAAAAAGACAGAGGCTTTGAAGGCAGGCTTTGACTTCTCCCCTCTATCCCTGGAAGTCCTAGATGGCAACTTCTTTCAGTAGAAGGCTGTTTCATCTACATTGAAATTCTATTGTTTGTTGTACCCACTTTCATCAATTATCTTAGCTAGATCATCTGTATAATTTGCTGCAGCTTCTACATTAGCACTTCACCTTGCACTTTCATGTTTTGGAGATAGTTTCTTTTCTTAAATGCCATGAACCAGATTCTGCTTGCTTAAAACTTTTCTTCTGCAGCTTCATCACCTCTTTCAACCTCTATAGAATTGAAAAAAGTTAGGGACTTGCTCTGGATTAGGCTTTAGTTTAAGAGTTTGTCTTAATGGTTTATCCAGTCCATTAAAACTTTCTCCATATCAGCAATAGGAATGTTTTTCTTTCTTATCATTCGTGTGTTCCCTGGAGTAGCATTTTTAATTTCCTTCAGGATCTTTTCCTTTGTATTCACAACTTGGCTAACTGTTTGTGTCAAAAGGCCTAGCTTTCTGCCTATCTCAGCTATTGATATGCTTTCTCACTAAGTTTAATCATTTCTAGCTTTGATTTAAAGTGAGAGACATGTGACTCTTCCTTTTGCTTGAACACTTAGAGGTAATTGTAGGGTTATTAATTGACCTAATTTCAATATTGTTACCCCTCAGGGAATACGGAGGCCTGAGGAGGGGGAGGGAGATTCCCACCTGTGGAGCAATCAGAACACACACATTTATTGATTGAGCTCACTGTCTTAAATGAGTGCAAATCACAACACCTTACAACAATTATAATGGCAACTTCAAAGATTACTGATCACAGACCACCATAACAGGTATAATAATAATGAAAAATTTGAAATATGGCAAGAATCACCAAAATGTGACTGAGACACAAAGTGAACACATGCTGTTGGGAAAAATGGCATCTACAGACTTGCGCCTTGCAAGATTGCCACAGACCTTCAAACTGTTAAAAAAAAAAAAAAAAGGAAGAAAGAAAGAAAAAAGGCAATATTTGCAAAGCATGATAAAGCAAAACACAATAAACCAAGACATACCTGTATATGCTTTGAGGGTGACAGACACATTTGTCGGTGTTTCTTGGAGCTGTTTTGCTTTGTTTTGTTTGCTTTTTCTTGACATGAAATCTTATATGGAAAACCAATATATAAAGCATAAAAACTGAGATAATCTAGTTGAAGGAGGGGACGGTGCAAGACAAACTGAACTCCTGAAACTTATTTTCCTTTCCCAACCAGGTGGTCTTTTAGCATTTCAAGAAAAGTATTTTCAGATGAACTGCTGCTTTAAATCATGTCAGACTTTAGAATGTATGAATGTAATGAGAGCAATACTGTGTATAGACCATGAACTTGAGTATGTCACTTAATCCTGTGGATCTGGGGTTTCTAAGCTTTGCAGTGAGTGTGGATTGGCCGTGAGCTGTAGATCTCAACCCTAGGTGCACTGTAGCATTGTGGAGGAAGCTTTTTTTTTAATGTTGTTACCGCCCCCCACCCTGCCAGCCGAGATTCCAGTTTACTTCATCTTTGGATGAAGCCTGGACATGAGCATTTTTAACATGTTCTGCAGGTGATCCTCATGTGTATCTAGAACTGACACCCACTGGTCCAGATAATCATCCCGTTTCCTTTCTAAAATGGGGTGTTGGCACTGAAGTGCTCATAAGGACAGTCCTTAAGTCTCAGCCATCCTGCTTCAGGAGATTAAGGAAGGTTCATTCTTATGAATTTCATTCTCCTGTCCACATTGTTCATGGATCGGATTTAATCATATGATTGGTCTTTTCTACAAGAAGCCAGAGAAAGGCTAATCACTTAAGGGGTTCTCCGGGAAAAGAATTTATTCTTGTCCTCATCTTTCTTTTCCAGTGTTTTCTGTTGATCACTCTTAAAAGCTAAGATTAAGCTTGATTGCTTTACAAAAAGCAATTTGTAAATTCTTACAAATTGTGAAAAAGGATAATACTGAGTCCTCTATCAGAATTACTGCTTTATTCTACTGGATCCCTTAAGGCAGGTGCTGTGCCTTATGCAATGATGTCTCCCCAGAGCCGGATATAAATATAATAGGTGCTCCATATTTATTTTTTAAGTGAATGAAAGATATCCAACTCTAACCAATGGACTTTTGAAGGCCAAATAGTATTATGTGAATATGGTTCCCTCATGAAACCCAATCTAACCATTACAAGAGAACAATTTCAACATAGCATAAAACAAATGGGCAGTTAAGGTACTAAGTGCTATAGTCTCTCCCTCCCCCAAACTATATTTTTCTAATAACATAGTTAGTAGAACTATGTTATTCCAATAACATGATTAGTAGAAGCACAAAAATTTTGAGTTCAATTTAAAAACATTGTTTTTCACAATTGTTTTCTATGTGAGGTACAATATCCTTCCAGAAACTTATTCTACACTCCCCCTTTTCTTTAATGCTGTATAGCGGGGCCACACTTCATTCTTTTTCCACGTGAGTATCCCATCATTGCAGCACCATTTGTTGAATTTTTGTTTATTTGTTTGCTTGCTTGTTTGTTTTGGGGGAAGTGCATGGGCCAGGAATTGAACCGGGTCTCCTGCAAGGCAGGCAGGCATCCTGCCACTGAACTGTTCTTGCACCTCCTCTACACTTCCTTTTAGCATACCCATGGGCACAATCAAAGAACTAGTCTCTATCCTAAACATGCTCACTCTTCTAAGTTCTCACTTTAAGTTTCTGTCCTAGGTAAGCTATTGCCCCTCTATTGGTGAATTTAGATATTTTTATGCCAATATGGTAAATTTAGATATTTTTATGCCAATATATTAGTTACAACAAAATGTGAAAACTGTATGTGGCCTCACACATGAGGTGCACACGAATGTGTGGAATTGGGGTTGCCAAACAGGATTTACACTAAAATCAGGCAACAATTCCTTTAACATTAATAGGAAAACTACCTTAATTTTAATTAGATAGACTTCAACAATATGGAACAATAGACTTGGACATTATGGTGCATCATTTTTTACATTTTCACAGTGAATACATTGTTGGAAAACATGTGGTAATAATCCATTGGTACCACAGTAGGTAGAGATGTTAATGTTTCTGTGCCAAAAATAAGATTTATTCTACTAATACAAAACTCCATGGAAGCCTATATGTGTGCTTCCTTTTTACTGCAGTAAAAGTGACAAAGGGGAGAGTTTGGAAAGTGTTTATCCTTCTCTTTTCTCCTACATAGTTTTGGTTTATAGTTTAATATATGAGACATACCAGTCAACCAGTACAATTTGCTTTCACTTTTGAAAATGTGAATTCAAATCAGATTTTTTACAGGAGAAAATTAGTTTAGTAATCTCCAGTCTTGTTATGAGGCAGAGCATGCATCAATAAGTAGAATAAAAAGCATTTAGCTTTGAGGCTCAGTCTGGACAATAATGATCCTGCAAATCAGAGCTAAACTTCTAGATGTTCTGCCTGGGAATCTTTCCCAGGCCTTTTTGGCACTTATTTTTGCTGTTTCATATTTGTTATTTCATTTGTATGCCACGATCTGACACTAACTTTCATACTTGAGAAAGAAAAGGAAGATTCTTACATGTTGCTAGAGTTAAGCTCTCCAAGGAACGTAGCTCCTAATCCAGGTCTCAGATTCCCACATTTTTTAGGAAACATACATATATATGGATCATCTACAAAGATATTCAACACACATCCTTAATTCCAGAAATTGTGCTACCAATTAAGGATGCCGTGAGAATGTTTTAGGAGACATGGTTTAGTACCACACATATGAATCGAAGGAGAAACCTGCAATATTGTTTTGGTTATATTATATATGGACAACACTGAAATTCAGAAATATTAAGAAAAACAAGAATTCTTCTCCATAAATGGAGAGAATGAATAAATCACACTTTATCGTTTCAGAGTTTACAATCTGAAATGATAGTTTGAACATTAAAAAAAAAGTTGCTTTGGGGAATACTCAAACTGAAATTATTGGTGAATAAAAGTGTATTTATAAACTTGAGGATCTAGGAGATTTACAATACAGTTCAAATCTAATCACAGGAAAGACATCCCAGAGCACAAAGTGTGGGAAGTGTCTTGAATGTGTTTCATTTTTTAACTGAACTTTCAACAATAGCTTTTTCATCTAATACTCGAAGACAGATAAATATGATATGGAGTGAGTTTATGCTGTTAAGGATTTTTGAAAATATGCCAGCCATAAGCCAGGGGAATTAAAGAATGCTTTGATGAACAAAATTTTGTGTGTGCATAAGTCTACACATGCAGTAGGCTAGGATAACAATGAAAGAAGCTTGACAACACAGTCCTTCTAGAGGCATTGTGGTGTTATCAGATCCTGTCAAATAATAAGAACAACAAGCATAAGACTGAGGAAAGGGGGGGAAATACCCACGTGGTTCTATAGAATACTGGTCAACCACAATAGCACAAGCTCAACTGTCCAAGCTTAAACCGTAGACAATAAAGACAACCAATGAACAATTCATAATGTAAATTTGTAAAAAATATTTATATATAAAATAGACATTTCTAGTCCCTCATTTTCTTTCCATTTTAATAAATATTTAAATGTTTTCCTCTATTCAATTTCAGTGTCCCCAGATAAATTATTTTTATGTAGAAATATTATCCTACAAAACAGAGAAGTGGTTATTGTTAATGGTTAATAATTTAATCAATTCACCTCCAAAGCTGTCACTATGTAACAAACCAAAGAAGGGTAAACTATGATGCTGACTCTCACCAACTACTTGTGGACAAGAATGAAATAAATGAACAACTATAGACAACACTATAAAATCTCATGCAAAGTATGCAAGACTCTAGGGATTTTAGGAGATGATACCAGGGTAAAGTGGAGTGCTGGAGAAGGCAGAATTGATAGAATCTTAGAGGTGAGCGGTAAAGGTCTTTCAGAGATGAACTTGAGGAAGGATGCTCAAAGGGCATGAAAATGATGAGATGAGGCCCACCTAACAAATTGTGCCGTGAAGAACAGTGGTTGATAGAGGAGAATTGAAAGGTCAGGTCTGGGGCATGTGTGCTGGCCTTGGAAAGCAGGCCAACCTAGTTCAGTTTAGAAGGCGATAGGGAGCCACTGAAGCATTGGCAGGGGAATGCAAACTGACCAAAAGAGGAATTCAGGAGCACTCATCCAACAGCAGTTTGTAGACTGCATGACAGCGGAGCAAAAGTGGAACTGGGAAACCAATAAGGAGCCAATTGAGGATCCAGGTGTGAGACTGTGGCAGCCGGGACTGGATGGAGGACGTTTTGACTGGGTATCAGGGCCAAGCACTCTCCCCCTGTAAAGGACAAAAGTTTGTTATTATGTAATGCCCAACTACAACCAACAACTGTCTCACAGTCAGAAATTTTGTTACCTGAGAATTTGGGTTCATTTTAAAGGCATTGATTCTTTTTTTCCTTCTAAAGTAATGAGATTTATATCCCACACATTTCTAAGAAAAGAAGAGTTTCATCCAAGTTCTAATATTTGCTAAAACATTATGTGTATTACTATAAACATGCCTAAAGCATCTAGGGTAATTAATATCTTTATAAAAGAAAAAACATTCTGGAGCTGGTTGAGTTTCCGTGACCGGAGGTATTTTCAGACATTTTGGAGTCCCTTTCCTTTGGAGACAGTGATATTGGTCTAAACTGGAGATCTAAAGAAAAATATTAGAGAAGGGCTCCTTAACTTTGTTTATTAAAAACAGAAAATGATACAACAGAGAAGGAAAACCGCCCTCTTTGCTAGACCACTATACAATACATGGGCTGTATATATAGAATTCATATTAGAGAAGGATCTATTTTAAGTTTGAGTGAAAGTATTATCTAATGAATATATTTTACAGAACGAACTTTAGTCTTAATGCAATTAAATTTGTTATTCATTTTAATTTATGACTATCCTTTCTTACTAAATGCCACAGAAAATGAATTGGCATCTGCATTTTTAAGTGCATGAAAATACCTAAAATCAAAGAGAATAGTTTTTCAAATATACACAATAGCAGAAAACAGTCATGCTAAAAACTTTGTTTGAAGTCTTCATTTAGAATGCTTCAACTATTAATCACTGCTTATTTATTTATTTATTTTGGATGCATGGTTTGCAAATTGAACCCAGCTCTCCTGTATGATGAGATGAGGCCCACGTAACAAATTGTGCAGTGAAGAACAGTGGTTGATAGAGCATTCTACCACTGAATCACCCATACACCCACAGCTTGTATTTTTGAGATGGCAAGCTAAGTATATTTCTCATCAAGGCAGTCATGATAAGTTTCAGTGCCTTGTTTAAGTTCTCACAATAACCCATTAGCTGGGAAAATGACAAGAATGAACACTACTTGAATGGATCACAACAATGTCTCTCTTGGCCACCTGTACAACATTAATTCTCACGTCACAGAGTGAGTGAGTTGGCCACTTGGTATTTATTCATTCAGTGAACTCAGTAATTGTAATTGTGCCCTGGTAGATGTTTTCACATAATCTGTGAAACATTAAGAATCATTGCATCATCTAAGTTGCTCATTTTATTCCTCTCTATGACACTTACAATTATACATGAGTTATTATAAGGATGTCATCAAATGATTTGTGGGAATCAATAACAGAAACAGACCTCATTACTCTAAAGTTCCCTGAGATTTTCATATTTTACCTCCTGCTTATTTGTTGATTCTAAAACAGACCAGCTTTATCCACAGTGAAATTATGTATTAGGGCACAGAGACATTATTTTTTACGTGCAATATAAAACTTTATTGATTACACGTACTATGTGTTTATAAACAAGTATTATTTTAATCTCACATTTCACATGAATTGATAATAGTGATGCTATTCTTTTGCTTGGAATTCTTTGCTAAGTATTTATGGTATTTAAGTAATTGTATATTTTTAAATATATGTGCAGTTTGTGCAAAGTAACTTCTTTTTTTACCCTGGAAGCCATTTTCCCAAGCTTTTCATCATGAACCATTATATTGTAGCCTGATTGAAAATGTCAAATGTGTCATTTGAGCAGAAGTTCTTATGCCCATTTTTGTTTTACTGTCCCCTGACCCAGAGCATTAAACAATTTGCAGGGGAAAAGTGTCCCATTAGTCTAGAAAGTTATAAACCATTGGTTAACTATTTTTAATTCCAATCTTCAACAATCAGGTTGCTGGTAACGTTTAACTTATTAAGTTTAGACATTATCATTTTAATTTTTAGGAAAGACTCAGAACTGGGCTGTTTAGGTGCAATAGCTTTAGAGATAGCAGTGTCTAACAAGGTGCTTTGTGTAAAGTAGAAAGTAACCCACTTTATCTATATAGAAAAGAGTCTAGAACGTACTTCCATATAGAATAATAAAGTCATACTTTTGGATTTAGCTAGAAGTGATGTTTGAGCTTATGCAGATCAAGCTCCTGGTTTTACAGAAGAGAGATACCAGTTCCATGAAAATTAAGGCGCTTGCCCAAGGCCAAGTACTGGGGGCAGAACAGGGGAGGGACCTCCTTCCAGTTCTTTATGTGTCTATCACACCATGCTTCCTGTGATAGAAAAGAGAATACTTTCTACTACTTTGATATGGCATCCCAAACCCAACAGGAATTTCTTATGTCATGAGCATATTAATTTTCCTCTTCATTCATTTAAGCATATTTGTAAAAAGGAAGTCAAATATTCCCATTTAACTTAGGATCAGAAATTTTCTTTTGACTTTTCACTTTAAAAAGGAAAGTTAATAGATGAAAGGTACCCTTCCCTTAAATTTGTGATGGCAATCAAATATTTGCATTAAAGCTGAACTTTCATTAGGAAGACAGAAACTCTCCTGTGTTCAGTTGGAAAGCTAAGACTGGATCTGAATAGGTCAAGGTAAGAGGCACTAAGGAATATGGTAACCTTACAAATCAAATGCTTGGAGAAGAATTTACTCCTTACACACTATTTTTTGGAAACCCAACACTTCCTCCATAGCTCAATAACTGGCACAGGTGATTGGCAGAAGCTAACAACGGATGATTTAAAAAATAAAAAAAAAACCCACTCAATTACTTTTGAGGACTATTGTTTTGGAGGGATTTGCAGAATTTAGGGATTAAGAACTGATTTTTTTCTTTTAATATCTTGTAGTCAGAGGAAGATAGACAAGAAACAGAGCTATATTTAAGGTACACTATTTTTCCTTCGCAGTGTATTTTACTCTATGGAACGAAATTTCAGCCCCGACTTCTTTCAGCTGTGATAAAGGAGCAGGTCAGCAGTGATGAAGTTTTCCATTAGACTCCATTCACACATAGGAAATGAACTGCCACAAACCTAATAGTATTAATTTTGAGGCAGTATTAATGAATGGTATTAATTAATTTTCCCATTTTTATAACCACCTTTAGAAGAGAAACACATTTCTTGCCCTATAAATTTTTTAGTTAGTAAGTTTTTTGGGTTCTCTCAGTGATTTCATAATCAGTCCCTAGACTCTTCCTCTGTGATAACTTTTGATCGATACCATGAAAGATAAGGAAATTATGTAATTTTAAGATCTATACATAAAACAAGTGGCATCCCTTTATTTAATTAGAGTTGAATAAATCAGTAAGAAAAATGTATAGTGAAAGCCTCTGGTGCATATTTAACTCTCAATATATTTTTCATCCCTTTCTTCTTATTTTCCTTTAACCATATGAAACAGTCCAGAAATACCTACTGGGTACTCTGATGTTGTCAGAATTGTGTTATGTGCTAAAGGCATCTCAAAGGAGTAAAGGGCTTGATCTCTGCTCTAAAGATATGGTGTTTTCCACACCAGGGTCTGAAAGAACATAGGACTCACTTAAGAGAGTAAAAGAGGGTAGTTAGGAATGCTGTTCCTTGATCCAAGTTGTGGAAGTAAAGCATGCTAAAATCTCCCCCTTTACCATCACATAAGATATTCGTGGTTCTCAGAAGTCCTCCAATAAAGAAATCAAATCACTTGCATTGAACCTAGCATTCCCTAAATTTATTTAACAGAAAAACTTCATTTTTTTGAGGCAAACCTATGAAAATTTCTTTGGATACTGGTGTTCTATGAATGACATTTTGGGAAACACTGAATTAGAGAGCCATGATTTTTTTTTTTATTATTATTAAAGGCTTAAGTTTAAATTCAAAGTGCTGAAAGTGTAGAGAAGAGAAATATATGAGATAAGCTTGTAAAGAAAAGAGTCTTAGAGGAGATAAGGCTTTAAAAGAAATAAAAATATAGCTAGATAAAATTCTAACACTGGGAGGAGGAGAGGAAAACCACATATATCTCCGAAATTGTTGACAATTATTATTATTTGGGGGACAAAAGTGCAGACAATGATTACTTGGGACTTTGACTTTCTAACTTATATATTTCTCTACTGTTTTGCATTTGTCTGTTTTTACAATGTGTGGCTTATAATCAGTAGATATTTTCCCAAAGTTCACTTATCAGATTGCCTAAGGATGTGTGTAGCTTTTGACGTCCATAGTTATTTATTGATATATATGTACCCATGTATGCAATACTTACAAACAAACAGATGAGCAAAAAATATCTTGGCCAAAAATAAGTTGAAGCATCAAGATCAACCTGTATTGTGGACTTGGGCAGCACCTGTTGTTTATTCATCTCTCAAGTGTGATTGACTTCAAGGATAAGAATAAACAATGTGGTCTGTTACTAAGTTTCCCCTTTGGCTAGTCATCCAATCAGCATGTGATGGCTTTCAACCTGAAACTGAGGAGTTGAGGAGCCAACTGAAAAAAAGCCAGCTTGAGTTTCCTAACTGTAGTTTGATTTCTGTAAGCAAACTGAAAAGGAAGCACCTTGACTAGCAGAATAAAACAATAGCTGCTCATTCCCTTTTGCTCCAAATGGGTAAAAAATATTTGTCCCATCTTGTCTTCATTTAATAATTTATATTCATAGGTTGCTGGCTATCACAGCCTTCTCAATATATTTAGCATTTTTCAATCACTAAAACAAAAATCCATGTCTCTTTAAGACTTTTATTTTACTCAGAGTAAAATTTTCAGATTTTCAAATCCTGGAGTCAACAGTACTTTTTGTAGATACCTTGAATTTTTTTCCAACCATTGAATGTTGGAGATTTATTCTCAGAAGCATTAAAAAAAAAAAAAAAGTACACATGTATGTGTGTGCATTTCAGCATTTTCATTTTTTTTCCACTGGATATCAAGGGTCTTGTAGAAATCTGTTAAAAGACTGAATGATTATAGAAAAACATTTTAAAATTTGAGAACATTAAATTGCTTTCCATTTCCCAAAGCTTCCATGCAAAAGAGAGATTGTATTAGTTAAGGTTCTCTAGAGAGATACAATCAACGGGAAATATCCATAAATATAAAATTTATAAAAGAATTTCACGTGACCGTGGGAACGTGGAGTCCAAAATCTGTAGGGCAGGCTATGAAGCTGATGACTCCATTGGAGGGTTGGGTGATGAACTCCACAGGAGAGGTTTGCCAGCCAAAGCAGAAAGAAAGACTGTCTCTTTTGAATCTTCCTTAAAACCTTCCATTGATTAGATTAAACATCACTCACTGCAGAAGACACTCTTCTTGGCTGATTACAAATGGAATCAGCTGTAGATGCAGCTGATTTGATCATGATTTAATTCTATGAAGTGTCCTCATAGCAACAGGCAGGCCAGCTTGCCCAACCAGACAAACAGGTACCACCACCTGGCCAAGTTGACCATGATTTTAATCACAGGGCATGGTAGTATTAAAAGACACCCTAGGGGATCTCCTATATTCCAGGAAAACTCTTACTTTACCTCCATTGTGTATTTGCAGTCCTATTTCCCCTGATAGTCAAGGTCAGTCAACCCAGTCAGTAATGTAATCCCTTTCTTGGCTTGTTGATCCAGGGATATGAGTAGCCCAAAGTGACCAGGTGGCAGTCTTAGATTCCAGTTCAATGGAATTGTTGTTTCTCCTCGTGGAAGCACTCCACTTTTTGGAACTAAAACCTGTAGACCAGCAGAGCTCAAGGTCGCAAGGGCAGGAAGGAAAAATTTTACTAGTGGATCACTAGGGGTGATAGTGAGTCGTGCCACTCCTATTTCCACCCCTTTGTTCCTGGACCCATGGATCCTGGCTATGGGAGAAACAGCACCATACGGCGGACACTGATTCAGAACATACACAGCTTCCTAGAGAATATTACCCCAGGCCTTCAAGGTATTGCCACCTAGTTGGCACTGTAATTGAGTTTTCAAAAGGCCATTCCACCGTTCTATCAATCCAGCTGCCTCTGGATGATGGGGAACATGGTAAGACTAGGAAATTCCATGAGCATGTGCCCATTCCCACACGTCATTTGCCGTGAAGTGTGTTCCCTGATCAGAAGCAATGCTGTGTGTAATACCATGACAATGGATAAGGCATTCTGCAAGTCCACGGATGGTAGTTTTGGCAGAAACATTGCGGGCAGGGAAAAGCAAACCCACATCCAGAGTATGTATCTGTTCCAGTTCGAACACATCACTGCCCCTTCCATAAAGGAAGTGGTCCAATGTAATCAACCTCCCACCATGTAGCTGGCTGGTCACCTCGGGGAATGGTGCTATATCAGGGGCTGAGTGTGGGTCTCTGCTGCTGGCAGATTGGGCACTCAGCAGTGGCTGTAGCCAGGTCAGCCTTGGTGAGTGGAAGTCCATGTTGCTGAGCCCATGCATAACCTCCATCCCTACCACCATGACCACTTTATTCATGAGCCCATTGGGCAATGACAGGAGTTGCTGGGGAAAGAGGCTGACTGGTATCCACAGAATGGGTCATCTTATCCACTTGATTATTAAAACCTTCCTCTGCTGAAGTCACCCTCTGGTGCCCACAGAACCCACTGTGAGACAGACCTGAGCTAAAACTCCATCGATCGCCTGACCTCCATAAGCCCCTACTCTGACTGGTGAACCAAAGTGATGTTTTGGGTCCCCTGGAATTAATGTCACTTCTGAACCAGTGTCTCATAATCCCAGAAATATCTGATCATTTCCTTTTCCCCAATGCACAGTTACCCTGGTAAAAGGATGTCGGTCTCCTTAGGGAAGGCTTGGAGGAAGATGAACAGTATAAATTTGTGGCAGTGTAACAGGGTTCTCCCCCAAAGGGACCTGGCCTCCCCTTCATTCAAGGGGCTCTGGGTCTGTAAACTGTCTCAAGTCTGGAAATTGATTAAGGGGCCGTGACTCTGTGTTTTTGTAATTCAAGTTAGACTTCTGTTCATTTGACCTAGAACTCTTTTGTTTATACAGCTCAAATAAGCACTTAGTAGACTGCCCATCTATTGTACTTCTAGTACTCCATGATTTACTAGCCAATGCCACAAGTCTCTGTGAGTCAGATTATTTTGACTCCTGTTTTGAGTCGCTGTCTATTATGATAGCCACGTCCACCTTATCTTTGGCAATTAAGTGCTGCCACCTGGCTTCTGCCAACTCGGGATCCGGTCATCCCCATTGTGTTTAAGGATTCCAGCTCAGTTACAGCAGTTTCCACAGTAATATCTGACCTACAGAGAAGTGCAACTACAGAGCTCTCCAGGGATGATGGCGCTAGTCTCACAAATTTATTTCCCACTTTTCTGGTAAAAGGTGCATCCTCCAGACATTCCCAAAGCCTGGGGTATAAGAACAGGCTTTGCATGATAAATCCACTCTAACATTCCAATCTCTCTAAGCCTCTGGATCACCTCATCTACATTATACCAGGGCAGTTCTGGCATTTCAACCTCAGGTAATATCAGCCACCTTTTGACCCCTGTTTCAACCAACCATCCAAACAAACCGTTAATGCCTCTTCTAAGCCCTCATGCCTAACGTTGAATGCCTTAGTGATAATTAGTGGGCCCATATCAATAAATTCAGCCTGATCCAGCTTTATATTCCTCCAACAATTATCCCACACCCTTGAAATCCATTGCCAAACATATTCCCCTGATTTCTGTCTATATAAATTGGAAAACTCAAACAGTTCCTTTGGAATATAATGTAGCTCCTCTTGGGTGATACTTTGTTCCTCACCTTTTAGGGCCTGTTGGGACTTTAGTCTAGTCGTAGGTCTGGAAAAAATGAGGGGTGATGGGGGTGGGTCATGAAAAGAATTAGAAGCCATTTGCTTCAGGGCATTCATTTGCAGTTTCATCTGGTGAAACAAGATTAATCACTCTAGGGCTAATCCCTTCATGTGGAGGTTTGGTGGCCAACTCCTCAAGGAAGGTTGGAGGTGGGGCAGTTATGTCCTCAGGGCAGACTATTACAGGGTTATCTAGAAAAGACTCAGCATGACCTAGGGTTTCAACCTCTCCACCGACATCATTATCAATCCATATGTCGCCATTCCATTTTTCAGTGTCCCATTCTTTTCCAATCAATACCCTCACTTTAACAACAGACACCATGCAAGACTGAGACTTCCATTTACATTGTAAAGTCAGTACTCTAAAAATAAGATTCTGAGTCTCAGTTTTAGAGATCTCAAGTCTACGGCTACAAGAAATAAAATTTTCCTTCAGGACACTCATAGAAACGTTTACATCTGTCAGACAGCACTTAAGCTTCTCATTTGAAGCCTTAAGCCCATCCCTTTCACTCATAAAAATATACAGTGTATCTAACAGCAACCAGCCAACATCTCTATACCTCCTGTTTCTACAAAACTCCGTAAAGGAGTCAAAAATATTGTCCCCCAGAGCCTGGCTTCATACAAGCAAAGCATTGGAAGAATCAAATGGTGATATTTTCACTATATCTTTTGCCAACTCACCCCATGGATTGGCAATATCATTCTGATTATGGGAATTAGAATCCTTAGTGCCTTTGAGTCCAGTCAGAGTAGAAAACCAATCATAAAAACCCATTTTAAGATTCTGTTTCTTAAGAACCACTCCTGGTACCAAGCTGTATTATTAGGGTTCTCTAGAGAAACATAATCAACAGGAAATATCCATAAATATAAAATTTATAAAGTGTCTCATGTAACTATGGGAACATAGAGTCCAAAATCCATAGGGCAGACTGTGAAGCTGATGACTCCAATGGAGGGTCTGGATTAACTCCATGGGAGAGGCACGACTGCTGAAGCAGGAAGAGAAACTGTCTCTTCTGAATCCTCCTTAAAAGCCTTCCATTGATTAGATTAAGCATCACTCATTGCATAAGGCACTCCCCTTGGCTGATTAAAAATGGAATCAGCTGTGGATGCAGCCAACGTGATCATGATTTAATTCTATGAAATGTCCTCAGCAACAGACAGGCCAGCACTTGTCCAACCAGACAAACAGGTACCACCACTTGACCAGGTTGACACATGAACCTGACCATGACAAAGATGCTCTTGTCAAGCACTTAGAATTTTATGGTGATGTAAAAGTTTCTTGACAGTGATTACAAATAATAGTACCTTGCTAATTTCCTATTGCTTTTCTTTCAAATATGGTTTCCCACCAAGAAACATTAAATGCAGAATCAGATATTCTTCTGGTCATCTGATGCTAATTTTATTGAATACAAACAACAAAATGGGAATAATAAAAATGAAAATGCTTTTCTCTCAGGTCTGTAAATCACATATGGAGGTGCTTACAGTAGAACTTAGTTCTGCTGAAGAAATTTCAAATATATGTGACAAAAAAAATGTAGTGCTGTACATAGATGTTTTCATATGTTTTAAATCTATTTTTAAGTGAACATTTTTAAATTCACAATAAATTCTGAACTTTATCATAAATGCTTGAGTAGGAGGAAAGACACTGAAAACTGTTCTGGTGTATAACCTACAGAGCAGGAGAATCATCATTCTCTGATGAGACTGGAAACCACATTGCTGCACCTCATAGTACTTTAAATCAAGAGCTGACAAACTATGATCAGTGGACCAAATCTGGCCCACCATCTGTTTTAGTTAATAAAGTTTTATTGGAACACAGACATGCCCATTTATTTATGAATTGTCAATCGCTGTTTTTGCATTACAACTGCTAAGTAGTTGAGTAGTTTCTTCAGAGTCCACATGGGTCACAAAGCCCCAAATATTTCCTATCTGGCGAAAAAGTTTGCCAACCCCTGATCTAAACCTAAACCTTTCTCCTTTCCCACCCTCTCCTGCAGAAGGCAATAACTAGTGAGAAAAGACATAGATAGCTTAGAATCTCTTATGGCAAGAAGAGGAAAGTAATAATTTTTTTTTTTTTTTGGCCTGAATTGTACACTAGATACTTCTGGGTCCCTGCCAGCCTCATGCATTTTGAAGTGCCCAGGAATCAGAAGCCATTTCTGGCTCTTTGCCAGCATGACCTTCCTGCAGCTGCTCTCTCAACAGAAGTGGAGATGTCAGGGTACCCAGAAACAACTTAAATTTTAACTGATGGGGACATTAGCATTCATTTAGCACATCCCTGTCACCATATGGATGAGGAAACCATCATGTTTCCTTTTTTTGTTTTGTTTTCTTTTATTATTTTTTGGTTTTCGTATGTTTCCATTTTAAAAAGTAGATGAAGGGGTGCCCATGCGAACTGAGGCTTTTAGCCAAACATTCCATACTAATACCACTTTCTAAGCTTACACCTCATGTCACCTCTTAAAATGTTTTTGTTTCAACTACATGCCTGAAACAATAACAAAAAAAGTTAAGTAAATATCTCTAAATGTTAGATACATCCACAGTTTGGCTTTTTTTTTTTTTTTTTTTTTTAATGCATGGGCAGTCACCAGGAATCGAACCTGGGTCTCTAGCATGGCAGGCAAGAACTCTGCCTGCTGAGTCACCGTGGCCCCCCTTGTCTCATTTTCTTTTTAACTGATGTTCATATCTGCATGGAATCTCTAACTTCAGTGTTTTGACCAAAAAAAAAATAAAAATAATCCTTGATGCCTATCTATCCAGCTTCACCAAGATAAAACATACTCCTTACTTACTTACTGGACCCTGGAGGGTTGGCTACAGTTTTTAAAGCTGACGGTGAATATATTTTTGGAGGCAGAAAATGCATGTTGTTTAGTGTTTCTCCATTGCTTGCCAACTTTTCTGATCTATAAAATACTTCAGTGATTCCACACACTGTGAAGCCAGCTGCCTTTCAGCTCCCATTCAATTGAGGTCATTAAGGCCCATGGTAGGCCAATCCTACAGAAATGTGTATCTTCTATATTTCTTGGACAGGTACTTGCATGTGTGGTAATTTCAAAGTTTATGGTTATTCTTCTGTAGAAACATCTCTCTGAATCTGTTGGGCTTATTTCTCCCTGACGTTGTACCACATCATGAAGTCCACTGCCAAGAGTACGTTACTGAAAAGATTTTTATTTTCTGCTGTTTCCATCACTTTACTACTTTATTTCTGTAGGCCAAATAGACTTGAGAAAATCAGTAGCAATTCCCAGCTCCATAGGCCCCCATAGTATAACCTGGCTCTATCTGGTTACAAGTTTTGTTCTGTGGCAGCTTTAAAGCATTCTTATTGCCTGAGAAGTGACGGATCCCCTTGGACACATGTGTACCAAAAAGCTGCACTATTTCCCATGAAGTGTGAATGCGGTCAGAAAGCCTCTCAAGGAGAATCCATTTGTAAACAAGTGGATCATATGGGTCTAATCAGTTTAAAACATCCAAATTCACAGTTAATTTTTATTGTCAAATATGGTACTTTAAAACACCTTCTGTTTTTGTTTAGAGGGGGAAAAAAAGTTGTCTATTTTTATCCCCTTCTCTTTTCTTCCCAATATAATATTTATGTAAATGTACTTCAGATTTTTTTTCATTTTCAGAGCATATGATGGTTATTAACCATCTCTATATATTTCTCTATATATTCAGAGAAAGAGGCAACGACGAAGCCTCTATTGGCCTAATAAATTTACATGAATTTTATGGAAAATTCATTCAGGCCAGACAACTACTGTCAAACATCTTTTAACGTATGTTTTCAACCATTACCATAACTCACTTTCTTGAGTAAACGGACCCTTTGAAACAAAGCATGGAAAATTTAATCCACATGACCTCATAGTGTCAAAACTATTAGACTGGATCATTTTCCATGGTGTCAGCATTGAAATGATCTCTTGAAAAGATGTCTTAAAAGGGAAGACTCGTAGATTTTATAAATGTTGTCGCTCCCTCACCCTTATAGAAACTTCTATTTCATTTGTGCCTGTAATTAGCATGTTTCTCCGACGGGGCTTCTTGCTCAGTTGTGGACGGGCAGACTGCCTGTTCATGAGCGTGGCAGCCTCCATCAGCAGAGCCATTAGTGGCCATTTTAGTGATGAATTAGAATCGCTGCCTGGTCAATTTAACGGAGGCCCATTCCCGTGTTCTGACTGCAGCCAAGCAGCTTCACAGTGCTGCTGTCCATTCATTTAGGACAGCTACGAGTGGTTTCCATCCATTAGAATAATGAGGGCTAGAAGGCCAAGGCCCAGCTCACCAGAACTGCTGTATATTGAGAAGACCTGTGTCCACTCAGCCTTGAGAACATCGATGAACACATTCAAACTAGCTGCTGCATTATTCTAAGATGGACACATTCAAATGCAACTATTACATTATTCCTCAAGTAGATTTGCTTAGACATAGTCATATTGCCTGAGCACCTCAGACCTTGCTGGGCATGGTTTCATGTTTTAAGTTTCCAAATGCCTGGCTTTATGAGAGATTTTATGTGATAAATCAAGTTAAGTCTTTGTCACGTTTGCTAGATGGGATCATGAAAACCTGCAGAAACTATGTAGCAATCACGACAGTCAACAGGTATTTTAACTCAATTTGGCACTTATTTATTATATTAAAACACAGATTCTCAGTTTGGCACTACCTCATATAATCCTTAAAGCAATTCTAGGAGAGAGGCAGTGAGGTATATAGAAAAGGAAGCAGTGTGGTGTGGGCATTAGCTAGAGTCTGACTTGCCCTCTGTGGCTGTGAGTAGGCACAGGAGGTGAAGTTCCATTATTATATCACGTTATCATATTACTGCATGATAATGGGCAGGAAAGAGAAGGTATGGCCCAGAGGATCTTCTCTGGAAAAATAGAGGAATTAATGTTTTGATGCAAATTTTAAACACCAAAGAAATTTGAATGTAATAACAAAAGGGGACCATAAGTTTTAAAATAAGGAATTGGCACAATAAAAGCAGTGGTTTAAGGGAAAGTGTCTGGAAGACCGAGGCAGATGGAATGCCAAACATGCCATTGCTTTGGCTTAATGGAGCAGGGGATTTCACTTTTAAAATTTGATAAATGTCGAATTTTCAGTGAGATCTCCCCTGACCGCTCTGAATAATGTATGCTGCATGAACGATTGCAGTTATTAGTGTCTGTCCCAGGCTCTATTCTAGATGCTGGTGATAAAGTAGTGAAGAGAGAAAAGGTTCCTGCCACCATGGAGCTTACATAAAAATAAACAAAACAAATAAGTGAAATAGGCTCAGATGGCTGTGTTTACTCAGAGGAAAGTATGATATGTAACAGGAATATAAAATAGAATTAGCCAGTAATGCTTTCCTATTGTATGCACAGATATGTGACAGTGAAAAACAATAGGTTTTTTTTTCATTTTTAATTCATTGTCTGTGAACAGTACATACTCGTTTTCAATCTGAGTTATTTTTCCTGAAAAGGACCCAGAAGGAGGGATTGAAGAGGCAAAAACTTGGTTGTGATGGATTTCTAAATTACAGACCCAAACCCCTTAAGAAATTGTATTCTGTTCCCTTGATCTATTCCACAAGGCCATTCCTAGCCATTGCATCCAACCATTGACTGCAAGCCCATCAACTAAGATGAAAAACATGCCTTTGGACTGCTATCAAAAAGCAGAGATTTTCTATTTCATTTTGATTGGCCACAGTCAATTCAGTTCATTCCAGACCAAGTGAGTGTCTTCAAGAAATTCAGACTTGTGTAGCAATTAAGAAGAGTCTGGACTTCCCATCCTGACACCTCTTCTCAAGGAGGTTATAATCTTTTTAAAAGAACACAAGTTGATACAGACACAGTACATATATAGATAAAGAAACACAGAAGTTAGAAAAATAATATTTTAATAGTAATAAAATAGCAGAGACCTATGAGAGGAAATAAAATGGGTCACCTTTGAGGTTACTTTCCAAACTTGAGATTCTATGTTTGATGACGATTGCTCAGAATGGATTTGAGGTTCAAAATGAGGAAATAAACCCAGTGTTAAAAAAAAAAAAAAAAGAAAGGTATGGCATTGAAGGAAACCAATCAGAAATTCTCCAAAGAACTCAGATTTTTACATGTTTTTAAACTTAGAGAAAATGAAAGGCATGTAAGTTAAGGACATTTTTAAAAAGAAAGAAAAAAGGGCTACAATCTTTAAGCATAATTTCAGATGAGCAAAAAGCCAGATCAACCAGAACATGCCAAACAAAAAGTCTTTTTTCTTGAAAGAAATAAAAAAAGAGGACTAAAGAAGAATAGACTTACTGTTAGGGCCCAAAAAGATAACACAGTGAAATCAGAGCCATTCAACTCCTAGCCTATCCATCTTTTCCATTAAATAAATTTAAAAACTCCTAGGGATAAAAAATGTGATTAAGAGAAAATGAAAATATCAAATGGACAAAATTGGTCATTTTTAGTGAATTCATGTTGCAGGATTCAGATTAATTATAAGACATCAAAGTGTGGATGAAATTGAGAAGCATTTATTAATATTAATAAACTTTAATAAATCTTGGAAAATATAAGAGGTACCAAAGGAGCAGAATGAGGAAAATATGAGTCAAAAAGAGTAAAATAGGGGACCCTGGACTTTGTTTATTAATTAGCTTTTTAAAAACTCTTAGAAATATTCCAGATAGAATATTAAGCAAATTATTTATGAGCAATTCAAAAGCAACTATGATTACTAGAACACAATACAACATAAGTTCACAAGAGCAAACATTAAAGTATGCTTATATCCTACTTTGGTAGGCTTACCAATTTGCTATGTCAAGGAAAGTGGGTAGATAAAATGTCTTGATTTCAGCAAAATATTGGAAAGTGTTTTATAATATCCTTGAGGAAAAGAAAGAGAAAGATAGGTGGCTGATAGTACACTTGGGATGATTTGTAGCTGGACAGAATTCTCTGGAGACAAGCACAAAGTTTGTAAGAAAATTCTGAAGATAAGTGTAAGACATTTGGAGGTCCATGGAGTAGAGTTGGTACCTCGCAGTAGTAATAAAAGAATGAAGATTGATATAATAAAATGTAAAAGTGACAAATGTCAAGATGTATCAGAAATGCAAGGGAGAGAAATCCATGCATTTTAGTTTACTTTTAGCTAAATTTGAGCCAAGTGTCATTTGCTTCTTTAAAAAGAATGCAACTTTAGACAACATTAAGAGTCGCCTTTCAAGGAAAGTTTAGTGATAGCCAAAAAATCTTTATCACTTTCATATTTAAGCATTTAGTCAAGTATTCTAAATACTCTGTATCATTCAAAAAGGATTTGAGGCTCCTAACAAAATCTCTAGACAGTAAGTGGATAAAAATAGGCAAGGAGTCTGTCTTCCCACTAAACTGAAAGCTCTGTTAAGGCACAGCCCTAGTGCCTAGTACAGTGCCTATAAATATTTGTGACTAAAATAATGCAATAAAACATAAGAATAGACTAGTATAAAGAAATCAGGATTAGAGCTAATCCATAAATATGTATACTAGATGGATCTTACCAATGTTGATGGTGAGTCACAGATTCACTTTTTTTTTAATATATAATATTTTTTTTGGTATGGCAGGGTCACATTTCATTATTTTTCCATGTGAATATCACATTATTGCAGCATCATTTGTTGAATTTTTGTTTGTTTGTTCTCTTTTTCTTTGTTTTGCTTGCTTGTTTGTTTTTTGGGAAGTACATGGACCAGGAATCGAACCCGGGTCTCCCACATGGCAGGTGAGAATTCTACCACTGAACTACCCTTACACCACCCCCCAACAGATTCACTTTTGAGCTTCCTGGCAGCCAAGACAATATCATAAATATTTTGCAAGCTCACTACCTCCATAAACTAAAACCCCATCATTTTTTCATAAGCAACATAAATTTTTCTTGCAATAAAATCTTTAGAAAAATTTCCCACATGATGCCTCACTGAATGAGTACAATGTAAACTGCTGAGATACTCTGAAAATACAGTAAATTAGTTGAACACTTTTTACTCCTTCTCAAGGAAATAGCAGAAAATAAAACAGATTAGGAAAAGTAATTATATGAGGAACAAGCATAACAAGGTCCAAGCACATGGGTTATAAATGGTTGAGTTTGCTCCATGTCCTGTGGAAAAATACATGAGTGCATATCCTCAAGTCAGTCCTCCTTAAATATTATTTTTTGGAACCAAACTTCCACTAATATCTGGGCAGTAGAAAATTTGAACTTGGATTCCCCAGCAAGAATCGACAGCACAGATATTTTGCTGTTGCTTAAACCGGAAGATTATGATGGCTTGCCACACTGAGGGATGCAGTAACAAACTGGGTATTTTTAACGGGCGGTGACAAGGAGAGTGACGTGTGGACAATGCTTTCATATGCAAACTAGACAAAGATCTAGGCTTGGTATATTTAATCAGAAGACTGGCAGGGAAGTCATGATAAAACCAACTTCAAATATCAGAAAAACTCTTATATGGAGGAAGAAGATTCTAGCGGTTCTCTTGCCCTTGTCTAGCTGATTTACATTAATCACGGTCCTCTAAAGAACACTACATAAGCAGAAACCACCATTTCCCATATGTTGTGATTTCCTAACACCACACATGTAAAATGCAACATTTCATTTTTTGAAACTATTCTTCAATAATCTTGAATTTACTACTTGACAGAGTTTACAGTGATAGAATTTATTGATTAGGTTCTTTTCTTTTTTTTTTTTTTTTTTTTCATGAGCAGGCACCAGGAATCAAACCTGTGTTTAGGCATGGCAGGTGAGAATTCTGCCACTGAGCCACCACTGCACCACCCGATTAGATTCATTTTTAATATTTGTACTTGATAAGCAGAATTATACAGTTTTTAATCAAATATTTCAAATCAACCGAAATTGTCATATTTAGTTTTTCCTGATTTACAATGGAAACTGCTGTGTGGGGGGATACATTTCATATATAAAATGCAATCCCTTTATGGAAAAATTATGCAGAAAGAGCATTTTGCAAAGTACCAAGTTTAGGAAGAAAGATAAACTCAGGATGCTGGACAACAAAATAGGGCCCAGTCATTCCTTCTGATGATGAGGTTTTTAATTCATTAGGTGGAATATCCTCTGGGCAAGCACCGTGTCAGCCAGCAGGTCCACTGTGGTCCCTAATGCCAGCATGTAAGCTCTAGTCATTATAATTCATGATGCAGTCACAAAGCCTCCCATCAAATGTTCTGAAGTGCATGTTTTATCAAAGCAACACTTAACAATTTATGAAAAGCCAGAAGCAGTGTTGAATATCCTTTGGCGATCATTTCTAAAGAATTTTCTTAAAAATTCTGTATCTAGTTCCTATTAGCATCCTTTATTTTAATCCCATGATTCTGAGATAATCCTTCCCAAATGCTTTCTTAAGGAGTATAATTGACTTACATGGAAAGTTACATCATAGAAAGCCTTTATGCCACCAAAATACTTACAGAGAGCAGTTAGGAAATGTGTAGCTGCTTCAGTCAGTGATGAAGTCCATGCTTTTAATTTTCTGCTGCATTGGGCTAAGTTCGATGTGATGTCTCCTTTAAACATCAGCCCCATTTCTCTTTTCTTCATGTTTATCAGGCTGGCATTACTCATACTGTTTGTGAGTGTCTGGGGGTTGTGTGTTTGTATGAATAACAATAATGCAACTTGCCATGGTTCATTTGATGAAGCAGCAGAGCTTTTCTGAATGCTTCATTTTTACATCATTTTTATTCTTGCTAAATGGTTCTGGGAAGTGGCTTTTAAAGTGTTTGGGGAAGATGGCATCCTCTTGATAGTATCGCATCCCCAATGTCTGACGTACATGCTTTGAAATTGGGCATCATCTGTTTCACAACCACTGCATAATGTCCTCAAATAAAGCTATTTATCACGTTAAATCTGGCAAATTGATTAATTAACTGACAAAAAAAATTGATGGTGGTTTCCTTGAGTGAGCATAGAGGACTTTGAATTGATAAAATATATATATATATGTGTGTGTGTGTGTGTGTGTGTGTGTGTGTGCATTTTAATAAATGCTGTTCTTCTCCTTTTACAATAATCAGTGACTTCCAAAGAAGAAGTTTTAGATTAAAAGTCTGAATCAAAGTGAATCTCCTCAGAAATAAAATGTAAATGATTGCTTCAGCAAAATAAAGGCCAAAAGCTGTTACAGAATAATGTTGAGGAAACATGCAGACCTTGGGATTAATGTATAAAAGGAAAAAAACCTATCATTCAAACCCAGCATAAGACTGATCAGTGTAAATTAGTGGCCTGTGCCAAAATGGGCCACTTGCCTGCTAAGAGCCCCTGCCCTCCTAATCGTCTACCACAGGCATCTTATGTTTTTTGTGCCATGGATCCTTCAGCAGTCTGGTAAGACCTGTGAATCATTCTGCAGTAATGCTGTAAAAATTCATAAATATATATCACTACAAAAGAAAATAATTATATTTAAATGCTGTTATTAAAATTCATGATGCAGTAATACATATATTGCTTCATTAATGCATTAGAAAGCAACATCTAGCAATGGTTCTAATAACTACCATAGCTTTAAAGTACTACTGGGCAAAACAGTATTCAAGATGACGCTATTATAATTTGATCTACAACTATAAAATGGGATATGAAAATATCTGTGATTGCTATTTCTGACAAAGTTACCTGTACTGCTAATATCATGATGGTTTGTTGCCTCCACTAACCTAATTTTCCCAGAGGGCAACTCTGATGATATGAGTAGCCTGTTCAAAATTCTTCAACGGTCCCATTGTCTGCTGAACCAAATACAGGCCCTGCCATACTAGCTTTTCCCGAACATGGCCGCGGACTCCCCATTAAGGCATTTGCCTCAGCCTTTGCTGCAGTCAAATTTAATAGCTTTAAGTTCCATGAAAACGGGGTGAAAATGTTTTGTTTCATTTATTTCCCAGTTTGTTGCCTTTTTCATATAGAAATGGTTTCTAGAATGTGTTTCTCCAGAAACTTCTCTCGTTGAAATCCTTTCCTTTCAAGCCCATCTCAATCACCATCTATGTCAAGACCGTCTTGATTCTTTATCTGCTCCCACTTCCCCCACCTGAACGGTACCCCTCCCCCCACTCAGCCCCTTAAGCACTTTTCTTAGTGCTTACCTGCCTCTATGTTTCATTATTGTCCAATTTATTCACCTCACTAGATTATAAATTCTTAAGGGTAGGGACTTCTTTAATTTATCCTTGTATCTCTTATATAGTGTTTGGCATGGTACCTTTCCAAATTGGTACTCATTGCATGTTTTCAATTGAGTTGAAATCATTTCTAAGCAAAAAAATGAATTTGCAGAAATGACCTGCCTTACACTTCTCATTTATTGCAGAATGATAAGCTGGCTAGTGGGTGTGTACAAACTCTAATGTATTAACATAATTAGTAAATTCTAGTGATGCTGTGTTTGCATATGGCCTTCACCTACACAATCTCATGGACTAACATGCTTCTTCCCCCAAACCCTTGATTGAACTAACTTCTGCTAGGAGTTCAGTCTGAGTTTGGTTTTTCTTGGAGTACTTTCTCCAATAAGTCCTTCTCAACCTCTGAGCTGGCTTCATGGGCATGAAACCTGTGCAGTCACACAGGCCCTGCACTTAGAAGGGCTCCACATTTGGTTTCATTCTCTGCCGCCACCATCTTGAAATTCTTAAATGTGGGCGGGCCACGGTGGCTCAGCAGGTAAGAATGCTTGCCTCCCATGCCCGAGGACCCGGGTTCGATTCCTGGTGCCTGCCCACGTAAAAAAAAAAAAAGAAATTCTTAAATGTTTAACAAGGTGCCCTGCATTTTCTCTTTGCTCTAGACTCCAAAATCTATGTAGCCCGTCCCGCCCAGCCTCTTTTTTTCCTGTATGTTCCTGTCATCCCCTATTTTTTCCCCATCTTCCCATACTGAATTTTAATTTTCTGTTAACAACTGTTTCCTTCTCTGTTTGCCTCAATAGAACTTTGATTCTGTGAGGGCAAAACTTGAAAAGAACTGACCTTTTTTACTATTATATTCCCGTGGCTCAGCCCAAATCAATATTTCCGGATTGGATAAATGGATGAACAGTTGAAGGATGGAAGAAAGGGAGGAAGGAATAAGTAAATGAGTATGTCTCCCTCTCCCTAGCCCCCTGGGCAAGCTGAGCAGTGGAGGTTCTCCTGCACAAGGGTCTTTGGTTTGCACTCTTCAGATGGATATCTCTAGCAAGGACAGAACGTGGATACAGAAACTACTTTTCTAAGAAAGAAGGGTGAGATTAGAGAAACTAGACAAAATGATGACATAGAGGAAAAAGTTTAAGCAACACTCAAATATTAATAAAGGAGATAGGAAAAGGGCATGTGATGTAGCTCTAACTGTTTTGAACACAAACATAGCCATCATGAAACTCCCGCTGGGACTCTCTTGGAGAAAGAAGGTATCTTAGTCATCACATAATCCCCTGCTGGCTTTCCCTAACGTTTTCGGGTAAGCCTGGAATTCAGGGAACATATCTAGATAACGTCCATTCACCAGAGAGGAAACATCTGTCACTGTCCTTATTTGATGCCATATCATCCTCACCCCCACTTTAATGAGCTCTGAATTTCATTTTCTAATTGGTAGTTTGGGGGTCATGTAGGTACATTGAAATCTGATTTCTAGTTTATAATTTCCTGTCTTTTAGGACCAATTTAAATTTAATTTCAGGATCCCAAATCGCTAGCTGCATGAGTCAGAAGTATGAGGAGTGGTTATTAAAATCATGTACTAGGGTTGTTGTTTTTTTTTTTTTTTTTACTACTTAGACTCCTTCTCCTTAGAGACTTTTATTTAAAATGGGAATGCTTCCCTCTCAGTTTCAGAAGATAGAGCTTGGCTGACCAAGAATGTTATCAATCTCTATGAATATTAATAATTATTATCAGTATATAGTAAATGAGCAATTATGAACTTCCACTGGGATAAATATTTTAAAAAAGGAATACATGGTACCAATCGGGGATCAACAAACTTTTTCTCTGAAGGGCCACATAGTAAATTTTTTTTTCTTTAAAGGCCATACTATCTGTGGCAACTACTCACTTCTGCATTTATAGCATAAAAGCAGGTATAGACAAAACAGCATGGCTGTGTTGCAGTAATAACTTAATTCACAAAAATAGGCATTGAGAACTGTCATAATTTGCCCCTGGGAGCTTTCAGTCAAGTGTGGGGGGAAAGACTTGGAAAAGTTTTGTCAGGACAGACAAAAAGGAGGCAGAGATTAAATTTACCATGACACCAAAGAACGTGGAAACTGATATTTGAAGGAAGCGTATTGAATGGGGTTCCCAGAGATGAGTAAAAGTGAAAAGGATAGCCTAGAACAAGTAGCATAAGTTCTTGGGTTTTTGTTTTTCTTTTTTTATTTAGTTTTATTTTGGGTCTTGCTTTTCAGGACAAATAACTTCAACTTTGAAACGGGGCCTTCCCATTTACCAGATGTTTTCCTAGGAAGCTCAGCTCCCCCTCTGAATCTTGGAAGTTTGATATTTCTAGGAATAAAAATGTTGTCAGATTGATTGTAGAAAAGGCCTACTCCCAACTTCTGTTCCCTGTCATTATGAACAGACAGAGACTGGAGGCAGTGGTGGTCATTTCTCTAACAGCTTGTCTTTAAGGAAATGGAAAGTAGTATGAGCACAGAAATCATTCCCTTCCTTTTCTATCCTTGTTATTTAAAGGAGTGACAATTCAGAATCTATGAGGAATATCTGTAAATGAGTCAGTGGCTTAGTAACAAACACTTAGAACACTTGACAGTTTACTAAAGCTGCCAAACATGAAGCAAATTCTGATTCCCTGAAAGTAAGGTGGCAGCAGCACATGCTCTCCAGATAGAATAGCAAAAACAGTTCTAGACCTTTCTCAGAATCCCTGCTCAAGAAAGGCATTGTATGGGAAATTCACAGATTATTAGATTAGACATTTAAATACAGCACCCATGACACACACACAAACCCACACATGCAACCTTTCCTTCGTCAATAAATTTGCAAGAGTTTCATTTGAATTCTACATCATGTGGTATTTTGATATTCAAAATGTTTGGTCCCTCCCAGTGCTTTTAGGATTTAAACTGTGCTTGTTTAAATGGGGCTGGGGCTTTGTTTATTAGAAATAAGAAATTAAGGCTATAATGCTAAATCAGGATTATAATAAAATTTCTCCTTTTTTGTCTTACAGTTTTCTCCTTGTCTTTGGTTGCTTGATTTTGTCAGTGTTTTCTACCATTCCTGAGCACACGAAATTGGCCTCAAGTTGCCTCTTGATTCTGGTAAGTGAAACATATGGAAAAGAATCTACACAAAGCTTATAAAAGAACTGTTGGTGGGCGATGCGACAGTGGCTCAGTAGGCAGAATTCTCGCCTGCCATGACGAGACCTGGGTTCGATTCCGGGTGCCTGCCTATGCAAAAAAAGTAAATAAATAAAAAGAATGGTTGGTAACATTTTTTGCTATTCATTTTGTCCCACAAGAAATTCTATGTAGAAAAAAAAGAGTTGCTGTGAAGTATGAAAGTTTCAAAATCATTAAAATATTGGCCAGTATTCTAACCATTAGTCAATCCTCAGGAATATATTCAAGATTGCTATTATCACTATAACCTATCATTTATAATAGGTTGCGTTCTACATACATCATAAGAGAAGGCAAAATTTGGAAGCAATTTCAATTATGTTTATCTATGCTAATAACCAGATTATAAGAAGAATCAGTAACCATGAGGTCTCTCATTGTATTGATAAAGTTTACAAGTTAGAGAGTATTTTCTAATAACTGCAATTTGGCAATACTTAAGTTTAATTGACCAAGAACTATGAAAAGTGGCACCTCATAGGAAAACAGATAGCTCCTTCATGCTCTTTTCAACCAACAAACTGCATTAGGGGTTTTGCTGCTAATGCAGTTGCCTGGTGAGAAATTCTGCAATTTGCTCTGTTTCCATTATGCTGTCAATCTCAACCACACAGAATTGCTCAATTCACTTTAAAAAGGAAAAAGACCCAAAGGTATTTTAGTCTGAATTATTCTGGATCTTTTAAGATCTTATAATCTCTATTACAACTAAACTATAGCACCATGCATACTCAGATCCCATCTGATTGAAAGCTTGGTTCATTTACATTCTTTTTGACCCACTCACAAAGTCCAAAAATATCAGACTTGATAGTCTTAAGACTGTCTGAATGATCTATAAAGATTGAAACAGTTCAATCTTTCTGTGAAGCCCAACGGATTACGGGGGAAGGGGGGAAATGAGAGACATGTAATATGGCTATATATTCTAAAAAACAGAGACTGGTTATGTATAGCAATAAGAATTTAATTTACAAAATTATTCTTATCATGAAAATGGAAACTGAAAGGCATCAGAAGAAGAGTTCAGATGCTTTTCATAACTGTGTTTTAAGATGGCTAGTTTGTGCTTGAGGTTGCCAAGACATCAAGTCTTCCAGTCCAATATTAGGGAGAAATAATTTTTGAACCTGGAAAAAATATATCCCAATTTAATTCCATGCCAATTGTGTTCAGGAATGTATTGCTATAGTATTAAGATTACTGTATCTGATGAATAAGAAAAAAAAGACAAAAAGTTAATAATAGGGGAGGGGGTATGGAATGTTTTGGGTATTCTTTTTCAACTTCTATTTTTACTTTTATTCTTTTTATTTATTTTTTGTATTAATGAAAATATTCAAAAATCAATTGTGATAATGAATATGCAGCTATATGATTCTGTGAACCACTGATTGTACAATTTGATGATTATATGGTATGTTATATATAATATATCTCAGTAAAATTGCATTTAAAAAAAATTACTGTTTCAAAACCCATGATAGAGGACATATAGACCCAGGAGCACATCAAGGGTTTGTTCCATTTACAAGGTTTCCTTCTGGGTATCAAGTAGGCTTTTAGCCTCCTCCATTTCTTCACAACTGATCTGAGCCCATGGTTCAAGGCACAGCTGACTTTTAAATTCATGTACAGAATTATAATCAGGAATTATAGATTAGAAAATGTAAGTCTGACTTTTAGACTTAGGAACATAAAACATTGAAAATGCCATGTGTCCAGTGACATAGCTATTAAATTAACCATTAGGGATCCAGTAAAAATGTTTCTTCTGTAACCAGGTTAAGCATCCAAAATGTTAGGTTTACATCCTCCAAATATCTGCACTATAAATTCAGTCATTGTTAATATGCTTCCAGATAGTCCAAAGAAACCCATGTAATTACAAAGCACAGAGCTGATTAGTATCTTGATTTTTATAACCTGTTGAGCAGTGAACAATTGGTCAGAATTTAGTGGCTAGAATGCATTTTAGCCAATAAAAATTAGACATTGTCAACATGTCCCTTAGTCTTCAATGCCTTTGTATTTAGCAAAATAGAAACAAGTCCCTCTGTGCAAAGGAGACCTTTGTTTTGAGCATTGTAGTCACTGCTACAGATGAATGCTCTCAGAAAAATGTTGCTATGTAGATTTCCTTAGGGAGAAGGTTTGTTAATCCTTCTATTTTTGTGATACAATGAAAACTTTATCGAGATACATGATATAGTGAAAAATTATCAAGATATACATGAGAAATTACCCTTTAACCCAAGGTGTGTTCTTAAAACCTACCTAGAAATATGCATTGCATATAACATGTAGATGATTTACTGATATTATTCTTCTTCATTAATATGTTTTCTCCAAAAATAGTGTTTTATTTGGACCAAAAAAAAAAAGTCAAGTATATGGTTTTCCTTCTTATTCTTTAGTTGGAAAGCATGCATATTTTAATTCTTTTTCATTCTGTGTTAACAAAGTACTTCAGAGTTTAGGAAAAAGCTATGAGAAATCTTGACATGATTAATGATTAAGGAATCTCTTATTTATTATCTTTTAGCATGTATGTTTGGGCCAGTTAGTCTGATTTCAAAGTCTATCCTCTGAATATCTGATCATACAGAATTCGAAGAACACAGTTTTGACGAGCAGTGTTTTTTGTTCCCAAGACAGACCACATCTAAAGAATTATGGTCCAAATAATAAAAGGAATGACTTAAAATGTTTGCAAAAATTTTCACTTTTTGTTACACTTTTAGTCACAAAGATAGCACAAATGGAGTAAATTTTGAAGAATCAGGTGTAAATAAAAAATCAAAATTGTTTATTTTTCATAACTCTGCCCCATTTGTTTTGTTTTTACATTTTTAAATATGTTCAGCGATGTAACTATATTCTATTACCATTATAACTCTAATTCTATTTCTGTACAAGTAAGAAGCACCCACACTTCTGACAGAAAACCCACTACAGGCAAACTTGGCCTCTGGACAAACTTCCTGGAACACTCTTTGACTCTCACTGTTGTCTACCTAATTAGGTGCATGCCCTTGCTTTGAACTTTGTCTTGCTCACCTCCTCAGATCCTCATGGAGTCTGCACCACTCCATCCCACAACACCAAAAAGGAGGCTCCCATTATTTCCATGAAGAGTTGCACTCCCTTTACTGCTTATAAATTTGTAACTTCATAAACGTGTCTCAGTTACAAGCCAAATATATAGCTGTGTTTTCTTGTTTATTCTTTCCAGGTCTCTAAACTCAGGTTTCATGCCAACACCAAGTTCCCTTATTTCTCTCTACAGAATCAGTGAGAGCAGACGTAATAATGCTGACTCTGTAGCCAGGCACCCTGGGTTCAAATTATACTTCTACCACCTTCTAGCTGCCTACTTTGGGAAATCACTTAATTTCTCTGTACCTTAGTTTTCTCAGCTGTTAAAACTGGATAATAATATACCCTACCTCATAAGGTTGTTGTGAGGATTGCTTAAGGTCAAGTGCTTAGAGCCAGGCCTAGCACAGAGAAAGCTCATGGAAAGCTAGCTAATGTAATCACTGGGTATTTCACATATTATGGGGGCCAAATGGGGATGCAAATACATGTGACCCACAGAATATTTGAAAATGCTTCATTCAAGAAAAGATGCTTTTCTAAAAGAAAACAAATACTTTTGCAAAAGTTTTTTCACCACAACCAATACCGTTAACTGTGGCAGCTTTCTGCACAAACGTTAATCTCACTAAAAGTGACTCAGTGGCCTGCATTCAGCATGCAGCCTGTGTTTATAACTCCTCATTTACAGTGACTAATGAAACAGATTTTATTGTCATACTTTTATGATAAATGTGTCTGATGACAACACTCATAGCCTTGCCAGCTCTTCTCTCAATGTCTGCATCTGTTGAGTGGCACACCGGTGTTGCTTACTCTATTCTCACTTTGGGGATACAACTCAGGTACATGACATGAAGCTGTGTATCCAAATTCCAAGGACAGTTAAAAGGCTTTGCTACTTTCCTATGTTTTATAAGGTCTTCAAAATTGAAATGGAGTTAGCATTTTTAAATACCTTTCTTTGGGTGGGCCATAATGGTTCAGCATCAGAGTTCTCGCCTGCCATGCCAGAGACCCAGGTTTGATTCCCGGTGCCTGCCCATGCAAAAAAAAAAAAAGAAGAGGTAAATACCTTTCATTTCCCAGGTTCACTGATTTATTATAAAACCAAAAACGAACTTGCAAGGTATGTATTGGTGCCCTGACTTTACCAAATAGTTAAAGTAGTTGTACAAGATAACACACGAAGTTTAAGACAGAATCAAGATTCCAACCTAGGCCTGTCTGACTCAAAAGCCTGGGCTATCTCCTATGCACCTGGCTGCCTCACATGTGCTTACATCTAATCAAGGCTGACAGGTCTACCAAAGTGCATTTGCTGTCACCTCATGAAGCACTAACGTCTAAAGCTTCCTTTCGCTTCTTTATATGGCAAATATTACATCTCTTCTACTTTGGATAAATTAGTTTCTTTTCTTGTAACAAATCCACTTGCAAAGTTGTCAAAAGCTGCTTATCTCGTTTCAGAACATTAGACAACCTTTGTTTCAATCATTTTAAATACTATTTAGTAAAGATGTGCTGTATGCAATTCAAAGCTAGCTCCATGGGATAAACAGCCAAGTGTAAAATTATGCCTTCCAGTCCCAGCTCACTTGGTTCAGGTGAGCATCTCCTATTTCCAGATCAAACTGTTGTGGGAAGCTTTGTTTGGGTTTGTTTTTATATCATTTAGCCAAAGTTTTATGTTTTAGCATTTCATAGCACACCTCCTTGAGAAGAGTGCTGTTTGGAGTGCATTCAATCTCTATTGGATTACTTCTTTCCTCCAGAGCAATTTCATCAAATTACAAACAGAAAACCTCCCCCATTTAATAAAAGCTATATATATTAATTGCAAAATTTCCATTGAAGCTAGTCATTTGTAAAATTGCCCAGGTAAAATGACAAGACTTCCCCATCACCAACAACAAAGATAGTATCTAAGTGTATGTGCTCCTTTGTCTGCTGCCGTGTTAGAAACGCCACACCACAAATGGAGTGTGCTAAGCATCTGATGCATACTCAGACACATGGCCAGATATTCAGGTTTTCCCAAACATCTGGGTGTTTGGCACCTTACAGATAGAGCATATGCGTATTTGCTGCTTATGCTTCATGTAGCAAAACAAACATGGGTTTGCTTTTTCTTTGCAGAATGAATGAGTTCCTTAAATGTGTACAAACCCAGTTTAGGCAGATCTAATTATATCTTAAATGCACTAATAGAGCTTACTATTTAAAGAAAATCTGTAGTGAATCTCTTTGTAAAGTTGAATCCCCTTGAAGAGCTAGTAACAACTGCATAATTAATCTGTTGCATGTTTGTATTCTTTTTTTAATGTGCATTCATGTAGTTCTTTGCAACTGCTATATAAAATATCTACTATGTAGCATGGTATTGAAAAATTAGAGAGACTTTGTGGCCATTTCCCATCTACCAGGGTCAGTAGAGGGAGGTAAAAAAAAAAATCAACCGCTGGCAAATTTACCATTATTTTCAAAGTGGAAAGGTTGGCACATAAAATTGTCAAGATTTGAAGTAGAAGGTTATATTAAGTCTTTATATCTAACGTTTCTGGTATTAAAATTTTTAACAGAGTGTAAGAATAAGGATCCATCAAGGATATTAAGTCTTACATTTGTCGGGTAAGAGACAGAGTATGAGATACTGAGCAATGGGCTATGAGGAATGAGTGACACTTCTTTAAGATTATCACATCCCTGCAATTGACTACAGAAAGCTCTCAAAATATCCCAACAAACATTGAAAACTGCAATTATTTTCCTTTGCTTTTCTTTCATCAAGGAAAATGCAAATAGACTTTAAAATGATTCATGGAGACTAATGACCCTCATCAATCTGCTGATGACTGAAAAGAAAAAGCAGGAGTGGTTTAACACCTACACTGAATCTTAACTGACGGATAATAATATAGTAAGTGTCTTTTCCCTGAGAAAGTCATTTCAGATATTAGAGGGAGTTGTTCACGTTAAAGACATGAAATTGTGCCATTTCCTTCCATTAAGGAAGGAAAGAATTTTCTACATTTCTGATTGGATCGTTGGTGTCTAACCAAGTAGTCCAGTCTACACGGAAGAATCCCTCTGTACAATTTTATTTTGAGGCTTGACAGCATGACAGATTTCTTTAGGGCTGTCAATGAACTACACCCAACCAGGTCCAATAGATGCTTATTACCTATGTCCTTTCTGGCTCTCAGAAAATATATTCAGCTAAGAGAGAGGGAAAAAAATGGTGATGTGAGAAATATTAGAGGAATGATAGAAAATAACAGAATCCAACTTGGCAGTGGTTTGGCAATGGAAAGAAAAACACCCTTCCCTTACTGTCTTTCTGTGTGTAAATCATTTTCATCCTTTGACACATGGGTCAAACACCTCGTCCTTTCTGGAACACGCTGACTCTTCTGCCTTCTCTCAGCACTGCTGACTTGACCTTATATCTTCCCCAATATTTATTTGTTCAACAATATTTATGCAGGGCCCAATATGGGCAAGGCATTCTTTTAAGAGCTGAGGACATATATAGAAATGAACAAAAGCAGCAAAACCTCTGTCCTAATGAACCTCACATTTTTTTGTGAAGAATATAGTTAAGCCAATTAGCAAATAAATATGCTATGGGCTAAAAATAAAGAAGGGGAAAGTAACAAATAAAGAAGGGATGTGTACAGAAGCCCACTCAGAAGGGTAGCATTTGAGCAGAGACCTGAATGAAGTGAGGCAATAAGTTGTGCAGGGATGAGGGGAAAGAACATTCCAGACAGATGGAGCGTGGAGAACAAAAACCCTGAGGCAGGAGCACGTTTGCCAAGGAAGTGCAGGAAGGCCAGAATGACTGTAGGAGAGTGAGTCAGGATGTGGAGGGGGAGAAAAAAATTAGGTACCGGTTGATCTGTAGATTGCTTGAAAATAAGAATCCAAAACTGATTCAGAAAAAGCACTTACTACAGTGGTTATACGAGTGGCAAATTATCAATATAATATTTGATGAAAGGAGATGACCATTTTTTAATTGCACTTAAATATTGAAAATTCCACAGTATCATGTGTGTGGCACCAAGATTAAAACAAGATTCAGGACCTGACTTTATTTTCTATGTGTTGTTTCTAGCTAAATTAACTACAACTTTAATTCTTTCTTCTCTCTCTTTCCCCAACCCCCCAACTTGTATTCCACCTTCTTTCCCTTCCTTTCTGTCTTCCAGTATTTATTGATTACCTGTGGTATTAGTGTAAGGCAAGCTGCTATATTACAAATACACAGCAAAATTTCAGTGGCTTAACATAGGAGACATTATGTCTCACTAGTAGTCCAGTGCAGGTGATCCTGGTTGGTGGGTAGTTTTCCTTCACGCAGTGACTCAGGTATTAGCTGCTCCCATCATGTGACTCTATATGCCTTAGGTCTCTGTCATCCATTGTACCCAGGTAGTAGAGGGAAAGAGACAGCATGGCAAGGAAACACTTATTTATGAAAACCTTAACCCAGGAGAGAGACACTTCTACTCACATTCTGTTGGTGAGAACTAATCACATGGCCTTATCTTGCTGCAACAAGACTCTGACTGCAGTCCCTGGCTGAGTAGCCACTTAACCAGTCTATGCCATGGAGTTTGGTGGACAGCTAGCTGTCTCTGCACACCAACCTTAGAATCATGCCTATCCTCAAAACTCACATTCCCTCCCTTCTAGGAGCCCCCCATCTAGTTAGGGTGGTTGAATAGAAATGCCTTAATATGGTATGATCCAAGCTATAATAAAAATCAGTCTGGAAGGCTGTGGGAACCTGGAGGGAACAACGTCTAACCCAGCCTGGGGAGGCTGAGAAGAGAGTTCAGAGAAGCCTGCTGGAGTAGGTGACATCTGATGTGCCTCTCGAAGAACAGCTAGAATTTATCCAAGAGGAGAAGTCAGAGGAAGAGCAACACCTGCACAAAAAGAACAGGTGCAAAGACACAGAGTCAAGAACACAGCTGCTTAAATCACTGGATGTTACAGGGCTGTCTGGTGATATGAAGCTGCACGTACCCCAGAAAATCAAGTTCTTATAATCCATTCCTGTGGGTGTGGGACCTTTGTAAGCAGGACCTTTTGATCAGACTACTTCACTTAAGGTGTAACCCACCTCTTTCAGGATGGGTCTTAATCCTCTTACTGGAATCCTTTATAAACAGAGTAAATACAGAGAGAGAGAGAGAGCCACAGACGCAAGAAGCTGAAAACAATGAAACCCAGCAGAAAGAACAGAGACCAGAAGACACTGCCATATGCCTTACCATGTGGCAAAGGAACCAAGGATCCCCAGCACCAGTCTTCAGGAAGAAAGCATCATCTCGATGATACCTTGATTTGCACATTTTTTCTCAGCTTCAAGACTGTAAGCTAATTAATTCCCATTGTTAAGCCAACTCATTTCATGGTATCTGCTTTCAACAACCTAGCAAACTAAAACAGGCTGATAAGGGAAAAAGGCAGAAGTTAAAACAGAGAGAGAGAAACCAGATCATATTGGCCTTTGTCTGCTATGCCAAAGTCTGTCCTAAAGAAATAGGGGGCTGTTGACTAAACATTTAGGAGTCAGAGGACATTGGGGTCACAGATAAATTTGAAAGAGCATAAGCAGCTCACCGCTCCATACGTCAGAGACAGTGTCTTATTTATCATGCCTGATGTGTAATAGATGCCTTTTACTGTTGATTCCACTTAATTGAAGAATTTAAAGCAAGAAAGAAAAAAGGTCAAATTTACATTTCAGACACAACAGGCCAGTGACTGTTGTAGGGAACGACAGTAGAATGGGGAAGTTGTGGGATTGGAGCCCTTGAAGAAGAAATTGAAGTCATCTTGTCCACATGACAAGGCACTGAGTCAAGCAGGGGTCGCATGAACTGAGGGGAAGAATGGACTTGCACACGTAGATATTACAGAGATTAAATCAAAACTAAGTCCTGTATAATTGGTCTCTGCCTTACAGAATGTCTGAGGAGGAATTTTCTCATCAGAACTGAAGTATCCTGCCCCTTCAGTTACTACACAGCTGCAGGCTGCTTCCCTCCTGATGTTTCATGTAAGGTTTGCTGTAACTGTGGTTCCCATTAGGTCTCTGTCACCTCACAGCCTCTCTGGTTTAGATTTCATCATTTGTTTTGGCTGAGTTTCCCAAAGCTGATCTCTGATTCTTTGGTTTTCCATAGGCTTCCAGATATTTCCATGGGTTCTGCCCTTTCACTGTCCTAATTCCCCAGGTCTAGTCCCTTAACTCACTGCAGCTTTAACACAATTGCAATACTGAGTACTTCTTACCTTCCAGCTTCTGTGCCAGGGATTGGAGTCCCAAGTATGAATGAGACTGTTCTTCTCTGGAGGAATTCACTTTCCAAAGTTTGCTACTTTCTGCAACCTCTGACTCTCAAAAAATAGAGAGCCTAGAGCTGAGCCCCCAGGCTTGGGGTTTGTTCGCATGAAATTCAACCCCACAAAGGATAGGTCAAGTCTACTTAAAATTTAGGCCTAAGAGTCACCCCCAAGAGAGCCTCTTTTGTTGCTCAGATGTGGCCCCTCTCTCCAGCCAACACGGCGAGCAGTCTCACCACCCTCCCCCTCTCTGCGTGGGACATGACTCCCAGGGGTGTGGACCTTCCTGGCAACATGGGACAGAGATCCTGGAATAAGCTGAGACTCAGCATCAAGGGACTGAGAAAAACCCTAGAATGAGCTGAGAATTAACATCAAGGGATTGAGAGAACCTTCTCGACCAAAAGGGGGAAGAGTAAAATGAGACAAAGTGTCAATGGCTGAGAGATTCCAAACAGAGTTGAGAGGTTATCTTGGAGGTTATTCTTACGCATTAAGTAGATATCACCTTGTTGTTCAAGATGTAGTGGAGAGGCTGGAGGGAACTGTCTGAAAAGGTAGAGCTGTGTTCCAGTAGCCATGCTTCTTGATGATGATTGAACAATGATAGAGCTTTCACAATGAGACTCTGTGAATGTGAAAACCTTGTGTCTGATGCTCCTTTTATCTACTATATCAACAGAAGAATAGAACATATGGAATAAAAATAAATAATAGGGGGGAACAAATGTTAAAATAAATTTAGTTTGAAATGCTAGTGGTAAATGAAACCAAGGTGTAAGGGATATGGTATGTATAATCTTTTTTTTCTCTATTATCATTTTATTTCTTTTTCTGTTGTCTTTTTATTTCTTTTTCTAAATCGATCCAAATGTACTAAGAAATGATGAATATGCAACTATGTGATGATATTAAGAATTACTGATTGTATACGTAGAATGGAATGATATCTAAATGTTTTGTTTGTTAATTTTTTTAATTAATAAAAAAAAGTTTAAAAAAAAAATAGAGAGCCTAGAAATCATAAGCTTACAGAGAGTAAACAGTGAGATTAGATGAGGGAGAGATGAGTTAATTCATCATTTTTTTTAATTCCCACTTTAAAATATATCCACACATGAAAACAGACCTATCTCAAGTCATCTATTTCTCATGAAAATTCCAAATAATATTATCAAAACTCTTCAAGAATAGATTACTACTGATCATGTTCATCTGTTACTGATTTGATGCTGTTCAAAGGCAAAATCTGGAGGCAGTGGGGTGGGTCATTCCATTCCCCAGGAAGGCATACATCTGGGATTACAATTAATGTGTGAAGACACATCATGCTTCTGCAAAGTAGAGAAAAAATTTTCCAAGCTGTAAATGGCAACTTGACAAACAATATTTCAGACTGGATTTCACAGAAATGCTGCAGACCTGGCTTCCTCCAGGGCTATAAATCACAATGAATCCACAGACCATTCCTGGGAAAATGGAGAACAGATAAGAGACTGTGTGAAGGCTTCAGGGCCTCCAGCCTTGGCTCCTTGAAAACTAATTGAGAAAGATTCAATGTTGCAAGATCTCGGCAACATGGGAAAACCTGGAAAGTCCTCATGGACAAACACTGCACAACAGCCTTAACAAGGAAATGGAAACCCCAGGCCCAAACCACCCTGGGGCGAGGCCAGGAGGTTGGAAAATGAAGGAGCACTGCTCCTAGGAGGGTAGTACAGGACTCGTTCTGTTTTCTCACCACTCCTGCAACCGCACCTCCACCCCCACTTACTCTCACGAACATCATTTTTTAATTCAGGTGAAGTCAAGTACAAATCAACATCGAATGCAGTTTAAAATAAAGAAAACTCCCAACAAAATGTGTGGGCATTATGCAGAAGGAAGAGGGGCAGGGAGAGCTTTCCTGCTTCTTTGACTTAATGATATAATGTCTGGAAAATGTGTGAGTTGGTTACACATATATGAATCTGGAGGATTTTCTGCCCCAGTTGATCAACCCATCTGCTTCTCCCCAGTAAGCTCCTTCCTGCGTTACTCTCTGGTCCTGACTTGAAGCCCACAGCAGTGGGGGAGCTGGATGTTCAAGGTCACTGTAGCTGGGCAGGGCTTGGCACTAGACAGGCTCAGGCAAATGAGATGTGTGACCAGGTAGGAAAGCTTGTCTGTGCATAGACTCCTGTAAAGAGTTACAGAGAGTTTCAGTTGGGAGATCAGAGATGGGCAACCTGGCAGGAGTTCCTGGGAAACATCCAGCCGGGTCTTTCAGAGCCCATCACTGTGGGGAATCACTTCCTTGAGTCACTTCTGGAAGCTGAAGGATATTTTTTTTTATCCTGGGCTGATTATTCATTTATTCATTCACTTATTCACTCATTAAATATTCGCTAAGTACCTACCAGTTATGCTGTGAGTCAGAGGCATTGCACATTATACACCAGCTGTTCACAGAGATATTCTTATGATCCCAATTCCTGTCTATGATGGTTCTTGAAAATTATTTTTCTAGTTAAATCAGGTGGAAAATTTGGGAGGTTATGCGCATACAGCCTCTTCTGCTAACATGTTTCTATAATGCAAAAGACCTTATACACAGTTATAAATAGGATGATGTCAGCTAACATGGAAGTTAGAGATCATTTTTCGCAAATAACAGGAGGCAGATGTAAAGCATATTGGCCCAGCTGACCACAGCAAGCCTGAACAAGGGCAGTTCAGCCCATGCCCACTTCTTTTTGGTTACTTGCTGTCTTGGAAGAGGTTCTAAAGCAATTTCCCCAATCTTTGTGGAAAGTGCATAAACATGAAATGATAAACCACACTGAGCCATCTCTAGCATCACAATATTTTGTGCAGGGCCTGCAAATTCTCCCTTCACCTGTCACATGTGATGTGGTACCCTTGTCCCCATAACTCAGCAGCCCACACCTTTCCTTACATCCTTTTCATCAAACTGTCTTCACCTTTTTTTAAGTGAAAGCTAGTATTACTGCAGCATGTCCTCACTAGAATTTGACATGCCTTTTTAACTGTACTAATAATTTATTAGGATTGCTGTTATTTTATTAGAACTCTGTTTATAAATTTCCTTAAGCTTTGAGTGGTTTGCCTTAACTCCATTTTTTACCATAAGCCCTGTTCTTTTAAGAGTGCGATCTTACCTAAAGCCAGATTTTCAACAATGCATATATTGTTGGAAATATATTCACAATATATTGCATTGTGACAGGAAAGCCAGTATTTTATTTATTTACCCATTTTACCTATCCAAAAGCACAATGCATTCTGCTTAATAATATATTATTTTCAGTATCAGCAGCACAAACAAAATTGCAAGGGTGTTATCTTTAGGTCAAATAAATCAAAGGGATAAGTACCTATACCAGATCATGATTTGGGATATTCTACAGCCAATCCAATTATTCTACTCTCCTCTTTATCAAGCTGTGTTAAATCTTGATAAAGAGATATGCCTTACGAACATATTCATCAGAAATTCAAACTTTTTAAATTAGCCTAAACTTTAAGAAAAGAAACTTTTGTGCAAAAACTTTTTTTTAAGATTGAGAACACATTATCAGGTGTTAAGTGTAGAAACAAATTTTTTTAGAAACAAATTTTAAGACTATAAAGAGAGAGCAAATTGAGAATTTTTTATTGAAAAGGTAAGATAATTTGATTTAATAATTATAAGCTTCATTTAGCACTTATTTAACTCTAATGTTGACATCCTCTCTATATCTGAAACCTATCACCTTTGTATTTTTCTAACTTTTACTGTTTTTAACCCTAAATAAAACTCCAAATAATTTACAGATCCAATAAGTAAAAGATCCAGTTTCTTACCTTGCCACCTATGGCTTCTCACATCTGGTCTTTCCTACAGCTATAGGTTAATTTCTGCACTAATTTTACTGACACGTGCCCACCCATGCGCCAGTGCATACATGGAGGCGCACACAGACACATGTGTGCACACACACATATCCATGGAAACTCCAGCAATCCTGAACAATTAATATTTTCCATGCAGGCTGCCTCTGTGTCTTTACAAATGAAGTTCCTCTCATTTGAAAAACCCAGTTCTACAACTTCACTTATCTGCCTTGGTAATTTCCATTCATTTGAAAGTCTCAGCTCATGTTTCCTCTTCCTAAGAGATTGCTTGGACTCTCCAGAAGTTATTAGTTCCCCTCCTTCTGTGTTCCTGTGGGCAGCACAGCTTGGAGGGAATTGTCTGTAACAGCCGATTGTCTTTAACAGCATTCATCACGCTGTGGTAGTTGTTGATTGCCATACTAATGTTTTGATCTCTGCTAGACTGAAAACCATGTAAGAGTAGGGACAACATCTTATTAATCTTTGTATGCCCTAGTATCTATCACAGTACCTAACATGTAGAAGGTGCTTGATAAATGTGTGAAAATTAAATGATCTAACCATCTAATCCACAGAGGCCAGCAGTGGTTTTCCATCATGTAACCCTGTTTTGCTGCCTTCATAGCATTTATTACTATTTAATATTTTCTTGCTTTTTACTTGTTGTTTTTCATTACTGCTCTCTTTTACTAGAATGTAAGCTCCCTAAGAGTTGGACTCTTGTTTTGTTCTTCATTCTAGCCTCAGTGACTGGAGCAAAACAAATCCCTGATAAAAATATCAAATGAATGAAATGAATGACTAGATCCAAATTTTGTTCTGCTCTATAATAGCAAGCTTTTTGATAAACTAGCATATAGGTTCAGTATCTCCATGGAGGTATTAAAACACTCTGGTTTCAATTCATTTTTTTAATTTTAGCAGTATTAAATTCCAAAAACAATTTTTCACTCATTTGGAAGAACTATAAAGGCAAGTCTAATTAAATAATGTGGACCAAAAGTTTCAAAATCTAAAGTAAGGTGATTATTTGCTAATTTTTGGCATTTTTTTCCTGTTGTTCATATTTTCTTCAAAGTTTCATTAACCCTTCTGCATCTGGGTGACTCAAGTATTGATGTTATTAAAACAAATACTCTTACTTCACTAACATTAAAGCAGATTGGTAATTAACATTAACAAGTAATAAAGTAACATGAGTCTGTAGCCAACATTAAAAATGAATAGGATCATATAACAAGGGAGAATTACTGCTATGGCCTAGCCAGTTATTTAACACTAACACATTTTAATTAAGAAGTCATTTAGTAATAACTGAGTCACTCACTAACGATCTCTAGAGACAAAAGAAATAGAAACTGTCTCCAGCTTCCTATGATAACATTTTAGATCAACTGAATCTAGTCAAACTATAACTTGGTTATCACTTCCTCCTTAGACTTCATATAATACGTTATAATTCACTTTCAATGCATGTTTTGCTTTATAAAGTTCATTAAATAAATATTTATGAGCACCTATTATGTTCTAGACTCTATAGGACCTAATCCCTGATTTCATTCACCCTTTAATGAGAGAAACAAAAGTATAGAATTAGCATTACATGATTCATAATATTATGATAAAATAGAAATGAGTAAAAAAGCAAAATTGGTTACGACAGAGAGAATGTCTAATTTTCCACCGGGAGCTGACAAAGGCTTACAGGGGTGGGGACATTTGAGCTGGGCCTGGCATAACAAAGGTCTAGGTTCAATGTGGATTTTAGGCAAATTCTGGTAGATAAAAACAAGCTTAGAGGAAGGTTAGAACCAGACAGCGGGACCTAGTTTTCTAAGTAAAATCATTTGGATTTTATTCTTTTAGTGATGGAATTTGAAAGGATATCTTTAAGTAGGACGATTTGAGAAAGATAATTCTGACTACTCTTTGATAATAACTGGATTGGAAATGGAATGGTGGAGGGTAAGTCAGAATAGAGTCTGCTACATTCCCAAGGTGACACATAGTGAGCATCTGGACCAGAACAGTGGCAGTAGGAATAGAGAGAAATTCCGGGGAAATTTCTGAGGCCAACCCACCAAAGGATAATTGAGATGAGAGACTAGGGGTGAGGATGCCCGTGGTTTCTGCCTTTGGGGCTGGTCAGATGATGATGCCTTCAGTCAAGACTGAGAAGACAAGGTGTTCAAGAGCTCCGGAGTAACAATAGACTAGTTTTAAAGATATCACAGTTGATTCATTCCTCTTGAGGGGTATTGAAATCATTTATCTGTAATCCAGGAGATGTAGAAGTCTAGATTTGGAGGTCGTAAGTGTGTAGGAGAAATGAAAGGGCCCTGCTAGATGGTGGATAATGAGAAAATCTAATGAGGAAACACTAGCCACCGTTCTGGTGAGCAGATCACTCTGAGAATGAGCACGATATTAACACTCTTCCCTTTTGAGCTATGATTGAAGCAAACTTAATATCAAGAACCCCTATGTTAAAATGTACACCTGAGGCATTTCATTAAGTGCCGTCACAGGACATGACCGTTTGTAACATCCTCAGCCCTGGCATTGAACTGGTTAGAGTATGACCTTACAGCAGTCTTCATCTAAGGTCTTAATGGTCCTAACTGGTCCTTGGTGTGTGGCAGCAAAATTAGGGATGGAGCCTTCTTCCTTTGAAGGAGCTAAGGATCAAAGGACTAAGGATCCTGTCTTAGTTTCCGAGGGCTGCTTTAACAAAGTACCACAAACTGGAAAGCTTCAAACAACAGAAATTTTTTGTCTTACAGTTCTGGAGACTAAAAGTTCAAAATCAAATGTCACCAGGGCCAGGCTCCATCTGAAAATTGTAGAGAAGAATCCTTTCTTGCATCTTCGAAGCTTCTAATATTTGCTAGCAATCCTGAACATTCCATGGCTTATAGATGCCTCACTCTGCCTTCTCCATTTTCATATGGCCTTCCCCCTGGTATCTGTCTCTGTCCAATTCTCTTCTTATAAGGTCATCAGTCATATTAGATTAGGGCCCACCCTAATCCCATTTGGCCTCATAACTAATCATATCTTCAAAGACCGTATTTCCAAATAAGTTTGCATTCATGGGGTTGGGAGTTAAGGCTTGAATATGTCTTTTGGGGGAAAATAATTCAAACCCTAAGAGACAGAGCACAATTTTTAAAAGATAAAAATTCTAGGAAAAGGTTCATAAGAAATGGTCTTAATCTTAAATCTACAATAAAAGGTCACAAAGCTTTAGAGTCGTTGCAATCCACCCGCTGCTGCTCATATTCATAGAGGACAGAGGAATAGAGTTCTCCAAAAATTGGAGCATCAAAAAGGACTTAGTTTCTTGCAGTCTCCATAAAGGTCCAATGTTGTATGGGATCAGAGTTTTGCAGAGCATCTAGCATTCCCTTCCCCCAAATGTTAGTTCTCTTTCCAATTATTTTTTGGTCAATCAAAAATGTCTCCCAGAAATCCTAAGGAATGTCTGACTCCTTAACATCAGACACATTCGCTGACACATAAACTTCACTCCTGTGGGCCATAGGCAGTCCATGTGCTTAAACCCAATAATCCTGGTCAATGACCTGAGCAGCAAATATCATTATAGGGGTTCAATCACTGGCACAACCATCTACGTCATTCAAAAGGACAGGTATTATATATTTATATATATATAAAGAGGTTTAGGTGAACTACACATGTGAACTTCCCTTGATGTGTTATGAAACAATAGCTAGAGACAAAAAAAGTCAAAGTCTGGTATTTCCAGGAGATGAGAGCCAGAAGGCAAAGGAGGAAGAGAGTTAACTGCTCAGGAAAATCTTCAAGAAAAAAATCCATCTAAAATGAGGTATTACTCTTTCTCTTGACTTGTAATATTCAGAAATATAGAGAGATGAAATACAACTTCAACATAATTTGACCCTAGCCAAAGCCAAACTTCAGTTTTATGTTTCTGTTGACTGCCAACAACTTTTTCTTAAAGTATAAGAGGGAAATTGCTACAAACTATGGTGACCAGCCATTTTTTTTATGAGATTGACATTTCCTATGAACAAAAAGTTTACTCAAGTACGTCTCTTTCCAACTTTTTTTGGTGAAAAAAAGTTCACCAAAGCAAATAACCACACAACTTCTATGAATCAGATCCTAGCCTAAGATGCTAAGTGCACTTCACATGCACAATAGCCATCGCTACCACTTTCCTTCTCACAGCACAGCCGCACTGTTTCTGTCTCTCCCCAACACTCAGATTTGAACATTTAAACAATAGTATCAATTATAAGCCAATGCTTTTCCTAACATCTCAAACACTCAACATTTGCTTGAGAAACAGGGGAGAATAATATGTCTCATCCCTAACCTCTTTATTGATATCCTCACTTTATAGTCACCCTTTACATGAAGCCCAAAACTCAGAAAAAGGCAAATAAGAGAATTTTTATTGTCTCCTCCCTAAATTGGCTTGGCTGCCAGAAAAAGTTAAAGTGACCTGATTCTATCTCCATGCTATTCCAGATAGTTCTGATCCAGGCATTTGTAAAATTTGGAGGAAAAGAGGACAATTTTATTAACACCGTTATAGCATAATTGATACTCTCGATTTCCAGCGAGAAAAATTTGAGCAGAGGAACAAGATAAGCAAGCATCACAGGGCTTGCTTTTGTCAGGGCTTGCCTTTTCTTCACCGAGATTCCCATTCCTTTGCCTTTGCCTAGAATAGGCACAGAGATGGGTCCTGCCCTGCTCCTTGCATCATCTGTGAGTACCCAGTTCCTCTCACAAAGATCTCCACTTTTACCAAAGCCCGGTGAATGACCAGAGCAACTGTGGTAAGGAGACAAATTCAAACTGGTCCTGCCTGTGGTCTTTGTCCTGTAACACCACTCCCATTTCTCTCAGAATAAAAAACAAAGTTCTTATACATAAAAGACCCTACACAGTCCTCCACTCCCATCTGGCCTCACTTCCTACTATGATTCCCGCCCTCCCAACCACTCTCCATTCATACTACTTCAGCCACTCTGGTCTCTTGTTCCTCATTCACACCTCAGGGCTATGCACCAACCAATCCCTCTGTGTGGATGGTTCTTCCATCAGGTATCTACTTAACTCCTTTTACTCTGGTCAAAAAAACTTACTCTGACTCATGTAAACCCACCTGATCACCCCATCACCTTTACCTTCTTTTATCATTCTCTGTAGCAGTCGTCTTCTATTGTTCTGTAAAGTGTACTTAGTAATCATGTTGTCTGCCTCCCTCCACTGGAAGCATCAAGAGGCAGGGATTGTTGACTCTGTTCACTTCTCTAGGCCCAGCATCTAGACACATAGCGAGCACTCAGTAAATATTGAATGAATGAATTTATCTTACTTATCAGCTATAAAATGATTTCTACGTATCAGGCTCTGTTCTAAGCACTTTTCAAATAATAACTCATTTAAACCCTGGTACAGCCCTAGAAAGGAGTTATTACCCCATTTATAGAGAAGAAAACCAAGACACAGAAGGGTTAAGATAAATTTTCCAAAGTCACACAACTAGTAAGTGACAAAGACCCTCGGTGCTCCTAGCCCCTACACTCTGCTAAATGAATGAAATCTCCATGATGGAATCTCCATTTCATACACTTATGTCCTAAAGCTTCCCCCTATGAACAAACCACTGACCTAATCGCTGAATGTTGCCTTCTCTAGGAGGGACATTTATAGTCTATTAGGTGTCCACAGACCAGCCCTCTAGATCTGTATCAGAGAGAGAGAGAGAAGCAACTAAGCAAGTCACAAGAGAGATACAAAGAGTCTCAAAACTGAATGCTGATTTAGAGTAAGGGACTGATAAAGACAGGGCCATAGAAATGGATCTTAAGCCTCTTGGATCAACCATAGACTCTTCCTCAGGTCCAGCTTGTCATGCTTCTATTAGACTGGAGGCTGCCACCAATGCTGCCATGCCTAGGGTTACCTGTGGGGCAGGTTGATGCATATTTGCATACTAATTTATGCAACTATCTCTGTATTTGGGCAATATTTAAGATGATTGAAAGTGGGTAATGAGAATTTCGTAGGAGGCATATTTCTTACAAATTTTGCAATGAGTCCACACTTATGGGAGCTCAGCTAGCAAACTGTTACCAAATAAGGATCCTGTTGAGTTTGATTTAATTAATTGTTTAAATGCAGATAAGCATTATTAAGGATCTTGAAAAGTGTTTCCTCTTAAATATGTTAAACTTTCATTTCTACTCTGAATTTGCCTAGTAAATCCTCCGTTAATAAATGGTACAAAAATAAGTGTCAACCAAACTCTGGTGAAATTATCACAAATTCTTAATTAATGGAGGCTGAATGGACATGATGAATTGTATTTGTGCTCTTAAAAAAAGTAAGATTCCGCTAGGCCAAAATTTACTATGCAAGCAAACAGTAAAATAATGGAGGTAAAACTGGGAACTTTCAACAGTATAAATAATCCATATTCTCTGATAAGATGCAAATCTTGGATATATAAAGCTAGTCTTTGAAAATTACACCTTCGTTGACTCTTAGATGCTCTTTATTATGAAACAACAACAACAAGCTCCTGCTTTAATACAGTTCTATTCTCTACCTGCCAAAATATGAACCTTAGGGTAGGGATCAGCAGGGAGGAGCCTCCCCCACTCCCACACCTGCATAGAGACTCATGGGGCTTCAGACAAGAAAAGAGGCTGTGATGGATGTGGCAGCGCAGTCAGGCCATCTGGAAGTTGGCCTGACAGCATTTCCTCCCTGGAGACTTCATAGACTGGCCTAGAAGGTAGGCAGTAATGAAAAGGGAGGGTACAGGCAAGGGAGAGAAGAAAGCTGTTTTCTTCAAACCAAGGAAATTTTCCCAGGGCCCTACTTGTTTCAAGCAGAGAACCTACCTCTGTGAGATCCTTTTTTCCTCCAGCTCCAACACCCCTGTTCACTCAAAACTAAGCAGTAAATTTGCTTTTCAGCACACCTTGCTCCAGGATTTTTTTGTCTAGGTTTTACAAAAGGTCAACTTGACACTTCTGTATCACTTTACATCTGCATCATGCTGCTTAGGAAATGGTTAGGAGCATATTTTCCCTCTCAAATGCATTTTCCCCTGGATCAGAGCCTTATTTCTGAATAGATAATTATTTTTGCTCCTAGCTTACTTCTTGTTAATGTCCTGTAAAGCCAATATATGGGTCTATATTTCCATGGCTTTTGCTGCTGATTGTGCGCAGGAAGATTTTATTAGTTACAGTTCTGAATCAATCCTCTTATGTCCCGGCCCGCGGGACGATCAACTGAAGCTCGAACTCCTGTGAGGAAAGAATGGCATGGGACAAAGAGACGCGAAGAACGGCAGCAAGACCAATATTCTGATCAAGCTGCAAAAGTTTATTGAAAAGGCTAGGTATATATATACTCTAGGAGAGGGGGTAGCTAGTAGGAATAGGTGACGATCTCTAATTGGGTGAATAAGGACAAATGGATGATTTGGGATTGGTTACTGCTGTTGCTAGGACAGAGGGCAGGTGTAGGTTAGTACTTTTGGCGCGAACTTTAGGCGCGAACTACAATTACTTCCGTGAAGAAGGCTGATTATAGTTTAGGCTGTTCTTTGTTTCAGCCCTGGCAGCCATGTTGCATGTTTCTGGCATCGCTGAGGGTAGATTTTATACATGCTACCTTAATTGTCCCCAACACTCTTATACATATATATTTACTCCTACCGTGGTCTCCAAATCAAGTGTCAAGAAGCTTGGTTAGGAAAACCTACAACCAAACAAGCAGGAGGGCAGAACAGGGTTTCCAGTAACTGTGACAGATCAATACTCTCCTAACATTAAATGATTTTCCAAATCAGTCCAAGGAATGGCAGTGCACCCTTCTAACAGAGCCCGTGCCCAATAAGATGTTGTTTGGCAGGTGTTCTAGTTTGCTAGCTGCCAGAATGCAATATACCAGGAACAGAATGGCTTTTAACAAGCGGAATTTAATGAGTTGCTAGTTTACAGTTCTAAGGCCAAGGAAATGTCCCAATTAAAACAAGTCTATAGAAATGTCCAATCAAAGGCATCCAAGGAAAGATACCTTGGTTCAAGAAAGCCAATGAAGTTCAGGGTCTCTCTCTCAAGTGAGAACGCACATGGTGAACAGTCAGGGCTTCTCTCTTGGCTGGAAGGGCACATGGCGAATACGGCGTCATCTGCTAGCTTTCTCTCCTGGCTTCCAGTTTCATGAAGCTCCCCAGGAGGCGTTTTCCTTCTTCAGCAACAAAGGTCACTGGCTGGTGGACTCTCTGCTTCATGGTGCTGCAGCATTCTCTGCTCTCTCTGAATCTCTTTCTCCAAAACGTTTCCTCTTTTATAGGACTCCAATAAACCAATCAAGACCCACCCAAATGGGAGGAGACATGTCGTCCCTTAATCCAGTTTAACAACCACTCTTGACTAAATCACATAAACCAGGGAGATGATCTCATTACAGTTTCAAATATACAGTATTGAATAGGGATTATTCTACCTTTATGAAATGGGATTTATATTAAAACATGGCTTTTCTTCCTTTCAAACCAGCACAGCAGGCGTGCATAGAGGATGAAAATCAGGCAGTGTATGTTAATTAAGATAGATTGATGACTTCAGCAGGTGTTTGACTGAAATAGCATCCCAAATACTATTACATACAAATAAGGGTGATGGTTCATGTTTAGTAGGAGTCATCTCTGTTTGAAAGGCTAGACTTAGCAAAATAAGGCATTTTCTCCCCAGTGGAGGGACTTCAGAAAAACATATTGGTATAAGAACCTGGATTGATTAACTGAACAGAGAAATGGATTGTGACAGAAACAGGTTCACACCCATGTATCTCTTGGATTCAACTGTCAACAAAATTTGCCGTTATATCAAATCTATAAATATTTGCCACATGCTATGTCTTATGCTTAGAAATGGTGATGGTTATGTCCATGTGTCAACTTGGCCTGGTTATGGTATCCAGATTATTACTGTGAGAAGATTTCATGGATTTAATTCATCAGTGAATTCACTGGATCTATTGCTGATTGCCTCTACAATCAGCTGAGGCGATTGTCTTCAACAATGAGGAAGTCTCATCCAATCAATTAAAAGGAGAAGTGATGATGTCAGTAGTCAAAAGGGAAAGTTTCCATCTCTATTTCAGACAGCCAACTTTCTTCTGGGGAATTCATGAAAACTTTGATAATTTCCCAGCTTGTGGCCCACCCTGTGGAATTTGGACTTGCCCATTTCCACAATCACATGACCCAATTCCTATTTAAAAATTCATATTATATCATATATATATCCTGTTGAGTTTGTTAAAGCCGCCAAAATGCAATATACCAGAAATGGGTTGCTTTTACAACAGGGATTTATTAACTTACAATTTAAAGTTCTTAGACTGTGAAAATGTCCAACTCAAGGTACCAACAGGATGATACTTGAACACTGAAGACAGGCTGCTGGCACATGGTGGTGTCCTCTATTCCCTTTTCTCCTGGTTTTCATTGCTTTAAGCTTCTGGCTTCAGTGGCTCTCTCTCTCAGCTTCTCTGGTGTTCTTCTGATTTTCATCTTTTTTAAAGGACTTCAGTCAGAAGATTATCACTCACTTAATAGGTGGATCACATCTCAATTGAAATAGCTTAATCAAAAGGTCCCACCTACAATAGGTTATAGTCACAGGAGTGTATTAAAAAAGCATGGCCTTTTCTGTGGTAATAATGGCTTCAAACTAACACAGTTCTGTTTCTCCAGAGAATGCTGACTAAAATAGATTTTGTACAAGAAGTGATTATTGAGAAGCAGCATCTTAAAGATGAGGTTTCAGAGTTGTTCCTGAGATTTTTGGAATTGTTTCTCTACTCTGATTAGAGTCAATGGCACTAATGGCTCTATTCCAGTAATCAAGATGGCATTGCTAGTCCATAGCATTGATAGTTCATGGCATAACTTGGCAATAGAGATTCACAAAATATCACCACTAGATAAGACTGTGCAAATGCTTATAAGAAAGCAAGGCCATTTTGTGGCGTTAAAAAGTATAATGATGTTGGCTTGTTGTTCCTAAATATGCTGGATACAGCTGTGAAAGAAAAGGATGAGTTACAAGGCTTCAATTTCCCAACTTAAATGCAGATGAAGGACATGAAAGGTTCTACGTGTGCCCTGAAAGAAAATCTTATTTCAGGGAGTCACAGACTAGAAATTTCTGAAAACCAGACCCAGAGTATCATAGTGTAAGTGACTGAATTGCAATGAATTTCTGCCTTTGCAGGGTTTGGGTTGTTAAAGTAAGGGCATTGATTGGAAAAGAATGGGATCCTGAAAAATTAGAATGGAAATACATGGCTTGATGATCATAACAGTGGGGACATTGAAATCTTAGATTCTGCTGAGCCTTTGCCAGATACACTTCTAATTGTCTGCTTTGTGGAATAAACCATCCAAACTCTAGTATGCCCCCAGGAATTTACCATCCACCCTCCATCTGAAGAAATTAACCCTGCTGTGTATGATAAACCTGTAACCACCTTCCCTGAGGAAACAGCCCCTCACCTCTGTCTGAAGAGATTAATCCCGTTTGACCAGATGAAACTGCAATGAAATGTCCTGAGGTAGCTGTCTTGCAAGGCACTTCTGATTCTTCTCATGACCTACCACGCAATCACTCTTTTCTTCCTGACATATAACTAGACCAAAATCCTAACAGGCCCCAAAAGGTAAGATACAAAGTGTGACCCATGAGAATGTGTGCTATGCTACAAAAGAAATGTATGATTTTTTCCAAATTATATAGACAGAAATCAGGGGAATATGTGTTGGAATGGATAATAAGGGTGTGGGATAATGGTGGAAGGAACATAAAGTTGAATCAAGCTGAATGTATTGATAAAGCAGAGATTCTGAATCCAGTGTTATAGCTCAAGGGGTTAGAAAAGGCTCTAACAGCTTGTTTGGGTGATTGGGTAAAGCATGCATGAAAAGGTGGCCTACATTGCCTTAAGTCAGAATGCCAGAATCTCCTTGATATAATGTAGAAGAGGAAATCCAAAGATTTAGAGATTGAAATGTTATAGTGGATTCATCATGTAAGACCTGCTCATCCACCCCCAAGAATATCCAGAGGATATGCCTTTCACCAGGATTATGAGGAATAAGTTTAGGAATAAGTTAATAAATCCATCATCCCTGAAGGGCTCTAAGGTTGCTCTTTTCTGTAGGTCAGATATTACTATGGGAATTGCTGTCACTGAACTTGGATCTTTAAACCCAATAGGGATGATCAGATCCCAGTTTGGCAAAAGCCGAGTGGCAGCACGTAATCATCAAAGATAAAGTAGGTATGGCTACCATAATGGGTAGCAGACTCAAAGCAGTAATCAAAATAGTCTGATTGACCACAGTCACATTGGGCCACAGTGGCTCAGCAGGAAGAGTTCTCACCTGCCATGCCAAAGACCCAGGTTCCATTCCCGGTGCCTGCCCATGTAAGAGGAAAAAAAAAATAGTATGACTTGCAGAGACTCATGGCACTGGCTAGTAGAACATGGGGTACCTAGAAGTAAAATATATGGGCTGTCTACTAAACTCTTACTTCACCTATCTGAGCTGAAGAATTCTAGGCCAAGTAAATAAAAGTCTAACTTGAATTAAACAGAGTCATGGGCCTTTAATCAATTCCCAGGGTTGAGACATTTTACAGACCCAGAACATGTTAAATTAAGAGAAGTTTGGTTCCCCTTGAGAATAGACCCTGCAACACTATGAAAAAATTACTCTGTTAATCTTCCTCCCAGCCTTCCCCAAAGAGACCTACGGCCTTTTACCAGGGTAACTGTGTACTGAGGAAAAGGAAATGGTGAAACATTTTCGGGACTCATATACACTGGCTCGGAAGAGACTGATTCCAGGAGAACCAAAACAAAACTGTGGCCCACCAGTCAGAGTGGGAGCTTACGGAGGTCAGATGATCAAGGGAGTTTTGGCTCAAGCCCATCTTACAGTGGGTCCAATGGGATCCCAGACCCATTCTGTATTTACCCAGTTCTGGAATGCATAATTGGAATAGGCATACTCAGCATCTGGCAAAATCATGACATTGGTTCCCTGACCAGTGGAGTGAGGGGAAAGGCCAAGTGGAAGCCACTAGAACTGCCTCTACCTAGCAAAATAGTACATCAAAAGCAAATTCCTGGAAGGTTTGCAGAGATTAGTGCCATCAAGGACTTGAAGGATGTAGGGGTGGTGATTCCCACAACATCTTATCAGCTATCCTGTTTGTCCTGTGGAGAAAACAGATGGATCTTGGAGTATGACAGTAGATTATCATAAACTTAATCAGGTGGCGACTCCAACTTCAACTGCTGTTCCAGATGTAGTATCATTGCTTGAGCAAATGTACACATCCCTTGGTAACTAGTATGCAGCTATTGATATGACAAATGCCTTTTTCTCAATTCCTGTTACTAAAGACCACAAGAAACAGTTGGCTTTTAGCTGGTAAGACCAGCAACACGATATCACCATGCTTCTTCAATGCTCTATGTTATCATCTAATGTGCAGGGCCCTTGATCATCTCTCCCTCCATCCTACTACCCCATTATATGGATTATTGAGGTGGCATAAACCTACTGAGAAGAAGTAGCAACTACTCTAGACTTATTGGTGAGTCAATTGCATGAAGTTTAACAGGAGATAAATCCAGCAAAAATATAGGGTCCTTCCATGTCAGTGAAATTTCTAAGTATCCAGTAGTGTGGAGCATGTGGAATATCCCTTCTAAGGTGAAGCATAAGCCATGCATCTGGCCCCTCCTACAACCAAAAAAAGAAGAAGAATGCCTAATTGGTCTTTTTAGATTTTAGAGACAACATATTCCTCATTTGGATGTACTACTCCACCCCATTTCCCAAGTGACCAGAAAAGATGCTAATTTTGAGTGGGGACCTGAACGAAAGGAGGGTCTGCAACAGGTCCAGGCTGCTGTACCAGCTGCTGTACCATTGGGCCATATGATTTAGCAGATCCAATGGTGCCGGAAGTGTCAGCAGCAAACAGAGATGTCTGAAGCCTTTGGCAGGCCCCTATAGGAGAATCACAACACAAGCTCTTGGGATTTTGGCATAAAGCCCTACCGTTCTCTACAGATAACTACTCTACTTTCAAGAAACAGCTTTTGGCCTGCCACTGGGCCTTAATAGATTCCAAACACTTAACGATGGGCCACAAAGTTACCACAAGACCTGAGTTGCCCATCATGAACTGGGTGCTGTCTGATCTACCAAGGCATAAAGCTGGATGTGCACAGCAGCACTCCATCATAAAATGGAAGTATTATACATAAGATAGATTCAAATAAGCCCTGAAGGCACAAGTAAGTTTCATGAGGAAATGGCCCAAATACCCATGAGCCCCACTCCTGCCACATTACCTTCTCTTTCCCATCCTACAGCTATGGCCTTTTGGGGAGTTCCTTACCATCAGTTGACTGAGAAAGAGAAAACTCAGGTCTGGTTTACAGATGATTTTGCATGATATATAGGTACCACACAAAAATGGGCAGTTGAAGCACTACAGCCCCTTTCTAGGACATTCCTGAAAGACAGTGATGAAAGGAAATCCTCCCAAGTGGCAAAACTTTGAGCAGTACTCCTGGTTTTTTATTTTGCTTGGAAGGAGAAATGACCAGGTGCATTTGTATACTGATTTATAGGCTGTCACCAATGATTTGGGTGGATGGTCAGGGACTTGAAAGGAACGTGATCGAAAAAAATTGGTGACAAAAAGATCTAGAGAAGAGGTATGTTGATGGACTTGTCCATAAAGACATTTGTTTCCCATGTCAGTGCTCACTGGAGGGTAACTTCAGCAGAGGAATATATCAATAATCAAATGGATAAGATGGCCTGTTTTTAGATACCAGTCAGCCTCTTTTCCCAGACACTCCTATTACTGCCCAAGGGGCTTATGAACAATGTAGTCATGGTGGTATGGATGGAGGTTATGCATAGGCCTAGCAACATGGACCTCCATTCACCAAGGTTGACCTAGCTACAGCCCATGCTGAGTGCCCAGTCTGCCAGCAGTAGAAACCAATACTTAGTCTCCAGTATGGAACTTTTCCCAAAGGTGACCAGCCTGTGACATGGTGGCAGGTTGATTATATTGGACCACTTCCATCATGGAAGGGGTAACAATTTGTTCTAACTGGAATAGACACATACTCCAGATATGGGTTTGACTTCCCTGCATGCAATGCATCTGAAAAAACTGTCATTCATGGACTTACAGAATGCCTTATCCACCATCATGGTATTCTGCACAACATTGCTTCTGATCAAGGAATGACTTGCAGCAAATGAAATGTGGGAATGGTCACATGCTTATGGAATTCAATGGTCTTCCCATGTTCTCCATCATCCTGAAGCAGCTGGATTGATAGAAAGCTGGAATGCCTTTTGAAGGCTCAATTATGGTGCCAACTATGTGGCAGTATCATGCAGGACTGGAGCAATGTTCTCCAGAAAGCTGTATGTGTTCTAAGTTAGCATCCACTCTATGGTGCTGTTTCTCTCATTTCCAGGATTCATGGATCCAGAAAGCAAAGGGTGGAAATAAGAGTGGCATCACTGAATATTACTTAGTTATCCACTAGAAAAATTTTTGTTTCCTTTCCTTGTGACCTTAACCTCTGCTAGTCTACAGGTCTTTAGTTCCAAAAGGAGTCCCCCCACCAGGGGATACAATGATTCCATTGAAATGGAAGTTAGAATTGCCACCCGGTCACTTTGGGCTTCTCATGCCTCTGAATCAACAGGCAAAGAAATAAATTACTTTACTGGTTGGGGGGAATGATCCTTATTATCAATGGGAAATAGGACTCCAGATATAAAATGGAGGTAAAGAAGAGTTTGCCTGGAATTCTGGAGATCCCTTAAGGCATCTCTTAGTACCACCATGTCCTGTGATTAAAGTCAATGGAAAACTGAAACAACAATTCCATGCAGGGCTACTAATGGCCCAGAAAGTTCAGAAATGAAGACTAGGGTCACCCCACCAAGCAAAGAACCAAAGCCAGTTGAGATGCTTGCTGAGAATAAAGGGAATATGGAATGAGCAGTAGAAAAAAGTAGTTATAAATATGAGCTATGTGTTGGTGGTTCTAAATGAATTGTTTGTTTTCCTAAATAAAAAAAGGAAAGAGAGAAAATAAATAAATTCCATGATTCGTATATATGAGTTATGACTATGTGACCAGTTACAGAAATGAGGACTGTAATAGTCATAAATATTTCTTGTTTTTTGTTATGTTTGTATATATACATAAAGCAATTATCTTTGTTTTCTTCCTTATTTTATCCCCTTATCATATGACATGTCTTATTAATTTCATGTCATAGTATTTAAGTTATAGGGTCAAGTTAAAAATATCTAAAATATAGATATCAAGTTTAAAATGAATATTACCCAAGGACTTGTACCCTACTCTGGAGAAAGTTAGTGCATTTCCATCTGAATGCAGGACAACTGAGTATTATTAGGCAAAAATATTATTGTTATTGTTTTTATTTAGCAATTAAGTATGGTTTATGGAACTGTGTATGGGTGCCAAATTGACAAGGGGTGGACTGTGATGGTTAAGTTCATGTATCAACTTGACCAGGTTGAGGTGTCCAGTTGTTTGGTCAAGGAAAAACACTTGTTGATTGTTACTGTGAGGCTATTTAGTGAATTTAAACAATCAATAAGTCAGTTACATCTGTGGCTGATTTTATCTCCAATCAATTGTGGAGATTGCCTTCAAAATGAGAGCTGTCTCATCTAATCAATTAAAGGTCTTAAAAGGAGAAGTGATGATTTCAGCAGTCAGAGAAGAGAGAAATTTCCATGTCTACCTCAGCTAACCAGCTTCTCTTGGAGAATTCATTGAAATTCTTTATTGGATTGCCCAGCTTTGACCTGCCCTATGGAATTTGGGCTTGCCCATCCCCACAATCACATGAGCCATTTCTTATAAAAAACTCAAAATATTTATATTATAATTATATTGTATTATCTCATATATATATAATTTTCCTTTAATTTAAAAAGTGTTATTAATGGAACACTGTTAAAATGTCATTGATTTATATGCTTACAGAATACTTAACTTTTTTATGTTTGTCAGATATTGCACTGGGGGCTGATATGCTCTATCTGTTTATGGTGATATATTCTATCTATTTACATATATATTTATAAATATATATATATATATCTTGTTGGTTCTTTTTCTCTCAAGAACCCTGACTGATAAGGTATCATGAAAATTAGCATTCTAAAACAATTGAAAATTTCCCAGGTAGTTTTCTTTTTAAATCCTAATCTCAAGTTTTTCTTAAGCCAGTAGGCATAGAAAACATATTAATTCTTAATATGTTTTTCTAATGATTCAAAATGAACAACAGGCAGAGAAACTTATTAAATTAGTTCAAGGTTATCTGTGATCAGGCCCTTCATCTTACTCAATTTAAGAGTATACTTGATTTACGACATGACTGGTCCTGAATGATTTTGACAGTTGACTAGAAACTATTAGAGACATAAATAAATGTCCCAGAATCATGACAGATTTCATAAAGAATACACTGTGAAGATTCACTTGGTTAATAAAATTGAATCTATTAAAATAAATGATCTTGCATATATTTGAGTTTTCTTTGTGATCTGGATGTTCAAAACAGCAGAAAACTTCTAATTTTCCTCCAATTTAGAAAATGTTATTAATGGAACAGTGTTGAAATGTCATTGATTTATATGCTTTCATTATACTTAACTTTTTAATGTTTATCAGAGATTGCACTGAGAGCTGATATGCACTATCTGTTTATGGTGATATATTCTATTAATAGTCTTTCATAGATTTTAATTGTGAGTCTAGTTGATTGAGCACCAACATCAGTTCTGGAAGCTTTTGTGCTAGTTTGCATAAAAGTGTGAGTACAAGTGCATGTGTTAGTATGCATAAGTGTATTGCTAGTGTGCAGGCAATATAGGCAGTGAAAGGTATATGTTTTTTCTACTCCTTGAAAATCACCAAAGGATATTACCCATGTTGCCACAGAATACCTTGACACCAATAATACATACTGTTGTCATGGGGAAGTGTACAATTTGGGCAAAGAATGCACTTTGGTGTTTATAAGAGAAAATATTCATCAACGGGTAGGAGAGAAAGAAACCAAGACCAAATTTTGAATAATATTGGCTCTTGTTCTGCAAGGAAGTCTAGAAGGAGGGTGGATCAGATGACCCAAAGAAGCACAGGGGTTTCTCTCAGTGGCATATGGGGATGTACAATGCAGCCAATACTTTATGGGCATGGAAAGAAAGAAAGAGAGTATTTGATTCCTGCTGGACTCCATCACCACCTTGCCCATAGCTCTTCTCTTCTAAAAGCTACAGTTGCAAAAATTTCTATTTCTTCTGCATCATGCCCACCATTTTGACAAGAGTTTTGCCATATATTCCACCACTAAGTGGAACATCTTCCCTGTTGGACAGCTTACCAGTTGAATTTCTGGAGGCTTGATCCCTCCACTAATATAACATCTGCCTTTCTTATTACTGAATAAATAAAACATTGGATGCTTTCTGCTTGGCCTTCAAAATCCACTTTGCCTCTATCCTGAAGTCCCATTTCCTCCAAAAATCAAGACGTTTAGGGATTCTGCCTAAAACATTTAGAGCCTTTCTTAACCTTGGGTAAAATGTCCTATGGTTCTAGTTGCCCTTCTCTGACTGAAGAAATTTCTCTCACATTGGAAGATCCCTTGACTTCCATAAAATTTGTCCTTTCCCCCTTCCTTTTGTTGGGTATTTACATTATGTCTTTCTAACTGCTCTGCTATGTTTACTTCACTTATAAGTTCTCTCCTTTTCATGAATTCACTTTACAAATGTGTAATGAATATCATAAACATGCAGGGCATAAAAATGAACAATGTCTTCTACCACCTGGGGAGTTTATAATATATTTGAGGAAGATAAAAGACATATCTACACCCCAGAAAACATACAAAATAATATGCTGAGTGGTGTTCCCAAAATGAGAACAAAACTCATTCATGCTGTAAATCATAGGAGTGAAGTTAGGTAATTACTATTACTCCCCTATAGCTTAGATTAATCAAACAAGCATGTATTGACATGAAAATACCTTGTAGTAGGAAGGCATTCTTCCTCTCATTGCAATTAGTGTCAGCATAGTTGAAGAGGCAGATTAGTAAAAAAAAAAAAAAATCATAGGCCAACTAATTTATTTCAATGTTTTCACCTTTTAAATAGCTCTTTTTCAGAATTTTCACCTTAAAGCAATATGTTAATTGTTTTTTACTGGACCTGAAGCCTGGAACTAAGGGAATTTAATCTAACATTTAGTGAGGGCCTGCCCTAGGTGGAGGAGTTACAACAATGGATGAGCCATTTCTCAAGAAACTACCACTCAGCATACTATTTTGTATGTTTTCTGGGGTGTAGATATGTCTTTTATCTTCCCCAAATAGATTATAAACTCCCCAGGTGGTAGAAGACATTGTTCATTTTTATGCCCTGCATGTTTATGATATTCATTACACATTTATAAAGTGAATTCATGAAAAGGAGAGAACCTATAAATGAAGTAAACATTGCAGAGCAGTTAGAAAGACATAATGTAAATACCCAACAAAAGGAAGGGGGAAAGGACAAATTTTATGGAAGTCAAGGGATCCTCCAATGTAAGAGAAATTTCTTCAGTCAGAGAAGGGCAACTGTGAAAATACAACTTACAAGTAAAAACAGTTAAGAATTCAGAAGGTTGTCTAAGTGTATACCTAACCGTGGTCCAACTCTCTCAGCCTCTCAGTACACAGAAACCATCCTAACTCTTGTCTTATCACAGACGTCCACCTCAACCCACAGAGCTTTGTCCACATACAACAAATATCATTGACAGAAGATAAAATTTGCTTTATACTCAACTTGGCTCGAGTATGCCAATTTCTGAAGGCTAGTATCTTTCTTGATTGAAGTACATTGTTCATTTTAAGGAATTTTGTTTAAATTTTTATAAGTAAAAAAAAATCATTGCCCTTGCATATTTTCTTATGATAAAAATCTAATAGAATGCCACCTTTTTATTTTAGCAATTTTTAATTATTGTGCTATGCCCATAGAGTTCTTAAAATAAAGCAAAGCCTATAGGTTGATGAGAAAATAACACATTAACTATTTGAATCAGATGAAAAATTGTTTTGATCTAATTCATTTTCGAGACTCTCTTGATGTTCCCATTTTTATCTGATTTGGGACTTTCACCTCAATTCCAAGTTAAACTTGTTCATTTGTGATTATTTGGCAAAACTGTAGCAGAATGAATCCTTGGGTTCAGTTCCAGGTGCAGCAAAGTATTTTCAATCTTTCTAGTTTAGCGTTCATGATTCAGAGGTTTAATTCTGATCCTTGCTATATTCGCACATGGCTGCCTGCAGACACTCACATATATAAGCCTCAACAAATTAAGATATAATTAGGCTTGGAGTGGGGGAGGGTAGACAGCTGTAAAGAACTCATTAAGTTGTTTGCTGTGTGCCCAGTGGAGGGGGGAGGAAAATCTGAGTGAATTCCCACTGTATTGTTAGCACAAGATCCTCAGCAAAAGGCACCACTGAGGACCTGTCCCATGGACAGACCCTACCCTGGCAGGTGGAGGGGAAGCTAAGCCATCCTTTGCCTTGATATAGGCATAACTGTACAAACGCAAACATGAATACAGAAGAGTCATTTGGGTGGCTACTGAAAGGTTTAGGAGGCGAAAGGGTGAGAAAGAAGGATGGTAGACCAGGAAATTTAAAGCGGGTGGGTTTATTTCTGCGCTCCCAGGCTGCGCTCACCGAGTCCAAGATGGAAAGAGGTGACTCAGTGCCTGGGTGATGGTGTAGGCAGTTTTTAAGCAAGGGGGTCAGGTGACATCCGGAGGGAGTGGTTCTCAGGAAGTCAGGTGTCCGGAAGGGGCGGTTCTCTGGCAGTCAGGTGTCCGGGAGGGGTGGTTCTCCGGAAGTCAGGTGTCCAGAAGGGGCGGTTCCAGAAACCATGTTAGGAGGGGCGATACAGCCTTCGCCGCTCCAGTTGCAGCGCCCTTCCCCATTCCCCCGGCTTAACAAATACCTCATACCAGCTGGACAGTATAGCACCCGACAGCAGCCAACTCATCCCTAAGTGTCTAAAATCACTACAAGAAGGCAGAAGTTCTCAGGCCGGTACCCCAACTGACAACTAGGATGTATCGGGCCACTCCTAGGCTGACCTGTGATGTAGGACGATCATGTCCTCCTATTTCCGACTGTTGTGATTTTGCTGTTTTCCCCAGTAAGGGAGACACCCCTTCCTGCCCCCAGCCCACGATGTACTCAACCTGTGACTCCAACACCTGAGAAAAACCTACCCTTGACCCTTCTCTGCTACAGTGTTATTTCAAGAGGGACATTTTCAAACTACTCCTTTCCCTGTGCCCCTCTGACAAACTAAAGGATAAATAAACATTGTCCTGTGTGGTTTAGTGAATTATATTTCAGAGGGAGATGTCATAGGTGTGAAAAACTTATTATGAAGGGATAAATTTCTAGGGAAATTTCAGGTATCAACCAACAACCAAAGAGGGGAAGACCGATGGAAGCACTGGATTTTGCTGGAGCTCCTAAATGAACTCTTCTATCAGTGTCTTCCCAAGCCTTCTTGCCAATGAAGGCAACCCTAGTTATACTCTGTTTTTCAAAATTGTCTCATTCTCGTCCCAAAGCCAAAAAATCATGAATGTTCTGATTTCCCCTGTCCCACGCCACACCTACTTCTATGACCCCTTCTCCCTGCACCCCAACTCAGTGTCTGCTAAGCAGCTCAGTACTGTGAAGTTGTGTTATACTCTCCCCACCACCTGCCATTGCAGGCATGAATGTTAAGTTTTAATGTATCTTAGACTCCAAGAGAAAAGAAGTTAAGTCAGTGCCTTTGGTCAAATCAGTGCCATCAAATTCTCTCCTGATACATTAGTAGTGTATTTTTGTATATATTAGTATGTATCTACTAATGTATATACCTTTTTAAAAAGTCAGGAGAAATTTGAAAGGTAGCTAAATTGATGATGGCACAGGAAGCCCTAAAATAATGACTAGTAAGTAAGCATGTGTTTAGAATATTTTTCTGTTCTTGAAAGAGACAAAATTCCGTAAGATGATTTACTTCTGGAAATTTATTTCCACATTCTGATTTAGGTGAGTAGCCATCTCTAGATCTTAATTTCATTTCCTTATTCCTTATTGTACTAGCAGAATTTTCCACATTACAAAGAATTATAACTGCAACCCTTTTGACCAATGCCTTTCTTTGTGATTTAAGACTCAGTTTACGTCACAAATTCTTTTCCTGCAGAAATTATGTGAGGAGACATGCTGTCCTGCTAGCCTTAGGTAACTTTAAGTATATGCATATGACAAAAAAAAGGACAGAAACTAGCTAGAAATTGATTAGGCTGATATTCTGAATAGAAGTGATATCTCCAATTTCCTATGTCTAATTAGCCACAGTTCCTCAAGAATTGGTGCAAATGTCACAGGGTTTATAATGTCGACATTTCGTCTTCACAAAAATGCTATTTGATGGCATAAAACCAGAAAAAAAACTTGTAGATTAGAGAAAGGTCACTGTGTTTTAATGAACAGTGCTGCTAATTAATGAGAAAACAACTAGAACATGGGCTGTTAGGCATTGAGAATTTGTACAAAAAAGTCAATCTTTACCTAAAGCCACTTTGAGTAACTCAAAAACAAAACTACAAGTACTGATTTTTAAATCTCAAATTATAAGTAAAGCCCTATACATCAATAAAATAATATCATAGTGACATATGAAGATTTTTAGAAAAGAAGGTAAATGCTAAGTTAGTATTCTAGATAGATATTCTAGATAGAATCTAGGACTAGTTCTACCAATGTGTCTCAAGCATCTTAATTTCTATATATATTTTTCCTTAGTCTTTAATAAGAATAGGAAAGGTGTTTTTCTTTTTTCCAAAATTCTGTGAAAATAAATGTGATGGTTAAGTTCATGTGTCAGCTTGGGTAGCTTATAGTATTCAGTTGTTCGGTCAAGCAAGCCCTGGCCTGATTGTTACTGTGAAGAGATTTCATGGATTTAAATCATTAGTCAGTTAATTGCATTATGGCCAATTGCATCTACAATCAACAAAGGATCTTCTTGCCTTCAGCAATGAGAGAAATCTTATCCTATCAGTCAAAAGTCTTAAAGGGAGAACTGATGATTTCAGCAGTCAGAAAGATGAATTTCTTTCTTTACTTCAGCCAGCCAGCTTCTTCCTGGGGAATTCATCAAAACCCTCATCAGCCTGCCCTGTGAAACTTGGATTTGCCCATCCCTGCAGTCGTGTGAGCCAATTTCTATAATAAATCTCATGATATTTACATATCCCTATCAGTTTACATGTCCCTTTTGGTTCTGTTTCCCTGGAGAGCCCTGACTACTCCAACAAATGAGGAAGCACTAAAACTCCTCCAAGACAGGTAATTAAGATAATGAACATTACTTTTAGTACAGTGGAGGGCTGTCAAAGCTGAGCATCTAGGGGCTTCAGTAAGGACAGACAAAATCATTTTTAATAATGCCAGCTCTACTTTAGAACTTTCCTCCAAGTATGCCAAGTACTCAAAATTATTCACCAATCCCTTTAGCAGTCATTTGTGTAAATAGCAGTCATCTTATTTCAACTAAAACCAAGCCAGAGAAAATGAACTGACTTGTTCTGAGGGACAGCAGCAGAGAACTTGTCTCATGCCTGGCCCAGTGAAGGCAGAAGAACCATCCCTGGTCTAAATCACTTCAACTGAACATAAGGTATTTTTATATTTTTATCTCCTTTGAAGGTAAAATAAGTAGACTTTATGCAAAGAGTGATTTAAAGAGCATTATTAACTCAGAACATGAGATCAGATCTAGCAGCTGGACTTGAAGAGGAACACGTTTCCTCATAAGTTTAACCCATTGGCTGGAATTCTGGCAACTATTTTAATTGAAATTTGTATTGAGATAATTATAGAATCTCATGTAAATAAATAATTCAAAAGGATCCTGGGTATACTTTACCTATTTCCCACAAATGGTAACATTCAGCAAAGCTCCAGTTTAGTATCACAACCAGGAAAATAATACTTATACAATTGAAATACCTTATTCCAATTTCCTGTATACATTTGTGTCAACTTGGCCAGGTGATAATACCCAGTTGTCTGGTCAGGCAAGTACTAGCCTAACCATTGCTGCAAGAATATTTCACGGCTGGTTGATAAACCAGAAGGCTGGTTTATTAAATCATCAGTCAGTGGATTGCAACTGTGGCTGATTACATCTGTGATCAACTAAGGCGTGTCTCCCACAAACAAGATAATCTAATCTGCTGAAGTTGGGTTTTTTTAGGGGAGTTTATCGAGACAAATTATTTTCCAGAGTAGCTATACCGGTTATAGTTCCACCAACAATGTATGATCCACTTTCTCCATATTCTTGCCAACATTTGTTGTTGTTGCTATTTTTCATTTTAGCTATTTTGATAGGTGTGAGGTGATATCTTGGTGCTCCAATTTGTATTTCCCCAGTGGCTAATGATGTTGAAATATCTTTTCATGTGTTTATTTGCCATCAGTGTATCCTCTGCAGTCAAATGTCTGTATATGTATTTTGCCCATTTTCTAATTGAATTGCTTGGTTTTTTTTAACTGTTGAGATTTGAGAGTTCTTTATGTATTCTAGATACTAGTTCTTTGTCAGATACATGATTTGAAAATATTTTCTTCCCATCTACAGTATGTCTTCTCATCTTCTCTACATGGGCTTTCACAGAGCAAATGTTTTTAATTTCGATGAAATGTAGTCTATTAATTTTTCTTTTTCTAACTCGTGATTTTGGTGTCAAAACCAATAACTTTTCTTAGATATGGATCCAGAATATTTTCTTCTATGATGTTTACTAAAAGTTGTATGATTTTATGCTTAATACTTAAGCCCATGATCCATTTTGAATTAATGTATGTGATATGAGGTATAGGTTGATATTCATTTTTTTACCTATGGATATTCAGTTACTCCAGCATCATTTGTTGAAAATACCATTCTTTCTTCATTGAATTGCTTTTGTTCTTTTATCAAAAATCAGTTGGACAGATTTGTGTGGATCTATTTCTGAATTCTCTGTTCTGTTCCACTGATCTAAATGCCTATTCTTCTGCCAATACCTTGCTATCTTAATTACTGGAACAGTATAGTAAGCCTTAATATCAGGTAGAGTGATTCAAACTACTTTATTCTTTCTTGTCACAATTGTTTTAGCTACTTTCTAGGACCTATCCCTTTCCAATTAAATTTTAGAATTTTTTTATGTCTAAAAAAGAAATCTAGCTGAAATTCTGTGAGGAATTTCACTAAAACTGTAGGCTAATTTGGAAAGCATTGACATCTTTACTACGTTCGGTTTACCGGTTCATGAACGTGGTATTTCTCCCCATTTATTTAGTTCTTCTCTGATTTCTTTCAGCATTTTGTACTTTTCACATACATATATTTTTAACATACATATTTTGCTAAGTATATGGTAAGTATCTCCTTTTCTCTGGAGTGACTAAATAGTTTTATCTTTTAATTTCAATTTCTTCATGTATATTGTTAGTATACATTTCAGAACCGTGATTGATTTTTTAAGTTGGTCTTATATCCTGCAACCTTGTTTAACTCACTTATTGGTTCTAACAGATTTTTTGTAGATTCCTTGGGATTTTCTCTGTAGACAGTAGCATCATTTGCAAATAGGGATGGTTTTATTTCTTCCTTTCTAATTCGCCTTTTCTCTCTTTCACTTGCCTTATTGCGGTGGCTGGAACTTCCAATACTATGTTAAATAAGAAGGTTTAAAGTGGACCTCTTGCCTTGTTTTTGGTCTTGGGGGGAAGTACTTAGCCTTTCATCATTAGATATGATGTTACAACGTTTTTTGTAGATGCTTTTTTAATGAGTCAAGGTAATTCCCCTCTGTTTCCATTTTTTCTTGAATCAATGTTGGATTTGCTTTTTCTGTGCTAACAGGACAATGTAGTTTTTCTTCTTTACCTTATAGATATATTGGATCACATTAATTGATTTTCAAATGTTGAACCAGTCTTAAATACCTGAAATAAATCTCACTTGACCATGGGATTTTTTTTTTTTACATTGTTGAATTCAACTTGCTAATATACTATTGAGGATTTTTAGATCTTAATTTATGAGAGATATTGATTGGCTGTTGTTTTGTTTTGTTTTGATTTTGTACTGTGTGTCTGGTTTTGACGTCAGAGTAACACTGGCCTTAAAATGAGTCAGGAAGGGTCTTCTTTTCTATTTTCTACACTAAAATATGTAAAACTGGTATTAATTCTAATGTAAATGTTCAGCACAGTTCCCCAGTGAAACTACCAAGTTAGGAGATTTCTTTTGGGGAGCTTTTTAAATTATGAATTCAATTTTTTTGATGTTTTGGAGCTATTCAAATTATCTATTTATTCTGGGTTGAGTTTTGGTAGCTTTTGGTTTTGAAGATTTCTTGCATTTCTTCTAAATTGTCAAATTTATGAGCTTAAAGTTATTCATATATCCCCTTATCTTTTTAATGGCTGCAGAAATAATCCCTATTTCATTTCTGATATTAGTGATTTTTATTATTACCACATAAATAACTAAATTTTTTAATTAAGGGGGAAAAACATCCTACAGAGAGAACATCACCACAGCCTGCCACTCTTGGTCTTTTGAAGGCAAAGATTGACATTCAGCTACCTAGTTCTCATCTCTCAGTGCTGATTACTCAGCAACTGGAGATTTTTGAGGTCATTTTTCACACAGTCTAAAACCAAGCTTTCGTGGGGAATAACAAGCAATTAATATTTTAGTAAGAAGAGGGATACTCTAACCTTAGTATTATTTTTCTCCAAGGCAGAAATTGTGACCCACCTTGGAGAAATTCAATTACAACTTCCTCTTCTTTATTTGAAAATAAAAGAAGCTTAGTTTCCCTGAATTATTTGCATGTTTTTTAAAGGCAGCAAGCAATATACCTGAACAATGGGCTTTGAGAAGTAATTTGTAAATGTAATTTACCATGCCTCAGTGCAAATGTAGAAATAGTACAGTGACCTTGGCCCACCTAACTTGGGAACAATGATCTTACATCCATTAGTGACATCTATTCCCATGAAAAGGAAAAATTATCCTATGGTGATGCCTGGAGGCTCAAGCCACATTTGATATTTTCTTAGTTATATCCCATGATATGACCTCTCCCCCATAGAGAGCCAAAATTCCTGCCATAAGCAGGAGTTAGGGACAGGTACCAAAATGATAGACCTACCATTAACCTACATTGGTGCATAGTCACCGCTAAAACCACTATGACAAGGACTGAACAAAGTTACATGGACGTTTAGGCCTTAGCATGCCTTCTATATGTGGAAAGATGTGCTGGATTAAAAGCAAGTGATCTGGCACTTTAGATACCTAATAAATGAATAGAATTAACTACCAAAATAGATGCGCTCAAAAACAAAGCAAAGTCAAAACAAAACAGTACCATCATATCATCAATGAGTATGTATTTACTATAGTTTTAGTTATCTTGCCATAAAGTCATCTTCAGAGTTTTATCCTGTAATTTTAAGTCATTGTAAGTAAGCAGTGACCATACTGGATATTTCTCATCATGATAATAATTGTAGATTACTATAACATCAAATAACAGGATAGAATGACCTATCTCTACTAGGCATTTCAAAAGAGCAGCACATCATCACATGCTCTAACTAAAGAAACAGACGTTTGCCTGAAACTTGCAGCAAAAATGCCATTTTTCTAAATTTGCTAAGAGTCTTTATCTTAGGAGTAGGGTAGGAGAGTAGAGAGTGGATTAGGGCCTTTCCTTTCTATGCTGTATATTTCAGAAATGTTTGAATGTTTGAATGAAGACCAGGTTATCACATTTTAGTCAACACTCGTTTAAAAACAATATAGGAGAGGACTTCCGGAGAAGATGGCGGCTTAGTAAGATGCGCGGGTCTTAGTTCCTCCTCCAGAAAAGAAACTAAAGAAACAGAAACAATACGAAACAGCTCCCGGAGTCACGACAGAGACCAAAAAGACAGCGTACCCCATTCTGGAACAGCTGAACGGGCAGGGAGAATCTGCTGCGGTGAGCTACCCGAGGGGCGCGCATTTTCCCGGCCAGGGCGGCTGGCGACTGGGGTCCCCTCCACGCACGTGGCTCCCCGGTCTGACTGGGAACGTTGGATAGCGGGGCCCTCCTGTCACGCTTGGCGTTTCGGGCCAGCTGGGCAATTAGGACCAGCACTCTCCCAAGCCACGGCCAGCGACCCCCGCCTCCACGCGCGGTTTCCCAGGCGACTGCCGTGCAGACAGACGAGCGCCACGAGCGCCACCTACTGGGCAGGAAAAGAAAAACAGAGCCCAGAGATTTCACAGAAAAACCTTTCAACCAGCTGGGTCCCACACCCAGGGAAATCGGATCAAATGCCCAGACACCAGCAGAAAATAATGGATGACGCTTGGAAAATTGAAGATATGGCCCAGTCAAAGGAACAAACCAATAGTTCAAATGAGATACAGGAGCTGAGACAACTAATGCTGAATATACGAACAGAAATGGAAAAATTCTTCAAAAACCAAATCAATAAATTGAGGGAGGACATGAAGAAGACATGGGCTGAACAAAAAGAAGAAATAGAAAATCTGAAAAAACAAATCACAGAACTTATGGGAGTGAAGGACAAAGAAGAAAAAATGGAAAAAACAATGGATACCTACAATGGTAGATCTAAAGAGACAGAAGCTACAATTAGTGAACTGGAGGATGGAACATCTGAATTCCAAAAAGAAACAGAAACTATAGGGAAAAGAATGGAAAAACTTGAGCAGGGGATCAGGGAACTGAATGACAATATGAAGCGCACAAATATACGTGTTGTGGGTGTCCCAGAAGGAGAAGAGAAGGGAAAAGGAGGAGAAAAACTAATGGAAGAAATTATCACTGAAAATTTCCCAACTCTTATGAAAGACCTAAATTTACAGATCCAAGAAGTGCAGCGCACCCCAAAGAGAATAGACCCAAATAGGCGTTCTCCAAGACATTTACTAGTTAGAATGTCAGAGGTCAAAGAGAAAGAGAGGATCTTGAAAGCAGCAAGAGAAAAACAATCTGTCACATACAAGGGAAACCCAATAAGACGATGTGTAGATTTCTCAGCAGAAACCATGGAAGCTAGAAGACAGTGGGATGATATATTTAAATTACTAAAAGAGAAAAACTGCCAACCAAGACTCCTATATCCAGCAAAATTGTCCTTCAAAAATGAAGGAGAAATTAAAACATTTATAGACAAAAAGTCACTGAGAGAATTTGTGACCAAGAGTCCAGCTCTGCAAGAAATACTAAAGGGAGCACTAGAGTCAGATACGAAAAGACAGAAGAGAGAGGTATGGAGTAAAGTGTAGAAAGAAGGAAAATCAGATATGATATATATAATACAAAAGCCAAAATGGTAGAGGAAAATATTATCCAAACAGTAATAATACTAAAAGTTAATGGACTGAATTTCCCAATCAAAAGACATAGAATGGCAGAATGGATTACGACCCAGCAATACCATTGCTAGGTATCTACTCAAAGGACTTAAGGGCAAAGACACAGACGGACATTTGCACACCAGTGTTTATAGCAGCATTATCTACAATTGCAAAGAGATGGAAACAGCCAAAATGTTCATCAACAGACGAGTGGCTAAACAAACTGTGGTGTATACCTACGATGGAATATTATGCAGCTTTAAGACAGACTAAACTTATGAAGCATGTAATAACATGGATGGACCTAGAGAACATTATGCTGAGTGAGTCTAGCCCAAAACTAAAGGACAAATACTGTAAGGTCCCACTGATGTGAACCGACATTTGAGAATCAGCTTGGAATATATCATTGGTAACAGAGACCAGCAGGAGTTAGAAACAGGGTAAGATAATGGGTAATTGGAGCTGAAGGGATACAGACTGTGCAACAGGACTAGATACAAAAACTCAAAAATGGACAGCACAATAATACCTAAGTGTAATGTAACTATGTTGGAACACTGAATGAAGCTGCACCTGAAATATGGTTTTTTGTTTGTTTGTTTGTGTGTTTGTATCTTTTGTTTTTGTTTTTTTCTTTTTCCTTTATATATATATATATATATATTATTAGTATTATTATTTTAATTCTCTTCTCTATATTAACATTCTATATTTTTTTCTGCTGTTTTGCTAGTTCTTTTCCTAAATCGATGCAAATGTACTAAGAAATGATGATCATACATCTATGTGATGATACTAAGAATTACTGAGTGCATTTGTAGAATGGAATGATTTCTAAATGTTATGTTAATTTCTTTTCTTTTTTTTGATTAATAAAAAAATTTTAAAAAAAAAAAAAAACTCAGAAATGGACAGCACAATACTACCCAATTGTAATGCAATTATGTTAAAACACTGAATGAAGCTGCATGTGAGGTACAGGTTTGTTTTTTTTTTCTTTTTCTTTCTATTATTGTTTTAATTCTTATTCTGTTGTCTTTTTATTTCTTTTTCTAAATCGATGCAAATGTACTAAGAAATGTTGAATATGCAACTATGTGATGTTATTAAGAATTACTGATTGTACATATAGAATGGAATGATTTCTAATTGTTTTGTTAATTCTTTTTTTAATTAATAAAAAAATAAATTAAAAAAAAAACAATATAGGAAATTATTTTTTAAAGTAAAACCAATTTTTATAAACTCAGTAGCTGTCCTCGTAAGGACAACCAGGTAGCTATACTAACCTTACCCCAGAGATGCTTTCCTCTTACAAATTCCATTTAGTTTTTCATTCTGTGACTGACTGCTTAATGAACCGCTTTTCTTGGCCTTTCCTCAGAGTTAACTCACAACTTTTCCTAAACAATGTGAGTCACTTTACCAAAGCCGGTGTTGTTTTCTAGGCAGATTTTACTGAAGGGTAGTATAATAATTAAGCTTCAGATCCTGAGGTGTCAGGGTCTCATTGTGGCAAAAGATTTATATGCCACACACGTGGTAATGCTTTTGAAACCTGCTGTTTTATATGAAGATTTTGACACCATAACAAAAGAACTCAGTATACTTCTAAATATTTACTTCTTCTTCTCTGAGAGCAACTCTTATGGGCTTAGGAATTATGTCACTCCCTGCCACAAAATGAGGCTCTGTCTTCTGTAAAACGTGCCATTATATTTCACTCTTTCACTTCAGATATTTCTTATGTTACCAGATAGCTAAAGTCAGCTACATTAAATGTTCCAGACAAAAAAGATGGATAAGTCAGCCTGCACATTTAGCATTGAAACTGACTCCTGAAACTGCAAAATGTTAGAAGCTTGAAAAGCAATAACATTCCACGATAGGAAATGATGGAGATGATATGAATTGCTGATATTCTCCAGGTTTGGTTTGATTTGGAAAAGAGGCGATGTTCTTAACTTTGGACATTAGACATTTTAGACAAAAATACCTAAATATCCAGAAATAGCCATATATTTTCTTGCCTTGGTTTACTCCATAATGCTTCCCTCTGAAGTGTCTTGTTTGATATCTTAGGAGTTTGTGATGATTGTCGTCTTTGGGTTGGAGTTCATCATTCGAATCTGGTCTGCAGGCTGCTGCTGTCGATATAGAGGATGGCAGGGAAGACTGAGGTTTGCCCGAAAGCCCTTCTGTGTTATAGGTGAGTATCAGTACCGCATCTCTTTTCTTCTGTCTCCTTTATTGAGACATTTGATTAATATTAAAAGCTAACATTCACTGAGTACTTACCAAAGCCAAGCAATCTTTTGTTTTAAAAGTGTTGACTCATTTAATCCTCATCATAACTCTATGAGGTAAGTATTTTTATTATTTACATTGACAGATAAAGAAATTGAGGCAAAGAGGGGTGAAGTTGCTAAAAGTCAGACCGGTATTAAGTGGTAGAGCTGGGATTCGAACCCAAGTAATCTGGCTCTAGAACATTCATTTGTATCAATTAAGTTATACGGAAATATGTGGCTCTTTGGCGTTGCGCTGAATTCAGAAAACATTAATTTCAATTAGTCTAAACCCCCCCTTTTGCTCTATGATATGACACCTGGTTATACTGTTAATCAGCTGAGATGAATAGGAATGTATTAGTCTTGGCATCACATCTCAATTGGTGTGCTTCAATAATTATTACACATTTGGTTTACTTTATCCACTAGTAACTCTGGACCTAATAAAATGTTCTGCATTCTGAAATATGAGTCCCCCTCGTACCTCCCCCAAATAAATACCTCATACCTACTGTTGTTTCACTCCATTCACCTGCATACCAGCTTTAAATAGCACTTCTTCATGAAGATGCCGTACAACATTCTGGAGTTCAGATCTGGTATTTCTCAGTAATATATTTAAAAGCATATCTTAAAATTGAAGATCCTGTGTATAAAATCTATTATTAAAAATATTACGAGTCGGCTAAATTTTATTCTTTTTGATTTTTTTCCTTCTCAGTTCTCAGACAGCCATTAAAGCCCAAATACTTTTTTGTGAAGAAAAAAAAGAAAGTTTTTAGTGAAGTCTTACTTACTTCAACTATTCCCAAGCTGAGAATGAGGGTTTTATAATTTATAAGGTAGTTTAGACTATCTTCTTAGTCTAAAACAGGTTTTCCCTTTTATTTTAAGAATCAGAAATAGTTGACTAGTTCTCTTATTTTCCTCCTTTACCTTTTTCCCTGTGGTGGGGCAGGGGAAGAGTGGTTTAAGGAGTAATGGGGGGTGTCTCCATACTTGGGCACTGTTAAGGAAATCCTTTTTTTCATACTTGCGAGTAGGGAGAGCACAGACCTGGGAAATGCAAGAATTGGGGCTCCCCGCACTCTCTCTGCCACTAGGTATTTTCATAGTATGCACATCTCAAAAGAGTCACCAATTCATTCAACAAACATGTACAGGGATTTAGTTGTGTGTGAGGCACTGCACTTACAATAGTGAAGCAAGTGAAAAATCTAAGTTAATTCAATCCAACTTGTTTGGCCTTCACTAATGCACTCTATTTGTCCAGGCACCTCCCTTCTCCAAGAATTAGGCTTCACTTGCTTTTGGAAGCCATTTTGCTGAGGTACAGAGAAAAGTAGGTGCTAAAGTGATAGCCTTGCCCAGCCACCCAGCCCCAAGGCATATTAGTGAAGGCATTTGATTTTCTTCTCTCTCTGAATTCCCTGCCCAAGCAACATTGTGCAGGACCCTAATGTGATTGAGACTCCTGCGCAGTAAGTACTTTCTGTCCCATAGGGGCACAAACAAAATAAGTTAAAGGAAGGTGGTTGGCCAAGATTCACTCAACTTCTGCAGGATAAGGTTGGTTCATGGATGACTGCAGGAATGTTCCATTCCAGATTTTAAAACCAATTAAAAATTGGTTTTGTTCCAATTCCAGAGGCAATGCCAACATAGCCCTGAGTTCCACCTAACAAGAAAGTTCTTTTCTGGGTGCCTGCTGCCTTTTGATAGCTGTTTTCAGCTGTTTACATATCAGCCAGTCTTCATGCTTTAATCTTACTCATCCTTTTCAGATCCATACAGGTCTTGATAATAACGACTTTGGGTATGAGAATGATGTTATGTTGTCTGTAATCTTACTTGCCTTTAGACTTGTCAATAGTGACCTTGAAAATGTAATATCACATCCTTTAGGCATAATCACAGTTTAGTGAACTCTTCAAGCCTTTTCTTCATTTGAATATTTTACCTCTAGTAAATTAATTGCTTTGGAAGAAAATTTCATGGATAATTGTATAGTGACTCCCTATTTAAACAAGAACAAGATGTGTACTTGCATTTAGGACAACCGTATATTTTTTCTTCCGTCCTTTATTTAATGTACATGTAACATTTTGATCCATGACCCAACTGAACTGATATAATAATATGACATGTTCAAATCTGGCTCTTCAGTATGAGATTAGTAAAATTTAAGCTACAAACTTCCCTTGCCTGAAGGTAGCAGGCTGTACCAGATGACTTCTAGGCCTGTTTCTTAGGTTAATGGAAATGATTAATCTCACTGTTAAAAATGATAGAGTACAATGTAAAGTGAACCCTGTAATTCCTTTGTTCAACCTAATTTACTATGGTGAAATGGAAAAAAAAGAATAGTATTTCTCTCATGTGCCCATGATAACTTTTCTGAGTAGATGTTTGGAAATATAGCTAAGACCTCTCAAAACTCCATGAATTTATGAGATTTGATCAATCTGAACATGCCAAATACACGCTGTGCTGGTTTGAAGCTGTTTTGTACCACAGAAAAGCCACGTTCTTCTAATCCAATCTCATGAAAGCAGACCTATGGTTGCATGGGACATTTTACTTAGATTGTTTCCATGGAGCTGTGACCTACCCAATTTAATGGGTGAGGCCCTTTGATTGGGTGGTTTTCATGGAGATGTGGCCCACCCCTTGCAAGGTGGGTCTTAATCCACTTACTAAAGTCCTATAAGATGGAGATCTTTGGAGAAAGCACAATGCTTAGAGAGCCAACATAGATATGGATGTGTGGAGATGCAAAAGGAAATGTCCCAGGAGACCCCAGATGCTGAGAGAGCCTTTTGAAGTCAGAACTTGTGAGAGGACAGCAGATGTCACCGTGTGCCTTCCCATGTGACAGAGAAACACTGAACACAATCGGTCTTTCTTGAGTAAAGACATCTTGTTGATGCCTTGATTTGGACATTTTCACAGCCTTAGAATTATAACTTGTAACTTAATAAAACCCCTTTGTAAAAGCTAATTCATTTCTGATATATTGCGTTCTGGTAGCTTTAGCAAACCAAAACATACACCCAGATATTTTTATATATTTTATAAATCTTGAGCCTGCAGCAAAACAATATAGAAAAGACTGCAGTAGCCTGGCTATTCCTTCAACTGGAAATACATTCTGCAAGCCCACCAACATTATTCTTTCCAATTGGTACCAGACTGTGGTGCTCAGCGGTCAGCTAGTAAACCTCATATCCTATTGGGCCCTATTGACCAACTGCTAGTATTTGAGAGAGGAACCAAGAACCAATTCCCAAAGAGCTTATGACCTCCGCCTCTTGAACTGCCTACCTTCTTGACCCCTGCATTCTAGCTAGAACCAGGAGTATTTTTAGAAAACCATTGATTTAAGAAATCATAAAATCATCATATACTTGTGTTTGGAAACATGTTTTAACTACTGTGACCTAAAGGAAGAATGAACCTTTGTAAATGTTTAATTACATACTTCTTTACTTGCATAATTTATTTCTGCTTGATTTGAGGAGCTTGCTTTAAAATTGGTAGGGTCTTATTTGAATTACAAAAATCTATTCCATATATGTGTTCAATTTGCATCTGTCCGCTAAGATTCTGTAGTAATAACATTTCTACAACTGTAGGCAATAATCACTGCATTACCACTATGGAGAGTCAAGTGTATCTCAGGATGACAACCTGAGCTGCCCTTTATCTACCTGGACTGACTGCCTCACTGTACTGCTTTGTGAATTCTCTTCATTGAAGCATAGATCACTCATTCAAAGGACTCAGACTGAGAATGTGTGAAATAACCTCAGAGATTTATTTCATAGCCATTCCTTTTCCTAGCTTTCATTAATGACCTATCCAAAAATTGCAAATAGTACCGAAGGCTGGTACATAGATTGCAGTAATGAACCTTATGTGTCAAGAAGCCAACAAATTACTTCAAAAGGTGGATTTTTTCATTCCTTTGAGACTCCTTCTATAGACAGTTAAAAATATAACATGGCCATATTTTTCAGTCTTGCAATGAGAATCAGAAAAATAAAAAGCACCAGCCTGATATTAATCTTGGGTCTGTATTTGGTGCAAATATAAGTTGATTTCTTATCAATATTTTAACAGTTTTCCTTCAATGTAATATTTCCACAGAATAAATAGGAGACAAACCACAGCACAGATGTTTCTCCCATGAATCAAACATATACACATTTGACATGAGACAGCAGTGCCTCAGGAAAATGCCAACAAGTGGACTTTTTTGTGACAGAAAAATATAACCAGTTTCTTACTTGACTAAAACAAAATTGAAACCTGTATTAAAATCAGTTGCATGGCTGAGGCAACTCTAATATATCTGTAAGTCCATCTTATTAAAAGACAACTTACACTGCTAATGTTTTCAAAAGTTAGATCAGAGGCTCCCAGAACTGCCGGTGACATTTGAATTAATAATCTGAGATAGCATTTTTCTGCTTCTCTGTCTTCTCTATCTTTTGTTCTGAGACACACCTCCCCAAATTATTTCAACTTCTAGACCTTCTAATCACTTCTCCCCTTAGTAAAAATATTTTCTCAAATTATTTCTTGTAAGCCATACATCTTTGAGCTACCTTTCTTTACTTCTAAGTGTTCACACTCCTTAAGTTCATATAGATTCCTGCCATATTATTAGCTAGGTCATCTGAGGACAGTTAAGCCATTTCAGTCCCTTTAATAAATAATATCTAATATGTATTGAGACCTACTATGTGCTAGGCTCTGGTCTAAGCACTTGATAAGTATCTTATTTAGTTCTACCTAAGTACTGTATCCCATTTTATAGGTGAAGTAAGCCAGAATTAAAGAAACTTGCCCAAGGTTAGAAAGATGGTAGGTGGAAGACCAGATTTACCACTAGGTGATTTCATGCTAGAAAAATTAAACTACCTGACTATGAAAAAAAAAGTCCTTATTGTTTATTAGTATTTTCAATTCAATGTAATTGTACTTTGTCCATTGCCCTCAATTTATAAACAAAGATCGCAATATGTTTGTGTTCAACATTAGTAATTCAAGATACCTGAATAAAAAAAAGCCAGACTTTACAGAACAACTTAATTGCAGAATCAGCCTTAATCATATCTCCTGAATCAGGTTACCAATTGCTGCTCTCCAACCTGTACGAGAAATTGAGATCGAGAACAGACTTACTTGCCTTTTATCAAACTGTAAACACTCTTGAACAATGTTATCATGAAATTCCCTGGCTTTTCACAATTGGAAATATCTTCTGGATAAGTGATGTTTAAAAGGTCTATTGGACCAGATAAGTCCTGAAACCTAGAGGGGCCAGCCTCTTCAGAACATCAACTAGTTCTATCTTTCTACCCCATGTTATTGGTAGCCCCTTCCAACATGCAAAAGTCAGAATGGGCATAGCCCAAATACATCTCTGAGCTCCTAAAGAGTGGTGGAGTTATGCAGAGAAGGTAGGGTTTAACAAACAAGTATGACTGCTGAATCATTATATTGATATTTCTTTTAGTCTCCAATATCTTAAAGCAGTTAGAAGTAAAAATGTAAAATTATGGAATTGTAACCCATACCAAACTCTGAAATCTGTTCTACAACTAAAAAAAAATGTCTATTAGCAGACATTTTTAGGTAAGTGTTGACCTACTGCACAAATTTATAAAGTAGCTTGATAAGCTGATATAACTTGACCATATAAAGAATGCCCTCAGAGGGAAGTGAATAACTAAATATTATGTCTCATTCTTTCTATAAATTTTAGTAGAGTCCCATGATATATTATGCTAATATTCTATACGATTGTGTATTATGTAAGAATACTCACACATAGACAGAAAAATTATGAACCTAACATGAGCCTCAGGGAAAAGGATATAAAGAGGAATAAAACATGGTCCCTGCCCATAAGACTGTACAGCCTCTTGGTAGAGACTAAGAAGTAAACTGTAAAAATCAACAAAATAGTGTGAGTGATTGCTCTGATAGTGATGGATTTGGGGAGATTGAGGAAGGCTTCCCAGAGGACGTTACACTTGAACTTCCTTGAAGAATGAGTAGGAATTTGTCAATCAATGAGAGATGAGAAAATGAGGAGAGCTAGGGTATTCCAGGCAGAGGGCAATATATGGAGAGGCTTGGAGACCAGAGCAGGCATGGTATAGCAACTAATCAGCAAGTGTTGGAAGTGGCTGGAGGGAAATAGCTAAGAATTGAAGAAATGAGAACAGGCAGGATCAGATCACAAGAGGTCTTGCAAGTCATGCAAGAAGATTGGAATTTTTATTAACACGTTGAATTAGTGTGGTGCCTTTGTTACAATTGGTGGAACATATTATTATAATTATACTACTAACTATATCCATAGTTTATATTTGAGTTCACTATATTATACATTCCAATGTTTTTTTTTCATTAACTTTTATTCTAGTAACATGTTACAACCTAAAATTCCCGCCTTTGAACCACATAGAAGATTGGATTTTAACTTGTTAACTTCAAAAAACCATGGAAGGATTTAATCTGGTTTGTCTTTTATAAAAGTTGCTGCCACAGCAATGTGAAGATTGGCTTAGAAAAGGCAAACCTGGAAGGAGGTAAACTACATAGGGTGGTACCAGGCAGAGATGGTGGAGGTAGTAGTCATAGAAAGAAGGTTACGAGAATTTTTTTCGACTGATTAGATGAGGCAAAGGAATGAAAAATCAATCCCATGTTTTTGAGCTCAGTCATCCAATAAACATTTTAGACCCTGGATTTTTTAAATTATCTGTACCTGTTGGAACTTCATATCAGCCGCATACAAATTATTACCTGCTCAAAAGAGTATAAAATTATTCCTCTGACTTTTCCACATTACTGTATTTCTGCCCTTAGAAATATGAAATTTTAAGACTAAAAAGAAAATGTGCTCTTTTCTATGAGCAATGTGATGGAAACTCTTTTACCAGCCCCATTAGTAACTATCACGCAATTCCCAGCACCTTCTTACCAAAGAATTCTTCTCCGTACTCTTAATTACGATGGTTGCAATACAAGATTTATTTCATTAAAGGTTATTTATTTCCTTTGAGAAATTGACTCTTTTTGCCTTGAGATGTTATCTGAAGACTTATGATCAATAAGAAGCATTACACTGTCACTATGGGGTAAATTTTCAAAGTGGTGCTTGGAATTTGTCAGTGTGAGTCCCATTAACTTCATTGGAAGTCCTGCAGTTAAACCACTGCACATGGCTCTGAAAATGTTCTACAGTACGTTTTGGTGGTGCTTTTTTAAATTTTCAGTAAAGAGCACTCCACGCACAGCTGATTGCAGTATTTAAGAACATGGATAATGTACTGTGCAATGGGAAGCTTTAAAAGTTAAATTTTAAAGCTTCCTTCCTATTTAAAGTCACAACAACAATATAAATACATCTTTAATTCTTCAAGGAGTACCTTTCTATAAAGGAATGTGGAGCCCAATTAGAATTCAGAGCTCATAAAGCAGCACTTGACCCCTCTGAGACATTATCTCACTCTATAGACAGAAAAACTGAGGCACCATGAAGTAGGGGTGCTTTGTCCACAGCCCATAAGGCAGCAGTGAAGCTAGGAATAGAATGCCAGACTCCCAGTGGCTCATTACTCTAAAGCACTGCCTCTTGCTAGCGTCAAATTTAATTACAGTATAATCCATTTAATCTTCATGTGGAAGAATAATGAGGGAGGCAGGGGAAAAAATGAATTTATTAACAAGTGTTTGGGAGACCATGTAAAGTAGATGAGCAACTTCCTTTTCAGGATCCAGGTTTTCAGCATGTTCTAGGTGGTGTCTCATACCATGATTGAGATTATCCTAATTCTACTGCCCATAATTGCTAAAGCATTCTTGATTTTTCTCCCTTTGAAACATAAGGAAGGTTTCCACTTGAAAGAGCTGCAGCACTGTCTTGTTTTGGTCAAGAATAAAACTTACCAATTGAAAAAATCTATGAGAGAAAAGAGTGTACAATTCCACTCAGTTCCCCTTCGTAGGTGAAAAGATTGAAGAACCATGTTGGGTTAAATGCCAAGCTTACACAAATGTTAAAATAAATTGAGGAGATTGAAATACTAGTGATCAATGAAAGGGAGTGATAAGGGTATAGAAAAAATAGAGGAAACAAAGGTTAAAATATATTGGGTAGATAGAGATATTAGTGGTCAATGAAAGGGAGGGGTAAGGAGTATGGAATGTATGAGTTTTTTCTTTTTCTTTTTCTTTTTTTTTCCTGGAATGATGGAAATGTTCTAAGAAATGATTGTGGTGATGAATATACAACCATGTGATGATATTGTGAGCCATTGATTGTACACCAAGTATGGGGTGTTCGTATGTTAAGAATGTTTGTGTTTGTATGTTGGTTTGTCAATAAAAATATTTTTTAATGCTAAGTTTACAGACTTCCCTGAAACAAAATATGATATGCTTTTTGCTTCATTTTCATTTTCATTACTTTTATACTAATTCACAGTGGCTATGTATGTATATGCTCATTTGTCCATTGTCTATTTTCTACATGCATGTTAGAGAAGGAACAAGAATTTGTAAGAACGCTATTTAGGCAAGAAATCGTTTGACATTGAGAAACATAGGAGGTCAGGAGTTTGGCTACGTGGTGTTACATCAACAGGAATGCATTTCATACTTTAAATTGTAAACCATATTTACGTACTATCCCATATAACCCTGATACCAATCTTCTTGAAATTGGAAGAGGTTATGATCCTCACTTAACAAATTTAAAACTGAGACATTGAATATGGGCCTTGTCAAGGGCCACACAGCATATAAGCAAAAGTGCTAGATTACACAAAAAAGAGTTTTGTACATTTTAAGTCTCTAATTCTTTCCATGACACCACATTGTCTCCCCTATACCATTAGGAATAAATCAATAAGCTATACTATGAGGTTTGTGACTACCCTCAATCCCCTGTCCCAGCAGGAAACATTTAATGTGAAGTCTACAATAAAATATATATCAATATTATAAAGGTATAATTCCTCTTCCAAAGAGTCATCTTTCTTACACATTAGACCTAAGACTTATTTTTTTTAACTTTTTCAATTTAAACAACTCTAGATTTACTTAGAAGTTACAAAAATATTACAGAGAGTACATATGTACCCTTCGTCCAGCTTCCACCAATGATAACCTTTTATATAGCCATAGTGCAATTATCATAACTAGGAAATTAACATGGATACAACACTATTAACTAAACTACAGACCTTATTTGAGTTTTACCAGTTTTTACATCCACTCAAGTTCGTTACATAAATGTCTATGAAATTTTTTCACATATATAGATTCATTTACCCACCATTACAATCAGGAGACTGTACTGTTCCATCACCTCAAAGAAACCTCCTCATGTTATTTCTTCATAGTCACCTTCTCCCCATGACCTTAACTGTTGGGAACCACTAATCTCCAGAACTATAATTTGTCATTTTCACTGTGTTAAATAAATATAATTATATAGTAGGTAGCCTTCTGAGATTGCCTTTTTGTTACTCAGCATCACACTTTTGATATCCATCAAAGTCATTGCATAACAGTAATTCGCTCCTTTTTATTGTGTAATCGAATTTCGTGGTATGAATGATAAATGTGCTGTAGTTTGTTTAGCCATTTACCTGTAGTAAGTCTTTAGGGTTGTTTCTAGACTTGCCTATTACAAATAAAACTACTATGAGCATGTGTGTACAAGCTTTTGCATGAACATGAGTTTTTATTTCTCCAAGAGTGGGATTATTGGGTCATATGGTAACTGTTTAACTTTATAAGAAACTGCCAAACTGTTTTCCAGAGTCTGGCCATTCCTTTTAAAAGATAAAAATGGCTAGACTATTTCATGGTTATAATGCTGACTTAAATGGAATTTTTTTTATTTTCATAGAAAATGTATCTTACTCCTTTAGCTGATTTTCTATGAAAATTAATCTAATAAACTGAAGGTGCTGAATTTCATATTTCACCACTTAGGTCAAGAAACAAATAAAAATATATCACATTAAGGAGCAGTTCTTCATGCTCTAATGAATGTAACTTTGTTGTTTACATAGATGAAGTGTTTAGAGACCAATTAATGTAAAAAGCCCATATTGTACAAATTCCTGGAGGACCATTACTTAAGTCTAACTTTACTTTGTAGAAAGTCCTTATTCAAGCAAACGTTACTGAGACCAATATTGATGCTTGCCAGATGAGCAATACATATAATCACTTTAGTTAGAGCCACAAAGTACAATTTCAACAGAATAAAATATTTTAAATTGCCACCAAAGCCCGATGGTTATAATTGGACCTAATTATTTATTGAGTTGGACCCAATATTCACCATCATGAGTCTAATATGATGAAAAAGAGGTGATTTATTGTAGATATATACCTTAAGGAATTGGAAACAATTTTCTTAAACCAATATCCATAGCAGCATTATTCACAATAGCCAACAGATGGAAACAACCCAAGGGTCCATCAATGGAAGAATGCAAACCAAATGTGGTACTTACATACAATGGAGTTTTATTCAGCAATAAAAAAAGAATGAAGATCTGATATGGGCTACAACATGGATGAACCTTGAAGATGTAACATTGAGTGAAGTAAGCCAGATACAAAAGAACAAATAGCATATGATTTCATTTATATGAAGGGCCTAAACTAATACTAATGAATATCAGTATTCATTAGTATATGAATAGTAATAGTATTTCATGGTATGAATGAAGGCCTAGACTAAGCAAATTCATAGAAACATAAAAGTAGAATACAAGTTACCAGGAACTGGCAGGGAATGGGGAGAAATGGGAATTATTGCTGTTTGGCGGTGATAAGAAGTTTGATTAATGGAGGTGATGGTAGCACAATATTACAATGGTAATTAATATTACTGAATTGTACATATAAAAGTAGTTAAAATGGGAAATTTTGTGTTATATATGTTATTAGAGTAAATTTTTAAAAAAAAAAAAAGAGGTCATTTTTTTTTCTCTCCAATGCCACACTTTTCAGCAATCCTTCTATTGTCAAACCTATTCTCTAAGGTTCTGCCCTTCTTCCAAAAGCCTCCTTACTGTCCCCCAGTATATCTTCCATCATAACTAACAGAAAAGTCATCTTCTCAAAAGTTAATAATAACCCTTTTAGACAAAATTCATGGGTTTCAACTTTGTCCTCCCTCTGATTATAAGCAGTGATGGGACAACTAATTACTCATTTGGAAAAAGATCAAGTTGGATCCATGTCTCTTGCCATATTCCAAGATAAGCACCAAATGAGTCAAAGATTTAAATTAAATGAGACTATAAAATACTGGGAGGCAGTATTTTATACTGGTTCTCTTGTACCTTGTAACCAGGAAGGGCTTTCTAGCTGTAATTTAAAATATAGAAGCCATAGGAGAAAATATTGATAAATTCGGCTGTATAATAAACAGAACTACATGACAAAACAAAAAAATCAAGAAACAAATGTGGAAGAATATTTACAACTTATATAAGAGATGAAAAGCAAATTACCTTATAATTTAAAGAGCTCTAGAAGTCAAAAAGAAAAGTCTAATCAATACATTAGAAAATAAAAGATGGGAAGTGATTATGAACAGTTCACAGAAAAATAAATATATAAATGCCTCTTAAACATACTCAACCTCACTCATAAAAAACAAATGCAAATGGTAGCATTTTCTTAACTGAAAGGTTGGCAAAAATTCAAAATTTGAATGTATGCTTTTTCAGTGAGTCTGTGAGGAAACAAGCATTCATACTCTGCCCGCAGAAATTCAAAGTGGTAAGACTTTATAGAAGAGAATTGGTCAATATCTACCAAAATGACATGAGCATTTACTTGACCCAGGAATTCTACTTCTTAATAATTCCATCAATTTAATAATAAATATTCAGTATAGCTGAATAATCTAAGGTACATCCAAACAACAAATGCAAGGATAAAGATCCCTCTGTATATCTATAGAGGGGTCCCAAGATATATTAAGGAAAAAAAAAAACACCTTAGTTGTAATGTTGTGTATATAGTGGGCTACTTTTTGTGTTTTTGTGTAAGGAAGGAAAAAAAAATAAGAGTATATATTCATATTGCTTATATTTGTATAAAGAAAATTGGGAAGATTAAAAAAAGAATAAAAACTATGCTCACCTCAAGATGGCGAATGGGGTCAAAGTGAATGGAGACAGTGGTGGGAACAAGTCTTCTCATCATTTACCTCTTAATATCATTTTGATATTTGCACCATATGAATATATTAACTATTCGAAATCTATGGTAAAAGAAGTGTTGGCTGGCACATAGTAAGTACAGTATAAATATTGACTATTATCTTGGCATATTTAATATTGGGATGGGTTGAGTGATTCATTCCCATCATAAAAACATAACATACGGTTGTGCAGAATCTCAAAGCATTTTTGTTCTTGTGAAGAAAAACAAAGCCAAAGGTAACTTACCACAGGATTTTCTTGTGAATTCCCCAGTTCTATGGTAAGGTAACACTATAGCATTTTAAACTCTTTAAACAAAACCCTGTTCTAAAATGTGTATTTATGACAGGCCTTAATTTACCCTCCAGATATTTCTTGAATTTCAAACTTGGAATTTTAGTCATACCTTCTGAAATAATTGCCCAAGAGGATTAAACAAGTTAAGGCATGTGAAGTGCTCAGTGCCTGGAATGTAATAAATACTCCATGACTGTTAGTGATAGCTAACGGGTCATAGAAGTGGATGGGTTCAGTGTAATCTCATCAACCCGAGGATAGTAAATACGATCAGGGAAAAAAAAAACAATTTGATAAGATCTTTGTATGTTTAAAAATTACTTTTCCTTAAAATAACTTCTTAATACTGTATTCCTGAAATTTGAGGATATATGTATCTTAATAAGAATAAACTTTGTTCTAAAAGTAGGAGGTATGAGGGGAAATCAATCAAGCAAGGCACTTTGTGAGTCCGGAGTTCTTTTTATGTAATAAATAATTTCAGGAATAGTTATGTTAAGGTAACTAAAATGATGTCCAATTAATTAGAGAGTATTTTGGAGCCTTGCTTTTGGCTGGTTTCTAATTATGACTTAACCTACATTTTCCCCAGGTGGACTTTCCTAGCCCCTTACTAGGTTAGCCACCTCTGCAACATGCTCCTTGTACATCTCCTGTCATAACATTCATCACTCATTATTATGGGTTTCAATCCAGTGTCTTCTATGCCCACTGTCCTGTCACCCCATGAGGGCAGAGGGCATCTGTCTTGTCCACCCCATACATGCCCCAGCCAAGCATATATCCATTCCTAGCACAGTGCCTGCCCATAATAAATATGCATGGAATGAATAAAAATTCAGAAAATTGCAAGCAAGTAAGCATGCACATGGTGACCCCCTTCCCCAGTGGCAGCCCTACATACACGTTCTACAAAACACGTTCTCTAAAAACATGTGCTACATGATCAAAAGATGAAAAAACTTGAGGCAGTTATCCAAGCAATATAAGACAAAAAGAAAAATGGCACGTTTACCTCAGTTATCAAAAGTTTTCAGAATCAATTGTCTGCATTATTTGTCTAATTGCTTCAATTCTCTAACTTGAGCACATGACTCTGATTATATTTTTTGATAAAGTACCTATTTTGCATACTTGTAACTTAAGGAATTAAAGGCTCCTTTACAGGAGCTTCTACTTCCATGTTGCATTTATTTTTTACTTCTGATTTTAGCAAAATGTTTTAAATATTTGATTTTAGCCCCTACCGCAGACTCCAAATCTGTTTTTGGAACTTGAGAGATCACAGTACTGTAGCTAATGCTTAGGACATTTGCCCCAGTATGACCTAACAATTTATCTCTTATCAAGTTTCTGTGGTTTTCTTCAGTGTTTACTGGTCATAATGTTAAAATGTGTGCATCTGAAACTATTTTTGAATGGTATTGTCTTGATATTTTTCCGCATATAGTTCATGTGAAAATACCCAGTTTGAATGGCACTGACCTCCAGGCCATCGCCAGCCTCTTTATAAAGGGTCCCTGGGTTGTATCATCACATGTTTTCAATAAACCTTGCTTTTCCTGCTCCTTTAGACAGAGCATGTCTTATTCAAACAGCTCATGACAGTCAGAAAGGAATTGATAATGAAAAGAAAAGTGAGTTCAAAGCAGAATTTTTCCCTGTAGCTTTAGGATTTGTTATGAGACAACATGTTTCACAGTCTGAGCTGCAGCTTTGGGAGCCAGTTACGGTGAATTCTAATCCTGTCTCTGGAAGTAACTTCGTGCATTATCTGCTACAAACCTCTCTGAGACACTATTTCTTTCCTCTTAAGCGCAGATAAGAACAGCAATACACTTTGTAGGATTCATAAACAGTAACACATAAAAGCAAATAGGAAATGACAAAAGTTCTAAAAGCTGCATCTATCTAGTTCAATGAGGGAGAATTTTGGCAAGGGTTTCTTTTGTTTTGTTTTGTTTCTTATATGGGCAGGCTCCGGGAATCGGACCCTGGCAAGGGTTTTATAGGTAAAGATGGGACTTCGATGTATAATTAAATATGGCCTATTTGGATGATAACTAACCCCCTAAAAATACAAATAGATATAATAGATCTGTACATGGTAGCAAGCAAGAGTCCAAAATTAGACTATCAGATATTTATTTATGGCTTGTATTTACTCAGACACATTCCTTTAAAGCACTATCTTTTCCTTCTTCACTGAAGGTTAAGTCCACTTTCACACACCAGTGTTTATCCCTGAGGATTATTGGGGAGCCTAAATTATATCCATTTCTTTATTTCTAAAAATAAGAAATTGTGCATTGAAAAATATTGAGAGCCAAGTGAACCAGGTAATTCTCAATTTCCCCAGATAACACTTAACATCCATAGGTGTCCGTTACTTGGAGACATTTTAGCTGAAGTGGCAGGCACCTCCATCAGCAAAATCCAAATAGCAGAGTCTATTCAAAGAACTTCCTAAAGATATCCTTTCAAAAACTTTTAGTAGTAATTTATGATTAACCATAACCTGTATGGCATCTGAAAAGAAGTATCAAGTTTCCCAGTGAAAAATTACACATCCAAACGTTAGTAAACATCCCTGGGTGCCAGGATTCAGAGTCACCCAGTCAACTGCTTAGAGGAAGTGCAAAAAGAGAGTAATGAGAGTTAGGTATTTTGTTTTTCTTCTGTAAACTTAAACCTGTAATGTAGTTTAAACATTCAGGTTATGATACTGAATGGAATATCCAAGCATTGGATTTCATCATAGGATATTAGGGGATTTCCAGTAAAAGTTTCAACTTTGGTCATTCATTGGTGGAAATCTAAATCTTTTTTAAATCTCTAGTCAAATACAGGTGTGAGGCTCTATTTAGGAAATGAAACTGACTACAGTTTTGCCATTTAGTATGCATGAAAATAGGTGTTAGAAAATAAGTTAAACATCTGAGAACATTAGAGTACAAAATTGCTGCTTCTAAAAGCCTGTCTTGAACAATGCCACATAGTACAAGTTTCAAAAAATGTGAAGGACTTCTTTGTTTAGCTTTTTCTATTTACATTTATGTATTTTTCTATATAAAAGAAAATAATAGAAAGCCACTGTGTCATTGCCCTAAATCATGTTCTGAATCATTCAAAAATGCATATGACTTTCCATCCCATTGATTTGTTGAGGACTGTCTGAGTTACACCTAAGTAATTTACACAAGATACTATAGTGTACTTAAATAGGATGTGTTTGCCTCCTGCTCATTCACAGTGACGCTTGGGAGACAAATCTGTCTTTCCCATTTTATAAATACAGAAACATAGCTTCCTTACATCCTCCACTCAGCAACTTACATCTGAAATTAAATATTTGAAGCAATAGTTTCTGTGGCTACAGATACTGGGAGGTGATCTAACTGACCTGGCATTTAAGGCTACCTACTCCTTCGACATTAAAAAAAAATAAAAAGCTATTGCTGGAGCCCTAACCTCCCACCAAAATGCAGCCTCACCCACTGTCTACTGGATGTCTAGTTAAAATCTCAAAATTTACACAGCCAAACCCAACTATTGGTTTCACTTCTCAAATAGCCCTTTCTCCATGTCCCCAGTGTTCTCCCATCTCAGCAAACAGCATTTCACTGACTCAGCTGCTCAGGTCAAAAACCCTGAAGTCACCCTTTACTCCTTTCTTTGTCTCACACTTCACAATTAATCCTTCATCAACTTCCTACAACCCTTCTTTCACAGCATGTCCCAATTCCAACTCTTTCTCAGGTCCCTCACTTTAGCCTGGCTCTTCTAACCAAGGCAGTGGCTTCTTAACTGGTCTTCCACTCTTGCTATCCAGCTCCCTCCCAGCGTTAGCCACAAAGAAACCAAAATGATCTTGTAAAATGTTAATCTGATCCTGTACTCCTCTACCCAAAATTCTTCCACTACCAGAGCCTCCAGGACCCTACAGAATCTGACTGAGACCCACTCTTCCCCTTTTCTCTCCTCTCAAGTTAAATTGGCCTCCTTGCCTCCCCATAAGCACACCAATCAGACTTTTGATTTTCTGCCTAGAACGTTCCCTCTAGATGTGATCATAGCTCTTCACTTCATCAGGTCTTAGCTCAGATGTCCTCAGAGATGGTTTCTCTGACCATCGATCTAAGATCACATCCCCTGCTCCTCTCTGACTCCACCCATCACCCTGTTATTTATTTCTCCAGGGCCCTTGTCAGTACCGGACATTATATTCTGTATTTATTTATTTGTTTATATCAGCCTACCCCAACAGAACATAAGTTTTATTTTCTGTTCTATTCCCAGTGTTTAACTCATAGCAGACATGCAATAGAAACTATTTGTTGAATGAACTAGTAAATGAATGGATCAACTGCCTTATCACTTAATTTGAGAAAAACCACTTCAAAAACCCTTTTGCGATGCTTTGTCATACGAACATTTAGTGTCCAAAACAAAGAATATGCTGCTTATAATCCTAGAAACTCAGAGTTAGAAAGCATACTTAACACTTTCTAGTTCAATCTACTTCATTTTCAAGGTAAGGAAACATGTACTGACAGATAAATGGTGGCAAAGCTAGATAATGGCAGAAATGATAGTTAAATCAGGCATAGTTCAATGTGCTTTATACATCTGTAGGTTACGTCACTGTGCCTTTTGAGAAGTTAGAATTTTGTATGCTAGGAAAATATAATGAAATGAAAAATGTTCAATTCCTTCCTGTTTCACTGTTCTGTCAGCATTAAAACATGAGGCACATGATATACGTGGAACACTAAAAAAAAATTACAAAATCATGCAGAAATTGTCCCCTATAGACAGGACAGGCTGACCAGTCTGTTACATTCTGCTGTCCCACTAGAACAATATAAAAATTTGTTAACTATAGGAGTTTTGCTAAATTTTGCCTACATGCCAACCATTTGCAGGTAATTACATTCTTAATTCTTGAATAATACTTTATTCCTTCCAGTTTCCAATTAAGGCTTCATCCCTGTTTACTAGATCTTTTACTAGGTAAAAGTTATCAAAGCAGAAGCAAAGAATAAAAAGTAAGGGTTTTAGAATCAGACAGATGTAGGTTTGATTCTTAGCTCCATTTACTACCTAAATTACCCAGGACAAGACTCTTGAACTCTTTATATCAATTTATTAATCTATCAAAGTTGAGTATGGGTGTGAGAGAGTGTGTCACAATAACTTTTTTTTAATTAAGAACTTATTAGAGTTCCAGACACAGTAAGGCACACTAAGGGCTTTATGTGTATCTTCTCATTTAATCCTCACAACAGCCCAATAAGAAAAATGAATCTATTCCTTATTTACAGGTAAGGACTCCAAGGTCAACAAGATTAATAGGGCAGAAACACCAACTAAGAAAGGACAAGATGGGAATTAATCCCCAGGCTGTCTCGCATAAATTCCACAAACCACTGTGCTTCCTTGGAGGGCCATTACAGAGAAGGAATGAAATGAAATCTGTATACAAAGCACCTTGGATTACCTGTGTGTAGAGTCACTCAATTCTTGTTTCCCCATCACTGACTAGATAAATGACCTTGGCCAATAAGCAAACTTTCCTGGTCCATAGCCTCTATCTTAAGTAAATGATAGTTCTCCATTTTCTCATTACAAAAGCAGTATGTGCTTATTGTAGATCATTTAAACAAAAGAGCTATGTATAAAGAAACCTAAGGTTATCCATGATCCCACCACTCAAAGGCTGATCACTGTTAACATGCTGGCATGTTAACATAAGTACTTATGGTATTTATTTTTATATAAACTGGAAGAACACATACTCTTCTTTGGGGCAAAATTGTAATCATCCCTTAATCCTACTATGTAACCAGTTCTTTACGTAATGATATATTGGAAGCATTTTCTTATGTCATCAGTATTCTTATAAGGCTTGATGCTTTATGACCACATAGTTATTCATTGTAATGATAATAGTAATAATAAACTTGCTAAAATTTAATATATGTGAGCAGTTTACTGAGCATTTTCACATGTTAACTTATTTAATAATACTCAAAACAACCCTATGGCATAGGTACTTAAATATCCTCATTATTCAAATGAAGAAATTGAGGCATAAGAGATCCTGTATCTTAACCAATGTAATCCAACTAATCAGAGGCAGAGCCAAGGTTGAAACTCAGGCAGATGGACCCCTCAGTACATCCATTGCAATGGATATACCATGTTGTATTTAATGAATCCATTTTTTATTATTTATTTGGGTTGGTTCTAATTTTTTATATTATTAGTAATGGTGTAATAAGCACTCATATAAACCTTTGTGGACATGTCCTATTTTTTCATTAGCATAAGTTCCTAGAAGTAAAAATACTGAGTGAAAATAGTCTCATTTTAATGTTTTCAGTAAATAATGCCAAATTTGTGGCACCCCTTCCCCCAAATTACATCACTTTATCCTTACATGAAATCATCACAAAAGAACCTTTTCTTTTCCTCCTTGCCAATACTGGTTTTTCAAATTTTTAACTTTGTCAGCCTAATATATTAAAATGGCACCTCATTGCTATTTTAAATTCCAAAAATAGAAATTATAAAGAATTTCTTTCCATATATTTTTGGTTGTTTTTACTTCTTCCGAGGCTATATATAAATTTTTTAGAGAAGTTGGGGTTTACAGAACAGTCATGCATAGAATACAGAGTTCTCATATGCCAGCTTGTTATTTATAATACTTTGTGTTGGTATGATACAATTGTTACAATTGATGAAAGCACATTTTTATAATTTTCTATTAACTGTACTCTATGATTTAACTTAGGGTTCAATGTTTTTGTTGTGCAGTCCATGCATTTTTTTCTTTAGTTTTTATTATATATACAACCTAAAAATTTCACCTATTGATCACATTCAAATATATAACACAGTGCTGCTAATTATGTTCATAATGTGCTAACGTCACCACCATCCATTATCAAAGCTTTTCCATCACCCCAAATAGATATTTTATACAATGACACAGTAACAAGCCCATTTCCTAACCTCTCTTAGGCCCCTGAAAAATTATTCTAGTTTCTGGCTCTACAAATTTCCTTATTTTAATAATTTATATCAGTAAGATCATACTATATTTGTACTTTTGTGTCTGTCATATTTCACTCCACATGATATCTTCACGTTTCATCCATGATCGTCACATGTATCAGAACTTCATTCCTTTCTAGAGATGAATAATATTCCCTTGCATGTATATGCCATATTTTGTTTATCCATTCATTGGTTGATGGACACTTGGGTTGCCTCTGTCTTTGGGCAATTATGAATAATGTCATTATGAACATTGGTGTTGAAATGTCTGTTTGAGTCCCAGCTTTCAATTCTTTGTGGTATATACCCAGCAGTAGAATTGACAGGTCACGTGGTAATTCTGTACTTTGCTTCCTGAGGAACTGCCGAACTGTCTTCCACAGCATCTGCACCATTTTATATTCCCATCAGCAATGACTGACTGCCCCTATTTCTCCACATCCTCTCCAACACTTGCAGTTTTCCAGTTTTTAACAGAAGCCATTCTAGTGGGTGTGAAATGGAATCTCATTGAGGTTTTGATTTGTAGTTCCCTGATGGCTAATGATGATGAGCATCTTTTCATGTGCTCATTGGCCATTTGTGTGTCTTCTTTTGGAGAAATGTGTCTTCAAATCTGTTACCCATTTTTTAATTGGGTTGTTTGTCTTTTCATTGTTGAGTTGAAGGATTTCTTTATATACTCTGGATACTAAATCCTTATAGGATATGTGGTTTCCAAATATTTTTTCCTATTTTACAGGTTGTCATTTTATGATGATGAAGTCCTTCAATGCACAAAATCTTTATTTTGATGAGTTCCCATTAATATATTTTTTCTTTTGTTACTTGTACATTGAGTGTAACCACTGCCCAGTACAAGCCTTGAAGATGCTTTCCTACGTTTTCTTCTAGGAGTTTTATAGTACTGGTTCCTATATTTAGATCCTTGACCATTTTGAGTTAATTTTTATGTATGGTATGAGATAGGGGTCCTCCTTTATTCTTTTGCATATGGATATCCATTTTTTCCAGCACCATTTGTTGAAGAGGCTAGTCTTTCCCAATTGAGTGGACTAGGCAGTCTTGTCAGAAATCAGTTGGCCATAGATGTGAGGGTCTATTTCAGAACTCTCAATTCAATTCCATTGGTCAATGTATCCATCCTTGTGCCAGGCTGTTTTCAACACTGTTGCTTCGTAATAAGATTTTTGGTCAGAAAATGTGAGTCCCCCCAAGTTCATTCTTCTTTTTCATGATCAATTTGACCATTCAGGGCCTTACTCTTCCAAAAAAATTTGATAATAGGCTTTTCCATTTCTGCAAAGTATGCTGTTGGAATTTTGCTTGGGATGGCATTGAATCTGTAAATCCTATTGGGTAGAATTTACATCTTAAGATGAAGTCTTCCCATCCATGAGCAGGGAATATCTTCCCATTTATATAGATCTTCTTTGATTTCATTTAGCAAAGTTTTATCATTTTCTGTCTATGAGTTCTTTATATCCTTGGTTAAATTTATTCCTAGATATATGATTCATTTAGATGCTATTGTAAATGAACATTTTTCTTTATTTCCTCCTCAGATTGCTCACTTCTAGTGTATAGAAAAACTATGAATCTTTGCATATTGATCTTGTACCCTGCCACTTTGCTGAATTTATTAGCCTTGTTGTGATTTTTTAGGATTTTCAACATATAGGATCATATCATCTTCAAATAGTGAAAACTTTACTTCCTTCTTTCCAGTTTGGAGGCCTTTTATTTCTTTTACTTGTATTACTGCTCTAGCTAGAACTTTCAATACAATGTTGAATAACTGTGATGATAGTGGGCATACTTGTCTTATTCCTGATCTTAAAAAGAAATCTTTCAGGGCAGTGTGATGGTGGCTTAGCAGGCAGAGTTTTCGCCTGCCATGCCAGAGACCCGGGTTTGATTGCCAGTGCCTGCCCATGCCGCACCCCACCCCCCCAAAAAAACTTTTGGTTTTTCACCACTAGGTATAATGTTACCTGTGAGTTTTTCATATATGCCCTTTATCAAGCTGAAGAAGTTTCCTTCTCTTCCTATTTTTCTAAGAGTTTATATCAAGAAAGAATGCTGGATTTTGTTAAATGCCTTTTCTGCATCAATTAATCACAGGATTTTTTCCTTCATTTTATTAATGTGATGTATGACTTTAATTGATTTTCTTATGTTGTATATCTGGAATAAACCCCACTTGATCATGGTGTATAATTCTTTTAGTGTTTGTTGGATTCAATTTGCTAGTATTTTGTTGAATATTTTTACTTCCATATTGGTTAGAGAAATTGGTCTGTATTTGTCTTTTCTTGTGATAACTTCATCTGGCTTTGGTATTAAGGTAATTTTGGCCTCATAGAATGAGTTAGGTGTTGTTCCCTCCTCTCCAATTTTTTTAGTAGGATTGGTATTGATTCTTCTTGGAATGATTGGTAGAATTCACTTGTGAAGCCATCTTGTCCTGGGGTTTTTTTTTAGGAGGTTTGTGATGACTGATTGAATCTCTTAACTTGTTATTGGTCTGTTGAGATCTTCTATTTATTCTAGAGTCAATGTAGGTTGTTCATGTGTTTCTAGAAATTTGTCCCTTTCATTTAGGTTGTCTAACTTATTGGCATACAATTGTCCATAATATGCTCTTATAATCTTTTTTATTTCTGAGGGGTCAGTAGTACTGTGCGCACCCGCCCCACCCCCCGCCATTCTGATTTTCTTTGTCTCTTCTCTCCTTTTTCTTTTGTCAGTCTAGTTAAGAGTTTGTCGATTTTATTGATCATTTCAAAGAATGAATTTTTGGTCTTTGTTAATACTCTCTATTTTTTATTCTCTACTGCACTTATTTCTGGTCACTCTGCTGCTGTGAGTGGCTCTGTGGTGTGTATCTGCAGCAGCAGGGACCTGCTCTCTGCAACTCCCAACGTAGTGTGGGACAGAGTGGGGTGGGGGTGGCGGTGGGCATGTCCAGACTGGCCATTGAAAATCTCCTCCCTGACTTTGGAGAATAGTTTTCTTTTCCTTTGGGTCAGCATTTGTGGGATTGTTCCCCAGTGTCTGTCATCCTCCAGAGTCTCACGCAAATTGGATTTTGTTCTTTTATTAGTTGATTCTGTTAGTTGAGGGGAGACTTTTCCAGGAGAATTCTTATGTCCAAAAATGGAATTTTTAATTTTTTATATATCAGTGGTTCAGTTTCTCAACTCCAAAGTGAGACAGGTTTAACTCTATCATTTTTAAGATCCTTGAAATTTAAAATTTAAATTTTTATTCCATTTCCCTGCCTGTCATTCATCCATCAAATGAGTATTGAACATCTTTAGTAAGGCAGATACTGTGTTGGGAACTGAAGTTACAAAGAATGTCTTCAATTTTCTATAGTCTACTGGGACAGACCAGCAAGTAAACGGACTACTGTCCTAGTGGGTATTAAGTATTAACATGGAAGTTGCCTCAGAGCTCTGAGATGCTAGAGGTGTGAAGGTAGCTTTCCTCAACCAGCTGATGCGTGTGTGGCAGTGTAAAAGCAAATAGGGATTAGCTGGGCAGCTAAGGTGGAAGGGCTTTTCAGGTACAATAGCAACATTTTATAGAGCACTTTAAGTGCCTGGCAGCAGAATTTCATCCTTAACACTGAAAGCTTTTTTTTTATCAGAAAAGTAATAGAGTAAGTTTAACATTTTTTCCTGGATATAGACTATAAAATGGGTTAGGGAAAGGAGAGCAAAGACCAGGTCAGAGGTTATAGAGGTAGCTGTGAGAAAGGTAACATAGGCCTGTACTAAGGAGGAGACAGCGTAAGTGGAAAGAGGGAAATAGATGCGACAGATATTATAAAGACAGAAGAAACAGAACTTAACAACTCAGTGGAGAAGAGATGGGAGAGGCAATAAAGAAGGAGATATCTATAAATTTAATATGCAAAAATGTATCAAAATTATGTTTTCTAACTTAATAAATGTATTATGAAATTCACATGGTTTAGAATATCAAGAAATTTTTTTGAAAAGGAATAACACTGAAGGGGCTCTTACCCTATTAATGTCTAGTGTCACAGACCATGAAATAGAATAGAATCCAGAAACAGGCCTCTAAGGGAAGTTAATATATGGAAACAATTAGAAAAGAATAAACTTTTATTGAAATGGTGTTAGGGAAATTATCTATCATATGGAGTAAAAAGTGGGGATGGTTGTCTACCACAAAAAGGAAAATAAAGCCCATGAAGTTAAGGATTGTATAACAGGGTAATGTTAATTGTTATAACATATGAACCCCTAAATTCCAGTAACTTAACAAAAGTCTCTTACTTTTGTAAGAAACACAATGTAGGTCTTCCTTGTTGCGGGTTGGGACATGTGATGAAGGCTCCGCCCATGCAGTCATTTATTACCCAGGCTGACAGATACTGCCAACTTTAGTGTAGGACTTCTAAGAGCATCCTTAGGACCAACTTTCAGCTGTCAGGAAAAGAGAGAGTGATAAGGCATATGTGCTTCCTCTTAGGCTGGAAGTGACGTACATCATTTCCATTCTCCTTCCATTAGCTAGGACATCACCTCCCCCTGAGACAAGGGGATCTGGAAAAAGGTCTCTAGGGATGGGCAGTCATATCCAAGGGACAGTTGTACAACCTGGAAGGGAAATATGCGTCTGTGATGAACAGCTAGCCACTGATGCTACAAAGAACTTTCTGAACGGTAAAAGTAAATACATGAACTAAATACACATATAAATAATCAAAGTTAATATATAGGCATATACTTTTATAGTCTTGGGATGGGGAAAGTTTTTCTACATGAATTGACTTCTTTGGCTGCTGCATGACAAGAAATTCAGAATCTGTAAGAAAATTTAAAATAAAAAAATAAAATAAGAAAAGTGGGATGTTTATGCCTATCATGTTGCCAAAAAGATTAAAACTTGTAATATCACATGTAATACATGAAAATGCTTAAAGCAGTATTTATCACATAGTAAACAGTAAATTTTAGCTGTTACTATTATTATTATCACCTTTTATTATCAAGGAGGATAAATAGGTACTTTCATATACTATTAGTATATGAAAGAACTGGTACCATCATTTGTAGGGTATTTTGATATCACAATTCAAAATGTGCCAATGTTCAACCCAGCAATTCCAATCCCTAGGAATTTATAACTAAAAAGGATACCTATAAAATCGATGTACAGGGCTTCTTCATTTAGCTTTATTTTAATAGCAAAAAATGAAAGTAACTAAAAGGGATACCTATAAAATTGATGTACTAGGCTTCTTCATTTAGCTTTATTTTAATAGCAAAAAATGAAAGTAACCTCAAAAATCCATTAACAAATCATTGGTTAATTAAATCCATTTCCTACCTCATGCACATTTGTATTGTTTTGATATTTTATAACAAGCAGCTATTACTTTCATGGTTTTAAAACATATATTCCATTGAAATTACCCAAAGTTTTGATTATAGTCAAGCCACTAAAGATAGTTGAAGGAATTGGGGCAGAGAAGGTCAGGGGCAGTTAGGAACAAGTATATAATCCTCAAGTACGCTGTGTATCTTGCACTTCTGTTTTTCCCAGGGAGGACAAGATGAAATGAGTTTCAAGTGCAAGAAGGAAGTTTATTTTAGACTTTAGGGGAAACTTTTTGAGAGTCTAGAATAATTTACAAAAATTTAGAAAGCCTTGTCTCTAGGCAGTTTCTAGGAGTCAAGATGTAACCCCTCTGTGGTTTACATCTAGAGAATTTATCTCTCCTTACAACTCCTAATTTAAAATGTTTAACCATGTTTTTCTTTTTTAAAAAAAAAAATCTGTATAACTTAGTTCCTCCCATTATAATTTTAAATTGCACCAAAGTATTAAAATAACCTAATAGATGGATTATGCCATGTAATAGTACCAACTCAACACAGCCCTTCAAGTTCCAATGTACAAATGGCCTTGTTTTATCCCAATCCTGGTTAAGTCTATGATACGGAAGCTTTGGGTCTGCATCTAGCTTATGAGGGTTTTTTTATTATTTAAGTTACTAATCCCTTTTAGACAGGGTCCTTGGAGATCACTACATATTGATTTTGTTGACCAAATTGATTTTGCTGACCAAATAATACTGACACGCAAAAAATAGGAGTCTAGCAATAAGCTCATTTCTAGTCCCAGTATATCTTAAATATCAGTATATAGCATTTATTTCATTCAAATCTTTGCATTCCCCTAAGATCTCTAGAATTTGTTCACAGGTGATTCAGCAAGTATGTGAGCCTAATTCCTCATACCTTATAAGCCTGTATTTCACATTTCTACTGAGCTGCTTTTAATCAATAATAGTTTCTTCACTCATTTCCCAGTTTGTTCACATCCATTTCCTTTGGGAGAGGTAGTTTTAAGACTCAGGATTACTGGCTTTTTTTTCATGCAACTTAGAGCTCCTCTTTGTGTAATCGCAATTCTATTTCTTTCTCCAGCCCCATTTTCTCTTGATGCATCCATAAAAGTACCTTCTGTTTTTAGCATAATTTTATTTCTGCTTTATCCTCCCTGTGCTTCTCTCTTCCCTGAATGTTTCATGTGAATATTTATTCTTGCTTTATTAGCTCCCTGCATTCACAGTCTCCTCCCTTCTCTTCCTTCATCCCACCACCCCACCACTACCAGTCTTCACCCCAGATTTTATTTACCTAAGGATTAGTGTGCCATAACTGTGAAGGGCATGGCTTTGGACTCAAATAAGGGCCAACTCTGTCATTTTAAATGTGGTATTTTAACATGGTTCTTTGACCACAATAAACCTCAGGTTTCTTCATGTGTAATAATAGTGTCTGTTTTACAGTGTTGTTTAGAGGTTAAGTAAGACAATGTGTATTGGTATTTCTCAACCTCAACACTATCACCATTTTGGACTAGATCATTCTTTATTGTGGGGGTTGGGAGGGTGCCAGTTTGAAACTGTCATGTACCCCAGAAAAGCCATGTTCTTTAATCTTCATTCAGTATTGCTGGGTGGGATCTTTTTATTGTTCCCATGGAGATGTGACCTACCCAATTGTGGGTGGTACTTTTGATTAAATGGTTTCCATGGAGATGCGCCTCACCCATTCAAGGTGGAGTTGCTTACTGGAGCCCTTTATGAGGGAACCATTTTGGAAGAAGAGCCCACACAGCCAGAGACCTTTGGAGATTAAGATGGGAAACACCCCCAAGGAAGTCTTCTGAAATGAGGAAAAAAAGCTAACAAACATCATCATGTGCCTTCCCAGCTGAGAGAAACTCTGAACTTCACCAGCCTTCTTGAGCCAAGGTATCTTTCCCTGGATGCCTTAGAACTGTAAACTTGAAACTTAATAAATCCCCTTCTTCAAAGCCATTCTATTTCTGGTATATTGCATTCTGACCTATACTCACTAAATGCCAGTGGCAACCATGCACACATACACACATACACTAGTTGTAATAAGCAAATATGTCTCCAATGCCAATGAGAGGGAAAATCGCCCCTATTTAAAACCATTGATGTACGTAAGGTAATTAGCACAGTATCTGGTATATGGTAGGGAGTTGATAAATATTTGCATAATAAGTGGATGGATAGATTGTAGTTGGATGGTAAAATGGATGAATAAATATTCATTTTTAATCCAAGTGTCAAATATAATGCTCAACACTCAAATAGCTGCTTGGTGAATGGATTAATAAACAAATGAACCTGAAACCAATGAGCTTCAAGGGTTGTCTGTGTTTTCCTCCTTTACCTCTTAAGTGAAGATACCTCTTGTATCTCTTAAGTGAAGATACCTCTTATATCTTCACTTAAGACAGGGCTCCTATGTTTGAAAAATTTTTTTAGATGATTTGGCATATTTCACAGTTTAAACTGCCCTCCCAATTATAAACAGATATAGATAGCTAGAAATTTTCCAAATCTTAGTGGGACTTATTTTTCTAAAGTTTAATTGATGATAGCAGTGAAGGGTTATGTTGCAATAAAATTCAGCATTGAATAGCAAAGTGACTCTTTGATGAACTTTTAGCATATTTTAGATTGATTTCTCAGTTAGTAAGTCATTGATGGAGTGAGAGAAAGAAGTTCAAGTTACTTTTAAGTGTTTATTCTAAGTTCATTCTATAAATAGTTATTGAGTGCCTTATCAAATTTCAGCCACTGTTTTAAGTAATTGGGTTACATTAGAGAACAAAACAAAGATCCAGCCCTGTGGCCCTCCATTCTGTATAGTTCCTGAGAAACAAAGGAACATAAGATTGAAGACACACAACTGAGGCTGGTTAAAGTGCTGGCAGAGTATTAAGTAATGGACTAAAAAAAAACAATAAAAATCAAAATAAAGATTACTTACAACTTCTAAACTATTAGCATTGGAAATTTTCTAGGTAGTACTAATAGGAAAATTGCAGTGGTTCACTGTAACCCAACCAGAAACTTTTTGTGACTGCATTTGCTCTTTGCCATTTGGTTGCTCATCCAAGATTTCATTTTACTGAACTCTGCCTTTCTTGACAAATCTGAATTACAATGAGGGTATTAAATTAAATCAGGGGTTACCTTTGCATATTTTGTCACTTCAAGCATTTAGATTATGATTCACTGTTTGCATAATTTTTAAAATTGTCTCAAACCAACAGTATTCCTTTTCTAAGTTTTCTGTATGAACTAACTTCATAGCATACTTTTTATGCCATGGTCTAAGAGATATATAGCTTATTTTTCTACTAGTACAATGGTTTTTTGAGTCTCACTTTTTCATAGTTATAATAGAATCTGCAGTATACCTAATTCATAAGTTTGTTATGAGGGTAAATAAAATGATTTTGTAAAAGATTTAGGACTAAAGAAGAGTTCCAGGCATATAGTAAGTTTTTAGTGCTATACTTAACTCTCTTTCTAGTGTTTCTGCACCCCTACTAGCCATTTAATTTTTTCTGTGATGTCTAACATATTGACATAGTAAATGGGGTATTGTATCTTTTTCTTTCCTTTGTATACTCGCGAGGAAGCAGGAGGCTTACAATGAGAAATAAGAAGAAATATATATCCATCAGGGCCATTTAGGAGATATCTTTCTGTCTGCAAATCATAATCTCAGGAGTAAATTCTTCCAAATGATAAAAATTAATAGATGTATCTAAACAGAACATTTTCTTGAATAGCTTTTCTGATTACAAAGGTTAAACTCCCTGTGATAAAATTCAGACATTACAGGAGCAACTGTAATTCATACATTAGAGAAGATGGCAGAGTAGGGAGCTCCAGGACTCACTTCTTCTACAAAAGAGATAGTGGATAGACAAGAACCATGTGAAGCAACTATTTTGGGGCTCTGGGTGCCATGGGAGCATTGTACACCCAGGGCAGAGTAGGAGGAAGAGGCTGAGAGATTGTGGTGAAGAACTGAGAGTAGTTCACTCTCTGTGAACACCCATCCCCCACTCCTGAGATGGGCCACCTTTAGGCCCAGTCCCTGGCTGATTTCTGTGGACAGAGAGGATATGGAAGTCCTCTCCCACAAGGATGGGGGAGGGGAATTGGTGAACAGTGATCATGGCTTTTGATCGGAGAATTCAGATCGCTGGGATCCAGTGACAAGCTGTGGTTTCAGCCCACCCCAGATAGGGCTGGCTTGTGATTAAGAGAACAAATACAAAGGTGTTCTTTCATGAACTAGAACAAATGTATGACACTATTAAAAGGAGTTAATAATAGGGTGGTATATGGAAGAAAATGTACCTATTGCAAACTGTGGACTATAATTAACATTGATATCTTTATAATCTTTCATCAAAAGTAACAAATTCACCACACCAATACTAGGTGTCAACAATGGGGGAGGATAAGGAGTATAGGATGTTTGGGTGTTCTTTTATATTTTTATCTTTTTTTGGAATAATGAAATGTTCTAAAATTGATTGTTATGACGATTGTACAACTGGGAGCCAGTAAGTGTATACTTTGGATGAATTGTATGGTGTGTAGATATATGTCATTAAAATTGTATTAAAAAAGAAATATAACAGAAATGCACATCCTCCCTGAGGCTGGGCACCCATGCATTTGTGTACTAACTTCTTGACCTCAAAGCATCACTGCATGTTGAGCCTGCCCTGCGCTCCGCATCCTGCTCCACATCCATCCCTCTGATGCAAAGCTTTAGACTACTGAAGGAAATCAACTTCCAAAGCAGACCTACCAATCTGGACAGATATAGCCCAGCCTAATGACTAAATTAAACCACCAGAGGAAACCCAGACTTTGGAACAACTAATCAAAGATATTCATATAACTCTACTAAATAAAATAATTGGGATGGCTAATGCCATAAAGGAGATCAAGAAGACACTAGAAGAGCATAAAGGGGAATTTGAAAGAATAAATAGAAAAATAAAATAACAGATATCACAGAGATTAAAGATGCTGGAGACCAAATCAAAAATATACTCGAGACACACAACAGCAGACTTGAAGAGGCAAAAAAAAAAAAGAATATGCAAATTAGAGACAGGGCAACTTGTTTCATACACTCAAAACAGCAAATAGCAAAAAAGATGGAAATTTTTAAATTGGATATCAAGGAAATGATGGACAAAACAAAGTGCACAAATATAAGAATCATTGGGGTCCCTGAAGGAGAAGAGAAGAATCAAGGTCTAGGAAGATTAGTTGAGGATATAAAGGGGGAAAACTTCCCAACCCTTATAAAGGGCGTAAATACACAAATCAAAGAAGCCCAGTGAATTGCAAATAGAAGAAATCCAAATAGGCCTTTCCCAAAATACATGCTAATCAGTCTGTCAAATGTTGAAGAAAAGCAGAAAATCCTGAAAGAAGCAAGAGAAAAACAGTCCACTACATACAAGGGAAATGAGTTCAGACTAATCAACTGGCACTATGGAGGTGAGAAGACCCTGGTATGATATATGGAAGACTCTGAAAGAGAAAGACTTCCAGCCAAGAATTCTGTACCCAGCCAAATTGTTCTTCAAAACTATAGGAGAGATTATAATTTTCACAGACAAACAAATTCTGAAAGAATTTTTCAACAAGAGACCAATCCTACAAGATATACTAAAGGGAGTTCTGCAAATTGAAAAAAAAGACAGGAGAGGGAGGTCTGGAGGAGTGCACAGAATTGAAGAATACCAATAAAGGTAACTTAAAGGATAATTAGAGAAAGGGGGGAAAGAATATGTAGAGCTGACAAGTAAAATCCAAAGAATAAGATGATGGATTCAAGAAATGCCTTTTCACTAATAACTTTGAATGTTAATGGACTACACTTACCAATTAAAAGATACAAATTGGCAGAATGGATTAAGAAATATAATTCAGCTATATGTTGCTTACAAGAGACTCATCTTAGACATAAGAGTACAAATAGATTGAAAATGAAAGAATGGAAAAAGATTTTCCACGCAAGTTGTAACCAAAAGAAAGCTGAAGTAGCTATACTAATATTGGACAAAATAGACTTTAAATGTAAAGATGTCATAAGTGACAAAAAAGGACAGTATATATTAATAAAAAGGACAATTCACTAAGAAGAAATAACAATCATAAATGTTTATGCTCTCAAAAAAAGAGCTCCAAAATACATGAGACAGACATATGCAAAACTGAAGGGAGCGACAGATGTTTCAACCATAGTAGTAGGAGACTTCAATACACCACTCTCCTCTATAGATAGAACAGTAAGACAGAGGATCAAACAAGGAAACAGAGAAATTAAACAACTTGATAAATGAATTAGACCAACAAACATATATAACACCAGGATATGCATTGTTTCTCTAGTGCTCATGAAACATTCTCCAGGATAGACCTATGCTGGGTCACAAAAAAGTTCTTTTAAATTTAAAAACATTGAAATTATTCAAAGCATTCCTCTGATCACAATGAAATGAATCTGGATATCAATAACCACCAAAGAATGAGAATTTTCACAAACATATGGAGATTAAATCACACACTCTTATACAACAAGTGGATCAAAGAAGAAATTGCTAGAGAAATCAGTAGCTATCTGGAGATTAATGAAAATGAGAATACAATATATCAGAATCTATGGAATGTAGCAAAGGCTGTTCTGAGAGGGAAATTTGTTGCCCTAAATACCTATATTAAAAAACAAGAAAGAACAAAGATTGAAAACTTAACTGCTTACCTGAAGGAATTTGAGAAAGAACAGCAAACTAACCCCAAAACAAATAAAAGAAGAGAAATAACAAAGATTGAGGCAGAGTTAAATTAATAGGAGAACAAAAGAATAATAGAAAGAACCAATAAAAGAAAAAAATGTTCTTTGAGAAATCAATAAAATCAGTGGGCAACTAACAAGACTAACAAAGAAAAAAAGAGAGAAGATGCAAATAAACAAAATCAGAAATAAGAAGGGATTCATTACCACAGACCCTGAAAAAATCATGACAATGCTATGAACAACTATATGCCAACAAACTAGACAGCTTAGATTAAATGGACAAATTCCTAGAAACACACAAACAAGCTACACTGACTCAGGAAGAAATAAAGTTCTCCACAAACCAAACACAAGTAAAGAGATTCAACCAGTCATCAAAAATCTTCCAACAAAGTAAAGCCCAGGGCCAAATGGCTTCACAGGGGAATTTTATCACACATTCCAAAAAGAACTAACACCAACCCTGCACAAACTTTTCAAAAAAAAAATTGAGAAAAACGGAGCACTACCTAACTCATTTTATGAAGCTAACATCATTTTAATACCAAAACTGGGTAAAGATGCTATTAGAAAGGAAAACTACAGACCAATCTCCCCAATGAACATAGATGCAAAAATTCTCAACAGAACACTAGCAAATCCAATCCAACAACACATTAAAGGCCTAGATTGTAAGCTCTCATAGCAGTCACATTTAGTTCAGAGTGGTAATTATTATTTCTGGATTTTGAGAGGCTATTTTATATATAAATAGCCTGGTATTTAGAGATAAGAATGAAGACAATCAGGTCAGGATTAAGGTAATTCAAAACACAGGGGTACAGAAGACATTGTCTATATTTTAGAACCTCATTTATTTTTTGAGACCAAAGAAGAAAGGTTTATTTTGTCCAGAAACTGTCTGGGTAGCTCATTTATACAAAACACAGGGAGCCCAGAATAAGAATGAGGTCCTTTAATCCTTTATGTCTTAGTGTAATGCCTGGATGCATCCTTGAATATATTAAACAGATAATCAAAAAGTATTGGCAAAGTCCCTTGAGGGTTGGGAGAAAAAATATGGAACTATTTAACTTTGCCAGCGGGTAAACATCTGATGCTGTGTCAAACCCAAATCAATAGGCCAACCCCTTGATCTTGAGACTTGCTCTTGTGAAGCTTATGCATGTGCTGAGAGGGAAATTTATAGCCCTATTTGCCTACATTAAAAGAGAAGAAAGAATAAATCAAATTGCACTCCTGGAAGGAACTAGAGGGAGAACAGCAAACCAACCCTAAATCAAGCAGAAGGAATGAAATAACAAAGATTAGAGCAGAAATAAATGAAATTGAGAATAAAAAAGTAATAGAATCAACAAAACAAAAGGTTTTTTGAGAAGATAATAAAATTAACAAATAAAATTGACAAACCCTTAGCTAGACTGACAAAGACAAAAAGAGAGAGGAAGCAAATAAAATCAGAAATAAGAAGGCAAACATTACTACTGAACCCATAGAAATAAAAAGAATCATAAGATACTATGAACAACTGTATGCCAACAAATTAGACAATGTAGATGAAATGGACAAATTCATAGAAACAACATACACTAACTGCAAAAGAAATAGAAGACCTCAACAGACCAATTAAAACTAAAGATATTGAATCAGTCATCAAAAACCTCCCACAAAAGAAAAACCCATGACCAGATAGTTCTGCAGGTTAATTCTACCTATCATTCCAAGAAGAGTTAGCACCAGATCCTGCTCAAACTCTTCAAAAAAAAATTAAAGGGAGAGAAAACTCCCTAATTCATTCTACAAGGCCAAAATCACTGTAATAACCAAGGCCAAATGAATATACCACAAGAAAAGAAAATTACACACCAATTTCACTAAGCAATATAGATGCAAAAATCCTCAGCAAATTGAATCCAACAGCACAGTAAAAGAATTATACACCATGATCAAGTGGGCTTCATCTCAGGTATTCAAAGGTGGTTCAACAGAAGAAAATCAATTAGTATAAAATACCACGTTAACAAAACAAGGGAGGAAAATACATGAACATGTCAGTCAACCCAGAAAAGGCATTTGACAAAATTTAGCACCATAAATATTTATGTACCCAACTAAGGTACCCCAAAATATGTGAAGCAACACTGACAAAACTAAAGGGAGAAATATACATTTGTAAAATAATTTTTTATACTTTCTTGATAGGAATGCTTCAAAAGATAAAAATAGAAGGAAATTTCCTCAACTTGATAAAGGACATATATGAAAACCCACAGCAAGTATCATACTCAGTGGTGAAAGACTAAAAGCTTTCCTACTAAGATCTGAAACAAGACAAGCATACCCACTGTCACCACTGTTATTCAACATTGTACTACAAATTCTGACTGAAGCAGTTAGGCATGAAAAATAAAGAAAAAGCATCTAATTTGGAAAGGAAGAAGTAAAACTTTCACTGTTTGCAGATATCATGATCTTGTATATAAAAAGTCCCAGAAAGTCTACTACAAAGCTGTTAGAGCAAATAAACAAGTTCAGCGAAAAGGCAGATACAGAATCAACAAGCAAAAATCAGTAGTTTCTATACACTGATATTGAGCAATCTGGGGAAGAAAATTATTACATTTACAATGGCAACTGAAAAATCAAATATCAAGGAATAAACTTAACCAAGGTTGTAAAGGACCTATGCACAGAAAACTGCAAAACATTGTTAAAAGAAATTAAAAAAGACTTAATAAATGGAAGGATATTCCATGTGTGTGGGTTGGAAGACTAAATATCATTAAGATGTCAATTCTACCCAAATGATTTACAGATTCAATGTAATCTCAACCAAAATTCCAACTGTCTACTTTGCAGAAATGGAAAAGCCAATTACTAAATTTATTTGGAAGAATAAGGGTCCCTGAATACCAGAAACATCTTGAAAAAGAAGAACCAAATCGGAGGACTCACACTTCCTGACTTTAAAGCACATTACAAAGGTACATTGGTCAGAACAGCATAGTATGGCCATAAAGATTAATATATTGACCAATGTAATCAAACTGAGAGTTCAAAAATACACCCTCATATATGGCCAGTTGATATTTGACAAGGCTGCCAAGTTCACTCAACTGCAACAGAAAAGACTCTTCAGCAAATGGTGCTGGAAGAACTGGATATCCATTTGCAAAAGAATGAAAGAGGGCCTCTATCTTACACCTTATAAAAAAAATAACCCCAAATGGATCAAAGACCTGAATATAGGAACAAGGACCATAAACCTGGAAGAAAATATAGGGAAGCATCTTCAAGATCTCATGGTAGGTAATGATTTCTTAGACTTTATACCCAAAGCACAATCAATGAAAGACAAAATAAATACATTGGACCTCCTCAAAATTAAAAACTTTTTTCTTGAAAAGAATTGTCAAGAAAGTGAAAAGACAACATACTCAATGGGAGAAAATATTTGTAGACCACATATCTGATAAGGGTTTGGTATCCATAATACATAAAGAAATCCTTCAACTCAACAATAAAAAGACAAACAACCTAATTAAAAATGGGCAAAAGACTCGAATAGATATGTTTCCGAAGGAAAAATACAAATGGCTAAAATGCACATGAAAAGATATTCTGTATCACTAGCAATTAGAGAAATGCAAATCCAAACCGTAATGAGATGCCATTTCACACCTACTAGCATGGGCACTATTAAAACGGAAAACTGCAAGTGTTGGAGAGGATGTGGAGAAATAGGAGCACTCAATAGGAACACTCATTCACTTCTGGTGGGAATGGTGTAGCCACTGTGGAAGACAATTGGTGGTTCCTTAGGAAGCTAAATATAGAATTGGCATATGATCTGGCAATCCCACTCCTACGTATGTACCCAGAAGTACTGAATGCAGGGACTCAAACGGACATTTGCACACTAATGTTCATGGCGGCATTATTCTCATTTGCCAAAAGATAGAAGCAACCCAAGTGTCCATCAACTGATTTATCTATTCATCAGCTGATGCCATACACACACACATACACACACCCGATGGAATATTATTCAACTATAAGAAGGAATGAAGCTCTGATGCACGCTACAACATGGATGTATTAAGGACATTATGTTGAGTGAAATAAGCAGGACACTGAAGGACAAATGTTGTGTGGCCTTACTGGTATGAGCTAATTATTAAGCAAACCCATGGTGTTAGAATCTAGAATATAGATTACAAGGGGATAGAATGGGGTTAGAGAATGGGGCACTGCTGCTTAATTTGTGCAGAATTTCTATGGTAGCACATTATGGTGAGTGTAATTAACAGCAGTGAATTAGTTTGTGAATGTGGTTGAAAGGAGAAATTTGGGGTCATGCATGTTACTAGAAGGAAAGTTAGAAGCTAAAACATGGAACTTATAGCTTCTTAAGTTCCCGATTATAGTGAACCCGATTATGAACAATGGACTGTGGTTAATAATACAAACATAACACATAACAATATTCTTTTATGAGCTATAATAAATGTACAACACTATTATAAAGTACTAATAATAGTGTGGGATATGGGGAAAAATACACCAAATATTACTATGGGCTATATTTCACAGTAATATTTTAATATTCTTTCATCGATGGTAACAAAGGTAACACACTAATGCAAAGTGTCAACAATGGGGGGGATATAGAAATGTAGTAATTTTTACATGGCTTTTCTGTAAACCTACAGCTTCTCTAATTTAAAAAAAAATTTTTTTTAATATTATTCTGAGTGAAAGAAAGCAGACACAAGTACTGCATATTGTATGGTTCCGTGTATATAAAATGTAAATATAAATAAATCTATATTTATTTATAGATTGGTAAATATGGAGGCCTGGGGAAGAATAGAAGGATTGAGAGGTGACTGCAAAGGGGTATGAGGTTTTCTTTCTGAAGTAATGAAAATGTTCTAAAATAGATTGTGGTGATGAATGTACAACTTTTAATGATTATGCTAAAAACCATTGGTTGTACATTTGGGATAGATTATATGGTACATGTCTATATCTCAATAAAGCTGATTAAAAAAATAATTGAAACACCACAGAAATGAATAACTTAGAAATTGAGAAGCCCCTTTATTTACATACCAATCCAACTCTCTAACCTAGAGATGACTAATGCTAATAATCTGTGTATATTTTTGTGTTTTTCTTGTTGATATACTCATATACTTTTTATTAAAATAAGGTCACCTTTTATATACTGTTCACAACTTGCTTTATTTTCACTTAAAATACAGATTAGGTGTCTATGTCAATACCTTTAGTTATTTCGCATTTCCAACCACTGCAGAGATCCATGATGAAAGGATACCTTTGTGGCCCTCTCTGCACCTACTCACAAACCCTTATGCCTTTCATATCTGAAATACCCCTTCAGCCGACCTTTGCCCTATGAACCACTGGACCTCTCACTACCAGGACATTCTCAGTTCACCCTAGGAGCCCCAGACCTTTCTCAGCGCAGGGAGGAGGGCTGAGGTGATTGATGAAAACATGTTCATATAATAGGTGAACATGAGGACCACAGAAACACAGAAATGTAACACCCTCGAAGTGTAGTGCCTCTTTGGAGTGTGGAAGCTCAGTCATGCATGATCCACTTAGAACTCAGAGAAAATTTTATTTGGGGATGTCAAAGTCAAGCTAGCATATTAAAGTTGCTGTAGAAGGCCATTCATCCCCACTTCACTTCTCCTTCAAAACCTGCTTCCCTTCGCTAAAATCTTTACCCTTGAAGTCATTAAGTCCTATTTTATCTTTTCCATGTTTTCATTAGCTGCCCTTTTTCTTTTTTTGCTTACAAAAGAGGAGATATTTTATAAACCACAATATCAGCATTCAAATATCCAATATCCATTCCCATGCAATGCATAGCATGTATAACTACATACTCTGTTGTAATGAAAGTAACATTATTTAATTTGTGCAGTCAACTTACACATAATTAACTGAGTCTGGGTATCAAGAGTATCCTATACAAAGTTGAGGCTGTTGTTAAACTGTATGTCAAGTTGGAGACTCTACAACATAAAGGAATTTTTTGCAAAAAAAAAAGTGGCACCTTTACAGCTAGACCTACCCCAGTGATTATATTGCATCAACCCAGAAACCCTGGGACTGAGGCAGGAGCTCCTTGGACAGGAATCATTTATGGAAGGCTGCTCCCCAATCCTAAGGCTCCCTAAACACTGAACATTCTGAAGACCACTGTCCAGTTCATTCTGGTTAAATAATAAAGAGTTCACAATTGCATAGGTAAGACACACAATGGCCTGAGGTTCAGAACACATCAGAACACAAGGTAGCGCTCCTTGAAGCTGGGGTTCAGGATCTGTTTGTTTTGTGCTCAAGGGGCCAAAATGAACCTTTCTGAAGCATTGTTTTGAGAAACAAAAATCCCTAACCGTGTTGCTTATGACTGTTTTACTCCATTTCTTTCAGATACCATTGTTCTTATCGCTTCAATAGCAGTTGTTTCTGCAAAAACTCAGGGTAATATTTTTGCCACGTCTGCACTCCGAAGTCTCCGCTTCCTACAGATCCTCCGTATGGTGCGTATGGACCGAAGGGGAGGCACGTGGAAATTACTAGGTTCTGTGGTTTATGCTCACAGCAAGGTAAGGTTTGCTTTCTGAATTATAGAAAGTGATTTTTTTTTAATCTTTCATTGATTGCTGTAATATTTAATAAACCTATCACGGCCAAACTTGGTCATTTCAAAAGTTGGCTAAAGTAGTTTTGGGACATGGTGTGTAATGGTTTATTTAAAATTCATCATAAATATCCTAGAAGTAGGAAAGTGCATTTTTTTGTGTATAGAATTTTTGTTTTTTCAAAGATTTTTCACCTCTAAAAATCTTTTACTCTTTTTATGTCTAGGAATTAATTACAGCGTGGTACATTGGATTTCTGGTTCTTATTTTTTCCTCTTTCCTTGTGTATCTGGTGGAAAAGGATGCCAATAAAGAGTTTTCTACATATGCAGATGCTCTCTGGTGGGGCACAGTAAGTATAAAAATCGGTTGTTGTTTTTTTAATTTAATATTTTGAATGTGTCCTTTGAACACAATATAATTGTTCCTATAAATGGTGTCAATAAAAGTAACTTAAGAGTAGCAAGTTTGTCTGGGATAAAAAGGGGTGGTAGCTGAATAAAAGTTAATAGAAGAGCAAAATCCCCACACAAAAAGTGAAAAAAAAAAAAAAAAAAAAAACTGGCAACCAGCTATGAGATCAGAGATATAGAAGATGTACTTTCAAAACTTTCTGCTCAAAAACCGACTTTTCCGTTATATTGTTATTAAAGGATAATTTTCAGAAAAAGGTAAAATCATATCTCTTTTTATGGTATATAAAATAAACACACACTAAAGATTTTATTTAACTTTTTTAAGTCGTTATTAATGAGAGAACTGGTAAGTTGTTACAACCAGTTCAAAGGACTATTTATAGATCAGGAATATTGAAATGTATGTGTAAAATAGAGGCAAAGCTGGCTTCTTCAACGGTGCAGGTGGAAAGTCAATTGAACCTCCACCAGCCAGAGTTTAGTTGCATGTCTGTATACAAGAATTTCTTTGTATTACTAACAGTTGTCTACAATTTGGCAAGTTGTCAAATAGCTCACAGACCAGATGAACGGTGTAGATCCTCATAAAATCAGAATCAATAGATAGAATGAATGGGTATGCTCTAATCAATGCATAGTTTTCCCCTGAAGTACGAATTATTCCCTATGTTGTAAAGAATTTACAAAACATTCAATGGAATATATGCTGTAATAAGAATGCCACAGGATATGGAAGAGCTTTGTGCAATTTATAAAGCTGTATTTTCTTTTTTATTGCTGTAAGTCATTCCAAAAGGGATTTATGCAAAAATATACTATTTATAATTGTCTAAAGAGTTTCCACATCTCTTTGGTCCAACAAAGTTAAGTTCTCTTAGAAATCATCAATACTATTTCCTGATAATGGATTCCTGCCAAAATAAAAATATATCATTTTTTAAACTGTGGTTAGGAAGATGCTTTTGTTATTTATTTTTTTAATTTTGTGGAGCCCAGATTTAAGTTAGGAAGTGTTGCTTGCATTTGGTCTGCCATGCCATACTAAAATGAGCTCATGAAAAGCTCATCATAGAGGATCAAAACGCTTGTTAGAAATGAGGGAAATTTGCCAAGGATTGACTAAGCAGACCTTGGTATGTTTCTTCATTGCATAGCAGTAATAAAGTAAAAATCAGAAATATATTCTCCTGAAGATTGGTGTTTGTTTTCCTTAACCATCAGAGTAAATGTCTGCAAGATTGTGTCATCAGGCAAAAAGCATTTTGTTAGTTTAATAATTTGTTTTCCAAACCCGCTTCGCCACCCATAAGCATTAATGGATATTTTGAAAGGAGGAAAGTGGAAAACCTGAAAGAGAGCAGTCATCCGACATTCTTAAAATACTTTTTTGTATGTGCAGAGCAAATGAAGGTTTATGACTAACGTTGGGATCAATTGTGTAAACTGAGAAAACAGGAGGCTTTTCTTGCCAGCAAGGGGAGGACCATTTTTCATCCTAGCCTTGAAAGCAACATTTGAATTCAAATTTAGTTCCCTCACCCTGCCCCTTTTTGGGTTATTCTAGCATATTTTATATTGAGCTATTCAGGTGCTCCTTTTCCCATTGAGATGCAATTGCTTGGTTCAGCCTGGCAGCTTTCTATCCTTCTTTCCATGTCTCTTCCTTTTCTTCTTATTAGTAATAAGAATTGCTGTATTGTATGTTAAACAGTGTGTGGGAAACTCTTAATATACTTCTCACTTAGTCACCAGCTTGTTTCTTTTGCCAGAAAAACCCACGTAGCAGGTTTTCAAAGGTCGTATCTGTGATTTTCAGGAGGAAGAAACATATTTTCATTGATTTCTTTATTTCAGTAGTGCTATTTTAACTGATTTGACCCATACTTAACAAGTTCCTGAATGGCCTGATTATGCCTCTATTATTAAAAAAAAAATCTACTCTTCAGTAGGAAAGTAAAAATATTCCAATATGTCAAGCTTCTAGGAATTAAAAAGGTTTTGTTGATCCACAGTGTGTTTGTTTATATTAACTGACTCATTAATGAAATTGTTGGAAGCCTAAAAAGACACAAAAAGCAAACGAGAGTATTTAGTACTTCTATTAATTATATGAAGAGCTTATACTAACTGGGTCTCCATGTGAAATAAGATAAATTTAGGATATTATACCTTTTATTATACATTAATCAAGACCTAATGTTTATGCAGCAGAAAATTTTTTTATTAAAATTGTCCATGTTGTGAGATAATAGATTTTTTTTAAAAAACATACCATTGCAAGATCATAAAAAAAAGTGCCCAATCAAAGATAGATATCGCTGTTGAAGGTTTCAAATAGAAGCTGCTTTATAGCAAAAGGAGTGAAGAGGAGCAATATGCTTCCTGGCAGACCCACAGCTTAAGCACAGAAGGGTCTTGGGAATTGAGGGTTGTGATGAGAAGATGTTCTGGGTTCAGAAGTAGCAGCTAAAGATGCGTTGATGGGAAAGGAAATGGAGGGGGGAAACAGAGAGGAAATAGCTGAGTCACTTACAGCTTCTGGAAAAGGAGATCTGATTGTCAGACAGAGCTACCTTTAGCATTGCTTCTGATTATTATTTTCCTCATTTTGAGTTGCTTTAGATTTATCCTAAAATGACTTAGGATTGGGTTTTCTTGGGGTTATTTTCTATTATTATCTCCTCTCTTATTTTCTCATTCTGATTTGCTCTAGACTTATACTGAAATCACTTAAGATCAAGTTTTCCTCAAGTAATTTTTTCTGAAAATGACCTGTTCTTAAAAGCCAGCTTGTCCCTCTGTTTACTGACATTCCTAAGATGAAGATATTGTTATGGATGTTTTAAAAGATGCATATAGCAGCAAATAGTATAGATCTCTTGAGGAAATATCTCAGTGCAGCCTCCGCCTGAGACCATGTGTGCAATGATTACTTCAGATGTGCAGGAATTTAATATCAGCCGGAGTTAGTCCGGGAATTTATGCTGAGCATCTCTACAGTCTTTCTTGAAGTAAACAGAGATGAAGGCTCTGAACATAGTGTACTATGTACTAAAGTAGTGCAGCCTAAATTTATTCCATAACTCTCATCATCATGCAAACAACTAAATAAGAAATTGAATAAATTTGTGGAATGAACAAAGATACCCTGATCCTTGATAATACCAGTTACTCTTCATAAAATCACTGACCTTCCATTGGGCTTGCCAGCATAAAATGCTTTCTGCAGCATCTTATAAGCTATTGTTTTCTGACTTTGTGCTGGTACATTAAATGAAAGTTAAAACTTGTTTTTTACCACCAATGCATTACCAGATGCTATCAAAACTTTACCTGGCCATAGAGGTTAACATACACCAGTTCCTAACTATTCAAGAACACTATCAACTACGAAGCAGAAATTGTTACACACATACTCCAGCCCCAACTCACCAAAAATCCTAGCTGCTGTGATCCTCTGTAAGTCTCATACCTACCTTGATAGCATGCCTTTATTTAGTATACTGATTGTAAGCCTCTGTGGAGAATTCTTTCCTAAGGAGAAGTATGTTCCTTCAATAATACCATCTCACATGTAGCTCTGGACAATTTTGTTCACTGAATATTATTTCATAAGCATTGATCATATGCTGTATTGAAAAGAACAGGAGAATTAAAGTTAGGAGATCTGAGTTCCAGCCCCAACCTAATGATTTAGTATAAGTGTGAAATGAAATTAAGCAATCACTTAACATGAATATCACTTCATCTTAATGATATATTATATCTTATATAACTTAAATATATAAAATCTTATATTATATAACATGAAAATAATAGTATTACCCAATTACAAGATTGTTGTGTGACCATGAGCATGGAAAAACAATATGGATTTCTAAATACCCTGAGCCACCTCCATGGCAGAACCCAAATTACATGATGCCACCATGACAGTTCTATCCTGTTCTCTCTAGGCTACCTCCTGATCACATCACCATTTTTACATCTCATTCTTCAGAATATTGCACTTCTTGTTTGCTTTATCTTCCAACAATGCATTGGAATTATTCCTCTTAGTCCAGTTACCAGAGAGTGGGTTTTGAACCTTCACCTCTAGGATAGAACAGAAGAGAAGACAAGAAAAGAGATTATTCACAAATGCCGAAAGGAATAATTGTCCTTTAAAGGACTCCTTATGGGGAGGGAAATCATGTGCTGTGGAAATCTACTCTTAACTTATTCTTTACATTAGCCATAAACTAGTAGTCATAGTTGTATCCTTGAAATCAGGCAAATAAATATTTGTTGATTTGTTGCTTGAAGGAAGGAAAGAAGAACAGATTTTATATTCTCTAATCTGGAATTCATTTTGCTCTTGAAAAACAAACAAAACAAACAAAGCTGTAGCCAAAACCAGTGGCTAAATTATAATCTGGCCATAGCATCTGCCATCCTGTACAAAAAAAAAAAGATCAAAAAGCTTAGACCAATAGTCACATTTGTTTTGCAACATTGTTCCTGAGGAAGAATTCTTGATTGCTAACCAAATTAAGATGGCCCCACACCACCTCAGAGTTTGTTAACACAGTTATACCTTTATTGCCAACATATGCAACCCACCGATCTTCAGAAAATATCTTTTCTCACATTGGATATGTATTGAGTACAATTAATCTTATGGAACATCAGGACAAAATTTACCTGAGCTGTCCCTTTCCCCTGGATCACCTTGAAGTAAATAGTCTAGCTGAGGAGATGGCACAAACTCTCAAGCATTCCTGGCATAAACTGAAGGTGGCAACAAGGCAAAGTGGCTATACTCACTCAGAATCTGGTCCATCTTGTCACACTGCAGCATGAGCATGTCTCTGCCAGCTTCCACCACAGGTAAGAAAGTATAGCAATAAATGGCATCCTCTTCCTTAATGAAAGTATTGCTGTATCTAAACTGTACTGAAAGAGTTGTTGACAAAAATTTTTTTGAAAGAAGTAAAGTCAGAAGCTCAAAGTCCCCCTCCCCCCAATGTAAGCACCCTACACAAAAGTCACTGGGTAGGAATTATGGAATATTTTTATATAAAATTGAATTTATCCATGTGTGCTGGTTTGGAGCTGTGTACCCAGGAAAACATGTTTTTAGACTTGGTCCATTCTTGTGAGTGTGAACTCTTGTAAATGGGACCTTTTGATTGGTCAAGGTGTGGCCCAGGTGAGTTGGGATGGATCTTAATCCTTTTACTGAAGGTCTTATAGGAAAAGTCATAGAGAGAGAGAAAGCAGCCAGAAGCTGAAAATCATTGGAATTTGGAAGAGAAGAGAAAAACCAAGGGAGGCAGCCATGTGCATTGCCATGTGACAGCCAACCCCAGAATGCCACAATCTCTTGGGAAAAAGCATTCCCTTGATGATTCCTTGATTTTGAACTTCTCCTGGTCTCAAAACTATGAGCCAATAAATTCCTATTGTTTAAGCCAACCCATTGCGTGGTATTTGCTTTAGCAACAAGGAAACTAAAACACTATGTTAACCAGCATAATTCTTGTGAACTCTGGAACTAGGTCAAAATTTGAATTATGCATCATATAGTAGTGCAAAGGCCAATCTCTCTCATTCTCTTGCTTCCCGCCTCTTACACACAAATTCACAAATAAAAATTAATGCCAAAAGTTAGAATGACCATAGCCCAAATACCTAATGAGTGAGAGAAAGATCAAAGGAGATGGAGGTTGGGTATAACAAATGAGTATGATTGCTGAATCAGTATATTGATATTTCTTTTAGTCTCCAGTACCTTAGAGCAGCTAGAAATAAAAACCTAAAATTGTGGACTTATGACCCATATCAAACTCTGAAATCTGTTCTATAACTAATTGTTGCAGTGTACTTTGAAATTTATTGGTTTATTGTATATATGTTATTTTTCATAAAAAAAGAGAGGAATATAATAGAGAAGATAGAATGTAACAAATGACTATGACTGCTGAATCAATATATTGATATTTCTTTCGGTCTCCAGTGTCTTGGAGCAGCTAGAAGAAAAAAATGGAAAATCATGGAACTGTAAACCATAGCAAACTTTAAAATCTGTTGTATAACTACTTGTTAAAATATACTTGGAAATGTGTTGCTTTTTTGTATACATGTTATTTTTCGCAATGAAAAAATGTTAAAAAAAATAATGCTCACACATATGTGTAGGAAATCAAAGTTCACAAAATATCATTCCGTTTACTTGCCCATTCATTGTGTTTGTTCTAGAATAGAATAGAGGATCTTATAACTTACTTCTTCTTCACTGACTGGCCTGAATAGCCAATACCCCCACTTCTTACCAATTAAGACCTGTGGCACAAGGAAAGCTCTCTAGTATCCACAGAATTCTGTTCTCACCAGTTGTTTGAATGCTACAAAGAGGCAGTGTATTTGTTCCCAATCCTTCTTAACCCAATCATATTTCAAATTATAATGACATGGTTTAATTTAATATTATCACATAAATTGATGAAACATGATGCAGAAGTAACAATGGATGGTTTTAAGAAAACTGAATAGAATGCTTTAGGAAAACTCAATAAATGAAAAATATTTAAAATGTGTTGCCATAGAATTGGGCCCAGCAGGGCCACACAACTCAGTGGGGAAAAGAAATCCCAAATATATAAGATTCTGTACTCAGATAGTTTCACAAAAGTGTCGGTCATGCTCTACTAAAAATAAATTAATTTAAACACACTGCAATTAAGAATAATAGATAATGCGGTAGGGTTTATGCAAGAAAGATGAAGTCAAACCCCAATTGTAAGATACGTCCTTCATCAATAGTATTAGGAAATGACTGTACATTTATCTGTTTAAGTTGAAATGAAATATTTAAAATGTGTGTCTTTTGTGATTATCTGCTTTAATCAAATCTTCTAACCAACCAAAAAGCCATCACAATATTTTCAAGTAAGAAGGCTTCTTTATATATTCCCATGCATTAATATAGTATCAGAAAATCATCTCACCTACAAAGAATAACAGGACTCCCTCATCAGAAAATTAATTTTTACATTGACTTAGTTATAGCCTGATTCTACATATTCCATTGAAATATGTTTGCTGTATACAGAATAAAAGTCCAATGTGTTTTTTATTTTTTTTTACTTTTTATTTTGAAATAACTTCAAACATACAGGAAAGTTGGAAAAATAATGCAAACATAATACACAGAACTCCAATATATCCCCTTACCAATTTACCAACTTTTACCATTTTGTGACATTGATTAAATCATCATTTCTATCTGTCTGTCTATTATCTAAACATGGGAGAGTAATTTGCATACATGTTATTCACTTTTAACAGCCTATACATTAGGAGAGAATTAAATGTTTTGTCTCATAAATTATGGAAAATGTATTTTATGAGCAGAACCCATTAACCAACAACACTTTAGTTCTTTGGGTCATCCTGAACACTCACACCCATCCAAATTTCCCCACCCCTGGTCTATATATGACCATGAAGCATCATCAGAGCTCACCCAAGATAAAAAAAAATTAGTGGATTTGATTCCAGCACCATCACCTGCTAGTTTCAAGTGCACATATAGAAATGGCAAGGGATAACAAAACACGGGGATGATAGAGGTTTCGTCAAAGGAAGAATATTCTATGTATATATTCTTTATAATTATTTATTTGGTGTTGGATTTCTCAGTCAAAGGAGCTGGTGTTTCAGGGGAGGTTCATCATCTATTTACATAATTTTGATTAAACAATACTCCATTACTATAGTTAATTTTTCTAAAATCCACTCTGGTTCTGTTGGTTCATGCCAGCCAACCTCACTATGTTAACTGTGTAAGCATCTTGCCATGCTTTGCTAACAGGATACTACTGTATCCTTGGAGATCAGTGAAGAATTTTTCCAGAAAATGAATAACTGCCCTATCAAACAATCCAACAGTGAAGTTCACGTGTGATTCCTACAATCCCCTGAAGACCATTATAGGGAACCTCTCAAGTTTCTCCAAAACAAGCTGCCGTGCACAGAACTCCCCAAGGATTCCTGGAGAGTTGGTGTCATGGGATTCCATGTGGTCTTGCCTTTCTCTGACTCTCAACCCAAATGAAACTAATCATGAGTGGGTTCAGGCACTGAAAGAGTCACAGGATTTCTAGAAGGCAGAAATGAGTTGACTGTTTAGCATACGAGTGAGACAATAAATGCCAAAAGGGTTTCTGTTACTCAGTTCATTTGCAAAGAAGCGGCTGATAAACACCAGCAGGACCTTCCAAGTGCTAAGAAAAGAAAAGAAGCCTAATGTATTTGTACCCTTCCAAGGAGAATCGCAGGTGCATCAAGGACAGCTTGAAAAGCCTAGAAATTCAGTGAATATTATGTAGAGTTCATCTAAGGAGAGGCCACCTCGTGGTTTTATGAAATGCAGCTGGTCATTGCCTTAGAAAGGCAACAGCTAAAACAAGCAGATGGATCCGTGTGAATTCCTGGAGAAGGCACACATCTTTTTATTATAAGTGCATCTTAAAGACTTAATTGTTTCATCTCCGGCGCTCTCCTCTTCATTTGAATCATGAAGCCCACTTGCCCCCTTGCATCCACCAGAAACAAAATGATGAACCCTCCAGGCATGAAGCAAAGGGATACCCTCACCAACCTCCTCACAGGAATGCAAAGAGAAAGAAACTCCACCCACCCTTTCCCAGACATGGAAGGAGATGAAACTCACCCTTTTGGCAGATCCATCTCAAGCCTACCCTGGCAACAAACTCCTCAGCTTTGTATGAAGCAACTCTCTAGAGCTCCTTTGAAATCAGAATGGAGAAAGTTGTTGGCCAGGACTTCAGCTACCTGTTGGTTATGTTTCTTACACTCAGCAAAATGTAGATGCCACAGAACTCTGAACCAGAGAGAGGGTGAGAAGAGTCTCTGTCTGCCCCCAGAGGGACTTCCTAAGTGCTTATCTCAGAGTCCCCAACATTCTATTCTCTCCCACAAAACAAGGCCATCAAGGAAAGGGGCAGCTCTAAATTCCGAAGGAAAGGAAGCAGGCAGTCCTTTCTACTGAGGGTAAAGTACTGGGCATGTCAGTACTTCGTGTCTCATTCTTCAGAATTAGAGGTGGTAGTTCAAAATCCACTCTCTAGGCATTATGCCAAGTAGAATAACTCTAATGCACTGTGGGAAGATAAAGCAAACCATGAAATGTAACATTTTTTCTGTGAACAAACCATGAAATTTCTCCTTCAGTTTATTATTATTAATATACTGCTATAAAAGGATTAAGCTATTTGATGGGAAAGGCATTGTAGTTAAGATTATGACCTGTTATGACATTGAACCTAAAATTTTTTTCTGCATTCTCAAGGAATTCCTTTGTGAGTCAGTACTGATACTACCAGTAGCATTTGAATAACAGTTACTGTGTTCTTAACAAATTTCTTTCCTCTGACCTTGGAGAGCCTCATCGGCCCAGTAGGGCCTTTGGTTGCCATCTACTTGACACTTTCTCCCACCTTCACGGCCCCAAACTTATTCCCTTGTTCTGAGCCTCTCACTTGCCATAGATGATCCCACCTTCTTTACTAGAATTAAAAAGGAATGGAAATAAGCTTTCCCAGCCCTCCCCTTCACCTGGCAATGTGCTTGCATCTTGCCCCAACAGGAAGAGGTATCTTTTACACTGCCAAGGATAACCTTTCAACTATGCCCTTGATCCTATTCCTCTGCTTCCTTGAGTGCCTTACCCCATCAATTAAAGCCACCACCCCTTGTTTCTTCATTTTCACTCACTCTGTAAACATGCACACATGCATCCTAGGAAACATCCCTTCAAGTCAGAGATTTCCAGGATTTCCTGTCCTATATTTGTCACTCTATTTGCTGCCAACTTTCTTGAAAAGATGTATCATTTACTTACTAGATATTTAGTAAGCTTCTCCTACTTTGTGGCAAACATCAGGCTGGATATTAGCAAGAAAGAGTAAGGCATGGTTCCTTCTTCAACTAAAAGAAACAGGGACACCACCACCACCATCCCAAGACAAATACAGCAAATTACAAATAAGTGCTTTAAAAGACAAAAGGCTGAAATGGAGTGACCAGAAACTCTATTGTAGACAGACTGTATAGGAAAGGTCCTCTGATGAGGAACTATTTCGGATAAGGCCTAAAGGATGAGAAGGAGCACTGGGAGGAGTGGGAAAAGGAGCAGTCCCAGCAGAGGGTACAGGATGTGCAAAGTCCCCAAACCAGGAAAAGTGTTGGCTTGTCTGAGGGGCTGAAAGGCCACAGTGGTTAAAGTGGAGTGAATGAGGGGAAACTAAGGATGATCCTGGGGTGATAGGCAGAGCTCAGACCATGACAGACATGTAGGCTGTCATTAGGAATTTAGAATTCATTCTGGATCCAATGAGTAGCTGTCAAAGGACTTTTAAAGGGAATTTCAAAAATGATACCCCTTGCCCATGTGTAGAGAACAAAAGGGAGGGAGGCAAGAACAAAAGCAGAGAGAGCAAATAATAGGCTGCCATAGCAGCCTGGTCTACCATAGTGGCAATGAAGACAGAGCGAAGGGGATGCATTTGAGATATTTGGGGGAGACAGAATCAGCAGGATTTGCTGATAGATTTAGTGTGGGCAGTGAGGGAAGGGAAGAAATCTAGGATAATTCGGAGGCTTCTGACTTGAGTAACTGGCTGGGTTTTGGTATGTTGGTATATTGAGATGGGAGAGGATGCGATTAAGGTAATCACACATTGGGGAGAAATAAGAGTTCTGTTTTAGACAAGTGAAATTTAAATAAGTATGAGACATCTAAATATAAATGTCAACTACAGATATGTGACTCCAGAGATCAGAAAAAGGCTCTGGCCTGGAGGTATAAACTTGGTGCATTCAGCATAAAACTGACATCTAAATCCATGAGAACATTTGAGAGGGAGAAAAGAGGGGATAAAGAGAGAAAGGAAAGCCAGAGAAGAGTAGTTTTTAAAAGAAGAGAAAAAGACTCAGAACCAAACCCTAAGGAACCAATATTCAAAGGTCAACTAGATTAGGAGGAGCTAGCAAAGCACGACATAAAAGGAGCAGCCAGAGATGTAAAAGGAAAACATCGAAAGTAGAGAGAGAAGTATGCTTCTAGGAAATGGTGGTCAGCTGAGTTTAAAGCTTCTGAAAGTTCTGGGGTCATAGAGTTTGGTGGCTGTGATCAAAGCATCTCAGGGGCATGGTTTCCCAGGTGAAATTCATGACTAAGGTGACGACATGGACACAGCATGTGTGATGTTATTTTGAAAGCTTCAACCGAGTTAGGTCACATTTGCTGAGTCCATTTGCTTACCATCTGTCTTGTTCCCTATCCTACCTATCTCTGATTCTGCAAAAGTCTTGTTCTCAGAGATCACCATTGACCACTTAACCAAGGTCTTTTCTCTTTATTAACCTGTGATATCAGGGATCACATGGGCCTACGTACAAACTTCTCTCTATTGGTTTCCATTTATATTGCCATTCCTTAGCTCTCCGATTTTTAAAAAATATTTACTCTTCTCTGACTTTCCTTTCTCTTCCTTTTCCTAAATGTCTTTATCACCTGAAGTGTCCTTGAGCTCTGTCTTTTCATCCCTTGCAATTTCATCCACCCACAAATCAGCAATCGCGTAATTCTGAACCCCAAATCTCATACTCCAATCTCTCTCTCAAGACTCAAACTCTTGTTCTCAGTTTCTGTTGGACATTTCTACATCAATGTCAAAGTGACATTTAAAAAAACAATATTTGCAGAACCAAACTCTTCACCTCTGCTCCAAAACCTTCTCTATCTCGTTATCTTATTTTTTAATTTATGATACAGCCATCTTACCATTTGAAATTTCCAAGTCATCATTGACATAGTCTGTCCCTTCACCCATATAAAAATAAATTTATTTATGTTAAGCTACCTAAATATCTCTCTTTACTCTCCACTTCTGTACAGTCCCAATGCCACTGGTCTAATTCACTATACCCTTAACTGGTCTCCCCACCTCTCATTTCTCCCTCTTCCAATCCATGCTATATATTGCTGCCATAGTTTCAGCTCTGATCATATTATGTATACTTCCCCAAAAAGAGTTTTCTTAAGTATTTCTGGCTCCAAAACAGAAAGCAAGATCCAAATCTAGACATATAAGGCATTCATTCATTTATTTAGTAAAAATTTATGGGGTAACTACTGCATCCCAAGCACTATGCTAAGGGTAGAAAATACCAGTGAGTAAGGCAAGTCCTAGCCCACATGAAGTTTACTTCCTAGTTTGGAAATCAAACAATAAACAAATAATTTAATAAATCTATAATTTTATTTCAGGTATTCGTAACTTCTATGAATAAAAATGAACAGGGTAAGCATTTAAAGAGCAATGGCAGGGCACAGCTTAAATAAGATAATCAATGGTAGAGGTACCTGATTGGAGATCTGGGAGGTAAGTGAAGTCCAGAAAGAAAGAACAGCAAGTACCAAGACCTAAAGTGATAAAGAGCTTGATACCCTGATGAACAGCAAGGCAGATGTGCTGGAAGCAGAGTAAGACAGAGAGCAGCAGAAGACATATAATAAAAATAGGCAAGGTCCTGTTTACATAGAACCACATAGGCCAAGGAGAGAGTCTGGGACTTCATTCTAAGTGGGAGGGAAACCCCTGAAGAAAGTTAAGCACAGAAGTGACCTGATATGATAATCGTTTTTCAAAGACATTCCCTGATCTAGCTTTAGCATCATAACTGTTCAAGTTAAGATTTCCTCTTCCACACGTCCCCTTCGAACTCACTAAGCTCCAGCCCAGCCCAGCTGAACCACTTAAACCTTCCAGAACCTACCCTATTTGTTCTCACTGCTGAGCAGTTGGTCATGCTGTCCCCACCCCCACCCCCCACCCCAGAGCTCCCTCTTCGTCATTTCTGCCTCTCTTAACTGAATTTCAGAATCCAGTTAAGATGACATCTCCCCCACCAAAAGGCCTCCCTGACCCCTTTTAGGGGTAATTATGAATCTCTTCCTTGAATTTTCTTAGCAAATTTTTGTACATCCATCATAATACCTGTCTTGCCCTATTTTATTTTTCAATTTTTGCATATGGCATGTCTCCCCTACCATGCTGTAAATATCAGAGCACAGGAACCATGTACTTCTCATTTTTGTTCCACCCCAAATCATAACACGTACCTTTCACTCACCAGACTTTACAGGAAATGCCTGCCAAGGTAATAAATGGACAGCCTTAATTAACATAAATTATTGGTTGGTCCAATCCCAAAACCATGGTGCTATCATTTCTATATCACTGATGGTTATCCACTTTTTTAAATAACCTTTCTTTGAATACATTTTAAAAAGATGGAAAATTGTGTTAAAAGAGAGGAAGAAGTATGTAGGTTATTCCCTTCCTTAAACAAAGAGAAGTTCTGTTATGCGTCATGGAAAATTAAAACACAGTCATAAAACTCACCAACAAGACTTGTTGAAAGATGATTTAGTGGGAATGTTGCTTTACCTCCTGTTCTTAGGTCCTGACTTTCCTCTCAAGTATTTCAGTTGCACATTCTATTTGTTTTGTTTTTAGATTACACTGACAACGATTGGCTATGGAGACAAAACTCCCCTCACTTGGCTGGGAAGATTGCTTTCTGCAGGCTTTGCACTCCTCGGCATTTCTTTCTTTGCACTACCTGCCGTGAGTATCTTAGTGAAAATACAGCAGTTTAAATTCAGTCTTAAAGGTTTATTAGCTCTCCATAAATTGGTATGCCTGTGAACATATCTATATCATTTACGAACATAGTTTTTTCTGTTATGGTGTTGACTTTTTAAAATGATATATGTTGATGGATTATTTATAAAGTGTTTGTCTTTTCTTGGAGACAACCTGAGTGTTTAATATCAACCAGGTCTTTATGACCAATTAATAATTCAGATGGCATCACCTCTTAGCATGCTACTAATACATTTTAAATATTTGTAAAGCTTTAAAGATATTTTCTTCTTAAACTAATAGCTCCAATTTGGTTTATAATGTGTGCTGCTGAAGAGATGGATGTGCACAAGGGGAATATTTATCTCTCCAGATTCATTTGAGTGAAAAGCATATGACCTTAAAGTGTTTTAAATGTGGCATTTGATTTATTCTTTGTGTCATCATCATTGATTTTTCTTAATGAGCAGTTTCTGCATCTTATTAGGATGAAGAGCACATTTGTCTTCCCCCAAGCTTCTGATAATTTTCTCCTTAATGGATGTAGCTTGTCTTTTTTATCATTTTATCCTCTTGTTTCTTTAAAGGCAATTGGTCAAAATACTAAGATTTGCTCCCATCCCCAAGCTCTCACTTTTGCTCATTCCAGCCAGGGAGAAGAGACCCAAAAAAAGGAATGTTAAGGCACTGGTAGCTACTGTGCTTAATGAACAATAGCCACTCTCTTGTCCCAAACACAAGCTGATGCTGTGGCACAGCCAAGCGAGACCCCAGGACACCCCTCGAAAGAAAACCAAGGGAGAGGAGAGGTCAGATGGAGATTCTCAGTATTACAGTCTTTAGTTCACAAGGCTTCTTCTCTGTCCTATTAATGAGCACAGAGGAGAAGTTCTTATCCTTCCCATAGCCAGCAACCAATTTTGAATGCACTGGTTCCACCCAGACCACACAAAATCACAGAGAAGAGACTGAAAAAACCCTGCATGAGCTTGAGCATTAGATTTCTGTTTGAATTCTGTCTTTGTCATATATTGCCTATGTTACCTTGCATGCAATTTTTTCATCAATAAAATGAAGAAATATTGAGTCTAGAGAAATTTTGTGAAGACCAGTGTGATAATGTAAGTTAAGTGCTTGTCATGAAGTAAACTTTCAATAAATATATGACCCCTTGTAATGGTTTGGAACGGAATGTACTCCAGAAAATCAGATTCTTAAAGCTAAACCTATTGTGAGTAGGTTTCCATGAGGTTATTCAGTTTAAGGCACGGACCAGAGTGAGTCTTAATCTTCTTATTGGAGTCCATTATAAATGGGATGAATGCAAAGAGAGAAAGCCGCGGAAGCAAGGAACTGAAATAAAGAAACCAGGAAAAGAAGGGAAAGACCAGCAGATGCCACCGTGTGCCTTCCCATGTGCCAGAGAACTCAAGAATTACTGACAGCCAGTCTTCAGGTAGAAAATATGACCTTGATTTGCACATTTTTCTCAGCCTCAAAACTGTAAGCCAATAAGATACAACCCATTTTATAGTATCGGCTTTTAGAGCCTACCAAACAAAAATGTCCCTTTACCTGTCTGAGGCTGAAGCTATATTTCCTGCTGCAAAATGACAAAATCAAGGAGAGTAATAAAAGTACCTCACCTATTCAGTGTCAACTCCTATAACAATCTCAACAGCCTAGAACAGAGACTCAATCAATAGTAATATTAGCTACAGTAAAATATCTTTAGAAGCAATAAATTGCAGTCTTGGGATTTTTTTTCCCAAAAAGATATAATGACAAAAATACCAGCTGCTTTTGTGTTTGTAATCTTCCTGAGGCCACATCATATAGCAACATCAGTGATCCAGAGAAAAATTAAGAACAAGGAAATAGGCAACCTCTGAGCTGTTAATATAGATAACAGTATATGTGCTATCCTCATGGAAGAGCCTTTTGAGAACAAATCCATATTTGCATTCATAATTTAGAGAACATTCTGATAAGCTGGGTTACATTGATTCACAATTCTTTGAAGATTAGAAACAGCAGTATAGAGGGAAGCTGTTAGAACAATTACTGCAACAGGAGCACAAGAGATGATGAAAGACTGTCATCAAGGGAAAGAAAAGGAAAGCTGTAAGAAGCAAGCAGACAGAAGTACTCAAAATGTGTGAGGGTAAACCAACCTCGGAAAGTCTGGTTGTGCCCAGCACCTATAATGAAACGCTGGGCCATCACGAGGAACTTAAACTGGGTATTGGGTTAAAGGTCAGAGACTAAGTAGTCAATCTTGGAAAGATTTTCAACAGAGGGATTATTTTTTTAATATGTTAATTAAATCAACACATCTTGGAAAGCTGAAAATTTTGCTTGCAGAGAACCTTTCTTAACCATCTCAAGGAAAGTACTTTTTACCATGTATCTTTTCTGCTGTAGCCTCATAGTAAGTGCTGAGTTCTTGTTTATTGAATGGAAGAATAAATGGTCCATATGGATCTAAAAAAAAAAAAAAACAAACAAGATAGCTGGAAGTTCCATCAAGCTCCATAAACCAATAGTGTCATCTGATTGAGATTTCACAAAGCACATTGGCCTGTTAAGAATGTTAGAGGTGGGTGTGTTCCTCCCCTCTTTGGAGTTTCCGCCCACACAGGAAAGCTGAAACTTTTCCCATCTTTCCCTCAAAGCAGAAGATCGCTCCTGGACATTTCAGAGTCATACGTGACTCTCTTCCAGAGCACCAGTGCTGGGGCTCACTTCCTCCAAGGTGGCTCCGTCCCTGAGCCAAAGATCTCTCAGAGGATGAGCCTCAGCTCCTCTGCATTGCAGATTTTTCTCCACTTTAAGTATCTCTCTTCCCTCCTGCTACAGAAGGCTATCTTTCAACAGATCCTGTTCTCCATGTATGGGGTACAGACTAGGTCATTTAATCTGAAAGTAATGAAGGGGTAAATATTTTAAATGTTTACCAAAACATGTCTTTTTCGAGTTGATATTTATGCAGTGCTTGTCAGCATAGTACTAAAACGTAAAACCTTAAAGCTTAAGTCTTGTTATCCTGGGATATGAATTAAACTAAATTCAATTTCTAAGAATCTATGTCTATTGGTGTCCCTAATTAAAGGAATAGCACACCATGTATGTTGCAAGTTTGAACCATGTTGTATATATAGATATATCTCATAATAGACTTTATTTTAACGGACTTCTATTTAGGTGCACTGAACTAGGTGCTAAGAGTGGTGGAAGAAAATGGAATGGAGCCATAATGAGATGATGAGCAGACCTGGTTTAATAACTGCTGTAATGTACAGTCTGGCACGAGCAATATGTTGCAAACATTTGCCATCTACTAATATATGTTTCTAAGCAATGCCAGTGTGATTTTCAGCACATTTTAGTTTGTTTAGCAGATGGTAGATTTGTGCTTTATAGGGCCTCTCTCCATTTTCCAAATGGATCTAACACTGAAACTCATATCTGCATAGTAAGTGCTCAATAATGGTAGCTATTGCTGTTAATTCAATGTTCCACGATCTGATGGGTAGATTTTATCGTATACACATACATATCATATAATGTGTATTATGCACATTATATGATATGTATGTGTATACAATGCATATTATAAATATATGATATAACTTCTGTATATATATTCTCTCACATATTTATGCTTCATGAAAAATGACATTAAAAGGAAAATCAATCAAAAAATTTAAAAAGGAAAATCAATCAATCTTTCCTAAGTGATCTTAATAACAAAAAAATTAGGAGTTATGACTGACTACCACTGATCTTGATTTAAATGGAGTGCCATTTTTATAACCTCTAAATGAAGGGAAAAGTTTATGTCTACAAACGAAATCATAGAGACCTGGTTTTTATGAAGCTTAGTTTCTGCAATCACAAGCTGCATGCACTGAAGCTCTAAGACAGCATGAGATAGTCACTAAAAAAAAGATATGGAAAACAGAACCTATGATGTAATTTCTAGTTTCAAGGCCCAGTTATATATCCTAATTAATAATGAAGTAGATTATTGCTCATTAGCAAATAGCAAATGGTATTAATGTGTAATTCTGTATTTCAAATATGATTGCATTACTTATTCTCTGGTTATTGTCACATACATACTCAGAACTTTGGACTTGCAAGAGAAGACAAAGCTTAAAGGTCATCTAGATCCCAAAAATATCTCAGCCAAGTTGTTATCCAGCCAAGTCTTAACACCCCCTAGACAAGAGAAGCCCACCACCTCCCCAGCAGCATATACTCTGAGCTGCTGTTAAAAAATACATAAGAACAAGAAAAGAAAGAACAGAGAAACAACCATTTTAACCACGATGACAAATGCTGCCTTGGTATTTTTAAGGCACCCATCTCTAACTTAAGGGTTAGACTCCTTGAAGTTTAATAAAAAGCTAATAATTTATAGCTAGCAAGTAAATTCCAGTAATGCTCAAAAGCAGTAGAGCTCCAGGTCCCACACCAATAAAGTAGAGAGTTAGAGACAAAGCCCAGAGACTGAATTCAGCAGGCCCTGAAAGACAACACAAGGCTGAAATGAAGCCTGTAGGTTTCATAAATGTTAGACAAGAAAAACCCTGAAGATATAGGAATACCCAAGAAGCAGAATTTGGGCAAATCAAAATGATAAGCAGAAGGAAAGCAAATCAGTCACACACACACACAAATATAAATACAGGAGGGACAGATTAATTTTACTAACCCTAAACTCTGAATAGAAAAACCAAAGCCGGAAAGATAAGAAATGCCGAGGATATGAGAGTAAAAGTGAGAAAAATAGAAATGTGCTTTGCAATCGCCTATACTCTTTTCTTTATTGTACAAACGGGCAAAATGGAAAACTCTCTGTATCTTCAAACCTGAGTGTCTGTTTGTCTCTTCTGTATAACTGTCCCTTACTCTCCCTTTAGCTTTCCTTGGTAGGTGTAGTATTATAGCATCATGGAGCATTCCAAATGTCCCCCCTTCTAATTTCATAGATGGAGAATATAAAATTTCACAGTGTCATCAAAGTGCTAGAAATACTCCCATATCCATAGCAGCCAGACTTTAACTGTCCCAAATTTAAAATTCAGCTCTGTACAAAACTAGAATTTGTGTCCTCCAAATTCAATCACTGGATAGGACCATTTACTCTAACTTAGATATAAAGAAATGTCACAGATAAGCACGAACACACACACACAAAAGCATTTAAATATTGTAATACTTATTTATAATCATGGTGCCTCTTAATGCCTAGTTGATTTATTGAAGGGTAGAAGTTGTTAGATTCCTTAGCAATATTGTCCAATAAATTGCCATTGGTGATTACATTATAATAGAGAGAAATAGTGTTTGTTTTAATACGTAGCATGTTTGTGGCCAGATTGCATACTGCTCCTGTTATCTCATTTTTAATTTTTTTAACTATTCATATTATTTAATAATGCTTTTGAAAAAATTTTAAAGTACTATTTTTGTGTTTTGTTCCAGGGCATTCTTGGCTCGGGTTTTGCATTAAAAGTACAAGAACAGCACCGCCAGAAACACTTTGAGAAAAGAAGGAATCCAGCTGCCAACCTCATTCAGGTAAATGTCAGTGTGATAGGTGGATGGCAGCATCTGTCTCCATGAGTGCTTGTTGGGTTATTTTCCAATCTCTGTGCTTCGTTGCTTGGTAGAACTACTGTTTAAAAAAAAAAAATGAAGCCAGACTGAATGTTCATCTTAGACTTGGGCAGGTGTTCCCCACCAAAACAGAAAAATATAAATTTTTAGCAAATGATCTATGCATTGTTCAGATTCATTAATGGTGCTAGCGAAGCCAAGCACAAGTTAGCAGTTGTCTGGCTTGTGAATTGATCTAATGAATCTTATGAATCATTTGCTGAGACATAATTGATTATTAAGTAATGGAGCAGAACACAGCACTGTTCCTGTGTTACAAATACCTTTTCCAGCCAGATATATGACACATGTTCTGAAGAGCAATATATCTGTTTAGAACAGCAAGGTGTATTACTCAAAGGAATTGCTTTTAACTCACCCGGGGCAATAATTTGAAATGGTCATCTATTTTAAGAGCAGATAGGATTATTAACTACATTGATGTTTGAGAATATGAAGAAATCAGCATGTTATTTGAAGGTAGCGCCTAATAAATATATAGGTGTAGCATTAGTTTTTGTTTAGTATTTCATTTTGTATTCATTAACTCAGGGTTTGCTTCAGCACTAAAAGAAACACTTCCCCTTTTGCCATCCATACCTTTGAGGTTTAAAGTCATCCTAGAACCAGTTGTGTAAGAATCACAAAATACATTTTCTCTAGATCCATAATGTGAAGGCAGCGTTTAATTGTGGGTAAGATAATTATACAGTCTAAAGTGTCTCTCCTTCCCGCCAGCCAGTGGAAGCTTCAAATTTTCTAAACAGAAGGGTCTTGGGATAGAAATCTGAAGGGGTAGGAGATTTATCTTCATGCTGTAGAAACAAGCACGTTGTTTTAATTTGTATTGCTGGTTTATATGGGTGGTTTGGTGGGGGGGGGGGGTACCAACATACCACCCTCCCCCTAGCCTTTACCCAGGGTTGTGCTCCAAAAGTACCTCCAAAAGAAACAGATATAGGGAAAGAAAGGTAGGACTGGGAAGTAGGATTCCATATATCATAAAGGAGATATGTTTGTGTAGCTAATGACTAAATGAAGATATTAATTTTTAAATCAAGCCATTCTGCAAATATTGACAAGGAAATGGAGAATTTCCTTGTTGTTTCCATGGCAAACCACTGAGAGTATCTGTTTTTCTGAAGCCAAACTATAATTGACAAAATGGAAAGAGGAACCATACACTTCCAAAAGTGTGTTTCCAAAATACCCTGAGGTTTTTCATCCTTTGGAGCTTCTTAACTGGTTATAAGGTGTTTCCATACTTTTAGTGAAATTTTCTCCTTATTATTTTTATCCTTTAATGTCACTTCCCTCTACAGCAATATTCCCCGAACTGTCAAGGCAGAAAATTATGACATACGTTCCTTGTATCCATGTAGGTACCAAGCCCTAACTATATAAGGAACCAATAATATATTTTGCACATATCTAGACTATTTGCTGTCAAGAGAATGTTGTAATGTTGTTTAATGTTGTAATTAATAACATTAAAATTTATTTAAAATCCTTACTACGGATTTATTAGCTTTTTTTATTGTGCATTTTCTATATCAACACACTCAAAATACAACCACTTCTGTTTAGAGATCCTTGATACTTCTAAACACTAGAAAGGTGAACCTATATCAAACAGCGTCCTAGACTATCACCTGTTCTGTTATAAAATTATCCCTTTGAGGAATTTCTTGTACATATATTGGTTGTGACACCATAAAATTGCACTTTCCAATACAGTAGCCCTTAGTCACATGTAGCTATTTAAATTTTAATTAATTAAAATGAAAAATTCATTACCTCAGTGGCACTAGCCTCATTTCAACTGTTCATTAGCCACATATGGCTACTACGGGCTACAATATTGCACAAAACAGCTATAGAAAAATAACAGGAGGAAATTTCCTATTCTGACATCCTACTCGACTACTAGATTGCACACATAGAAGTTCCAATCGAACTTGAAAATAAATTGCTATTCCAGCAGCAGATCACTGGAGCAGAGGCATTTATAGGTCCATAGACAAAGCAAGACAAGGCCTCCCTCACAGGTAACCCCTAAGAGCTCGATCAAAGGCTGATCAAACAGTTTTGCTTGGAGGTCTAGAATTTTATTTTATGGCACTGGGTTTTGTAAAACTATTGTGATCAATACTTGAACTTAAACAACTATAGCTAACAGGGAAGTAAAATCATGAATGTTTCTGTTACTTAAAACTCCAACTTAAATATCATTCTTAAGAAACAAAATTGTGAGCTACGAGACTTAAAAAATTCAAGAAATCTTTAAAATCTAATCACACTTTAATTAAAGTAGACTCTACTAACTTAAAAAGAAATTTCTCCTCCTTACAAATGCAATCAAATTATTTACTAGCCATTTAAATAACAACATATTACATTTGTTCATCGTTCTTCTTGCTGTAGCCTTCAACCAGAATTAAGCTTTAAGCCTAGGTTATTTGTTGTATACATTTATTTTTAAGCATGCACTACTGTGAAAAGCAAACATCATTTACTGGTCCATTCATTTTCGACCCAATAAACCTGCTTCAATTTGCTGAACACACAAAACATCAACACCAAAAGCACTCTTTCTGAAAGGGCAACTGAAATGCTCAAATCACTCTCTCTTTCAGCTAGTGAGACAACTAAATTAACCAACATTCCATGTTTTAGGGAAAAGTTTTAAACCCCAAGAGCTTGCAGCAAATTTAGCTGTTTCAAGATCTTTGCATGAATCATTTAAATTAACTTGTATTTCAAGTAGAGCAGGCTGGGAAAAGAAAGCAGCTCTCTGTAACATTTTGAAGACCTGCCCAAATGTCAAAACTTTTATTAATAATGCTTGAGATGTGTGAAGTGCTTTTTAGTATGCAGAGTGCTTCTAATACATTATGTCACTTGATTCTCGGGGCAAGCCTGGGAGGGTAGTGTTACCCTTATTGAGAGAAACCTGAGGCCTAGAGAAGTTACTGACTTAAGTTTATGCAACAAAAATGTGACAGAGTTAGGATCCCAGTTGGCTGAATCTGACTCCATTACTCCTTTCACTAAACAACAGTTACAGCATCATATATACAGAGCTGAAACTTTGGGATTAAAATTTGAAGATACTTCAAAAGTCCCATATTAGTGGTAGTATCTAGAGAGGTTGAAGCAGTTGATGATGGGGCCAAAGCTATAATACTCTAGACAAACTGAATGCTCCCTAAAAACTTAATTATACTGCCATTGTACATACCATTACAGATTAAAGTTTGAATTTGTTTGGCTGCTTAGAACATCTAGGGTTGCTGGATAAATGGTAAATTTGGCTTTCAAATTTGACTTACCTTGTTGACTTACTATTTTTGAATAAAAGACATGTAAATTAACCATTAGAAGTCCCTCCAGAGTGTTATGTTTTTCTTGCCAACCATTATGTGACCTTAGCTTTAAATATAGGAACATCAGCTACTTGATCATATGATTGTAGGCTTGAGGGTCAGCTTCTAGAAGCAATTAGCTGCGAGAGAGCTAAGGATGGGACAAAGTTGTAAGTGTGTAAGACTGATGGAGTCATACTTTCCTCTTCCATTTTAACTGTTAACTGATATCAGTTACTTGCCCCTTCTGTAACCTTTCACTTATAAGACATTTTTAGGAGAAGAGTTAAGAAAGGAATAGAGTGTAGCTGTTGAAATCAATTTGATAGAAAAAGAGCAAGAAGTAGGCATCGTTGTAAAAAAAATTTTCAATTTTCTCAGAATGACCTCTTTTGCCCTCAATTCTTTTTAACATTGGGAGGTAATGTCTTGGTCTCATTTTTTTGTTGTTGAATTTTTATTTAGGATTTTTTCATTGATATCTGATGATACACAGACCTGCTGTATGCATCTGAGTCTTCCTTTCAAAGTATCTGCGTTTACATATATAATGGCGTGATTGGAAAGTGTTTCATTAAAGCAGCCCTCTAGGCCATCAGAGCACTGGAAGATCTCTGGGACTTACCACAGAAAAAGCCAAAAATAATAAATCCATATATTTTTATCGAGCGTTCTATATTGCTCCATAAATTGTGTGTGCATAATAATTTGCAAAAATCAGCATTTAAAGATGATACATTAGTTGCTTTATTCTCTGTAAGATGCCAAGATGCTTAGCCTAAGTTTTCACAGATTTGTAAATTAAATCAACATGAGCCCTGTGAGCAAGACTTCAGGTAATATTCCCTGCCTCAATTATTTAAACCTTCCTTAATATTTTTTAAAATCCCTCAAGTCCTATTTATTTTTCTAATTTTTTCCTTGAACAATTTTATTGAAATATAATGTGTATACAGAAGACAAGCATATACCCTAAGAGACCAAGCATCCCTGTGTAACGAGCACACAGATAAAGAAACAGAACGTGATCAGCACCCCAGAAGCCTCCTGTGTGTCCTTCTCCATCAATAGCTCCCAAAAGGAACTACTGTGCTGCCTTCCAAAAGCACAGATTTATTTTCCCTGATTTTTGTACTATATGAAAATGGATCAAACAGTTTGTATTACCTTGTGTCTGACTTCTTTCATTCATCATTATTTGTGTGAAGTTGATCCGTATTGTGGATAATAGTTGTAATGTACTATTGCTGTGTGTTTTCCATTTTGTGAATGCTTATTCATTGTGAATCACAATTTACCTGCTTATATTGATGTTAATAGGTTTTAGGGCATTTCCAGTTTTGTTATTAATAACAGTGCTGTATTGAACATTGTATGTTCATTGTATGTTTGAACATTGTCTATTTTGAACATTGTATGTATCTTTTGGTAAATAAAAGCATTTATGTTGACTTTATACCTAGAACTGTGTACTAGGTATAAAGTCAACATATATGCTGTATATGTTCAGCTTTAATAGATACTGCTGCACAGTCCTCCAAACTGTACCAATTTCTAACTCTTTTATTCAGCACAGATTTAGTCAGTGATATTCCTAAGAAAAGGTGTATCAGGTCGCTTTTTTCTTCATTGTAGTTTCAATAGCATGACTGATGGTTATATAATAGAAGAGTGACTCATTTAAATGAATTGGTCCTATAAAGTTGAATGCTATGATTAATGAATTCTAAGAAAAGTTTTCTCTCAAGACCTAGGAGTAAACACGTGTCATTACAAATGTTTGTAGACTCGTTACAAATGAAGAAATCTACCAAAACCTTTATGGGAAAGTAATTTCCAGCAAGCTCTCAAACAGTTCAGTTGGAAGCATTTTTAAAAACAGTCGGCAAAAGACAATGGAGAGATTCAAAGACCAGGATCCAGGCAATCCGAGATACTGTCTCAACTCTATCAATCTTGTGTAAACCTTTTACATTTATCTGAGCCTTTATATTCCCATCTACAAAATAGGGGTCTTGGGTTCTACCTTGATTGTGAGGATCAAATGAAAATACTTTGCGTCATGTCTGGTAAAATTACATGAAGTAGAAAGAGCTTGCTTTACATTAAAGCACTAGAAGCATATTCTTAGATCCTGACCATAAATCCTTAAGGGTTTTCCAATTATATTCCTCAGAGAATCCATTTCCCCCTATCTTGTTTTAGCTCTGCTTCTTGTCATTACTGTTTGTCTTCATTTTTTAGCACTGGAAGTATTGCATAGCTCAACTTCAAAGAATTTCATTAATTAAATCGTTAACATATCCTAGTGTTCGTTAGTTTACTAGTTAGTTTCCCAGTTGCATTGATGATTTTCAATTGTCTTTTGCCTTTGACTTATCAGACATTGATTTATGATATGCAGTTGTTTCCTGGAATGCTTGTTCAGGCTCAAGTAGTTTAGTACCTTGGATATCAATATTTTTGGACAAGTCACTAACTATTTTTTATGTTTCAAATAATATCACACCTTTCCTTAACCAATTAGTGAGTTACTTTAAGATATACTTTTTGGTATTTTTGCCTTTTGATATGAGTTGTTTTGAAAAGCAGCTTGACTGATAGAGTGGAAAATGTTTAGCAGACAGCCGAAGATGTCATGATAATTTTCTTCATCCCTTCACCATGTATCAGGGCTGAGTATAAGAAGGAAACAATTCTTAATGTGTAGGAACTTAATAATCTCCTTTTTTATTTTCATCTTATCACCTGCTCTCTTTTGTTTTCCTTTTCATGTTGACATGTATGCCGCATGCAGTGTGTTTGGCGTAGTTATGCAGCTGATGAGAAATCTGTTTCCATTGCAACCTGGAAGCCACACCTGAAGGCCTTGCACACCTGCAGCCCTACCAAGTAGGTATCAGTGTGACAGCTGGTGCTGTAGTCACATCTTTTTGAATTTGTGAAACAAACCTTACCAAAAAAAAAAACTGTCCATTTTTGCATTGTCTTATTCACTGTTGCTCTTTGAGATGCTCAGACCTGTTTAGGAGAAACTCAGACACCAAAAAAAATGGAATCGCCTTCACTCCTCACCGTCCACAGGCTGAGCTTAAAGATTAAGGCAACTTAAGCTTTTATAGAGACTTATTTCTGATGCTTCATACTTATTTTCTAATATCTCATCTCATAAAGTCCAACCAGATTTCTAAAGGTAAGGACAAAGGCTCTTGGGGAAAAAAAATGATTATTTATCCTCCACTTCAAGTGATGAGTGCTTTCAGAGCAATATATCTTTGCACATTTAGGTCTTAGGTCATTTCTTACCTGGATTCCCCTTTAGGATGGTCCTTGAGCTTTCATTTGCAGATCAAAGATATCTGTGGCAAGAGAAGAAAAGAATCGGGTCTTTGTCAGGTTTTGGTTTATAGTGGGACAATAGAGCTAATAAGATTAAAAGTTTTAATTAGCCCTCAAAATTCAAAAGTAATATGATTACTCCCATTCACATTTCATTGACCAAAGCAAATCTCAAACTCATACCCATGCCTGAGCTCAAAGGGGATGGAAAGTGAAATCCTGCCATGTGCCTGGAAGGAGAAGAGAACCAGAAAATTACGAACAGTCCTCATGATTATTACAATGACCTTTAATTTCAAAAAAAAAAATCTTTAGTTATGAAATCCCGGACTCCAGTTAAAGTAGCAGGTCACCTGTCAAATCATAATCACCATGTAATTAAAGAAGCCCACAGTTGAAACTACCAAAACAAGTGAAGGGAAAGTCTATGAGTCACCAAGCTTCACTGGAATCATCAATTCCTTAGATTGTTCCAAAGTTATTAAATTGCTTATCTTACGTAGCGTTTACAGTACCTTTGCTTCCCTTCATAGCCCAACAAAACCTTAGTCCTAGTGGCTTCATGGGATTCAAGACACCTAACTACCATGACTCAGTCAAGAAAACTTCCTCTTTCTTACTAATCTGGAAGGGCAATCGTCTGGAAAAACCCATATGACTTGTTTGGTGGAATTGCAGTCTCTGGAAATTTTTGGTGCAGCACTGAGGCTTAGAAAGCAGTGGATCTATTGTTGACTAGGAATTTATTGTGTTGCTTCCTTGCACTACCTTGGGCCTCACTTTTCCCATCCACAAAGTGAGGCACATGGGCTGGGCAAGAAAAGTTTTGAACTCTAATAGGACGTGTTTCCTAGAGATTGGCATCAAAATCTTATCAGCACCTGGGACAGAGCTATGCGTGGAACCCTACGATTTTAGAGCTGGATGGAACCTTAATGAGGATATAAGTGTGGATGTTTGTTGAATGAATGTGTGGATGAGAATCCTGTTTATTTAGATCTTAAAATTTAGTTGAATTCCTCTTATTGAGTATTTGACCCTTTCAAAGTTGCGGTATTTTAAGAAAATGGATTTAATTCTTGTGCCTCCTATTCCTTGGCAGTATGAATCAAAAATGGGAATTATGCAGATACTGTATTTCTTAGTTTCATAAAGATTTCTAGATAAATTTAAAAGAAGTTTAGTAGGAAAACCAATAGAAGATTTTCAAGTGACAAAGACAGTGGTCTATTATCATAGTGATTATTTGGCTTCCCACATAATGCAGTTTTTGGATTAAAAGTCATTCTGAAGCCTGGAAAAGTATTTAACTAGTGAGTCAGATTCTCCAAATGCATTAACTATATTTATGCACATAATTCCTCTCTTTTCCGCTGATATTTTCCCAGCTTTAAGTGGGGGTGGGGATTGGGATGATTTATGCAAACACCTGCACACATTCTTTCCCAACATCACTGTCAGACATTCCCCTCACTCTCCTTTCCATGCACCTCTCCTTAACCTCTGAGACTTGGCCCCATTGCTTAATAACAGTTATTTGTCCAGAATGACATAGCAGTTACTAGCAATGTTCATGAGAACCTGAATGTCCTAACATCTCTCCCTCCAGCAATACTTCATCATTTCAAATTGCAGTGGTTCTTAAACTTTGTTGTTGTTGTTCTTTGTTAACCATTGAGAATGTGATAGAAGGCATGGAACTTCTTCCCAAGAACTATATTCAGCACACAAAATATCAAAACCTTGCATACAATTTTAATGTATTTACAGATTCCCTGGAGCCAAGTTCAGAACCTTTGCTTTAGAAAGCAAACTGTTTTAATCAGGTCTGTGGGTTTGTACAAAGAATAATTTACATGACTTAGAGGGATATTTTTATATTTATAACTAGCTGGCTTACTGAGTGCAGAGTGATGCCATAAGAAAGAGATCAAAACTTCTTTTTATGTACCTAGTTGTATTTATCTTTTTAGCATTTGGGGTTTAAGAACTTCTGGAGAGAAAGATCATTCATCCTTGCATGTATTCATTTAACAAGTACTCATTGAACACCTATGATGTTCCAGGCACTGTTCCAGGCAATAGGGATGCAATAATGGGAGGGAAAAAATGCAAACAGGTTAAAATCTCTGCTCTCACGGAGTATATTCAATGGGTACTGGGAGTAGACAATAAAAATAAATCAGTAAGATACATGAATTGTTAGTTGGTGATAAGTGCTAAGGAGAAAAGTAAAGTAGGGAAGGAATTTAGGGAACACCAGAAGCTGCAATTTTGAATAGGTAACAAGGAAAATGAACATATCATCATCATCATCATTGTGAATGTTATCACTTAAAAACACTGTCCTGTGGTCTTGCCCCCCACAGTATTAAAGATACAGTGGGCTTCTTTGATTCCGTTTTCTCATCCCAGGGAGTAGGATGGAAGAGAGGTCTGAGAAACAGCTATATGAGGGGAGGAAAAAGAGAGGGCAGGGGGCATATCCTATCCATTCAACCTGCCAGAGACAGGACCCTGCAGTTTCCTACTCTCTCTCCCTTTGCTGGTCTGGCTTGTCTCTTGCAAACACTTTAGGGATCTTAGCAGTTGCTTCTTCAAGTCTTTGTTTTAATAGAAGAAGGATTTGTAGAAGGAAAATATTTTCCTTGATTTTCTTCACCAAGGGGGTGAAGGCTATGCAAAAGATGAAACACAGGTAAATGTCCTAGTTTAGGCAATGTGTGAAATATTTTATGAAACTATGGAAAACAAGCTCCAAGAATACCTTCAGAAGTCAGAAAGTAGAGGTTATCTAGTCCACTGCCCTCAGTTTATTCATGAGAAAGCCAAGACCCACAGAAAGCGAAGTGCCTGTCCAAGGATACAACTCATTTGCAAAAAGTGAGGACTCAGATGTTCTTGCTATATCACGTTGCCTAGACCTGAGTTTGCTAAAGCAAATTATTAAAAATGCCACCTAACACTCTAGGGTGCAGGGTGGTTCAGTGGTAGAATGCTCGCCTACCATAGGAAACCCGGGTTCGATTTGCAGACCATGCACCAAAAAAAAAAAAAAAAGCCACCTGGCACTAAGCTTGAAGAGTTCTGTTAGATTTTCTGTATGCCTAATTTACTCTAAGGGAATTCATTCTTTATATGATATGCAAAAAAATCTAGTAACTGAGAAGCAAGGCCACCAGTCACATATTCATGAGTCCAGTTTAAGAAACCCAAAAGTGTCTTAAAAGCACAGAGACTTCAGCTACAGTATAACCAGCACTGTTGTCAATGCTTTTGCTAAATACCAGTTTGATCAGAACCATTTTTTTCCTTTTTTAAAAATACAAATAAAAATTTATTATAAATTTTGTTGATATCAAGGATGTATATCACATAATTTTAAAATAATAACACAGTGTACAATACTCTATATTATAAATTTTATATATCCAATTGATTTTTCACAGAACGCTTTCATTGAATTTTGATAAATTCTTGTATCCATAGCCAACCTATGGTTGCAATTCAACCATAACTTGAAAAATGGAGTTGCATCCCAATTCACTAACTCCTTTCACAATAAATATATTGAATTAACTATGATATTGGTCTCCTGTTAAACTATTTCTCACCCTCATTCAAATTCTATTCATAATGTAAAGTCTCTTTACACTTCAGCACTAGCAGTAGCACGTGATTATATTGTATTCCCACCATTTATACAAAAAAGACATAAGTAACCTCAAGAGCATACATTATTATAAAATGTAGTAATGCTTAGGGAGTGATAAGTTTTAAGTATTTATTACTTTTGGTTTTAATATCATTTCTATAAATTCCTGAAAAGTTAATAATCAAGAACCACTTCCTAACCACAGATAACTTTTTCTAATGAAGAATCTGTGAATAGGTGCAACAATGAATTTTTAAAAAGGAGTCAATGATTTGTAGTACATGTGGCAATGCTGGCTTTGCTAAGTAAATGTCATGCTATCTCAAGTCTGTGCCACATGGAATGTTAAAAAGTTGGGTACATTTATTACAAAGAATATTGCTTCTGTGGCTCTTGCTTGAAAGGGGTTATTTAAGGAACTTGGTTCCCCAACCTCCAACTTGCCCATTACCAAATGCTATAAATGTATTCACCGGTTTATCATCATTTCTCTTCTGTCTGCACGCACCTCAAGGAAAGAACAAGGGGAAACATCAAGCAGGTTTGTGATTTCTCTTCTGCTACATGTTTGTTTATAAATCTGATGCCTAACAGATGTTTTAAATGCCTCGTGTAAGTAAATCGATCAACAAATACAAGGTGATTAGAAATGGCCTTTCACAAGATTGCCTGTAAAGGTTGCTATGTTATTGATTCTCTTTTTTTTTTACTTGGGAGCAGAAGTGTCTTCCCCTAACTCACTCACTGCTTTTTACAACCTACAGGGCGAGGAACATTCTTTGCTGCCATTTTCCCAGACGGAAGTCTTATCCAAGGGTTCAAATAAATAGTCTAAGGGGTGAAAGAAAGGAATTTTTTTTTCTGAATTTATAGGCTCAGGCAGCAGTATTAGGGTCCTTCATTAGGGTCCTTCTTCTCGGGTGAGGAATTGGTTTTCTGGCAAGAGGAACACTGCGTCCAGGAGGTGGAAACAATCTGGCTGTTAAATCTCCAGCCCGCTGTGTGCTGGGGTTTATTCAGGTGGTCTGATTCAAAAGAAGAATCCCCTTCCTTCAGGAAGATGACAATCTTCCCAGAAACTTCACCACATAACTTATTGTCACTCTTTAATGACTGAGGAGGGGATGCTTCATCAGCTGAAATAGCGTAGAGGTGAAATTAAAAATTTTGATTTGTGTTAGGGTGTATCAAGAAGAGTGTGGATATGAGAACAAAGCCTTGAAGGAAAGTGCCAGATAAGTGCCAGCACTGACGGTAGGAGGAGTGGTGAAGTCAGAGCCAGTGGGAGAATCCCAGGTGCCTGGTAGAGAAGAAGGGACCCATTTCTTTGTTTTATTTTTTCCTGTTACTGTCACTTAAGAGGAAAAGAAAACACACCTCTACCCCAAATTGGCCCAAGTGGAGGTCAATATAAGTCAAAAATTGGTCCCTTACGTTTGTACTATTATAATAATGACATTAATGATAACAGAGTTATGCAGTACTGAAACTTACCTTTTTAAATAAAGTTCTTTATCCTGCATAGTAAAGGTTTGGATGGACATCTCTTGATCACTATTATCTTACCTTACTTCTTTTTTTCCCCCTTTATTAGAGACGTGTGGGTTTACAGAATAATCATGCATAAAACACAGGATTCCCATATACCATTCTATTAACACCTTTCATTTGTGTGAAACATTTGTTATAATGGGTGAAAGCCACACTTTCATAATTGTATTATTAACTATTATTCATGATTTAAGTTAGGATTCTCTGTTTGTGTAGTGTAGTTCCATGAATTTTTTTTATTCTGTTACCATATATACAATCTAACATTTCCCCCTTTAATCGCATTTAGACATATATTTCAAGAATAAGCAAATGCAGAGAGTGTATAGATTACAAGGGCATAGGGTGGGAATAGAGAATGGGAAATGAAGACTCAAAATACACGGGTTTCCTATTTGGCATAATGGAAATGTTTTGGTAATGGATGGTGGTGATCGTGGCACAACATTCAGAAACTACTTTTGAAAGTTCATTTGGGGTATGAGACTTTGGGTAATCCATTTCTGCTAATAAGATTCCCAAACCAAAATATCAATGTCTTTTTTTTATGATGGGAGATAGTTGTGGGCCATGGAGCACCAGGCACTCCTTCTGGGTAGGTAAGCCTACAGGGGATGACATTAAAGATCCTTATCTCATCTGGTAGACCTAGGGTTAGAGCAAAGGGCATTAGATATTCCTGGGTGTTATTTCCAGAAAGTTTTAGTATCTTCACTTCAGAGATATTTCTGCCCAAAGAGAGGCTGCGGTCATTAGGCTTGGGGCATTCTTTTTATGAACGCTGGCTCCTAACCCTCTAGTGTTCCATTATCTAGGCTCCATGCAGACCCTACTATCTTTCTGTTGTGACTTTACTTGAAAAAAGTTACTACAGAATAAATCGCAGCAATTATTACCTATAATTTTGCCTCTGATGATATTTGTAGTTTCCTAGTCTTAGGAGTTGCGTATTTAGAAATTGTCTCAAAAGGATGATTTGCCTTCAAATTCTAAGGGCAGAGGCCACCTTTGTCAGGAACTCCATAGTTACCTGAGAACAGCGTCTCCTGTCTTAGTTTCATCCTCCAAAACAAGGCTGTGAATATCTTAAGGAGAAGTTTGTAAGTCACACAGAGGTGCTTGGAGAAGCATAGTTGCTATAGCATTCCTGAGTGAGAGGTCAGCCTGTGCCAACACAATGATATTGCACCTTTGTCAGATGTTAGCAAATCAGAAAACAAAGACAAAATTAAAGTGTGATCATCAAGCTTCTGCTCTGCAGTCTGAAAATGAGCCTCCTAGTCACCTGTCACAGCACAAAAAAAACCGCTCACCCAATTTTCTAAATTTCTTGATGTTCATGTATATCTAAAACATTAAAATCTACTCTGCATGCCCATGACTAAGGTGGTCAATGGTAACTCACGTGTAGGCTTGATTAACCACAGACCCCTGAACTGAATTGGTGATGTAGAGAATCATTCACAGAGATTTCTTGCTTCTCTATGGTCACTGGACATTTGGGAAAAAAAGAAAAAAATCTTGAAAGACTTCCTGTATTACTGTTTAGTCTATACACTTAATGCTTCATACACTTCAGTCTTTTATCCTCCAGCTATCTGTTATATACCCGTGTGTAAAACTGTTGATAGGGAATATATTCAGTAAATAATTCTTGGATGGAATAATAAAATGTCCCTGACCTAAAGTAGTTTGCAATGTAATGAGAGATAAAACACCAACAAAAATGGAAAAAGAGGAGAAATATAAAAAAGAGGAAAAATTAAAACTGTTGCAATGATCTCAAGGAAATAAGCTGAATCTTCCATTTTAATAATACTTTAGCTTTCACCTTGTTGTGCTCCACATACAAAGGAATATATAATAGTGCATAATGAATGCAGAAAAGACTATTGTAGTAATAATGGCAGCAATACCATCTTAGAAAATAACAACTTTGTCCTTATCCAAGCAAAATTTGCACAACGGAAAAATACATTTATAATGAGAGTTCTCCCTTAGAAGACAGAGATCAAGGTCCACAGTATTGTTGAAAAATGCTTACTGCAACTGAAAATGGGCTATTTAACACCACCCAAGTGGAGAGCTTTAAACTGTGTTTGGAGCGATTAGATATTGACGGTGATTCAGACAAGCAGAATAGAAAAGCTTCAGCCCAAGAAGGAGCCAAACTTGTAACCTTTAAGATATCTAAGAGCCTAGAATTTCTTAACTCCATCCTCAAAGTTTTTATCACGTTAACCCAAATGCACACAAATTCAGCTTACGGCAGTCAAATTGAACAGAATGAGAGGCCCTTATAGACTGGGCCATACACAAAGAGGCTTTTCTCTCTGCAGAATACGTTGAGGCATCATTGAGGTCAGAGTATATTTAAGCAAAATTCATCTACAATGTCTTAGGCTGGGAAAAGGCATCCAAGTCCAAGATGATTTTCCATCATTTGTGACAAGTCCTAAAACTTTCTTTAAAAATACAAACCATTAGTCTCAAGAATAGCTTTTTAACATGGCACAACTGAACAATAATTAAAATAATGGTTCTTTGGCTCTCTTTAGTACAGGGTCAGGTACAAATTGCTGTTAGTCTCAACAGAGCCTAATATTTGTGGTCTCAGTGGACCACAAATATTTCTTTAGCAACACTTGATTATTCACTTGTTTTCCCCTATCTTCCCACTAAAACAATTCTGAACCCATAAAAGTGGTGGTGAATGTGTTTATTGATTTGACTCTAATTAATCATTCCATTAAGCAATTTTTCCAAATCACTTTTTAAATTGGACAAGTTTTCTCTATTTTGGTACATATTTTCACATGCAGGAAATAGAATTTACCTATAAATACATTTGGCCAGTATTGGCCAATACCTCACCTTAAGGTAGTATATCCTCCTCACTTCTTCCTGACTTTTGACCACAAGATCAGTTCTTCATCAAATAGCTGGTTGTCAGTCATCAAATTGGTACAAGAAGAATAGATGATATATGTGGTTTGGAGATTATCTGTAAATCTCACTGACTTTGCTGACCCTGCCTTCTTAATCAACAATAGCTGGCTGGATGATTCCTTTGTACATTGGCACTTAAACACAGTTTATAAGGCACTACTAGAACCTTTCAGACTTCTTAGACAAAAGACTATCTAAAGGTGCACTACCTGTGAGACTGATATAAAAGTGCATGCCTTAAGAGTTAAAGCCAAAGTGATATTCTTTTATTGCGTTACTATCTTGTGCTGTGATTCACTGAGTACTTTGTCTGAACTCTCCTTTGTGGTTGGCTTTATTATGTTCTGATAAGGTGTGTGGCTCTTGGGAGAGAACTCTAGAATACTGATGGGAAAGTGTGTGCGTTTTTTTAAGATTTCTCTGGCATTTATTTGCTAGCATGTACGTTTCTTCAGTATGCAGTGAATGCTATGCATGTGTTATTAAGCTAAACTCAGTAAAACTAGATTATTTTTAGCATAATCAACTCATGTCCTTACTGGCAAAGTGTTAGATTGTTTCAAAAACAGTATTTTCAAAGTAAGCTCTCCTTCCTGTAGGTTCACATATATTGATAGAGAGGATTTCATATTTTAAAAAACAAGTCGTAGGACTTAAAATAAGAAACTTACCTTTTTTTTTACAAATTAGTAGCCAAGAATCTTTTCTTCTATCTTCTTTTCTGTGTTCTATCTAACAATTGGTTACCTCTCTTATAATTTCAGGTGTTTCATAAAATCAAGAACATTTTTTATTTCAAAGCAATTAAAGTTATCTACTACATTGATTCTATAGCTATATATTTTTTGAAGCTCTGAAACATCTTATTCCTCAATCATTTATACTTCATTGATATTGTGCTTCACTGATATTTATTACAAACTGATATAGTCTAAAATATTTATGCTCTTATTTTCATATGAAACAGATGCTGACATAGATTACCATCATTTGTAGTACCTATTTCAAATCTAATTATTTCAACCTAGTCAACCTAGTCATTGGATATATTTTGAGCAACACAAACTACAGTTAGTGCTTACTGCATACATATATGAAATATATGTATAAAAGTTCTAATATACAAAAAACAATGAAGCCAAATGGCTTTGTTTTCAGAAAAGAAAAGAAAAAATCCCTAAGTGCTTTCCTGGTGGTGAAATGCTTAATAATGTGCTGCTCTATTTCCCTCACTCCTAGTAAGTTCTGTAGTAATAAGCAGAAGTTCTCCAGAATGTACACCTCATGGAAGCAGAGGTACCCAGCATCCTGGCTATTGACATGAGATGTGAGAATGCCAACTAATCTCAGGTGCATGACTGGATTACACCGCCACCCCCACCTGAGCCCTGTCCAAAGATTCACTTTTCCTAGGAACTTTTTGAATGAGATTTTCAACCCGCTTGTAATTTTCCATGTTACCTGTTGCCTGCTTCGAAACCATGGGCAATAGGCAGGGTTGGCGAGAGTACTGGCAGTTAGCCCCTTGGCTCCTTCTCGTGGTTGGACAACTGCTGAGCTGCTGCACGCACTAGATTGTTATGGCTTCATTGCCATATTGTGCCTGAGGTGAGAATTAGTAGACTGCTTATCCTATGAAGGGCTAAACCCCTAATAAAATATAACAATTACCACAGCCTTCTAAGTCCAAGAGGATTACGGTGAAGTTATGATGATGCCACAAAGTTCATTGGCAGAACTATCCTGTAGTAGACTGCATGCTGGTCCATTTGAGCTTGTATATCTAGTTCTGAGAGAGGGAAGAATTCCCTGGCAGGGCAGAGCAGTCAGTCATGCAGGCTTCTCTGAATCTGGTCCTCAGCTGGGATTGTGGGACTGCAGGGTAGGAAAGATGCTGCAATCACTGACCCCATTGTTCTTTTGGTGACTTCCTCCAAAGAGAAAGCTTGCTAGTCTCCTGGGGTTTATCCCTGGCTTTCTTTCTAATTCTTCCTCAAGAATAATCTGTATGGATGTCACAAAACAAGCATGAAAATAATGAAATAATGAAAACCTTTATGTACCAGTGGAGAGTCTATATTTTTCATCAGCGTGTGTTTTCATTAACAGCCACCTAATCAGTTTAATAGCCATCTAATCAAGATGCTCTGTTTATTTCCAAAGGGAAATGAAGTAGAAAACCTAATAAAATGTAAAAAAAAAAAAAAAAAGAAGAAGAACTTTTTGTAAGAATAGATCTTTGTCTTGGAAAGAAAATTTTGCCTGGTTGAAAAATTCTGAACTAGAATCTTATTCTTAACTTTCATACTGTCATGGCTAAAGAGAAAGTGAAAATATTCTATCATTTTCTAGTTTAGTTTTCTAACTAATATATTGAGTTTACTTTTAAATTATCCTGGAGAATTATTTTTAATATTTAACATTGGCAATATGTCACATCGTTTAGTACAAAAGGAGAAAATGGTACCTAGGACTCATTTATATCACCTTTACACACTTTTAATCTTTAAATGTTACTTGGCTTCAGCAAATAACAGTATCCTGACTTTTCATTAATGCTTAGAGTTAATATCAAAATGTTTCCTAGGGGCAACTTTTAAAAGCATCTTCAAAAGTTCAATTTTTTAAATACTTTGTAATTGTATATAAATCATGGTGAATTTGATGCTGATAGTTTCATTTTAGAGTTTTTTCTTTTCAGTAACTGAAATTTTAAGAAAGGGAAAAATAAGGTTCATTTTAAATGCGATATGATGCTTTTATCGGTTCCCTATCCATTTAGTTGGCACAGGAAAGACCTGTATCTTGAAGATATCTTGAGAAAATAATTTGATATTAACTAAACTCAGCCTCTCGTAGTAATTTTCGTCTATGGCAAAAGCGGTATTAAGATTGGCTAAAGTAGAGTGTGCACACTTGTAATGGTAGCTATGCTAACTTGAGCCATTCATTAATCTAAATAAAAGTGCAGAGGTGAAGATACACTTCCTGAACCAGATCATCATCCATTTAAATGATGGAACAGATGTGCTGAAACTAAGAAGATATTTGAAATTTTTCAATTTAAAAAAAAAGGCTCAGGAAAAGGAGACATTTTGGGCACTATCCCTTTGATGATTTGTTTAAATAATTGAAGGCTTTTGGATGACATGGAAAGTCTAGATGCATTTTTATGGATGTTACTGTTGCTGTTGTTTAATATATCCTATCACTTAATTACCCATTTGTCAAGTGCAGATAAATCCTTTGACTGATGGGCTGGTTTTAAAGAATTCTTGAAGCCACTTGACCCCACCCTAAACCTGCCCTGCCTGTTCTTTGCATGCTGCTTTCAGCTAGTCCTGCTACACTTAGCTGTGTTTGCATTTCAGAAGAGGAATCATCCATTGCATGGTCAACTTGTTTATTGTTCCCAGGACTCACTGACCATCATAGTTCATGATTTGATTTGTTTTCATGTAAACACATAAAATGTGGCGTCTTTTTAGAATATCATTTGTTAAGCAACTAGGCATGGAAAAAAATAAATGTTAATGTTTCTTGTTAGCTGTGAAGCACATATCCACTAAACACATTTGCTGTTGGCATGCTGCAGTTTGGGACAGTGGACTCTGCGGTAAGTGAAAAAGACAAGGGCTCCACTTCCTCTCAGATAATCCTTGTCCATGAGAACACTGCCCTCACACCCTCCATAGTCTGCGGCATCTCAGAGTCAAGGCGCCCAGTAGCACACCCTCAGGCCCATTGCACCATCATTTCTTCTGGTTCTGCAAAATTCGGGCCCCACTCATCAATAACAGTATCACCTTCTAATGAATAACACAGGTAGCTGATAAATAAAAAATAAAAAGAAAAGAACAGAAAGAATACGCAAAGCTTCTTATGTGTGACAACATTCCTATAGAGAAGAAAATAATCCCCATGCATATGCGGAGTGTGGGGTTAGTCTCAACAGCCTATACAGGGAACCAACTATTTTGTCAAATATCTATGATGTGCCAGGTACTTCTCATACTCACTACAGTTCATTTGATTCCCACAGAACTCCCTTGGCTCTGTTGCTATTTTCATCTCCCTGTGAGAGATGAAAACTCCAAACCAAGAAAGGTAAAGTCACTGGCTGATAAGGCAGGGATTAATCCAGATCTCTCTGACTCCAGCCAACTGTGCTCTTCCCAGCACATCACACCACATCTCTTCATCAGGATAGTGTGGAGATGCACCTTGGATTTTGTTGTTCTTACTGCTTCCTTTATCAGCCTACAGTTTAATCCGTAATGGCATCTGAGAGCTGAATGTCTGGATGAATATAATTTACCAGTAGCTGCCACAGCAAATAAATAACCTGTTCAATGGCAGGAAATCATGTTAGTGAACATAACATCTCATTCCGCTAATCAGTCATTGCATTCATGATATGTTGGGGGTGTTCTACCTTGCCTGTTTTTGGCTCACAAGAATGACTGTAAGCATAAAAGAAATGTGATGTTAAATGTTGTGTGCTTTATACTATATATGCAGTGATACCAACTGCTATGAGACTGCATGAATTTATGGATATCCAAATCTTGCCTGGAATTTAAAATGCATGCAGAATGGAGATATGTATATAACTGTCATCCCCGTTTCCCTATAGAAATGTTTAGAGGTTATAAAGTTTAATCTCAAAAGTTAATGTTAAAACTGAACTCTTCCAACTGTTTCTAAAGTGATTACTCAGCCAGTTCTTGGTTATTTCCAGTATAATCATGTACAAACCACTGTATTTTGTCTCAGTCCTTTCTGTGATGAATCCAAGGAGTGTTATACCTGTAGAATGAGACTGATTTCAAATGGATGCCAATTTAAAGATTAAACGGATCTCAAATTTTCAATAAGGGAAAAATACATTGCTGTGCTCCTCCTTGCTGAAAACATTTTCTCTACCGAAATAGATAACCGTATACATCAAATTATTTCATCAAGTTATTTACCCAAGCAGAGTGGAAGAATTTGCTTGAAATGCAATAATCATGCCTCTGTTCTCCACAGTCAGAAGCTAAGTTTTAAGGAGCGAGTGCGCATGGCTAGCCCAAGGGGCCAAAGTATTAAGAGCAGACAAGCCTCGGTGGGCGACCGGAGGTCTCCGAGCACTGACATCACGGCTGAGGGCAGCCCCACCAAAGTGCAGAAGAGCTGGAGCTTCAACGACCGGACACGCTTCCGGCCCTCGCTACGCCTCAAAAGTTCTCAGCCCAAACCAGTGGTAGACGGTAAGCCCTGTTCTTCCATAACCGTAGTGGTAGACGGTAAGCCCTGTTCTTCCATAACCGTAGTGGTAGACGGTAAGCCCTGTTCTTCCATAACCATTTTTCATTTGATAGGCTTGAATGAGAGACCTTATAAAGTAATCAATTCTCCAGACTACCACTTGAAGATAGAAGGAAACAACCCCAGGGAAAGAATTGTTTTGTTTGTTTTATTGGAAATTGATTCATTGCCCTGGGCAAATATATAAGAACATAAGTTTACTAGTGGAAGCAACTTTAGCAGCCAAATTTTTGTTTATTCTCCACTTTGTATCTACAAGACATTATTTAATCCTCAGATGAGGTCCATCTCAACACGACTGTGACCGTCCTGATGTATGTGTTGGGTCTGGCCAGCGAAGCCCAAGGCCTAGAGGCAACCAGGTGCTCTGAGAATATCTTAAAACACAATAAGCAGAGTAACAGCAACTTTCTGATCAACAATGAAAGTGCTATTACCCTTTCTGAGTTGGTGATCTACCACTAAATCAGAGACCCCTGCTTATCTTCTTTAGAAAGATTCCTGTTGAAAGTCTCTTTAGAACTGTTCCAATGATAAGTGAAATTCAGGTTCTTCTCCCAAGAGGAATTAACCTCTTTTGTTTATCATATTACATTGCAGAAATTTGCTTGCCAACATATATTATTGCATATCCCATACTTTCATGTTTATAAAATGAAACATTTTATTTTTCATTTAAGATTAGCCTAGCTTTCCTTTTAGGTATGCCTCAAATCAAATAGCATTTTCTATTAGTCCATTAAAATTGCAAAGGCTGTCAATCCTTCTGCTCTTATTCCCTAGCATAACTTGTATTTTTCCCAGGCCCTGAAAGCCAGAGGGACAAAATTCACAAACATGGGTCATAATCACAGTGAGCTCAGACTCCCTGCATGAAATTCCTGGAACCCCAGACCACAGGTCCCTCCCAATTCATCCAGGGATCCTCAGCTTTCTCTCTCCCTGTCTCACATAACCAATAAGAGTCCCCTCTTCACATCTCTTCATTCCCCACAACCCCAGTGATGCTTTCACATAGACTCCTGTTTGCAGCCTGAAGTGGCCCCCTTTACTGCTGCCATCTCGGCCTCAGGTCATGCTGCATCTGCTACATGATCCCTCCATGCGTTCCTCTGCTAAGGTGGGAGATGCCTCCTCCATCAGCACTGAACACTCCCCCACCAAACCGCATGCAGTGTCCTGAGTCACTGGTGGCACAGCTTTTCAGTGTACTCCAGTTTTCACACTCTCCTTCCTAAGAATTTGGCTGAAAGCCCATGAATAGCAGAGTCAAGAGTTACCAATCCATAAATGAAAGAAGAAATAAAATTAAAAAATTAAAAAGAGTTACCAATCCCAGAGCTTTATGTTGAACTCAAAATACTCAAAATAGATTCTCTGAATGTAAATGGGTACATTCTTTTTGGCGGGCAATGTGTCCAAATATGCCTATGCTTGGACACATCCCCCCCACCCATTCCATTTCTAGGAATCTGTCCTCATGAAATAACAAAGGACTCAATTATAAGGAAACTGAACCAAGTATTGTATACAGTAGTGAAAAATAGTGAATAACTTGAATTTCTAATAGGGGTTTGGTACCTTGTATAATCAACAGAGATTTGGCTAAACAAATCAAAGTGCATTAATGTAATGAACTATATTAAAACACTGGAATGATAATATAAATTGAAAGTGCCAACATGGCAGAATCTAGAATACATGTTGCCAGAGGACAGGGTGGGGTGAGGGAATGCGAAGTTAAGTCTTAAACTCTGCAGGGTTCCTATTTGGAACGATACAAATGTTTAGGTAGTAGGTGGTGGTGATGGTGGCGCAACATTGTGAATGTAATTAGCAGCACTGACATATATAAATATCTGAATGTGATTAAAAGGGGAAATGTTAGATTGTATATATGGTAACAGAATTTTTTAAATGTTTAAAAATTCACAGGTCTACACTCTACAAACAGGGAACCCTAAGTCAAACCATGGGCTTTAATTAATAGTACAACTATAAAAATATGCTGTCATCAATTATAACAAATGTTCCACAGCATTGCAAGATGTTGGTGGTGGGGTGATATATGGGAGTGCTGTATTTTTGCACAATTGTTCTGTTAACCCACAACTTCTCTAGTAAAAAAAATGAAGGGGAAAAAAATTGCTATCGCCAGGATTCCCGGGCCTGGAGGTGGGAGGTGTCTGTGCTTGGCTGACTGGCTCTGCCCCTACCCACCCATCCAGTCCCATGAGGGTCTCCCTTGGGCCAGCAGAGCCTGAGCAGGAGCATGTCCATCCCAGAGCTGGAGGGCAGAAGGAACATGACATCGCAGATATGGCTTCACCCAAATATCACTGGTGTGGAGGCAGAAATATACTGTTAACAAGAGGAGTTGATGGTAGTTTTTTGGCAAGGCCCAGTAAAAGTAACTCTGGAGACCTCACACGTTGCATAAGAAGAAATAAAACTATTGTGCACATAAAAATTCAGAATGCTGATATGACAGGTATGGAGGGGAGAAATTTACCACTTTGGCTGCGTTGGTCCATTATTATATAGAACATCACAGGCAGTTAAAAGAGAAGAATGGAGATTTTACTGAGCTCAAATATCCTGTGAACTGTACAGATCCTATCTCTGAAAGGTAGTTTCATGAACACCTTCTGGGAAAGAAGCAGAGAAAGTATTAACTAAGAAAGGGAAACATGGTAGCTTCCTTGTATGAGAGAGCCAGAGCCGTCCTCGAGATTTTGTTCTCGCTGTCCACACTGCTGATGGCAAGGGGAAAGCAAGGACGGTAAGTCTGATGTGGCCCACATCGTGAGTCACTGCCAGGAGCTGGTGAAATACGATGTTGGTGGAGAACGGTTTGATTCTTCGGTGGTTCTCATGGAGCACTACAAGAATCCTGTGGTGGAAACTCAGGGCACGGAGCTCAAGCACAGTTCAAGCAGACCCTCAACACAACTTGCATCAATGCTGCTAAAATAGAAAGTCAGGTCTGAGAACTTAAGTAAATTAACTGAGAGCATAGATAAAGTCAAATCAGGCTTTTGGGAAGAATTTGAGATACTATAACAACAGAAGTGCGAACTTCCCTACAGCAAAAAGAGGGTCAGAGGCAAGAAAATAAAAACAAAAATAGATATATTAAAAAAAAAAACTTTTTATAAATAAATAACATTTTTTAAAAAGATATTAAAGCATCCTGCCCTTTAACTGTTGACCTTCAGATTGGTGATCCCAATGAGCCTGTTTCAGATTATATCAATGCAGATTACATCAATGTCTGAATTTAAAACCAAGTACAATAATTCAAATCCCAAAAAGAGTTACACTGCCATACAAGGCTGCCTGCTAAACATGGTGAATGACTTCTGGTGGGTGGTATTCTAGGAGAACTCACAAATGATTGTTATGACCACAAAAGAAGTGGAGAGATATGTCAAGCCCTGGCCTGACAAATATGACGCCATGCATGTCAGGAACATTGAAGTGCCACTCACAACTATATGTTAAGAGGACATGAACTTTCCAAAGTCGGACAGGCTTTACTCCAGGAGAACATGGAGAGAAAGGTCCAGCAATACCATTTTCAGATCTTGCTGGACTGCAGAGTGCCCAATGAACCCAGGGCATGCTGGACTTCTTGAAGGAAGGACACCATAGGCAGGAGAGCGTCTTGGATGCTGGGACTGTGGTGGTTCACTGCAGTGCTGGAATTGGTTGGGCAGGAAAGTCCAGTGTGATTAATAACCTTGTTGACATCATCAGAGAAAAAAGGTGTCAACTGCGACATGACATGCCCCAGACCATTCAGATGGTATGGTCTCAGAAGTTAACAATGGTCCATATAGAAGCACAGCACCCATTTATCTATTGACCTTCCAGAATTACATCAAAACACTGCCACACAGGATTGAAACAGAGCAGGAAGGCAAGAGGAAAGGATATAAATATATAAATATTAAGTATTCCCTACTGGACCAAACAAGTGGAGATCAGAGTCCCCTTCTGCCTTGTAACCCCAACCATTCTGTGCAGAAATGAGAAGATAATGCCAGAGTCTATGAAAACATGGGGCTGATACGAAAGCAGAAGATAAGTTTCAGATGAGAAGACCTGCCAAACTTCAGCACAGAAATAAATTCTAAACTTTTACCTTCTCTCTAGAAAGATCAAGAAAAGATGCAAGAAAGTTTATGTGAAAAATGAAGTTGAATTTGGAAGTTGTGGTTGTTTACCTTTTGATAAGCAAAATTTGAAACCATTTAAAGAACTCCACAATACCTAACTTCCAGTTACTCATTTTATCAAATAAGTAGAAAGCATCTCTACAATGTAAACAATGTTATATTTTATAGAATTTTGCTTTAAATTGAAGAAGAGGTTAAAGTGTCCTCTTTATTTTGTAGATGATGATGGCTCAAATTCTAGTTGTCTGCAGTTATGGTTTTTTTTTCTTTTTTTAATCTTAGCAAATTAAGTATTTTTTCTCTTTGTAGGGGACATACAAAGAGATAGGACACCTGCAAGAGGAGAAATGATTTGGGAAAATTAAGTAACAACATCTATAGAAATGGGAACAATTTTGTTTACTATCGCTTATCCAGAAGTGGATAATTCACTTTGATGGTTCTTTTCTTAGCTAAATAATTATTAAGCCAGTCCCCAAACTGGGAAGTTGACGTTGTAAAAAATCATGGGAAAAAAATCACGGAAACATATTAATTAGATTAAGAGTTGTTTTTTTTCTTCTTAACAGATGAACCTTTTGACTAAGAAGGTTGTGGTGGAAAAACATTTTGTCATATTTTCTTCGCAATGGAATAATTGTCTTCTATTTTGTAAAAAAAAAAGGCATCTGTAGATGACTAATGTTTTGGTTTTCAATTGTTTCTGGTAAGCCACCCATAAATTAGTAGCTTAAAAATACAGCCCTTTTTTTTTGCTCATTATTTTTCAATCTGGGCTGTACTCAGCTGAACTGTCCTTCTGCTAGTCTTGCAGATGCTCACTCAGCTGTCAGCAGGTCGACTGTGACCTTGGGACAGCTAGGCTTGTCTCTCTCTACTTGCAGTCCTCAGAGTCTGTCCCTCTCCATGTGGCCTCTCCAAGTGGCCTCTTCAGCAAGGTAACTGGACCTCTTACGTGGCAGCTTAGAGCTCCCAAGAGCACAAAAGCAGAAGTGGCCAGGGCTTCTTAAGACTTAGGCCCAGCACTGTCCTAAAAAAAAAGAAGGAAAGCTACCCCTTGCAATGGGTATGGCAAGTGTCGTAGTTTCCTTGATGCCACTGATCTGTAGTAAGCATGCAGCAGGCATGCCTCCTAGCCGACTGCAGGTGTAATCAGCAACAGATGAGGTTCATGTACCAGTAGCTCATGTCTACAGCAACAGAATTAGGTGCCTTCACCTGGCCAAGTTGACAAGTGAATTTAACTACCACAAATGCATAAGATGATATCTATTTAATGCATAAGAATAACCTCCAGGATAACCTCTCGACTCTGTTTGGAATCTCTCAGCCAATGACACTTTACTTTTGTCTCATTTTTCTCTTCCCCCTTTTGGTCAAGAAGGTTTTCTCAATCCCTTGGTACTGAGTCCCAGCTTATTGTAAGATTTCTGTCCCACATTGCCAGGAAGCTCCATACCCCTAGGAGTCATGTCCAGTGTAGAGAGGGGGAGGGAAGTGAGTTCGCTTGTTGTGTTGGCTGAGAGAAAGAGACCACATCTGAGCAAAAAAAAAGAGGTTCTCTTGGGGATGACTCTTAAGTCTAATTTTAAATAGGCTTAGCCTATCCATTGCAGGGATAAGTTTTAATGAACAAACCCCAAGATTGGGGGCTCAGCCTATTGCTTTGGTTGTCCCCACTGCTTGTGAGAATATCAAGAATTCTCCACTTGGGGAAGTTGAATTTTCCCCCTTTCTCACCATTCCCCCAAGGGGACTTCACAAATACTTTTTTATTCACTGTTCAAATCACTCTGGGATTTATCAGGGCATCACTCTGGACAAACCTACAAAATCTCATGCCCTACTCAAGGTTCCATGTACTAATGGTGTTCAGTTAAGCTGTCCACATATGTTGTATTAGGAAATGCACTAGTCAAAATATAAATTTTGTAGCAAATAAACATTTTATGCTTTAGTTTTACACATAACTTAAAGTTTTAAAACATTAATTACCATCTATTTTCAACATCCTGCACTATTGACATTCCTTTGTTCTTCCTCATGCAAAAGCATTTTTAAATTTGTACATTTAGGCATCATCATTATACACTCGAGGCATTCCTAGATAATGCCATTTCAGTCTTTCAGATTTTTACAGTCAGTCCTGATGCACAATCTGTATCCCTTCAGCTTCGATTACCAAATATCTACCGTATTCTACTCCCTGATGGTCTCTGTTACCAACTGAGATTCTCCAAGTTCATTCACTAATGTTAGTTCATATCAGTGAGACCATACAGTATTTGTCTTTTTGTTTCTGGCTAATCTCACTCAGCATAATGTCATTAAGGTCCATTCATGTTGTTACATACTTCATAACTTTATTCTGTCTTACAGCTGCATAATATTCCATCATATGGATATACCACAGCTTGTTTAGCCACTTGTCTGTTGATGGACATTTTGGCTGTTTCCATTTCTTGACAATTTTAAATAATGCTACTATAAACATTAGTGTGCAAATATCCATTTGCCTCCTTGCTCTCATGTCCTCTGAGTAGATACCTAGCAATGGTATTGCCGGGTCATATGGCAATTCTATACTTAGCTTCCTGAGGAATCGCCAAACTGCCTTCCACACGGTTGTACTATTTGACATTCCCACCAACAGTGGATAAGTGTGCCTTTTTCTCTACATCCTCTCCAGCACTTGTCATTTTCTGTTTTATTGATTATGGCCATTCTGGTGGGTGTGAGATGATATCTCATTGTGGTTTTGATTTCCATTCCCCTAATAGCCAGGAAAGTTGAGCATCTTTTCATGTGCCTTTTGGCCATTTGTATTTCCTCTTCTGAGAAGTGTCTCTTCATGTCTTTTGTCCATTTTGTAATTGGGTTTTCTGTCTTTCCGTTGTTGAGTTGAACAATCTTTTTATATATTCTGTATACTAGACCTTTATCTGATATATATAGTTTCCAAATATTGTCTCCCATTGTGTAGGCTGTCTTTTTACTTTCCTGACGAAGTTTTTTGATGCACAAAAGTGTTTAATTTTGAGGAGCTCCCACTTATTTCTTTCTTTCTTCCATGCTCGTGCTTTGGGTGTAAGGTCTAGGAAATCACCTCCTATTATAACATTTATAAGATATTTCCCTACATTTTCTTCTAAACATTTTATGGTCTTAGATCTAACATTTAGGTCTCTGATCCATTTTGAGTTAACTTTTGTATAGGATGTGAGATATGGGTCCTCTTTCATTCTTTTGCATATGGATATCCAGTTCTCTAGGAACCATTTATTGAAGAGACTGTTCTGTCCCAGGTAAGTTGGCTTGACTGCCTTATCAAAGATCAATTGTTGATAGATGAGAGAGTCTATATCTGAACACTCTATTCTATTCCATTGGTCTGTATGTCTATCTTTATGCCAGTACCATGCTATTTTACCAGTGTAGCTTTGTAATGCACCTTAAAGTCAGGTAGCATGAGACCTCCGACTTCATTTTTCTTTCTCGGAATATTTTTAGCTATTGGGGGCACCCTACCCTTCCAGATAAATTTGGTTATTGGTTTTTCTAGTTCTGAAAAGTAAGTTTTGGGGATTTTGATTGGTAATGCATTGAATCTGTAAATCAATTTAGGTAGAATTGACATCTTAACTATATTTGGTCTTCCAATGAACATGGTATGCCCTTCCATTTATTTAGGTCTTCTGTGATTTCTTTTAACAATTTCTTGTAGTTTTCTTTGTATAGGTCTTTGGTCTCTTTAGCTAAATTTATTCCTAAGTATTTTATTCTTTTGGTTACAATTGTAAATAGAATTTTTTTCTTGATTTCCCCCTCAGATTGTTCGTTACTAGTGTATAGAAACACTACAGATTTTTGAGTGTTGATCTTGTAACCTGCCACTTTGCTGTGTACTCATTTATTATTAGCTCTAGTAGTTTTGCTGTGGATATTTCGGGGTTTTAGATATATAGTAACATATCATCTGTGAACAGTGAGAGTTTTACTTCTTTCTTTCCAATTTTGATGTACAAGGCCACTAACTTTTAATTAGCAGTGGCTCATTTTTATTTTAACCAAGTAGTCACATCTGCTAACATTCTACCTTACACGCCTTTCCCAAAGACACCTCTCCTTCCCTCGTGTGTTGAGTCATCATTCAGTGAGTGTATTATTCCTTCTAGACTCCTATATTCTGGAGTAGCTAAAAGGAAAAATGTGAGATGATGGTATCATAGCCCATGACAAATTCTGGGTTCTGTCCTGTAACTACTTGTTAAAGGGTGCTTTGAAAACTATTGCTTTTTTTTTCTTTGCTTTGTATATATGTTATATTATATATTTTTAAAAGTTTTTTTTTAAAAAGTATTATCGGTCATCTTTGTAAAGAGAATAAAATGCTATGGCACCTTTGCCCTTAATTGATGGTCTCTTTACTCAGATTCTTCTTGCTTTGACTCCTGAAAAGATGAACTATGTCCAGCCCTGATAGTAATTCCTTTCTGAACTCCCTTGAAACCTGAAATAGTCAGAGTCATGGCTGCCATTTTTATGGATAAAATGTACAGTGATCTCTTCTTTCCTCTCCACCCCACCCCACCAACACCCACTGAACTTAGAATTGTTTTGGAACACAGGTGTGGCCTGAAGATAAATTATCTTCTTGACGAATGTAAATGGTTACTGTCTTATCAAGCCTTAGAGATTCCAGTTCAGTATTTGCAACAAGGATCTTATGAAATTCTGGTTTTTTAATTGCATTGTCATGTTGAAAAGTTCTCCATTTTACCTAGATTTTTGTTAAGTATGGACTCCAGACTTTGGAGGCAAAGGCTTTCACCAGCATAGAAGGGTTTGTGTGTACAAAAATATCTACTGCATCAATGTCACTACCTGTAGCTTACGATCAGTTGTTTTTGCATTTGCAACTCAAATGCCTGATCTTTGTTTGTTACAGGACATTGATTTAATTTAGGTTTCCCTCCACTAAGTAAGCAAACGATCGTGTTAACTTATACCAAGACAGGATTTATAATAGTCCCCCATTTGTTAAAGTTAGTCCAGTATGTTAAGTAAAAGGTAATTACAAGTCAAATGAGGTGACTTTCTATGGGATAGGATTGGGCAGAGAAGCTATAAAAATGGGGAAAGGGGTGACACCAGGGGAGGGTTCTTAAAAATCATGGAAATTGAAGTTCCAAGGAAGTGGTTTATGAGGAAGTAAAAGGGCCCATAGCCAGAGCACTCAATAATAGACAAATCAGGTTACCTGGGAAATAGGTATTACAGGTACCTGAATACATTTTATAGCCAGGGAGCACTTCTAGGTTGTTGCAGAATATCCCACAGCAGGCTAAGTATTTGGTGAAGAAATCATCAGGCACATGGTGTTGGGATTTTTAAAAAGTGCCAAATTTCAGTGTTTAATGGTTTTTTTAAGAAGTTAAAGACATTTCTTATCCAATGTGTGGCCTTCCTGAAAATTATGGTCATCTCCCCCACTGAAATCAATGACTTTACTTGTGGCTAATTGGGAGTGAAAAATAAATGTGTGAATATCTTGGTGCCCCGACATTCTTACAGAGTCCAATTGCTTTGGTATATTCAAGAAAATTGTTAAGTTATTCTTAAGGGTAATTGTGCTGCAAATTATACTGGGTTATTTCTAGCTTGGGGGATGTGGAAAAGACAGTTGTGAAGTGTTTTGTTTTCAATTATTAATCCATAAGGAAAAGTTACACTATAGCATTAATACAAACCTGGTGCTGTGTTTGTTTTCTATTATAGGCAAGAATATGATATCGCAAGAATATGGCTTTTCTGTTTTCAAGATACCTTTATTAAGATCTGTAATCCCTTTATTAATCTTGATGAAATCTTTTTCCCTTTTCCTCTTGAGTAAGTTCCATAATGTAGTTTATTATATCTTCCATCACTAAAAAGTTCTTTCCTTTTTCACCGTGGTGAGTTCACATCAGGCAAAAATATTGAACAGTTTGGTTTTTATATGTTGTACAACTTTGCTTTATATCAAAACCAATTCTTACAAGCTTTCATTTTAAGCCCCAAAACATGTGATAAATAACTTACCTGTTTTTTATTACTACTAATTGTGACTCTTTTATTAATAAAAGCTAATGGAAAAAAGGATCCATTATCAAACTGATGTTGAGAATTATCTTTACTTTTCCTGCATTTTATGAGAAATATTGTACCAGAATATTAAAATATATGTAATGTTCTATTAAGAAATCTATTCTTTAAAAGGAATACATTTTAAGATATCATTTTGATGTGAACCATGTAACTATTAATAATATGTACTGTTTATTACACATTTAGTGTTTCAAGAGATTCGCTTATTTGCCTTTTTGCCCACATATATTATGTAGTCTATTTATAATTGCTTTTTTTTAATGACATTAAAAGAATAGTTTATGTAGAGAAATGTTAGTGGACATTAATTCTTTCCTGACCTGTATAGTGATAGTTCAACTGCTTTGTTAGTTGCAAAGCTGTATTATCAGAATAAAAGTGTATTTGTAAACTGTATGGGAACTAAAAGTTAGAAATAAAACCATTTTCTTAAAAAAAAAAACTATTGACATGGAAGGATGATCACTGAAACGTAAAGTATTCTATTTGCATTTTTTTTAATGTATGTATGGTGCATGGGTAGCTCAGTGGTAGAATTCTCCCCTGACATGCCAGAGACCCAGGTTCGATTCCCAGAGCTGCACATGCAAAATATATATATATATATATGTATATATATATATGTAATTCTGTGTATCTATAGGAAAGTGTCTAGAAAGATTTACAACAATGTATTAACAGTTACCTCCAACTGGTAGGACAGGTAGATTTTGTTTCTTCATTTAGTTCATTTGTATTTCCTAACATTTCTACAATGAACATGTAATATTTTTGTAATAGAAATGCGAAAGAGAATTTTCTATCAAAGAATTAATATTTCCTTTCACACTCTCCCCTCTATGCTCCTCCCATTATTAGAGGCCCTTGACATAGCTTGTACTTACCAAACTTGTGTCCTTAAGCTGTTTTCCTCCCACGGGCTGGAAGGAGAACATAGTCTTAGTGTTGGGGAGCAGCCTTCATTGAGTGTAGACGTGGACCCTCTGATGAGGTGTTACTGCTTCTACTAGAAACAGAGCTGCTCCCCCATTTCACAGCATTCCCAGGAAGCCGGAGTGAGATCCTTCTCTTCACCTTTGGCCCTAGGGTCACCCCTTACTAAGAAAGGCATCGTTATACAGGATGGGCTCATAATCTTCTAAAGTAGGCTTCAAAAATTATTGCTTTTTTCTTTCTTAATATATATATATATTATATTTTACAACTAAAAAATAGTTCAATGAAAAAAAAGTAAAGTCCTCTCACCTACCAAAAAAAAAAACAAAAACACTCCACTCCATGCTGTGAGGTCCTTGGAGTTGACTGAGCACATCTAAACATAAAATTCATAGATTCTTGATTCTGAGTAAAAATGAATTGTACGTGTACTGTTTGGCCAAAGGGAAAAGAGTTTTTCAAAGACTCGTTAGAGTTGGCACCATGCATCGCGGTATTTGGGGTACCTGCAAAGATGTGGTAAGGATGAAAAGGATAGAAACAGAAGTCCTATTCTCTTCCCCAAATCACAAATTGGAAAGGTCTCCGGCTATTCATTTTCTACGTGATTTTATACAAGTGCAGTTCTTGTATAAAACTTAGATTAGAACTTAGGTTAGAAGGGAACTGCTTTCCCGGGTTGATACCTGTCTCGGTTGATCTGGAGTTCCCCAAATGACGGGAGGTCTGATGGCTGCTCCATTTAAGTAGCTTTGGTGGCTGGACACCCACAGGAGGTCATGGCTCCTGCCTCCTCATTGTGTGCGAATGTCCAGAGTCTTTGCCTCTGATGGAACATGATGTTAGGTCTTAGGAAAATGAAAGTTCTATTTTTATAGGAAAAAAACTGAAGTAGTAAAATAAATGTAGACTTCAGTTATACCTTTTTATTTATAGTGCCTCTCCAGGTCTTAAGTGTTCTAAAAACTACTTTACCACCCATAGGAAATAATGTATAACATTATAGCCACCTCCCAACTATTCTAGATCTATTTGCTTATTCACTTCTGGGGCTCTTTTCTTCTCCTTCTCTCTTTCCTTTACATATTTTAGGCAATTCAGTGATTATTAGCATGCTCAGGGAGTAGCAGAAAGAAAAATGGAAATTTGGTTAACAATTAAAAATCACATTTGAAAAAAAATGGACCTGTTACCAGAAGACTCTATAATAGAAAAACAGAAGAAATTTAGGATTAATCTGTAAATTCCAATCATTGCTGCCAATTCTGATCCCCTTTGCTACAGACAGCATTGTTTTTATAATGTAATGACTCTTACTAAAGGTTATTAAGCATCCTATATTGTTTTTCTCTGCTATAGTTTTTTAATGAAATTAACGTGTTACGTACACTTAAAGAGTTCGCAATTGTATCCTGTTATTCCATACTCATGTGTACCAGGAAATGGAAAGTAGCAGGCAGATTTTAAGCCAGAAATTTACAAATGACAAAGGGGAGAAAGTGAACTGTAAAGAACAGATGTGGTATTGTCATAGCAAAGTTATTTTGACTGATATGATATGAATAATATTTATGGTATAGGAACCCTATGTTAAGAAACAGAAATGTTCCATTCACCAACTAAGTAGTAATTAAGGCTCTTCATATAATTTGATAAATTAGATACCATAGAAATGATTTTTTATTTCAAGTATATAAATCTAATAATAATAACTAACATTTATTGACTCCTCTGTGGCAGACATCATTCTAAATGCTTTACCTCTGTTGTCTAATTAAATCCTCCCAATCCCCCTGTGAAGTAGGTACATCATTATCCCCACTTTGTAGATGAGAAAACTGAGTCTTGAAGCAATGTAGCTTTCCCAGAGTCTACAGATGTGAGTAAGGGAGCCATGCTGCACACTCTGGCAGTCTAATTGCAGAGTCTGCCTCCAGGGCACACTCTAAGATGTGTTCCTGGATGTCATGTCAAATTCCTCTTAAGCATCTTTCATTTCTTCTACTCTCCCATCATCCACTGTACCATCCACAATCTGTCAGATTCCTCTTCCTATACAACCATTTGACCTGGCCACTATACCGTCCTGTCTTTCTCCCAGCCCCAGCTGCCTAATCTTTCAATTACATTATCTTCAAAGGCTGACAGAGCTAGAAGATCAAGCAAATTGGGCAAATGGCCTTGAGATGACCTTCTCTGTTTTGATCAGGTATCTGAGAAGAGACTGGGGATAGTGGCAGTACTGGTTTGTGCCTCTTTACCCAGGATGGAGGCAAATGTTTACCCAGGATGGAGGCCTGTTTCAAGATGCAAAAGCGTAGTGTCAGGAGACAGGCAACTGTCAACACCAAACAAGCAAATGGAAGGTAGCAGATTGCAAGTAAGAGGAACCCCAAGCACCCAAAATCCAGAAGACTAAACCTAAGTTAGTGCTAGGGGAGCCATCAGGTTTCTAGTCACTAGTTAGCTTTCAAGGAGGCCTATACTTACTGCCCTACTGCACTTAGGATAGCCTTTCAGAATCACACTGAGAGAGTACAACAGTATTGGCAAAGGACAAGAAGGAACGCAAGGTAGCTCTACCCTCAGTGCTTAAAAAAATATATGTATATATATTTCTCACAAATGTGTGTATTTGTGCATATTATAATGTATTTAACATTGCTTCTGCTTAGAGGGACAGTTACATACTTGCTGAGCCATCCCCAGGTCTCTTGCTGGCTGCTGTGGGAGGTACATCCTCACCAGATCTTTATGCGAAAGAGTGGCTCAGCCTTGGATGCAGAGGATGTCTGGAGCCCACCAGAGTGGAGGCTGGGTGAGCTAAAGGTCCTGAATGCCTTCCAGTCTTGGGGTCTCGTAGGCAAGTCCCCTTGTTCAAGGCACCACTGTTATCTCTTCTCTCTTCATTTCTCTTCTATGCAACTGTCTCCCCTCAGCCAGCATATCAGGATGCCATATCTGGCAGCAGGGCAGAAAAGTAGCAGATTCAAACACCTCAAACAACAATGGAATGTGTAATACCACATGAAAAGAAATTCAGAAATGAAACAGCTACTGGCAAAGAGTGCCAGGACTCTGGCTTGCTTCTTCATGATTCTCTTGACTCTTCTCTTGACTCTACCCCATCTATTTGTCTGCCCCCTTCTCAGGCTGGGAGCAAAGTGGCTGAAAATGGGTCATCATACCCTTGTATCTCTTCTTAGAACCAGGTCAGAAGCAGAAAATGGGTCATCATATCCTTGTATCTCTTCTTAGAAGTGAAAAAACCTATCTGTTTCCATTTCTAAACTTGGGTCCCATGCTCAATCCTGAAATGATCACTAGCAAAGAGAAGGGGCCTATCGCCATTGGAAGTCACCAGTAGGACCCAGCGCCTGGAGCTAGGGCCAGACTCCCCTGAAGTGGACAGATCCAGTGTGGACAGAGGTGCCTGCAGAAGTTTCAGGATGAGAGTTCAGGGATTGGATATCAGGAAAGCAACCTCCACTAGTCAAAAAAATCTTTTCTATTTTTGGAGTGACAGTGAGGCGGCGGTGTGGCCTTCAACATGATGTTTTCTTCCAAATATTTTGTCTATGTGTCATTTCTGTTCCTCTAAGTGTCTAGGCTTGTTAAACATAAAAGCCGGTTTTAGGATTTTTTTTCTGTTTTCTTTTGTTAAATCACTCCCATGAGACAATGAGCACAAATGGCCTAATTTGGGGGTGGAGCAGGGCACAGGGAAGTGGGGGTCCATTCCATTTGTTTTTATTTTTATTTATTTTTATTTTTTGTTAGTGAAATGGCAGGTTTATAAAACAATCATGCATAAAATAAAGTCCAACTTTTTAAATAGCAAAAAAAAAGAAGTGAGGAAAAGAATCTAGTATTTCAATAATATGACCTCTCGTCACATCAATCAGCCCACCCATACATTACCTGTCATCATTACCACCAAGGGAAAATTGGCACAGTTGCCTTCCTCACCAACCTCATCACCAGCCCCAGTACGCCTCACTCTTAAAGCTTTTTCTCTTGGTGATACCTTCTGTTTGGGGTTAGTGATAACTTTAACCCACTCTCACCTAAAAAGTGACAAAAGAATATAGAAATACACAATGTGTGGATGTGGCAAGAACCCTAGACCTCTCTAGAAGATAGCTAATTCTTCCCTTCCTCTCTTCTTTAACCTCTGGCTTCTAGGTCCCGGGCCCACCTGTCTAAAATCCTTGTCTGAGGCCACCAATTTAAGATTACTGAGAATACTGACAAAGAGATAGCATTTTAATGAAATGATTTTTTTTTTGCATTTTTATTGAGAAATCATCACACGCATCCAGTCCATACAGGGTGTACAACCAGTGGCTCACAATATCATCACATAGTAGTGTATTCATCACCATGATCATTTCTTAGAACACTTGCATCACGCCAGCAATAGAAATAAAAAGAAAAGGAAAAAACTCCCACATCCCATACCTCTTATCCCCTCTCACTGACCACTTATATTTCAACCAACCCAATTTTTTACCCTTTACCCCCCATTATTTATTTATTCTTTGAAATATTTTTATTGAAAAAATATCCATACATATACAGTCCAACCATATTATACGATCAGTAGCTCACAATATCATCACAGTTATGTATTCACCATGATCAGTTTTAGAACATTTGCATCACTCCAGAAAAAGAAAGAAAAAGAAAAAGAACTCATACATTCCATACCCCTTACTTGTCCTTCTCGCTGACCCACAGTATTTCAATCTACCCAGTTTTTACCCCTTATCTCCCCCTATCATTTATTTACTTTTCATGCTTTTTTTTAATCATCTGTCCATACCCTGGATAAAAGGAGCATCAGACACAGGTTTTCACAATCACACAGTCACATTGTAAAAGCTATATAGTTATACAACCACCTTCAAGAATCAAGGCTACTGGGACACAGTTCAATAGTTTTAAGTACTTCCCTCCAGCCACTTCAATATATTATGAACTAAAAAGGGACAGCTGTGTAATGCATGAGAATAACCTCCAGCATAACTTCTTGACTGTTTGAAATCTCTCAACCACTGAAATTTTATTTTGTCTCATTTCTCTCTTCCCTTTTTTGGTCTAGAAGGCTTTCTCAATCCCATGACGCCGAGTCCCAGCTCATCCCGGGAGTTCTGTCCCATGTAAGCCAGGGAGATTTATACCCCTGGGAGTCATGTCCCATGAAGGTAGGCGGGGAGGGGTGGGCAGTGAGTTCACCTGCCAAGTTCGCTTAGAAAAAGAGGCCACATCTGAGCAACAAAAGAGGTTATTGAAGTGAACTTTGATGACTGTCCAGACATGTTCTTTATCAACAATGGGGTATTTTCTTCCAAGCAGTATAAATCATAAACTATCAATATTCTATATTTGATTAACTTATGCACATGGATCTTTTATCTCATACTAATCCTCCTTTATGTGCATTTTCCAATGACATCTTCTTACTTCATGTTTTTGTCAGTATCCCCAATTGATTTTCTAGTGTTTCCACAAAATGCCAAACAATTGCACTGAATTAACATTTTTCTTGATTTTCCACATTGATAACCCAGCTTCAGTCAGTCCTTGATTATAATTTTCCACAGTATATGATGCTTCCTGGCACTTTCTGAAATTGTGTGATATTGATTCAGCATTGTGCTGACAGAAATAATTCTTGTTAAAGCAGTTTTCTATTAGGGTTTCTACTTAACAGGCCTCTACACATTTCTGTCTAACTGAGGAATATGTCCATTCTTGTCAGCTCTATCTGTAAAAAATCTCATCAAACAAAATAATTTGATGAGTACAAATTATTTATTGAGAATGACTGAGTCTTAATTTTGGAAATGTACACTTCATATTTCACTCCATATTTGACTTAATTGCTGACATTATCCTATGCAAAAGCCTACAAGGCTATTCAATAGGATTCTGAAACACACTTTCAGTTCGTTATCATGAAGGAACTGGTAAAAACGTTACCTGAAGGAATTCTCTTGATTCTGATTCATAAATTTCTTTAGTTGTCCAGTTTCTTCATTCATTCTTTCTTTCATTTCTTTGGTCAAAGATATATTCTCATCTATCTTCTCCTGTGTATCCCTTGCTGTTATGTCTTCCTGAGATCTGCCTCTGTGCTCCAAGGTTTCTATTACTGTGGGAGGGTGGTTATAATCTCAATCCCTAATTACAGACTGAGTGACTAAGTATTTATTATATTTCCAGGAAAGGTTGTTTTTTTCAATACTTTCGTGAAACACCTGCAACTGGTTTTTTTTTAAGCTTTTTTATTGTAAAATATAATATATATACAAATCAAAGAAAGAAAAAGCAATAATTTTCAAAGCACACTTCAGCAAGTAGTTGCAGAATAGATCCCAGAATATGTCATGGGCTACCATTCCACCATCTCAGATTTTTCCTTCTAGCTGCTCCAAAGCACTGGACTCTAGAAGGAATATTAATATAGTGATTCAGCAGCCATACTCATTTGTTAAATCCCATTTCTCTGTTCTACCTCCTCCTTTTCCTTTAATCCTTTTCCTAATCAATAGGGGTCTTAGGGCAATCCCCATTCTGACTTTTTCATATTGAGAAGGGGTGTCCACGCTAAAGAATAGTGGGGTGAAATTAATTGATAATCTTGAAGAGGCTGGTTGCTCTGAGTTTCAGGATTTGTCTGACCTAGGAACCCTCTGGGAATTATAGGTTCCAGGAAGGCAAACCTAGTGCATGAAACCTTTGTAGAGTCTCAGTTTGACCAATAGGTGTTCTTAAGAGTCAACAGGAGTGATGTTGGTTGGTGGTTAGCAAACCATAGCAATTATAGTCAATGGATTTTTTTCAACGTAACAACATACAAACATGAACATTCTTACCATATGATCATTCCATTCTTGATATATAATCAATAACTCACAATATCATCACATAGTTGTATAATCATCATCATAATCATTTCTTAGAACACTGCAACTAGTTTTTAATTACTATGGAAAGGGCTTTTCTATTTTGATTGACATGGAGTTCCTCCTGGATTTCTTACCCTAATCCAAGTGCCTTTGTATTATAGAACAAGACTTCTGTTCAGATTTCTCTAGGTTCTGCCCCAATATTTGCTGTCACTCTAGAGAGAAAGGGAAGGTTATACTGTTCCTTTTGGATGGAAAAATAGGTTCCTGGATGAGATATGAACTATGAAAAGATTCCACTCTCTCCCTTCCAGCAAAAACTAGACTGCCACATGTCCTCAGAATACAGCCTAAAATCATACCTTTCTGGCTTCCACAGATCAAGGTTTTACTGAATAACCCAGGGTTATAACCAGGCGCTCTGAATTTTGTTTCAGCAGCAAAGTATGTGTACATGTATACAATGATGCTTTAAGGTAAACTAAAATGCTGTATTAACTATCCATTGCTGCATAACCTATTATTCCAAATTTAGCAGTTTGAAATAACAGACACATACTCTTACAGTTCCTGTGGTCAGGAATCCAGGAGTGACTTGGCTCGAAGTTTCACATGAGGTTGCGATCAAGCTGTCAGCACGGGCTGCAGTCATGTCTAGGCTCAGATGCGGGAGGACTGGCTTCTAATCTCACTGATACAATTGCTGACAGGCCTCAGTTCCTCACACATGGACCTCTCCAGAGAGTGCCTGAATGTCTTCATAGCCTGCTTTCCCCAGAGCTACTAATTCAGGAAACAGAGAGTACACACACAAGCAAGGGAGAAAGCACCTAAGACAGACACCACATTCTTTTGTAATCTAGACTTAGAAGTGACATATCATCCATATTCTAGTGGTCACACAGAACAACCTGGAACAGTATGAGAGGGGACTACATAAGAGGTTGAGGTTGAGGTGAGTATCATTGGAAACCACCTTCAAGCCTGGCTACCATAAATACCTTTAAACTTGTTAGGTTTCTCAAGTAGCCAGATAGCCACCATTTCCTATTTTAGTTGCAGAGCCCAACCACCAGTTATCTATTTCTTTCAAACATTTATATTACCTGCCTGCCCCTTTGTGACCTCTCTAATCATTTCATGTCCAGTATCCTACTTATTATATCTGAGGATAAGAATCATATAATTCAACCTTAATTGTTTTACAGCTAAACTACTATATTCCATTCTTGGGGCAGCCTTTGAGAAGTGATATTAACAAGGTTATGAGTATATGATCAGTGTGAAAAAGAAAAAAAAGAGAGAGGAAAGAAAACAAGCTTATCAGTGGCAAAACCGAAGCGTTTTTACCTCTAACCCAGCATTCTTCCTTTTACAATGTGTGGCCCACCTTCAGCTACTATGAGAGGCTGAAGATAGGTTCTTGGTCACTTTAAAAGGCAAAACCAGGGTAGACCATTGTGGCTCAGCAGGCAGAGTTCTCGCCTGCCATGCCAGAGACCTGGGTTTGATTCCCAGTGACTGCCCATGCAAAAAAAAAAAAAAAAAATGCAAAACCAGAACCAGAATCAAGAGTTGCACAGTACTGATTTTTAGCTCAATATAATGATGGGCTAGCAGAGACCACACACACACACACACATAAACTCCAGAAGAATGGATTTCATCATTCAAAGGATTTAAACCAATTTTGAATAATCAACAGCCAGGGATTCCTGGATCCTATGGAAATCAAACTAGACAACCCCTAAGAAATTTCCTTCCACTCCTGCATTTCTGTAACCTACTTTTCTGCCTGATGGAAATTAACTTCCTCAGCCATTTCCTTTTATTCTCCCTTACAATTCCAAAATGAAAATGAAAGCACGAGGGAAGGAATGGCTGTGGAATGCCAAGGACAAGTTTTCTGTCATGACCATGGCCTCACCTCTCCTTGACTCAGAGAAAAGTGCTTCCCGTGTTTCTTACCTCTCACTGGTCCACTCTTTCTCCTCCTTTTCCACTGTCAGCAGCAGCCCTTAATTTCCTGAGATGCAGGTTGTGTTTTCCATCTTTCAGTACGTGTCTGTGTGTGCTCCATAGTGGAGCATACGTGAAATTTATACAAGTCCTCAACTGAAGGATTTCGATTCAAATCAGCCAGTACTGGGGAGCTGCTGATCAGGTCAAGACTAGCATTTTCCTGGGCACCAAAGGGGACAAAGTGAGTAGACGTAGTGATGCCGTAATTTGTTAGTTTAAGAAGTTTTACTGCCCTACCACCACCACCACCCCAATTACAGGATTGAGTGGCCCTGGGGGAAACGAAATCATCTCCCTCAACTTTCACACTTCAAGCTTTTCAGAAATAACCCACAGGTGACCTCTGAGATTTGTACGAAATAAGCACAAAGTTACACATTACGCAATCACAGAATTTAGTCCATATTACTATGGGCTAACAGCACTTTCTAGTTGCAAGGCGATTTTTCATTCTTATATCTCAAATTATTTCCTCCAAAGGCACACTGAGCTGTCTGATTCACAAAAAAAAAAAAACCCAATATGACACAGTTTTTAAATTGTATTTAATCACTCTCATAGCATGCTGTATTTGGTGAAGAAGAAAAAAATGGCTGAATAAAAGCCAAGATCCTTTTTCCACAATGCACAGCCGACACAGGAAAAAGACAAGCTCCCCAGGCTTCAATTTTTGATTTATGCAACATGAAATTCAATTACATTGTCCCAAATTCTTTTTATTTTATTTTCATCATCTAATTTTTCCACCTTTTCTTCTGTTGCCATCTTTTTTCTCTGTTGCTATGTACAATGCATAACAACAGTTCCTGGACTCTGAAAATATATAAACCTTAGAAAAATGCTGCCTGGGGAAAATTAATCTCTGTACTTCTAGTTACAAAATTCATTTGCACATGAAGCCCTTAATTCCCACGGTGAGTGATTAGCATTTCCATTAATCTAATACAGTGGCAATTGGTGTACCACAGCATTCTGTCAGTTGGTGACTATTCATTCCCAAAATTGTTTTGAGCATGTGTTGCCATGATTTTGTGTTTTGGTTAAAAAATATCATAACCCCATGTCTTCTTGCATTTCTATCAGTTGTCTTTTTTTGGAAGGGGGGGATTAGGTATGATTTTATTTTCCTCTCTTTTGCTTTCCTTTATTTTCCGAATACTTTCCAATGAGCATGAATTATTTTTTTAATATTAATAAGGATATTATTTTGATGCAAAATATTTTAGACACAGTACTTGGATGATTTAAAAAAATTTTTTTTTAATAATCCCTGTTAATAGAACACAGAAAAAACTTAACTTCAGTTTTGTATGAATACCTAGCTTGATATAAAAGCTCTCTTTTTTGAAATATATGATAAATAGGCCACATTAAATTTTGGTTAGCACTGATTATGACGGCAGAATTTACCTTCATAAACTTTTTTTTACAACTTTTTATAATTATTCTATGACAGACAGAATTTACTTTTATAAATTCTTTTTTTACAGCTTTTTACAATTATTTAGAGCTTCTAATTAACAATGATTATAACAAACAAAATTCGCTTTCCCTAACCTATTTTTGTGTGTTTTTTTAACTTTTTTAATTGTATAGTATAACATATATACAAAGCAAAGAAATATAAAAAAGCAACAGTTTTCAAAGAACTCTTCAAAAAAGTAGTTACAGGACAGATCCCAAAGTTTGTCATGGGCTACCATAGGAGTCTCCCAGCTTTTTCCTTCTACTGCTCCAGAATATAGGAGTCTAGAGGGCTTAAATATTTTTTTTTTATGATAGCTCATAGCATGTAATAGCAGTTTTCCTCCTGTATCCTGGATTTAATCACTGTTTGTACAAGAATCATATCTTTGAAGTAATTCTTACAAGAACTAATTCATATTTCTAGTGTTAATCAGTGGGACATGTGGGTCTATGCAAAACCCCTTTCAATCTTGTTCACCTTCAGTATGGTAATATTACTTCTAGACCCACTAGACAACCACCTTCACTCCTATCTATTCCCTTACATTGGAGTTCAACCTCATTAACTAATGGATCACCTATCTCTAGCTTCTATGTATCTCTGAGTCCCCTATATTCTGTATTATAAGCCTCTGATTATACCTTTATGCTGGTCATAGTGGTGGAATCATACAGCATCTATCCTTTTGTGTCCGGCTAATTTCACTCAGCATTATGTCCTCAAAGCTCATCCAACTTGTCATATGCTTCAGAATGGCATTTTGTCTTACTGTTGCATGATATTCTATCATATGTACATCATATATATATATATATACCATATTTTGTTGATCCACTCATCTATTGACGGGCATTTGGTTTGTTTCCATCTTTTGGCAATTGTGAATAATGCTGCTGTGAACATCACTGTGCAAATGTCTATTTGTGTCATTGCTTTCAGCTGTTCTAGGTATATACTACTTAGTACTATTGCTGGGTCATAGGGCAACTCAATATTTAGTTTCCTAAAGAACCGCCAAACAGTCTTCCATAGTGGCTGCACCATTATACATTCCCACCAGCAGGGCATAAGTGTCCCAGTTTCTCTACATCCTCTCCAACATTTATAGTTTCCTGTTTGTTGAATGGCAGCCATTCTTAAAGGTGGGAGGTGGTATCTCATTGTCGTCTTGATCTGCATTTCCCTTATAGCCAATGAAAATGAGCATCTCTTAATGTGCTTTTGAGCCATCTGTATTTGCTCTTCTGAAAAATGCTTATTCATATCTGCAGCACGTTTTATAATTGGGTTGTTTGTTCTCTTGTTGTTGAGTTGTATGATTTCTTTGTATATACAGGAAATAAAATCTTTGTCTGATATGTGATTTCCGAATATTTTCTACCTTTGAGTTGGCTGCCTCTTCACCTTTTTGACAAAGTCTTTTGAGTTGCAGAAGCATATGATTTTGAGGAGTTCCCATTTATCTATTTTTTTCTTTTGTTGCTTGTACTCTGGGTGTAAAGTTTAGGAAGTTACCTCCTATTACTTGGATTGAAGATGTTTCCCTACATTTTATTCAAGAAGCTTTATGGTGTTAGTTCTTATATTTAAGTGTTTGATCCACTTTGAGTTAATTTTTGTGTAGGGTGTAAGACAGGGGTCCTCTTTCATTCTTTATCCAGTTCTTCCATGCCTATTTATTGAAAAGACTATCTTCTCCCAGTTTGGAGGATTTAGGGGACTTGTCAAAAATCAGTTGACCATAGATTTGGTGGTCTGTTTCTGCACTCTCAATTCAATTCCATTGATCAATGCTTCTGTCTTTGTGCCGGTACCATGCTGTTTTGACCACTGTGGCTTTATAATAGGTCTTAAAGTGAGGGAGTGTTAATCCTCCCACTTCTTTGTTTTTAGGATGCTTTTAGCTATTCAGGGTCTCTTTCCCTTCCAGACGAATTTGGTAGTTAGCTTTTCCAGATCTTCAAAGTAAGTTGTTGGAATTTTGATTGGTACTGTGTTGAATCTGTAGATCAATATAGGGAGAAGAGACATCTTAACTATATTTAGCTGTCCTATCCATGAGCAGGGAATGTCTTTCCACCTATTTAGATCTCCTTTGATTTCCTTTAGCAATGTTATGTAGTTTTCTGTGTACAAGTCCTTTATGTCCCTAGTTAGGTTCATCCCTAAGTACTTGATTCTCTTAGTTGCTATTTTGAATGGAATATTTTCCTTAACTGACTCCTCAGCTAGGTCATTTCTTATGTATAGAAAGTTACTGATTTGTGCACATTAATTTTATATCCTGCCACCTTGCTGAATTTGTTTATTAGCTCAGGTAACTTTGCTGTAGATTTCTCAGGATCATCCAAGTATAGTATCATATTGTATGCAAATAATGAGAGTTTTACTTCTTCCTTTCCAGTTTGGATGCCTTTTATTTCTTTATCCTGCCTGATTGCTCTAGCTAGAACTTTTAGCATAATGTGGAATAGTAGTGGTGACAGTGGGCATCTTTGTCTTGTTCCTGATCTTAAGGGAAAGGTTTTAGTCTCTCTCCATTGAATACAATGCTGGCTATTAGTTTTTCATATATTCCCTTTATCACCATGAGGTAGTGACCTTTTATTCCTATCTTTTGGAAAAGATGCTGAATTTTCTCGAATGTTTTTTCAGCTTCAATCGAGATGATCATGTGATTTTTTCCTTTTGATTTGTTAATATGCTGTATTACATTAATTGATTTTCTTGTGTTGAACCATCCTTGCATTCCTGGTATAAACCCCACTTGATCACGGTGTATAATTCTTTTAATGTGCTCATGGATTCAATTTGCTAGTAGTTTATTGAGAATTTTTGCATCTATGTTCATTAGAGAGATTGGTCTGTAGCTTTCCTTTCTCATGGCATCATTACCCAGTTTTGGTATTAAACTGATATTAGCTTCATAAAATGAGTTAGGTAATGTGGGATGTGACGCCCAGGGGTGTGGACCTTCCTAGCAACATAGGACAGAAATCCTGGAATGAGCTGAGACTCAGCATCAAGGGATTGAGAAAAACTCTAGAATGAGCTGAGACCCAGCATCAAGGGATTGAGAAAACCTTCTTGACCAAAAGGGGGAAGAGTGAAATGAGACAAAGTGTCAATAGCTGTGAGATTCCAAACAGAGTCGAGAGGTTATTGGAGGTTATTCTTATGCATTAAGTAGATACCACCTTGTTATCCAAGATGTAATGGAGAGGCTGGAGGGAACTGCCTGAAAATGTAGAGCTATGTTTCAGTAGCCATGTTTCTTGAGGATGATTATATAATGATATAGTTTTCACAATGTGACTGTGTGAATGTGAAAACCTTGTGTCTGATGATCCTATTGTCTACCTTGTCAACAGACGAGTAGAACATATGGAATAAAAATAAATAATAGGGGGAACAAATGTTAAAATAAATTCAGTTTGAATTGCTAGTGATCAGTGAAAGGGAGGGGTAAGGGGTATGGTATGTAATTTTTTTTTCTTTTTCTGTTTTTGTTTTATTTTTCTGTTGTCTTTTTATTTCTTTTTCTGAATTGATGCAAATGTTCTAAGAAATGATCATGATGATGAATATGCAACTATGTGATGATATTGTGAATTACTGATTATACATGTAGAACAGAATGAGCATATATTAAGGATGTTTGCTTTTCTTTCTTGTAATTTTCCTTTTAATTAATAAAAAATTATTTCAAAAAAATGAGTTAGGTAGTTCCTTTTTCCACAGTTTTGGAAATTTTGAGCAGGTTTGGTGTTAGTTCTTTTTGGAATGTTTGATAAAATTCCCCTGTAAAGCCATCTGGTCCTGGGCTTTTCTTTGTAGGAAGTTTTTGATGACAGATTGAATCTCTACTTGTGATTGGTTTCATGAGATCTTCTATTTCTTCCTGAGTCAGTATAGCTTGTTTGTGTGTTTCCATGAATTTGTACAATTCATCTAAGTTGTCTAGTTTGTTGGTGTATAGTTGGTCTGTGGTAATGCACACCTTCTCATTTCTGATTTTCTTTATTTGCATCCTCTCTCTCTTTTTTCCTTGTCGGTCTTTGCTAGTGGCCCATCAATTTTATTGATTTTCTCAAAGAACCAACTTTTGGTTTTATTGATTCTTTCTGTTGTTCTTTTGTTCTCCCATTCATTTATCTCTGCTTTAATCTTTATTATTTCTCTTCTTCTATTTGCTTTGGGCTTAGTTTGCTATTCTTTCTCAAGTTCCTCCAGGTGTGCTGTTAAGTCTTCGATTTTTGCTCTTTCTTTTTTTTTAATATAGACATTTAGGACAATAAATTTCCCTCTCAGCACAGCCTTTGCTGCATCCCATAAGTTTTGATAAGTTGTATTCTCATTTTCGTTCATCTCCAGATAGCTACTGGATTTCTCTAGCAATTTCTTCTTTGACCCACTGGTTGTTTAAGAGTGTATTATTTAATCTCCATATATTTGTGAGTGTTCTTATTCTTTGGGTGTTATTGAGATCCAGCTTCATCCCATTGTGATCAGAGAAAGTTCTTTGAATAATTTCAGTGCTTTTAAATTCATAAAGACCTGTTTTGTGCCCTAGCATATGATCTATCCTGGAGAATGTTCCATGAGCACTAGAGAAGAATGTATATCCTTGTGCTTTGGGTGCAGTGATCTTAATATGTCTGTTAGGTCTACTTCATTTATCAGGTTATTTAATTTATCTGTTTCTTTGATGATCTTCTGTCTGGTCATTCTATCTATAGAGGAGAGTGGTGTACTGAAGTCTCCTACTATTATTGTTGAAACATCTATCGCTCCCTTCAGTTTTGCCAGTGTCTGTCTCATGTACTTTGGAACTCCTTGATTGGGAGTATAAACATTTATAATTGTTATATCTTCTTGGTGAATTGCCCCTTTAATTAGTATATAGTGTCCTTCCTTGTCTCTTATGATGTCTTTACATTTAAAGTCTATGTTGTCTGATATTAGAGCTACTTACATATGTCAATTGGTCTGTTGCCTTCCTATCAATTAATATGGCAAATCGCTTAATCCATGGGCTTTTGTCCTGGTATACACTATGGATATTCTCCCCCTACCTCTTCAAATGTCAATTAAGGTAATGCAGCAGTAACCCCCATCATCATCATTATTATTATTGTTATTTTTTGCTATTAGAGAAGTTCTGAGCTTACAGAACAATCATGCATGAAATACAGCATTCCCATGTACTACCCTATTATTAACACATTGCATTGATTTGGGGCATTTGTTACAATTCATGATAGCACATTTTTATAATTGTAATATTAATTAACTATAGTCCATGACTTAACTTATGGTTCACTGTTTGCATTGTGGAGTTTCATGGATTTGTTTAAAATTTTTGTTCTATTACTGGATATACAATCTAACATTTCCCGTTTAATCACATTCATATATGTACTTCAATGCAGTTAATTACATTCACAATCTTGTGGTACTATCACCACCATCCATTACCAAAATATTTCTATCATTTAAAATAGGAAACCTGTATATTTTAACCCTTAATTTCCCATTTCCCATCCCCACCCCATCTGCTTGTAACCTATATTCAAGATTCCGATATATGAGTTTTCTTATACTTATTGTTTCAAATCAGTGAGATCATGCAATAGTTTCCCTTTTGTGTCTGGCTTATTTCACTCAACTTGATGTCTTCAACATTCATCAGTGTTGTTGCGTGTATCAGGACTTCATTCCTTTTTATGGCTGAGTAATATTCCATTGCATGTATATGGCACATTTTATCCATTCACTGGAAATGGACACTTCAGTTGCTCCTGTCTTTTGGAAATTGTGAATAATGCCACTATGAACATCAGTGTGCAAATATTTGTTGAAGTCCCTGATTTCAATTATTTGGGACATATATGGAGTAGTGGGATTGTTGGGTCACATTGTAGTTCTATACTTTGCTTTACTACCAAATTGTCATCCACAGAGGCTTCACCATTTCACATTGCCACCAGCAATGAATGAATATTCCTATTTCTACACATCCTCTCCCACGCATATTATTTCCCATTTCTTTAGTAGCAGTTATTGTAATGGGTGTGAAATGATATCTCATTATAGATTTGATTTACATTTTCCTGGTAACTAATGATTTTGAGCATTATTTCATGTGCTCATTGACCATTGTATGTCTTCTTTGAAGAGGTGTCTTGCCCATGTATTAATTGGGTTGTTTGTGTTTTGATTGTTGAGTTACAGGATTTCTTTATATTTTCTGGATATTAAACTCTTATCAGATATGTGGTTTCCAAATATTTTCTCTGGTTGAATAGACTGTTTTTTTCACTTTCTTGACAAAGTCCTTTGAAGAACAAAAGTTTTTTATTTTGAGGAGGTCCCATTTATCTATTTTTTCTTTCATTGCTTGTGTTTTGAGTGTAAAGTCTAAGAAACCATTGCTTAATACCTGAAGATGTTTTGCTACATTTTCTCCTATGAGTTATTATATTTAGGTCTTTAATCCATTTTGAGTTGCTTTTTGTGTATGGTGCAAGGTAGTGTGCACCTTTTTTTTTTTTTTTGCAAATGGAAATCCAATTTTCCCAACACTATTTGTTAAAGACACTATTTTTTCTCAATTAAGGGGTCTTTGCCACCTTGTCAAAAATCAGTTGGCCATAAATGTGAGGGGTGATTTCTGAGCTCTCAATTCTAGTCCATATTTTAGTTGCTATTGTGGATGGAATTTTTTTCTTGATTTCTTCTTCTGATTGTTCATTGCTTATTTATAGAAATACTGATGATTTTGGGATGTTGATCTTGTATCCCATCACTCTGCTGAATTCATTCATTATCTCTAGGAGCTTTGTTGTGAATATTTCAGAATTTTCTGGATATAAGGTAATACCTTCTGCAAACAGGAAAAGTTTTACTTCCCCCTTTCAAATTTGGATGCCTTTTATTTCTTTTTCTTGTTTAATTGCTCTGGCTAGAATTCTAATACAATTTTAAGTGACAGTGGTGACAGTGGGCATACTTGTTTTGTTACTCATCTTAAAGGGGAAGCACTCAGTCTTTCACCATTAAGTAGGATGTAAACTGTGGTCTTTTCATATATGCCTTTTATCATGTTGAGGAAGTTTCCTTCTACTACTAGTGTTCTAAGTGTTTCTATCAAGAAATGGTGCTGGATTTTTTCAAGTACCTTTTCTGCATTAATTGAGACAATCATGTGTTTTTTTCCTTCACTGACTGTGTTAATATGATGTTTTGCATTAATAGATTTTTTTTAACTTTTAATTGTATAATGTAACATATATACTAAACAAAGAAAGAAAAAAAGCAATAGTTTTCAAAGTACTCTTCAACAAGTAGTTAAAAGACAGATCCCAGAGTTTGTCATGGGCTACCATACCATCATCTCAGATTTTTCCTCCTAGCTGCTCCAGAATATAGGAGGCTAGAAGGAATAAATTTTTTTAATCATCACAATAGACTTTTTTTTCTTTTTTATGAAAAGTAACATATATACAAAAAGCAATAAATTTCAAAGCACAGCACAACAATTAGTTGTAGAACAGATTTCACAGTTTGGTATGGTTTACAATTCCACAATTTTAGGTTTTTACTTATAATGCTCTAAGATAATGAAAACTAAAAGAAATATCAAGTTAATGATTTAGCAGTCATATTTGTTTGTTAAACCCTACCTTCTCTGTGTAGCTCCACCATCACCTTTGATCTTCTACCCCACTCATTAGGCATATTTGGGCTATGGCCATTCTAACTTTTCATGTTAGAAGGAGCTGTCAATAATATGGGGTAGGGAAATGGAACTAGCTGATGTTCTGGAGAGGCTGGACCCTCTAGGTTTCAGGACTTACCTGGTCCAGAGACCCATCTGGGCATTGTAGTTTCTGTTGGAAGGGGCTGTCGATAATATGAAATAGGAGAATTAAACTAGTTGATGTTCTGGAGAGTCTTGCCCCTATGCATTTCAGAACTTATCTGGCCTAGGAACCCATATGGAGGTTGTAGGTTTCTGGAAAGGAAATCTAGTGTATAGAACCTTTGTAGAACCTTATATATTGCCCTAGGTGTTCTTTAGGATTGACTAGAATAGTTTTGATTGGGGGTTGGCAAATTATGATAGGTAGCAATGGCTAACTGAAGCTTATGTAAGAGTGACCTCCAGAGTAGCCTCTCAACTCCTTGAACTCTCTCAGCCACTGATACTTAACTTAATTAGTTATACTTCTTTTCCCCTTTTGATCAGGATGGAATTGTTGATCTCACAGTGCCATGACCAGATTCATCCTTAGGCGTTATCTCCCACACCACCAAGGTGACTTTCACCCTTGGATGTCATTGTCCCAAAACGCTGGGGAGAGCAATGATTTCACTTATAGAGTTGGAGTTAGAGAGAGTGAGGCCACATCTGAGAAACAAAAGAGGTCCTCCAGAAGTAACTCTTAGGCATACATATATGTAGGCTAAACTTCTTCACTACCTACATAAACTTTACAAGAGTACGCCTCAAGATCAAGGGCTTGGGCTTTTGATATGGGTGTCCCTAATGCTTGATCCAGTATCAGGGGATTCCCTGATGGTAAAGTGTAATAGTTCAATTTTTTTCCCATCCCTCAAGGGACTTTATCAATCCTTTTTGATTATCTACTTCATATATTCTAGGATGTATCCCTGGATTACATCATGCTATACAGGATTAAAGGCCTTCAATTTTTTTTATTTTATTTTATTCTTTTTTTTTTTTTTTTTTTTTTTTTTTTTTTTTTTTGTGGCAAGAGCAGACTCCAGGAATTGATCCCAGGTCTCCGGCATGGCAGGCAAGAATTCTGCCACTGAGCCACCACACTGCCCTAGAGGCCCTCATTCTTGTTCTGGGCTCCCTGAGTTTCCGTTGTTCAAATGAGCTATCCAGACAGGTTGAGTTAGATTATGTGATTCAGAAAATTTAGGTTCCAGACAAAATTTCTTCTTTTGGTCTCAAAGAGAGAGTGTGGTTCTAAAATATAAACAATGTCTTCCTTACCCCGTGTTCTGAATTACCTTAATCCCAACCTGATCAGCTTCGTTCTTATCTCTATACATTGATAGATTTTATGTTGAACCAACCTTGTGTACCAAGGATAAAACTCATCTGATCAAGGTGTGTAATTTTTTTAATATGCTGTTGCATTCAGTTTGCTAGTATTTTGTTGAGGATTTTCATAAATCCTCAACAACATCTATATTCATAAGCAAAATTTGTCTGTAGTTTTCTTTTCTTGTGGTGTCTTTATCTGCTTTGGTATGAGGTGATGTTGGCCTTATAGAATGAGTGTTCCCTCCTCTGCAATTTTTTGGAAGAGTTTGAGCAGAATTGGAGTTAAGTCTTCTTAGAATGTTTGGTAGAATTCTCCTGTGAAGCCATCTGGTCTTCGGTTTTTCTTTGTTGAGAGGATTCTTGATAACTGATTCCATCTCTTTACTAGTAATTTGCATGAGATCTTCTATTCCTTCTTGGGTCAATGTAGGTGGTTTGTGTGTTTCTAAGGAGCTGTCCATTTCGTCTATGTTATCTAATTTATTGGTGTAGTCGTTCATAGTATCCTCTTATGGTACTTTTTATTTCAGCAGGGTCAGTGGTAATGTTTCCCTTTCATTTCTAATTTAAGTTAGTTGTATTCTTTCCTTTTTTTTTTCTTTGTCAATCTAGCTAAAGGTTTGTTTTTTGAGAACTAATTTTTAGTTTTGTTGATTCTATTGGGTTTTTTGTCTTGTTTTCTGTTTCATTTGTCTCTGCTCTAATTTTTATTTCCTTCCTTCCTCACTTTCAATTTAGTTTGCTCTTTTTTTCTAGCTTATCCCCATTGTTTTTTAAAAGACCCTCTTGTGCTGCCCTCTCTAACTAAGCTAGTCCAAATGGTATGTAGGGCAACATGCTGGTATAGCATTTCCTGGCAATATCAGTGCTAGCTTAATAAGAGGTGAAAGTTGATTTTAAAAATTACCAGGTCTATTTCTAATTCCCAACAGATGTGATTAATGAAGATTTTAGGTTTGTGATTCTGCAATTCAGCCATTGCAAGCCATGGCTGCTTCAATTGGGGTTGGATGCTTCTGAGTAAGGTTCAAAGGAGACAGATCTCATCCTTGTAGAGATATGGTTAAATAACTCCCTCTAAGCCATTTTGCCAATGATTTGGAATGTTTCTTCCCAGAGTGAAGCAGTACCTGTCTTAGCTTGGAATGGTAAGAGCAATTCTATCTATTTCTTCCAATTTGACCTACTTCATTATATTACAGTGCAGAGGCTGTCTGAGATGAGGCTGTCAGGTATGAAGCAAGTACTATCTCAATTATCCTTGTGATAGCCACTTTGCTTTGCTAGGATTACCCAAGCATTTGTTCTAATAAAGTCAGTCTTTCTAGACTATGAATTTATCTTGCTTTTGATAATATTACACATGGTATAATATTTAATCACCTAGATGATTTACTACTGGGACTGTAGAAATCCACAAAGTGAATTGTATGTGTCTGTATGTGTGTGTAAAAAATGTTTTCACAGTTGGGAAGACTTTGTTTTCAATTGGGAAGACTCATGGTGACTTGAGTATGGTGAGTTCTCGGTGATTTTTTATGAAAATTGAATTAATCACACACAATGTTTAAGAACATAGTTTTAGAGTAAAACAGACCTTGTTTCAAATCCTCGTTCCCCCACTTGCTGGCGGGGTAAGAGAGCACAAGTGACTTAACCTCACTGCACTGTAGTTCTCTCTTAATCTCTCTCTAAAGTAGCAGGAGTAATATCTACCTAACAGGATTGTGTGAGCAATATAGAAATGGAACGTGGGCAAAATGCTTTTACAATGCCCAGCACGGACTAAGTGCTCAATAAATTGAATTTATTATTATTTATTAACTAATGCTTAATTTTAATGAATTGAAATCTTTGATCTAATTTATATGCTCATTTTCATCTTCCTTTCTTCCAGAACTTGATAGCAATTCCTACCTAGAGTAACTGGAAGCTTAATATTAGCAAATTTAAAAATTTTATGCTCATACAAATTTTACTCCATTATTTCTTAGGGTAAGTTTCAGGAGTCTTCATGTTAAATAATTCATAAAATCATAGGAAAAATGAAATTATTTTATTATGCCCCATACTACTACTATTTATCAGAGATCACAGACTTCATTAGAGAAGGCAGAGTGCCCATCCGTTCAGTATATGACAGCACAATGTGAGACACATACTAGTTGGTTAGAAAATATTTATTATGAATGAATGAATAATGAAGAGATAATGAAAAAATCAGTGATTTAATGTGTAGTTATTCAGGAGTCAATTAATTAAACCTTATTGATAAAAATTTCTTAAGGATTATAAAAGGCTCCCACACAAATGCAATGCATCAGTAAGGCACTTATGGTGTAATATTATTTCAAATGTTATTGCTGAATCACTGAATCTAAGATTTTCAATAAGGTTGCTATCTGAGTAATTTTAAGAAGATAAGGAAACTCTATATTGCTTTACAGCTACGATTTAAAAAGAACACATGAAAACATATCCTAGTGTTCCCCTTGGAATAAAGATAGTGAATATAGCAACTTATGCAATTAAAAAGAACAAAAAATTATTTCCAATTTTTCCTTTTTGTCTTTTGGGCAGTTACTAAACCATTATCATGGTGTGATCAGCAATTTTAGCAGTAGGAACCATATTAATTGTTTTTGAAAACTCTCTAGTTCTTCATATCATCACTCAAAAAAGAAGGATTCTATTAATTAAGTGCCAGGAACTAATCCCTGAAATTTTGCCAGCATTTCTGCTAGCCAATAAGTAAGGTTAATTGACAATCCTTAGTAGAGAATCTTAGAGAAATTCATATCGTAATTAACATAATTTCAGATGCTGATAATGCATGAATTATCTGCTGAATCAGTGTAAATGGGGTCTTTGATCTTGAAGAGAAAATGCTCTAGTGTAGTAAGAAGCATCTTACATAACGGATCACTTCATTAGTGTGAATTGGTATTTCTGAATGATGCTAATTAGCGTGACTGAGAAGAAACAATAAAAATCAAGCTTGACAAATCTCAAGAGCACTGGTTAGTGCGTTTGGTTCACACATTTAGATTATTATTTTGATTGAGTCCCTCAGCAACATAGTTTGCTGTGGTTAGCAGTCACTGTGTGCGGTAACTTCACCAGTCATAGAAATAATCAACCATGTACTAAAAGTTTACTCTGAAAGTTGAGATAAATCACGATATTTTAGTAAGTTACCGAAGACTATGGTTTTGTGAAAAATAAGGAGATGGTGCTCTATTTCTGAGGTGATTATGGAAAGGGCACAGGATGTTACAAAAGGAGAAAGTGATCTGAGTGCCTCTCATTTTCCCAGGCTTTACATGCTGATTGTGTGCATTTGGGCCACCTTATAGAAAGCCTGTGAAAAGGCTTCAGGTAAGAAACTTCAGCACAAAAATAGAGAGTCTTTATCTTTGGTGATGGAGAAGATAGAAAATAAGAAAAATTGGAGATAAGTTAAAATGAGAGATGTGAACCAGTCCGGAAAGACTGTGCCTAAGATGCTTTTCAAACTATGTTAGAGTCTCATGAATCAAAATGATGGGTTAAGATCAGCATGTTTTTAATGAAAGGAAACAGGATGAAGTGGGAAGTTACGGGGTAAGATGAGATGGGGTAGGACAGGATAGGAAATAGAAGTTCAACAAGTAGTAGCAGCAGTATTACATCATGAACCTTTTAGGATTTTTTCCCCCATGATTTATCTTATCTAAGTAAATGCCTCGTTTTTAAAGTCAAATAATAAAAACAATTCAAAATGGACCTCGGACTTAAATGTAAAACATAAAATTATAAAACTTTCAGAAAAAGACATAAGAAAAAATCTTCAGTATTCAGGACTAAACAAGGACTTGACCCAACCGCACAATCCATAAAAGAAAAATTGACAAATTGGACATTGTCAAAATTTAAAACATATACTCTGTGAAAGACCCTGTTAAGAGGATAAAAAGCAAGGTAGAAAATATTTGCAAGCCACATACTTGATAAAACACTAGTATCTCAGAACTCAACAGTAAAAAATATAATTCAATTAGGAAATGGGCGAAAGACATGAACATATTTCACCACAGAGTGCCTAGAGATGACAAGTATATGAAAGGATGTTTAACATCATTAGCCATCAAGGAAATGCAAATTAAAACTACAAGCTGCATACCTATAAGAATGGCTAAAATAAAAAATAGTAACAATATAAAATGCTGGTGAAGATGCAGAGAAACTGAATCACTCATACATTGCTGGTGGGAATATAAAATGGTATAGCGACTCTGGAAAATAGTCTAGCAGTTTCTTATAAAACTAAACATGCAATTACCATACAACCCAGTAGTTGTACCCCTGGGCATTTTTCCAGAGAAGTGAAAACATCATGCTCAAACAAAAACTTGAACCTGAAAATTTATCCATAATAATAATAATAACCAAAAGCTGGAATAACTTAGATATACTTCCACCGGTGAATAATTAAACTGTGTTACATCGACACCATGGAACACTACTCAACAAAAAAGAGGAATGAGCTATTGTTGCATGCAACTTGAATGACTCTTAAGGGAATTCTGCTGAGTGGAGGGAAAAAAAAGTCAATCCCAAAAGGTCACTGTATGATTCCATTTATATAACATTCTTGAAATTACAAAATTGTAGAAAGGGAGATCAGATTAGTGGTTGCCAGGAGTCAGAAACAGAGGTGGGAATAGGGGATGGAAGGGAAAGGATCATGGCTGTAAATAGACAACATGAGGACTTCATATGATGAAGAAAATTCTCTGTATTTTGACTGTATCTGGTTGTCATACTGTACTACAGTTTGCCAAGATATAACCATTAAGGGAAACGAGGCAAAGCCTACGTATACTCTCTATATTATTTCTTACAACTGCGTGTGAATCAACATTGATCTCAAAGTTAAATGTTTACTTTAAAAAATAAAATAGGAAAAAAATCAAATCATATAAGCCCTTTATAGCAGAATATGATGCTTCCCTGCCTCAACTTCCCCACCCCAACCCCAGTCCTCCTTTCCAGAAGCAACCACTTTCTATTTTTAGCTGTTGTTCTGATATATACATATCTCCATATTTTAAAATGATATGTATATACTGCTAACTGCTGATTGATCAGTTTTGGACATCATCTACTTACTTCTTATTCTTATAAATGAGGACTTAGCTGTTTTTCACTGTCTTCCTTTCTGCATACCCTCCTTTACCCTTCCTATACAGGTTGTTTTAATTTTGTGATAAATCACAGCGCAGTCTACGTTATGCCTGTGTATTATAATGTTTCTTACTTTCGCTTTTCCTATAGTAAATAAATGTCTTACTGCTATTGTTTCATAATTCTTCCCACATATTCCAACACCCTCCCCTTGACATTTTCTACAACGTCCACTGCACCAGGTAATCAATCAGTTCCATTGTAGTTTTTCTTAGAGGAAACATCCTAGAAGATTCCATTCTTCTTTTATCTGAGCTGGCTGTTCTCTAAGCCTGCTACACAGCCATTTTCCTCCGAGTTCCCTTTTATTTCTTTCTAGATTGGATTCCTAGTTTCCTGGATCACATCTCTTTATTTTCTTGATTTACTCCCTATTTCAGGGAGTAAAATCAAGTAGTTGTGTGTGGTTTTTTTTTTCAGGTAAAAGGACAGTATGGTGACAGAGGCATGAAAGCTGTCCAGTGCCAGGTCCTTGATTCACACCCGTCCTGCATGGACCATACCCTCTACCCACTGCTGCCACACAGGGATTCTCCTGCACCACCATCCTGGTGATTCCTGTTTTGGCTCTCCTGCTTTCTCTACCTGTGTCTTGTACCCACTCTCCTGTTCTCTATGCCCGTGTCTTATACCCACTTTGATCAAGTACTTCTTCCTCTAGTACCTGTGTAATTAAAACAAAACATTAAAATTTTTGAGATTTTGCAGGTCTGAAACTGGCTTTACTCCCTCCTTCCACTGATTAATAGTTTGACTTGGCATAAAATTTTAGGCTGGATATAATGTACCTTCAGGGTTTTGAATACATTGCACCCTTATTTGCTTGCTTTCAGTATCATTGTTGAGAAGTCCACAGCCTTTCTCATCTTTGCTTGTGATTAGGGTTTTTCCTCTCTCTTTGGAAGCTTGTAGAATCCACTCATTGTTCCCATTTTTCTGAATATTCGTAATGATATTCCCTTGTATCTATATATTTTTATCCATTGTACTGCATACTCAATGGGCCATTTCAAGCTGGTAATTCATGACCTTCATTTCTGGAATTTTTTTTGATTTTTTTTAAATGATCTCCTTCCTCTGTTTTCTTTGTTCTCTCCTTATGGAAATCTGTTATTTGGGGTTTGGACTTCCTAGACCGGCCCCTCAGATTTTCTTATTTTTTCTCTCCCATTTTCCACCTCTTTGTTAGTTTTTGGCTTTACTTTCTAGAAAGCTTGGTCAACTTTATCTTCCACGTCTCATTGATATTTTCATTTCTGCTTTCATTTCTAAGAGTTACTTTTTTTTGTTGTTATGATTTTCCAAGTGTTCCTTTATTTTAGCAACCTAATTTTGTTTCATAGTTTTTTACCTCATCTCTATAAAAATATCAGTGATAGGTTTTTGAAATTTTCTTGTCCTTGCACAATTTCTGTTTCCTTTTAGTTGCTTTTGATCTCTTATCTTTATATTGTAAGATTTACTCAGATATTTAGTTAACCTTGGCTGTCACGTCATGATTAGGTGTGGAAGACTGCAAAGATGATTCTTTGTTTAGGGTTAGGGCTGATCTACTTTGATCTTCACCAAAGGTTGATCTGGGTCAGCCATTTGTTGGGGGTTTGCTGGTGCCAGTATCTTTAGGTCATTTTCTTGAACTGCTCAGAGTCCCCCCAAAGTATTTATCTAAAGTTCTACCTTGGGAAGGCAAAGGTCTTGCTGCATTTGTTTTGATGGTGGTGGGGCAGCGGTGGGTTCTCAATGTTCAGGCTGTATGTGGTCACTGTATAGAAAGTTTTTAACCTCACCCAAGAAGAGATCTGACATTTGGCCTTGCCTTCTGGGAGGTCACCTCTAAGCCCTTGAAATGTCATATCTGATAGGAGTGTCTTTATTTGCCTGGGGTTTTGGGTCATACTGGAAAATTTAACAGTTTGATTGTCAAGGAACAGTTCTTTTGGTTTTCTTGGATGCTCAAGTAAATATAAATACAATGATTGGCTTAAACAATGGGAATTTATTTGGTCACAGTTTTGAGGCTAAGAGAACATTCGAATCAAGGCATCATCAGTGCAATGTTTTCTCGTCAAAGGCTGTGGCATTCTGGGGCTGGCTGCCAGCTACACTTGCTCCTTAGTTTGTCATATGGTGATGCATAAGGCAGTGTCTCCTGATCTCCCCCTTCCCTTCCAAGTTCCCTTAATGTCCCACTTCTAGCTGCTCCCTCTGTTTTTTTCTCTGTGTCTGATTTCATTCAGTTTATAAAGGACCCCAGTAATAGGATTAAGACCCATCTTGATTGGATTGAACCACACCTTAACTGAAGCAACCTCATGGGAAGGTCCTACTTACAGTGAGTTCACACCCACAAGAATGGATTAGATTTAAGAACATATTTTTCTGTAGTACATACAGCTTCAAACCACAGCCCTGGTCATGACAGAAAGACCAACAATGTGATTTAGGATGGGGTTTCGGGGTCATGCAGTATCTGTGGGCATGGAAATAGAGATTAAGTATGTGGGAAATCAATTAGTTATGTATATATGATGGTGCCAATAAAAAATCTGAACACCAAGACTCAGGTTAACTTCCCTGAATGGCAATACTCCGTGTCTGTTATCACACATTGATACCAGAAAAAGAACACATCCTGACTTCACGGGAAAAGGACAATAGAAGCTCTGCATTGGTACTATCCTGGACTCCTCCCTATATGCTGCTTCCTTTGGCTGAATTTCATCTGTATCCTTTCCCTGTCATTAACTGTAATGGTGGGTATTACAGCTTTAAGTGAGTTCTATCAATCGTTCTTCCTAATTATCAGAATTAAAAATGGTTTGGGGAAACCCCAAACTTCCCATTGGTGTTAGAAGTGAAAGTGGTCTTGGATGGACACTGTGTTCCCTCTAACTTCATAGTTGGCCTAACTCTAGCAGTCACTAAATTCCCCAGTTTTAAATATAATACCCATTCTTCAACTGTGTCTGATGAGCCCTAGTCCAAAGAGTTCCGATCTTCTTTTGGAAAGAAAGAGGGGCATATTCCCAAGTATGTGGGCAGATTGCATACAACTTTCATTATCTTCATTATCCCCCTCCATCCCTGGACCCAGAGATACACAGCAGTGCCAGTTCTTGAATCTTTTGGATTTTCTGAAGTATAAATCTTGTTGTTTCTCAGCTTTCTTTACTGTTGGCAACAGGGTTTTCTCTCTGGTATTAGCTAGTCATTTACCTAATCTATACATCTACTTTCCTATTTCCAGACTTATGTAAGTGCTGTCTCCTCTGCTCTTCTCTCCTTGTGGGTTTATGCCTTTTAAAAGAATGTCTTATTTCTGTAGTTTTAGTGGATTTTTCAGAAGGAACAAAATTAGATGTACATGTTCAATCTATCATCTTACCCCAAAAGCAATTATATATTTTAATTTTATGTGTGTGTTCATCCTTGTGTGTGCATGCTGAGTCACAATATAGAATAGTTTTTCTACTTGTGGATGGAAGTCAAAATTTTGACAAACATTGTCAGGCCATGCCAACAACAAAGTAGTCAAGTCCAATCAAAGGCAAATTATATTTTCTCTTTAACTGAAAGTCTCCCATAAAGCTGAAAGAGTTTTAAAAATATATGGCACTTTTTTTTTTCAGAATTCACAGGAAGCTCTAGATATAACTCTTTCTAGAAAAAAAGACTAACTGAATTTCCAAATGTATTTGAGTGTGCCTTTTTATATCAGTTTTGGGTGCTAGGACTATTTATTTTGGGTCCCAAATGTTCTGTTTCATGTCAAAGATGTTATAACACTGAAAATTAAAATAAGCAGCAATCCCAGATAAATTATGCATTCTCTTTCTATCTGCAGTCCTCAATTGTGATAACAGTATTTGCAATATAAATTGCACCTGCTTTGGCAAAAAGACACAGGAAAATGAAATTACCTGTTCAAAATATTAGAATCAACTCTTTAACTTGAATATTGCTTTAAAATTACAAAGGGGTGTATTTATTTTTAAACCATTACATCTTGTAGATCTGAATATGCAGACTTTTTAAAATATTTTTTCTATTTTTCAGAATTTTTTTCTAATACTTTATCATCTAAATTCCACAAACTAGAAAAAATTAAATAGGAATGTATCGTCTTCTATCTCTATGGGAATTCAATGAGATTATTTCCTATTTCCTAATAAGAATTTGTTTATAAACTGTTTACTCCAAATCCATAAGTCAGAATTGAGGAAACATAGTCACATGACTCAGAGTTCACAATGTGTGCTTATAGTACCAGCAAAATATGGTACTGGGACCTTAAGCACATTTGAAAAGCACAGAGGGATGAAAATTCAAAAGTGATTATCTTAATTTGCTGGGGCTACTATAGCAAGTACCACAGACTGGTAAGCTTAAACAACAGGAATTTATTGTCTGACAGCTTTGGCAGATAGAAGTCCAAAATCAAGGTATCAACAGGCCATGCTTTCTTCAAATCTGAAATATTCTGTTGATGCCTTGCTGACAGTCTTTAACTCAGTGTCTGCCGCCATCACCTCTATAACTCAGTGTCTGCCTTCTGCCTTATTCTCATTCCTGCCACTCTAAGGCCTCCATTTGTATTGGATTAACACCCACCTTGATTCAGTTTTGGCCTTATCTTAACAGACTCTTCAAAGATCCTACTCATTTGTAAATGAAAACTTGAACATGGGTTTGTGTGGGACATGATTCAATCTACAACAATGACACTATGTCTCACCACAATACTTACATTTCCATTAATACTACATTATTTCTGAAGAGAAAATTAAGTTTTATTATCTTCTTTGCTATATTAATATGAATGGATGGATAGATACTATATGTATAGGAAGAAAGGAGAGTCACTCTTACATTTTGCACTGATGTTAAAATTCTTCTATTTTTTATTAATTATAAACTTATAGATTCAAGAATCTAAAGTGGGCCTGAAGATTGCATCTCAACCTAAAGAAAGAAAAGTGTGGATTAAAATTTTTATTTTAATTCAACAAATATTTCCTGTGTTCTACCATAGAAGTTACTCTTTTTTTTTTACTTTAAACTTCCTTTGCCAAATAAGTACTTTTATGGGTCACAGGAGGTAGGGAATCCTTTTAAAAGTCATACAGAAATTAAACCTTATGAGATGAAAGTTTTCTTTTTCACAGTAGGATTTCAAAGTATTTCCAGTAGTGAATGATTATCCTAAAAAAGAAAAAGATATACCACAGTACAAGAAAAAGCAATAAGGCCAAAATGCAGAGGTTCGTTAGTCAGTTTTACTTTGTAGTCAGTAAGATAAATAGAGTAAAATGGTGAAGTATCATCCCATTCTGGATTGGTTCCCTCAGTAAACTTAAGCTTGCTTACCATGTGCCAGGCATACTGTTTAGATGCTCAAGATATCTCAGAGAAGAAATACAGACCAAGATTTTTTCCTTTCCGTGGAGCTTATATTCTAGTAGGGAAGACAAATAATAAGCAACAAACAAGTAACTTAACTAGAAGTTGAAAAGTGCCATGGAAAATATGAAAAAGGAGAGCAGAACAAAGAGAATACCCTGAGATACATGTGTGGGAAGGGTATGGCTTGGGGGACTGTTGCAGCTATAAATAAAGTGGTCCAAATCCTAGAGAGCTGATATTAAGAAGAAACTTAAAGGAGCTAACGAGGTAGCCTTGATGCTTTCATAATTGGAGTATTCCAGAGAGGAAACCTCAAGAGAGGGGTGACTGGATCCTTCAAGGAGTAACTAGGAGGCCTGCATGATTGGGAAAGTTCACCTAGATGGCTGAGTGGCTAGGAAAAAGCAAGGGGGAAAGTAGCAAGAGATGAGGTCAGACATATAAGTAGAAGACAAGGAAATATGCAGGTCTTAGAAATCCTTTGTAAGAACTTGGGCTTTTAAGCTGGAGGAAATGGGGAGCCATTGGAGGGTGGTGATCAAAGGGATATGATCTCAATTTTAAAAGGACGCTCTGCCTTAATAGCTCCATAGCCTTGGGCAGGCCACTTAACCTTGCTTCATCTGTAAAATGATCATAATATTTTCAGTCCGACAGAATTATATTTTAAATTATAGTTCATATTTGTAAGCCACCCCACATATAACAGCTAAATAAGTTACAGCATCGTTAATAAAATAAAGGGCCTCCATGCTGCAAAGTGCTTGAGGCAAAGGTCCTGAATTCTGCCATTCCTGCATGGAAAGTTGAGAAACTGAAGCTATCATGATCTGTCAGGCAACAACTTCTTCAATCCACCCAACCTTAGAGTTAAAATACTTTTTAAAGCCTTACTCAAAAGGTTATTGAAGTTGAGGAAACTCTGTCATGGTGCCGGGGGAATGCATCAACATCCATTAAGCAGGCATACATTGATACATCTTTGCACCACACACTGTTCTAAGTGCAGAAGGTACACAGATGAGAACACATGGTCTTACTCATGTAGCTTACTGTCTAGCAAGGAAAGGAACTTGTAAACAGTCAAATATAATGTTCACAGTAGAGGAAGAAGATCTGAGTAGATCTTGGAGGACTGGAAAGTGTTGGATAGAGATGGTAGATTCTTGAAGGGATTGTAGACTATCTCAGTGCTGGATCTGGGGTTCTAAATGCTCCTGTCATGCTGCCCCACACCCCTCATCCTCTTTCCTTTGGATAAATCAAACAAAAGTAATTTCTAAACTACAAAATAAAATTATGGTTTTGAAATGACACAAAGGTTACATATATGCTAAAATTAGATGTTTTTTTGCAAATGTTTTGATGTTTCTCCCATCAAGGGATGCCCTCTGTCAAGCTAATGTCCTACCTATGCACATTAGAATGTGTCCATTACAAATTCAGCACCCAGAGATTGCCAACCAAACAAGAAGGAGAGGAAACAGAAGGAATGAGAGTATGTACACAAAACCCCTTGGGAGACTACCCAAAACTAGGGTAATAATGCATAAACAGAGTATCAAGAAATTCTTGGTAGTTTCAGTAAAGGGCATATTAAGAGATGTCCAATTTCCAATCTTTGTTGATAAATTGACTTTGACTTTAAACATCATTTGCTGCAAAGGAAAAGAGACTAGAAGGGAATATGCCAAAAGTTAATCATATCTGACTCACAGTGTTAGAACCACACATAATATTTTTCTTATTTACTATTTAATTTTCAAAACTTCTGCAGTGAGTATATAATACTATTATAATGAGAGAAAAGTTAAAATAAAAAATATTTGAAAGCAAAGAAGTCTAGATCAAAAAATATATTATCTAGAGTATTTTTCTGGGTTCCTTATTAATGCTTTAGAGACCCACTAAGTTTGTTGGTGACTTAGCAGCATCTAGCGTGCAACAGAAAACAAGGATTTAGCTGAGGACATGGTGAGATGAAATTGTGCTACTGCATCAGGGCCCAAGCAGTTATTCTAAGATCTAGTTGGATTTAAAGGAATTGCCCTTGGACTAGCACATGACTAAAATGTAGCCTCTAAATTTAGTATGATATAAAGTGTTAGGAAATGATAGCAGAGGAAAGGTAATTTAAACACAACTAGTAGCAGAGAGAAGAAACCTTTGGAAAATAAAGTAAAATCCATGATATGATGTAATGAATTGTCACCACCATTATTAATCATGGCCATTCTTAACATGTGTTTCCCGTAGATAATAGAATAGTCATTACATGGATCACATACATTCCTAAAATAAAAATGTATTGTGGACTTCTAGCCCTCACATTTTTAATGTAAGAAGCATATTTACAATAGAGGTTGCCATTATGTAGTAGAACTTGGGAAGATTTTTTTTCATTTAATTGTTTTCCTACTTTTCAAATATTCTACTGCAAAAAGCATATATTATTTTTGGGATGAAAAAGCATCCTTCAATTTCTTAAGGAATTTTTAAAGAAAACAAATCACTTATTATTTCATGCCCCCGTAGAGCTAAATTCATTTTTACATATTCTTTCCAGCTGTTTTTCCTTTCACATATTGTTGTACATAGTTGTAATCAACATGAGCAGTTTCATATTTTAATTTTATTTCACATTTTAAAATATTTTCATAATATTATATGCTATTCATAGTTACCTTTTTCATAGCTGGGAAGTACACCATCATGGTAAAATATTACAATCTATAATTTACAATCTCTTCCTCTGGGAAGTTGATATTTATGTAACTGTTTCTCTCAACACACAACAGTGCAATGAACATTATTGCATTGAGCATGCTTTCTTTTAGTCTTGAAATTATTTCCCAAAGGAAACCCTGGAGTAAGATGGTAGGTTATAGATTATGAATGCATTTTTAATTATTTTACTGGCGTCAAAAATTTGTGCCAATTTACATTGTCACAAGAATATCAAAATATACAAGATTCACCCCAATTTTGTCAGAATTAGTTTTTTTCTTTTCTAATTAAATAGTGGTGAGTTCACATTTTCATATCATTTAATTTATATTTTGTATTTCTAATAAAATTTAATGGTTTTCAGGATTGTTTGCTACTACTAGTCTTTCTTGGCCAAATTATTTGTACATTTATATTTTAGATTATGATTCACTCAAATAAGCTCCCTGTACATTATAAATATCAAATTTGTTTCTATGTTGCAACTTTTTTCCCCCCAATCAAGTTCTTTTCTTTCATTGCCATTTAACCATTTCAGGTAGCAACATTTTCTATTTTCATGGTCAAAGCTGTCAGCTTGTTCCTTTATAATTTCTTGAGTTGCCCAAAACCTGGGAAGGTTATCATTCCTCCTCAAACTAAAACGCTTTCTGCTGAGTTTGCGATAATTTGATCTTATGAAGAAACATGAAGAAAGGTAGATTAATCAAACACATTCCTCAACTCTGGCTGAGGTGACCTGGGGATATCAGTTTTCATCGACAATCAGTGATCCTCGCTCTTGGCTACACAGTGGATTCCTCTAGAAGCTTTAAAAAAAACAAAACACTGATACCCAGCCCTCAAGTTTCTAATGTCAGTCTTGGGTGTATCCTGGGTATGAGGCTTTTTAAAAATTCCCCAGGTGATTCCAAGGTGTAGCTAAGGTTGAAAACCATTGTAATCATTTCATCAAAAAATATAAAAAGGAATCTAATCTGAAAGAGGAGATGGCCAAGAGAAAGAACTAGAAACTGCCTGTACTTATTTCATAAATATCTGGATCTGGTTGGCAAAATTTCATAATGGAAACAAATAAGTGTTCATCGGACATAGCCGAAGTTTCCAGACTGTTCTTCATCACTTCCTTTTTCTTCAACATTTAAGACAAGGTCCATGTGGTCCCTTTCAGTATCTGTGAAAAGTAGCTATTTTAATTCCTGGTTTTTCAAAATTCAGCTTAGATTTTACAAAGTGTAATGGGAAAAGTACTTGAAAACAAATCCTCAATACTGCTTATAGGAAATAGACGAGGGAGAAAACAAATGGTTGCCTTAGAGTTCACTGCGGGTCTTAATCCCATAGAAATCGTGAAAAGATAATTTAATATTATTATTAAACTCACTAGAAAGAAAACTGACTTCTCGAAGTACTTATGAAGTGAAAAGATAGCATTTTCCCTATTTTTGTGGCTTTAAAATAAGGAAATTCCCTAGCTCAGCATTTGTCTCAGCACATGCCAGAAAGGAAGTGATTTCTTATTCCTTTGCTCTGACCAAAAACCTCCCCCCACCAACCAAAAATAAAAATATAGGACTGAAAATTTGTTTAATTTACCCCTTGACAATCGACTTATAAAGTGGTGCAATAAAACTACAGATAAGATGCATAGGATATAATGCAATTGTTAACTGACTGGCAATGCATAGGATATAATACGATTGGTAACTGAATGTCTGTCTCTGCCCAGTCCTGTGCGGTAGACTGAAACTCTTATTTGGATGAGAGACAAAGGGTGGAGGGGTGCAGGATTAGGCTGGGAGGTAAGTGTCTTGTAATCATTTGGAACTTTCCTGGTTCAGTTTACAGTCTGTGAACGTTATACTTTCACTGTCTTTACTTTCATGCTTATTATAACAGATAAGACCTGCTGAAAAACAGTTTTCCATTAACATCATAGTGACAGGACTTTGTATTTTATGCTGTTTAATTGTTTGGACCTGCAGCATCATGTTATGGGTTGTATTGTGTTTGAAAGTAGGTAAATCATTAAATACAAGGATGGCAGAGTCTGCCTTCCCCATAACCTCTCCAGTGTTTGCCAGTTTTCTGAGGTATAAATGGGACCAGGTTAGAATTACCTCTCACTATAGCTATATGAGGGAAAGCAGTCATGTGCTTCTGTTTTGAAAGATGATATAAACTCTTGGGAACTCTGTTCTGGGAATCCAGATAATGTGCATTTTTCGATGTTTCCTTTGGAGAGTTAACATCTGGGCATCTCACAGAGCTCCTTAGTGGTGGCCGGTGACCTCGGGCTCTTTCAACAGCTCAGCCTGTATGTATGACCTTCCCACCTGCTATCTGTCCCCCTCCCCCTGCACACACACCCTTCTCACAGTTCAGGAGTTGGTGTATTTCCAGTGTTCCTTTGTGTGCAGACTGGCTTAGCCATGGCTGTGGTAACCTCACTCCTGTGAATCTGATCCTCTCTCAATGTTGTGAGGTCACTTCACCTGAGACCCACGATGTGCCGAGGGCAGCCAGCCAGGTGAAGGAAAATGTAATGCAAGAGAAGGAAATTCAACCGAGACAAGAGGCAAGAAAGGCAAATCTGAAAGTGGTGGAAGTGAGGCTCTGGGTCACACAATGTTTAATAGTGAGGACGTAAACCCAACAGCCTGGGTTTGAATTCTAGGTTTGTCACTTATTCTCTGTGTGTCCTTCAGCAAGTGAATTAGCCTCTCTGGACCTCACTTACATAATCTGTAAAACAGGTGGTAATAATAATGCATGCTTTATGAAGATTTTGTAACAATTAGAGTTCTTAACCCATAACTAAATTTCCCTGAAAATCTCTTGTTACTATTATTGTCAGCATCATCGTTACTGTTCCTATGAAGCAACGATGGAAACCATGAAGAAAAGTCTTCCCAACTAATAGCAGGTTGGGATCAGATGGGAGGAAGAAATCATGAGCAATTCCTGGAAGGCCATCAGCTAACCTTGGGCATGATGTGTGCGGGCTTTCGGGGCTGTGTTGTGAGGGTGGTCAGTCAAACTACAGGGGCCAGCTACCCTGGAGGTCATCACTGAATCAGAGCCAGTTGTCAGAGAGTTAATCAGTTCACTCTCATATACACCATGGCAAACTTCTCTGCAGAAAAGTTGAATGTGGACACAAGGTCAGACTGCAACCTTCAGGCAGCACGTGTGATGAGCTCTTATGCCTGCTCTTTCCTGACACACGTGCCACTATTTAACCCAAACCCGAACTCTTTCTACACTGGCTAATGCAATGTAAAAGGGCTTGGGAGCCTCAAAGAACTGGATTTGCAAAGCAGGCTCCATGACTTAACTAGCTCCTTTAACCAGCTGCGTGGACCTGGGCCTCAATTACCGTGTCTGAAAACCAGGCATAATATCATGACCTGCTTGGTAGAGTTACTCTACGTATGAAAACTAATACATGCAGAAGCTTCACCTAAGTGTCTGGCATAAATTTCAATGAGTGGCTACTATTACTAATCATTATTGTGAGGCCATGGTTATAGCTCTCCCCTTAGTAAGCTGGAAAGCAGGTAGGCAAGAGGAACCATGAAGAAGAGTCATGAAGACCCATCTACATATAACCCATCATCTCTTCCCCAAGCCACCACCTCCATTTCCCAGCACACAGTAAACTAAGTGCTCAGGGAAATACTAGTTTAATTAAAGGCTATAGCAACTGCATTCAAAAATATAAGCACTGTCTCAATGAATGGACTCCCAATGGCCTTTCAGGATTTTGTCCAACCAGGACAGCCCATGGAAGTCTCTTCCTTTTGTGACTTAGCAAATGAATACTGGGGCAAGGGGGTGGGGAGACAAAGGCAACACAAAACGGTATTAACCCTTTAGTTTATGTAAGCATTTAAAGAGGCTTAGTCCATATGAAAATATTTGGAGGCCAAATGATTCATCTGTCAGTGGTGTGTTTTTATTACTTTATTGACTTTTATATTATAAAAGCAATCTACATTCATTGTAGAAATTTTAGAAAATGCAGCCAAGCAAAAAGAATTAGTCATTCTTGATCCCACAATGTGTTGTGACATGTGCCAGTCATTAGTCTTCAATGTCATTTTTAACAACTTCCCACTATTCCGTTGCATAGACCTACCATTATTTATTTCATCCATCCCCTATTAAAGAAATATTAATTTGTGTTCAATATTTTTGTTCTTGAAAACAAAGCTGTAATCATATGAGTGTATTCCTTATTAATTTTATAAATCCTTACTAATTTGGTATTTGTTTAACCCTGCTCCCTTTTCCAAACTTTACTGTTTACCCAAAAGTAGGTTTGCTTGGTTTAGAAGGGAATTTTTTGCTTACCCAATCTGAAAATCTGCTCTCTTTTTTTTTTTTTTTTTTTTGGCATGGGCAGGCATCAGGAATCGAACCCGGGTCTCCGGCGTGAGCTACCGTGGCCTGCCCATCTTTGGTTTTATCTCAAGCAAGCCCTCTCCTGGGCCTCTAGTATCCAGTAATTGAAAATTACTCAGCCTTCTTGGATCTGGTTGCTTAGCTCACTTGTTCAGGGTCATCGGGCTAATGGGGCCAAGGTCATGGGATTCCATCTCCATTTATTCAGGCCAGTTAGTTAAGGGCCCAAAGACAGGTTCCCTAACTCCAAACAGCTGTCATTTCAACGCTGGCTGTTAGTTTCAAAAGAACTGGGCAAAAGAGCATGGGTGGATCAACACCATCCATCACCACTACTGGAAAGACAGTGTGCCAATCGTTTCATCTTCCCCGTGGAAAACAACTCAGAAAAGTATTTATTGTCTAATCACATAATATTTGGAGATTGTAGTAAATAGAAAAAGGATAATAGTGAGAAAAACAATTGGCTAGACTCAGACTTAATACGTATCTTGTTTTATAAGCTTAGTCCAAGAGGTCCCCACAATTCCCACGTGAGACAAAGTCAGTAACATGTTTAGAAATTACTAACATTGCTGTTACTTAACTGGCAGTTTTCTCTTGCAGCTGACACAGCTCTTGGTACTGATGATGTATATGATGAGAAAGGATGCCAGTGTGATGTATCAGTAGAAGATCTCACTCCACCCCTTAAAACTGTCATTCGAGCCATCAGGTTGGTGAAAACTTTTGACAAAATGATTCAGAGACCTACTACTGATTATTTGAATTACTGTGTTGCTAAGTTCTTTTTCCTGCCGGTAAATCTCCTGAAATAATTACTCTCCCTTTTCTTATTCATCCACATGCCTATTAAGTTCTGATTTTTTAATACAAAGCTCTACTGTGCTTGACACAAAGTATGTTATAAAAGGTGTGTGGGATTTGAAAAGGCAGGCCCTGCCAGAGAGCTTAGTTGAGAATTGGCTTGTCATATGAATTTGTTGCTTTAAGGGCATTTAGTTTAGAGATGCAATTGGGTTTTCTTTTTTCTTATTTTTATGACTTGATGTTCCAACCTGTGTTCTGTATTTTGTATCAAAAAAGTATTTTTAAAAAATCTTCTAGGTTATTTTAAAACCGGTTGAGTTCTGAAAATGAGCACTTTGGAGTGACTTGCTTCTATCTTACTGGACTGTCATTGTCAATGACTGATCTTGATATGCTTCCTCTACTGAGGGCAGAAACTGAGTCACCAAAGCAGCTGACATTTATATTCCCAGGACCGCCTCCCCACCGCAAAAAAAAATTCAGGATCTAGACTAAATAAACTGCAGCACGCTCACCCTGCCCAGTTTAATCCCTTCAGAAGAAATTGTATCTCTCAGTAAATGCTGAATGACTACTGCAAAAAATTGCCTCTGATCCTTTTAGCTCTTATGCTTTACTCTGTAACTGGGAGTCACTGGAAAAACAGAAATAAGTTACAGAGATTTTCATAGTAAAAATGCTTATAGGACAAAGAAAATCATAGTATGATGAAAATATGTATGCTTCAAAATTATCTGTAAAAGGGGAAATTTTAGGTTGTATATATGTTCTAGAATAAAAGTTTAAAAAACCGTACCACTAGACAACGCAGTGAACCCTAATGTAAACTATGAACTATAGTTAATAGTATAATTATAGCAATGTTGTTTCATCAGTTGTAACAAAAGTACCACACTAATGCAAAATATTAATAATAGGGAAAACTGGAAAGAAGAAGTATATGGAACCTCTGGTTTTCTGCATGACTTTTCAGTAAACCTGTAATTTCTCTCTCAGAGAGAGATGTATATACATACATATATATACATACATATCTGTAATGACAGCCTAAAATGAAGTAAAGTAAAGCCCACTTACTTGCTACTGGAATCCTCAAGCAAACACCCCTATTGGTAGGGAGACTAAACCTTCCTACTTTTCCTGGACCGCTTCCAATTAGGCCTTTTGTCTCGTCATAATTTTTAATAGCACTCCTTGCCTTTCTCTATTCCTTTTTAAACAATTAATTATATGATCTCTTCACCCCTGGGAAACCTAGAAACCTTGGGTAATATTTAAGTTTAGAAAACCCAAAGATATATAGTAAAACGAGGCCTGAAGCCTTCAGTTAAAGGGAGAGAAAGGAGCTAGAACTGCACTGTACTGCCACTGGCCGTATGAGGCTACTTAGATTTGAATTAATTAAAATTAAGTAAAATTTAAAATTCAGTTCATCAGTCACACTACCCACATGGTCAATAGCCACAGGTGCCTACTGGCTACTATACTGGACAGAAAAGATAGAGAATATTTCCATCATCAAAGAAAGTCTCTCGGACATTGCTGGTCTGGAGTCACTTTGAAGTTCTTTACATACAATGATTACATCCATCAAAGACCCTAGAGTGAAGTTGGGCAATCCAGCCCACAGATTAGTCTGACCTGCAACAAATTCTGTAAAGTTTTACGTAGTGGCAGCAGATTAGGTTTCCTAAAAGTCATGCTTATTCCAGTTGTATGTCATTTCCAGAGACTTTCTGAAGATTTCAGCTTTGTCCTCACAACCTACGAAAAGAATTTTAAGCTGCTAGAAATACAATAAAATCGGTTTATTCCACTAGCTAAGCACTTTAGCAGTAGTTTAAGATTACTTTGTTATACATTCCTCTTGAAATTTGACTGATATTTGTAAAGTCCTTTGCAGAATTCCTTTGCCTTTCAAAATCCTTTCTTGGTTCTTATTTTCAGATGGCGTTTATTCTTTACATGTCTGTCCTGTCTGTGGATTTCTGAAGCTTTCTGCTTGCTACTTTGTGACACTGAAGGGGATGTTTTTCTCCCCCGTAGCCTAATTCTGCTTAATGTTTCTTTTTAAGTCCCACTTAAAACTATCGGATACTATAGAACATGATAGCTACACTCAATAGTTTAATAAATTAATTTTTCAGTCTTTGACTATTGATAGTACTTAATTTCTAAAGATACAGGATTAAAAACCAACTAATAGAACTAGCACATCATAAAAGGAGTTTGCAGTTATAGTAAGTCCTTAAATTTTATACAAAAATGTTCTTTCCCTGAGGAGTTTAATTATATAAATAAATTCAACATCAGCTGATTGGACTATTTTTGCCAGAACATGCCCACCTCTTGCAGCTTAGTATTTTATATGTCTATTGCTGATTGCAGGTGTGAACCATCTATTATTCATCTCTGAAATAGCAACTTTATTTTGGCATTTTCCGTATTTTTTTTTTATTGTTTGATTATTTAACATGAATACTAGACTATGCCTTGGGCATTCCAGGAACTCTTACAATAATAGCTTTTCTTAAGAGCCAAATTAAAATTAAAATGTATACTGGAAAATATGTATTCCACTGCAAGGGTGACATATTATTACATTCACAAAGAGCAAAGAAGACATTTTTATTTTCAGTTATTAATATTTATTAGGCCACTCTCTGAACTTGCCTGAATTCTATTACCCAAATGCACTTTGAAATATTTTGTTTTAAGTGACTGATGTCACTTTTATAGTACACAGTTAACAATAACTGTTCTTGGACTATTTCTAAAATATGTCCTTTACTCAAAAGAAAAGTAAGTTTTGTATATTTCCTTGAGGATTACCACCAAGGTTTCTCAAAATATTATTTTGTGGGATTGCACAAAATTGCTGTTAATGTAGTTTCAAAACTCATCTCTGGGAGTAGAAACTGCACTTATTTTTAACAAAAGCTCTATATTTTATTAATGATTCAATCCGAATCATTTTTATCTCTTTTTATACACTCAGAAATTAGTTTGTAAATGGATAGATGAAATTAGCAGGACAGTAAATTGATTGGTAAACAAACAAATTGATAAATTCAAGAATATTCCACACATTTACTTTTCACTCTATCATGGTAATTAGCCAATTTTCCTATCATTGTTTAAAAAATATTTTCTCAGGCACAGCATCAAAATATCCAGATTAAAAATAGGTTCACCAATTACCTGGTTATATTCCTTCAAAATATCAAACATCTGGATATTTGGGAATATCTGAAAGAATTGTCTGGCTGCTTACCCTTCATCCTACCACTTGGTATTATGTAGATGCTAAATGAGTATGAATCTTGGGCAAATTTCATGCAAAAATTCGTATATGTTTATTTATTTGAAATACATAAATTTGGGTTGCATGGGTGGTTCAATTGTAGAATGTTTGCCTTCGAGCAGGAGACCCAGCTTTGATTCCTGAACCATGCACCTAAAAAAAGAAAGAAAGAAATGTTTGAAAACAGCCATATATTTATAAAAGGGTTTCAGGAAAATACTTTTAAAAATACAAAAGAAATTGTATAACTTGTTTTCCATACTGAAAGACTGATTTCTCAGATACACACATCAAGGCAACATGTAAGAACTATGTAAAAGATGAGTCTTTCAGGAAAGAGCTCCATCCATACAGAGTCCAGTGCAAAGCTTACATGCTTCTTACCAGTATCTTTTTCAGGGAATTACTATAACTAAAGATCAAGGTCACTCTTAATGAGATATTCAACCATTGTTCTTTCATCAGCTTGTTTTATACAACCATGTTTTCTGTCAGTCATCAAGACATGAATCAAAATACCATACAACCTATTCTTCTTGTGAAGATAGCCAAGATATTATCCGATGGAGATTACTCATTATCTGGAAGAGAAATAACTGAGAAAATGTTGATTTTATCATGCTTTTTTATTTCCCAAGCCAAACCAGTGTTCTATGAAAGCACATAAATAAATAAGGTGTGGGGATAAAAACCCAAAAATTCTTTCATTGAAGCTGCCACCCAACTTTACCCTGGCACCATTGACTAAATCTACCTTCCCCAGAGCAGCTCAGGAAAGGTAGGGACAAGAAACATGACCACCTTTGTGTGTCCTTTGGCAGGCCATGTCACCTCTTTGTATTTGTTTCCTCATTGGTGAAATGCAGATGGTTATAGTAAAGACCTCACAGGTATACTATAAAATGCTAGCTATTATTACCCTCAAGTTGTCCAGGCTCTCCTCTGCCTTCCCAAAATTCCCTCTACTGCCCATCCTCTGCTCAGGGTAGACCGTCTCCTCTTTGTGCTCCACTTGCTGCCGTGGTGAGTGATGTGAGAAGAATACCCCTTTCCCTCTTCTTAGGGTGGGCTCCCAACTTCCAAATGTTTACAACCTTGCCTGCCTGTACCTGCTTCTCCAGAAAGCACTTGATGTTACCTCTTCAAGTTACTTCCTCACCACCCAGGTAGGCAAATTACTCAGAATAGCATCACTATTACTAGAACAACAATATTTTCCCCCAACCATGAGGCAGAAGATCCCTTCCTTCCACCTTGGGATGAATTTGCTGCCTTCTCAGGCATCCTCCCATGAAATCAGAAGACAGTGAGAAGCAGAGTTACCTCTTCTCTCCCCTCTCACCCTCCCCAACCCCTTGCAGAGTTCTGATCACAGACTCTTTAAAGTTCTTCCCAGGGCATCAGCTCATGCACTCAAAAAAAAAAATTATTGAGCTTCTACTCTGCACTAGACAGAGGGATAAAAGATAACGAGAAAGATAAATCCCTGCTTAGAGTCTTGAGGGGCTACCAGAAAAGTAGAAAGTCAATTACAGTGCAGCGTAATGCATCACATCAATAATAGAAGTCTAGGATGGTTTGGGCAGACCCAAGATCAGTATTTACATAGGAAGCAGCATTCAGGAATGCTTCCTGGAAGAAGGGGTATCCAAGTAGAGATCTAGTAGATAAGTAGGTATTAAGGTTGAGGTGGGTTGGGAATATTTAGGCAGAGGCAACTGCAATTGCAAAGAACCAGAAGTGAAGGTAGAACTGGAAAGTATGTCTATTGGTACAGGGAGAGGATGAAGGAAGTAGAGATTAGGCTGGAGAGAGAAACGAGAACCTGTAGTAATACTTCAGTAAAATACAGAAGTAAATTTATCAGATTAGTGCTTTAGATTCTAAAATCTAGATGATTCTGAAATTAGATGATTCTAATTGCAATAATAATTGTTATAATTACAGAATCTGCTGGGGGGCTGCATTCAGTGCTCTTCGGGCATAAAAACTGATAGGGCTTGAATATTTACTGGTTAGAGAGATAGAGTCACAGAGCAAGAGGAATCAGGGATAATACATCTAGATGCCTGATCACACAGGAGCCAGCTTGAGGCAGTTGTTGGAAATGTTGAGTTTGAGGGGTCACAGTGGAGCCCAGCAGGCAGGGGAATTCCCTGCTCTGATGTCTAGGAGAAGCATCTGGAATAGACACAAACTTTTGGTAGTCATCAACACAGATAAAATTGGTTTACAGAAGTCTACCCAGGTTGGGGGGGGGGGTGGTAGTAAAAAGAGAAGATTGCCAACATTGGGAGCAGCCAGGCAGAAGGAAAACCAGGAGAATCTAATATAAGAAGGTCCTTTAGATAGGAGAACAAGGAGATCATCAGTGACTTTGGAAGAAGTCCAGTAAAGGGAAAAGGATTTGAAGCCAGATTGTAAACAGAACACTTTTTGCGTTATCAGAATCTTTCACTCTAATGTGAACATAGATGAGGTGTCAAGAATTTCTTTATAACTATCAAAGCCTCAACTCTTCTAAAATAGCTCAGTTCTGACCAGGGAAGCAAAGAGCTATTGATGACATTTCATAGTTCTTGAGATGGATATGCAAATCAGACCTTACTGTAACCCTAGGCTGGGACATAAGGTTTTACAGTTTTCTTTGCCTTGTGTTCTTATTCTAAAAAGTAAGAATGGGACCATTCTTTTGACATTCCCTAAAATGCAGTTTCAGCTCTGAATCTTTCATAAGTTTCACTTCATGCTTCAGACAAGAACCCTACACAACTAGAGAAGAAGAGGTACGTGTTTGCCGTTGTGGGCTTTGTTAAATCTACAAGCTGTTTAATCGTCACCAGTTCTTAAATTTGCTGATGGCATCTCTGCTATTTTGGCAGAGGTGATGAGTCTTTGTTTATAAATCACTGAAGAAATTCTTGACAGCCAAGTCTATGACATGTTAAAGTAAAGGACGCTGCTCGAAGAACATTTTGTGGATCATTTCTCACATATTTTACAAATCAGCTAATATATTCCCTGCAATAATCTTTTTTGCTTTTTTTTTGTTTTGTTTTGAGGACAATTACTTGTGGTCACATTTTACTCTGAGGCTGCATTAAACAAGTGATTTCACTGAAGACGCACTTACTTTGCAGCAACTGATTTTTAACGTTTTTTTTATTATACTTTAAACTGAATCTCCTATTCATTGACCTGATTTAAAATATTCAAGAGCAATCGACATTTATTGGCACTTTATATAGTTATTCATTTCAAAATCTTTAATTTATGAAGGATTTTATACTCCCAGGAAAACAAAATCCCCAAATTTAAAGTTACCATATCAGTGCTCACAAAATCCTGGGAAGAAAGTTAACCATTTACAGACTTGCTTTTATCCAGAAGTTCTTGTTAGGGTTTTACAACTCTTATCACCTTAAAAGAAACTCCACAAAATCTTTGTGAACCTACTAGATCCTGAATGTGAAGACAAAAACCAGCATTAGAAGAGCAGCCCTATTCCTAGTGAATGAAACAGTGAGGCCACAGAACTTGTCTCAATGTCCTAAGTTAGCCTTGGTGAGCATCTGGTTGGCCCTACAGTAAGAACATCTCCAGACAGACTGTGCACAGGTGGAGCTGATTAACTACCCCATCAAGACTTGAAGGCAAGAAAATGAGACTAATCAGTGCTTCCAGGAACTCCCAGGTTTCCTTAGTCCTTGGCTGGTAGCCCAATCTGAGGTGAAAGAAGGGTGGAGGACTCTCGGATGTATAATTCCATAACTTACCTTGCAAGGCTTGCAGGGTCTACATAAAGTAGACACAAAGGCAAATCTGTATTATTGAATCAGATTTATGTGTTTCAGAGAAATAACCTTCATAAAACTTCCAAACAAGTAACATTAACACTTTTAATAGTGAACCAATTAATAGTGACCAATCTTTAAAGGCAGGTGAGGGCTGCCTGGGAGGAGACTCAGAGACCAAAAGGCTCTTGGTCACCTCAAAGATGAGCCTTAGGACCCTTGCTTCTAAGCCATATAGATGCTATATTTCTTCAGAGAGTCAGAAACCGGGGAATAGAATTTTCCAAACTGGGGATCAGGGAAAGAAATGCATGTCAGTAGTGTAAATCAACCCAACTAACCAACCCAAGGTAAGGACAGAAGTCAGGGGAAAAAACGTATCTGAGAACATAAGGGGACCATTTCAGCAGCCTTGAGAAACTTAATAATATTCCCAGAGACAGGGGTTCAGAGTGAATAAGGGACTGTCATCTCCGGAAATCACTTCCTATCACCTCTACCAGTTCAGGTTAAACACCTCCCTTCTGCATTCCTATATCAACATGTGCTTCCCACTATCTTATACTTAAAGTGGATTATAACTGGCCACCTACTTGTCTGGAAATACTTCAGCAACAGGATTTATTTCTTCATTATTGTATCTCTGGCATCTAGCACAGAGGCTGGCACATAGTGGGCACTCAATAAATGCCTGATGGGTGAGTGAATGAATGAATGGATGGATTCTTGAGTCCTACTCATCAGGCATGTCTCTGGCATCACTTGGGGAAGTAGCCACGTTTAGCTAATCTAGAGAGTTCCCGGTACTGGGTACATGAGGCTCCTGAATGCTGTCAGAGCTCTTAGTCCCAGCAACTGTTGACATCCACCATGAGTGTAGAGAGAAAAACATTGGAGACCTTGTAATCGCTGTCATCATGTAGTTAGGCTTTTCATCTCTGCCAGTTCCCTTCCGACAGAGTCAGTTCTCCACAAAGCCTAGCACAGTGCCCAGCACAAAGCAGAGGAAAGAATAAATGAGTCAATCAACCTGCCACCCTCTTTCCCTTCCATAGTAGTCCTTTGAAAAAATAATGGAACTCCTTAAGTACTACTTACATGAAATTTTAGACCTCACTCAGAGAAGGGGAGGCATGAAACATTTGGGTTTGACTAGAAGCCTAACACCAGGCACTAACAGTCTGCCTTATGGGCATAACATGTGTGAGTCGGAAGATCAATGCAAACCCCACCACTGTTTCCTCAGGTGGAAACAAGGGAAGATGGAGATTTTTCTCCACCACCACCCTTCTCACCAGCACTGCACTCCCCCCTCTGTTTCAATGGTTCTTAATGTTGACTGCACATCAGAATCACCTGAAGAATTTCAGGACATTTCTGAACCACACCCTGAACCCATTAAATCAGGATTTCTAGAGGTGGGAGCCAGGATTCAATATTTTTTAAAGCTGCCCCACTGATTGCAATGAGCAGCCAAGCTTGAGAAGCACGGCTGTCTCTACAGTCAATCAAACTGTCTCTTCAGTTCACAGTCTGCTGAGCCCTTTCCACCCGGCGCACCGTTTGGCTGCTGGCCGGATCCATCCATCTGTTTGGTGGCAGCAGCAGGCACCGCGGCTTCTGTTTTCTAATCATTCTTATCTCAGCATGCTCATATGCAATGTTTTTACCCTGATTTAGAGGACTGGAACAAGACTTTTGCAAGATTTTATAACTCATGGCAGCACCACAACCGCACCTACATTTCTTTATAAGTGCATATGTGTTTGTGTGTATATATATAGATATATTCCACCCGAAGTTTAACTTTGCGTTAGTTATTTCTTCATGCTCAGAAAATTGGACGTGCACACTTCCTTCAGTTTCCAGACAAGGCTCCAATTTAGGTTTGTGGTCTCTTCCACCCTCTAGTGGTATTACTAGAGCATATCAGTATTATGCAATTGGTTTACTTCCCTTAGACTTTGCTTCTTAGTTACCAAGCACATCAGAGATTAGTTTTAAGGGTCTTTTGCTCTTTACTGCTGCATTCACATTTCAGTGGTACAATTTACCCTCATAAAAATAAGAAACCAATGAGAGTGTAACTTGCTACTCCGCCTTTTGTTGGTCCTTCAAAGGGCTTTCCAACCATGCCAGTAAGAACAGGCCATTCACTTAGCAAAGTTTCATTGAAGACCTACTATGTGCCAGGCACCTGTGAGTGAAAAGAGCCATAACATGCCCGAGTAACTTTTCTTGTTGTCGTGTTGTGTAAAACTGTTCAGATCTTAATGTTAAGAAAATGGTAGAACATTACATTTAAGAGCCCAGCACTGCAACCAGGCTGGTTCAAATCCCAATTCCACACTTACGGATCTTTAACCTCATGCAAGTTGCTTATCCTCTGTGTGCCTCAGTTTCCTCATCTGCAAAATGAGATGACAACTGCACCCTTCTCATTGGGTTATATTGTAAAGTGCTGCCTAGTATTATCATCTTAATCATTAAATGTATTTTAACAGTTTCTAATTTAATTCTAGAATGATTTGCTCAAACATCCTTTCTACCAGGCAGTATGTTAGATCATATTCATCTTCTTTTATAAACAGGTTAGAGGTCACCAAGACCTTCTGCCTCCTCTTCCCCAGAGCAGTTCATGGACTTTCTGGGCTCAGAGCAGTGCCTCATCCTTCTTCTAATCTAGACCAGGGGTCAAGAAATTATTAGCCGGGGGCCAAAATCCAACCTAATGCCTGTTTTTCTAAATGAAAGTTTATTGGCACACATGTGTGCTTATTTGTTTATTTATGTATTGTGTATGGCTTCTTTCATGCTGCAGCATAAAGCTCAGTGGCTTTAACAGAGACCATATGACCTAAAACAAAATATTTACTATCTGCTCCTTTCCAGAAAAATTTGCTATCCCTTGTTTAGACTTTGGGTTACACTGGATCTATGCCCAGCTGTGCTTAGACAGTTGAGACACATAAATTTCAGGCTAACCTATGTGAGAACCAAGAGTGAAATCAGCTTCCACTCTTCCACCTGCCAACCTAGGAACCTGCTAAGCCTCAGTTCTCTCCTTCTCTCCCTCTTGTAGTTAAAAACCTTCGTATCTGAAATGCAGTGGTGTTGGCAGGAGAAAAAAATGAAGGACCTTTCAAAATCAGAGTCTGACAGCTACTTTCAGCCTTTTCCTTAATTTTCAGTACCCTCACACCTGTCTTGAAATATAAAATTGTTTTATTTAGTTTCCTCCCTAAAATAACCAGGAGATACTCTCTCCTATTCCAGAAAGCTAATTTTGTAGCTTTTAGCTAATTTTGTAGCTTTTTACTTAGGATACTACCTGGTAAACATGCATTTAAAGTAAAACTGACAATGAAACTACATGTATATCCTACTATATACTACTACTACTATATACAGTGAGACTAATGTGTAAATCCTACCACTGGGGAAAAGTAGGCAGAGGTCCCCAAAAATTGCAATAATAATAATAAAAAAAAACATTCTAATTACTGAGAGTGGGAAAGCCATATAAGACTTGGACTGATTCCTTGAAAGGACCCTTTGAGAGAATGAAGGTGGCCTGGCCAGGTTGGGGGGAGGAGTGCATTAAAAGCATGGATCCTTTGGGAAGATTAGAGTATGTCAGAGTGTACAGGGAGCAGGTGTTGGTGAGATAATAGGACATTCTAGACATTCTCTTGTCAGTCCATGAGGTTCCCTGCATATGATTCACTCTGTGATGCTTAAAGGAGCTTAAAGGAGTGGTAAGAAATGGGCCTTGACATCCACAATAACTTGCTTCTTACTAGCTGTGTAACCCTTGTCGAGTTTACTCAACCTTCTGAGCTTTCACTTGACCCAAATCAAATGTAGAAACTTCTTAGGGTGTAAACAACCTAATGCAGGTAAAGTGCTTTGCATAACACCAGCCGTCCAGCAAGGACAGCACTACTGGAGGCTACTCAAGAGTAAGTTGAGGACAGTAGGTTCTGTGTCTAGCTAATGTTCATGTCCCCAGCATCCAGTTCTGCGTTTAGCAGGTAGATACTGGGTGCCCAGGTCAGGATTACTGTGTGGTAGAGACGGAAGACAGTTTGACATCCCAGTGATGAGCAGAGAAATAAGGAAATGCTGCAAGGGACAACAGTGGCAGGGCTAAATACTTAGCTTAGTCTCTCAAGTTTCCATTTTCTGCCTTTTGATTTTGACCATAAAAATCATGTCCAGGGAGTGCAAGGATAGTTCAGTGGTAGAATTCTCGCCTGCCATGCAGGAGACCCGGGTTCGATTCCCGGCCCATGCACTTCCCAAACAAACGAAGTAACCAACAAAAACAAACAAGCAAGCAGAAGATTCAACAAATGGTGCTGCAATAACGGGATACTCACATGGAAAAAGAATAAACTGTGATCCCGCCATACAGCATACAAAAAATAAAAAAAACATGTCCATTCTCTGGAGAAGTGAGAGCAGCAGAGAGAGACTGGGATAGGGATAGAGAGGCTGTGGGAATTTAATGATATAGACATCTCGAGTCATTGATGCCCATGAGCAGGGATTTGTGACTTTCAGTCACAAAGGTCATCATGTGATGGTCACAAGTCAGGATCCCAGAGAGCATCCCTCACACCCAGCCTTCCTCAGAGCCAGCCTGCACGTATGGTTTTAGAGACACTTCTAGCAGTCCCCTGGGAACAGAAAACTAAGGTTTTATTATTTCAGGCTTAAACCACATATATTCTTCCACGTTTCCCTGGTGGCCATAAGGTACTTCATGAAAGTCATTCAGCCAGCTTAATCATCATCACAATGAGCTCTCTCTTTGCCCTCCTCTCCACAGTTTCCTTTTGTGCTCTCTCCCTCTCCTTGTCTCTCTCTATTTGGTACTTAGTAGGCTCCAATAACATTTATTCCTTCCACTTTCAATGTTTTTACCTTGCTTCTTACATCCTCATTCTGATGCCTTATTGTTTGTGATTTAGTCGCTTTGTGAGATTCCAGTTATATATATTCTCAGGATTTTCTGAAGCAGTTTGACTTAAATGACTCTTTTCTGAACCAGGCAGGACCCTGAATGAATAAACATTTATTTTACATTAAAAGGTTATTTTTTATTTGTGGGGAAGAGCCAAAGGCTTATACTCTCCCTGAAATGTGTCTAGAGATTTTGAATCTATTCTAAGGCATTCGTTTAGTAAGAGTCTGCTTTATCACAAAAACACAGGCAACCTTGAATAAGTATAGAGTAACCAATCCTATTCATTTCTTCAACTTGCATTTATTGAACCACTAATAGTTCCTGGAGATTGTGTGCGATGCTAGGGTAAAAAACATGATCCCTAACATCAGGAAATCCCAGTGGGTAAGAGACACTGCCACACATATGGTTATATGACAGCAGTTGAGAACACAGAGAAATTCCTTCTACCTCCATGGAGGTGGTCAGTGATGGTTTCCTAGAGAAGTCGATGCTTGAATGAATCTGGAACAGATAACATTTTAGGTAGAGTGCAAAGGGAGACTCCTGAGGAATGAGCATGCTGGTACCAAGTAAATCTTCAGGGCTAGAGTGTGGGCTGCGTGCAGAGGAATGAATGGAGATGCACATTTGGAAGGAGAAGGGTAGGAGCTGTCCATCCATTACTCTTTACCCTCTCCACTTACCAACCCCAGTCTCCCCTGGTCAAGCTTCTGAACAAACAAACCTTTCTCATTCATTCAACTCTATGCAAGGTGTTGGGATATCAAGAGCAGAAGACACAGACCCTGAATTCACAGACCTCACAGAGGCAGCAGAGGAGACTGATAGATAAGTAAATTATAATATGTGGGCGGGCCACGGTGGTTCAGTGGCAGAGTTCTCACCTGCCATGCCGGAGACCCGGGTTTGTTTCCCAGTGCCTGCCCATGCAAAAAAAAAAAAAAATTTAATAATAATATTATGGTCTGTTTGGTATTAAAATATAGATACTAGAAAGTGATTAACTGTGTTGGAGGAATCATGGAAATTTCCATAAAAAAGTTGACTTTAGAGATGAGTCTTAAAGATTTCCTAGTATTTCAGGAAGAAGAAACAGCATATGCATCAATTGGCATCTTTGTGGACCTGCAGATATTTCATTGTTGCCAAAGCCTCAAGTTCCAAGGAGGGAGTGCTGGGTTTGAGACAAGAGAGGTACACCAAAGCCAGCCCAGAAACAGCTTTCTAGAATGTGCTAAGGAGTTTAGCAATTACCCAGTAGGCCAGGGAAAGCCAATGAAGGATTTTAGGGAGGAGGTAATATGATCCTATTTCATTTTGAAAGGTTTAGTCTTCCCAAGGCTATAGCAGTGCAAATGGAAAGGAGCTCTGAGATTTGTTAAAACATGCTTGGTTTGCCCATAGTAAAATGACTGGTCACCATCCTTAATATAAATTGATTTCAAAATGCTTACGCTATTTCTTCCACATTTACAAAGCATATTACCTGATTTAGAATTTTCACACCTCACCTCACACCTCTTTAATGTTTTTGTTTTCAACCCTCAACAAAGCCCATTCGGTAAATGTATTTGATCTTCATCTTAGAAAAGTTAATCTTTAGGAAATAAGATGATTTCATACACTCAGTAGTGCACTGGTAAATAACCTTTTTAACCGGCTCTCCAGGAGGGAAATGCCTTCATTTGTAGCAGCGTCGATTTCCACGGTGTAAATACTCCTACCATAGCTAATTCCAAGCTATCAACATGATGTCACAGAGTAAGAAGTTGGGAAGAGATGTGCAATAGCATTTCATTATACACTATTGTAAACACACAGATAAAATAGGTATGAGGAACATAAAAGCAGAGAGAGTAACAGTAACATAATTAGGAGATAAATTTTGAGTGTGTATTGCCTTTCTTTTTTTATTTATTTATTTTTGGGAGGTATGGGCAGGCACCGAGAATTGAACCTGGGTCTCCAGCATGGCAGGCGAGAATTCTGCCACTGAGCCATGGCGCATCAACCGGTATTACCTTTTAGTATAATTTATTTGGTTGTATATTAATATAACTTAATTTTTAGTAATGACTGTGCTTTATAACCAGCAAAATTCCAAAAAATATAACAGTTGGCCCTCAGGAGTCAGTATAAGCTGACATCAGCCTATCACTGCATATACTCCTCTTTTCCAAATAATCTAAATGATATTTATTAATCCAGTTTTCACTGCTTAATCATAGTACATGAAAGTGGGAAAATCTGTAAGTGAAGCACTGGTAGGAAAGCAGTGGTATGATATGTTAAAAACAGATGGTAATTTAAAAAAATAGATGGTAAGCTTATAAAGAATTTTAAAATCAACTTTGCTTACCTAGCATATGACCATTCTGAAAAAATGTAAAAGATGATCAGTTTCCTATTTAAAATTGATCAAACTCATAAGTGATGGACTTTCTTTCATTCAACTAGCTCATTAATGGTTAATTATGTAGATAAAAATAAAATTACTTAAGGAATATCTGCAAAAAAATATTACGACTGAGGGAAGACTAGAGTGCAATATTGTCCATTGAATACTTCAAACTGTACCTTCTGTTAGAATATTTATGAAAGGAAAAGAGAATTCTCTAACAAGGAAGAAGGACAGGCCTTTATTAGGACAATAAAGATAATCCAATTTAAGGGTATGTGGGTCTACCCTGCTCAGATGTGGCAGGCTCCACAAATGCCTGAGCTACAGCCAGGGAGACCACAGTCACTTACACCCGTCATGTAGGGTGGCTTCTGCCACCACGGGTGAGAAAATCCTGCCAAAGATGCTAGTCAGCCTTCTCAACACCACCGGAAACCAGGAGGTAGTGAGGGATGAGAACCAGATAGATTTGAGTGAGATCCTGGCTTTGCTTCAAACCTGTTGCTTGCCTTGGGACAAGTCATGTCTCTGAACCTCAGTTTCCCTAAATTTAAAAGGGTAATAATAATATCTCATCAAGGGCTGTTAGGAAGAATTAGAGATAAGGTAAATAAAATACTTCACACAACAAGTGCAGACTGCTGTTATTGACAATACAAGCAATCACAACCACAACAAAAATCTAGGGCTGCATAAAAGTCAACTTCCTTTTTTCTTGCCCACCCAGGTCCCTAGAAATCACCCCTAGCTACTTTAACAATAAGCAAGGGAGGGTTCTGGGCTGTAGATTAACTTTTTCTTGGTTGTATTCTTAATATTACCCAGATTAGAGGATCTTTTCTTTATCTCTTTTTCTTTCCTCTTTTATTAAGCAACTATTTCTTGTGCACATACTGTATGTGAGGAACTGTGCTAGTCTCTGGATATGTGGATACACAATGATGAATAATAATAGTAATATTAGCAGCCATAATAGAAGTAGTGGTAAAATAATAGTTAATGTTTGTTAAGCGCAGACTGTTGAATGAAACAGGCCTATCCCCTGCCTTCACATAACTTACAGTCAGATGAGAGAAGACTGATGTTCACAAAATAATCACTAAGGGCCAGAAATTTCACAGAAAATGTAGTTTCACTATTATTCTCAGTTTTTCAAAATGGGAGACTTAGCTCCAACCAAGCCTAAATGCTGGTAAACAAAGGCAGATAGTAAGAGGTCAAACGGCAACATAGTTTTCCATTAGTTTTTGCTGAATAACTTTGCTTAAATGTCTTTGCAGACAAAGAAAGGGGAAAAAACTATCCTGATTCAAGAAGAAATTGGTGAAAAGAAAGTGGTAGAGAATGGAAGTAAAAAATTATGGATAAAAGTCATTCAGGGGGCAGGCCATGGTGGCTCAGCAAGGCAGAATTCTCACCTGCCAGGCCAAAGACCTGGGTACGATTCCCAGTGCCTGCCCATGCAGGGGAGAAAAAAACAAGGAAAAGTCATTCAGGAATGATTAGTATACAAGTATTTGAAGTGAATAATACAATTAGGAGCTGGCGTTTGGGGCTTTTTAACCAATGAAATAATTTGGATTCCTCATAATCAGCTATCACTGAGGTGGGTAATGGGTAATTTCTTTTTAAACGCTACAGGTTTTCCTGATCTTCCCAATTCCACAAAGGGACAATAAATCTTGGTACCTAGAGCCTCAGTGATTGATTCGCAGCCTGGGTCCATGAGTTTAGCATTAGTGGTATATGAGCCATTTAATCACTGAAAAACAACAGGTTTAGCATTACCTGCAATACAGACTAATTAAAATGTTATGCTTCTTTGCTTTCATCAGGAATTATATCAAGTTTCTGCAATAAATGGTTATCTCGGCAGATTGACTATAGATGACATCATGGAATTTCTTGGTGAAATGCTGTTTTAAAACATGAGATCCATGTTTGGGGAGGTATTGTAATAAAAAAAAAAAAGATCTCTGATTCTGAGAAGCTTGGACACCCAAGCTTAGTCAAGTATGTTACATGTAAAACAAAAGGAACTTGCTAACTTGTACTTCTAACTTGTACTTCTGGGGATCGCAAGGAAAAGGCAAAATTGCATTTTGACTTCAATTGTAATTCCTTTAGAAAGGTACAGCGTTTAGTGGGGTTTTGTCTGTTTTTCTCTCAAGGTGTGTCTCACATGAGATGTTCTTAAATTGTCCACTCTAATCTCAGGTTTTTATGTTGCATTTCTGTAAGAGCATAAAACAATTGAATGTATGCCTCCCCCCGCTCGCCCTCCCCACACACACACTTTTGCCTATTTCCACTAATACACTATTTTGGTGACTTCTAAAAGCTAAAGTTATAAGACTAATGTGTAATGTGTTGCTCTACAGAATTATGAAATTTCATGTTGCAAAACGAAAGTTTAAAGAAACATTACGCCCATATGATGTAAAAGATGTCATTGAACAATATTCAGCTGGTCACCTGGACATGTTGTGTAGAATCAAAAGTCTTCAAACACGGTAAGCAATAAAAATGTTATTCTTTGTAAATAGGCATAGAAAACATCTGGGAGGAGCTCTCTTGTAGAGAAAAATTCTGAATTACATATTTCTAATTCATTCTTAATGGACAACCAGACTTTTGGTTTTAACATAGAATTTCTTTATGGATGTAAATCAGGCCTTGAAAGCCTCTGGTTTCCTCATCAGTAAAAATGTAATGTTAGTGCTTGCCTTACAGGGTTGTCATGAAGATTCGGTGAGTAAATATACCTAACTCATAAAACATGATATACCAGGCACTGATTGCTCAATAATGTTAATGGTTGTTAATGTCATTTGAGTTGTTGCTTTGCTGCTGTTATTTTTGTTATTATCTAAATTCTAACCATTCTTTAAGAATAAGCTAGTCTTTCTCTTTCATTTAAGTTTTATGGACTATTCCACCCACAAAGATATACCTTTTCCTTCTCTGACTTCCTGCAGTATTTAGAGTCTACTACAGAACATAAAACCACTCACTATCTTGCTAGTCGAGGTCCAAGAAGTAGTCATTGGATCTTGTACCGTTTCTTGGTTTCAAAATGTGTTCTTCCTGACTAGGAAAGGGGCCTTCTCTTCATTCATGTCCTATATAGTGTTAGATATACACTTCCAATGAGTATCTGGAGTGATTATGTTAACCGCAACAATATGTGTCATCTCAAAGCCAAGATATTTATCAAGTCAGTTTTTAAGAGTCTTGCTTCAAATTTACATGTTTGGTAGTGCATTATCTCATTTAACTTATATGATCAGTGTATTCAAACACAATAACTACATGGACTCTTGAATAGGGAGTGAGATCTTATTGGTTTGTACAGGTTAGTGTGATGCCCTTGATACATCCCAGAGTAATTTGGGAAGAGAATAAAAAAGTATTTGCAAAGTCCCCTTGAGGAATTGAAAGAAAGGAGGAAACATTAAACTTCCCCATTTGGGGAATTCCTGATATTCTTGCAAGCAGTGGGGACAACCGATTTAATAGGTAAAACCTCAATCTTGGGGTTCACCTCTATGAAACGTATTCCTGCAAAGGATAGGCTAAGCCTTCTGATAATTATGCTTAAGAGTCACCCCCAAGAACTTCTTTTGTTGCTCAGCTGTGGCCTCTCTCTCTAAGCCAACTTGGCAGGTGAACTCACTGCCCTCCCTTCTACGTGGGACATGACTCCCAGGGTATAAATCTCCCTGGCAACATGGGACATGACTCCTGGGGATGAGCTAAGACCTGGCATCAATGGGATTGAGAAAGCCTTCTTGACCAAAAGGGGGAAGAGAGAAATGAGACCAAAAAAAGTTCCAGTGGCTGAGAGATTTCAAACAGAATGGAGAGTTTGAATTGAATTGAATTGAATTGAATTATAATCTGGAGATTATAATTATACATTATATAGCTATTTCTTTTTAATTTGTGGTGTATTAGAGTGGCTAGAGGGAAGTACCTGATACTGTTGAACTGTATCCAGAAGTCTTTGTTCTTGAAGACGATTGTGTAACTATATGGCTTTTACAGTGTGATGTGTGATTGTGAAAACATTGTGGCTGATGCTCCCTTTTTCCAGGGTATGAACAAATGAGTAAAAGATTAAGGACAAAAAAATTAGATAAATAATAGGAGGGGGATAAAAGGGGTAAAATTTGGGATAGATTGCAATACTAGTGGTCAACGAGAGGAAGGGGTAAGCGGTATGATTAAGTGTCATCCTGGGAAGACACTTAATAAAATATCTATTGATCACTTATAGAAATCAACATTTGTCCATTCACTCATTCTTTCATTCAGTAAGTAATTACTTTTAATGCAATTTTACTGAGATATATTCACATAGTACATAATCATCCAAAGTATACAATCAATGGCTCACAGTATCATCATATAGTTGTACATTCATCACCACAATCAATTTTAGGGGTGTGGGTTTTTTCTTTTTTTCTTTTTATTTCTTTTACTGGAGTGATGCAGATGTTCTAAAAATGATCGAAGTGATGAATACACAGCTATATGAAGATATTGTGAGCCACTGAGTATATACTTTGGATGGCCTGAATGGTGTGTGAAGATACCTCAATAAAAATATTTTTTAAATACATATATAAAAAAGAGGGCAGTGCAACGGTGGCTCAGTGGCAAGAATTCTCGTCTGCTGAGCTGGGGACCCGAGTTCAATTCCTGTGAGCCTGCCCATGCAAAAAAAAAAAAAAAAAATGCCAATATATAAAAGAATTTTGCTTTACTACTGGGCACTTGTATTTGCGATTGAATAGTTCTTAAAATGTAAGCATTGAGTCTTAAAGCGGTTTGTTTCACTATAGCTCACTTAGGCCAGTATGAAATACATCCTGGGAAGACACTTAATAAAATATGTATTGATCACTTATAGAAATCAACATTTGACCATTCACTCATTCTTTCATTCAGTAAGTAATTACTTTTAATGCAATTTTACTGAGATATATTCACATAGTACATAATCATCCAAAGTATACAATCAATGACTCACAGTATCATCTTATAGTTGTACATTCATCACCACAATCAATTTTAGAATATTTTCATTACTCCAGAAAAAAAATAATAAAAAGAAAAAAGAAAACCAAAACATTTCACACCCCTTATGCCCCCCATTATTTATTTTTCTTTATTTTCTTACTCATCTGTGCCAGTTTGAATCTATTAGGTACCCCCAAAAGCCATGTTTTAATCCTGGTTCAATCTTGTGGGAGCAGACATTTCCTACCTCATTTATTGAGGTATCTTCACACACCATTCAGGCCATCCAAAGTGTACCCTCAGTGACTCAAATACAATACAATATAATATTGAATCTTTTAATCTTGATTCAATATTGTTGGGCGGAAACTTCTGATTAGATTATCTCCACAAAGATGTGGCATGCCCAGTTGTGGGTATTACCTTTTAATTAGATGAGAAGTGACTCCACCCATTCAAGGTGGGTCTTGACTAGTTTACTGGACTCCTTTCAAAGGGGAAACATTTTGGAGAAAACACAGAGCCAACAGAGAGAGCCGATGTAGACATTTGGAGATAGAGATAGAAATAGCCTGGGTGCTAAGCAAGAACTCACAGAAATAGCCAGAACCTGAAGAGAAGAAATCTCCAGCCCCAGCAGATGCTAAGCCAAGAGATGAAACCTGGAGTAGCTAAGTGAATACACACAGATGCTCACAGAGGAAACCACTGGCATCAGAAGCTGGAAACAACAAACAGGGAACAAGGACCAGCAGATGCCAGCCATGTGCTTTCCCAGATCACTCTTCCTTGAGCCAAGGTATCTTTCTCTGGATGCCTTAGTTAGGACATATTTATGGCCTTACAACTGTAAACTTGTAACTTAATAAATTCCCTTTTTAAATGAATAAATTCCGTTTCTGGTATATGGCATTCCAGTAGCTTAACAAACTAATATATCATCTGTCCATACACTGGCTAAAGGGGATGTCAGTCACAAGGTTTTCACAAGCACACGGTCACAACATAAAAACTATATAGTTATACAATCATCTTCAAGAATCAATACTACTGGATTACAGTTCAACAGTTTCAGGTATTTCCTTCTAGCTCTTCTAATACACTACAAACTAAAAAGAAATATCTACATAATACATAGGAATAACACTACAAACTAAAAAGAAATATCTACATAATACATAGGAATAACCTCCAGAATGACCTTGCAACTCTGGTTGAAATCTCTTAGCCACGGAAACTGTATTTTGTTTCATTTCTCTTCCCCCTTTTCATTAAGAAGACCTTCTCAAACCCACAATGCCAGAGTCAGGCTCATCCCTCATCCCTGAGACTCATGTACCTTGTTGCCAGGGAGATTTATACCCCTAGGAGGCACGTCCTATGTAGGGGGGAGGGTAGTGAGTTTATTTGCAGAGTTGACTTAAAAGACAGCCCATATCTAAGCAAAAAAGAAGTTCTCTTGGTGGGGTCAGGATGGTAAATCAAGCATAATTATAAGTAGGCTTAGCTTCTCCTTTGCAGGAATAAGTTTTGTAAGGGCAAGCTCTAAGATTGAGGGCTTAGTTTATTAAATTTGTAGTCCCTAATACAGCAAATAATTATTAAGCCCATTTCCCACAGAGCTTGCAATTAATAGAGCAGAGGTCATGACATGTGATAAACAATTTCCATATTTCTGTGCAAACAAAATGAACTGGAAAATTGGGTCAATAACCCTGATCATTTTTAAATTCAAAAACACATGAAAAAGAAAGTCATTCACCTTTAGGCTGATCGAGTCTGCATGGAGATTATTTTAACTCATCCTGTGGTAACATTACAGCCTTCCAAGTCCTTAATGGAGTACTTTGCATAGCTCCCACGTTTGTTTGTTTGTTTTGTTTTGTTTTGTTTTTGGTATGCTATATGGTGGGAGTCACATTTCATTCATTTTTCCACGAGTATCTCATTAGTACAGCACCGTTTGTTGAATTTTTGTTTGTTTGGTTTTCTTTGTCTGCTTGTTTGCTTTGGGAAGTGCATGGGTCAGGATTCGAACCCGGGTCTCCCACAAGGCAGGTGAGAATTCTACCCCTGAACTCCCCTTGCACCCACACCGCAGGGTTTTTATAAAGTTGAACTGCCACAGAATTTACAGAACTAGTTTTAAGTTTCTAGCTCACGTAGTGTATATTCTCCAACTAGATTATAAATTCCAAAGCACAGGGATTATAACTTTTCACTTATTTCCCACATGTCAGGTGTGCAATAAATACTCATCGAACAAACTTCTTAAAACCACAAAATAAGCATAATTATAATTTTCACGTATTTTGAAGTGGTTGACTTCAAGAACTGCCCAGTCAGAGGTGGAAACAGACAAATATCTGGCCTACAGCCTTCTTCATCTTCAGCACTCATAATCAGATCTCTTCTTTCTCTGATAGCGTTGATCAAATTCTTGGAAAAGGGCAAATCACATCAGATAAGAAGAGCCGAGAGAAAATAACGGCCGAACATGAAACCACTGATGACCTCAGTATGCTCGGCCGGGTAGTCAAGGTTGAAAAACAGGTACAACTCAACTATACTAATTAACTGTTCTGTTTTTGTTTTTTTATATTGGTTAACTTGTTAGCCAGATTTTTAAAACATCAGAATTATAGGCAATTGTATGTATTTTAGTGATAAATATATTTTAAAAGGATTAAGAGCAAAAAGAATTAATGAAATCAAATTTTTTAATTTCTGTGTGGACAGTGTTCTCTAAAATATTTTTGGATTTGCATATAAATGAGAGAAAATTCCATCTCATCAATTAAAACTTGTACTGGAAGCCACTGTAGATTTTCATTTGTGTTTTGGTTATTTTAATTATCTCTCTTTTAGGTCACTCTTTTTAAAAATAAAACAAGACCTCATTGTAATTATGATTTCACATTTGACGTTTGTTACAAAGAAAATTTTCCAGAAATAAAATTTATCCCCCAATTTAATCATAAATATTCTGAAGCGTATTTAACCTTTATTTTGAAATTCAGAAACACTTAGGTTGATTTTAACGCCTTAATCTCATTACAGAATAAGTTCTTTACCTGTAAAATTCCAGAATGTCTTCATTGAAGAAGTTTAGGAAGGACAATCTGGTTTGGAAGCGGAATCTTGAAGTTACATTAGTATAGTACTTATATGATTTTTATAACATCAATTGTCCATTTTAAAGAAATGGGGAAAGGAAATTCTGATGGGGAGTATATAAAGGCTAAAGCATCCCTTTCCCCCTAAATTCTCCTTTGGCCCTGCACAGCTAGATTGTACATTCATAGAGCATCTCAACAGCATTGCACTTTATACTCGTAATATTTATTTAACCGTATTAACACATTCTGGTTTCATTTTTTAATTCTGGAAGTAAAGCCTATACTTATTAACAAGGTGTTCCCATGTGTAACCATTTTCCCCATTTCTAGGTACAGTCCATTGAGTCCAAACTGGACTGCCTACTCGACATCTATCAACAGGTCCTCCGGAAAGGCTCCGCCTCAGCCCTCACTTTGGCTTCATTCCAGATCCCACCTTTTGAATGTGAACAGACATCTGACTATCAAAGCCCTGTGGATAGCAAAGACCTGTCCACTTCTGTACAAAACAGTGGCTGCTTATCCAGATCAGCCAGTGCCAACATCTCGCGAGGCCTACAGTTTATTCTGACACCAAATGAGTTCAGCACTCAGACCTTCTATGCGCTTAGCCCTACTATGCACAGTCAAGCAACACAGGTGCCAATGAGTCAAAGTGATGGCTCCACATTGGCGGCCACAAACAACATTGCAAACCAAATAAATGTGGCACCCAAGCCAGCAGCCCCAACAACTTTACAGATCCCGCCTCCTCTCCCAGCCATCAAACATCTGCCCAGGCCAGAGACCCTGCCGTCAAACCCCATAAGCTTACAGGAAAGCATTTCTGATGTCACCACCTGCCTTGTTGCCTCCAAGGAAAATGCACAGGTTGCACAATCAAATCTGACCAAGGACCGTTCCCTGAGGAAAAGCTTTGACATGGGAGGAGAAACTCTGTTATCCGTGCGCCCCATGGTGCCCAAGGACTTGGGCAAATCTTTGTCTGTACAAAACCTAATCAGGTCAACAGAGGAACTGAATATACAGCTTTCAGGGAGTGAGTCAAGTGGCTCCAGAGGCAGCCAAGATTTCTACCCCAAATGGAGGGAATCCAAATTGTTTATAACTGATGAAGAGGTAGGTCCCGAAGAGACAGAGACAGACACTTTTGATGTCATGCCACCACCTGCCAAGGAAGCTGCTTTTGCATCAGACTCTCTAAGGACTGGAAGAGCACGATCATCTCAGAGCATTTGTAAGGCAGGAGAAAGTACAGATGCCCTCAGCTTGCCTCATGTCAAACTGAAATAGGTTCTTCATTTCTTTCTAGGCATAGCAATTCCTTTAGCCATACATATCATTGCATGAACTATTTTGAAAGCCCTTCTAAAACGATGAAATTGCAAAAATCAGGAAAGAACATGAGAGGCAGTTTATAAGCCCATTATCTTTTAGTTGCATGCAAATGCATGTTAAGGGATGGTTGAAACTCCAAGGTACATCAACATTAACCCATTCATTTAGTTACGTACCTTGAGTTAAAAATTCTGAGAAACCAAACACTGCTGATGCTATGGAGTGTTTGTAAATGCCAAGATTAGGTTGTTTAGAAGATTTGACACCATGTTTTGAAATTATGGAAGTCGGCACCTTCAAATTTCAGGCATTTCTGCTGTGTGATTAAATACAAAATACATTTTCAAAATTAGGCTATAATTGTATATTTAAACACAGTGGCTACCAACAGCTGCTAGCAAGGTATCAAGTAAAACAGAATTTGGGAATAATAGAAATGGCTGCTTATTTCAAGATATATTTGCCAATCCATTCCTATTCAGTCATTTTATTATTAATGTAATTTGAATGTCAATTTGTGTGCTTTTGGTGATTTAGCGCTGTGGCAAGCAATTTTGCACATCATTTTCATGTTGTTATTTATGATGCGAATGTTCAATTAGGAAATGTGCAAATAACGAAATCTAGAGCTGGGCCGGGGGTCAAATAAACTATTTGACATATTTGACTTTGTGAAAATATATTCCATAGTGGCTGCATCAGCTTTGTAAGTGGTAAGTGCTACACAAGCAGATGAACCACTAATAGGTAGGACAGCCAGTGTGATTGTGTGGATTTCTTGTTATGGCGCCAACCCCAGACTTCCTGATTCTGCCCACATAAAAGGGAAATGTAAGAAGCTATTCTTGGTAAACTCACATACATGGAGGACATTGGGGAATGGGAGTTTGAGTGGAGACTGAGATGGGAAAAGGCTTGAAAAGAATCCAGAAACAACACCAGGAAATAGGCAAAGTTAAAAATGACTTCCCTATCAAAGAGCGATGAGAGGCAGAGAAACAAACCAAATAAAAGAACTAGATTTTTTTTTTTAATGAGTATTGGTAGGGAATTCAACTACCTAAACATCCCTTATTCTTACATGTGTAAACAGAATTTTGAAAGGTATTTTTAATATGCCTTGAATGTCTTTTGCTATTATGTAGTACATTTTGCATATGAAAGGCTAAAACTAAATTTCCTTTACTTTTTATACTGTAATGAATATTTTCTATTCTCCCCAAAACTGTTGCCCCAAAGCTGAAATCACTGGTTCAGTTGCCTCGTATAAACGTTAATAAGTCAGGTAACACGGGCAGGGTCTGCAAATCAAAACATTTAATATTGCAGGGCACCAAAAAAAGAACAAGGAAAAACAAAATGAAAATTGCATATACCAGAAAGCAAGGAATGCTGCTGACTGCTTGTTGGAAACCAAAATAGCTGTCTCACACTACCAGAACTTCAGCCAAAGTAATGGGATTCAGAAGACAAAGAGAAAAGAGATTATCTCAATTCACCTTACCTCTAGCCATAGGATTCCAGAAAAAAAAAAGTTTCCTTGGCAGATATTAGTGCTGCCTCAAAAAAAACACTCCAATAGCTAGGGAGAATAGAGGAGGGATAAACTGATTGTCCAAAGAAGAAATGAGACCCTGAAATCCAAATCTTTCCAATCATTGACTCTCCCCTCTACTTTTCTTCTACATTAACTGCTTTACTGATTTCCTGCCACAATTTTGCTTCTGAACTTCACCAGGCCTTAAGCAGCCTCCATTCCCAAGTAAAACCACTTCTCCATTCTACTTAAATGTGCTTCTCAACCTTTTAACATCTTTACCCCTTTTAATAAACACTGACATTTTAAAGGCTTCCTTTCCTCACCCCACCTGGATGCTAACACGCTCTCCTGGAGTGTGTCATTCAGAATCTTCTTGGCTCTGGAAAGACACAAGAGATAGAATCTAAATTTTATACTACATTTAAAAAGATTTTGTCAAGATTTTAATATTGCAAGGCACAAAAAAAAGAAAATTGCACTTACCAGTAGCAATTATTTTCTAGTAAATGCAACTATTTTCATTTTCCAAAAATATTATTTTAATAAATTATTAAACACAACCCTTCACCCATATCTCTACTCACTCTAATGTTGTGAAACACATAAATATGCACACATAAACATACACACTTAAGCCAGATACCTACCATGCACTGAGTAGGCTCTCTCCAAATATTAGTGGAGGAAGTGGAGGGAGGCAGTAACTTTCAGGTAGCACTGACTTTTGGATGGACTCTGTCCTGGGTCAAACCCCACTGGCAGCAGGAATTCTGAATGTGTTAGAGACCCCTCCTTAGGCCTCAGTAGACTTCACACACAGTACAATTCATCTAGCAAGCTGAGAACTAAGGATTCAGAAAACAAAATCTAAACACATCACTGCAGTCTTAATCATAGGAAAATGCGATAAAACATGTTGTGAAAAACTTTCCTGCATTGAAGCCATGACTATTTTGTGTCTTATCCTTCTCTAGTACAAAAATTCTTAGATATTAAAGATATAGTTGTATTGTGTGCAAACTGCAGGGTTCTGTCTTTGTGTGACTCTCTATGGAGATGAGAAGGGTCTCCCATTTACACTTTGAAAAATCCCATCCATTGATCCCAATGGTATCTTGAAGCACAACTTAGCTGATCACTTGGTAGCCATGTGCTGTCTCAGTTTGTCTGCCTTCTTCAATATGTAGAGTTGGTATTTAATTTAAAAATCCATTGTATGCAGTTAACCAAAAAAAAATTGATGTGTAATCTAAACGTTTGCATTTTGTTCAACTAAATCAATATCTGTAGATTGCAAGTTTTGTTTTAAGTAAGCCCTTACTGAGTTTTTAAGTCTTTCTCTCTTGTTCTGAGATGCCTTTCTCACCTCCATTGACTCAGTGATTCTGAAAGTTCTTAATTTGCAAGTAAAACAAGTCTAAGAGAGAGGAGGAAATCAGACACAAAGTGACTAATTCTCATGGCCCCTTGCAAAGGAAAGCTAAAAGGAATGCTGAAACCTGGGGAATTAAATTAAGGGATCACATCATTCAATTAAATTGAGAAAATATCATAATAAACTTATCTCCCCAGTTTATTTTGCCTTAAATGACCTGGTTGTGTTTTTGTAAGAGAAACTTAATTTAATATAATTATATGCATTTAAGTAAGCAATTATAAAAATCATGTATGACAATACAATTGTCTATTTCCTGAAAATAAATGAATCAGGATTATTCCATTTCAAGCTACCATTAAAATGTAATTTCCTTTGCTCTCTTTTACTGGGATTATTTGTTTTAAAGTAAAACATTAAAAAGATGTCTATAAACAGCTAGTGTGACTATTTTTATCTGGAACTAACTGGTTGTTTCTGAACTAACTGGTCCAAGATCACCAAATTGACTGTATATAGATTTGGGTCTGAAAAATGAAAATTATCTTTTTGCAGCGTTGCTGAAGAAATCATTGGTAATTTGGGTAGCGGAGGGGTTTGCAAATATTTGAGGTATCGTAAGAGATTAATTCAATACTGATTATAACTCATACCAGCTCATGTGAAGTTGGTGTTAAATATAATAAAAGCATTTGCTAAACAAATGATAAAAAAATGCTATCCCCCTGGCTACCATTTTTAGTCCCTATTCAGCTCTGCTTTACCAGGGGAGGACTTCTGCTCCAAAAGGAATCCTTCCCCATCTTCCCTAAAAGATCCCATTGCTTCTGCTGCACTAGCAAAGTGTGCTGTGTCCATGACTAATTCTAGGAGAATTATTTAAAGGAAGCTCAGAATATTAGAACTCAGGAGAACAGAGCGACAAAGCCCAAACAACGGCATTTCAGACAGGGAGAAGAATGAGGAAGCGCTATCCCAATGGAAGGGTGGTACCGATCAAAAGCTGTGGGTTCTCTGTCCAGTGCACTCAAATAACCAATTCCTGAGACACCTGAGTTTCAAAGGAAGTTGATTGCTAAGCATGAAGCAAGAAATCAGATGGCCTATCAGCCTAAAATTCTGTCTCCCTGAACTGCAGTGACTCTAATAGTTTTATAGTATAAAAAGATGGGCAGGTTTTAGGATAATGAGCATAATGGCTCTAGATGATGTAATTAGATGTGATCTAATTATTGACCATGCAAGAATTGATTACATGCTTAGCAAGATAGTTTAGAATCGGGATGGGTTAATTCTGGGCTGACTCAATGAGTTCCTTCATTAATAAATTTTAGGGGCTGTCTTTTGTAATCATAAGACTCTTAAAGTTGAAAAATAGGATTAGGGGTATAAATGCCAACCAGTTACATGGTTTTTACAATCACAAGGTAAAGGCTGTATAGTGATAACAATCATTATCAAAGATGAAGGCAGCTGGATTACAGTTCAGTAATTTCAGGTATTTCCCTTTGGCTATTCTAAAATACCAGAAAGTAAAAAAGAAATATCCATACAGTGATTTGGTAATCACAATCATTTGTTAAATCCTAACTTCTCAATTGCAAGGGGGCTTTCCCACCTGGTTCTAATGAGATCAAAAAGGTATCTATATTTACCTAATCTATCAACTTCTAAAGATGAGTGAAAATAAAAATGCTTGGTTGACCAACTTAAAAAACTGCTTCCAAACACTTTTGGAGCCTCCCCAACCCCATTTAAAAGCAAATAATAAATTACAAAAATTATTCTGTCCTAACCACTGACAAAAATAGGTTGCCAGATCTTGAACAGGCAACTTTACTAGCCAGGTTACAACCACTTCAAGAACGTGGAACAATAAAAATTGTTTAAGAAAATTCAAAATTTTCATTATTTTCAACAAGACTTTTAAAGAGCACAGTTTTCAGATACAGTATGTGTGAACTATAGATTAGGCACCACACTGGAAATCATAGCACCACAAATTACCTGTGACACTTGACACCACACACGCCCTTGATGACAGTTAAGAGGGAAAAAAGCATGCACGTGCAAAAACCAGAGTCTCCTAAAGTATAGACCATAATCCTTTCTGCCATCTGATTAGATTAATACAGGTCACATGCTCTTCCCAAGATCAGTGTCAGTTACCACAGATATGTACAACCTGATAGGCTTAACTAAGTCAGGATTCACTTGTTAGAAGACAGGATCAATGTGGTGGGGGGCAGGAGGGGAGTGGGGGCACATTATCTACCTGAGGTAATTAACATTTATAGATGAGAAATCCAGGGCATGGAGAATTAACTTTCCCAAAATCATTAAGCCATACTACAGTGGTAGGGAAAGGATTCAAATGCACGTAGTTTCACTTTATACATTATTATAATACCTTGGCTGACCCCAAGCAGAAATATTTGGTAACAGAAATTTAGAAATCAGGATGACAGCCTTGAGAAAAAAAGAATGTTAATTTCCTAATTCCTGAGTTTGAAAATGAATTAAGGGAAAAACTTTGCAAGTACCTTTTACCAAAAAAAAAAATTTTTTGCTCTACCTTATGAGTCATCAGTTAGCCTGTCAAAAGGTCTTACAATGGGTTTACACTCATAGGAATGGATTAGGTTTAAGAACATGTATTTTTCTGAGGTACAAACAGTTTTCTGTTTGTTCTTTTCTGAAAGCGCCTATTTTTATTCAACCAAGAGCAGCCTGACCTGGCTCCCCTTCTGAGAGAAGCAGGGCTTGAAAAACCTGTCTTTTCTGGGCTCCTTCCGAAACAGGGTTTCTCATAGGGCAATACCGGTCCGCTTAAGGCTGCTTCCCCAAACCTCAGCAACTACACCCACCCAGAGTACCACTTGGGAGGCATAAATTGTTCCCCCCAAAAAAAGAGGGCGGCAATGGCTTAGCACATTAAGGTGGCTTGTTTTATTGTTCCCTTTACGGGTAAAATACTTTCTTCCATTTAGAAGCCCTCCCCCTCCCCTATCCCCAACAAACAAGCCCAGAATGCCTGAGACAGAACTGGAAGGCACGAATCCACACAGCCGTCCATGTCCTTCACATTTTTTCCACGGAAGGCTGTTAAGACTTTCCTTCCCCTCGTGACCACGCAGTAAATAAAGATCAGTCCTGCATTATCCATCCAAGGATTCTAGAAGAACCAAGCGAATGCCAGAAGGCAGAGCCCCGGAAGAGAGAAATTCTCCAAGATCCTGGCCACCAATGCTATGTCCACTAAGCCCATCAGCAGGTCGGGGAAAGCGTCCAGGATTTCCTCTGTGAGGGGCTGATTCCGGACAAGTCGCAGCATCTTGAGGCCTGTGGAGAAAGGGTAGAGAGCTGATAAAGCGGGACCCCCAAGCTGCCCCAGAGTAGGCCAAGACCCTGAGTGTGCTGCAAGGTGGGGGTGGGGGAATCACCCCCAGCACAGGCCTTCCTGGGTGCACAACGCACACCTCCCCGTACCTCCCTGTTTGCGACAGATTGTGGCTCACGGTCCCTCCCTCCGCCACGAGCTCAGGAGCTCCTGGGAGCACCGAGATTCTCAGCCCCCCTCCCAAAGACGCCATGCATCTTGGCGCAGGACTCCACCGTGCAGCCCTCAACCCACAGGTCATCTACCTTGGGCCTGACGATAGGAGCTCCGGCTCTCTACCTTCTGGATCATCTGCATCAACCACTGCCTTGCCTTCGGCGGGCCGACTATGGTGACACGGGTCTGGCCAGTGGCGGTGAACCACCCCTCCAGCTGAATGAGGGTGCAGCTGTGCACCTCGATGCGGCGGAGATCAGCATCTAAGCGGCCTGTGCACACAAGAGGTGAGAGGAGGCAGATGCATAAACCCTGAGCATCTCTGGGTAGTGGAGGTGGGAGGCTACGGGGAATAAGGACCTGGGATAAATGGGGATGCGGGTAGTGTAAGGCAGGAAACCGAGAGAGAGAGGCAGGGAAAGGGGGTATGGGCAAGGACACTCACCGAAGATGCGTTCCTCCTGGTCCTCTTCCATGTAAAACACCAATGGAACGCTGAAGTTTTCAGGCACAGTCCACCATGGATTTTCCCTCGTTGCCATTTGGTGCACTGCTTCCACCTGAATCAGAATAGGGACAAATTCAAGCCCCAAACCCAGAGCAACCTATGTAAGATGAACTTTGGGAAACTTCAGGAGTGACCCATACCTGTGTTTAAATACAGGCAGTAAACCCCACCTCTTGGCACACCTTAGGGACCGCCTTAGGGAGGAATTCTCATTCCCTGTAGATCCAATCAAGAAAATCTATTCCTGGTAATTATCTACTCTGATCTTAATTCTTTCATGCCAAACTGGATGATTTGATCAGTGCTTGCATCTGTGATCCTCAGGAATCCAGGATTTCCTTTACTTTAAGTTCAAAGAATTCAGGAGGGGGTCTGCTGGGAATGAACTCGAGATGGGTTAAGGGATGGAAGGTGCTGGAGAAGGACAGCACCAGAACTCACTGCCTAGATTTAGACAGGTACCAGTGACTACTGGGGACATGTGTTGTCAAAGTTAGGGTGATTTCCTGTTTCCAAAGCTGGGGAGCACAAACAACACAGAATCACAGAGCCCCTTTATAGGAGGAAGATGTAGGGAATTTATTATAAGGTTTGATTGTGCTGGGTGATTCTTTTTTGTTTTTTTTAAATAAAAAATTGATTGTGCTGGGTGATTCTAAGTAGAATTTATGAAGCAGAGACCAGTTCTCCAAAGTGGAGCATTTAGTGTTTATCTTGGCAATTTCTATCTAGGAGGTGGGAGTTAAATATGGTCTTTTTATTATTATTATTCATATGGATTTGGTTGCAGAATGTGTTTACCTCTGTTTTCAAATATATCTACTGAGCGGCCTTTTCAATATCTTCTTCTATCACAGTCACTGAGGGGTCTTGACTGATTAAATAATTTTGCAAGAGATATTTATGCTTGGTAGAGAACATGAGAGTCTGTCAGCTTCCAAATGCAAGCACCTAGGTCTGTTTTTTTTCATTTCTCAGATTTCCTTTTGGGGAATGCAGACAGGTCAGCTCCCAGGACTTTAATCTGTGGAATTCACATCTGCACCATTGTCAGAATCCATTGATCAGAAGGTTATTCAGAAAACACTGCATCTATATTACAGTTAGTCTCTCATGTTCCTTTCATTGTCAGATGAGCTGTTCAATCATCTGAAATGACAATGACTGCACAGTAGCATTTAAAATTGGACAGGATGCACTGGTCAACTGCAATGCAGATAATTACCAAAACAAAATGATTATTAGTCCTAATAATAGGCTACAAAGGCAGGAACTTAGATTTCAAACATTTAGCACACAGTCAAGTCCCAAAATGCATCTGAATCTAATCTGGAGACCACTTAGTCTTCTCTTTTAACCCACTCTTTTAAAAGAGACCCACTCTTTTAACCTAGCCACTAAGTTATACCTGAGCATGAGTGTTTTATACAGGTGCCACAGATACCGCTTCCTGTAAAACAAAGTTCTTCTTGACTAGCCAAGGGAAAACACCAGTTTAGTGTATTGGGCCTCTAGAGCAAATGTAAAACCATTTGTGACATTTGTTACGGGCAAAGACAAATTTTGGCCACCTTTTCTAGTTGTATAATTCCTAATATTAGGATTGGAGTTCTCAGAGTCCATATATAGAGGGGGTCACTAATTTCTCCCAGGAGTTCTCATGAATAGTCCATGCTTGCCTCATTCTGGTTTATGAATATTATTCTCAGAGAAACATAATTCCCTGTAGGAAAAGGTATTTTAAATATTAGAAATGTTATTCTAAATAATATAGAAACTTTCAGTCTCTAAAAGTTATTCCACATGCATAAGGTAGGCTTGTGCAATTATCAGGTGAAAGCTTGATGTCTACATAAAAAGGAGAATCTCAAACTGAATGGTCAGTGTAAGTACGATTTATCACAATGAAAACGGGATAATTATTGGCCCCTTAAGATGTAAAGATTCCTTCAGTGGAATAGCTCATTCAGTTAATATAGTATTTCTATAATGACCTGGAGATTCCACTTCTAGGTATTGAAGTGGAATTGAAAATACTGACTGGAACAGATATTTGTACACCAATATTTACAGCATATGCAAAATTCACATTAGCCAAAAGGTGAGAGCCACCCAAGTGTCTATCAAAAGATGCGTGGATAAACAAAATGTGGTTTATACATATAATGGAATATTATTCAGCTGTAAATATGAAGTTCTGATACATGCAATAATATGGATGAAACTCGAAGACACCATGTGGAGTAAAATAAGCCAAATCTAAAAGGACAAATGTTGTGTGACTTCACTTATATGAAATACCTGGAATATTCAAATTCATAAAGACAAAAATAGATTATAGGTTACCAGGAAAGTGGGGAGGGAGGAATTAATTCTTAATGGGTACAGAGTTTCTGTGTAGAGTGATAAAAGCATTTGGCAATGGATGGTGGGGATGGTAGCACCACATTTTAAATGTAATTAATACCAGTTAATGGTATACTTGAAAATTCTTAAAATGGGAAATATTATGTTTTACGTATGTTACTGCAATAAGAATTTTTTTTTAAGTGGGAAAAAAGAAACCCAGAGCAGAAACAGTGCTGAGCGGACTATCTGATAATAAGTATGCCCAATCTTTGTCACCTCGTATTTTAGAATAATAAAAAGGGCAAAGGTTTCAAGTATAACATGTGGAGTAAGTAAATCTTTGTATTTAGCATATTCATGTGAGTATGAATACATAAGAAGGACAGGATCCATAATGCTTTGGGGTTTATCTATCTGCTGATGGATGTGAACTCACAGTAAGGCAACCACCTAGGAAACCAGATATGTCAATATTTTTCTAATTGCAAAGTTTTTTTAAAAAACAGGAAAATACATTAAGCATTCAACCGAAATATAGCTTCTATTGCATCTCACGTGATATCTTGGAGATTCCTTAAATTTAGGTAATCTGTGACATTAGACAGATTTAAATTTGCAGATTTCACTTAATATGCCTCCTCAAATTAGAATCATCTCTATCAGTCTGCCAGTCTCTGGCTGAAAATAGAGAAAATTTCAATGCCTAGATGACTTCAAAATAAAGAAAAAAGAGAATCCCATTGTGATGATGGCAAGTAAATCCTAATACCAGTTAAACTCTTCAGATGATTAGTTTAGTCTAATCATGATAATCCCATTCTCTTTGCCTTTAATTGGTATAAGACCTGGCATATGTCTCAATTTTCTTTTCTTTTTTTTTTGTATGCTGTATGGCGGGGTCACATTTATTTTTTCCTATGTGAAAATTGCGTTACTACAGCACCATTTGTTGAATTTTGTTTGTCTGTTTTGTTTGTTTTGCTTGTTTGGTTTTGGGGGACATGCATGGACCGGGAATTGAACCTGGGTCTCCCACATGGCAGGTGAGAATTCCACCATTGAACTACTCCTGCACCCCCTCATATGCCTCAATTTTGAAATGAAGTAAAACCTAAAGTTTCTAAGATACATTTCCTTACTTCTGTTAAAAGACACAAAACCAGAGCTTATCCTTTCTCTTCTGTTGCTGTTGTTTGTGACTGAATATAATCTGGGGAACAGCCACAGCAGCCTTGCTAACAGCCTGAGGATGAAGCCAACACAAAGTTGGAGGGAGAAACTACAGAAAAACTGAATCTGAGCCCTGAAATACTAGACTTTCTCTGTTGGCAATAATATTTTCTTGACGTCCAACTTGACCAAGACTTCCTGGTGTGCAATACAGTGCCTCCTATGTGATTTTTTTTTGTCCCTTTTTCACAATTTAATTTTAATTGGTTGGGCTTACCAGTGTTCTGCTCTTTGGAGGAAGGAAAATAAAATAGAGGTAACCAATATTTTATCATATCTTAGTGCAAAATGCAAGTTACATATTTTTTTCTTTAAAAAAAAGCTTTAATAAGTTATGATTTGCCATACCATAAAGCCACTTAAAGTATACAATACAGTGGTTTTTAACGTAGTCACAGAGTTGTGCAAGAATTATCACATTCATTTTAGAAATGTTCCCATTAGCAGTCACTCCCATTAACTCTCAACTCCACCAGCCCTAGACAACCACCGGTCTCCATATGCTTGTATTCTGTACATTTCATATAAATAGAATCATATAATATGTGGTCTTTAATGACTTTTTTTTTCACTTTGCATACTGTTTTCAAGGTTCACCCATGCTGTAGCATGTAACAGTGCCTCACTCCTTTTTATGGCCAAATAATATTCAAAGATTTCAATGTAAATTGGATTATCTTGATGATTCAGAGAAATAGTCTATAAAAAGCCAAGTAATAAATAACTTTAGACTTCGTGGGCCCATGCAATCCCTCTTCAAACTCCTCAACACAGCTCTTAAAGCAGCCAGAAACAATACATAAACGAATAGATATCAGGCTTTTTTCTGATAAAATTTTATTTATAACAATGAAATTGAATTACACACAATTTTTAAATTTAAATTTAATACTTTTATTGTGAAATATAACATGTAAACAAAAAAGCAATAAATTTCAAAATACATTTTAACAAGTAGTTATAGAACAGGTTTCAAAGTTTGATATGAGTTACAGTTCTACAGTTTCAAGTTTTTCCTTCTAGCTGCTCCAAGACACTGGAGAAATATCAATATAAAATGATTTAGTAGTCATAATCATTTGCTAAATCCTAACTTCTCTATTATAACTCCACTTTCTCCTTTGATCCTTCTCCAAATCTTTAAGGATACTTGGTTTATGCCCATTTTAACTTTTTTTTCATTACAATCGATTTTTTTTTTGTTTTCTGTGAAAAATAACATATATACCCAAAAAAGCAATAAATTTCAAAGCACATTGCAACAATTAGTTATAGAACAGATTTCAGAGTATGGTATGGGTTACAAAGCACAATTTGAGGCTTTACTTTTAGCTTATCTAAGGTACTGAAAACTGAAAGAAATATCAATATATTGATTCAGCAATTATATGCATTTGTTAAACCATACCTTCTCTGTATAACTCCACCAACACCTTTGATCTTTCTCCCACTCTTTAGAATATTTGGGCTAAGTTGGAAGGGGCTGTCCATAATATGGGATAGAAGGGTGGAACTAGTTAATGTTCTGGAGAGGATGGCCCCTCTGCATTTCAGGACTTATCTGGTCCAGGGAACCATCTGGAGGTTGTAGGTTTCTGGAAAGTTACCCTTGTGCCTGGAACCTTTGTAGAATCTTATATAATGCCCTAGGTGTTCTTTAGGATTGGCAGGAATGGTTTTGGTTGGGATCTGACAAGCTATGATAGGTAGTAATGTCTAACTGAAGCTTGTGTAACAGTGACCTCCAGTGTAGCCTCTCGATTCTATTTGAACTCTCTCAGCCACTGATACCTTATTTGTTACACCTTGAATTAGGTATAATTTTCAAGTATAATGCAGTATTAGTCTTTTTTATTTAAAAAAAACCATTTGTAAATGTAAAGATGATTCTTAACCTGAAGGATGTACAAAATTTTAAAATGCAGCCAGTTAAATATTTTGGAACACAAGTTTATCTGTAGATGCCAAAAAATGAAATTAGAATGTTTAAAGCAGTGGTTTTAATTGTAATCAATATTATCTTAAAGATTCATTTTATATTTTTAACTTGAATTCATACTACCAAATTGCCCCCTAACTAGCTGTCCTGATGTACGTTCTACCAAGAATATCCTTTGACCACAAAATTGATATTTTCAAACTTCACTCTTTTCTGTAGGGTTATTTGTCTTTTTCTTATATAGTATATTCCTTCACTGTCTATTCTGAGTGTTAATCCTTTGTCCACGATACATGTTTTACCTTTCTATTAATTGCATTCATGGTATCTTTGTCCTATGCAATGTCCTCCCCCATGCCTTCACATCTGTATAAAGAAGCTTGTACCCTTTCTTATCTGCTTCTGTTGAGTAGGATCAAATCCAATTGATACAAGTCTTAACCTGTCTTTCAGAGGCAATAGAGTGTGGTAATTAGGAGCATGGACTCTGGAGCCAGATTGCTTGTATCCAAGCAAAATGTTTGCCACTTACTGTGTAACTCTCTGAGCCTTACTTGCCTTTTTTGTAATAAGGAAATAAAATAAGGTTAAAAACAGTACACCCACTTTATAGGGTTGTGGTGAGGATTAGATGAGTTAATACATTTAAAAAGCTTAGAACATTGGCTAATACATAAATCCTTTATAATCGTTAATTCTTACAGCCCTATTCATCTGCTCCTTCTTTTTCCTTTCTCCTATTACATCTTTCCGTCTTCCTTTTTTCCTTACTGTACACTATGCCTTTGTTTGAATACTGGCGCTTGAAGTTAAACTGCTAATCTGATATCACTAACATTTCTTTCATGCCCTTTATTTTAAATGGCATCATAATATAAACATAATGCTTTAGCTTTTAAAGGTGTTAGATCCATTTTATTTTGCAATATGTCAATAGAAATCTATGCTTCTATTTCTTGTTTTCTTTCTTATTTCCATTGTTTGTTTTTTCACTTCTTTGGGTCTGTTTCCTCATCTAGCCTTAGGGAATGAATTTAATAAGAAATATGCAAGATCTAGATGAAGACCCACCAAAATAGGATGCTTGCTGCCGTAAAGTAAAAGGATCCATAACTCAAACTGATTGAACCAACAAGGAAATTAACCCCAAAGCGGAGAGTCCAACGGAGGGCAGAATTCAGGACTGAGCATCTCAGTAATGCCAGGCTTCTCCGCCCCATCACCGGACCCAGTGCGAGTCCACGTCGGGTCCAGTTGCCAAGACCCGGTCTAGCCCGCAGGAAAGAAGGAGGTGAGAACAGCACATGAAGGGCTTTTCCCCGCCCGTCCTCTAAGCGGGGTCTGGCGGCGTCTGCAGACCCACCCGAGCCACAGCCCGCCGGGCCCTTCCCCCGGTTCGGGACTCGCTCGGCGCACCCGGGCGGAGGTAGCGGCGACCCCGCCGGAAACGCGCAAGGGCCGCTCGTGGGGGGCAGCCCCGGGCCCTTCTCCGGCGTCTCACACGGGTGGTTCGGCAGGAGCCGGGCAGGGGCGAACGCCAGGTCCACACCCTGCGCACCACGGGTCCGAGCCCACCTGAGCCCAGGAAGCCGGGGTAGGCAGCTCGCGTCCGGCGCCGCAGGCGCGGAGGATCCGCCAGGTGAGCTGACAGAGCCGCGGGGTGAGTGGCCTGCGGGCGGCGCCCTGACCTAGGGCCAGGCCGGGGCGGGGGGCCCGACCGCTGGGTTGTGCTCACCTCCACCCTCGCCCAAGGCCGTACGGGGGCTCCAACAACTCTTAAGAAGTTGGTCCTCCACCGGGTCCGGGCTCCCGGGGTATGCCTCCTGCGGAGGGATTGTATAACCGATTCTTAAGCCCATCCGTCGGGGGCAATTGAAATAAACTATAACCGCAATGAAGAGCTTCTCACGCATCACACCACGGAGTATGTAGGGATCTACCTACCGCAGATGCCGCTCCGGCTAGGGGAAAATGCGGGTCCTTCTGCCTCTTTCATTCCTACTTCTGGATCCCGTGTTATCCCTCTTGGTTTATAGTCTCAAACAGGAATTTGGAGAAATTGGGGGGGCGGGGGTGTCTTCGCGCTCCGCCCTGCCGTCCCCCCTCCCCCCACCACCACACATACTTTGGGAGTATTGGAAGAGATACTTTTAATCAGTCCCTGATGGTCAAGAAATTAGGAGTATTTACAAAAGGTCAGCACTACCACCTCCAAGTGATAGGGCCCTGCAGCTGCTTCTAGGTTTGTCTTGTTCCTTGAGATCACTGTTGTAGGGAGGGAGAGTTCAAGATAGGTAACAAGAGTGAGGGGAGAGGTGCAGGGGTAGTTCAGTGGTAGAATTCTCGCCTGCCATGCAGGAGACTAGAGTTCTATTCCTGGTCTGTGCAGTAACCCCACTCCCACCACCCACGCACCCCCCCCCAAAAAAAATAGTGAAGGGGACACAGCACCTCCAAAAGTTCCGATTTGGGGGCCTTTTCTAGATTACTAGAAAATAATACTTTTCCACTTGGGGCTTCTGACTTGTGAGCTAGTCCAGACAATAGCCTAGTAGTCTTAAGCCAGAGCAAGTACAAAATGGTAGATTGGGAAATCTGCTCCCACCCTGGGTGTGAAGTCCCTGTAGAAACCGAAGATACTGAGACCTAAAAGTGTGAAGATTCCATGGATTAAGTGTGTGTAGTACTAGGGCTTACCCAAAGACCTAAGGGATTCTCCAGGTCAGGAATAGGTAGAACTGCCCTGTGGGCATTCCCTTGGCAGAGCCATGTGGGAAGGAATTAAACATGGGGCTTCCTTTACCCATGAGTGGAAGAAAATAGGGCAGAGTGGAATTAGGACCAGCCAGGGCCAGGACAGGGAGAGGAGCTTCTTTGGCTAACATTAGCCAAGATTGAATGATTTCCTTCAGAGACTGAATGCTGCTTACTGATCTACAGGTCAGTAGTTTGGGGCCTCTGAGTAAACAGGGTGGATTTTGGAATGAGCTCACAGCTTCAACTCCACCAAAATGTGTTCATGTCTAGTTTCTTCTGCTGCCAAGGCCAGATCCTCTGAGAGCTGATGGGAGATTCTTTGTACATCTCAAAATTTGACCCACTTGGGTGCAAGAGAATCCATTCAGCTCTAACTCTTGGTGGGTATATAAGACTCCAGCATATTCTGAATAAAATGGTTCAGAACAAATTTCTGAGACCCTGAAGTTAAAAGCAGATGTTAAGGTGTATCTTACTAGTCTATTGTTAATCAGTGCCTATTTAGTTCCTCTGTATAGAAGGCCCTTTGGTTATGGAAAGAAATAAGTCCCTCTTAGAAACTCCAATTATAGTATTGAGAAACAATGAAGTAGGAAATCTGGCTACACCAAAGAAGTAGTTGGGTGGACAAAAAAGAGATAATTAGTACTGTGAGCTAGAATTGAGAGGTAGGAATGAAGAATAGGGGTGTGGCTGACAGGAGTTTGATTAAACTTTAGCAGGTATCTCATGTCTTTAGCTTAATTCCCGGATTAAGTAGGTAAACTGGCAGTTGTGGCATTACCACAATTAAAAGGCATAGGTTACCCTTTGAGAATTCACTTAGAGAGTCAGTCTGAAATAGATGATACTTTGTTGATGAAGATGTAAACTGAAAGTTTATTACTGTGGTTCCACTGTATGAACTGAGTACTTAAAAATTTTTTGCCTATTAATATATTTGTCCTAAGAAAAATGCTTCTAAATATGGAGATTTTATGGACAGTGATACTCATTTCCCTCTTTTTTTAACTTTTTATTTTGAAATACTTTCAAAGTTACAAGACAGTTACAAATATATTACAAACCCCATACAGAGAACCCCCAACATACCTCCTAACCTCCCAGATACCCAGATCAACCAATTTTAACATTTTGTCACATTTGGTAATTCATTCTATGTATCTACCCATCTGTCTATTTATCTATCAATCCATTTTCTGAACACCTGAATTTAAGTTGTTCATTTAAAACTGCCATGTACATTTCCTGAGAACAAGGATATTCACTTACATATGCGTACTTATCAAGTTCAAGAAATGTAACATGGATATAAAGCTTATAGTCTATATTCCATATGTCCCAGTGATGTCCTTTTCAGGCTTTTCTCCTCCCTTGTTAGATCTCCAGCATCTCTTGTTACATTTCATTGTCATTGTCATTGTCTATTTAGTTGCTTTCTTTTTTTTTTTTATTGTGCAAACATTTACAACATAAACTTTCCCATCTGAACTACTCCCAAAGATACCATTTAGTGGGATTAATCACATTGACAATGTTGCAGTATCCTCATCAGCTTCCAATACTATCACATTCCTGTCTCCCCAGCCAGAAACCCAATACCCATTATGCATTAACCCTTTATTACTACTGTTCTCCATCCCTGGCAACCTGTATTCTGATTTCTGCTCTGTGAGCTTGCATATTCTCAAATGTTTTCTTTGTAGTTACCATGGGTAACTTTTTTAACTTTTAAATTTAATATCGTAAATCTGTTTCAATCTCATTTGCTTGGATACCAACTTGACTTCAGTTATATACACAGACTATGTTCCTATACTATACCCCTCTGTGCCTCCATATCTATGTAGTTCTTATCACAAATTGCATATTTACACATTATAAGTCCAGAACTACTGATTTATCATTACATTTTGTGCATTTGCCTTTTAGATCCTGTAGGAGGTAAAAAGTGGAGTTACTAAGCAAAAATACAGTAGTACTGGCATTTATATTTACCCCAGTTATTACCCTTACCAAAGATCTTTATTTCTTCAGGCTCCTTTGATCAGTTGCCTTTGATAAATTATTTTCAATCTACAGAATTCTTTTTCCTTCTTAGCTCCAGTGGGAAAGGTTTAACAACCAGCATACTATGCTAATTTTTTATTGGAGAATGTAATCCATTAACATTTAGTGTTATTACTGTATGGGTAGTACTTTCTTCTACCATGTTGCCTTTTGGATTTTATATGTCATATCTAATTTTTCTTCTCTTTTACCGTTACTGATTGTCTTCCTTTCTACACTTTTCTCCACACCCTTCTCTCCTGTCTTTTCATATCTGCCTCTAGTGCTCCCTTTAGTATTTCTTGCAGAGCCTGTCTCTTGACAACAAATTCTTTCAGTGATTTTTTTTTGTGGAGAGCCGCCTCCCGGGTCGGGCCTAGTGGACACGCCGCAGCCTGCCCTAGAGTTCCCCCCGCCCATCGAGTGAGCCAAGATGGCGCCCGCATCCTGCCTCCGCGTATGACGTACGCGCCCGCCTGCCCTGTCTACCAATCACCCTTGTATACGTGGCGTTAGCCCATTGGGTCTGGATTTTGTATATAAAGGCGTTACCCGGACGGGGAGGGGAATAACCCACAAGGAGCCGTACCTGACGGCCACATAGAGGTTGTTCCCCCATGGGGTGTCTTCCCCCGCGTGGAGCCAGTATTAGAGGAAGCTTGCTTAACCCCAGTAAAGATCTGTACTCACAACCGCTGCGTGTTCCGGACTCGTGTCTTCACCAAGGTTAGTCTGTCTGCGTCTATCTCTCTCTCTCTCTCTCTCCGGCCCGGCTCTCGCCGGTTGGGCCTCCTGGTGTGTCGGTCTGCCGAACAGCTGAGGCGTCGTGCGGTCCCGAGGCCAGTTCCTTTTCTTTCTGGGTCAGCGTTTCCTTTCGGAGCGCAGCGCCTCTACCTGTGTCCTCCGCGCGGCTCGCCACCCTGGGGCCCATGGTGGGTCCTGCCGGATGTCTGCAGGCGGGGTCGGGCCGGAGACCCGCTGCCTGGAGCAGACTGGAGGCCGCCGGGCGGGAGGAGCGCGGCGCCTGGGCCCGTCGACCCGGGAGCTCTTCGTTGCACCAGTGAGGCAAGGCACGGGACGGCAGCCAGGCCCTGAGCTGAGTGAGAAGTCGCGGACAAGTGGTGGCCCGTACGGGGACCCTCTCTCTCTGAACTTCCGGAGTTCGCAGTGGACTTTCTGCGCCTGATCACCGCGGAAAGGTGAGTACCTATTATTAAGTGGGAGTTAAGGGCCGCGGGTTTTCAGGTAGCCCCGGTGACTCGGGAGAGCTCCCCGAGTGATTAAAAGACAGTGCCGACTGCAATCATGGGGCAGTCAGAAAGTTCGCCTCTGCTAGCTCCTTTAAGAGCAGACGGCTCCTGTAAGAGTGAGCCGCCAACTCATAAGCCGACCGAGCCCAGCAATAGTCCCGACACCTCTGACTCTGAGTCAGATAGTGATGGGACCGAAGGTGCGGATGCGCCCCCGTTAATCGACTGGGAGAGGCCCCCTGTCTCGCCCACGCAGCCCTCCGCCCCGCCAGTGGTCACTGTAGGGGCGCAGCAGTTTCCCAGTGATCCCGGCAAGAAACCTCACCGAGAGCTCCCCCTAGTGTCCGAATCTGGTAATTACGCTGGTCCGCCTTTGCGGAACCCGGAACCCCTTGCAGGCGGGCCGGGGGAGGGGCATCTACAGCTGTATCCCCCACCTGAATACTTAGGCCCTCAAGACCCCATATCATCAACAAGTGGAAGGAGGCATTTCTGGAAATGGGTCCCCTCTTTAACCTTTAGACCTTTCAGTATACTAGGTGGGTACCAACCGCTTAAGCCAGAGCCAGCCCCAGAAATGTACCCGGTTATTATTAATCCCCAAGGTAATAATCAGTACGAAGCATATGATTACAAAGTTTTAAAGGAGTTACAACAAGCTGTCCATCAGTATGGTCCCAATGCTCCTTTCACATTAAATTTAGTTGAAAATCTTTCCGCCCTATGCCATACACCCGCAGACATATACCAACTAGCCCGTGCTTGTCTGCCTCCAGGCCGATATATAGATTGGAAAGCATGGTTTGAGGAGTTAGCTGAAGAGCAAGCCGCAAAAAACGCAGCAAGTAGACGTGGCGGTTGGAATGTAGATATGCTGCTAGGGAAAGGTGCCCACTCCCAAAATCAGACAGGGTTCCCCCCAGAAGTCTACGGACAGATCTTCCGCTGCTTCGTAGGCGCCTGGAAAAAGTTAGCAGGTCAGGGAGAAGCTCAAGCTTCACTTAGCAGCATACACCAGGGCCCCACTGAACCATTCGTAGACTTTGTAGCCAGGATGCAAACTGCAGCTGAGAGAATTTTCACAGACCCAGGAATAGCAGAGACTGTAGTTAAACAAATGATATTTGAGCAGTGCAATAAAGAGTGCAAAGTAATTCTAGTACAAAATAAGGGAAAGAGCTTGACGGACTGGGTTCGGCTGTGCAGGGACGCTGGCAGCCCGTTAACTAGTGCAGGCCTAGCTGCCATGCTGGCCAGCTCCTTACGAATAAATGCAGTGCAAACCGAAAACCCAGGAGCAAAGCCTAAAGGATGCTACCAATGTGGCCGATCGGGACACATAAAAAGAAATTGCCCTAATAAGGACCAACCAACCACCGCCCAACAATCTAATAAGCCTCATGCGACAGCCAGACTCTGTGGCCGCGTTGCCATAAGGGACCCCATCGCGCAGAAGACTGTAGATCAGCCTTCGATGCGCAAGGTAAGCGCCTTTCTGGCCGTCCTGAGCAAATTCCAAAAAACGGGCAGAGGGGGTCCGCCTTTCCGGTGGGCCCCCTTACTGGCAGTGTGGCGACGCAGTACCCATCCAGCTCCGCGCCTCCCATGGATCAGCAGGACTGGACCTCTGTGCCACCTCCAGGCTCGTACTGACCCCATCTATGGGAGTCCAATCAGTGAGAACCTCCTTTAAAGGGCCCTTACCGCCAGGTACAGTGGGGCTCCTTTTAGGGAGAGCATCTACAGCCCTGAAGGGACTAACAGTGATACCAGGTATTGTGGACCCAGAGTCCACAGATGACACCCGGATTATGATACAATCTCAGCAAGGCACCTTAGTTATTGAAGAGGGTGATAGGATAGCACAGCTTCTACTCCTACCCAGCTTGCATGCACTCCTTCCAAGCAGAAACAAGCAGAGAAAAGATAAGGGAGTTAGGTTTACTGAAGGAGTTTTTGAGGGCCTTCATATGTCCTTAGAGAATCGACCCATGTTGACTCTTAAAGTGCAAGGCCGACCCTTCTTAGGCCTGCTAGATACCGGGGCCGATCGGTCGATTATAAGACAGCAAGAATGGCCCCCTGCCTGGCCGACGTGCAAGGCGGAAGAAACCATTAGAGGAATAGGCCATGTCTCAGCACCCATGCTGAGTGCAACTGCCCTTCATTGGGCAGATGAAGAGGGACATCAAGGTAATTTTCAACCCTATGTACTAGCCTTGCCCGTGTCCCTATGGGGAAGAGATATTCTAGCAAAAATGGACGTTACCTTGACCAGTAACTGTTCTCCAACTTCAAAAAGTCTGTTAAAAGGAATGGGATACGTCCCTGGCAAAGGATTGGGAGTCTCGTTGCAAGGGCATACAGCGTCCATACAGGCTGCCCCCAATTCTGATAGACGAGGCCTGGGTTTTTCCTAGGGGCCACTGAGGGGAGACTCCCACCCACGCCTATAAGACTCAGGTGGAAAACCAATACTCCGGTGTGGGTGCCTCAGTGGCCCTTACCAAAGGAAAAACTTTCAGCACTCCACGCTCTAGTATCAGAACAGCTAAAAAAGGGCCACGTCATTCCTTCCACATCACCTTGGAACACTCCCGTATTTGTCATAAAAAAGAAATCAGGTAAATGGAGACTGTTGCATGATTTAAGAGCCATCAACAACTGCATGGAGTCCTTAGGACCTGTTCAAATGGGGTTGCCACTCCTCTCGGCCCTGCCAAAACACTGGCCTGTTTTTATCTTAGATCTTAAGGACTGTTTCTTCTCCATTCCACTTCATCCCGAAGACACTCCAAAATTTGCGTTTACTGTGCCCTCTCTTAACCATGAGGAGCCATGCCACCGCGTCGAGTGGACAGTCCTGCCCCAGGGCATGACTAATAGTCCCACCATGTGCCAGCTATATGTTGCTGCAAAGCTGGCCAACACTCGACAACAGTTCCCCCAAGTAAAAATCATCCATTATATGGATGACATTCTCTTAGCCCATAAAGACACAGATCTTCTTAAAACAGCTTTATCACATTTAGTCCTTAGTCTTAGAGAAGCCAACCTGGAAGTGGCCCCTGAAAAAATCCAGATGACAGAGATTACCACCTTCCTGGGGGCAAAAATCATGCCTCAGCATGTTTCCCCCCAAAAAGTGTCTCTCAGAGTAGATGACATACATACCCTTAATGATCTGCAAAAACTTATGGGAGATATCAATTGGGTTCGTCCGTACTTAAAGATCACCAATGCCAAATTAACACCTTTGTTTGATTTGCTAAAAGGAGATTCAGACCTACACTCGCCCCGGTGTCTCACCCCAGAGGCGAGGCAAGCACTACGTCAAGTAGAACAGGCGCTCAGTAGTGCTGCTTTAAAAAGAATAGACCCCCAAAAGCCATTCGAAGCCTGCTTACTGCCAACAAAACTACAGCCCACGGCAGTGCTATGGCAACAGGGACCATTACTCTGGGTCCACCCTGGAATTTCCCCTAAGAAAAGTTTAGAGCATTTTCCTACAGCGATTGCAGAGTTGGCATTGGAGGCCATCAAGAAGGCCATACAGCATTTTGGCCAACAGCCTAAGTACCTCAGAGTACCTTACTCTTCTCAGCAACTTGAGATACTTACTGGATGTATAGATCAGTGGGCCATTCTCCGATGTACCTTTTCAGGAAATATTGATAACCAATACCCAAAAGATCCCCTCTTACAATTCGTTACCCGACACCCAGTGATCTTTCCTAAGGTGACTTCATCTAAACCACTAGTGAACGCACTCACCGTGTACACAGATGGTTCCAGCTCCGGTTCAGGAGCATACTGTACAGAAGGGGGTACTCCCAAAACAGTACTCTACCAACCACAAAGACCTCAATGGGTAGAATTACAAGTCATTATTACAGTCCTAGAGGAATATACCAATCCGCTAAATATTGTATCCGATTCCCTTTATGTTGTGAACTCTGTTGCAGTTTTAGAAACGGTAGGCATCATAAGGCATTCCTCTTCAGTTAGACCATTCTTTGCCAAACTTCAGGAAATAATATATGCCAGACAAAATCCTTTTTACATAACTCACATTAGAGCCCACACAGGCCTGCCAGGCCCCATGGCACAGGGAAATCACGTAGTGGATGTGGCCACTCGACAGCCACATATCTTCCCTGCGCTGACACCGTATCAACAGGCCCAAGAGTTTCATACTAAATTTCATGTCAATGCAAGCACCTTAGCCAGACGGTTTCACATACCGCGTGCAGCTGCCAGAGATATAGTCAGAGCCTGCAATAATTGTGCAGAACAGAGGGTAGTCCCTTCAGTTGGAGTTAACCCCAAGAGCCTCATCCCGGGGGACATTTGGCAGATGGATGTCACTCATCATCCAGAGTATGGCAAAGCCAAATATCTACATGTGTCAGTAGACACATGTTCTCAAATTATATTCGCATCTGCTGAAACAGGAGAGAAAGTCCACCAGGTTATTGCTCATTGCCTCGCCGCTTGGGCGGCTTGGGGCAAGCCAAAAATATTAAAGACAGATAATGGACCTGCTTACACCAGCAAAGCCTTCCAAAGATTTTGTGCAAATATGGAAGTGCAATTAAAACATGGTATCCCCTACAACCCTCAAGGGCAAGGAATCATTGAAAGAGCACACAGGTCTCTTAAAGACTTGCTCAAAAAACAGAAAGGGGGAATAGGCCACGGCCTGTCCCCGAAGGCTCAACTGTCTGTAGCCTTATTTACATATAATTTTCTAAATGAAAACTCACAAGGAATGACACCTGCTCTTCAGCACACTACTCCGAGTCCTCCACATAGAGGTCTAGTCCGTTGGAAGGATGTCCTGTCAGGACAATGGCAAGGCCCTGACCCAGTGCTCAGCTGGGCCAGAGGCTCTGTTTGTGTTTTTCCCCAGGAACCAGGACGTCAACCTGTGTGGGTTCCGGAAAGACTGGTGAGAACCGTGACGTCGCCCGAGGACGCCAAGGAACTGTTGCCCAGAAAATTGATAAGCCTCCAACCAGAGCCACCGGATCCGGTCTCCAACTCTGCTGATGATGGCGACGACCGAAAAGATGACAACAACAGTGCAAGTGACCCTCCGACCGAGTAGAAGAGAGACTAACTTTAACCCCACTTTTCCCACTATGAGCTACTGTGGGACCAAGTCACCTCATGGTTCTCTTGGCCCAGGTTGACCACTTGGATTCTTTTAGCAGTGGGACTCTTAGTAACTCTGCTCATTGTTAAATGTTTGTTAGAACGCTTGTTCCAGACACAGCAACAGCTACGCGTCACCACTATGTTGGCTATGTCACTCGCCCCTGATGCTCCTGGCAACGACCGTCCCGCTACCCAGTCCTTCCCCTCACTGTATGACCCGTCCCGGCCACTCAGGGCGGGGCGCTCGAAAACAGGATCTGCTGCAAAGCCCATGGCCGTGTCCCGGGTGTAAAAGGCGGCACCAGAAGTCATAATTTTTGTCTAAAGGATGATCTCTACGGCGGAGTCACGGTCCTGGCCAGACTAGACTCCGGCCATTGCACAGAGACACCTAATGACGCTCTCGGCTCTGGTTGCCGCTCTCCTGCCCCCCTACATAACCCAGTTGCGAGGCGAAGCACTGCAGGGAGAGTCACGTGGTTTCCAGCTCACGGGCTCTCCGGTCTCTATATGAGGTGAGCATTCTGGTCGGTGCCAGAGGTTCAGCCGCAAGATGGCTGGAGCCTAGTCCAGACTCCCCAAAGCACCAAATCATGTAGTGGGCCTCTCAGGCTCATGGGAGCACACTCATCAATGGAGACACTGGGTCAAAATGAATAAAAAAGGGGGAGATGTGGAGAGCCGCCTCCCGGGTCGGGCCTAGTGGACATGCCGCAGCCTGCCCTAGAGTTCCCCCCGCCCATCGAGTGAGCCAAGATGGCGCCCGCATCCTGCCTCCGCGTATGACGTACGCGCCCGCCTGCCCTGTCTACCAATCACCCTTGTATACGTGGCGTTAGCCCATTGGGTCTGGATTTTGTATATAAAGGCGTTACCCGGACGGGGAGGGGAATAACCCACAAGGAGCCGTACCTGACGGCCGCATAGAGGTTGTTCCCCCGTGGGGTGTCTTCCCCCGCGTGGAGCCAGTATTAGAGGAAGCTTGCTTAACCCCAGTAAAGATCTGTACTCACAACCGCTGCGTGTTCCGGACTCGTGTCTTCACCAAGGTTAGTCTGTCTGCGTCTATCTCTCTCTCTCTCTCTCTCCAGCCCGGCTCTCGCTGGTTGGGCCTCCTGGTGTGTCGGTCTGCCGAACAGCTGAGGCGTCGTGCGGTCCCGAGGCCAGTTCCTTTTCTTTCTGGGTCAGCGTTTCCTTTCGGAGCGCAGCGCCTCTACCTGTGTCCTCCGCGCGGCTCGCCACCCTGGGGCCCATGGTGGGTCCTGCCGGACGTCTGCAGGCGGGGTCGGGCCGGAGACCCGCTGCCTGGAGCGGACTGGAGGCCGCCGGGCGGGAGGAGCGCGGCGCCTGGGCCCGTCGACCCGGGAGCTCTTCGTTGCACCAGTGAGGCAAGGCACGGGACGGCAGCCAGGCCCTGAGCTGAGTGAGAAGTCGCGGACATTTTTTGTCTGAAAATGTTTTAATTTCTCCCTCATTTTTTAATGACAGTTTTGCTACATATAGAATTCTTGGTTGGCAGTTTTTCTCTTTTAGTAATTTAAATATATCATCCCATTGTCTTCTCGCCTCCATGGTTTCTGCTGAGAAATCTACACATAGTCTTATTGGCCTTCTCTTGTATGTGATGGGTTGCTTTTGTCTTGCTACTTTCAAGATTCTCTCTTTCTCTTTGACTTCTGACATTCTGATTAGTAAGTGTCTTGGAGAACGTCTATTTGGATCTATTCTCTTTGGGGTACGCTGCACTTCTTGGATCTGTAATTTTAAGTGTTTCATAAGAGTTGGGAAATTTTCAGTGATAATTTCCATTAGTTTTTCTCCTCCTTTTCCCTTCTCTTCTTCTGGGGCACCCACAACACATGTATTCATACGCTTCATATTGTCTTTCAAGTCCCTGAGTCCTGCTCATATTTTTCCATTTTTTTCCCTATAGTTTCTTTTGCTTGTCAGATTTCTGATGTTCCATCCTCCATCCAGTTCACTAATCCTGTCTTCTGCCTCTTGACATCTACCATTGTAGGTTTCCATTGTTTTTTTTCATCTCTTCTGCTGTGCCTTTCATTCCCATAAGTTCTGCGATGTGTTTTTTCAGACTTTCGATTTCTTCTTTTTGTTCATTTCTTGCCTTCTTTATATCCTCCCTCAATTCATCGATTTGATTTTTGATGAGGTTTTCCGTGTCTTTTTGTACATTCTGAATTAATTGTTTCAACTTCTGTATCTCATTTGAATTGTTGGTTTGTTCCTTTGGACCATACCTTCAATTTTCGTAGTGTGATTTCTTATTTTTTGCTGACATCTAGGCATTTAATTATCTTTATTAGTTTATTCTGGAGATTGTTTTCACTTCTTTTACCTAGGGTTTTCTTTCTGGATGAATTTGTTGTCTGTCCTTTCACATTCAGTTCAGCTTTTGCTGGACCACTAGCTTAGGTTTTGTTTAACATTTCTTGTTTTCTTGTTTCTTGCCCTGCCTGTATGGTGCCTTTTTCTCCCCACCCTTAGGAGGGTCTACTTAGGTATTATAGATCCCAGCCAGATTTTCCCAGACCAAACTGGCCTCCTGTCAGGAGGAAAGAGTCACCTGCATCAGTCTTCCCTGAGGGTGAGACCCAGCAGGTTGAAAGACTTTCCTGTGAAGTCTCTGGACTCTGTTTTTCTTATCCTGCCCAGTATGTGGCAGTTGTCAGCCTGCAGGTCCCACCAGCATATGATGATGTGGTACCTTTAACTTTGGCAGACTCTCCCTGTTGGGGGCGTGGTGGAGACAGAGGAGAGGTTGTAGGCTGGTTTTAATGGCTTCAAATTACCAAGTTCTGATGTCTGAATTGCTTGAGGGAGGATTTCCACCTGAGTTGGGCCTCACCCCTCCCCTGGGGAAGGCACAAGCTCCAGACAGGGTCTCAAACAAGTTTGTTTCTGCCTATGCCTGGGGCAGTTGCAGCCTGAGAAGCCCTGCCACTGTATCCAAAGGCAGTCAAGCCTTTGTAGAAACACAGCCACAAAAACCTCTGTTTCTTTTTTTTTTTTTCCAGTCAGCCCTGTCCCCTTGGCATGAGGGCAAAAATGAGCAACCTCCACTTTGACCAGGTTCACCTGAGCTGGGGGCCTATTTTTAGTAGTCAGAATTTGTTAATTCCACACTTGAAGCTTAGTTGCTCTCAGCCCCTGCTGCTGTTAAAGTCTCTTTCCTTTCCCCTCTGGGAAGCAGCCTGTGGGGGAGGGGCACAGGCCACTGCGGCTTGGGAACTCACGGTTCTGGGGGGTCTCACATCCAGTCCAGCTGGGGTACGCTGTGTGTCCGGTCACTGACGTGGCCCCAGGAGTTGTTCTGTACTGTTTCTGGTTATTTAGTAGCTGTTCTGAAGGATGAACTAAATCCCACACCTTGCTAAGCCGCCATCTTGGCCGACTGGATACTATGCTAATTTTTGTTTGAATAAAGTTTTATTTTGTTTTAAAAAGTTAATGTATGTAGTAATTTACCTATAACCTCTTAGGTTTGAATTATAAAAATAAATCCATTTTCATGAAATACAACTTACAATTGACAGAAACATTATCAGTGCTCAGATGTTTGTTAGGTATACTGGTAGCTAACTTAATGTTGCTTCTTTGTATTTCATCTAGTTTTAAGATCTCAAACAAAAACATTGTCTCACTAATTCTCATAATTTTCTGTAAGGTGAAAAGCTGTAAGGTGTGAGTGCCTTCTCTTTAGATTGAGGTAAGGGACTATTCTAAGGCTCTGTCTGCATTGACTCACCATTTAAGTTCAATTTATCAAATATATATTGATTATTTATTCTGTTCTGGTCAATGTGTCCAGGTTTGAGGATAAAAAGATGAATAAAATATGGCCTCTATCTTCTCAGATCATGTACTGATTGAGGCAGTCACTTTACACATCATCTGTTATAATCTGTTGAACATTCTGAAAGAGATATATGCAAGATGGTATCAGAGCACTGATGAGGGGGATTCTGTCAGTCTGGGGAGGAGGTTAGGTCACTGAAGATGCTGAGAAGAAAGATGAATATAACACAGCCAGGCCCCCTACCCCCCAAAAAGATGTGGGATTGTGTGGAGCTGCAGGAATAGGAGTATAAAGGCCAAGATGGGATTAAAATGAAGGTGACCTTTCCCAGTGTGTGATATGGCAATAATCAGGAATGCTTCCTGAAGAAGTGAGGAAAACATTGATAGAAGTCTTGAAACATAAGTATGAATGATTCAGATAAAGTACTGGGAAAGAATGTTTTCTAAGTAAGCATTTGTAAATTTCCTTGATGCCTTTTTTTTTTTTTTTGATACTTAGTTTTACTGTCCTAAGAAGGACATCTGGACTAAATGTCTTCCTTTACTCTCTTATTTTCCATAATTTATCATTAGAGATTTATTAATTTGTATTAATAAGCATCATCTTTTTAAACATTTTCGCACACTCCTCCATCCCCCTCCCTCTAGTCCCCATCCCCCAGTAATCTCTAATCTACTTTCTAGCTCTGTGAATTTGCTATTTTTAGCCATCTGTTATGTGATATGTACAATTTTGTCCTTATGTGTCTTGTTTATTTCACTGAACATAATGTTTTCAAGAGTCTTCTATTTTGCAGCATGAATCACAAATTTAGTTTTTCTTATGGCCAAAAATATTACATTGTATGTGTGTGTGTATATATATATATATCACATTTTGTTTATTCAGTAGTTTGTTGATAGACACTTGGGTTGTTTGTAGCTTATACCTATTGAGAATATTGCTGCTGCAACATGGTATAATATCTACTTGTGACCCTATTTTCATTCTCTTTGTACATATATATATACCTAGAAGTAGAATTTCCAGGTCAAATTAATTCTGCATATACTTTTTGAGGAACTGTCATGTTGCTTTCTACAATGGCTGTACCGTTTCACAGTCCTACCAACAGATTTCTAGAGTTCCATTCCCCAAACCCCATCCTCTCCAACAGTTGTTATTTTCTGTTTTGTTTTTTTTTTTAAATAATGACCACCCTTGTGGGCATGAGTATCTCATGGTTTTAAATTTCATTTCCCTAATGGCTTTGGATGTTGACCATCTTTTCATGTGTTTATTGGTCTTTTGTATATCTTCTTTGGAGAAATGCCTTTTCAATACATTTGTCCACTTTGAAAATGGATTGTTTATCTTTTTGTTGTTGTGTTAGAAAAATTATTTTATATATTCTGGGTATTAAATTTTTATCTGATATATAGTTTGAAACTATTGCTAGTTCTGAGACTAGAAGAAATGGAGATGCAGTTGCCGGCTGGATAGGACCTTCCAGCAGAAGTCAGAAGAGGCACTTGGGAAGGGTCGTCCGAGGAGGCATAAGAAAAGAGCCGGTCACAGCCCCCATTCCACCCGGCCCTCAGCCCTGCACCGAGATCTAGGTGCCGCTCTTGACTCCCTGCACCTACACCCGGCACAAGGATTTTGGTCCGTCGCCAAATCTAAGTCTTACTGCAGAACTACCCAAGACCTGTAATCCTTTATGTCCAGGAGTAGTTGGTATCAGTGTTGTTCGGTGAGCAAGCCCAGAGCTTGTGCCCGTCTCCTGTGCCTATTTCAATTCACAGGGTTATGGAGTTAATTTATTGCCCCTCGGCATTTCCTGGGATCCTAAACCATGCATTGTCCCTTTCTTCAGGAACTGAACCTCAGTTCTCTTATCATATCTGGCCCTTTCCTTCCCCAGGTCTCTTCTGAACCAGGGAGCTGTCCCCACTCCTGGCTTTAGCGCCTCCTCCCTTCAAGGCGAAGGCCTGGAAATGTTCCCAGTACTCCAGAGTTGGTACCACATGAGATAAGTGGTGCTGGTGCCTGCCTAAGAGGCAGTATTGTAATCTTGCAGTGGACCTGATCATAACAATGTCTTTCCAGCCTTGGAGCCATCAAAATCGAGGTGAGTGGATTCAGAGGCCCTGGTAGGGAACGCTTCATGTGCCAGGGATCCAGGAAGGTGGTTTTTGCTTCCCGCATCTTTCGGTTTCTCTATACTATAGCTCCTTAATCTGAGGATTTTGGATGGTTATGAAAAAAATCATAAATCTTAGGTCCTGGGCCCTAATAGGAAGAGTGAAATGAGGGTGAGAAGGGAGCCTGTGGCTAGAACAAATGTGAAAATCTAGGCTATCTGTGCCCTCCAGGTATAGAACTCCCCAGCAAATGCTAGGGCACCTCCTCTAGGCTGACTCCAGGGACATCTTCTCTGTGGGCCTGTTTGGTCACTTAGATACACTAAGACAGTGGGTCTGAAATTGTAGTCCCTGGACCAGCAGAAACAACTTCAGCTGGGAACTTGTTACAAATGCAAATTCTCACGTCCTCTCCAGACCCACCGAATTGAAAACTCTGGGAATGGGGTATGCAGCAATCTGTGCTCCACCTGCGAGTCCTCCAGGTGATTCTGGTGGGTACCTGAGTTTGAAAACCATCTGTTTAGGTTCACCTTCACAACGCATGCGTCCGACCAGCTGGTTTCTTTTTAGCCACGTCTTGGGCCTCTGGGTGCTTCTCAGAGTGCATGTTTTAAAGCTGGGACCTGTCCGGAGTTGAGACAGACAATGTCCTTGTAGTGAGACCTCAGGACAGGGATGGCATTGCTTGCAGAAAGAAATCAGGAGGTCCAGGCTCCAGTTCTGTTGATGCCCTGAAAGTTGGGGATGCTTGAGGCTGTAGTGAGCAAATGTTCTTAATTCTGTCATGGTTGGTTGAAATTATTGCAATCTCAAGCTTTTAAAGGAAGTTTCAGTGATTTTCATAATAACATGACTTTTATTTTTATTGGTTTCACATTGATCACTTTCCTTCCAGGGTAAGTTGGGGAAAAGAAAAAACATTTTCATACAAGTAGTTTGAGCTACTCAAAATGTTTGCAGGCATCACCACCCTCCCCCTGTCTACGTGGGACATGACTCCCGGGGTGTGGATCTTCCTGGCAACGTGGGACAGAAATCCTAGAATGAGCTGAGACTCAGCATCAAGGGATTGAGAAAAACCCCAGAATGAGGTGAGACTTAGCATCAAGGGATTGAGAAAACCTTCTCGACCAAGAGGGGGAAGAGTGAAATGAGACAAAGTGTCAATGGCTGAGAGATTCCAAACAGAGTTGAGAGGTTATCCTGGAGGTTATTCTTATGCATTAAGTAGATATCACCTTGTTATTCAATATGTAAAGGAGAGGCTGGAGGGAACTGCCTGAAAATGTGGAGCTGTGTTTCAGTAGCCATGTTTCTTGAGGATGATTGAATAATGATATAGCTTTCACAATGTGACTGTGTGATTGTGAAAACCTTGTGTCTGATGCTCCTTTTATCTACCTTGTCAACAGACGAGTAGAACATATGGAATAAAAATAAATAATAGGGGGAACAAAGTTTGGAATGCTAGTGATCAATGAAAGGGAGGGGTAAGGGGTATGGTATGTAAAAATTTTTTTTCTGTTTTTGTTTTCTTTTTCTGTTGTCTTTTTATTTCTTTTTCTGAATTGATGCTAATGTTCTGAGAAATGATCATGATGATGAATATGAAACTATGTGATGATATTGTGAATTGCTGAGTGTATGTGTTGGGAATGTTTGTGTTTCTTTCTTGTAATTTTTTTTAATTAATAAAAAATTTTTAAAAAGAAGAATTCCATCTCAGACTAACAGATGTTGCATATTTTGGTTCAGAAAATACCTAAATAAGCATAAATAACCTAAGTAAGTGTGCTGGTTTGAAATAATATATGTACCCTAGAAAAGCCATGTTTTAATCCTAATCCTATTTTGTAAAGGCAGCCATTTCTTCTACTCCCTAGTCAGTATTGTATGCTTGAAACTGTAATTAGATCATCCCCCCAGAGATGTGATTTAATCAAGAGTGGTTGTTAGGCTGGATTAGATGAAGGCATCTCTCTACCCATTTGGGTGGGTCTTGATTACTTTACTGGAATCCTATAAAAAAGGAAACATTTTGGAGAAAATAGGAGATTTGGAGATTCAGAGAGAGCAGAGAATGCTATAGTACCACGAAGCAGAGAGTCCACCAGCCAGGGACCTTTGGCGATGAAGAAAGAAAATGCCTTCCAGGGAGCTTCATGAAACAGGAAGCCAGGAGAGAAAACTAGCAGATGATGCTGTGTTCACCATGTGCTCTTCCAGCTGAGAGAGAAGCCCTGCATTTCATCGGCCTTCTTGAACCAAGGTATCTTTCCCTGGATGCCTTTGATTAGACATTTCTATGGACTTGTTTTGATTGGGACATTTTCTCAGCCTTAGAACCGTAAACTAGCAACTAATTAAATTCCCCTTTTTAAAAGCCATTCTGTTTCTGGTATATTGCATTCTGGCACCTAGCAGACTAGAACAGTAAGCCAAACCTCCCCCTACTTCTTTTTTACATTTTAAAATATTTATCAGACATTTGGTATGACCCTGGTTCTGTGTTAAATGCTCTAACATTCATTATTTGACTTGATCTTTATAATAATCCTATGAAGCAGCTAAGACTATGCTAATTTTGTAGATGAGGACCCAATAGTGTGAGGAGAACAAATGAATGACCTGTCTCTTTGTCATTTTTCTTTTCAAGCGATATGTGAATCGCTGTATATAATTTATCAAGAAAATTTATTGACATTTTTTCCATCCATTTCCTCAGTGATGACATGGGGCACTGGACTCTTTTCAGCCTGAAGAACTAAGGCTCTGAGGAAATAATGTGCTGCTGGGCTTGAAATTACCTCTGTGTATGTCTGAGCCTATCCAGGTGGTCAGGTAGGGAATCGCTTGGATTAGCCACCAGAGAAAGGCACAGGGTAATAAACAAGGAGGCTCAAGGGAGGCTCCATGGGCTCCAAATTAGGTGACATGGAAAACTTCTCCAAGGAGAGAAAGCCTGAAACCTACAAGTGTGAGATGGGATGGACACTCAATGGTAAGCCATTGAGACCCACCGTGTCATTTGGCATCAATGAGGAGAACATCTTCATAATCGTCCACCTCATTCATCTTGGCCATCAGAGTAGATTCTCATAGGAATTCTGACCTGAGGTTCTCTCTGTTGAGAGCAGCAATGGAATGCTTGTGGACCTTGCTCAGCAGGGACCTTGGGCCTCTGTGTCTTATCCCACCACAGGAGGTGTTCTTTCTGTTCCACCATGTGGACTTCAGTGACAACCTCATAGATCCACCCCCACTAGCACTGGGAGTAGTAGTACTTCATCTCTTGAGAGCTGTAGGCCTCTTCAGGAGTTCCTGGAATCCCAGATTCAGGGAGTGTCAATTGGGGATGGGGAGGCAATAACAGGACCCTAGGAGGAGTCCTTTCATCATCAGTATTCACTTGTTTCATCCATGGGCCTTTAGATATCCTGTCTTTCTTGTTAAAAACTCAGAATTTGCTTGATTAGTGTTCTTGTTATTATATTGTCTGTCAGTCTATGTGTTTGCCTGGTCTATTAACATAATTGAAAGCTTTAAAAATGTCTTATTTGCATTTTATTTAAATCAGAAAGGTCAACTAAAGATTTCCCCCAGAAGATGAGGGATCAGATTTGCATAGTAGCTGTTTCTCAGCACATTTGATTAACCCATTATAATTTTGAGGCACTACTGGACCCTCTTTCTGTTTTGTCCTTTGGTGTGTGATCATCATTGTTTCTTAGTCCTTCCTGTTCTTGTTATAATTCCAAGTTTTCCAAATTCCTTTGGCCTATTTTACAGTTCACTAAATCCACCCTTCCCTACTTATATAGAATAAGTGTGTATTTATACTTGATAGCAAACCTATATTTAATAAAATAATAATCAGATGTTTACTGTCCTGCTAATTAAAATAGTAAAGGCTTTAGATATCCTATTACGTTTCCTATTTGTGAATTTCAGTATCTTTAAGTTTTTTACATTAACTTATCACTTTAGTCATGACTAAGAGTGGGAGACTACAAAGGTGATTTGAAGCTATTAGTCCATGAGTACAGCTTTTATTAACTTTGAGCTCCTCTGCAGAGTGGCCCTGGGGTTGAAAAACCCTGATGTCAGTACTCTGGGGTGGTCAGTTTCCTTAGAGAAGAATCTTATACTTTCCTGCTGGGACCATAAAGGTTTGGCTCCAGTATTCTGAGAGCCAATTAGGAGACGATGGCTAGGTATCTCAACTTCAGACATTCACTGGGCATTTGTTCTCTTAATCTTTTTGTTTGCATGGTGTGGTGGTTTGGAGCATCACCTTGATGAGGCATTGGATTTGGACTTCTAACTTCAAAACCATAAACCAACAAAGTCTCAATGTGTAATCCAACCTGTGGCATGGTATTTGTTTTAACAACAGGGAAACCAAAGACCCCTCAATTCAGGATATAGAGTCGTTCTCCAGTCTTATTCATCCTCCAGAACTCCAAGAGAATTGAATCTGCCCTTCATTTACCTGTCTCTAAGGGAAAATGTTCCCAAGGGATGTCTTATGCCAGCATCTTGATGAATAAGACATTAAAGGTTATACTTGAAGAAAAAAGAAAACTGATACTAGAAGGGATGGTTCAGGGAAAATACAAGATTGTACAGATATATCTAATTTCATTCCATCTCAAAATCCCACTAGAAAATTTTAAAAGATTAAAACAGGAGAGCAGGATAGAAGGAAACTGCAACATTTTGAAAGCTGGAGAACAGATGAATTAGTGGTAACTGATTTAGGCTTTGGCTTTCTCTAGTAGTTAACCCAATCCAAATTGTGCTGTAGAATTCTCAGAATTGGCAGAACCTAAAAAGTCCCAGAGACTTCTGGAACTAGAGATGGGTCAGATATACTAGTGTCTAGAATAAGGAGGGTTGAAAAAGATGCTTGAAAGCAGTTAATATCTCTAGATTCCTGTTCCACTCCATGCCACTTAACAACTGCCCTATTTCACCCTGGCAGAAAGCCGGAAGTTGAGTCTCTAGAGAGAGTAAAAGGTTTTGATGGGGATATGGGATACCAAGTGCTTTAGTTTCCTTCTGTGCTCAAGCAAATACCATGCAATGGGTTGGTTTGATCAACGGGAATTTGTCAGCTTATGATTTTCAGATTTAAGAAAAGTCCAAATCAAGTCTTTATCAAGGTAGTACTCTCTTCATTTAGACTGGCCTTCTGGGACTGGCTGCCAACAGTTTTTGGTCTTTGGCAAAGACTGTCACATGGCAATACATATGGCAGCCTCTTCTACCCTCCACCTTCTCTTCTGAGTTCTCTTGACTTCAGCTTATTCCTTCCTGTGGCTTTCTCTCAGTAGCTCTCTGAATTTCATCCTGCTTATAAAGGACTCCAGTAAAAGGATTAAGACCCATCCTGAGCTGGACCACAGTTTAACTGAAGTAACCTCACCAAAGGGTCCCACATACAATGGGTTCACACCCACAAGAATGAATTAAGTTTAAGAACATGTTTTTCTGGGGGAACAGAGCTCCAAGCCACCACAATCCAACCTCTGGACCCCCAAAAGACAATGTTCTTTTTACACGGAAAATACATTCATTACATCACAACATACCAAAAGCCTTAAGTCATTTTTAAATCAATGCTTACTAAAGAACCTGAAGAAATTTAAAAAAATCATAAGAGGATACTATGAACAACTATATACCAACAAACTAGACAACTTAAATGAAATGGAGAAATTCCTGGAAACAAGCTATACTGACTCAAGAAATAGAAGATCTCAACAAACCAATCACAAATAAAGAGATTCAATCAATCATCAAAAATCTTCCTACAAAGAAAAGCCCAGGACCAGATGTTTCACAGGGGAATATTATCAAACATTCCAAAAAGAACTAACTCCAGTCCTGCTCAAACTTTTCTAAAAATTGAGGAAGAAGGAACACTACCTAATTTTATGAAGCCAACATCACTTTAATACCAAAACCAGGTAAAGATGCTACAAGAAAGGAAAATTGCAGCCCAATCTCCTTAATGAACATAGCTGCAAAACTTCTCATCAAAATATTAGCAAATCGAATCGAACAGCACATTAAAACAGTTATATACCATGACCAAGTGGGGTTTATACCAGGAATGTAAGGATGATTCAACACAAGAAAATCAATTAATGTAATACATCACATTAACAATCCAAAGGCAGGGTGGTGCAACAGTGGCTCAGTGGCAGAATTCTTGTCTGCCATACCGGAGACCTGGATTCGATTCCCAGAGCCTGCCCATGCCAAGAAAAAAAAAGTAAAATCCAAAGGGGAAAAAAACATATGATCATCTTGATTGATGCTGAGAAAGCATTTGACAAAATTCAACATCCTTTTCTAATAAAAACACTTCAAAAAGGAGTTATCAGAGACTTCCGAGAGGATGGCCAAATGGATTAGATCAAGTTTAGCCCTGCTCCACGGAAAAATTAGAGAAGGGACAGGAAAGTGACTGAGGTAGTGATTCAAGAGTGCAACTGACCTGGGAGAGCCTTCTGCACCACATAGGACAGCCCTGATTGCAGAGGCTGAAGAACTGAGAAGCAGAAAGCTGGAGCCTGGCATGGAGGAGTGGAGCCAGCAGGAGTGGATGGACAGGAGCTGGAGACTAGGAAGTAAGCCAGACCACTGTCCTTGAATGCATTACACTCACTAGCACAGCCCCATGGCCCACGACTCACCCCACACCCCATGCACCCAAATCCCATCACCCACTCCTGTTCAACATGCTTCAAGCACCACCACCCCACCATCCCCCAGCACACGTACCTGCCCCAAGCCCCCACCCCAAGTGCAGGCCAACCCACTTCTCCTGCATCCCTCCTGAGCACTACCTCTGCCTCCCTCTTTCCTGCAGGCTTTTGCCAGTGCATAAAAGATATGGGCACCAACCTCCAGGCTACCTCCACCCCCACACGCCCATAGTGGCACATAGCCTCACACCTCACCACCCTCCCGCCTAGCTCTGGGCATCAGTTTACAGCACTCCTAGACCCACATATGCACACAGGCCCCCAGTCACATCCTTCAGCTTTGGGAACTTTAATTTATGGCACTCCTAGACCTGCACATGTGTGAGGGCTCCCAATCATGTCATTGAGCTCTGGGAACGTCAGTTTATGGCAGTCCTAGAACCGCACATGCCCATGGCCCGCAGTCATACTTCCCAGCTCTGAAGAAGTGCTCACCTGCGCAGCCAGATTACATCCACCCACAGCAAATGAAGGCACACATGCACACAAAGGGCCCCACACCCTAGGCAAGCCTACACGAGAGTTATGCCCCCCAGACTGGTGTACCCACACATCTACATCCTCCCCGGCCGCTGGGCACCCACGTTCATGAGCACCAGTGTAACATCACCAATTTGGGCCTGTATTCTACCCTGATATGAATAACTGCACAGTTGTGCCATGCCCTGTACCATGCTCCCTGCTACATATCCATCCCGCAGACACAGACCCTTAGACTACTGAAAGAAATCAACTGCCAAAGTAAATCAATCAAGATACTTACATGGCATGAAAGCAACAGAATATCACTAAGCATTTCACAATGCAGACAGATATAGCCTTGTCTAATGACCAAATTAAAACACCAGAGGAGACAAACATTGGAACAACTAAACAAAGATGTTCATACAAGTCTACTTAATAAAATAGGTGGGATGGCAAATAACATAAAGGACATCAAGAAGACAGTAGAAGAGCACAAATGGAATTTAAAAGAATAAACAGAAGAATAGCAGATATCACAGAAATTAAAGACTCTGGTGACCAACTAAAAAAAAATACTAGAGGCACACAACACCAGATTTGAAGAGATAGAAGAAGGAATAAGTGATTTAGAGGACAGGATAACTGACTTTGAAGACTCAAAACAGCAAATGGCAAAAATGATGGACAAATTTGAATTGGATCTCAGAGAAATGATGGACAAAACAAAGCACGCAAATATAAGAATCATTGATGTCCCAGAAGGAGAAGAGAGGAGTAAAGGGCTAGGAAGAGTAATTGAGGATATAATGGGGGGAAACTTGCCAACCCTTATAAAGGACATAAATATACAAGTCCGAGAAACACAATGAACTCCAAAGAAAATAAATCCAAATAGGCCTTCCCCAAGGCACATACTAATCAGTCTGTCAAATGTTGAACAGAAGCAGAACATTCTGAAAGTGGCAAGAAAAAAACAATTTACTACATACAAAGGAAACCACATAAGACTGAGTTCAGACAACTCAGCACCAAGAAGGCAGTGGTATGATATATTCAAGATCCTGAAAGAAAAACACTTCCAGCCAAGAATTCTATACCCAGTAAAATTGTCCTTCTGAACTGAGGGAGAGTTTAAAGTTTTCACAGAAAAACAAATCCTGAAAGAATTTGTCAAGAAAAGACCAGTCCTCGAGGCCACTCCCCGACAGGCTGCTTCCCAGAGGGGAAAGAAAAGGGACTTTACCAGCAGCATGGGCTAAGTGCAACCAAACGCCAATTGTGGAATTAATTACCAAATTCTGACAACTAAAAATAGGCCCCAAGCTCCAGGACTCTGGTCAAAGTGGAGGTCGCTGATTATTCCCCTGGCACAAAGGGGGCAGGGCTGACAGAAAAAGAAAAAAAAAGAAACAGAGGTTTTTGTGGCTGTGTTTCTAAAAAGGCTTGACTGCCTTTGGATACAGTGACAGGGCTTCTCAGGCTACAACTGCCCCAGGCATAGGCAGAAACAAGCTTCTTTGAGGGACTGTCTGGAGCCTGTGCCTTCCCCAGGGGAGGGGTGAAGCCCAACTCAGGTGGAATCCCTCCCTTAAGGAATTTAGACACCAGAGCTTGGTAATTTAAAGCCACTAAAACCAGCCTACAACCTCTCCTCTTCTCCACCATGCCCCCAGCAGGGAGAGTCTGCCAAAGTTAAAGGTACCACATCATCTTATGCTGGTGGGACCTGCAGGCAGACATGCACCACATACTGGGCAGGATAAGAAAAACAGAGTCCAGAGACTTCACAAGAAAGTCTTTCAAACTGCTGGGTTTCACGCTCAGGGAAAACTGATGCAGTTGACTCTTTCCTCCTGACAGGAGGCCAGTTTGGTCTGGGAAAATCTGGCTGGGGTCTATAAAACCTAAGTAGACCCTCCTAAGGGTGGGGTGGAGGGAGGCACCATACAGGCAGGGCAAGAAACAAGAAAACGAGAACTGAAAAATTCTCCTCTGTTAAACAAAAGCTAAGCTGAGGTCTAGAAAAAGCTGAACTGAATGTGAAAGAATAGACAGACAACAAATTCATCCAGCAAGAAAACTCTAGGTAAAAGAAGTGAAAACAATCTCCAGAATAAACTAATAAAGATAACTAAATGCCTAGACACCAGAGAAAAATAACACATCATGTAGGAAAACTGAAGATATGGCCCAAAGGTACAAACCAACAATTCAGATGAGATACAGGAGCTCAAACACTTAATTCAGAATATACGAACAGACATGGAAAACCTCATTAAAAATAAAACTTAAGGGATGCAGCAAAGGCAGTGCTAAGTGGGAAATTTTTTGCCCTAAATGCCTGTATCAAAAAAGAAGAAAGGGCAAAAATTGAGGAATTAACTGTCTACTTGGAGGAAGTAGAGAAAGAACAGCAAACTAACCCCAAAGCAAACAAAAGGAAAGAAATAACGAAAATTAGAGCAGAAATAAATGAAATTGAGAACATGAAAACAATTAAGAAAATCAACAAAACAAGAAGCTGGTTTTGTGAGAAAATCAATAAGAGTGATGGGCCCTTAGCAAGATTGACAAAAAGAAGAAGAAGAGAGGATGCAAATAAATAAGATCAGAAATGGAAGAGGAGACATAACCACTGACCCAACAGAAATAAAGGAGGTAATGACAGGATACTATGAACACTTTTATGCCAATAAATACAACAATGTAGATGAAGTGGGCAACTTTCTAGAAAGGCATGAACAACCAACTTTGGCACGAGAAGAAATAGACGACTTCAACAAACCAATCACAAGAAATTGAAACAGTCATTAAGAAGCTCCCCAAAAAAGAAAAGTCCAGGACCAGATGGCTTCACATGTGAATTCTACCAAACATTCCAGAAAGAATTAGTACCAATCCTGCTCAAACTCTTCAAAAAAATTGAAGAGGAGGGAAAGCTACCTAACTCATTCTATGAAGCCAACATCACCCTCATACCAAAACCAGACAAAGATATTACAAGAAAAGAAAACTACAGACCAATCTCTCTAATGAATATAGATGCAAAAATCCTCAACAAAATTCTAGCAAATCGAATCCAGCAACACATTAAAAGAATTATATATCATGACCAAGTAGGATTCATCCCAGGTATGCAAGGATGGTTAAACATAAGACAATCAATTAATGTAATACACCATATCAACAAATCAAAGCAGAAAAATCACATGATCATCTTGATTGATGCAGAGAAGGCATTTGACAAAATTCAACATCCTTTCCTGTTGAAAACACTTCAAAGGATAGGACTACAAGGGAACTTCCTCTAAAGTTAAGGAATGATAAAGGGAATATATGAAAAACCCACAGCTAGCATCATCCTCAATGTGGAAAAACTGAAACTTTCCCCCTAAGATCAGGAACAAGACAAGGACGTCCACTATCACCACTGTTATTCAACATTGTGTTGGAAGTTCTAGCCAGAGCAATTAAACAAGAAAAAGAAATACAAGGCATCAAAATTGGAAAGGAAGAAGTAAAACTCTCACTATTTGCAGATGATATGACACTATATGTCAAAAACCCCAAAAAGTCCACAGCAAAACTACTAGAGCTAATAAGTAAGTACAGCATAGTGGCAGGCTACAAGATCAACACTCAAAAATCTGTAGTGTTTCTATACACTAGTAATAAACAATCTGAGGGGGAAATCAAGAAACGAATTCCATTTATAATTGCAACCAAAAGAATAAAATAGGATTTCCGGAGAAGATGGCGGCTTAGTAAGACGCGCGGGTCTTAGTTCCTCCTCCAGAACAGCAACTAAAGAAACAGAAACAATAAGAAACAGCTCCCAGAGCCACGACAGAGATCAAAAAGACAGCGTACCCCATTCTGGAACGGCTGAACAGGCAGGGAGAATCCGCTGCGGTGAGATACCCGAGGGGCGCGCGTTTTCCCGGCTGGGGCGGCTGGCGACTGGGGTCCCCTCCACGCACGTGGCTCCCCGGTCTGACTGGGAACGTTGGATAGCGGGGCCCTCCCGCCACGCTTGGTGTCTCGGGCCAGCTGGGCAATTTGGACCGGCACTCCCCCAAGCCACGGCGGCCGGCGACCCCCCCTCCACGCGCAGTTTCCCTGGCCGACTGTGAGATTCAGATTGGCAAGTTAAAGGAGCCACAGCATCTTTTACTGGTGGGACCCGCAAACAGACAAGCGCCACGAGCACCACCTACTGGGCAGGAAAAGAAAAACAGAGCCCAGAGATTTCACAGAAAAACCTTTCAACCAGCCGGGTCCCACACCCAGGGAAATCTGATCAAATGCCCAGACACCAGCAGAAAATAATGGATGACGCTCGGAAAATTGAAGATATGGCCCAGTCAAAGGAACAAACCAATAGTTCAAATGAGATACAGGAGCTGAGACAACTAATGCTGAATATACAAACAGAAATGGAAAAACTCTTCAAAAACCAAATCAATAAATTGAGGGAGGACATGAAGAAGACATGGGCTGAACAAAAAGAAGAAATAGAAAATCTGAAAAAACAAATCACAGAACTTATGGGAGTGAAGGACAAAGAAGAAAAAACGGAAAAAACAATGGATACCTACAATGGTAGATCTAAAGAGACAGAAGCTACAATTAGTGAACTGGAGGATGGAACATCTGAATTCCAAAAAGAAACAGAAACTATACGGAAAAGAATGGAAAAACTTGAGCAGGGGATCAGGGAACTGAATGACAATATGAAGCGCACAAATATTCGTGTTGTGGGTGTCCCAGAAGGAGAAGAGAAGGGAAAAGGAGGAGAAAAACTAATGGAAGAAATTATCACTGAAAATTTCCCAACTCTTATGAAACACCTAAATTTGCAGATCCAAGAAGTGCAGCGCACCCCAAAGAGAATAGACCCAAATAGGCGTTCTCCAAGACACTTACTAGTTAGAATGTCAGAGGTCAAAGAGAAAGAGAGGATCTTGAAAGCAGCAAGAGAAAAACAATCTGTCACATACAAGGGAAACCCAATAAGACTATGTGTAGATTTCTCAGCAGAAACCATGGAAGCTAGAAGACAGTGGGATGATATATTTAAATTACTAAAAGAGAAAAACTGCCAACCAAGACTTCTATATCCAGCAAAATTGTCCTTCAAAAATGAAGGAGAAATTAAAACATTTATAGACAAAAAGTCACTGAGAGAATCTGTGACCAAGAGACCAGCTCTGCAAGAAATACTAAAGGGAGCACTAGAGTCAGATACGAAAAGACAGAAGAGAGAGGTATGGAGAAGAGTGTAGAAAGAAGGAAAGTCAGATATTATATATATAATACAAAAGGCAAAATGGTAGAGGAAAATATTATCCAAACAGTAATAACACTAAAAGTTAATGGACTGAATTTCCCAGTCAAAAGACATAGACTGGCAGAATGGATTACGACCCAGCAATACCACTGCTAGGTATCTACTCAAAGGACTTAAGGGCAAAGACACAGATGGACATTTGCACACCAGTGTTTATAGCAGCATTATCTACAATTGCAAAGAGATGGAAACAGCCAAAATGTCCATCAACAGACGAGTGGCTAAACAAACTGTGGCATATACCTACGATGGAATATTATGCAGCTTTAAGACAGACTAAACTTATGAAGCATGTAATAACATGGATGGACCTAGAGAACATTATGCTGAGTGAGTATAGCCAAAAACTAAAGGGCAAATACTGTATGGTCCCACTGATGTGAACCGACATTCGAGAATCAGCTTGGAATATATCATTGGTAACAGAGACCAGCAGGAGTTAGAAACAGGGTAAGATAATGGGTAATTGGAGCTGAAGGGATACAGACTGTGCAACAGGACTAGATACAAAAACTCAAAAATGGACAGCACAATAATACCTAAGTGTAATGTAACTATGTTGGAACACTGAATGAAGCTGCACCTGAAATATAGTTTTTTGTTTGTTTGTTTGTTTGTATCTTTTGTTTTTGTTTTTTTCTTTTTTCTTTTTTATATATATATATTTTTTATTAGTATTATTATTTTAATTCTCTTCTCTATATTAACATTCTATATCTTTTTCTGCTGTTTTGCTAGTTCTTTTCCTAAATCGATGCAAATGTACTAAGAAATGATGATCATACATCTATGTGATGATACTAAGAATTACTGAATGCATGTGTAGAATGGAATGATTTCTAAATGTTGTGTTAATTTCTTTTCTTTTTTTGATTAATAAAAAAAATTTTTTAAAAAGAATAAAATATTTAGGAATAAATTTAACTAAAGAGACAAAAGACCTATACAAAGAAAACTATAAGAAATTGTTAAAAGAAATCACAGAAGACCTGAATAGATGGAAGGGCATACTGTGTTCATGGATTAGAAGACTGAATATAGTTAAGATGTCAATTCTACCTAAATTGATGTACAAATTCAATGCAACACCAATTAAAATCCCAAAAACTTACTTTTCAGAAATAGAAAAACCGATAACCAAATTTATCTGGAAGGGCTGCGTGCCCTGAATAGCTAAAAGTATCCTGAGGGGGAAAAAATGAAGTTGGAGGTCTCACGCTACCTGACTTTGAGGCATATTATGAAGCCACAGTGGTCAAAACAGCATGGTACTGGCATAAAGATAAATATATTGACCAATGGAATCAAATAGAGTGTTCAGATATAGACCCTCTCATCTATGGACAAATGATCTTTGATAAGGCAGTCAAGCCAACTCACCTGGGACACACAATCTCTTCAATAAATGGTGCCTAGAGAACTGGATATCCATATTCAAAAGAATGAAAGCAGACCCATATCTCAAACCTTATACAAAAGTTAACTCAAAATGGATCAAAGACCTAAACATTAGATCTAAGACCATAAAACTGTTAGAAGGAAATATCTTATAAATCTTATACTTGGAGGCAGTTTTATAGACCTTACACCCAAAGCAAGAGCACTGAAGAAAGAAAGAAAGAAATGGGAACTCCCCAAAATTAAACACTTTTGCACATCAAAGAAGTTCATCAAGAAAGTAAAAAGACAGCATACACAATGGGAGACAATATTTGGAAACGACATGTCAGATAAAGTCTAGTATCCAGAATTTCCAAAGAGATTGTTCAACTCAACAACAAAAAGACAGCCAACCCAGTTACAAAATGGGCAAAAGACTTGAACAGACACTTCAGAAGAGAAAATACAAATGGCCAAAAGGCACATGAAAAGAGGCTCAACCTCCCTGACTATAAGGGAAATGCAAATCAAAACCACAATGAGATATCTCACACCTACCAGAATGGCCATTATCAATAAAACAGAAAATGACAAGTGCTGGAGAGGATGTGGAGAAAGAGGCACACTTATTCACTGTTGGTGGGAATGTCAAATGGTGCAACCACTGTGGAAGGCAGTTTTGCGGTTGTCCAAAAAGCTAAACATGGAATTGCCATATGACCCAGCCATACCATTGCTAGGTACCTACTCAGAGGACATGAGGGCAAGGACACAAACAGACATTTGCACACTAATGTTTATAGTTGCATTATTTACAATTGCAAAGAAATGGAAACAACCAAAATGTCCATCAACAGGCGAGTGGTAAACAAACTGTGGTATATACACACAATGGAATGTTATGCCGCTGTAAGACAGAATAAAGTTATGAAGTATGTAACTTTATCCAACATGGATGGACCTTAAGGGCATTATGCTGAGTGAGATTAGCCAGAAACTAAAGGACAAATACTGTATGGTCTCACTGATATGAACTGACATTAGTGAATAAACTTGGAATATTTCGTTGGTAACAAAGACCATCAGGAGATAGAAATAGGGTAAGATGTTGGGTGATTGGAGCTAAAGGGGTATGGATTGTGCAGCAGGAATGAATATAAAAACTGAGAAATGGACAGCACAATACTATCTAACTGTAATACAATTATGTTAAAATACTGAATGAAGCTGAATGTGAGAATGATGGAGGGTGGAGGGCTGGGGGCACAAATGAAACCAGAAAGAAGGATAGAAGATAAAGATTGAGATGGTATAATCTAGAAATGCCTTAGAGTGTATAATGATAGGGACTAAATGTACAAATTTTAAAAATGTTTTTGCATGAGGAAGAACAAAGGAATGTCATTACTGCTGGGTGCTGAAAATAGATGGTAATTAATATTTTAAAATTTGAACAAGTGTGAGATTAAAGCAAAAAATGTTTATTTGGTACAGGGTTTGTATTTGGACTAGTGCATTTCCTAGTGTGACTTATGTGAAAAGCTTGATTGAACACCATAAGTACAAGGAACCTTGAGTGGGACATGGGATTTTGTTGGTTTGTCCGGAGTGATGCCCCGATGAATCCCAGAGTGATTTGATCAGTGGATAGACAGGTGTTTGCAAAGTACCCTTTGGGGAATGGTGAAAGCAGGGGAAAATTTAACTTCCCCAAGTTGGATTCATGACATTCTCATGGGCAGTGTGGACAACCAAAGCTATAGACTGAGCCCCCAGTTTTGGGGGTTGTTCATATGAAACTTAACCCCACAGGGGATAGGTCAAGCCTACTTAAAATTAGGCCTAACAGTTACCCCCAAGAGACCCTCTTTTATTGCTCAGATACAGCCTCTCTCTCTCCAGCCAACACAATAAGCAATCTCACCACCCTCCCCCTGTCTACATGGGACATGACTCCCAGGGGTGTGGACCTTCCTGGCAATGTGGGACATAAATCCTGGAGTGAGCTGAGACTCAGCATCAAGGGATTGAGAAAACCTTCTTGACCAAAAGGGGGAAGAGTGAAATGAGACCAAGTGGCAATGGCTGAGAGATTCCAAACAGAGTCGAGAGGTTATCCTGGAGGTTTTTCTTACACATTAAGTAGTTAATCACCTTTTTATTCAAGATGTTATGGAGAGGCTGGAGGGAAGTGCCTGAAAATGTAGAACTGTGTTCAAGTAGTCATGTTTCTTGAAGATGATTATATAATGATGTAGCTTTCACAATGTGACTATGTGATTGTGAAAACCTTGTCTCTGATGCTCCTTTTATCTACCTTGTCAACAGACGAGTAGAACATATGAAATAAAAATAAATAGTAGGGGGAACAAATGTTAAAATAAATTTAGTTTCAAATGCTAGTGATCAGTGAAAGGGAAGGTTAAGGGATATGGTATGTATATTTATTTCTATTTTCTTTTTATTTCTTTTTCTGAATAGATGCAAATGTTCCAAGAAATGATCATGATGATGAATATGCAACTATGTGATGATATTGTGAATTACTGGTTATATATGTAGAACGAAATGATCAAAGTAGGAATGTTTGCGTTTATTTGGTGTTTTTTTCTTTTTTTTTTTTTTTTTTGTATTTAAAAAAAGAAAAGACCACCCCTACAAGAAATACTTTAAGGGATTCTACCAGCTGAAAAACAAAAAGACATGAGAGGGAGGTCTGGAAGAGGGCACATTATTGAAGAGTACCAGTAAGGTAATTTAAAGGAAAAAAAAGAGAAGGACAGAAAATAATATATAGATCTGACAAATAAAATGAAAGAGATAAGATGGTAGATTCAAGAAATGCATCTTCAGTAGTAACTTTGAATGTAAACAGTCTAAACTAACCAATTAAAAGATACAGATTGGCAGAATGGATTAAGAAACATAACCCAGGGGTGTGTGGCCAAGATGGCAGTTTAGCAATGTGCACGTTTTAGTTCATCCTCCAGAACAACTACTAATAACCAGAAACAGTACAGAACAGCTCCCAGAGCCATATCAGTGACCAGAGACACAGCGTACCCCAGTCTGGACCAGCTGGATGGGCCGTGAGTTCCCCAAGCTGTGGCAGCTGGTGCCCCTCCCCAACAGGCTGCTTCCCAGAGGGGAAGGGAAAGAGACTTTAACAGCAGCAGGGGCTGAGTCCAACCAAACACCAATTGTGGCATTAATTAACAAATTCTGACTACTAAATATAGGCCCCCAGCTCAAGTGAACCTGGTCAAAGTGGAGGTCACTCATTGGGCTAACGAAAAAAGAAAAGAAACAGAGGTTTTTGTGGCTGTGTTTCTACAAAGGCTTGACTGCCTCTGGATTGAGCAGCAGGACTTCTCAGGCTGCAACTGCCCCAGGCATAGACAGAAACAAGCTGCTTTCAGGACTTGTCTGGAGCCCGTGCCTTCCCCAGGGGAGGGGTGAAGCCCAACTCAGGTGGAATCCCTCCCTCAAGGAATTCAGACCCCAGGGCTTGGTAATTTGAAGCCATTAAAACCAGCCTACAACCTCTCCTCTGTCTCCACCACACCCCCAACAGGAAGAGTCCACCAAAGCTAAAGGTGCCGCATCATCTTATGCTGGTGGGACCCGCAGGCAGACATGCACCACATACTGGGCAGGATAAGAAAAACAGAGCCCAGAGACTTCACAGGAAAGTCTTTTAACCTGCTGGATCTCACCCTCAGGGAAAACTGACACAGGTGACTCCTTCCCCCGACAGAAGGCCAGTTTACCCAGGAAAACCCGGCTGGAGTCTATAATACCTACATAGACCCTCCTAAGGGGGGGGGGGGGGCGGGAAGGGACCATATAAGCAGGGCAAGAAACAAGAAAACAAGACCCGAAAAATTATGCTCTGTTAAACAAAACTTAAGCTAGAGGTCCAGAAAAAACTGAACTGAATGTCAAAGAACAGATAGACAACAAATTCATCCAGCAAGAAAACTCTAGGTAAGAGAAGGGAAAGCAATCTCCAGAACAAACTAATTAAGGTAATTAAATCTCTAGATGCCAGCAAAAAATACCAATCACACCAGGAAAACTGAAGATATGGCCCAGTCAAAGAAACAAACCAAAAATTCAAATGAGATACAGGAGCTGAAACAATTAATTCAGAATATACAAACAGACATGGAAAACCTCATCAAAAACAAAATCAATGAATTGAGGGAAGATATGAAGAAGGCAAGGAATGAACAAAAAGAAGAAATGGAAAGTCTGAAAAAATAAATCATAGAATTTATGGGAATGAAAGGCACAATAGAAGAGATAAAAAAAAAAAAAACAATGGAAACCTGCAATGGTAGATTTCAAGACACAGAGGATAGGATTAGTGAACTGGAGGACGGAACATCTGAAATCCAACAAGAAAAATAAACTATAGGGAAAAAATGGAAAAATAATGAGCAGGGACTCAGGGAATTGAATGATAATATGAAGCGCAAAAACATATATGTTGTGGGTGTCCTGGAAGGAGAAGAGAAGGGAAAAGGAGAAGAAAAACAAATGGAGGAAATTATCACTGAAAATTTCCCAACTCTTATGAAACACCTAAAATTACAGATCCAAGAAGTGCAGCATACCCCAAAGAGAATAGATCCAAATAGACGTTCTCCAAGACACTTACTAATCAGAATGTCAGAGGTCAAAGAGAAAGAGAGAACCTTGAAAGCAGCAAGAGAAAAGCAATCCATCACATACAAGGGAAGGCCAATAAGACTATGTGTAGATTTCTCAGCAGAAACCATGGAGGCGAGAAGACAGTGGGATGATATATTTAAATTATTAAGAGAGAAAAACTACCAACCAAGAATTCTATACCCAGCAAAATTGTCCTTCAAAAATGGGGGAGAAATTAAAACATTTTCAGACAAAAAAATCACTGAGAGAATTTGTGACCAAGAGACCAGCTCTGCAAGAAATGCTAAAGGGAGCACTAGAGACAGGTACGAAAACACAAAAGAAAGTGGTGTGGAGAAGAGTGCAAAAAGAAGGAAAATTAGATATGACATATAATATCCAAAAGGCAAAACGGTAGAAGAAAGTACTTCTCGTGCAGTAATAACACTAAATGTTAATGGATTGAACTCCCCCATCAAAAGATATAGACTGGCAGAATGGATTTAAAAACAGGATCCTTCTATATGCTGTCTACAGGAAACACATCTTAGACCCAAAGATAAACATAGGTTGAAAGTGAAAGGTTGGGAAAAGATATTTCATGCAAATAGCAACCATAAAAGAGCAGGAGTAGCTATACTAATATCCAACAAACTAGACTTCAAATGTAAAACAGTTAAAAGAGACAAAGAAGGATACTATGTACTAATAAAAGGAACAATTCAGCATGAAGACATAACAATCATAAATATTTATGCACCGAACCAGAATGCTCCAAAATACATGAGGCAAACACTGCAAACACTGAAAAAGGAAATAGACACACCTACCATAATAGTTGAAGACTTCAACTCCACACTTTCATCAATGGACAGAACATCTAGTCAGAGGATCAGTATGGAAACAGAGAATTTGAACATTACAATAAAGGAGCTAGACTTAACAGACATTTATAGGGCATTACACCCCACAACAGCAAGATACACCTTTTTCTCAAGTGCTCATGGATCATTCTCAAAGATAGACCATATGCTGGGTCACAAAGCAAGTCTCAATAAATTTAAAAAGATTGAAATCATACAAAACACTTTCTCAGATCATAAAAGAATGAAGTTGGAAATCAATAATAGGCAGAGTGCCAGAAAATTCACAAATATGTGGAGGCTCAACAATACACTCTTAAACAACCAGTGGGTCAAGGAAGAAATTACAAGAGAATTAAGTAAATATCTTGAGGCAAATGAAAATGAAAGCACAACATATCAAAACTTATGGGATGCAGCAAAGCCAGTGCTAAGAGGGAAATTTATTGCCCTAAATGCCTATATCAAAAAAGAAGAAAGGGCAAAAATTCAGGAATTAACTGTCCACTTGGAAGAACTGGAGAAAGAGCAGCAAACTAACCCCAAAGCAAGCAAAAGGAAAGAAATAACAAAGATTAGAGCAGAAATAAATGAAATTGAGAACATGAAAACAATTGAGAAAATCAACAAAACAAGAAGCTGGTTCTATGAGAAAATCAATAAGAGTGATGGGTCCTTAGCAAGATTGACATAGAAAAGAAGAAGAGAGGATGCAAATAAATAAGATCAGAAATGGAAGAAGAGACATAACCACTGACCCCACAGAAATAAAGGAGGTAATGACAGGATACTATGAACAACTTTATGCTAATAAATACAACAATGTAGATGATATGGACAACTTCCTAGAAAGGCACGAACAACCAGCTTTGACTCGAGAAGAAAGATGACCTCGAAAAACCAATTCCAAGTAAATAAATTGAATCAGTCATTCAAAAGCTTCCCAAAAAGAAAAGTCCAGGACCAGACAGCTTCACATGTGAATTCTACCAAACATTCCAGAAAGAATTAGTACCAATCCTGCTCAAACTCTTCAAACAAATTGAAGAGGAGGGAAAGCTACCTAACTCATTCTATGAAGCCAACATCACCCTCATACCAAAACCAGACAAAGATATTACAAGAAAAGAAAACTACAGACCAATCTCTCTAATGAATATAGATGCAAAAATCCTCAACAAAATTCTAGCAAATCGAATCCAGCAACACATTAAAAGAATTATATATCATGACCAAGTAGGATTCATCCCAGGTATGCAAGGATGGTTAAACATAAGACAGTCAATTAATGTAATACACCATATCAACAAATCAAAGCAGAAAAATCACATCATCACCTCGATTGATGCAGAGAAGGCATTTGACAAAATTCAACATCCTTTCCTGTTGAAAACACTTCAAAGGATAGGACTACAAGGGAACTTCCTCTAAAGTTAAGGAATGATAAAGGGAATATATGAAAAACCCACAGCTAATATCATCCTCAATGGGGAAAAACTGAAAACTTTCCCCCTAAGATCAGGAATAAGACAAGGATGTCCACTATCACCACTATTATTCAACATTGTGTTGGAAGTTCTAGCCAGAGCAATTAGACAAGAAAAAGAAATACAAGGCATCAAAATTGGAAAGGAAGAAGTAAAACTCTCACTATTTGCAGATGATATGATACTATATGTCGAAAACCCTGAAAAATCCACAGCAAAACTACTGGAGCTAATAAATGAGTACAGCAAAGTGGCAGGTTACAAGATCAACACTAAAGTAATTCAGGACACAGGGGTAAGGAACTTTTATTTATATATTTTAGAACCACACATACATTTGAGACCAAAGGAAGAAAGGTTTATTTGGCCTGAACTAAAATTTTCTATAGCACATAATCTAGCTCAGCCTATCTGTATAGCTCATTTGAACAGCTGAAACACAGGGAACCCAGAATAAGAAAGAGGTCCTTTAATCCTATATAGATTATTGTAATGCTAGGATACATCCTAGAGTATATTAAGCAGATAATCAAAAAGCTTTGGGAAAGTCCCTTGAGGGAAGGGAGAAAGAATATGGAACTTTTAAACCTTACCATCAGGGCATCCCCTGATAGTGCATCAGACTTTAGGGACACCAAATCAATAGGCCATGCCCTCAATCCTGAGGCTTACTCTTGTGAAGCTGATGTAGGTAGCAGAGAAACTTAGACTACCTATAGGCATGCCTAAGAGTTACTTTTGGAGGACCTCTTTTGTTGCTCAGATGTGGCCCCAGTCTCTCTAAGCCCAACTCTGCAAGTGAAATCATTCCTCTCTCCCCTACTTTGGATATGACATCCAGGGGTGAAAGTCTCCCTGGAAACCTGGGAGATTACTTCCGGGGATGATTCTGGCCCTGGCATTGTGGGGTCAATGATTGTATCCTGACCAAAATGGGGAAAAGAAGTAGTATTAATAATCAGTGGCAGAGAGAGTTCAAATAGAGTCGAGAGGCTATTCTGGAGGTTGCTCTCACGCAAACTTCAGGTAGACGTTGCTACCTATCATGACCTGCCTACCCCCAACCAGGACCATTTCAGCCAATCCTAAAGAACACCTAGGGCAATATATAAGATTCCACAAGGGTTCCATGCACTAGAGTAACTTTCCAGAAACCTACAACCTCCAGATGGGTCCTATTCCAGATAAGTCCTGAAACCTAGAGGGCCCAGCCTCTCCAGAACATCAGATAGTTCCATCTCCCTACACCATGTTAGTGACAGACCCTTCCAATATGAAAAATTTAGAATGGCCATAGCCCAAACACCCCTAAACAGAGGGATGGACAGATCAAAGCTGATGGTGGAGTTATACAGTGAAGATAGAATTTCACAAATGAATATGAGTGATGAATCATTAAATTGGTATCTCAGAGTATATCTCAGTATCTTAGAGCAGCTGGAAATAAAAACCTAAAATTTTGGAATTGTAACCCATCTCAAACTCTGAAATATGTTCTATAACTAATTGTGGTGCAGTACTTTGATGTGTTGCTCTTTTATATATATGTTATTTTTCACAAAAAAAAATAGGAAAAACAAAGTTGATTGTGATAATGAAAAAATACTTAAGCCTTCTAGCTTCCAATATTCTGGAGTAGCTAGAAGGGAAGAAAGTCTGAGAGGATTGTATGGTAGCCCATGACAGACTTGGGGATCTGTCCTATAACTACTTGTTGAAGAGTACTTTAAAAACGATTGTTTTTTTATTTCTTTGCTTTGTATATATGTTGCATTATACAATTAAAAAGTTTCAAAAAAAAAAGTAGTGATCAAAGGTAACTTCCTCAGTATGATAAAGGGTATATATGAAAACCCATAGCCAGCATCGTACTCAATGGTGAGAGACTGAAAGCTACCTCCCCAAGTTCAAGAATGTGACAAGGATGCCCTAATCACCACTATTATTCAATATTGTACTAGAAGTTCTAGCTAGAGCAATCAGGCAGGAAAAGAAATAAAAAGCATCCAGATCAGAAATGAAGAAGTAAAATTCTCATTATTTGCAGATGACATCATACTATACTTAGAAAATCCTGAGAAACCTACAACAAAGTTACTTGAGCGAATAAATTCAGCAGGTGGCAGGATATAAAATTCATGTGCAAAAATCAGTAATATTTCTATACATAAGCAATGACCTACCTGAAGAATCAATTAAGGGAAAAAATCCATTCAAAATAGCAACTAAGGGTAGTTCTATGGTGGTTCAGTGGCCAAATTCTTGCCTGCCATGCTGGAGACCTGGAGACCCGGGTTCAATTCCCAATGCCTGCCCATGCAAAAAAAAAAAAAAAAAAAACAGCCACTAAAAGAACCAAGTGTTAAGAATGAACTTGAGAGAGTTTCCAAGATGGCAGCTTAGTGAGGTGTAGAATTTAGTTCCTCCTCCAGAGCAGCTAGTAAATAGCCAGAAATGGTACAGACTAACTGCTGGGGCCACATCAATGACCAGACACACAGCGTACACCAGTCTGGATAAGCTGGACCAACTGCAATCCCACCCAGAACCATGAGTCACCCAAGCTGTGGAGGCTGGCACCCCTCCCCCACAGGCTGGTTCCCAAAGGGAAAGGCAAAGCCTCTTACTAACAGCAAGGGGCTGAGCTCAATTCCAATTCCAATTGCAGAATTAATTAACAACTTCTGACTGTGAAAAATAGGCCCCCAGCTCAGCTACATCTCAAATAAAAGCTGTAATTACTAGTTTTTGGCCTGGCACAGAAGGGGCAGGGCTTACGAGGAAAAAAAAAAGAGGTTTTTGGATCTGACAGGACAAAATACAAAAATCCCATGAAAAGAGTGAAAACAATCTCCAGAATTAAGTAAGGAAATTAAATGCCTAGACGCCAGCAAAAAAATAACTAATCATACTAGGAAAATTGAGTTTTGGCCCTGTCAAAAGAACAAACCAACAATTCAAATGAGATACAGGAGTTGAAACAATTAATTCAGGATGTTCCAAAATATATGGAAAACCTTGTAAAAAAGAAGAAATTGAAAGTCTGAAAAAACAAATCACAGAACTTATGGGAATGAAAGGCACAGCAGAAGAGATGGGGGAAAAAAAACATGGGAACCTACAGTGTTAAATTTCAAGACACAGAAGATAGGATTAGTGAACTGAAGGACAGGACATCTGAAATCTGACAAGCAAAAGAAAATATAGGGAAAAGAATGGAAAGATATGAGCAGGGACTCAGGGAACTGAATGACAACACAAAGCATATGTGTTGTGGGTGTCCCAGAAGGAGAAGGGAAGGGAATACGTGGGAAGGACTAATGAAGGAAATTATCACTGAAAATTTCCCAACTCTTATGAAAGACTTAAAGTTACAGATCCAAAAAGTGCAGTATACCCCAAACAGATATAGACATACTCAAAAACACTTTCTAATCAGAATATCAGATGTTAAAGAGAAAGAGAATTTTGAAAGCAGCAAGAGAAAAGCAATACATCACATACAAGGGAAGCCCAATAAGACTATGCATAGATTTCTCAGCAGAAACCATGGAGGTGAGAAGACAGTGGGATGATATATTTAAGATTCTAAAAGAAAAACTGCCAACCAAGAATTCTATATCCAGCAAAATTGTCCTTCAAAAATGAGGGGGAATATTTTCAGACAAAAAAATCACTGAGAGAATTTGTGACCAAAGAGACCAGCTCTGCAAAAAATACTAAAGGGGGCACTAGAGACAGATATGAAAAGACAGGAGAGAGAGGTCTGGAGAAGAGTGTAGAAATGAAGATTATCTGTAAAGGTAAAAAGAGAAAAAATTAGATGTGACATATAAAATCCAAAAGGCAAAATAATAGAAGAAAGTACTGCCCTTACAGTAATAACACTAAATGTTAATGGATTAAACTCCCCAATCAAAAGACATAGACTGGCAGAATGGATTAAAAAACACAGGACCCATCTATATGCTGTCTAAAGGAGACACATTTTAGACCCAAGGAGAAATATAAATTAAAAGGCATATGGTTCAGAAAAGATATTTCATGCTAACAACAATCAGAAAAGAGCAGGAGTATCTATAATAGTATCCAACAAATTAGCCTTCAAATGTAAAACAATTAAAAGAGACAAAGAAGGACACTATGTGTTAATAAGAGGAACAATTCAACAAGAAGACATGACAATCATAAATATTTATGCACAGAGCCAGAGTGCTCCAAAATACATGAGAAGCACTGAAAAGAGAAATAGAAACATCTACCATAATAGTTGGAGACTTCAATTCCCTACTCTCATCAATGAACAGAACATCTAGACAAAGGATCAATAAAGAAACAGAATTTGAATAATACAATAAACAAGCTAGAGTTAACAGACATTTATAGAACATTACACCCCACAACAGCAGGATACAACGTTTTCTCAAGGGCTCATGGATCATTCTCAAGGATAGACCATATGCTAGGTCACAAAGCAAGTCTCAATAAATTTTAAAAGATTGACATCTTACAAAACACTTTCTCAGTGGTGAAAGGAATGAAGTTGGAAATCTATAACAGGCAGAGGGCCAGAAAATCCACAAATATAAGGAGACTGAGCAACACACTCTTAATCAACCAGTGGGTCAAGGAGGAAATTACAAGAAAAATCAGTAAATATCTCGAGGCAAATGAAAATGAAAACACAGCACATCAAAATTTATGGGATGCAGCAAAGGCAGTGCTAAGAGGGAAATTTATTGCCCTAAATGCCTAAATCAAAAAAGAAGAGCAAAAATCGAGGAATTAACTGTCCACTTGGAAGAACTAGAGAAAGAACCACAAACTAATACCATAATAAGCAGAAGGAAAGAAATAATGAAGATTAGAGCAGAAATAAATGAAATTGAGAACATGAAAACAATCAAAAAAATCAACAAAACCAAAAGTTGGTTCAATGAGTAAATAAATAAAATTGATGGACCCTTAGCAAGGTTGACAAAAAGAAAAGAGAGGATGCAAATAAAATCAGAAATGGAAGAGAAAACATGTCACTGACTAACAGAAATAAAGGAGATAATGAGACAATAATATGAACAACTTTATGGTAATAACATAGACAATGTACATGAAATGGACAACTTCCTAGAAGGACATGAACAACTAGCATTGACTCAAGAAAAAATAGATGATCTCAACAAACCAATCACAAATAAAGTAATTGAATCAGCCATTAAGTAGCTCCCCAAAAAGAAAAGTCCAGAACCAAATGGCTTCACATGTGAATTCTACCAAACATTCAAGAAAGAATTAGTACCAATCCTGCTTAAACTCTTCAAAAAAATTGGAGAGGAGAGAAGGCTACCTAACACATTCTATGACATCAACATCATCCTCATATCAAATCCAGACAAAGATACTACAAGAAAAGAAAATTAGAAACCAATCTCTCTAATTAATATAGATGCAAAAATCCTCAACAAAATTCTTGCAAATCGAATGCAGCAGCACATTAAAAGAATTATACATGACCAAGTAGGATTCATCCCAGGTATGCAAGTTGGCTCAACATAACAAAATCAATTAATGTAGTATACCATATCAACAAAGCAAAGCAGAAAAACTATGTGATCATCTCGATTGATGCAGAAAAGGCATTTGACAAAATTCAACATCCATTCTTGTTGAAAACACTTCAAAGGATAGGAATAGAAGGGAATTTCCTCAACATGATAAAGGGAATATATGAAAAAGTCACAGCTAACATCATCCTCAATGAGGAAAAACTCAAAGCTTTCCCCCTAAAATCAGAAACAAGACGAGATGTCCACTATCACCACTATTTTTCAACATTGTGTTGGAAGTTCTAGCCAGAGCAATTAGACAAGAAAAATAAATACAAGGCATCAAAAGTGGAAAGGAAGAAGTAAAACTCTCGCTGTTTGCAGATACTATATGGTGAAAACTCAAAAAAAATCCACAGCAAAAGCACTAGAACTAATAAATGAGTTCAACAAAGTGGTAGATTACAAGATCAACACCCAGAAATCTGTAATGTCTCTATACACTAGTAATGAGCAATCTAAGGGGGAAATGAAGAAAAACTTCCATTTACAATTGTAACCAACAGAATAAATTATTTAGGAATAAATTTAACGAAGGATACAAAAGACCAAATAAAGAAAACTACAAGAAATTGCTAAAAGAAATCACAAAAGACCTAAATAAATGGAAGGGCATACCGTATTCATGGATTGGAAGACTTAAATATAGTTAAGATGTTAATTCTATCTAAACTGATTTATAGATTCAATACAATGCGAATTAAAATCCCAAAACCTTCATAAAATTAGAAAAAACAATAACTAAATTCATCTGGAAGAGCAGTGTTCCCTAAATAGCTAAAAATATTCTGAGAAAGAAAAATAAAGTCGGAGGTCCTGTCTCACACTACCTGACTTTAAGGCATATTATGAAGCTACAGTGGTCAAAACACCATGGTACTGGCATATAGATATACTGACCAACAGAATCGAATAGAGTGTTCAGATATAGACCCTCTCATCTATGGACAATTGTTCTCTGATTGTTCTCAGACAGTCTCTTTCAATAAGTGGTGCTTGGATAACTGGATATCCATATGCAAAAGAATGAAAGAGGATCCATATCTCACACCCTATACAAAAATTAAACTCAAAATGGATCAAAGACCTAAACATTAGAGCTAAGACCATAAATCTTGTAGAAGAAAATGTAGGTAAATAGCTTATAAAACTTCTAATAGGAGGTGGTTTCCCACATCTTGCACCCAAAGCACAGCAATGAAAAGAAAAATAGATAAATGGGAATTCCTCAAAATTAAACACTTTTGTGCATCACAGAACTTTGTCAAGAAAGTAAAAAGACAGCCTACACAGTGGGACTCAATATTTGAAAAAGATTTATCAGATAAGGGTCTAGTATCCAGAATATATAAAGTGATTGTTCAACTCAACAACAAAAGGACAAACAACCCAGTTATAAAATCGGCAAAAGACATGGACAGACACTTCTCAGAAGAGGAGATACAGATGGCTAAAAGGCACATGAAAAGATGCTCAACTTCCCTGGCTATGAGGGAAATGCAAATCAAAACCACAAAGAGATATCTCACACCCACCAGAATGGCCATCATCAATAAAACAGAAAATGACAAGTGCTGGAGAGGATGTGGAGAAAGTGGCACACTCATCCACTGTTGGTGGGGGTGTAAAATGGTACAACCGCTGTGTAAGGCAGTTTGATGGTTCCTCACATAGCTAAGTATAGAACTGCCATGTGATCCGGCAACACCATTGCTAGGTATCTATTCAGAGGACACGAGAGCAAGGTCACAAATGGACATTTGCACACCAATGTTTATAGCAGCATTATTTACAATTGCCAAGAGATGGAAACAGCCCAAATGTCCATCAGCAGACAAGTGGCAAAGAAGTTGTGGTATATACATGCAATGGGATATTATGCAGCTGTAAGACAGAATAAAGTCATGAAATATGTAACAACATGGATGGACCTTGAGGACATTATGCTGAATGAGATTAGCCAGAAGCAAAAGGACAAATATTGTATGGTCTTACTGATATGAACTAACATTAATGAATGAACTTGGAGAATTTCAGTGAAGAACAGAGGTCATCAGGACATAGAAATAAGGTAGATATTGGGTAATTGGAGCTGAAGGTATACCAATTGTACAACAGGACTGATTGTAAAAATTCAGAAATGAATAGCACAATACTACCTGGTAGTAGGGCAATAATGTAAGTACAGTGAATAAAACTGAATGTGAGAGTGATAGAGGGAGGAGGGCTGGGGCACATATGAAACCAGAAGGAAAGATAGACAATAGAGACTGAGATGGTACAATCTAGGAATGCCTAGACTGTACAATAGTGACTAAATGTACAAATTTAAAAATGTTTTTACATGAGGAAGAACAAAGGAATGTAAATATTGCAGGGTGTTGAAAATAGATGGTCATTGATATTTTAAAACTTCAAATTCTGTGTGAGACTAAAGCAAAAAAATGTTAATTTGGTACAAACTTTATATTTTGATGAGTTCATTTCCTAATATAGCTTATATGGACAGGTTAATTGAACACCATAAGTACATGGAACCTTGAGTAGGGCATGAGATTTTGTAGGTTTGTCCAGAGTGATGCCCTGATAAACCCCAGAGTGATTTGAACAGTGAATAAAGAAGTATTTGCAAAGTCCCTTTGGGGGAATGGTGAGAAAGAGGGAAAATTCAGCTTCCCCAAGTAGAGAATTCTTGCTATTCTCACAAGCACTGAGGACAACCAAAGCAATAGGCTGAGCCCCCAATCTTGGGGGTTGTTCATATAAAACTTATCCCTGCATAGGATAGGCTAAGCCTACTTAAAATTAGACCTAAGAGTCATCCCCAAGAGAACCTCTTTTTTTGCTCAGATGTGGCCTCTCTCTCTCAGCCAACACAACAAGCAAACTCACTGCTCTTCCCCTCTCTATGTGGGACATGACTCCCAGGGGTATGGACCTTTCTGGCAATGTGGGACAGAAATCCTAGAATGAGCTGGGACTCAGCACCAAGGAATTGAGAAAGCCTTCTCGACCAAAGGGGGAAGAGAGAAATGAGATAAAATAAAGTGTCAATGGCTAAGAGATTCCAAACAGCATCAAGAGGTTATCCTGGAGGTTATTCTTACGCATTAAATAGGTATCACCTTTTAGTTAAGGCGTAACAGAGAGGCTGGAGGGAAGTGCCTGAAAATATAGAGCTGTGTTCCAGTAGCCATGTTTCTTGAAGATGATTGTATAAGATACAGCTTTCTCAATGTGACTTTGTGATTGTGAAAACCTTGTGTCTGATGCTTCTTTTATCTACCTTATGGACAGATGAGTAAAACATATGGATTAAAAATAAATAATAGGGAGAAAAATGTTGAAGTAAATTTAGTAGATTGAAAAAAAAATCAGGCCTAAGAATCACCCCCAGAGAACTTCTTTTGTTGCTCATATGCGGCCTGTGTCTCAGCCAACATGGCAAGCAGACTTACTGCTCTCCACCCTCTCTATGTGGGACATGACTCCCAGGGGTATAAACCTCCCTAGCAGCATGGGACAGAAATCCTAGAATGAGCTGGGATTCAGCATCAAGGGACTGAGAAAACCTCTAGACCAAAAGGGGGAAGAGAGAAATAAGACAAAATAAAGTGTCAATAGCTGAGAGATTCCAAACAGAGTCAAAAGGAGTCAAGAGGTTATCCTGGAGGTTATTCTTATGCATTAAATAGATATCACCTTGTTAGTCAAGATGTAATGGAGAGGCTTGAGGGAACTGCCTGAAAATGTAGAGCTGTGTTCCAGTAGCCATGTTTCTTGAAGTTGATTGTATAATGATATAACTTTCACAGTGTGACTGTGTGATTGTGAAAACCTTGTGTCTGATGCACCTTTTATCTATGGTATGGACAGATGAATAGAAAATGTGGACTAAAAATAAATAAATAATAGGGGAATAAGTGTTAAATTGAATTGATTGAAATACTAGTGATCAATGAAAGGGAGTGGTAAGGGGTACATAAAAAATAAGGGGAACAAAGATTAAAATATATTGGGTAGATGGAAATACTAGTGATTGGTGAGAGGCACAGGTAAGGGGTATGGTATGGATGAGTTTTTTCTTTTTTCCTTTTATTTCTTTCTCTGGACTGATGCAAATGTTTTAAAAAATGATCATGGTGATGAATAAACAACTATGTGATGATATTGTGAGCCACTGATTATATGCCAAGTATGGAACGTTCATATGTTAAGAATGTTTGTGTTTGAATGTTGTTCTGTTTTTTTTCAATAAAATTTTTTTTAGAGATTAAAAAAAGGAGAAAGATCAAAGGTGATAGTAGACTTATACAGAGAAGGTTGGGTTTAACAAATGGGTATGATTGCTAAATCATTGTATTGATATTTCTTTTAGTCTCCAATGTCTTGGAGCAGCTAGTAGTAAAAACTTAGAATTGTGGAACTGTCACCAATGCCAAACTCTGAAATCTGTTCTACAATTAGTTGTTGTGATGTGCTTTGAAATTTTTTGCTTTTTCGTATACATGCTATCTTACACAAAAGAGGGGGGAAAAGTCGATTGTGATGATAAATGCACAGCTGTATGATGATGTTGTGAACCATTGTATACTTTGGATGATTACATGGTATGTGAATATATAGCAATAAAATTGCATTAAAATTTAAAAAAAAGAATGAACTTAACTAGGGATGTAAAGGACTTGTACACAGAGAACTACATAACATTGCTAAAAGAAAATGAAGAAGATCTGAAGAGGTGTCAAGGACATTCCCTGTTCATGGATAGGAAAAGTAAATACAGTTAAGATGTCAGTTCTATCCGAATTCATCTACAAATCAATGCAGTACCAATCAAAATTCCAACAACCTACTTTGAAGATGTGGAAAAGCTAGTTACTGTAAAGGAAAGAGACCCCAAATAGCAAAAATCATTCTAAAAAAGAATGAAGTGGGAGGATTAACACTCCCCAGTCTTAAAACTTATTAAAGCCACAGTGATCAAAACGGCATGGTACTGTATTGACCAATGGAATTGAATAAGAGTGCAGAATTAGACCATCAAAATCTATGGTCAGCTGATCTTCGACCAGGCCCCCAAATCCACTGATCTGGGATAAAATAGTCTTTTCAATAAATGGGCATGGGAGAACTGGATATCAATAGCCAGAAGAATGAAAGAGGATTCTTACCTTACACCCTATACAAAAATTAACTCAAAGGGAATCAAACACCTAAATATAAGAACAAGTAACATAAAGCTTCTAGAAGAAAATGTATTTATAGAAGGTAGCTTCCTAAACTTTACCCAAAGCACAAGCAATGAAAGAACGAATAGATGAACTGGAACTCCTCAAAATCAAATTTTTCTGTACCTCAAAAGACTTACAAAAGGTAAAGAGGTAGCTAACTCAATGGGAGAAAATGTTTGGAAATCACACATCAAACAGATAATGGTTTGATATCCTGTATACATAAAGAGTCATACAATTCACCAACAAAAGAACAAACAACCCTCTTATAAAGTGCGCTTAAAATATGAATAGGCATTTTTTTGAAGAGCAAATACAGATGGCTCACAAGCTCCTTCTCAATAGCTATAAGGAAAATGCAGATCAAGACAAAAATGAGATACCACCTCACACCTATAAGAATGGCTGCTATTAAACAAATAGGAAACCACAAATGTTGGAGAGGATGTGGAGGAATTGGGACACTTATGCACTGTTGGTAGGAATGTATAATGGTACAGTTGCTATAGAAGACAGCTGGCAGTTCCTCAGAAAACTATATATCAAGTTGCCCTATGACCTGGCAATACTACTACTCAATATGTAACCAGGAGAGGTGAAAGCAGTGACACAAACAGAGATTTGCACACCGATGTTCACAGCAGCATTATTCACAATCACCAAAAGATGGAAACAATCCAGATGCCCACCCACAGATGAGCGGATTAAGAAAATGTGGTATATATATATGATGAAATATTATGCAGCAGTACGATGAAATGACGTCCTGAAGCATATGACAAGATAGCTGAGCCTTGAGAATATAATGCAGAGTGAAATAAGACAGACACAAAATGCGTGTATGATTACACTTTGCTGACCAGAGTAAAGGTATGATTACACTTTGCTGACCAGAGTAAAGGTACAATCAGAGGTTTATAATACAGAATATAGGGAACCTAGAGATACTGGAAGCTTAAGATTGGTGAACAGTTAGCTAATGAGGTTGAACCTAATTTGGAAGGGAGTAGATAGAAGTGAAGGCAGTTCACTAGTGGATCTATAAGTAATATTACCATATTCAAGGTGAAAATGATTGAAAGGGGTTGTACAGACTCATGTGTCCCACCGATTATCACTACAAATACAAATAAGTTCTTATATGAACTACTTCAAAGATATGAATCCTCTACAAAGAGTGTATAATTTCAGGGTTTGGGGGTACTGTTGCATGCTATGGGCTGTGTTTAATAGGAAAACATCAACACTACTGCAGCAATACCAGGGGTACATAAATGGGGAGAGGGATAAGAAGGGGAGATTTGGATTTTCTTTTTGATAAGGGTATGTTTATTAGCTATCTTCTCTTGGGGACAATGAAATAAAATTGAGAGTATTGATGGACTGTTGACTTTGGACATTATACCTGAGACTCATCAATAGAGGTGGCTGAAAGATACACTGACTGAGAAGTAGATTGGTGAATTATGGTATAAACATAAGATCGAACACTGTGCTGCTGCAAAAGGAATGAAATTGTGAGACATGCAATGATGTGAATGAACATATGTGGGATATTTGGTGAGGCAAAAAAAAAGCCAGAAAACAAAAGAGTAAATATTGTATCTCATTTAGAAAATAATTATAAGAAAACTGGGGCCTGGACTGTAAACTCTTCTAGCAGTTACATTTAGTCCAAAATGGTAATTGTTATTTCTGGATTTTGAGGGGCTGTTTTATATATGTATAACCTGGTATTTAGAGATGATACTGAAGCTGATCAGGTTGGGATTAAGGTAATTCAGAATACAGGGGTAAGGAAGCCATTGCCTGTGTTTTAGAACTTTATCTACACTTAGAGACCAAAGGAAGAAAGTTTTATTTTCTCCAGATATGTCCATTACTCAACCTGAGAGATCATTTAAACAACCCAAACACAGGGAGCCCAGAATAAAAATGAGAGCTTTTATCTGGTATAGCTTAATATAATGCCTGGATACATCCCAGAGTATATTAAGCTGATAATCAAAAAGTATTTGCAAAATCCCTTTAAGGATGGGAGAAAAATTATGGAACTATTAAACTTTACCACCAGGGAAACCCCGGATGCTGTACCAAACATTAGGGACACCCAAATCAATAGGCCAAGCCCTTGATCTTGAGGCTTGTTCTTGTGCAGCTTACGTATGTAGCAGAGAAGCTTAGCCTACCTCAAGGTATGCATAAGAGTCACCTCTGGGGGACCTCTTTTGTTGCTCAGATGTAGTCTCTCTCTCTGAGTCCAACTCTGCAAGTGAAACCATTGCCCTTTCCCATGTGGGACATGACAATCAGGGATGAAAGTCTCCCTACCAGTGTAGGAGATGCTCACAGGGATGAGCCTGGCCCTGGCACCAAGGGGTCAACAATACCATCCTGACCAAAAGGGGGAAAAGAAGTATAACAAATAAGGTATCAGTGGCTGAGAGGGTTCAAAGAGAGTCAAGAGACTATGGAAGACACTCTTATGCGTGCTTCAGGTAGACACTGCTACCTATCATAACTTGCCAAAATCCAACCTAAACCTTTTCTGCCAATCCCAAATATGTAGGGTATTATGTAAGATTCAACAAAGGTTCCATGCATTAGGGTAACTTTACAGAAACCTACAACCTCCAGATGGGTCCCTGCACCAGATAAGTCATAAAATGCAGAGGGGCCAGCCTCTACAGAACATTAACTAATTCCATTCCCCTTTCCCATATTAACAACAGCTCCTTCCAAAATGAAAAAGTTAGAATGGACATAGCCCAAATACCTGTAAAGAGTGGGAGAAAGATCAAAGGTGATGGTGGAGTTACACAGAGAAGGTAAGTTTTAACAAGTGAGTATGACTGCTGAATCATATTGATATTTCTTTTAGCCTCCAGTACCTTAGAGCAGCTAGAAGTAAAAACCTAAAATTGTCGAATTATAACCCATATCAAACTCTGAAATCTGTTCCTCAACTAATTGTTGTGATGTACTTTGAAATTTATTGGTTTTTCTTTGTATAAATGTTATTTTTCACAAAAAAGAAGGGAAGTATAACAGAAAAGATAAGATTTAACAAATGACTATGACTACTGAATCATTATATTGATATTTCTTTTTATCTCCAGTGTCTTAGAGCAGCTAGATGAAAAAGTATAAAATCATGGAACTATAACCCATACCAAACTTTAAAATCTATTCTATAACTACTTGTTAAGATGTACTTGGAAATTTATTGCTTTTTTGTATGTGTATTTCACAATTTAAAAAAAAGTTTAAAAAATATATTAATAATGCTAAGTACAAAGTCTCATCAAAACCTATTAAGGGTATGGGTCTGTCCTGAGGCACAATTTCCCAGGACACAATTTCTGTAAAATCTAGAAAACAAATTATCTGCTTCCAGTATACCGTGAAGGAATAAGAATAGGCATTCCCATTACAGAAGAGAGAAATTAGAAGGAAAATAGGAGTCATGGGTCCCAAACAGTTCCAAAACACAGCAGGGCAACTCCATTAGATTTCAAGATCTCAGAGTCAACTATGATTGGTGCTTTTTCCTTCAGGTGTCTGGCACCGCCCACCCTTAGCCACGTGCTTGCTTAGCAGCCATGCTCTCCCAAAACACTGGTGTGATGGTTTGAAGCCATTATGTACCCGAGAAAAGGCCATGTTCTTTTAATCCATTCCAATGGATACAGACCTGTTGTGGGTGGGACCTTTTGGTTAGGTTATTTCAATTTGAGATGTGACCCCATTCCACTTAAGATGGATCTTAATCCTTTTCTGGAGTCCTTTAATAAATGTGAATTTAAGAGACACTCAGATGAATACACAACTATGTGATGATATTGTGAGCCATGGATTATACACCATTTATAGAATGTATATGTGTGAATATGTCTCAGTTAAAAAAAAAAATGTAAAGGGCCACCCCTTCCCCTCCATGGAGAGGTAGGGTTAATTCACCTAAGACATTTCTACATTGCAGCTTTCTTTTCAGGTCCTTCTCTGGGGGGGTTCTGCTTGCAGTTTCTGAATTTTATTATATATACCCATCTCTCCAGATAATTATTACAACATAATAAATCATGTTTGAAATGTTCAGAGCTGGAAGCTAACCTATGGGTATGGAAACCCAGAACCTGGGCTCCCACTTCCATTCAGAGAGTAAATTACTGTAGCCACCTAAGTGACCTAGACAGAAGTTAGAGGTCAGCAGACCTCCCCAGAGAGGAAAGAATATACAGATGGTATCATAAACCACTTATCTTGTAAAGCATTCAAACTCCTCTCCCTTGATGTATATGCTGATAACAAATCTCGAGACCCCTGTGTCATGAGACCCTGCTGAAACTCTGTTCTCATACCCTATGGAATGTCTTTGTCCAAACCCTTATAAGCTGCCCCTTGTAACCCCACCTTTGTGGTGCACTGACTTCCCAAATGACAGCCATGGGGAAAATCTTTTCCTGTTCCTAAGTCTTAATAAAACTCATGTCTGACTTCAAAAAAAAAAAAGAGACACAGATGAAAAGCCCCCAGAGGAGCTAAGAGAGAAAAGCCCCAGAGAAGCAAGCAAGGACCCACAGAACCTCACAGAGGAAACCCAAGAGCAAAGGACCAGCAGACTCCAACCATGTGCCTTCCCATGTGACAGAGGTGTTCTAAATGCTAGCAGCCTGTCTTTAGAATTCAGGTAGCATCCTGTTTTTGATGCCTTTATTGGGATATTTTTACAGACTAAGAACTGTATATTGTAAGTTAATGAATCCTCATTGTAAAAGCCAATCCATTTCTTGTACATTACATTTCAGCAGCTTTAGCAAACCAGAATAACTTGGGTAAAGGCTCCATCCTCTCCAAACATCAGGATAGTAGCCAGACTCTCTTGCAAACCCTAAGACACTGGCCCCATCATCAAGTACAGGAGTGGGAGCACTCTCCATGAACAAAAGGGTACAAGGCCCACCCCCTCCAAGTACAGGGGTGAGCCCACCCTTTCCACATCCATGGGTGACCCTCTCTCTTGGCCCAAGGAAATATCTCCAGTTCTGCCCTTGAAGTTATTCTTCAGTTTTTGCCTGCTCTGTCCCATTCAGTCCAGGCTGGCAGTGGTTCTGCTCATAAAGATTCACAGAAGAGCTCTTCCCCCTTCTCCGCCAGCGCTCCCACCGCCGTCTGGCCCTCCTCTTCCCCCTTCTCCGCCCGCGCTCCCGCCGCTGTCTGGCCCTCCTCTTCCCCCTTCTCCGCCGGCGCTCCCGCCGCCGTCTGGCCCTCCTCTTCCACTTTCTCCGCCAGCGGCGATCCCGCCGCCATCTTGCCCTTCTCTTTCCCCTTCTGCTCTGGCGGCACTCCATCCGCCATCTTATCCTTCCCTTTCTCCTCCTGCTCCAGCAGCTCTCCAACCACCACCGTGCCCTCTTCCGCCTTCACCGGCTCCTCCGCCACCGTCCTCGACAGCCTTGCCATCCTCACCTTTCCTCCTCCAGAACAGCTACTAGGGGAGTAGAAACAATACAGAACAGCTCCCGGAGCCACGACAGACATCAAAAAGACAGCGTACCCCATCCTGGAATGGCTGACTGGCTGGGAGAACCCACTCCAGTGAGACCGCCGAGGGGCGCGGGTTTCCCTGGGCGGGGCGGCAAGCGGCCGGAGTCCCTCCCCTCCTCCTTCCCGGACCAGCTGGCAGAATTGGGCAGGTGGTCCCATCAAGCTGCGGCGGCTGGCGCCCCCACCACGTGCGGCCCCCTGCACCAACTGAGAGAATTGGATCGGAAATCTCCAGGCCGCGGAGAACGGAGACCAGGGGGGTCCCTTCCAAACACATGACTCCCCGGTCCGGCTGGGAACGGTGCACTCTCCCGGGCCGTGGCGGCTGGCGCCGTCCCACCACGCTTGGCACCCCGGGCCGACTAGGAAATTTGGACGGGCACTCTCCCGGGCTTCGGCGGCCGGCAACCCTCCCCACGTTCGGACCCCCAGGCCGGCTGGCACTCTTCCAAGCCGCTTCGGCTGGCGAACCTCCCCCATGGCGAGAGTTTTCCAAAGTTAAAGGACCCACAGCACCTTTTACTGGTGGTACCGGCAGACAAACGTGTGCCACGAGCGCCACCTACTGGGCAGGATAAGAAAAACAGAACCGAGAGATTTCACAGAAAAATCTTTCAACCTGTTGGGTCCAACACCCAGGGAAATCTGACTAAATGCCCAGACGCCAGCAGAAGATAACAGATGATGCTCAGAATATTGAAAATATGGCCCAGTCAAAGGAACAAACCAATAGTTCAAATGAGATACAGGAGCTGAGACAACTAATGCTGAATATACGAACAGAAATGGAAAACCTCTTCAAAAACAAAATCGATAAATTGAGGGAGGACATGAAGAAGACATGGGCTGAACAAAAAGAAGAAATAGAAAAACTGAAAAAACAAAACAAATCACAGAACTTATGGAAGTGAAGGATAAAGTAGAAAAGATGGAAAAAACAATGGATACCTACAATGATAGATTTAAAGAGACAGAAGATAGAATTAGTGATTTGGAGGATGGAACATCTGAATTCCAAAAAGAAACAGAAACTATCAGGAAAAGAATGGAAAAATTTGAACAGGGTATCAGGGAACTCAAGGACAATATGAACCGCACAAATATACGTGTTGTGGGTGTCCCAGAAGGAGAAGAGGAGGAAAAAGGAGGAGAAAAACTAATGGAAGGAATTATCACGGAAAATTTCCCAACTCTTATGAAAGACCTAAAATTACAGATCCAAGAAGTGCAGCGCACCCCAAAGAGATTAGACCCAAATAGGCTTTCTCCAAGACACTTACTAGTTAGAATGTCAGAGGTCAAAGAGAAAGAGAGGATCTTGAAAGCAGCAAGACAAAAACAATCCATCACATACAAGGGAAACTCAATAAGACTATGTGTAGATTTCTCAGCAGAAACCATGGAAGCTAGAAGACAGTGGGATGATATATTTAAATTACTAAAAGAGAAAAACTGCCAACCAAGACTCCTATATCCAGCAAAATTGTCCTTCAAAAATGAGGGAGAAATTAAAACATTCTCAGACAAAAAGTCACTGAGAGAATTTGTGACCAAGAGACCAGCTCTGCAAGAAATACTAAAGGGAGTACTAGAGTCAGATACAAAAAGACAGAAGAGAGAGGTATGGAGAAGAGTGTAGAAAGAAGGAAAGTCAGATATGATATATATAATACAAAAGGCAAAATGGTAGAGGAAAATATTGTCCAAACAGTAATAACACTAAATGTTAATGGACTGAATTTCCCAGTCAAAAGACATAGACTGGCAGAATGGATTAAAAAACAGGATCCTTCTATATGCTGTCTACAGGAAACACATCTTAGACCCAAAGATAAACATAGGTTGAAAGTGAAAGGTTGGGAAAAGATATTTCATGCAAATAACAACCAGAAAAGAGCAGGAGTGGCTATACTAATATGCAACAAGTTAGACTTCAAATGTAAAACAGTTAAAAGAGACAAAGAAGGACACTATCTACTAATAAAAGGAACAATTCAACAAGAAGACATAACAATCATAAATATTTACGCACCGAACCAGAATGCCCCAAAATACGTGAGGAATACACTGCAAACACTGAAAAGGGGAATAGACTCATATACCATAATAGTTGGAGACTTCAATTCACCACTCTCATCAATGGACAGAACATCTAGACAGAGGATCAATAAAGAAATAGAGAATCTGAATATTACTATAAATGAACTAGACTTAACAGACATTTATAGGACATTACATCCCACAACAGCAGGATACACCTTTTTCTCAAGTGCTCATGGATCATTCTCAAAGATAGACCATATGCTGGGTCACAAAGCAAGTCTCAATAAATTTAAAAACATTGAAATCATACACAACACTTTTTCAGATCATAAAGGAATGAAGTTGGAAATCAATAATAGGCGGAGTGCCAGAAAATTCACAAATACCTGGAGGCTCACAACACACTCCTAAACAACAAGTGGGTCAAAGACGAAATTGCAAGAGAACTTAGTAAATACCTCGAGGCAAATGAAAATGAAAACACAACATATCAAAACTTATGGGACGCAGAAAAGGCAGTGCTAAGAGGGAAATTTATTGACCTGAATGCCTATATCAGAAAAGAACAAAAGGCAAAAATGCAGGAATTAGCTGTCCACTTGGAAGAACTGGAGAAAGAACAGCAAACTAATCCCAAAGCAAGCAAAAGGAAAGAAATAACAAAGATTAGAGCAGAAATAAATGAAATTGAAAACATGGAAACAATAGAGAAAATCAATAAGACCAGAAGTTGGTTCTATGAGAAAATCAATAAGATTGATGGGCCCTTAGCAAGATTGACAAAAAGAAGAAGAGAGAGGATGCAAATAAATAAGATCAGAAATGGAAGAGGAGACATAACTACTGACCTCACAGAAATAAAGGAGGTAATAACAGGATACTATGAACAACTTTACGCTAATAAATACAATAATTTAGATGAAATGGACGGGTTCCTGGAAAGACATGAACAACCAACTTTGACTCAAGAAGAAATAGATGACCTCAACAAACCAATCACAAGTAAAGAAATTGAATTAGTCATTCAAAAGCTTCCTAAAAAGAAAAGTCCAGGACCAGATGGCTTCACATGTGAATTCTATCAAACATTCCAGAAAGAATTAGTACCAACTCTCCTCAAACTCTTCAAAAATATCGAAGTGGAGGGAAAACTACCTAATTCATTCTATGAAGCCAACATCACCCTCATACCAAAACCTGGCAAAGATATTACAAAAAAAGAAAACTACACACCAATCTCTCTAATGAATATAGATGCAAAAATCCTCAATAAAATTCTAGCAAATCGTATCCAACAACACATTAAAAGAATTATACATCATGACCAAGTAGGATTCATCCCAGGTATGCAAGGATGGTTCAACATAAGAAAATCAATTAATGTAATACACCATATCAACAAATCAAAGCAGAAAAATCACATGATCATCTCAATTGATGCAGAGAAGGCATTTGATAAGATTCAACATCCTTTCCTGTTGAAAACACTTCAAAGGATAGGAATACAAGGGAACTTCCTTAAAATGATAGAGGGAATATATGAAAAACCCACAGCTAATATCCTCAATGGGGAAAAATTGAAAACTTTCCCCCTAAGATCAGGAACAAGACAAGGATGTCCACTATCACCACTATTATTCAACATTGTGTTGGAGGTTCTAGCCAGAGCAATTAGACAAGAAAAAGAAATACAAGGCATCAAAATTGGAAAGGAAGAAGTAAAACTATCACTGTTTGCAGACGATATGATACTATACGTCGAAAACCCGGAAAAATCCACAACAAAACTACTAGAGCTAATAAATGAGTACAGCAAAGTAGCAGGTTACAAGATCAACATTCAAAAATGTGTAGCATTTCTATACACTAGCAATGAACAAGCTGAGGGGGAAATCAAGAAACGAATCCCATTTACAATTGCAACTAAAAGAATAAAATACCTAGGAATAAATTTAACTAAAGAGACAAAAAACCTATATAAAGAAAACTACAAAAAACTACTAAAAGAAATCACAGAAGACCTAAATAGATGGAAGGGCATACCGTGTTCATGGATTGGAAGACTAAATATAGTTAAGATGTCAATCCTACCTAAATTGATTTACAGATTCAATGCAATACCAATCAAAATCCCAACAGCTTACTTTTCAGAAATAGAAAAACCAATAAGCAAATTTATCTGGAAGGGCAGGGTGCCCCGAATTGCTAAAAACATCTTGAGGAAAAAAAACGAAGCTGGAGGTCTTGCGCTGCCTGACTTTAAGGCATATTATGAAGCCACAGTGGTCAAAACAGCATGGTATTGGCATAAAGATAGATATATCGACCAATGGAATCGAATAGAGTGCTCAGATATAGACCCTCTCATCTATGGACATTTGATCTTTGATAAGGCAGTCAAGCCAACTCACCTGGGACAGAACAGTCTCTTCAATAAATGGTGCCTAGAGAGCTGGATATCCATATGCAAAAGAATGAAAGAGGACCCATATCTCACACCCTATACAAAAGTTAACTCAAAATGGATCAAAGATCTAAACATTAGGTCTAAGACCATAAAACAGTTAGAGGAAAATGTAGGGAGATATCTTATGAAACTTAGAATTGGAGGCGGTTTTATGGACCTTAAACCTAAAGCAAGAGCACTGAAGAAGGAAATAAATAAATGGGAGCTCCTCAAAATTAAACACTTTTGTGCATCAAAGAACTTCATCAAGAAAGTAGAAAGACAGCCTACACAATGGGAGACAATATTTGGAAACGACATATCAGATAAAGGTCTAGTATCCAGAATTTATAAGGAGATTGTTCAACTCAACAACAAAAAGACAGCCAACCCAATTACAAAATGGGAAAAAGACTTGAACAGACACCTACCAGAAGAGGAAATACAAATGACCAAAAGGCACATGAAGAGATGCTCAATGTCCCTGGCCATTAGAGAAATGCAAATCAAAACCACAATGAGATATCATCTCACACCCACCAGAATGGCCATTATCAACAAAACAGAAAATGACAAGTGCTGGGGAGGATGCGGAGAAAGAGGCACACTTATCCACTGTTGGTGGGAATGTCAAATGGTGCAAGCGTTGTGGAAGGCAGTATGGCAGTCCCTCAAAAAGCTGAATATAGAATTGCCATACGACCCAGCAATACCATTGCTAGGTATCTACTCAAAGGACTTAAGGGCAAAGACACAAACGGACATTTGCACACCAATGTTTATAGCAGCGTTATTTACGATTGCAAAGAGATGGAAACAGCCAAAATGTTCATCAACAGACGAATGGCTAAACAAACTGTGGTATATACATAAGATGGAATATTATGCAGCTTTAAGACAGGATAAACTTATGAAGCATGTAATAACATGGATGGACCTAGAGAACATTATGCTGAGTGAGTCTAGCCAAAAACTAAAGGACAAATACTGTATGGTCCCACTGATGTGAACCGACATTTGAGAATAAACTTGGAATATGTCATTGGTAACAGAGTCCAGCAGGAGTTAGAAACAGGGTAAGATAATGGGTAATTGGAGCTGAAGGGATACAGACTGTGCAACAGGACTAGATACAAAAACTCAAAAATGGACAGCACAATAATACCTAATTGTAAAGTAATCATGTTAAAACACTGAATGAAGCTGCATCTGAGCTATAGGTTTGTTTTTTGTTTTTTGTTTTTTTTACTATTATTATTACTTTTATTTTTTTTCTCTATATTAACATTCTATATCTTTTTCTGTTGTGTTCCTAGTTCTTCTAAACCGATGCAAATGTACTAAGAAACGATGATCGTGCATCTATGTGATGATGTTAAGAATTACTGATTGCATATGTAGAATGGTATGATTTCTAAATGTTGGATTAATTTCTTTTTTTCCGTTAATTAATAAAAAAAAAATCTAAGAAAAAAAAAAAAGATTCACAGAAGACTTGTTGGCTTTGCATGCATTCCCCAGGGGTCCAAACCATCAGACATAAGGACTTTTTATAGATCCTTCCTGGATAACTGTACCTTCAATCCTGACTGGCACTGAAGTGGCTGACTAGATCCCTGTTCAGTTAAATCCTCACATGGAACCCAATGCTCTGGGGATTCACTTTCCAGAAGCTTGTCTCAGAGCACACCCTGGATAGGCTCAGAATTTTCCAAGCCATCAATTTCTGGTTTCTTTGTGTGCAGGAGTTCCATCCTCATTTCATCTCATTCCTCTCTCATTTTCTTATAAGCTGCAAAGAGAAATCAGGCTACAGCTTCCACACTTAGCTAGGAGCTCTCCTCAGCTAAATATCCAAGTTAATCACTTTCAAGATATGCCTTCTGTCTGACAACAGGACTCAATTTTGCCAAGTGTTTGGCCACTTTAAAACAAAGATCACCTTTTTCCAGTTTCCAATAACACATTAGTCATTGTCTTCTAAGGCCTCACTGGAAATACCTTTAGCATCTAGATTTCTACCAACAGTCTCTTCAAAACAATCTAGGCTTTTTCTATTGAATATCTCACAGTTCTCCCAGCCTCTACTCATTACTCAATTCCAAAGCCATTTCTACATTTTTGGTATTTGCAATAGCAGGATCCCACTTTCCTGGTAACAAAACTTTTAGTTTCCTCATTGCTAAAGCAAATATCATTCAATGTGTTGGCTTAAACACAATTTTGAGGCTAGGAGAAGTCCAAATCCCTCATCAAGGCATTGCTTTCTTCCCAAAGACTGGCATTCTGGGAATAGCTGCTGGTGACCTTGCTTGGCTCCTCTCACATAGGAATGCACAAAGCAGCCTCTCCTGACTTCTCCCTTTTCTTTCAGGTTCCATGGGTTTTCACCTTCTGGCTGTTTCCTTTAGCTTTCTTTCTATGTGTCAGAATTTCATTCTTTTTATAAAGGACTCCAGTAATAGGATTAAGATCCATCACAATTGAGTTGGGCCACATCCAACCTCATCAAAAGTAACCACATCAAAATGTCCTACTTACACTTAACCCAACAGGAATGGATTAAGTTTAAGAACATTCTTTTCTTGGTGTACATCACTCCAAACCACCATAAGCGGGGGGAGGACTTTCAAAAGGATAGGAGTGGAGTTCCAGTAAGATGATGGAATAGGATAGGTCAAGTTTACCCTTCCCAAGAAACAGCTAGAGAAGTGATGGGACGGCAACCGGGATAGTGATTCCAGGGTGTAACTGATGGGAACGGTTTTCTGCACCACATAGGGAAGCCCTGGTTACAAAATCTGAAGAACTGAGATGCAGAGAACCGGAGATCATCCAGCTAAGGCAAAAAGCCTAACGTACACCTTTCCAAATAGAAGAAGCCCTCAGGAGTCCATGGACAGGGAGACAGGGAGACAGGGACAAGGAAGTAAACCAAGCCATGTTCCTTGAATGTGCTACACTTGCCGCCCAATGACCTGCGACTCTCCCAACCCACGCACCTGAACCTTGTCACCGGCCCCTACTATCATGCTTCAAACACCCCTGCCCCAACCCCCACCCCACTCACGTCTCCCACACAAGTACACAGTCTAGTCCCACCCCTCCAGAGATCTGCACACCTGTGCCCATTCCCTTAGCCCCTACCTCCCCTCCCTGCCCTCTGTCCAGGCTGCAGTCACTCACCCTCCTGCCTAGGCCACACCCAATCCCTGCCCATTCAGTCATGCAACTCCGCCCCACCTCTCCTGAGCTCTGCACATTGGTACATCATTTCCAGTCCCCCAGATCCGTGCCGGTGTATGCACACATGCAGGGGCACCCCTGCCACACACCCCAGCTCTGGGCAAGCGATGACCTGTGCATCTAGGCCATACCCGCCCCCAACCCATGCAACCCCATCCCACTACCTGTGAGCTCTGCACATGTGCACCCAAGGGCCCCACCTTCCAAACACACTCACATAAGGGCCTCATGCACACACACAGCCACATCCTCCCTGCCGGGTGCCCATGCATCCATGCACTGACTTCTTGACATCTGCACCCCAACCCCCACCCCACACAATGCACACCCTTGCCCCACCCCCTACCACAAGTGCCCTGCTCCCACACCTGGCAGGTGCTCACATTCATACCTGTGTTACATAGCCTCCACCCTGCAAACACATGCACCCCTGCCCCAACTCCCCCACAGCTGTATAGCCATACCAGGGCTCCACTCACCCAATATGAATGGCCCTTGACCCATGTCCTGCAACCCCCACAACCTGTGCCCTGCCCCTATACCCTCGCACATCCACACACCGGCCCCCCTGTACACCTCTCTCTCCTCAAGGACACACCCACGCTCTGCCCTCCCTGTGTACCCGCCTCTATGCTCTGTACCCCACACCCTGATACCCATGACCCCCATGTTCCGTGCACCACCCACATCCTGCCTGCATGTCAAGCCCCGTGCATCCTCACAGCCGTACCCACCCACCTCCTGCCACACCCTACTTCTGTGTCCCACATGCTATATCCTGTTCCTGTGTTCCAAGGACTGCCTGAGCTGCACCCTACCCCCACGACCCCCATACTGCTCTTCCACAAGCCTGTGCCCTGCACCCCACGCTCACAGGAACCGGTGTAACATCCCTGACCCGTGCCTATACCTGTGTCACAACCCATCACCACACTGTTGTGTCCTGCCCCATGCCCTGTATCCTGCTCCACAGCCATCTTGTAAATACAAAGCTTTAGACTGCAGAAGGAAATCAACTTCTTAAGTAACCCTGTCAAGATATTTACATGCCTCGAAGGCAACAGAAGATCACTAAGCACTTGGCCTAATGACCAAATTAGAACACTGGAGGAGAATACAGACTTTGGAACAACTAATCAAAGATGTTCATGTGACTCTACTAAATAAAATCAGTGGGATGGCTAATGACATAAAGGAGATGAAAAAACACTAGAAGAGCATAAAGAGGAATTTGAAAGAATAAACAGAAAAACAGCAGATATCACAGAGATTAAAGATTCTGTAGACCAAATAAAAATATATACTAGAGACACATAACAGGAGATGTGGAAAGGCAGAAGAAAGAATAAGTGAACGAGAGGACAGAACAACTGATTTTGAACACACAAAAGAGCAAATGAACACACAAAAGAGCAAATGGCCAAAAAGGTGGAAAAATTTTATCTGGATCCCAAAGAAATGATAGACAAAATGAAGTGCACAAATGTTAAGAATCATCAGTGTCCCGGAAGGAGAAGAGAAGAGTAAAGGGCTAGGAAAGCTAGTTGAGGATATTAATGGGGGAAAACTTCCCAACCCTATAAAATACGTAAATATATGTGGTAGTTAGATTTAGTTGTCAACTTGGCCAGGTGAGTGTACCTAGTTTTATTGCTGCGGACATGAGCCAATGGTACGTGAACCTCATCTGTTGCTGATTTACATCTGCAGTTGGCTAGGAGGCATGCCTGCTGCAATGAAAGACATTTGACTTAATTGGCTGGTGCTTAAATGAGAGACCACAACGTAGCACAGCCTAAGCAGCTTGGCATTCCTCATCTCAGCACTCGCAACTCAGCCCAGGCCTTTGGAGATACAGAAAGAAGTCACCCCGGGGAAAGTTGTTGGAACCCAGGGGCCTGGAGAGAAGACCAGCAGAGACCATCCTGTGCCTTCCACGTAAGAAAGAACCTCAGTGGAAAGTTAGCTGCCTTTCCTCTGAAGAACTAACAAAATAAATCCCCTTTTATTAAAAGCCAATCCATCTCTGGTGTGTTGCACTCTGGCAGCTAGCAAACTAGAACAATATGCAAATCAAAGGAATTAAACGAACTCCAAATAGAATAAATCCAAATAGGTCTACCCCAAGACACATACTAATCAGTTAGTCAAATGATGAAGAGACACAGGAAATCCTGAAAGCAGCAAGACAAAAACAGTCTAGTACATACAACATGTTTAGTTTGCAAGCTGCCAGAATGTCTTTCCAGAACTAGAAAGTCTTTTTAAAAGGGGAATTTAATAAGTTACAAGTTTACAGTTCTAAGCCTATGGAAATATCCAAATTAAGGCACCAACAAGTGGTTAACTCCACTCAAAGGCCAATGGGTCTGGAACATCTCTGTCAACTGGGAAGTCATGTGGCTGGCATCTACTGTTCCCTTGCTCCGGGGCTCCACTGTTTCAGTCTCTATCCATGTGGAGGTTCTTCACTTTACTTCTCAAGGGCTGGCTTTTATCTCTTGGCTTCCCCTGGCTCTCTCCAGGTTTGGGCTTGCTTAACATCTCATGACAACATATCCTTGGGTCCAAGCATCTCCAAACATCCGTGTCTCTGTTTTCCAAGTGTCAACATCTGTGTCAGCTCTGCTCTGAAGTTTCTGTCGGCTCTCTCTCTCTCTCTCTGTTGGCTCTGTTGCTTCTGTCATTTCTCTAGACTGTAGTTTCTGCTGTTTCTCTCTCCAAAATGTTTACTCTTTTAAAAGAGTCCAATAAACTAACCAAGACCCACCTGGAACGGATGGAGTTACATATCCATCTAATTAAAGGTTAATAGCTACAACTGGGCATGTCACATCCCCAATGAGATAACCTAATCAGAAGATCCCTACCTACATTACTGAATCAGGATTAAAAGAAACAGCTGCCTCCAGAAGATTGACTCATGATTAAAATGACTTTTCTGGGGTACATAATACCTTCAAACCGGCATACAAGGGAAACCACATAAGAGTTCAAACTACTCACCTGGCACTGCGAAGGTGAGAAGGCACTGGTATAATATATTTAAGACCCTGAAAGAGATTTCCAGGCAAGAATTCTGTACCCAGACAAACTGTCCTTCAAAACCGAGGGAAAGATTAAAATTTTCACAGACAAACAAATGCTGAGAGAATTTGTAAACAAGAAACCACCCCAACAAGAAATACTAAAGGGAGTTCTGTTGGCTGAAAAAAAATACAGAAGAAGAGAGTCTAGAGAAGCACACAGAATTGAACCATACCAGAAAGTGTAACTTAAAGGATGAAAAAGAGAAAGAGGGAAAATAACATATAGATCTGACAAATAAAATCCAAAGGAAAAGATGGTGGATTCAAGAAATGCCTTTATGGTAATAACTTTGAATGTTAACAAACTAAACTTACCTGTTGTAAGCTAGACATTGGCAGAATGGATTAAAAAATAAAATCCAGCTATATGCTACTTAAGAGACTCATCTGAGACCCAAGGATACAAATAGATTGAAAGTGAAAGGATGGAAAAAGATGTTCCACATAAGCTGTAACCAAAAGAAAGCAGTAGCTATACTAATATTGGACAAAATAGATTTTAAATGTAAAGACATCATAAAAGACAAAGAAGGACACTATTTATTAATAGAAGGCACAATTCACCAAGAAGATGTAACAATCATAAATGTTTATGCTCCCAATCAAGGACTCCAAAGTGCATGACATTGGCAAAACTGAAAGCAGTGAAAGATGTTTCAACAATAATAGTAGGAGACTTCAATACACCACTCTCCTCTATAGATAGAACAACCAGACCAAGGATCAACAAGGAAAGAGAGAACTTAAACATTTGATAAGTGAATTATACCTAACAGACATATATAGGTCATTGCACCCCCAAACATCAGGATATACATTCTTCTCTAGTGCTCATGGAACATTCTCCAGGATAGAGCATATGCTGGGACACAAAACAGGTCTTTATAATTTTAAAAACAGTGAAATTATTCAAAGCATTTTTCCTGATCACAATGGAATAAAACTGGAAATCAATAACCACCAAAGAATGAGAACTTTCACAAATATATGGAGATTAAATAACACACTCTAAAACAACCGGTGGGTCAAAGAAGAAATTGCTACAGAAATGGTAGCTATCAGGAGGCAAAGAAAATGAGAAAATAATATATCAGAACTTATAGAATGTGGCAAAGGCTATGCTGAGAGGGAATTTTATTGCCCTATGCCTATATTAAAAAAAAACAAGAAAGAACAAAAATCGAGGGCTAAATTGCTCACTTGGAAAAAAATAAGTAACTCCAAAGAAATAGAAGAAGAGAAATAACAAAGATAAAAGCAGAGTTAAATGAATGGGAGAACAAAAGAACAATAGAAGTAATCAATAAAACAAAAAATTGGTTCTTTGAGAAACTCACTAAAGTCAATAGACTGCTAATGAGGCTGACAAAGAAAAAAAAGAGAGAAGACACAAATAAAATCAGAAATGAGAGGTCTGTTGCAACAGATCCAGCAGAAATAAAATGAATCATAAGAAGACTCTATGAACAACTATATGCCAACAAACTAGACAACTTAGATGAAATGGACCAATTCCTAGAAACATGCAAACAAGCTACACTGACTCAGGGAGAAACAGAAGATCTCAACAAACCAATCACAAAAAAAAAAGAGATTCAATCAGTCATCAGAAATCTTTCTACAAAGAAAAGCCCAGGGCCAGATGGCTTCACATTATCAAACATTCAAAAAAAAAACTAACACCAATCCTGTAGAAACTTTTCAAAAAAATTGAGGAAAAGGGAACATTACCTAACTCATTTTATGAAGCCAACATCACTTTAATAAAAAAACTGGGTAAATATGCTACAAGAAAGGAAAATTACAGACCAATCTCCTTAATGAACATAGATGCAGAAATTCTCAACAAAATATTATCACGGCAAATCCAGCAACACATTAAAACAATTATACACCGTGACCAAGTGGGGTTTATACCAGGAATGCAAGGATGATTCAACGCAAGAAAATCAATTAATGTAATACATCACATTAACAAATCCAAAGGGAAAAAACCATACGATCCTCTCAATTGATGCTGGAAAAGCATTTGACAAAATTCAACATCATTTTCTAATAAAAACACTTCAAAATGTAGTAATCAAAGGTAACTTCCTCAACAGAATAAAGGGCATATATGAACAACCCACAGCCAGCATCATACTCAATGGTGAGAGAGTGAAAGCTTCCCCCTCCTCCCAAGTTTGAGAACGCGACAAGGATGCCCTCTGTCACCACTATTATTCAACATTGTGGTAGAAGTTCTAGCTAGAGCAATCAGGCAAGAAAAGAAATAAAAGGCATCTACATCAAAAATAAATAAAATAAAAGGCATCCAGATCAGAAAGGAAGAAGTAAAACTCTCATTATTTGCAGATGACATCATTTACACTTGGAAAATCCTGAGAAATATCCAACAGTTACTTGAGCTATGTGCTGGTTTGAAAGGAAGTATGCCCCCTAAGAAAAGCCATGTTTTAATATAAATCCCATTTCATAAAGGTAGAATAATCTCTATTCAATACTGTATGTTTGAAACTGTGATTGGATCATCTCCCTGGTTGATGTGATTTAGTCAAGAATGGTTGTTAAACTGGATTAGGGGATGACATGTCTCCACCCATTTGAGTGGGTCTTGATTGGTTTACTGGAGTCCTATAAAAGAGGAAACATTTTGGAGAAAGAGATTCAGAGAGAGCAACACTGCGAAGCAGAGAGTCCACCAGCCAGCGACCTTTGGAGATGAAGAAGGAAAACACCTTCCGGGGAGCTTCATGAAACCGAAAGCCAGGAGAGGAAGCTAGCAGATAACTCCGTATTTGCTATGTGCCCTTCCAGCCTAGAGAGAAGCCCTGACTGTGTTTGCCATGTTCCTTCTCACTTGAGAGAGAAACCCTGAACTTCATCGGCCTTCTTGAACCAAGGTATCTTTCCCCGGATACCTTTGATTGGACATTTCTATAGACTTGTTGTGATTCGGACATTTTCTGGGCCTTAGAACTGTAAACTAGCAATTTATTAAATTCCCCTTTTTAAAAGCCATTCCATTTCTGGTATATTGTACTCCGGCAGCTAGCAAACTAGAACAAGCTAATAAACAAATTCAGCAGGTAGCAGGATATAAAATTAATGTGCAAAAATCAGGAATGTTTCTATACACAAGCAGTGACCTAACTGAAGAGTTAGTTAAGGAAAAAATTCCATTCAAAAGAGCAACTAAAAGAATCAGCTACCTAGGAATGAACAACTAGGGACATAAAGGACTTGTACATAGAAAACTACATAACAATGCTAAAAAAAATCAAAGAAGATCTAAATAGGTGGAAAGATATTCCCTGCTCATGGATAGGAAGGTTAAGTGTAGTTAGGTATGTCTTCTTGTAAATGTGGAGTTGCCCTATGACACGGCAATACCACCCACAAAAGCTGAAAGCAGTGGCACAAATAGATATTTGCACACTGATGTTCACAGCAACATTGTTCACAATTGCCAAAAGATGGAAACAGTCCAAGGTCCATCAAAACACAAGTGGATTGACAAAATGTGTTATATATATATATATACACACACACACACACACGATGGAATATTATGCAGCAGTAGGACAAAATGACATCCTGAATCACATGACAAGATGAAAGACCCTTGAGGACATAGTGGTGAGTGAAATAAGCCAGACACAAAAGGATATATATTGTATGATTCCACTTTTTATGACTATGGTAAATACAAAATCAGAGGCTTGTAATACAGAATATAGGGGACTTAGAGATACAAGGAGGCTAGAGATGGATGAACAGTTAGCTAATGTGGTTAAACTTAAATGTAAGGGAATAGGTACTAGTGGGTTGATGAGTAATATTACCATATTGAAGGTGAACATGATTGAAAAGTGATATATAGACCCATGCGTCCCACTCATTAACACTACAGATAGTAATAAGTTCTTGCATGAACTACTGCAAAGATATGAATATTGCACAAAGAGTACATAAGTTCCAGGTATTGCAGGAAAACTGTTATAGGCTATGTTTAACAGAAAAACATCAACAGTACCACAGCAGCACCCAGGGTAAATAATGGAGGGAGCAACAAGACTTAAGGGGAGGTTTGGATTTTGTATTGGGTGAGGGTGTGTTTATTGGTTGTTTTTCTCTTGGGAATAATGAAATTATCTAAAATTGAGACTTTTGATGGACTGTTGACTTTGGTAATTATACCTGATGCCCAATGAATGGAGGTGGCTAAAGGATGCACTGACTGAGAAGTAGAATGGCGAGCAGTGGTATATACATATGATCAAATATTGTGCTGCTCCAAAAAAGAACAAAGTTCTGAGGCTTGCAACATTGTGAACAAACCTATGGGATATTTGGTGAGGCAAAATAAGCCAGGAACAAAAGAGCAAATATTGTATGTCTCATTTAGAAAATACTTATAAGAAAACAGGGGTATATATATATATATATATATATATATATATATATGAAACCTGGTATTTAGAGATAAGAATGAAGCCGATCAGGTCAGGATTAAGGTAATTCAGAATTCAGGGGTAAGTAAGACACTGTCTTTATTTTAGAACCTCATCTACTCTTTGAGGCCAAAGGATGAAAAGTTTATTTTGTCCAGAACCTAAATTTTCTGTAGCATATATTCTAACTCAACCTATCTGGATAAATCATTTAAGCAATCAAAACACAGGGAGCCCAGAATAAGAATGAGAGTCTTTAATCCTGTGTAGCTTAATATAATGCCTGGATATATCCCAGTATACATGAAACAGATAATCAAGAAGAATTGGCAAAGACCCCTGAGGGATGGGAAAATATATATGGAGCTATTAAATTTTACCATTGGGGAAACTCTTGATGCTGTGTCAAACAGGGACACACCAAATCAATAGGCCAAAGCCCATGATCTTGAGGCTTGCTCTTGTGAAGCTTATGTAGGGAAGAAGCTTAGCCTACCTAGAAGTATTCCTAAGAGCAATCTCCAGAGGACCTCTTTTGTTTCTCAGATGTGGCCTCTCTCTAAGCCCAACTCTGCAAGTGAAATCATTGCCCTCCCACTACGTGGGCCATGACATCCAGGGGTGAAAGTCTCCCTGGTGGCATGGGAGATGACTCACAGGGATGAGCCTGGCCCTGGTACCATGGGATCAACAATGAATCCTGACCAAATGGGGAAAAGAAGTATAACAAATAAGGTTATCAGTGCTGAAAGAGTTCAAATAGAGTCAAGAGGCTACTCCGGAGGTCACTCCTATGTAAATTTCAATTAGATATTGCTACCTATCATAGCTTGCAAAACCCCAACCAAAACCATTCCTGCCAATCCTAAAGAATATGTAGGGCATTATATAAGATTCTACAAAGGTTCCATGCACTAGGGTAACTTTCAGGAAACTACAACTCCAGATTGGTCCCTGGACCAGAGAATCCTGAAATGTAGAAGGGCCAGCCTCTCCAGAGGATAGAATATCAACTAATTCCATCCTCCTATCCCATATTATGAATAGCTCCTTCCAACATGAATAAGTTAGAATGGGCATAGCCCAAAAATCCCTAAAGCATAGGAAGAAGATCAAAGCTGTTGGTGGAGTTATACAGAGAAGTTAGGGTTTAACAAACAAATATGACTGCTGAATCATTATATTGATATTCCTTCTAGTCTCCAGTACCTTAGAACAGCTAAAACTAAAAAACTAAAATTGTGGAACTGTATCCCATACCAAACTCTGAAATCTGTTCTACAACTAATTGTTGTGATGAGCTTTGAAATTTATTGCTTTTTATTTTTCACAAAAAAGAAAAAAAAAGTCAATGTGATGATAAGTACCCAGCTGTATCATGATATTGTGAACCACTGATTGTATACTTTAAATGATTACATGTGTTCTAGTTTGCTAGCTGCCAGAATGCAATATACCAGAAACAGAATGGCCTTTAAAAAGGAAAAATTAATAAGTTGCATGTTTACTTTTAGGCTGAGAAAATGTCCCAATTAAAACAAGTCTATAGAAATGTCCAATCAAAGGCATCCAGGGAAAGATACCTTGATTCAAGAAGGCCGATGAAGTTCAGGGTTTCTCTCTCAAGTGAGAAGGCACATGGCGAACACAGTCAGGGTTTCTCTCTCAGCTGGAAGGGCACATGGCGAACACAGCATCATCTGCTAGCTTCCTCTCCTGGCTTCCGGTTTCATGAAGCTCCCTGGGAGGCATTTTCCTCCTTCATCTCCAAAGGTCGCTGGCTGGTGGACTCTCTGCTTCATCGTGCTGCAGCATTCTCTGCTGTCTCTGAATCTCTTTTTCTCCAAAATGTTTCCTCTTTTATAGGACTCCAGTAAACCAATCAAGACCCGCCCATATGGATGGAAACATGTTATCACCTAATCCAGTTTAACAACCACTCTTGACTTAATCACATCATCCAGGGAGATGATCTGATTATAGTTTCAAACATACAGTATTGAATAGGGATTATTCTACATTTATTAAATGGGATGTTGATTAAAACATGGCTTTTCTAGGGGCATACATCTTTTCAAACCAGCATAACATGGTTTGTGATTATATAAATCAATAAAAAATAATAATATTTTGTAAAAAGGCATTCAAATAGGAAAGGAATAAGTAAAACTTTCATTATTTGCAGACGACATGATTCTATAGTTGGAAAACCCTGAGAAATCTATGACAAGGCTATCTAAGTTAATAAATTCTGCAAAGTGGCAGGATACAAGATTAATATGCTGGGACTCCTGAGTCCAGTGGTGGCAGGGAGGGGTTGGTAGGTAGGTGTGCCAGGTCCTGCCACCTCTGCTCCATGACCTTGCCTCCCTTCCCTCCTCCCTTTCCACCCTGAGTCCACCATGCCACAGTACCAAACCTGGGAGGAGTTCAGCCTCGAGGCTGAGAAGCTCTACCTTGCAGATCCTATGAAGGCATATGTGGTTCTCAAGTATAGACATTCTGATGGGAGTCTGTGTATTAAAGTAACAGATGATTTAGTTTGTTTGGTGTATAGAACAGACCAAGCTCAAGATGTAAAGAAGATTGAGAAATTCCACAGTCAACTATTGCAACTTATGGTAGCCAAGGAATCCCACAGTGTTGCCATGGAAACCAACTGAAGGTTTTGAAATGAAGACTGTATGGTCATAGGAAGTAAAAAAATATCTTTTGAATTGGAGGAAGTGTTGGGACAGAAAGTACTTTAAGTAACTAAGTGGGTTATTCAAAAACCAAGAGACCATTTTCTGTACTTTGTTTTTTAATTGTTTACTTAGAGAGTGAGAAACTTACTAATGTAAATTAGTTAATTTAGTCAGTTAGAAAGCCTCTATTTATTTTTGGAAATTGAACATGAAATGCATCTGTCTTAGAAGCTTTTTGCAGATTATTTGATGTTAGGCAAAATATATAATTATTTCTTTGGTAAATTTGTATCCGTGATTTGAAAAGATATCAAGAGGAGCCAGTCTTCCTTCAATTTAGTTCTTCTATCTTTTAAAAAAAAATTTCAGTGTAGCCATTTTACTGGATCAATAATTCTTTTGGAGCATAAATATTTGTGCTATTGATGACCAGTAGATATTTAATATGGTAACTGGAATTAATTATGCATAATAGTATACCTATTTAAGTAAGGTAGTGTAGTCACAATTACGTTTAAAAGTATTTATGAATTACAAGTATTTCTTTACCTTAACCTTTCCAGATTTAACCTATATTTTTGAATGTAAGGTATTTAGTTCACCAAGTTATAATTTATTTGAATCCAGTTTTCAGTGATCAAAAATAACTGCAATTACTTTGAACACATGAACTGAATCATGGTCACTAATGACTGAAATCACCCTATTACGAAAATATTTACTACATATATCTTATCTATAATTTCTCAGTAGGGCTATGGTTATTTGAACTATTAAATCTTTGCATACCTCTATGACAACCCTGCCCATTTTCTCTTTACTTAACCAAGGTGTTAAACACTGTCAAAACTGTTATGCTTTCTAGTAACCCAGAAATATATTAGTTGATATTTATCTTGTATTTGTCACCTGAGTTTTACCACCTACAGGTAATTTTCACATGTTGAAATGTGAAGAGAAAATGAAGGCACTATACTTTAAAGTATTTTTTGTTAGAAGTTTGTCATGTTGAGTAACATTTTAGCATGGAAAGTTCCACTGGCCATTATGAATTTTGGAATGTTTGCAAGAGGAAACAACAAATAAAATATTACATGAAAAAAGATTAATGTACAAAAATCAGTAATGTTTCAATAACAATAAGCTAACTGAGAAGATAATTAAGGAAAAAATTATATTCAAAATAGCAACTAAAAGAATCAGATATCTAGGAATAAGCTTTAACCAGGGATGTTAAAGACATAATATTGCTAAAATAAATCAAAGAAGACCTAAATAGATGGAAAGACACCCTGTGCTCATGGACAGGAAGGCTGAGTATCATTAAGATGTCAATTCTACCCAGATGGATCTACAGATTCAATGTAATACCAATCAAAATTCCATGAACTTACTTTGAAGACTTGGAAAAGCTAGTTATCAAATTCATTTGGAAGGAAAAGAAACCTCAAATAGTCCAAGATAGCCTAATAACAAAGAACGAAATAGGAGGATTAACACTTTCTGATTTTAAAGCTTATTATAAAGCCACAGTGCCAAAACAGCATGGTAATGGCACAAAGAGAGAAGCATTGACCAATGGAATCGGATTGAGAGTGCAGAGTTAGACCACCAAATTGAAGTCAATTGATCTTTGACATGGCCCCCAAATCCACTGAACTGGTACAGAAAAGTTTTTTTCAATAAATGGGCACGGGAGACCTGGATATTAATAGCCAAAAGGATAAAAAAGGACTCTACCTTACACCTCATACAAAAATTAACTCAAAGGGGATGCCCCGCAGCAGCCGACCCGCCCGCCCTCCTTCTCCCTTCTCTTCCTCCGCCGGCCCGCCACGCGGCGCCCACGCCCCGCAGCAGCTGACCCACCCGCCCTCCTTCTCCCCTCTCTTCCTCCGCCGGCCCGCCGCGCGGCGCCCACGCCCCGCAGCAGCCGACCCGCCCGCCCTCCTTCTCCCCTCTCCTCCCCCTCCTGCTCCAGCTGCTCTCCAACCACCACGGTGCCCTCTTCCCCCGCCTTCACTGGCTCCTCCACCACCAGCCTCTACAGCCTTGCCGCCCTCACCTTTCCTCCTCCAGAACAGCTACTGGGGGAGTGGAGATAATACAGAGCAGCTCCCGGAGCCACGAGGGAGATCAAAGGGACGGCGTACCCCATCCTGGAACGGCTGACTATCTGGGAGAACCAGCTCCGGTGAGATCACCAAGGAGCACGGGCTTTCCTGGGTGGGACGGCAAGCGACCGGAGTCCCTCCCTTCCACCTTCCCAGGCCAGCTGGTAGAATTGGACAGGCGGTCCCCTTAGACCGCGGCGGCTGGTGCCCCCACCACACGAGGCCCCCCAGAACAACTGAGATAGTTGGGTCGGAAATCCCCAGACTGCGGAGAACAGTGACCGGGGGATCCCTTCCAAACACGTGACTCCCCCGTCAGCTGGGAATAGTGCACTCTCCCGGGCTGTGACAGCTGGCGCCCTCCCGCCACGCTTGGTGCCCCGGGCCGACTAGCTAATTCGGCCGGACGCTCTCCCGTGCTGCGGCGGCCGGCGACCCTCCCTGCATTCGGAACCCCAGGCCGGCTGGCATTCTTCCAAGACGCTTCGGCTGCCGAACCTCCCCTACGGCGAGAATTTTCCAGAGTTAAAGGACCCACAGCAACTTTCACTGGTGGAACCCGTAGACAAACGTGTGCCACGAGCGCCACCTACTGGGCAGGATAAGAAAAACAGAACCCAGAGATTGCACAGAAAAATCTTTCAACCTGTGGGGTCGAACACCCAGGGAAATCTGACTAAATGCCCAGACGCCAGCAGAAGATAACGGATCACGCTCAGAAAATTGAACATATGGCCCAGTCAAACGAAGAAACCAATAGTTCAAATGAGATACAGGAGCTGAAACAACTAATGCTGAATATACGAACAGAAATGGAAAACCTCTTCAAAAACAAAATCGATAAATTGAGGGAGGACATGAAGAAGACATGGGCTGAACATAAAGAAGAAATAGAAAAACTGAAAAAACAAATCACAGAATTTATGGAAGTGAAGGATAAAGTAGAAAAGATGGAAAAAACAATGGATACCTACAATGACAGATTTAAAGAAACAGAAGATAGAATTAGTGATTTGGAGGATGAAACATCTGAATTCCAAAAAGAAACAGAAACTATCCGAAAAAGAATGGAAAAATTTGAACAAGGTATCAGGGAACTCAAGGACAATGTGAACCGTACAAATATACGTGTAGTGGGTATCCCAGAAGGAGAAGAGAAGGGAAAAGGAGGAGAAAAACTAATGGAAGAAATTATCACTGAAAATTTCCCAACTCTTATGAAAGACCTAAAATTACAGATCCAAGAAGTGCAGCACACCCCAAAGAGATTAGACACAAATAGGCGTTCCCCAAGACACTTACTAGTTAGAATGTCAGAGGTCAAAGAGAAAGAGAGGATCTTGAAAGCAGCGAGAGAAAAACAATCCGTCACATACAAGGGAAACCCAATAAGACTATGTGTAGATTTCTCAGCAGAAACCATGGAAGCTAGAAGACAGTGGGATGATATATTTAAGTTACTAAAAGAGAAAAACTGCCAGCCAAGACTCCTATATCCAGCAAAATTGTCCTTCAAAAATGAGGGAGAAATTAAAACATTCTCAGACAAAAAGTCACTAAGAGAATTTGTGACCAAGAGACCAGCTCTGCAAGAAATACTAAAGGAAGCACTAGAGTCAGATACAAAAAGACAGAAGAGAGAGACATGGAGAAAAGTGTAGAAAGAAGGAAAGTCAGATATGATATATATAATACAAAAGGCAAAATGGTAGAGGAAAATATTATCCAAACAGTAATAACTCTAAATGTCAATGGATTGAATTCCCCAATTAAAAGACATAGACTGGCAGAATGGATTAAAAAACAGGATCCTTCTATATGCTGTCTACAGGAAACACATCTTAGACCCAAAGATAAATATAGGTTGAAAGTGAAAGGTTGGGAAAAGATATTTCATGCAAATAACAACCAGAAAAGAGCAGGAGTGGCTATACTAATATCCAACAAGTTAGACTTCAAATGTAAAACAGTTAAAAGAGACAAAGAAGGACACTATATACTATTAAAAGGAACAATTAAGCAAGAAGACATAACAATCATAAATATTTACGCACCGAACCAGAATGCCCCAAAATACGTGAGGAATACACTGCAAACACTGAAAAGGGAAATAGACACATATACCATAATAGTTGGAGACTTCAATTCACCACTCTCATCAATGGACAGAACATCTAGACAGAGGATCAATAAAGAAATAGAGAACCTGAATATTACTATAAATGAGCTTGACTTAACAGACATTTATAGGACATTACATCCCACAACAGCAGGATACACCTTTTTTTCAAGTGCTCATGGATCATTCTCAAAGAAAGACCATATGCTGGGTCACAAAGCAAGTCTTAACAAATTTAAAAAGATTGAAATCATACACAACACTTTCTCGGATCATAAAGGAATGAAGTTGGAAATCAATAATAGGCGGAGTGCCAGAAAATTCATAAATGCGTGGAGGCTCAACAACACACTCTTAAACAACAACTGGGTCAAAGAAGAAATTGCAAGAGAAATTAGTAAATACCTAGACGCAAATGAAAATGAAGACACAACATATCAAAACTTATGGGACGCAGCAAAGGCAGTGCTAAGAGGGAAATTTATTGCCCTAAATGCCTTTATCAGAAAAGAAGAAAAGGCAAAAATGCAGGAATTAACTGTCCACTTGGAAGAACTGGAGAAAGAACAGCAAACTAATCCCAAAGCAAGCAAAAGGAAAGAAATAACAAAGATTAGAGCAGAAATAAATGAAATTGAAAACATGAAAACAATAGAGAAAATCAATAAGACCAGAAGTTGGTTCTATGAGAAAATCAACACGATTGATGGGCCCTTAGCAAGATTGACAAAAAGAAGAAGAGAGAGGATGCAAATAAATAAGATTAGAAATGAAAGAGGAGACATAACTACTGACCTCACAGAAATAAAGGAGGTAATAACAGGATACTATGAACAACTTTACGCTAATAAATACAACAATTTAGAAGAAATGGACAGGTTCCTGGAAAGACATGAACAACCAACTTTGACTCAAGAAGAAATAGACGACCTCAACAAACCAATCACAAGTAAAGAGATTGAATTAGTTATTCAAAAGCTCCCTAAAAAGAAAAGTCCAGGACCAGACGGCTTCACATGTGAATTCTATCAAACATTCCAGAAAGAATTAGTACCTACTCTCCTCAAACTGTTCAACATAATCGAAGTGGAGGGAAAACTACCTAATTCATTCTATGAAGCCAACATCACCCTCATGCCAAAACCAGGCAAAGATATTACAAAAAAAGAAAACTACAGACCAATCTCTCTAATGAATACAGATGCAAAAATTCTCAATAAAATTCTAGCAAATCGTATACAACAACACATTAAAAGAATTATACATCATGACCAAGTAGGATTCATCCCAGGTATGCAAGGATGGTTCAACATAAGAAAATCAATTAATGTAATACACCATATCAACAAATCAAAGCAGAAAAATCACATGATCATCTCAATTGATGCAGAGAAGGCATTTGACAAGATTCAACATCCTTTCCTGCTGAAAACACTTCAAAAGATAGGAATACAAGGGAACTTCCTTAAAATTATAGAGGGAATATATGAAAAACCCACAGCTAATATCATCCTCAATGGGGAAAAATTGAAAACTTTCCCCCTAAGATCAGGAACAAGACAAGGATGTCCACTATCACCACTATTATTCAACATTGTGTTGGAAGTTCTAGCCAGAGCAATTAGGCAAGAAAAAGAAATACAAGGCATCAGAATTGGAAAGGAAGAAGTAAAACTATCACTGTTTGCAGACGATATGATACTATATGTAGAAAACCCAGAAAAATCCACAACAAAATTACTAGAGCTAATAAATGAGTACAGCAAAGTAGCAGGCTACAAGATCAACATTCAAAAATCTGTAGCTTTTCTATACACTAGTAATGAACAAGCTGAGGCGGAAATCAAGAAACGAATCCCATTTACAATCGCAACTAAAAGAATAAAATACCTAGGAATAAATTTAACCAAAGAGACAAAAAACCTATATAAAGAAAACTACAAAAAACTGTTAAAAGAAATCACAGAAGACCTAAATAGATGGAAGGGCATACCGTGTTCATGGATTGGAAGACTAAATATAGTTAAGATGTCAATCCTACCTAAATTGATTTACAGATTCAATGCAATACCAATCAAAATCCCAACAACTTACTTTTCAGAAATAGAAAAACCAATAAGCAAATTTATCTGGAAGGGCAGGGTGCCCCAAATTGCTTAAAACATCTTGAGGAAAAAAAACGAAGCTGGAGGTCTCGCGCTGCCTGACTTTAAGGCATATTATGAAGCCACAGTGGTCAAAACAGCATGGTATTGGCATAAAGATAGATATATCGACCAATGGAATCGAATAGAGTGCTCAGATATAGACCCTCTCATCTATGGACATTTGATCTTTGATAAGGCAGTCAAGCCAACTCACCTGGGACAGAACAGTCTCTTCAATAAATGGTGCCTAGAGAGCTGGATATCCATATGCAAAAGAATGAAAGAGGACCCATATCTCACACCCTATACAAAAGTTAACTCAAAATGGATCAAAGATCTAAACATTAGGTCTAAGACCATAAAACAGTTAGAGGAAAATGTAGGGAGATATCTTATGAAACTTAGAATTGGAGGCGGTTTTATGGACCTTAAACCTAAAGCAAGAGCACTGAAGAAGGAAATAAATAAATGGGAGCTCCTCAAAATTAAACACTTTTGTGCATCAAAGAACTTCATCAAGAAAGTAGAAAGACAGCCTACACAATGGGAGACAATATTTGGAAACAACATATCAGATAAAGGTCTAGTATCCAGAATTTATAAGGAGATTGTTCAACTCAACAACAAAAAGACAGCCAACCCAATTACAAAATGGGAAAAAGACTTGAACAGACACCTACCAGAAGAGGAAATACAAATGACCAAAAGGCACATGAAGAGATGCTCAATGTCCCTGGCCATTAGAGAAATGCAAATCAAAACCACAATGAGATATCATCTCACACCCACCAGAATGGCCATTATCAACAAAACAGAAAATGACAAGTGCTGGGGAGGATGCGGAGAAAGAGGCACACTTATCCACTGTTGGTGGGAATGTCAAATGGTGCAAGCGTTGTGGAAGGCAGTATGGCAGTCCCTCAAAAAGCTGAATATAGAATTGCCATACGACCCAGCAATACCATTGCTAGGTATCTACTCAAAGGACTTAAGTGCAAAGACACAAACGGACATTTGCACACCAATGTTTATAGCAGCGTTGTTTACAATTGCAAAGAGATGGAAGCAGCCAAAATCTCCATCAACAGAAGAGTGGCTAAACAAACTGTGGTATATACATACGATGGAATATTATGCAGCTTTAAGACAAGATAAACTTATGAACCATGTAATAACATGGATGGACCTAGAGAATATTATGCTGAGTGAGTCCAGCCAAAAACTAAAGGACAAATACTGTATGGTCCCACTGATGTGAACGGACATTCGAGAATAAACTTGAAATATTTCATTGGTAACAGAGTTCAGCAGGAGTTAGAAACAGGGTAAGACAATGGGTAATTGAAGCTGAAGGGATACAGACTGTGCAACAGGACTAGATACAAAAACTCAAAAATGGACAGCACAATAATACCTAATTGTAAAGTAATCATGTTAAAATACTGAATGAAGCTGCATCTGAGCTATAGGGTTTTTTTGTTTTTGTTTGCTTGTTGGTTTGTTTGTTGTTGTTGTTTTTTACTATTATTACTACTTTTATTTCTTTTCTTTATATTAACATTTTATATCTTTTTCTGTTGTGTTGCTAGTTCCTCTAAACCGATGCAAATGTACTAAGAAACAATGATCATACATCTATGTGATGATGTTAAGAATTACTGAGTGTATATGTAGAATGGTATGATTTCTAAATGTTGTGTTAATTTCTTTTTTTTTCTTTCCGTTAATAAAAAAATAAAAAAAATAAAAGGTTCAAAAAAAAAAATTAACTCAAAGGGGATCAAAGGCCTAAATATAAGAGTACCATAAAATTCATAGAAAAAAATATATAGGGAAACATCTTCAAGACCTAGTAATAGGAGGTAGATTCCTAAACTTTACATCCAAAGCAAAAGCAATAAAAGAAATATTGATAAATGGGAACTCCTTAAAATCAAAGCTTCTATTCCTCAAAAGACTTTGTCAAAAAGGTGAAGAGGCAGCCAACTCATTGGGGGAAAATATTTGGAAACAACATATCAGATAAAGGTTTGATATCCTGTATATATAAAGAAATCATACAACTCAACAATAAAAGAATGAACAACCCAATTATAAAATGGGCTAGAGATGTAAATAGACAATTTTCCAAAGAGCAAATACAGATGGCTAAAAAGCACATGAAGAGATGTTCATTTTCATTAGCTGTAAGAGAAATGCAGATCATCAAGATTACAATGAAATACCACATCACACCTATGAGAATGGCTACTATTAAACAAATAGGAATCTACAAATGTTGAAGAGGATATGAAGAAATTGGAATATTTATGCACTGCTCATGGGAATGTATAATGGTACAGCCACTATAGAAGACAGTTTGGAAGTTCCTCAGAAAACGAAATGTTGAGTTGCCTATGACCCAGCAATACCAATACTTGGTATATACCCAGAAGAGCCAAAAACAGTGACACAGTTAGACATTTGTACACCGATGTTCATAGTGGCACTATTCATAATTACCAAAAGTTAGAAACAACCCACAGGCCCATCAACAGGCAAGTGGATAAACAAAATGTGGTATATACATACAATGGGATATTACGCAGCAGTAAGGCAAAATGATGTCCTGAAGCATATGACAACATGGTTGCACCTTGAGGACAAAATGCTGAGTGCAGTAAGCTAGACACAAAAGGACAGACACAATGATTTTGCTGTTATGACTCTGGCAAAGGTAAACAAAGAGGTTTACAGTACAGAATATAGGGGACCTAGAGGTACACAGAAGCTAAAGATGGTAGAACAGTTACCCAATGAGGTTGAACTTAAATGTAAGGGTATTATAGAAGTGATGGTAGTTCATTAGTAAGGTTATAAGTAACTTTACCATATTGAAGGTGAATATGATTAAAAGGGTGTTCTAGTTTGCTAGCTGCCGGAATGCAACACACCAGAGGTGGACTGGCTTTTAATAAAAGGGGATTTATTTTGTCAGTTCTTCAGAGGAAAGGCAACTAACTTTCATCTGAGGTTCTTTCTTACGTGGGAAGGCTCAGGGTAATCTCTGCTGGCCTTCCCTCCAGGCCTCTGGGTTCCAACAACTTTCCCCGGGATGATTCCTTTCTGCATCTCCAAAGGCCTGGGCTGAGCTGTGAGTGCTGAGATGAGGTATGCTGAGCTGCTTGGGCTATGCTACATTGTGCTCTCTCATTTAAGCACCAGCCAGTTAAGTCAAACGTCATTCATTGCAGCAGGCACACCTCCTAGCCAACTGCAGATGTAATCAGCAACAAATGAGGTTCATACACCATTGGCGCATGTCCACAGCAACAGAACTAGGTGTTTTCGCCTGGCCAAATTGACAACTGAATCTAACTACCACAAAGGGATTGTATAAAAACATGTATCCCATCAATTAACTCTACAATTATAAATAAGTTCTTGCATGTACTACTTCAAAGGTTTGATCTGTAACAAAGAGTCAATAATAGCAGGATATAGGGGGAAGAACTAATATTTCTGCCATGGCCTTTACTTAACAGGAAGACATCAACAGTACCACAGCAATACCAGGGGTAAATAATTAGAAGGGGAGAGACAAGAGGTAGGAGGAGGTTTAGATTTAATATTTGGTGAGGCTGTGTTTCTCAGTTCTTTGTCTCTCTGGACCAGTGAAAACTGTCTAAAATTGAGAGTCCTGATGAAGGTACAATGAAGTGAAGACACTGCAAGAAATGGACTTGTTAATTTTTACATTATCCATGATGCCCAGTAGATGGAAGGGGTTGAAGGGTATAATGATGAAGCAGCAGAAAGGCGAACTATGACGTGTACAACACATATGATGGAACATTGAGCATCTACAAAAAGGAACGAAGTTGTGAGGCATGCAACAAACTGAATGAACCATGGGAACCTTGTGTTGTGCAAATTAAGCCAGGAAGAAAAGAACACATATGGTAAGGTCTCTTTAGAAAATAATTATAAGAAAATTGGAGCCTAGAGTGTAAGCTCTTATAGTGGCCATACTTAATCCTGAGTTGTAAGTATATTTCTAGATTCTGAGATGCTGTGCTATATGTGTATAAGCTGGTATTTCCCCTGGAACTTTGGGTACCTACCTGACACCAAAAACTCAGAACTGGAGTTCTGGAACTCTGGAAGTCAGCATTGCTATATATAACTGTTAAAATAATTGAAAAAACAAAAAGGAGATCAAGCTTCAATTAGAGATACAAACAATGTTGATCTCGTCGAAGCTAAGGTAAACCAAAATACGGGGCAAAAGATGATAGTGTATGTACTCTAGAGCTTCACCTACTATATGAGAAGGCAGAGAGGTTTATTGTCTGTAGAACCTAAATTTTCTGTAATACACTATCTGAATCAACCTGTCTGGGTAGCTCATTTTAAAAACCCAAATACATGGAGACAGGAATGAGGCCTTGTAATTCTATATAGCTTAATGTAATACCCAGATAAATCCCAGACTATAATTCCCATCTGGGAAACCCCTTGTATTTTCTCAGACATTAGGGACTCCCAAGAAAATATGCCAAGCCCTTGATTTTGAGGCTTTCCTTCATGGAACTTATTTCTGTAGTGGAGAAGCTAAGACTACCTCAGTTATTCCAAAGAGTTGCTTCCAGGAAACCTCTTGTTGCTCAGTGTGACCTCTCTCTCTCTAAGCCCAACTCCTCAAATAAAATTACCCTCTCCCGTATGTGGGCATGACATTCAGGGGTGAAAGTCTCCCTGGCAATGGGGGCCATGACTCCCAAGGATAAGCCTGGCCCTGGCAAGCTTCAGCTAGATAATGCTAAATGCCACGGCTTGCCAAACCCCAATCAACTTCATACCCTTTAACCCTAAAGAACACTGAAGGTTTTAACTGAGATTCCATAAAAGATTCATGCACTAAGTTTACTTTCCTGAAACCCATAACCTCCAGAGGGTTCCTAGGGTAAATAAGTCCTGAAACCCAGAGGGGCCAGCCTCTCCAAGAGTATCAACTAATTCCATCCCCCGATCCTATATTGTTGATGTCCCTTTTCAACATGAAAAATTAGAACGGGCATAGCCCAAAGATCCCTATAGAGTGGGAGAAGGATCAAAGGAGAAGGAGTAGTTATAACAAATAAGAAAGGATTTAACAAACGAGTATGACTACTGAATCACTATATTGATATTTCTTTTAGCCTCCAGTGTTTTGGAGCAGCTAGAAGGAAAAACCTGAAACTTGTGGAATGATAAACCATACCAAACTTTGAAATCTGTTCTGTAATTATGTGTTAAAATGTACTTTGAAAATTATTGTGTTTTTCTTTTTTTGTACGTTATATTCACAGAAAAACGTTATGTTCTTCAGAGGACCTTGTCAAATGCAGGAAAAGGCAGCTAATTCAATGAGAGAAAAAAAAATTTTTTTGTAAGTTGTGTGACAGGGTCACATTTCATTATTTTGCCATGTAAGTATCCTGTTACTGCAGCACCATTTGTTGAATTTTTGTTTGTTTGTTTGGCTTGTTTATTTGTTTTTTGCAAAGTGCATGGACCAGGAATTGAACCCAAGTCTCCCGCATGGCAGGCAAGAATTCTACCACTGAACTACCCTTGCACCCCAAGGAGAAAATATTTGGAAACCTTATCTTTGATAAGTTTGATATCCAGAATATATAAAGAAATCCTGCAACTCAACAATAAAAAGATAACAACCCAGTTTAAAAATTAGTATGAGATGCAGACATTCTTCTAAAGAGGAAATACAAATGGCTAAAAAGCAAATGGAAAGATATTCATCTTCACTAGCTATTAGGGAACTCCAAATCAAAACCACAATGATAAATCATTTCATACTGATTAGAATGGCCACTATTAAACAAACAGGAAACTACAAGTGTTGGAGAGCATGTGGAGAAATAGGAACACTTATTCAGTCCTGGTGGGAATAAAATTTTCAGCTACCATGTAGTACAGTTTGGCAGTTCCTCTGACAGCCACACATAGAGTTAGATTACCACCTGACAAGACTGCTACTAGGTATATACCCAGAAGATATGAAAACACTGACGCACACAGACATTTGCACACTGATATTCATAGTGGCATTATTTACGATTACCAAAAGATGGAAAAAAAACAAATGTCCATTGGTAGCACAATACTGCCTAACTGTAATACAATAATGTTAGTACACTGAATGAAGCTGAATGTGAAAATGACAGGGGGAGGAGGGCTGGGGGCACGAATGAAACCAGAAGGAAAGATAGACGGTAAAGATTGAGATGGTATAATCTAGGAATGCCGAGTGTACAATGATAGTGACTAAATGTACAAATTAAAAATTCTATTTGCATGAGGAAGAACAGGAATGTCAATATTGCAGGGTGTTAAAAATAGATGGTATTCATGTTTTAAAACTTTAACTTATGTGTGAGATTGAAACAAAAAAATGTTTATTTGGTACAAAATTTATATTTTGACTACTGCATTTCTTAATATAACTTACGTGGACAGTTTAATTGAACACCATAAGTACATGAAACCTTGAGTAGGGCATGAGATTTTGTAGATTTGTCCAGAGTGATGCCCAGATAAATCCCAGAGTGATTTGAACAGTGAATAAAAAAGTATTTGCAAAGTCCCCTTGGGGGAATGGTGAGAAAGGGGGAAAATTCAGCTTCCCCGAGTGGAGAATTCCTGATATTCTCACAAGCAGTGGGGACAACCAAAGCAATAGGCCAAGCCCTCAGTCTTGGAGTCTGTTCATATGAAACTTAACCCCGCAAAGGATAAGTCAAGCCTACTTAAAATTAGGCCTAAGAGTCACCCCCAGAGAACCTCTCTTGTTGCTCAGAGGTGGCCTCTCTCAGCCAACACAACAAGCAAACTCACTGCCCTCCCCCTCTCTACATGGGACATGACTCCCAGGGGTGTGGACCTTCCTGGCAACATGGGACAGAAATCCTAGAATGAGCTGAGACCCAGCATCAAGGGATTGAGAAAATCTCTTGGACCAAAAGGGGGAAGAGTGAAATGAGACAAAGTGTCAATGGCTGAGAGAGCCCAAACAGAGTCGAGAGGTTATCCTGGAGGTTATTCTTACGTATTACATAGATATCAACTTTTTAGTTAAGGTATATTGGAGAGGCTGGAGGGAAGTGCCTGAAAATGTAGAGCTGTGTTCCAGTAGCCATGTTTCTTGAAGATAATTGTATAATGATATAGCTTTCGCAATGTGACTGTTTGATTGTGAAAATCTTGTGTCTGATGCTCCTTGTATCTATGGTATGGACAGATGAGTAAAACATATGGGTTAAAAACAAATAAATAATAGGGGGAACAAATGTTAAAATAAATTTAGTAGATTGAAATGCTACTGATCAATGAAAGGGAGTGGTAAGGGGTATAGTAAAAAATAGGGGAAACAAAGGCTAAAATATATTGGGTAGGTGGAAATACTAATAGTCAATGAGAGGGAGAGGTAAGAGGTATGGTATGTATGAATTTTTTTCTTTTTATTTCTTTCTCTGAATTGATGCACATGTTCTAAGAAATGATCATGGTGAATATACAACTATGTGATGATATTGTGAGTTAGTGATTATATACCAAGAATGGAATGATCATATGGTAAGAATGTTTGTGTTTGTATGTTGTTATGTTTAAAAAATATTTTTTAAAGTGTCCAACAAATGAATGAATAAACAAAATGTGGTATATACATACAATGGAATATTATTCAGCAGTAAGAAGGAATGAAGTCCTGAAGCATGTGACAACAGAGATGACTTGAGGACATTATGCTGAGTGAAATAAGTCAGACACAAAAACACAAATATTGTATGATCTCAATAATATGAAGTAACTATATTATGCAAATTTACAGACATAAAATCTAGAATATAGGTTGCCAATAGATAGAATGAGACTTAAGAATAGGAAGCAGTTGCTTAACATGTGTAGAAATTTTAAATAGTTGAGTTTAAATGTTTTGAAGTGGATAGAAGTGATGGTAACACATTATTGTGAGTATACTTAACACTGCTGAATTATATGTGAATGTGGCTGATAGGGGAACTTTAGAGTCATGTCACCGGAAGGAAGGTCAGAGGTTAAAACACATGAGTATATAACACAGTAATTCTTGTGGTGGACGATGATGGCAATTCATAGTACAAATATAAAAGTTTCTTCCACAAACTGGAACAAGTCTGTGACACTATTATAAGGAGTTATAGAGTGATATATACAGAAAAAATGAAAAATGTACCTATTGCAAACTATGAACTATAGTTAACAGTAATATTCTTTCATCAACAGTAACAATTGTACCACATCAGTACTGTGGGTCAGTAATGGGGGAGATAGGATTATGGGACGTTTGGGGTTTTCTTTTGTGTGTTTGTGTGTTTTAGAGTAATGAAAATATTCTAAAATTGATTGTGGTGATGAATGCCCAACAATGCAATGATACTGCGTGCCACCGACTGTATACTTGGAATGGACTGAATGGTTTGTGAATATATCTCAATAAAATTGCATTTTTAAGAAGCAACGAGATATCAGCTCACACCCTTAGAGTAACTATTCTTTAAAAAACGGAAAATTACAAGTGTTGCAAAGGATGTGGAAAAACACGACATTCATTGTCGGTGGGAATATAAAATAGTACTGCTGCTGTAAAAACAGTCTGGTGATTCCTCAGAAAGCTAAGTACACCATTGCATATGGCCCAGAAATCCCACTTCTAGGTATATACTCAAAATACCTGAAAGCAGGGTGTTGAGCAGATATTTGCACACCGATGTTCACAGTAGCATTATTCAAAAGTGCCAAAACATAAAAGCAATCCAAGAATCCTTTAATGGATAAATGGATAAATAAAATGTAATCTACACTTACAACAGAATATCATTCAGTCATTTAGAAAGAATGAAGTTCTAATATATGTGAAAAATGGATGAACCTGAAGACATCAAGTTGAGTGAAATTAGGCAGACGCAAAAGGACAAATAACGTATGAATTCACTTATATGAAATAATGAGAACATGCGAATACATAGAGTTAGAAATCAGAACACCAGGAGCAGGGATGGTACTAGGAAGTGGGAGTTAACACTGCATTGGTTCAGAGTTTCTTTTTGGTGTAATGGAAACGTTCTGGTAATGGATGGTCATGATAGCACAATTTTGTGAATGTATTTAACACCACCAAAATATATACTTAAAATTGTCTAAAATGACTACTTTTAGAGCATATGTATGTTACCAGAATAGAACTGTACAATTCCAAGGGTGAACTCTAATGTAAACTGGGCTATGGTTAATAATATAATTACAATTACATTGTTTCATCAGTGATAACAAAGGTGGCACCCTAATGTAACAGTTAATAGGGAATACTGGGGAGGACACAAATGGGAGTCTTTCTTCATGACTTTTCTATGAACCTACAAGTGCTCAAAAAAATTAGAATACATTATTTTTAAAGCACAAACCATAAAGGAAAAGATCGATAATTTGAAATGCATTACAATTTTAAAATATCTTCAAACCATACCATTAAAAAATGAAAAGACAAACCACAGAGCAGAAGAGTTATTTGTAATACATACAGTGAACAAAGGGCTCAGATCCAGAATATATAAAGAGTTCTTTTTCAATAAGAAAAAGATACCCAAAAGAAAAGCAGGCAAGAGACAAACAGGCATTTCACAAAGTAAAAACATAGGTGTTGAATTTTATTCAAGAAAACACGAATTAAAACCATTCTGATTGAAAAACTGGTGGTCAGTAAGAGAGAGGGTTAAGGGGTATGGGAATATGAGTTCTTTCTTTTTGTCTTTTTCTGGAATGATGCAGATGTTCTAAAAATGATCATTCATGGACTCTCCTGTTGCTCAAATGTGGCCTCTCTCTCTCTAAGCCCAACTTCACAAGTGAAACCATGGTCTTCCCCTCTACGTGGGATGTGACATCCAGGGGTAAAAGTCTCCCTGGCGGCATGGGAGATAACTCCCAGAGATGAGTCTATCACTGGCACCATGGGATCAACAATGCCATCCTGACCAAAAAGAGGAAAAGAAGTGTAACAAATAAGGTATCAGTGGCTGAGAAAGTTCAAATAAACTCAAGAGGCTACATTGGAGGTCACTCTTATGCAAGCTTCAGTTAGACATCGCTACCTATCATAACTTGCCAAACTCCAACCGAAACCATTCCTGCCAATCCTAAAGAATATCTAGGGCATTATATGAGATTCTACAGGGCAGGCAATGGTGGCTCAGTGGCAAAAGTTCTTATCTGCTGTTCTGGAGACCCGGATTTGATTCCTGGTGCCTGCCCATGTGAAAAAAAAAAAAAAAAAAAAAAAAAGATTCTACAAAGCTTCCGTGCACTAGGGAGAGTTTCCAGAAACCTACAACCTGCAGATGGGTCCCTTGACCAGTAAGTCCTGGAATGCAGAAGGGGCAGCCTTTCCAGAACTTCAACTAGTTCCATCCTCCTATCCCATATTATTTACAGGCCCTTCCAACATGAAAAAGTTAGAATGAGCATAGCCCAAATAGGTCTAAAGCATGGGAGGAAGATGAAAGGTGATGGTGGAGCTATATAGAAAAGGTAGGGTTTAACAAATGAGTGTGATTGCTGAATCATTATATTGGTATTTCTTCTTGTCTCCAGTACCTCAAAACAGCTAGAAGTAAAAACCTAAAATTGTGGAACTGTAACCCATATCAAACTCTGAAATCTGTTCTATAACTACTTGTTAAAATGTACTTGAAATTTATTGCTTTTGTATATATATGTTATATTTCACAATTTTAAAAAGTTAAAAAAATGATCATGGTGATGAATACACAACTGTGTGATGATCCTGTGAGCTACTGGTTGTATTCCACGTATGCATTATAGATGTGTGAAGATTTCTCAATAAAAATATTTTAAAAAAAAAACACTCTGACGATAAAGATTGAGATGGTATAATCTAGGAATGTCTAGAGTGTATAATGATAGTGACTAAGTGTACAAATTTTAAAAATGTTTTTGCATGAGGAAGAACAAAGGAATGCCATTATTGCAGGGTGCTGAAAATAGATGGTAGTTAATATTTTAAAATTTCAACTTATGTGTGAGACTAAAGCAAAAAAATGTTTATTTGGTACAAAATTTATATTTTGACTATTGCATTTCCTAATATAACTTATGTAGATAGCTTGGTTGAACACCATAAGTACATGGAACCTTGGGTAGGACATGAGATTTTGTTGGTTCATCCAGAGTGATGCCCCGATGAACCCCAGAGTGATTTGATCAGTGAATAGAAAAGTATTTGCAAAGTCCCCTTCAGGGGATGGTGAGAACGGGGGAAAATTCAACCTCCCCAAGTTGAATTCTTGATATTCTCACAAGCAGTGTGGACAACCAAAGCTATAGGCTCAGCCCCTAGTCTTGGGGTTTGTAAATTTAACCCCACAAAGGATAGGTCAAGCCTACTTAAAATTAGGCCTAAGAGTCACCCCCAAGATGTGGCCTCTTTTGTTGCTCAGATGTGGCCTCTCTCTCCAGCCAACACAACAAGCAAACTCACCACCCTCCCCCTGTCTGCATGGGACATGACTCCCAGGGGTGTGGACCTTCCTGGCAACATGGGACAGAAATCCTAGAATGAGCTGAGACTCAGCATCAAGGGATTGAGAAAACCTTCTACCAAAAGGCGGAAGAGTGAAATGAGACAAAGTGTCAATGGCTGAGAGATTCCAAACAGAGTTGAGAGGTTATCCTGGAGGCTATTCTTACACATTAAGTAGATATCACCTTATTAGTCAAGATGTAATGGAGAGGCTGGAGGGAAGTGCCTGAAAATGTAAGGCTGTGTTCCAGTAGCCATGTTTCTGATGATGATTGTATAATGATATAGCTTTCACAGTGTGACTGTATGATTGTGAAAACCTTGTGTCTGATGCTCCTTTTATTTACCTTGTCAACAGACGAGTAGAACATATGGAATAAAATTAAATAATAGGGGGAACAAATGTTAAAAAAAAAACCACTCTGAGATATAATTACTGACCCACTAGATTAGCTAAATATAAGATGGATAATATCAAGTTTGGCAAGGATGTTGAACAGGAACTCTCACATATTGTGTCAGGGAAAAGCATAAATGGCAAATTAACTGTAGAAAATAATTTGGCATCATCCTTTAAAGCTGAAAATATATATATATTCTGTGGATCAACAATTCTACTCCTTTGACTAGACCCCTAACTAGGTATATACCCCTACTATTCCTAACTATATACCATTACCTCCCAGGAGATACTCATGTGCATGTACACTGGAAGGCATGTACAAGGGTGTTCATTGTGATACTAGCCAAACCACAGAAAATAAACCCAAAACCCATAAATACTACAAATGATAGTGAATTCATATTTACATCATGGAATACAGTTCAAGGAAATGAATGGAATATAGCTAAAGTCAACAAAATGGATGAATCCCACAAATCATAGTGAATGAATGAAAGTACACATTCATTAGCTAACTATTGTGTTTAAGAATTGTATTAGTCAAGGTTCTCTAAAGAAACAGAACCAACAGGAGATATCTCCATAAATATGAGATTTTATAAAAGTGTCTCACACAACTGTGGGGATGCACAAGATCCAATTGCATACGGCAGGCTGGAAGCTGGCAACTCTGATGAAAAGGTTTTTGATTTATGCCCCAAAAAAGGCTGGCTGGTTGAAGTAGACATGAAAATTCTCTCTTATGACTTTGAATTTTTCACCTCACCTCTTTAAAAAAGTCAACTGATTGGATTAAATGTCTCTCATTGCAGAAGACACTCCCCTTAGTTGATTATAAATGTTCAGCCATAGATGGAATCAACTGACTGATTCCATCTGCAAAATGATATAAGTCTGCAAAATGTCCTCACGGTAAGTTAAGCAGTGCTTCCTTGACCAAACAACTGGGTACCATCACTGATCAAATTGACATACAATCCTAACCATCTCAGGAATATATGCTTAGACATATATTCTTATATTCTTATAACAAAGAAAAGTAAGGAAGTGATTACCATGAAGCAACTTTTATGAGGGAGAAGAAGTTACTGGTGGGGGGGAGGGGGTAGAAGATGGATTTCTGGGGTGCTCATTGGCAGTGTTCTACTTTTAAACCTTGATGGTTGTTACATGACTGGTCACAGTGTGTTCATTCATTGAGCTGTACATTCTTGTTTTGTGAACTTTCCTACTTGTGTATTATATTTTACAATAGATACTTTAAAAAATGTATCATGTCTCTAAAAGCCTTCTTGACTAAAAGGAGGAAGAAATGAGACAAAATAAAGTTTCATTGGCTGAGAGATTTCAAATAGAGTTGAGAAGTTATTCTAATGCATTATATAAATATCCCTATTCAGTTTTTAGTGTATTAGAATACCTAGAAGGAAATACCTGAAACTGCTGAACTGTATTCCAGTAGCCTTAATTCTTAAACACAATTGTATGATATATAGCTTTTACAATGTGACCTTATGGTTGTGAAAACCTTACGGCTGACACCCCATTATCCAGGGTATGGACAGAGGAGTAAAAAAAAATAAGGACAAAAATAAATACATAATGGAGGGATAAGGGGTAAAAAAAAATTGGATAGACTGCAATACTAATGGTCAATGAGAAGGAGGGGTAAGGGGTATGGGCGGTATAGGGTTTTTCCTTTTTCTTTCTTTTTCTGGAGTGATACAAATGTTCTAAAAATGATGAATACACAACTAAGTGATGATACCATGAGCCACTGATTGTATACTTTTGATGGACTGTATGGTAAGTGAAGCTATCTCAATAAAATATTTACATAAATGTAAAGATATATATATATATATCACTTCTCTAGATGGAAGCAACCCAAATGTCCATCAACAGACAAATGGATAAACAATGTGGTGTATATATGGAATATGATACAGCCATAAAAAGGAATGAGGTTCTGATACATGTGACAACACAGATGAACCTTGAAGACATTGGGCTAAGTGAAATAAACCAGACACAAAAGAAAAAATATTGTATGATCTCACTAATCTGAAATAATTAGAATAAGCAAATTCATCAAATCAAACTAGAATATAGGAGTAAGGGAAAGAAATAGGGAGTTAATATTTAAATTGCACAGTTTCTATAAAGGGTAGTAGAACTAAACTCGAGGTGTTAATAATAGGGGACTATATGGGGCTATATGGAAACTGTTTTCTACATGAATTTTCTGTAAACCTACAACGTCTCTAACAAAAAGAAATGTCAAACACCCTCAAAATCTCAAGTACACACAGACACACACACACACACAATTTCTCTCTGGGCTTGGAGCTAGTTTGTAGCGACATGGCTAAATGCACCAAGAGGGTCTGAAGTGTCGGCAAACAGGACAAATACAGGAGAAAACTGAAATCAGTCAATGCCAAGTACAACTGCTCCTTTTAAGGCAAAACCAGTATGAAGAGACAGGCTGTGCAGATCTGCACTGTGATCCCTGCATAGAAACAGTGGGAGTTGTGGTCTGGACCTCCTACAGTCACTTCTGCCTTGACCGCGGAGTCCACCATCAGGAGACTGAAGGGTGTGAAAGAGCAGGAGATGCTCTACAATTTAAAACACCTCTAGCCTATAATAAATAGGTTAACTTATGTAAATATATTTTACTCTGAGAAAGACCAAGTACAAAATATACAACCCATTGGGCTAGGGAATCTGTCATACAAATTTCTTCTCATATGCATTGTTAAAATAGCAAAAAGATTAGAAATTACCTAAATGCCCATCATTGATAATCCTCAAAAAAAATAGTCATATAGCATCTATGCACTAGAATAATATTTAGCATTTTTAAATTGGTTCCTTATATAGGTACTGATATGAAATAATCTCAAGATAAAATTACATTTAAAAGCATGTAGTTTTTTTTTCTTCTAGGCGTATTATAGTTCTGGTTCTCGCATTCCCATCTTTGATCCATTTTGAGTTAATTTTTATATACGGTGTGAGACAGGAGTTGCCTTGCATTCTCTTGCATACGGACATTCATTTTCTCAGCACCATTTACTGAAGAGACTATTCTTTCCAAATTGAGTGAATTTGGCACCCCTGTCAAAAATCAATGGCCATAGATATGAGGGTCTGTTTATAAAGTTTTTACACTTTTCTTAAATTTTATTAATTAAAAAAAATTACAAGAAACAAACATCCCCAACACATACACTCAGCAATTCACAATATCATCACATAGTTGCATATTCATTATCATGATCATTTTGCAGAACATTAGCATCAATTCAGAAAAAGAAATAAAAAGATAACAGAAAAATATAACAAACAGAAAAAAAAAATTTTACAAGCCATACCCCTTACTGATCCCTTTCATTGATCACTAGCATTTCAAACTAAATCTATTTTAACATTTGTTCCCCCTATTAATTTTTATTCCATATGTTCCTCTCATCTGTTGACAAGGCAGATAAAAGGAGCATCAGACACAAGGTTTTCACAATCATACAGTTACACTGTGAAAGCTGTATCATTATACAATCATCATCAAGAAACATGGCTACTGGAACACAGCTCTACATTTTCAGGCAGTTCCCTCCAGCCTCTCCATTACATCTTGGATAACAAGGTGATATCTACTTAATGCATAAGAATAACCTCCAGGATAAACTCTCGACTCTGTTTGGGATCTCTCAGCCATTGACACGTGGTCTCATTTCACTCTTCCCCCTTTTGGTCGAGAAGGTTTTCTCAATCCCTTGATGCTGGGTCTCAGCTCATTCTAGAGTTTTTCTCAATCCCTTGATGCTGAATCTCAGCTCATTCTGGGATTTCTGTCCCACGCTGCCAGGAAGATCCACACCCCTGGTAGTTATGTCCCACATAGACAGGGGGAGGGTGGTGAGTCTGCTTGCTGTGTTGGCTGGAGAGAGAGGCCACATTGGAGCAACAAAAGAGGTTCTCTTGGGGGTGACTCTTAGGCTTAATTTTAAGTAGGCTTGACCTATCCCCTGTGGGGTTAAGTTTCATATGAACAAACCCCAAGACTGGGGACTGAGCCTATAGCTTTGGTTGTCCACACTGCTTGTGAGAATATCAAGAATTCAACTTGGGGAAGTTGAGTTTTCCCCCGTTCTCACCATTACCCAAAGGGGACTTTGCAAATACTTTTCCACTCACTGATCAAATCACTCTGGGATTCATCAGGGCATCACCTGGACAAACCAACAAAAATCTCATGTCTTATACAAAGTTCCATGTAGTTAAGGTGTTCAATCAACTATCTACATAAGTTATATTAGGAAATGCACTAGTCAAAGTATAGATTTGTACCAAATATTTTTTGCTTTAGTCTCACACATTAGTTGAAATTTTAAAATATTAAGTACCATCTATTTTCAGCACACTGCAGTAATGACATTCTTTTGTTCTTCCTCATGCTATTTATAAACTCTTAATTCATTCCATTAGTCTATTATCTGTCTGCAGATGGTTTCATTCTTCTGGGGTCTTACAGTAATTAGAAAATTACTGTAAAATTACAAAATTACTGTAACCATAGAAAGTATAAAAATTCTTCCTTGGTAACATTATTACAACTCTAGGAATATATGTAACAAACCACAAAACATTCAGGTATTCAAATAACTAAGGAGATAAAGAAGAAACAAATTCAAAGTTATAATATTAGCATTTCTCTCATTGGTTTTAATAAAAGTGCAATCATATTTTATTCACAATAATGAGAAAAGGACAAGATGGCATAAAAGCCCAGACTCCAATCTCAAATTTGCCACTCACTCACTGGCTGTGTGACCATGGTCGAGTCATTTAGCTTCTTTGTGTCTGAGTTTCAAAGGAATAATCAGACTTATTTCTTGGGGTTGTTCTGAATATTCAATAAGGTCATATATGTAAGCAGAACAGGACCTGGTACTTGAGTAAACTCTCAGAAGTCAACAAATACTACATTTGGAAGATGTTCTAGTTACTTTGGGAGGGGTTTAGCCTTTTTAAAATCCAATTTATTAGATTTGTGAGTTAAATTTTAGAAGGTTCATTAAATATATCCAATGTTACATTTTTGAGGAAATTACATTTGTTAAATTATAAGTTTTGGTTCATTAGTTATGAAAGTAACAAGTACTTGTGTTATTTCTTTCATTTGGGAGTGTTAATAGTCATAGATTTAAAAATTTGAGAATAAAAAGGATATAGAGTGTGAGTATTCTTTCTCTATAGGCAGAATGAAACTCTCCACTAAAGCTCTCTGAACTCTCACCCTCCACCCAGCTCCCCGCCTCCTGTTACATTTGTCTCTCCTCCCCGAAGAGTCAGGGAGGCGTATGATTACATACTCTCCCTTTCACAAGGGCTTGAAGGGCTTAATTATCCTCCTCTGCCCCAGACTGTCAGCCCCTCCCTCCCACTGCACCATCCCTGTCCCAACCCAGCATCCTTCCCTTGTCTGCAGCAGTTAATAAGCTCGCTCTTGACCCACAGTTCCCTGTACTCTGAGCTGTTTCTTTGTTCCTCATCTCAACAAAAATTATTCATGTTTCTTCATTCACAAGCATCAGTTTCTGCTTAACAAACAAATGCCCACTTAAGCACACTCTTTCTCCACAAGTGGTCTCCACTTAAATTCTTTAACTCCTTCCAGTTTGGCTACTAAGAACCCCATGCTGCAGATATAACTGCTCCTGCTAAAGATAGCAGTGAGCCTGGGATGCAAAACTAAGCAGCTCTTTTTTGCCCTCACCCTACTAGACTTCTGGGCACCTCCCCTACCAAAAACAATTCCCTTCTTGAAAATCTCTGCTGTTGCTGGTGGGAGCCCAGGCAACATAGGAGTATGTGAACAGGGGGAGTTTTGTGCTTTTCCAGAAAAATTTCACACATGCCCACAAACATTGTGAGTAGCTCAAACTACTCTGTTCTCCAGCTTCCCCTGGAAGAAAGAGTAATCAACACAAAACCAATAAAAATCATTTATTATATAAACCACGGACTCTTCCTTTAAAAGCTCGAGATTGCAATCATTTCAATCATGATACAATTAACACTTGCCCCACCACACCCACAAGGATCTCCAATTTTCAGGGTATCAACAACTGGATCCTGGGTCTCCTGATTCCCAGGTCAGCACTCAGGTGAATCCTTATAAGCAGCGTCCTCCCTGTCCTTGGGTCCCAGCACAGGCACGTTGTCTGGATAACGAATTCCGGGCAGTTTCCAGCCCTAATCAGAGCGCCCTGAGAAGCACCCAGAGGCCCGTGCTGTAGCTAAAAAGAAAGCAGCTGGTCGGGCTCACGCCTTGTGAAGGTGAACCTTAACAGATGGTTTTCAAACTCAGGCACCCACCAGAATCACCTGGAGGACTTGCAGGTAAAGCGCAGATTGCTGCACGCCCCATTCCCAGAGTTTTCACTTCTGTGGAGCTGAAGAGGGCGTGAGAATTTGCATTTGTAAGAAGTTCCCAGCTGAAGTTGTTTCTGGTGGTCCAGGGACTACGATTTGAGATCCACTGTCTTAGTGTATCTAAGTGACCAAACAGGCCCACAGAGGAGATGTCCCTGGAGCCAGCCTAGAGGAGGTACGCTAGCGTTTGCTGGGGAGTTCTATACCTGGGGGGCAGAGACAGCCTACATTTTCACATTTGGGTCTAGCCACAGGCTCTCTTCCCACTCTCATCTCGCTCTTCCTATCAGGGGCCAGGACCCACGCCCAGGGACTTTTGATTTAGCGATTTTTTTTCATAACCGTCCAAGGCCCTGAGGTTAAGGAGCTATAGTAGAGTGAACCAGAAAGATACAGGAAGCAAAATCCACCTTCCCGGATTCCCCGCGCATGACGCGTTCCCTAGCAGGGCCTCTGAATCCACTCACCGCGATGTTGGCGGCTCCGAAGCTGCGAAGACATTGTCACGATCAGGTCCACAGCAAGGGCCCGAGGGAAGGGCCACCCGAAAACGAAGATTACAGCACACCTTCGCGGGCTGGGCGCAGACAGCACTAATCTCACCTGGCACGACCTCTGGAGGATGGGGAGCATTTCCAGGTCCTCGCCTGCGATGGGAGGGGGCGCTGAAGCCACGAGCGGGGCCTGCTCCCGGGTGCCGCAGGGTAGGCGGGAAGGCAGGGACCAGATATGATGCGAGAACCGAGGTTCAGGTCGCGATGGAAAGGGACCTTCAGGCTCAGGGCCGCCCGGACTGGCCCAACGCATAGTCTAAATGTCCAGGAAATGCCAAGGGGCACCGAATTAACTCCACGACCCCGCGAAGTGAGACAGGACCAGGAGAAGACGGGCCCGAGCGCCGGGCTCGCTCACCAAACAACGCTGGTATCATCCACTCCTGGACGCGAACGATCGTGGGTCTCCAATGGTTCCGCCACAACAGATTGAGATTTGAGGCTCGACTAAAATCCATGCTCCGGGCGGAGTGAGGAGTGAGGGGCGGCGCACGGACCCTGCGCGAGGTTGCAGCGCCGCGGGACCAAGGGAGCTGCCGCGCGGCTCGCTTCTTACGCGGCCTCGGACCCCGCCCCTTCCGCGGCCCGGCCCGGGCCTCCTACCGGAGCGCGCAATCCCCCGCCGGCTCGCCCGCCTCTTGGTTTCCTCTAGTCCCTGAACCAGAATTCTCGGTCAGCGCCTCGGCCACGCGGTTTCCTTCGTTGCTACCTAACCGATCCTAGAACCTGGTCCTCGGCCCGGAGTTATTTGAAGGATTCTGGCCTGCGGGGAGACCACGTGCGGCTGGAGTCTGGGACGCCGAGGACCCTCAAGTAACGACGGGGGAAGGGGATCACTGGGTCCTGAGCAGAGGGAATTTGGAAATCGGGAGGGGGTGGGGAGCAGAGAGGGGGTTGGAGAATCGAACCCATGCCTTAAGAGGAGGAGTCCGTCCTGCTCAAGGCCTCGGCGTCCTGCGGAAGGTCCTTTCCTCCGGGTCGGTATTCTTTCGCAGCGGCGGGACGCGCACCTGCCGTCGTCAGGAGGGAGCCAGCTTCGGTGCGCGGAACCTGACCGCGGGGCTCAACCGACCTTGGCCGAGCGCCCTCAGCGGGCTGTCGGCGTAAGTCACCATCGCGGCGAGAAAACTGGGGCTCCGAGACGTTAACCATCCTGTTTGCGATCGCTCCAGCGAAGTGAGCCAAGGGGTCAAAGCCTGTGTGGCTCCAAAGCCTAAACCTCCTGGAAGACACCGGATTCTCCCTACGATGGCATTGTTCAAACTCAGAAAGCGGGTGCGTGGACTTGGTCTGTGCGCTGGGACCTAGGAGGGGGTGGGCCCCGTCCTTGGCGCCGTTTTCCCGGCCCGGGAATCTCAGGCGGTCTTGGCTGCTCTCTTGGTTCCTAGGCTGCTCCTGAAAAGTTTCCTAGTGTTCCTAGTTGCCCGGGCTCCCTCGCCTCTCCGACCTCACGCGTTGGGAACTGAGAGCAGCGCGCATCGTAACGAGCTAGGAACCGAGCACCACCGAGAGCGCGCTCCAAATCCTCGGTGCTTTGAAACTGCCTGGATCTTTTAGGCTATGCCAGACCTTTATCCTCACCAGCCTCACGGATTCGGGTAGAACTTCTCATCCACCCTTTAAAAAGCTGCAGATTCACTTTGTTAAATGGATATACGCGGTGTTTGCGTTGTGGCAGTGCAACTTGATAAATTTCACATTAAGTGACGTTATTTCTGTGGATAGTGTTTAGTGTTGGAGTTTTCTGCAAGGTCTGAAATACTTTTCCCGGACCTGGCCCTTGCCTGCCTGATTTTCTTATGTCGTTAATACAAAACATTAATTTCTTCTTTACATTCAAACAAAAATGTCGTTGTGGTTTTCACCCAAGACCCAAGACCCAAAGACCTCACCCAGACAGCGTCCCTGTCCTCCAATCACTAGCAGATTTTTTCGCTACTTTCTTTGAGCCTTCTCTCACCTTGTTCTTTCTTATAACGCGATCTTGCAGTAATTTTCAGATTCATCTATGATCACACGTGTTTAGCTCAAGAGCCTGACTTGGGCTTTTGGGACCCTCACTTTACGTCTGGATTCAGATGGCCTTGACACATGCATAGACGAAGACAGCAGGAGATGCCAAAATACCCTTCACAATTCACCAGGGCTGGTGCTAGCAAGGAAGAATGAACAAATTACAGAGATAATATGAGGGACCCTACCAGGCTGATCTGAGTTAGAGTCCTGATTTGAACATTTACAGGTTGTGTGATCTTGGACAATTTACTTAGGTGAACTGGTCTGAAAAGGAAAATAATCATCTTTTTAATTTGAGAAAAAAAATTCAAGTATTTGAGGCTTACTAGGCATAAATTATTGCATGTATTATTTTTATCAGTCCTTCATTGGAAAATGTCTCCTTCCCTCCCCCCCCCCCATACATACTCACAATCCTGCACCTCCATTGGTGGTTAAGGAAGGCAGCCTCTTTCCTCTTAATGTACCTGCTTTGATGCCTTGCATTTACAATAGTTTCCTTTAAGAAAGACCATTCCTGTAAATCAGAATACTGGGTAAAGTATGATATGGCCCATATTTTCAAACTTCAACCTCTGTGCAAGACCAAAGGGGGAGATGTTTATTTGGTGCAAATTTATATTTTGGGTAGCACATTATCTAATTTAACTTATATGGTCAGCTTACTTAAACACAATGATTACATTGAATCTTGAATTAGTTGTCAGAATTTCTTGGTTTGTCCAGTTTAGTGTGATACCCTGACATATCCCAGAGTAATCTGGGCAGAATATAAAACAGTATTTGCAAAGTCCCCTTGTGGGTCTGGGGAGAAAGGAGGAAATATTCAACTTCCCCAACCGGGGAATTCCTGATAGTCTCACAACCAGGGAGGACAACCAATTCAATATGCCAAGCCCTCAATCTTGGGGCTCACCCCTATGAAGCTTATTCCTCCAAAGGATAGGCCAAGCCTACTGATAATTATGCCTAAGAGTCACCCCCAAAGAACCTCTTTTGTTGCTCAGACATGGCCTCTCTCTCTAAGCCAACTTGGCAGGTGAACTCACTGCCCACCTCCCCACATGAGACATGAGTCGCAGGGGTGTAAATCGCCCTGGCAACGTGAGACCTGACTCCCATGGATGAGCCAGGACCTGGCATCATAGGAACAAGAAAGCCTTCTTGACCAAAAAGGGGAAAAAAGAAATGAGACAAAATAAAGCGTCAGTGGCTGAGAGATTTCAAACAGAATGGAGAGGTTATCCTGGAGGTTATTCTGACACATTATATAGATATCCATTTTTAGTTTATGGTGGCTTGGAGTGGCTGGAGGGAAGTACCTGAAACTGTTGAACTAGTATTCCAGTAGCCTTGATTCTTGAAGAAGACTGTATAACGATATAGCTTTTACAATGTGCCTATGTGATTGTGAAAACTTTGTGTCTGATGCTCCTTTTATGCCAGGGTATAGACTGATGAACTTAAAAAAAATAAGGATAAAAAATAAATAATACAGCCAGGTAAAAGGGTAAAAATTGGGTAGATTTAAATAGTATAGGTCAATGAGGGGTATTAAAGGTATGGGATATATGAGTTGTTTTTTTTTTTCTTTTTCTTTTTCTGGAGTGATGCAAATGTTCTAAAAATGATCATCCTGAAGAATACACAACTGTGTGATGATATCGTGAGCCACTGACTGTATAATATGGTTGGACTGTATTTGTGTGGATATTTCTCAATAAGAATATTTTTTTTTAAATGTTGATGTGTGTGTGTGTGTGTCCGTGAAGCATATATGGCAAAATGTTGATTATTGTATCTAAGTGGTATGTATGTGGCTGTTCATTGTACTGTGTTTTCTATTTTCTGTATGTCTGAAAAATACATAATAAAAATGTCTATTTTAACAACAAAAAAGGCCATTCCTGAACTAAAGGCTCTGAACTGTATGTTTAAAAACTAGCACTTCTTGTGCCATTGCTGCTTGACGTTACACAAATTAATGGATCTGAGGTCTAAGTCAAGATTCAGGGCAATCTCTCTCTAAGCCAACTTCAACAGGTAAACTCACTGCCCTTCCCCCTAAGTGGGACATGACTCCCAGGAGTGTAAATCTCCCTGGTAACATGGAACATGAGTGGGCACCCAGCATCATGGGATTGAGAAAGTCTTCTTGACCAAAAGGGGGAAGAGAGAAATGAGACAAAATAAAGTTTCAGTGGCTGAGAGATTTCAAATAGTGGAGAGGTAATCCTGGAGGTTATTCTTATGTATTATATAGCTATCCCTTTTTAGTTTATGGTATATTGGAGTGGCTAGAGGGAAGTACCTGAAACTGTTGAACTGTGTTCCAGTAGCCTTAATTTTTATAGGCAATTGTAACTATATAGCTTTTACAATGTGACCATGTGATTGTGAAAACCTTGTGTCTGATGCTCCTTTTATCAAGGGCATAGACAGAAGAGAAAAAAAATAAGGAAAAATCAATAAATAATAGTGGGAATAAGGAATAAAAAAATTGGGGTAGAATGAATACTAGCTGTCAATGAGAGGAAGGGTAAGGGGTATGGGATGCATGAGTTCTTTTTTATTTCTTTTTCTCGAGTTCAAATTTTCTAAAAATGATGGTGGCGATGAACGTACAACTATGTGATGATATTTTGAGCTACTGATTATATGCTGTAGATGGAATGTGTGTGTATGTAAAGATTTTTCAATAAAAATATTTTTCAAAACTGATTCAGGGCTTAATCACAGAATTTATAGACTTTCAGTTTTTATCAGTGTGCTGGTTTGAAAGGATATATGCCCCCTAAGAAAGTCATGTTTTAATATAAATCCCATTTCTTAAAGGTAGAATAATCTCTATTCAATACTATATGTTTGAAACTGTAATGAGATCATCTCCCTGGTTGATGTGATTTAGTCAAGAATGGTTGTTTAACTGGATTAGGGGATGACATGTCTCCACCCATCTTGATTGGTTTATTGGAGTCCTATAAAAGAGGAAACATTTTGGAGATTCAGAGAGATTCAGAGAGAGCAGAATGATGAAGCCATGAGATGCAGAGAGTCTACAAGCCAGCAACCTTTGGAGATGAAGAAGGAAAACGCCTCCTGGGAAGCTTCACGAAACCAGAAGCCAGGACAAAAAGCTAACAGATGACGCCATATTCACCATGTGCCCTTCCAGCCGAGAGAGAAGCCCTGACTGTGTTCACCATGTGCCATCTCACTTGAGAGAGAAACCCTGAACTTCATCGGCCTTCTTAAACCAAGGTATCTTTTCCCTGGATGCCTTAGATTGGACATTTCTATAGACTTATTTTAATTGGGACATTTTCTCGGCCTTAGAACTGTAAACTTGCAACTCATTAAATTCTCCCTTTTAAAAGCCATTCCATTTCTGGTATATTGCATTCCAGCAGCTAGCAAACTAGAACAATCAGTTACTTTTAGCTCAGACACTGATACCAAATCAAGCTTAGGGCATAATTACTAGAACAAGGAATTGTACCCTGGAATCCATGCTAGTTTCATGGAATCTGTGCATGTCTGTCAAGTTTGCATATACAGTCTTCAACAAATTCTCAAGGGTGGCATTGTCCAATAGACTTTCTTCAATGATGGAAGCGTATATTTGTTTTGTCCAGTGTGGTAGCTCAATGTGGCTATTGAGCACTTGAAATGTGGCTAGTGCTATGAAGAATTTAATTTTTAATTTAATTTTATTTTAATTACTTTAAATTTGCCACTGTATTAGTGCATTCTATGGAATTCATTACCCACCCACCGCCAAAGTACGAAGCACAGATTTAGAATTTAACATTATGTCAAAAACATAGATTAGACAATTCAGTCAAATAACAGACATTAAAGTGAAACCAAAATCCTTTCAGTGTAACACCCTTCTAAATGAATTAAACACACAGAATATGACAAGAAGAAGAGCTAAACTCTAGGGAAATGGCATTAGAAGATAAAGTTGAGGGTTGAGGATGTATTCATCAACTTTTGCTAGGTCATGTGCATAACAAAGAACCATAAAATCACAGTGACTTACAACCACAAAGATTTCTTTTTCTCTTATATTACTTTCTGTAAGTTATCTTCTTGTAGAATTACTCTTGGATCCAGTTAAAGGAACAGCCCCCACTTAGGACATGTCAGTCTCATAGCAAAGTAAAAGACTGAGGACAGATACATGTGATAACTCTTAAAACTCCTTCACATTTCTTTGGCCAAAGGATATCTGACTTGCCCATGTGACTAGAATGGAGCGAGCAGTATATATACTTTCCCTCAGGAAGGGACACAAAAGATGAAATAAAGAAAAATAAACCAGTCTACATGTCTGTAATAGGGTTCTCTAGAGAAATAGAACCAACAGGAGGCATCTGTAAAATATGAGATTTATAAAATGCAACTGTGGGGGACGCAAGAGCCCAAAATCCGTAGTGCAGGCTGCGAAGCTGGCAACTCCAACAAAGCGTCTGGACAAACTCCACAGGAGAGGCTCACTGGCTGAAAAAGCAGTGAAAAATTCTCTCCTCTCCTCTAAATGACTTCAATGGATTGGACCAAATCCAACTGAATGGATTCTCTAATTCATGAGAGACATACACTTAGTTGATCATGAACGTAATCAGTCACAGCTGCAATCACCTGACTGATGACTTAATAAACCAGCTTTCTGGTTTATCCACCAGCCACAAAATATCCTTGCAGTAATGGCAGTGCTTGGCTCTCCAGACAACGGAGCACAATTACCTGGCCAAATTGACACCTGAACTCAACCATCACAATGTCTGTTGTAGAAAATGAGTTAATGGAGCCATACAGTGTATTAGAAAGCAACTAAAAAATGAACTAAAACTGTGGTACATCCATATAATGGAATATTATTTTAGGGAGCTATCAAGCCACAAAAAGGCATGGAAGAACCTTAAACGCATATTGCTAAGTGAAAGAGACCAGCCTGAAGAGGCTAAATACTTCCAATTATGTGGCATTCTCAAAAAAGCAACACTATATACAGGAAATACATGAGAGGTTGCCAGGGAGGGTGAGCCATGGGATGAACAGAAGAAGCACAGGGGCGTTTGACACTGTATGATATTGTAATGGTGAATGTATATTATGCATCTGTGGAAAGCCATAGAATTTTACAACATAAAGAGTGAACTTTAATATATGCAAGATAAAAAGAAATCGTTTAAGAGGTTATGGGATGCCAGAGGAAAAAAATTCAAACTGCAATAAGTTTTATAAATTATAAATGTTTATTATAAATATATTATAATAAATGTTATTATAAATGTTTAAAACAATTGCACTGAAGGGAAGTGAGGAAAGGTGCTTACCTAAGTAACTCTGGAAATGAATGGAATCTGTAAGACTAAAAGCAAAAGAAATTGCACTATAAGTTTTGTATTTTAGGTAGCACATCATTGAATTTAACTTGCATGGTCAGTTTATTTGAACATCATAATTACATAGAATCTTGAATAGGGAGTGAGATCTTATTGGATTGTACAGGTTAGTGTGATGCCCTGAAACATCCTAGAGTAATTTGTGCAGAGAATAAAAAAATATTTGTAAGTCCCCTTCGGGGAATGGTGAGAAAGGGAGAAAATTCAGCTTCCCCAAGTTGAATTCTTGATTTTCTCACAAGCAGTGGGGACAACCAAAGCTATAGGCTGAGCCCCCAATCTTGGGATTTGTTCATATGAAACTTAACCCCACAAAGGATAGGTCAAGCCTACTTAAAATTAGGCCTAAGAGTCACCCCCAAGAGAATCTCTTTTGTAACTCAGATGTGGCCTCTCTCTCTCCAGCCAACACAACAAGCAAACTCACCACCCTCCCCCATCTACGTGGAACATGACTCGCAGGAGTGTGGACCTTCCTGGCAACATGGGACAGAAATCCTACAATGAGCTAGAGACTCAGCATCAAGGGATTGAGAAAACCTGCTCCACCAAAAGGGGGAAGAGTGAAATGAGACAAAACAAAATGTCAATGGCTGAGAGATTCCAAACAGAGTTAAGAGGTTATCCTGGAAGTTATTCTTACGCATTAAGTAGATATTACCTCGTTAGTCAAGATGTAATGGAGAGCTGTGTTCCACTAGCCATGTTTCTTGAAAATGATTGTATAATGATATAACTTTCACAGTGTGACTGTATGATTGTGAAAACCTTGTGTCTGATGTTCCTTTTATCTACCTTGTCAAAAGATGAGTAGAACATATGGAATAAAAATAAATAATAGGGGAACAAATATTAAAATAAATTTAGATTGAAATGCTAGTGGTCAATGAAAGGGGTGGTAAGGGGTATGGTATGTATGAATTTTTTTCTGTTGTCTTTTATTTCTTTTTCTGAATTGATGCAAATGTTCTAAAAAATTATCATGATGATGAATATGCAACTATGTGATGATATTGTGAATTACTGATTATGTAGAACGGAATAATCATAAGTTAACAATGTTTGCATTTGTTTGTTGTTATATATTTTTTTTAATTAATTAAAAGAAAAAGTAATTGTAAAGTCCCCTTGAAGGACTAGGGAGAAAGGAGAAAATATTAAAGTTCCCCACATGGGAAATTTCTAATATTCTCACAAGCACTAGTACAACCAATTTAATAGGTCAAGTCCTTGAACTTGGGGCTCACCCCTCTGAAATTCATTCCTGCTGTGCTGGTTTGAAAGGATGTATGTATCCTAGAAAAGTCATGTTTTAATCCTCATCCCATTTTGTAAAGGCAACCATTTCTTCTAATTCCTATTCAGTACTGTATGTTTGAAACTGTAATTAGATCATCTCCCTGGAGTCACATCTTGATGTAATCTTGATGTGATCTTGAGTGATCAAGAGTAGTTGTTAAAATGGATTAGGTAGGAATGTGTCTTGATTAGTTTACTGAAATCCTATAAAAGAGGAAACATTTTGGAGAAAGCTGGAGATTTGGAGAGAGCAGAGAATGCCACAGCACCACAAAGCAGAGTCCACTAGCCAGCAAGTTTTGGAGATGAAGAAATAAAATGCCTCCTGGGGAGCTGGAGAGGAAGCTAGCAGATGACGCCATGTTCACCATGTGCCCTTTCAGCTGAGAGAGAAACCCTAAACTTCACTGGCCTTCTTGAACCAAGATATCTTTCCCTGGATGCCTTAGATTGGACATTTCTATAGACTTGTTTTCATTGGGACATTTTCTCGGCCTTAGAACTGTAAACTAGCAACTTACTAAATTCTCCATTTTAAAAGCCACTCTGTTTCTGGTATATTGCATTCTGGCAGCTAACAAACTAGAACACCTGCAAAGGAGAAGCTAAGCCTACTTATACTTATGTCTCAAAGTCACCCACAGAGAACCTCTTTTGTTGCTCAGATGTGGCCTGTCTTTCTAAGCCAGCTGGACAGTGAACTCACTGCCCTCTCCCCTACATGGAACATGACTTCCAGGGTTGTAAATCTCCCTGGCAATGTGGGACATGACTCCCAGGGATGAGTGGGGACCTGTCATTTTGGGATTGAGAAAGGCTTCCTGGCCAAAAAGGGAAAGAGAAATGAGACAAAAGAAAGTTTCAGTGGATTGGAGTCAAGAGGTTATCCTGAAGGTTTTGCATATGCATTATATAGATATCCCTTCTTAGTTTATGGTGTATTGGTGTGGTTAGAGGAAAGTACCTGAATCTGTTGAACTGTATTCCAGGAGTCTCGATGCTTTACAATGTTGACAGTGTGATTGTGACGACTTTGTCACTGACACTCTCTTTATACAGGGTATGGACAGATCAGTAAAAAAAAAAAATAGACAAATAGTGGGGGGATAAGGGGTTAAAAAATTTAGGTGGATTGAAATACTACTGGTGAATGAGAGGAAGAGGGGAGGGGTCTGTTATATGGGGTTTTTGTTTCTTTTTCTGGAGTGATATAAATGTTCTAAAAATGATCATGGTGGTGAATACTCAACTACGTGATGAAAAATAAAGTTAACCTAGGAGAAAGCTTTGTCTAATTATAATAGTTAATATCACACTCCCTGAATGACACATGCTAACCTACTAGAATAGCCCCTCCCTTGCTAGCGTGTTAAATTTTTCACTTTCCTCTTTAAGAATCACAAAGGCTTATCTAACCCCAGAACTAGTTCCTGCTCCATTCTTTCCCGACAGAACTAAGTGAAAATAGCAGAACATGGGCTGAAAAGAACAGACCTGAACTTAAGATGCTCCCGGGACATAAAATACCCTGCAAGTGAAATCAAAGTGGGCAGAAGTAGCAAGGACGAGGAATTTCAGACCTGAAATAAAGCAAGAGGCCCGACCACCATAAATTCTGGCATCATCCCAAGCCTCTTCCTCAAGATAACAGGACCATCAGCCAATAACAGTAACCAACTTGCAACCCCTAATTTAAACATGGACACAGCCAGTGATGATAACCAACTTGCAGTCATTAATTTGAATATTTACTAACCAATCCCAATGTGCCAATCACCCTGATATCCCTGCCCCACCTCCCTTTGTTTAATCCAATAAATATTCCTCACCTTTCCAGCTCGGAAAGACAAAGCTGAGGAAAATATTATCCTCCTGTCTTCAGGAAACTTTTTCTCTTCTCAAAAAAAAAAAAAAAAAACAATTGCACATAAACACTGAACTCCAGTTGAGAAGGTAGTTTTCCATGCTTACATGAGTTGACAATTCTGATGCACAATGTTCAATACATGTGTACTGTAATTGAACAATTACGTGGATAGATAGTGGATGGGGGAAGCCAGGTTTCTTGCTGTTGAACTGGGAATTTATAGACACGAGAAGGAAGAGGTTGGAATGATCTAAATGATGATAAATTCCAGTTAAAGACATTATAAAAATTCATGTTTAATTTATTACAGAAACAGATGGGTACCTAGAAAAATATATTTATAGATATGTGTATATACACAAGTTCATACACATACTTCTTTGCTGTGCTAGCTGAGATGACCTAAAAAAAAAAACAACACTGTAGTAGCAACAAGCAGGCCTGGCGTCTAGAACTTGATTTCTAATTCCATTCCATGAAAAGGAACTGGGGATCTTTGGAGAAATGGCTGTTTCTAAGGCTGAGCAAGAAGTATACCAGATGAGGCTTGAGCGTCATTTAGTGCCAGAAAGTAAAAAAGTGCTTAAAACACGCACACACATGGACACACACATACACTGGTGGTGATATCAAAGAAACACAATTTAAAGAAAGAGAGAGAAAAAACAAAAAGATGGAGGGAGGGAGACCAACTAAAAAGATAATGACAATTACAACAATACATGGTTCAAGATGGGATTTAACAAGGGAGGAGAGAAGGCTCAAAGGACATTATTGGGACATAAGAAAAAATTGGAATACAGACCCTAAGCTTTATATCAATGTTAAATTTCTTGAACTTGATGATAAATGCACTTAATTGGATACATAAGTGAATATCCTTGTTCTTAGGATATGTACGTGACATCAAGTGTTCAAGGGCGATGATGTATACAACCTAAATTCACAGGATGGACAGATGGATAGATAGATGGAATGATATAGCAAATGTGGCAAAATATTAAAATTGGTAGACCTGGCATCTAGGTTTTTGGGTTATGTTGGAGTTCTCTGTTTGGCTTTGTATTATCTACATAACCATCCTGTGAATTTGAAATTATGTCAAAATAAAAATTTCAAAATTAAAAAAATATGAACAGGTAGGAAATATTTACAAATACTAAGATATGATGTCTAAAATTTGCATCACAACAACGTGGAATATGATAAGACCATTGATCACTGGGAAGCTAGGTCAGGTTCATTACCCTGTTCCCTCTATCTCTGTTTATGTTTGAAATTTTTCATAGTGGAAAACTTAGGAAAAAATAATTTTCTTTTTACAGAGTTAAATATATATGCTCAGATGTGGAAAAAAGTCTGGAAGTAGGTTAGAAAGGAGACTGGGTTAGGATGACAATTTTACTTGTCATCTCATAGCCTGCTGTACTGTTTACATTAAAAGTATGTTAAACACAGCATCAAAAAGAAAGAAAACAAAAAAACAAACAAAAGAAAAATAAAATTAAACTGCAACATTAATTGGATACACCTGGCACATGTCCCACAGGAAGCAAAATCCATTCATTTGACAAAATCACATTTTTAGTTGACTCTCCGATCTCAAGGTGTCTTTCATAATCCCTTGAACAGAATGGTAGGCTTCCCATGTAAACAGCGTGCCTGTGGTTTTCCTGCCTTATGTTTTAGCAGTGCAGCTGGTGGCATATCTAGTACACGCCTGAAACAGAATGTTAAACGAAAACACACTTATTGAATTTAGAAAAAAAAAAACATAACATTTTGTTTTAGGAAAAGTTTTGTCTTAAATAGTACACATCATTTTTAGACACAAAGATACATCTTCCTTCCTACCAGCCTGACCTACCGCATGGTAAATTGGGATCCTTGAAGATGCCCTAACATGAAGATGGAAATGCTATCTTGGAAGACATTTTAATAACTGAAGAAGTCCAACAGACATGCATTTACAGAGAATAAAGCTGTCCAGGATAATAAAATTATCAGGTGATTTGGACTGGGTCTTTTGATTTGTTTATTCTTGTTGTTAATGCTGTTATTGTTTTCCTTTTGTCTGGAATTATATCAAACCACTGTAGTAACTGCTCTTCTCCCCGCTGAGTCACTATCCAGCTAGGAGCTCCTGGGACCAGCTGGACTCAGTAACCATTGCCCAGTGACAATTTTTCCTATATATGATAAAAGAAGGACTTGATCATCCATAACCAGCACTGTATGATGCTCAAGGCTTGAGCCATGCCCTTATAAAAGAGAATTTGCACAACTGAAATTCACAGGGCAGAAGGCAGGGAGAGTGAGGAAAATAAATGTTTTTCAAAATCCTCATCTTCCCCCAACCTAAACCATTCCTTCCGATCCAAGAACACCTAGAGCATTATATGAGATTCTACAAAGGTTCCATGCACTAGGGTAACTTTCCAGAAACCTACAACCTCCAGATGGGTCCCTGGACCAGATAAGTCCTGAAATGCAGAGGGACCAACCTCTCTAGATCGTCAACTAGTTCCATCCCCATTTCCCATATTATAAACAACCCCTGCCAACATGAAGAAGTTAGAATGGGCAAAGCCCAAATACCCCTAAAGAGTGGGAGAAAGATCAAAGGTGATGGTGGAGTTATACAGAGAAGGTAGGGTTTAACAAATGAGTATGAGTGCTGAATCCTTATATTGATATTTCTTCTAGTCTCCAGTATCTTAGAACAGCTAGAAGTAAAAACCTAACATTGTGGAATTGTAACCCATCCAAACTCCGAAGTCTGTCCTACAAGTAATTGTGCTGTGCTTTGACATGTATTGTTTTTTGTGTATATGTTATTTTTCACAAAAAGAGAAAAAAATGTTGATTGTGATGATAAATGCACAGCTATATGATTATATTGTGAACTATTAGGTGTACACTTTGGATGATTACATGGTATGTGAATAAATAACATATATCTCAATAAAAATAAATAATTTTTTAAAAGGATAGAAAAGTAAATAAATAATAGAGGGGATAAGGGGTGAAAAATGGGTAGATTGAACTACTGGTGGTCAGTGAGAGGAAGGGGTAAGGGGTATGGTATGTATGGGTTTTTTCTTTTTTCTTTTTATTTCTTTTTCTGGAATGATGCAAATGTTCTAAAAATTATCTTGGTGATGACTACACAACTATGTGAAGATATCGTGAGCCACTGATTGTGTACTATGGATGGAGTGTATGTATGTGAAGATTTTTCAATAAAATTTTTAAAAATCCTTATCTTGCTCTCTATCAAGATACATGTCATTTAAAATGTAACATTGCAGGTTCGATTAAAGCATAAAGAATAAAGCATATCAATGCCCTGAGCAAGGGATAAATTGCCTTTATGAATATTATCACTATCAGTCATCTCAGGGATGAAAAAGGGAAGCAGTCTCCCAACCCCAAAGGGTTGAAACCAGGCTGTGTCGGTGGAGCTTGACCATCAGCCACGCTGTCCTCATGCACGTCTACTTTTCTAGGGAAGGGACAGGGTCTCGAATTTTCTAAATTCTTAAACAAGAGTCAAGGAAGAAAACAATAAACAAAACCCTCACTAGCACAGACTTGAGACTCCAATGTAACACCAGATTATTAATTAATATCTTGAGTAAAAAATAAAAAGATCTGATTCAAAAAACTTTTTTTGAATACTACCTAGGCAGTTCTGAATTGTACACCGTTCTAGTTTGCTAGCTGCCAGAATGCAACACACCAGAGATGGACTGACTTTTAATAAAAGGGGGTTTATTTCGTTAATTCTTCAGAGGAAAGGCAAACTTTCAACTGAGGTTCTTTCTTATGTGGGAAGGCACAGGGTGATCTCTGCTGGCCTTCTCTCCCGGCCTCTGGGTTCCAACAACTTTCCCCAGGGTGATTTCTTTCTGCATCTCCAAAGGCCTGGGCTGAGCTGCCGGTGCTGAGATGAGGTATGCTGAGCTGCTTGGGCTGTGCTTCATTGTGCTCTCTCATTTAAGCATCAACCAATTAAGTCAAACGTCATTCATTGCAGCAGGCACGACTCCTGTACGACTGCGGATGGAATCAGCAACACATGAGGTTCACTCACCATTGGCTCATGTCCACAGCAATAGATCCAGGCACCTTCACCTGGCCAAGCTGACAGCTGAATCTAACTACCACATACACTCACTGCTTTTTCAAAGAATGCATCAATCAGTTTGGGATCTGATAAATAAAAGTAGTCTTGACCTTTGACTATAAAGTCGGGTAGAAACACTGCGGGAGGAAGCTGGCTGTCGCAGAAACCCAGCTGTGAGCCGAGTAGTGAGGCTTGCCCTGGTGTGAACATTTGGTTATTACGGTGAAATGCAATTATAGTAGGTTATTACGGTGAAATGCAATTAGTAGAAAACTACAAAGAATTGCAAGTTCTTCCCTTTCTTCTTTTCCCTTTATGTATTTTGTGATTTATGGGGAATTTTTAAATGAAGACTGCTTTGAAAAGGTGTTCTAAAAATTCTGATAAAGGCCACTTTACCTCTTAAATGGCACGCAAAAGAATGACATGCTTAAGAATTGCCCTAAGAGTCTAGCTCCACCTAGTGGCCAACAGAGGTATTACCTCTTTTTTATTTTGTTTTATTTTGGGCATTAATTCTTGAAACTAGGAATATTCCAAATTTGCAAATATGCTAGCATTCTTAACAGCAAATATGTAAAGAGAGAGTTGGCTATATGCAAAAAATATAAGTATATTAAGAGAAACAGTCCTTCATAGAAAGCCACTGAGAACAGGAGGGTCTGGAATGGCAGAAAACCTCATAGTTAAGGTTGTGGGAACAGGAAGAAACTAGAATCTTTATGTACCTTTGGTGGAAATGAAGAGTGATGTAGCAATTGTACTATACAATCCAGCAATATTTTATGAAATTGAATATGAAAAGCATGAGCATTCTCTACCTCACAGAAAGCACACCCCTGGATAATTACCTGAGAAACTTCCCCAGGTATCCAGAAAGGGATGTGTACAAGGATGTTCATCACAAGCATTGTTTGTGGAAGAGGGGAGCTGAAGGCAATCTAAATTTCCAATACTTGGGGGGAGGATCAGTAGAATGCGGTGACTGCGTATGCTGGGACACAATGCAGCCATCAGAAGCAATGAACCAAAGATGCACCCCAAAATACAGAGATCTTAAGGACATAGCATTGGATTTTTAGAGTAATAATTAAATCTATACCACAATAACATTTGTGTACATTTTTACCACATACATACACAAAGTCATACCACATTTTTACAAGGCCACATACCAGCCACATTTGAGTAGAAAACTAAGGAAAAGGACGGGGGTAGGAATCAAAGTGAAGTTTGGAGGCCAGGAAGAAAATGTTCACATCATACGTGAAACAAGAGCAGGGTCCTGTATGGACCCATGAGGACCTTATGATGGTCTCACCTCTCTGCTATTTAGGTCTGCGGGGGGAAAAAAGAACATTGGACAAAACTATATAAGCATGTGCGAGAAAGTAAACTATAGTTATGTAGCAATCAGAAAGGAGGGAAATGCAAGACAAAGTTAAAAGATCCAAAATGACCAGGAAAAAAAAACCCACAGAGAAAAAAAAAAAAAAACAGAAGGAATTCTTAACAGGAACACTGACAAAAATTTTTTTCTAGACCTAGAAAGTCCCAAAACAACAATGACAAATCTACTAACACTAATAAACAAGTTCATCAAAGTGGCAGGATATAAGATCAATACACAAAAATTAGTAGTGTTTCTATACACTAGTAATAAGCTATTTGAGGAGGTAATCAAGAAAAAAAATTCCATTTACAATAGCAACTAAAAGAATCTAATACCTAGGAATGAACTTAATGAAAGGTGTGCAGTACCTGTATTCAGAAAACTACAAAGCATTGCTAAAAGAAATCAAAGAGACTTAAGTAAATAAAAGGTTATCCCATGTTTATGGATTGGAAGGCTAAATGTCAAGCTGTCAATTCTAACCAAACTGATACACAGATTCCATGTAATACCGGTAAAAAAAAAATTCCAACAGCCTACTTTGCAGATGGAAAAGCTAATTATCAAATTTATTTGGAAGGGTAAGGGGACTTGAATAGCCAAAAAATATATTGAAAAGTAAGTCATGTTTCCTGACTGTAAAACATATTTTAAAGCCACAGTTGTCAAAACAGCAAGGCACTGGCATAAAGATAGACATATTGATAAACAGAATCAAATTGAGAGTTAAAAAAGACCTTGCTCTATGGTCAACTGATTTTTGACAAAGCTACCAAGTCCACTCAACTGGGACAAAACAGTTTCTTCAATAAATTGTGTGAGGAGAACTGGATATCCAGATCCAAAACAATGAAAGAAGAACCCTATCTCACACTCTATACAAAAATCAACACAAGCAAAAGCTGAGGAACTGGGATGGAGAGAACTGGAGATAGCAGGCTGGTGTAAACAGCCTGGTGCACCCCTTTCCAGGCGGAGAACATGGATAGGGAGATGGGGACTGGGAAATGAGCCAAGCCGTGTTCCTTCGGCGCACAGCCCTCACTAGCGCAGCACCGCCACCCGTGACTTGCCCCATGCCCCACGCACCAGAGTCCCATCACCTGATCCCCTCCCCTCAATCTGGACGCCCCTGCCCCACACCTCCACTCCAAGCACGCAATGCCTGCCCCAGCCCAACTCAGCTCTCCTAGGCTAGCCCAGTCTCCCCCTGCCCCTCCCGAGACCCACCTCCCCCTCCCTGCCCCCTGCAGATGGTCACCAGTGGGTGCTTACCTTCATACCCAGTCTACCCCCGCCCCCAGCCCATACAGTCGCACATCCACACCCAACCCCCCGAGCTCTTCGCATGTGTGCATCAGTCTGCAGCCCTCCTAGATCTGCGCATGAGCACAACCCCCAGACACGACCCCACCCCCACCCCAGCTCTGGGCAAGCAGGACCTGCACAGCAGAGCCACGCCCCCACACCAGCCCACACAGCTGCTGCCCCTGCGCTCTGTAAGTGTACACAGCAGGGCTCTACCCTCCAAGACCCTGCATCAGCAAGGCCACATCCTCCCCACAGCCGGCTGCCCAAGCATTCGTGCACTGATGTCTTAACCCCTGCACCCCAACCCCTGCCCCACAAACATGCGCACTTGCTCCACCCCCAGACAAGCGCCCTCCTACCACACCTGGCAGGTGCTGATGGGCGAATCTGTGCTACATAGACCCTGCCCTGCACACCCGTGCCCACCTACTCCAACACTTTCCACACCTGCGCACCCATGCCAAGGCACCACCCACCCGATGCCACCCCCACCCACACACGGTCTGCAACCCTGCTGACCTGTGCCGACCCCTACAAACTCCCATATCAGCATCCAGAACCCCCTGGATCCCTCCCCCTGTGCCAGAACACACCTGCACTCTGCTTCACCCCCATGCCCCAACTTCTGTGCCATCTAACCGACATCCTTATATCCATGACCCCCTCCCACGGTGCTCTACCTCTGTGTCCTCCACATCACACCCTCCTCCTATGCTCCAAGGTCTGCCTGACCTGCACCCCATACTCTCTGCTCCTGCACCTCACTTCCACAACCCCGTGATTGGCACCCCATGTTCCCAGGCAAGAACATAGCGTCCCCAACCTGTGCCTATACCTGCACTACAACACATCACTGCACTGCTGTTCTCCACCTCACACCCTGCATCCTACTCCACCTTCAGCCTGCAAATACAAAGCGTTAGACTACTGAAGGAATTCAACTTCCAAAGTAAACCTATCAAGTTACCCACATGCCTCGAAGACAACAGAAGATCACTAAGCATATCACAATGCAGACAGATACAGCCCAGCCTAAATCAAATTAAAAGACCAGAAAAGACATAGACTGGAACAACTAGTCAAAGATGTTCATATAACTCTACTAAATAAAATAAATGGGGTGGCTAATGACATAAAGGAAATTAAGAAGTCAGAAGAAGAGATAAAGAGGAATTTGAAAGAATAAATAGAAAAATAACAGATATCACAGAGATTAAAGATGCTGTAACTTTTTTTACAAATATACTCGAGACACACAACAGCAGATTTGAAGAGGCAGAAGAAAGAATAAGCGAACTAGAGGACAGAACAACTGATTTCAAACACTCAAAACAACAAACGGCATGCTCGCTTCGGCAGCACATATACTAAAATTGGAACAATACAGAGAAGATTAGCATGGCCCCTGAGCAAGGATGACACGCAAATTCGTGAAGCATTCCATATTTTTTTAAAAAATGGACAAATTTGAACTGGATCTCAGGGAAATGATGTACAAAACAAAGCACACAAATATAAGAATCACTGGTGTCCCAGAAGGAGAAGAGAAGGGCAAAGGGCTAGGAAGATGAGTTGAGGATATAATGGGAGAAGACTTCCCAACCCTTAAAAGGACATAAATATGCAAATCAAAGAAGCTCAATGAACTCCAAATACAGTAAATCCAAATAGGCTGTCTGCAAGACACATACTAATCATTCTGTCAAATGTTGAAGAGAAGCAGAAAATCTTGAAAGCAGCAAGAGAAAAACAATCTACTACATACAAGGGAAACCACATAAGACTGAATTCAGACTACTCAGCTGGCATTACAGAGGCATGAAGGCAGTGGTAAGATATATTTAAGATCCTGAAAGAGAAGGACTTCCAACCAAGAATTCTGTACCCAGCCAAACCGTCCTTCAAAACTGAGGGAGAGATTAAAATTTTCACAGACAAAGAAATCTGGAAAGAATTTGTCAACAAGAGGCTGACCCTACGAGAAATACTGAAGGGAGTTCTGCCAGTTGAAAAAGAAGAGTAAGGTCTGGAGGAGGGCACAGAATTGAAGATACCAGTAAGGGTAACTTAAAAGATAAAAAGAGAAAGAGGTAAAAGGACATATAGATCTGACAAATAAAATCTAAAGGATAAGATGGTGGATTCAAGAAATGCATTTTCAATAATAACTTTGGATGTTAATGGACTAAATTTACCAGTTAAAACTTGCCAATTAAAAGATACAGATAAGCAGGATGGAATAAAAATTATAATCCAGCTATATGCTGCTTACAAGAGACTCATCCTAGACATAAGGATACAAATAGACTGAAAGTGAAGGAATGGAAAAAGATGTTCCATACAAGCTGTAACCAAAAGAAGCAGGAGTAGCTAGACTAATATCTGACAAAATAGACTTCAAATGCAAAGACATCATAAAAGACAAAGAAGGACACTATATAAGACATCACAGTCATAAATGCTTTTGCTCCCAATCAAGGAGCTCCAAAATACATGAGCCAGATATTGGCAAAACTGAAGGGAGAGATAGATGTTTCAACAATTACAGTAGGAGACTTCAATACACCACTCTCCTCTATAGATAGAACAACCAGATAGGAGATCAACAAGGAAATCAAGAAGTTAAAACAACTTGATAAATGAATTAGACCTAAAAGACATATATAGGTTTACATTACATCCCAAACACCCCAAACATCTTTAGTGCTCATGAGAACTTTCACAAATATATGGAAATTAAATAACACACTCTTAAACAACCAGTGGGCCAAAGAAGAAATTGCTAGAGAAATCAGTAACTATCTGCTATCTGGAGATACAACATATCAGAACTTATGGGATGAGACAGAGGCTGTACAGAGAAGGAAATTTATTGCCCTAAATGTCTATATTAAAAAACAAGAAAGAGGGGCGGTACAATGGTGGCTCAGTGGCAGAATTCTTGCCTGTCATGCCGGAGACCCGGGTTCAATTTCTGGTGCCCGCCCACACAAAAAAAAAAGAGAGAGAGAGAGAGCAAAAATTGAGGACTTAACCAATCACCTGGATGAACTTGAGAAAGAACAACAAACTAACCCCAAAGCAAATATAAGAAGAGAAATAACAAAGATTAAATCAGAGTTAAACGAATGGGAGAATAAAAGTACAATAGAAAGAATCAGTAAAAATGAAAGTTGATCCTTTGAGAAAATCAATAAAATGAATGGGTCACTAGTGAGGTTGACAAAGAAAAAAGAGAGAAAGGATGCAAATAAACAAAATCAAAACTGAGAACGGGTGTGTTACTACGGACCCTGAAGAAATAAAGGAAATCATAAGACAATACTATGAGCAACTATACACCAACAAACTAAACAACTTAGATGAAATGGACAAATTCCTGGAAACACACAAACAAACTATACTGACTCAGAAAGAAATAGAAGATCTCAACAAACCAATCAGAAGAAAAGAAATTCAGTCATCAAAATCTTCCTACAAAGAAAAGCCCAGGGCCTGATGGCTTCACTGGGGAATTTTATCAAACATTCCAAAAAGAACTAACACCAATCATGCTCAAACTTTTCCAAAAACTTGAGGAAAAAAGGAGCTCTACCTAACTCATTTTAGGAAGCTAATATCATTTTAATACTAGCACCATTAAGCTTCTAGAAGAAAATGTAAGGGAACATCTTCAAGACCTAGTAATAGGAGGTAACTTCCTAAACTTTACACCCAAAGCACAAGCAACAACAATAAAAAAAGATAAATGGGATAAAGAAAATATAGATAAATGGGAACTCCTCAAAATTAAAGGTATCTGCACCTCAAAAGACTTTGTCAAAAAAGTGAAGAGGCAGCCAACTCAGTGGGAGAAAATATTTGGAAATCACATATCGGGCAAAGGCTTGATATCCTGTACACATAAAGAAAACATACAACTCAACAAAACAGAACAACCCAATTATAAAATGGGCTAAAGATATGAATAGGCATTTTTCTGAAGAGCAAATATAGATAGCTCAAAAGCACATGAAGTAATGCTCATTTTCATTAACTATAAGGGAAATGCAGATTAAGACTGCAATGAGATACCACCTCACACTTATAAGAATGGCTGCTATTAAACAAACAGGAAACTATAAATGTAGGAGAGGATGTGGAGAAACTGGGACACTTCTGCACTGCCGGTGGGAATATTTAATGGTATGGAAGACAGTTTGGTGGTTCCTTAGGAAATTAAATATCAAGTTGCCCTATGGCCCACCAATAGCACTACTCGGTATATACCCAGAAAAGCTGAAAACAGGGACAAAGACAGACATTTGCACACTGATGTTCATGGCAGCATTATTCACAATCAGCAAAAGATGGAAACAATCCAAGCGCCCATCAAGAGATGAGTGGATTAACAAACTGTGGTATATACGTACGATGGAATATTATGCAGCACTAAGATGACAGAATGAAATTCTGATGCATGCAACATGGATGAACCTTGAGGACATTATGTTGAGTGAAATAAGCTAGACACAAAGGGGCAAATATTGTATGGTCTCACAAATATGAACTAAGTATAATGAGCAAACTCTGGGAGTTAAAATCTAGAGTATAGATGACCAGGAAATGGAGGGTAGAGAATGGGCAGATGATGCTAAAGGTATACAGAATTTTTAATAAAGTTGATTGTAAATGTTTGGAAATAGAGGTGAGGATAACACAATACTGTATGTGTAACTAATAGTGCTGAGTGTGGGTAATGATGAAAGGGGAAGTCTCGGATCATATATATCACTAGAAGGAAAGCTAAAAGATAAAACATAGAACTGTATAACATAGTGAAACCAGTTATTGATGATGACTGTGGTTAATTGTACAAACTTGGGAAAGTTCTTACATGAACTAGAACAAAAATATGTCACTGTTACAAGGAGTTAATAACAGAGTGGTATATGAAAAAAAATACAATAAATGCAAACTAAGGACTATAGTTAACAGTAATATTGTAATATTCTTTCATCAGTTATAACAAACATATTATACCAAAGCTAAGCATCACTAGTAGGGATAGTTTTGTTGGATAAAGAATTTGGGGCTGGCAGTTTTTCTCTTTCAGTACTGTGCTGGGTTTTAAAGAATTTATGTACCCTAGAAAAGCCATGTTTTAATCCTCACATTTTGTAAAGACAGCTGTTACTTCTAATCCCTATTCAGCACTGTATGTTGGAAACTTAACTAGATTATCTCCATGGAAATGTGACTCAATCAAGTTGAGTATTAAACTTGATTAGATGGAGATGTGTCTCCACCCATTCCACGTGGGTCTTGATTAGTTTACTGGAATCCTATAAAAGAAGAGACATTTTTTGGAGAGAATGCCTTTTGAGAATGATGAGAAAGCCACAGCAGAGCTGAGCAGAGCCATGAGGCTGAGAGAACCACAGATTCCATGAGCCAGTGACCTTTGGAGATGAAGGAGAATGCCCCTGGAGGAGCTTCATGAAACAAGAGGCCTGGAGAGGAAGCTAGCAGACGATGCTGTGTTTGCCATGTGCCTTTCCAGATGAGAGAGAAACCCTGACCATGATTGCCATGTGACTTTCTTCTTGAGAGAGAAACCCTGCATGTCATCGACCTTCTTGAACCAAGGTATCATTCCCTGAATGCCTTAAATTGGACATTTCTATAGTCTTGTTTTCATTGGGACATTTTCCTGGCCTTAGAACTGTAAACTAGCAACTTATTAAATTCCCTTTAAAAAGCCATTCTGGACTTCCGGAGAAGATGGCGGCTTAGTAAGACGTGCGGGTCTTAGTTCCTCCTCCAGAAAAGCAACTAAAGAAACAGAAACAATACGAAACAGCTCCCGGAGTCACGACAGAGACCAAAAAGACAGCGTACCCCATTCTGGAACGGCTGAACGGGCAGGGAGAATCCGCTGTGGTGAGATACCCGAGGGGCGCACGTTTTCCCGGCCGGGGCGGCTGGTGACTGGGGTCCCCTCCACGCACGTGGCTCCCCGGTCTGACTGGGAACGTTGGATAGCGGGGCCCTCCCATCACGCTTGGCGTCTCGGGCCAGCTGGGCAATTTGGACCAGCACTCCCCCAAGCTGCGGCCAGCAACCCCCGCCTCCACGCACGGTTTCCTGGGCCGACTGCCCCGCAGACAGACGACCGCCACAAGCGCCACCTACCAGGCAGGAAAAGAAAAACAGAGCCCAGAGATTCCACAGAAAAACCTTTCAACCAGCTGGGTCCCACACCCAGGGAAATCTGATCAAATGCCCAGACACCAGCAGAAAATAATGGATGACGCTCGGAAAATTGAAGATATGGCCCAGTCAAAGGAACAAACCAATAGTTCAAATGAGATACAGGAGCTGAGACAACTAATGCTGAATATACGAACAGAAATGGAAAAACTCTTCAAAAACCAAATCAATAAATTGAGGGAGGACATGAAGAAGACATGGGCTGAACAAAAAGAAGAAATAGAAAATCTGAAAAAACAAATCACAGAACTTACGGGAGTGAAGGACAAAGAAGAAAAAATGGAAAAAACAATGGATACCTACAATGGTAGATCTAAAGAGACAGAAGCTACAATTAGTGAACTGGAGGATGGAACATCTGAATTCCAAAAAGAAACAGAAACTATAGGGAAAAGAATGGAAAAACTTGAGCAGGGGATCAGGGAACTGAATGACAATATGAAGCGCACAAATATTCGTGTTGTGGGTGTCCCAGAAGGAGAAGAGAAGGGAAAAGAAAGAGAAAAACTAATGGAAGAAATTATCACTGAAAATTTCCCAACTCTTATGAAAGACCTAAATTTACAGATCCAAGAAGTGCAGTGCACCCCAAAGAGAATAGACCCAAATAGGCGTTCTCCAAGACATTTACTAGTTAGAATGTCAGAGGTCAAAGAGAAAGAGAGGATCTTGAAAGCAGCAAGAGAAAAACAATCCATCACATACAAGGGAAACCCAATAAGACTATGTGTAGATTTCTCAGCAGAAACCATGGAAGCTAGAAGACAGTGGGATGATATATTTAAATTACTAAAAGAGAAAAACTGCCAACCAAGACTCCTATATCCAGCAAAATTGTCCTTCAAAAATGAAGGAGAAATTAAAACATTTATAGACAAAAAGTCACTGAGAGAATTTGTGACCAAGAGACCAGCTCTGCAAGAAATACTAAAGGGAGCACTAGAGTCAGATATGAAAAGACAGAAGAGAGAGGTATGTAGAAGAGTGTAGAAAGAAGGAAAATCAGATATGATATATATAATACAAAAGCCAAAATGTAGAGGAAAATAATATCCAAACAGTAATAACACTAAAAGTTAATGGACTGAATTCCCCAATCAAAAGACATAGAATGGCAGAATGGATTACGACCCAGCAATACCACTGCTAGGTATCTACTCAAAGGACTTAAGGGCAAAGACACAGATGGACATTTGCACACCAGTGTTTATAGCAGCATTATCTACAATTGCAAAGAGATGGAAACAGCCAAAATGTCCATCGGCAGACGGGTGGCTAAACAAACCGTGGCGTATGCCTATGATGGAATATTATGCAGCTTTAAGACGGACTAAGCTTGTGAATCATGTAATAACATGGATGGACCTAGAGAACAATATGCTGAGTGAGTCTAGCCCAAAACTAAAGGACAAATACTGTATGGTCCCACTGATGTGAACCGACATTCGAGAATCAGCTTGGAATATATCATTGGTAACAGAGACCAGCAGGAGTTAGAAACGGGGTAAGGTAGTGGGTAATTGGAGCTGAAGGGATACAGACTGTGCAACAGGACTAAATACAAAAACTCAAGAATGGACAGCACAATAATACCTAAGTGTAATGTAACTAGGTTGGAACACTGAATGAAGCTGCACCTGAAATATGGTTTTTTGTTAGTTTGTGTGTTTGTATCTTTTGTTTTTGTTTTTTTCTTTTTCCTTTTATTAGTATTATTATTTTAATTCTCTTCTCTATATTAACATTCTATATCTTTTTCTGCTGTTTTGCTAGTTCTTTTCCTAAATCGATGCAAATGTACTAAGAAATGATGATCATACATCTATGTGATGATACTAAGAATTACTGAGTGCATGTGTAGAATGGAATGATTTCTAAATGTTGTGTTTAATTTCTTTTCTTTTTTTTGATTAATAAAAAAAATTTTAAAAAAAAGCCATTCTGTTTCTGGCATATTGCATTCCAGAGCTAGCAAACTAGAACAGTATCTTAAATATATCACCACTGCCTTCTCACCTGCATGGTTTGTGATGAGAAATCAGAACTTAGTCTTATTGAGGATCCCTTGTATGTGATGAATCACTTTTCTCTTGATGCTTTCAGAATTCTCTCTTTATTTTAGGCAGTTGACATTCTGATTAGTATGTGTCTTGGAGTAGGTCTATTAGAACTTACTCTGTTTGGAGTATGTTGCACTTCTTGGACATGCATGTCTTACAGAAGAGTCTGTAAATTTTCAGCCATTACTTCCTCAGATATTCTCTCTGCCCCTTTCTCTTTCTCTCCTCTTTCTGGGACACCCATGATGTAGAAGTTCATCTGTTTTGTGCTGTCATTCAAGTCCCTAAGTCACTGCTCAATTTTTTTTCTCAATCTTTTCTTCTGACTGTATCATTTCAGTTGTCACATCTTCTAGTTCACTGTTTCTTTCTTCTCCCTGTTCAAATGTGTTATGTCTTTGGCATATTTTTAATCTCTTCTAGTATGACTTTCATTTCCATAAATTTTGTTAACTTCCTGTTTATACTTTCAAGTTCTTCTTATGTTGTGTTCTTACCATCCTTTACCTCTTTATGCACATTTTCCATCATCTCCTTGATTTAAGAGATTTGTATGAACTTTTTCAATTAGTTGTTCCAAACTCTGTGTCTCTCCTGAAGTTTTCACTTGTTCCCCTGACTGAGCCATATTTCTTGCTTCTTAGTATGGTATGTACATTTTTTTCTGATATCTAGGCATTTAATTATCCTTATCAGTTAACTCTGAAGGTCAGTGTCTCTCTCTTGTCTAGGGATTTATTGCTGATTGACTTTGTGTTGAGGCTCTTCTTTGATGCTTGGTCCAACTTACTCTAGACCTTTAGTACAGTCCATGTCTAACTGATCAGATTTTCTCAGTCTTCATCATCTGATTCTTTTCCCAGATATGTGGTACAACTTTTAAGAGAGCATTTTTTGTGTAATTCTTTCACCTCCAGGAGAAAACTTCTTTCCTCTGTTATTTCTCTAGGAATCTTAATCTGCTCCGTTTTTGTGCAGAATTTTCTCCCCAGTTCCTGTGATTTAAATTCTCTCCCTCATTCAGTGCCCCATTTTCCTTATACTTTTCAGTTTTGGGACCCTCCTGTCTTAACAGCAGTTCAGCTTAACACACGCAACTCTTTTTTTTCTTCTCTCTTGAGGCTTCTCTGCCTCTGGTTTCTTCCCCCACTAGGGTACCCTGCCCTGAGGAGCTAGGTGGGTTCAATCCAGAAAGGTGGGTCACTCTAGAAAAGCCCATTTTGTGTTTAGGTGTTCTAGCCAACAGAAACTGGATTGAGTGGGGGACGACACTTTTTACCAGCCTTTTAAAGGTGGTCTCCCAGCAACCCCACCTAGGACCCTTTTGTATGCAGCACTCCTCAGCAGCTTGTGTTCTGCCCTGGGTCTCTGTGGACTTGGGTCTCTGTGTCCATGTGCCCAGTGGGAAGTGGAGGGATCTGGGCCATTGCCTCTGAGCAACTCACAAGCTGTGTAGGACTGAGTAAGGGAGGGATGAGGACTGGCAGTCCAGCATGGAAGCTTCCTACTTAATGTTTTTCTTTGTCAACATTTGTGCAGTACTCCTTCAGTCTCTACTATCCTCCAGAGTTCTAAGCAAGGGGAATTTGTCCTTTTATTTCCTGAATCTCTGGAGAGGTTTTTTAAGGCGTTGTCTTACATTACCATGTTGATGACATTCTCTAGCGTATTTTTTTTTACCTTTGAAGTAGTTCATACAAGAACTTATTTATATTTGCAGTGCTAATCGGTAAGATACATGACTCTATACAACCCCCTTTCAATCATATTCACCTTCAATAGAGCATTATTACTTATAATCCTACTAGTGAACTACCATCAATTCTGTCCATTCCCATACATTTTCGTTCAACCTCATTAACAAGTCTGTACACATTAGGTAACTGATCTCCTTTTCTAGCTTCTGACTATCTCTAGGTCCCCTATATTTTAGGACTCTGAGTTTACAGTTTCATATTAATGAAATCATACAGTATTTATCCTTTTGTGTCCTGCTTATTTCACTCAGCATTATGTCCTCAAGGTTCATCCATGTTGTCATATGCTTCAGGACCTCATTTCTTCTTACTGCTGCAAATAGTCCATTGCATGTGTAATTTAGTTTGCTAATGCTCCTGGAAAACAATATGTCAGAAATAGAACAATTTTTAAAAAGGAAATTTAATAAATGTTTAATTTCTAAGGCCATAAATATGTCCTAACTAAGACATCCAGAGAAGGACACCTTAGCTCAAGGAAGAGTGATCCTGGAGGGTGTGTGGCTGGTGTCTGCTGGTCCCTGTTCCTGGTTCTGTTGCTTCCAGCTTCTGATGCCAGTGGTTTTCTCTGTAAGCATCTGTGGGCATACACTTAGCTGCTCTGGGACAAAACTCTGGGTTTCATCTCTTAGTTTAGCATCTGCCAGGACTGGAGATTTCTTCTCTTCAGGTTCTGGTTATTTCTGTGAATTTCCTTGCTTAGCATCCAAGCTATTTCTATCTTGATTTCCAAACACCTGCGTGAGCTCTGCTCTGAACTCTCTCCAAAATGTTTCCTCTTTTAAAGAAGTACAGTAAACTAACAAGCCCTACCTAGAATGGGTGGAGTTACATCTCCATCTAATCAAAAGGTTACACCCACAATTGGGTGTGTCACATCTCTCTGGAGATAATCTAATCAAGTTTCTACCCTACAATGTTGAATCAAGATTAAAAGAAATGGATGCTCCCACAAGATTGGATCAGAATTAAAACATGGCTTTTCTGGACATATAATAGCTTCAAGCCAGCACAGTATGTATACACTACATTTTGTTTATCCACTTCTCTGTTGTTTGGGGCACTTGGATTGTTCCCATGGTTTGGTAATTGTGAGTAATACCACCATGAACATAAGTGTGCAAATGTTTATTCATGATACTGCTTTCAGCTCTTCTGAGTATATGCCGAGTAGTGATATTGCCAGGTCATAGGGCAACTTGATATTTAGTTTCCTGAAGAAACACCAAAGTGCCTTCCATAGCCACTTTAAAATTACACATTCCCACCAGCAGTGAATAAATGTTCCAACTTCTCCACATCCTCTCCAACATTTGTAGTTACCTGTTTATTTAATGGCAGCCATTCCTGTAGGTGTGAGATATATGTCAGTGTGGTTTTGGTGTGCTTTTCTTCTCTTAGAGCTAATGAAGATGAACACCTAATACCTCTTCATATGCTTTTTAGCCATTTGTATTTCCTCTTCAGAAAAATGTCTATTCATATATTTTGCCCATTTTATAATTGGGCTGTTTGTACTTTTTACAGGCTGTTTGTTGAGGTGTATAATTTATTTATATATACTAGAAATCAAACCCTTATCAGACATAAAATTTGCAAATATTTTCTCCTGTTGAGTTGTCTGTCTCTTCACCATTTTGACAAAGTCCTTTGAGGCACAGAAGGATTTGACTTTGAGGAGTTCCTATTTACCTATTTTTTTCTTTCATTGCATGTGCTTAGGGTCTAATGATAAGATGCTACCTCCTATTACTATGTCTTGAAGATGTTTCCCTATATTTTCTTCTAGGAGTTTTATGACACTGACTCTTATATTTAGGTCTTTGATCCAGTTGAGTTAATTTTTTATATGGTGAAAGGTAGTGGTCTCCTTTCATTTCTTTGGCTATGGATATCCTGTTCTCCTAGCCCATTTATTGAAAAGACCATTCTGTCTCAGTTCAGTGGATTTGGGGGCAAAATCAATTGACCATAGATCTGGGATGCCTATTTCCAAACCTTCAGTTTGATTTCATTGGTCAATATGCCTATCTTTGTGCCAATACCATGCCATTTTGACAATTGTAGCTTTAAAATAAGCTTTAAAATCAGGCAGTATAAATCCTCCTAATTCATTCTTCTTTTTAAGTGTGTCTTTAGCCATTCAGGGCCACTTTCCCTTCCAAATAAATTTGCTAACTAGCTTTTCCAAGTCTTCAAACTAAGTTGCTGGAATTTTACTTGGTATTGCATTAAATGTGTAGATCAATTTCGGTAGAATATATATCTTAATGGCATTTAACCATCCTATCCATGAACATGGAATGTCTTTCCACCTATATAAATCATCTTGATCTCTTTTAGTAATGTTTTGTAGTTTTCTGTGTACATGTCCTTTACAACCCTGGTGTTTTCTTTTGAAAGCTGTCAAAATGCAATAACGGCTTTTAAAAAGGGGGATTTAATAAGTTACAAGTTTACAGTTCTAAGCCTATAAAAATGCTCAAACTAAGGCATCCAAACTAAGGAAAGATTACTTAATTCAAGAAAGATCAATGGTTCAGGAAAACCAGCTGGGTAGTCACATGGCTGGTGTCTGCTGGTCCCTTGCTCCTGGGCTCCATTGCTTTAAGCTTCTGTTCCTGTGGGGGTCCCTCACTTGGCTTCTCTGGGGTTGGCCTTCATCCCTTGGCTTCCCTTGGCTCTCTCCAGGTTCTAGCTTGCTTAACATCTTATGGTGATGTCTGCTGGACTCAAAGCATCTCCAAACATTCATGTCTCTGTTCTCCAAGTACCGGCATCTGTGTCAGCTCTACTTTGTCAGCTCTCTCTGTAGGTTCTGAGGCTTCTGTCATTTCTGAGGTTTCCTAAAATGTTTTCCCTTTTAAAGATTCTAGTAAACTAATCAAGACCCACCTGTAATGGGTGGAGTCACATCCCCATCTAGTTAAAAGGTCACATCCACAATTGGGTGTGTCACATCTCCATGGATATAATCTATATCAAAAGTTTCTGTCCTATAACATTGAATTAGAATTGAAAGAAATGAATGCCTGTATAAGATTGAATCAGGATTAAAACATGGTTTTTCTGGAGTACATAATATTTACAAATGGCATACCTAATTAAACTTATTCCTGATTCTTTTAGTTGCTATTGTGAATGGGATTTTTTTCTTAATTGCCTCCTGAGTTAGTTCATTATTTGTGTATAGAAACATCACTGATTTTTGTGCATTAATGTTGTATCCTGCCACTTTGCTGAATTTATTAGCTCAAGTAGCTTTGTCATAGATTTCTCAGGATTTTCCAGACATAGGATCATGTGGTCTGCAAATAATGAAAGTTTCACTACTTCCTTTCTGATTTAGATGCCTTTTATTTCTTTTTCTTGCCTGATAAGAACTTCTAGCACAATGTTGAATAATAGTGGTGACAAAGGGCATCCTTGTCTCATTCATGATTTTAGGGGTAAGGCTTTCAGTCTCTCACCATTGAGTATGATGCTGGCTGCGGGCTTTTCATATATGCCCTTTATCATATTGAGGAAGTTCCTTTGATCATTTCCTTTTGAAATATTTTTGTCAGAAGAGGATGCTGAATTTTGTCTAATGCTTTTCCAGCATTAATCAAACTGATCATGTGATTTTCCCCTTCAAATTGTTAATTTGATTTATTACATTGATTGATTTTCTTGGGTTGAACCACCCTTGCATGCCTGGAATAACCCCCACTTGATCGTGGTGTATAACTCTAATTATTGGGTTCAGTTTGCAAGTATTTTGCTGAGAATTTTTCCATCTATATTCAACTTCATTAAGGAGATCCTTTCTTGCAGTATCTTTATCTGGTTTTGGCATTAGAGTTATGTTAGCTTCATAAAATGAGTTAGGTAATGTCCATTTTTCCTCAATTTTTTGAAAGAGTTTCAGCAGGATTCATGTTAGTTCTTTTTGGAGTGTTTGGTAAAATTCCCCCGTGAAACCATCTGGTTCTGGACCTTGCTCTGTAGGAAGATTATTTTTTATATTATTTTTATTGAGAAACATCCACACACATTCAGTCCAACCATATTATACAATCAACAATTCACAATATCATCACATACTTGTGTATTCTTCACCATGATCATTTTTAGAACATATGCATCACTCTAGAAAAAGAATTAAAATTTAAAAAAAAGAACTCACACATCCCATATCCCTTAACCCTCCCTTTCATTGACTTACAGTATTTCAATCTACTCAATTTTTACCCCTTATATCCCTCTATTATTTATTTATTTTTGTTCTTTATTTTTTTTACCCATCTGTCCATACTCTGGATAAAGGAAGCATCAGATACAGGGTTTTCACAATCACACAGTCACATTGCAAAAGCTATATAGTTATGCAGCCTTCTTCATGAATCAAGGCTACTGGATCACAGTTCAACAGCTTCAGGTACTTTCCTCCAGCCACTCCAATATACCATAACTAAAAAGGGATAGCTATATAATGCATAAGAATAACTCCCAGGATAACCTCTCAGCTCTGAAATCTCTTAGCCACTGAAACTTATTTTTCTCTTATTTCTCTCTTCCCCCTTTTGGTCAAGAAGCCTTTTTCATTCCCATGATGCCGGGTCCCAGCTCATCCCTGGGCACCAAGTCCCATGTTGTCAGGAAGATTTACACCACTGGGAGGCATGTCCCACATAATTTCAATTTGTTTAAATTTATTAAAACATGTTTTGTGACCCAATATATGATCTATCCTGGAGGATGTTCCATAAGCACTAAAAAAGAATGTACATTCTAGTATTTTGGGATGTAACAGCCTATATATGTCTGTTAAGTCTAATTCATCTATCACACTGCTTAGGTTCTATATTTCCTTATTGATCCTCTATCTGGTCTTTCTATTTATAGAAGAGAGTTGTGTATTGAAGTCTCCCACTATTAGTTTTGAAATATATTTTGTTCCCTTCAATTTTGTCAGTATTAGCCTCATGTATTTTGGAAATCCTTGATTGGGTCCATAAACATTTATGATTGGTATGTCTTCTTGGTAAATTGTCCCTTTTATTAATATGTAGTGCCATTCCTTGTCTCTTATGACATTTTTGCATTTAAAGTCCATTTTGTCTGATATTAGCATTGCTACTCCTGCTTTCACATGGTCACAGCTTGTGTGGAATATTTTTTCCTATCCTTTCACTTTCAATCTATCTGTATCCTTGGGTCTAAAATGAGTCTCTTATAAACAGCATATAGATGGATCATTTTTTTAATCCATTCTAGCAATCTGTTTCTTTTAATTGGGACATTTTGTCCATTAACATTCGAAGTTATTACTGTGAAGGCAGTTCTTTAATCTATCTTGTTATCCTTTGGTTTTTATTTGTCAGATCTTTTTCTCCCTCTCTCTCTTTTCATTCCATAAGTTACCCTTACTAGCACTCTTCAATTCTGTGCTGTCCCCTCCTGTCTTCTTTTCAGCTGACAGAACTCCTTTTAGTATTTCTTGTAGGGCAGTTCTTCAACAAATACCCTCAGCCTTTGTCTGTAAAAATTTTACTCTCTCCCTCTCTTTTGAAGGACAATTTTGCTGGATGAAGAATTCTTGGCTGAAATTCTTTCTCTTTCAGAATCTTGAATATAACATACCACTGCCTTCTTGCCTCCATGGTGTCCATTGAATAGTCCAAACTTAGTATTATGTGGTTTCCCTTAGATGTGATGAGTAGCTTTTCTCTTATTGCTTTCAGTACTTTCTGTTTCTTTTATATATTTAAGAGTCTAATTAGCAAATAGAGTGGGTCTATTTGGATTTTTTCTATTTGAAGTTCACTGGGCTTTGATTTGCATATTTATGTCTTTTATAAGGGTTGGGAAATTTTGCCCCATTACCTCTTCAAATAATCTTTCTAGTCCCTTTTTCTTATCCTTCTGGATACCAATGATTCCTATATTTGTGCACTTCATGTTGTCCATCATTTCCCTGAGATCCAATTCAAATTTTTCTGTCTTTTTCACCATTTGTTCTTTTGTGCATTCAAATTCAGTTGTCCTGTCCTATAATTCACTTTTTCTTTCTTTTTCAAATATGCTTTTGTATGTCTCTACTATATTCTTAATTTGATCTATAGCATCTTTCATTTCTGTAAGATCTGCTATTTTCTATTTATTCTTTCAAATTCTTCTTTATGCTCTTCTAGTGTCTTCTTTTTTTAATTTTTTTAAATACCAAAAAACACCAAACAAATGCAAACATTCTTAACTTTTGATCATTACATTCTACATATATAATCACTAATTCACAATATCATCACATAGTTGCATATTCATCATCATGGTCATTTCTTGGAACATCTGCATCTATTCAGAAAAAGAATCATACGTACCATACCTTTACCCCTCCCGTTCATTGATCACTAGCATTTCAATCTAAATTTATTTTAACATTTGTTCCCCCTATTATTTATTTTTATTCCATGTGTTTTACTCATCTATTGATAAGGTAGATAAAAGGAGCATCAGACACAAGGTTTTCACAATCACACAGTCACATTGTGAAAGCTATATCATTATACAATCATCTTCAAGAAATATGGCTACTGGAACACAGCTCTACATTTTCAGGCAGTTCCCTCCAGCCTCTCCATTACATCTTGAATAAAAAGGTGATATCTACTTAATGCATAAGAATAACCTCCAGGATAAACTCTCAACTCTGTTTGGAACCTCTTAGCCATTGACACTTTATTTTGTCTCATTTCACCCTTCCCCCTTTTAGTAGAAGGTTTTCTCAATCCTTTGATGCTGAGTCTCAGCTCATTCTAGGATTTCTGTCCCACATTGCCAGGAAGGTCCACACCCTTGGGAGTCATGTCCCATGTAGACAGGGGGAGGGTGGTGAGTTTGCTTGTTGTGTTGGCTGGTCTTCTAGTGTCTTCTTGATATCCTTTATGTCTTTAGCCAACCCATTGAAGTTACTTAGTAAAGTTGTATGAACATCTTTGATTAGTTGTTCCAAAGTCTGTGTCTCCTCCGGCATTTTAATTTGTTCATTTGATTTGGCCATATCTTCTTGATTCTTTATGGGTTCAGTGTGTTTTTGTTGTTGCTGTTGATTTTTTTTTTTTGGCTTTTGATTATCTTGATAAAGTTATTTTTAAAATTGATTTCACTCACTCATCTAAGATTTTGTAGTTGTTTGGGTTTGTGTTGAAGGTCCACTTTTGCACTTGGTTTGTCAATAATTCCTCTCCAAACCAAAAAACAGCACCTCATGCAGGAAATGCAACTCTACTTGAAGATCTGTTAAAGACTAAGGAGAAAAGCATGTTGCCAGAGTGTAGTTTCTCTGTCTTCCCAGAAGATGGCACTCTTGGGCCACCTCTCCCCAACTGCTTCAGCAGGCGGGGCAGGATTGAGACCAGGTCCAGATCTAGTCAAGACCCCGTGCCTCTGTGTGCACTAAAAGCCACCAACCCCAGGGATGGGCACTATGAACCTTGGCTGAGGATCTGCTTTGGGGCACAGTGGGTCTGGTGGTCCCCAGCCTCCCATGTGTAATTGCCTTGGGCTGATGGGCTGAGAGTTTCAAGTCCCTTGCCCATAGCCAGTGCAGGAATGTGTGGCACTGCAGTGCAGCTCACCCCCTCATCCCCATTTCTTTGCCCATGCATGCTGTGAGTGTTCTGTTCATGGAGGAAGGATAGAGGTAATAGGACACAGAGAGTCTTCTTAGCCACCCAATTGTCTGATTGGCTCTGCTCTATGTCCTCCCCCTTCTCCTGAAGATAGGGCCCCTCAGTCTCCAACAAAACCTGGCGCCAACAGTGGCCTGCCTCAGGGGTGGGGGTAGGCACTGTGCCCAAGCACCAAGTCTCTGTGCATAGGTAAACCAAGCTTACTGGCTTCCGTATTCCCCACAGGAACTCCCAGCTGTAGAGATGAGAAAGAAGATCCCTCAAGTGGGCTATGGAGTTGTGAGTGTGGTAGTGCACAGTTCCCTCGGCATCCGCTCTGGCCTCCACACCACAGGCTGCCCCCAGTGCTGTCTGGACTGAGTCGGTGCACCCCATCCACTCAATCTTAGATTCTCTGCTTTTTCATCCAGGTCCTCCCTATATAATGTAGAGGTTCCTCTCCACCCACTCTTACCCTGGAACCACTCTTCCGGTTGTTTTCTGTCCTTTCTCTAGTTGTTCTATGGTATAGAGGTGAACTCAGCCCATCCTGCTCTGCCAACTTCCCAGAAGTCTCTTTCTAGTATATTTTTATTTTTTATTTTTTGGGGTTTTTGTAGTATATTCTTAATTTGAGCTGTTCCCTTGTTTTCTCCAGCACTTCCACTTCTGCAGCAATTTAGCTGCTTATGTATCTTCTTGATCAACACAACTCCAGTTGCAGGAAAGATGACTGCACCCTGCAACCAGTGCTTATTGTTGGACCTGTCAGTTGATTTTTGACATGATTCCCCAGTCCACTCAACTGGAACAGTGCAGTTTTTTCAACAAATAGTGCTGGCTATCCATATCTGAAGCAATGAAAGAGGACCCCTAGCTCACCCCTGATACAAACATTAACTCAAAATGGATCAAAGACCAAAATATATGAGGTAGGATATAAAATTCTTAGAAGAAAATGTTGGAATGCATCTCTACAGTCTAATAGTAGATGGTTTCTTAGACTTTATAACTAAAGGCAAAGCAAAAGCAATGAAAGAAAAAATAGATAAATGATACCTCCTCAAAATCAAATACTGTTATGCATCACAGGACTTTGCCACAAGGGTGATAAGAGAGCCTACTTTATAGGAGAAAATATTTGGAAACCACATATCTGATAAAGATTTAAAATACAAAATATATAATGAAATCCTACAAGTCAACATTAAAAAGACAAACAACCCAATTTAAAAAAATGGGCAAAAGACATGAATAGACATTTTTCTAAAAAGGAAGTGCAAATGGGTATAAAGCACATGAAAAGGTGCTCAGCTTCACTAGCTATTAGGGAAATCAAAATCAAACTCACAAAGAGACTTCATCTTACACCTACTAGAATGGCTGCTATTAAATAAACAGGCAGCTACAAGTATTGAAGAACATGTGGATAAATAGGAACACTTCTTCACTTCTAATGGGAATGTAAAATGGTACAGTCACTATGGAGGATAGCTTAGTGGTTCCTCAAGAAACTAAGTATAGAGTTGCTTTACAACCCAACAATCCTGCTACTCACTGTATACTCAGAATATCTTAAAGCATGCCTATGAAGAGACATTTGCACAACTTTGTTCACAGAAGCCTTATTCACAATTACCAAAAGAGGGAAACAACCCAAATGTCCATCAACCAATGAATGGATAAACAAAATATGATATATACATATAATGGAATATTATTCAGCAATTAGAAGGAATGGAGTCCTGAAGCATGCTTCAACATAGATGAACCTTGAGGACATTATGCTGAGTGAAATAAGTCAGACACAAGAGGACTTATTTGATTGACACAAATCAATATTATTTGATTGCACTAATATTATCTAATTATAATACATAAACTCATAAACGTAAACTCTAGAATATAGGTTACCAGGAGATAGAATGAAGCTAGAAACCGGGGAGCAGTTGCTTAATATGTACAGTTTTGCAGCAGGTTCAATTTAAATGTTTGGAAATGGATAGAAGTGATGGTAGTACATTATTGTATCATTAACAGTGCTGAATTGTGTGCTAATGTGGTACAAAGGTGAAATTTAGAGTCATGTATGTCACCAGATAGAAAGCCAGAGTTAAAACATGGGACTGTATCGCACAGTAAATCTTGTGATCGGTAATGACTACGATTAATAGTACAAAAATTAAAAAGTTCTTTCGTGAACTATAACAAGTGTATGAGACTATTATGAAAAGTTAATAATAGAGCAGTATATGGGGGGAAATGTACCTATTGTCTGCTTTAGACTCTAGTTAACAGTAAAATCTTAATATTCTTTCAGCAACAGTAACAAATGCACCACACCAATATTATGTGTCAATAATGGCAAAGGAGGAATAAGGTGTATAGCAGGATTTGGGTTTTATTTTTTATTTTTATTTCTTTTCTTGAATAATGAAAATGTTCTGAAATCGATCATGGTGACATATGCACAACCATGTGATGATACTGTAAGCCATTGATTGTATACTTTGGATGGGTTGTATGGTGTGTGAATATATTTTAATAAAATTTGTATTAAAGAAAAAATAAACAAGCAAAAGAAAATAAACAAACAACCCAATTAAAGTGGGGAAAAGTCTTGAATTGCCATTTTCCCAAAGAGGAAATAAAAATACCTAAAAAGCACATGAAAAGATTCTCCATACCACTATCTATCATAGAAATGTAAGTCAAAACCACAATGAGATATCATTTCATACCTACTAGAATCATCACTATCAACCAAACAGAAAACTACGAGTTTTGGAGACTTTGAAGAGAATAGGAACACAATGTAAAATGGTACAGTCACTGTGGAAGACAGACAGACCTCGGGAAGCTAAGTATAGAATTGTCATATGATCTAGCAATCCTGCTACTAGGTATATTTCCAGAAGAAACTAAAGCAGGGACATGAACAGATATTTGCACACCAATGTTCATAGCAGCATTATTCACAATTGCCAAAAGAGAGACACAACCCAGTGTCCATCAACTGATGAATGGTTAAACAAAATGAATATATATGATGGAATATTATTCATCAGTAAGAAGGAATGAAGACCTGAAGCATGTGACAATTAACCTTGATGACATTTTATTGAGTGAAATACATCAGACACAAAAGGACAAAAATTGTATAATCTCAGTAATATTATCTAATTATAATGAGCAAACTGATTGAGTTAAAATCTAGAATATAGATTACCAGGGGTTAGAATGAAGGTAGAGAATTGGGACCAGATGCTTGCTTAATTTGTGCAATAAAATGAAATTTGTGCCAATAAAATGGAAATGTCCATAAAAGAGACAAATATCCAGAAGAAAATATAATTTACCAAAAATTGACTCAAAGTCAAACAGAAAATCTTCATGATCTTATAAAAATCAATGAAATTAATTCAGTGTTTTAAATTATCTCCACCAACAAAATGCCATCAAACACTGAAGAAACATATAATTATGAACTTTCAAAAATATTTCAGAATTTGTCAAAAATTATTTTATGGGGAAAGTATAAGATTGATCCTAAACAAGAATAAAACAACATAAGAAAGGAAATTTACAGGTCAATATCACTAATGAACAATGATACAAAATCCTAAATAAAAAAGCAAAAGAAGTTTGGCAGATTGAATTCCAGCATGAGAAATTCCATAGACCTGCTTCACAATGAAACTGAGGAAAATAGCTTTTAAAAAGAATTTTTCTAAGTCTCTGGAAATGGTCCTAAGGGCATACATGAAATGAAGAAACATCTATTCAAGGAACTCTGCTAAAACTGGCTAAGAAAAGCAAGAATGTGTGGTATTTAAAAAGAAAACAAAGCAACCCCTCCCTGCTTTGCCATTCCAGACTAGTGCAGTCAAAACCACAGCACTCTTTTCTGAGGGAACCACCATTTTGCTGTAATCCACCAAAATGATGAACACAAAGGGAAAGAGAAGAGGTACCCACTACATGTTTTCTAGGCCTTTTAGAAAACATGGAGCTGTTCCTTTGGCCACATACATGTGAATCTACAAGAAAGGTGATATCATAGACATCAAGGGAATGGGCACTGTTCAAAAAGGAATGTCCCACAAATGTTACCATGACACACTGGAAGAGTCTACGATGTTACCCAGCATTTATCATTGTAAAAAAACGTAAAGGGCAAGATTCTTGCCAATACAATCAATGTGCTTATTGAGCATATTAGGCACTCTAAGAGCCAAGATAGCTTCCTGAAGCATGTAAAGGAAAATGATCAGAAAGAAAAGGAAGCCAAAGAGAAAGGTACCTGAGTTCAACTGAAGCACCAGCCTCCTCCACCCAAAGAAGCACATTTTGTGAGAACTAATGGAAAGGAGCCTGAGCTACTGGAGCCTACTCCCTATTAATTAATTGCTCAAGAGGTATAAAAAATAAAATAAAAGATTTATGAATTAGAAAAAAAAAAAATCCATAGCACTCCCTCTCTTCCCAGCTCCCAGTTGGAAAAATTCCTTTCCAGGAGATGTGGAACACCAACATTTCTCATCTTACCCCCAGCCAACTGTTGCTGAGGCCAAGTTCTGAGTGAGTGTGGCCAAAAGGTAGAGGCTACCTTCTTCTGCCAAACCCCTACTCATGGAATCGAAGCTTTATCTTGGGCACACCACTACCGAAAATACTGGGGTCCTGATCACCCTTGACCTAGATCATAACACAGTCCTTCCACGCCAGGAGAGGGAAGCCAATATTTGAGGCTACTCTCACTCTGCTCTCCACCAAGTACTTAGCTACTATAGCAGGAGTGTCAGAGAAACCCACCATACACTCAAAACCTGCGGCTCAGAGATTTTTTCCCCCTGGGGAAAAGCAAATCATAGAAAAGGTAGTTCCTAATCTCTTCCTAACAGAACTGATTTCATTTGCAACCGAGAATAGAGAAGTTCAAGCCTGTATACGCTGTCAAAAACAGTGGAGATTGTAGTAAAAGGCAATTGGAAAAAAAATAAAGAAAAACCAAAAAAAAGAGACAATTGGAAAGAGATGGGTAGATTCGATGAAGATACAAGTTAAACTGTAGGCTGGTTAGTGTACAAGAGAGAGCCAAGGAAAGAGACAGCTTGGAGGAGCCTTCCTGGGGCCAGAACAAATATCAAGCACTTACCTTAGGAGCTATTCCTTCAAGGAAACCTGGATTTGATTGGATTAGTCAGTTGAGTGATTTATGTCCCAGGTCATCATTGAAAAGAGTAGATTAATCATCCAGCAACAAGTGGACCTTAATAACTGGGTGTGGTCAGCTATTAAGGTCCACCTGTGTCCAAACACAAGAGAGCCTTGGCAAAACCACTTTCGTCCCTGGGAGACTGTGGGAATACCAAAGCTGTGCTTCCCTGAGATGCAACTTCAAAGGTTGCAATCTAAGGAATAGAAACCAAAAAAAAAGAAGAAGAAAAATGAACAGAGCCTCAGAAAACTGTGGGACACCCTCAAGCATACCAACATGTGCATATGAGCATTCCAGAAGGAGAGGGGAGAGAGAGGAGCAGAAAAAAAACATCAAGGAAGAATGGCTGAAATCTTTCCAAATTTAGTGAAAAACAATAACCTACACATACAGGAAGCTCCACAAACTCCAAGTAGAATAAATGTAAAAAAGATCTACAAATAAACACGTCATAGAAAAAATGCTGAACGTCAAGGAAAAATTCTTGAAAACTCCAAGAGTAAAACAATTTATTGCTTACAAGGGGACCCCACTAAGATAAACAGATGGCTTCTCAGCAGAAGCAATAGAGGTCAGAAGACAGTGGTATAGCACATTCAAGGGAATGCTTAAAGGGGGAAAAAAACATCAACCAAGAATCTTATGTCCAACAAAGTTACCTTCAAAAATGTAAACTATGTGACACCTAGGACTCGGAGCTAGAGTTCTGCAGTTCTGAAAATCAGCATTCTTACATACAGCAACTGTTAAAGAAGCCAAGAAAGAGATCAGCCTTCAATTAGTAATAAGAACAAAGCTGAAAATGTTTTTGAGAAATTATCATGATGATGAATTTACAACTATGCAATGATTTTGTGAGTTATTGATTATATAATAAGAATAGAATGATCATATGGTAACAGTGTTTGTGTTTGTATGTGGTTATGTTTCATAAAAAAATGATTATGGTGAAGAACACACAACTATGTTATGATATTGTGAGCCATTGATTGTATACCATGTATAGACTGTATGTTTGTGAAGATTTGTCAATAAAAATATTTTTAAAAAAATATATTAAAGAACACAGTGATCTGGTTGGGACTAAGGTAAATCAGAATATAGGGGAAGGGTGATATTTTCTGTACTTCAGAACTTAACCCACTGTGTGAGACCAAAGGAAGAAAGGTTTATTTTGTCTAAAACCTAAATTTTCTGTAGCATACAATCTAACTTAACCTGTCTGGCCAGTTCAGTTTAACAACCTAAACAACCATATGGAGGCTAGAATTGGGCATGAGGTCCTGCAAATCTATATAGTTTAATCTAATACCTAGATATATTCCAGAGTATGTTGGGCAGATAATTTTTAAAGTATTGGCAAAGTCCCTTGAGGGTTTGGAGAAAAAATCTGAATTATTAAACTTTCCCACCTGGGCAATCCCTGATACTCTCTTAAACATTAGGGACTCCCATGCTCTTATGAAACTTACTTCTGTAATGGAGAAGCTAAGCCTACCTATACTTATGCCTGAGAGTTATTTCCAGAGAACCTCTTTTGTTGCACAGATGTGGCCTCTCTCTCTCTCTAAGCCCAACTCTGCAAGTAAAATCGTTACCCTGCCCCAAACATAGGACATGACATCTAGGGGTGTTAGTCACCTTAGCAACATGGGGTATGACTCCCAGGGATGAGCCTGGCCCTAACACCATGGGATCAACAATGCCTACCTGTCCAAAATGGGAAAGAAATGTAATGAAATAAGGTATCAGTGGCTAAGAGATTTCAAATAAAGTCAAAAGGCTATTCTGGAGGTCACTCTTATGCAAGTGTCAGCTAGATATTGCTAATTGCCATCATATGCCAAGCCCCAACCAACAGTATTTCTATAAATCCTAAAAAATACCCAGGGCTTTATCTGAGACCCATAAAAATTTAACTCACTAAGTTTATTTTTCAAGAAACCTAAAACCAGATGGTTCCTAGGCCAGATAAACCCTGAAACCCAGAGGCACCAGTCTCGCCAAGAGCATCAACCAGTTATATCCCCCTACCAGATAATGTCAGCACCCCTTTTCAATATGAAGTAATTAGAATGGGCACTGCCCAAATATCCCTAAAGATTGGGAGAAGGGTCAAAGGAGAAGGAGTTATAACATGGAAAATAGGGTTTAACAAATGACTACTGAATCATTATATTGATACTTCTTAATTTCCAGTGTCTTAGAGCAGCTAGAAGAAAATACCTGAAACTGGAAACTGTAACTCATATCACACTTTGAAATTTGTTCTAAAACTGCTTATTAAAATGTAATTTGAGGGCAGGCCATGGTGGCTCAGCAGGCAGGAATGCTTACCTGCAATGCCAGAGGACCCGGTTAGATTCCCGGTACCTGCCCATGTTAAAAAAAAAAGAAAAGAAAAGAAAATGTAATTTGAAATTTATTGCTTTTTTGTATATGTGTATCATGGTCAGGTTCATGTGTCAACTTGACCAAGTGGTGGTACCTGTTTAGTCAAGTGCTGGCCTGTCTGTTTATTAGAGGATATATCATAGAATTAAATCATGATCATGTCAGCTGCATCCACAGCTGATTCCATTTGTAATCAGCCAAAGGGAGTGTTTCCTGCAATGAGTGATGTTTAATATAATCACTGGAAGCCTTTTAAGGAGGATTCAGAAGAGACAGGCTCTCTACCTGCTTCAGCCAGCGAGCCTCTCCTGTGGAGTTTGTCCAGACCCTCCACTAGAATTATCAGCTTCACAGTCTGCCCTACAGATTTTGGACTCTATATTCCCATGGTTATCTGAGACACTTTTACAAATTTTATATTTGCAAATATTTCCTACTGATTCTGTTTCTCTAGAGAACCCTAACTAATATAGCTTGGTACCGGAAAGTGGGGTGCTGCTGCAGTTTGCAAATGCCAAACATGTTGGAATGGCTTTTTAAATGGATAAGGGGAAGATTCTGGAAGAGTTTTGAGGAGCCTGATAAAAAGGCCTAGAATGCTTTGATGAGACTGTTGGTAGAAATGTGGACGCTAAAGATACTGTTGATAAGGACTTAGACAGAAAGGAGGCATGTGTTATTGCAAATTGAAAGGAAGGTGATCCTTGTTTTAAAATAGCAGATAGTCTGGCAAAATTGACTAGTGGCTTTGGCTGGAAGGCAGATTTTAAGAACCATGAACTTGGATATTTAGCAGAAGAGATTTCCAAATTAAATGTGGAAAGCACAGCCTGGTTTATCCTCGCAGCTTATAGTGAAATGTGACAGGAAAGAGATAAGCTAAGAACAGAACTCTTCAGAACAACAAAACCAGAAATTGATGTTTTGGAGAATTCTGGGCCTCCAGGAAGGGAGACCCCAGTGAATAGTGCCCCATGTGAGGATCTGAACAAATGTGGAACCAGTCAGCCATTTCAGAGAAAGCGAGGATTGCAATAGAGTTACCCAGGAAGGATTTATGGAAACTCTTTATGTCTGATGGGCACAATCCAAGGCTACTACACTGAAAGCCAAAGAGAGTGTTGCAGGATCTGTATAAAGAGAATCACTACCAGTCGGGACTGAGAGGGATAGAGAAGCGACACATTGGAGGAAAAATAACTTCGGAGGCAAAGCCATGGAGGCTGAGGTCTGAAGTCAAGAAGTCTCAGACCAGGAGAGCAGACCTACCCAAGCATGTGGAGAGGTGAGTTTGCCCCCAAGGCAGAGGTTGGGCCTTCTACCTCATTACAGTGGAAGAGTCATGCCACCTCAGGCCTTGGAGAGGATGAAGCATATTCCTTGGGTTTGGGGAGAGCCATGCTGCCACCACATGGTGGGTTGAGCATATGCCCTGGAAAAAAATGGCAGAGAAACTGAGTGCTGCTCTGATGCTTGGAGAGGGTGGAGCTGAGAAAAAGGTGGTCTCTCCAATGTCCCCCAGGGTTGTATTCAGAGAGAGGCAAGCCACTGTGTAAGGCCCTTGGAAGGGGTTGGACTACTGCTTTCTAAAGCCCCAAAGATAAATGACTCTCAGTCTTTGAAATATAATGGACTTTGCCCTGCAGGTTTTTGAAACTCCTTGGGTCCTGTGATCCCAGTGTCCCTTCCTCCCTATGGAAATGGGTATATGTATCCTACAACTGTTCCTCCTTTGTATGTTGGCAACAAATAACTTGTTCTGAGTTTCACAGGTCCAGAACCAGAAGATAATTTTGCCTTAGAAAAGACCATGCCCGTAACTAACTTTGATGGGAGTTTGCACTGTTTCTAACTTTGTATTTCATTTGTGTTGCTACTGAAATGGTTTAAGGATTTCTGATATTGTGATGGAATTAATGTACTTTGTGTATGGGAAAAACATGTCTTTTTTAGGGTCCAGAGGGTGGAATGTGCCAGTTTCCAAGGATGTATGTACCCTAGAAAAGCCATGTTTTAATCCTAATCCCATTTTGTAAAGGCAGCCATTTCTTCTAATCCCTATTCTGTACTGCATGTTTGAAACTTTAATTATATATCTCCCTGGAGATGAGACTCAGTCAAGAATGGTTGCTAAATTAGATTAGGTGGAGACATGTCTCCACCCATTCTAGGTGGGCCTTGCTTACTTTACTCAAATCCTATAAAAAGAGGAAACATTTTGGAGAAAGAAGGAGATTCAGAGAGAGCAGAGAATGCTGCAGCACCATGAAGCAGAGAGTCCACCAGTCAGTGCTTTGGAGATGAAGAAGGAAAACACCTCATGGGGAGTTCATGAAATAGGAAGCAAGGAAAGAAAGCTAGCCATGTTCACCATGTGCCTTTCCAAGTGAGAGCAAAACCTTGAACTTCATTGGCTTTCTTGAACCAAGGTATCTTTCCCTGGATACCTTAGATTGGACATTTCTATAGACTTGTTTTAATTGGGACATTTTCTCAGCCTTAGAACTGTAAAGTAGCAACTTATTAAATTCCCTTTTTTAAAAGCCATTCCATTTCTGGTATATTGCATTCTAGCAGCTAGCAAACTAGAACAGATTTTGGTGCCAGGTGGTTCTTAAGAAACAGAATCTTTAAAATGGGTTTTTATGAATGGCTTTCTACTCTGACTGGATTCAAAGGCACTAAGGACTCTGATTCCCATAATCAGAATGACATTGTCAATCCATGGAGTGAGTTGGCAAAAGAGATAATCAAAATATCAACATTCAATTCTTCTAATGCTTTGCTTATACAAAGCTAGGCTCTGGGGGATAATGTTTTTGACAACTTTACAGAGTTTTGTGGAAATAGAAGGTATAGAGATGTTGGTTGGTTGTTGTTAGATACACTGGCTACATTAAGGGGTGAAAGGGGTGGGCTTAAGGCTTCAAACAAGAAGCTTAAGCACTGTCTGACAGATGTAGAAGTTTCTATGAGTGTCCTAAAGAGAAATCTTATTTCTTGTAGCCATAGACTTGAGAGCTCTGAAAATCAGACTCAGAATCTTATTGTTAGAGTAGCAACTTTACAACATAAACTGAAATCTCAATCTTGCATCGTGTCTGCCATTAAAGTGAGGGCATTTGATTGGAAAGGAGTGGGATCCTGAAAATAGGATGGTGACATATGGGTTGATAATATGTCGGGGGTGAGGTTGAAACCCTAGGTCATGCTGAGTCTTCTCTAAATAATCCTGAAATAGTCTGCCCTGAAGACATAGCCACCCCACCTCCAGCCTGCCTTGAGGAGTTGGCCACCCAACCTCTACCTAAAGGGATTAGCCCTAGAGTGATTAATCTTGTTTCACCAGATGAAACTGCAAATGAAGGCCCTGAAGCAAATGGCTTGGATGATATTTCTAATTATTTTCATGACCTACCCCTACCACCCCTCATTTCTTCCAGACCTATTACTAGACTAAAGGCCCAACAGGCCTCTAAAGGTGAGGTACAATGTATCATACATGAGGAGGTACATTATACTCCAAAAGAACTGTATGAGTTTTCCAATTTATATAGACAGAAATCAGGGGACTATGTAGGCAATGTATTTTAAGGGTGTGGGATAATGGTGAGAGGAACATAAGGCTGGATCAGGCTGAAATTATTGATATGGGCCCACTAAGTGGAGATTTTGCATTCAATGTTATAGCTCAAGGGGTTAAAAAAAGGCATTAACAGTTTGTTTGGATGGTTAGTTGAAACATGGATCAAAAGGTGGCCGACATTACCTGAGGTTGAAATGTCAGAACTGCCCTGGTATAATGTAGATGAGGGGATCCAAAGGCTTAGAGAGACTGGAATGTTAGAGTGGATTTATCATGCAAAGCCTGCTCTTATACCCGAAGAATGTCCGCTGGATGCACCTTTCACCAGAACAGTAAAAAATAAATTTCTGAGACTAGCGCCATCATCCCTGAAGAGCTCTGTGGTTGCACTTCTCTGTACATCAGATATTAATGTGGGAACTGCTGTCATTGAGCTGGAATCCTTAAACACAATGGGGATGACCAGATCCCGAATTGGCAGAAGCCAGACGGTTGCACTTAATCGCCAAAGACAGGGTGGACATGGCTATTACAATTGAAAGCAAGCTCAAAGCACAAGTCAAAATAATCTGACTCGCAGAAATTTGCGTCATTGGCTAGTAAATCATGGGGCACCTAGAAATACGATAGATGGGCAGTCTACTACATTCTTGTTTGAGCTGTATAAACACAAGAGTTCTAGGTCAAGAGAACAGAAGTCTAACCTGAATTACAAAAACACAGAGTCATGGCCCTTTAATCAATTTCCAGACTTGAGAAAGTTTACAGACCCAGAGCCCCTTGAATGAAGGGGAGGCCATTTACCTTTGGGGGAGAATCCTGTTAAACTGCCACAAATTTATACTGTTAATCTTCCTCCAAGCCTTCCCCAAGGAGACCGATGGCCTTTTAACAGGGTAACTGTGCACTGGAGAAAAGAAAATGATCAGATATTTCCGGGATTTTAGACACTGGTGCAGAAGTGACATTAATTCCAGGACCCCAAAATGTCACTTTGGTCCACCAGTCAGAGTGGGGACTTATGGAGGCCAGGTGATCAATGGAGTTTTAGCTCAGGTCCATCTCACAGTGGGTCCAGTTGGCCCCCAGAACCATTCTGTAGTTATTTCCCCAGTTCCAGAATGTATAATTGGAATAGACTCATGGGCTGATGCTCATGGTTTGGATGGATGGTCAGGGACTTGGAAAGACCATAATTGGGAAATTCGTGACAAAGAGGTTTAGGGAAGAAATATGTAGATAGACCTTTCTAAGTGGGCTAAAAACATGAAGATATTTGTGTCCCATGTGAATGCGCACCAGAGGGTGACTTCAGCAGAGGAAAGTTTTAATAATCAAGTGGCAAAGATGACCTGTTCTATGGATACCAGTCAGCCTCTTTCCCCAGCGACTCCTGTCCTTGCTCAACGGGCTCATGAACAAAGTGGTCATGGTGGTAGGGATGGAGGTTATGCATGGGCTCAGCAACATGGACTTCCAGTCACTAAGGCTGACCTGGCTACAGCCACTGCTGAGTGCCCAATCTGCCAGCAGATTCCATTTGTAATCAGCTAAGAGGAATGTCTTCTGCAATGAATGATGCTTAATCTAATCACCGGAAGCCTTGTAAGGAGGATTCAGAAGAGGCAGGCTCTTCTTCCTACTTCAGCCAGTGAGTCTCACCTCTGTAGAATCCCTCCATCAGAATCTTCAGCCTCACAGCCTGCCCTAAAGATTTTGGACTCTATGTTCCCACGGTTACATGAGACACTTTTATAAATTTTATATTTACGAATATTTCCTGTTGATTCTGTTTCTCTAGAGAAACCTAATATAATATATTTCACGATAAAACATGTTTTTAAAGAAATGAAGGTGAAATATTTTCCAAAATGAACAAGAACAGAGAATCTGTTGCTAGCAGATCTTCCTTGCAAAAATAGCAAAGGAAGTTCTTCAGGCTGAAAACGAGTGACCTCAGACAATAATTCAAATACACACACACATATATACAAGTAATATGAAATTCTAAAACACAGTAAAAATGAATATTGCCCTTTCTTCTCTTAATTCATTTAAAAATAAACTGTATAAATAATATACAATAACATATTGTTGGGTCCATCACATATAAATTGAAATACATTTGCTAATAACTGCACATATCAGTGATAGGTGGCAAAGCTATATTGGGCTAAGGAAATTACCCCAGATGTAACTTGAATCCATACAAACAAATAAAAAAACTAGAAATGATAAATAAAAAGGTTAACCTAATAAAAGCTATAACTATATACATGCTGTCCTTTCTTTCCAAACTTCATTAAAAGAAACAAAAATACATAGCATAATTATAACAATATGTGTTAGGATTTTAACATTAATATATGTAACGTATATAATCATAAAACCACAATAAAGGGGAAAGGAAATACAGCTAAATAGGAATAATGTTTCTATAGCTTACTGGAATTATGGTGTATAGATCTAAAGCTGATTCTGATTGAGATGTACATGGACAGAAGGGAGGAATTAGAAAGGAGCAAACAAAACTTTCTGGGGGGGAAGGTGTCAAGATGGCAGTTTACAAGGTGTGGGATATAGTTCATCCTCCAGAACAGCTACTAAATAACCAGGAACAGTACAGAACAGTTCCTGGGGCCATGTCAGTGACTGGAAAGACAGCATACCCCAGTCTGGACTAGCTGACCCGCTGCAAGCCCATCCAGAACCGTGAGTTCCCCAAGCCATGGTGGCCGGCACCCCTCCCCCACAGGCTGCTTCCCAGAGGGGAAAGGAAAGAGACTTTACCAGCAGCAGGGGCTGAGCACAACTAAGCTTAAGTGTGGAATTAATTAACAAATTCTGACTACTAAAAATAGGCCCCCAGCTCAGGTGAACCTGGTCAAAGCAGAGATCACTGATTTTTGGTCTGGTGCCAAGGCGGCAGGGCTGACGGAAAAAGGGAAAAAAAGAAACAGAGGTTTTTGTGGCTGTGTTTCTACAAAGGCTTGACTGCCTTTGGATACAGTGACAGAGCTTCTCAGGCTGCAACTGCCCCAGGCATAGGCAGAAACAAGCTTATTTGAGAGCTTGTCTGGAGCCTGTGCCTTCCCCAGAGGAGGGGTGAGGCCCAACTTAGGTGGAATCCCTCCCTCAAGTAATTCAGACACCAGGGCTTGGTAATTTGAAGCCATTAAAACCAGCCTACAACCTCTCCTCTGTCTCCACCACACCCCCAGCAAGAAGAGTCTGCCAAAGTTAAAGGTACCACATCATCTTATGCTGGTAGGACCTGCAGGCAGACAAGCACCACATACTGGGCAGGATAAGAAAAACAGAGTCCAGAGACTTCACAGGAAAGTCTTTCAACCTGCTGGGTCTCACCCTCAGGGAAAACTGACACAGGTGACTCTTTCCTCCTGACAGGAGGCCAGTTTGGTCTGGGAAAATCTGGCTGGGATCTATAATACCTAAGTAGACCCTCCAAAGGGTGGGGGAGGGGGGAGGCACCATACAGGCAGGGCAAGAAAAGGAACTGAAAAATTCTCCTCTGTTAAACAAAACCTAAGCTAGTGGTCCAGAAAAAGCTGAACTGAATGTCAAAGAACAGACAGACAACAAATTCATCCAGCAAGAAAATCCTAGGTTCCAGGTCAAGATGGTGGCTTAACAATGTGCGCATTTCATTCGTCCTCCAGAACAACTACTAAATAACCACAAACAGTATAGAACAGCTCCTGGGGCCACGTCAGTGACCGGACACACACCATACCCCAGTCTGGACCAGCTGGACAGGCTGTGAGCCCCCTCAGAACTGTGAGTTACCAAAGCCGCGCCGGACAGCGCCCCTCCCCCACAGGCTGTTTCCTAGACGGGAAAGGAAAGGAACTTTACCAGCAGCAGGGACTGAGCACAATCAAACGCCAATTGTGGAATTAATTAACAAATTCTGACTACTAAAAATAGTCCCCCAGCTCAGGTGAACCTGGTCAAAGCGGAGGTGGCTCATTTTTGCCCCAGCGCCAAGTGGGCAGGACTGACAGAAAAAACAAAAAAAAAAGAAGGAAACAGAGGTTTCTGTAGCTTTCTTTCTACAAAGGCTTGACTGCCTTTGGATATAGCACCTTCCCCAGGGGAAGGGTGAAGCCCAACTCAGGTGGAATCCCTCCATCAAGGAATTCAGATCCCCAGGGTTTGGAAATCTGAAGCCATTAAAACCAGCCTACAACCTCTCCTCTGTCTCCACCACACCCCCAGCAGGGAGAGTCCGCCAAAATTAAAGGTACTGCATCATCTTACACTGGTGGGACCTGCAGGCAGACAAGCACCACATACTGGGCAGGATAAGAAAAACAGAGTCCAGAGACTTCACAGGAAAGTCTTTCAACCTGCTGGGTCTCACCCTCAGGGAAAACCGATGCAGGTGACTCTTTCCTCCTGACAGGAGGCGTTTGGTCTGGGAAAATCCGGATGGGGTCTATAATACCTAAGTAGACCCTCCTAAGGGTGGGGCGGGGGGGAAGGCACCATACAGGCATGGCAAGAAACAAGAAAACAAGAACTGAAAAATTCTCCTCTGTTAAACAAAACTTAAGCTAAAGGTCCAGATAAAGCTGAACTGAATGTCAAAGAACAGATAGACAACAAATTCATCCAGCGAGAAAACACAAGGTAAAAGAAGTGAAAGTAATCTCCAGAATAAACTAATTAAGGTAATTAATGCCTAGACGCCAGCAAAAAATAACAAATCACACCAGGAAAATTGAAGATATGGCCCAGTCAAAGAGACAAACCAACAATTCAAATGACATATAGGAGCTGAAACAATTCAGAATGTACGAACAGACATGGAAAACCTCATCAAAAACCAAATCAATGAATTGAGGGAGAATATAAAGAAGACAAGAAATGAACAAAAAGAAGAAATTGAAAGTCAGAAAAAACAAATCACAAAACTTGTGGGAATGAAAGGCAAGGTAGAAGAGATGAAAAAAGCAATGGAAACCTACAATGGTAGATTTCAGGAGACAGAACATAGGATTCGTGAACTGGAGGATGGAACATCTGAAATCCGGCAAGTGAAAGAAAATACAGGGAAAAAAATGGAAAAATATGAGCAGGGACTCAGGGAATTGAAAGACAGTATGAAGCGCATGAATATACGTGTTGTGGGTGTCCCAGAAGGAGAAGAGAAGGGAAAAGGAGGAGAAAAACTAATGAAGGAAATTAACACTGAAAATTTCCCAACTCTTATGAAAGACTTAAAATTACAGATCCAAGAAGTGCAGCGTACCCCAAAGAGAATAGATCCAAACAGACGTTCTCCAAGACACTTACTAGTCAGAATGTCAGAGGTCAAAGAGAAAGAGAGGATCTTGAAAGCAGCAAGAGAAAAGCAATCCATCACATACAAGGGAAGCCCAGTAAGACTATGTGCAGATCTCTCAGCAGAAACCATGGAGGCAAGAAGACAGTGGGATGATATATTTAAATTATTAAAAGAGAAAAACTGCCAACCAAGAACTCTATACCCAGAAAAATTGTCCTTTAAAAATGAGGGAGAATTAAAACATTTTCAGACAAAATAATCACTGAGAGAATTTGTGACCAAGAGACCAGCTCTGCAAGAAATACTAAAGGGAGCACTAGAGACAGATACAAAAAGACAGGAGAGAGAAGTGTGGAGAAGAGTGTAGAAAGGAAGACTATGAGTAAAGGTAAAAAGAAGGAAAATTAGATATGACATATAAAATCCAGAAGGCAAAATAGTAGAAGAAAGTACTACCCATGCAGTAATAACACTGAATGTTAATGGAATAAACTCCCCAATCAAAAGACATAGTCTGGCAGAATGGATTAAAAAACAGGACCCATCTATATGCTGTCTCTACTCAAAGGAAATGAGGGCAAGGTCACAAACGGACATTTGCACACCAATGTTTATAGCAGCATTATTTACAATTACCAAGAGATGGAAAGAGCCAAAAAGTCCATCAACAGACGAGTGGCTAAACAAACTGTGGCATATACATAAGATGGAATATTATTCAGCTGTAAAACAGAATAAAGTTATGAAATATGTAACAACATGAAGGGACCTTAAGGACATTATGCTGAGTGTGATTAGCCAGAAACAAAAGGACACATACTGTATGGTCTCACTGATATGAACTGACATTAGTGAATAAACTTGGAATATTTCATTGGTAACAGAGACCATCAGGAGATAGAAATAGGGTAAGATATTGGGTAATTGGAGCTGAAGGGATAGAGATTGTGCAACAGGACTGAATATAAAAACTCGGAAATGGACATCACAATATTACTTAACTAAAATACAATTATGTTAAAATGCTGAATGAAGCTGCATGTGAGAATGATAGAGGGAGGAGGGCTGGGGGCATAAATTAAATCACAAAGAAAGATAGATGATAAAGATTGAGATGGTATGATCTAGGAATGGTTAGATTGTATAATGATAGTGACTAAATGTACAAATTAAAAAAATGTTTTTGCATGAGGAAGAACAAAGGAATGTCATTACTGCAGGGTGCTGAAAATAGAGGGTAATTAATATTTTAAAATTTCAACTAATGTGTGAGACTAAAGCAAAAAATGTTTATTTGGTACAAATTTATATTTTGACTAGTGCATCTCCTATTATAACTTATGTAGATAGTTGGTTGAACACCTTAAGTACATGGAACTTTGGGTAGGACCTGAGATTTTGTTGGTTTGGCCAGGTGATGCCCTGATGAATCCCAGAGTGATTTGATCAGTGAGTGGAAAAGTATTTGCAAAGTCCCCTTCGGGGAATGGTGAGAACGGGGGAAAACTCAACTTCCCCAAGTTGAATTCTTGATATTCTCACAACCAGTGTGGACAACCAAAGCTGTAGGCTGAGCCCCCAGTCATGGGGTTTGTTCATATGAAACTTAACCCCACAGGGGATAGGTCAAGCCTACTTAAAATTAGGCCTAATAAGAGTCACCCCCAAGAGAGCCTCTTTTGTTGCTCAATGTGGCCTCTCTCTCCAGCCAACACAATGAGTACTCTCACCACCCTACCCCTCTCTACCTGGGACATAACCCCCAGGGGTGTGAACCTTCCTGGCAACGTGGGACAGAGATCTTGGAATGAGCGGAGACTCAGCACCAAAGGATAGAGAAAAGCCCTAGAATGAGCAGAGATTTAGCATCAAGGGATTGAGAAAACCTCTTGACCAAAAGGGGGAAGAGGGAAATGAGACAAAGTGTCAATGGCTGAGAGATTCCAAACAGAGTCAAGAAGTTATCCTAGAGGTTTTTCTTAGGCATCAAGTAGACATCACCTTGTTATCCAAAATGCAATGGAGAGGCTGGAGGGAACTGTCTGAAAATGCAGAGCTGTGTTCCAGTAGCCATGTTTCTTGAGGATGATTGAATAATGATACAGCTGTCACAATGTGACTGTGTGATTGTGAAAACCTTGTGTCTGATGCTCCTTTTATCTACCTTGTCAACAAAGGAGTAGAACATATGGAATAAAAATAAATGATAGGGGGAACAAATGCTAAAATAAATTTAGTTTGAAATGCTAGTGATCAATGAAAGCGAGGGGTAAGGGGTATGGTAGATATAACCTTTTTTTTCTTTCCTGTGTTCGTTTTATTTCTTTTTCTATTGTCTTTTTATTTCTTTTTCTGAATTAATGCAAATGTTCCAAGAAATGATGAATATGCAACTAAGTGATGATATTGTGAATTACTGATCATGTATGTTGTTTTATTTTGTTTCTTTATTTTTTAATTAATAAATAATTTTTTTTTTTAATTAGGCCTAAGAGTCACCCCCAAGAAAACCTCTTTTGTTGCTCAGATGTGGCCTCTCTCTCCAGCCAACACAGCAACCAAACTCACCACCTTCCCCCTGTCTACGTCGGACCTGACTCCCAGGGGTGTGGACCTTCCTGGCAACGTGGGACAGAAATCCCAGAATGAGCTGAGATTCAGCATCAAGGGATTGAGAAAAACTCTAGAATGAGCTGAGACCCAGCATCAAGGGATTGAGAAAACCTTCTCGACCAAAAGGGGGAAGAGTGAAATGAGACCAAGTGTCAATGGCTGAGAGACTCCAAACAGAGTCGAGAGGTTATCCTGGAGGTTTTTCTTACGCATTAAGTAGATATCACCTTGTTAACCAAGATGTAACAGAGAGGCTAGAGGGAACTGCCTGAAGATGTAGAGCTGGTTCCAGTAGCCATGTTTCTTGATGATGATTGAATAATGATACAGCTGTCACAGTGTGACTGTGTGATTGTGAAAACCTTGTGTCTGATGCTCCTTTTATCTACCTTGTCAACAGACGAGTAGAACATATGGAATAAAAATAAATAATAGGGGGAACAAATGTTAAAATAAATTTAGTTTGAAATGCTAGTGATCAATGAAAGGGAGGGGTAAGGTATATGGTACTTAAAATTTTTTTTTCTGTTTTTGTTTAATTTTTCTGTTGTCTTTTTATTTCTTTTTATGAACTGATGCAAATATTCTAGAATTGATCATGATGATGAATATGCAACTATGTGATGATATTGTGAATTACTGAGTGTATGTGTTGGGAATGTTTGTGTTTCTTCCTTGTAATTTTTTTTTAATTAATCAAAAATTAAAAAAAAAAGAAAAATAAATTAAAATAAATTAAAAATAGGGGGAACAAATGCCAAAATAAATTTAATTTGAAATGCTAGTGATCAATGAAAGGGAGGGGTAAGGGGTATGGTATGTATATTTTTTTGTTTTTCTCTGTTTTCGTTTTATTTCTTTTTCTGTTGTCTTTTATATCTTTTTCTGAATTGATGCAAATATTCTAAGAATTGATCATGATGATGAATATGCAACTATGTGATGATATTGTGAATTACTGATTATATATGTAGAAAAGAACGATCAAAATAGGAATGTTTGCATTTATTTGGGTTTTTTTTGTATTTAAAAAAATAAATAAATAAATTATAATGCTTAAAAAAAAAAGTATTCACAAAGTTCCCTCAGGGAATGGTGAGAACGAGGGAAAATTCAACTTCTCCAAGTTGAATTCTTGATATTCTCACAAGCAGTGTGGACAACCAAAGCTATAGGCTGAGCCCCCAGTCTTGGGGTTTGTTCGTATGAAACTTAACCCCACAAAGGATAGGTCAAGCCTACTTAAAATTAGGTCTAAGAGTCACCCTGAAGAGAGCCTCTTTTGTTACTCAGATGTGGCTTCTCTCTCCAGCCAACACAACAAGCAAACTCACCACCCTCCCCCATCTACGTGGAACATGACTCCCAGGGGTGTGGACCTTCCTGGCAACATTGGACAGAAATCCTAGAATGAGCTGAGACTCAACATCAAGGGATTGAGAAACCTTCTCGACCAAAAGGGGGAAGAGTGAAATGAGACAAAGTGTCAATGGCTGTGAGATTCCAAATACAGTGGAGAGGTTATCCTGGAGGTTATTCTTACCAATTAAGTAGATATCACCTTGTTATCCGAGATACAATGGAGAGGCTGGAGGGAACTGCCTGAAAATGTAGAGCTGTGTTCCAGTAGCCATGTTTCTTGATGATGGTTGTATAATGATATAGATTCCACAATGTGACTGTGTGATTGTGAAAATCTTGTGTCTGATGCTCCTTTTATCTACCTTGTCAACAGACGAGTAGAACGTATGGAATAAAAATAAATAATAGGGGGAACAAATGTTAAAATAAGTTTAGATTGTTCTAAGAAATGATCATGATGACGAATATTCAACTATGTGATGATATTGTGAATAACTGATCGTATATGTAGAACACAATGATCAAAATAGGAATTTTGCATTTATTTGGTGTTTTTTTGGTATTTAAAAAAATAAAAAATAAACTTTATAAAAAAATAAATAAATTTAGATTAAATGCTAGTGATCAATGAAAGGGAGGGCTAAGGGGTATAGCATATATGAATTTTTTTCTGTGTTCTTTTTATTTCTTTTTCTGAATAGATGCAAATGTTCCAAAAAATGATCATGATGGATAAATATGAAACTATGTGATGATATTTTGAATTACTGATTCTATATGTAGAACGGAATGATCAAAAGTTAAGAATGTTTGCATTTTTTTGGTGTTTTTTGGTATTTAAAAAAATTTTTTTAATTAGAAACAAAACTTGTGGGGGCAATGTGTTCAGTATCATGATTGCAGTGATGGTCATGGGTCTACACATATATCAAAATTTTACAAATTACATACATTTTTAAGTATGAACCATTTGTTGTATGTCAATTATACCTCAATAAAACTTGGTTTTTCAAAGAAAGAAAATAAACCACAAATAGAAAACCCTACACACCTTTTAGAAAATCTAAAATTAAAAAATAATAATAATTTATAACACCAAATCCTGGCAAGGATGCACTGAGACTCTCATACATGGCTTGTGATAATGCAAAATGATATGGCCACTGTAGGACACAGTTTGACCATTTATTAAAATACACACAACATATGACCCATTAATCCCACACTTTGGCATTTACACCAGAGAAGGCGTACATTCACACAGAGACCTGTACACAAAAGCTATTAGCAGTTCTATTCATAATAACTCAAAACTGGAAAAATATCTTTCAAACACCAAATGGTTAAACAAATTAGGCTACATCCATAAGATGGAATAGTTCTCAAATCAGCAGTAAAAAGGAATGAATTATATATACAATAGTATAGATAAATTTCAAAGGCATAATGATGAGTGAAAGAAGACAGTTTCAACAGGTAAAATATTGTATAATTCCATTTCTGTTAGATCCTGGAAAAACAAACTATGGAGGAACAGATCAGTGGTTGCCAGGGGTTAGCCATACGTGGAGGGTTTTACTACAAACAACAGCACAAAAGAGTTTTCTGGGTTGATAGAATTCTATCTTGATTGTGGTGGTAGTTACACAAATCTACTCATTAGTTAAAAACTCATAGAAAAAAAGCTCATAGAACTATATATCAAAAAAGCAATTTTACTTTAAAATTAACTTTAAATTTTAAAAGTTAAAAAAATAAAGGAAGCATATTATAAGATTAGCTTATTTTCTAATCCTATAATATCATTCACTGGCACTCTTTTCCTTCAAATATTCAAATCGTTGGGCTAATTCACACTATATCATATTTTAAATTGCATATTCAATCAACAAAATAGAAGGAATTCAAAACAGATACTTTTAAATAATGCCTTCTTCAGAAACTAGGAAGTAATCCCAAGCTCTCATATGTTTAATGCTTCATCTAAACCAGTTTCACCATGATAAAACTCTCATCACTCATTTTGTCAGATCAAATGATTTCTTCATTGTTCCTGATAGTTGATTTTACTGATAATTGATTGAACAAAAACAGCCTTTGCCAACAGTGAATTGGCATTCTAGATTCCCATAAACATCCAGCAGAGGAAAGTTATGAGTTCTTAATGATTTTCTTGCTCCATGACTCTCCATGATTATTTCCACCAGCATCTTTAAACTTCAGTTAAATATCCTCAATGAATATGCAAATCAATGCCTCTCTATCCTTGTAGGTCAGCTTATAGAGAATGCTGTTACTTAAAATTATCTTATTGGTTTATCTTCTCAAGTGATTGTCAATCTAAAGACTTCCAAGCAATGGGAAAGGTTTTTTATATCTTGAAAGTTTAAATGGTCTTCCTGTTTCCTTTGTAAGCCAAGTATTGGTGTTCACAGTTTGTAAATTGTTCATTTAACAATTATTTATGTACAGTTAATTAGTGAAAAAGGAATAAGTAGCAGAAGCAGTTGATTGTCAATAAACAAACAAAGGAAAAATGCATAATTAAATGTGATAAATGCTAAAAATGGAAAAAAAACTAAAGCCACATGCATGATTGTTTTGTAAACGCAGAAATTCTCTAAAAAAAAAAAAATTCATGCCACAATTGAAAGGCCTAAAATGGAAAGTAAGTAGATCCTTCTTCTCTACCCCCTAGATCAATTACAGTAAGTTTCTTGTATAATATTCTTCCAGGGTTGTTGTTTTTTTTTCAACTGTGCCAGCATATGGATCTGTTAAAAATATTTATTTTTTATAATTCTGCTTTTATTAAAAGGATTATTAATGTCAAACAAAGATATTTTAATGATATCATGCTCCAGTTTACTAATATTAATATAATTATTATATTATATAATTAATAATTTTATTCCAAGGTTTTAAAATATATTGTAAATGTAAAAATTGAGACAGAAGCAATTCAACATAACTTTTCTAATAAAGTAGCAATTTTATAACAAGGATCTGAATGGTGACAGCATTCCTATGAAATTACTCCTAGAAAAATTATATTTTATTAGAACATTTTTTCATTCTAATTGTTTTGTCCTACTTGTTTCCCCCCACTTAGCATTAACTTCACAGAAAACAAATTAATTAATTAAAAAGAGAAAATTACTTCCAAAGTGTAGTGGATAAAGCATATATTTTATTTCAAGTTAGCCAGGTTAAAATCTCTTTCTCATTTATAACCTACCCTTCCATGTAAATCTTTCCTCCAATAGCCCTCATCTACCTTCTCTTATTCAAATTTTCTTTCTTAAACTCCCATTTCCCCTTCGCAATCATGAGTTAACAGTATAATTATAGTTAATACACAAGGCTTGGCACAGCAATAAAAATTTGATAAATGAAATGCAAAAAAAATTCACACCTACAATTGGACATGCTACATTTTTTTTTATCTGTGGATATAATCTAATAAAAAATTCCCACCTGCAGTATTGAATCAGGATTAAAACATGGCTTTTCTGGGGTACATAATAGCTTCAAAGCAGCACAGACTTACCCAAGGTACAAAGAAGGACCAAAAATGTTGGAAGCATGCTGGCTTATCCAAATATTCAAGCAGGAGGTACAACTACACAGACTCCAACACTGGTCTCTGAGAACATGAAACCTGTAGAGAATTCCACTAATTATGAAATGCAAGTAAGACATGTATGAGGTCCCAGAAAAGGACCGAAGACCAGGTCAATATATAATGATGATGGGCCAATAAGTACATAAAGGAAATATATATCATTTTAATTGCTGCTCATGTTGCATGTTCAATTAAAACCTTTTCTTAAGAAATTATAGAAAAACTAAATATTTATATATTTCTGAGGAAAAGCTCTTGTTGCTAAAAGCTGCAGATTTTTGAAGACCATGGGCTTAAAAATTTCCACTGATGGAGGAAGGGGTTGACATATTTTAAAAAGGAACCCAAACCAGATCCACAGGCTCTGTTTCATGCACAGGAGAGTTTCATGCCAGCATAAGTCAATCGAAAACCCAGAATTTGCCACCTCAGCTGGTCTTTTACTTCTGGCTTTGGTAGCATGACTGTAACATTAGGAAAAACTTTCTTTACTAAATCAGAGAAAAGCAGTCCCTGACAGCAGGGGGCTCACTGGGCACTCACAGCTACATCTTGGAATTCTCCTCCTGAACAGAAACAGAACACCAACATGAAACACGGCCACGGTACGACGAGGATGAATCAAAGCAAAACCTATACCACTCTGTAAATACGTCCGAACACATGTGGAAAAATGGCATTGCCCAAAACATTAACCAAATGTCTCCCATCCAAGCTAATATGAGAGCAACTGCTGCTTGTCATTTTCTTTTTTTTAACCTGGGAAGGCACCGGGAATCGAACCTGGGTCCTCTGGCATGGCAGGCAAGCATTCTTGCCTGCTGAGCCACCGTGGCCTGCCCCTGCTTGTCATTTACAGCTTTCACCTGGCTTCATTCCTCCCTGCCTTATGAATAAGATTTAATAAGATATCCAGTCCCAGAAATACTTCCACTTCTGATCAAATCTAATCCACAGTAAAGCCCCACTCACTTGAACCTTCCCCCAAATCACCAAGACAAACGCATATCTTTGAATCAGTTCTTTCCAACAGTACTATTGAGATAGCCTATGCTTCTCCATGGTATGTATAATTACATCAAGTAAATATACTCAATTTATCCAACTACAAGTAAGTTCCTGGCGGCCTTGGGCTGGAGAGCACTGACATTACTAACCCCAGGAATGCATAAGAATATGCATAAGCATAAAAATAATGGGACAAGCATATTCACATGACACTTTGGTAAATCCATAAAATGTGAATGTAATTAGTTTTGAAATCATTGTTTTGTTTTATGAGTGTTTTTGTTGTTTTTTAAAGATATTAAAGATGCTTCCACTGTTAGTGAAACAAAAATACGTTTAAAAAAAAACAAAGATGTTTCCTACAGGCCGTGAGAAGAGAGGCATCTTGAGTTATCCTGAGAAGAATGGAAGGGTGGGGATCCTTCTCTAATCTCCAGCCTGTGTGCAGTCTGCTTGGGGGCCTTCAGAGATCCCTCCACAGGGACAGCTCTATGTCAGAAGCCTTCTCTGACTGGCCATTTCTGATGCCTTCCAGCTGTTCACAGATATGCGACTGGAAGGGCATTTGAGTACGTGAAAGTGAAAAAAAAAAAAAGAAAGAAAGAAAAGAAATCTGCCTGGGAGTTCATCCACTGGGTGGGGAAGACCAATTTGAGCAAATTTAATGGAGAATAGATGGGGGCAGGAGAGGGGTGTTATTTCTATCATACACTAGACCAAATCCAAATGAATCAAAAATTGGTTACTCTAGCAAAACCTATTAGATACAAAAAACAAATAAACAAAAAAAAACTGTTTATTAAGCAGAATAATAAAAAGAACAGTAAAGGCAACTATAATAACAGTAACTAAAATTTACGGAGTGCTTAACGCTTACCAGACACTTTTCTAAGCCATTTATATCTATTAACTAATGCTCACAAAGCTCCCACTATCGTCCTCATTTTCAGACAGAGAAACCAAAGCACAAAGAGTAGATGTAAATCATTTATATGAGGCCTATGATACTGAAGGGAAAGTAAAGAATTGAGAACACTTTTTTCCTCAACTTCTGAGGGAGAAATGAGATTAGAGACAGATTAGCCAAGTTGATTTATTTTGAGCCAGTGGTTCTCGAACTTCAAAGTGCATCAGAATTACCTGGATGGCTTGTTAAAACCATGTATTGCTGGACCCCAGCCCCAGAATTTCTGATTCAGTCAGTCTGAGCATGGATCTGAGCCTCTATACCCACACTAAGTTCCCAGGGAGGGCTGCTGCTTGTGGTTCAGGAATGGCTTTGAGAAGCACTGCAGTAGGCAATTCTCTTAAACCTCCTTCAACGTCAATTTCTCATTTCTTCAAATTTCCCTCCTTCAGGAATGGGGAAAACAAAGGTGATCTTATGTGGATTAATGGGGACAAAGATGAGGAAATGCTTTGTAGATTGTCTGGCACTATGAAAAAAAAATATTGGCAATTACTATTATTAAACATTTGACTTTGAGAGTGAAGGCTAATCCTGAGCTATGGGAAGTGTTGACGTTTGAATCTTTAAAATTTACTACAGTAAGCCATGTTCAAATACATTGGCATGACAGGAGACTCAATATCAAACAGAATAAAGAAAAGGGGAGAATTCCTTCTTATGCTAGACCCCCATCCAATCCATAGATATATAAGCTTTCTCAGCAGTCCTGCCAAGAAAAAGAATGTTTTGCCTGCACACACCCACATACGCACACACACGCATACATGTACGCACACACACACAGGAGTTGCACTGTATACAAATTTAACTTATCCAAAAATTAGTAGTGCAGAATTCCCTTCTGCTACCCAGAAGTGTGTATTTGGAATATATTATTCCAAAACCTATGTACTAAATGTGAGAAAATTAATTCACATTGCATCCAACTTTTAAACAAACATCTAGTAAGGAGTAAACAATCATGGATAATTTTGAACTCACTGAATTTTTGCCTGGAGGCTTTTAAAATAAACCCCTGAAAAATGCAAGTATATTATATCTGCTTTACATCCAGCACCCAACATTACATTTGCTGTGTTTTTCTCCACATTGAGCCAGAATTTGCTTCCAGAAGTTCCAAACACTGGGACTTGTTCTGGCTTATGGGACACCACAGAATAAATTCAATTTATTTATGTTAATGACAAGCCTTCAAGATATTAAAGATAGATGTCTTGTTTTCTCCCACCCCACCAAATTCCTCTTCATTCCTCTTCTAAAATGGTTAAAAAAAAATGTTCAGAATTAGTAAACTTACTTTTAGTTAAATAAAACAAATAATTCCCCCTTGCTCAAGAAATAGTAAAGTATTTGCATGGATGACTTACCCATCTATACTGTTTATATTATTCTAGAGATAAATGGGTGACTCCCTGGAAGATAACCTTATCTGAATTCAAAAGACTAAATAGTTTCCTTTTGAAGTGAAAATTCAACAAATAAGGACTACCTAGAAAATTCCCCAAGGCTCCTGCCCCTCCCACTAGCTCTGAGATCCATGAAATGCACCAATTTCTTTCACCCCCAGCGCAACTCACCCATCCTAGTATCAAAGCACAAAGGAATTACTTCAGAGATCTGAGGAGACCTTCAGACCTGTGGGGGCTGAGGAACCACCCCTAGTTTAGCAGCTCCAGGAAAAAGATTAAAAAACAGAATGTGAGAGAAGATCCTTGTTCAGTAATCTGGTAATAATTCTATAAGGCAGTTCCTAGAAATTATCTTGAATTATGATTTCAAGATACCAGGGCTTGGGTCTGTGGAAGGTGGCGGGCAGCGGGAACTAAAAGGAGGAACAGATGAACATTTCCTCTCTGCCCTTTTGAGATTGTAGTAAAGTTTGAGGGTAAGGGTCCCAGGTGAAGGGGTCGGGGATAATCGAGTGCTGGGCCAGGGGCCTTCCCCGGGGTCCAGGATGGTGTCTGTGTGGGTGGGGCAGGCCAGCAGAGCAGGCTAACATCTAGGTGGTGGAAAGGTGTGGGTGGCCCACCACCCCATACACTGACTTTCCAAGATGAGAGATTACTTTGGATTACTCGACTTGTCCTCATATTTCTGAGTGATACTTTATAACACGGGTGAAAGGTTGTCTAGGTTGAGTCAACAAACATTGCACATCAACAGGAGGATCACATGGTATTAAAATAGTATGTATTGCTTTGCTGCATCTACAGTGAGAATGAAGACTGTTCTCAGCAACCAGACTGTCGACATTCCAGAAAATGTCACTAAAGGGACACAAAGTTCATGTGAAGGGCCCCAGAGGAACCCTGAGGGGGGACTTCAATAACATCATTGTGGAACTCGGTCTCCTTGGAAAGAAAAAGAAGAGGCTTCAGGTTGACAGATGGTGGAGAAGTGGAAATGAACTGGCTACGGTCTGTACTAGCTCTAGTCATGTACAGAATATGCTCGGGGCTGTACGCAGGACTTCTGTTACAAGATGAGGTCTGCGTGTGCTCACTTCCCCGTCAACATCATTTTGCAGGAGAGTGGGCCACTTGTTGAAATCCAACATTTCTTGGGTGAAAAATACATCTGCATGTTTCAGATGAGGCTAGGTGTGGCTTGTTCAGTATCTTGAGGACAGAAGGATGAGTTAATTCTTGAAGGAAATGATATTGAACTTTATCAAATTCAGTAGCTTGGCTTCAGCAAGCCACAACAGTTAACAACAAGGATATCAGAAGATTTTTGAATAGTATCTATGTTTGTAGAAAAGGAACAGTTTAGCAGGCTGATAAATAAGATCTAAGAGTTACAAAGCTGTGGAAAAAGCAAGATAAAACAAGATCCCAGATCTATTTGTGATATTTTTAAAATGCAAGAAAATGTATGCGTTAAAAGAAATACATATTGGGCGGGCCACGGTGGATCAGCAAGCAGAGTTCTCGCCTGCCATGCCTGAAATCTGGGTTCGATTCCTCGTGCCAGCCCATGTGGAAAAAAAGAAAAAAAGAAATACATATTGATGTGAAAAGTACATATATTGGAGAAAAGTAAGTTGCAGAAAACTAAAGGACAATCACTGAAAGAATATTCATTGGAAATATGTAAAGAGTGTCAAAGAAAAGTTGCATTGGACAATGTTAAACAGGTAAGGATAATTTTATTCAAAGCTACAATATGAAAGAGAGACCAGAAGGCTATCACATTAGTGCGCTCAACTCTGCTGAATCAGAGGGCAGAAGAGTTAAGAATATATAAATTTTATGGCATCTTTAAAAATCACAAATTTTCCAATATCCTTATTTTTAACTTGTTGTGGCCAAGAAATGTTGGATTTCAACAAGTGGCCCACTCTCCTGCAAAATGATGTTGACGGGGAAGTGAGCACACGCAGACTTCATCTTGTAACGGAAGTCCTGCGTACAGCCCCGAGCATATTCTGTACATGACTAGAGCTAGTACAGACCGTAGCCAGTTCATTTCCACTTCTCCACCATCTGTCAACCTGAAGCCTCTTCTTTTTCTTTCCAAGGAGACCGAGTTCCACAATGATGTTATTGAAGTCCCCCCTCAGGGTTCCTCTGGGGCCCTTCACATGAACTTTGTGTCCCTTTAGTGACATTTTCTGGAATGTCGACAGTCTGGTTGCTGAGAACAGTCTTCATTCTCACTGTAGATGCAGCAAAGCAATACATACTATTTTAATACCATGTGATCCTCCTGTTGATGTGCAATGTTTGTTGACTCAACCTAGACAACCTTTCACCCGTGTTATAAAGTATCACTCAGAAATATGAGGACAAGTCGAGTAATCCAAAGTAATCTCTCATCTTGGAAAATCAGTGTATGGGGTGGTGGGCCACCCACACCTTCCCACCACCTAGATGTTAGCCTGCTCTGCTGGCCTACCCCACCCACACAGACACCATCCTGGACCCCGGGGAAGGCCCCTGGCCCAGCACTCGATTATCCCCGACCCCTTCACCTGGGACCCTTACCCTCAAACTTTACTACAATCTCAAAAGGGCAGAGAGGAAATGTTCATCTGTTCCTCCTTTTAGTTCCCACCCCTTCCACGGGCCCCAAATCCTGGTTCATTCCACTCTAGCTCCCCATTTCTTTCTGTTTGACTTGTCCCCATTGAAGACCAGTGACTATGAAAGAAATTCAGACTAGGATATCTTGAGAGTTGAGGAGTATCTTCTTTAAAGACACAGCTGAACTTTTTTTTTTAATTTTGCATGTTAATAAAGTTAAATTTTATATGTTCCCAACTCAACAACTGTCAAAGTTTGAAAGAAAAGAGAAATTCCATGAAATTAGGCCAAGTTTTGACCAATGGAAGACAAGTTAGGGTAACTGGGCAGCTCCATTTCTGCTGCAGAAAGGTTGCAGGGCTTTGTCAGAGCAACCACTTTCTAGACAAATTCTAATTCTGTTTCTACATGCTTAACCATCCTCAAAAAATATTCTTAACTCTGATTCGTTACACTACACTTTTTTTAAGTGTGTAATTCAATGATTTTAATATAGTCACAGAGGCTGTGCAACTCTCACCACAAGGAGTTTTCAAATACTCTCCTTACCTTAAAAAGAAACATGGCACCCCCTTTAGCCATCACCCCCAATTTCTCCATTCTCCCCTGTCCTACCAGTCTGTATTCTGTATCTATAGATTTGTCTATTTCTCACTTTTTGGCTATTATGATTAATGCTTCATGAACTTTCATGCACAAATTTTTGTGTGAATGTACATTTTTATGTCTCTTGGGTATATAACTAGTAATGGAGTTGCTGGGTTGTTATGGTAATGCTATGTTTAATCACTTGAGTAACCATCAGACTGTTTTCCACAGCAGCTGCACCATTTTACATTCCTGCCAGCAAAATGTATGAGGGTTCCAATTTCTCCACATCCCTGCCGATACTTGTTATCAGTCTTTCATTATTATTACTATTAATATAGCCACCCTTATGCGTGTGAACTGGTAGCTCATTGTGGTTTGGATTCGCATTTCCCTTATGGCCAAAGATGTTGGGTACCTTTTCATATGCTTATTGCAGTTTTGCATATCTTCTTTGGAGAAATGTCTATTCAGATCCTTTGCCCATTTTTTTATTGGGTTATTTGTCATTTTATTATTTAGTTGTAAGAATTCTTCATATGTGTGTACCTTAGCAGATGGTGGATTTACAAAAATTTTCCCCCATTCTGTGGGTTGCCTTTTCACTTTCTTGATGTTGTCCTTGGAAGCATAAAAGTGTTTAATTTCGATGAAGTCCCATTTATTTTTTCTCTTTTGTTGCTTGTGCTTTTTTGGTGACATATCTAAAAAATCATTGCCTAATTCGAAGTTGTGAAGATTTATGCCCACGTTTCTTTGTACGAGTTTTATAATTTTAGTTCTTACATGTATGTCTGATTTATTTTAAGTTTTTTTAAATATGGTGTGAGGTAGGGGTCCAGCTTCATTCTTTTGCATATGGATGCTCAGTTAGTTGCCCCAGTACCACTTGTTGAAAAGCTCCCTGTCTCTCTCTTTATTTTTTTTTTAACATTTTTCATTGTGGAATATAACATATATACAAAAAAAAGCAATAAATTTCAAAGTATATTGGAAAAAGTAGCCATAGAACAGATTTCAGAGTTTGATATGGGTTACTGTTCCACAATTTTAGGTTTTTCCTACTAGCTTCTCCAAGACACTGAAGATTAAAATATAATTAATATAATGGTTCAGCAGTCATATTCATTTGTTATGTCCTGTCTTCTCTGTTATAACTCCTCTTCCTTTGATCTTTCTCCCAATCTTGAGGGGTATTTGGGCTATGCCTATTCTAACCTCTTCATGTTGGAAAGGGCTGTGGATAATATGGGATAGGGTTATGGAGCTAGTTGATGCTGGGCCCTTTGGGTTTCAGGACTTATCTGGCCTGCAAACCCACTGGAGGTTGTAGGTTTTGGGAAAGTAATCTTAGTTACATGAACTTTTGTAGAATCTCAGATGTTCTTTAAGAATGGCTTTGGTTGGGTGTTTGGTAAACCATTAGTTACCCTACAATTTACTGTATTAAATTTCTGCTATGTAAATGACATTCCAGATGCTCATTTGCTGGAATTATTTCCTAAAATTTCAAAAAATTCCCCAGTCACATCTTCATCTTTGTTATCTAATTTAGAACACAGCTCCTTCCCTGGGAAGGGGAAGGAAGCTGCAAAGTAGACACTCAAGGACAAATGTTTCTGGATTAAATGAATTGATGGGAGCAGCAGGGAAGCAGGGTAGAAAGATTAGAGAAGACTCAGTGTCCAAACTGAGATCCTTGGCAGGATCCTCAGGGGAGGGGAAAGGAGAACTAAACTGCTCTGGGTGATTCCTGGGGGGTGGAAGCTTTTCAGATGTCGCCTTCCGTCTGCCATTAGTGTAGCCTGTGAGGCCCTGGGAGGACTGGCCAACCTCCCTTTCCGGCCTCCTCCCGCCAGCTCAGCCTCTCAGGCCCCAGCCTTTCTGCTGCAATTCTCCCGGTCATGCTTGCCTTCCTTCCCACCAGGCTCACTACTTGCTGGTGACTTGGATCTCACTCAAAGGGAACTTCCTCGGGGAATCTTTGCTGGCCTCCCCTTCCAGGCCAAGACTCCTCGAAGATAAGGTCCCCGTTTTTGCAGGCAATTATGTCTGCAAAGGGCGGGAGACTTGCTGCAGACCACCCAGCGGCAGCAACTGAGGTGGTCCCCTTCTCCCACATCCCCTATTTTCCGGGAGTCCTGGCAGCAGCTCCCCTAGAGTCCATGAGGGAAGCAAATTCATCATGGGTGAGTGCTCCCACTCCTCCCCAGGCCCACCAGGAACGGCCCAGCCCACTCGATGAGTTCAGTGTTTCCCATGGCCCTTAAAAAATTACACAATCTTTTAAATATGAAAATATGAAATGTGGGGTGGGAGTATGATTAATGGAGCCTCAGTTTCCCTATCTGCAAAATGGGGATAATGTGCTGTTTGAGTTACTATAGTAAGAGCCAGGTAGCGTTCCCAGAGGGCAAGAGTAGGATCTCAGTCAGCATTGGCTATTGTTATTATTATGAGCTACATTCAGGTCAGAGGATTTCACTTTTGTTTAGCTCTCCATTCTGAGGGCAAACCAGGCCTGCATGGACTACGTCCTTGTTTTATTGTGTATGCAAAGCTCTATAGCCCTATCCTCTGACCTGCCTTAGGGTGGACCCCTCAATCTCCATTACAATGAAAGCATTTTTGCTTTCCGTAATCATTGCACTTACCCTTAGTGGAAAGCTGGTCTGGATCTTGAAATTGGAAAAGCGAAAAACAGTGTATGACAACCACCGTTTTACCTTGCAGCTTATTACTTCCAAAACTTTTCCTATGTGTTTTCTTAGGGTTTTTTATTTGTTTGGTTGGTTTTCTATGTCTGGAAAATATGTGGTCTTGGGATGCTTGTAATTTATGGCATATTCTTAAGGGTCCCAATTTTGCTACCTTAATTGACAGATAGGTAGAACTAAACCTGTTTTGTTGCATTTAGAAGCACTGCCTTTTGAATATATTTGTAGGTATAAGGGTAAGGGCGGTTTTTATGGACTTCATTCACACTGCACAACTGGGGTTTTAAAAACTACCCAGTTTAGGGCGGGCCGCGGTGGCTCAGCGGGCAAAGTGCTTGCCTGCTATGCCGGAGGACCTCGGTTCGATTCCCGGCCCCAGCCCATGTAACAAAAACGGAGAAACAGAATACAATAAAACAAGAAAATGTTTAAAAATGTTTCCCTTTCTTCCTTCCTTCCTTCTATCCTTCCTTCCTTCTCTCTGTCTTTCCTTTAAAAAAAAAAAAAAAAAAAAACTACCCAGTTTACATTCCCACCCACCCATCATTCATTATCAAGCGATTATTTGAAAAGTACACAATTGGAGGGTAATGAGAGAAGTGCCATAACTCTTAAAGCTGATTTAGGCAAGATGTATTTACCACAATGAAACTGTTCACCTATCAACAAGCAAAATTTCAAACGTTTACCAATCAACTCCAGACAAAGCTGTGGACAAACAGGTAATCTCATACACTGATGATGGGACTGAAATATTTTCAACTCCTATGGGAAGGAAAGCTGATAATATCTTGCAAAATTAGATATGCTTTTCCCTTTGACCCAACAACAACAGCAAAAAGCTCTGAAGGCCACACAAGAAAACAAAGCTTATTTGGGGGGAGTAGGAAACAGACAAATATAAAATGGGATAGGTGGGAGACTTTTCTATTTTTTGAGGACTTTTGATCCATGTGAACATAGATAGTATCTGTTTAAAAATTTAAGTAAATTTAAATATTAAATACTGTGTGCTACCTTAGAAAATCCTTTGTTCAAATATAGCAACAACCAGTATTATCCATTTAGTCTATTGCTCTGTTTCATTATATTGCAACTGTTGACAAGTATCCAGAAATATAGTGCCTGATTCAAAATGTGCCCATAGCTGCAGGGTTACTAGGTTCCACAGGCAGCTTCTCTCCTGAAAACTGAGTTCCCCTAGGCCCCCTTGTGCAGATATGAGTTCTCTCCTCAAATCTGTGGAATCGTGGGTCCTAGTACTGTCCTGGTATCAAGTATTGTTCTAGGAGAGGCCATAAGGCTTTCCTGCTTCAGAGGAACAAATCTGCAAGGATGATTAACCTTTGTAAATAATCAAGGCCTCTTAAAACATGGCGTTGAACCTAGCTCTCTCCTGACGCTTTATAAGAGGAAATTCATTTATCTAGGCCTGGTTCTTCAAAATCAGCAGTTTGATTGTGTTAAATATCATTATTTCCTGAGGATGTGGGAAAGGTGAGGCATCTGAAGATACGTTTTTTTCCTTCAAAATCTTGGGCAGAAGCTGGGATGAGAGGTCCAGACCTTTAAACCACATGTATTGCAATTCTCATGCAAGCTGGAGGAGTCAGAATGCCAACAGGGTAAATTCTTTGTCCTTTGCTCTCTAGTCCAAAGGAATCTCAATAAGATGCCAAAGGAATTTTTTCTTCCCAATGACTCAAAGTCTGTAATGGGGTCTAAAGGCCCCAGAGAACTACCAATATATCTCATATTTCCAGGGGCAGGAAAGCAATGTGCTTAACAAAAAATTTCATGGCCTTCTCTCATTGAGTCTTCAGTGAGGAGAATCTTAGAGAGCAGGGTCAGAGGCTGGAGCCCCTCAACCCTTAACCTGGGAAAAGAGGAATCTAGGCTCCAGCCCTGCATAAATGGATCAATAGCAGCCATTCATTCATTCATTCATTCATTCAACAAATATTTATTGAGTGTGTCAGACATTGTTCCAAAAGTTTGACATAGATTAATTCACATAATCCTCACTACAGTCCCCACAAGATAGATATTATCCGTATGTTACAGATGGAGAACTGAGGCATGGAGACTAACAGGCTCAAGGTTCCACAACAAAGTGTCTAAACCAAGATTCAAACCCAGTCAGACTAGTTAGCATCCATGTCTCATAACATTATCTTTAACCACTCTAAACTTATCATATTGCCTCTTAGTTAAATATATATATATATAACCCTATTGTGAACATAATTAACAGCACTGAAATATATATCTGAATGTGATTAAAATGTGATTAAATGATACAGTAACAGAATAAAAATTTTTAATTTTTATTAATAAAAGCAATCAACATACAATATGAACATTCCTTTTTCATCAGAGTTGTATATTCATCATCATGATCACTTCTTAGAACATTTGCATCAATTCAGAAAAAGAAATAAAAAGAAAACAGAAAAAAATCCATACATACCATACCCCTTACCCCTCCCTTTCATTTATCACTAGCATTTCAATCTACTAAATCTATTTTTTAAAAAATTTTTTTTAATAATCCATGGAACTACACTACACAGTGAACCCTTGGTTAAACCCACGGACTGTAGCCAATAATATAAATATTAAAATGTGCTATCAACAGTTGTAGGAAATGTTCCACACCAATGCAAGGCGTTAATGATAGGGTGATATATGAGAATCCTATATTTTATGCATGACTGTTCTGTAAACCTATAATTTCTCTAAAAAAGAAAAACACCTCAATATATATATATCCCTGCCTTGCTGGAGCTTATATTTCAGTGAGCAGATAACACTATCATATCAGGTCTATAAAAGGTTAGAGGAGACCGTGGAGGAGGGGCCTCTCTAGAAATGAGTCAGACCATGTGAGTGAAGGAAGCAGACCATTTGGAAACCTGAGAGGAAAATGTTCCGTGTAGAATGGCAAAAATAAAAGCCCTGAAGCAGTGAACAAACTAGGTGTGTTTGAGGGGCAGTAAAAATATAATATGCTGGAGTAGAGATCAGGCAGAGGACAAAAGGCTGTGAGCTCCTAGTAGGCAGAGATAAATTACATAGGGGCTTGTAAGGAGTTTGAATTTTAAGGTAGATGGAAAATTAGAGTTTTGGGGATCCCTTTTTGGGGCGAGGCCATGATTCACATTTTAAGAACTTACATTTTGAGAATTCAGAAATAAGACTGTGGGATGCCTCAAGAGACCCCTTAGGCTTTCCCAGCAATCCTAAAACGGGGAAGGGGCTGGACTAGGGGCAGATATAGGGAGAGCTCAGATATGGGTTTTTTTTTTTTGAAGGCAGAATTGACTAGACTTGCTAGTGAATTTCATATAGAGGGTGATTAGTCAAGGAACATCCTCATTTTAGGCCTAAACTATTAGGCCTAAAACGTTAGTGCCGTTCATTTACTGAGATGGGAACTGTGGGGAGAACAGTTGTCTGATGGACATGCCAGCCAGATTTGTCTCCTATAATTCTCAGGGTTTTATCTTCCATACCAGATCAACCTCACTCTAAGCAATAGCTAACACTTTCACTGCTATGAGGGAGGCCTGCTCCAAGTATTAACAGCTAATTCACTCCCTCCCTGCGGAATCAGATCCTGTTACCACCACATTGCAAGACACCAAGGGGGTTAAACAACTTGCCAAAGTGCATAAGATTGGAAAGCTACATTTAAGTGAGATTTATTCTGAATTAGGAAACTAGTATCTACTGGGTAAGGCAATACCCATTCTGATAGCTCCTCAGTCATCAGGTGTGAGCCCATTTATGGCCATGCCTTCACTTAACCCTAATTCCACTATCCCTTTGGAAGCCTAAAGTAGCAAATTCTCTGTGGTTGCAGATTCCACAGGTGCAAGTGGTCTGTGAGGTTCTCCCTTTTCCATCTACGTATCTATCTGTTCAAGGCTGAGTTTTCTTCATACACTCCAATTCAAACTCCATTCTGCAAAAGACTGAATGCAGAAGCAGGTGAGAACCCAGCTGTCTTCTATTAAGAGCTTTACAAGCATATAAATCAGTGCTATACTTCTCACAAGGTACTTTTGTTTTAGAGAATGTTTTTTGCTCTTTTTATAAAGATTATGTAAACCTGTAACAGGCTTTGTGTTGTTTTTTAAATGCACCTCCAGGTCAATTCCAGACAATGGTACAGTTCTCTTAAGTTGACTGCTCTTTGGTTCAGAGCTGCATCTCAGGAATTGGCCCCCAGCCTGGCCAAGGGTGACCTTGGAACTCTTTCTAGGTTTGAGGGTTTCAATTAGTTAAGCTTAAGGGCCATCTTGGTTGGGCTTCAGAGAAATCGAAAGTGTTACCTCCAATCCATCAACAATAATGCCATGCAACTGTTTATTTAAAACTTTATTCTTTTAAGTAGCAACCTTGGAAACAAATATTCACATCAGGATTCATAGAGGCAAAGGCAGAAGCCAAAAACTAGCTGTTTTTCCCTAATTTGTCAGACTGGAACAGAGTTTAAATCAGGTCTGACTCGCTCCACAGCCTACCACCAGTCACGCTGGCTACAAGTTAGCTTCGCTGCATCCACGGGTCTAGTTTCAGAGCATTCATGGCTTTCTCAAGTCTGACTATCCCTGCGGAGAGAACAGTAGAGTAAGCATGGGAGAAGATGGAAAGAACCGGGGACTCGTCTAGCCTCTTCCAGGGTTCGTTTTCCCGGCTTGCAAGCCAGGCGTTCCGGGCCTGGGAACCTCAGAACGTGGGGCCACCAGTCCCATTCCAAGATCCTCCAAGAGGGTGGGCGCTGGGGGTGGGGTGGAAGTTTTCCCGAATAGTTTTGCCCTAAGGGTCCATCCAGCCCTGCCCGGCTCCCACCGCAGTCTCACCTCTTAGTACTCAGGACCAACGGCCAATACCCAGGGGCCCCAGACTCTTAAAGGAGTTTCCGGGACGCCACTGGCGATATCCCGCAGGTGGTAGATGGGAACAGAGGGAAGGGGAGGGGTATGGTGGGTACCGTGAGGAAGTGAAGACGCCCTCCACCTCGCCACCAGGCCTCTCACCTCGCTCCTGTCGCTGGCGGTGCCACTCGGCCAGGGACTGGAGCATCCACTTGGTCCGGAGCTTGTACAAGTAGTTGCCGTAAACCACAACCTCGGTGAGGTCCGAGGATTCCAGAGCTTTCAGCTCGACCATGGCCTTGCTCACTTCCTCGATGTACGGGATTCGAGATCCATCTGGGCCTGATGGGGGGAGGGGACGGATGAGCGCTCGGGTCGCCCAGGAGGGGGCCGAGACGCCGGGACCCGGGCACCCGAGCCCGGACGGGGCTCACTCACCAAACATGGCTTCCAGCAGCCGCGTCTGAACTTGAAACACCTCGGGATCTTTCAAGTCTTCGGGAACTTTCACCCACGGTGGGATGTAATTCCGTTCCGGGAGCTTCCCCATCTTGAGTTCTCGAGACCACGCTCCAGCCCCAGATAGGCCTAACCGCGCCGTCGGGAGCCGCGCCGGGCGGAAAGCCTTAACACCTGGGAGGCCCCGCCCCGAGCCCCGCCCCTCTGGGCCCCGCCCCGAATCCCGACTCGCCGCGCTCCTCCGGCGCTCCCTGCGCTCCTGCTCTGCGGTTGCTTGGTGCGGATCGTTACCTTCTCCGTGGCCTTCCCAGGCAGTCGGAAGCGCCTCTGCTCCAGAACAGGCGGACCCAGCTGTTTCCGAGTTTACAAATGGCTCCCACCTGCATTGGCCCTTTTCTTGCGCACCAGAGGCCCGTGGGTTGGGGGCGGAGTGCGGTTGACCCTTCCGCTGGAAACAACTCTTTGGGCCAGAGCCTCGGAAGCCGGGATTGATTCCAAGTTTCAGGCTGCGAGGACCACACATTGCCAAGGAGCATCCGTTTTCTCTCGTCTGGAAAAGGGGCGGACCCCAGGGCTTCACTTAACCGCAACTCACACAGCTTTCGGGAACTGGGAGGATATTCCCGCTATTTAAGAAACCCGGAGCTGAGATTCGGAAAGTTATTCCCTTGCTTCAAGGGACACGATGAGGGCGCTAAAGCGTCCCCAGGTTCATGTTTCTCGAAGCCCCTACGTCTGAAGCTTTTGAATCAACCCTGATTTCTAAGCCCAGGCATGTACTACCGGACCACTCCGGCCCAAACGATGTGGTCCAGGCTTCTGGCTCGTCTCTAAATAAACTTGGTTTATTCATTTCTAAACATACTGCTTGAAGCAATGAACTGGATTCACACACACACACACACACACACACACCCGAGGGTGTGGTTTCAATGCTTTAGGTCTTAACAGGTGCTGATGAAGTTAACTTTCCCCAAGTTTTTTGGTAACACCTAGTATCCCCCGCAAGAGCTTTATTTCTTAGGACGGATCTCTTTCCATTAAAGTAAAAACTGGATGGGATTATTATCAACTGCCTAAATGTAAGCCAATAGAGAAAATGATCATTAATGGCTACAACTATCAAATGAAAGGTTGAGGAACTGGATATTTGCAAGTTCTGGAAGTTATAAAGGAAAAAACTTACAATAGAGGCTTAGCCAAACCAACCTTAACCAAACACTAAAATCAGTTACACCAATAATAGTATAAATGGACTATTGTGAAAATAAATTGGATGACTTTTATTTTTATTTAACTTTTTATTGTAAATATAACATATACAAAAAAGCAATAAATTTCAAAGTACAGTTTAACAAGTAGGTATTGAAAAGATTTCAAAGTTTGGTGTGGGTTACAGTTCCACAATTTCAGGTTTTTCCTTTTAGCTGCTCCAAGACACTGGAGACAAAAAAGAAATAGCAATATAATGATTCTGGAGGACTGTTTTAAGGAGACAACTAAATGCTACGCATGAGTCAGATAATCCTCAAGAGAGAACATTTCAAGGCAATAGAGGAAATTTTAATTGAGCCATATTATAAAATATTAATGTCTAGAAACTTCTAGTGTGGGAAGTGTATTAAAGTTATGTAGGAATGTCCCTTGTTCTCAGGAAAAGCATGCTGTGAGGTATATAGGGCGAAGTGTCACGCTACCTGCAATTTACTCAAAATACTTCAGCAAAAAAAAGTTTTTTTTTCTGGAGGGTGATGTGACATACTAAGGGGAGATTCCCCCCTCCCCCGCCCTGCCCTGCCACCCAGTGGTGCCACTGCCTCTATTCTATCTACCATTGCTCAGCAAGAACCTTTCACTCCTTCGTGCTTGCGGGTATCTGTATTTTTTTTCCTATCAATTTTATCTCCCACGAAGTAATTTTTTTTTTTATGAACTGTCCCTCAGTTCCCCCCACCCCACCCCCATTTCTCTCTTTTGAAGTAATTCTTTACGTGCCTCCAACTTCCGAGTTTGGCCCAGAGCAGCTACTGTGAGCGTGCAAGAACCGAAAAACCTACTCTTAGCCCCGCGATCCCAGATATGACCCACTAGTGGCTATCTCATTTGAAACGGGCAGGAGTCGCTTCCACAGGCCGCTACGTTGTCCAATCCACCACAGCCTCCTCTCCACTCCAACGCTCAGGCTGCTGGGTGTTGTCAGACCAGGCGAGGAGAACCGAACTGCCCCCATCCCGGGCCTCAGAGGCCAAGTAAGTGAACTCCAGGTGCGCCGAGAGAGAGGGACCAAGGGATCCGAGGCACCAGGGACTCGCTGCTGGGTGCCGCCGCGGGTTTTCCAGAAAATCGCATCTGGACGGGATCAGCTACACCCTCAGAGCTAGCAATGTGACCCCGAGATTCACGGGAGTCAATGGCTGGGCCCCCCCCACCATCCCGACCCCACCTAGGAACCGCCGCAGGGCGCCCCTGCCTTGCCCCGGGTGCCCCTAGCGCAGAGCCCGAGCTGAGAAAACCCCACAGACGCCTAAGGACGCACACGGCAGAAACAAAGGCAGTCCTGACAATAATCATTCCACCCCTCGCCAGTTTCTCAGAAAAAGGCTGCCGCCAAATAGCTAGCTAGCATCAGGTCTGCGGCCTGGGAATCCCCGGGGGGCCCTGGGTGCGGGATTCTATACGCGGTGGGCGAGGAAATAGTCTCCCCCCCCCCCCCCCCCGGTTCGTACACCGCAGCCCAGATCCCCACATCCAGTCCCTTCTCCATCCCCCAGCCCGGTGCGTGGGCTGCTGGTGTCCCGAGGCGGTGATTTAACGCGCCCTCTCGGCTCTCCTGGTGTAGAGCTATTGAGCCTGTGTCTCTGCCCCGGCTCAGAAGCGGGTGAGAACCGGAGTTAACCCGGCGCCTACCGCTAGCAACACATCAACGAGTTCGAGACCCGATCTTCTTTCTGTCCTTTCCAAAAAGGCCAAGCGATCTCCACTTAATTGTTCCATTAGAAATTAACTGTTCTATTAGAACCACTAAAACCCAATCACGATACTCAATTTTCTCCCATCTCCGGGTGCACTTCCAGCGCGCTCGGGACTTGCCTGGGTGCGGGCACCTCGCTGCCTGTAGCCGGGACACAGCACCGGCTGGGAGCCAGCGCCGCTCGCCGAGCCCAAAGGGGGCGGGGCTGAAGACAGGTTCCCGCGCCGCGTCCCAGGCAGCTGAGTCAGAAGGGGGCAGTGTCAGGCCGACACCCGGGCTGGCAGGAGCGTCAGGGTTGGGAAGAGGGGAGAAGACCCATACCGCCAGCCCTCACCTTGAAAGCTGCTGCCGCGACGCCTGCCTGCCCTCATCTGGAGTTCACACTCTGCCCTCTTCCCGAGGCGAAAGATGGTGAGCTCAGCGTCACCCAACGGTTCTGCCACTTTCACATCCAGAAGCACTTTTTCATCCTCTGGAAGAGCTGGAGGGGGATCAGGTTCCGACCTGAGGAGCTCGAAGATGGGGGAGACGAGAGACTCCGAGGCAGGACCGAAGGACCGCGGCGAGAAGCGCAGACGTGAGTCTCGGCGACCGGTGGGGGGTATCCAGAAGGAGGTCGGGGCCCGGGTGGCCCACGGAGGACGGGCTCCAGCAGCGACGCCTCGACGTGCATCACCAGCGGGCTGCGCAAGTGAGCCGGCCGCCGCCACCACCCGCGCTTCCCGAGTTTCTTCCGGGGTGCGAGCCCCAAAGGCTGATCCACTACCATCTTCAAGTCCGCCTCCGTTTTAACTTGCTCTGCCTCGTCTTCGGCCTGTCCAGGCCGTGCTCAGAGAAAGGATGCACTCTTGTCACTGGATTTAAGGGAAACCCAGAAGCTCCTGCTTGGTCTCAGAGCGAACTCCGCCCCTGCCCCGAGGCCTCTCCTTTCCAGACAGTCCTACACCCAAAGACCCCAGAGCAATCGAATCACTGATTGACCTAAGGCGGTTCGCGTCCGCGCGCTCAGAGAAGCCATCATGCCCCTAAATTGGCAAACGGCTTCTACCTACTCCTTTTGACCTCACCATAACCACCCGGCATGGAGGGTACGCAATACCACCGCATCTTGAAACTGGGATCGGGGGCCAGGGTACGGGGACAGTGAGGCTAGTGAGATAATTTCCTGATAGGTATGATTACTATCTGCCAATTCATATTTTACTTGTTTTTTTTGTTTTGCTTCATTTTCATTTTGAAATATTTTCAGATTTTCAAAACAGTTGCTTTCACCAGAATTCCTATAAACCCATCCTTCCAAATTCCCCAAATACTAACATTTTAATAACCCTAGTTCAATTATCCAAATCATGAAATTAACATTGGTACTATACAATAATTTTCTGATTCACAAGTCAGGAAATTAATTTTTAACAGGCCAGAGGATAAATATTTTTGGCTTTGTAACTCATATTTACTAAAGCTTGTTCATAGCTTTTATTATGGCCCCATGATATTCAATCCGAGTTTCCTAGCAGATTTAGTCGATTTCCAATTATCTGCTGCCATGAATAGGCCAAAAGGATGCTGTAACTCATTAAGCCTATTTGGGAGAATATCCTTTCAAGCAGTTAGAAGTCCAGAGAAAGAATGACTGGTGAAAGGGCAGAAGCATTTTTAATACTCTAGCTATTTATTGACCTATTACTTTTTGAAAATGTCCCTGGAATTTGTAAAAATAATAATAATAATTTGATTGGATGCTGGAATTGTGGACTTTTTTTTTAGTTATTTTTTTATTTTTTTAAATACCAAAAAACATGTAACAATCGCAAACATTATTCTTTTGATCATTCCGTTCTACATATATAATCAGTAATTCACAATATCATCACACAGTTGCATATTCATCATCATGATCGTTTCTTGGAACATTTGCATCTACTCAGAAAAAGAAATAAAATGAAAACATAAAAAAAATTTATACATACCATACCCCTTACCCCTCCCTTTCACTGATCACTAGCATGTCCGACTAAATTTATTATAACATTTGTTCCCATTATTTGTTTTCATTTCATATGTTCTACTCGTCTGTTGACAAGGTAGATAAAAGGAGCATCAGACACAAGGTTTTCACAATCACACAGCCACATTCTGAAAGCTATATCATTATTCAATCATCATCAAGAAACATGGCTACTGGAACACAGCTCTACATTTTCAGGCAGTTCCCTCCAGCCTCTCCATTGAATTTTGGATAACAAGGTGATATCTACTTAATGCGTAAGAATAACCAACCTCCAGTATAACCTCTCGCTCTGTTTGGGATCTCTCAGCCATTGACACTTTGTCTCATTTCACTCTTCCCCCTTTTGGTCCAGAAGATTTTCTCAATTCCGTGATGCTGAGTCTCTGCTCCTTCTGGGGTTTTTCTCAATCCCTTGATGCTGAGTCTCAGCTCATTCCAGGATTTTCATCCCATGTTGCCAGGAAGGTCCACACCCCTGGGAGTCATGTCCCATGTAGACAGGGGGAGGGTGGTGAGTTTGCTTGTTGTGTTGGCTGGAGAGAGAGAGAGGCCACATCTGAGCAACAAAAGAGGCTCTCTTGGGGATGACTCTTAGGTCTTAGGCCTAATTTTAAGTAGGCTGATCTATCCTTTGTGGGGTTAAGTTTCACATGAACAACCCCCAAGACTGGGGGCTCTGCCTATAGCTTTGGTTGTCCACACTGGTTGTGAGAATATCAAGAATTCAACTTGGGGAAGTTGAATTTCTCCCCCATTCTCACCATTCCCCGAAGGGGACTTTGCAAATACTTTTCCACTCACTGATCAAATCACTCTGGTATTCATCAGGCCATCACTCTGTACAAACCAACAAAATCTCATGTCCTACCCAAGGTTGCATGTACTTATGGTGTTCAATTAAGCTGTCTACCTAAGTTATATTAGGAAATGCACTACTCAAAATATAAATTTTGTGTGGACAACTTTTATTCTAAATTTCAACTGTTGTTACTTTTATTATAAAGCAATATATATATATATATTAAGTGTTACTAGTTTATATTCCAACCAATTTGAGTTTGTTGTTCCCTAGGTTCCTAGAGAGTAACCACACCCTGAAGTGTTAATGATCAAACCTTCTTAAACTTGAATGCATAAAGGAATCACTTGTGGATCTCATTAAGATAATTCAGATTTTGTAGGTCTGAGGCAGGCCTGAGATCCTGCATTTTGAACAATTTCCAAGGTGATGCTGATGCTGCTGATTTATGGATCATACTTTGTGTAGCAAGATTATAGATGTCTCCAAAGCCAACAGATAGGAGGAGGTGTGCTGCTTTGAAAGGAAGTATGCCCCCTAAGAAAAGCCATGTTTTAATATAAATCCCATTTCATAAAGGTAGAATAATCTCTATTCAATACTGTATGTTTGAAACTGTAATGAGATCATCTCCCTAGGTAATGTGATTTAGTCAAGAATGGTTGTTAAACTGGATTAAGGGACGACATGTCTCCAACCCATTTGGGTGGTTCTTGAGAAGTTTCTGAAGTCCTATAAAAGAGGAAACATTTTGGAGAATGAGAGACTCAGAGAGAGCAGAGAATGCTGCAGCACCACAAAGCAGAGAGTCCACCAGCCAGTGACCTTTGGAGATGAAGAAGGAAAATGCCTCCCGGGGAGCTTCATGAAACCAGAAGCCAGGAGAGAAAACTAGCAGATAACGCCGTATTCGCCATGTGCCCTTCCAGCCGAGAGAGGAACCCTGACCGTGTTCACCATGTGCCTTTCCAGATGACAGAGAAACCCTGAACTTCATTGGCCTTCTTGAACCAAGGTATCTTTCCCTGGATGCCTTTGATTGGACATTTCTATAGACTTGTTTTAATCGGGTCATTTTCTCGGCCTTAGATCTGTAAACTAGCAACTCATTAAATTCTCCCTTTTAAAAAGCCATTCCGTTTCTGGTATATTGCATCCCGGCAGCTAGCAAACTAAAACAGGAGGTAATTTGAAAGTTATTGATTCAGAGGGCTCAAATTTTCTAATGAGAACACTTGAGCTCTGTGGAACAAAACGTGTGTTTTAACTCCGTGGCCCCATACCTTTCCAGCATGAGAGACTCTTGTAAACAGCCAGCCTCACTCCTGACCACCCCATCCCAAATCCCCCATTCCAGTTCACTAATGAAAAGGAAGCTACTGCTTATTACCACTGGTTGAGTGCCATGCAGGGATGTAGCCCCTGGGACTGCCAGGTCTTCTGATTTTTTGTGTGTGAAATCTCCCAGTTTTATAATGCTAGCACCTTATTTTTAAAAAATGATGTGCATAAAACTAAGCACACCTGTGGGTCTCGAAACCAGCTGACAATCTTTGAAGAGTATTCTGCTTTCCAAGTTTTCAGTTATCCTTGGCCTCTAGGAAATAACTTCTGTCCAAAGAAGTTGTGAAGCTCAAGTCTACCCCCCCTTCCCCACACACTTTTTTCTCCATCCCAGATGTTTACCCACCTTCAAAACTACATAGTCCCCTTTGTTTCCAACTTGTCCCTCTGTCAACTCTTCCCAAATTGATATATAGGTTTAATGCAATCCCTATCAAAATACCAGGAAGACTTTTTGTAGATATAGACTAGATTAATCAAAAAGTTATATGGATAGGCAAAGGAACTAGAATAGCTAAAATAATTGTTAAAATCAATCAGCATGATTTCAAGACTTATTATATGACTACACTAATCAATACTGGATGATAATGGTGGAGAGGGAGATCCAGATCAATGAAACAGAACAGGGAACAGAAATAGCTCCCCACAAATAGGGCCAAATGATTTTTTTCAAAGGTGCAAAAGCAATTTAATAGACGAAATAAAGCCTTTTCAAATTATAGTGTTGGAGAAATTGGACATCCACAGGCCAAACAAACAAGCCAATCTCAACCTAAGTCTCACACCTTATAGAAAAATTAACTTAAAATTGATCATGGACCATTGTAGTGTTTTTATAAATGTAAAATGTAAAAGTATAAAGCCTTTAGAAAAAATATAGAAGAAAATCTTTGGGATCTAGGGCTAGGCAAGGATTTCTTTTTTTCATCACAGTTGTATATTCATCATCATGATCATTTCTTAGAACATTTGCATCAATTCAGAAAAAGAAATAAAAAGACAACAGAAAAAAATTCATACATACCATACCCCTCACCCCTCCCTTTTATTGATCACTAGCATTTCAATCTACTAAATTTATTTTAACATTTGTTCCCCCTATTATTTATTTATTTTTAATCCATATGTTTACTTATCTGTCCATAAGGTAGATAAAAGAAGCATCAGACACAAGGTTTTCACAATCACACAGTCACACTGCAAAGCTATATCATCATACAATCATCTTCAAGAAACATGGCTACTGAAACACAGCTCTACATTTTCAAGCAGTTCCCTCCAGCCACTCTGTTACACCTTAACTAAAAAGGTGATATCTATTTAATGTGTAAGAATAACCTCCAGGATCACTTCTCGACTCTGTTTGAAATCTCTCAGCCATTGACACTTTATTTTGTCACATTTCTCCCTTCCCCTTTTGGTCAAGAAGGTTTTCTCAATCCCTTGATGCTGAGTCCCAGCTCATTCTAGGATTTCTGTCCCACATTGCCAGGAAGGTCCACACCCCTGGGAGTCATGTCCCACGTAGAGGGAGGGTGGTGAGTTTGCTTGTCATGCTGGCTGAGAGAGAGAGGCCACATCTGAGCAACAGAAGAGGTTCTCTTGGGGGTGTCTCTTAGGCCTAATTTTAAGTAGGCTTAGCCTAACCTTTGTGGGGTTAAGTTCATATGAACAAACCCCAAGATTGGGGGCTCAGCCTATTGCTTTGGTTGTCCCCACTGCTTATGAGAATAACAAGAATTCTCCACTTGGGGAAGTTGAATTTCCCCCCTTTCTCACCATCTCCCCAGGGGACTTTGCAAATACTTTTTTATTCACTGCTCAAATCCTTTTGAGATTTATCAAGGCATCACTCTGGACAAACCTACAAAATCTCCTTAGGCAAGGATTTCTTAGACTTTACCACTAAGAGCACTATCCATGAAAGGAGAAACTGATGAATTGGCCCTCATCAAAAGTAAAAACTTAGCAGACACTATGGGCCGGGCGTCAGGGGTAGCCTGAGTATGGAGTATGAAATTCCTGGGTTATCTGCTGTGCCATGAGAAAGAATTCAAGGGCTTAGCACAGATCCAGCAAGCAAGTAGAAAGTGTACTGAGTACACATATAAGAGGAGCATGTGAGCACTTTCACAAGAGAAGAGTGATCATCTGATGAGAGAACAGCAGCAATGAAGAACTTATGACTCTTGACAGAATGCAGCAGACCACCATCATGAATCCTATGATAGAAACAAGAATAATTAATAATTCTGATGAGGGATTCAGAACCTGGAACATCAACTGCCTAATCAAAGTCAAGAAAACAATCCCATAGACCCTGTTGATCAACCTTGGAAAGCCAAATAGGTTTTCTTTAAGCAGTGCAGAGCCTATTCCACTTCGCCAGCTTCACTGAACCAAGTACAATAAGAAATATTAGCAATGGTACAGACACCACCAAGACAGGCCAACAAGAAATCAAGATCAATGCAATTGTCCATCATGATTTGTGTCAGTGAATTGAGGCTGAGCACTACACTGATTGTTAGAATAAACGATGAGTCAGCAATTCTCCAGGTTGCATACCTGAATAATTGAATGGCACTTTTAGAGCTCACATCTGAGTTAGAATTTGCAGTCTTGTTGGTTTATAGAAATAGTTTTGGTTTGTTTTGTTTTGTTTTCTTAGGCAGAAGTAAAGGCAAGTCTTGGAATACTATTCCTAAAGTTGATGAGTTGTAACTGCAACACAAATGGGACAAGCAGTAAAGAAATTACATGTACACAGCCAGGGCACATGTGATCCAGAAGCTAGGGAGTTGCTCACAGCACAGGGTCAGAACCAAGGGCTCACTTTAACTGCGTTACACATTTGGATCTCTATGTTTCTCTCTCAGATACCAAGTATTTGGTCCACTGACATATGACAATGGTTAAATTAAAATTTAAAATGATCTAGGGTCTGATCAAAAGATTATAGTAATTGGTTCTTTTTCTGGGAAAGAAGGATGCTAGCAAAGTCTGACATTGAATTGTTAGTAGATAATGGTTAACAATCAGTTAACAGATAACTGACGTAGGTATAGATTCTCATTTGATGAAATAAGAATTTCCCAAAGGATTTTATCATGGGGTCTGGTGATGGATTGCAATCAGTAAAATTGAGGACAGTGACAATTGTTTGGAATAATTTAAGAATGGCATTAGAAAAAATGTTCTTAATCTTTAGGTGTATGTTCTAATTATTTTTCTTTGTTCATATAATCCTTATTTTTAGGTATAATTACATATTTACATAAATTTTAGCATAGTATATTTTCTGAAAAATTCTGATTTTATTATTAAGTAGGTATGATACACTTTGAGCTATGTTATATGAGAATTTTATAAAACCCACATTTGCTTATATTTTGCATTGAGTGGCACAGCATAACTAAGTTCTTAGAAAGAACTTAGTGTGTACACAGCTAAGAAATGGGTGTTTTTGAGGAAACAAAAGGACAATATGATGGGGTTTCCCAATTCAGTTTGGGCAGTGTCATCTATTTCTTCTACATGGCAGATATATTGTTATATTCAATCACAACATTTTGCAAGTTGTTTATTCTAGCTTATTGTCTTTTATTGGATTTAAGAAACATGATAGAAGAATGTAAAAATCAATGTTGAATGGAGTAAACATTTTATGATTCATTTAATGTTCCAAACCTCACTTATTCTCTATATAACCAGTTAAAATAGCTGGTGAATCTTTTATTAATTAATGATAATAAAATCATTTTTTAATGTAGCTGATTTGGTTTGAAGTTATATGTACCCCAGGAAAGATCATGTTCTTAAATCTGATCCATTCCTGTGAGCATGGACCTATTGTAATAGGATCTTTTGGTGAGTTGGATCTTAAGTTATAAGAGTTTATTGGACAGAGTTCTCACCTGCCATGCCGGAGACCCGGGTTTGATCCCAGTGCCTGTCCATGCAAAAAAAAAAAAAAAGAGTTTATTGGAGTCTTTATAAAAGGATAAAAGACAGAGAAAAGATACAGAAAAATTCAGAGAAGCTCAAAGATAAGGACATACACAGAAGATGGACAGTATAGCAATGAAACCAGAAGCTAAAAGTAACAAAAATAGAGAAAGAAGGGAGTTACCAGCAGATGTTGCTATGTGTCTGGCCGTGTGATAGAGGAGTTGAACATCACTGAAATCTGGGCTTTAGTGAGAAGATAATGTCTGTTGATGCCTTAATTTAAACATTTTCATGACCACAGAACTGTAAACATGTAACTTAATAAATCCCCACTGTACAAGCCAACTCATTTCTGGTATATTGCATTTGATCAGATTTGGCAAACTAAAATAGATTTCATACCAGAAGACTGTGTTTGTAAATACCAAAAATGCTGGAATGGCTTTATAAATTGTTACAGGGAAGACTCTTGTTGAATTGTGAAGTGCCGCATAAAAAAGGTCTATTGCTTTGAAAAGACTATTGGTAGAAATATGGATGTTAAAGGTACTTCCAAGCTAATACAAATTTTGGTACTGGAGAAGTGTAGTGCTACTGTGGTTTGCAAATACCAAGCATATTAAAACAGCTTTTTAAATGGATTAGGGGAAGATCCTTAAGAGTTGTGAGGAGCTTAATAAAGAAGGCCTAGAATGCTTTGAAGAGACTATTGGTAGAAATGTGGGCTGTAAAGATACCTCTGATGAGGCTTTAGACAGAAATGATGATCCAATCTTGTGGGAGCAGCTGTTGAGTTTAAAGTGTTTGATTAGATTATCTCCATGGAGATGTGGTACAGCCAATTGTAGGTGTGGCCTTTTGATTAGATGGAGATGTGACTCTACCCATTCCAGGTGGGTCTTGATAAGTTTACCAGACTCCTTTAAAAGAGAAAACATTTGGGAGAAAGCCAGAAATGACAGAAGCCACAGAGGCTGCTAGAAACATGGCTACTGGAACACAGCTCTACATTTTCAGGCAGTTCCCTCCAGCCTCTCCATTACATCTTGAATACCAAGGTAATATCTACTTAATGCGTAAGAATTACCTCCAGGATAACCTCTCGACTCTATTTGGAATTCTTAGGCCTAATTTTAAGTAGGCTTAGCCTAGCCTTTGCGAGGTTAAATTTCATATGAACAAACCCCAAAATTGGAGGCTCGGCCTATTGCTTTGGTTGTCCCCACTGCTTGTGAGAATATCAAGAATTCTCCACTTGGGGAAGTTGAATTTTCCCCCTTTTGGTAAGTAGGATCTTAACTTGAGATGTGACTTACCTCATACAGGGTGGGCCTTAATCCTCTTACTGGAATCTTTTTTAAGAGACATAGAGAAGACAGAGAAAAAATCTCTAGAGAAAGTCATAGACAAGGACAGACACAGAAGATCAGAGAGGAATCAACTGAAGCCATAAGCTGGAAAGAATAAAACCTAGGAGAGAAGGGAATGACCATCAGACACCCCCATGTGCCTTGCCATGTGACAGAGAAGAAGATAGATAAAAGGAGCATCATACACAAAGTTTTCACAATCACGCAGTCACATTGCGAAAGCTATATCATTATACAATCAGAACCTATCTACATAATTTCTGTTCATTGGTCCCTGGGCCTTTTCTGACTGGAAAAAAACTGTCTTGGGAAGTTTTTACCCTCCTCCCAGAATTAATCCTCCAGGTAAAAGCTGCTAGAGATAGTAAAAGGAGCGTAAAAAACAAATACAAAACAAACAGAACAGATCAACATTCCCAGAGGAGAAACAGTGGAAATAAAGCCTCCTACTGGGGGTGAAACAATTGCACAAATAGTGCAATCTCAAAAGTCGTATCATATATCCAGGGCAAGAATCAACTGATTAAGAACTGAAAAAATTGTGATCAATTAAACATGAGCTATTCTGAAGTCTAAAACAAGCTGAACGAAGGATCAAAGAAAAGCTTTGGCACAAAGCCAATCAACAGGAAAATCATAGGCAAGTGAGAGAAATTGACATCCAGAGTCAATTCACCAAATAATAAGATGCTTAGATACCAGCAAAAAATTTCAAGCCATACTAAGAAACAGGAAGATACAGCCCCGTCAAATGAACAAACTGAAAGCAGACAATTACAGGATTCAAAACAACTAAACACTGATAATATAAACAAATCTCCTAAATAAATTTCAAGGAAAATAGGACAAAAGAGAAAATGATATTCAGAAGACACTGGTGAGTATAAAGAAGAATTTGAAAGCATGCAAAAAAATTAACAAAACTTATGGAAATGAAAGGGACAATAGAAGTGATAGAGAATACATTATAGCCATACAACAGCAGACTCAAAGAGGCAGAAGAAAGGATCAGTGAACTAGAGGGTAAGATATCTAGAATTCTACAGACAAAAGAACAGGTAGAGAAAAGAATGGAAAAAATGGTCTCAGGAAATTGAAGGACAGCATGAAATGCACAAATGTATACATAATGGGTATCCCAGGAGAAAAAGAGATGGAAATCAGGGCAGAACAAATATTTGAGGAAATAATGGGCAAAAATTTCCCAACTCTTATGAAAGACACAAAGGTACATGTCCAAGAAGTGCAACATACTTCAAACAGTATTAAATGCAACATACTTAATCAAAGACTACTCCAAAGACACATAGTTATCAAAATATCTAACGCCAAAGACAAAGTGAGAATTCTGAAAGTAGCAAGAGAAAAGTAATTCATTACATACAAGGGATGCACAATAAGTTCTAATTTCTCATCAGAAACCATGGAAGCAAGAAGGCAGTAGTATGATATATTTAAAGTAGTGAAAGAAAAAGATAGCCAGTCAAGAATTCTTTACCTGACAAAACTGTCATTCAAAAATGAAAAAAGAGTTTAAAATCTTCACAGATAAACAGAAACTGAGAGAGTCTGTCAACAAAAAATCTCCCTTACAAGAAATACTAAAGATAGTTCTGTAGGCTGAAAGGAAAGGCCAGGAGAGAGAGATTTGGAGGAGAATGTAGAAATGAAAATTGTCAGGAAAAGGTAACTATAGGGTAAAAAGAGGGACAAAAGCAACTAAAAGTAAAAATCTAAAATTGTGGAATTGTAACTCATGTCAAAGTCTGAAATATGTTCTACAAATAATGGTGTTGATGTGCTTTGAAATTTATAGCTTTTTTGTATTTATGTTATTGTTCACCAAAAAAAGAAGGAAAAAAGTCAATTGTGATGATAAAAAACATTTATGCCCTCTAGCCTCCTATATTCCAGAGCAGCTAGAAGGAAAAAATATGAGAGGATCATATGGTAGCCCATGACAAACTCTGGGATCTGTCCTGTAACTACTTGTTGAAGAGTACTTTGAAAACTACTGCTTTTTTATTTCTTTGCTTTGTATATATGTTATACTATACAATCAAAAAAAGAGGGGCAAAAGAAAGATATGATATATAAAAGCCAAATGGTTCAGCAATCATACTCGTTTTTTAAACTCTACCTTCTCTGTATAACTCCACCATAATGTTGGAAGGGCTGTCACTAATAAGGTGTAGGGAGATGGAACTAGCTGAGGTTCTGGAGAGGCTGGACCCTCTAGGTTTTAGGATTTATCTGTTCCAGGGGACCCATCTGGAGGTTGTAGGTTTCTGGAAAGTTACCCTAGTGCACAGAACCTTTGTAGAATCTTATATAATGCCCTAGGTGTTCTTTAGGATTGATTGGCTGGAATGGCTTTGATTGTAGTTTGGTAAGCTATGATGGGTAGCAATGTCTAACTGAAGCTTGCATAAACAGTGACCTCTAGAGTAGCCTCTCGAATCAATTTGAATTCTCTCAGTCACTGATACCTTATTTGCTTCACTTCTTCTCCCCCTTTTGGTCAGGAAGCCACAAGGTTTTCACAATCACACAGTCACATTGTAAAAGCTATATCATTACACACATGTCTTCAAGAATCAAGGCTACTGGAATACAGTTCAGCAGTTTCAGGTCCTTCCCTCCAGCCACTCCAATACACCACTAAGATTTTATTTTGTCTCATTTCTCTCTTCCCTTTTTTGGTCATGAGAGATGAATCTTTCTCATTCCCAGATTACTGGGTCCTGGTTCACCAGAAGTCATGTCCCACATTGCCAGGGTGGTCACCTCTTAATTCTTAGCTTCTGTGATAACACAATCCTGATCCCCTGTCCATATCTCTGGCCTCCTTTTCTCAATACGAGTTTTAAATACCTGATCTCTTCAGAGCTTGGTGTGGGACCTCTTCAACTCTCGTTCTACAGTCATACAAAGACATTTAAATAATGGTCCTGAATATGCTCAAAGACCTAAAGAAAAACATGGACAAAGAACTAAAGGAAATCAGGAAAATAATGGATAAGCATGAAGGAAATATCAATATAGAGATGGAAATTATGAAAGAAAACCAAACAGAGCTGAAGACCATAGTGACAGATATTTAAAATTCCCTAGAGGGGTTCAACAGCAGATTGGAGAACTTAAAGATAAAATAATTGAAATCATGTAATCTGAGGCATAGGGAGGAAAAAGAATGAAGAAATGTGAAAATAGCCTGAAAACCCTTGGGACATTATTAAGCACCCATTGTGGGAGTTCCAGAAGGAGAAGAAAGAAAGAAGGGGGCAGAGAGAATATTCAAGGAAATAATGGCTGAAAACTTCCCTGATAATGAAAGACATGAATACACACATCCAAGATGTTCAACGGACTCCAAATAGGATAGGGTCAAATAGACCCACACCATGCCTTATCATAATCAAACTGTTGAATGCTAAAGATAAAGAGAGAATGCTGAAAGCTATAAGAGAGAAGCAACAGGTCATATCCAAGGGGGCCTTAATAAAATTAAGTACCTATTTTTCATAGGAAATAATAGATGGAAGTGGGCAGTGAAAAGACATATTTACAGTGTTGAATGCAAAAACTGTCTACCAAGAATTCTGTATCTGGCAAAATTTTCAAACATGAAGGAGGAATTAAGTCATTCCCAGATAAACAAAAGCTGAGATTGAAAGAAAAGGACACTAGACATTTGACTGAAGCCACTTGGAGAAATAAAGATTTCTAGTAAAGTTAATGAGATTGGTAAATGTAACTACCAGTACTATTGTATTTTTTATTTGTAACTACAATCTTTACTTCCTACAGGATCTAAAAGGCAAATGCATAAAAAATAATGATAAATCAATGGTTTGGGACTCATAATGTATAAATATATAATTTGTGACAAGAATTACATAAAGGTGGGGAATGGTGGGGCATTGGAACATAGTTTATGTATGCTATTGAAACTGTTAATTTGGTTTCAAAACATACAAGATTCTTATAGTTTTAGGATGCTAAATTTATGCCCCATGGTAGCCAAAAATAAAATATAAGGGAATATGCAAATTCAGAGAGTACAAGTTGCCAGGAGTGGGGAGCAGAGGAAATAAGAAGTTAATGCACGATAAGTGTAGAGTTTCCGCTTGGAGAGACGGAAATGATTTAGTAATGGAAGGTGGTGATGGAGCTATAATATTGTGACTGTGATTAATCCCATTGAAGTGAATGTTTGGGAGTGAATGAGTTGGGAAAGTTTATGTTGTAAATTTGTTTCCACAATTTTAAAAAAAAAGAAAAAGCAACTAAAGAGACAAAAGAATTAAAGGCAGTACATGATCCTGCTTGGGATCTAGCAAAGGAGGAAAAAGGCTCAAAGGGTTATTATTGGGACATATAAAAAACTTGAAATATAAACTCTTTGAGCTTTATATCTTGACTTTGAAAACTACACTTAAGGTGATTACATAAGTGAATATTCTTGTTCCTAGGAAATGTACATGAGAGTATTAGGTGTTCAATGAGCATGATGTATACAATCTATGTTCAGATGTTCTGAAAATGGATTGATAAATAGACAAACAGATGGATGAATGGGTATATGTATGTACGGAAAGTAGATGGATAGACAGAATGATAAGGCAAAAGTGGCAAAATATTAAAATTGGTGGATGAGGGCATGGGGGAGGGGGGAGCTGGAGTTCTCTGCATGCTGTTTGTATTATTTTTCTAACAGACCTGTAAGTTCCAAACAAGAAGTTTTCTTAATAAAATAAAAAGAATCCTGAAAAGCACTTTCTTCCCAAAGCAGAGCTACTTATGGAACTGCATTTTAAATCAATGACTGGGCAAGAAGTGTCATTATCCCTTCAATAATGGACTTCCAGTTAGGCTGCTGTTTGCTTTCCCACGCCAAGTTCTGGGAAAGAGCCATGGGTCTGGGCATTCTTCAGGGCATTCCCCTCCCAGGAGTACGCATTTCCCAACTTTTCCTGAAAATGCACTGGCTGAGTGAGCAGAGGTGGATCTGGAAGCCTCTAGTGCAAGTTCCCTGAAGGGATGCGAACCCTGCCCGAAAACTCCTGGCGCTGGTTCTGTGGCGTGGGAGGCATCAGCAGACTCTGGCACCTGGCTTTGAAGAGTTCTGCACCCTCTAATTTCCTACCACTTTTCTCAGTAGCACCCGGGGCCTCCCAGGTCAGTCTGCCTGAAGTCCTAGCTCAGTCATGTGGAGTCTGGACCTGGAGGGAGATTTCAGCCTCAACTTGGCGGTTCCTTGAACAAGAAGCCACAGACTATAAGCTCCCACTTTTGTGATTTAGCCTCTACCCTATTTTTTTTCTAACTTGACCCCTACCGCTGATAATGGTGTAATATATACTTACTTAGGAAACGCGCCAAGTACAGAGAAGTGCTTCCAGGCACTGAGCTTAGATTTCATATGCTTGGGGGAAATAGGACTGTTCGGTCCTTGGTAAATGCTGGATGTGAGACTGCTTGAGCCTTTTTGGAACCTTCAAATGATACAACGTGACCTGGGATGACCACCACTCTCCCTCCTCCACAGCATGGCGAGTGTATCATCCTCCTCTCCAGCTGGGCACCACTTGGAGATTTCCTGATGCTTGCCCACGGTCTACTTCTTTGCTTGCAAGGTCCCTCTCTCTTAAAATGGTCACTGCTACAACATACTTCAATGTCCTTTTGCAAAAGGGGATGCTTTGCTAGGATAACAGAGGGCAGAATTTCAGCATTAGTTGGAGTTATCATTTGGGAGGTTAAAATCTCGAAGACACTTGAGTTATTTCAAAAAATTATTTTGAGAAAATCTTGACAATCAAATGTTAAAGGTTATTTCTCCTGTGGATTGGGTTGAAGCAAATAGCATTCTTTTTTTTTTTTTAACATTTTTTATTGTGAAATATAACAAATACAAAAAAGTGGTAAATTTCAAAGTACATTTCAACAAGTAGTTTCAGAACAAATTTCAAAGTATGGTATGGGTTACAGTTCCACAATTTCAGGTATTTCCTTCTAGCTGCTCTAAGACACTGGAGACTAAAAAGAAATGCCAATATAATGATTCAGTAATCATACTCATTTGTTAAATCCTATCTTCTCTGTTACAGTTCCTCTTTCTCCTTTGATCCTCCTCCCAATCTTTAGAGATGTTTGGGCAATGACCATTGTAACTTCTTCATTTTGAAAAGGGGTGTTGACATTATGGGGTAGGGAGATGGAACTGGTTGATGCTGTTGGAGAAACTGGAAACTCTGGGTTTCTGGGTTTATCTGGCCTAGGAACCAACTGGAGATGTTAGGTTTCTGAAAAATAAACTTACTGAGTATTACAGACTTTTAAAAAAAATTTAATAACAAATGAACAAAAACATTAACATATGATCATTCCACTCTACATATATAATCAGCAATTCACAATATCATCTCACATAGTTGCATATTCATCATCAAGATCATTTCTTAGAATATTTGCATCAATTCAGAAAAAGAAAAAGACAACAGAAAATGAAATAAAACAAAAACAGAAGAAAAGATAATACATACCATACCCCTTACCCCTCGCTTTCACTGATCACTAGCATTTCAAACTGAATTTATTTTAACATTTGTTCCCCCTATTATTTATTTTTATTCCATATGTTCTACTCGTCTGTTGACAAGGTAGATAAAAGGAGCATCAGACACAAGGTTTTCATAATCACACAGTCACATTCTGAAAGCTATATCATTATTCAATCATCATCAAGAAACATGGCTACTGGAACACAGCTCTACATTTTCAGGCAGTTCCCTCCAGCCTCTCCATTACATCTTGAATAACAAGATGATATCTACTTGATGCATAAGAATAACCTCCAGGATAACCTCTGGACTCTGTTTGGAATCTCTCAGCCATTGATACTTTGTCTCATTTCACTCTTCCCCCTTTTGGTGGAGAAGGTTTTCTCAATCCATTGATGCTGAGTCTCAGCTCATTCTAGGGTTTTTCTCAATCCCTTGATGCTGAGTCTCAGCTCATTCTAGGATTTCTGTCCCGCATTACCAGAAGATCCACACCCCTGGGAATCATGTCCTGCACAGACAGGGGGAGGGTGGTGAGTTTGCTTGTTGCGTTGCCTGGAGAGAGAGGCCACATCTGAGCAACAAAAGAGGCTCTCTTGGGGGTGAATCTTAGGTCTAATTTTAAGTAGGCTTGACCTATCCTTTGTGGGGTTAAGTTTCATATGAACAAACCCTAAGACTGGGGGCTCAGCCTAGAGCTTTGGTTGTCCACACTACTTGTGAGAATATCAAGAATTCAACTTGGGGAAGTTGAATTTCTCCCCCGTTCTCACCATTCCCCGAAGGGGACTTTGCAAATACTTTTCCACTCACTGATCGAATCACTCTGGGATTCATCAGGGCATCACTCTGGACAAACCAACAAAATCTCATGTCCTACCCAAGGTTCCAAGTACTTATGGTGTTCAATCAAACTATCTACATAAGTTATATTAGGAAATGCACTAGTCAAAATATAAATTTTGTACCAAATAAACATTTTTTTCTTTAGTCTCACACATACATGAAATTTTAAAATATTAATTATCATCTATTTTCAGCACCCTGCAGTAATGACATTCCTTTGTTCTTCCTCATGCAAAAACATTTTCAAAATTTGTACATTTAGTCACTAATATTATAAACTCTAGGCATTCCTAGGTTATACCATCTCAATTTTTATCATCTATCTTTCTTTCTGTTTTCATCTGTGCCCCCAGCCCTCCTCCCTCTATTATTCTCACATGCAGCTTCATTCGGTGTTTTAACATAATTGTATTACAGTTAGGTAGTATTGTGCTGTCCATTTCTGAGTTTTTGTATCCAGTCCTGTTGCACAGTCTGTATCCCTTCAGCTCCAATTACCCAATATTTTACCCTATTTCTATCTCCTGATGGTCTCTGTTACCAATGAAATATTCCAAGTTTATTCACTAATGTCAGTTCATATCGGAAAGACCATACAGTATTTGTCCTTTTGTTTTTGGCTAATCTCACTGAGCATAATGTCCTTAAGATCCATCCATGTTGTTACATACTTCATAACTTTATTCTGTCTAACAGCTGCATAATATTCCATCATATGTATGTACCACAGTTTGTTTAGCCACTCATCTGTTGATGGACATTTTGGCTGTTCCCATCTCTTGGCAATTGTAAATAATGCTCCTATAAACATTCATGTGCAAATGTCCGTTTGTGTCCTTGCCCTCATGTCCTCTGAGTAGATACCTAACAATGGTATTGCCGGGTCATATGGCAATTCTATATTTAGTGGTACATATATTTTTGAGGAACTGCCAAACTGCCTTCCACAGTGGTTATGCCCAGATCATCTTCATTCTTATCTCTAATTGAAGCCTGATTTCTTTTTCAGTCTTTAACAATTCCTGTATGTACTAATGCTAAGTTTCAGAGCTGCAGAACTCCAACTCTGAGTATTAGATGTCACACAGGTAGCCAAAGTTCCAAGAAAACAACAGGTAATACACATATAGCACAGCATCTCAGAATTAAAAATAAAGCTCAGGAATAAATATGATTGCTGTAAGAGCTTACAATGTAGGCCCCAATTTTCTTACAAATATTTTCTAAAAGAGACCATACAATATTTGTCCTTTCGTTTCCAGCTTATTTTGCTCAACACAATGTCCTCATGGTTCCTTTACCTCACTGCATGCCTCATGACTTCATTCCTTTCTGTAGCTGCACCATATTCCATCATATGTATATACGACAGTTAGTCCTTCTGTTTCTCAGTCAATATACCGTTCAGCCACCGCCATCCATTGGGTATCATGAATAATGTCACCATAGACATCAGTGTGTAAATGTCTATTTGAGACCCTGCTTTCAGTTCTTTCAGGTATATTCCCAATAACAGGATCATAATCACATGGCAACCCTATATTTAGCCTCCTGTGTGTCCACTACATAATCCTCCAGAGGGGCTGCCCCAATCTGCTACTCTACCAACATTGAGTAGGTCTTCCTCTCTTTTCACATTTTCTCTTTCTATTTATTTATTTTGAATCTGCAGATTTTATTTATAGCATATTGTGCTGGTTTGAAAGGATATATGTACCCTAGAAAAGCCATGTTTTAATCAAAATCTCATTTCATAAAGTTAGAATAATCCCTATTCAATGCTGTATGTTTGAAACTGTAATCAGATCATCTCCGTGGATGGTGTGATTTAATCAAGAGTGGTTGTTAAACTGGATTAGGTGACAACATGTCTCCACCCATTTGGGTGGGTCTTGAGAAGTTTCTGGAGTCCTATAAAACAGGAAACAGTTTGGAGCATGAAGAGATTCGGAGAGAGCAGAGAATGTTGCAGCACCATGAACCAGGGAGTCCATGAGCCAGTGACCTTTGGAGATGAAGAAGGAAAATGCCTCCCAGGGAGCTTCATGAAACCAGAAGCCAGTAGAGAAAGCTAGCAGATGTAGCTGTGTTCACCATGTGCCCTTTCAGCTGAGAGAGAAGCCCTGACTGTGTTCGCCATGTGCCTTCTCACTTGAGAGAGAAACCCTGAACTTCATCGGCCTTCTTGAACCAAGGTATCTTTCCCTGTGATGCCTTTGATTGGTCATTTCTATAGACTTGTTGTAATTGGGACATTTTCTCGGCCTTAGAACTTTAAACTAGCAACTTATTAAATTTCTCTTTTTAAAAGCCATTCTGTTTCTGATATATTGCATTCTGGCAGATAGCAAACTAGAATACATGTATTCTATCCAAAATAAACAATGTTTCACAGAATCCCCACTTAATTGCATATATAATCATCCTCACTCTTAATTATAGATACTTTTCATTGCTCCAAAGAGAAAAATAACTGATAGACACATTCACACCAAGGAGAAAACCCAAAACTCCCCTTAACACCTGCCCCCCTCCCAATTATTTACCCCTAGTATTGGTGTGGTACTGTGATGTATTCTTATTAAATATAGACCATAGCATGCAAAAAGTAGTTTTTCCCATATACCCCTCTATGATTAATTCTTTATATAAGTGTCATACCTTTGAAGTAGTTCATGCAAGAACTTACATTTGTCATGGTAATCAGTGAGGTACATGGCTCTAAAATACCCCTTTCAATCATACTCACCTTCAGTGTGGCAATATTATAAACTCACTAATGAACTACCATTACCTCTATGCATTCCCATACTTTTGAGTTCAATCCCATTAACTAGACTTAGGTAACCATTTCCCCTTCTCTGACTACTATTCCTAGGTCCCCTATATTCTACATTTAAGACTCTGAGTTTACATTTTCCAGGGGACTCAAATTTGTGAAATCATACAGTATCTAACATTTTGTGTCTGGCTTATTTCCTCAGCATTATGTCCTCAGCCTTATCCATCTTGTCATGTGCTTCACTGCTTCATTTCTTCTAACTGCTGCATAATATTCCATCATATGCATATGCCACATTTTGCTTATTCACTCGTCTGTTGATGAACACTTGGATTTTTACATCTTTGCAATTGTAAATAGTACCACCATGAACATGGGTGTGCAAATGTCTGCTTTTCAAGAATACTTTCAGCTCTTCTGGGTATATACAGAGTAGTGGTATTGCCAGGTTGTAGGGCAGCTTAATATTTAGTTTTCTAAGGAACCAGCAAACTCTCTACCACAGTGCCTGTATCATTATACATTCCCACCAGCAGTGAATACATTTCTTCATTTCTAATTTCTCCATATCCTCTCCAACATTTGTAGTTTTCTGTTTAATGGTAGCCATTCTTGTAGGTGTAAGACGGTATCTCATTGTGGTTTTACTTTGCATTTCCCTTATAGCTAATGAAGATGAACATCTTTTCATGTGCTTTTTAGTCATCTGTATTTCCTCATTGGAAAAATGTCTATTCATATCTTTTGCCCATTTTATAACTGGGTTGTTTGTCTTTTTGTTGTTGAATTGTATGATTTCTTTATATATATGCTGGATATCAAACCCTTATCAGATATATACCTTCCAAATATTTTCTCCCATTGAGTTGTCTGCCTATTCACCTTTTTTGATAAGGTCCTTTGAGGCACAGAAGCATTTGATTTTAAGGAGTTCCCATTTATTTATTTATTTATTTGTTGGCAACTGTCATTCTTTGCAATGTCTTAAAAGATTTCACCTGCTGAAATTTTTTCCCTATGTGCTGGTTTGAAAGGATATATGCCCCCTAAGAAAGTCATGTTTTAATATAAATTCCATTTCGTAAAGGTAGAATAATCTCTATTCAATACTGTATGTTTCAAACTGTAATGAGATCATCTCCCTGGTTGATGTGATTTAGTTAAGAATGGTTGTTAAACTGGATTAGGGGATGACATGTCTCCACCCATTTGAGTGGGTCTTGATTAGTTTCTGAAGTCCTATAAAAGAGGAAACATTTTGGAGAATGAGAGACTCAGAGAGGGCAGAGAATGCTGCAGCACCACGAAGCAGAGAGTCCACCAGCCAGTGACCTTTGGAGATGAAGAAGGAAAATGCCTCCCGGGGAGCTTCATGAAATAGGAAGCCAGGAGAGAAAGCTAGCAGATGACGCCGTATTTGCCATGTGCCCTTCCAGCGGAGAGAGAAACCCTGACCGTGTTCACCATGTGTCTTTCCATATGAGAGAGAAACCCTGAACTTCATCGGCCTTCTTGAACCAAGGTATCTTTCCCTGGATGCCTTAGATTGGACATTTCTGTAGACTTGTTTTAACTGGGACATTTTCTCAGACTTAGAACTGTAATCTAGCAACTCATTAAATTCCCCTTTTAAAAGCCATTCCGTTTCTGGTATATTGCATTCCGGCAGCTAGCAAACTAGAACATCCTACTTGCATTTTCTACTAATGATAAATATCTTTTTTGATGAAGGAGTACTTACACATATAAGCACTGGTTTTGTCCCCCCAAAAATCTCAATGTTTTTCACGGCATCCACTTGGCACAAAAACACTGGTAGGTGCATAAATTGGTTCAATCTCAAGGGGCACAATTTGGCAATAGCTTGTGAATTAAAAATATACAAAGCCTTTGACTTAGCAGTTTTACATTTGGAATTTTATCCATATGTAAGAAATGATGTATAAATGGATATTTTCTGCAATAGTATTAATGACAAAAGCAACAGACTGAAAATTAGGTAAATATTTATGAAAACAAGACAAACACATTTACAATCTATATAGCTCCTCCTAGCTTGCCAGGTCTGCTATGACAAATGCCATAGACCGGTTGACTGAAGCAAGAGGAATTATTGCCTCATAGTTTTGGAGGCAAGGAGAGCAAAATCAAGGTATCACAGGCCATGCTTTCTCCAAATTCTATGTAGCATTTCTGGTGGTGGCCTGCTGACAGTCCATATCTCAGACTGACTCTGTCGCGCAGCCATCTGTCTTCTTCTGTCTCCTACAACCACTACATCCAATTTCCTCTGCTGATGGGGACTCCAGCGATGCTGGATTAAGGACCTTCCTAATTCAGTTTGACCTCATCTTAATAGGATCTTCAAAGATCCTATTTACAAATGAATTCAAAGGATCAGGGATCTGAACTTCTCTTTGTGGGGAACATGATTCAATTCACAAAAAGTCCTAAAAAATTAAAAAGCAATGAAGACAAAATTCCTCATCAACACTAAATTTATAATTTAGCAGGAGAAAGATAAGTAAATTTATAGTACTGCAGATAGAGTAAGTACTGATAAGGAATAATCCCCAAGACAGAGTAAGTAGGGAAAAAAGTTCTGTATGTACTGTATGCTATCATTAATGTTTAAAACATATATATGTATATGTTTATATTTGTAAAGACTATCTTTGAAAGGATACAGTGGTTAACGGAGAGAAATTTGTGGGAGAGAGACTTCACTGGATATAGTCTTGTGAACCACATACATTGCCCATTCAGAACAACTTTTAAAGGCACATTTTGTATTATGCATTTACAACCTGGATAATCTGAAAAGAAGTCTCCCCCCTCCCCCTTTTTGGGTCTGATGGCATTGCCATAATTCTAGGAAGATAAATATCTCATAAAGTTACATACACCAGGAATGAATACTAAAAAAATAATTTCAATTAGAATAATTTGAATTGAAATATAGATAGATAAATTTTAAATGTATGGTATACTTATACTAAACATTTAAGTATAGTTATGATAATAAGTTTTATAGCCATTCTGATACTTTGTGATTTATAGCCATTCTGCTTTTGTGGAGACTCAGGGCCAGGCTCCCCTTCCATGTTGAGTAAGTTCCTGCACGTAGCTGCCTACATGACTGTGACAGAAGCTAAAGGTCAACAGGCCTCCTCGGGGAGGAAAGAATGTACAGATGGTATCATAAACCACTTATCTTTAAAGCATTAAATTTCCTCTCCCAATATGTTGATAACAAACCTCCAAACCCCTGTGTCATGAGACCCTGCTGAAACTCTGTTCTCATACCCTATGGAATGTCCTTGTCCTAAACCCTTTTAAGTTGCCCCTTTGCACCCGCCACCTTTGTAGAGCGCTGCTTTCATATTTTCCAGATGATCACCACTGGGAAAGATCTCCTGGTTGTAAGTCCTAATAAAACTCATGTCTAACTCTGAATCAGATGTGTTCTTTGGTCTTGGGGCTGCACCAACTCGAGCCCTTTAAGAGCTTGCTTGGAATAGCTTTTATTTAAGTGTTGGAAACACTTAAGGGGATCTGATACAGTAGATTTGTTATTTTAATGAAAATGTGATTTAATACATTTATCAATGTTAAGGCATTTAAAGGTATGGCAACACTTTGCTAAGTCCATAAGTTTTATTATTTTTTTCATTGCTTAGTTTTTTTTTAATGGAATTTTATTGAGATATATTCACATACCATATGTTAGAAATGAAATGGCTTTTAAAAAGGGGATATATTCAGTTGCAAGTTTACAGTTCTAAGACCATGAAAATGTCCAAACTAGGGCATCCAGGAAAAGATACCTAGATTCAAAAAAAGCTGATGGGTCCAGAACACCTGTGTTAGCTGGAAAGGCACATGGCAATGTATGCTAGCTTTCTTTTCTCATTTCATAAGACTTCCCTAGGGGCATTTCCCTTCTGCATCTCCAAAGGTCTCTGGCTGTGTGGGCTCTGTTGGCTCTAAGCCTTTTCCAAAATGGTTCCCTCTTAAGGGCTCCAGTAAGCAATCCCATCTTGATTGGGTAGAGGCACATCTCCATAAAAACCACCTAAGCAAAAGTTATCACCCACATTTGGGTGGGCCACATCTGTATGGAAACAATAAAAAAGGTCCCACCCAGCAAAATTGAATAAGGATTAAAGAACATGGCCTTTCTAGGGTACACGACATCTTCAAACCAGCACACCATATAATCATCCAAAGTGTACAATCAATGTTTCAACTGCTTAGTTTTAAAACTAAATTAAATTTTTTATTGAGATTAAAGTCACATAATATAAATTTAACCATTTAAATGTTCTAACATATACAAAGAATATGTATTTTTAAGTATATTTAAAATGTTGTGTAAGGTGCACGGGTGGTTCAGTGGTAGAATGCATGCCTTCCATGCGGGAGACATGGGTTTGATTCCTGGACCATGTACCACCCCCCCAAAAATGTTGTGCAATCATCACCACTATCTAAGTATAAAAAGTTTCTGTCATCCTAAAGGGAAAACCCATTTTTTTTATAAGCCACTCCAGTATTCCCCAGCACCCTCCCCATGGCCATGACTAACCTTTTTGTCTCTTTATATTTGCTTATCTGGACATTTCATGTAAATGAAATCATAATATGTGACGTGACCTTTTGAGTCTGGCTTCTTAAGCTTAATACTGTCAAGATTCATTTCTGATGTACTATGTAATAGCACTTCATTTCCTTTTAATCATAAATATTCCATTATATGGATAGTTTTATTTTAATAATTGTGGAAACAATGATTTAATTTTTAAAGTAATATTAGGATTTATATAATAAATAAATTTGGTATTTATCAAAAATAAAGTTAAATGTTTTCCAATCACAAAAGTCTTATTAATAAGGTAAACTATACAACATATTCGGAGGAAGCTGCTGGTTATGACATATACATTACTCCATAAATACATACTAAGTACTACTATGTACAGAAGCTGTTCTAGGTGTTGTGAGCAAACAAAAACCCCTACCCTCGTGGTACTTTGAATGCCTACTCTATGCTGGCAACAAAAGAGATCAAAATCTTCATGGAACTTAATGTTTTAGTACGGGGAAAGAGAAAATAAACACATAAATGTGGTGTTTTGGGGGTACATTTATGTGGGAAGGGGCAAAAGTGGGTAGGAGGTAGTCCAGTGATGTTTAATATCCTGGATTGAGAATGCTTCATAAAAACTCCGGTATTTGAGTGGAAACCTGAAGGCAGGAAGCATTAAGTTGCTTTTTTTTTATCTTCTCTTCATTGACTATATATATCTAAGTGTGATAATAACACACCTACTTTTTCGTATCCTCCTTTTCCACTGACTAGATTTTTTTTAATTTTTTTATTTAATTTTTTTAAATACCAAAAAACACCAAACAAATGCAAACATTCATACTTTGATCATTCCATTCTACATATATAATCAGTAATTCACAATATCATCACACAGTTGCATATCCATCATCATGACCATCTCCTGGAACATCTGCATCCAGTCAGAAAAAGAAAAAAAACTCATACATACCATACCCCTTACCCCTCCCCCTCACCAATCACCAGCATATTAAACTAAATTTATTTTAATATTTATTCCCCCTATTATTTATTTATTAAAAAAAATAACAAACTAAAACATTGACATGTGATCATTCCGTTCTACATATATAATCAGTAATTCACAATATCATCACACAGTTGCATATCCATCATCATGACCATCTCCTGGAATATCTGCATCCATTCAGAAAAAGAAACAAAAAAAAAACAGAAAAAAAATTCATACCCCTCCCCCTCACCAATCACCAGCATTTTTAACTAAATTTATTTTAATATTTGTTCCCCCATTATTTATTTACTAAAAAAATTAACAACAAACTAAAACATTGACATGTGATCATTCCATTCTACATATATAATCAGTAATTCACAATATCATCACTTAGTTGCATATTCATCATTTCTTCGAATATTTGCATCAATTCAGAAAAAGAAATAAAAAGACAGCAGAAAAAGAAATAAAATGAAAACAGAAAAGAAAAAAAAGATTATACCTACCATACCCCTTACCCCTCGCTTTCATTGATCACTAGCATTTCAAATTAAATTTATTTTACATTTGTTCCCCCTATTATTTATTTTTATTCCATATGTTCTACTCATTTATTGACAAGGTAGATAAAAGGAGCATCAGACACAAGGTTTTCACAATCACACAGTCACATTGTGAAAGCTATATCATTATTCAATCATCATCAAGAAACATGGCTACTGGAATACAGCTCTACATTTTCAGGCAGTTCCCTCCAGCCTCTCCATTACATCTTTTAGTAGTTTAAATATATCATCCCACTGTCTTCTTGCCTCCATGGTTTCTGCTGAGAAATCTACACATAGTCTTATTGGGTTTCCCTTGTATGTGATGGATTGCTTTTCTCTTGCTGCTTTCAAGATCCTCTCTTTCTCTTTGAACTCTGACATTCTGACTAGTAAGTGTCTTGGAGAACGTCTATTTGGGTCTATTCTCTTTGGGGTGCGCTGAACTTCTTGGATCTGTAATTTTAGGTCTTTCATAAGAGTTGGGAAATTTTCAGTGATAATTTCTTCCATTAGTTTTTCTCCTCCTTTTCCCTTCTCTTCTCCTTCCGGGACACCCACAACACATGTATTTGTGCACTTCATATTATCATTTAGTTCCCTGAGTCCCTGCTTATATTTTTTCATTTTTTTCCCTATAGTTTCTGTATCTTGTCAGATTTCAGATGTTCTGTCCTCCAGTTCACTAATCCTAACTTCTGTCTCTTGAAATCTACCATTGTAGGTTTCCATTGTTTTTTTCATCTCTTCTACTGTACCTTTCATCCCCATAAGTTCCGTGATTTGTTTTTTCAGACTTTCCATTTCTTCTTTTTGTTCATTCCTTGCCTTCTTCATATCCTTCCTCAATTCACTGATGTGGTTTTTGATGAGGTTTTCCATGTCTGTTCGTACATTCTCAATTAGTTGTTTCAGCTCTCGTATCTCATTTGAACTATTGGTTTGTCTCTTTGACTGGGCCATATCTTCAATTTTCCTGGTGTGATTTGTTATTTTTTGCTGGCATCTAGACATTTAATTACCTTAATTAGTTTATTCTGGAGATTGCTTTCACTTTTCACTAATTACCTTAATTAGTTTATTATGGAGATTGCTAAGATGAATTTGTTGTCTCTCTGTTCTTTGACCTTCAGTTCAGCTTTTTCCGGACCTCTAGCTTAGGTTTTGTTTAACAGAGGATAATTTTTCAGTTCTTGTTTTCTTGTTTCTTACCCTGCTTGTATGGTGCCTTTTCCCTCGCCACCCTTAGGAGGGTTTACGTAGGTATTATAGACTCCAGCTGGGTTTTCTCGGACTAAACTGGCCTCCTATCAGGGGGAAGGGGTCACCTGCATCCGTTTTCCCCGAGGGCGAGACCCAGCAGGTTAAAAGACTTTCCTGTGAAGTCTCTGGGCTCTGTTTTTCTTATCCTGCCCAGTATGTGGCGTGTCTGCCTGCGGGTTGCACCAGCAAAAGATGTTGCGGCACTTTTAACTTTGGAAGACTGTCCCTGCTGGGGGCATGGTGGAGACAGAGGAGAGGTTATAGGCTGATTTTAATGGCTTCAAATTGCCAAGCCCTGGGGTCTGAATTCCTTGAGAGAGGGATTCCACCTGAGTTGGGCTTCACCCCTCCCCTGGGGAATGCACAGGTGGGAGACAGCCCTGAAAACAGCCTGTTTCTGCCTATGCCTGAGGCAGTTGCAGCCTGAGAAGTCCCGCTGCTGAATCCAGAGGCTGCCAAGTCTCCGTAGAAACACAGCCACTAAAACCTGTTTCCTCCCCCTTTCCTTTTTCTGTGAGCCCAATGAGCGAACGCCACTTGACCAGGTTTAGAATCTCTTTCCTTTTCCTCTGGGAAGCCACCTGTGGGGGACGGACGCCAGGCGCCGTGGCTTGGGGAACTCATGGTTTTGGGGAGGCTTGCAGCCGGTCCAGCTGGTCCAGACTGGGGTACGCTGTGTGTTTGGTCACTGATGTGGCTCCGGGAGCTGTTCTGTACTGTTTCTGGTTATTTAGTAGTTGTTCTGGAGGACAAACTAAAACGCGCACATTGCTAAGCCACTATCTTGACTCCTCTCCATTACATCTTGAATAACAAGGTGATACCTACTTAATGCGTAAGGATAACCTCCAGGATAACCTCTCAACTCTGTTTGGAATCTCTCAGCCATTGCCACTTTGTCTCATTTCACTCTTCCCCCTTTTGGTCGAGAAGGTTTTCTCAATCCCTTGATGCTAAGTCTCAGCTCATTCTAGGGTCTTAGGCCTAATTTTATGTAGGCTTGACCTATCCTTTGTGGGGTTAAGTTTCATATGAACAAACCCCAAGACTGGGAGCTCAGCTATAGCTTTGGTTGTCCACACGGCTTGTGAGAATATCAAGAATTCAACTTGGGGAAGTTGAATTTTCCCCCTTTCTCACCATTCCCTGAAGGGGACTTTGCAAATACATTTTTATTCACTGTTCAGATCACTCTGGGATTTATTGGGGCATCACTCTGATCCAATTAGCTTTTTAGTTCCCAAGTCTTAATGATTACCAGACAACCAAGACAGCATAAAGGAAACAAATGGAAAAGAAAAGAAAAAAGAGCATATAGGGGATCAGTCCAGAAGGCCAATGTTTTTTTTTCTCAATGAAACATTAAAAATTTTATTGAAAAGTAAAAAACAGTGCTGTTGCAGTAACTTAGTTAGCTCAAAGCAAAGAAATGATAGCTAATATTAACTTTCCAACTTTCTCACAGGCATAACTTTTTTAAATTTGGTATAGGTAATTTTTAATCTTTTTTTGAAAAAGTTATACGTGCTTTTATGAGGATTTAATAGTCCTTCAAGACCCGTTAAAAGAAGATTCTCTTCTACCCCAAACTCCCATTCAGTACTCTAAGTAACATACTTTGATTACCAGCCCTTGATTTTTCAACTTCCAACAGGTAAAGAGGAGAACTATCTCCTCCACCATCCTTACCCATCTTTTCCAAATCACTGATCCTTCCAGTAGTTTTGTTGTCATTTTGATTAAAACAATATTGGGTATTTACATGAATATTATTCATAATTGAACAACGCAGTATACTATAAATACTTTCCTATGCTGATAAACCTTTTCGCTTTCTCTGGAGTTAATAAGTTTCACCTTTGCTTAGCTCACTATTACCATTAATTCAACTCCAATCTCCCCCCTTGCCCCCTATATAACTCTCCTCTCAAAACACTGAAACATATTGACTATCAGAAGGTCAATGTTTGAATAACAGGAAGTCTAGAAAAAGAGAAGAGGAAACAGAAGGAGAAAAAACTATTAACAAAATAATTCAAGAATATTTCCCAAAGATTAAGACCATAATGACCACTGAAGTTAGAAGAAAATGAAGCAAAGCACTAAATTATGAGGGAATTTTCTTTTTCTAACCCAGAATTTTATAGCCAGCTAAATGTCCAAATAACTATGTGGATAGAAAAAATTTTTTTCCTAGATGTAAGGACTCAAAATTATGCATTCTTCCACAGAAAAAAAACTAGAGAATTTGAGCCCAGGATCCAAGTCAAAGATAGGATTTGGGAATTCACAGGAGGGCCCCAGAATGCTGGCCCTGGAGAGCAGCTAATTTGGATTGGAGCAGTTAAGAAAATTGCAGAAGTAATGCTGACAAGAGGTACTTGAAAGTACTGAGGGGAAATTTATACAGTTGGAGAGAGTTTGGAAATAAAGGAGGAGTACATAGAAAAAATCAGCATCTGAACCAAAAGGCAATCAATAACAGCAAGAAAAGCAAAATTTTGTGCAAGAGAAAAAAAAAATCAATAACTTATATGCTGCCAAGAATAATATTCACAAAGTGTTAACGCTGAATATTTATCTAAGAAAATCATGATGTGATGAGATTGGGAGGATACCCGATCTGAAGTATGCAAGTAAACTGGGGAAGGGAATGAAAGATTAGTATAAATATGTGTGTGTGTGTATTTTGATGCCCTGGGAGTGGTTTCTGTGCACCCGAAAATGTATCTAGAGGCTTCTTTGAAAATAAATATTTGATTTCTAAAAATTATAAAAACCAAACCTTTAGCCCTTCCTTAAGGCTTTCAAGTTTCACTTTCAAATATTCTCTTTAAAAAATCTAGAAAGTTTCAAAATTACTTTTCATGTCCTCTGAATGATACCAGATTCTACTGACTAATTTAACTAAACATCTTCATACATGTCAAAGAGCTTTGCAAAGTACTTTGCTCATATCTATTAACAAATAAGGCCTTCCCAACTACTAAATAATACCTACATATCAAATTAATATTATTAATGTGGTGGACCTTAAGTTCTCTTCAGCGGTCCAATGCTAATTGTAAATTAAGATTTCATCTTATAGCCACAAATCTATATCAACTACTTAACTGCATATTTTAAATTGGAGTTGCAACACTGCCTCTTTAATAGCCTTCTTATCTAAAATATTACAAGAACATAAAACATCATATGTATGATTTCTTTTCTTTTAACTGCTTTGAAGTATAACTGAAGTACAATTAACAGCACATATTAAGAAGTGTGCAATTTAATCATTTTTGACACATATAAATACAACCATGAAACCATCACAGCAGTTGAGATACCACACATTCCCATCTTCCATAAGAGTTTCCTAGTGCAGAGGTTTTCAATCCATGTCTCCTTCCATCCCTGACCCCAGGCAACCACTCACCTGTAGGCTTGCATATTCTAGGATTTTATTTAAATGGCAGATTCCTTTTTAACACAATTAGTATTACTACGTTTTTATTCTTATATATTATATATTCAATACTGAAACTTTAAGGGCATGAAAGATCTTTATTCATACAAAAAGTTGAACATGTTTAGAACTGCCAATATCCTCTATGCTGTGAAACAATGGTATCAGTCCTATAGCCTTATAGTAAAAGAAACGCATCTGATCAGAGATTTTCACTGGGATGCTTCCTGGAGTGTTGGTGACACCGATGGGACCTCAAATTTCGATTTATAATTGCTATGGCAGTGCTGGTGTTACCTCACCACCTCCAGAGGAGGTGGTTACTGAGCCCAGATCCTTGAGTTTATATTGTACACTCATCTAGTTGTTCCACCTACCCACAGAAGTCTACCACTCCATCCTGTGATCGTTTGAATGAATTTATGTATAAATACTTATCTACTTAGGTCTCTGCTTAAGTCTGACCCTAAAACATCCACAGCTTTTCCTGCACTCCCACCAACAGTACAGGAAGGAGGCCTCTGAATTCTGATGACCTCTCACCACTGGGTCTGATAAGTACTTCCCAACTACTGACTCCGGAGCTATAGTTTCACCTTCCTGAGTGAGTGGTTAACTGATAATGCCTTAAGCTGGAGAGGAAACTCAAGAAATGGAAATATTTAGCGTTATTTAGAGAACTGAGGTGTCAAAAAAGGCTTCAAGTCGACCTTCCTGGTGTCCAAATTACTTGGACCGTCTGCTACTGGGTGTTTGTGTGGCCGTATTTAAGGCTTACCTGTGCTCAACTGGTCTCTAAATGTTACTGGAGAAGCTGGACAGTGGTGGTCCCTGGGGCCGGTACTCGGTGGCAACGGTTCAGGAGAAAAGGGAGACTTGCCTTTAACCTTTGGACATTGTTTTTACTGCTTAAATTTTTGCTTTTTCCAGCTTCTTGAATTAGGTTTTCCAATAAAATTATGTCAACCTCTCAGGAATGAGCTGATCCCACGGGAACTGTCTGAGTAGCACCGGATCTCCACAAATACCACTTTGCTTCACTCTGAAATATTTTCTCCATTTTCGCTCTTCTCTACCTTTCTGAGTCCACGGTTATGTCCACCGTGTGCGCCTGAGAATCGAGGTGGGGACCTGTGCTGGCTCCTAAAACTCGCAGCTCCAGCTGGCAACTTCCAGCTGGCTGCTAAAACTCGCAGCTCGGCTTTCCTTTCCCGCGGCTCTGGGAAGAGGGCGAGTTTCCAGACCGAATGGCCCCACGGAGAGCGCACGCGGAACCTGGCGAGCTTCACCACGTGACCGCTCCGGGGCTCCCAGCCCGCGCGGCCCGAGACCTGAGGCACGCCAGCCGCAGCCGCCGCGGGCCGCTCCAGCTCCCTCGCACGGCCGCGGAAAGATACGGGCTGCTGGAATTAGGGTCCAATGGGAAGGGCGCGGGGTGGGGAGGGGCTTGCCAAAAGCCCTTGATTTAAGGCCCAGGCCCAGGCTCAGCTTCCGCGGCCCATCCCCGAGTGCTGCCCTTCGGTTCTCCCTCCCGCGCTCGCTGCCCGCGAGGCCGGCCGCAGCATGGCTGCTCCCAAGCAATTTCCGACGCTCGTGCAGCTGGAGCAGGGAGAAGGACAGCGTTTCGAGCAGCTCGGTAATTTCGGCAACCCGCCCTACTGGTTCCACCCTGAGTTCCTGAAGAATCCACGAGCAGTTCACGTCGAGGCCTGGCTTGTAGAAGAGATCTTCGGTGAGTAGGCTTGGGTGTGGCCGCCATAATGCCCTCCTCCCCATTCATTCCCCCCCACACACACACACAATCCGGCCCGGCCCTGGGAAAGCCCGTCCAGTGCTCTTGGCCCCCAAGCCTGTGCCCCCATGGTCTCCCTCGCCCCCCTTCCCCTCAAGTCCCCAGGAGCCACCCTGCTCCTCACGGCTTCTCTGCTCCCTGCGCAGGCCGGGGCGGAGAGCACATCCCGCACGTCGAGTGTGCGAGCCAGACCCTGCTTCACGTGAACCGGTGGGACCCCGGCGGCGAGGCCGAGATTTTGATATTTGGACGGCCTTATTACCAGCACGACGTAGCCAGATTGGTCATGAATTTAGCAGATTATCACCGCCAACTCCGGGCTCAAAGTACGTGGCTGGGGAGCAGAGAGGGGTGCCCCGGACATTTTCTGGGTTCCTTGGGAGGGATCTTGATAGTCCCCCGCGGCCCAGACAGCGGTTTCCCCCTCCCACTGGATCCGGGAGAGGATTTCCTCTTGGCAAGGAATCGGGAATACCAAATTGGGCCCCAGTTCTGAGATTCCGTGGTAGACTCCAGATTAGGAACAGCTCACGGCTCCCGTCTTCGTTGCACGTATGGATGACTGGACTTTTGGGGAGGGGGAATGGGGGCGTAGGGGCACCCTCCTCATGCTGCTTGTCTTCCAGGCCCAGAGAAGGCCCCTGCCGAGGAGGCCGGGAAGCAGCAGTCTGGAGAAGCGGCCGCCCAGGAGATCGGGAAGCAGCAGCCTCAGAAGGCACCTGCCCAAGACTCAGTTACCAGATTGTGATGGCAGCTCGGCCCCGGGAAGGGAGACAAGCAAAAATTAAACTGAAAGCCTGTTCTTGAGACCTGTTATTCTAGGTCCTGCTTCGGCCCTAGAAATTAGGGAAATGGTGTAGGTGTGACCTCCCCAGTGTTGAACGTTTGCGAACCCGAATCTAAAGAGTTCTAATAAAGAATCAAATTTCCCTAAGCGTCTTTTAATTAGAAGGTAGAAGAAGAGGGGGAGGTACCCTCCCCCAGCACTCAAGTTCTGCTCTGTGCCACTATCAGAGGCAGGTGCGACCTTTTAGTTCCTGGCCACCTCTGCCGTCATGCACCTCTCCTGCTTGTGATTTTTAACAGTATGCAGCTGGCGCTGCTTGGATACAAGGCCTCTAGGGTGTACTGAGTCAGTCCTTGCTGTGAAACCCAAGTCCCAGTTGCCCCCAGCAGCTCGTGGTTCTACTCGAGGAAATTTGAAATGGTAAAAACCTGATTGCAATCTCTGCCCTGAGGCTGGGGCCCTGCTGGACTGGGAAGACCCACCCGGGCGTACCATGGTATGGCAAGTAACTTCCTAGCCCTGGCACCTGACCTGGTGGGTGAAATTGTGGGCGAAAGAGCCAGGGCTGCCCCATTGACTTCGTTAATTAAGTCTTGCCGGGGTTACCATAACTTGCCTTAGGCTTGAGGTGAGCGAGACAGTACTAGCGACCTTTCCCTCGGTTGCTGCTGTAGCAAGGAGCAGACTTGCTAACCCCTGGCTTGCTTCTCGGGTCCCAACTGCCACCCAGGCTCCGAGCCAGCTAGGACGCTGGTCCTGAGCCTTTGGGTAAATCTAGAAGGATACAGACTGTTAAAAATTGGGTGCTGAGATTAAGCAGCACGCATTAGTCTCGGGTGTCAGGAACACAATTTCAAAAAGATGTTTGATGGAAACAGCCAGTATCCATCAAACGTTGCATGGGTAATCAAAATGTGATATACAGTGGAACATTTATGCTGCTGTAAGAAGGAATGCAGTCCTGAAGCATGCGGAAACGTAAATGGATCTTGAGGACATTATGTTGAATGAAATAAGTCAAATGCAAAAGGACAAAGGTTTGTTCTCACTGATATGAACTAATTATAATAGGTAAACTTATAGAGTTGAACTTAGAAATAGGTTACTAGAAAATAGGTTGAATTTAAATGTTTGGAAACAGACAATAGGAGCACAAAATGGTGAATGTAATTAACAGCATTGAATTGTGTGTGATTGTGGTTAAAAAGGCAAGTTTTAGGGTTGTATATGTCACTGGAAGGAAAGCTAGAGGATAAAACATGGGACTGTGCAACACAGTGAACCCTGTGGTGGACAATAATGTGGTTAATAGGACAAAAAATGATCTCACGTAAACTGGGACAATGTACATCACTACTACAAGGAGTAAGTGATATGTGGGAAAAATTACACCTATTGCAAACTATGGACTGTAGTTAGTAATATTTTAACATTTGCTCATCAACAGTGACAAATGGATCACACCAAGGCTAAAGGTCAATAATAGGGATAAGAGGTATGGTATGTTTTGGGCTTTTTTGCAATGACAATGTTCTAAAATTATGGAGATGAATGAACAACCATATAATGATACTGTGAACCATTGATTGTACTTTTTTTTCTTTCTTTTTTTTTTTTTTGAACAAGGGCAGGCACCGGGAATCAAACCTGGGTCCTCAGGCATGGCAGGCAAGCATTCTTGCCTGCTGAGCCACCGTGGCCCACCCTTGATTGTACATTTTGGATAGGTTATATGATATGGGAATATATCTCAAGTGCTTATAAAAAAAAAACTGAAAACTAGGGGAATGGTATATCCATCATAGACACTTTTGTCACCACCAATAAATGGTCCTTCCAGTTTTTTTTAAACTTTTTTTATTGTATGGTATGACATATATACAAAGCAAAAAAATAAAAAAGCAATAGTTTTCAAAGCACTCTTCAAAAAGTGGTTATAGGACAGATTCCAGAGTTTGTCATGGGCTACCCTATGATCCTCTCATATTTTTCCTTCTATGCTCCAGAATATATGAGACTAGAGGGTTTAAATGTTTTTTTATCCTCACAATCGACTTTCTTTCCTTTCTCTATTTTTTTTCCACACTAAGAAAAATTATATTTTTTATTGATTTGATTGCTCTATTGTAGAGGGAAGGGTACAGGTTTGACCTTAAGGTTTTAAGAAAACCAATATGTGAATGATTATTTCCATTGTTTTAAGCTTCAGAGTAGAAGCTGAAATGGAATGCTAAAATCATGCAGCCAGATTGGAAATAGATTCTCATGTGCCGAATATATTCTGTCAGGTATGGTAAGCAAATAAGATCCCATAATTCTGGATTAAATAGCAAATACTCTTGGGTACCTTTCTTTATATAGTAGATGTATTTCTTTTTTTTTTTATTAATTAAAAAAAAATTAACTAACATTTAGAAATCATTCCATTCTACATATGCAATCAGTAATTCTTAATATCATCACATAGATTTATGATCATCATTTCTTAGTACATTTGCGTCGATTTAGAAAAAGAAATAGCAAGACAACATAAAAAGAAATAAAATGATAATATAGAGAAAAAAATAAAAATGAATAAAAAATATATATATAAAAACAAAAAGAAATGTAGCTCAGATGCAGCTTCATTCAGTGTTTTAACATAATTACATTACAATTAGGTAGTATTGTGCTGTCCATTTTTGAGTTTTTGTATCTAGTCCTGTTGCACAGTCTGTATCCCTTCAGCTCCAATTACCCATTATCTTACCTTGTTTCTAACTCCTGATGATCTCTGTTACCAATGACATATTCCAAGTTTATTCTCTAATGTCAGTTCACATCAGTGGGACCATACAGTATTTGTCCTTTAGTTTTTGGCTAGTCTCACTCAGCATAATGTTCTCTAGGTCCATCCATGTTATTACATGCTTCATAAGTTTATTCTGTCTTAAAGCTGCATAATATTCCATCATATGTATATACCACAGTTTGTTTAGCCACTCGTCTGTTGATGGACATTTTGGCTGTTCCCATCTCTTTGCAATTGTAAATAATGCTGCTATAAACATTGGTGTGCAAATGTCCGTTTGTGTCTTTGCCCTTAAGTCCTTTGAGTAGATACCTAGCAATGGTATTGCTGGGTCATATGGCAACTCTATATTCAGTTTTTTGAGGAACTGCCATACTGCCTTCCACAGTGGTTGCACCATTTGACATTCCCACCAACAGTGGATAAGTGTGCCTCTTTCTCCACATCCTCTCCAGCACTTGTCATTTTCTGTTTTGTTGATAATGGCCATTCTGGTGGGTGTGAGATGATATCTCATTGTGGTTTTGATTTGCATTTCTCTAATGGCCAGGGACATTGAGCATCTCTTCATGTCCCTTTTGGCCATTTGTATTTCCTCTTCTGAGAGGTGTCTGTTCAAGTCTTTTTCCCATTTTGTAATTGGGTTGGCTGTCTTTTTGTTGTTGAGTTGAATAATCTCTTTATAAATTCTGGATACTAGACCTTTATCTGATATGTCGTTTCCAAATATTGTCTCCCATTGTGTAGGCTGTCTTTCTACTTTCTTGATGAAGTTCTTTGATGCCCAAAAGTGTTTAATTTTGAGGAGCTCCCATTTATTTATTTCTTTCTTCAGTGCTCTTGCTTTAGGTTTAAGGTCCATAAAACCGCCTCCAATTGTAAGTTTCATAAGATATCTCCCTACATTTTCCTCTAACTGTTTTATGGTCTTAGACCTAATGTTTAGATCTTTGATCCATTTTGAGTTAACTTTTGTATAGGGTGTGAGATACGGGTCCTCTTTCATTCTTTTGCATATGGATATCCAGTTCTCTAGGCACCATTTATTGATGAGACTGTTCTGTCCCAGGTGAATTGGCTTGACGCCTTATCAAAGATCAAATGTCCATAGATGAGAGGGTCTATATCTGAGCACTCTATTCGATTCCGTTGGTCGATATATCTATCTTTATGCCAATACCATGCTGTTTTGACCACTGTGGCTTCATAATATGCCTTAAAGTCCGGCAGCTTGAGACCTCCAGCTTCGTTTTTTTTCCTCAAGATACTTTTAGCAATTCAGGGCACCCTGCCCTTCCAGATAAATTTGCTTATTGGTTTTTCTATTTCCGAAAAATAAGTTGTTGGGATTTTTTTTTTAATTTATTAATTAAAAAAAATTTAACAAACGAAATATAACATTAACATAGATAATCAGTAATTCACAATATCATCACTTAGTTGCATATTCATCATTTCTTAGAACATTTGCATCCATTCAGAAAAAGAAATAAAAAGACAATAGAAAAAGAAATAAAATGAAAACAGAAAAAGAAAAAAAGATTATACCTACCACTTAACAAAAACACTCCAAAAACTACGAATAGAAGAGGACTTCCTCAACACGATAAAGAGCATATATGAAAAGCCCACAGCCTACATCATACTCAGTGGTGAAAGAATGAAACATTCCCTCTAAGATCAGGAACAAGACAAGGATGTCCACTTTCACCACTCTTATGCAGCACTGTACTGGAAGTTCTAACTCCAGTGAAATTCCACTTCACACTCATTAAAACAGCTGTTATTTAGAAAAATGAAAAATAAAAAGTGTCAGCAAGGATGCGGAGAAATAGGAGCCCTTGTATGTTGTTGGTGAGGGTGTAAAATGGTGCAGACGCTGGAAATATTTTGGCAGTTCCTCAGAAAGCTAGACACAATGATACCATATAACAAAGCAACCTCACCTCTAGGCATATACCCAAAAGAACTGCAATCAGGGATTTGAACAAATATGTGTACACCAATGTCTACAGCAACATCACTTTAAACTGACAAAGGATTGAAGCAATACAAATGTCCATCAGCAATTGAATGGATAAACAAAATGCGGCATACACGTACCATGGAACACTGCTCAGCTGTAAAAAGAATGAAGGGTTGATACATGCTACCACATGGATAAAGCTTGAAGACATTATGTTGAAATAAGTTGTACACAAAAGACCAAACATTGCATGAGCCCAATGTAAATGAATTAGGCAGAAGAAGCATATTCATAAAGTCAGAAATTAGAATACAGGGGCAAAGGTGGGGTGGGAAATGGGGGGTGAATGCTTAATGAATACAAAGTTTCTACCTGGGGTGATGAAAATATTTTGGAAATGGATGGTGATGATGGTAGCACATTATGAATGTAATTAACACCCACTGAATTGTGTACTTAAAAGAGGTCAAAATGGGAAATTGTATGTTGTTTGAATGTAACCTGAAAAAAAATTTTTTTACTCCACAGAACTGCACAAAACAAAGGGTGAACCCCATTCACTATGGACTATAGTTGATATAATTATAATATTATTGGTTCCTTTTTTAAAATAGTTACCACATTAATGCAAAATGTTAATAACAGAAAACTGTGTATTTGAGAGGGCTGTGTATGGGAACTCTGTGTCCTGCATGATTTTTCTTTAAACCTAAGACTGCTCTAATAATTTTTTTTAACATTAAAAAAACTCACAGAATTCTGTATGCATCTTGACAGACTGATTCTAAAATATATACGGCAGCACAAAGAGCCTAGAATAGCCAAGACATTAGTTGTTGGGATTTTGATTGGTATTGCATTGAATCTGTAAATCAATTTAGGTAGGATTGACATCTTAACTATATTTAGTCTTCCAATCCATGAACACGGTATGCCCTTCCATCTATTTAGGTCTTTTGTGATTTCTTTTAACAGTTTTTTGTAGTTTTCTTTGTATAGGTTTTTTGTCTCTTTTGTTAAATTTATTCCTAAGTACTTTATTCTTTTAGTTGCAATTGTAAATGGAATTCGTTTCTTGATTTCCCCCTCAGCTTGTTCATTGCTAGTGTATAGAAACGCTACAGATTTTTGAATGTTGATCTTGTAACCTGCTACTTTGCTGTACACATTTACTAGCTCTAGTAGTTTTGTTGTGGATTTTTCCGGGTTTTTGACATATAGTATCATATCGTCTGCAAACAGTGATAGTTTTACTTCTTCCTTTCCAATTTTGATGCCTTGTATTTCTTTTTCTTGTCTAATTGCTCTGGCTAGAATCTCCAACACGATGTTGAATAATAGTGGTGATAATGGACATCCTTGTCTTGTTCCTGATCTTAGGGGGAAAGTTTTCAATTTTTCCCCATTGAGGATGATATTAGCTGTGGGTTTTTCATATATTCCCTCTATCATTTTAAGGAAGTTCCCTTGCATTCCTATCTTTTGAAGTGTTTTCAACAGGAAAGGATGTTGAATCTTGTCAAATGCCTTCTCTGCATCAATTGAGATGATCATGTGATTTTTCTGCTTTGATTTGTTGATATGGTGTATTACATTAATTGATTTTCTTATGTTGAACCATCCTTGCATACCTGGGATGAATCCTTCTTGGTCATGATGTATAATTCTTTAATGTGTTGCTGGATTCGATTTGCTAGAATTTTGTTGAGGATTTTTGCATCTATATTCATTAGAGAGATTGGTCTGTAGTTTTCTTTTTTTGTAATATCTTTGCCTGGTTTTGGTATGAGGGTGATGTTGGCTTCATAGAATGAATTAGGTAGTTTTCCCTCCGCTTCGATTTTTTTGAAGAGTTTGAGGAGAGTTGGTACTAATTCTTTCTGGAATGTTTGATAGAATTCACATGTGAAGCCGTCTGGTCCTCGACTTTTCTTTTTGGGAAGCTTTTGAATGACTGATTCAATTTCTTTACTTGTGATTGGTTTGTTGAGGTCATCTATTTCTTCTTGAGTCAAAGTTGGTTGTTCATGCCTTTCTAGGAAGTCGTCCATTTCATCTACATTGTTGTATTTATTAGCATAAAGTTGTTCATAGTATCCTGTTATTACCTCCTTTATTTCTATGAGGTCAGTGGTTATGGCTCCTCTTCCATTTCTGATCTTATTTATTTGCATCCTCTCTCTTCTTCTTTTTGTCAATCTTGCTAAGGGCCCATCAATCTTATTGATTTTCTCATAGAACCAACTTCTGGTCTTATTGATTTTCTCTATGGTTTTCATGTTCTCAATTTCATTTATTTCTGCTCTAATCTTTGTTATTTCTTTCCTTTTGCTTGCTTTGGGGTTAGTTTGCCGTTCTTTCTCCAGTTCTTCCAAGTGGACAGTTAACTCCTGCATTTTTGCCTTTTCTTCTTTTCTGATATAGGCGTTTAGGGCAATAAATTTCCCTCTTAGCACTGCCTTTGCTGCATCCCATAGGTTTTGATATGTTGTGTTTTCATTTGCATTCGCCTCGAGATATTTACTAATTTCTCTTGTAATTTCTTCCTTGACCCACTCGTTGTTTAAGAGTGTGTTGTTGAGCCTCCACGTATTTGTGAATTTTCTGGCACTCTGCCTATTATTGATTTCCAACTTCATTCCTTTTTGATCCGAGAAAGTGTTGTGTATGATTTCAATCTTTTTAAATTTGTCGAGACTTGCTTTGTGGCCCAGCATATGGTCTGTCTTTGAGAATGATCCATGAGCACTCGAGAAAAAGGTGTATCCTGCTTTTGTGGGGTATAATGTCCTATAAATGTCTGTTAAGTCTAGCTCATTTATTGTAATATTCAAGTTCTCTGTTTGTTTATTGATCCTCTGTCTAGATGTTCTGTCCATTGATGAGAGTGGTGAATTGAAGTCTCCAACTATTATGGTATAAGAGTCTATTTCCCTTTTCAGTGTTTGCAGTGTATTCCTCACATATTTTGGGGCATTCTGGTTCGGTGCATAAATATTTATGATTGTTATGTCTTCTTGTTGAATTGTTCCTTTTATTAGTAGATAGTGTCCTTCTTTGTCTCTTTTAACTGTTTTACATTTGAAGTCTAATTTGTTGGATATTAGTATAGCCACTCCTGCTCTTTTCTGGTTGCTATTTGCATGAAATATCTTTTCCCAACCTTTCACTTTCAACCTATGTTTATCTTTGGGTCTAAGATGTGTTTCCTGTAGACAGCATGTATAAGGATCCTGTTTTTTAACCCATTCTGCCAGTCTATGTCTTTTGATTGGGGAATTCAGTCCATTAACATTTAGTGTTATTACTGTTTGGATAATATTTTCCTCTAACATTTTGCCTTTTGTATTATATATATCATATCTGATTTTCCTTCTTTCTACACTCTTCTCCATACCTCTCTCTTCTGTCTTTTCGTATCTGACTCTAGTGCTCCCTTTAGTATTTCTTGCAGAGCTGGTCTCTTGGTCACAAATTCTCTCAGTGACTTTTTGTCTGAGAATGTTTTAATTTCTCCCTCATTTTTGAAGGACAATTTTGCTGGATATAGGAGTCTTGGTTGGCAGTTTTTCTCTTTTAGTACCTTAAATATATCATCCCACTGTCTTCTAGCTTCCATGGTTTCTGCTGAGAAATCTACACATAGTCTTATTGGGTTTCCCTTGTATGTGATGGATTGTTTTTCTCTTGCTGCTTTCAAGATCCTCTCTTTCTCTTTGACCTCTGACATTCTAACTAGTAAGTGCCTTGGAGAACGCCTATTTGGGTCTATTCTCTTTGGGGTGCACTGCACTTCTTGGATCTGTAATTTTAGGTCTTTCATAAGAGTTGGGAAATTTTCAGTGATAATTTCTTCCATTAGTTTTTCTCCTCCTTTTCCCTTCTCTTCTCCTTCTGGGACACCCACAACATGTATATTTGTGCGCTTCATATTATCATTCAATTCCCTGAGCCCCTGCTCAAATTTTTCCATTCTTTTCCCTATAGTTTCTGTTTCTTTTTGGAATTCAGATATTCCATCCTCCAGTTCACTAATTCTATCCTCTGTCTCTTGAAGTCTACCATTGTAGGTTTCCATTGCTTTTTTCATCTCTTCTACTGTGTTTTTCAATCCCATAAATTCTCTGATTTGTTTTTTCAGACTTTCCATTTCTTCTTTTTGTTGATCCCATGCCTTCTTCATGTCCTCCCTCAGTTTATTGATTTGGTTTTTGAAGAGGTTTTCCATTTCTGTTCGTATATTCAGAATTAGTTGTCTCAGCTCCTGTATCTCATTTGAGCTATTGGTTTGTTCCTTTGACTGGGCCATATCTTCAATTTTCCTGGTGTGATTTGTTATTTTTTGCTGGTGTCTGGGCATTTAATCAGATTTCCCTGTGTGTGGGACCCAGCAGGTTGAAAGACTTTCCTGTGAAGTCTCTGGGCTCTGTTTTTCTTATCCTGCCCAGTACGTGGTGCTTGTCTGTCTGCGGGTCCCACCAGCAAAAGATGTTGTAGCTCCTTTAACTTTGGAAGACTCTCGCTGCTGGGTGTGTGGTGGAGACAGAGGAAAGGTTGTAGGTTGGTTTTAATGGCTTCAAATTGTGAAGTCCTGGGATATGAATTCCTTGAGAGAGGAATTCCACCTGAGTTGCGTTTCACCCCTCCTGCAGGGAAGGTTCAGGTGGTAGAGAGCCCTAAAAGCAGCCTTTTTCTGCATTTGGGGCAGTTGTAACCTATGTAATCCCAGCGCTGAGCCCAGAGGCAACGAAGCCTCCATAGAAACAGCCACAGAAGGCTCTGTTTTGCCCCCTTTCGTCTTTTTCAGTTAGCCCAGTCGGCGACTTCCGCCTTGATCAGTTTCGCCTGAGCTGAGGGCCTATTTTTAGTAGTCAGAAGTTGTTCCTTAATGCCACTATTGGTGTTAGGTTGGGCTCAGTCTCTACTACTGTTGGAGACTCTTTCCTTTCCCTCCGGGAAGTCGCCTGTGGGGGAGGGTCGCCAGCCGCCGCGGCTTGGGGAACCGCTGTTCCGATGCTCCCAGCCAGCCCGGGAAGCCACGTGTGTGGAAGGGGCTGCGGTCGCCAGCCACCGCAGCTTGGGGGACCGCTGTTCCGAGGCTACCAGCCAGCCCGGGAAGCCGCGCCTGGGGGAGGGTCGCCGGCCGCCACAGCTTGGGGAACCGCTGTTCTTATGCTCCCAGCCAGCCCGGGAAGCCACGTGTGTGGAAAGGGCTGCAGTCGCCGGAAACTGCGGCTTTGGGGATTGCTGTTCCGAGGCTACCAGCCGGCCTGGGAAGCCGCGCGTGGGGGAGGGTCGCCGGCTGCCGCAGCTTGGGGAACCGCTGCTCCAAAGCTCCCAGCTGGCCCGGGAAGCCGTGTGTGGGAGGGCCGCCGTGGCTTGGAGAACCGTCGATCCAAGGTTTCCAGCCGGCCCAGGAAGCCACGTGTGTGGAAGGGGCTCTGGTCGCCGCGGCTTGGGGAACCCGATCCAAAGCTCCCAGCCAGCCCGGGAAGGAGGGAGGGAAGGGCTCCAGCCGCCAGCCACCTCGGCCTGGGGAAGCACACGCCTCTTGGGGACCTCACCGCAGCGGAGTCTCTTAGCCGGTCTAGCCGTTCCTGAATGGGGTGCGCTGTGTGTCTGGTCTCTGTCGTGGCTCCGGGAGCTGTTCTGTACTGTTTCTAGTTCTTTAGTAGTTGTTCTGGAGGAGGAACTAAGACCCGCGTGCCTTACTAAGCCACCATCTTTTCCCGAAAGTACCCCTTTCTCTTTTTGTGAACAATAACATATATACAAAAAAAGCTATAAATTTCAAAGCACAACACCACAGTTAGTTGTAGAACATATTTCAGACTTTGAAATGGGTTAATTGGTATGTTTAGTTCATTAACATTCAAAGTTATTACTGAAAAGTCATTTCTTGATCCCACCATCTTATCTTTTTTATTTTATTTCAGATCTATATATTCTTTTCCCTCTCTTTCTTTGTTTTATTTAAATTACCCTTAGTGGTATTCTTCAATTTTGTGTCCTCCTCCAGATCTCTCTCTCCTGTCTTTTTTTTCAGCTGGCAGAACTCCTTTTAGTATTTCTTGTACGGCCAGTCTCTTGTTGACAAATTTTTTCAGGACTTCTTTGTCTGTGAAAACTTGAATCTCGCCCTCAAGTTTGAAGGACAATTTGTCTGGGTATAGAATTCTTGGCAGGAAGTCTTTCTCTTTCAGGATCTTGAATATATCATACCACTGCCTTCTTACCTCCAGGGTGCTAGTTGAGTAGTCTGAACTCAGTCTCATTTGATTTCCCTTGTATGTACTAGATTGTTTTTCCCTTGCCACTTTCAGAATTTTCTGATTCTCTTCAACATTTGACAGACTGATTAGTATATGCCTCAGTGAAGGCCTATTTGGATTTATTCTGTTTGGAGTTCTTTGGGCTTCTTTGACTTGTGTATTTATGTCCTTTATAAGGACTGGGAAGTTTTCCCCCATTATATTCTCAACTACTCTTCCTAGCCCTTGACATCTCTCTTCTCCTTCTGGGACACCAATGATTCTTATATTTGTGTGCTTTGTTTTGTCTATCGTTTCCCTAACTTCCCATTCAGTTTTTTCCATCTTTTTTGCTATTTTCCGTTTGGAGTCTTGGAAGTCAATTATGCTGTCCTCTATATCACTTATTCTTTCTTCTGTCTCTACAAATCTGGTAGTGTATGCCTCTAGTATGTTTTTTATTTGGTCAACAGAGTCTTTAATCTCCATGATTTCCGCTGTTTTTCTATTTATTCTTTCAAATTCCTTTGTGCTCTTCTACTGTCTTCTTGATTTCCTTTGTGTCATTTGCTGTCCCACTTATTTTATTAAGTAGAGTTGTATGAACATCTTTGATTAGTTGTTCCAGCGTCTGTGTCTCCTCTGGTGTTTTAATTTGGTCATTAGGCAGGGCTATATCTGTCTACATTGTGATGTGCTTAGTGATCTGCTTTCTTCATTTTGCATGTAAATATTTTGTTTGATTTACTTTGGGAGTTGATTTCTTTCAGTAGTCTAAGGCCTTGTGTTTGTGGGATGGTTGTACAGCAGGGAGCAGGGCACAGGGTCAAGCATTCAGTACAGTGTTTTGTTTCAGGGCAGGTATGGGCACAGGTGGGCACCCAGCACATTCACAAGTGTTGGGAGGATGTAACTATGCAGGTGGACTGGTCTGGGGGGTGTGACTCTGGTGTGTGCTGTTCTAAGGTATGGGGTCCTTTTTGTGCATGCATAGAGCTGTGACAGCATGGATTAGGGGCAGATGTGACCCGGCTGCACAAGTCGGCACTTTCTCAGAGCTGGGAAGTGCGGCTGAGGCCTGTGCACATGTGCACTTCTAGGACTACTGTAAAGGGTGGTTCCCAGAGCTGAATGACATGATTGGGGGCCCGTGTGCATGCAAGGGCCTGGAAGTGCTGTAAAGGGATGCGCTGAGCTCAGGGAGGGCGGGGTGAGGCTGTGACACTATGGGCGTGGGGTGGTGTAGCCTAAGTATGGAGGTTAGTGCCCGCAACCTTTATGCCCTGGCAACAGCCTGCAGGGAACGAGGAGGGGAGGTAGTGCTCAAGAAGGGTGCAGGAGAGGTGGGTTGGGCTCACTTGGGGTAGGGGTGGGGTGCATGTATATGCACTGGGGGCTGGTGGGTTGGGGGCACCTGGAGCACAGGGAATGGGAGAGGGTGATGGGGTTCAGGTGCATGGAGTGTGGGGTGAGTCACCCGGTGAGGGTAGTGCACCCAAGTAATGCAGCCTGACTTAATTCCTATTCTTGGGCTCCCGTCTGTGCACTCCCACGGGCTCAGTGCCTCCTTGCCAGGCTCCAGCTTTCTGCCTCTCAGTTCCTTGTTCTCTGCAACCAGGGCTGCTGCATGTGCTGCAGAAGGCTCTCCCTCCTGAATTGCCCCCTCAGTCACCCTCCTGTCCCTTCTCTAACTTTTCCATGGAGCAGGGCTAATCTCGAGCTACTCTAGTCATCCATTTTCCTGAAAGTTCCCAGTCCCTCGTTTTTAATAAGCATTTCTCATTTTATAATAAGGGAAATCAAGGTATTTTTAAAAATCAAGTTTTAAAACTGAACTTAAATAAATGGCTAACTTCAGAAGAGGCAAAGAATTGCCTGGGTGGATTGAACTTTAAACATTTTACTTTCAAAAGTGATGCAGAATCAAATTGCTTTAAAAGAAGCTCTATCAGAGCAGAATTGAAGTTCAATATTGACACCCCCCACCCCCCACAAGTAGTATCCGCATGGCCAGAACATCAGACTCTCTCCTTTGCTTGAAAGTAATATTATTGAGCAGCATATAGGAAGCCAATGGAACATCTAGGAGTCTAACTATTCTGAAATTTGAACAAAAGTACTGTATACACATGCACAGACATGTCTGTGGAAGATTTTGTAATGTAAGAGGATCCTTGGTTGGAAGCTGAGAGAACCAAAATGGAGGATTGAACTTAAAAAAAAAAAGTCACTTAGGTTTGATGGCATTTAAGTAAAATAATATATAAAAAGGAAAGTTAATACAACTCAATTATTTTATTGTAAATCCTGCCAAAATATGAAACATTTATGATCATTGCATTCATGATTCCTCTCAAAGCAGGGCATTAACTAATTCCACCTGGGTTTTTATACCTTTAGGTCTGGACTCCTGAAGATGGGAGGAGACCAGTTATCTGCTCTACCTTAGGACAAGGTAAGGCAACATGTCTAAACCCACCTCCCTGAAATCATGCCATCAAGTTAAAGCAGCCTATCATGTGGGTTTTGCCATCAGAAACACTCATCAATTTTTGTGGGTGAAGTAAGATAATGCACCTAACGGTGATTGGCACATATTAAAAATTCAACTAATATCTGTTATCAGATTTTTATTGCATTTATGGATTTTTTTGTTTGCTTTTAATATTATAATTTGTGTTACATAATATACAACCAAGGATGATGGGCAATACTGCAATGGAAATGTTTAAAAATATATATTATACATGGCTCATGTCTTCCACACACCTTCGTGGAAATAAATTAGTGAGCACGGAGAAAACTGGCTGTGTGGCAGCCACAGTTGAGGGAGTATTAAGGCAGTATCTACAAGGGGGAAGAGTGGCAGAACAGCAAGCTAAGTCCTTAACTCTTCCCCTCCAATCACCCAGACAGGGAAGAAGGGAACCACTCATTCTTCCTAGACCTCGAAGCTATCTTCTGCCAGCTTCTTACATCTCCCTGCCATGCATACAATGTCCTAGTCCAAAGATCTTGCCTGTCAGGGATCTAGGTATGTCCTTTGGGCAGGGAGCTTTTCCCCAGTTCCTCAGGGCCAGAGAAGTTGAGCAACTGGCCACAATCACACAGCAAGTCAGCAACAAAAGCAGCTGTCTAACTGAGCCCAGGTAGAGGCTCTGCTAAAAAAAAAAAAAAAAAAAAAGAGGAGGTACCCATGTTCTAGAAGGGTAAGTCAAGGAGCCCAGGGTGGTAGGAGTAGGAAACCTGGCTTTGGGGCCCAGACAACAGAGGTGAGGATTTTGACCAGGTTGGGGATATGGGCTTAGATGGGGGTTAGTATGGCCTTATGGGCCCTGCAGGGGCCTTGTCTATTCTTGCCTCCCTTTGACATTGCTCGTCAGCTAACTAGGGTCTCTGTACTAGAAGAGGTAAGGGTAGGTAGGGACAGTGGGGAGTAGAGAGCTACACCCCAACACTATCTAGTTGGCAGCTGTCGGGTATGGTGCAGGGAGAGATGCTGCCCTTCCTAAACCAGCAGCCTCACTCCCTCCTCTCACTACTCCCCCTTCCAACTCCTTCCACCCAGGACAGGCTTCTAGAGAGTGGGCTGTAGGTATGTCTATTACATGCTTGCACCCTGTGAGTGGTATGCATAAGAATGGATACACCAGCAGCATGGAGGAATGGGGGTATGCACCTTGCCCTGGGATAAGAAGTTTATGGGCATAGGCACTTTCAATTGTCTTTACATGGAGATGGGTCTGTATTGCTCAGCCCGGGGTTGGGGCGTGGGCCCTGATCACCTCCTCCCTCTTCTTATTCAGCCACAGCTTTCCTGCTCCCACCCCAACAAGAGGCATTTATGGATTTTTAACACTTTGCATTTTCTTTCCATGCCTATTTACATTTCTCTAGGATTCACATAGGTATTTTGTTGGGAATGAGCTATCATTTTCCATTATATTTTACAACTGGTTGCTGAAATAGAGATAGACATTTACCACTCTCACAAACGAAGTTTTTTTCTGACTATAGATATCAAACATGGTCAATATTTATTTATTTTTTTAAATCAGAAAATATAGAAAATGTTGAGGAAGCCAGTATCACTCAGCCTCACCCAACATTGACTTCAAGTAACTTTCCATTCCTGTAAATATTTTTATATTAGTCTTCATGGTTTTTTTATGCAAACATTGATTTTAAAAAATGCACATCTTAAATGTGAAAAGATTCATCAAGCAATATAAAGGGAGCACACATCTTTTAACCAACTCCTAGAGAAATAAAAGAATATTACCAGCACTCTAGAGACCCCCATTTGTACACACACTCCCCTAAGTTACCTCCAAGGATAACTACTATTCTGACTTTAATATAAATGGAATCATTCAGTACTTACTCTTTTAAGTCTGGTCAGGCAAGTACTGGCCTGACTGTTGCTGCAAGGATATTTCATGGCTGGTTGAAAATGGGAAGGCTGGTGTATTAAATCATCAGTCAGTTGATTGCCTGTGGCTAATTACATCTACAATCAACTAAGACATGTCTCCACAATGAGATGATCCAATCAGCTGAAGGCTTTTTTTTTTGTATGCTTTAAGACAAGGTCACATTTCATTCTTTTCCACATCTGAGTATCCTATTATTGCAGCACCATTTATTATTAATATTTGTTTGCTTGTTTGCTTTTGGAAGTGTATGGGCCAGGAATTGAACCTAGGTCTTTTGCATGGCATGCAAGAATTCTACCACTAAACTACACTTGCACCACACAGTTGAAGATTTAGGGAAGAAGAGAGGCTTTTCTCTTCTTCTTCACCCAGACCCTTCATCAGAGCTGCCAGCTTCACAACCTTTCCTGTGGATTTTGGACTCCTCAGTTCTGACAGTTATGTGAGATACCTTTATAAAGCTCATATGTACAGTACCTGCTATTGATTCTGTTCTTCTAGAGACCCCAATACAGTGTCTGTGGTGACCATGTAGTGGTCTTACATTGTAGGGTTTTTTTAACAGCTTTTTTGGGTATAATTTACAGACATAAAATTGTGAGCATAATAATGATTTATATGTAAACTTATGAGTTGTACAACCAACATCACAAACCAGTTTTTTGAACCTTACCACCACTCCAAAAAGTTCCCTTGTGCCTGTTTTCAGTTAATACCTGTTGTCCTCTCTACCCCAAGACAATCATTGATCTGCTTTCCCTCTCTACAGAGTTGCCTTTACTGGATATTTCAAATAAATGGAGTCATAAATTATAGTCTTTTGCATGTGGCTTGATTATCTAGTCTGAATGTCTCTGCTTTTTGATTGGAGGATTTAGCCTGTTCATATTTAATATAATTATTGATGGTTGGATTTATGCATGCCATTTTGCTATTTGTTTTCCTGTCTTACAACTTTTGTTTCTTTATTCCTCCTTTACAGCCTTATTTTATGTTAGATAAATATGTTTCAGTATACCATTTTAATTAGTCTGTTTTGTGTTTTTTTGTTTGTTTTTTAAAATAATTTTTTAGTTATTTTCTTAGTGTTGCCATAGGAGTTATAAAAACCATCTCAGCTCATTGCAATACACTTTATTTTTTATTGTGAAAAATAATATATATACAAAAAAGCAACAAATTTCAAAGCATACCATAATTAGTTATGGAACAGATTTCAGAGTTTGTTATGGGTTACAGTTCCACAATTTTAGGTTTTTCCTTCTACAGATCCAAGACCTGGAGACTAAAAGAAATTTCAATATAATGATTCAGCAGTCATACTCATTTGTTAAATCCTATCTTCTCTGTTATAACTCCACATTCTCCTTTGATCTTTCTCCAAATCTTTAGGGGTATTTGGGCTATGCCCATCCTAACTTTTTCATGTTGTTAAGGACTGTTGATAATATGGGATAGGGGAATGAATTAGTTGATGTTCTGGAGAGGCTGGCCTCTCTGGGTTTCAGGATTTATCTGGCCTAGGAAACCATCTGTAGGTTGTAGGTTTCTAGAATGTTATCATGGTACATGGAACATTTCTATAATCTCAGATAAAGTCCTAGGTTTTTTTAGGATTGGCAGGAATAGTTTTGGTTAGGGTGTGGCAAACCATGATAAATAACAATATCTGGCTGAAGATTGAGTAAGAGTAGCCTCCAGAGTAGTTTCTGGATTACTCTATTTGAAGTCTCTCAGCCATAACACCTTATTTGTTAAAATTCTTCTCCCCCTTTTGATCAGGAATCCATTGCTGATCCCACAGGGCCAGGGCCCGGCTCATTCCTGGGAGTCATATCCCATGTTGCCAGGGAACTTTCACTCCTGGATGTCCTGTCCCACACAGGGGGAGGGTAACGATTACACTTGCAGATTTGGCTTTACAGAGAGAGAAGCCACATCTGAATAACAAAAGAGGTCCTGTAAAAGTAACTTTTAAGCATAAGTAGGCTAAGCTTCTCTGCTGTATCAATAAGCTTCACAGTAACAAGCCTCAGGATCAGGGTCTTGGCCTATTGACTTGGGAGTCCCTTATGTTTGAGACAGTATCAGGGGTTTCCCCGGTAGTAAAGTTTAAAGTTCCATATTTTTTTTCCCATCTCTCATGGGACTTTGCCAATACTTTTTATTTATCTTGCTCAGCACTCTGGGATGTATCCAGGCATTAGATTAAACTATAGAGAATTACAAACCCTCATTGCCATTCTGGGTTCCATGTGTTTGGCTTGTTTAAATGATCTGTCCAAATAAGTTGAATTAGAGAGGATGTACTACAGAAAATTTAGGTTTCGGACAAAATAAACATCTCCTCTTTTGGTCTCATAGAGTAGAAGAAATTCTAAAATACAATATCATCCTTACCACTGTATTCTTATTTACCTTAGTCCCAACCAGATCAGCTTCATTTTTATCTCTAACTGAAGCCTGATCTCTTTTTCAATTTCTTTAACAGTTGTTGTAGGTGGCTATGGTGACCTTCAGAACTGCTGAACTCTCAGGGGTCACACAGGTACTCAAAGTTCCAGAGAAATACTAGATTATATATATATATATATTAGGATTAGTTAATATATATAATATATATAATATATATATATAGCACACCCCTCAAAATCCAGAAATAACACTTACAGCTCTGGATTAAATGTGACTCTGTAAGAACTTACATTCTAGACCCAATTTTCTTATAAGTATTTTCTACAGGTGACCATACGATACTTGTTCTTTTGTTTCTGGCTTATTTTGTATCACAGAATGCCCCAGAAGTTCATTCATAATGTTGTCTGTCTCATGACTTTGTTCCTTTCTGTAGTTGCACAATATTCGACCATATGTATACACCAGTTTGCCATTCTACTTCTCAGTCGATGTATCCTTCAACCACCTCTATCCATTGAGCATCATGTATAATGTCCGAAGTCAACAGTCCATGTCTCATATTATCCTCACTCAGTGGTATAATCATCACCACTCTCAATTTTAGACAATTTTCATTGCTACCAAGAGAAAAAATCCAATGAACATCTTTTACCAAGTAGAAAATCCAAACCTCCCCTTAATTCTTGCCCCCCAGCCACCCCACCCCAACCCTCATTATTTACCCCTGGTATTGCTGTGGTACTGTTGATGTCTTCCTGTTAAACACAGCCCATAGCATATAACAGTAGTAGTTTTTCCCCTATACCCCAATATTGTAAACTTTTTGTATAAGATTTATACCTTTGTATAAAGTAACTCATGCAAGAACTTTATTTATATTTGTAGTATTAATTGGTGGGAAACATAGCTCTGTACACCCCCTTTCACTCATATTTACCTTCAATATGGCAATGTTACTTATAGACCCACTAATAAACTGCCTTCACTTCTATCCATTCCCTTACATTTAAGTTCAATCTCATTAACTAATCGTTCACCCATTTTTAGCTACACCCATTCAGAGTATCTCTAGGTCCCCACATATTTTGTATTATAAGCCTCTGATTTTACTTTTACCAAGGTCATAAAAGCAAAATCATACAACATTTATCTTTTTGTGTCTGACTTATTTCATTCAGCATTATGTCCTCAAGGTTCATCCATGTTGTCATATGCTTCAGGTCATCATTTCATCTTATTGCTGCATAATATTCTATCATAAGTATATACCACATTTTGTTTAGCCACTTGTCTGTTGATGGGCATTGGGATTGTTTCCATCTTTTGGCAATTGTTAATAATGCTGCTATGAACATCAGTGTGAAAATGTATGCCTGTATCACTGTTTCCAGCTTTTCTGGTTACATACCACGTAGTGTATTGCCAGGTCATGGGGCAATTCGATATTTAGTTTTCTAAGGAACTGCCAAACTGTCTTCCATAACAGCTGTACCATTATACTTCTCACCAGCAGTGCATAAGTGTCCCAATTTCTCCACATCCCCTCTAACATTTATAAATTCCATTTGTTTTAATAGCAGCTATTCTTTTAAATACCAAAAAACACAAAATGTAAACGTTCTTAACTTTTGATCATTCCGTTCTACATATATAATCAGTAATTCACAATATCATCACATAGTTGCATACTCATTACCATTATCGTTTCTTGGAACATTTGCATCTATTCAGTAAAAGAAATAAAAAGAAAACAGAAAAAAATTCATACATACCATACTCCTTACCCCTCCCTTTCATTGGTCACTAGCATTTCAAACTAAATTTATTTTAACATTTGTTCCCCCTATTATTTATTTTTATTCCATATGTTTTACTTGTCTGTTGATAAAGTAGATAAAAGGCGCATCAGACACAAGGTTTTCACAATCACAGTCACATTGTAAAAGAATAGCAGCTATTCTTATAGGTGTGAGATGGTATCTCATTGTAGTCTTGATCTACATCTCCCTTATAACTAATGAAAATAATGATCTCTTCCTGTATTTTTTCGCCATCTGTGTTTGCTCTTTGGAAAAATGTCTATTCATATCTTTAGCCCATTTTATAATTGGGTTGTTCTTTTGTTGTTGAGCACTATAATTTCTTTATGCATACAGGATATCAAGCCATTATCTGATATGTGATTTCCAATATTTTCTCCCCCTTCTTCACCTTTTTTCACAAAGTCTTTTGAGGCACAAAAGCATTTGATTTTGAGGTGTTCCCTTTTATCTGTTTTTTCTTTCATTGCTTGTGCTTTGGGTGTAAAGTTTAAGAAGCTACCTCCTATTACTAGGTCTTAAAGATGTTTGCCTACGTTTTCTTCTACTAGGAGTTTTATGATGCTGATTCTTATATTTAGGTCTTTGATCTAATTTTTTAGATCAAAAAATTAATTTTTGTATAGGGTGTAAGTTAAGGGTTATTCTTTTGATTATTGATATCCAATTCTCCCATGCTCACTTATTGAAAAGACTATTTTGTCCCAGTTCAGTGGATTTGGGGGCCTTGTCGAAGATCAGTTTACCGTAGATTAGGTGGTCTATTTCTGCACTCTCAGTTTAACTCTATTGGTCAATACTTCTATCTTTGTGCCAGTACCGTGCTGTTTTGACCATGTGGCTATATAATAAGCTTTGAATCAATAAATATTAATCCTCACATTTCGTTCTTTTTAAGGATATTTTTAGCTATTTGAGGTCTCTTTCCCTTCCGAATGAATTTGATAACTAGCTTTTCCGAGTCTTCAAAGTAGGTTGTTGGAATTTTTAAGAATATCTTTTGAGAAATCTAAACACACATACATTCCATACATGGTATACAATTAATGGCTCACAATGTCATCACATAGTTGTGTATTCATCACCATGATCCATTTTTTTAGAACATATGCATCAAAAAAAAAGAAATAAAAAGATAAAAACTCATATGTACCATATACCTTAACCCTCCCTCTCATTGACTACTAACGTATCCATCTACCCAATTTATTTAACCCTTTGCCCCCTATTACTTATTTATTTTTATACATTTTTTACTCGTCTGTCCATACCAACCACACAGTCACATTGTAAACTTTATGTCTTTATACAATTGTCTTCAAGAATCAAGGCTACTGAAACAATTGTCTTCAAGAATCAAGGCTACTGAAACACAGCTCAAGGTTGTTCAAATTTTTATTGGGATTGTATTGAATCTGTGGGTGGAACTGACATCTTAATGACATTTAATCTTCTTATCCATGAGCAGGGAATGTCTTTCCACCTATTTAGATCCTCTTTGCAATCCACTTTAAATTAATAACTTATTTCTGGTTATAAAAACATATATTACTCCAATAATAATAAAAGATCTAAGAATAAGCATAAAAAGGGCAAAACCTAAAATAAATTAGTGACAGTATCTGGAAGGAAGAAAGGACACCTGAATAAATGGAGAGACCATGTATTCAGATAACAAATCTAGTGTTCTTCCCAGATTAATCTAACAATACAGTGCACTTCCAATTATCTCCTCTTTCACAGGGTGATTATATAGGGTAAGAGTTCTTTAAAGTCTGATTGTTTTGATGTTCAAAGGACTCGGGAAGACTGTAAAGTTCATAAAACACCTTTAATTTCCTCTAGGTATATAGTTAAAAATTCTGATGAGGTAAATAATGTAGGCCTATATTAACTGAGTTGGGAGTACTAAAATAGAGGTAGGCATAAAATAGAGACAACTTGTTGCATATTTCCATGGCTAAATTATCATGTTGCAGAAAATCCACAAACAATTAAAATTTTATTATCTGATGCCTTGTATAAGCCCACTCAAGGACAAACTGTCTACATCAAACTATTTGTTAGCTGCCAAACAATATGCCCCCAAAACGTGCAAAAGGAATTCATTGTTCTCAATCTGAATGCAATTCTCTCTCACACACACAAATCCTTTGTCTTTGCCTCTTCATAGTTAGATTTTGGTAATACACTATTGGCAAAAATACTAAATAACTTATATTGTGTCTTTCTCAGTGTGCCACATCAAAAGGCACATTTGTTTTTGTCCCACTCTTAGTGATGATAAAAAAGACCTTGTTTTGATAAAAAAAAAAATGTGGAGCTGAGAAATCCTGATAAGTGGAATGCCACCAACCTGGCTTAACTAAAGTGGAGGTGCTGGAAGACATTGAGTCAGGTGGCTGGTATACTCCACAGCTAAATTTTGGGGAATCTCATTGTTTCAGTTTGCTAAGGCTACTGGAATGCAATGTACCAGAAGTAGATCAGCTCTCATAAAGGGAATTTATTAAGGTACAAGTTTACAGTTCTCAGGCCTTAAAAATGTCCAAACTAAGGCATCCAGAAAAGGATACCTTGACTCCGAAGAAAGGCCACCATTTGTCACACAGCAAGATTATGTACGTGGCTGGTGTCTGCTGGTCCTTCTGCCTGATTCCATAGCCTTCAGCTTCTGATTCCAGGGGCTTTTTCTTTAGGCATCGGTGGGTCCTGACTTAGCTGCTCTGGGCAAAACTCTGGGCTTCAGCTCCTAGCTTGGCATTTTATGCAAAGGCGCATGGCGATGTCTACTGGACTCTGGTTCCTATCTAGCTTCTGTTGGCTCTCTCAGCCCTTGGTGTCTCTTGGGGCTTCTGCATTTTCACATGTCTGTATCTAAGCTTTTTCCCTAAATAGTCTCCTGTTTGCCTGCAAATTTTAAGGACTCCAGTAAACTAATCAAGACCCTCCTTGAATGGGCAGAGTCACATCTCCAGCTAATCAAAATGTCACACCCGCAATTAGGTGTGTCCTCTTCATGGAAACAACCTAATCAACAGGTCCCACCCTACAATGTTGAATCAGGATTAGAATAACAAGACTTTTCTGGGGTATATAACAGTTTCAAACCAGCACACTCATCCTTTGGATTCTGGGGATCCCATCCACATTGAGCTTTTCTTTGATGAGCTTAGGTCAGCCAATTAAATAACACTATGCAGACTGACTTCTTTAGTAGCCCACACTTTATCCCCAAAATGTGCAAACAGGAGACACTGTTCCCAGACTTCCGCAGGGTTTTCCCCCTTCCCCCTTGTTAAGTAAAATAAAATGGGTGCCTCAATTGTCAGGAGAAGACCCCTTTCTGAAAAGGGTTTTTCCAGAAGACAACAATTGATCTTTAGGGGTTTTTCCAGAAAACGGAACCCACTCTACAGGGTTGCTGGCGAGCAACATCTGTTAATAAACCAGTTTTGTCAGTAGAGATAGTTTAGCAAATGAACAAGCATACCATACAGTCAGTGCATATCTGCTTCTCACTTTGTAAGACGGACCCCTGTAATGTAAAATGGAAATAATGTCAACCTGTCAGAATACTTCCTCGCTTACTTCCACATTCACTTTATATGAGCTTTCCCTTTCCACTCCCTTGGCGGAGCTCACGACTACTTTCTGAATGGAATGCTGTCAAATTCATGAAAAAGCTCAATAAAGCTATGAGATGCTAAACCAAATGAGTTTTTCTTCTATCACCCCATTATAAACCATGTGTTTGACTGTTCTTTGACAGTCCTCCACTGACTATCTATATATGGATAAACTTCTTGTGTGACTGAGTTATTCTTTGGTCCTAGAAAGTGTCCAGAATCAAAAGCCTCAGAGTTTTTTGTTTTTTGTTTTTTTTTAACTGAGTGGGATTAAACGGAATCATTCAGAACATAGAGATAAGTGTTTAGATAGGGTATACCCTTGGAAACTTGTAGGCTGAATAATGCATGTGAAACACATAGGGTGCTATCCTTTAGCTCTTCTGACTCCTGATGTAGGACAGTCTCTGTTGTTCTCCTATACTAGGCAACTGGCTCGGTTTGATGACTGTCGCAATGTCAGCATGATATAGGGCTTCCATTTCTGAGTGTTTAACAGGGAAGAAGATGGTCAAAGGTTGGGACTGAAAGATTGTCATTTCCAAGAAATATGTTCATAGATCTTTGGATGTGTGAACTGAGGAGACTGTGGTTCAGTCTTCTTCTAATTCATGATGATGAGAAAATAGTCAGTATGGTCTCAGGGATAGCCTAGGACCAGAGAAACTATATTCTTAGCTTCATGAGCCTTCACAAAGGCCTCCAACTTCAGATAATTCCTGAAGACTAGCAGTGGCAGCCCAGCAGGTGACTTACAAATTTGGGAAAGGTGAAGAGGAGCTGCTCAAAAGGAATTCATGATTCACTAGTTCCCTCAAAACTTTGATGTCGACATTTCTGCAGCTGTTGCTACAGACCGGAGAGCTAACTAATACTAAACCAGAGCAATTCAGGAAGAAACTGGAGTAAAATGAATTTCCTTGACCTGGATCTTATAGAACTCTTCAGATGAATTTTACTTTCTCCCTTTTTCTCCTTCCTGCAGTTTTTCAGAATGATTGTAGTAAATCTCCAAGATGCTTCTGGAATACCCTAAAAGGAGGAAGGCATTCTTTTCACAGTTCTGCCACTTCAGCTCTCCTCAGACTTTAAGGCTGTGTTGTCTAAGTTGGTAGCCATCTGCCACATGTTCTCTACTGAGCATTTGAAACATAGCTAATTTTGAATTGAGATGTTCTAGTACAATTTAAAGATTAGTATTTTAAAAATGTAAGCTGTCTTAACTTTTTACATTTGTCACATGTTGAAGTGATATTTTGGACATATTGGGTTAAATAAATATATTAGTTTTGCTCATATCTTAATTTAAAGAAATGTCTACTAGAAAATTTAGCTAATTTAATTTCAATTAAAATTTAATTGGCCTGTATTATATTTCTATTGGACAGTGCTGCTGTCAATAGGCTGGCCTGTTCCTTCGCTACCACCATGCTTCAAATCTTAGTATTATGTTCTTCTGTTACCTGCAGCAGCTTTCTCACTGACTTCCTGGCCTCTTGCTCTTCCTTGTCCTGAGCAGAATCCACAAAGCACCAGTGCCTTGGCAGTACATCAGTTTTTACATCAATTTTAAAGGTGCTCATTCTTCAACCCACAATTCCACTTCTAGGAAGCTCCTTCAGCAACAGTTCAATGTGGACACAAGGAAGGAAGTAGAAATTCAGCACTGCATTGTGTGCAGTTGAGAAATCTGGAAAAAACTAATCAAATAATGAAAGAGTTAAAGGGTACCCATACTGAGGAAAATCATGGTAGTAGAAAAGTATATGCAATTCTGTAAAAGCACAAATTAAACTACTAAAAAAAAAATGAATACCAATAAGGAAATGAGTGGGTTTGAGACAGTAGTCTGGAGACTTTGGCATTTTCCTGTATAACCTTGACTTTAGGATGTGACTACAGCATCATATGTATTTACTGTCATAAAAGAGTATTTTAAAAATGCTATCACTGCTTGAAAGTGGGTAAAAGGGATACCATTTATGCACATTCCCCTTCCTCTGACACTACTGCCTTCATTTTTCCCATTTCATTCCTTTTGTGTTTACCCATCTTCACAGCAGACTTATACTAAATATGAATTTATTATATTGTTTCGTCTATTTAGTAGTTGTTTCAAGTTTATTGCTAATAGCCATGTTTTCGTGTAGAAAGCAAACTCTCTTCTTAAAGAATGTCATCTGAATAATCTGGCTAGATTTATCTATTTCTGAGGAGGAGATTTCAAATGCTAAGGTCTTCACTCTAATTCCAGTTTAATCAGCATCTATAAAAGGATAACTCACTTCCAATAGAAATCCATTCCAGATAGTAATTGCTTGTAAGGTCTTCTGTTTGCTTCTTTAAAGGTTACTGAATCCTTTCAGTTTCTCCCTAAAATAGGCTTCCAAATTTCCAATGAATCAATACATTGATTTAATGTGTTCCTGACTAAACATTGATTTAATGTGTTCTGACTAAAGTAAGGTGGAATGGAGTTCTCAAAGTGAGAATCTCAACACCAGTTTCACCTGTGAGCTTGTTAGAAATGCAAACTAATGCCCCCCAACAATGTAATGAATCAGGATCTTGAGAAGGGGATTAGGAAATTGTGTTTCAACAAGCTCTCAGTGATTAACACACTTTAAAGTTTCAGAACCAATGTAAAAGGAAATACCCTGCAAACATTTTAAGGGCTTGGGATTGGTGATATGAAAAGCACCAGAAGACAGTATGGAGAGCTGACCACTGGGACCTGGTGAGTGATTTACTGACATTGCAATTAGGACTATCTGGTTCCAGCGGGATGGGTGAGGGGGTCTATTTAAGTTGTGCTGAGGTCTCCTGGAGCCTGGAAGGCAAGGAAAGAGGAGGGAGGGAGATAAGGAACTAACTAGACAGCCTCTCAGGTGCTTGGGTAACAGGTGTGAGAAGGAGAGAGGTGAGGGAGGTCAGGGGGTGACTGATACTTAGAATAGCTAAGTTAGGATCTGAAGTTGTTGCCCACCCACCCCTTGCAAACACAGAGCTGTTTTTCTCTGCAATCCCAAAGCTGCAAGATTATTTTTAAGATAGTCAGGACAGGAAAGGGAGGGGGTATAGGCGTGCAAGTAAACCTGGCAGCTTGGTCAAAAAAAAAAAACAAAAAACAAGACCAGTCTTGTTCACCAAAACAGACTGGCCATTTGTGAGGTCATCTGCCCCTGCATCTTTGTCCCCTGGGTTTGAGGGCCTGACCATAACCATAAAGCCATAAAAGTTCCAAAATGGAAGGAAAAAACAAGAAAAAAAAAGACACTGCTTAGCTTTCTACCTAAACCTAGAAATGAACCGAGTCAGTCTTTTATAAATTGGAGTAACTTTAAGTGATCAAAGATCTTTGGCCATTGGACAAAAAAAGCAAGGAAATTCATTTCTTTATTGGAAGAACACAAACTCACATTTGCACCAAAATAATCAAACTATTATTCACTGAGACACAGGAGACTGGAATGAAAGTTGAACGATACTTGTTTTCCTTCAACTTTAGTAGCAGAAGGCTGGCTCACAATACTCCTGAGGATACTCATTCTGTCTTAAGCAACAGGATGCTGGGTAGTCTGGGCGCCTGATGCATGAGACTTTAAGAAGTCCTCAAGTCGTTTCATCTTCTCAGCTGGAGGAAAAACAATTGATGCCGACCACCAGTTTGGAAAAGTGCTTGCTGTTTTAGACTGTACTGTACTTGTTAATAGGTGGCAGTAAGGGAAGGTGCTGGCAACACCGTTTCTCGGGGTGGAGACATGAACCGGGATCTGGGAATGGTGATGGAGTCCACCTGTAGTTGGCTTGGGCAGCGACGGGCTCCCAATTACGCCAGACCTCTGCTTACCTTTCCGAGACCCTACCCCGGGCTCCCTCCCAAAGCGATCCCCAGCAGCTGGGTACAGCTTCTTGGGGCTTGGAAACTCTGAAGAGTTACTTTCAGAAGAGAGGCCGGAAGAAGCCAGGCAAGTCCAGAAAGGAGATACGTGGCTCTCTCCACATGCAGGTTCGCCCAGACCCTCACCTCTGAAACGACGTTCCCGGTGTAACGCTGCCAGACCCAGGAGAATGCTCTTCACCCGGTTCCGTACCCGCGGCCGGCCGAAGACGGTGATTTCGGCGAGGCCCTCCGAGTCTACTGTGTCCACCATCAGCAGAGCCTGGCTCATCCACTCAATCTTCGCAATGGTTGCTCTGTCTGCGCCTAAACAGGGAAGGAGAGACTGTGAGCCGCGGGGCAGTCGCGGGTTTGGCGGCGCTAGATAAGAAGGGAATGTTGCTGGGCCGAGGGAACAGCTGGGGGCTGGTGTCCTTGGGCTGGCGCCAGACGCGCGCAGGCGAGTCCGAGAAGGCGGCCGCAGGGTTGCTCTGCAGTCCGCTCTCCAGCTGTGGGGGCTAGCCTAGGAGCAAACCCCCGGTCACCCACCGAAGATCGGGTCCACCAGCCATGCCTCCAGGTGGAACACCAGCGGGTCCTTCAGGTCCTCCACGGGAAACCACCACGGTCGGACGCGAATCCGTGGCACCGGGAGTAATAACCTGGGCAGGCTGCTGTGGGACGCCGCAGGCACCTGCTTGTCATCCTGGGCCTCAGCAGGACGGGCCTCCGCAGCGCGGACCCCGGCAGCGTCAGCGTCGTCCACCATGCTCAGGACGGTGCGGCCCTCAGGAGAGTCCAGACCCCAGCGAAGCCCACGCCCCCTCATCCTGCATTAAGGTTCCTGACCAGCCCCGCCCCTTCCGGCAGAGCTCACGCCCCCCGCCCCCCATCCCTGACCTCCGGATTTAGCTGCCACGTGGAGGTTGGTGCTCCCACCTGGGCGCCCTGAGGCGCCTCCTGCTCTGTGTCAATCACTCAGGCTTCACTTCGGCCTTCAACAAGAATTTATTTGAACTCCAAACATGTCTCCCTTGCTCTTCATTGTCGGCCCCACCTAGTAAGGTATCACATAGCCTCAAAGGTCCCTGCCCCAGCATGTAACTCATTAACAATACGAGGTGGAACTGGCGACCTTGTTGACCTGGAATCACCTTTATCGCCAAGGTTAAGGTCTCCACCTTGCCCTCCAGACGTAGGTAGGTAGATCAGGTGGATGGAAGCAGGTTCCTTGAATCTGTAAAATCTCTCCTCTCAGCCCCCATTATCTTCTGACTCTTTCCAGAGGGTTACTATCTCGAAATCATTCAAGCAAAACTGTGTCATGTTTTAAATAAAATGTCAGAGGTAGTCATTATAGAAAACGTAGCTGGTGTGGACAAATACCGTTTACTCCCACCATCCTAAGACACAACTTCTACAGATGACACTTCTCTCCAGTATTCTCAATTTTAATTAAATTTTAAATTGTGAAAGGTTTTACATATGCACAAAGTAATAGAACACCCATTTACCACCGCCACGCCCAAATTTAACGTATGTCAAAATTCTCCCACATTTGCCTCTCTTTAAAATTATTATCATGAAGGAATCTTCCCTTTCCCTCTCTAGTGGAAATCATTGTTGTAAATGCACAATGATTTCCCAATAGTTCTATTTTTGGAGGACTTTCAATTACTAAGTAAACTGCTTTGGAGGATATTTCAGAACTTCCTTACCCAAATGAAAACAACTCTGAACAAATTATAAATTGCATAAGTTTATCTGCAGATTCTCTGCTTTAGCACCTAAATCAATTACCATACGATACAATTTTTACCTATTCACCCCACAGTAGAAACTGTACTGAAGTATGGTCACATTATGCCATCTTCCAGTTAATAGAATCATTTATTGTATTACCTCCAAGAATATAATTTTTATTATGTGTCAAAATTACCAGCTCAACATGGGGCACTCATTCAGTGTTTACTGATTCACAGGTACATGAATTAGTGTCCAGCTTCTACCTCCTCCTTAAGCGGATGGAATTATTTAATAAAAGTTTGATTCAGGACAATTAACCCTTTACACATATTTATGATTTAGGTTAAGTTATAGACTAGTGTGGAAAAAAACTATAATGACAGGGAGCCTACACACTCAATTCAAAATTTAATTTTTTCCTTCCTTAAATACCATGCATTTGATTAGACATGAGGCAGCTATTTTGTTTTCAATAGCCACATTTAGGGATACATTCATAGGACTGGTTAGATAGTCCAGGCAAAATGGTTATAGTGTCATCCCAGAAAATTCATTTACATATCAAAATCTATTTTGATATCTGGAATTTTATAAAAAGAGTGAAGTTCCTCAAACTAATGCCTTCTGTTACTCAAGCACTCTTCTCTTGGCAAGAGGAAGCTGAAGCTTATCCATGAAAGTTAAAGGTGTTTAATATGAAACCTTTCTTCTGAGCTTAGATTTGGGCTGCTTAAGAAATTGATGCTTGAAAAACAGCATGGTCTTTGTAGATTTTTTCTGTTTTAAGATTAGAACTCTATATATTCACTCATCAACTACCTTCCTTTTCTGTATTCTTGGCACTCGATAAGACTGTTTATTATACTTTCACATTCTCAAATAAGAATTTAGGATTATAAATGTGCACAAACATTTTGTAAATAGTATGTTTGGAGAGATGAGACTTTCATACCAGAATTTTACAAAAGAGAATATACGTTATGAATCAACCTTTCTTTTGAAGTAAAGTGAGAAAAAATTCAAGGCCTGTGCACGTTATAAAATCTAATGGGGGACAGGCCATGGTGGCTCAGCAGGCAGAGTTCTCGCCTGCTATGCCAGAGACCCAGGTTCGATTCCTGGTGCCTGCTCTTGCAAAAAAAAAAAAAAATCTAATGGGACATTGTAATGGAACATCAGCATTGGCGGTCTAAAAAATTTTAAGTATTAAAGATGGGATTATGGGAGGAAAAGATAAAAAAAATTTTAGTTTCCCATCTTACAAAAATTTATCAACCCATCAAAGCCACTTGTCTACGTGCCAGAAAATATTCTGGTATAAGTCAATTCTTTCAGTAGAGGAGGTCATTGTGACATGTGCATTATTAACACTTCCAGACTTCTACTTTTCCAAGCATAGAAGCAGTATGTTTAACATTTCCACTCTTCCCCAAATCTTTAAACTCAACATTGTTGGCCGAGTGTAATCAAATCTGGGATGCTCTGCAACAGATAAGTAATAGCACAGCTATGTTCTCAAAAATACTGCCTTGATATTCTTTGTAATAATCAAACACTCAGTGGCCACAGATTTAGCAGCCAACATTAGCTAACATTAAATGACTTTTTTTGTGTGTGTCACAAGTCTATCTAAACTTCCTTTTAAGTCCTTTTTAATATATTTAAGAGAAAACACCTGCTTCAGTTTTAATTAAGGGCACTAACCCACAAGGACATAAGCTCCATTTTTTAACAATGCTGACTACAACTACTGATGGGGTTCACTGAAGAAAAAGGACAGAAGGAAAAAAAGGTAAATCACAACAAACCTCTTAGGTCAGTTAAAGGCCATATCTCTAACTGGGATATTAAAATAAATTAATCACACCAGCCCACATTCTAAAAGTTAATGCCACTAGTAACAATCAACAACAGGAAAAATAAACCTGATAACAGCCAGCCCACGCATTAGCAAAAAGCAGTTTAACTCAAATACTGTGACCGAAGTGTAAACACTTCCTAACCGAACTGCCCCATCCACCTCAACCACCAGCAAGGAAGAGAGGAAAAACTGCTTAAAGAAACAACCACAAAAGCTTACGTATTTCTTACAAAGACAATAATGGTCCAGCTCATGAGACAGTGCTCAGAAAGACTAAAGGGGGATGAAAGCAATGTTTAGGGATTAGGATCCCACAAATAATCTTTAAAAACCCAAAGTATCACAAACACACTAACTTGTCTATGAATTAGAGAACAAAATTTTGGTGCTGCTTCTTTTTTGTCTTTTGAATATACAATATTTTGTAGGCTTTGCCCTTCAATGTGAAAGCTAAAAATTTTGAAATTATGTGACACCCCAATCTTTGGGACCATATATCTTAACTGTGAAACTAAACATACCTATGTAAGAATTCGAGAGTTTTGCCACGCAAAGGAGGACTCCAAGAGACGTTCTCTCATGCAACATGCAAGGGGTTTATTTACCACACATGTGTGGGGCTCACTGAACACGCAGGAACAGAGAGCCCCGAGCCTGGGTTTGGGGAAGTTTTTAAGGGGTAGGAGGAGGGGGGTGAGGGTCGAGCATGGGTCACGAGTGCTGCTTCATGCAAGAAGCAGATAACAAACACTTTTGCAAGAAGCAGATAACAAACATTGTTGCAAGAAGCAGATAACCGCCCCTGGGAAGTTCCGGGTTGTTTTTCTTAGCCTGATGGGGCCCATAATTCTTTTCTTTACAATTCTTATCTCACACCAAATGCATAGCAGTGAATATAGAATGACACAAATGCTTTTGCTGGATATTTCTATCATTCAGAAGCTAAAATATATGTAAATAGCTAAATTAAGCAGGAAAAATTAGCTACTGTTAAGCTTATAAAATCCTTCTTTACATAAGAAAAGTTAGCTACTGTTAAGCTTTATAAAATCCTTCTTTACACCTATACCTTCTCCTTCCTTCAATGAAACCACCTCACAAAAGTCAGAAAACTAAAACAATCCACACATGACCTTGAAAATATTAAAACTTTAAGAGAAAAAGGGAGGAGAGAGACAAAAAGTAAGGAGGGGAGAAGCTTTAAAAGAAAGAAGGGGGAAAAACCAATGAGACTCTTTTATTTGGCAAAAGGAAGTGCAAGAAAGTTCATTTGTAATTTGCTCAGTTATCTGTTTTTTGCACATCTGCATTCTGGCTAGAGGAACTTTGAGGTTTTTCTGCCGCACATGAGTGTCTGCGGGTTCTATCGTCTTATAATAGTTCTTCTTTGTCTCAGTAATCTCAAAGCCAAACTTCCTGCAGCAGTCAATTGCCGACTCATTACTGATCTGGACTTATAGATACATGTTGTCAAAAGTGCCATCTTTTTCACAGATGTTTAAGACATGATATAACATTTTAGTGTCTATTCCTAGCCCCAGTAAGGTGCGAGACATCCTGGTGTCATCATGTAAAGTCTCTTCTGATTCTGTGAATGATCCACCCTCCAGCACACTGCAGCTACTGCAATATCAGTGAAATAGGCAAGTTTTGCTAGCTCTCCAACCTCCAGCACATCCTCGTAGAACTTGTCATTGTAGATGACTGGAAACATGACTTAGTTTGATCTCTTCAACTGTTTAATATTGTGTGGTGTCACATCTCCCAGTTGATCCGCCTACCTTGCATCTTCTCCACCTACAGAGGCCCTCGTTAGCACTGATATCAATGCCTTCGTCACCACTGCCCTGAGCTCTTCGTGCCCTCAGCTCAGACCACTCAACCCCACAGTCAGTTTACTTTCCAGGGGCAGGGAGCAGGTGACAGGGGCTGCGAGAGTCAAGTGTGGCCCTGTGCCTCTGGAGAGGGCAGAGATGTCTCCCACCACTGCTTCTCCCTCTAGTGTCTTCTTGATCTCCTTTATGTCATTAGTCATCCCATTGATTTTATTTATAAAATAAATAAAAAGAGTTGTATGAACATCTTTGATTAGTTGTTCCAAAGTCTGTGTCTCCTCCAGTGTCTTAATTTGGTCATTAAGCTGAGCTGTATCTGTCTGCATTTTCATATGTTTGGTTATCTTCTGTTGTCTTCGTGGCAAGTAAATATCCTGATAGGGTTACTTTGGAAATTGATTTCCTTCAGTAGTCAAAAGCTCTGTGTTTGCGCAACAGATGTGGAGCAGATGTGGGGCATCAGGCGGGCATAAAAGTGGGGTGATGGGTTGCGGTGTAGGTATTGCACCGGTCTGGGACACTACAATGGTGCCTGTGAGTGTGGGGTGGGGTGTGTGTGATTGTGGAGGTGTGATGCAGAGGCCGTGGGGTGGGGTGCAGCTCAGGCAGGCCTTGGAGCTCAGGAGCAGGGTGCGGCATGTGGGACACAGAGGTAGGGTGCAATGGGAGGTGGATGGGGGGCTGAGTGGATGCACAGGGGCTGGTGTGCAGGCAGAATGTGGGTAGGCACATGGAGAATGGGTGTCATGGATGTCAGTGTGGGGTATGGGGAACAGAGGTTGGGGCACAGGGAGGGCAGGGCATGGGTGTGTCCTTCCACAGGGGGAGAGGTCCAGGGAGCCACACATACAGATGTGCGAGTGTGTAGGGGCAGGGCACAGGTCATAGGGTTTGTGGTACATGGGTCAGGGGTGGGTGATGTCAGGTGGGTGGGGCCCTGGAGTGGTGCGCAGGTGTGAGAGGGTTGGGACAAGGTGTATGTATGTATAGGGTGGTGACTATGTAACACAGATGTACACGTGAGCACCTGCCAGGTGTGGGAGCAGGGTGCTTGTGCCGTACACTGATTTATTTATTAATTCTAATTAATAAATTCTAGAATTAACATTCCTAGAATATAAGAACCTTCTTCATGATATGTTCTCCTTTAAATATGCATTGGTTCAGTTTCCTTTATGTTGGCTCAAAAATGGATGTGTATAGCTAGCCAGAAAACATTGAAAAACATCAAATATCATGAAGCTGATATACTGGATATTGAAATCTTTTTAAAAGCTTCAATAATTTTAAAATGTCACTTTTGTACATAATGTAATGGTCTGATCTGAAATTTTTCATTTTCTGTGGCTTTAGAATGAATGTGGAGAACTGTGGTGGTTCAGCTTGCTTTTCTCAAAGCTGGTTCAACCACTCTGTCATGTAATGCTTTCTGGAGGTGACGTTATTGTCAAGTCTGGTTCATTTTGGGCAGTGGAGTCAAGAATCACTTCTGGCAAAAAAAAAAAAAAAAGTCAGGATTGGCTCCTGACTGGGCTCTTCTGCCTCTGCCTTGAATCTAGAATTTGCTAGCAAGTGTTTGGCTCCAGAGTCCACGGATCCTAGCCTGATCTTTCTTTCATGATCACAGTAAACCTCTACTCCATGTAGACCCCAGAAGTCTCAGTCCACTTTCTAGTATGCTTTTACCTTGGTCTACAGTATTTTTCATCTCTGTGAGACCTTCGATTTTTCTATTTATTCTTTCAAATTCTTCTTTATGCTCTTCCAGTGTCTGCTTAATATCTTATGTCATGATGAGCATCCTTGATTAGTTGTTCCAAATTCTGTGTCCCCTCTGATGATTTAATTGGCTCCTTGACTGGGCCATATCTCCTTGAGTCTTAATGTGCTTTAAGATTTTCTGTTGCACACAGGGCATCTGAATCTCTTAAAAAGGTTATTTTGCAAGTTGTTTTCCTTTGCACATCTGCGGTTTTGTATTTACTTAGATTTGCATTGAAAGACAGCTTTTTGACTTGGTTTGTTAGTCCTTCCCACCCAGATCGCATGTGGGGATTACAATTCTACTTAAAGCTTTATTGAAAGCTAGGCAGATAGGCAATTTGCCAGATTGCACTTTCCACTATCCACAGCACTCTTGAGCCACCTCTTCCCCTTACACCCACTTGTCCCTGACTATAGGTGCCAGCTAAATTAATTAGAAGCCTAATGTAATTCCAGCCAGGGCCTACCGCTTGCATGTTCAATGGGTCTGGTGGCCCCCAAACTCTCACTTTGGATGATCATGGGCTGTGGGACTGGCTATTTCAGCTTCCCCTGCTCACAGCCAATCCAGCACTGTCTGGCAGCTGGTTGCAGGGCACAGTTTGACCATTTCCTCAGCTTTGCTTTTCTGTCTGCACATGCCTGAGGTCTCCAGGCCTCCATGAGGGGAGGGAAGTGTATTGGGACAAAAACAATTTCCTGGTTTTTGGTTGTTAGATTGACAGCACCCTGCATTTCTCCCTCCTCCCATGATGAAGGCCTTGGGCCAGTTTGGATCTATTATGTATCCCAGAAAAGCATGTCTTAATCCTGATTAAATCTTGTGCGTTTAGCACTTTCTTTTAATCCTAATTCAACACTGCAGGAAAGTAACTTGTGATTGGATTATCTCCATGTGCCATGCCCAGGTGTGGGTGTGGTCTCTGATTGGATGGAAATATGACTCCACCCATTTCAGGTAGGTCTTGATTATTTTGCTGGAATCCTTTAAAAGTGGAAACATTTTGGAGAAAGCCAGAGAATACAGAGAAGAGAGCTGATTTAAATGTTTGGAGATCAAGACAGAAATAGCCCAGGTGCTAAGCAAGGACTCACAGAAATAGCAAGAGCCTGGAGAGAGAGCCAAGAGAAGCCAAGAGATGAAAGAAAGCCCCCAAGAAGCAAAATGAGGAACCTCCATAGGAACAGTGGTTGAAGACAACAGAGCCAGGAATAAGGGACCAGCAGATGCCAGCCACCTGCCTCCCTAGCTAACAGAGGAGCTCAGAAAAGCCATTAGCCTTTCTTGAGTGAAGGTAGCTTCTTGTTGGTGCCTTAATTTGGACACTTACACTTCCTTAGAACTTTAAAATTGTAGCTCATTAAATTCCCTTTTTAAAAGCCATTCCATTTCTGATATATTGCATTCTGGTAGCTTAATATATGTCCTATAGTCTCTGCTGAAATAAGCTAGACACCTGCAGCAGCCTCTCTCAGAGGTGGAGAACAGACACTATACTCTAGTGAATTGGTCTTTGTATGCAAGGAAAGCAAGTCTGCTAACTTCTAAGTCCCCCCACCCCCTCACCCCAGGAACTTCTGCTTACAGCGCTGTAAGGGCTGTAGGGATAGGCTAGTCATGGCAGAGCTCACTCAACCCATTCTCTTCATCCCAACATCTCCACTTTTTCATTCAGGGTCTCCCAAGATAAAGATGAAGACCCTCTCTCATCACTCACACCCTGGAACTGCTGCCCCTGTTATTTTTTCTCCTTTTTCCCTTCTTTCATTGTTGCATGGGACCAGGGTGAATTTGGCCTCTTCTATTCCGCCCTCTTGCTAGAAGTACCTCTCTTTCATTTTAAATCCCAGCTCATTGTCATTATCTCTCCAACTTTTCTTTCTTTCCTTTTCTTTTAAATTGTAGAAACATACACAATATAAACTTTCCCAATTCAATCACTCCAAGCATTCCATTCAATAGGTTTAATCACATTTACTATATTGTAGTACCCTTACCACCTTCCATTGTTAAAACTTTCCCACCTCCCCAAGCAAAAATGCTACACCCATTATGCATTAGCTCCCCATTCCCCCAATCCCCACCTCTAGCAATTTGTATTCTACTTTTTCATCCCAGCCCCTCATAAGCATACCATTCACTGGGATTACAATATAACATTCACAGTGTTGTGGTACCCTCACTTCCTTTTATTACTATAATTTTTCCATCTCCTCAAACAAAAACCCTATACCTATTATGCATTTCTTCCTGTTTTCGTTTCTTTAGCTGCTCAAGCAAATATCATGAAATGGGTTGGGTGAAATAATGGGAATTTATTTGGTCATGGTTTGAGGCTGGGAGAAAATAAAAATAAAGTCATCATCAAAACCTTATTTTCTTCCTGAAGATTGTGGTCCTGGGGCTGGCTGCCAGAGATCCTTGGTCCTTTGCCTGTCACATGGCATTGTCTTCTGGTCTCTCTGCTCTCTTCCAGGTTCCACTGATGTTCAGCTTCTTGCTTCCTCTGGCTTTCTTTCTCTGTGTCTTAATTTCATTCTGCTTATAAAGGACTCTAGTAATAGTTTGACACCCATCCTGACTGAGGTGGGCCATACCTTAACTGAAGTAACCTCATCAAAAGATCCTACTTACAATAGGTTCATATCCATAGGAATGGATTAGATTAAAAACATGTTTTGCTGGGCGTGCATACAGCTTCAAACTACCATACTCCCCATCTTCCTGCCTCTTGCCCCTGTCAACCTATACTCTAATCTTTCTCTCTATGAATTGTAAAATCTCCATTATTTTCTTTTTTAGTTATCATGGGGATTAAATTTAACATCCTAAATCTATAACAATCTCATTTTTATACTAAATTAACTTCAATATTATACATACATCATGCTCCTATATCTCTCTGTCTCCCCACCTGTATGTACCTCTTGTCAAAGTTACAAGTTTATACATTATGAGTCCAAACTGATTTAACATTGTATTTTATACATTTGCCTTTTAGATCCTGGAGGAAGTAAAAGTGGAATTACAAACCACAATAAAATAGTACTGCATTCATATTTACAATTGTTGTTGTCCTAAATGTAGATATTTATTTCTTCATGTAGCTTTGACCTATTGTGTATTGTACTTTCTTTTCAACCTGCAGAACTCTCTTTACCATCTCTTGTAGGACCACTAGTTGTAATGAAATTCCTCAGCTTTTATTTATCTGGGAATGTCTTCAACTCTGCCTTATTTTTTTTAATTAATTTTTAAATTTTTAAAAAGATATGACAACAAACAAATGCAAACATTCTTCACATATGATCATTCCATTCTACATATATAATCAGTAATTCACAATATCATCACATAATTGTATATTCATCATTATGATAATTTCTTAGAACATTTGCACCAATTCTGAAAAAGAAATAAAAAGAAAACAGAAAAAAAATCATGCATACTATATCCCTAACCCCCCCTTTCATTGCTCACTAGCATTTCAATCTACTAAATTTATTTTAACATTTGTTCCTCCTATTATTTATTTTCATTCCATGTTTTACTTGTCTGTTGATATGGTAGATAAAAGGAGCATCAGTTTTCAGAATCACACAGTCACACTGCGAAAGCTCTCTCATTATATAATCATCTTCAAGAAACATGAACTCTGCCTTATTTTTGAAAGACAATATTTTTAGATATGGAATACTTGATTGGCAATTTTTTGCTATCAGCACTTTAAATATATCTTCCCACTACCTTTCAGCCTCTAGGGTTCATGATGAGAAATCAGCACTTAATTTTATTGAGATTCCCTTGTACATGACATGTTGCTTTTCTCTTGCAGCTTTCAGTATTCTTTCTCTATCTTTGACATACAACAGTTTAGTTAACATGTGCTGTAGTGTGGTTCTGTTTGAGTTCATCCTTTTTGAAGAACTTTGAGCATCTGGAATGTGCATATTCATGTATTTCATTAAACTTGGAAGTTTTCAGTCATTATTTTTTCAAATATTTTCACTGTCACTTTCTCTCTTCCTGCTCCTTTTGTGACCTCCACAGTGTGTATACTGGTATGCTTGATGGGGTCCCACAGGTTTCTTAGGCTCTGTTCACTTTTCATCATTCTTTTTTCTTTCTGCTCCTCAGAATAAATGATTTCAATTATCTTATTTTCAAGTTCACTGATATTTTCTTTTGCCAGCTCTAACCTGCTGTTGAGTCTCTCTAGGGAATTTTAATTTCTTTTACTGTGGTCTCCAGTTCTGTGTGGTTCCTTTTTATAATTTCCATCTCTCTATTGATATTTTCTTTGTGTTCATTTATCATTTTCCTGATTTACTTTAGTTCTTTGTCCATGTTTTCCTTTAGCTCTTTGAGTATATTTAGGACCATTTTTTAATAGTCTTTATTAGGAAAGCCCCAGGTCTCCTTTCACAATCAAGATTCTAATGCTTTAATATTCTCCTTTGCCTGGGTCATTGCTTCCTGTTTCTTTGCATGTTTTACAACCTTTGTAAAAACCTGGACATTTTGATATTTTAGCATGTTATCATTGGAATTTAGACTCTGAGGTGTCTGTTTCTTAGGCTTGTATGTAGGTACTATTATGGCAGAACTTTCTTTGAATGCCAGGAACTAAGAAAAGAAAATCCCTTTCCCAGTCCTTGCAGATTGACCTGTGGGATTGCTCTCCTTCAAAATATATTGACACAATAAATTTAGAGAACAGCTCAAGGGCAAAATATAGGGGCCTTTCTAATTATTTCTGCACTTGTATTTTATCTTGTGCATGCACATGTGGCCCTAGGAATTCTTGTATTTGCATGGTTACAAATGTTCTCTCTTCCTAGGAAAAGAGCTTCCTCACAATCTGGCACTGCATTGTACACCCTAAAGCCAGCAATTCCTTTGTGAGATTCCAGGACGTGACTGCTATTCCACAGCATTTTGTGGGAGAGCTCTATGATCTGTCCTCTACAGAAAGGCCAATTTCTGGGACAGTGAGCAGGCTCACTATCCTGGTTCAGCCCCTCAAGCTGTGACCAGTCAGACTGGGACAGACATACGTGCTCTTAGTGTGTGAATGAGGATTATTCTGCTCTTTCCAGAACCAGGACCAGAGACATGCATTGGGAGCACAGGCCAGCTACAGAAGTCAGTAAAGTGTTGCAGGAGTGGCCAACAGGGAATCATGAGATCCTACCACTTTTCAGTAGCCTTTTCAAATTTTTTTATTAGAGAAGTTGTAGGTTTAAAGAAAAAAATGTGCATAAAATACAGAATTCCTATATATACATTACTGTGGTACATTTGTTATAAATCATAAAAAAACACTTTTACAATAGTATTATTAACTATAGTCCATCATTTAAAATAAGGCTCCCTGTTGGTGTTGTACAATTCTATGTTGGTGTTATTTAAAATTTTTATCCTAGAAACATATATACAATCTAAAATTTCCCCCTTTAAACTCCAATCAAATATATAATTGAGTGCTGTTAATTACGTTCATAATCTTGAGCTACCACAACCACCCATCAATTACCCAAACTTTTCATTAACCTAAATAGAAACTCTGTATAGTGTAAACACTAATTCTCTCTTCCCTATACCCACTCCAGCTCCCATTAACCCACCTTCTAGAATCTAATTGTATGAGCTTTCTTAATATAATTAGTTCATATCAATGTAACCATACAATAGCTGACCTTTTGTGTCTGACTTATTTCGCTCAATGTAATGTCCTCAAGGTTCATCCATGTTGTCACATGCATCAGGATTTCTTTCCTTCTTATAGCTGAATAACATTCCATCATATGAATTCATATGAATATACCACATTTTGTTTATCCATTCATTGGTTGTTGGACACTTGGGTTGCTTCCATCTTTTGGCAATTGTGGATAATGCTCCTATAACATTGATGTGCAAATGTTTGTTCACATTCCTGCTTTCTCTTCTCCTTCTTCTCCTTCTTCTGCTGCTTCTTCTGCTTGTTTTTCTGCTTCTGCTTCATGATTGGTTTCAGCCAAACTTTTTTATTTAGTGTTCTGTAGTCATTCAATATACACCTAAATGGTCTTATTGGGGAAGGGGGAACAGGGAGGTTCTTGCAGATTCCTAAGAAAATGTCAGAAAGGCAAAATCTGGTCAGCATTATCCATTTGCTTTTTGGGGTTTCCTGGGTGAATAGCACTTTCCTTACATAAGCATCTGATCTCAGGTTTTTCATACTGAGAACACTGAGATTTCAGTTTGAAGACATCCTGAAATACTAAAAGTAGCATTACCCCACCCACCCTCTACTATCTAAGCTTGTTTGTATAAGCAGAAAGATTCATCTCTTCATTTTAGATAGCTAGATGTTTGTGGAAGCTCTTAAGAGTGCTTGCTGCATTTATTGGGAAAAATCGGAAAGTGGCCTTCAAGGACACTTTTACTTGGAAAGTTACAATACTAATACACAAGTCAAGTTTTACACATTTAACATTTAAAACAATGTCATAAATCAAATAAAATTAAACATGTTTTACTTTTTCCTCACAAGAGCATAAAAATTATGGAGGGGAACTCAACAGGAAATTTTAAAAAGGTAACACAATTTTTCCTTAGTAGTCCTTGGGTAGTTACAACAGTCTCCACTCTTTGTTTGTCTCTTTGAACAGGTATTCTGGTCCAAAATTGTATTTGTTTTTAGTATCTGCTTCTGCTTCCCCCTGTACCAGATTGGCTTCCTACACCAACAGCAACACCTCTTGAACTACCGTAGGAATCATGTAGAGAAGAGTACACCCTTTCCACAGAGGGAGAAACCCTCTTTCTTGTCTTCCAACATGATCATGACCACTTGAGTAGAGATCACTTTGGCTGCTTGAGTAACTGTCTCTACTTCCAGGATATCTATCATGTGAGCTGCTGTAATCATCATAGTGACTGCTTCCACCATTAAAAGGCATGGGTTCTCATGTAGGTGGAGTACTACATGAGTTAACATATCTCTTATATGAATCTCTATAGGATCCCCCACTTGGATGATCTGAATAGTCTCAATAACCTCCATAGCCATCTCTATCACTATAGCCTCTTAACGGGTAGTCATCACGTGAACTGGAATGACCATAATCGTGGTATGTGATGGTGCATAATCTCTCGTATCACGAGAACTTGGGTAATCCCTGCTTGAATAGCTTGTCTTTAGTAGAATAACCCTCATTTCTTTTTCTTTTTTAATTTTTTTATTAATTAAAAAAATTACAGCAAAGAAACACAAACATTCTTAATATGTGATCATTCCATTCTACATATATAATCAGTAATTCACAATATCATCACATAGTTGCACATTCATCATCATGATCATTTCTTAGAAAATTTACATCAATTCAGAAAAAGAAATAAAAAGACAACAGAAAAATAAAACGAAAACAGAAAAAAAAATTATGCCTACCATACCCTTTACTCCTCCCTTTCATTGATCACTACCATTTCAAACTAAATTTATTTTAACATTTGTTCCCCTTATTATTTCTTTTTATTCTATATGTTCTACTCATCTGTTGACAAGGTAGATAAAAGGAGCATCAGACACAAGGTTTTCACAATCACACAGTCACATTGTAAAAGCTATATCATTATTCAATCATCCTCAAGAAACATGGCTACTGGAACACAGCTCTACATTTTCAGGCAGTTCCCTCCAGCGTCTCCGTTACATCTTTTTTTTTTTTTTTTTGCTTTTCAAAAGGGGAATTTAATAAGTTATAAATTTGTATTTCTGTGCCTATAAAATTGTCCAAACTCAGGCATTTGGGGAAAGATACCTTAATTCAAGGAAGGCTGAAGGCTCATGAACACCTCTGTCAGCTGAGTAATCACTTGGCTGACATCTGCTGCTCCCTTGCTCCTGGGCTCCATTGCTTTCAGTCTCTGCTCCTGTGGGGGTTCCTCACTTTGCTTCTCCAGGGTTGGCTGTATCCCTTGGCTTCCTTTTGCTCTCTCCAGTTTCTGGCTTGCTTAACATCTCATGGTGATGTCTTCTGGGCTCCAAGCTTCTCCAAACATCTATGTCTCTGTTCTCCAAGTGTCATATCTGTCATCTCTACTCTGAAGTTTCTATTAGCTCTGCCATTCCTATTGTTTCTGCTCTCTCCAAAATGTTTCCTCTTTTGAAGAATTCCAGCGAACATTTCAAGACCCACCTGGAATAAGTAGAGTCACATCTCCACCTAACCAAAAGTCACACCCACAACTGGGCATGCCACACATCACTGGAGTTAATCTAATCAAAAGATTCTGCAAAACTATTGAATCAGGATTAAAAGAAATGACTGATCCCACAGGATTGGATCAGGGTTAAAATATGGCTTTTCTGGGTCATGTAATACTTTCAAACTAACACAGAAATCTAAATCTCTAATTTATGAATTTGAAAAGATAACAACTTAGTTTCAATAGCATATTTGTTTTCTGCTTCCATTATCCATCTGTTTCCTTTCTTTAAGTTGTTTTGGTCCTATTTTACCTTTTTATATTTATTTTTCCATTATGAGGAAATATGGCTTTTTCTTGTCCAATTTAATGCTGTCTCACAGGAGTTAAAGAGCAGAATTGTATATTGAAGATACAATACTACTGCATTGCATTTACTTTTTAATAAACCTTTACTGAAGATCATTTCTTTAAATATCTCAAAATCACTCTCCCTGTCTTTTCCTTTCAACCTGCAAAACTCCCTTTATTAATTCTTTTAGGGCAGGTTTCTTGTTGATGAAAACTCACAGGTTCTGCTTATTTGTGAATATTTTCAACTTTCCTTCATTTTTGAAGGATAGTTTGCCAAGTATAGAATTTTAAGCTGGCAGTTTTAATCTCTTTAAGTACCTTAAGTAAGTCATCCAACTGCCTTCTTTTTTTAAAAAAAACTTTTTTTATTAATTAAAAAAAATTAACAAACAAAACATTAAGATATCATTCCATTCTACATATAAATCAGTTATTCTTAATATCATCACATAGTTACATATTCATCATTTCTTAGAACATTTGCATCGATTTAGAAAAAGAAATAAAAAGACAACAGAAAAAGAAATAAAATGATAATAGAGGAAAAAAAGATTATACCTACCATACCCCTTACCCCTTGCTTTCATTTACCACTAGCATTTCCATCTAAATTTATTTTAACATTTGTTCCCCCTATTATTTATTTTTATTCCATATGTTCTACTCTTCCGTTGATATAGTAGCTAAAAGGAGCATCAGACACAAGGTTTTCACATTCACAGAGTCTCATTGTGAAAGCTGTATCATTGTTCAATCATCATCAAGAAACATGGCTACTGGAAAACAGCTCTACATTTTCAGGCAGTTCCCTCCAGTCTCTCTGCTACATCTTGAACAACAAAGTGATATCTACTTAATGCATAAGAATAACCTCCAGGATAACCTCTCGACACTGTTTGGAATCTCTCAGCCATTGACACTTTGTCTCATTTCACTCTTCCCCTTTTTGGTCGAGAAAGTTTTCTCAATCCCTCAATGCTGGGTCTCAGCTCATTCTAGGGTTTTTCTCAATCCCTTGATGCTGAGACCCGGATTCAATTCCTGGACCATGCATCTTAAAAAAAAAAAAAAAAAAAGGTGGGTAAAAGGCTTGAATGGACATTTTTTCCAAAGAGAAAATGCAAATGGCCTATAAGCACATGAAAATATGCCCCATCATTTGTCATTGGGGAAATGCAAAACAAAACCACAATGGGATATTATTTCACACCTACTAGAAATGTTTATTTAAAAACAGAAAATTACAAGTGTTGGAAAGGATGTGGAGAAATACAGCTTTATAACTGTAACTTGCAACCTCATAAATTTACTTTATAAAAGCCGACCTATTTCTGGTATATTGCATTTCTGGCAGCCTTAGCAAACTAAAGCAGATTTTGGTGCCGAGAATGAGGTGCTGCAGTTTGAAATATCAAACATGTTGGAACATGTTTATATGGATAAGGTGAAGGTTCTGGATGAGTTGTGATAAACTTGATAGAAAAGGCCTGAATCGCTTTGAACAGATTGTAGGTAGACATGGACTCTAAAGATACCTCCAATGAGGCTTTTGACAGGAATAATGAATGTTTTGTCTCAAACTGGAAGAAAGGTGACCCGTGTTTTAAAGTGGCAGAGAAGTTGGCAAAATTAAGTGCAGATAATGGATGGAAGGCAGAATTTGAGAATGATGAAGTTGGAATGATGAAGCAGAAGAGATCTCCAAACTAAATATGGAAAATGTAGCCTGGTTTCTCTTTGCAGCTTATAGTAAAATGCAACAGGAAAGAGATAAGCTGAGAACTGAACTCTTGGGTATAAAGAAATCAGAAATTGATGGTTTGGAAAATCCTGGGCTTCCAGAAAGGGAGACCCCCAAAGAATAGCGTCCCACATTAGGATTTAACCAAACATGGAACCAATCAGTCATTTCAGAAAAAGTAAGAATGGGAAATAGAGTTATCCAGAAAGGATTTATGGAAGGTCCTATTATCTGATGAATGTGACCCATGTATACTGCATGGAAAACCATTAATTTCTTGTAAAATCTGTGTAAATAGGACCACTGTCAGTCTGAACTACAAGGGATCCTCTGTCTTTCCTTCTGGTAACATACACAACTCTAGCCTTCCTCCTTCAACCATACCCACACTCAGCTTTGTTAATTACATTTACAGTATTGCACTACCATCACACTGTGCTATGCTATTTCCAAACCTTTACAATCAACCTTATTGAACATTTTGTACTCTTAAAGCATTTATTTCCATATCTCTTATTTGAAAGGGAAAAATTGAAAGAAAAATTACTTCAAAGGCAGCTAAGTAATTTAAATTTAAATTTAAATTTTAAATACTTCAACTTAGCAAAGGAAGCTAAGGTCTGAAGCCAAAAAAATCTCGGACCAGGAGCATGGACCCACCTATGCACTTGGAGAAGGTGAGGTTGCCCCAAAGGCAGAGGGCAGGCCTTTCACCTCGAAGTTGAGGGAGCGTTTTGCCTCCCTAAGGCTTTGGAGATGGTGGAGCTTATTCTTTGGAAATTGGGGAGAGCCCTGTTGCTGCCTCATTGTTCTGAGGGGGTTGAGAATGTGCAAATGGAAACTAAAGGGCAAGAGAGCTAGTTGAGGCAGTCCATGGACTTCAACAAGGCAGAGAAATGTGGAGAATGGACTTAGTATCAAATTTTAAGTATAAAATTGACATATTATCCAATAATCATGTTAATAGCTATATATGTGTAAAAACTGAAACCAGGGACACAAATAGACATTTGCACACCAATATTTATGGTGGCTTTATTCACAATTACCAATGGATGGTGGCAGCCCAAGGGTTTATCCACTAATGAGCAGAAATACGAAATGTGGTATATATATAAGACAGAATATTGTGCAGCTACAAAAAGGAATGAAATTGTGAGGTATGCAATGAGGTAAATGAACATTGATCAGTTTATGCTGAGTGAAATAAGCCAAAATCAAAAGGACAAATATCGTATGGTCTCACTAGTATGAACTAACTATAATGAGCAACATTTGAGAGTTAAATTTGAGAGCATAGGTTATCAGGATATAGAAAGTGGGCAGAGATAGGGAAATAAATGCTTTAAGAGTACAAAATGTTCAATAAGGTTGATTGTAAAGGTTTGGAAATAGCATAGTACAGTGTGATGGTAGTGCAATACTGTAAATGTAATTAACAAAGCTGAGTGTGAGTACGGTTGAAGGAGGAAGGCTAAGCCGTGTATGTCACCAGAAGGAAAGACAGAGGATAAAAACTGGGACTTAATAACTTAGTGTAACCTAGAGTGCACAATGATGATGGTTAATTGCATAAATATAAGAAAAGTCTTACACGAACTAGAACAAATGTACATCACTATTACAAAATGTCATTAATAGAGTTTTATATGGGAAAATACAATTAATGTAAATTAAGGGCTATAGTTAACAATAACATAATATTTCATTAATTGTAACAATTGATTGTTACATTAATTGTAACAATTAATAGGGTATGGGATTATTTCCTTTGGAAGAAATGAGAATGTTCTCATATTGACTGTAGTGGTGACTGCATAACTACGTGGTTATAGCAAGAGTGACTGATTGTGCACTTACGATAGATTATGCGGTGTATGAATGAAACTGATTTTTAAAAAAGCAGGTCTAAATAAACAAAAAGAACTATACGATTCATGGACATAAAAACTGTCAAAAATAAACAAAGAGGAAATCCTTTTTCCTCCAGTCACTATACCAGAAGATTTCATCAATTTGGAGTCTGACAAGGTACCAAATCATAATTCTGAAAATTGATAAGTAAATAATAATAATAAATAAAAGGAAAAAAGTTAGCATTCATCTAACCTTTCCTTTACAAACTTTATTTCAGTATAATCAGATAATCATGATGAGGAGAGAACTCTTTTCTAGAAGAATTGAAACTAATGAGTAAAGGATAAAAGGTGGAATTAGATTATTACTATTTTGCCCCTGATGAAATATCAGACCTTATCAATGATCACCTATGGATATAAAAATTACTAAATGAAAGCCTGGTAGGAAAATTTGTAATAAGTGCATCAGAATGACAACAGTTGAACCCATTGATTAATCTGACATCATTAAAAGCATGCAACCAGACATTATGTACTTTCTGATATGATGCAATAGGAAGTTAACAGCAATACAGGTGAAGTCTGAATATGAAATTATTCAAGTTTCTTGTCTCTAACTACCAGTTTTTACAAAATATGGAGATGGAGAAACATGTTGGCTGAGCATACAGTCAGTCAATCAAGGATGTAAGAAATGAAATGGGTTTCTAGATCATAGACATATCATCAAATATAATGGGTGAATCTTGTTAAAATCTGGATTAAAATAAATTAACTGTATAATTTCAATGGTTACCAGGAATTATATATAATGACCTGCTGTTAATTTTATTAGATGTGATAATCACATTAAAGTTATAAATTTTAAAAATTCTGTATTTTTTAGAGATATATACTGAGGTATGCATATCTGGGATTTACTTAAAATATTCCTGTAAATTAAATTAAATTAAAAAATACAGAGGAGATAGATGAAATAAAATTGGCTAAATGTTAATAACTAAAATTGGGTAATGGGTACATGGAGTTTCATTATACTAATTTCCCTAGTTTTGTGTGTTTTGAAAATTTTCTATAATAAAAAGTATTTTTAAAACTTCAACAGAAGTGCTTGCTTCAGTGGCACATATACTAAAATTGGAATGATACAGAGAAGATTAGCATGGCTCCAGTGCAAGGATGACACGCTAATTTGTGAAGTGTTCCATATTTTTAAAAGAAAGAAAAAAGAGAGAGAGAGAGAGAAAAAGAAAAACTTAGAAGGATTTGTGGTACTTTATTTTTTAACAGAAGGATTTGTGGATTTGTGCTAATCTTAATATATAAAAGAGCCAAGAGAGTTTAAAAAGCTAAGAAGAATTACCTTACCAGAAATAGAGGCATTAAAAAGCTATGGCCACCCCAATGAATGGAGGTGCCTGAAGGATGCATCGAGTATATTGGCGAACAATGGTGTATACATATGATCGAATATTGTGCTGCTATAAAAAGAAACAAAGTTGTGAGGCATACAACATTGTAAATGAACCTGTGGGACATTTGGTGGGGAAAAATAAGCCAGAAACAAAAGAGCAAATATTTTACGGTCTCATTTAGAAAATACTTGTAAGAAAACAGGGGCCTAGATTGTAAGCTCTTATAGCAGTCACATTTAGTCCAGAGTGTAATTGTTATTTCTGGATTTTGAAAGGCTGTTCTATATATGTACAATCTGGTATTTAGAGTTAAGAATGAAGCCGATCAGGTCAGGATTAAGTTCATTCAGAATACAGGGGTAAGGAAGACATTGTTTGTATTTTAGAACCTCATCTACTCTTTGAGACCAAAGGAAGAAACCTAAATTTTCTGTAGCACATAATTTAAATCAACCTGTCTGGATAGATCATTTATACAATCCAAACACAGGGAGGCCAGAATAAGAATGAGAGCCTTTAATCCTGTACAGTTTAAGGTAATACCTGGATACATCCCAGAGTATATTAAGCAGATAATCAAAAAGTATTGTCAAAATCCATTGAGATATGGGAGAAAAAAAATATGGAACTATTGAACTTTACCACAGGGGAAACCCTGGTACTGTGTCAAACATTAGGGACACACAAATCAGTAGGCCAAGCCCTTGATCTCGAGGCTTGTTCTTGTGAAGTTTATGTATATGGCTGAGCAGCTTTGCCTACCTATAGGTATACCTAAGAGTTACTTCTCCCAAGGACCTCTTTTGTTGCTCAGATGTGGTCACTCACTCTGCAAGTGAAATCATTGTCCTCCCCCTTTTATGAAACATGACATCCAGGGGTGAAAGTCTCCTGGTAGTGTGGGAGACGACTCCCAGGGATGAGTTTGGCCCTGGCACTGTGGGATTAAGAATCTATCCTAACTAAAAGGGGGAAAAGTAGTGTAACAAATAAGGTATCGGTGGCTGAGTGAGTTCAAATAGACTTGAGAGGCTGCTCTGGAGGTCACTCTTATGCAAGCTTCAGTTAGACATTGCTACCTATCATAACTTGCCAACCAACAACGAAAAACATTCCTGTCAATCCTAAAAAACACCTAAGGCATTATATAAGATTTTACAAAGGTTCATGTACTAGGGTAACTTTCCAGAAACCTGAAACCTCCAATGGATCTCCAGACCATATAAGTCCTGAAATGCAGAGGGGCCAGCCTCTCCAGAACATCAACTAGCTCCATCCCCCTTTCCCATATTAACCATAGCATCTTCCAACATGAAAAAGTTAGAATGGGCATAACCCAAATACCCTAAACAGTGGGAGAAAGATCAAAAGTGATGGTGGAGTTATAAAGAGCAGGTAGGGTTTAGCAAATGAATATGAGTGCTGAATCATTATATTGGTATTTCTTTGAGTCTCCAGTATCTTAGAGCAGCTAGAAGTAAAAATCTAAAATTGTAGAATTGTAACCCATAGCAAACTCTGAAATTTGTTCTACACCTAATTATGAAGTGCTTTGAAATTTATTGCTTTTTTATATATATGTTACTTTTCAGAAAAAAAGAAAAAAGTTGATTGTGATGATAAATGCATAGCTACGTGATGATATTGTGAACCATTGATTGTACATTTTGGATGATTACATGGTATGTGAATATATAATCAATCAATGAATTTTTTTTAAAAAAGCTATAATTAAGCAGTTCTATAGTCCTTTAGGATAAACAAATAGACCATATAACACAGAAAAGCTAACATAAAAGATCTCTACATTTAAGGCAACTTGGTCCATGCCTGATGTGGTACGAAAAGTCAATAAAGAAAAGATACAGCATATAAACGATGGCAGGATCAATTGGCTATCTACAAAAACAAAAAACAGTGAAATAAGAATCCTACCAAATACCACACTGAAAAGGAAAATTACTGATAAAGAAGAAAATATGAAAATTTCAACTTTATTTACTTTAGGAGAAAGTTTAGAATACCTTCATTATCTTGGTTTACTGGATTTCTTAATGATCCTTAGTATAAGGATTTCTTAATCAATGTATTCTTAAAATACAAAATGCACAAACTATAAATGAAAACATTGATGAATTTGACAAAAGACACCAAAAAAAAGTCAGCAAGCAGAATAAAACAATTTATTGCATTAAATATCATTAAAAATGAGTAATATCCAGAATGTATGAAGGACCTCTGCAGGTAAATTAGAAAAAAATACAGGTAATACAATTTTTCAAATGGTTAAAGAATATGGATAGTCAATTCACATACAGGAAAGCAAGTTGCAGAAGAAATGTATAATATGATATATGTAAATTTTTAAAGCATATAAAACAATATTTTTATGGATGCAAACATGTAGCAATAATTTTAAAACATGAACAAGAGGAATACATGACATAGAAACAGTAAATTATAAATTGGTCTTGGAGTCAACCTTGGATAAAATTATAAGAAATTAGTTCTAAGTCACAATGACATTATTCAAAAATCTTGACACCTGTAAATCTTTGGTCTCCAATGGCCTTGCTAGAATGATTTTTTTTTTTTTTTACACATCCTTACTCTCCCTGGACTTTCTACTTCATGTTTTCCTGTTATTAAATCCTCTTTCCTTAAGTACGTTTCTGACTTCGTTCTGAGTAACCCTCAACATTGTTTCACATCTCCTTCCTCTATCATTAGCCCTAATTTTTCCACTTCGCCAGTTTTCCTTTTAAAGCTGGTTCTTTTCCCCTACAAACTTGCTTCCTAGGCATTCTTATCAACTCTCCCAATTTATATATATCACATATAATACATTATTCCCAAACCCAGATCTCCAGATCTGGGTGAACCTCTTTCCTGGTGAATTTTTAAGAAGTAATGTGTTTAGTTACAGTAAAATATACATAACATGAAAAGCATTTTAACCAATTTAAGTGGATAATCTTTTAAAAATATTTTTATTGAGATATCTTCATACACCATATAGTCCATCGAAAGTATGCAATTAATGGCTTACAATATCATCACATAGTTGTGTATTCATCACTAGGATCATTTTAAAAACATATACATCATTCCAGAAGTTAAAAGAAAAAAATCCATACATCCCATACACCTTACCCCTCCCTTACATTGATCACTAGTATTGATCTAGTTTTTTAACCCGTATCTCCCCCTATTATTATTTATTATTTTGTCCTTATTTTTTACTCATCTGTCCATAGCCTGGATAACGGGAGTGTCAGCCACTTTTTCAAGTTTCACATAGACACATTGTAAAAGCTATATTGTTAAACAGTCTTCTTAAAGAATCAATGCTACTGGAACACAGCTCAACAGGTTCAGATATTTCCCTCCAATACACTATAAACTAAAAAGGGATATCTATATAATGCATAAGAATAACCTCCAGGGTAACCTTTCAACTCTGTTCAAAATCTCTTAGCCACTTAAATTTTATTTTGCCTCATTTCTCTCTTCCCCCTTACGGTGAAGAGGTTTTCTCAATCCCATGATGCCCTCCCAGGTCATCCTGGGGAGTCCTGTCTAAATGGATAATTCCTTGACATTAAGTACATTGACAATACTGTGTCACTTTCACCATTTCCAGAATATTTTCATCATCCTAAACCATAACTCAAACTCATTTAGCAATAACTCCCCACTCCCACCTCTATTAACCACTATTCTGTTTTATGTTTCAACGAATTTGCTAATTCTAAGTATTTCATATAAGAGAAATTACACACTATTTGTTCTTTTGTGTTTGACATACTTCACTCAACGCGATATCTTTGTGGAATTCGTCTATTAGTTCTTCCTGGTATGACCTGACTAACGTGAACTCACAACGTGGGATGCCCGAAGGAAGAGGGTGCCACTTGGCCACAACCCGCTCTGCCGCCGGCTCCCAGGCTCTGCGGCTTCTCGGCGCCCGATCGCGTTTCGTCGCGGCCACGCCTGAGCCTTCAGAGACCGCCCCACCAGGGTCTACCCAGGACCAAATTAACGGACGTGAAAGCCCGTTGCTATCTCTAGGGCATGCAATTGGCTCCCTGGAAGCCCTGAGTCCCGAATTTCCAAGGAGTGATTCCCAGATGGCAGAGGAAGAGATGGGAAGGAGCCCTCCCCACCTGCTCCGAGAACGCTTCGCCGCACCTTCCGCTAAGAGCCAGGAATGCGCCGACAGCGAGGCGGCGGGCAGCGCGCGCCCTCGGACATCTCCGATTGGGCGGCTCGGACCCGGCCGAACCTCGCGCCAATGAGCGACCGGGGGCGGGGCTCGAGGAGGCGCCAACATCCACCACACGCGCTGATTTGGGCTTTGCTGTGCTCGGCGCGTGGAGCCGCGTTTCCTCAGGGTTGTCCTAGCATGTCAGATGGTAGTCACCGCCTGCGCTTCGACTTGGAAACCTTAGAGTACGGTGGTGTGCTACCTGGACACGAGACGGGCCGAAATGGCTTTTGGTGAGTGAGCACAGAGGTGGTGCCCACGTGAGACCCGCCCGGCACAGCCCCCTCCCCAGCCCAGAGGACGCCGCGGGCCCAGGTTGGGCCGCCCTCCGCGCGCTCTCGCGGCCTTCCTCACCTCTCCTGCAAGCCGTGGGATCGCCCGAACCCTCCTCTCGGCCCTGTGTTCTTCCCGTACACTAGCCTCAGTTTTGCGCAGTTCCAAACAATCAAGAAAGTGATCAGGCTTAGCCTGGACGTGAACCCCCGCTCGGACCGCGTCGGGGTGACCATGGATGGCCGCTGAGCAGGAACAGGGCCCAATGGATGATCCCGTCCTGGCAGCGTGGCCGCCGAGGTGTGCGGGACGGACCTCTGGAGTCCTACTTCTTCCCACGCTGAGCCGGGTCTGGGTTCCATCACAAGTGGTTAGGCCTTGTCAACTCATCCGTTAGATTCTAGGCATAAATTAGAATCATTCTAATTCATGGGGCCCACCAAAAATTGTAATTAGTATTTTTAGTCAGGAGAAAAAAACGGATATATAATAACAGAATCATGTTCATTTTTATACCAACGTAGTCATAAGATACAATTTTTATTTTATATTTCATTTTATTTTATTTCATTTTATTTCATTTTAAGGCCTTAGGCCCTTGAAAGTCGGGATGTCTGGCCACCTTCTGGAAATGTGGAATCCCAGGGACCCACAGTGGTTGCCAGAACCCTCCACTTTCTTTTGTGACAATAGGCTATCTGGGGCCAATATAGCCATCTGGATCATAAAGAGGAATTCTCATTTGAGACGAAAATGACCTATATTTATTTTCTGCATCAATTATGATTCTGTGTAATCGTTCTTTTTCCTTCCATAGTTCATGGAGACACAACTGTGGAATGTAGTTCCATTTTTCTTCCCCCAGAATTGATCTTTTTTTGTGATTGCTTCTCCGTGTCTAGTATTCTGTTATGGTCACAGAACCAGTTTTTCCCTATATATGTAAATTGTACATTTATAAGTGAAAATGTTAATACATTAAATGATTGTTAACCTTAAAGCAAAAATAATAATAATAACAAAACCCTGCAGACCAATGAGCAGTCGGAAGTGGAGCTTGACAAGGCTCTACTCTCCAACCACGAGGGCTTATTTGGGCTTTGCTGAGCTGGGAGGGTGAATGGGGCTTTGGTTTCTCAATGCACTTTTAGCATGTCTAAGTTTAGTTCCTGCCTGGGCTTCGACCTAGAAACCTTAGCTGTATCTATGGGCACAAAACCCGAGGCCAGCCAAATCCTGCTAACCTCAAAAGTTGATAGTTGCTGCAATGGTAAGACTCGAATTCCAGGCCTGCTCCTAGCCCAGAAACTGTAGGCAAACACATTCTCATTTTCCTTATTACCCTCCCCCAACATTTGCCTGTGTGATTATAGTTTGGAGTTTTATTTTGAACTATTAACAATGCATTTGCTAAACTTTGAATTGACCGATTGCTAGTGTGGAGAGGGGAGATTGTTCTTGATTTTCTCTCTCTTTGATGAACTTTACTTGCTGATATACTGACTTAAGTGGGTTTGGTCATATTTCAAGTAAAGTTAGGCTCTGTGACCATTCCTTGAGTCACTTCTGAACCACCTTGGTGGTAGAACTAACCTTTTCCTAAAATAAGAATTAGTTCAGTGTGAGTAAGAAAAATAGCTACCTTACTATTCTTTAGGCAGGGAAGACCAGCACAGATAAAGCCTGCTGCAAAGACACTGTGTTTCTCCCAAGGCCATGCTGCAGCTGTAAATTGTCATAATGCTCCCTACCACTACCACCACCCTTTCAGTGACTACTGCATTACTCACTGAGAAATTTTGTTCCAAAATCATGGACTACCTGAAACTTTACTATTGAAATTATATTATTGATAAACATCCCCTTTTGCCTAGAGGATATGTGACTTTGACACAGAAGGAGCCTTTGTTTACAGCTCATATGCAGAGCTTCAACATTCCACATCTATTTCAATTTAGTAGTTTCCAAAGAAATGTGATTGTGGGTCCTCTTTGCAGTCAAGACCTGAAATTGACCCCATATATTCAGCCCAAGGTAACAGTTTTGTTTAAAGCTACCTAAATTCCTTTCTTTACCCAAATCCTGTAACTCTATAATTTTCTTTGTTGGTGAGATGCCACGTGGTTCCTCTGGTATGCTCTGTCTCATTGGAATGATTCAATATAAACCTGATTTTGTCAGACTACAGATTTGTCCCTCATGGTCCTGGGCTGACTGTTTGGGCTAGGTCAGTTTGGAGGAGGTTCTGCCCAGGTTTGCCTGAGATCCTTGCTGTTACTAAGGAACTTTATAAGATATTACATCTTACACATAATCTCCACTGCCCATACTACCTTCATTCTTTAGGTAAGAGAGAACAAACAAAATTTTCAAAACTAAGTTAGGCAAACTTTGAGAACATAGTACATTTCCTTGATCTAAATTGTTATTTTGGGGCCTTTATGATAATGAGGTCAGATTTCCCTCGAGTTCCTCACTGATTTTCTTCCTAATATCTAAAATATTACCCCTAATCTCTGTCTCTAATTTATTTAGGCTAGCATAGCTAAATATTATGAGTACACACAGTTTTATACTCATTAGGTACTAGAAGCAATTCTACAACATCTTCTGAAACAATCTTTTAAGTAATTGAAGTCTTAGAGACTTTATAGACATCAGAGAAAGGCTGCCTTTGAGCCTTAGGTAAGGATCCTATAGATGCTGTTAGCAACTAACACAACAATTTGACCCTTTAATCCATGTCTGTCAATTTAAAAACATGCCACTCTTTTTTTCTTTTAATTTTTATTTTATTTTATCTTTTTAAATACCAAAAACACCAAACAAATGCAAACATTCCTATTTTGATCATTCCGTTCTACATATATAATCAGTAATTCACAATATCATCACTTAGTTGCATGTTCATCATCATCATCATTTCTTGAAACATTTGCATCTATTCAGAAAAAGAAATAAAAAGACAACAGAAAAAAAATTTATACATACCATACCCCTTATCCCTCCCTTTCATTGATCACTAGCATTTCAAACTAAATTTATTTTAACATTTGTTCCCCCTATTTAATTTTATTCCATATGTTCTACTCATCTGTTGACAAAGTAGATAAAAGGAGCATCAGACACAAGATTTTCACAATCACACAGTCACATTGTGACAGCTGTATCATTATTCAATCATCCTCAAGAAACGTGGCTACTGGAACACAGCTCTACATTTTCAGGCAGTTCCCTCCAACCTCTCCATTACATCTTAAATAACAAGGTGATATCTACTTAATGCGTAAGAATAACCTCCAGGATAACCTCTCAACTCTGTTTGGAATCTCTCAGCCATTGACACTTTGTCTCATTTCACTCTTCCCCCTTTTGGTCCAGAAGGTTTTCTCAATTCCTTGATGCTGAGTCTCTGCTCCTTCTAGGGTTTTTCTCAATCCCTTGATGCTGAGTCTCAGCTCATTCCAGGATTTCCATCCCACGTTGCCAGGAAGGTCCACACCCCTGGGAGTCATGTCCCATGTAGACAGGGGGAAGGTAGTGAGTTTGCTTGTTGTATTGGCTGGAGAGAGAGGCCACATCTGAGCAACAAAAGAGGCTCTCTTGGGGGTGACTCTTAGGTCCTAGGCCTAATTTTAAGTAGGCTTGACCTATCCTTTGTGGGGTTAAGTTTCATATGAACAAACCCCAAGACCGGGGGCTCATCCTATAGCTTTGGTTGTCCACACTGCTTGTTAGAATATCAACAATTCAACTTGGGGAAGTTGAATTTTCCCCCATTCTCACCATTGCCCAGAGGGGACTTTGCAAATACTTTTTTATTCACTGTTCAAATCACCCTGGGATTTATCGGGGCATCACTCTGGGCAAACCAACAAAATCTCAAACATGCCACTCTTAAACATTGAAATATTTATCAGTTGGAGATTTGTGGGAAACCTTCAGAAACATTACGGCATGAAGATGACAGCTTCCACCCAAAAATATGTTGAATCTTTCCTGTTGACCTTGGTTTCAGAATGAAAGGGGAATGTATCCTATCTTAGCCATTAGGGATATAGTTCCCACATGCCTTCTTATTTTATGAACCCAGCTAGTTTGTTCCAAGGATCTGACTAAGGCCTCTAAGCCCCTTCTAGGCCAGTATCCACATGACTCATTTTAATTCTTCCTTTAAGTTCCCACAGAGATTTCACAAACTTATGCCCCATATAAGGGTGTTCTTTTTTTGGCTAGTCCTGACCACTCATCCCAGAAATCTTTGACTATCCAAATGTTCACTGGAGAGCTGGAATATAATTTTTTCACTGCTAAATTATCAGCTGTCAAGTCTGCCTGTTGTACAGAATTACCCTTGCCTTCTTACATCAAGGTTTCATCATCTGTAGGGCATATTTTTTACTGATTTCCAAATAGCAACATTGCCCTCTATCTGGAAACTTCTGACAATGAACCAGGCAGCATGCTTTGCCTTAGCTGGGAGAGAATATAGAGCCCAGATTACACAATTGTGTTTGTAGATCCTCAGAGGACTCTCTTAACAACCTCATGGATAGTAAAACAAATTGCTCATGTATGTGACAGATACACACACACACACACACACCTGCCCAAACATCCTCCTTCAGTGCTTATGAACACACACCCTTTCTACTTCATGTGTGAACTTTTGCCATGCTGCCTTCTGCCTACTCAAATGTCTTTATGACAGTGGTGTCAGATATGACAGGTATTTGTGATTTGAGAACTATCTGATGTCCTTTGGTGGTGGGTTTGGTTTTGAAAACCTATTAACAAGTTAGAAGTATTATTTTTAATGGGACTACAGCCAGTACCTACCTCAGACAGGTTTTGAGTCCAAAACCCAAGAATTTTCACTGAATAGCCTTATCTGATTTCTGCCAAAGGTTCCAACTTGCATATATTCTTGTTACAAATTCTTCTAATATCATCTGACCCAGCAATTCTGATATGTTTTAGTTTTGGTCTCAGAATCCTGTTAATGCTTTTAAAAATTACCAAGGAACCCCAATGGGCTTTTGTTTAAGATATCAGTATTTACTATATTCGATGTTAAAACTGAGAATTTTAAAAATATTTATTCAGTAACTACATAATGCATCACATGTTAACAAAGATAACATTTTTAATGAAAAATAGCTATAATGTTTTCCCAAACACCAAAAATATAAAACATTTTTTGCAAATCTCTCTAATGTCCATTTTAATAGAAAACAGCTGACATCTCATATCTCTTTCTGAACTCAGTCCCTAGTGATGTGTTATATTTATTGAGGTCTATAAAGAAAATTCAGGCTCACCAAGATATGTAGATAATTGTAGATAATTTTTTGTACCATACCAAAATTCAACAAGTGGTAGTTGCAGTGTGAAACCTGTATCGATATCAATGAACTTTAAATATTGTGAAATTTAAATCCACTGGTCTTTTATTGAAATAAATTTAAGAAGACTCCAATAAATAGGAATTTATTGCATGCTCATGGATTAGAAGGCTTAATATCATTAAGATGTCAATATTACTCAAAGTCATTTACAATTTTAACACAATTCAATCAAAAGTCCAATAACTTTCTTCACAGAAATGGAAAAGCTACTCATCAAATTCGTTTGGAAGAGTAAGGGTAGAGAGTTCCTGTATACCTCCCTCTCATGTGCAGTGTTCCCTATTTTTAACATTTCTGATTTGATGAATTTGCATATTCTGTTTATTTCATGTAAGTGATATCATATGGTATTGGCCCTTTTGCATCTGGTTTATTTCACTCAACATGATGTCTTCAAGATTAATCCATGTTGTAGTGTGCATCAGAATTTCATTTCCTTTTTACAGCTGAATAATATGCCATTGTATTATCTACCACATTTTGTTTATCCATTTATCTGTTAATAGACACTTGAGTTACTTCCACCTTTTGATAATTGTGAATAATGCTGCCATGACCATTAATGTGTAAATATGTATTTGAGTCCCTGCTTTCAATTCTTTTGGGTAGATACTATGGCTATTTGATTTTTGACAAGGTGCCAAGTCCACTCAGTTGGGAAAGAACAGTCTCTTCAACAAATGGTGCTGGGAATATTGGCTATCCACATGCCTTGCATAAAAGTGGACCCCTGGGCTGTGTGATGGTGGCTCAGAGGGTGGTGTGATGGTGGCTGAGTGGTAGAATTCTCACCTGTCATGCCGGAAACCTGGGTTCAATTCCCAGTGCCTGCCCATGCAAAAAAATATATATATTTTTTTTAAAGTGGAATCCTACCTCAGACCATATATAAAAATTTTTCAAAATGGACTAATGACTTAAATATAACAGCTAAAACTATAAAATCCTCAGGAGAAAACATAGGGGGATTATCTTCAGGATTCTTAGACTTTACACCAAAAGCACGAACAGCAAAAGATGTTTTTTTTTCTTTTTGTGCCTGATGTCTTAGCCTAATGAAGTAGCAACAGAAGAGTAAACTAAACTTCATCAGAATTAAAAATTTTTGTTCATAAAAGAACATTACCAAGAAAATAAAAAGACAACTTATGAATGGGAGAAATATTTAGAGACCATGTATCTGATAAAGGTTTAATATTCACGATATATAAGGAACTCCTATGTTTGGGCTGCCTGCTACTGGGTACTGACTGTCCCTCACACTCACCACCACCACTAGTGCACCTGAATGTCTTTTATGCCCACCTATACAAGAACCAGGAGATGATGGGCCATTAATGTAGAGTAAGATCTGGCTCTGAAGAAAGAGGCTCACTGGCCCATTCCCCAGACTTCAGAGGTGTTGAGAATTCAACATCTGCAGAGAACAGGAGCTGGTCTAAGAAGAATGCAGCCATCAAACATGCTTTAAGAAATGCTGCCATAACCTGGATAGCTGAGGTGTACTGTTTCAAACTGAGGTCTTCTATGGATCCAAGTCTCAGTGCATCCAAGAGAGTGTGGATTTTCAACATTACAACTTCAGGATGCCTAATGACAGATTCCAGAATCCACCTGTCAATATAAATGTGGTTTTTTTGCACTGCTGTATTTGTCTTCATCCTTATCCTTAGTTTACTCTTCTGTTGCTGCTTCATTAGGTTAAGACATCAGGCACACAAAGAATTTTATGCCTACAAACAGGTTATATTAAAGGAAAAAATAAGAGATCTGAATTTATATGAACACTGTGCAGCATCTACAAGACTTCAAGCTTCGAGATGAATTGAAGATTTGTTCATGTAAGTACTCCTTCCACAGAAAGTACCTTATTAAGTGGTAGAGGTTCAGAAATTGTATCCATTCTGCGACATGCCAGTTCTGGAGTTGAACCAGCTGCACTGAAAACAGGACCATGGACCACTTTCCACAGGGGCTCATCCCTGAGGCAGAGAATATTGTATATGCTCCCCAGACTGTTGCTGGATACGATGTCCATGTAGAGCCAGGAGGAACCAAGCAGTCTCTGGATTGGCTGCTCTCTACCTGGTGGATCAGTTGCTACTTCCTTTGCTTCATGAAGATCTCTTGAGCCAGCTAAGTTGGGAGCCCAGATGTCTGGGTCTTGTGACAACCAAACACTCTGACACTACCCAGAGAATAGGAATGGATGAGCCCGCGAGATTGGTTCAAGAAACTTCATGAGCGTATTTGCTATATTTATTATGCTCCGTCTCCCAGATACTTATCTTGAAAAGGCGAATCTTTATTAAGCAGAAGGGAAGATAAACATGAGTGTTAGATAAGGGAACTGAGGGCAGGCCTTCAAAGTCCCACATCCCACCCTGTGAGCAGATGAGCTTCTATGCATATGGTGCATGCCTTTGCAGCAGCAACCCCAACCCACCCCTGCAGACAATCCTCAAACTAAGAAAAACCAGCAGTTACTTCAGTCAAAGCACGATTGTTTGCCAGTGGTTGGTGAGGTTAGTGATAATGCAAGGCTTTTCATATTAGGTCCCTTTAATGTGGACAAGGGCTTTAGTTATAACAGAGCAGCATTGCCTTTCACTAGCTCCTTCTCCCATGATTTCACAATACCTGCTTATTAAATCATCTAAGCTAAAAACATTAGATGAGCTTGGAAAGGCTTGGTCAGAAGCCATTTCCTCTTATCATTTCTCTTTCCTGCTCACCAGTGAGGCTATGGCCAAATACCCAGTCAGGACTCCCAGCAGGCATGGGCCCCTGTGCTGGTTTGAAACTGTTGTATACCCCAGAAAAACCATGTTCTTTAATGCTCATTCAGTATTGTTGGATGGGATCATTTTGATTGTTTCCATGGAAATGTAACCATGGGTAGTAACTTTTGATTAGGTGGTTTCCATGGAGATGTGTCTCCACCCATTCAAGGTGGGGTTGCTTACTAGAGTCCTTTAAGAGGGAACCATTCTGGAAAAAAACTTTGGAGCCCATAGTGCCAACAGAACCCACACAGCCAGAGACCTTTGGAGATGCAGAAGGAAAATGCCTCCAGGGAATCCTTATGAAATGAAAAGCCAGGAGACAAAGCTAGTAGACATTGCCGAGTATCTTCCCAGCTGACAGAGGTATTCCAGATGGCATCAACCTTTCTTAAGTGAAGGCAGCCTCTTGTTGGTACCTTAATTTGGACATTTCCACAGCCTTAGAACTGTAAACTTGCAACTTAATAAACTCCCTTTTTAAAAGCCATTCCATTTCTGATATATTGCATTTCAGCAGCTTACAAACTAAAATAGCCCCTGTCCTTGTGTGGTCAAAGGACACCAGCATGCTGCCCACATCTCCCCCCCACTTCCCCCCCGTACATATACAGTGCCTTTCCAGGGTGGCTGTTGGCCCTGCCTAATGCCTCAGCAGGGAGCTGCTGTGAGCCTCATAGAACTCTGAAGAGAAGCATCTTCTGAGCATGGCCAATCCTCCGTGTCCAGTTATAATGAGAAGAGGGTGCCAACCCCCTGGCCTCTCCCCTTCTTACCCTCTGTTCTTCCAAGAGGCTTGGGCTCTGTCTTTTTCCTTCCCTCTCTTGCCCTATCTCTGTTTCTACTTAAAGATAAATGCCTGTCACTGATTTTTTTTTTTTTTTTACTTTTTTTTATTGTATAATGTAACATACATACGAAGTAAAGGAAGAAAAAAGCAATAATTTCAAAGCACTCTTCAACAAGTAGTTACAGGACAGCTCCCAGAGTTTGTCATGGGCTACCATACCATTATCTCAGATTTTTCCTTCTAACTGCTCCAGAACATTGGAAGCTAGAAGGAATATATATATTTTTATCATCACTTTTTTCTTTTTTGTGAAAAATAGCATACATATAAAAAAGCAGTCAACTTCAAAGCACAGTGCAACAATTAGTTGTAGAACAGATCTCAGAGTTTGCTATGGGTTACAATTCCACAATTTTAGGTTTTTACTTGTAGCTGCTCCAAGATATTGGAGACTAAAAGAAATACCAATATAATGATTCAGCAATCATACTTGTTTGTTAAACCCTACCTTCTCTATATAACTCCACCATCACCTTTAGTCTTTCTCCTACTCTTTAGGGGTATTTAAGCTATGCTCAGCCTTACTTTTTCATGTTGGAAGGTGCTGTCAGCAATATGGGATAGGGAGATGGAACTAGCTGATGTTCTGGACAAGCTGGCCCCTCCAGGTTTTAGGACTTATCTGGTACAGGGACCCGTCTGGAGGTTGTAGGTTTCTGGAAAGTTACCCTAGTGCATGGAACCTTTGTAGAATCTTATATATTGCCGTGGGTGTTCTTAGGATTGGCTGTAATGATTTTGGTTGGGGTTTGTCACATTATGATAAGTAGCAATGTCCAACTGAAGCTTGCATAAGAGTGACCTCCAAAGTAGTCTCTCAACTCTTTTTGAACTCTCTCAGCCACTTATACTTTATTAATTACACTTATTTCCCCCCTTTTGGTTAAAATGGCATGGTTGATCTCATGGTACCAGGGCCAGATTCTTCTCTGGGAGTCATCTCCCATGCTGCCAGGGAGACTTTCACCCCTGGATGTCATATCCCACATAGGGGAGAGGGCAACGATTTCACTTGCAGAATTGGGCTTAGAGAGAGTGAGGCTACATCTAAGCAACAAAAGAGGTCCATGGGAGAAGTAACTCTTAGGCATACCTATGGGTAAGCTAAGCTTCTCTGCTACATACATAAGCTTCACAAGAAAAGCCTCAAGTTCAAGGGCTTGGCCTATTGATTGGGTGTCCCTAATGTTTGGCACATATCAGGGATCTCCCTGGTCATAAAGTTTAATAGTTCCATAATTTTTCTCCCATGCCTCAAGAGACTTTGCCAATACTTTTTGATTATCTGCTTAATATACTCTGGGATATATCCAGGCTTTACATTAAGCTATAAAGGATTAAAGGCTCTCATTCTTATTCTGGCCTCCCTGTGTTTGGATTGTTTAAATGATCTATCCAGACAAACTGAGTTCAGTTATGTGCTACAGAAAACCTAGGTTCTGGACATAATGACACTTTCTTCCTTTGGTTTCAAAGAGTAGGTGAAGTTCTAAAATACAGGCAATGTCTCCCTTTCCCCTGTATTCTGAATTACCTTAATCCCGGCCCATCTGCTTCGTTCTTATCTCCAAATACCAAGTTATACAGATATAAAACAGCCCCTCAAAATCCAGAAATAACAATCACCACTCCGGATTAAATGTGATTGCTATAAGAGCCTTCAATCTAGGTCCCTGTTCTCTTATACGCATTTTCTAAATGAGACCATAAAATAATTGTTCTTTTGTTTCTGGCTTATTTACCTCATCAGACGTCCCACAGGTTCATTCACATTGTTGCATGCCTCAACAACTTCCTTCCTTTTTGTAGCAGCACCGTGTTCAATCATGTTTACATCATCGTTCACCAACCTACTTCCCAGTAGTGCATTCTTCAGTCACCTCCATCTACTAGGCCTCATGTATAATGTCCAAAGTCAAGATTCCATCAACACTCTCAATTTTAGATAATTTAATTGTTTCCAAGAGAAAGATAGCCAATAAACACATCCTCACCAAATAGAAAATCCAAACCTCCCCCTAACTTTTGTCCCTCCCGCCATTATTTACCCCTTGTATTGCTGTGTACTGTTGATGTTTTCCTCTTAAACATAGCCCTATTGGGGTGATGGGAAAGTTCTGGTAAGGACTGCTGGTGAGAAAAGTGCAACACTGGGAATGTGATTAATCCCACTTAAGGGTAAGCTAGGGAATGGTTAAAATGGGAACATTTATGTTGTATATATATTTCCACATTTAAAAAGAGGAGCAACTAAAGAGACAATTAAATGCAATATATGATCCTGAACTGGAACTAATAATGGAGAAAAGGCCCGAAAGGACATTATTTGGATACATGAAAAAACTGGAATATAACTGTTAGCATTATATCAATGCTAAATTTCTTGAACTAGATAACTGTACTTAAGTCACCTAAGTGTATATCTTCATGCTCAGTAAATTTACATGGAAGTATTATATTCAAAGGCATATACAGCCTATTCTCAAATATTTAGAAAATTGATAGATGGACAGACAGAAACAGAGAGATGGATAGAATGATACAATAAACATGGTAAAATGTTAAAAGTTGGTATCATTTGATCTTTGATAAGGCAGTCAAGCCACCTGGGACAGAACAGTCTCTTCAATAAATGGTGCCTAGAGAACTGGATATCCATATGCAAAAGAATGAAAGAGGACCCATATCTCACACCCTATACAAAAGTTAACTCAAAATGGATCAAAGATCTAAACATTAGGTCTAAGAGCATAAAACAGTTAGAGGAAAATGTAGGGAAATATCTTATAAATCTTATAATTGGAGGCGGTTTTATAGACCTTCCACCCAAAGCAAGAGCACTGAAGAAAGAAAGAAAGAAATGGGAATTCCTCAAAATTAAACACTTTTGTGCATCAAAGAACTTCATCAAGAAAGTAAAAAGAGGAAGATGGGGGCTTAGTAAGACGCGCGGGTCTTAGTTCCTCCTCCAGAAAAGCAACTAAAGAAACAGAAACAATACAAAACAGCTCCCGGAGTCACGACAGAGACCAAAAAAGACAGCGTACCCCATTCTGGAACGGCTGAACGGGTAGGGAGAATCCACTGCTGTGAGATACCCGAGGGGTGCACGTTTTCCCGGCTGGGGTGGCTGGCGTCTGGGGTCCCCTCCACGCACGTGGCTCCCCGGTCTGACTGGGAACATTGGATAGCGGGGCCCTCCTGTCACGCTTGGCGTCTCGGGCCAGCTGGGCAATTTGGACCGGCACTCCCCCAAGCCATGGCCAGCGACCCCCGCCTCCACGCGCGGTTTCCCGGGCCGACTGCCCTGCAGACAAACGACCGCCACGAGCGCCACCTACTGGGCAGGAAAAGAAAAACAGAGCCCAGAGATTCCACAGAAAAACCTTTCAACCAGCTGGGTCCCACACCCAGGGAGATCTGATCAAATGCCCAGACACCAGCAGAAAATAATGGATGACGCTCGGAAAATTGAAGATATGGCCCAATCAAAGGAACAAACCAATAGTTCAAATGAGATACAGGAGCTGAGACAACTAATGCTGAATATACGAACAGAAATGGAAAAACTCTTCAAAAACCAAATCAATAAATTGAGGGAGGACATGAAGAAGATATGGGCTGAACAAAAAGAAGAAATAGAAAATCTGAAAAAACAAATCACAGAACTTGTGGGAGTGAAGGACAAAGAAGAAAAAATGGAAAAAACAATGGATACCTACAATGGTAGATCTAAAGAGACAGAAGCTACAATTAGTGAACTGGAGGATGGAACAACTGAATTCCAAAAAGAAACAGAAACTATAGGGAAAAGAATGGAAAAACTTGAGCAGGGAATCAGGGAACTGAATGACAATATGAAGCGCACAAATATACGTGTTGTGGGTGTCCCAGAAGGAGAAGAGAAGGGAAAAGGAGGAGAAAAACTAATGGAAGAAATTATCACTGAAAATTTCCCAACTCTTATGAAAGACCTAAATATACAGATCCAAGAAGTGCAGCGCACCCCAAAGAGAATAGACCCAAATAGGCGTTCTCCAAGACATTTACTAGTTAGAATGTCAGAGGTCAAAGAGAAAGAGAGGATCTTGAAAGCAGCAAGAGAAAAACAATCTGTCACATACAAGGGAAACCCAATAAGACTATGTGTAGATTTCTCAGCAGAAACCATGGAAGCTAGAAGACAGTGGGATGATATATTTAAATCACTAAAAGAGAAAAACTGCCAACCAAGACTCCTATATCCAGCAAAATTGTCCTTCAAAAATGAAGGAGAAATTAAAACATTTATAGACAAAAAGTCACTGAGAGAATTTGTGACCAAGAGACCAGCTCTGCAAGAAATACTAAAGGGAGCACTAGAGTCAGATACGAAAAGACAGAAGAGAGAGGTATGGAGTAAAGTGTAGAAAGAAGGAAAATCAGATATGATATATATAATACAAAAGCCAAAATGGTAGAGGAAAATATTATCCAAACAGTATCAACACTAAAAGTTAATGGACTGAATTTCCCAATCAAAAGACATAGAATGGCAGAATGGATTACGACCCAGCAATACCACTACTAGGTATCTACTCAAAGGACTTAAGGGCAAAGACACAGACGGACGTTTTCACACCAGTGTTTATAGCAGCAGTATCTACAACTTCAAAGAGATGGAAACAGCCAAAATGCCCATCAACAGACGAGTGGCTAAACAAACTGTGGCGTATACCTACGATGGAATATTATGCAGCTTTAAGACAGAATAAACTTATGAAGCATGTAATAACATAGATGGACCTAGAGAACATTATGCTGAGTGAGTCTAGCCAAAAACTAAAGGACAAATACTGTATGGTCCCACTGATGTGAACCGACATTCGAGAATCAGCTTGGACTATATCATTGGTAACAGAGACCAGCAGGAGTTAGAAACAGGGTAAGATAATGGGTAATTGGAGCTGAAGGGATACAGACTGTGCAACAGGACTAGATACAAAAACTCAAAAATGGACAGCACCATAATACCTAAGTGTAATGTAACTAGGTTGGAACACTGAATGAAGCTGCACCTGAAATATGGTTTTTTGTTTGTTTGTTTGTGTGTTTGTATCTTTTGTTTTTGTTTTTTTCTTTTTCCTTTATATATATATATATATTATTAGTATTATTATTTTAATTCTCTTCTCTATATTAACATTCTATATCTTTTTCTGCTGTTTTGCTAGTTCTTTTCCTAAATCGATGCAAATGTACTAAGAAATGATGATCATACATCTATGTGATGATACTAAGAATTACTGAGTGCATGTGTAGAATGGAATGATTTCTAAATGTTGTGTTAATTTCTTTTCTTTTTTTTGATTAATAAAAAAATTAAAAAAAAAAAAAAAAACAAAGAAAGTAAAAAGACAGCCTACACAATGGGAGACAATATTTGGAAATGACATATCAGATAAAGGTCTAGTTTCCAGAATTTATAAAGAGATTGTTCAACTCAACAACAAAAAGACAGCCAATCCAATTACAAAATGGGAAAAAGACTTGAACAGACATTTCTCAGAAGAGGAAATACAAATGGCCAAAAGGCACATGAAGAGATGCTCAATGTCCCTGGCCATTAGAGAAATGCAAATCAAAACCACAATGAGATATCATCTCACACCCACCAGAATGGCTATCATCAACAAAACAGAAAATGACAAGTGCTGGAGAGGATGTGGAGAAAGAGGCACACTTATTCACTGTTGGTGGAAATGTCAAATGGTGCAAGCGTTGTGGAAGGCAGTATGGCAGTCCCTCAAAAAGCTGAATATAGAATTGCCATATGACCCAGCAATACCACTGCTAGGTATCTACTCAGAGGACATAAGGGCAAAGACACAAACAGACACTTGCACACCAATGTTTATAGCAGCATTATTTACAATTGCCAAGAGATGGAAACAGCCAAAATGTCCATCAACAGACGAGTGGCTAAACAAACTGTGGTATATACATAAGATGGAATATTATGCAGCTTTAAGACAGAGTAAGCTTATGAAGTATGTAACAACATGGATGGACCTAGAGAATATTATGCTGAGTGAGACTAGCCAAAAACTAAAGGAGAAATACTGTATGGTCTCACTGATTGAACTGACATTAGTGAATAAATTTGGAATATTTCGTTGGTAACAGACCATCAGGAGATAGAAATAGGGTAAGATATTGGGTAATTGGAGCTGAAGGGATACAGACTGTGCAACAGGACTGGATACAAAAACTCAGAAATGGATAGCACAATACTACCTAACTGTAATACAATTATGTTAAAACACTGAATGAAACTGCATGTGAGAATGATAGAGGGAGGAGGGCTGGAGGCATAAGTGAAATCACAAAGAAAGATAGATGTTAAAAGATTGAGATGGTATAATCTAGGAATGCCTAGAGTGTATAATAATAGTGACTAAATGTACAAATTTTAAAAATGTTTTTGCATGAGGAAGAACAAAGAAAGGTCATTATTGCAGGTGCTGAATATAATGGTAATTAATATTTTAAAATGTCACCTTATGTGTGAGTCTAAAGCAAAAAATGTTTATTTGGTACAAAATTTTTTATTTTGACTAGTGCATTTCCTAATATAACTTATGTAGATAGTTTGAACACCATAAGTACTTGGAATCTCAGGTAGGACATGAGATTTTGTTGGTTTGTCCAGAGTGATGCCCTGATGAATCCCAGAGTGATTCAATCAGTAAGTGGAAAAGTATTTGCAAAGCCCCCTTCAGGGAATGGGGAGAATGGGGAGAAATTCAACTTCCCCAAGTTGAATTCTTGATATTCCCACAAGCAGTGTGGACAACCAAAGCTATAGGCTGAGCCCTAAGTCTTGGGGTTTGTTCATATGAAACTTAACTCCACAAAGGATAGGTCAGGTCTACTTAAAATTTAGGCCTAAGAGTCACCCCCAAGAGCCTCTTTTGTTGTTCAGATGTGGCCTCTCCAGCCAACACAGCAAGCAATCTCACCACCCTCCCTCTGCCCTCATGGGACATGACTCCCGGGGGTGTGGACCTTCCTGGCAACGTGGGACAGAAATCCTAGAATGAGCTGAGACTTAGCATCAAGGGATTGAGAAAACCTTCTTTAGGGAAGAGTGAAATGAGACAAAGTGTCAATGGCTGAGAGATCCAAACAGAGTCCAGAGGTTATCCTGGAGATTATTCTTACGCATTGAGTCGATATCACCTTGTTATTCAAGTTGTAATGGAGAGGCTGGAGGGAACTGCCTGAAAATGTAGAGCTGTGTTCCAGTAGCCATGTTTCTTGAGGATGATTGAATAATGATATAGCTTTCACAATGTGCTGTGTGATTGTGAAAACCTTGTGTCTGATGCTCCTTTTATTTACCTTGTCAACAAACGAGTAGAACATATGGAATAAAAATAAATAATAGGGGGAACAAATGTTAAAATAAATTTAGTTTGAAGTGCTAGTGATCAATGAAAGTGAGGGGTAAGGGGTATGGTAGGTATAATCTTTTTTTTCTTTTCTGTTTTCGTTTTATTTCTTTTTCTATTGTCTTTTTATTTCTTTTTCTGAATTGATGCAAATGTTCTAAGAAATGATGAATATGCAACTAAGTGATGATATTGTGAATTACTGATTATACATGTTAATGTTTTATTTGGTTTGTTAATTTTTTTAATTAATAAATAAATTCTTAAAAAGTTGGTATCTAGGTGGGAGTATGTTGGAGTTCTGTATGGGTTTTGTATTACTTTTACAACTTCCTGTAAATTTGAAAAAATAAAATAATTAAATGGTTAAATATATTAAAAAGTAAAAGTAAAAAAACCCAAAGAAAACACTGAATACACTGTAAAATACCAGAAATTTGCCTAGAAAAAGAGCTTGAAAGAAATACATTTATCTCTGGTGACCTAAACTGCTTCTCTCTAGATTGAGCTGAAGGCCTTATTTCTCTCAGGATCTTACCCATTCTTTGCACTCTCCCCATCAAACCTGATGACCATGAAATTAATCTTATAGCTGTAGGTCTGCAGAGAAAAACAATTCGGACTGCAAGGATAAAACAAAAACAAAAAGCAAAAAACTACAGCCACTAGCTATTTCCAATATCTGACTTGCCACGGACCTTCCCTGTTCAATTTGCCAGATGGTACCTTTTCACTGCCCTGGTCCTGCTATAAAACTTAGCCAACCCTCTGTCTTTTCTCGGGTGCCATCAGACCCGTTCTGAGCTTGATCTCTCCCTTCTCACAATAGCCTGAATAAAGTCAATCTTTGCCGGTTTAACACTGTCCCATGCAATTTTTCTTTGACACTGTTATATACATACATTTTTTATTCTCCAAATTGTATGCAATGAACATTTATTTATTTGCCAGCCCCTTGTAGGAACCCTCTTTGCCAGATGAGGTCGCGGGCGGGAGACCATCTCTCTAGAGCAGAGGGACTCCCGGGAGCAGACTTCAGGCGGGGACCCGGGGAGGGGGTGTTGGGGAGCGACCTCTGGACCTCTGGTTCCTCGCGGCCAGGGGGAAGGGGCGCCGATGAGAAGGCCGGCCACACAGCACCCTCGCTGATCCACACCTGGGATCCTTCAGGGAGAAGGGGATTATACGAAACCACCCAGTGGGCGGAGGAGAAAGGCCCCGGCACAGCACCTGGGGTTGGAAGCTAGAGCGGAGATGCCATCAGGGATGGGAGCATATTCAGCTTCTACCTCCTGCGCCCGCCCGAGGAGGCTTTCCCGGCAGTCGCCCCTGTCCAGCCACAACTGCGGCAAAGGTGTGAACCAGCGGACACCTGTGTATCTGTGGAAAGAAAGCACAGCCTTCAGGTCAACCCAGCGTGAACTCCCTCTGGCCTTTTCATCCTTTTCGGTGTCTGGAAGGTAAGTGGAAGATCGGACCTGAAAGAAAAGACCATGGTCGATCGATTTTCTATCTGCTTAGTGAATGCTCTGCCGATATCTAGACCAAAGTAAATTCTGTTGGTAAGAGTTTCTGCCAATTTTGATCGCAAAAGGCTCAGTGTCACAAACTTGAAAAAAAAAGCATTTTGCTCTAATTCATGAAAAATTTAAAATACAGGAAAATACAAAGATTCGTATTACCTGGAATTGTTGTTTAAGAAATGCCCTTCCTATTTGCAGAGTCCCCTAGGGAAAATGGTGAGAAAGGGGGAAAACTCAACTTCCCCAAGTGGAGAATTCTTGATACTCTCTCAGGCAGGGGGGACAGCCAAAGCAATAGGCTGAGCCTCCAACCTTGGGGTTTGTTCCTATGAAACTTAATCCCGCAAAGGATAGGCTAAGCCTACTTAAAATTAGGCCTAAGAGTCACCCCCAAGAGAACCTCTTTTATTGCTCAGATGTGGCCTCTCTCTCTCTCTCTCTCTGCCAACACAGCAAGTGGACTCATTGGCCTCCCCCTCTCTACGTGGGACATGACTCCCAGGAGTGTGGACCTTCCTGGCAACATGGGATAGAAATCCTAGAATGAGCTGGAGCTCAGCATCAAGGAACTGAGAAAATCTTCTCGACCAGAAGGGGAAAGAGCAAAATGAGACAAAATAAAGTATCAATGGCTGAGAGATTCCAAAGAGAGTAGAGAGGTTATCCTGGAGGTTATTCTTACACATTAAATAGATATCACCTTGTTAGTCAAGATGTAATGGAGAGGCTGGAGGGAACTGTCTGAAAATGTGGAGCTGTGCTCCGGTGGCCATGTTTCTTGAAGATAATTGTATGATGATATGGCTATCACAATGTGACTGTATGGTTGTGAGAGCTTTGTGTGTAATGCTCCTTTGTCTACCTTATCAACAAGTAAAACATATGGAATAAAAATAAATAAATAATAGGGTGTTCTAGTTTGCTAGCTGCTGGAATGCAATATACCAGAAATGGAATGGCTTTTAAAAGGGAGAATTTAATGAGTTGCAAGTTTACAGTTCTAAGGCCGAGAAAATGTCCCAATTACAACAAGTCTATAAAAATGTCCAGTCACAGGCATCCAGGGAAAGATACCTTGATTCAAGAAGGCTGATGAAGTTCAGGGTCTCTCTCTCAAGTGAGAAGGCACATGGCGAACACAATCAGGGCTTCTCTCTCAGCTGGAACGGCACATGGTGAATATGGCGTCATCTGCTAGCGTCTTCTCCTGGCTTCCTGTTTTGTGAAACACCCCGGGAGGTGTTTTCCTTCTTCATCTCCAAAGATCACTGGCTGGTGGACTCTGCTTCATGGTGCTGCTCTCTCTGAATCTCTCATTCTCCAAAATGTTTCCTCTTTTATAGGACTTCAGAAACTAATCAAGACCCACTCAAACGGGTGGAGACATAGGGGGAACAAATGTTAAAATATATTTAGTAGATGAAATGCTGGTGATTGGTGAAGGGGAGGGGTAAGGAGTATGGTATGTATGAATTTTTTTCTGTTTTCTTTTTATTTCTTTTCCCGAATTGATGCAAATGTTCTAAGAAATTATCATGTTGATGAATATGCAACTATGTGATGATATTGTGAATTAATATATATGTAGAATGGAATGATCATATGTTAAGAATGTTTGTGTTTCTTTGTTGTCAAATATTTTTTTAATTTAAAAATTAATAAAAAAAATTAAAAAAAAAAGAAATGCCCTTCCTCACCATCCTTCACCAGTCGAGAAAATGGAATCTCAGAATGTTGGAATTTGCTGGTCAATTGCTCAAGGGTAAAGAATCAGCGAATCCAATTAAAAACACACAAAAAAACTAAAAGCGTGACAGATACAAAATTCCTTTTTAAATATCGTTAATACTACCAACAATAAAGATTAATGGAGATTAAATGCATAATATCTTTCATCTTAATATTTAGTTTGTATTTATATCTTTCCTAGATGCGACCATAGCACTTTATTTCTATATCCCCAAATCATTGCATTGCATTAAAGTCGTTACTGTTAATTGGATGTGAGTTAATCCATTCAACTGGGAAACAGTGGGGATGGATAGTCTCCAACGTCTTATTTCAAACCTGGCACTGACCCATGTGCTTAGTATTATAATAGGTGTCTATTGTTTAACAGATGCTTGAAAATTCAGAAAATTTGAAGACCCTTATCAACGCAGTGGCACTCCCAACCTCGGTGGCATCCCTGCAGTATTCTGTCCAACCACAGAGCCAGGTCCAAGCATGCAAATATGTCAGACATTTATTCATTTCATTAGTTTTAAAGTTATAGCAACATTAGGGTCATAGTGTGAAGCAGCTTCTCAATTTTTTTGAGAAGTAATTTTTTGAAGGTTTATAGAATATTTTATTTCTTTTTTGTTGCAGATATCTCATTCATAACCCACCACCGCTAAGATTAATAAGATGCCCTACTCTGCACTTGGCTTTCAAGGTGTTTTATTGATTTAATGGTTGTGATTTGGGCAGAGAGCAGATTTTAAGTCCTACTCTTCAGGTGAATACTCAGAGGAGTGGGGAGCTGAAAGTTTTGCAAGGAAAACATTTTGTGAGAATTTGTCAGATCCCTGATATTTGTACTTGGATAAATCAAGTACTAATTTATTTATTTTCCTTGTGTTTAAGAGTTTAACAGGTACAGTGTTTCCAGTTGTTCCCATCTAATTTTGTTTAATTTCCAGGGTCGGTTGAAAGGTTACTTCTTTTCAGTCCTTCTACTAAGACACCTAGAAAAGCTAGAGCGCGGCTGGCCGGCGTGAGGTCCTAGTAGGTGCAGCAGGCAGTGAAGAGCAACTGGGTGGAGAGTGACCCAGAAGAGCCTGTATGAACCTACTGTCCTTGGGCAGTTAGCCACGGCCCGCTTCATAAAAGCCTCCTGGATTGCCTTCTTGTTTTCAGCCTTGCCGTTCCAGGTGGTAAGTGCACTGGCCTGCAGGGCCGATCCATAAGAGAAACTTAGTTTCCAGGACTTAGCTAGATGGCAAAGGTTGACAGCATTGAGGTCGAAAGAGAAGTAACTTTTAAATCATGGGTTATACCCATTAGTAGGTTATGAAATAATTCTGTGGATTAGACCAAGATTTTCAAAACTAAAATACTCTTAAATGTGTTAAAGAGTATTTTACCCCTACCTCTCATGGAGCAAGGGTAAATACGTTTTGTCAATCCTTTGTTTCAATTTTGGGTCACGTTGTAAAAGGTAATTCTTATTTGTAAGCCATCGTCAAAAACGTTTTGGAGTGACTGAGACTGGGTGCACTCGGGATGGGTGTTTAGTAGGGTGAGGTGTAAAGTGGAAGCTCCAGTAAAGTCCCACGCCTAGAGAGAAACACCCGCTGGCGCATTGACTCAAGGAGTGCTCCCACGATTCAGAGAGCGGATTGGTCAAGCCATGAAGGTCCCACCCACGACACCTCGTCGGCCAATAGCTGTGTGCCCAAAGCAGGGCGGGGCAAAGGCGGGGCGAGCCTCGCGCGTGCTCCTTAAGTAGCGCCTGCGTAGCTGCCCTGGTAGAAACAAGGCTTACGACTGCCTAGTTGGGCGGTGCGGGGTCAGAAGAGAACGACGTCGGGAACGCCGGCTCTTCTTCTTAGGGGCATGTCTAGGCGAGAAGCAGGCTCCAACGCCTCCTCCTGGGTCGCTGCTTCTCGGCGAAGCTCCGCAGTGTCCCGGGCGCCAGAGCGGAGGTCGGCTGAGGAACCGAATCGAAGAGGTCGCGGGGGCCGTAGGGGCGGCAGAAGTGGCGATTGGAGGGACCCTTCCGGCCTCACGGGGTATGTGGCCGCTGACCCCGGGGAACCGCCGCTCTGCTTTGGATTGAAGAACGACTTGGTCGGCGTGGTGATCGGTGAGAGCAAGAGAATGGGTGCGGCGATCGGAGCTGGGGAAGAGTGGGTGGGGTAGGGAGCGGGACCTGGAGAAGGTCATCCCCACCCATTTGCCTCGCCTCCAATCAGCTGCCGCCTCGCCTCTACTCAGCTGTCACCTAAAGAAATTCATGTCCCTCCCTATGATTCTCCTAAGATCATTTAGTGCTAGAATGATGTCATTTTATGCATCTTTTGATATTTTATAGAGATTGGTTTTTGTTTATTTTGCGTGGGCAGGTACTGGGAATCGAACCTGGGTCTACCCGCATGGCAGGTGAGAACTCTGCCTGCTGAGCCACCATGGCCCACTCGAGACGGTGTTTTGACAGGCAGCTCTTAGAGTGCTGATAAAACCTTTGATAGGGAGTAAAAAAGGTTGCTAAAAAGACCAGAAGTTTTTACAGACAGGCTACCCCAAAATGAACAACAGAACAGTGATGAAATTAATGTTTCTTTGAGCACCGTTTAGAGCCATTTAATCAAATGAAGGAAGTTATAGGACTTATTACAGGGCTGCTCAGAGTATAGGCCATATCTTGTACTTTAATTTTTTTGGTCTATTGTACATCTGCTGAAAAACAGGATTTTTTTTCTCAGTGTATCTTGAAATTTGCAGATTCATTTTCTGAAAAGCATTTTAAAATAGTTGGAATGGAGAGTTTCCCATATATTGCCATTAAGACTGAAATGATAAATATTAACATCTTGCCCACTAGGTATGGGAGATAATATTTTGCTTTACCCTTAAAAAAAAAAAAAACCGTTGCCTACGAAATTAACAGAGTTTACAGGCTGCTAAACAGTGCATTATAAGACTGATTGTTAGATTAGCCCCCCAGGAGGCTTAAGCTTAAAGATCTGAAGAGTGATACTTCAAAAATAAAACCATCAAGTCTGTAATAAAAACACTTCAGCTCTCATTCAGTTCTGTAAATACTTACAACCTGTGAAGAGCTGACACTATGCTTGAGAGCACCCACTTGATGTTGGATCTGGATCCAATTAATTTTTGCATGAACTGATAAGCCTTAGTATCCACCTCTTTGGGAAAGGAATCCCCTTCTACCATTCACCAAAATTTGGAGCGGACGCCTCTTGTTTCCCTTTTTCCAAACTTAAAGTAATTACTGAACCCTTAAAGCCTTCTTTGGATGATTTGGGTAAGAACTAGAGAAGCTGCTTTGAGGGAGGTAGGTAAATCCCCTTTATTGATTTCCGCTTATATATATTCCTTTTTTGTTCTTTATTTATTTGTTTGTTTTTTAATCCTTTATTTTTTAAAATAGGTCGTGGTGGGTCAAAAATAAGAGACATCGAAAGTACAACAAACACCAAGATACAGGTAAGGGATATATGTGATCTGCATTCTTAAGCATGTAATAATATAATTCATTCCTAATGGAACTAGACTCAGCCAGCAGACAAGACCCAATCCTGATTTCTGCTCAGTGGTTAACAGTGTGTTAACTTTGATATGTGGCTAAAGCTTTTCAGATTGCCATCCTTCTCAAGAACTTACCTGAGCTGTGGTCCATTCCAGGTTTGGATTTTGTGAGTCTTGAAGGTAAAAATCTTGAGGTAATCTCCGTTTAAGATTGAGATCTGTGAGGTATTTATCAGGTCCAAAATGACTCCCTTTCTCATCCCCTTTCGTGAAACCTTAACCTGTTGCTGTGTTCCCAATCCCAGTGAATGGCAGTATCATTCAACAAGTTCCTAAGTCAGAAATCTCAGACGTCTTCCATAGTACTTCACTCTCCTTAGCCTTCAACCAGTCCATCACCAAGTCCTTTCTATTTCCTGTGCTTCTCAAGCAGACTGCCATCATTTGGGGTAGTCTTGTCCTGCTCTAGCCATTCTTCACTGTGGCCAGAGCAGTCTTTCTAAAACACAGACTGTTTTCATGTTCCCTTCATGCATCATGGCAATTCAGGCTCTTAAAAAATCTGAACTCCTTAATATGGTCCAGTTGATCTGACCTGTTTACCTCCTCAGCCACCTTTTCCCACCCTCCCTCCCCCTACTACCTCTTGTGAACACTGTCACCAGTGCACACTGTTCCTACTTCTAAAAACCCCCCTGTCCTTTGCCAGGGTAACTCTTACCCATGTTTCAGATCAGCTTAGTTATCATTTCCTCAGGGAAATCTGAGACCTTCCTCTCCCCTATTTTGAGTTGAGTATTCCCTCTTTCACTCAGTGTCTTATAACTGCCCCATTTCAGTTTTTTTTTTTTTTGCATGGGCAGGCACTGGGAATCGAACCCAGGTCTCTGGCATGGCAGGTGAGAACTCTGCCTGCTGAGCCATCGTTGCCTGCCCCGTGCATCAATTTTTGTGTCCGTAAATCCTGCAGATAATAAGCTTTGAATCAACAGCCTAAAGTAACATCTGGTATAAAGTATATTCTAACTAAATGTTGCTAAATGATTGGGGATATTTGAGATTATGCCCATTTAAAGGTATTGCTTATAGATTTCCTTCTCAAAAATGTCATTATTTCAACCTTGTTCTAAATTTTCTGGTTTAGTTAGCTGAAGTTGTTGAAATGCAATGTACCAGAAATGGGTTGACTTACACAATCAGGGTTTATTAACTTACATGCTTACAGTTCTGAAACCAAGAAAATGTCCAAATCAAGGCATCAACAGGTGATGCTTTCTCTCTCAGACTTGCTACCAGTGATCCTCAAGGCACATGGCAACATCTGTTGGCCTCTTCTGGGTTTTGCTGCTTCTAGCTTCTGGCTTCAATGGTTTCCTTCCAGTCTTTTCTCTCTTAGCTTCTCAGTGTGTGTCTCTGAATTTCATCTGTTATAAAGGACTCCAGTTAGAGGATTACTGGAGCACGCCTCAACTGAAATAACCTAATCAAAATGTCCCACCCAACAATAGGTCTACACCTACAGGAATGGATTAGCTTTAAGAATATGATCTTTTCTGGAGTACATATAGCTTCAGACCATCACACACTGCCTTCATTATAGTTTACATGTATAAGTATAATATGACTGTTTCAGTAAAGTCTAATCTAAATAGTACATAAGTTAACTCTCTCCACCCCCATAAAAATTCTGTAAGTTTAGTTAAACATTATTACCATTTTGTAGGTGAGAAAATGAAGATTTGAAATAAAGAATTCCACCAGTCAGATTAACATGTTAATTTTCTTTCTTAAACTATTTGCTGAATTTCTTCCCTAGCTGTCATGGTAATTTTGTAATTTGCAATGTGTTTTACTCTTTCCTCATCCAAATAGAAGGTAAATCCCAGAGTAGAAAAAAGTAGGATCTTCCTCAAAATAATTAGAAATTCAAACATACCTATTGATAGCAAAAGTATGTTTGCTTAACACCTTTACACTATTTGAAGTTGAGTGAATGTTGTGGTGGGGTGGGTCTCATCTATTTTTCCCTCTTGTATCTAGATAACAAAAGGGTATCCTGAAGCAGAAGTCAAAATTTTTGGCAGCAAGGCAACGCAGACAAAAGCAAAAGCAGTGATAGATAGTCTTGTTAAAAAACAAGAGGAAAATTACCATTCAGAATCCAGAGTCGGTAAGTAATTTTTGCCCATTGAAGCCTGTTTTGGTTTGCTAAAATACATTATATTTATATTGCTGAAGTACAATATACAAGAAACAGACTGACTTTTAATAATGGGGATTTATTAACTTGCAAATTAGAGTTCTTAGGCCGTGAAAATGTATCAAAAGGAAGGCATCAAAAGGCTGCTGGTATCCATGGTTCCTCTGTCAGATCTTAAGGTGATGGCCAGTGTCTACTGGTGTCCTTCACTCCCTGGTTTTGCTGGTCTTGCTCCTAGTTTCAGTGACTTCCTTTCTGAGCTTCTGTGGGTCCTCTCAGCATCTCTGGGGCTTTTGTCACGCAGCTCCTTCACAGGCTTTTTCTTTACGCTTTCTCCAGACTTCTTTGGGCATTTCTGTCTGAGTTCTCTGGGCTTTTTCTGACTTTTATCCTCATAAAGGACTACAGTAAAGGATTAAGACCCACCTTGAATTGGACAGGTCACATCTCAATTGAAACAACCTAATCAAAAGGTCCCACCCACAATAAGTCTGTACCCACAGGAATGCATTACAAGAACATAGCTAGGGCACTAGGAAAAAAGGAGGAAATATTCAACTTCCCCATTTGAAGAATTTCTGATATTTTTACAGCAGTGGAGACAACCAAGTCAATAGGCTGAACCCTCAATCTTGGGGTTTGCCCCTAAGGGACTTATTCCTGCAAAGGATAGGCTAGGCCTACTTAAAATTGGTCCGAGGAGTCACCCCCAGAACACCTCTTTTGTTGCTCAGATGTGGCCTCTCTAAGCCAATGTGGCAGGTGAACTCACTGCCTTCCCCCTTCTATGTGGGACATGACTCCCAAGGGTGTAAATCTCCCTGGCCATGTGGAACAGAAATCCAGAAATGAGCCGGGACCTGGCATTAAGGGATTAAGAGAGCCTTCTTGACCAAAAGGAGGAAGAAGAAATAAGACAAAAGGAAGTTTCAGCGGCTAGAGACTCCAAACAAACGAGAGAGGTTATCCTCGAGGTTATTCTTATGCATTATATATATATCCTTTTTTAGTTTATGGTGTATTAGAGTGGCTAGAGGGAAGTACTTGAAACTGTTGAGCTGTGTTCCAGTAGCTTTGATTCTTAAAGACAATTATATAATGATACGGCTTTTATAGTGTGACTGTATGATTGTGAAAACCTTGTGGCTGATGCTCCCATTAGGGTATGGACAGATGAGTAAAAAATATGGATGGAGAATGAGCAAATAATAAACAGGACAAAGGTTAAAATAAATTGGGTAGATAGAAATACTAGTGGTCAATGAGAGGGAGAGGTAAGGGGTATGGTATGTATGAGATTATTCTTTTCTTTTTCTGGAGTGATGCAAATGTTCTAAAAAATGATCATGGTGATGAATGTACAACTAGGTGATGATATTGTGGCCCATTGATTATAAACCAACTATGGAATGTTTGTATGTTACGATTTATCACTAAAAATTTTTTTAAAAAAAGAACATGGCATTTTCTGGGATACGTAACAGCTTCAGACCAGCACAAAGCCCTTTAAAATTAAAAAAAAATTTTTTGAGTGTTGCATATATTATAGCTGACTCCTTTCTTTTTTTAAAAAAATTATTTCCTGTTTGCTCTTCTTTTTTTAAATTTATTTAATTAAAAAAATTTTACAAATGAAATAAAACATTAACATATATAATCAGTAATTCACAATATCATCACTTAGTTGCATATTCATCATTTCTTAGAACATTTGCATCCATTCAGTAAAAGAAATAAAAAGAAAATAGAGAAAAAAAGATTATACCTACCATACCCCTTACCCCTCACCCCCATTGCTCACTAGCGTTTCAAACTAAATTTAACATTTGTTCCCCCTATTATTTATTTCTATTCCATATGTTCTACCCATCTGTTGACAAGGTAAATAAAAGGAGCATCAGATACAAGGTTTTCACAATCACACAATCACATTGTGAAAGCTATATCATTATTCAATCATCATCAAGAAACATGGCTACTGGAACACAGCTCTACATTTTCAGGCAGTTCCCTCCAGCCTCTCCGCTACATCTTAACTAAAAAGGTGATATCTATTTAATGCATAAGAATAATCTCCAGGATAACCTCTTGACTCTGTTTGGAATCTCTCAGCCATTGACACTTTATTTCACTCTTCCCCCTTTTTGTCAAGAAGGTTTTCTCAATCCCTTGATTCTGGGTCTCAGCTCATTCTAGAGTTTTTCTCAATCCCTTGATGCTGAATCTCAGCTCATTCTGGGATTTCTGTCCCATGTTGCCAGGAAGATCCACACCCCTGGGAGTCATGTCCCAGGTAGACAGAGGGAGGGTGGTGAGTTTACTTGTTGTGTTGGCTGGAGAGAGAGGCCACATCTGAGCAACAAAAGAGGCTCTTGGGGTGAATCTTAGGCCTAAATTTTAAGTAGACTTGACCTATCCTTTGTGGGGTTAAGTTCCATATGAACAAACCCCAAGACTGGGGGCTCAGCCTGTAGCTTTTGGTTATCCACACTGCTTGTGAGAATATCAAGGATTCAACTTGGGGAAGTTTAATTTCTCCCTATTCTCACCATTCCCCGAAGAGGGCTTTGCAAATACTTTTCCACTCATTGATTGAATCACTCTGAGATTCATCAGGGCATCACTCTGGACAAACCAACAAAATCTCATGTCCTACCTGAGATTCCAAGTACTTATGGTGTTCAAACTATCTACATAAGTTATGTTAGGAGATGCACTAGTCAAAACATAAATTTTATACCAAATAAACATTTTTTGCTTTAGTCTCATACAGAAGGTAACATTTTAAAATATTAATTACCATCTATTTTCAGCACCCTGGAGTAATGACATTCCTTGTTCTTCATGTAAAAACATTTTTAAAATTTGTACATTTAGTCACCATTATTATACACTCTAGGCATTCCTAGATTATACCATCTCAGTCTTTAACATCTATCTTTCTTTGTGATTTCATTTATGCCCCCAGCCCTCCTCCCTTTATCATTCTCACATGCAGTTTCATTCAGTGTTTTAACATAATTGTATTACAGTTAGGTAGTATTGTGCTGTCCATTTTTGAGTTTTTATACCCAGTCCTGTTGTACAGTCTGTATCCCTTCAGCTCCAATTACCCAATATCTTACCCTATTTCTATCTCCTGATGGTCTCTGTTACCAACGAAATATTCCAGATTTATTCAATAATGTCAGTTCAATCAGTGAGACCATACAGTATTTGTCTTTTAGTTTTTGGCTAGTCTCACTCGGCATAATGTTCTCAAGGTCCATCCATGTTGTTACATACTTCATAAGCTTACTCTGTCTTAAAGCTGCATAATATTCCATCTTATGTATATACCACAGTTTGTTTAGCCACTCGTCTGTTGATGGACATTTTGGCTGTTTCCATCTCTTTGCAATTGTAAATAATACTGCTATAAACATTGGTGTGCAAATGTCTGTTTGTGTCTTTGGCCTTATTCCTTTGAGTAGACACCTAGCAGTAATATGGCCAGGTTATATTGCAATATAACCCATTGCAACTTTCCCATTCTGTAATTGGATTGGCTGTCTTTTTCTTGTTGAATTGAACAATCTCTTTATAAATTCTGGATACTAGACCTTTATCTGATATGTCGTTTCCAAATATTGTCTCCCATTGTGTAGGCTGTCTTTTTATTTTCTTGATGAAGTTCTTTGATGCACAAAAGTGTTTAATTTTGAGGAGTTCCCATTTCTTTCTTTCTTTCTTCAGTGCTCTTGCTTTGGGTGTAAGGTCTATAAAACCACCTCCAATTATAAGATTTATAAGATATTTCCCTATATTTTCCTCTAACTGTTTTATGGTCTTAGACTTAATGTTTAGATCTTTGATCCATTTTGAGTTAACTTTTGTATAGGGTGTGTGATATGGGTCTTCTTTCATTCTTTTGCATATGGATATCCAGTTCTCTAGGCACCATTTATTGAAGAGACTGTTCTGTCCCAGGTGAATTGGCTTGACTGCCTATCGAAGATCAATTGTCCATAGATGAGAGGGTCTATATCTGAACACTCTATTCGATTCCATTGGTCAATATATCTATCTTTATGCCAATACCATGCTGTTTTGACCACTGTGGCTTCATAATATGCCTTAAAGTCAGGCAGCTTGAGACCTCCAGCTTCGTTTTTTTTCCTCAAGATACTTTTAGCAATTCGGGGCACCCTGCCCTTCCAGATAAATTTGCTTATTGGTTTTTCTATTTCTGAAAAGTAAGTTGTTGGGATTTTTATTGGTATTACATTGAATCTGTAAATCAATTTAGGTAGAATTGACATCTTAACTATATTTAGTCTTCCAATCCATGAACACGGTATGCCCTTCTATTTATTTAGGTCTTCTGTGATTTCTTTGAACAATTTCTTGTAGTTTCCTTTGTATAGGTCTTTTGTTTCTTTAGTTAAATTTATTCCTAAATATTTTGTTCTTTTGGTTGCAATTGTAAATGGGATTTGTTTCTTGATTTCCCCCTCAGATTGTTTATTACTAGTGTATAGAAACACTACAGATTTTTGAGTATTGATCTTATAACCTGGCACTTTGCTGTACTGGTTTATTAGCTCTAGTAGTTTTGCTGTGGATTTTTCAGGGTTTTCGACATATAGTATCATATCATCTGCAAACAGTGATAGTTTTAATTCTTCCTTTCCAATTCTGATGCCTTGCATTTCTTTTCCTTTTCTAATTGCCCTGGCTAGAACTTGCAACACAATGCTGAATGACAGTGGTGATAGTGGACATCTTGTCTTGTTCCTGATCTTAGGGGGAAAGTTTTTAGTTTTTCCCCATTGAGGATGATATTAGCTGTGGGTTTTTCATATATTCCCTTTATCATTTTAAGGAAGTTCCCTTGTATTCCTATCCTTTGAAGTGTTTTGAACTTCAATTTTGTCAAATGCCTTCTCTGCATCAATCGAGATGATCACGTGATTTTTCTGCTTTGGTTTGTTGGTATGGTGTATTACATTAATTGATTTTTTTATGTTGAACCATCCTTGCATACCTGGGTTGAATCCTACTTGGTCATGATGTATAATTCTTTTAATGTGTTGCTGGTTTCGATTTGCTAGAATTTTGTTGAGGATTTTTGCATCTATATTCATTAGAGAGATTGGTCTATAGTTTTCTTTTTTTTGTAATATCTTTGTCTGGCTTTGGTATGAGGGTGATGTTGGCTTCATAGAATGAATTAAGTAGCTTTCCCTCCTCTTCAATTTGTTTGAAGAGTTTGAGCAGGATTGGTACTAATTCTTTCTGGAATGTTTGGTAGAATTCATATGTGAAGCTGTCTGGTCCTGGGCTTTTCTTTTTGGGAAGCTTTTGAATGACTGATTCAATTTCTTTACTTGTGATTGGTTTGTTGAGGTCATCTGTTTCTTCTTGAGTCAAAGTTGGTTGTTCATGCCTTTCTAGGAAGTTGTCTATTTCATCTACATGGTTGTATTTATTAGCATAAAGTTGTTCATAGTATCCTGTTATTACCTCCTTTATTTCAGTGGTTATGTCTCCTCTTCCATTTCTGATCTTATTTATTTGCATCCTCTCTCTTCTTCTTTTTGTCAATCTTGCTAAGGGTCCATCAATCTTATTGATTTTCTCATAGAACCAGCTTCTGGTTTTATTGATTTTCTCATGTTCTCAATTTCATTTATTTCTGCTCTAATCTTTGTTATTTCTTTCCTTTTGCTTGCTTTGAGGTTAGTTTGCTGTTCTTTCTGCAGTTCTTCCAAGTGGACAGTTAATTCCTGAATTTTGCCTTTTCTTCTTTTCTGATATAGGCATTTAGGGCAATAAATTTCCCTCTTAGCACTGCCTTTGCTGCGTCCCATAAGTTTTGATATGTTGTGTTTTCATTTTCATGTGCCTCAAGATATTTACTGATTTCTCTTGTAATTTCTTCCTTGACCCACTGGTTGTTTAAGAGTGTGCTGTTGAGCCTCCACATATTTGTGAGTTTTCTGTTGCTCTGCCTATTATTGATTTCCAACTTCATTCCTTTATGATCTGAGAAAGTGTTGTGTATGATTTCAATCTTTTTAAATTTATTGAGACTTGCTTTGTGACCCAGCATATGGTCTATCTTTGAGAATGATCCATGAGCACTTGAGAAAAAGGTGTATCCTACTGTTGTGGGGTGTAATGTCCTATAAATGTCTGTTAAGTCTAGCTCATTTATTGTAATATTTAAATTCTCTGTTTCTTTATTGATCCTCTGTCTAGATGTTCTGTCCATTGTTGAGAGCGGGGAATTGAAGTCTCCAGCAATTATGGCAGATGTGTCTATTTCTCTTTTCAGTGTTTTCAGTGTTTGGCACATGTAGTTTGGAGCATTCCGGTTCGGTGCATAAATATTTATGATTGTTATGTCTTCATGCTGAATTGTTCCTTTATTAGTACATAGTATCCTTCTTTGTCTCTTTTAACTGTTTTGCATTTGAAGTCTAATTTGTTGGATATTAGTATAGCTACTCCTGCTCTTTTCTGGTTGTTATTTGCATGAAATATCTTTTCCCAACCTTTCACTTTCAACCTATGTTTATCTTTGAGTCTAAGATGTGTTTCCTTTTGACAGCATATAGATGGGTCCTGCTTTTCAATCCATTCTGCCAGTCTATGTGTTTTGACTGGGGTGTTCATTCCATTTATATTTAGTATTATTACTGTATGGATAGTACTTTCTTCTGCCATTTTGCCTTTTGGATTTTATATGTCATATCTAATTTTCCTTCTTTCTACACTCTTCTCCACAACCCTCTCTTTTGTGATTTCATATCTGTCTCTAGTGCTCCCTTTAGTATTTCTTACAGAGCTGGTCTCTTGGTCACAAATTCTCTCAGTGATTTTTTTGTCTGAAAATGTTTTCATTTCTCCCTCATTTTTGAGGGACAATTTTGCTGGATATAGAATTCTTGGTTGGCAGTTTTTCTCTTTTAGTAATTTAAATATATCGTCCCACTGTCTTCTTGCCTCCATGGTTTCTGCTGAGAAATCTATGCATAGTCTTATTGGGTTTCCCTTGTATGTGATGGATTGCTTTTCTCTTGCTGCTCCCAAGATCCTCTCTTTCTCTTTGAACTCTGGCATTCTGATTAGTAAGTGTCTTGGAGTTCGTCTATTTGGATCTGTTCTCTTTGGGGGTGTGCTGCCCTTCTTGGATCTGTAATTTTAAATCTTTCATAAAAGTTGGGGAATTTTCAGTGATAATTTCCTCCATTAGTTTTTCTCCTCCTTTTCCCTTCTCTTCTCCTTCTGGGACACCCACAACACGTGTATTAGTACGCTTCATATTATTCAATTCCCTGAGTCCCTGTTCATATTTTTCCATTTTTTCCCTATAGTTTCTGTTTCTTGTCGGATTTCAGATGTTCCGTCCCCCAGTTCACTAATCCTATGTTCTGTCTCTCGAAATCTACCATTGTAGGTTTCCATTGCTTTTTTCATCTCTTCTGCCTTGCCTTTCATTTCCACAAGTTCTGTGATTTGTTTTTTCAGACTTTCCATTTCTTCTCCTTGTTCACTCCCTGCCCTCTTTACATCCTCCCTCAAATCATTGATTTGGTTTTTGATAAGGTTTTTCATGTCCATTCACATATTCTGAATTAATTGTTTCAGCTCCTGTATGTCACCTGAATTGTTGGTTTGTTCCTTTGACTGGGCCACATCCACAATCTCCCTAGTGTGACCCGTCATTTCCCGCTGGAGGAAAAAAAGAACAGACAGACTCAGTTTCAAAAGTGTTGCCTTTTAGTGTTTCACGGGAAAGAACTGCACTTCTAAAAATCCATTTCTTTGTGGGTAACATCTGCCTCACAGGATTATTGTTAAGATTAGTAGTCTGAATGATGTGTTTATGTAGGCACTAGGCTCTCATGCTGTTTTCCCTCTCCAATATTTTTTTTCCATTTCATAAATTCATTATAGATAATGATCACAAAAATCATAACCAGAATTGTCATAATAACTGTAATATGAAAAATCCAAATTTTATATTTTAAGTATTTTCACCCGGTTATTAATAAATACAAAATAGTACAGTAGCTTTGGAGATTTTGTACTGGCAAGATTTGTCATGAAACTAACTTGGTAAACATATTTTTAATAGATATTGTTGCATTCCAATCTTCTGCTGAAACAGATATAAGCCAAGATGACAACCTTACAGATGATCAACCATTGATAGATTGGAACCAAATTCGAGAAGATGCAGTGAAATGGGAAAAAGAAAAGTGGGCAAGTTAGTATTGAACCTTAACATTTTATGCAGTGTTAGTGGTTTCTTTTTTTTATTTTAATTTTTATTGTGAAATATAACATATACAAAAAAGCAATAAATTTCCAAGTACATTTTAACAAGTAGTTATAGAACAGATTTTAAAGTTTGGATTTTAAAGTTTGGATCAGTTCCATGATTTTTCGTTTTTTCTTCTAGCTGCTCCAAGACACTGAAGACCAACAGAAATATCAATATAATGATACAGCCATCATACTCATTTGTTAAATCCTACCTTCTCTGTTATACTGCTCCTTCTCTTTAAATAACATATATACATAACACAATACATTTCAAAGAAATTCACAACAGTTAGTTGTAGAACAGATGTCAGAGTTTGGTATGGGCTGTAATTCCACAATTTTAAGTTTTTGTTTCTAACTGCTCTAAGGTACGGGAGGCTAAAAGAAATATCAGCATAATGATTCAGCACTTATACTCATTTGTTAAACCTGACCTTCTCCTTATAACTCCACCATCACTTTGATCTTTCTCCCATTCTTTAGGGGTATTTAAGCTATGTCCATTCTAACTTTTTATATTGGAAGGGGCTGTCGATCATATGGGATAGGAGGATGGACTAGTTGATGTTCTGGAAAGACTGGCCCCTCTCCATTTCAGGACTTACCTGGTTCAAGGACCCATCTAGAAGTTGTAGGTTTTGGAGAGTTACCCTAGTGCATGGGACTTTTGCAGAATCTTATATAATGCCCTAGGTATCCTTTAGGATTGACAGGAATGGTTTTGGTTGGGGTTTGGCAAGTTATGCTAGGTAGCAATATCTAACTAAAGCTAGGTAGCAATATCTAACTGAAGCTTGCATAAGAGTGACCTCCAGTGTGGCATCTCGACTCTATTTGAACTGTTTCAGCCACTAATACTTTGTTATACTTCTTTCCCCCCTTTTGGTCAGGATGGCATTGTTGATTCCACAGTACCAGGGCCAGACTCATCACTGTGAGTCATCTCCCATGTTGCCAGGGAGACTTTCACCTCTGGAAGTCATGTCCCACGTAGGGGGGATGGCAATGATTTCAGTTGCAGAGTTGGGCTTAGAGAGAAGAGGGGCCACATCTGAGCAACAAAAAAGATCCTCCAGCGGTGACTCTTAAGCATACCTATAGAGCAAGCTAGCTTTAAGATCAAGGGTTTGGCCTATTGATTTGGGTATCCCTAATGTTTGGCACAGTATTCGGAGTTTCCCTGATGGTAAAGTTTAATAGTTCCATATTTTTTTCTCTCATCCCTCAAGAAATTTTGCCAATACTTTTTTTTCAACTTTTTAAATTAATTTTTAAATTTTTTTGAAACAAACAAACACAAACATTCTTACCATATGATCACTCCATTCTACATATATAATTAATAACTCGCAATATCATCACACTGCTCTAAATTCATCATTATAGTCATTTCTTAGAATATTTGCATCAATTCAGAAAAAGAAATAAAACAGAAAAAAAACATACATACCATAACCTTTACCCCTCCCTTTCATTGATCACTAGCATTTCAATCTACTAAATTTATTTTAACATTTGTTCCCCTTATTATTTATTTTTAATCCGTATGTTTTACTTGTCTGTCAAAAAGGTTGATAAGAGGAGCATCAGACACAAGGTTTTCACAATCACATAGTCACAGTGCGAAAGCTGTATCATTATACAATCATCTTCAAGAAACATGGCTACTGGAACACAGCTCTACATTTTCAGGCAGTTCCCTCCAGCCTCTCCATTACGTCTTAACTAAAAAGGTGATATCTATTTAATGCATAAGAATAACCTCCAGGATAACCTCTCAACTCTGTTTGGAATCTCTCAGCCATTGACACTTTATTTTGTCTCATTTCATTCTTCCCCCTTTTGGTCGAGAAGGTTTTCTCAATCCCTTGATGCTGAGTCCCAGCTCATTCCAGGATTTCTGTCCCACATTGCCAGAAAGGTTCACACCCCTGGGAGTCATGTCCAGAGAGGGAGAGGGTGGTGAGTTTACTTGTGTTGGCTGAGAGAGAAAGGCCACATCTGAGCAACAAAAGCGGTTTTCTGGAGGTGACTCTTAGGCCTAATTTTAACTAGGCTTAGCCTATCCTTTGCAGGGTTAAGTTTCATATGAACAAACTCCAAGATTGGGGGCTTAGCCTGTTGCTTTGGTTGTCCCCACTGCTTGTGAGAATATCAAGAATTCTCCACTTGGGGAAGTTGAATTTTCCCCCCTTCCCACCATTCTCCCAAGAGGACTTTGCAAATACTTTTTTAGTCACTGTTCAAACACTCTGGGATATATCGGGGCACCACTCTGAATAAACCTATAAAATCTCATGCCCTACCTAAGATTCTGTGTACTTATGGTATTCAGTTAAGCTGTTCACATGAGTTATAATAGGAACTGCACTAGTCAAAATATAAATTTTGAACCAAATAAACATTTTTTGCTTTAGTCTCACACATAAGTTAAAATTTTTAAATATTAATTACCATCTATTTTCAACACACTGCAGTAATGACATTCCTTTGTTCTTCCTCATGCAAAAGCATTTTTAAATTTGTACATTTAGTCATTAGTGGTTTCTTTTAACTAAAGTTTTTATCCTCTAAATAATATCTGTTCCTTTTATTTTTTTACTAATGTTATCTATATGAAAAATGAAGATAGTAAAATTTAAAGTGCTGCAGTTAGTTCCTAAAGCATGCTAGATTCTATGTCTGCCATGATTTATGCTATAAATGGGAAATTAAATATTGAGTGTTCTTAGAGCAGTTAGAAGTAAAAACCTAAAATTGCGGATTTGTAACCCATACCAAACCCTGAAATCTGTTCTACAACTAATTGTTGTGCTGTGCTTTGCAATTTATTGCTTTTTTTGTATATATGTTATTTTTCACAAAGAAGAAAAAAAGTTAATTGTGATGATAAAAAATTATTTATTCCTTCTAGCCTCCTGTATTCTGGAGTAGCTAGAAGGAAAAATCTGAGATGATGGTATGGTAGCCCATGACAAACTCTGGGAGCTGTCCTGTAAGAGTACTTTGAAAACTATTGCTTTTTTCTTTCTTTGCTTTATATAGATGTTATATTATACAATAAAAAATTGGAAATAAAGAAGTAAAATTTTTTAAAATGTTGAGTGTCTTGGCTAGCAAAAACAAAATATAACAGGAAAAATATTAAATTATGGGAAAGAAAGAAGCGTAACAGTTCCTCAGAAGAGACAAGGTGTTATATTTGTTTTATTTTCTTTAATTTTACATGAAATTTCTCACTTGGAACATTATATATATGTGTAGGTATAACGTTTCACAATAAATTCAGGTGCTAATTTTGACTATCAGAATAGGAGGCAGCAATATAGCATCCTCTATTTTTAAAAATTAAAAGCTAACGTACTAATATGTGGCCAAAATAGTGACAGTGGTTAATAATGACAGTGGTTAATATTTATCAGCCTGTTACATTTCCAATGCCCCCTTTTATTTTTTTAATAACAAACTCAGATTTATTTGTTAGGCTATTATTACAAAGACAGAACAATTCTCCTCTAAAATACTTTGAGGACTTTCACTGGTTCTGTTGCAAAAAAAAAATCACCTAAGATGTTTGAATTTGAAGGATATAACCTAAGAGGTTATAACGAAAAGACTAGAATTTTTCAGGTACAGTAAACATGGTGAAAAGAGCAAAAGCTAATCAGGACAAGACTTGTGTTAGAGGTAGTTTGTATGGCTGGGATGTTTCTGAAGAGGCTACCTAGAAATGTCTGAATTAATTAACCGGGGCCCCAAATTAGTAAAAGACTCCCCCCCCCCCCCCATGGAGAATAAACAGAATAGTACTCCTCTGAGATAAATTTGTGTCTCTTTTTAAGGGAGAAGGGTATCCTTAGATTCCCAATGGAGCCTGTTTCTTCCCCACCTCATTTACCTCTCCCTCTAAGCTGCTGTTCTAGTTTGCAAGCTACTGGAATGCAATATACCAAAAACAGAATGGCTTTTATAAGGAGGAATTTATAAAATTGCAATTTTACAGTTCTGAGGCTGTGAAAATGTCCAAATTAAGGCACCATCAAGAGGTTACCTTCACTCAAGAAAGGCTGATGAAGTTCAGGGTTTCTCTCTCTGGAAACCATGCTGGAAAGGCACATGGCAAACATGGCAACATCTGCTAACTTTTTCTCCAGGCTTCTTGTTTCCTGAAGCTCCCTCGGGGGGATATTCCTTCTTCATCTCCAAAGATCTGGGGCTGTGTGGGCTCTGTGTCTCTATTCACTCTTAAACTTTTTCCAAAATGTTCCCTCTTTTAAAGGATTCCAGTAAACCAATCAAGACCCCCCTGGAATGGATATAGTCACATCTCCCTCTAATCAAACGTTAATAACCACAACTGGGTGCACCACATCTCTGTGGAGATGATCTAATCAAGGTTTCAGCCTACAATGCTGAGTAGGGATTAAAATAAATGGTTATCCCCACGAGGTGGATCAGGATTAAAACATGGCTTTTCTAGGGTACACAGTCCTTTCAGACTGACACAGCTGCTGTGCATTTTTACCATGCAGGCTTGCTATCTTTCAAAAGATGCATATAGTGAAGACAGGCATTACAGTCCTGCTCAGAGGGTACCTAGACACAGAAAGTTGTAGACTCTGATAAAAACTACATTCAGCCTCTTGATTAAGTTAACTCACCTTTGTTCATAAAGGTCACAAGTTTCTTCTGCTGGTGACAGGTTGCTGTCTGAGTATATAATCTATTTCAAGAAAGAACTGGTTTAAGTGAATTTTGGAGAAGGAAAAAGATTTTCATCCCTACTCCACTGTATAAAAGGAACCAAGTTCTCTCCTACAGTAATTGTCTGAATCTTAAATCAGCATAAATCATCTTCAGTGATTGACATCTGCATCCTCAAATTGTCCCGCAACTGTTGGTGTAGTATCTGTCTCCATCCCATCTTTATAATCTCTTATTGAGTCTTCTGTCCGGACCCCAACTGTGTTATACTGGCTGCTCACAGACTGAGAAAACATTCCTTCTAACGTCTCTGAAGTGACTTGGCCTTCTGCTGTTGAACAGGATAGTCCTTCTTCATAGGTGTAAGATGTAGGGATATCCCCTGTCCTTGTTCATGTGCTTCCACATCATACTGTTCTCCATCATAATCATCTGAATCTTCATCCTCAGAATCTGGATGCAAACCCTGGCATTCACACATTGCAGTGAACATTGTTTCCAATGCTGGTTTATCACTAGGCACAAATCCAATAGGCACAAATCACTAGGCACAAATCAGCAATAGGTTCATTTATCATCATCACTGTCTTCCTCTTCTTCATCAGCAACAAATTCTTCTGATTCTTTTTCTCCAAACTTGACATTCACTATGATATACAAATGTTCTCATGGATAGGCACTTAGGTCCCTGGCTATAGCATGTAAGTGAATGGTGGGATATTCCAGAGAGAAACCTAATCCAGAGCCATCTAACCAAGACAGGTGGCTCTCAGCAACGTAAAGGGTGCCAGTGCCCAAGGCTTTCCTGTCTAGCACAGCTTCAGTATGTGACATCTGGTGCTGAAACCCCTCAGTGGGGCTGGTGGCAGAACAATTTTGGGGAAAGTCAACGCAGCAGGGAACACCAAGGCACAGGCCAGAGGGAGAGAAGGCGACAGCAAACCCATCTCACCCGTATCCTGCCCTGGAAGTGGTAGCATTCACCCCGTCCAATGCATTAACAAAATACATATTGGGGAAGGTTGGAGTAGAGGGCCAATGAAAGGATATAAGTTTGGAGGAGGTATGAGAGAAGTTTAAGAAAAAAAGCAGTAGTTTCAGAGCTTAAAATAAAGATACTAACTTAATTCTTATAGTGTTCAAAAGAGGCTTCATCAGTTGTGGTGACTGTCTTGTAGAGCATGTTTTCTTTCATTTAAAAGAAATATTTAGTTTTCTTTTGATAATATTAAAGATCTCTTTTTTTTTAATGAAAAATGTAAACTTGAAAGACAAGCCATAAAGGAAAATCCCTTGGAGACTGGCATAAGCCTGGCAAAGTGTATAGCTGTCCACAGCTAATTTACGTATGATGGGCTTAATAGAAATTTTAGATTGATTTTTGTAACTCAAATAAATGTCAATGGAATATAAATTCTCATTATATTTATTAAAATTTGAATTTTCACCTTTCTCTAAGATTTACCTCCAATTAAGAAAAACTTTTACATAGAGTCAGCAGCAACAAGCTCAATGTCACAAATGCAGATAGACAACTGGAGGTAGGTAGTTTTGTTTTGTTACCACTTTATAGCATTAAGCTATACAGATTTATAAGCCCTCATTCCCATTCTGGGCTCCATGTGTTTGGTCTGTTTAAATGAACTGTTGAGGCAGGTTGAATTAGATTGTGTGCAACAGAAAATTTAGGTTTTAGACAAAATAATCTTCCCTTGGTCTCATAAAGTAGATGAAGTTCTAAAATACAGACACTGTCATCCTTTACCCTATATTCTGATTTACAATGGCAGCTTTTTTTTTAAATTAAATTCTGTACTAAAACTAAGGTACAGTATGGTATAGTGGAAAGAATGGTTACTTGAGGGGCTGAGTAGGCCTCAGGCCATGGGTAAGTAACTGAGCTTATGGTATGATCAGATCAATGAAGTCAGATCAGAATAATTCTTACCTCACAGATTGCTGAGAATTAATTAAAGAAATATGCATGGGACATTATAGGCCCTCAAGTGTTTGCCAAAACTGATTATGATTAATGATATATATAAATTTCAAGCTCCATTCTTTATCATCTTTCACCATGAAATTCATTGGCCTATTCATACATACAAGTTTTGTTTTACTTCTCTCTGCAGCTGTTTCCAGAAAAGTGAAAGAGGGGCTTCTATTTCTACTTCTCAGTTATTACAATTCACTGTAACTTTCCATAACAGTCTGGTAGTTGACTTTCTGGATATGACCTGAACTAATTTGGGGGAAAATTCCTTACCTGGGGAGTAAAGTGACCAAGCCACTAATGCATGTGTCATTTTTTCTAAAGGAAGGAAAACTATAATATAATGTGTGACGACTTAAAAGATGGAGAAAAACGTCCTATCCCCAATCCTACTTGTAAGTTTGAGGATGCCTTTCAATGTTATCCTGAAGTTATGGAAAGTATACTAAAGGCAGGCTTTCAAAAGCCAACGCCAATTCAGGTATGATTTCCTTAATTCTAATATTTCACTGAAGATTTTCTTCTAAAACAATGATATCTGATTGTTTGAAGTTCAATAACCGGGGAGTGACTGTCTCTTATGAGCACTCCCCCAGCACCACAAATGCTTAGCACTCCAGAAATGTTTATTGAAAGAAGTTTGAGACTGGGAGAGGAGGGATACTTGGCAAGTAGAGTCATACTTTTTGCTTTATTGTTTATAATTTGTTTCAGTCACAGGCATGGCCAGTAGTTCTTCAAGGAATAGATCTTATAGGAGTAGCCCAAACTGGAACAGGGAAGACATTGTCCTATTTAATGCCTGGATTTATTCATCTTGATTCTCAACCAATGTAAGAATTCCTACATCTGGGTTCTCTTTATATGGGTTTCGTAGATATAGACACCAAAAACACAATTAAAGTTTTTTTTATCTGTTAGTCAAAAGTAATACCTGTTCTCAGGGAGAATACTAGGAAATAGACACTTGACAAGCAGTTTTAAAAGGCACTAGGTAATAGGTAATGTCAACCAAAAGCCTAACTACAGTGAAAATTGTTTAAATTATCTTGGTCTGAAAAGGCAGGTCATATTCAATAGCCCAATTTTGTTTTAAAATGTCTATAAATGTATATCAAGCATAAAGGTATCTCTTACCAACCTGGGTTGTGGAATGTTTTTTCTATGTGTAGCATTTTTTTGTATTTCCCACTTTTTCTGGTGAATGTATTAAAACCTATCCCTTAACTCTGAGTTTTAAATCCTAATGAAATAATATTAATCTCTGAAGTAATGCAGTCTTTGAAAATGATTCAAAGTTTTTCTTAAGGGGAAGTAGTTTAACCTTTCTTGATAATATCAGCTACTTTTTTTTTAGATGTGTGAATCAACAGATATTTATTCTCTCACAGTTCTGTATGCCAGAAGTCTTGAAATCAAGTTGTCAGCAGGGTCATGTTACCCTGAAGGCTCTAGGGAAGAATCGTTCCTTACCTCTTCCTGGTTTCTGGTGTTTGCCTGCCATCCTCAGTGTTCCTAGGCTCGTAGCTGCAATACTCCAGTCTTTGCCTCCATTGTCACATGGACTTCTTTCCTATATATCTCCTGCATCTCTGTATCTCCATAACAGCAGTCATTGGATTTAGGGCTCATCCCAATTCAGTATGACCTCATGTTAACTTGATTATGTCCGCAAAGACTATTTCTAAATAAGGTCACATTCTCAACTATGGAGGTTAGGGCTTCAATATATTTTTTTGAGAGATACAATTCAGTCCACAACAATTAGTAAATCAAAGTCTATAATATATTTAGGGAACTTTTAATCATACACCTTTTCACAAAATGTCCAAGGGCAAAAATATCTGTGACTATGTCTTACTGACTTTGACATTCATTCCGGAGTGCTTCTGAAGCAAATACTTGAATGTTAATTTTTCTGTTTTCTCTTAAAGAGCTAAAGAAAAAAGGAATGGACCCGGCATGTTAGTCCTTACACCCACTAGAGAATTAGCTCTTCAGGTAGAAGCCGAATGTTCTAAGTATTCATATAAAGGCCTTAAAAGGTAAGTCACTTCTGTTACCAGTGTTATATTGTTTTAGTCTTTGTATCATTTTGGTTGTTTTAGTCATTGTATCTTTAAATATATTCACCCAGTTATTTTTTACACTTGAAGAAAATCTGATTGGCTCAGTTTGGATCATGTATTTCCTACTCATTCTCCCAGGACTTTGGGGTCAGATAATAATGATGCAAACATGGCTCTTTGGAGTCCACCCCACGAGTTGATGGGTGTGGATAGTTCTCAGAAAATGGCAGGTACCACAAAGGTATCTGATACGTTTTACAATTTTTATACCAATTTTACACCTTTTACATCTTTATCTAGCTGTATACCCAAAATGCTTAGACTGGTTGGGATTTTGGGTAGTAATGGGATATTCTTTGCCTGAACATGAACCTTTGGATTTTTTTTTTTAAAGTGTTTGTATATATGGTGGTGGAGATAGAGATGGACAAATACAAGACCTTACAAAAGGTGTAGATATCATTATTGCAACTCCTGGAAGATTGAATGACCTACAAATGAATAACTTCGTCAACTTGAAAAGCATAACCTACTTGGTAAACTTAGAGCAGAGGTTTGGAATGCTGGGAGGAAGTACTGAAGTCTTATTTTTTTAGAATGACTGCCCATTTTTTATAATGATTTTAGATTCTAGGAATGTTTCCCATTCCCTCTAGCATGTCAAAAATTTAAAGATAATTCTGTTTTTAAAATTATGATGTGTGTTTATTTTAGGTATTTTATTAAGTGCAGATAAACACAAAAGAAAATTAAAATCCATTTGGTTATTTTAGACATTTAAAATCTTTCATCAAATAGATTTAGAAAAATATCAAATTAGTCTATTATTCATAACTGCCAATGGCTAATTATTTTGACTTCTGTGGGAGAAATTAAAATAGAAATAAAGTTCTTTTTTAAATTAACTTTTCACATGCAATGAACCTACTGAAGAAATACTGAGATGCATGAGCTTTGGACTACAGAGGCTTAAATTCTAGCTGTGCTGTTCAACTTCTCTGTGGTTTAGGTAATACAAGAAATAAGAAAGCCTACCTCTTAGTTGTTATAATCATAAAAAGAGAGCATACATATTCGCTACCTCTCATATCTAATGTAGCCATGTTCTTCAATTTCTTTCTTAAATAAAACTCTTTGTATACTTAAAAAAAAAATCTTTGAGATATCATCACACACATACAGTCCATCCAAAGTATATAATCAATGGCTCATAATATCATCACATAATTGTGCATTTATCCCCATGATCGTTTTTAGAACATTTGCATCACTCCAGAAAAAGAAATAAAAAGAAAAAACTCACACATCCTATATCCGTCACTCCTTCCCTCTCATCGACCACTAGTATTGCAGTCTGCCCAATTTTTTTTTTACCGCTTACCCCCCCATTATTTATCTATTGTCCTTATTTTTTTATTCATCTGTCCATACCCTGGATAAAGGGAGCATCAGCCCCAAGGTTTTCACAGTAATAGCTAAATAGTTATACAATTGTTTCCAAGAATCAAGGCTACTGGAATTCATAAAACTTATGTTTAACTTCTTAATTCTTAATACAGGTTTTAGATGAAGCAGACAAGATGCTGGACATGGGATTTGAGCCACAAATAATGAAGATTTTATTAGATGTGCGCCCAGACAGGCAGACTATTATGACAAGGTAAGTATATATGTCTAATTAACTGCAGAATAAAAATCAGTGGAATAAAATTCAATTCTGTTTGGCTGATTTCCTCCTAATATTTTAGGGCATTATTTGTGAATAAGTGATTACTTTTCTTCAGAGATAAGCATTGTGTACTGAATACTTTTTTCGCCTAAGATAAAGCTGAGGGAACAATGGTTATTTGGATACTAAGTGATCTTAAAGATTAATTTCTCATAAAATTATACATTTTGTGCTCATTAGTATTAAAAAGCATAGTATATAATAGTTAAGGAAATAAACTAAATTCTTTCCATTTGTCTTCTTACTAATAAATCTTCCCACCTCAAGAAAAATGAAGTTAGATTTCATTGTAATTACTGTAAAGGTACAAAGGGTGATTACTTTCCTTATGTCCTATGTGGTTAAAGAAACATTTGAACTTACACAATTTTTTATCAGCCCACTTAAAATGATTTTTATTTGGCATAAGCACTGGTTTTCCTCCTGTCATTGTAAGAAAAATACTAGAAATGTTAAGAAATCTACATTTCCATAGATTAGATACTAGCTTAAGGTATATAAGTCTCCTTCACCCATGGTTTATTGAACCGATTTATTATAAAAGTTTCATCGTGTAGCTTCACTAGAATTGAGCAATTTTGGTGAAACTTACATTATCTGTAAAATCTGCCTTACTTATTGAAAAGATAGGAAATACTAAATCTGTTTTTTATGAATAATTTGATTCATACCCTACTAAAGGAAACTTTAATGACTGTGTACTTGCTTTCTTTCCAGTGCAACTTGGCCACATGCTGTCCGTCGACTTGCACAATCTTATTTGAGAGAGCCTATGATTGTATATGTTGGTACTCTGGACCTAGTTGTAAGCTCATTTTTTAGCACTATTTTTAAAACATTTCTTATTATGGAAATTCTAAACATAGTGAATTTTGGCATGTCTACTCTGCCTGCTCCCCAATTTTAGAGCAAGTCCCAGATTCTGATAATTTTATCCATAAATATTTCAGTGTGTATTTCTAAAAGACTATTTTTATCATAACTACAATAACTGTTATCCAGTTAAAAATTTTAATAATCATATATCCAAGCAGCATTCGGATTTTCCTGCTATATCATTTTTTTTAATCTATTAGAATTGGTCTAAACAAAGAATATGAATGTGTATATTTGGTTATTTCCCCTGATTCTTTAATCTGTAGGTCTCCCAACCTCTTTTTTTTTTTGCATGTCATTTATTGGTGGAAGAAACTGATTTTTTTGTCTGTAGAGTTTTCCACATTCTAAATTGGACTGATTGTCATGGGGTTAAGTATGTTTTCCATACTTACTATTTCTTGTAAACAAATGTGATTAGATATAGGAACTTGGTCAAATACTGGATTGTTTCCTTTTTTTTCTCTTTTGTGTTTTTTTATTTGGGGTAGGGGGGTGTTGGTAAGAATTCTTCATTTTTAGAATGTGTTTTTGTATCAGTTCAAAAGGAATGTAAGTCTGGTACTCTTTTTATGAAGTAAGATTGATCAGTGAGAGCGGGCCACGGTGGCTCAGCAGGCAAGAATGCTTGCCTGCCACGCCAGAGGACCTGGGTTTGATTCCCGGTGCCTGCCCATGTAAAAAAAAAGAAAGATTGATCAGTGAGTTCAGATGTTTCAGTCTGATCCCTCCATTATAAAACTCCTGTAATTTTCACCTACCTAATAGTGATCATTCCCTAGACCCTTGATTTCATTAGGGGTTGCCAAATGGTGATCAAATATAATTCTTTAATAAAATGATTGTTACTCATTCAGGAAAGGCAGAATAAATGCTTCTTTCCCTTTATTAATTGTTACTAAAATTTATTTTATCTAAAGAGTGAGATATTTTATCTTTCTGTGTCAAAGAATGTTATCAATGGTATTTTGAAATGTTATATTAAATTGTCAAAATACTAGTTGAATTGAAATTCTTGTATCATAAGTGGATCATCCTTCTTCATTGTAAGGGCCGTATCTAAGACTTATGGTGACATTTTTATAAGCCTGTCCTCATCTGTTACATGGTTATTTTTTCCTCCAATTGTAACCAGTTGCTTTCAACACACTCTGCCAAGCAGTCATGCATCTCCAACTTTGAGTGAATAAATGATTAAAGTGAAAGGCTGAGCTATGAATCTTGAGTAAAAACACATCATTTTTCTAGGACCTCTGCCATTTTTTCTTGTAGGTAGTTTATTAAAACATTAGCCAATGGTAGAAATAAGATATATTTTGGGCCAATGTGTGTGTGGGATTTCTCCTTCAAAATTGATGTGTTATGATTATTGAATCCTTTAGGCTGTAAATACTGTGAAGCAAAGTATAATTGTTACCACAGAAGAAGAGAAACGGTCTCATATCCAAAGTTTCCTAGAAAGCATGTCTCCAAAAGACAAAGTTATTGTGTTTGTCAGCAGGAAAGCTGTGTAGGTATATTTTCCTTTTGCTACCATTAGGAATATCAATCAAATTGAATTTGTTTAGGATTGATTCTGTTTGAATGCTAATTTTAAATGGGGGTGGACATGTTTGTTACAGTATGTTAATCAAGACTCTTGCTGACAGAAATAAAACTAGTCAATTGATGGCGATAGTACAATAGCACCTAAAATTGTTGATTGTCTTTTACTTCAGTGCCGATCACTTATCAAGTGACCTGATTCTCCGACACCTATCGGTAGAGTCTCTGCATGGCAACAGAGAACAGAGTGACCGGGAGAAAGCATTAGAGAATTTTAAAACAGGTACATTTATACAATTTGTAGTATTTGTTGTAAGCTAAAAAGAATGTCCAGTGCCTGGGCCAAGTGACATGCCTTTTCATGGAATCCATAAGATCTGCCCTCACCTCTTTCTCTGCCTTATTTTTTATTTCCTTTATTGGTTTATGGCTATACCTCATTGCTTTTTGGGTTGTTTTGTTGTTTTTTTGTTTTGTTTTGTTTCTTTTATTATTTTTTGTTGATGTTATACCTCACTGCCTTTTATTTCAGTAGTTGCTGTAAGGTCTACAGTCTACATCTTTGATTTACCAATCACAATCTACTGATGGGGAGGTCACCAACTAGCCCAGTGGCCACCTCCCAGCACTTGCCTACCCCCTCCTTTTCTGTTGTACAGATGTTTCAATATGTTTCCATTCTGTAGCCTAGGGGAGGCTTTAGGTCTAATGAAAAAACACAAAATCTGGAACAAGCAGCCCCAGCTGCTTACTAGGGTGGGAACTTTCTGGCAGGGCCACTTTCCCCATGGGGTATATAAATATTCAACACTCACACAGCACAGGGTCTCTCCTCTCCATTGGGAAATGGGCGGTGCGGAGCTGCCATCCACCGATCCTGATCCAAGCAATTGGCCTTCCCTGGAGACCGGCCTGATGGGATCTCTTGCCCTGCTCTTTTGGACCCTTTGTGTTGTGTAAGTAATAAAGAGCTATTCGCTAAAAATTTCTGTTGTACCTGAGCCTGTGACCCACACTGCAACATAAAGCAACTTACTTTTAGATCTACCGCCAAATAATATTTATCACTGCACTTTGTTTATGATGTGTCTTCATGTTTTTCTGCTTAGAGTTAATGGAGGTTTTTGTGTATGTGAATTTATAATTTTCATCAAATCTCTAATTTTTGGCCATTATTTCTTCACCTATTTTTTTTCTGTTCTCCAGCCCCCTTCCCCCTTCAGAGATTCCAATTGCATGAGTATTAGGCTGCTTAAAGTTGTCCTACAACTCACTGGTGCTGTTTAATTATTGCATCTTTTTTCTCTCTTCATTTTGGATAATTTTTATTGCTTTGTCTTCAGATTAATTCACTGATGTTTTCTTCTGCACTATTCTGCTGTTACTAAGTATATTTTTCATCTCTTGAAGTTTGACTTGTCTTTTATATCTTCATTGTCTACCCTTGATGTGCTCATGATTTTCTCTCACTTTGAACATATGGAATATAGTTATAAAACTGTTAATTTGTCTAATAATCATTGCTGTCATTTCTGGATCTGCTTCTATTGATTATTTTCTCCTGGTTATAGGTCAATTTTCCTGTTTCCTGTTAATTTTTTATTGGATGCCAGAAAGTGTGAATTTTGTATTTTTAGTACTAGAGTTTCTTGTATTCTTTTAAATATTTTAGGGCTTTGTTCTGGGGTACACTTAGGTTACTTGGAAACAATGCTTATTATGAATTTTTTAAATCAAAGTGCCCATTAATCACAAACCTCCAGATACAATGTTAATGTTTTGGAAAGAGGTAACATTTTGATATTTTCTAATTCATTCTCAGGATGTTTGTAGCATTCATTTTCGGTAACTCCTCCCCTTCTTCCAACCCATCTTCCAAAATCATGAATAGCCAATATTGTTCTATACTTTATAAATGATAGGGGTTTTTTGGTTTTAAAATATAATGCTGGCCCTTGAACCTATTCAGATGGTCCAGGGACCAGTTGGTGAATCATGGTATCTCTTATGTTAGAACTAGCCAGCAATTTTAGTCAATTGAGTATCCCTTTTCCATTTCCACTTAATTAGCATTTTAATGTAAGCAATAGTAGTTTACCTGGTTAAATATTAAGGGAAAATATGCTTTTCATTTATTTATATATATATATCTTGGGTTGGTTTGTACCAGAATTTGTCCATATTCATTTGGTACCTTACTCTTTAGGTAAAGTGAGAATATTGATTGCTACTGACTTAGCATCCCGAGGTCTTGATGTCCATGATGTCACGCATGTCTATAATTATGATTTCCCCCGGAACATTGAAGAATATGTCCACAGAGTAGGACGTACTGGAAGGGCAGGGTAAGTAAGCATAATCAACTCTTAAAAGTAGAATTACAAGGGGAGTGGGGAATGGGGAGTTGTTGCTTAATAGATACAGAGTTTCTTTTGTGATTGATAAAAATTTTGAAACTAGATGGTGGTTATGGTTGTACAACATTGTGAATGTAATTAATACTACTGAATTGCATACTTCCAAATGGCTTAAATGACAAATTTAATGTTACATATATTTTACCACAAATAAAAAATAAATTGGAGGAAAAAAATTACATACATTAAAGAGATATCACCTTTTTAGTTAAGGTGTAAAGGAGAGGCTGGAGGGAACTGCCTGAGAATGTAGAGCTGTGTTCCAGTAGCCATGTTTCTTGAAGATGATTGTATAATGATACAGCTTTCTCAATGTGACTGTGTGATTGTGAAAGCCTTGTGTCTGATACTCCTTTTATCTACCTTATTGACAGACGAGTGAAACATATGGATTAAAAATAAATAAATAATAGGGAATTATTTATTTAGTAATAATATTATTATTTAGTATTTAGTAATATTATTTAGTAATAATCATTACTCCCCTCACAAACTGTCCTTGCCTGGGAAACCATTTTGACTTTTTGCCAGTGAATTGTCTGCCTTTCCCAGAATCTGCTTGTCCCTGTCCAATTGGCCTGCTACAGATTCAACCACATCCTCCCTCCATGATTAGCTTCATGCAGATTCCATTCTTTGCTTTGTATCTATAGCATCACAGCATTAAGCTATACCAGTGGTTACCATAAATTGTCCAAGTTGGTGTGCTTATGAAAGGGGATATTTTTTACCCCTAAGAACACTATCATATACCCCTTTCTGATGTTTTTAAATAACTGCAGATTATTTGGATTCCAAACGATGGTTTACATGACCTTAAATTTTTTTTAATTAATTTATTTTTTATTCAACATACAAACATTCTTACCGTATGATCATTCCATTCTACATATATAATCAATAACTACCAATATCATCACATAGCTGTAAATTCATCATCATGGTCATTTCTTAGAACATTGGCATCAGTTCAGAAAAAGAAAACAGAAAAAAAAAATCATACATACCATACCATTTACCCCTCCCTTTCATTGATCACTAGCATTCAATCTACTAAATTTATTTTAACATTTGTTCCCCCTATTATTTATTTATTTTTAATCCATATGTTTCACTCGTCTGTCAATAAGGTAGATAAAAGGAGTATCAGACACAAGGCTTTCACAATCACACAGTCACATTGAGAAAGCTGTATCATTATACAATCATCTTCAAGAAACATGGCTACTGGAACACAGCTCTACATTCTCAGGCAGTTCCCTCCAGCCTCTCCTTTACACCTTAACTAAAAAGGTGATATCTCTTTAATGCATAAGAATAACCTCCAGAATAACCTTTTGACTCTGTTTGGAATCTCTCAGCCATTGACACTTTATTTTGTCTCATTTCGCTCTTCCCCCTTTTGGTCGAGAAGGTTTTCTCAATCCCTTGATGCTGAGTACCAGCTCAGTCTAGGGTCACGTTGCCAGGAAGGTACATACCCCTGGGAGTCATGTCCCACATAGAGATGGGGAGGGCAGTGAGTTTGCTTGTCATGTTGGCCGAGAGAGAGAGGCCACATCTGAGCAACAAAAGAGGTTCTCTGGGGGTGAGTCTTAGGCCTAATTTTAAGTAGGCTTAGCCTGTCCTTTGCAGGATTAAGTTTCATATAAACAACCCCCCAGATTGAGGGCTCCATATATTGCTGTGGTTGTCCCCACTGCTTGTGGAAATACCAAGAATTCTCCACTTGGAGAAGTTGAGTTTTCCCCCTTTCTCACCTTTCCCCCAAGGGGACTTTGCAAATACTTTTTTATTCACTGTTGAGATCACTCTGGGATTTATTGGGGCATCACTCTGGACAAACCTATAAATTTCATGCCCTACTCAAGGTTTCATGTACTTATGGTGTTCAATTAAGCTGTCCACATAACATGACCTTAAATCTTAATACATAAAAATCTTTGGATTAATGTGAAGAGTTGAGTTTTTCTGGTTTTTAAAAAATTCTGTTTTGCTAACTGAACCATGAATACAATTATAAGTCAAATGACATGAGTTTTTTCCCCCCTCGAAGGAGAACTGGAGTGTCAATTACCCTTATCACTAGGAATGACTGGAGGGTTGCCACTGAATTAATTAATATTCTGGAAAGAGCAAACCAGGTGAGAATATGAAACTCATAAGAAGTCTACCTCTTATCACATTTCCAATGTTTCAGTCATATTCTCTGTCATTTTCTTTATTATATATTGTCATATTCTTTATTACATATTATCATATATTGTATATTGTATCTTGTCATGTTCTTTATTATAGATTGGTGATATATAATTGTGAAAAAGGCAGGCATAATCCCTAGAGCTTACTGCCTAACAGGCAAGGTACTAAACAAGTAATTAAGGATATTACAAGGACTTTTGGATGGCAAAGATTAGAACATACTATAGGAACATACAATTGGGGACCCTAATCTAATGAAAGCCCTGCTAAGGAAGAAACTGGCTGGAGGTGACTAAAGTCCTAGAAAATAGGGAAAGTTCCTGCAGAGGAAATATTCAGGCTGAGAGGTGAAAAAGAACATGCATAAAGTGGCACTAGATAAGGGTTTGCTAAGGGCACTGGGAGCAACTGAAGTGCTATACAAGCAGAGGAGCAACGTGATGCATATTTTTAAGATCAGTTTGGTTTTGTAGCCTGAAGATGGATTCAGGATTTGGTAGGTAGAGAGACATTTGATTGTTTGAAAGATGTAAAAATTGTTACCAGTTGTATAGAGTCTCAGGTTGAAATGAGTTGGAGACATTTTGGCATATTGTAGACAGCTGTTAATACTAAAATAAAATATTCAAAATACTAAAATAAAATATTCAAAATTCTAAACACATCTAATGATTTCAGAGTGTCCCAGAGGAACTTGTGTCAATGGCTGAGAGATATAAGGCAAATAAACAGAAAAAAGAAATGGAAAAAAAATTGGGACGACCTCAAGGAAAACCCAAGAAGTTTTATTAATGTCTATTTGAAAAGTTTCAGGCCACTGGAGGTAAGCCTTAAATAACTAACAGACTTTAGGATTTGTTAGTGTGTGTAATGCAAAAGTATTATCTCAATAAGTCTTTCTTTAATAGAATACATTATTAGGTGTTACTTCTACCTATTAGGTTAAGTGCAGTTAATATATTTTAGAGTTAGAAGCTATTCTAATTCAGAGTTTAGAAAGTAAACTTTTAAGTTGTCCAGAATGATCATTAGAAGTATAATGGAGGGGTTGCGAGGGTAATTCAGTGGTAGAATTCTCATCTGCCATGTGGGAGACCCAGGTTCAATTCCCAGCCGAAGCACTTCCCAAACAAAACAAACAAATTAAAAGCCAAACCAAAAAAAGAAAAAATTCAACAAATGGTGCTGCGCTAAGGGAATATTCACATGGAAAAAGAATGAAATGTGACTCCCGCCATACAGCATACAAAGGGAAAAAAAAGGTATGATGGAGTTGCTGAAGGTATAAATGGGCATAACCTCTTCTGAGAAACTTGGTAATGTATAAGTTATAAACAAATATAACTCTTTGATCCAGCAGTTTCTTTTCTAGGGATGTGTTCAATATATTTGCACATACAAGTAGAGATTGATTGTAGCAATATTTATAGTAACAGCGTATTAAAACCTAAATGTTAGATGAGTAAGTTATGGTATATTGTTGTGCTATGGAGCTGGTAAGGAACATGTGTACTACCTTTAAGATGTCCTGTACATGTTAAATGTAAAAGATTTCCTGCTAAGATACATTGAACAAACACAGGAAACCTTCCCTCCTACTTCAAACTCATAAAAATAGGAGATAAAATATATTTTTTAAAAGCTATGTGACAGATACATGAGGGCTTATTATACTATTCAAAATATGCCAAAGATTTTTCCATAATAAAACATTTTTTAAAAGTCAGTATTTAAAATTTAGATTGAGATGCTAGTAATCGATGAAAGGGAGGGGTAAGGAGTATGGTATACATGAATTTTTTTCTGTTGTCTTTTTATTTCTTTTTCTGAATTGAAGCAAATGTTCCAAGAAATTATCATGATGATGAATCTGCAACTATGTGATAATGTGAATTACTGATTATACATGTATAATGGAATGACCATAAGTTAAGAATGTTTGTGTTTGTTGTTATATATTTTTTTAATTTAAAAATTTAGACTGCAAAAAAATAAAGGCAGTATTTACCAACTTATGGATGCAGCACTGAAGTAGACCATATGCCCTGGACTCGGAGAGAGTTTGGAGAGGAGGAAAGAGTGAACTAAAAAAACCTAAATTCAGACCTTGTGGGCTGAGAAATCAGTTTTAAAAATGTCCAAGAATAGGTGAAATGCAACTGAGCTAGCAGTTACTCCACACATGAACAATAGCAAATCGGCAAATATGAGATACATACATATATATATATATATATATATGTGTGTGTGTGTGTGTGTACATCACCAAGGAATTAAGAGATGATAAAGTAATCCAAAAAAGGCTTTGTGATAAATACATATGAAGTGTTCAGAAAATAGAAACAGATCTGATGGCTTGTGAGAAAAAGATGAAAACCTTTTTCAGATGAAATTTGAAAACTCAAGAATTAAAATAGTACTGAAGAGAATTAATGCATTGTAAGAACAAGTGAAATTATGCCAGGCCTCTGAGATAAAGAGAGAGAATGTGAAAGAAAAGTGTAACATATAAGCCTGTTTAAATTTTAGAAGGAGATTTTTAATGTTTGCATGAGCACAAACTGTGGAAAGAAGCCTCAAATCTAACAGTGGTTGCCTCTCTTTTTACCATTAAAAGACAAAGAATAATGGAAGAGTAATTTACATTTTTCTTCTATTTTAATTTTCAGGATTCAAGGTTTTTTAAAGTTATATACTATTTAAGATATATATATATGGAAGTACTGGAAACATGTTGGCAGTATGAAGAGACTTGACTGATTCTTAAAGCAATAGTGTTTAAAATGTAGAATTCAATATTTTATACTTTCTTTAATAAAGTCAAAAGCATTTAAACTTGAGTTGAAATTTTTTTCATGGATATTAAGGAATGTAGTGTTAGGTTTTCTTTTTACCTAACTTATTTTGAAAAGAAAAACAAACAAAAAAATTGTCCCCTGTAATGTTGCTGTATTAAGTTCAATCTTTAAAGGGCTTAATGCTTGTTCAGATGTTGTCAAGGCAATGAAAAAAATACTGTTTTCAAAATAAATGTTGATTTCTGTGATTAAAACTACAAGCTGATCTTTGTCTTTCTGTATAACCTTTTAATTTTGTGTTTGCTATATAGTATGTTGGTTGGGTGTACTTTTCTTAAATAATTATACTTCATCTGTTTTAAAGAAACTCTGTAATGGAACAGTCTAGAATAATTATTTCATGGGCTCAAAACACCTAACAGCTTAAATTTGGGGCCCATAGCTCCATGCTAAAATAAATCCTAGAAAATTAAATTTACATCTCTGTGAAAGTTTCTTTGATTAATCACATTTGCCATCACTTTTTCCTTAGAACTTTGTGTTTCCTGTACCACAATATGATAGTTACATATATGTGATTATAAAAGCTAATTAGTATGTAAGTATGTATTACATATGTGTACATAATTAATTTAGGCCTTCATCATCTTACCTTATTTCATTCATGCTATTGTGGCCTGATATTAGCAACAAGACTAGTAAAAATTGAATTCTGCAATGGAATAATATGCCAACACTAAAAAGGATGAGGCAGTTAGATCTGTACCAAGATGGAATGATTTCCAAAATAATGTGAAAATTATAAATTATTTTTATTAGAATATATGTATACATGTAGGCATATCCTAGAAGGGTATTATTCTAGTTTGCTAGCTGCTGGAACACAATATACCAGCAATGGAATGGATTTTAGAAGGAGAATTTAGTAAGTTGCAACTTTACAGTTCTAAGTCTGTGAAATTATCCAAATTAAAGCAAGTCTATAGAAATGTCCAAGTTAAGGCACCAACAAGAGGGTACCTTCACTCAAGAAAAGCCGATAAAGTTCAGGGTTTCTCTTTCAACTAAAAAGGCACATGGTGAACATGGCAATATCTGCTTTCTCTCTAGGCCTCTTGTTTCATGAAGCTCCCTCAGGGACGTTTACCTTCTTCATCTCCAAAGGTCTCTGGCTGGTGGACTCAGCCTCATGGCCCTGCTGTGGTTCTGCAGCTTTGTCCTCATTCCAAGCTTTCTCCAAAATACTTCCTCTTTTAAAAGCTTCCAATAAACTAATCAAGACCACCTGAAATGGATGGAGCCATATCTCCGTGGAGATAATCTAATCAAGTTCCAGCATGCAGCAGTGAATAGGATTTAAACAAATGGTTTGTCTCCACAGGATTGGATTAGGATTAAAGCATGGCTTTTCTGGGGTGCATAAATCCTTTCAAACCAGTACATTCCACCCTCTGGACCCTAAAAATGACATGTTTCTTTTTCCACATAGAAAATACATTCCATCACAATATCAAAAATCCTCAAACCATTTCAGTAATAATACAAATACAATACAAGATTAGAACCAGTACAAAGTCTCATCAAAGTCAGTTATGGGCATGGACAGTCCTAAGGCAAAATCTTCCTCTGGCTCTACACTTGTGAAACCAAACAAGTTATTTGTGCCAACATACAGAGGAGGGACAGTCGTAGGAAACATATACCCATTTCCATAGGGAGAAATTGGAAGGAACACAGGGTCACAGGACCCAAACAGTTTTTGAAAACCTGCAGGGCAAAGCCTCAAAGTCTGAGAGTCATTTCTCTTTGGGGCTTTAGAAAGCAGCAGTTCCAGCCTTTCCAAGGTGGCAGTTTCCAAATGCAACGTTGGGAGACAATGTGGAGATCACCTTTTTATTGGCTTCACCTTCTAAAGCATCAGGGCTGCACCCAGGCTCTCTGACATCTCCGGGGCACACACTCAACCCCACAATGTGGCAGCCAGGTTCTCTCCAATCCCCAAGGGATGTGCTCCACCCTCTCCAAGGCCTGAGGCAGTAGGACTCTTCCTCTGCAATAAGGTGAAAGGCCCATCCTCTACCCTCAGGGCAAACTCATCCTCTCCACAAACTTGGGTAAATCTGCTCTCCTAACCCGAGGGTTCTTGACTCTAGACTTTAGCGTTTGTAGTTCCGCCTCTGAAATTATGTTTTTCTTCACATTGTCCCTTTTTTGAACCCTTCAGTCCAGGCTGGCAGTGGCTCTGTTAATGCCACAGCACCATTGTTGGCTTTCTATGTAGTAAGCAAGGATTCTGCCCATCAGACAGCAGGAGTTTCCATAAGTCCTTCCTGGATAACTCCATTTCCAATCTGGCTTTTTCTGAAATGGCTAACTGGCTCCACATTTGGTTAAATCCTCACATGGGGCACCCTTTTCTGGGGTCTCCCTTTTTGGAAGCCCAGAATTTCCCAGAACATCAGTTTCTGGTTTCTTTGTGACCAAGAGTTCAGTTCTCAGCTTAATCTCTTTCCTGTCACATTTCACTATAGGCTGTGAGGAGAAACCAGGCTGCCCTTTCAACATTTGATTTGGAAATTCCTTCCGCTAAATATCCAAGTTCATGGCTTTTAAAATCTGCCTTACAGCCAAAGCCATTAGTCAATTTTGCCAGATTACCTGCCTTGTTTTTAAAAAAAAAGGATTGCCTTCCTTATGGTTTGCAATAGCACACACCTCATTTCTGTCTAGAGCCTCATCAGAGGTATCCTTAGAGTCCACATTTCTAACAACAGTCTCTTCAAAGCATTCTAGACCATCTCTTTCAAGTTTCTCACAGTTCCATCAGAATCTTCCCCGTATTCATTTAAACAGCTGGTCCAACATGTTTGGTATTTGCAAACCATGGCGGAATCCCACTTCTCCAGTACCAAAATCTGTTCTAATTTGCTAGCTGCTGGAATGCAGTATACCAGAAATAGAATGGCTTTTTAAAAGGGGAATTTAATAAGTTGCAAGTTTACAGTTCTAAGGCCAAGAAAATGTCCTAATTAAATCAAGTCTATAAAAATGTCCAAATTAAGGCATCCAGGTAAAGATACCTTGATTTAAGAAGGCCGATGAAATTCAGGGTTTCTCTCTCAGATGGAAAGGCACATGGCAAACATGGCAATACTTCAATAAATTTTAAAAGACTGAAATAATACAAAACACTTTCTCAGATCATAAAGGAATGAAGTTGGGAATCAACAGCAGACAGGGCAAAAAAATTCACAAATATAAGGAAGCTAAACAACACACTCTTAAACAGTGGGTCAAGGAATAAATCAGTAAATATCTCAAGGCAAATGAAAATGAAAACACAAAATATAAAAACTAATTGAATGCCATAAAGGCAGTGCTAAAGGGAAATTTATTGCTTTAAATGCTTATATTAAAAAAGAAGAAAGAGACTTCCGGAGAAGATGACGGCATAGTAAGAAGCGTGGGTCTTAGTTCCTCCTCCAGAACAGCTACTAAAGAAATAGAAACAGTACAGAATAGCTCCCGGAGCCACGACAGAGAACAGAAACACAGCATACCTCATTCTGGAACAGTTGAACCAGCTAAGAGAATCCGCTGTGGTGAGGTCCCCGAGAGGCGCGCGCTACCCCAGGCCATGGAGGCTGGCAGCCGGAACCCCTCCCTCCCTCCTTCCCGGGCGGCTGGGAGATTTGGATCGGCAGTCCCTCAAGCCGCGGCAGATGGTGCCCCCCCCACGTGCGGCTTCACGGGCCAGCTGGGAGCTTTGGATCGGCACTCCCCCAAGCCGCAGCGCTGGCGCCCCCCCCAACGCGCGGCTTCCCGGGCCGGCTGGGAGATTTGGATCGGCACTCCCCCAAGCCGCAGCGCTGGCGCCCCCCCCAACGCGTGGCTTCCTGGGCCGGCTGGGAGATTTGGATCGGCACTCCCCCAAGCCGCGTCGGCTGGCGACCCTCCCCCACAGTGAGAGTCTTCCAAAGTTAAAGGAGCCACAGCATCTTTTACTGGTGGGACCCGCAGACAGATGAGCACCACATACTGGGCAGGATAAGAAAAACAGAGCCCAGAGCCTTCACAGGAAAGTCTTTCAACCTGCTCGGTCCCACACCCAGGGAAATCTGATTAAATGCCCAGATGCCAGCAAAAAATAACAAATCACACCAGGAAAATTGAAGATATGGCCCAGTCAAAGGAACAAACCAATAGCTCAAATGAGATACAGGAGCTGAGACAACTAATGCTGAATATACGAACAGAAATGGAAAACCTCTTCAGAAACTAAATCAATAAATTGAGGGAGGACATGAAGAAGACATGGGCTGAACAAAAAGAAGAAATGGAAAGTCTGAAAAAACAAATCACAGAACTTATGGGATTGAAGGACAAAGTAGAAAAGATGGAAAAAACAATGGAAACCTACAATGGTAGATTTAAAGAGACAGAGGCTAGAATTAGTGAACTGGAGGATGGAACATCTGAATTCCAAAAAGAAACAGAAACTATCAGGAAAAGAATAGAAAAATTTGAGCAGGGGATCAGGGAATTGAATGATAATATGAAGCGCACAAATATACGTGTTGTGGGTGTCCCAGAAGGAGAAGAGAAGGGAAAAGGAGGAGAAAAACTAATGGAAGAAATTATCACTGAAAATTTCCCAACTCTTATGAAAGACCTAAAATTACAGATCCAAGAAGTGCAGCGCACCCCAAAGAGATTACACCCAAATAGGCGTTCTCCAAGACACTTACTAGTTAGAATGTCAGAGGTCAAAGAGAAAGAGAGGATCTTGAAAGGAGCAAGAGAAAAACAATCCATCACATACAAGGGAAACCCAATAAGACTATGTGTAGATTTCTCAGCAGAAACCATGGAAGCTAGAAGACAGTGGGATGATATATTTAAATTACTAAAAGAGAAAAACTGCCAACCAAGACTCCTATATCCAGCAAAATTGTCCGTCAAAAATGAGGGAGAAATTAAAACATTTTCAGACAAAAAGTCACTGAGAGAATTTGTGACCAAGAGACCAGCTCTGCAAGAAATACTAAAGGGGGCACTAGAGTCAGATACGAAAAGACAGAAGAGAGAGGTATGGAGAAGAGTGTAGAAAGAATGAAAATAAGATATGATATATATAATACAAAAGGCAAAATGTTAGAGGAAAATATTATCCAAACAGTAATAACACTAAATGTTAATGGACTGAATTCCCCAATCAAAAGACATAACTGGCAGAATGGATTAAAAAACAGGATCCTTCTATATGCTGTCTACAGGAAACACATCTTAGACCCAAAGATAAACATAGGTTGAAAGTGAAAGGTTGGGAAAAGATATTTCATGCAAATAACAACCAGAAAAGAGCAGGAGTAGCTATACTAATATCCAACAAATTAGACTTCAAATGTAAAACAGTTAAAAGAGACAAAGAAGGACACTATCTACTAATAAAAGGAACAATTAAACAAGAAGACATAATAATCATAAGTATTTATGCACCGAACCAGAATGCCCCAAAATACGTGAGGAATACACTGCAATCACTGAAAGGGAAATAGACACATCTACCATAATAGTTGGAGACCTCAATTCGCCACTCTTATCAATGGACAGAACATCTAGACAGAGGATCAATAAAGAAATAGAGAATTTGAATATTACAATAAATGAGCTAGATTTAACAGACATTTATAGGACATTACACCCCAAACAGCAGGATACACCTTTTTCTCAAGTGCTCATGGATCATTCTCAAAGATAGACCATTTGCTGGGTCACAAAGCAAGTCTTAACAAATTTAAAAAGATTGAAATCATACACAACACTTTCTCGGATCATAAAGGAATGAAGTTGGAAATCAATAATAGGCGGAGTGCCAGAAAATTCACAAATACGTGGAGGCTCAACAACACACTCTTAAACAACGAGTGGGTCAAGGAAGAAATTACAAGAGAAATTAGTAAATATCTCGAGGCGAATGAAAACAAAAACACAACATATCAAAACCTATGGGAAGCAGCAAAGGCAGTGCTAAGAGGGAAATGTATTGCCCTAAATGCCTATATCAGAAAAGAAGCAAAGGCAAAAATGCAGGAATTAACTGTCCACTTGGAAGAACTGGAGAAAGAACAGCAAACTAACCCCAAAGCAAGCAAAAGGAAAGAAATAACAAAGATTAGAGCAGAAATAAATGAAATTGAGAACATGAAAACAATAGAGAAAATCAATAAGACCAGAAGTTGGTTCTATGAGAAAATCAATATATTGATGGGCCCTTAGCAAGATTGACAAAAAGAAGAAGAGAGAGGATGCAAATAAATAAGATCAGAAATGGAAGAGGAGACATAACCACTGACCTCACAGAAATAAAGGAGGTAATAACAGGATACTACGAACAACTTTGCGCTAATAAATACAACAATTTAGATGAAATGGACGGGTTCCTGGAAAGGCATGAACAACCAACTTTGACTCAAGAAGAAATAGATGACCTCAACAAACCAATCACAAGTAAAGAAATTGAATCAGTCATTCAAAAGCTTCCCAAAAAGAAAAGTCCAGGACCAGACGGCTTCACATGTGAATTCTACGAAACATTCCAGAAAGAATTAGTACCAACTCTGCTCAAACTCTTCAAAAAAATTGAAGTGGAGGGAAAGCTACCTAATTCATTCTATGAAGCCAACATACCCTCATACCAAAACCAGGCAAAGATATTACAAAAAAAGAAAACTACAGACCAATCTCTCTAATGAATATAGATGCAAAAATCCTCAACAAAATTCTAGCAAATCGAATCCAGCAACACATTAAAAGAATTATACATCATGACCAAGTAGGATTCATCCCAGGTATGCAAGGATGGTTCAACATAAGAAAATCAATTAATGTAATATGCCATATCAACAAATCAAAGCAGAAAAATCACATGATCATCTCAATTGATGCAGAGAAGGCATCTGACAAGATTCAACATCCTTTCCTGTTGAAAACACTTCAAAAGATAGGAATACAAGGGAACTTCCTTAAAATGATAGAGGGAATATATGAAAAACCCACAGCTAATATCATCCTCAATGGGGAAAAACTGAAAGCTTTCCCCCTAAGATCAGGAACAAGACAAGGATGTCCATTATCACCACTATTATTCAACATCGTGTTGGAGGTTCTAGCCAGAGCAATTAGACAAGAAAAAGAAATACAAGGCATCAGAATTGGAAAGGAAGAAGTAAAACTATCACTGTTTGCAGACGATATGATACTATACGTCGAAAACCCAGAAAAATCCACAACAAAACTACTAGAGCTAATAAATGAGTACAGCAAAGTAGAGGGTTACAAGATCAACATTCAAAAATCTGTAGCATTTCTATACACTAGCAATGAACAAGCTGAGGGGGAAATCAAGAGACGAATCCCATTTACAACTGCAACTAAAAGAATAAAATACCTAGGAATAAACTTAACTAAAGAGACAAAAAACCTATACAAAGAAAACTACAAAAAGCTGTTAAAAGAAATCACTGAAGACCTAAATAGATGGAAGGGCATACCGTGTTCATGGATTGGAAGACTAAATATAGTTAAGATGTCAATCCTACCTAAATTGATTTACAGATTCAATGCAATACCAATCAAAATCCCAACAACTTATTTTTCAGAAATAGAAAAACCAATAAGCAAATTTATCTGGAAGGGCATGGTGCCCCGAATTGCTAAAAGTATCTTGAGCGAAAAAACCGAAGCTGGAGGTCTCACGCTGCCGGACTTTAAGGCATATTATGAAGCCACAGTGGTCAAAACAGCATGGTATTGGCATAAAGATAGATATATCGACCAATGGAATCGAATAGAGTGCTCAGATATAGACCCTCTCATCTATGGACATTTGATCTTTGATAAGGCAGTCAAGCCAAGTCACCTGGGACAGAACAGTCTCTTCAATAAATGGTGCCTAGAGAACTGGATATCCATATGCAAAAGAATGAAAGAAGACCCATCTCTCACACCCTATACAAAAGTTAACTCAAAATGGATCAAAGATCTAAACATTAGGTCTAAGACCATAAAACAGTTAGAGGAAAATGTAGGGAGATATCTTATGAAACTTACAATTGGAGGCGGTTTTATGGACCTTAAACCTAAAGCAAGAGCACTGAAGAAAGAAATAAATAAATGGGAGCTCCTCAAAATTAAACACTTTTGGGCATCAAAGAACTTCATCAAGAAAGTAGAAAGACAGCCTACACAATGAGAGACAATATTTGGAAACAACGTATCGGATAAAGGTCTAGTATCCAGAATTTATAAAGAGATTGTTCAACTCAACAACAAAAAGACAGCCAACCCAATTACAAAATGGGAAAAAGACTTGAACAGACATTTCTCAGAAGAGGAAATACAAATGGCCAAAAGGCACATGAAGAGATGCTCAATGTCCCTGGCCATTAGAGAAATGCAAATCAAAACCACAATGAGATATCATCTCACACCCACCAGAATGGCCATTATCAACAAAACAGAAAATGACAAGTGCTGGAGAGGATGCAGAGAATGAGGCACACTTATCCACTGTTGGTGGGAATGTCAAATGGTGCAAGCACTGTGGAAGGCAGTTTGGCGGTTCCTCAAAAAACTGAATATAGAATTGCCATATGACCCAGCAATACCATTGCTAGGTATCTACTCAAAGGACTTAAGGGCAAAGACACAAACGGACATTTGCACACCAATGTTTATAGTAGCATTATTTACAATTGCAAAGAGATGGAAACAGCCAAAATGTCCATCAACAGATGAGTAGCTAAACAAACTGTGGTATATACATACGATGGAATATTATGCAGCTTTAAGACAGAATAAACTTATGAAGCATGTAATAACATGGATGGACCTAGAGAACATTATGCTGAGTGAGACTAGCCAAAAACTAAAGGACAAATACTGTATGGTCCCACTGATGTGAACCAACATTCGAGAATAAACTTGGAATATGTCATTGGTAACAGAGACCATCAGGAGTTAGAAACAGGGTAAGACAATGGGTAATTGGAGCTGAAGGGTTACAGACTGTGCAACAGAACCAGATACAAAAACTCAAAAATGGACAGCACAATACTATCTAATTGTAATGTAATTATGTTAAAACACTGAATGAAGCTGCATCTGAGCTAGTTTTTGTTTGTTTGTTTGTGTTTTTTGTTTTTTTCCTTATTTATATTTTTTTATTTTTTATTTTTATTATTTTTATTTTTTTCTCTATATTATCATTCTATATCTTTTTCTGTTGTTTTGCTAGTTCTTTTCCTAAATCGATGCAAATGTACTAAGAAATGATGATCACACATCTATGTGATGATATTAAGAATTACTGATTGCATATGTAGAATGGAATGATTTCTAAATGTTGTGTTAGTTAATTTTTTTTAATTAATAAAAAAAAAAGAAGAAAGAGCAAAAATCAAGGAATTAACTGTTCACTTGGAAGAATTAGAGAAAGAACAGCAAACTAACCCCGAGACAAGCAAAATGAAAGAAATAATGAAGATTAGAGCAGAAATAAATGAAATTGAGAACATGAAAACAATCAAGAAAATCAACAAAACTAAGAAGTTGGTTCTTTGAGAAATCAGTAAAATTGACTGACCGTCAAGATATAAGGGAGAGGCTGGGGGGAACTGCCTAAAAATGTAGAGCTGTGTTCTAGTAGCCATGTTTCTTGAAGATGATTGTATAATGATATAGCTTTCACAATGTGACTGTGTGATTCGAAAACCTTGTATCTGATGCTCCTTTTATCTACCTTATCAACAGATGAGTAAAACATATGGAATAAAAATTAATAATAGGGGGAACAGATGTTAAAATAAATTCAGTTTGAAATGCTAGTGATCAATGAAAGGGAGGGGTAAGGGGTAGGGTATATATGAATTTTTTTCTATTTTCTTTTTATTTCTTCTTCTGAATAGATGCAAATGTTCCAAGAAATGATCATGATGATGAATATGCAACTTTGTGATGATATTGTGAATTACTGATTATATATGTAGAACAGAATGATCAAAAGTTAAGAATGTTTGTGTTTATTTGGTGTTTTTTGCTATTTCAAAAAAAAATTTTACAATTAATAAAAAAAATTGACTGACCCTTAGCAAGGTTGGCAAAAAGAAAATGAGAGAGAGGATGCAAATAAATAAAATCAGAAATGGGAGAGGAGACATAACCACTGACTCTGCAGAAATAAAGGAGGTAATGAGAGGATACTATGAGCCTCTATATGCTAATAAACTAGACAACATAGATGAAATGGACAACTTCTTAGAAAGGCATGAATGACCAGCATTGACTTGAGAAGAAATAGATAACTTCAACAAACCAATCACAAGTAGAGATTGAATCAGTCATTAAGAAGCTCCCAAAAAAGAAAAGTCCAGAACCAGATGGCTTCACATGTGAATTCTACCAAACATTCAAGAAAGAATTAGTACCAATCCTGCTCAAACTCTTAAAAAAAAATTGAAGAGGAGGGAAAGCTACTTAACTCATTCTATGAAGCCAACATCACCCTTATAGCAAAGCCAGACAAAGATACTACAAGAAAAGAAGATTACAGACTGATCTCTCTAATTAATATAGATGCGAAAATCCTCAACAGAATTCTTGCAAATCAATTTGACAAAATTCAACATACTTTCTTGATGAAAACACTTCAAAGGATAAGAATAGAAGGGAACTTCTTCAAATGATAAAGGGAATATATGAAAAACCCACAACTAAGATCTTCCTCAATGGGAAAATACTGAAAGTTTTCCACCTAAGATCAGGAACAAGACATGAATGTCCACTGTCATCACTGTTATTCAACGTGGTGCTGGAAGCTCTAGCCAGAGCAATTAGACAAGTAAAAGAAATACAGGGCATCGAAATTGCAAAGGAAGAAGTAAAACTGTTTGTAGATAATATGATACTATATGTTAAAAACCCTGAAAAACCCACAGCAAAGTTACTAGAGCTGATAAATTAGTACAGCAAGGTGGTAGGGTACAAAATCAACACTCAAAAATAAGTAGTGAAAAAAAACCAGTAGTGTTTCTACACACTAGTAATGAGCAATCTGAGGAGGAAATCAAGAAAAATTACATTTACAATAACAACCAAAAGAATAAAATATTTTGGAATAAATTTAACTAAGGATACAAAAGACCTACACACAGAAAATTACAAGAAATTGCTAAAAGATATCACAGAAGACCTAAATAACTGGAAGAGCATACCATGTTCATGGATTGGAAGACTATAGTTAATATGGCAATTCTACCTAAATTGTTTATAGATTCAATGCAGTCCAGTTAGAATCCCCAAAACTTACTTTTCAGAAATAGAATAAACAATAACCAAATTTATTTGGAATAACAGGGTGCCCCAAATAGCTAAAAATAATTTGCAAAAGAAAAATTAAGTGGGAGGTCTCACGCTACCTGACTTTAATGCATATTACGAACCTACAGTGGTCAAAACAGCATGGTACTGGCATAAAGATAGATATACTGATCAGTGGAATTGAATAGAGTGTTCAGATATAGACCCTCTCATCTGTGGACAATGGATCTTTGATAAGGCAGTCAAAGCAACCCACCTGGAACAGAGCAGCCTCTTCAATAAATGGTGCTTAGAGAACTGGATATCCACATGCAAAAGAATGAAAGAGGATCCATAGCTTACACTTTATACAAAAATTAACTCAAATGGATCAAAGACCTAAACATTAGAACTAAAACCATTAAACTTTTAGAATAAAATGTAGGGAAATATATTATAAAACTTGTAATAGGAAGTGGTTTCCTAGATCTTACACCCAAAGCATGAGCACTGAAGAAAGAAATAGATAAATGGGATCTCCTGAAAATTAAACACTTTTGTGCATCAAAAGACATTGTCAAGAAAGTAAAAAGGCAGCCTATGCAATGGGAGAGAATATTGGGAAACCACATATCAGATAAGGGTTTAGTATCCAGAATAGATTCTTCAACTCCACCACAAAAATACAAACAACCCAATTAAAAAATGGGCAAAAGACATGAGCAGACACTTCTCAGAAGAGGAAATACAAATGGCTAAAAGGCACATGAAAAGATGCTCAATTTCATTGGTTATTAGGGAAATAGAAATTAAAACCACAATGAGATATCATCTCACACCCACCAGTATGTCCATTATCAGAAAAAGAGAAAACATTAAGTGCTGGAGAGGATGTAGAGAAAGAGGCACACTTATCCACTGTTGGTAGGAATGTAAAATGTTATAACTGCTGTGGAAAACAGTTTGGTAGTTCCTCAGGAAGCTAAATATAAAATTGCCATTTGATCCAGCAATACCATTGCTAGTTATTTATTCAGAGGACATGAGGGCAAGGACACAAATGGACATTTTCACACACGTTTATAGCAGCATTATTTACAATTGCCAAGAGATGGAAAAAGCCCCAAAGGCCATCAACAGATGAGTGGCTAAACAAGCTATGGTATATACATATGATGGAATATTATGCAGCTGTAAGACAGAATAAAGTCATGAAGCATGTAACAACATGGATGGATCTTGAAGACATTATGTTGAGTGAAATTAGGCAGAAACAAAAGGACAAATACTGTATGGTCATAGTGGTATGAACTAACATTGAGTGAACTTGGAGAATTTTGGTTAAGAACACAGGTTATAGGGTGGGCCACGGCGGCTCAGCAGGCAAGAATGCTTGCCTGCCATGCCAGAGGATCCGGGTTCGATTCCTGGTGCCTGCCCATGTTAAAAAAAAAAATTAATAAAAAAAAAAGTCAAGAACACAGGTTATCAGGAGATAGAAATAGAGTAGAGATTGGGTAATTGGTGCTAAAGGGATACAGATTGTGCAACAGGACTGACTGTAAAAATTTAGAAATAGATAACACAATACTACCTGATTGTAGCACAGTAATGTAAGCACACTGAATGAAGCTGAATATAAGAATGATAAAGGGAGAGGTGCTGGGGGCCCACATGAAACCTGAAGGAAAGATACATGATAAAGACTGAGATGGTATAATGTAGGAATGCCTAAATCTACAATGATGGTAATTAAATGTACAAATTAAAAATGTTTTTGCATGTGAAAGAACAAAGGAATGTCAGTATTGCAGTGTGTTGAAAATGGATGGTCATTCACATTTTAAAACTTCAACTTCTGTGTGACACTAAAGGGAGAAATGTTTATTTGGTGCTAAATTTATATTTTGACTAGTATATTTCCTAATTTAATTGTATCATCAGTTTAATTGAACACCTTGAATAGGGCATGAGATTTTGTTAGTTTGTCCAGGTTAGTGTGATGCCCTGATAAACCCCAGAGTGATTTGAACAGTGAATAAAGAAGTCCTCTTGAGGGAATGAAGAGTAAGGGAGAAATATTCAGATTCCTTATTTGGAGAATTCCTGATATTTTCACAAGCAGTGGAGACAACCAAATCAATAGCTGAGCCCTCGATCTTGGGGTTTGTCCCTATGAAACTTATCCCTGCAAATGATAGACTAAGCCTACTTAAAATTAGGCCTAAGAGTCGCCCCCAGAGAACCTCTTTTGTTACTCAGATGTGGCCTCTCTCTCTTTCTCTCATGTATAGAATGCATGTCAAGAATGTTTGTATATTTATTTGTTAAAGTTTGGCAATAAAAATATTTATATTAAAAAAGGATACAGGTTAAAGATGATATGGTCTATATTTTAAAACTTCAACTTCTGTATGAGACCAAAGAGAAAGATGTTTAATTGGTGCAAAATTTATATTATGGTAGCACATTACCTAATTTAACTTGTATGGTCAGTTTCTTTGAACACCAAAATTACACGGAATCTTGAACAGAGTGTGAGATCTTGTTGGTTTGTACAGGTTAGTGTGATGCCCTGATATATCCCAGAATAATTTGGGTAGAGAATAAAAAAGTATTTGCAAAGTCTCCTTGGGAGAAAGGAGAAAATATTAAATTCCTGATATTCTCACAAGCTGTGGGGACAACCAGTTCAAAGGCTAAGCCCTCAGTCTCGGGGTTTGACTCTATGAAACTTATTCCCACAAAGAAAAGCTAAGCTTCCTTATAATCGTGCCTAAGAGTCACCCCCAGAGAACCTCTTTTGTAGCTCAGTTGTGACGTCTCTCTAGGCCCATTCAGCAAGTGAACTCACTGCCCTCCTGCTATGTGGGACATGACTCCCAGCCATGTAAATCACCCTGGCAATGTTGGACAGGACTGCCAGGATGAGAGGGAGGGTTAAGGGTTATGGGATGTATGAGTTTTTTCTTTTTATTTCTTTTTCTAGAATAATGCAAATGTTCTAAAAATGATCATAGTGATGAATACACAACTATGTGATGATATTATGAGTCACTAGCTGTATACTGTGAATGGATTGTATGTGAAGATTTCTGAATAAAAAATATTTTTTTAAAAAAAAGTAACTTCTATATTCCTGTAAGATTATGTATTTCCTGAAAGCAAAGACAATATAGAACTTATTTTTCTATTTCCTTCTTACATATTGTCCTAGGTTGTTAAATGCTGCCAGAATACAATATACCAGAAATGGAACGGCTTTTAAAAAGGGAATTTATTAAGTTACAAGTTTATAGTTCTAAGGCCATAAAAATGTCCAAACTAAGGCATCCAGAAAAAGATACCTTGACTCAAGAAAAGGTGATTTCTGTCATATGGGAAGGCACATGACTGGCATCTGCTGGTCCTTGTTCCCAGTTCCATTGCATCCAACTTCTGATGCCAATGATGTCCTCTCTAAGCATCTGTAGGCCTTCACTTAGCTTCTCCAGGACACAACTCTGGGATCTGGCTTGCTTAGTATCTCATGGGAAGGCACATGGCTACATCTGCTGGGTTCCACATCTCCAAATGTCCATGTCTAGGTGTCTGCTCTCTTTGTCTGTTGGCATTCCAATCACCTCCCAATGTCTGCATCTCTGTTAGCTCTGAAGCAACTGTTTTCTCCAAAATGTCCCCCTTTTTAAAGGACTCCAGTAAATTAATCAAGACCCACCTTAAATGGGTGGAGTCACATCTCCATATAATCAAAAGGCCACACCACAACTGGGTGTGCCATATCTCCATGGAAGTAAACTAATCAAAAGGTCGCACCCACAATTGAATGGGTCCATCTCCATGGAAACAATCTAACCAAAGGTTTACACCCTACAATATGTAATCAGAATTAAAGGATGTGGCTTTTCTGAGGTACATAACACTTTCAAACCAGCAGACATACTTTAACATCTAAGGCGAAATATTGCTTTCACATATATCTATACTGAACAAACCCTACAGGTTTTGTGGAGGTAGGGATCATTTAAAAAATTGTCCCTTGCAACCTTCCAAGTATCCATACTTCATGAAGAAATGCTATTGAATAGTGGTTGATAAATTTAATTAAATTGACATATATTTTGTCCTTCTTTTAATTCTAATATGGCAAAGGTTTAAGCTTTTAATGACTTATTTTGCTTCTTATTCCTGAAATAATTCCTTTCTAAGGGTAGGCAATCCTTTTATGATGATCACCATTTATCAAGAGACACTGAGAGCTAAGCAGTTCCATTCATTTTAGCCAGTGATAGCCATGACAAATTTCAAATATTCTGTTTATTATAAAGTCACTCAAATTCTTGATTCTTTTTAAAATATAATTTTAAAATTCATCAAAAACTGGAAATCCATTGTTTCTTTCATATTCAATCTGCCTTAAAAGAAATTCTTTACTTATTTTGTCAATTTTGTCTCGAGAGAACAGATTGACTCCAGGAATAAAATAATGCTTAAGTTCCTCTGTCCTGAGGCACTGAAGAAAGTATGTCACACAGTTATTAAAGCAGTAGTCCAGGTCTTTGGACTGCCATTGGCTGTCCTGTGGGTCCTGGGTACACACATGAAAGAAGGCAGTTTTCACATGGTAGGAACAGAACTTAGTCATTTCCTTTCGATTTTCAAACTTTTTTTTCAGTTTTTCTAAAAGATTCTTCATTAGTTTTAAACACTCTTTCCTGGTGAATAAAAAGGAAAAATAATTATTTATATTTACAACCTACCTCACCCTCCAAAGGATTTAAGGCATCTTATAGGAAAAACAGTAAAGATATAAATAATACAAATAAAGTTACAGACTCACCATAAAATCTGATTACTTTCAAATATATGTTCTGAAGTTTCAAAAACATCTCTCTTATTCCCTCTTCCTCAATCCAGCTTAAAAGTTTTATTCTATCAGAATTAATTCAAGTATATAAAACTGACATTTATAATATTCATCCAATTATTTAGTGGCCACAAAAATCTTTTTAAAATTTCTATAAAATGATTTCACTTTATTGAACTGCAAATATATATGTATTATTCATCTAGTTATTTAGTAGGTGACAACAATTAATGTTTATAAAATTATTTAGAGTTACTGGCAATATATTTTCTTAATACCTGCAATGAAGCCTTAGAGAACTTGTGCCTGCACATTAGGCTTTACTTTTTGACTTTCTAACTTTTGTGACCTTTACACTGGTCAACTTTAGGAACAAATAAACAATTCCTTTTCAGTCTCAGTTCTTTATGATGTTTATCCTACCAGGAAATACAATTTCCCTTCTCTTACTGTTGCTCAAGTTTGTCCAGTCAGTCCATGGCTTTCAATGCAGCCACAATATCCCCAAACACCAGTTTCCAATAAGAATGAGCATTTGGCCTCCTCCCATTACATGACATTAATATTCATTACCTTTAAGCAACCAGAATATTGAAACACATCAAATTATCATGCCTATTATTCACAGCCTCTCATTCCATCCAACCTTATATATCCATCCTGATCCAGGGTTCAGGATTGTTTATAACCTTGCCTTCTAACAATATGCTTCCTTGGTTCCTCGGATCTGGCTTCTCTAGTCTCATGCTCATCCTCCAATACTATTCCATGTCAACCCAACCTGCCATGTCCCTAGGACCCAACCCAGCAATGATTTTTAAGTCTGAGTTATCTGCCTTAACAAAGAATTAAACATTCCATAGATAATCCACCATTTAACAAAATAAGAAAGTTACCTGCAACATTTCACTCCATCGATTTCACAGCATGTTTTAGATTGCCCATGGTTATTCAAAATGCACTTTTCAATGTGAGAGAAAGACAGCCGCCATGTTTCTTCTTGATTGTGAAAAGATAGAAAAGTATTTTACCAAAATCATCCAGAACTGAACGCCACAATATATAAAAGATTCCCTTCATTAAAATATCACTCTGCCATGAAAGAAGTGACTGGGGCCTCCCTCATCCTCTCTCTAGGTCAGTTTACAGGCAATCTGTCCTCCTTTGTGGTTCCCTGGCCTTGTTCTAACTGGGAAAGACTGACTTGGGAAAATTGCCCTCCAGGCAAAAGCAGCTTGAGACAATGAAATCAAAGTGAAAAACAATTAAGGTGGATGGCCTGCAGCAAAGGACAACTTGTTTTAAATACAACAGAGAAGCACCCAGAAGAAGGAGAAGTTCTGTCTCCTAGACAGTGGAAGGCACATTCAAACTCCCACAAACAGGAGAATTCCTAAGCAATCAGAAAGCACAAGACCAGGAAAAGACACTGGCCAAGATAGGACAGGGAGGACGTTGGGTGAACACTCCTGATAGGAGGGTTGGCACTCAAGAAAATCTCTGCCCTATTACCAGCTGTTACAACCTCAAGACATCTCAGAGAATAAAACCCAAAATTAACACTTTAAAATATTAAAATGTTCAGTGTACAACAAAAGATTACAAGACAAGCAGGAAATGATGGCCCATCGAAAGGTAGAGGATAAAAATCCAGAAAACACCAACAAAGAAGACCAGACTCTGGACATACCAGACAAATACTTCTAAAAAACGATATTAAAAATGCTCAAGGAAATGAAGGAAAATAGAGAGAGTAAACCAGAGGATATCAAGGAAATAATGAACAACCATACAGAAATCTCTAAAGAGTTAGAAATTTTCAGAAGGAACCAAACAGAAGTTTTCAAAAGGAACCAAATTTTCAAAAGGAACTAACTATTGCAGTTTAAGGCAACAATAACTGAAATTTTTAAATGTCCAAAAGGGTTCCAAAAGCAGACTGGAGCAGCCAGAAGAAACAATTGGAAAACTTGAAGACAAGACTATTGAAATGAATCAGGCTGAGGAGCAGAAAAAGAAAAGAATTATAAAAAAGTAAAAATAGCCTAAGAGACCTCTGGAACAACATCAAGCATACCAATATACACATTATGAAAGTCCCAGAAGGAGAAGAAGGAGAGAAAGGGCAGAAAAAGTATTCAAAGAAATAATACAGAAAAATTCCCAAACTTAGCAAAAGACATAAAAATGCACATCTAAGAAGCTCTAAGAACACCAAACAGGATAAATTTGAAGAAAAATATACCCCATCACATATTATCCAAAGGACAAGTAAAGAGTGCTGAAAGCTGCAAGAGAAAAAGCACTAAGTTATGTATAAGGGAGTCCCAATTAGATTGAGTGCAAATTTCTCATCAGAAACCATGGAAGCAAGTGGGTTGAAATATTTAAAATGCTAACAGAAAACAATTGCCAAACAGAATTTTACATTTGGCAAGACTTTCTTTCATAAATGAGGGAGAAGGGGTGCAAGGGTAGTTCAGTAGTAGAATTCTCACCTGCCATATGGGAGACCCGGGTTCAATTCCTAGTCTACCTACTTTCCAAAAAAAAAAAAACCACCAAGTAAAACAAATACCAAACTAAAAATTCAACAAATGATGCTGCAATAATGGGATATTTACATGGAAAAATAATAAAATGTGGCCCCTCCATACAGTGTACAAACAAAAAAAGGGGGGGAGAAAAAAATCTTGAGCACAAGATTAAGACATTCGTAGATAAACAAAAGCTGACAGAGTTCATTACCATTAGACTTGCCCCATAAACATGACTAAAAGGAGCTCTTTAGTCTGAAAGGAAAGTAGTGCAAAGAAATAAAGACTTCCAGTAAAGATAACCATTTGGGTAATGATAAATGCCAGTACTATTGCATAATATTTTTTGGTATGTAATTCCACTTCTTACTTCCTACCAATGCTAAAATGAAAATACATATAAAGCAATGATAAATCTATAGTTCTGACATAAAAATATACAAAGATATAATTGATAATAAGTACAAAAAGTGGGTGATGAAGGGGTATAGGAAAAGCGTATGTACATACCATTGAAGTCAAGTTAGTATCAAGACAAATATGATTGTTATATATTTAGGATGTTGTTAACCCCATGGTTACCACAAGGAACACATATGAAAAATATATCCCTATAGAAATTAGAAGGCACTCAATATCAAAAAAATTAAATATATACAAAAATAGGCATAAGCAGATGAACTGAGGGAAGAAAAGGTGTAAGAATTATAAAGACTACATAACAAAATGCCAGAAGAAAGTCCTGCATTATCAGCAGTGACTATAAATGTAAATGGATTAAACTCTCCAGTCAAAAGGCTGAGATCAACAGAATGGATTTAAAAAAAAAAAACATGACCCAAATAAATATATGTGTCTACAAGAGACTCACTTTAAATTCAAAGACATACGCAGGTTGAAAATGAAAGGATGGAAAAAGATACACCACACAAGGAGCAACCAAAAGAGAGCTAAGGTTGCTAAACTAATATCAGATAAAATAGACTTTAAGTTGAAAAAAGTTATTAGGGAGGAAGACAGGCATTATATACTGATACAGGGGTTAATTCAACAAGACTTAACAATTAAAAGTATATACGCACCTTTATGCCAAAATCAAATGTCAACAGGCAGGAGGCATGGGGAAGGGGTACAGATTCTTTGTGGAAGAAAAGGAAATGTCTTCATATAGATTACGTTGGTGAAGGTATGTCTATACACTTAGGTTGGATTATTAGGTGTGTGAATAAAACTGTTTAAAAATGAACAGAGAGAAGCAAGTGCTAGAGATAATGTGGTAAAGGAGATGTACCTATTGACTGTCAGTACAGAAACTGAGAGGTGCTGTACCTTGTGTGGTGGTTCTATAGAAGGCTAGGGGTGGGGCTGCCATATGATCCCAAAACCCCATTGCTCAGTATATGCCTGGAGGAACAGAGGGTGGGGACACAAATGGACATTTGCACACTGGTGTCTATGGCAGCAGTGTTCGCAATCCACAATGGATAGAGGCAACCTAAGGGTACAAAAACTGAACAATGGAAGGGGGAACTATGGTGTATACATACAGTAGACTACTGAGAGGCTGCCAGAAGGAATAAAGTTCTGAGGCATGCAACTAGTGAATGAACCTTAAGAACTATATGTTGAATGAAATGTCAGAAACAAAAAGACAAATATTATCATGCCTCACTCATACGGACTACCTATAATATAAAACTTGTTGAACTGAAGTCAAGAACATGGGTTATCAGGTTGGGGTCTATTGTAAGGGGTCCTAGATTGTAAGCCCTTACAGAAGGCACATATATTCACGAGTTGTAACTGTTATTTCTAAATCCTGAGATACTGAGCTGTTTGTTTATAACCTGGTCATTCACAGAAACTTCAGGTATTTATGTGACCCCTGAGACTCAGAGATCTGAAGCTATGAAAGTCAGCAGTACCCCACACAGGAACTGCATAAAAAGGTGAAAAAGGGATCTGACTTCAAGCAGAGAGATGAATAAAGCTGATCTGGATAGGACTAAGGTAAATCAGAATACAGGGTAAAAGATGACATCATCCATATTTTAAAACTTCAACTTCTGTGTGAGACCAAAGAGAGAAATGTGTATTTGGTGCAAAATTTATATTTTGGGTAGTACTTCCTAATTTAACTTGTACTGTCAGTTTAGTTCAAGACCATAAATACATGGAATCTTGAATAGGACATGGAACTTTGTTGGTTTGTCCAGGTTAGTATGATGTCCTGATATATCCCAGAGTAACTTAGGCAGTAAATAAAGAAGTATTTGCCAAGGTCCCCTTGGGGCACTGGGGAGAAAGGAGGAAATATCCAATTTCCCCATTTGGAGAATTTCTGATATTCTCGCAAGCAGTGGGGACAACCAAATCAATAGGCCGAGCCCTCGATGAAACTTATTCCTACAAAGGATAGGCTAAGCCTACTTAAAATTAGGCCTAAGAGTCACCCCAGAGAACCTCTTTTGTTACTCAGATGTGGCCTCTCTCTTTAAGCCGACAAGGCAAGTGAAATCACTGCCTTCCCCCTCTACATGGGGCATGAATACCAGGGGTAAAAATCACCCTGACAAAGTGGGACAGATGCTAGGATGAGCCAGGACCTGACATCAACGGGTTGAGAAAGCCTTCTTGACCAAAAGGTGGAGGAGAGAAATGAGACAAAATAAAGTTACAGTGGCTGAGATATTTCAAACAGAGTCAAAAGGTTATCCTGGATGTTATTCTGACAGATTATATAGCTGTCCCTTTTTAGTTTATGGTATATTGGAGTGGCTAGAGGGAAATTCCAGTAGTCTTGATTCTTGAAGATGATTGTACGATGATATAGCTTTTACAATGTGACTGTGTGATTGTGAAAACCGTGTGTCTGATGCTTCTTTTACCTAGGGTATGAACAGATGAGTAAAAAGTATGGGATAAAGGATAAGTAAATATTAGGGGGGACAAAGGTTAAAATAAATTGGGTAGATGGAAATACTAGTGGTCAATGGGGGGGTATGTACGAGTTTTTCTTTTTATCTCTTTTTCTGGAGTGAAACAAATGTTAAAAAAAATGATCATGGTGATGAATATACAACTATGTGATGATATTGTGAGCCACTGATGGGACACCAGATATGGACTGTACATGTGTGAAGATCTATCAATAAAAATACTAAAAAAAAAAAAAAAGTCAGTTCTACTCAAAGCAATTTACAGATTCAACACAATCTCAACTAAAATTCAAACAATCTTTTCTTCACAAATGAAAAAGCCAATCATCAAATTTAGATGGAAGAATATGGGGCCCTGAACAGCCAAAGCCATTTTGATAAAGGAAGAATGAAGTTGGAGGAATCATACTTTCCAAAAAAGTTTGGTGGTTTCTTAAAAAATTAAATATAGAATATATATAGATAGATAGAATATATAAATTCAACTTATATATGTATCCAAAAGAATTGAAAGCTGGCACGTGAACAGATATTTGTGCACCCATGTTCATAGATTAGTCACTATAGCCAAAAGATGGAAACAACCAAAGTTCCATCAACAGATAAACAGATAAACAAAATGTGGTATACTTGGAATATTATTCACTTATAAAAATGAATGAAGTTCTGATGCATGAATGAGCAAGGATGAACTTAGAAGGCATCATGTTGAGTGAAATAAACCAGACACAAAAGGACAAATATTATATGATTTCATGTATATGAAATACCTAGAATATGCAGATTTATAGAGAAAAAGCAGATTACAGATTATGGGGTGGGGGTATAGGGAGTGAAGAGAATGAGGGGTTACTGTAAATGGGCACAGAATTTCTGTTTAGAGTATTGAAAAATTTTAGTGATGTAATGGTAGCACTATTGTGAAGGTAATTAATACCACTGAATTGTATACTTGAAAGTGGTTAAAATGAAAAATTCTATGTTGTGTATATGTTGCCACGCACACAATTATAAAGAACAGCCTAGCTGTATTTAGCATAGGTAGCAAAGTACATATGTATGTACTTAAATATTTGTAAATTGGAAGAATAAACCAAAAATAGTTAAAAAGCGCTCCTATTGGAAAAGGAGAGATGCGTGTGAGGGGGATATGAATGGAATGGAAGCTATATTTCTCTGAGTTTAACTTCTTCTGTAGCTTTGACTTTGCTTTTTTGATGCAATCTTACTGAGATACATTCACATACCTTATAATCATCCAAAGTATACAATCAAAGGCTCACAGTATCATATAGTTGTACATTCATCACAATCAATTTTAGAACCGTTTCATTACTCCAAAAATAAAATAAAAATAAAAATGAATGCCTAAACATCCCACACCCCTCCCTCCCCTCCATTATTTATTTATTTATTTATTGTCTTTATTTTCTTACTCATCTGCCCATATGCTGGATAAAGAGAGTGTCAGTCACAAGGTTTTACAATCACATGGACACACCGTAAAAGCCATGTAGTTATACACACATTATCAAGAATCAAGGCTACCAGATTACATTTCAACAGTTTCAGGTATTTCCTTCTAGCTATTCTAATACCCTAGAAATGAAAAAGGAATATCTATTTATAATGTATAAAATTAATCTCCAAAATGACCACTCAACTCTACTCGAAATCTCTTAGCCACTGAAATTTCACTTGGTTTCATTTCTTTTCCCCTTTTTGGTCAAGAAGGTTTTCTCAGTCCCTTGATGCCAAGGTCAGGCTCATCCCTGGGTGTCGTGTCCCATGTTTCCAGGGAGAAACCTCCTGGAGTCATGTCCCACATAGAAGGGAGGGTATTGAGTTTATTTACAGAGTTGGTTTAGAGACAGAGGCCATATCTGAGCAATAGAAGAGGTTCTCTGGGGGTGACTCTTATGCATACTTTTGAGTAGGTTCAGCTTCTCCTTTGCAGCAATAAGATTCATAAGGGCAAACACCAAGATCGGGGGCTTGGCTTTTTAAACTGGTAGTCCCTAATGCTTGTGAGAATACCAAGAGTTCACTAGGCGGGGAAGTTTAATATTCCCACATTTTTCCCCAGTCCCTCAAGGGGACTTTGCAATTACATTTTTATTTTATACCCGATTACTCTGGGATATATCAAGGTATTATATTAACAAGATCTCATTCCCTATTCAAGGCTCCATGTAATTATGTTGTTTGAATAAATTGCCCATAGAGGTTAAAATTAGCTAGTGTGCTACAGAAAATATAACTTTTGTAACAAATAAACATCTCTTCCTTTGGTCTCAAACAGAAGTTGAAGTTTTAAAATATGGTCAATATCACTGTTTACCCTGTATTCTGATTTGTCTTAATCCTAACCAGATCAGCTTCATTCATATCTCTAGTTGGAGTCTGATTTTTTTTTTTTCAGCTTTTTTAACAGTAATGCTGACTTTCATAGCTGCAAAACTCTTAACTCTGAGTCTCAGGTACACACTGATACCCAAAATTCCAGGGAACGACAAGATTATACAAAGAACAAAGCATCTCAGAATTTAGAAATAACAATTAAACCTCAGAAATAGATGTGACTGCAGTTAAGACCTTACAATCTAGTTACCTTTATAATAAGTCTTCCCCTGATAACCTTTACTCTCAAATTCAATTCTCAGAGTTTACACATAACAGTTAGTCCATATTATTGAGGCCTTACAGTATTTGTCTTTTCCATTCTGGCTTATTTCACTCAACATAATGTCCTCAAGTTCAATCACCTAGTTGCATGCCTCACAACTCTTTTCCTTCTTGCAGTGCTCAATATTCCATTGTATGTATACACCATAGTTCACCCTTCCATTAATCAGCTGATGTACCCTTAGGCCACCTCAATCCATAGTAAATCGTGAATACTGCAACCATAAAACCAGTGTGTAAATGTCCACTTGTGACCCTGCTTTCAGTTCCTGCAAGTATATACCTAATAATGGTGTTACAGGGTCATATGACAACCCTATACTTAGGTAGTTTTGAGTCTGGAACCATGTGAATATTTTATATATTTATAAACAAAATTGCATCAGATGTTTAAAAAGCAACTCTGAAAACAGAAACCCTAATGAAACAAGTGAATACAACTATGTTGACTTGGTAGCTTAACTACCCAGAGAAATTTTTTTCAAGTGACTTTAAAAACTGATGTTTTGATTGTCCTTCTATCTTAAGAAAAAAAACTTCAAAGAATTCTTAAAATTTTTAAAATTATATTCTTGTTAATAATATGCATACTGTTTTTGTGATAGAGATGAAAAACTTGAATTTTAATGAAAATAAATGATATTTTCAAAAATATTTATAAATACCCCAAAGGACATTACTGGAGCATTGAATATAGACTGTAAGCTTTACATCAATGTTAGATTGCTTTAATTTGATAACTACTTAAGGTGGTTATGTAAGTGAGTATCTTTGTCCTCAGGAAATGTATACAGAAGCTATAAGTATTCAACAGACATAATGTATTCAACCTACTCTCAAATGTTTAGAAAACAGATATAGATAAATGGATGGATGGATGAATGGACGTATGAATGGATAGAGAGAATGATATGACAAATGTGCCCAAATGTTAAAAGTTGATAGTTCTGGGTATCTGGATGGAGGGTATTTTGTTGAGTTCTCTCTATGGGTTTGCATTATTTTTTAAATTATCCTGTAAATTTTAAATTATTTCAAAATAAAAAGTTTTAAAATTAATATAGTTTGTGAGACCAAGATACTTCTGGTAAAATATTAAGAAAAAGAGACACTAAAGCAGATGTTTAAGTATCTCCAATCTAGTACAGATTCATTGCTAATATACCACTCTCTTTAGTCACTCACACATACACATGAACACAAAGGTAGGGTTTTGTCTGGATTGAAAAAACCTGGAATGATGGGCGAGAGAGAACAACCAAGGGTAACAGCAAGCAGAGATGAAGCTACGCACCCCTTACCTGCCACTTGTTCTCATCTAGAAGCAAGGATGTGAGGAACTACTCAACCACATAGGTCTTTTTATAGACACAGGGCCACCAAAGGATTTATCTTTCAGTCTTCCCCAAGACAACAGAACACCAACAAGAGTATGGTCTTGGGTCCTGTTACTCCATAGGGATTTTGGTATCTATTACTGGAAGGGTTTCTTGTGACATGTTCAACACTCTTTGCAAAAAGCTGTTCCTTCTACAAAACAATGAAATGCTAATATATTCAATTTTCCCTTATAAACTATTTTTCTTGCAAAAAAAGACTCCTGATAAATATGCAGTATAAAAAAGTATTACATGTCTACAAAATACAAGCCACCAAATTTAGCTTGACTTGACTATTTCTGGGTTGTTTTTTTTTAAAGTGATATTCATTTGTAACTTGATTAATTTGTTTTGTGGTCTCCTCCAATTTCCCTGGAATTAAGATATAGCAGGTGCCAAAGTTTTATATAAATTCTTGAGAGAAAATGAAAAAAATTTAAAAAATTTTTCTGCCACCTGAGAAAATGTCACCATTATTCAGTTTTAGCAGCAGACAATTCAGTCCAGTTCCTGAAACTCAAGTGTTACACAAAAGCACAGTCTGAATCCTGTCCTGATCTATGAGGCTGGGGCATATAAATGAGAAGGCAGATCTACGCACTTCATCCACTCACAGCTGAGGCTGGAAAGGTCTGCTGGTTGCATGAGGAGCAGTGGAATGGGACGGTAAAGAAAGAAACAGGCTAGGAATGAAAGTCAAGGCTCTGAAGATAATTTCAATAATGACATATAACTGTTATGCACTGAACTAGGGATACTAGTTATAAATACTGCCTCATTGTTATCCTCCCAGAATCTTTCACGTTGCTTTGATTAATCCATTGTACAGATGAGGAAGCAAGTTTAGAGAGGTTTAGTAACTAGCCAACAACCACAGAGCTACTAAGAGAAAAATCCTCAGGATTCAGATCCAGGAAAGTCTGACTCCAAGGCCAGTGCTATCTTTCTTTACAAATAAATAAATAAAATTCAAAATGGGCTACTAGACATTTTAAAGGTGAGTATTTGATATTATTACTACAATTATGTACTTTTCAATTCTTTCACTCAACAGATTCCCATCTTATGGCCTATTTAGCCTGGGAGCTCTTGAAATGTCTAAAGCATTCATTTGCTGTTCATCTTTTATTGCCCTAGTATATAACATTAACAATTATTGCTTCATCAATACCTCTTTTATATATCCTAAGCTAATCTTCACGTTCAAGATACCTTGAAAACCATTTCCTTCCTTTGCGTGCTTGGGTATGAGGTAAAATGGCTGTCGTCTTAATTCATTCCTAACTTTTGATCCGAGCCAGTTCTTGATGGGCAGGCCTTCCAGGGTGCTAGCAGGCCAGCTACTTTTTGATTCCAAAGCCAAGATTACATCCACAGATATTTCTTTTGGTTTTCTAATAAGAAGTGTTACAGCAGGACTCCCTTTCTTCTTTCTCTCCATAGTGACATCTGCATCTATTTAAACATATAAAAGGGAAGGAAGGCTTTATGGATCCGCAGAGAAAATAACGATACCAGGAGATCTACAAAGTGCTAAGTGTAAAGTGAAAATTAGTTCCAAAACAGAAACGGACATCAGAAAGCAAAGTGTTTTATTCATTTAACCAATATGTATTGATATCTACCATGGGAAGGTATTGTAAAGATTCTGTATGAGCATCCCAGAGTAAGTTAGGCAGAGAATAAAAAATTATTTGCTAAGTCCCCTTGAGGGACCAGGGAGAAAGGAGGAAATATTAAACTTCCCCACCTGGGGAATTCCTGATATTCTTGCCAGCACTGGGGACAATCAATTTAATAGGTTGAGCCCTCGATCTTGGGGCTTGCCCCTATGAAACTTATTCCTGCAAAGGAGAAGCTAAGCCTCTTATAATTATGTCTAAGGGTCCCAGAGAACCTCTTTTGTTGCTCAGAAGTGGCTTCCCTCTCTAAGCCATCTCGGCAGGTGACCTCACTGCCCTACCCTCTATATGGGAAATGACTCCCAGGGGGTGTAAATCTCCCTGGCAATGTGGGACATGACTCTCGGGCTTGAGCCAGAACCTGGCATCAAGGGATTGAGATAGACTTCTTGAGCAAAAGGGGGAAGAGCAAAATGAGACTAAAGTTTCAGTGGCTGAGAGATTTCAAATAGAGTCGAGAGCTTATTCTTTAAGTTATTCTTACATATTACAGATATCCCTTTTTTGTTTTCAGTGTATTGGAATAGCTAGAAGGAAATGCCTGGAACTGTTGAACTGGGTTCCAGTAGCTTTGGTTCTTGAAGACGATTGTGTAACTATAGTTTTTACAGTGTGACTGTGTGATTGTGAAAAGCTTGTGGTTGATGCTCCCTTTATCCAGGGTATGGACAGATGAGTAAAAAAAATAAGGACAAGAAATAAACAAATAATAAGAGGAGGATAAGGTGTAAAAAAATTGGCTAAAGTGTAATATTAGTGGTCAAGTGAAAGAGAGATATAACAGGTATGGAATGTATGAGGTTTTTTTTAATTTCTTTTTCTGGAGTGATGCAGGTGTTCTAAAAATGATCATGGTGATGAATACACACTATGTGATGATATTGTGAGCCCCTAATTGTATATTTTGGATGGACTGTATGGTGCATGAAGATATCTCAATAAAAATATTTTAAAAAAAAATTAGATTCCATATAAGGAGCCCCCATATAAGGAGACTTCGGGAGTGCTGTTTTTAAATTTTCATTTGAAATTACAGATGGCAGTTTGGAGAGAAGCCTCTCTGGAGGAGAGGCCAGGCAAGCAGTAGGGAGGCAAGCACAGCAATAGTCCAGCACAAAGGATGGGTGGCTGTGGTAGCAAAGACACAGTGAGGATCAACAGACAGGGAGGGAGTAGAAGTGAGAGCAATTTAAAGAGATCAAACCAATGTAACTGGTGGATGGCTTGAATGTATGGGGTGAGGAAAAAGAAGGTAGGAGTCAAGGATGGTGATGTGGGTTGAATAGTGTCTGCCACAAATTCATGTCCACCCATAACCCCAGAATGTGACCTTATTTGGAAATAGGATCTTTGCAGATATAATTAGCTAAGTTAAGATGAGGTTATACTGGATTAAGGTGGGCATCAATCCATGACTGATGTCCTTATGAGAGGACAGAAGCATACACAGACACATACAAGGAAGAAGGCAATGTGACCATGGGGGCAGAGAATGGAATCATGCAGCTATAAGCCAAAAAATGCCAAGGATTGCCAGCAAGCAGCAGATGCTAGGAAAGAGGCATGGTTGTCCCTCAGAGCCTCCATGAGGAACCGACTCTGCTGATACCTTGTTTCAGTCTTCTGGCCTCCTGAACTGTGAGAGAATAAATTTCAGTTGTTTAAGCCACCAAATTTGTGGTAGTTAGTTACAGCAATCCTAGGAAAGTAAAATAGATACTATGCTAGGAGTTTAGCCTGGAAAATGTTTGATGTTGATTATATTCTCCGAAATAGGAAGAAGGAAGAAAGGTTGGGACAGATGAACTCCATTTCAGACACACTGAGCTCTGATGTCAGTGGGACACCTAAGTGGAAATGGTCACCAGGCAGGTGGCTGTGGTGGTCAGGAGCTTGGTAGAGGCCTCTGGATGAGAGATGCTGGCTTTGGGGATTAGGAGTGTACAGGCAGTAAAGTAAAAGACTTCTGGGAGAAACTGTAGTGAGAAAGAAAATTAAGGAGAAAATTCTAAATAAAGAATGCCCTCATTTCTTATTTTCTCATCACTAAATCTGCAACCTGCCCAGCTTTTACCCATTGTTTTCTTCCTCTCTCCTGTTACCACTGAAAAAGCATCCTTTTCTTTTCAAAGGGGATCCCTACAGGTGGGCTCTGGATCCATTCCCTCTCATCTTCTCAAACACCTTTCTCCTCCAATCATTCCCATTTTTTGCATCAGCTGTCTCTCCCTGCCTACTGGATCATTCCATCTGCAGACAAAGGCATTCCAGTGTCTCCCATCCTAAAATACACCTCCTTCCTTGACCCTTCATCCCCCTCCTCTCCACACACACCCACCTCTCTGCTGCCTTCACAGCCAACACTTTCTAAACAGTTGCTACACAGTCTCCACTGCATCTTTTAGCTTTGCATTCTTTTGTGTCATCACCCCACTGAAACTGTTCTTGACAAAGCCACCAACAACTCCCATAAAATTAATGTCCAAATCCAATGGTTTTCTGGTTGCCGGCAACATTATAAACATTGACAACATATTCTGCCAAGTATTCGTATTCTTCATTTTGAGCCTCTTCCCAACCACTAATAGGATCCTCTTTTTTACCATGCCTTGTAATATTACAATTTACCCACTCCTCACACTCCCCAGCCCTCCTCCTCCCTCTCACTTTGCTATACTTTTCTTCCACAGCACTTATTATCTTCTAGCATACAAGGTAATGTTAGTTGTGTGTCTCCACTTTCAAGATTATAAACTACAGAAGAGTGAGAATTGTCATCTATTTGTTCACTAATATATCCCAAACTGCTAGAAAACTGCCTGGCACATTAGATGATCAAGAAATATTTATTAAGTTATTATTTAATTTATTGGCAATTTATTAAGTATCATATAATAATTCTAGTATTATTTATTATATTAAATTAAATCTACCTAGGTGATCTCATTCATTCCTAACGCCATCAATCTGTTAATGACTTCCAAATGTTTACCCTGTAGCTCAAACATATCCTGTGAAGTCCAAACCCATATCTATCTGCATACTTGACACATACACTGGGATGCAGCCCTGGAATCACTAAACTAACATCCATAAACTCATACTCCAGAATACGTTCCTCCTCAGTCCTTCCCATCTCAGAAAATGGCACCACCAATCCTCCCAGGTGCTCAAACCAGAAATCTGGGAGCCATTTTTATTCAACTCTCTCCTTTACTACCTACACTTAATCCAGCAACAAGTAGTGGTATAGCCTGGATCTGTCTGCTTCTCTCCATTCCCAATACCCATCTACACCCTTTCTAAGCCACCATCATCTTTCACCAGAATTCCTACAATATTTTCTTTTCTAACTCCCTACTTCCATTTTTTTGTTTTGTTTTGTTTTGTTTTTTCACATGGGCAGGCACCGGAAAACGAACCTGGATCTCCAACGTGGCAGGCAAGAACTCTGCCTGCTGAGCCACCATGGCCCACCCCCCTATTTCCATTCTTGCCTTCTTATAATCTCTTCTCCATCACAACCAAAGTAAACTTTTAAAACCACAAAGTCAATCATCACTTCTTAATTAAACCCTGTCAATGGCTTCTCAATGCACATAGAATAAAATCCAAACTCCCTCTTAGGATCTACAAGTCCTTAAAAATATGGCCCCTAGCCACCCCTTTAATTTCATTTCATATCACTCTTCCCCTTGTCTCACGGACCTCTTCCAGTTCCTTGGGCTTGACAAGCTGTATTCTGTCTCAGGACCTTGGTTCAACCCCATCCCCACCCAATCTCTATCACTTCTCCAAGTTCATTCCCTTCAGAGTACTCACAATAATTTGTATCATTTGTTATTTACACCGACTCCCTATTAGGTGATAAACTTCAAGAGAGGAGCCCAACTGTTTTATTCAACCTTATTTACCCAGTGGCACAGGGAGTAGCTCAATGAATATTTAATGACGACTGAAATGTAGCCAATCAACATTTAGGAAGAATACCAGAAAACATACTGGACTGAAACCAAGAGAAATGAGATTCTGTAGAAGGAGCTAGCAGTCAACAGCCTGCTGCAGGGAGGTCAAGAAATATCAGAAGTGTACACCAGCAATTAATAGGTATGATTAGACCTCTAGTAATAAAAAGTCAAAAATCTTACCTTCAATGTTTTTAATTTCTTCCTTGATGATTTTCCTAAATTTTGACAGCATCTTAGAAGCTGATAATATTTCCCCTTCTAAAAACTGACTCAGAGGGTTTCCTTTGGGATTTCTTTTGAATTTCACAAGGTAATGAGTACCACTGTTGTAATATTCTTCTAGCTGAATTCTGGGGAGCTCCAGTTTAAACATGACATCAAATTCATTAGGAGTAGATATCTACAAAATAGTAAAAAAAAAAAAAAACATTGAAATGTTCCCTTGCAGATGTTTTCCAAGCTAACTCGCTTCTAAAAGACTACTTTGAAAAGCCAAATTCCCACTATTTATTTCCTCTGGAAGTGGGATTAATGTCACTGGGAGCAGGTGGAAGGGTTTTAGTTGGTAGCTTCTATTCTCAATTTAAAAAATATATGGGCATACATTATTTTTACAATGAAAAATAACTATGTGATATCATGTAAGCTTTTAATATATATACCAGATTTTTTCTGAGGTTAAAGTTTAATAAAATTAAAGTCCTTTTCTTTAAGATGTTGTCTTTTATGCTACAAGATACACATTGAAGCCACCCTCCTGTCACAAAGGTCTCAAAAGTGTGTGTGGTCACCTCCTGGCTAGGTGAGCAAGAACTGTCTCATTATGGCTGCTGGCCACCCAAGTGAGTGTGAGCTAAAAGGCATGCACTACTTTAGTGTTTTTGAATCACACCATTTGTAGGAGTGTCAGATAATCTTCTTTTCCATCTTCACAATAATAATTATAGCAATTATAAATGCTTATTTTTCCTATATTAAAATGCCACTAGCCTTCATTAGTCAAGAGTATGCTTTCTGGGCAGCTCTTGTACTATATGTTCAATCCAGCAGACACAGTGTCTACTGGGCACATAAAATTGGCTAGTCCAAATTTAGACCAGCTCAGGGTAAAATGCACTGAGAGTGCCATCAGTAGGAATATGGAGTATGAACATCTGAAAATCCACTCTTCCATAAAATCAACAAGAACTCAGGTAAAAATTGTCAATTTTGGGTGCATGGGTGGTTCAGTGGTAGAACGCTTGCCTTCCATGTGGGAGACTGGGGTTCTCAGACCATGCCACCCCCCCCAAAAAAAACTGTCAGTTTCAACTTTTTTAGAACTTTAGAACTCCATATATTAACCGAAGACTTGTAGCAAGTTCAGAAGTGTTTACTTAAAAAAAAAAACTGACTGAATCTCTCTAAGAACAGTGAGCTTTATGGTATTCTATGTTGCCCTATTCCCATCACCAGCACCCCAGAAGGCTTCTTCTTTTCCACTCCCTATTAGTAACCCACCACCAAGGGTAGCCATTATTTTCCTTCAAACACCACATATTAGGTTTATCTGTTTGGGAACATCATATAAACTGAATCCTGTAGTATATACTCTTTCATATCTGATATTTCATTCATTTCATTTTATCTTTCATTCATTTCAACACTATATTTGTGAGAATTATCTGTATTGTTGTGTGTATTAATAGTCGGTTCTCTTCCATGCAATGTAGTATTTCACTGAATTAATGGAATAAACCAAAATATATTTACTCACTCTGTTGATGTAGATTTGGGTTCTTTCAAAGTTTTTAACTATTATAGATAATACTGTCCTGAACATTCTTGTATATGTCTTTTGGTGGCCATGAGCACTATTACACATATACCCAGGAATGGAATTACTAAGCATAGGATAAGTGTATCTTTAACTTCAGAAGGAACTGCCAAATTTCTAGAAGTTGTCTTAGTTTCTAAAGTCTTCCATAACAAAGTATCAAAGACTAGGTGGATTAAAACAACAGAATATGTAATCTCAAAGTTCTTGAGACTAGAAGTCCAAACCAAGGCGTCAGCAGGACCATGCTTCCTCTGATGTCTGTAGGGTTCTGGTGGTGGTACGCTGGCAATCCATGCCATTTATTGGCTTGTGGCATAACTCAATCCCTGTCTCTGTCACATAATTGTCTTCTCTATGTCCAAATTTCCTCCTCTTATAATGCACTAGTCATACTGAATTAGTACCCACCATAAACCAGTTTGGCCTCATCTTAACTAATAACATCTTCAAAGATCCCATTTCCAAATATGACCTTATTTCCAAATTCAAGAGACCAGGTGCTAGGACTTGAACATATCTTTTTGGGAGTTACAGTTCAATCCATAATAGAGATGGTAACAATTTATCCTCCTATCATGAATGTAAGAAATTCTGTTACTCCACATCTTCTCCAACACTTGGAAATGTCAAGTCTTCTTAAACATTAGTTACACTAGTGGATAGATTGTGGTGAAATTCTATCATAGTTTTAATTTGCATTTTCCTGATGACCAATGATGTTGAGTTCCTTTTGTATACTGCCATTTGGATGACCTACTAAAGTGTCTGCTCAAGTCTTTTGCCCATTTTTAATTTGATTCAGCTATCATTTTCTTATTGATTTGTAGGAGTTCTTTATATATTCTGGTACAAGTACTTTATCAAATATATGTATTATAAATACCTTCTCTCAGTTTGTGGCTTGTGTTTTCACTCTCTCAACAGTTCTTTTAATGAGGAGAAGTTCTTAGTTTTAATGAAGTTCCAATTTATCTATGTTTTCTATAATGGTTTGCAATTTTAGTGTCCTAATTACAAAATATATGTACACCCCAAGGTTATTAAGATATTCTTCTTTGCTTTCTTCTAGAAGCTTTATTGCTTTACATTTCACCTTCAAGTCCATGATACATCTTAAATTAACTTAGTGTATGATGTGAGGTGGGGATCAATATTTGTGTTTTTCCCATATGGATACCCAATTGGCACACATCATTTATTGAAAAGACCATCATTTACCTCATTGAAATGCATTACTATATTGTTTACTGTATTGTATTATATGTGGAGGTCTATTTCTGGACATTCTATTCTTTTGGTTTATTTGTCTAGTATTGTACCAATACCACTGCTTAATTAGGATAGCTTTATAGTAAGTCTTGTTCTCTAGTAGGGCAAAACCACCAACATTGTTCTCCTTAAGAATTGTCTTGGCTGTTCTAAGTCCTCTGCATTTTCATATAAATTTCATAATCAGCTAGTCAATTTAAATTAAAAATGGAAGGGAATGGGCATATCCCAAACACCCCTAAAAAGTGGGAGAAAGATCAAAGGTGATGGCAGGGTTATACAGAGAAGGTACGGTTTAACAAACAAATATGACTGCTGAATCATATTGATATTTTTTTTAGTCTCCAGTGTCTTAGAGCAGCTAGAAGTAAAAAGTTAAAATTGTGGAATTGTACCTATACCAAACTCTGAAATCTGTTTTACAACTAATTGTTGTGGTGTGCTTTGAAATTTACTCTTTTTTTGTGTATGTTATTTATTCACAAAAAAGAAGAAAAAAAGAATTGTGTTTTGAAGGATGTTGACTTGAAGACTGATTTCAAGATCTTTACTGGTAACTTAAATATGTAAAGTATGCAGGAAGTGTTTTTGTTAAGGAAAAAGAGAGTACTTATCCCCCTAAAGTAAAAATAACTGTTGCAGAATGAGAATCAGGAACGTTAGGACAAAATGGATGAATATACAAAGCTGTAGAAGTCCTCCTGGAAGTGAATTTTATTGGTTGTGGTTAAGGTTGGCTAAGATTTTATAGTTTATAAGATTTTTAATAGCTTTCTTATCAGATATATCTTCATGCAAAACAAGAATTTGGTTTTCACACTGTCAAAATTGCAATATTTTCTTTGATTATTTGTTTGCTCTTAGTAAGAAGCTATAAAACGTTTTTAACCATCTGAGTAATCTGCCTAGATGACAAAGATTCTATGTCTTATCAGACAATATACTTATTGATATGCAAAAAAATGGATGGAATTTTGACTGAGATTACACTGAATCTATAGATCTGTAAAGAAGGATTTTATAAAGCTTAACAGTAGCGAATTTTTCTTGCTTAATTTAGCTATTTACATATATTTTAGCTTCTGAATGATAGAAATATCCAGCAAAAGCATTTGTGTCATTTTATATCCACTGCTATGCATTTGGTGTGAGTTAAGAATTGTAAAGAAAAGAGTTATGGGCCCCATCAGGCTAAGAAAAACAACCTGGAACTTCCCAGGGGCGGTTATCTGCTGCCTTGGTTATGCAAGGCTATCTGCTGCCTTGGTTATGCAAGGTTATCTGCTGCCTTGGTTATGCAAGGTTGTAACTGCTGGAGGAAGTTTATCTAAGAATGCAACTGAGAAGGTTGAGTAAGGGAGTTTTGCACAACGAGACAGCTGCTTCTTGCATGAAGCATCTCCCATGGCTCATGCGCGAAAAATGTTTGTTATCTGCTTCTTGCAAAATGTTTGTTATCTGCTTCTTGCAAAATGTTTGTTATCTGCTTCTTGCAAAATGTTTGTTATCGCTTCTTGCATGAAGCAGCACTCGTGACCCATGCTCGACCCTCACCCCCCTCCTCCTACCCCTTAAAAGCTTCCCCAAACCCAGGCTCGGGGCTCTCTGTTCCTGCGTGTTCAGTGAGCCCCACGCATGTGTGGTAAATAAACCCCTTGCGTGTTGCATGAGAGAACGTCTCTTGGAGTCCTCCTTTGCGTGGCAAAACTCTCGAATTCTTACAGATCAACTTGGGGGAACTGAACATGGTATGGCTTTCTATTCATTTAGTTCCTCTTCAAGTGTACCTTTCTTTTTTTCAAATTTTTATTATGATAACATATATACAATACAAAATTCCTATTTTAACTACTTTCCAGTATACTATTCAATGGTATAACACATTTACAGTGTTATTTGACCATCACCACTCTCCAATACCAAAACTTTTTCATTATCCCCTGTTTTAGTTTGCTAAAGTTACTGACATGCAGATACCATAAAATGGGTCGGCTATTACAATGGGGATTTATTAATTTACAAGCTTCAGCTCTAAGGCTGTGAAAATGTTCAAATCAAGGCATCATCAAGATGATACCTGGACTCCTCTGTCAGTGGTAAGGGACATGGCAGCATCTGCTGGTCTCCCTTCTCTTTCAGGCTTCTTTGCTTACAGCTTCTGGCTTCAGTGGCTTCCCCTCTGTTTCTGTGGCTTTCTCTTTCAACTTCTCTGTCTTTCTCTTTCAGGATCTGTGGATTTTTCTCTCAGCTTCTGTCTTTTTCTCTGTTTTTTGTGTTTTTCTCTCTGAGGTTCTGTGTCTTCCTCTCTGAGCCTCTGTGTGTTTATCCTCTTATAAAGGACTCCAGTGAGAGGATTAAGATCCACGTGGAGCATGTCTCAATTGAAATAACCAAATCAAAAGGTCCTACTTACAACAGGTTTACACCCACAGGAAGGGATTAGTATTAAGGAAATGATCTTCTTGGAACAATGCTGCCTCCAAACCATCACAACCCCAGACAGAAACTCTGCACCCATTAAGCACCAACTCCCCACCCTACATATATACTACCTCTTGCTTAGTCAGTAAAATAATAATAATAATAATAATCAATAAATGTTTTAAATAAATTTACTAAATTTAGCTCCATCAATGTGATTTTAAAAAGGAGAGTGAGGGAACATGGGTGGCTCAGTGGTAGAATGCTCACCTGCCATGCACCTGGAAGACCCAGGTTCAATTCCTGGCCCATGCACGGATTACCTCCCCCACCAAAAAAAGGAGAAAAAAGGAGAATGGATCCTATTGGAGGCTGTTCTCTAAATCTCCTGTTGTTCTCTAGTCCTAACAACTTTCTTTTTCCTTTGGACCCTCTATATAATTGAACTGAATTGAAACTTACACAATTAGAATCATGCTCAAGACAGTCTTATGAAATTTTCCTCATGTGGCTTTCAAGAAACTTTTAGACCGAACTATGAGTGGTCTTCAGTGCTAAAAGAGTTTAAGATCCAAAGACCAATACACACACCGTCTTTTTTCCCTACATACACTGCCTTTTTTACAATCAACAAATGTCACTAAATCAGCACCACTGAAATAAGCAGCTGCAGAGGGTACAAACATTTTGGTGTAAGCACTCCACAATAATGTAGTGTACAATCTAGGTGGGAGGCCAAATCAAAAATATATGAAAGGTTTAATCTCCACTGAAGGCTACCAGGTTAAATTCTTATCATGGGAATTAAATGTGACTTTGCTACCCTGAGAAGGCATGGGTCTTGAGAGAGATCACCCATCCTTTCTCCTGGAGCCCATTCATTCATTCAGTCCATTCTCTTGAGTGCTTGCTATACCACTGGGCTTAGTGATACAAAGATGCATAATATTTGCCCTGCTCTCTTAAGAGTTTATAACCCTAAAGCCCTAAATCCAGAATTTGATAATCACTCTTTTTCTAGAGGAGAGCAGTTAGTTGAATAAAGCGAATATGCAACTCTAAAATAAATTACAACTAGTTAATAAAGATATGCTATCAGCCTCTATTTCTGTTCATACTTTACTTACAATCTTACACAGATCTAAAGTGCACCACCCAGCACTCAAAAAAACTGGCAGACAGCTGAAAACACAATCAAAGAAATCTGCCACTGCTCAGGCAGCCAACTCAGTTTCAGGAACGTACTCCTGAACATCAATTTATACTGCAATGACTATTTTAATGACTTTAACCACCTACAAACAGTTGGAACAGTTTAAAAGCAACTATATCAGTGTATTTACAAACTATGTTTTTTAATACCAATATGAGTTTTTCTTTTGATGTCTTTAACTTCACTTACTGAGCTTCCCATGACATCTGTATCAGAAATGCAGGAGGGGACAGAAAATATTTTCCCTATAGAGTACATATCTCCTTCTCACAGTAAAAAGTCTCTCAGATATAATAATTACGTGAAATTCCTCACAGACCATCCAAATCATGCAAGTCAGAACTGACCTGGATCCTCACTTACCACCAAGTACATAGCACTGTTACATAAAAACTCAATACAAGTGCGCCTGCATGAATGAATCTATACATTGGAATTCATCCAAAAGCAGTGTCTCGTGAGTAGCTGGCACTACATATTGGTTGGTTGGATGATCGTGGGATAGTCGGATGAACAAAGGAAATGTTTGTCCTTGTAACTAGAATTGTGTCACAGGCCACGGAAGAACAAGAGCCTGAGGGAAGTGAAGGAGTGGGAGCCCAGGAGTGGATGGGGGTAAATATCGGAGAGGCTGGGGAGAGAGAGCAGGGTGAGAAAGTTGGGGCCGCACGTCGCGGAACCGGAGGGCTGGCGCTGGACAGCTCACCTTCACGCGCTCGTAGTAGCTTCCGGTGCGCAGAAGCGCGACGCCTTTGAATTCGGACTCGCAGCTCTGCAGTCTCTTCACCAGATGGTCCAAAATCCTGTTCACGATTTCAGCAGCCGCCGAGATTTCCTGGCGGCTCAGCTTCAACTTCTCCAGCACCGCGCGGGGCCTCCAGCCCGCTTGCACCGCCTCCTTCCGGCCCAAGCGAGGCGCCGGGACCAGCGGGCCGGGGATGGGTACCTCCTTGGGCCTTGGCTCGGGTTTCCGCCCCAGAGCGGAGGACGCGCGCTCTTGGCGGCCAGATCCAGCCCCGGGAAAGGGCGTCCCCGGGACAGCTAGGTCCGCAAGAGTCACCTGTTCCTCCACCGAGGCCTCGCCGGTAGCGCCCAAGGACTGCGCATCCTCAGCTCCTAGAGGTGCCTTCTTGGTGCGTGACCCCCGCGCGCGAACCTTTGGCCTTTCCTGGAGGTCCGGGGCGCTCTTCTTCCGCAGGGATCCCGAGGAGCCGCATCTCCCGGCGCTGGGCTGAGCGACCCCCGGGGTGAACGCAGACTCGTTGGGGTCTTCCAGAGCGCTTCTCGCATTCCGCGCGGAGCCTTTGGCCGCGGAGCCTTTGGGCGCGGAGTCTTTGGACGCGGAGACTTTGGGCGCGGAAGCTCCGGCCTTTGAGGCGAACCGCTTCACCTTTTCGCGGCCGATGTCCATGGCGGACTCTCCTGGCTCCGGGAGAGAAGACTCCGCAAGTGGAAAAGCCCACGCGGAAGAGGAACTAGCTGACGCGGTGGGAAATGAAACTTAAAACTCTGGCGGGAAGACAGACCAAGCTCTGCCGGCAACTTGGGAGCAAGACTGAAAGGGAAGTCACGCTGGAGGTGTCAGAGAGCCCCGCCCCGCCGCGAAGGGGCCGTCGCCCAGGCGCTCCTAGAGACGCTAGTTTTGTCACCCAGCTGGGCCAGCCGTGCCACTGACTTTGGAACCAAACATACTTAAGGGGAGGGACCCAGGAAACTATGTAGATGGTTTCGCGAGGACTTTGGTCGCCAAACCCATTTGCAGGTATACTGCCTAAAAGAATTTTGAAAAACTACGTACCTTCTTGCACAGATAAAAATTTGGGTATGTTTGACTGAGGGTTTTGAGGTTTTTTTTGGTTTGCTTTTTAATTAAGGGAAGTAGAAAATGTTTAATTTTTACAGGGTGGAATGAGGTGAGGATTGGTGATGTGTAGAATGAATATTTCATTTTATTTGACTTATGAAAGCACACAGAAGTCTTAACAATTGTGTAGTTTTTCTCCACTTGTCTAAACTGTTCTCTAATGTATGCAAAAAAAACAGCAGTTACATTTTAGCATACACATGTACTTTTACTAAATATACTCCTGTCCCCTCACCATTTTGTTTTTGCATTTTACAAATTATATCTCTATAAATTTTATATCTAAAGCCATAGATTTATCATTACTTTTATGCATTTACATTTTAGAACCTGTAATAAGGTGTAAGAAGTAAAAAGTGGAGTTGCATACCCCAAAAATACAATATAATTGTACCACCATTTATAATTACTCATATGATTACCTTTACCGCAAATCTTTATCTCTTTATGCTGCTTTGCACCACTGTCTAGGGTGCTTTCCTCTCAGTCTGAAGAACAGCCTTTAGCACTGTTTGTAAGGAAGGTCTAGTGGTCATGAACTCCCTTAGCTTTTCTTTATCTAGGAATGACTTAATCTCTCCCTCATTTTTGAATGAAAGGATTGCGGAATGTAAAATTCTTTGTTGGCTATCGTTTTCCTTCAACATTTAAAATATTGCAATCTGCTTCCTTCTTGCTCCCATGGTTTCTCATGAGAAATTGGCGTTCAATCTGATTGGGACTCCCTTGTACATAACTCACTGCTTGTTTCCTGCAGCTTTCAGAACTAACCTCTGTACTTGATCTTTGCATTTAACAGTTTGAATGATATGTGATGGAGTACATTTTTCTTCAAATTTATCCCGTTTGGTGTTCTCTGTGCTACTTGCGTGTGCATATTCATATATTTTACCAAGTTTCAGAAATTTTCTGTCATTATTTATTTGAATACTCCTTCTGCCCCTTTCTCTTTTTCTTCTCCTTCTGGGACTTCCATTATGCATATATTTAGTATGCTTGATGTTGTCCCAAATGTCTCTTAGGCCATTTTTCACTTTTTAATATTCTTTTTTCTTTTTGGCCCTTTTCCTTAATCTTTTCAATTGTGTTGTCTTCCAGGTTACTGATTCTTTCTTCTGCCAGTTCTTCTATGCTGTTGAAATCCTCCTAGGAATTTTTCATTTCAGTTATTCATCAACTCCAGTACTTCTGTTGGGTTCCCTTTTTTTTTCTTAGTATTTTTATTGAGAAATCTTCACACACATACTTTCCATATGTGACATACAATCAATGGCTCACAGTATCATCACAAAGTTGTGTATTCATCATCATGATCATTTTTTAGAACATTTGCATCACTCCAGAAAAAGAAATAAAAAGAAAAAAGAAAAAACTCATACATGTCATACACCTCACCCATCCCTCTCATTGATAACTAGTATTTCCATCTACCTACCCAATTTGCTTTATACTTTGTCGGTTAGGTTCCTTTTTAAAAATTTCTTTCTCTTTATTGAGATTCCCAATTGTTTATTCATTGTCTTCCTCATATGCTTTAGTCCTCTCTCCATGTTTTCTTTTATCTCCTTCAGCATATATGAGGATCTTTTTTTTGAGTCTTTGTCTGTTATGTCCAAAGTCCAGTCCTTTTCATTGATAGTTTCTAGAGTTTATGTTGTTCCTTTGGACATTTCTTGTTTCTTTGTCTTAAAATCTTTTGTTGTGCACTGTATACTTTGATATTTTTAAAGTGTTATCTCTGGTATTTAGTACATGAGCTGTCTTTTCCTAAGTTTGTCTCCAGATGGTGATATGACAGAGAATTCCTTGAGTGCCAGGAGCTAATTAAAACAAACAAACCAAAGTAAAAATCACCGTTTACAGTCTTTGCAAATAGGCTCTGCATTGGCTAGTGGGTTCTGTGCTGGTTTGAAAGTATTCTGTACCCCAGAAAAGCCATGGCCTTTAATCCTGATTCTGTATTGTATCTGGAAAACTTAGATTGTTTCCATGGAGATTGACCCACTCAGTTGTGGGTGTGGCCTTTTGATTACTCTACAGAGATGTGACACACCCAATTTTTATTAGATGGAGATATGACTCCGCCCATTCAAGGTGGGTCTTGATTAGTTTACTGAAATTCTTTAAAAGAGGAGACATTTTGGAGAAAACACAGTTACTTCAGAGACACAGACATTTGGAGATGCTTGGAGTGCCAACAGAGAAAGCAGACACCTAGATACAGACATTTGGAGATGCAGAGCCCAGCAGATGTCATCATGTACCTTCCCATGAGATGCTAAGAAAGCCAGAACCCAGAGTTATGTCTCAGAGGAGCTAAGTGAAGGCCCATAGAGGCTTAAAGAGGAAACCCCTAGCATCAGAAGCTGGAAGCAGCAGAACTTAGAACAAGGACCAGCAGATGCTAGCCATGTGCCTTCCGATGTGACAGATATCAGCCTTTCTTGAGTCAAGGTATCTTTTTACGGATGCCTTAGTTAGGACATTTTTATGGCCTTTAATGATGAACTTTAACAAATCAGAACAGATTTTGGTACCAGAGAAGTGGGGTGCTGGAGTGCACAAATGATCAACATGTTGGAACAGCTTTTTAAATGGATAAGTTGAAGACTCTGGAGAAATTGTGAGGAGCTTGACAGAGAAGACCTACAATGCTTTGAGGAGAATGTTGGTGGAAATGTGGATTCTAAAGATACTTCCAATAAGACCTTAGACAGAAATAATGGATGTGTTACTGCAAACTGGAAGGAAGGTGACCCCTGTTTAAAAGTGAAAGAGAATCTGGGAAAATTGACTACTGGTGTTGGATGGGAGGCAGAATTTAAAAGTGGTGAGCCAGGGTACTTAGCAGAAGAGATATCCAAACTAAATGTGGAAAATGTGGCCTGGTTTCTCTTGCAGCATATAGTGAAATGTGACAGGAAAGGGATAAGCTAAGCACTGAACTCTTGAATATAAAGAAACCAGAAATTGGTGGTCTGGAAAATTCTGGGCTTCCAGAAAGGAAGACCCCAGAGAATAGTGCCCCATGTGAGGATTTTACTAAACATGAAACAAGTCAGACATTTCAGAAAAAGCAAGTGTGGTAGTTAGGTTCAGGTGTCAACTTGGCCAGGGGATGATGCCCTATTGCTCTGTTTCTATGGACTTAAATCAGTGGTATATCTATGGCTGATTATATTTGCAGTCAGCCAGGAGGAGTGGCTTCCAGAATAAGTAAGCTTTAATTTAATTAACTAGAGGCTTAAAAGAGAGAGGTCAGAAGAGAGCTCAGCAGCTCAGCATACTCATCTCCACACTCACAGTTCAGCCCAGACATATGGAGATGCAGAAAAGAATCACCCTGGGAAAGCCGATGGAACACAGGAGGCAGGAGAGAAGGCCAACAGAAATTGCCATGTGCTTTCCTATGTAACTGAGAACATCAGATGAAAGTTAGCTGCCTTTCTTCTGAAGAACTAAAAATTTTTAACTAAATAAATCCCCTTAATAAAAGCTGATTCAGAATCAAACCCCAACTTCCAGGAAGATGGCCAACTAGAGCAGCTTGAGATTAGCCCTGCTCCATGGAGAAGTTAAAGAACGGACAGGAGGATAACTGAGGCAGCAATTCAGGAGTGCAGCTGACCTGGGAGAGCCTTCTGCACCACATGTGGCAGCCCTGGTTGCAGAGCCCAAAGAACTGAGAGGCAGAAAGGTGGAACCTGGTGTGGAGGCATGGAGTGGTGGAGCCTGTGGGAGTGCACAGACAAGTACATGGGACTAGGAAGTAAGCCAGGACACATTCCTTGGGCGCACTGCCCTCACCGGCATAGCCCCATGACCGGCTACTCACCCCACACCCCACACCCCATGCACCTGAACCTTACTTGCACCCATTCCCTGTGCTCTAGGGACCCTGACCCCACCAGCCCCCAGTGCATGTACCTGCCCCACACCCACACCCCAAGTACAGCCCAACCCACTTCTCCTACACCCCTTCCAAGCACTGCCTCCCCCTCTCTGTTCCCTGCAGGCTGTTACCAGTGCATAAAGGTTGCAGGCACTAGCATCCATACCTAGGCTACCCCCGCACCCCCCACCCATAGTGTTGCACAGCCTCACTCCACTCTGCCTGAGCTCAGGACATCTGTTTACAGCACTCCCAGTCCCACGCATGTGCATGGGCCCCCAGTCACATCAGTCAGCTCTGAGAACTGCACGTTATAGCCATCCTAGAACCACGCATGTGCACAGCCCTCAGCCTCACTTCCCAACTCTGAAAAAGTGCCGACCTGCACAGCCAGGTCACATCTGCCTCCAATCCATGAAGGTATAATGCCAACCTGCTGCCACAGCTCTATGAATGTGCACAAAGGGCCCCATGCCTTAGACCAGTGCACATCAGGCTTACGTCCCCAAGACCGGTGCACCTGCATAGCTACATCCTCCTTGGCCACTGAGCACCCACGTTCACAAGCACCAGTGTAACATCACCAACCTGTGCCCATACCTGTCCTGAAACAAATTACCATACTAAGTGCTCCACCCTGTGCCCTGCTCTCTGCTGTACAACCATCCCACAAACACAAGGCCTTAGACTACTGAGAGAAATCAACTCCCATAGTAAATCAATCAAGATATTTACATGCAACAAATATAGGAGAAGATCACTAAGCATATCACAATGCAGACAGATAAAGCCCTGCCTAATGACCAAATTAAAACACCAGTGGAGACACAGACATTGGAACAACTAATAAAAGATGTCCATACAACTCTACTTAATAAAATAAGTGGGGTAGCAAATAACATAAAGGAGATCAAGAAGACAGTAGAAGAGCACAAAGAGGAATTTTAAAGAATAAGTAGAAAAATAGCAGAAATTACAGAGATTTAAGACTCTATTAACCAAATAAAAACACTAGAGGCACACAACACCAGATCTGAAGAGACAGAAGAAAGAATAAGTGATATAGAGGACAGGATAATTGCCTGCAAAGACTCAAAACAGCAAATGGCAAAAAAGATGGAAAAAATTGAATGGGAACTCAGGAAAATGATAGATTAAAAAAGTGCACAAATATAAGAATCATTGGTGTCCCAGAAGGAGAAGAGAGGAGTAAACGGCTAGGAAGAGTAGTTGAGGATATGATGGGGGAAAACTTCCCAACCCTCAAAAGGACATAAATATACAAGCCAAAGAAAACCAAAGAACTCCAAACAGAATAAATCCAAATAGGCCTTCCCCAAGGCACATACTAATCAGTTCATCAAATGTTGGAGAGAAACAGAAAATCCTGAGAGCAGTGAGAGTAAGACAATCTACTAACATACAAGGGAAATAAAAAAGACTTAGTTCAGACCACTCAACTAGCACCCTGGAGGCAAGAAGGCAGTGGTATGATATATTCAAGATCCTGAAAGAGAAAGACTTTTAGCCAAGAATTCTGTATCCAGCAAAATTGTCCTTTAAAATTGAGGGAAAGATTAAAGCTTTTATAGATAAAGAAGTCCTGAAAGAATTTCTCTGGCCGTACAAGAAATACTAAAAGGAGTTCTGGCTAAAAAAAAAAAAAGACAGGAGACGGAAGCCTGGAGGAGGACACAGAATTGAAAAGTACTACTAAGGGTAATTTAAAGAATACAAAGAGAAAGAGGGAAAAGAATATATAGATCTGACAATAAAATAAAAAAATAAGATGGTGGAATCAAGAAATGCCTTTTCAGTAATAACTTTTAATGTAAATGGACTAAACTTACCAACTAAAAGATACAGATTGGCAGAATGGATTAAGAAACATAATCCAGCTATATGCTGCTTATAAGAGACGCATCTTAGACACAAGGATACAAATAGATTGAAAGTGAAAGGATGGAAAAGATCTTCCATGCAAGCTGTAACCAAAAGAAAGTAGGGGTAGCTATACTAATATTGGACAAAACAGACTTTAAATGTAAAGACATCATAAGAGACAAAGAAGGACACAATATACTAATTAAAGGGTCAATTTACCAAGAAGATATTACAATCATAGATGTTTATGCTCCCAATCAAGGAGCTCCAAAGTACATGAGACAGACATTGGCAAAACTGAAGGGAGTGATAGATGTTTCAACAATAATAGTAGGAGACTTTAATACAACATTCTCCTCTATAGCTAGAACAACCAGACAGAAGATCAACAAGGAAATAGAGAAGTTAAATAACTTGACAATGAATTAGGCCTAACCGACATATATAGGTCATTGTACCCCAAAGCACAAGGTTATACATCCTTCCCTAGTGTCCATGGAACATTCTCTGAGATCATATGCTGGGTCTTTATAAATTTAAAATTATTGAAATTATTCAAAGCACTTTCTCTGATCACAGTGGGATGAAGCTGGATCTCAATAACCACCAAAGAACAAGAACATTCACAAATATATGGGGATTAAATAACACACTCTTAAACAACCAGTGGGTCAAAGAAGAAATTGCTAGAGAAATCAGTGGCTATCTGCAGATGAATGAAAATGAGAATGCAACTTATCAGAACTTATGGAATGCAGCAAAGGCTGTACTGAAAGGGAAATTTATTGCCCTAAATGCCTATATTAAAAAACAAGAAAGAGCAAAAATCAAGGACTTAACAACAAACCTGGAGGAACTTGAGAAAGAACAGCAAACTAACCCCAGAGCAAATAGAAGAAGAGAAATGATAAGGATTAAAACAGAGATAAATGAATGGGAGGACAAAAGAACAATAGAAAGAATCAATAAAATCAAAAGTTGGTTCTTTGAGAAAAGCAATAAACTTGATAGGCCACAAGCAAGACTGACAAAGTAAAAAAGAGAGTGGATGCAAATAAACAAAATAAAAAATGAGAAGGGGTGTGTTACCACAGACCCTGAAGAAATAAAAGAAATCATAAGAGGATACTATGAACAACTATATGCCAAAAAAAGTAGACAACTTAGATGAAATGGACAGAATCCTGGAGACGTACAAACAAGCTGCACTGACTTAGGAAGAAATAGAAGATCTCAACAATCAAATCACAAGTAAAGAGATTTAATCAGTCATCAGAAATCTTCCTACAAGATTTCTTCCTACAGGGCCAGATGGCTTCACAGGGGAATTTATCAAACATTTTGTAAAGAACTAATGTCAATCCTGCCCAGACTTTTCCAGAAATTGAGGAAAAAGGAACTCTACCTAATTTTATGAAGCTAATATCATTTAATACCAAAACCAGGTAAAGATGCTATAAAAAAAGAAAACTATAGTCCAATCTACATAATGAACATAGATGCAAAAAATCTCAATAAAATATTAGCAAATCAAATCCAACAGCACATTAAAAGAATTATACACAATGACCAAGTGGGGTTCATGCCAGGAATGCAAGTGTCATGGTTAGGTTCATGTGTCAACTTGGCCAGGTGGTGGTACCTATTTGGTTGGGCAAGTGCTGGCCTGTCTTTTGCTATGAGGACATTTCATAGAATTAAATCATGATCACATTGGCTACATCCACAGCTGATTCCATTTGTAATCAGCCAAGGGGAGTGTCTTCTTTAATGACTGATGCCAAATCTACTCACTGGAAGCCTTTTAAGGAGGATTCAGAAGAGACAGGTTCTCTTCCTGCTTCGGCCAGCGAGCCTCTCCCATGGAGTTCATCCAGACCCTCCATCAGAATCATTAGCTTCACAGCCTACCCTACAGATTTTGGACTCTATGTTCCCACAGTTACATGAGATACTTTTATAAATTTTATATTTATGGATATTTCCCATTGATTTTGTTTCTCTAGAGAACTGAACTAATACAACTTGGTACCAGGAGTGATTCTTAAGAAACAGAATCTTAAAAATGGGTTTTTATGAATGGTTTTTTACTCTGACTGGACTCAAAGGCACTAAGGACTCTGATTCCCATAATCAGAATGATATTGCCAACTCATGGAGTGAATTGGCAAAAGAGATAGTCAAAATATCGCCATTTGATTCTCCGAATGCTTCACTTGCATGAAGCCAGGCTCTGGATGATAATGTTTCTGACACCTTTACGGAGTTTTGTGGAAACAGCAAGTATAGAGATGTTGGCTGGTTGTTGTTAGATATACTGTTTACATTAATGAGTGAAAGGCATGGGCTTAAGGCTTCAAACGAGAAGCTTAAGCACTGTCTGATATATGTAGACATTTCTGTGAGTGTCCTGAAGGAAAATTTTATTTCCTGTAGCTGAAGACTTGAGATCTCTGAAAATCAGACTCAGAATCTTATTGTTAGAGTAGCAACCTTACAACGTAAACTGAAACCTCAGTCTTGCATCGTGTCTGCTGTTAAAGTGAGCAGCAGATTGGAAAGGAGAGGGACCCTGAGAAATGGGATGGCGACATATAGATTGATAATGAAGTAGGTGGAGAGGTTGAATCCCTAGGTCATGCTGAGTCTTCTCTAGATAACCCTGTAATAGTCTGCCCTAAAGACATAGCAGCCCCACCTCCAGTCTGCCTTCAGGAGTTGGCCACCCAACCTCCACCTGAAGGAATTAGCCCTAGAGTGATTAATACTGTTTCACCAGATGAAACTGCAAATGAATGCCCTGAAGCAAATGGAAGATACTTCTAATTCTTTTTATGACCTGCCCCCCCCACCCCTCATTTCTTCCAGACCTATAACTAGACTAAGGTCCCAGCAGGCCCCTAAAGGTGAGGTACAAAGTATCACACATGAGGAGGTACATTATACTCCAAAATAACTGTGTGGGTTTTCCAATTTATATAGACAGAAATCAGGGGGATATGTGTGGCAATGTATTTTAAGGGTGTGGGATAATGGTGGGAAGAATATAAGGCTGTATCAGGCTGAATTTATTGATATAGGCCCACTAAGCAGAGATTCTGCATTCAGTGTTACAATTCAATGCATTCAATGCTCCAGGGGTTACAAAAGGCATTAACAGTTTGTTTGGATGGTTGGCTGAAACATGGATTAAAAGGTGGCTGACATTACCTGAGGTTGAAATGCCAGAACTGCCCTGGTATAATGTGGAGAAGGGGATCCAGAGGCTTAGAGATATTGGAATACTAGAGTGGATTTATCATGGAAAACCTACTCTCACACCTCAGGAATGTCCGGAGGATGCATCTTTTACCAGAATAGTGAGAAATAAACTTTTGACCTAGTGCCATCATCCCTGAAGAGTTCTGTAGTTGCACTTCTCTGTAAGTCAGATATTACTGTGGGAACTGCTATCATTGAGCTGGAATCCTTAAACACAATGGGGATGACCAGATCCCGAATTGGCAGAAACCAGGCGGCAGCACTTAATAGCCAAAGACAGTGTGGACATGGCTATTATAATAGACAGCAAACTCAAAGCAGGAGTCATAATAATCTGATTTGCAGAGATTTGTTGCGTTGGCTAGTAAATCATGGGGTACCTAGAAATAAAATAGATAGGCTGTCTACTAAATTCTAGTTTGAGCTGTATAAACAAAGTTCTAGGTCAAGTGAACAAAGGTCTAACTTGAATTACAAAAAAACAGTGTGCTGGTTTGAAATGATGTATGTACCCTAGAAAAGCCATGTTTTAATCCTAATCCCATTTTGTAAAGGCAGCTGTTTCTTCTAATCCCTATTCAGTGTTGTATGCTGGAAACTGTAATCAGATCATCCCCTGGAGATGTGATTTAATCAAGAGTGGTTGTTAAGCTGGATTATGTAGAGGCGTGTCTCCACTCATTTGGGTGAGTCTTGGTTTGTTTCTGAAGTCCTATAAAAGAGGAAACATTTTGGAGAATGAGAAATTCAGAGAGAGCAGAGAATGCTGTAGCACCACGAAGCAGAGTCTACCAGCCAGCGACCTTTGGAGACGAATAAGGAAAATGCCTCCTCGGGAGCTTCATGAAACAAGAAGTCAGGAGAAGAAGCTAGCAGATGATGCTCTGCTCTCCATGTGCCCTTCCAGATGAGAGGGGAATCCTGACTGTATTCACCATGTGCCTTTCCAGATGAGAGAGAAACTCTGACTGTGTTTCCCATGTGCCCTTACACTTGAGAAAGAACTTCATTAGCCTTCTTGAACCAAGGTATCTTTCCCTGAATGCCTTAGATTGGACATTTCTATAGACTTGCTTTAATGGGGACATTTCCTCAGCCTTAGAACTGTAAACTGACAACTTATTAAATTTCCCTTTTTAAAAGCCATTCTGCCTGGGAGGAGGGGCCAAGATGGTGGCTTAGCAATGTGTGCGTTTTAGTTCGTCCTCCAGAACAACTACTAAATAACCAGAAACAGTACAGAGCAGCTCCCAGAGCCACGATAGTAACCGGACACACAGCATACCTCAGTCTGGACCAGCTGGACCAGCTGCGAGTCTCCATAACTGTGAGTTCCCCAAGCGGCGGCGCATAGCGCCACTCCCCCACAGGTGGCTTCCCAGAGGGAAACAAAAAACTCTAACAGTAGCAGGGACTGAGTCCAACCAAACACCAATTGTGGCATTAATAAACAAATTCTGACTACTAAAAATAGGCCTCCAGCTCAGGCGAAACTGGTCAAGGCGGAGGTCGCTTATTGGGCTAACTGAAAAAGAGGAAAGGGGATGAAATGAAAGTTTTTGTGGCTGTTTCTATGGAGGCTTGGCTGCCTCTGGATTCAGCGGTGGGACTAGTCAGGCTGAAACTGCCCCAGGCATAGGCAAAAAACAGACTGCTTTCAGGGCTGTCTTCTGCCTGTTCTCCAGGGGAGGGGTGAAGCCCAAATTAGGTGGAATCCCTCTCTCAAGGAGTTCAGACCCCAGGGCTTGGCAATTTGAAGCCATTAAAACCAGCCTACAAACTCTCCTCTGTCTCCACCACACCCCCATCAGGGAGAGCCTTCCAAAGTTAAAGGAGCCACAACATCTTTTGCTGGTGGGACCCGCAGGCAGACAAGCACCACATACTGGGCAGGATAAGAAAAACAGAGCCCAGAGACTTCAAAGGAAAGTCTTTCAACATGCTGGGTCTCACACTCAGGGAAAACTGACGCAGGTGACTCCTTCCCCCTGATAGGAGGCAGTTTAGTCCAGGAAAACCCGGCTGGAGTCTGTAATACCTATGTAGAATCTCCTAAGGGTGGGGAGGGAAAAGGCACCTTACAAGCAGGACAAGAAACAAGAAAACAAGAACTGAAAAATTACCCTCTGTTAAACAAAACTTAAGCTAGAGGCCCAGAAAAAGCTGAACTGAAGGTCAAAGAACAGATAGACAACAAACTCATCTAGCAAGAAAACCCTAGGTTTCTAAATCGATGCAAATGTACTAAGAAATGATGATCATACATCTATGTGATGATATTAAGAATTACTGATTGCATATGTAGAATGGAATGATTTCTAAATGTTGTGTTAATTTTTTTTAATTAATAAAAAAAAAAGTTTCCCCATAGGTGTAATGACATCTGAATTTATGTAATGTTTATTTTATTTCTTTTTTTAAGGGTGCTTTCTCTTAACTTTTATTAACTTTATTTGCTCATACTCCATATACAACAAATAACATGCCATCTTCCCCTCAGCCCACAAACCATGGCAATCTATAAACTATTTTGTGTATATGTGGATTTGCTATTTCTAGACTTGTCATAGACTGATATCATAAAAACTTTGTCCTTATTTAACTCGTTCATATATCTGACCATAATGTTTTCAAATTTCTCCCAAGCTGGAGCATGTCTTAGGTCTTCATTTATAATGCTGAATAATATTACATTTTTGTGCATGTTATTACAGTTTGTTCACCTATTCATTTAATGGTGGACGTGGAAAGTTCCCAACTTTTGGCTAAATTTTTTCTCACTGTGTTTACTCATTGGTTTTTTTCCCATTTGACACTTGTATTGTTTTTCTTTTTGTTGTCACATTGTAATTATTTTGTTATATTTTGGATTTTAAGCTCTTGTCTATTATAAAATTTGTAACTACTTTCTACCTTTCTATATTTCCTTTACTTTCTTGAAATGACTTTGATGTACAAAAATGTTTAAATTTGATGAAGTTGAAAAAAAAAAAGAAAACCCTAGGTAAGATAAGTGATAGCAATCTCCAGAATAAACTAATTAAGGTAATTAAATGTCTGGACGCCAGCAAAAAATGACAAATCGCACCAGGAAAATTGAAGATATGGCCCAGTCAAAGGAACAAACCAATAGTTCAAATGAGATACAGGAGCTGAAATAATTAATTCAGAATATACGAACAGAAATGGAAAACCTCATCAAAAACCAAATTGATGAATTGAGGGAGGACATGAAGAAGGCAAGGAATGAACAAAAAGAAGAAATGGAAAGTCTGAAAAAACAAATCACAGAACTTATGGAAATGAAAGATACAGTAAAAGAGATGAAAAAAACAATGGAAACCTACAATGGTAGATTTCAAGAGAAAGAGGTTAGGATTAGTGAACTGGAGGATGGAACATCTGAAATCCAAAAAGAAACAGAAACTATAGGGAAAAGAATGGAAAAATATGAGCAGGGACTCAGGGAATTGAATGATAATATGAAGCGCACAAATATACGTGTTGTGGGTGTCCCGGAGGAGAAGAGAAGGGAAAAGGAGGAGAAAAATTAATGAAAGAAATTATCACTGAAAATTTCCCAACTCTTTTGAAAGACTTAAAATTACAGATCCAAGAAGTGCAGCGCACCCCAAAGAGAATAGATCCAAATAGACGTTCTCCAAGACACTTACTAGTCAGAATGTGAGAGGTCAAAGAGAAAGAGAGGATCTTGAAAGGAGCAAGAGAAAAACAATCCATCACATACAAGGGAAACCCAATAAGACTATGTGTAGATTTCTCATCAGAAACCATGGAGGCGAGAAGACAGTGGGATGATATATTTAAATTACTAAAAGAGAAAAACTGCCAACCAAGAATTCTATACCCAGCAAAATTGTCCTTCAAAAATGAGGGAGAAATTAAAACATTTTCAGACAAAAAATCACTGAGAGAACTTGTGATCAAGAGAACAGCTCTGCAAGAAATACTAAAGGGAGCACTAGAGACTGATATGAAAAGACAGAGGAGAGAGGTGTGGAGAAGAGTGTAGAAAGAAGGAAAATTAGATATGAAATATAAAATACAAAAGGCAAAATGGTAGAGGAAAGTACTGCCCAAACAGTAATAGCACTAAATGTTAATGGATTGAACTCCCCAATCAAAACACATAGACTGGCAGAATGGATTAAAAAACAGGATCCTTCTCTATGCTGTCTACAGGAAACAGATCTTAGACCCAAAGATAAACATAGGTTGAAAGTGAAAGGTTGTGAAAAGATATTTCATGCAAATAACAACCAGAAAAGAGCAGGAGTAGCTATACTAATATTCAACAAATTAGACTTCAAATGTAAAACAGTTAAAAGAGACAAAGAAGGATTCTATTTACTAATAAAAGGAACAATTCAGATTGAGAGAAACTTCTCGACCAAAGGGGGAAGAGTGAAATGAGACTAAGTGTCAATGGCTGAGAGATTCCAAATAGAGTCAAGAGGTTATCCTGGAGGTTATTCTTATGCATAAGGTAGATATCACCTTGTTGTTCAAGATGTAGTAGAGAGGCTGGAAGGAACTGCCTGAAAATGTGGAACTGTCTTCCAGTAGCCATGTTTATTGATGATGATTGAACAATGATATAGCTTTCACAATGAGACTCTGTGAATGTGAAAACCTTGTGTCTGATGCTCTTTTTAGCTACTATATCAACAGAAGAGTAGAACATATGGAATAAAAATAAATAATAGGGGGAACAAATGTTAAAATAAATTTAGTTTGAAATGCTAGTGGTAAATGACAGCGAGGGGTAAGGGGTATGGTATGTATAATCTTTTTTTTCTCTATTATCATTTTATTTCGTTTTCTGTTGTCTTTTTATTTCTTTTTCTAAATCAATGCAAATGTTCTAAGAAATGATGAATATGCAACTATGTGATGATATTAAGAATTACTGATTGTATAGGTAGAATGGAATGATATCTTAATGTTTTGTTTGTTAATTTTTTTAATTAATAAAAAAAGTTTAAAAAAAGCAACAATTCAACAAGAAGACATAACAATCATAAATATTTATGCATCAAACCAGAATGCCCCAAAATACATGAGGCAAACACTGCATACACTGAAAAGGGAAATAGACACATCTACCATAATAGTTGGAGACTTCAATTCTCCGCTCGGAACAATGGACAGAACATCTAAACAGAGGATCAATAAAGAAACAGAGAAGCTGAATATTACAATAAATGAGCTAGACTTAACAGGCATTTATAGGACATTACACCCCACAACAGCAGGATACACCTTTTTCTCAAGTGCTCATGGATCATTCTCAAAGATAGACTATATGCTAGGTCACAAAGCAAGTCTTAACAAATTTAAAAAGATTGAAATCATACACAGCACTTTCTCAAATCATAAAGGAATGAAGCTGGAAATCAATAATAGGCAGAGTGCCAGAAAAATCACAGATATGTGGAGGCGCAACAACACAATCTTAAACAACCAGTGGGTTAAGGAAGAAATTACAAGAGAAATCAGTAAATATCTCGAGGCAAATGAAAATGAAAACACAACATATCAAAACTTATGGGACGCAGCAAAGGCAGTGCTCAGAGGGAAATTTATTGCCCTAAATGACTATATCAAAAAAGAAGAAAGGGCAAAAATTTCGGAATTAACTGTCCACTTGGAAGAACTGGAGAAAGAACAGCAAACTAACCCCAAAGCAAGCAAAAGGAAAGAAATAACAAAGATTAGAGCAGAAATAAATGAAATTGAGAACATAAAAACAATTGAGAAAATCAATAAAACCAGAAGTTGGTTCTATGAGAAAATCAATAAGATTGATGGGCCCTTAGCAAGATTGACAAAAAGAAGAAGAGAGAGGACGCGAATAAATAAGATCAGAAATGGAAGAGGAGACATAACCACTGACCCCACAGAAATAAAGGAGGCAATAACAGGATACTATGAACAACTTTATGCTAATAAATACAACAATGTAGATGAAATGGACAACTTCCTAGAAAGGCATGAACAACCAACTTTGACTCAAGAAGAAATAGATGACCTCAACAAACCAATCACAAGCAAAGAAATTGAATCAGTCATTAAAAAGCTTCCCAAAAAGAAAAGTCCAGGACCAGATGGCTTCACATGTGAATTCTACCAAACATTCCAGAAAGAATTAGTACCAACTCTGCTCAAACTCTTCAAAAAAATTGAAGTGGAGGGAAAGCTACCTAATTCATTCTATGAATCCAATATCACCCTCATACCAAAAACAGGCAAAGATATTACAAAAAAAGAAAACTACAGACCAATCTCTCCAATGAATATAGATGCAAAAATCCTCAACAAAATTCTAGCAAATCGAATCCAGCAACACATTAAAAGAATTATACATCATGACCAAGTAGGATTCATCCCAGGTATGCAAGGATGGTTCAACATAAGAAAATCTATTAATGTAATACACCATATCAACAAATCAAAGCAGAAAAATCACATGATCATCTCAATTCATGCAAAGAAGGCATTTGACAAGATTCAACATCCTTTCCTGTTGAAAACACTTCAAAGGATAGGAATACAAGGGAACTTCCTTAAAATGATAGAGGGAATATATGAAAAACTCACAGCTAATATCATCCTCAATGGGGAAAAACTGAAAGCTTTTCCCCTAAGGTCAGGAACAAGACAAGGATGTCCACTATCACCACTGTTATTCAACATCATGTTGGAAGTTCTAGCCAGAGCAATTAGACAAGAAAAAGAAATACAGGGCATCAAATTGTAAAGGAAGAAGTAAAAAACTATCACTGTTTGCAGATGATATGGTACTATATGTCGAAAACCCTGAAAAATCCACAGCAAAACTACTAGAGCTAATAAACCAGTACAGCAAAGTGCCAGGTTACAAGATCAATATTCAAAAGTCTATAGTGTTTCTATGCACTAGCAATGAACAATCTGAGGGAGAAATCAAGAAATGAATTCCATTTACAATTGCAACTAAAAGAATAAAATACTTAGGAATAAATTTAACTAAAGAGACAAAATACCTATACAAAGAAAACTACAAGAAACTGTTAAAAGAAATCACAGAAGACCTAAATAGATGGAAGGGCATACCATGTTCATGGATTGAAAGACTAAATGTAGTTAAGATGTGAATTCTACCTAAATTGATTTACAGATTCAACACAATACCAATCAAAATCCCAACAACTTACTTTTCAGAAATAGAAAAACCAATAAGCAAATTTATCTGGAAGGGCAGGGTGCCCCAAATTGCTCAAAGTATCTTGAGGAAAAAAAACGAAGCTGGAGGTCTCATGCTGCCTGACTTTAAGGCATATGATGAAGCCACAGTGGTCAAAACAGCATGGTACTGGCATAAAGCTAGATATATTGAACAATGGAATCAAATAGAGTGCTCAAATATGGACCCTCTCATCCATGGACATTTGATCTTTGATAAGGCAGTCAAGCCAACTCATTTGGGACAGAACAGTCTCTTCAATAAATTGTGCCTAGAGAACTGGATATCCATATGCAAAACACTGAAAGAAGACCCGTATTTCACACCCTATACAAAAGGTAACTCAAAATGGATCAAAGATCTAAATGTTAGGTCTAAGACCATAAAACAGTTAGAGGAAAATGTAGGGAGATATCTTATAAATCTTATAATTGGAGGCGGGATTATGGACCTTAAACCTAAAGCAAGAGCACTGAAGAAAGAAAGAAAGAAATTGGAGCTCCTCAAAATTAAGCACTTTTGTGCATCAAAGAACTTCATCCAGAAAGTAAAAAGACAGCCTACACAATGGGAGACAATATTTGGAAATGACATATCAGATAAAGGTCTAGTATCCGGAGTTTATAAAGAGATTGTTCAACTCAACAAGAAAAAGACAGCCAATCCAGTTACAGAATGGGAAAAAGACTTGAACAGACACTTCTCAGAAGAGGAAATACAAATGGCCAAAAGGCACATGAAGAGATGCTCAATGTCCCTGGCCATTAGAGAAATGCAAATCAAAAACACAATGAGATATCATCTCACACCCACCAGAATGGCCATTATCAACAAAACAGAAAATGACGAGTGTTGGAGACGATATGGAGAAGGAGGAACACTTATTCACTGTTCGTGGGAATGTCAAATGGTGCAACCATTGTGGAAGGCAGTTTGGCGGTTCCTCAAAAAGCTGAATATAAAATTGCCATATGACCCAGCAATACCATTTCTAGGTATCTACTCAGAGGACTTAAGGGCAAAGACACAAACAGACACTTGCACACCAATATCTATAGCAGCATTATTTACAATTGCAAAGAGATGGAAACAGCCAAAATGTCCATCAACAGACGAGTGGCTAAACAAACTGTGGTATATACAGAAGATGGAATATTATGCAGCTTTAAGACAGAATTAACTTATAAAGTATGTAACAACATGGATGGACCTCAAGAACATTATGCTGAGTGAGACTAGCCAAAAACTAAAGGACAAATACTGTATGGTCTCACTGATATGAACTGATATTAGTGAATAAACTTGGAATATGTGGTTGGTAACAGAGACCATCAGGAGATAGAAATAGGGTGAGATATGGGTAATTGGAGCTGAAGGGATACAGACTGTGCAACAGGACTGAATATAAAAACTCAGAAATGGATAGCACAATACTACCTAACTGTAATGCAATTATGTTAAAACACTGAATGAAGCTGCATGTGAGAATGATAGAGGGAGGAGGGCTGGGGACATAAATGAAATCAGAAAGAAAGATAGATGGTAAAGATTGAGATGGTATAATCTAGGAATGCCTAGAGTGTATAATAATAGTGAAATGTACAATGTACAAATTTTAAAAATGTTTTTGCATGAGGAATAACAAAGGAATGTCATTATTGCAGGGTGCTGAAAATAGATGATAATTACTACTTTAAAATGTCACTTTATGTGTGAGACTAAAGCAAAAAATGTTTATTACAAATTTTATGTTTTGACTAGAGCATTTCCTAATATAACTCATGTAGATAGTTTGATTGAATGTCATAACTACTTGGAATCTCAGGTAGGACATGAGATTTTGTTGGTTTGTCCAGAGTGATGCCCTGATGAATCCCAGAGTGATTTGATCAGTGACTGGAAAAGTATTTGCAAACCCCCTTCGGAGAATGGTGAGAGCGGGGAGAAATTCAACTTCCCCAAGTTGAATTCTTGATATTTTCACAAGCAGTGTGGACAACCAAAGCTATAGGCTGAGCCCCCAGTCTTGAGGTTTGTTCATATGAAACTTAACCCCACAAAGGATAGGTCAAGTCTACTTAAAATTTAGGCCTAAGAATCACCCCCAAGAGAGCCTCTTTTGTTGCTCAGATGTGGCTTCTCTCTCCAGCCAACATGACGAGCAGTCTCACCACCCTCCCCCTCTTTGCATGGGACATGACTCCCAGGGGTGTGGACCTTCCTGGCAACGTGGGACAGAAATCCTGGAATCAGCTGAGACTCAGCATCAAGGGACTGAGAAAAACCCTAGAATGAGCTGAGAATTAACATCAAGGGATTAAGAGAACCTTCTGGACCAAAGGGGGAAGAGTGAAATGAGACAAAGTATCAATGGCTGAGAGATTCCAAACAGAGTTGAGAGGTTATCCTGGAGGTTATTCTTACGCATTAAGTAGATATCACCTTGTTGTTCAAGATGTAGCAGAGAGGCTGAAGGGAACTGCCTGAAAATGTAGAGCTGTGTTCCAGTAGCCATGTTTCTTGATGATTATAGAACAATGATAGAGCTTTCACCAATGAGACTCTGTGAATGTGAAAACCTTATGTCTGATGCTCCTTTTAGCTACTACATCAACAGAAGAGTAGAACATATGGAATAAAAATAAATAATAGGGGGGAACAAATGTTAAAATAAATTTAGTTTGAAATGCTAGTGGTAAATGAAAGGGAGGGGTAAGGGGTATGGTATGTATAATCTTTTTTTTTCTCTATTATCATTTTATTTTTTTTTCTGTTGTCTTTTTATTTCTTTTTCTAAATCGATGCAAATGTTCTAAGAAATGATGAATATGCAACTATGTGATGATATTAAGAATTACTGATTTATATGTAGAATGGAATGATATCTTAATGTTTGGTTTGTTAATTTTTTTTAATTAATAAAAAAAAGTTAAAAAAGAAAAAAAGTAAAAAAGAAAAAGCCATTCTGTTTCTGGTATATTGCATTCCGGCAGCTAGGAAACTAACAACAGAGTCATGGCCCCTTTATCACTTTCCGGACTTGAGACAGTTTATAGACCCAGAGCCCCTTGAATGAAAGGGAGGCCAGGTCCCTTTAGGAGAGAACTCTGTTACACTGCCACAAATCTATACTGTTAATCTTCCTCCAAGCCTTCCCTAAGGAGACCGACATCCTTTTACCAGGGTAACTGTGCATTAGGGAAAAGGAAATGATCATATATTTAGGGGATTATTAGACACTGGTTCAGAAGTGACATTAATTCAAGGGGACCCAAAACGTCACTCTGGTCTACCATTCAGAGTAGGGGCTTATGGAGGTCAGGTGGTCAATGGAGTTTTAGCTCAGATCCATCTCACAGTGGGTCCAGTGGGGCCCTGGACCCATTCTGTAATTATATCCCCAGTTCCAGAATGCATAATTGGAATAGACATACTGAGCAACTGACAGAATCCCCACATTGGCTCTCTAACTCGGGCAGTGAGGGCTAATATGGAAAAGCCAACTGGAAGCCACTAGATTTACCGAGGAAAATAGTAAATCAGAAGCAATACTGGATTTTTGGAGGGATTGCAGAGATTACTGCCACTCTTAAGGACTTGAAGAATACAGGGGTGGTGATTCCCACCACATCCCCATTCAACTCTCCTATTTGGCCTGTGCAGAAAACAGATGGGTCTTGGAGGATGACAGTGGATTATCATAACTCAACCAGATGGTAACTCCAATTGCAGCTGCTGCTCCAGATGTGGTATCATTACTTGAGCAAATCAATACATCCCCTGGTACCTGGTATGCAGCTACTGATCTGGCAAATGCTTTTTTCTCAATAGCTATTGGTAAGGACCACCAGAAACAGTTTGCTTTCAGCTGGCAAGGTCAGCAATATACTTTCACTGTCCTACCTCAGGGGTATGTCAACTCTCCTTCCGTGTGTCATAATCTTGTCCACAGGGACCTTTCTCCCTCCCACAAGACATCACAATGGTCCATTATATTGATGATACGATGTTGACTGGACCTAGTGAGCAAGAAGTAGCAACTACTCTAGACTTACTAATAAGACATTTGTGTGTCAGAGGATGGGAGATAAATCCAACAAAAATACAGGGGCCAACTTCCGGGTCAAGATGGTGGCTTAACATCTGCGCACTTTAGTTCGTCCTCCAGAACAATTGCTAAATAACCAAAAACAGTACAGAACAACTCCTGGGGCCACGTCAGTGACCGAACACACAGCATCCGGTCAAACAAAATTTTAACTTATGTGTGAGACTGGTCTGGACCAGCTGACCAGCTGTGAGTGCCCCCAGAACAGTGAGTTCCCCAAGCGGCAGTGGCCGGTGCCCCTCCCACACAGGCTGCTTCCCAGAGGGGAAGGGAAAGGAACTTTACCAGCAGCAGGGGCTGAGCCAAACCAAATGCCAATTGTGGAATTAATTCACAAATTCTGACTACTAAAAATAGGCGCCCAGCTCAGGTGAACCTGGTCAAAGTGGAGGTTGCTCATTTTTGCCCTCACACCAAGGGGGCAGGGCTGACAGGAAAAAAAAAAAAAAAAAAAGAAGGAAACAGAGGTTTTTGTTTGTTTGTTTGTTTTAACTTTTTTTATTAATTAAATTAACATACAAAACATTAAGATATCATTCCATTCTACATATACAATCAGTAATTCTTAATATCATCACATAGTTGCATATTCATCATTTCTTAGAACATTTACATCGATTTAGAGAAAGAAATAAAAAGACAACAGAAAAAGAAATAAAATGATAACAGAGAAAAAAAAGATTATACATACCATACCCCTTACCCCTCGCTTTCATTTACCACTAGCATTTCAAACTAAATTTACTTTAACATTTGTTCCCCCTATTATTTATTTTTATTCCATACGTTCTACTCCTTTGTTGACAAGGTAGATAAAAGGAGCATCAGACACAAGGTTTTCACAATCACAAAGTCACATTGTGACAGCTGTATCATTATTCAGTCATCCTCAAGAAGCATGGCTACTGGAACACAGCTCTACATTTTCAGGCAGTTCCCTCCAGTCTCTCCATTACATCTTGAATAACAAGATGATATCTACTTGATGCATAAGAATAACCTCCAGGATAACCTCTCAACTCTGTTTGGAATCTCTCAGCCATTGACACTTTGTCTCATTTCCCTCTTCCCCCTTTTGGTCGAGAAGATTTTCTCAATCCCTTGATGCTAAGTCTCAGCTCATTCTAGGGTTTTTCTCAGTCCCTTGATGCTGAATCTCAGCTCATTCCAAGATCTCTGTCCCACGTTGCCAGGAAGGTCCACACCCCTGGGAGTCATGTCCCATGCAGAGAGGGGGAGGGTGGTGAGACTGCTCGTTGTGTTGGCTGGAGAGAGAGGCCACATCTGAGCAACAAAAGAGGCTGTCTTGTGGGTGACTCTTAGGCCTAAATTTTAAGTAGACTTGACCTATCCTTTGTGGGGTTAAGTTTCATATAAACAAACCTCAAGACTGGGGGCTCAGCCTATAGCTTTGGTTGTCCACACTGCTTGTGAGAATATCAAGAATTCAACTTGGGGAAGTTGAATTTCTCCCCACTCTCACCATTCCCTGAAGGGGGCTTGCAAATACTTTTCCAGTCACTGATCAAATCACTCTGGGATTCATCAGGGCATCACTCTGAACAAACCAACAAAATCTAATGTCCTACCTGAGATTCCAAGTAGTTATGACATTCAATCAAACTACCTACATGAGTTATATTAAGAAATGCTCTAGTCAAAATATAAATTTTGTAATAAATAAAATTTAGTCTTTATTTTGTAATAAATAAAATTTTTGCTTTAGTCTCACACATAAGGTGACATTTTAAAGTAGTAATTATCATCTATTTTCAGCACCCTGCAATGATGACATTCCTTTGTTCTTCCTCATGCAAAAACATTTTTAAAATTTGTACATTGTACATTTCACTATTATTATACACTCTAGGCATTCCTAGATTATACCATCTCAATCTTTACCATCTATCTTTCTTTCTGATTTCATTTATGTCCCCAGCCCTCCTCCCTCTATCATTCTCACATGCAGCTTCATTCAGTGTTTTAACATAATTACATTACAGTTAGGTAGTATTGTGCTGTCCATTTCTGAGTTTTTATATTCAGTCCTGTTGCACAGTCTGTATCCCTTCAGCTCCAATTACCCATATCTCACCCTATTTCTATCTCCTGATGGTCTCTGTTACCAAGGAGGAAACAGAGGTTTTGTGGGTGTGTTTCTACAAAGGTTTGACTGCCCTTCGATACGGTGGCAGGATTTCTCAGGCTGCAACTGCCCCAGGCATAGGGCGAAGCAAGCTAATTTCAGGGCTATCTGGAGCCTGTGCCTCCCCCAGGGGTGGGGTGAAGCCCAACTCAGGTGGAATCCCTCCCTTAAGGAGTTCGGACACCAGGCCTTGGTAATTTGAAGCCATTGGAACCAGCCTGCAACCTCTCTCCTCTGTCTCCACCACACCCCCAGCAGGGAGTCTGCCAAAGTTAAAGGTACCACAGCATCTTACGCTGGTGGGAACCACAGGCAGGTGGGCGCCACATACTGGGCAGGATGGGAGGGACAGAATTCAGAGACTTCACAAGAAGGTCTTTCAACCTGCTGGGTCTCACCCTCAGGGAAGGCCGACACAGGTGACTCTTTCTTCCTGATAGGAGGCCAGTTTGGTCTGGGGGGATCTGGCTGGGGTTCATAATACCTAGGTGGACCCTCCTAAGGGTGGGGGGAAAGAGGCACCATACAGGCAGGGCAAGAAACGGGAAAACAGGATCTGAAAGTTTCTCCTCTGTTAAACAAAACTTAAGCTAGGGGTCCAGATAAAGCTGAACTGAATGTCGGGGAGCAGACAGATGGCAGATTCATCCAGCAAGAAAACCCTGGGTGAGGGAAGTGAAAGCAATCTCCAGAATAAACTAATTAAGGTAATTGAATGCCTGGACACCAGCGGGAAATGATGGGTCACACTAGGAAGATTGGGGATGTGGCCCAGTCAAAGGAACAAACCAACAATTCAGGTGACATAAAGGAGCTGAAACAATTAATTCAGAATATACGAACAGACATGGAAAACCTCATCAAAAACCAAATCAATGAATTGAAGGAGGATGTAAACAGGGCAGGGAGTGAACAAGGAGAAGAAATGGAAAGTCTGAAAAGAACAAATCACAGAACTTGTGGGAATGAAAGGCAAGGTAGAAGAGATGAAAAAAGCAATGGAAATGTACAATGGTAGATTTCGAAAGACAGAACATAGGATTAGTGAACTGGAGGATGGAACATCTGAAATCTGGCAAGAAAAAGAAAATAAAGGGAACAAATGGAAAAATATGAGCAGGGACTCAGGGAATTGAAAGACAGTATGAAGTGCACAAATATACATGTTGTGGGTATCCCAGAAGGAGAAGAGAAGGGAAAAGGAAGAGAAAAACTAATGGAGGGAATTATCACTGAAAATTTCCCAACTCTTATGAAAGACCTAAAATTACAGATCCAAGAAGTGCAGTGTACCTCAGAGAGAATAGATCCAAATACACATACTCCAAGACATTTACTAATCAAAATGTCAGAGGTCAAAGATAAAGAGAGAATCTTGAAAGCAGCAAGAGAAAAGCAATCCATCACATACAAGGGAAGCCCAGTAAGACTATGCATAGATCTCTCAGCAGAAACCATGGAGGCAAGAAGACAGTGGGATGATATATTTAAATTATTAAAAGAGAAAAACTGCCAACCAGAATTCTATATCCAGCAAAATTATCCTTCAAAAACGAGGGAGAAATTAAAACATTTTCAGACAAAAAAATCACTGAGAGAATTTGTGACCAAGAGACCAGCTCTGCAAGAAATACTAAAGGGAGCACTAGAGACAGATACGAAGACAGAAGAGAGAGGTGTGTAGAAGAGTGTAGAAAGGAAACCTATGAGTAAAGGTAAAAAGAAGGAAAATTAGATATGACATATAAAATTCAGAAGGCAAAATAGTAGAAGAAAGTACTACCCGTGCAGTAATAACACTGAATGTTAATGAATTAAACTCCCCAATCAAAAGACATAGTCTGGCAAAATGGATTAAAAAACAGGACCCATCTATATGCTATCTCTACTCAAAGGACATAAGGGCAAGGACACAAACGGACATTCGCACACCAATGTTTATAGCAGCATTATTTACAATTACCAAGTGATGGAAACAGCCAAAATGTCCATCAACAGACTGTTGGCTAAACAAACTGTGGCATATACATAAGATGGAATATTATTAAGCTGTAAGACAGAATAAAGTTATGAAGTATGTAACAACATGAATGGACCTTAAGGACATTATGCTGAGTGTGATTAGCCAGAAACAAAAGGACAAATACTGTATGGTCTCACTGATAGGAACTGAAATTAGTGAATAAACTTGGAATATTTCATTGGTAACCGAGACCATCAGGAGATAGAAATAGGGTAAAATATTGGGTAATTGGAGCTGAAGGGATACAAATTGTGCAACAGGCCTGAATATAAAAACTCAATATTACCTAGCAGTAATACAATTATGTTAAAACACTGAATGAAGCTGCATGTGAGAATGATAGAGGGAGGAGGGCTGGGGGCATAAATGAAATCACAAAGAAAGATAGTCGATAAAGATTGAAATGGTATAATCTAGGAATGCCTAGAATGTATAATGATAGTGACTAAATGTACAAATTTAAAAATGTTTTTGCATGAGGAAGAACAAAGGAATGTCATTACTGCAGTGTGCTGAAAATAGATGGTAATTAATATTTTAAAATTTTAACTTTTGTGTGAGACTAAAGCAAAAAAATGTTTATTTGGTACAAATTTATATTTTGACTAGTGCATCTCCTAATATAACTTATGTAGATTGTTGGTTGAACACCTTAAGTACATGGAGCTTTAGGTAGAACATGAGATTTTGTTGGTTTGTCCAGGTGATGGCCTGATGAATCCCAGAGTGATTTGATCAGTGAGTGGAAAATTATTTGCAAAGTCCCCTTCAAGAAATGGTGAGAGTGGGGGAAAACTTAACTTCCCCAAGTTGAATCCTTGATATTCTCACAAACAGTGTGGACAACCAAAGTTATAGGCTAAGCCCCCAGTCTTGGGGTTTGTTCATATGAAACTTAACCCCACAGGGAATAGGTCAAGCCTACTTAAAATTAGGCCTAAGAGTCACCCCCAAAATAACCTCTTTTGTTGCTCAGATGTGGCCTCTCTCTCCAGCCAACACAACAAGCAAACTCACCACCCTCCCCCTGTCTACGTGGGACATGACTCCCAGGGGTGTGAATCTTCCTGGCAATGTGGGACAGAAGTCCCAGAATGAGCTGAGATTCAGCATCAAGGGATTGAGAAAAACTCTAGAATGAGCTGAGACCCAGCATCAAGGGATTGAGAAAACCTTCTCAACCAAAAGGGGGAAGCGTAAAATGAGACAAAGTGTCAATGGCTGAGAGACTCCAAACAGAGTCGAGAGGTTATCCTGGAGGTTATTCTTACGCATTAAGTACATATCACTTTGTTATCCAAGATGTAATGGAGAGGCTGGAGGGAACTGCCTGAAAATGTAGAGCTGTATTCCAGTAGCCATGTTTCTTAATGATGATTGTATAATGATACAGCTTTCACAATGTGACTGTGTGATTGTGAAAACCTTATGTCATATGCTCCTTTTATCTACCTTGTCGACAGATGAGTAGAACATTTGGAATAAAAATAAATAATAGGGGGAACAAATGTTAAAATAAATTCAGTTTGAAATGCTAGTGATCGATGAAAGGGAGGGGTAAGGGGTATGGTATGTAAAAAATTTTTTTCTGTTTTCATTTTATTTTCTGTTGTCTTTTTATTTCTCTTTCTGAATGGATGCAATTGTTCCAAGAAATGATCATGATGATGAATATGCAACTATGTGATGATATTGTGAATTGCTGAGTGTATGTGTAGAACAGAATGAGCATGTGTTGGGTATGTTTGTGTTTCTTTCTCGTAATTTTTTTTAATTAATAAAAAAAATTTTTAAAAATACAGGGGCCTTCCACCTCAGTGAAATTTCTAGGTGTCCAGTGGTGTGGGGCATGTCAAGATATCCCTTCTAAGATGAAGGATAAGTTGCTGCATCTGGCCCCTCCTACAACCAAAAAAGAGGCACAATGCCTAGTTCATCTCTTTGAATTTTGGCAACAACATATTCCTCATTTGGGTGTGCTGCTCTGGCCCATTTATCCAGTGATCAGAAAAGCTGCTAGTTTTGAGTGGGGACTTGAACAAGAGGAGGCTCTTTGACAGGCCCAGGCTGCTGTACAAGCTGCTCTGCCACTTGAACCATATAATCCAGTAGATCCAATGGTTCTAGAAATGTCAGTGGCAAGTAGAGATGATGTTTGGAGCCTTTGGCAGGCCCTTGTAGGAGAAGCACAATGCAGACCCTTAGGATTTTGGAGCAAAGCCTTACCATCTACTGCAGATAACTACTCTCTTTTTGAGACACAGTTTTTGCCCTGCTACTGCGCCTTAGTAGAGACTGAACACTTAACCTTGGGCCACCGAGTTACAATGAGACCTGAGTTGCCTATCATGAGCTGGGTGTTTTCTGACCCACCAACCCATAAAGTTGGGCATGTGCAGCAGCACTCCATCATAAAATGGAAATGGTATATACGAGATAGGGCCAGACCAGGTCTTGAAGGCACAAGTAAGTTACATGAGGAAGTGGCCCAAATGCCCATGGTCTCCACTCTTGCCACATTGCCTTCTCTTTTCCAGACCAAAGCTATGGCCTCTTGGGGAGTTCCTTACAGTGAATTGACTGAGAAAGAGAAAACTCAGGCCTGATTTACACATGGTTCGGCACAATATGCAGGTACCACCTGAAAGTGGACAGCTGCAGCACTAAAACCCCTTTCTGGGGTATCCTTGAAGGACAGCGGTGAGGGATAATCCTTCCATTGGGTAGAACTTTGAGTAAAATGGTGATTCATTTTCTTTTCCTTTTTTTAAAATTTTATTTTAAAAGCCTTCAGTGCAATATTAAAAAGTAATACAGCCAGCTAGAACAACAGTGGACAGAAAGAAAGCGGGAGGTGGGGAAGACTCAGGGATCCCCTCCCCCCCCACCCCGAGCTGGTTGTTCATTTTGCTTGGAAGGAGAACTGGCCAGAAGTGCATTTGTTTACTGATCATGGGCTGTTGCTAAAGGTTTGGCTGGATGGTCGGGGACTTGGAAAGTACATAATTGCAAAATTGGTGACAAAAAGTTCTGAGGAAGAGGTATGTGAATAGACCTTTCTGAGTGGGCTAAAATCATGAAGATATTTGTGTCCCATGTGAATGCACACCAGAGGGTGACTTCAGCAGAGGAAGGTTTTATAAATCAAGTAGATAAAATGACTCATTCTGTGGATACCAGTCAGCCTCTTTCCTCAGCAGCTTCTGAAATTGCCCAATTGGCTCATGAACAAAGTAGTCATGGTGGTACGATGGAAGTTATGCATGGGCTCAGCAACATGGACTTCCACTCACCAAGACTGACTTGGCTACAGCCATTGCTGAGTGGCCAATCTGCCAGCAGAAAAGACCTACACTCAGCCCCTGATATGGCATCATTCCCTGAAGTGACCAGCCAGCTACATGGTGGCAGGTTGATTACATTGGACCACTTCCTTCATGGAAAAGGCAGCAGTTTATTCTAACTGGATTAGACACATACTCTGGATACGGGTTTGCTTTCCCTGCACACAATGCTTCTGCCAAAACTACCATCCGTGAGCTTACAGAATGCCTTACCCATCATCATCATCATGGTATTCAACACAGCATTGCTTCTAATCAGGGAACACACTTCACAGCAAATGAAGTCCAGGAATGGGCACATGCTCATGGAATTCTCTGGTCTTACCATGTGCCCTATCATCCAGAAGCAGCTGGATTGATATAACAGTAGAATGGCCTTTTGAAAACTCAATTACAGTGCCAAGTAGGTGGCAATACCTTGAAGGGCTGAGGTAATGTTCTCCAGGAAGCTGTTTATGCTCTGAATCGACGTCCATTGTATGGTGCTGTTTCTACCATAGCCAGGATCCATGGGTCCAGGAACCAAGGGGTGGAAATGGGAGTGGCACCACTCACTATTACCCCTAGTGATCCACTAGGAAAAGTTTTGCTTCCTGTCCCTGCAAGCCTGAGCTCTGCTGGTCTACCGATTTCAGTTCCAAAAGGGGGAGTGCTTCCACCAGGAGAAACAACAATGATATCATTGAACTGGAATCTAAGACTGCCATCTGGTCACTTTGAGCTACTCATGCCCCTTGATCAACAAGCCAAGAAAGGGATTACATTACTGGCTGGGGTTAGTGACCCTGACTATCAGGGGGAAATAGGACTGCATCTACACAATGGAGGTCAAGAAGAATTTTTCCTAGAATATATGAGATCCCCTAGGGAGTCTTTTAGTACTACCATGCCCTGTGATTAAAATCAATGGAAAACTACAACAGCCCAATCCAGGAAGGGCTACCAATGGCTCTGAAACTTCAGGAATGAATGTTTGGGTCACCCTGCCAGGCAAAGAACCATGGATAGCTGAAGTGCTTGCTGATGGTAAAGGGAACATGGAATGGAAAGTGGAAGAAGGTAGTGATAAATATGAACTATGACCACATGATCAGTTACAGAAACAAGGACAGTAATGCTGTTTTGTTCATGTTATACTATTTAAGTTGTAAGATATCAAGTTTAAGGATGAATATTACCCAAGGACTTGCACCACTATTCTGGAGAGATTTTATGTGTTTCAGTTATATGATGGACAGTTGAGTACTGTTTGGTGTGAGAAAAAAATGTGTCTTTTATTGTTTTCTATTTAGAAATTAGGTATGGTTTAAGATGATGAGTATAGCTGCCAAGTTGACAAGGGTGCACTGTCATGGTCAGGTTCATGTGTCAGCTTGGCCAGGTGGTGGTACTTGTTTGTCTGGTTGGGCAAGTGCTGGCCTGTCTTTTGCTGTGACGACTTTTCATAGAATTAAATCATGATCACATTGGCTACATCCACAGCTGATTCCATTTGTATTCAGTCAAGGGAAGTGTCTAATGAGTGATGCTTAATCTAATCACTGGAAGCCTTTTAAGGAGGATTCAGAAGAGACATGTTCTCTCCCTGCTTCAGCCAGTGAACCTCTCTCATGGAGTTCATCCAGAGCCTACATAGGAATCATCAGCTTCACAGCCTGCCCTACAGATTTTGGACTGTACGTTCCCTCGGTTATGTGAGATACTTTTTGTCATTTTTTTGTGTGTGAGATACTTTTATAAATTTTATATTTATGAATGTTTTCCATTGATTCTGTTTTTCTAGGTAACCCTGGTTCAACACAAGAAAATCAATTAATGTAATACAGCACATTAACAAATCAAAGGGAAAAATCACATAAACATCTCAATTGATGCTGAAAAAGCATTTGACAAAATTCAGCATCCTTTTCTGATAGAAACACTCCAAAAGATAGGAATGAAAGGTAAGTAACTCAATATGATAAAGGGAATATATGAAAAACTGATAGCCAGCATCATACTCAATTGAGAGAGACTGAAAGCCTCCCCCCTATGATCAGGTACAAGACAAGGATGCCCACTGTCACCACTATTGTTCAATATTGTGCTAGAAGTTCAACTAGAGCAATCCAGGCAGGACAAAGAAATAAAGAGCATCCAAATTGGAATGAAAGACATAAAACTCTCATTATTTGCAGATGATATGATATTATACTTGGAAGATCCTGATAAATCTACAGCAAAGTTACTTGAGCTGATCAACGAATTCAGCAAGGTGGCAGGATATAAAATCAATGTGCAAAAATCAGTAACATTTCTATACAAAAGCAGTGAGCTAGCTGAGGAGTCAGTTAAGGAAAAAATTCCATTCAAAATAGCAACTAGAAGAATCAAATACTTAGGAATGAATTTAACTAGGGACATGAAGACTTGTACAGAGAATACTACATAACGTTGCTAAAAGAAATCAAAGGAGATCTAAATAGGTAGAAAGACATTCCCAGCTCATGGACAGACAGGCTAAATATAGTTAAGATGTCAGTTCTCCCCAAATTGATCTACAGATTCAACACAGTACCAATCAAAATTCCAACAACCTGCTTTGAAGATTTGGAAAAACTAACTACCAAATTCATCTGGAAAGGAAAGAGACCTCGAATAGCTAAAAGCATCCTTAAAAAAAAAGAATAACAAATTGGGAGGATTAACACTCCCTGACTTTAAAACCTAATATAAAGCCACAGTCGTCAAAACAGTATGGTAGTGGCACAAAGACAGAAGCATTGACCAATGGAATTGAATCAAGAGTGCAGAAATAGACCAGCAAATCTATGGCCAACTGATTTTTGACAAGGCTTCCAAATCCTCTGAACTGGGACAAAATAGCCTTTTCAATAAATGGGCATAGAAGAACTGGATATCAATACCAATGAAATGAAAGAGGACCCCTATCTTACACCCTCCACAAAAATTAACTCAAAGTGGATCAAACACCTAAATATAAGAACTAGGACCATAAAGCTTCTAGAAGAAAATGTAGGGAAACATCTTCAAGACCTCATAATAGGTGGTAGCTTCCTAAGCTTTACACCTAAAGCACAAGCAACAAAAGAAAAAATAGATAAATGGAACTCCTCAAAATCAAATGCTTCTGCACCTTAAAAGACTTTGTCAAAAAGGTGAAGAGGCAGCCAACTCAATGGGAGAAAATATTTGAAACTCACATATCAGACAAAGGTTTAATATCCTGTATACACAAAGAAATCATACAACTCAACAAGATAATAACAAGCAACCCAATTATAAAATGGGCTAAAGACATGAATAGACATTTTTCTGAAGAGGAAATACAGATAGCTCAAAAACACATGAAGAGATGTTCATTTTCATTGGCTATAAGGGAAATGCAGATGAAGACTACAATGAGATACAACCTCACACCTGCAGGAATGGCTGCTATTAAACAAACAGGAAACTATAAATGTTGGAGAGGATGTGGAGAAATTGGGACACTTATGAACTGCTGGTGGGAACATATAATGGTGCAGCCACTATGGAAGACTGTTTGGCAGTTCTTAGGAAACTAAATATCAAGTTGCCCTATGATCCAGCAGTAGCAGTACTTGGCATATACCCAGAAGAGCTGAAAAGAAGGACACAAACAGACATTTGCAAACTTATGTTCATAGCAGCATTATTAACAATCACCAAGAGATGGAAACAAACCACATGTGCATCAACAGACAAGTGGATTAACAAAATGTGATACACACATATAATGGAATATTGTGCAGAAGTAAGATGAAATTATGTCCTGACCTGAAGCACTTGACATAGATGGATGAGCCTTGAGGACATAATGCTGAGTGAAATAAGCCAGACACAAAAGGATAGATACTGTCTGATTCCACTTTTATGACCATGGTAAAGGTAAAATCAGAGGCTTATGATACAGAATATATGGGACTTAGAGATACATAGAAGCTAGAGATGGATGAAAGGTTAGTTAATGAGATTGAACTCCAATGTGAGGGAATAGATAGAAGTGAAGGTGGTTCTCCAGTGGGTCTATAAGTAATATTACCATATTGAAGATGAACAAGTTTGAAAGGGGTTGTATAGACCTCTGTGTCCCACTGATTAACACTAGAAATATAAATTAGTTCTTGCAAGAATGACTTCAAAGGTATGGTTTGTGTACAAAGAGTTTTTAAGTCCAGAGTACAGGGGGAAAACTGTTATTGCATGCTGTTCTAGTTTGCTAGCTGCCAGAATGCAACACAACAGAGACGGATTGGCTTTTAATAACAGGGGATTTATTTCATTAGTTCTTCAAAGGAAAGGCAGCTAACTTTCATCTGAGATTCTTTCATACGTGGGAAGGCTCAGGATGATCTCTGCTGGCCTTCTCTCCAGGCCTCTGCATTCCAACAGCTTTCCCCGGGATAATTACTCTCTGCATCTCCAAAGGCCTGGGCTGAGCTGCGAGTGCTGAGCTGAGGTATGCCAAGCTGCTTGGGCTGTCCTACATTGAGCTCTCTCATTTAAGCACCAGCCAATTAAGTCAAATGTCATTCATTGCAGCAGGTATACCTCCTAGCCGACTGCAGATGTAATCAGCAACAGATGAGGTTCACGTACCTTTGGCTCATGTCCACAGCAACAGAACTAGGTGCCTTCACCTGGCCAAGTTGACAACTGAATCTAACTACCACACATGCTATGGGCTATGTTTAAAAGGAAACCATCAGCACTACTACAGCAACAACAGAGGTAAATGATGGGGGAAGGGACAAGAGTTAAGAGGAAGTTTAGACTTACTACTTGGTGAGGATATGCTATTGGTTTTCTTTCTCTTGGGAACAATGAGATTATCTAAAATTGAGAGTATTGATGGGCTGTGGACTTTGGGCACTATACATGATCCCTGATGAATGCAGGTGGCTGAAGGACACACTGACTGAGAAGTAGAGAGGCAAACGATGGTGTATACTTAGGAAGGAACATTGTGCTTCTATAAAATAGGAACGAAGTCGTGAGGCAAGCAACGATGTGAATAAGCATGTTGGACATCTGGTGAGGCAAAATAAACCAGAAACAAAAGAACAACAATGATATGGTCTCCTTTAGAAAATGCTTACAAGAAAACGGGGGCCTAGATTGTAAGCTTTTATAGCAGAAACCTTTAGTCTGGAGTGGTAATTATTATTTCTGGATTTCAGAGTCTGTTTTAGTTTTATATATATATATATAACCTGATATTTAGAGACAATAATGAAGCCAAGCAGGTTGGGGCTAAAGTAATTCAGAACACAGGGGTAAGGAAGACAATGTCTACATTTTAGAGCCACAGATACTCTTTGAGACCAAAGGAAGAAAGGCTTATTTGGTCTGGTACCAAAATTTTCTGTAGCACATAATCTAACGCACCCTATCTGTATAGCTCATTTGAACAATTGAAAAACAGGGAGCCCAGAATAAGAAAGAGGTCGTTTAATCCTGTATAGCTTAATGTAATGCCTGGATGCATCCTAGAGTATATTAAGCAGATAATCAAAAAGTATCGGCAAAGTCCCTTGTAGGATGGGAGAAAAAAGTATGGAACTATTAAACTTTGCCATCAGGAAATCCTCTGATACTGTGTCAAACTAAAGGGACACCCAAATTAATAGGCCATGTCCTTGATCTTTTTTTTTTTTTTTGGCAAGTTATGATTGGTAGAAATGTCAACTGAACATGCCCTTGATCTTGAGGCTTACTCTTGTGAAGTGTTTGTAGGCAGCAGAGAAGCTTAGCCTAACTATAAGTGTGCCTAAGAGTTATTTCTGGAGGACCTCTTTTGTGGCTCAGATATGGTCTCATGCTCTCTAAGCCCAACTCCGCAAGTAAAATAATTGCCCTCCCTGCTGTGTGGGACATGATATCCAGGGATGAAAGTCTTTCTGGTGATGTCGGAGATGACTCCCAGGGCTGAATCCTGCTCTGGCACCATGGGATCAACAATTCCTTACAGACCAAAAGGGGGGAAAGAAGTGTAACTAATAGGCGGGCCGCGGTGGCTCAGCGGGCAAAGTGCTTGCCTGCTATGCCGGAGGACCTCGGTTCGATTCCCGGCCCCAGCCCATGTAACAAAAACGGAGAAACAGAATACAATAAAACAAGAAAATGTTTAAAAATGTTTCCCTTTCTTCCTTCCTTCCTTCCTTCTATCCTTCCTTCCTTCTCTCTGTCTTTCCTTTAAAAAAAAAAAAAAAAAAAAAAAGAAGTGTAACTAATAAAGTATCAGTGGCTGAGAGGTTCAAATAGAGTCAAGAGGCTACTCTCGAGGTTGCTCTTACAAAAGCTTCAGTTAGACATTGTTACCTATCATAACCTGCCAAACCCCTACCAGAACCATTCCAGGCAATCCTAAGAATATCTAGGGCCATAAGATTCCACAAGGGTTCCATGTACTAGTGTAATTTTCCAGAATCCTACAACCTCCAGATGAATCCCTGGTCCAGATAAGTCCTGAAACCTAGAGGGCCCAGCCTCTCCAGAACATCAGCTAGTTCCATCTCCCTACTCCATATTAGCGGCAGACTTTCCAACATGAAAAAGTTAGAATTGGCCATAGTCCAAACACCCTTAAACTGTGGAAGAAAGATCAAAGGTGATGGTGGAGTTATACAGAGAAGGTAGGATTTAAGAAATGAGTATGATTGCTGAATCATTAAATTGATATCTCTTTTAGTCTCTAGTATCTTAGAGCAGCTAGAAATAAAAACCTAAAATTGTGGGATTGTAACCCATGTCAAACTCTGAAATATGTTCTACAACTAATTGTGGTGCTGTGATTTGAAATTTATTGCTTTTTTGTATATATGTTATTTTCCACAAAAAAAAAAATAAAAGAAAAAAGTTGATTGTGATGATAAAAAAATAAAAACCCTCTAGCCTCTTTTATTCTGGAGCAGGTAGAAGGAAAAATCTGAAAGGATCATATAGTAGCCCATGACAAACTCTGGGATCTGTCCTGTAACTATTTTGTTGAAGAGTACTTTGAAAACTATTGCTTTTTTATTTCTTTGCTTTGTATTTATGTTATAGTATACAATTAAAAATAAAGTTTAAAAAAAAAGCCAATCCATCTTTGGTGTGTTGCACTCTGGCAGCTTTAGCAGACTAAAACAGCCAGAATTGGAAATGGCATTATCTAGAAAGGATTTGTGGAAAGTCTTATTGTCTGATGGCTTTGCTTCTTGTGTGTCACATGGAAAATCAACAATTTTTTTGCAAGATCTGTATGAATGGAACCACTGCCAATCTGGACTAAAAGGGATAGAAAAGGAACAGATTGTAGGAGAAATTGCTTCAAAGGCAGAATCATGGAAACTAAAGTCTGGAGTAGTACCACGCATACACATGGAGAGGGTGAGTTTGCCTCAGAAGCAGAGGGCAGGCCTTCCGCTTCAATATTCGGAAGAAGCTTTGGGTCCCCAGGCCTCAAAGAGGGTGAAGTGTATAAACTAGGGATTGGGGGGAGCATGGCGATCATTCCATTGTGTTGAGGGGGCTGAGCATATGCCTCAGAGATGGCAGAGAGCCTGGTGCTGCCCTGATGCTTAGAGAAGATAGAAGTGAGTAAAAGGTGGTCCCCCCACTGCACCCCAATGTTGCAACCCTCACCGCTGTGTTTGGAGAGAGGAGGGCCACTGCATAAGCCCTTAGAAAGGGTGGGAGTGCTGCTTTCTAAAGCCCCAGTGATAAATTACTCTCAGGCTTTGAAATTCAATGGACTTTGCCCTGAAGGTTTTTGAAACTGCTTTTGTCCAGTGACCCCTGTTTACCTTCCACTTTCTCCCTATGACAGTGAGAACATGTAATCTATGACTGTTCCTTCTTTGTATATTGGAAGCAAATCACTTGTTCTTAGTTTCACAGGTCAATAGCCAGAGGAGAATTTTTTGCCTTAGAACAGATCATGCCTATAACTGATTTTGGTGAGATTTTATATTGTTTTTTCTTGTTATGGTATTTGTATTGTTGGTGAAATGGTTTAAGCCTTTGTGATATTGTAATGAAATTAAAGTATTTTTTGTATGGGAAGAACATGTCTTTTGGGAACCCAGGGGGTGAAATATGTAGGTTGGAAAGTGTTGTGTACCCTGGAAAAGCCATGTCCTTTAATCCTGATTCAATATTGTAGGGTGGAAACTTTTGATTAGATTTTTTTCCATGGAGATTGCCCTGCACAATTGTGGATGTGACTGTTTGATTAGATTTCTCCAATGGAGATGTGACATGCCTAAAAAGAGGATATCTATATAATGCATAGGAAGAACCTCCAGGATAACCTCCCAACTCTGAAATCTCTCAGCCACTGACACTTTATATTAGATGGAGATGTGACTGCTCATTCAAGATGGGTTGTGATTAGTTTGCTGGAGTCCTTTAAAAGGGAAGACATTTTGGAGAAAACACAGTTGCTTCAGAGCCAAAACAGAGAGAGACAGTGGGATATACAGGAAAAAAACACCTCTGGGGAAGCTATTTGAAACCAGAAGCCAAAGGACCAGTAAATGCCAGCCATGGACCTTCCCAGATCAGGCCTCTAGATGCCTTAGTTTGAACATTTTTATGGCCTTAGAACTGTAAACTTATAACTTAACAAATTCCTTTTATAAATTCCAACCCACTTCTGGTATTTTACATTTTCAGCAACATTAACAAACTAAAACAGTTTCCTTCAAAGCTTAACCTTCTTATCAGGAAAGATAAACATCCCATCTGTCTTCACTGAGCCTGCTGGAGCCTGCTTTTTGTCCTAGGCTTATACTTGCTGATTTACAGGAATGCAGATGCCCACTCTACTCCTTTTGAATTAGACCTCCTGGGTGCTCTATTGTATGACTTTATGCAGGTAATCCTTTGACCCAAGCCATTTCCATTGAATTGTTTCTTACACTGCCCCAGCATCTGCAAGCTACTTCATTGCCCTCAGGACAGACTATGGGAGAGCTCCCCTAGACTAGTTTCCTGGTTTAGTCTTTCAGATTTCTGCCAGATTGAGTGGCACTGACATACAGAAACCCAAGTATGCACATAGGGGTTACTCTACACCCTTTGAAATAAGGCCAGGGACCCACAATGGGAGCACAGGCTGCTCCATACCACTCTGTGGAGGGAGGAGAGGAAGGGCTAGCATGAGCACCATGAGCTTCACCTACTATTTTTCAGGCTGCTTTTTTCTTGATTTGGCATTTGCCCAGTTACTGAAATGCTTATTTGTTTTCGGAAATTTTAAGGAAGATAGCTCTGCCAATTTTTGCTAATTGTTCAAAGACGGTATGTTACCAGACAAAAGCCATGAATTCTTTTGCCCAATGAGCTCAATAACCAATTCCTGAAGCTGATCTAGATAAGACTAAGGTAAATCAGAAGACTGGGTAAAGAATGATATCCATATTTTAAAACTTCAACTTCTGTGTGAGACTAAAGGGAGAGATGTTTATTTGGGGCAAAATTTATATTTTGGGTAGTGCATTTCCTAATTTAACTTGTATGGCCAGTTTAGCTGAACACCATAAGTACATGGAATCTTGAATAGGGTATGAGATTTTGTTGGTTTGTCCAGGTTAGTGTGATGCCCCAATAAATCCCAGAGTGATTTGGACAGTGAATAAAGAAGTATTTGCAAAGTCCCCTTGGGGGAATGGGGAGAAAGCAGAAAATATTCCACTTCCCTATTTGGGGAATTCCTGATATTCTTGCAAGCAGTGGGGACAACCAAATCAATAGGCCAAGCCCTTGATCTTGGGGTTCACCCCTATGAAACTTATCCCTGCAAAGATAGGCTAAGCCTACTTAAAATTATGCCTAAGAGTCACCCCCAGAGAAACTCTTTTGTTGCTCAGATGTGGCCTCTCTCTCTCTCTAAGCTGACACAGCAAGTGAACTCACTGCCCTCCCCCACACTATGAGGGACATGACTCCCAGGGTTGTACATCTCCCTGGGAATGGGGGACAGAAATCTTGGGCTGAGCTGGGACCTGGCATCAAGGGATTGAGAAAACCTTCTTAACCAAAAGGGGGAAGAGAGAAATGAGACAAAATAAAGTGTCAGTGGCTGAGCGATTTCAGAGTTGGGAGGTTATCCTGGAGGTTTTTCCTATGCATTATATAGATATCCTCTTTTTAGTTTATGGTATACTGTAGTGGGTAGAGGGAAGTAACAAACTATAGAGTTCTGTTCCAGTAGCTTTGTTTCATGAAGATGATTGTATAATATAGCTTTTACAGCGTGACTGTGTGATTGTAAAAACCTTGTGTCTGATGCTTCTTTTATCTAGGGTATGACAGATGATCTCATTATTGAGCATGCCCAGATTGATTACATGCTTAGTCACAGAATGTATGTAAGAAAATGGTGGAATGAAGTGTAGGTGACTTATAGGTAAAAGTCAGAGCTACTGTGCATGTCATGTGGGCCCAGTTGGTTGGGCCAGTTTGGTTGGGTCCAGTCTTGGTTATCTAGATAACTTTGGACTTGGGTGGGTTAGTTCGAGACTGACCCAAGACCCTTTATTCATAACATTAGGGGCTGGATTTAGTGATTACAAGACTCTGAAGTTGAAAAACTGGGTAACTGGATACAAATGAAGGCTAGTCACAAGGTTTTTACAATCACAAGGGCAGAAGATAAGGGCTTTACAATCATTATCAGAGATCAAGGCAGCTGGGTTACAATTTAGAGATTTCAGCACTTTCCCTCTGTCTACTCCAATATATAGGAAAGCAAAATGGAACATCTCTGTAATGATTCAGTAATCAAAATCATCCCTTAAATCTTGATTTCTTGGTACAGTACTCTGTAGCACTATATGCTGTCATTTTGTTTGACTATAAGTCTGGCAGTTACATTTTAAATAATCCATAATGCTTCAGCTGTTGTGATTCCAGAGTATTGTATCTGAGAAATTAAGAATTAACAAATGATTATGATTACTGAATCATTATAGATTTTTTTCCCCTCTCTATATAATAGAATAGCCAAAAGTTAATACCTGTAATTACTGAAACTAGTCAATCCCTTGATGCTAAGTCTCAGCTCATTCTAGGATTTCTGTCCCACATTGCCAGGAAGGTCCACACCCCTGGGAGTTATGTCCCACATAGGCAGGGGGAGGGTAGTGAGATTGCTTGTTGTGTTGGCTGGAGAGAGCGGCCACATCTGAGCAACAAAAGAGGCTCTCTTGGGGGTGACTCTTAGGCCTAATTTTAAGTAGGCGTGACCTATCCTTTGTGGGGTTAAGTTTCATATGAACAAACCCCAAGACTGGGGGCTCAGCCTATAGCTTTGGTTGTCCATGCTGCTTGTGAGAATATCAAGAATTCAACTTGAGGAAGTTGAATTTCTCCCCGTTCTCACAATTCCCTGAAGGGGGCTTTGCAAATACTTTTCCACTCAGTGATCGAATCACTCTGGGATTCATCGGAGCATCACAATTTGAGTTAATTTTTGTTTAGGGTGTAAGGTAAGGGTCCTATTTCATTCTTCTGGCTATTGATATCCAGTTCTCCCATGCCCATTTATTGAAAAGACTACTTTATCCCATTTCAGTAGATTTGGGGGTCTTGTCAAAGATCAGTTTACCATAGATTTGGTGGTCTATTTCTGTACTCTTGATTCGATTCCATTGGTCAATGGTTTTATCTTTGTGCCAGTACCATGCTGTTTTTGACCACTATAGCTTTGTAATATGTTTTAAAGTCTGGTAGTGTGAGACCTCCCACTTCATTTTTCTTTCTCAAGATATTTTTAGCTGTTCAGAGCACCCTGCCCTTCCAAATAAATTTGGTTATTGATTTTTCTATTTCTGCAAACTAAATTGTTGGGATTGCATTGAATCTATAAGTCAATTTGGGTAGAATTGACATTTTAACTATGCTTAATCTTCCAGTTCAAGAACACAGTATGCCCTACTATTTATTTAGGTCTTCCATGATTTCTTTTAGCAATTTCTTGTAGTTTTCTGTGTAAAGGCCTTTTGTATCCTTAGTTAAATTTATTCCTAAATATTTTATTATTTTGGTTGCTATTGTAAATGGAACTTTTTTCTTGATTTCCTTCTCAGATTGCTTATCACTAATGTATAGAAACACTACTGATTTGGGGGCATTGATATTGTACCCTACTACTTTGCTGTACTCGTTTATTAGCTCAAGTATCTTTGCCGTAGATTTTTCAGGATTTTTGACATATAGTATCATGTTATCTGCAAACAGTGAGAGTTTTACTTTTTCCTTTGATATTTGGATGTCTTTTATTTCTTTTTCTTGTCTAATTGCTCTGGTTAGAACTTCCAGCACAATGTTGCATGACAATGGTGACAGTGGGCATCCTAGTCGTGTTCCTGATTTTAGAGGAAAAGCTTTCAGTCTTTTCCCGTTGAGGGTGCTGTTAGCTGTGGGCTTTTCATATATAATGTTGAGAAAATTCCTGGGTATTCCTATCCTTTGAAGTGTTTTAATACATTTGCAAATCCAGATGTTGTACCCCTCCCCCCAAGCTGAGCCATCCAACCCCAGCAACCCCTGAGTCTTTTTTGATGTGGACATTGGAGGGGAGATTATTGGTCAAATTGTCTTAGAATTGTTTGCAGATATTGTACCCCAAGCGGCAGAAAATTTTTGTGTGTTGTGTACAGGAGCAAAAGGGATTGGATCCACCACTAGGAAACCTGTCCATCAAAGGATGCCCTTTCCATAGAATTATTAGGAAATTCATGATTTAGGGTGGCAGCTTCTTAAATCAGAATGGAACAGGTGGAGAAAGTATTTATGGTGAAAATTTTGAAGATGAAAACTTCCATTAAAGCATGATCACAGGCTTTGTTGAGCATGACAAATGCAGGCTGCAATACAAATGGTTCTCAGTTCTTTATCACAACAGTTCCAACTTCTCATTTGGATGGGAAATATGGTATTTGGCCAAGTAGTTAAAGTACTGGAAAATGTAGACATGAAAGGTGAAAAAACTGCACAACTGTGTGTTATTGCAGAATGTAGAGAATGGAAGGAAGGGGATAATTGGGGAATATTCCCAAAAAATGGCTCCTGTGACAGTCATCCAGATTTCCTTGAGGATGCAAGATATAGATTTAAAAGATATAAATAAAATTTTATTAATAACAGAAGACTTTAAAAAAACATTGGAAATACTTTCTTCAAATCTCAGAACTGGGAGATGGCCATTAAAAAATAAGCAAAAGTTTTAAGATATGTGGAAAGTTCAAGGGCTGTTACTGAGAAATCAAATAGATCTAAGTTGCAACCTGTACCTTTAAGCTTTGTGTTGAATGTTGGTACTTGTAAATTGAAGATTGGCAGGGAGTAATTGACAAGTGTTTGGAGGCTCTTGAAATAGACCCATCAAATATGAAAGCACTGTACCACCAAGCTCAAGGATGGCAACAATTAAAAGAATTAAAAGTAAGTCCTGAAAGCTAGAGGGCCCAGCCTCTCCAGAACATCCATTAATTCCATTACCCTATTCCATATTATTGACAAACCCTCCCAATGTGAAAAAGTTAGAATGACCATAGCCCAACTATCCCTAAAGAATGGGATAGAAAGATCAAAAGTGATGGTAGAGCTATACAGAAAAGGTAGGGTTTAACAAATGAATACGATTACTGAATCATTAATTGATATTTTTTTAGTCTCCAGTATCTTAGAGCAGCTAGAACCTGCTCTAAGAACCTAAAATTGTTTAATTGTAACCCATACCAACTGAAATCTGTTCTACAACTAATTGTTGTGCTATGTTATTTTTCACAAAAAGGAAAAAAAGTGGACTGTGATGATAAAAAAAAATTATTATTCCTTCTAGCATCCTATATTCTGGAGTAGCAAGAAGAAAAACTGAGAGAATCATATGGTATCCCATGACAAACTCTGGGATCTGTCCTGTAACTGCTTGTTGAAGAGTGCTTTGAAAACTATTGCTTTTTTCTTTCTTTGCTTTGTATATATGTTGTACTATACAAAAAAAAGTTAAAAGAAATACACAAAAGATAAGCCTGGGACATTAAGAAAGCAAACTATCACAGACTAAGGGGCTTATGTCAAAAGGACACAAGAGCCAACCTGAAGTAATCACATTTGCCTAATATGGGACAATTCAGTCCTCTAAAAGAATTACTGCACTTGACTGATACATACCAAATATATGAAAATGCATGATCTTATAATAATATACAAAAAAATCTTTTTCATTGGTCATCATTGGAGGTTTCTATGGCATAACTCATTATTAAAGTTGATTATTAAAGTTGATTAATAAAGGGAAAGAATCAAGAGAAAAAAAAGAATATGATCAAGCACTGGCTGATCTTAAGAAAGCTCAGGACGGGCCACAGTGGCTCAGCAGGCAGAGTACTCGCCTGCCACGCTGGAGACCCAGCTTTGCTTCCCGCTGCTTGCCCATGTAAAAATAAATAAATAAATAAATAAATAAAGCTCAGGAGATAAAGCTATTCAGGCAGAATTGCTGAAAGTCAAACAAAAGATAAAGGCACAGAAAGATAAAGAGAAAGAAGCTTATGCAAAAATGTTTGCTTAATACAGTTTTTCTTAAATACTATGTATTCACTGTATAAAGACAATAAGAACACTTAAGGGCATCTCTCTATTACATTTGATCCCTAATGTATTTCTTTTGATGCTTGAGTTTCCCATAGTTTACAGTTTAGGAATACTGATAATCAGTTCCCACTTAATAAAAGTGTTTTGTTTTGTTTAAAAAAAAAGGATGTTGAATTTTGTCAGATGCCTTTTCTGCATCAATCGAGATGATCGTGTGGTTTGCATATCTGGAATAAATCCCAACTTGCTCATTGTGTATAATTCTTTTAATGTGCTGCTTTAAAATGTGGATTTGATTTGCAAGTATTTTGTTGAGGATTTTCGTATCTATATTCATTAAAGAAATCGGTCTGTAATTTTCTCTTCTGGCAGTATTTTTGTCTGACTTTGATATTAAGATGATGTTGGCTTCATAGAATGAGTTAGGTAGCTTTCCCTCCTCTTCAATTTTTTTGAAGAGTTTGAGCAGGATTTGTACTAATTCTTTTTGAATGCTTGGCAGAATTATATGGAAAGAAACAAACTGCAAAACAGTAAAATCATGGTATTTTATCTCCAAAACAATAACAGCATTAGTATATGTTAAAAAAAAAATTAAGAGGCATCAGCACCAAAATACTGATAATGATTACAAGGATGATTTTAGGATTGAATCACGTCCGTCACAAAAGGCATGTTCAGGTTCCATCCCTAGTCTTGCGGGTGTGAACCCATTTGTAAATAAGACCTTTGAAGATATTAGTTAGGAAGTGCACAAACTAAATGAAGACAGACCTTAATTCAACATGGCTAAAGTCCTTATAAGCAATGGTAATTGGATACGATAAAAGAAGCCACAAGGAGCAGCCAAAACCTGGAAGGCAAGGGAACCTGGATGAGAAAGAATACACCCCCTGTGCACTGCTATGTGACAGAAAAGCCAATGAACCCCAAAAACCGCCTGCCAGCCAGAAGAAACCTACCTTGGAGGAAGCAAACCTTATAGCTAGATGTCTAGCAAACAGTAAGCCAATAAATTCCTATTGTTAAGCGAACCCATTAGGTATCTTAGCAGCCAGGAATCTAAAACAGGTAGGATGAAGGACCTGGTGAAAGTCATAGATTTAACTCTCCAAATTCTGTTAGATTTAAACGCTGTTTAAAGAACGCTTATACTAATGCAATAAGGCAAAAAAATATGTGTTGATGGATTTTATGATCAGATCAGTAAAAACGCCACACGGGTTTTTTCACTACGCAACCAAAATTTCCACTGAGCACGACTTCAAGGCTGTCAATTCTAAAAGGCTGGCCACTTAACCTCCAACCGTCCGATTCCTTAATTAAGCATTACGAATCTTTCATCCAGAAATTTATTGAATGCCTTTGTAATCTATTTTTAGGCTGTAATCTTTATAGACAAAGTTAAGGAGAAGGACCAGCAAGTCTTATAAGTGATACAATTCATTGTTCTTAGGTGGCCACCTGGCGATCATGACTGCAACTCCTTGGGATAGACAAAAGATGACCTTCGAGTAGGAGCCTACAACCCGAGACCACAGAAACCCAAACTATCCCGCGACAAGAAAAAAGAAACGCACACAGCCCTGCCCAGTGGCGTGAGCTCCCAGGCTCTCCACGCCAATAAAGTCGCGCTAATTCGCCAATCTGCGGCGCCACTAGACAGAGGCGTGCTGCGTCGTGACGTCAAAACAAGATGGCTGCTCCCTGCAGACTCTAATTTTCTGTCTTCTCCTTTTTTGCCACCCCCCCCAACCCCCACCCAGCTCTTGTTCGGTTCAGACTCGTGCTGACTGGCTTTCTCCTACTATGTTCTCCTTTCGAGGCTGTGGTCTCCAGGTCGTGGCTTCTTTCACTAAACACTTCCCTTTGGTCCGGTTCAACGGTTACAGCGCGTCACCCTCTACTCCGCATTTCGACGTGGTAGTTATCGGCGGAGGACATGCCGGGACTGAGGCGGCCGCCGCAGCGGCTCGGTGCGGCTCCCGGACTCTGCTACTTACGCACCGCGTGGACACTATCGGTGAGGATCGCGGGTGATGTGGAGCCTGGTATAGGAGACGGGCTGCCGGTGTCTCCCCACTCCTTTTCCCCCGTCCGGTGCCTAACGTGGGTAACCTTTTTTCTCCGCCCAGGCTAGTAAGAGCCCCAGCTCCGGTGGTATTACCCTTAAGACTGTTTCGCAGGAAGCAGGCGGGCCCTAGTCAGAACTCTGGGTTAGTCTATTTTATAAACCACGGTTTGTGCTACTGCTGACATTAGTGGTAGAGGAGTACGGCACCTCGCAAAGAGGGAGAGTCTAGAATACTCACAAATAGCTTCTGAGTTCTTTCTGCCGTTTACTCAACTTCTTAGTTCTTTGCTGCCGTTTACTCTGCTGTCTTGTGGCTTTGGATAAAGAATGAATTAATGTTATTAGTAGTCGGTTATTAAATAACCACTACTTTTTCCCTCGAGATTTGATGGTGTCTTTCTGAAGAATGATTTTTACCTTTTTTCATATTCTGTATCTCTTCTAAGTATTTTTTCACCAGTTTTGTGATTTCAGACCCGACAGTTCTCGCAGTCTCTCGCCTATAAGGCTACTTTTGGATCACAGTAATTTAAAGCAAGACCACACAGGATAGATGCTAATTAAAATATCACCTTGTAAATTATGCATGTAAATATTATGGCCCTCCCGCCTTTTGTTTAGGAGTAAACAGTTATTGGAGTATTATTTTATAAAAATTGTAGTTCACATATTTGTATACTGAAATAACTTTTTAAATTACCGTTTAGCTCATGACCGCGGGGAATATACTCTGTTAAGAGTGATTTTACTGTGGTACGGGTAAGATTAACCGGGACCTTTCACTGCCCTCATTGTACATCTAAGTGTCTTTTACATTTTTTAAAAAATATTATTGAACTAAGGTAACCATTAAGTAGTATAAATAATGTAGTTCTTTCAGGGATAAAGAAATTCCCATCGGAACCCATGTTTTTCTACCAGCATAATATAATCTAGGTTTCCTGCTGGAGACAGATACATCTCAGAGTTACTTGTATAGTCATGATTGATCTTAGAGAATGACAGTTCTACCTTAAAATCAATCTTATTTTTAAAGATAATTTAGTATAGTAGAGCAAGGTGGGAGATTTTTGTGTGCTTTTTTTTTAATTCCTAATTGACTTCAGCAAAATAAGATAATTTTGGTGGGACAAAATTCCCTGGATGAGCCCGGGACCCGGCTTCAGGGGATTGAGAAAGTCTTCTAGACCAAAAGGGGAAAGAGAGAAATGAGATAAAATGTGTTGCTGAGCAATTCCAAACAGAATCGAGAGGTTATCCTGGACGTAATTTGTATATATTATATAGATGTCCCTTTTTAGTTTATGATGAATTGGAGTGGCTAGAGGGAAGTACCTGAAACTATTGAGCTGTGTTTCAGTAGCCTAGATTCTTGAAGATGATTATATAAAGATAAAACGTTCACATTGTGACTGTGTGATTGTGATAACCTCGTGTCTGATGCTCCTTATATCCGGGGTATGGACAGATGAGTAAAATATAGGAATGAAAAAATTAATAAGCAGACAAAGGATAAATTAATTGGGTAGATGGAAACACTAGTGGTCAATGAGAAGGAGGGGTAAGGTGTATGGTATATATGAGTTTTTTCTTTTTCTTTTTTTTTTTAATTTCTTTTTCTGGAGTGGTGCAAATGTTCCAAAAAATCATCATGGTGATGAATACACAACTATGTGATGATATTGTGAGGCATTGATTGTACACCATGTATAGACTGAATATGTGAAGATTTCTCAATTTAAAAAAGAGAAACAAAAAAATAAGATAGTTTTGGTTTAGAAGGTTGAAGTTCCCTAGGATTACAGAATGCAAGAACTGTCCTGTTGTGTTCAGTTATATTCATGAATATCTCCTCCTTTTGAATTCAGAGGTGGAAGTCTTTTATTTTATATTGACCTGTAAAATTATGGGTTTGGTGCGGGGGGAGGGGGGGGACAAGGCTCCAGGACTTGAATCCCGGGTGTCCTGCACAGCCTGCACTGAGCCACTGGTGCACTGCCCAAGTTTTTGACAGACTATTTTTTGCCTTTCAAGACAAAGAAAGGTTTTCTGGGCCTATTTATTCTATGTCATATAACCTGGGCTTTTCATGGAGGCAGTTCCTCATTAAAGAGATTGCCAGACATTCTGAAATCTAATCAAAGCTCCACTTTCTACCAGCTGTGTGAACTTGGATAGGGGACAAATTGTCTAAGTCTTCCTTTATGAAATAGAAGCAATAATAGTACCAACCTCATATAGTTGGTATAAAGTTTAAGTAAGATAACATATAAAAATCACCTAGAACAATGCCTGGCCCATATAAAGTGGCTGTTATTTTATCACAAACTTTTTGGCATGGTAAACTTAAATTTTTAGTAGAGTGAGATAGACACTTACACATTTCTACTACCACAGAAGTACTGGTGCTGCACATCATGTATTGGGCTCCACTTTAGAGCAGTAAGACAAATAGACTTTATTCTTTATGCCAGTTTAAAGGGAAGGTATCACATATAGTTTATACTTTCAAGGAATTTAAAAGTTAATTATTTCTTAGGCCTAAGAGTTACCCCCAGAGAACCTCTTTTATTGCTCAGATATGGCCTATCTCTCTGTCAGCCACCATAGCAAGCAAACTCACTGCTCTCCCCCTCTGTACATGGGACATGACTCCCAGGGGTGTAAACCTACCTGGCAACATGGGACAGAAATCCTAGAATGAGCTAGGACTCAATATCAAGGGATTGAGATATTTCTTGACCGAAAGGGGGATGAGAGAACTGAGACAAAATAAAGTGTCAGTGGCCAAGAGATTTCAAACAGAGTCGAGAGGTAATCCTGGAGGTTATTCTTACGTATTAAATATGTATCCCCTTTTTTCATATAAGGTGTATTAGAGAGACTAGAGGGAACTGCCTGAAACTGTAGAGCTGTGTTCGATTAACCATGTTTCTTGAAGATGAGTGTATGATGATATAGCTTTTGCAGTGTGACTATGTGATTGTGAAAACCTTGTGTCTAATGCTCCTTTTATCTACGGTATGGACAGATGAATAAAAAATATGGATTAAAAATAAATAAATACTGGTGTTTTTTTGTTTGTTTGTTTTTTGCATGGGCAGGCACCGGGAAACCAACTTGCATCTCCAGTATGGCAGACAAAAACTGCCTGCTGAGCCACCATAGCCTGCCCAAAAATAAATAAATAATAGGGGGAACAAATGTTAAAATATATTGGGTAGATGGAAATACTGGTCAATGAGAGGGAGAGGTAAGGAGTATGGTATGTATGAGTTTTTTTCCTTTTTATTTCTTTTTCTGGAGTGATGCAGATGTTCTAAGAAATAATCATGGTGAAGAATATACAATTATGTGATGATATTGTGAGCCATTGATTATACACCAAGAATGGAATGTTCATATGTTAAGAATGTTCATTGAGCTCTCTGCTGGCGCTCCCGCCGCCATCTAGCCCTCCTCTTCCTCTTTCTCCGCCGGAGGCGCTCCCGCTGCCATCTAGCCCTCTTCTTCCCCCTTCTATTCCCGGGCTCCTGCCACCATCTAGCCCTCCTCTTCCTCTTTCTCCGCCGGAGGCGCTCCCGCCGCCATCTAGCCCTCCTCTTCCTCTTTCTCCGCCGGCGCTCCTGCCGCCATCTAGCCCTCCTCTTCCTCTTTCTCCGCCGGCGCTCCCGCCGCCATCTAGCCCTCCTCTTCCCCCTTCTCCACCGGCACTCCCACTGCCATCTAGCCCTCCTCTTCCTCTTTCTACGCCAGAGGCGCTCCCACCGCCATCTAGCCCTCCTCTTCCCCCTTCTCCGCCGGCGCTCCAGCCGCCATCTAGCCCTCCTCTTCCCCCTTCTCTGCCAGCACTCCCGCCGCCATCTTGCCCTTCTCTTTCCCCTTCTGCTCCGGCGGCTCTCCATCCGCCATCTTATCCTTCCCTTTCTCCTCCTACTCCAGCGGCTCTCCAACCACCACCGTGCCCTCTTCTGCCTTCACCGGCTCCTCCGCCACCGTCCTCGACAGCTTTGCCATCCTCACCTTTTCTCCTCCAGAACAGCTACTAGGGGGGTAGAAACGATACAGAACAGCTCCCGGAGCCACGACAGAGATCAAAAAGACAGCGTACCCCATCCTGGAACGGCTGACTGACTGGGAGAACCCGCTCCGGTGAGATCGCCGACGGGTGCGGGCTTCCCCGGGCGGGGCGGCGAGCAGCCGGAGTTCCTCCCCTCCTCCTGCCCGGGCCAGCTGGCAGAATTGGGCAGGTGGTCCCCTCAACCCGCGGCGGCTGGCACCCCCACCACGCATGGCCCCCCGGACCAACTGAGAGAATTGGATTGGAAATCCCCGGGCCGCGGAGAACGGTGACCGGGGGGGTCCCTTCCAAACACGTGACTCCCCAGTCCGGCTGGGAACGGAGCACTCTCCCAGGCCATGGCAGCTGGCGCCCTCCCGCCAGGCTTGGCGCCCCGGGCCAACTAGGAAATTCGGACGGGTGCTCTCCCGGGCTGCGGCGGCTGGCGACCCTCCCCGCATTCAGACCCCGGGGCCAGCTGGCACTCTTCCAAGCCGCTTCGGCTGGTGAACCTCCCCCACAGTGAGAGTTTTCCAAAGATAAAGGACCCACAGCACCTTTTACTGGTGGGACCCGCAGACAAACGTGTGCCACGAGCGCCACCTACTGGGCAGGATAAGAAAAACAGAACCCAGAGATGTCACAGAAAAATCTTTCAACCTGTTGGATCCAACACCCAGGGAAATCTGACTAAATGCCCAGATGCCAGCAGAAGATAACGGATCACGCTCAGAAAATTGAAAATATGGCCCAGTCAAAGGAACAAACCAATAGTTCAAATGAGATACAGGAGCTGAGACAACTAATGCTGAATATACGAACAGAAATGGAAAACCTCTTCAAAAACGAAATCGATAAATTGAGGGAGGACATGAAGAAGACATGGGCTGAACAAAAAGAAGAAATAGAAAAACTGAAAAAACAAATCACAGAACTTATGGAAGTGAAGGATAAAGTAGAAAAGATGGAAGAAACAATGGATACCTACAATGATAGATTTAAAGAGACAGAAGATAGAATTATTAATTTGGAGGATGGAACATCTGAATTCCAAAAAGAAACAGAAACTATCGGGAAAAGAATGGAAAAATTTGAACAGGGTATCAGGGAACTCAAGGACAATATGAAGCGCACAAATATACGTGTTGTGGGTGTCCCAGAAGGAGAAGAGAAAGGAAAAGGAGGAGAAAAACTAATGGAAGAAATTATCACTGAAAATTTCCCAACTCTTATGAAAGACCTAAAATTACAGATCCAAGAAGTGCAGTGCACCCCAAAGAGAATAGACCCAAATAGGTGTTCTCCAAGACACTTACTAGTTAGAATGTCAGAGGTCAAAGAGAAAGAGAGGATCTTGAAAGCAGGAAGAGAAAAACAATGCATCACATACAAGGGAAACCCAATAAGACTTTGTGTAGATTTCTCAGCAGAAACCATGGAAGCTAGAAGACAGTGGGATGATACATTTAAATCACTAAAAGAGAAAAACTGCCAACCAAGACTCCTATATCCAGCAAAATTGTCCTTCAAAAATGAGGGAGAAATTAAAACATTCTCAGACAAAAAGTCACTGAGAGAATTTGTGACCAAGAGACCAGCTCTGCAAGAAATACTAAAGGGGGCACTAGAGTCAGATACGAAAAGACAGGAGAGAGAGGTATGGAGAAGAGTGTAGAAAGAAGGAAAGTCACGTATGATATATATAATACAAAAGGCAAAATGGTAGAGGAAAGTATTACCCAAACAGTAATAACACCAAATGTTAATGGACTGAATTCCCCAATCAAAAGACATAGACTGGCAGAATGGATTAAAAAACAGGATCCTTCTATATGCTGTCTACAGGAAACACATCTTAGACCCAAAGATAAACATAGGTTGAAAGTGAAAGGTTGGGAAAAGATATTTCATGCAAATAACAACCAGAAAAGAGCAGGAGTGGCTATACTAATATCCAACAAATTAGACTTCAAATGTAAAACAGTTAAAAGAGGCAAAGAAGGACACTATCTACTAATAAAAGGAACAATTAAACAAGAAGACATAACAATCATAAATATTTACGCACCGAACCAAAATGCCCCAAAATACGTGAGGAATACACTGCAAACACTGAAAAGGGAAATAGACACATATACCATAATAGTTGGAGACTTCAATTCACCACTCTCATCAATGGACAGAACATCTAGACAGAGGATCAATAAAGAAATAGAGAATCTGAATATTACTATAAATGAGATTGACTTAACAGGCATTTATAGGACATTACATCCCACAACAGCAGGATACACCTTTTTTCTCAAGTGCTCATGGATCATTCTCAAAGATAGACCATATGCTGGGTCACAAAGCAAGTCTTAACAAATTTAAAAAGATTGAAATCATACACAACACTTTCTCGGATCATAAAGGAACGAAGTTGGAAATCAATAATACGCGGAGTGCCAGAAAATTCACAAATACTTGGAGGCTCAACAACACACTCCTAAACAACGAGTGGGTCAAAGAAGAAATTGCAAGAGAAATTAGTAAATACCTAGAGGCGAATGAAAACGAAAACACAACATATCAAAACTTATGGGACGCAGCAAAGGCAGTGCTAAGAGGGAAATTTATTGCCCTAAATGCCTATATCAGAAAAGAAGAAAAGGCAAAAATGCAGGAATTAACTGTCCACTTGGAAGAACTGGAGAAAGAACAGCAAACTAATCCCAAAGCAAGCAAAAGGAAAGAAATAACAAAGATTAGAGCAGAAATAAATTAAATTGAAAACATGAAAACAATAGAGAAAATCAATAAGACCAGAAGTTGGTTCTATGAGAAAATCAATAAGATTGATGGGCCCTTAGCAAGATTGACAAAAAGAAGAAGAGAGAGGATGCAAATAAATAAGATCAGAAATGGAAGAGGAGACATAACCACTGACCTCACAGAAATAAAGGAGGTAATAACAGGATACTATGAACAACTTTACGCTAATAAATACAACAATTTAGATGAAATGGACGGGTTCCTGGAAAGACATGAACAACCAACTTTGACTCAAGAAGAAATAGATGACCTCAACAAACCAATCACAAGTAAAGAAATTGAATTAGTCATTCAAAAGCTTCCTAAAAAGAAAAGTCCAGGACCAGACAGCTTCACATGTGAATTCTATCAAACATTCCAGAAAGAATTAGTACCAACTCTTCTCAAACTCTTCAAAAAAATCGAAGTGGAGGGAAAACTACCTAATTCATTCTATGAAGCCAACATACCCTCATACCAAAACCAGGCAAAAATCCTCAACAAAATTCTAGCAAATCGAATCCAGCAACACATTAAAAGAATTATACATCATGACCAAGTAGGATTCATCCCAGGTATGCAAGGATGGTTCAGCATAAGAAAATCAATTAATGTAATACACCATATCAACAAATCAAAGCAGAAAAATCACATGATCATCTCAATTGATGCAGAGAAGGCATTTGACAAGATTCAACGTCCTTTCCTGTTGAAAACACTTCAAAAGATAGGAATACAAGGGAACTTCCTTAAAATGATAGAGGGGATATATGAAAAACCCACAGCTAATATCATCCTCAATGGGGAAAAACTTAAAACTTTCCCCCTAAGATCAGGAACAAGACAAGGATGCCCACTATCACCACTATTATTCAACATTGTGTTGGAGGTACTAGCCAGAGCAATTAGACAAGAAAAAGAAATACAAGGCAACAAAATTAGAAAGGAAGAAGTAAAGCTATCACTGTTTGCAAACGATATAATACTATACGTCGAAAACCCGGAAAAATCCACAACAAAACTACTAGAGCTAATAAATGAGTACAGCAAAGTAGCAGGTTACAAGATCAACATTCAAAAATCTCTAGCATTTCTATACACTAGTAATGAACAAGCTGAGGGGGAAATCAAGAAACGAATCCCATTTACAATTGCAACTAAAAGAATAAAATACCTAGGAATAAATTTAACTAAAGAGACAAAAAACCTATATAAAGAAAACCACAAAACACTGTTAAAAGAAATCACAGAAGACCTAAATAGATGGAAGGGCATACCGTGTTCATGGATTGGAAGACTAAATATAGTTAAGATGTCAATCCTACCTAAATTGATTTACAGATTCAATGCAATACCAATCAAAATCCCAACAACTTATTTTTCAGAAATAGAAAAACCAATAAGCAAATTTATCTGGAAGGGCATGGTGCCCCGAATTGCTAAAAACATCTTGAGGGAAAAAAATGAAGCTGGAGGTCTCGCACTGCCTGACTTTAAGGCATATTATGAAGCCACAGTGGTCAAAACAGCATGGTGTTGGCATAAAGATAGATATATCGACCAATGGAATTGAATAGAATGCTCAGATATAGACCCTCTCATCTATGGACATTTGATCTTTGATAAGGCAGTCAAGCCAACTCACCTGGGACAGAACAGTCTCTTCAATAAATGGTGCCTAGAGAACTGGTGATCCATATGCAAAAGAATGAAAGAAGACCCATATCTCACACCCTATACAAAAGTTAACTCAAAATAGATCAAAGATCTAAACATTAGGTCTAAGACCATAAAACAGTTAGAGGAAATGTTGGGAGATATCTTATGAAACTTACAGTTGGAGGTGGTTTTATGGACCTTAAACCTAAAGCAAGAGCACTGAAGAAGGAAATAAATAAATGGGAGCTCCTCAAAATTAAACACTTTTGTGCATCAAAGAACTTCATCAAGAAAGTAGAAAGACATAGCTGCCCTTCGTTTAAAGGTCAGCATCACTAACAGACCATGAGGTTGTCTTAGCTAAATCATGGTTGCTTACAGCCTGAGAAAATAAAGCCCAGTATCTGTGCATTTAAGATAGTCTTTGATGGGAGACAATATTTGGAAATGACATATCAGATAAAGGTCTAGTATCCAGAATTTATAAAGAGATTGTTCAACTCAACAACAAAATGACAGCCAACCCAATTACAAAATGGGAAAAAGACTTGAACAGACACCTACCAGAAGAGGAAATACAAATGGCCAAAAGGCACATGAAGAGATGCTCAATGTCCCTGGCCATTAGAGAAATGCAAATCAAAACCACAATGAGATATCATCTCACACCCACCAGAATGGCCATTATCAACAAAACAGAAAATGACAAGTGCTGGAGAGGATGCGGAGAAAGAGGCACACTTATCCACTGTTGGTGGGAATGTCAAATGGTGCAACCACTGTGGAAGGCAGTTTGGCAGTTCCTCAAAAAGCTGAATATAGAATTGCCATACGACCCAGCAATACCATTGCTGGGTATCTACTCAAAGGACTTAAGGGCAAAGACACAAACGGACATTTGCACACCAATGTTTATAGCAGCGTTATTTACAATTGCAAAGAGATGGAAACAGCCAAAATGTCCATCAACAGACGAGTGGCTAAACAAACTGTGGTATATACATACGATGGAATATTATGCAGCTTTAAGACAGGATAAACTTATGAAGCATGTAATAACATGGATGGACCTAGAGAACATTATGCTGAGTGAGTCTAGCCAAAAACTAAAGGACAAATACTGTATGGTCCCACTGATGTGAACGGACATTAGAGAATAAGCTTGGAATATGTCATTGGTAACAGAGTCCAGCAGGAGTTATAAACAGGGTAAGATAATGGGTAATTGGAGCTGAAGGGATACAGACTGTGCAACAGGACTAGATACAAAAACTCAAAAATGGACAGCACAATAATACCTAATTGTAAAGTAATCATGTTAAAACACTGAATGAAGCTCCATCTGAGCTATAGGTTTTTTTTTTTTTTACTATTATTACTTTTATTTTTTTTTCCCCTATATTAACATTCTATATCTTTTTCTGTTGTGTTGCTAGTTCTTCTAAACTGATGCAAATGTACTAAGAAACGATGATCATGCATCTATGTGATGACGTTAAGAATTACTGATTGCATATGTAGAATGGTATGATTTCTAAATGTTGGGTTAATTTCTTTTTTTCCGTTAATTCATAAAAAAAAATGTTCAGTGATTTTTAAATGTTGTGTTAATTTTTTTAATTAATAAAAAAAAGAATGTTCATGTTTGTATGTTGTTTTGTCAATAGAAATTTTTTTTTAATTAATTATTTCTATAAATAAGAGCAAAATAAAACAGCAGATGGCATATATGAAAGACTATAATTGATTTAACAGTGAACAGTGCCAAGAAAATTTCTTTGGTAAGGTTTCATGAGGTAAAGATTCCAAAACAATTATGAAAAAGATTCAAAAGAAATTGTAACAATGGTTTTTGTCTTCCAGGATGCCCTTGATAACTCTTGCATTCATTGAAACTTTGGGAATTTCTTTTTAATGTATGTTTCAAGTATTTTATTTTTATCATATGAGATGATTCTAGTCACCTAGATAGATAATTCCTTATTAAAAACTTGCTATGTGGGTCTATGGGTGGTTCTGTAGTAGAATGTTCGCCTGCCATGTGGGAGACCTGGGTTCAATTCCTGGCCATAACACAACCACTCCCACTCTCTTCCCCCCCCCCCAAAAAAAAACAAGCAAGCAAACAAAGAAACCCACAACACTATGTGCAGGGTACCCATAAATTTATTTCTGTGTTTTTGTTTGTTCTCTTTAGGTCAGATGTCCTGTAATCCTTCCTTTGGGGGCATCGGAAAGGGGCATTTAATGAGGGAAGTAGATGCCTTGGATGGATTGTGTTCTCGCATCTGTGACCAGTCTGGTATACATTACAAAGTATTAAACAGACGTAAGGGACCGGCTGTGTGGGGTCTGAGAGCTCAAATTGATAGGAAACTTTATAAGCACAATATGCAGGTAAGACTAGGGCATGACAGAAAAGATTGTAGTGATTGTTTAAATGCTATTTTTCACCTTAAATTCTTTTTTATTGTTAGAAAGAAATCCTCAATACACCACTGCTTGCTGTTCAGGAGGGAGCTGTAGAAGATCTTATCCTTACAGACCCAGAGCCTGAACACACTGGGAAATGTCGTGTCAGTGGCGTTGTTTTGAGTATGTACTATTTTCAGATGATAATAACACTGTCTCAAACTCCATTGGAGAAATTTTAGACCAAGGTCGGAAGATATTTTGCTTGTTCCTGGAAATTACTGTTTTTTTCTTCCTGCATGAGAAAAAGTATAAATAATCATGTTTCACTTTTTCATTTTGACTTCTGTGAAGCTCAATCAATTTCTCAGCTCAACTGTACCATCTTAGAGAAAGACCTTATGTATAGCCTGCGTATTTATGTCTTTTTTCCCCCTGGTCTTGAGTATTTTCTTCTGTTATCTCTCCATGTTCTCTTTTCTGCATCTCCTTATGCTTTCTGGATTGATTTCTAGGTTTCTTCTGTTTTTACTTTTTTTTTCATTTTAGTATACATTCTCAGAAGATTACCTCAACTTTATTGTCCAAATCTTTCTAATGAATTTTTTTCTATTTTTTTTTCATAACATCTTTTTCTTGGTAAGACTATCCTTTTGTGTCTGGCTTATTTCATTCAACATGATATTTCAGATTCATCCTTATAGCATTTATATCAAAGCTTCATTCCTTTTTGTGTGTCTGTAAAATATACATAACATAAAAACCATTTAAGCCATTTTTAAGTGTTCAATTAGTAATATTAAGTAGATTGACAATGTTGGTAACTTTTTTTTTCACGTGGGCAGGCACCGGGAATCGAACCCCGGTCCTCAGGCACGGCAGGCAAGCGTTCTTGCCTGCTGAGCCACCGTGGCCCGCCCCATTGTTGGTAACTTTTATCACCATCTATTTCCAGAGCATTTTGTCATCCTCAGCAGAAACTTGTGCCCTTTAAGGAATAACTCGCTATTCCCTGCTCTTCTCAACCCCTGTTAACCATTTCTCTGCTTTCTGTCTCTATGAAATTTGCTTATTCTAAGTAATTCATATAAGAGAAACCATATAGTATTTGTGGTTTTGTATCTGGCTTGTTTCACTCAACATGCTATCTTTAAGATTGTTCCATTGTAGTGTATATCAGCACTTCATTTTTTCTTGACTGAATCTTCATTCCTTTTTATGGCTGAATAACGTTCCATTGTATGTGTATACCACAATTTGTTTATCCATTTATCTGTTGATGTACATTTGTATTGTTTTTACCTCTTGGCTGTTGCGAATAAATGTTCCTATGCACACGGGTATACAAGTATGTTTCAGTCCCTGCTTTCACTTCTTTCGTTTAAATACCTTAGAGTGGAATTGCCATGTCATATGGTGATTCTTTGTTTAAATTTTTGAGGAACTGCCACACCGTTTTCCACAGCAGCTGCCCCGGTTTACATTCCCACCAGCAGTGTAGATGTTGAGTTCCAATTTCTCCACATCCTTGCCAACACTTGCCATTCTCCTTTTAGCTTTCTTTTTTTTTTTCTATAATAGCTATCCTAGTTGGGTGAAATGGTATCTCATATGGTTATGATTTGTATTTCCCTAATAACTAATGATGTTGAGGATTACTTTTTTTTTAATGGGGAACATGTATACATGGTAAAAACTTTGAAGGATACAAAAAAGGTTGTAGAGTAAAAAGGTAGTCTCTCTTCTACCTGTTTATGTGGTCTTTCTATCTCTACATGTATACATATCTTCATGCATAGGAATATATATTGATTTTTTTTGTACAAAAATGGTAGCATTTCTTTTTCATTTAGTCTGTTTGCTTTTTTAAAATTCTTTTGTTCTGTATATATAATTAGAGAAGTTGTAGGTTTACAAAAAATACAGTTCCTATGTTCCTCTACCCTATTATTAATACTTTGGATTAGTGTGATACATTTGTTATAATTGATGAAAGAATATTATAACAGTCCATAGTTTACATTAGGGGTACTTGTTGTTGTTATACTGTCCTATGTTTGTTTTTTCAATTTTTCTTTTAGTAACATGCATAATCTAAAATTTTCCTTGTAACCACATTCAAATCTATAATTCACTGGTGTTAATTTCATTTACAACATAGTGCTACTGTCATAATTATCCATTATCAAAACTTTTCCATCATCCCAAATAGAAACGCTTTACAATTTAAGCATTAACTCTCCATTTCCTACTCCTACCCTTGCCCCTCATAACCTTTATAGTTTCTGACTATGAATTTGCTTATTCTGATTATTTCATAATAGTGATCTCATACAATATTTGTCCTTTTATGTCTGGCTTATTTCACTCAGCATGAGGTCTGATGATTCTTTTTTTTTTTTAACGTGTGTTTTGTTCTGGTGGTTACCTTAATAACTATGAATATTAAGGTATATAATATGCTTAATCTTCTCTTCAGTCAATGTTCATTGACTTCCCTCTGAACAATGACTAAATTTGTTTTACTTTCATTTCCTTTTCTTGCCTTTACCTCCTCTGTCCAGATTTAATGATTATATTATTTTTATCAGTATAAGCCTTTATACCTTTAAATTATACTTCTGTGACTTAATTTACTGTCTTTAAATGTTCTTTCTTGAACCATATATATATATATATATATATATATATAATTATATATATATTTGTGTGTGTGTGTGTGTGTGTGTGTGCGCTTTATGGTGAGGATCACATTTCATTCTTTTTCCATGTTAGTATCCCAGTATTACAGCACAATTTGTTGATTTGAGGGGAGGGGGGATGCATGGGGCAGAAATTGAACCTGGTCTCCTGTTTGGCATGTGAGAATTCTACCACTAAACTACCCTTGCACCCCACCCCAATATATATTTTATAGGCCAGCAATGCAATTTAAAATGTATTGTTTTATGCAGTTGTTTTTAATAAGTTGAGAGAAGAAGGGAGAAATGTGTAATTATACTGTCTTTTTTTTAAATTTACAGGCATGTTTGTAAATTTTAAAAAAGGTTTAGCGTACACGATGTCATAATAATGGGAACCACAGCATCTATTTATTAAGAGGTAGCTAGGGAGTTTCCTGAAACCCTGAAGAAATTGATTGAAGACATTCTCTGGTATGAAAAGGGGCAGACAAAAAATTTTATGTGAATTTCTAGATTGCTGAGGCACCATGCCCCTAACACCTAACCCCTGTAATGTGAAAGGGATAACTGTATATCCAAGAGAAATGAGAACATATGTCCACACAGAAACCTATACATGAATGTTTATAGCAGCATTATTCATAATAGCCAAAAGGTGGAAACAATGCAAATGTCCATCTACGTGTGTGTGAACACACACACATACACACACACAATGGAATATTACTGAGCTGTAAAAAGGAGCAAAGCACTAGGGTGCATGGGTAGCTCAGTGGTTAGAATGCCCACTTCTCACACAGGAGACCCGGGTTTGATTTCCAGACCAGGCATCTGCCCCCCAAAAAAGGAACAACTGAACCTGGGTCTCCGACACGGCAGGTGAGAACTCTGCTTGCTGAACCACCATAGCCCTGGAGTGTTCTATGGGGTGAAGAGAAAGTTTTGAAATTAGAGAGAGCTGGTGGTTGCTCTGTGCCTTACCCCACTGTCCAGTGTGATTAACATCACTGAATTTGGAATCCTTCAGGTTTAAATTCTTTGAAGAGTAAGCTTCTATTTTCTTGTAAGGTAGATCTGTCTAGGAACAGAACCTTTTTTATATAGATTTCAACCATTTCTGTTTATTTTCAGCTCCAAGCTTCATTCCTCCATCCTTCATTCCTATTACCTCCAATTTCTGAGCCTTTGCAGAGCAAGTTAGTTCATTATGTTTGATATTTTCTTTCCAGTTATAGCCATCTCCTCTTTGCTAGTTACCACGCTTCTAACTACTTTCTGTCTTCCAAAAATATATTGAAATTTCTCATCTTTTGACAATTCCTTCAAATTATTTGTCCTTTAGATTTATTCCTTCTTTATTCCCTTATTTCATTTTCTTGGAATTTCAGCTGGGAGAAGAAATCATTTCAGGTACTCTGCTGTATTTAACCAGAAGTCTAAAATTACAACTTTAAAAATTAACCAAGGGTGCAAAGGTAGTTCAGTAGTAGAATTCTCACTTTGCCATGCAGGAGACCTGAGTTCAATTCCCGGCCTATGCACTTCCCAAACGAACAAACAGACAAAAATCCAGCCAAACAAAAATTCAACAAATGGTGCTGCAATAGTGGAAGACTCACATGGAAAAAGAATGAATGTGACTCCACCATACAGCATGCAAAAAAAAAAATTAACCAAGATCATGTTTCATCAATTGTAACAAAGGTAGCACACTAATGCAGAATGTTAGTAATAGGGAAAACTGTGTGTGACAGTATCTGTGATTAACTGTATAAATATAAAAAAGTTGTTTCATGAACTAAAACAAATGTATGATACTATTACAAAGAATTAATAATAGCAGGCATGGGGGGGAAAATGTACCTATTGCAAACTATGGACTATAGTTAACCGTAATATTTTAATACTCTTTCATCAGCAGTAACAAAGTACAGCATCAATACTGTGGGTTAAAAATGGGTAGGGGATAAGGTTTATGGGAGGATTTGGGTTTTTTTTTTATTTTTATTTCTTTTCTGTGGTAATAAAATGTTCTACAATTGATCATGGGGATGTATGCACAACTATGTGATACTGTGAACCAGTGATTGTATCCTTTAGATGCTTTGTATGGTGTGTGAATATATGTCAATAAAATTGGAAAAAAAAAAAGCGTGTGAGAGGGGCATATATTAGAACTCTGTACTTTCTGCGTGATTTTTCTGTAAACGTTCAACTTGTCTAATTAAAAAAATGAGAAAAAGTTGACCAAGGCTAACTTTTTAGTGCTGAAATTATTTCCAGAACCTGTGAATTGGTGATAACACATTGTGTTCTCCTTACCACATTTCTTAGGTTCTTGATATTGATGATGAAGCCTTTTTACTCATTTAAAATTCTTTGTCAAGTTCTAAAGACTAAAAGTTTTGCTGTAGTTCGGTTAGCAGCCCATGTACCCCCACCTCCAAAAAAAAAAAAAAGTTTTGTGGTAGTTCTAATATAAAATAGTCACATTCCAATTGGTCCATGGTAACCATTAGAGCATAGTGTTGATTTTACTCTTTTTCCTGTCATTTAGTGGATGGAAGCACAGTATATGCAGAGAGTGTGATTCTGACTACTGGGACGTTTCTGAGAGGCATGGTCGTAATTGGATTGGAGATGCAACCAGCAGGACGTTTAGGGGATCAGCCTTCTATAGGATTGGCTCAGACTTTGGAGAAGTTGGGGTTTGTAGTGGGAAGGTTGAAGACTGGAACACCACCCCGAATTGCCAAAGAATCCATTAATTTCAGCATTCTAAATAAGCAGACACCAGATAACCCGTCTATTCCGTTTAGCTTTATCAATGAAGCAGTGTGGATTAAGGTAAGGTAATTTATGAAAAACTGGCTTTATAACTGATATTAGCTATTCACAGCAGAAGATAGCCTATCCCTCCCTCCTTTCTCACTTCCTCCCCTCCTTCCCTTCTTTCCTCAGCATTTCCCTAATTGTTTAGGTTACAAAAAAGGATTAACAAAAAAACGTGTGGCCAATTGTGTTTCTCCATAAATTCTTAAACTTCATTACTTTCTATAACTGTTTTTTTAAGATATAGGGATTTTTTTTTACTCATAACTAGTATGGTAAAAAATTGTTAACAACTTAAAAAGTTTAATGACATAGCACTAGATAAGTAAATAATCTAGATCATATAACCATTAAAATATTCATGTTTTCAGAAACATTTAATGACTTGAAGGAAATCTGCTTATGATATATATCTGCAAATTATAAAATATTGTTTAGTATATTCTCAACAAAAATGTTTTTTATATATATATAATTTTCTTTTTCTTTTCCCACACTGAAAGCAAGAGGTATAATAATTTTGTAGGTTTTTCTTCTATGTGACTATTTTTTTAATTAAACTTTTGAAAGAATATCAGACCCTTAGAAAAGTTACATGACTATTACAATAAACTCTTATAAACCCTTGACTGATATTCACCCGTTGTTAAAATTTTACCATATTCATCTCTTTCTATGCATTGGTATAGACATAGATATATGTCTCTAGTGTATACATTTTTTTTCTGAAACATTTGAGATCATGACCCTTTATCCCTAAGTACTTCAACCAATATCTCAATTTTAGCACAAAGACATCCTCCTTCATAACCTAACCTAAGTAAAGTGATCAAATTCAAGGAATTTAACATTGATACAATACTATTATTTAATATAAAGTCCATAGTCAGATTTTGCTTATTGTCCCAGTATTGTCCTTTATATCAGCTTTTTTTCTCAATGTAGAATGGTATACTCATAAATAATTGTCATTTCTATTTAATCTTTTGTGTGTACAGTTCCTCAGCTTTTGTCTTTCATGATACGATATTTTTTAAGGATACAGGTCATTTTGCCTATGAATTAAAAAATTTACTTTTGTATATTTAGAATTAATGACTAATAATTGAAGGTCCTAGTTTCTGGTGACTATTCCCTTGATGAGTGGCTTCAAATACTCATTTATTTTGAGCAAATCACTTTTATATTTCTGCTTTGGAAAAATGCAAATTGTGATGATGCTTCCTAATTGTGTATATATTTTTAACTTTTTATTATAAATTTTCAAGGTTACACAAAGTAAAGAAAACATTCTAATTGAACTCCCATGTATCTTGTCATCCAGCTTAAATAAGTAACATCAGTTTGGCGTTCTTGTTGGTGTTTAAAGCAACAATCCCAAACATCACATCATTTCACTTATATATTTGATATATATATCTTTAACAGATAAGAACTTTTAAAAACCAGAAGACTAGTATCACACCCGACAACATATGATTTCTTAATATCATCTAATACGCAGCACTCAATTTTCCCTAAATGTCTCAAAAATATTTTTTTGCAATTGTTTTATTTAAACCAGGAACCAAATAAGGTCCACACATTGAATTGGATGATATGTCTTTCTCTCTTTTAATCTTTAACAGTTCCCGTCTTTTTTTCTTAACCTTCATATGTAGAAGAAATTGAGCCATTTGTTCTCTGGAGTTTCCCATGTCCTGGATTTGTCTCATTGCAGCCTGTGATAACCTGTTTTTTTTTTTTCAAAGCACAGCCCAACAATTAGTTGTAGAATGGATTTCAGAGTTTGGTATGGTCTATAATTCACATGTGATGTTTTGAAAATGTTCTTCTGTGCTCTATATTTCCTGTAAACTGGTAGATAGATCTAGAAGCTTACTTAGATTTAGGTTCATTTCAGAGGGTTGTTTATTTGGTTTTTGGCAAGAAGATGTCATAAGTAGTGTTGGGTATTATGTATAGATTTAATGTCTGTGTAAGTAAGTGAATACCATGTGTGGAATTTATTTGAATAAAAGGCATACTTGCAGAGAAGCAAAGCAGTAGTGTAACTAGTGACTTTTTTTTAGCCGGAAGATCAGCTGCCCTGTTACTTGACTCATACCAATCCTACAGTGGATAAGATTGTCCTTGAGAACCTTCACCTTAATAGTCATATTAAGGAAACTACAAGAGGACCCAGGTACAGGCAACATATCAATGTTCAGCTCCTTTAAGGAATAATCTCAACCATTTTTTGTTTGTTTGCTTCACTCAGTTTTTTTATTTCAATGCCTTGTTCTAGATACTGTCCCTCCATTGAATCGAAGGTTTTGCGTTTTCCAAATCGTGTACATCAGGTTTGGTTGGAACCTGAAGGAATGGATTCTAACCTTATCTACCCCCAAGGATTATCTGTGACACTACCTGCTGAGTTACAGGAGAAAATGATCACATGCATCAGGGGTTTGGAGAAAGCCAAGATCATTCAGCCAGGTAAAGAGGGTCATAGCTGCCCTTCATTTAAAGGTCAGCATCACTAACAGACCATGAGGTTGTCTTAGCTAAATCATGGTTGCTTACAGCCTGAGAAAATAAAGCCCAGTATCTGTGCATTTAAGATAGTCTTTGTTTTGGAAGTGCATTTAATGGTAATTTTTGCATCTCTACCCTGAGACAAGTCCAGCTATTTTTACTTATATCATTTGTTTTTTGGTCAGGCTATGGTGTTCAGTATGATTACTTTGACCCCCGTCAGATTACTCCTTCCCTTGAGACTCATTTGGTTCAACGGCTCTTCTTTGCTGGACAGATAAATGGCACCACTGGTTATGAAGAAGCTGCAGCTCAGGTAAGACTCTGTTTACATATAACTGTAAACAGAAGGGGACTGTTTAACTGGTGTTCTGTCTAATGGCATCTGTTAAGTTATTTATATAGATGCAATTAGATAAAATTCATAACTGTAACAGAAGACTTTCTATTTCAGAGATGTCTATTGTATATGCTAAAACTTAAAAAACACTTGTGGAGATGGAGATGGCTATTGTATATACTAGAACTTAAAAAACACTTGTGGCTTTATTACTGTTTCCTGAGCTCCTAGATCTGAAATAATATTTTGATTAGATTTAGTGTATTACATCTAAAGTTAAAAGGAAATTTAGTTAATTTTAAAGTAACTTTGTTAAGAATTATATTATCCCCTAGAAGCAGAAAGGTATTATATTATTTTTACTGGTGAATGTGAAAAGGCAAAAAGACCCACTAGTGAGTGGGTTGAAAAAAAAATTAAGGCCCACCTTGGATTATCAGGAATATTAGATATTTCTGAAAACAATGAGTCATAGCATTCTAAAGATGTGTGTTATCCATATTCTATTTCTGAACATGGATCACCTTTTCTACCTTTGTTACATGTGTTAAGATGCCTGCTTTCTTACCGTCCTATGCTGTCTTTCCCAGATAGTGTTCTGAATAGGATAGTTCTTTTTTCAATTCATAATGGCCTTTTAAACATTTCAGTCCTCTTGTAGGGTGTGATAGCTGGAATCAATGCCAGTCTTCGGGTCAGTTGCAAGCCCCCTTTTGTCGTTAGCCGAACAGAAGGCTACATAGGCGTCTTGATTGATGATCTTACCACACTGGGCACCAATGAACCATACCGCATGTTTACCAGCCGAGTGGAGTTCCGTTTGTCACTGCGCCCTGATAATGCTGACAGCAGGCTCACACTCCGAGGTAACTCTCTCTTCACTGAGTCTTACAATCTGGTTTACCCTTCCTTAAAATCTCTCTCATTAAAAAAAAAATCTCTCCCATTATATTCTCTGTCTTTCTCTTCTAGGGTATAAGGAAGCTGGCTGTGTGTCCCAGCAGCGCTATAAAAGAGCTTCTTGGATGAAGTCTTCTTTAGAAGAAGGCATTTCTGTGCTGAAATCCATTGAGTTTTTAAGCTCTAAATGGAAAAATTTAATCCCAGAGGCTTCTATAAGTATTGGTAAAAGTCTCCCTCTCAGGTATGCATTTAATATAGACCCTTTTCACTTTTTACAGGAAAATGTGATCATTTCAGAGAGACATTACCTATAGACTCCCCACCTACACATTTTAAATGAATGTAGTGTTCTTTTGGCTTCTTTTAAAAGTCCTTTAGATTTTGTTTATATATAAATCCTTTAGATTCTGTTTATTCAACATTAAAGATATGTGTGATTCTAAATTATTGTTTTTATCCTGCATATTGACAAAAAGAATTTGAGTTGGCTTGCAGCAAAAAGTTAATTGGAACATTACTATTAAAATGAAAGAAAGCAGAAGCAACGTAGAGAAAGGAAATATATTAGGTTTTAGAAATGAAACAATTTTAATTGAACAGCTCAGTTTTCTAAATCTTTGCGTTTCCTCACAATCAAAGAGAAAAAATTGAAACTTTATAATTCTCATTGGCTGATAAAATTTTGCTGGTTCTTCATGACAAACTTTTACTGGCATTAAACTGTTTTTTAAATTTGTCATAGTGTTTTCTTATTTAAGTCAGAATAATACAATTTTCTAACAACTCTTTTGCGAAAGTTGCTAAATTTTTTTTTCATGTTACTTATATTAATTCTAGCTATAATTATAATTTCAGAAATGGTATTTCAAAGGGAAACTGGCAAGTACTCAAGGTAAACATTATCCTGACTTTACACAGCATAAACTAGTGACATTTAATAGTCATTTAAGATGAGACCTGAAAAAAAAGAATACTAGCCTATCAAAAAGTAAAGGGAAAACCATCCAGGTAGTATTTATTAAGGAAATAAGCTGGAAAGGAAGGAACAACCAAGATTATATCAGAACAATGGAGGCTAAGTTAGGGATTTAGGGTTTTATTTTAAATGAAGTGGATGTGCTCAGCAAAAATTTAAGTTGATCATGAAGAAACTATGCCTGAAGAGTTGCCATAATTTTTGTTTATATTGAAAAAAAATACATTTATGTAATTTTTTATTGTTTATGAAATACTTTCAACTGCATTGTCACATTTACTTCTTAGGATCAATGATTCTATAAGTAGAATCCCATAAATAAGAATCCAGATTATTTTGGGGACAAAAGGTTTTTTATTAGATTCTTTTTTCAGCTTAAAATGCTAGATGATGGAAAGGTTGATTCATTCTCAGCTGGGGAAAGATCTGAGAAATACAAAATATAAAAGGGTAGAAAAGATAAAAATTACTCATCAGTTCATTAAAGGACATCTTTGCTTTCAGAAGCTACTCTTTGTGACCAAATATGTGTTATAATTTGTATTTGCTTTTTTGTCCTAAAAGCTAAAACTAAGGCCCATGGTTAGAATTCATATAGCACTTTTTTCTCCTCCTGAATATAAGTTTCATAGTAAAGGCTAGAGAATAATTTCTCTCTAGCTTCACTACATTCTTCTGGCTTTCCTAAGATTTAGAAGGCCCAAACCAAGAAATGTAGTAATCTACCTCTGCATCTTTTCCAAGCATGAAACAATTTGAGTGGTCTCATCTTTTTTTGGGGGGGGGGGGGGGGGGTGGATGCAGATGGCCTGTGTGTGCGCATAGACTGGGAATTGAACCCATATCTCCCACATGGCAGATGAGAATTCTACCACTGAACTACCCGTTCTTCCATAGTGGTCTCATCTTGTCCCTGAGCTATAGCAAGGAAACCTCTTTGATAAAACAAGACAGTGTTAGACATTCTTTGGACCTACCTGAAGAGTCACTAGCTGCATTTCAATTTTTCTTGTCGTCATTTTAATCATTCAGTTATATGGACACTATTCTAAAGGACAGTAATATAGAGCATTCCCATTTTGCTCCAGAGATTTTTATCTCCAATCATTCCAGTTGTTTTCTTTATTGGACATATGTCCTTATATTCCAGTTGTTTTCTTAATTGGACATATGTCCTTATTGGCTTTCATCAAGATGTGCTATCTTTTCCAAGTAATGTTCTGAAATTTTCACTTTCATGGGAATTTCTTGAAACAACACCATTGTAGGATATCAGACAGATTTTAAACTACAGTAAATATTAAAGAATAGTGTCACCTAAATCAGGATATCTCAGTCACAGAAATGACAGCCTCATTCACAGAAAAATGACAGCCTAATTCACTGAAAAGAATGGTAGATATTTTTGTTTGCTAGTTAATGGTGCCACCACATGGCAGTGGTGCCAACTAAGTGTAAACATAGTTTACAGTTGCGCTCAATCATTTGTTTAAATTTAGAAGGGTTCACATTGTTTCAAAATTTGCACAAAGATTTCTATCACAATGCTTCATTTTTGTCAAATATTGTAGTATTTAAAATGTATATAATTGGGCTTTTATATTGTTTTACTAACATACATGACTATGATAAAAGGACTAACTATAAAGAAAGCCAATGGGAGGCCTGGGGAGCCCTGGAAGCCCTGGATAGGTAATGCTGACAGTTTATTGACATGATAATTAATTGGTTTTGGATGGACAGAATCGATCGAAAAGATAATCTATTAAAAATTGGAAAGATGGCAGAGCTCTTAAATGGAAAGAAAATTAATTCAGGCAGTAATTGGAGGAAAACTGTACAGTTCAGTGAGACTTTCTGGAGAACCAAACAAAAAGAGGAGGAGGAATCGTTTTGCATTCTTGTGACCGCAAGAGTGCAGTGAGTAAAGGGCAGTGTTGGAGCCCACATGTGGAACCAAGGTGCCAGTAGAAAATGGAACTCAGTATGCACCTCTCTTAGTTGCCCCGAAAATAACCTTTTAAATGAATTATGTTCTAACAAAAAAAGCCACATGTAAATCAAGTAAGAGTTAACAGCCGCAAGTGGTCTAATTAGCCTTACCTTGGGGGAGGTTTTGGGACTAAGTTGGAAGTGTGGATTAGTAATATCAAGAGGGAAGAATCTGAGAAAAGGGGAAAGTCGATTAAACTAGTCAAAGGAACACCAGAAGTTCTGAAGTTTCTGGAGTTTCTCTCACTGGTTTGATCACAACAAGAGCCAGTGAATAAAGTTATTGCAAATCTCACTTGATCTACATGTCAGCATTAGTACTTAGGCATATCTTGGTGAACCATGCAAATTGGCTGAAATTTTAGTATCTGTCTCTATTAGCTGCATATATTATGGCCTTATAAGCAAATGAAAAGATGCTATTAGCCATCAGGAAAATGCAAATCAAATCTACAATGAAATACCATCTCACAATCGCTAGAATGGCTATTATTAAAAACAAATGGGGGGGGCACGGTGGCTTAGCAGGCAGAGTTCTCACCTGCCATGCCGGAGACCCGGGTTCCATTCCCAGTGCCTGCCCATGCAAAAAAAAACAGCAAACTACTGGGCACATATGAAACCAGAAGGAAAGATGGACAATAAAGACTGAGATGGTATAATCTAGGAATGCCTAGAGTATCCAATGATAGTGATTAAATGTACAAATTTAAAAATGTTTTTGCATGAGGAAGAAAGGCATGTCAGTATTGCAGTGTGTTGAAAATAGATGGTCGTTCATATTTTAAAACTTCAGCTTCTGTGTGAGACTAAAGCAAAAAATTTTTGTTACATTTCCTAATATAACTTATATGTACAGTTTAATTGAATACTGTAAGTACATGGAACCTTGCATAGGGCATGAGATTTTATAGGTTTGTCCAGTGTGATGCTCTGATAAATCCCAGAGTGATTTAAACAGTGAATAAAGAAGTATTTGCAAAGCCCCCTTGGGGGAATGGCCAGAAAAGGGGAAAATTCAACTTCCTCATTTGGAAAATTCCTGATATTCTCACAAGCAGTGGGGACAATCAAATCAGTAGGCTGAGATTCTTGGGGTTTGTTCATATAAAACTTATCCCTGCAAAAGATAAGCTAAGCCTACTTAGAATTAGGCCCAAGAGTCACCCCCAGAGAACCTCTTTTGTTGTTCAGATGTGGCCTGTCTCTCTCTCAGCCAACACAGCAAGCAAACTCACTGCCCTCCCCCTCTCTATGTGGGACATGACTCGCAGGGGTGTAAACCTCCCTGGCAATGTGGAACAGAAATCCTAGAATGAGCTGAAACTCAGCATCAAGGAATTGAGAAAACCTTCTCAGCGGAAAGGGGGAAGAGAGAAATGAGACAAAATAAAGTGTCAGTGGCTGAGAGATTTCAAACAGTCAAGAAGTTATCCTGGGGGTTATTCTTTTGCATTATATAGATTTCCCCTTTTTAGCTTAAGGTGTATTAGAGAGGCTAGAGGGAAGTGCCTGAAACCGTAGAGCTGTGTTCCAGTAGCCATGTTTCTTGAAGATGATTGTATAATGATACAACTTTCGCAAGTGACTATGTGACTGTGAAAACCTTCTTCTGATGTTACTTTTGTCTACGGTATGGACAGATGAGTAAAACATATGAATTAAAAATAAATAAATAATGGGGGAACAAATGTTAAAAAAAATAATAGATGGGTACATGAGGGAAAATGTACCTATTGCAAGCTGTGGACTATTGTTAACAGTTATATTTTAATATTTTTTCATTAGCAGTTAACAAATGTACCACAACAATACTATTGATCAGTGGCTGGGTGGGTGGGGGGCGGAATAAGGGCTATGGGAGGATTTGGGTTTTATTTTTTATTTTTATTTCCATTTTGGAGTAATGAAAATGTTCCAAAATTGATCAAGGGGATGTATGCACAACTACATGATGATACTGTGAGCCAGTGATTGTATAGGTCTGTATGTTGTGTGAGTGTGTCTCAAGAAAACTATATTAAAAAGAATGAAAAAAAAAGTGAAAATAACAAGTGCTGGAGAGGGTGTGGAGAAATAAGAATCCTTATATGTGGTTGATGGCAGTGTAAAATGGTGCAGCCACTGTGGAAAACAGTATTGTGTTTCCTCAAAAAGCTAAGTATATAATTACCATATGATGTGGCAATCCTACTTCTAGGTATATGCCCAAAAGAATTGAAAGTGGGAACTCAGAGACATTTGCACACCAAGGTTCATAGTGGCATTATTCACAGTTTCTGAGAAGTGAAAGAAATATCCACCAACAGATAAATGGGTAGTTAAAACGGGGTATTATTTATTATTCAGCTGTAAAAAGGAGTAAAGTTCTGATTCATGCTACAACGTGGATGAAACTTAGTAAGCCAGACACAAAGGGATAAATATTGTGTGAATTTCAGTCATATGATTAAGCCAAATAAGCATATTTACATGAAGACATATGAAGTCAGAAACTAAAGTACAGGTTACCAGGGGAATTAATGTTTAATTAGCATGGAGCTTCTACTTGGGGAAAATTTTGACAATAAATCCTGAGAGTCACAACTTTGTATATGGAATTAACAGCACTGAATTGTATATTCAAAAAGGGAAATTTTAGGTTGTATATAAGTTGCCGCACATGCAAATAAAAAAAAAACCCTGTAGAACTATACAGCACAATATAAACAATACACTAAAGTTAATAGCATCATTATAATAACATAGTTTCATGAATTGTAACAAACGAACCACACTAATGCAAAATCTTAGTAATAGGGAAGACTGTGGGGTATATGTTGTTTCTGTACATCTGTACTCATTCTAATAAAAAGGAAAAGAAAAACAACTCTCTCAGCTGGTTTCTGGCACATCAAGGATAACTCATTTGCTGGATGCTGGGACTTAACGTGGTTTGTATAGAAAACATGCTCCTTTTCAGGAATGAGATCAAAACAGTGTTATCGGAGGATAGTCTGTCCTTTTTCAGAAGAAAGGGAGAGCAAATGGATTAGAGCCATAGCACCCTTGCCAATGACTTACTCCTCATGATTGGAGGAGGAGGGGAAAGTTGGGGGAAATCAAGTTCTACTGTATTACAAATACTGCTGCCCTTGGTCACCGTACTTGAAAAGAATTAGGAGTATATTTTGATATTATTTATTCTGAGATTTGGTACTATATCCTAGGAATTGTGTTCTTAATCTGCCTTATGAAATATGGACCCTTACATTAATGAAACTTTTGTGGTTTGCAGCGCTCTAGATGTTCTGAAGTATGAGGAAGTTGACATGGAATTGTTAGCCAAGGCTGTTCCAGAGCCCTTGAAGAAGTACACGGAATGTAGAGAGCTATCTGAAAGACTGAAAATAGAAGGTAGAAAATAATTTTTTGCTTAAGATACCTATATGCTGTCTTTCATTTGTGCAAACTATGAATGGACAGCAGCTCCATTAAGAGCTCTGTACCAAGAGAAGCCAAGAGAAGCCATTATTCATTAGAATAGGCTCTGTGCTACTCAGAGTGTGGTTCCCAGATTAGCTAGACTGCAACATGTGGGAACTTGTTAGAAATGCAAAATCTCAAGCCCCACCACGGACCCACTGAGTGAAGCTCTGCATTTTATTTAGATTCTCAAGTGATTTGTGTGCACATTTGGAAGTGCTCTTACAGTGCCGACCTTTTAAAATTAACTTACTTTTTTTCCCTTGAACTTCGTTTTTATGTTCTCCCCATTTAATCTTCTAATGAGAAGAATAATAGTATCTTTGACTTAAGTTTTTTATTGTGAAAAATTTCCAACATAGACAAAAATAGAATGATATGAACTGCTGCATCTGATAGTTTTCTCCTGGGTGGAGACTTTCATGGTGAAAAAGACAGGAAACAGGATGATATTGGAGGAAAGGAAGGAAAAGTTGTATGATGATATGTTGGTCAGGCAGGAAAGGACTTTAATCTCCTTGGGAATTAGCCAAGGTGGTGAGACTGCTGCATTCCTTCTAGTGATGGCGCCTGCGTTCATTTTCAGAGAGGTCCCTTACCTTGCTACCTATCCAAGTACTACCTGTCATCCCAGCACCACAGTTTACAAAATCTAGCAACTAAAGGAAACTCACTGGAAACTTTAAAATCATTCTTTTACCAACTAGCTAACAAAACAATGTAGTATATTAGTTTATAAGAAGTAATGTTGAGGGCGGGCCGCGGTGGCTCAGCGGGCAAAGTGCTTGCCTGCCATGCCGGAGGACCTCGGTTCGATTCCCGGCCCCAGCCCATGTAAAAAACAAGCGAACAAACAAAATACAATAAAACAAGAAAATGTTTAAAAATGTTTCCCTTCCTTCCTTCCATCCTTCCTTCCTTCTCTCTGTCTTTCCTTCCCTTCCTCCCTCTCTCTTTAAAAAAAAAAAAAAAAAAGAAGTAATGTTGACCTTTTATTTCAACTGTCATTTCTCTATTGAGTAAAAGTTGCTTTTTTTAACATTTAGAACTGTTAGCACCTGGAGAAAGTAACTAAATTATATATTTTTAAACTTCGTTTACAATTTTACTTTGTTCAGTAAATTACCAGGTTCAGATTAGAATTTAGAACAATTATCTCTGGTTCTGCGAAACCATGGCTTATTGGACCATGGAGTAACTACTGTTTTACCTCTTTCATTGAAGACTGACATATATAAATGTTAGATTCGTCTCTGAAATGATCTCTTGTTTTACCATATATACTTGAGAAATTATATAAATATACCCTTAGCATATGCATCACCTACTCATTTATATTCCATGATACACTGAAGAGTCTTCATGAATCATAAAATTATATTATCATTTGTTATATTATAATGTTGTACAAAGCCCTTTCATGCAGTATTTTACTTGATATGTAGAATTGCCCTCTGAAGAGTAGGTTTTAGCATTATTGTCGTAATTTTACAGATAAGTGGTAACAACCCAAGGTGACACAATTAGTAAGTGGCAGAGCTGGGATTTGGACCTACACTGTTCTGACTAAAGCCTGTGCACTTCACAACTATTCTTTGCGTAAGGCTTAGGGGGTGCAAGGATAGTTCAGTGGTAGAATTCTTGTCTGCCATGCAGGAGACCTGGGTTCGATTCCCAGCCCATGTTCTTCCCAAAACAAACAAAAATTCAACAAATGGTACTGCAATGACGGGATACTCATATGGAAAAAGAATGAAACTTGACCCCGCCATACAGCACACACGCGCACACACAGACGCAAAAAGATAAAGGCACAGAGGCTAATGTTGTACATGTCCATTATCAGAGAGTAATTCATTGGTAGAACCAAGATTGCCTGGCTAACAGTCAAGTCATAGAAGCAGATTCTAGGTAAATTTTAGAGAGGAATGTATTCTTTTTTTTTTTTTAACTTTTTTTAATTGTATAGTATAACATATATACAAAGCAAAGAAATAAAAAAGCAGTAGTTTTCAAAGTACTCTTCAGCAAGTGATTACAGGACAAATCCCAGAGTTTTTCATGGCCTACCATACGATCCTCATATTTTTTCTTCTAGTTGCCCTAGAATATATTAGGCTAGAGGACTTAAATACTTGTTTATCATCAGAATCAACTTTTTTCCTTCTTTTTTTGTGAAAAATAACATATATACAAAAAAGCTATAAATTTCAAAGCACAGCATCACAATTAGTTGTAGAACATATTTCAGACTTTGACATGGGTTACAATTTCACAATTTTAGGTTTTTACTTCTAGCTGCTCTAAAATACTGGAGACTAAAAGAGATCAGTTTAATAATTCAGCGTTTGTATTCATTTGTTAAATCCTATCTTCACTGTATAACTCTACCATCACCTTTGATCTTTTCATGCCTCTTTTTAGGGTTGTTTGGGCTATAGCAATTCTAAATTGTTGATGTTGGAAGGGTCTGTCACTAATATGGGGTAGGGAGATGGAACTATCTGATGTTCTGGAGAGGCTGGACTAGGTATGAGGACTTTTCTGGACCAGGGACCCATCTGGAGGTTGTAGGTTTCTGGAAAGTTACTCTAGTGCCTGGAACCCTTGTGGAATCTTATATATTGCCCTAGGTGTTCTTTAGGATTGGCTGGAATGGTCCTGGTTGGGGTTTGGCAGGTTATGATAGGTAGCAAGGTCTACCTAACCTGAAGCTTCTGTTAGAGCAACCTCCAGAGTAGCCTCTCGACTCTATTTTAACTTGCTCTGCTGATGATACTTTATAATTACACTTCTTTCCCCCCTTTTAGTCAGGATGGAATTGTTGATCCCATGGTGCCAGGTCTGGATTCATCCCTTGGAGTCATCTCCCACGTTGTCAGGGAGACTTTCACCCCTGAATGTCATGTTGCACATAGCGGGGAGGGCAATTATTTTACTTGCAGAGTTGGGTTTAGAGAGACTGAGACCACATCTGAGTAACAGGTCCTCCAGAAGTAACTCTTAGGCATGCCTATAGGTAGTCTAAGCTTCTCTGCTACCTACATAAGCTTCACAAGAGTAAGCCTCATGATCGAGGGCATGGCCTATTGATTTCAGTGTCTGTAAAGTTTGACACAGTATCAGGGGATTCCCTAATGGTAAGATTTAATAGTTCCATATTCTTTCTCCCTTCCCCCAGGGAGCTTTGCCAGTACTTTTTGATTATCTGCTTAATATACTCTAGTATGTTTTCAGGTATTACAATAATCTATACAGTTTTAAAGGATCTCTTTCTTATTCTATGCTCCCTGTGTTTCAGATGTTCAAATGAGCTATACAGATAGATTGAATTATATTATGCACTACAGAAAATTTCAGTTCCAGATCAAATAAACCTTTCTTCCATTGGTCTCAAAGAATATGTGTGGTTCTAAAATATAGACACTATCTTCCTTACCCCTATGTTCTGAATTACTTTAACCCCAACCTGTTTGGCTTCATTCTTATCTCTAAATATCAGGTTATATATATAAAACAGCCTCTCAAAATCCAGAAATAATAATCACCACTCCAGACTTAAATGTGTCTGCTCTAAAAGCTTACAATCTAGGCCCCTGTTTTCTTATAAGCATTTTCTAAAGGGACCATACCATTGTTATTCTTTTGTTTCTGGCTTATTTTGTCTCAACGAATGTCCCACATGTTCATTCACATCATTGCATATCATGACTCTGTTCCTTTTTGTAGCAGCACAACCTTCGTTCTTAAGTATACGTCATCATTTACCAATCTACTTCATCAGCGCATCCTTTAGCCACTTCCATTCATTGGGCATCAAGTAGAAGGCCCAAAGTCCACAGTCCATCAACACTTTCAATTTTAGATAATTTCTTTCAAGAGAAAGAAAACCAATAAACACACCCTCGCCAAATAGGATATCTAAACCTCCTCTTAACTCTTGTCCCTCTCCCCATTGTTTATCTCTGCTGTTGCTATGGTAGTGCTGGAATGGTTTCCTTTTGAACATAGCTCATAGCATGCAATAACAGTTTTCCCCCTGTACCCTGGACTTAAACACTCTTTATACAAGAATAATGTCTTTGAAGTAATTCTTATAAGAACTAATTCATATTTCTAATGTGAATTGGTAGAGCACACAGATCTGTACAACCCCCTTCAATCTTGTTCATCTTCAATATGGTAATATTACTTCTAGTCCCACTAGAGAATCACCTTCACTCCTATCAGTTCCCTTATACAGGAATTCAACCTCATTAGCTAACAGTTCACCCAGCTCTAGCTTCTATGTATTTCTAAGTCCCCTATATTCTGTATTTTAAGCCTCCGATTCTATCTTTATGTTGGTCATAAAAGTGGAATCGTTAAAGTGTCTCTCTCCTTTTGTGGCTGGCTAATTTCGCTCAGCATTATGCCTTCAAGGCTCATCCATCTTGTCATGTGCTTCAGGACGTCATTTAGTCTTCCTGTTGCATAATACTCCATTCTGTGTATATACCACATTTTGTTGATCCACACATCTGCTGGTGGGCATTTGGTTTGTTTCCATCTTTTGACGATTGTGAATAATGCTGCTATGAATATCGGTATGCAAATGTCTGTTTGTGTTGTTGCTTTCAGCTCTTCTGGGTATATACCAAGTAGTGCTATTGCTGGGTCATAGGGCAACTCGATATTTAGTTTCCTAAGGAACCGCCACACTGTCTTCCATAGTGGGTGTACCATTACACATTCCCATCAGCAGCGCATAAGTGTCCCAGTTTCTCCACATCCTCTCCAACATTTATAGTTTCCTGCTTGTTTAGTGGCAGCCATTCTTATAGGTGTGAAGTGGTATCTCATTGTAGTCCTGATCTCCATTTCCCGTATAACCAGTGAAGATGAGTATCTTTTCATGTGCTTTTGAGCCATCTGTATTTGCTGTTCAGAAAAATGCCTATTCATATCTTTAGCCCATTTTATAAGTGGATTATTTGTTCTTTTGTTGTTTAGTTGTATGATTTCTTTGTATATACAGGAAATAAACCTTTGTCTGATATGTGATTTCCAAATATTTTCTCCCAATGAGTTGGCTGTCTCTTCAACTTTTTGACAGTCTTTTGAAGTGCAGAAGCATTTGATTTTGAGGAGTTCCTATTTATCTATTTTTCCTTTTGTTGCTTGTGCTTTGGGTGTAAAGTTTAGGAAGCTGCTTCCTATTACTAGGTCATGAAGATGTTTCCATACATTAGGAAGCTGCTTCCAATTACTAGGTCATGAAGATGTTTTCCTACATTTTCTTCTAGAAACTTTATGGTGCTGATTCTTATATTTAGGTCTTTGATCCCCTTTGAGTTAATTTTTGTGTAGGGTATAAGATAGGGGTCCTCTTTCATAAAGGCTTTTGATATCTAGTTCTTCCATGCCCAATTATTGAAAAGACTATTTTGTCTCAGTTCAGAGGATTTGGGGGCCTTGTCAAAAATCAGTTGACCATAGATTTGGTGGCCTATTTCTGCAGTCTCAATTCGATTCCATTGGTCAGTGCTTCTTTGTGCCAGTACCATGCTGTTTTGATCACTGTGGCTTTATAATAGGTTTTAAAGTCAGGAAATGTTAATCCTCCCACTTTGTTCTTTTTTAGGATGCTTTTAACTATTCAGGTTCTCTTTCCCTTCCAGATGAATTTGGTAGTTAGCTTTTCCAAATCTTCAAAGTAGGTTGTTAGAATTTTGATCAGTACTGTGTTGGAACTGTAGATCAATTTGGGGAGAATTGACATCTTAACTATATTTAGCCTTCCTGTCCATGAGCAGAGAATATCTTTCCTGCTCCTTTGATTTAAATCTTAGATCCTTAGTTCTCCTTTGATTTTTTAGCAATGTTATGTGGTTTTCTGTGTTCAAGTCCTTTACATCCCTAGTTAAGTTCATTCCTAAGTATTTGATTCTTTTAGTTGCTATTTTGAATGAATTTTTTTCCTTAACTGACACCTCAGCCAGGTCATTGCTTGTGTATAGAAATGTTACTGATTTTTACACATTAATTTTATATCCCGCCACCTTGCTGAATTTGTTTATTAGCTCAAGTAACTTTGCTGTAGATTTCTCAGGATCTTCCAAGTATAGTATCATATCATCTGCAAATAATGAGAGTTTTACTTCTTCCTTTCCAAGTTGGATGTTTTTTATTTCTTTGTCCTGCCTGATTGCTCTAGCTAGAACTTCTAGCACAATGTTGAATAATAATGGTGATAGTGGGCATCCTTGTCTTGTACCTTGATCATAGGGGGAAGCTTTCAGTCTCTCTCCATTGAGTATAATGCTAACTATCAGTTTTTCATATATTCCCTTTATCATATTGAGGAAGTTACCTTTCATTCTCATCTTTTGGAGTGTTTTTATCAGAAAAGGATGTTGAATTTTGTCAACTGCTTTTTCAGCATCAATCGAGATGATCATGTGATTTTTCCCTTTGGATTTGGTAATGTGCTATATTATACTAATTGATTTTCTTGTGTTGAACCATCCTTGCATTCCTGGTATAAACCCCACTTGGTCATGGTGTATAATTCTTTTAATGTGCTGTGGGATTCGATTTGCTAATAGTTTATTGAGAATTTTTGCATCTATGTTCATTTGGGATATTGGCCTGTAGTTTTCCTTTCTTATTAGTACCTTTACCCGGTTTTGGTATTAAAATGATATTAGCTTCATAAAATGAGTTAGGTAGAGTTCCTTTTTCCTCAATTTTTGGGAAAAATTAGCAGGATTGGCATTAGTTCTTTCTGGAATGTTTGATAAAATACCTGTGAAGCAAGCAGTGTGGACAACCAAAGCTATAGGCTGAGGTCCCAGTCTTGGGATTTGTTCATATGAAACTTGACCCCACAAAGGATCAGTCAAGCCTACTTAAAATTAGGCCTAAGAGTCACCCCCAAGAGAACCTCTTTTGTTGCTCAGATGTGGCTTCTTTCTCCAGCCAACACAACAAGCAAACTCATCACCCTCTCCCTGTCTACGTGGGACATGACTCCCAGGGGTGTGGATCTTCCTGGCACCATGAGACAGAAATCCTAGAATGAGCTGAGACTCAGCATCAAGGGATTGAGAAAACCTTCTCGACCAAAGGGGGGAAGAGTGAAATGAGGCAAAATAAAGTGTCAATGGCTGAGAGATTCCAAACAGAGTTAGAGGTTATCCTGGAGGTTATTCTTACACATTAAATAGATATCACCTTGTTAGTCAAGATGTAATGGAGAGGCTGGAGGGAACTGCCTGAAACTGTAGAGCTGTGTTCCAGTAGCCATGTTTCTTGAAGATGATTGTATAATGATACAGCTTTCACAATATGACTGTGTGATTGTGAAAACCTTGTGTCTTATGCTCCTTTTATCTACCTTGTCAACAGATGAGTAGAACTTATGGAATAAAAATAAATAATAGGGGGAACAAATGTTAAAATACATTTAGTTTGCAATGCTAGTGATCAGTGAAATGGAGGGGTAAGAGGTATGATATGTATAAATTTTTTTCTGTTTTCTTTTTATTTCTTTTTCTGAATAGATGCAAATGTTCCAAGAAATGATCATGATGATGAATATGCAACTATGTGATGATATTGTGAATTACTGATTGTATATGTAGAATGGAATGATCAAAGCTTAAGAATGTTTGCGTTTGTTTGGTGTTTTTGGGAATTTAAAAAAAATTGTTTTAATTATTAAAAAAAAAATTACCGTGAAACCATCTGAACCTGGGTTTTTCTTTGTAGGAAGATTTTTGATGACTGATTCGGTCTCTTTCCTTGTGATTGGTTTGTTGAGATCTTCTATTTCTTCCTGAGTCAGTGTAGCTTGTTTGTGTGTCTCCAGGAATCTGTCCATTTCATCTAAGTTGTCTAGTTTGTTGGCATATAGTTGTTCATAGTATCCTTTTATGATTTCTTTTATTTCTTCAGGGTTTGTAATAATGCACCCCTTCTCATTTCTGATTTTTTTTATTTGCATCCTCTCTTTTTTTCTTTGTCAGCATTGCTAGTGGCCCATCAATTTTATTGATTTTCTCAAAAAAACAACTTTGTTTTTTTTGTTTGTTTGTTTGTTTTTTTACATGGGCATGCACCGGGAATCGAACCCGGGTCCTCTGGCATGGCAGGCAAGCATTCTTGCCTGCTGAGCCACTGTGGCCCGCCCCCAACTTTTGGTTTTATTGATTCTTTCTAGTCTTTTGTGCTTCCATTTCATTTATCTCTGCTTTAATCTTTGTTATTTCTCTTGTTCTGTTTGCTTTGGTTTGCTGTTCTTTCTCAAGTTCCTCCAGGTTTACTGTTAAGTCCTCGATTATTGCTCTTTCTTGTTTTTTAATATAGGCATTTAAGGCAATAGACTTCCCCTTTAGCGCAGCCTTTGCTGCATTCCATAAGTTCTGATAAGTTGTGTCCTCATTTTTATTCTTCTCCAGATAGCTACTGGTTTCTCTAGCAATTTCTTCTTAGACCCACTGGTTGTTTAAGAGTGTGTTATTTAATCTCCATATGTTTGTGAATGTTCTTGTTCTTTGGTGGTTATTGAGATCCAGCTTCATCCCATTGTGATTAGAGAAAGTGCTTTGAATAATTTCAGTATTTTTAAATTTATAATAAAGACCTGTTTTGTGCCCCAGCATATGACATATCCTGGAGAATGTTCCATGAACACTAGAGAAGAATTTATAACCTTGTGTTTTGGGGTGCAGTGACCTATATATGTCTGTTAAATCTAATTCATTTATCAAGTTATTTAACTTCTCTATTTCCTTGTTGATCTTCTGTCTATGGAGTAGAGTGGTGTATTGAAGTCTCCTACTATTATTGTTGAAATATCTATTGCTCCCTTAGTTTTGCCAGTGTCCGTCTCATGTACTTTGGAGCTCCTTGATTGGGAGCATAAACATTTATGATTGTTACATTTTCTTGGTGAATTGACCCTTTAATTAGTATATAGTATCTTTCTTTGTCTCTTATGTCGTTTTACATTTAAAGTCTCTTTTGTCTGATATTAGTATAACTCCTCCGGCTTTCTTTTGGTTACAGCTTGCATGGAAAATCTTTTTCCATCCATTCACTTTCTATCTGTTTGTATCCTTGTGTCTAAGATGAGTCTTTTGTAAACAGCATATAGCTGGATTATGTTTCTTAATCCATTCTGCCTATCTGTATCTTTTAATTGGTAAATTTAGTCTGTTAACATTAAAAGGTATTACTGAAAAGGCATTTCTTGATTCTACCATCTTATCTTTTTAATTTTATTTGTCAAATCTATATATTCTTTTCCTCTTTCTCTTTGTATTCTTTAAATTACCCGTAGTGTACTCTTCAATTCTATGCCCTCTCCCTGACCTCCCACTCCTATCTTGTTGTTTTTCAGCTGGCAGAACTCCTTTTAGTATTTCTTGTAGGGCCAGTCTCTTGTTGACAAACTCTTTCAGGACTTCTCTGTCTGTGAAAACTTTAATCTCTCAATTTTGAAGGACAATTTGGCTGGGTACAGAATTCTTGGCTAGAAGTCTTTCTCTTTCAGGATCTTGAAGATACCGTGCCACTGCCTTCTTGCCTCCAGGGTGCCAGTTGAATAGTCCGAATTCAGTCTCATTTGATTTCCTTTGTATATAGTAGATTGTTTATCTCTTGCCACATTTAGGGTTTTCTGCTTCTCTTCAACATTTGATAGGCTGATTAGTATGTGCCTGGGAGAAGGCGTATTTGGATTTATTCTGTTTGAAGTTCTTTGGATTTCTTTGACTTGTATATTTATGTCCTTTATGAGGATTGGGAAGTTTTCCACCGTTATATCCTCAGCCACTCTTCCTAGCCCTTTATGCCTCTCTCCTCCTTCTGGGACACCAGTGATTCTTATATTTATGCACTTTGTTTGTCTATCATTTCCCTGAGTTCCCATTCAATTTTTTCCATCTTTTTTGCCATTTGCTGTGTTGAGTCTTCGAAGTCAATTATCCTGTCCTCTCTATCACTTATTCTTTCTTCTGTCTCTTCAGATCTGGTGTTGTGTGCCTCTAGTATGGTTTTTTCTCTGTGATGTCCACTATTTTTCTGTTTATTCTTTCAAAGTCCTCTTTGTGTTCTTCTGCTGTCTTCTTGATCTCCTTTATGTCATTTGCTATCCCACTTATTTTATTAAGTAGAGTTGTATGAATATCTTTGATGAGTTGTTTCAATGTCTGTTTCTCTGGTGTTTTAGTTTGGTCATTAGGCAGGGCTCTATCAGTCTGCATTGTGATATGCTTAGTGATTCTCTGCTGTCTTCATGACATGTAAATATCTCGATTGATTTGCTTTGGGAGTTGATTTCTTTCAGTAGTCTAAGGCCTTCCTTGTGTTTGTGTGATGGTTGTATAGGGAGCAGGGCACGGGGTGGGCACTCAGTGTGGTGATTTGTTTCAGGGCATATATAGGTGCAGGTTGGGGATGTTAGGCTGATGCTTGTGAACGTGGATGCCCAGTGTCCAGCAAGGATGTAACTGTGCAGGTGCAGTGGTTTGGGGGATGTAATCCTGGTGTGCACTGGTCTAAGGCTTGGGGCCCTTTGTGTGCATGCCTAGAGCTGTGGCAGCAGGTTGGAGTTATGCCTTTGTGGATTAGGGGAAGATGTGACCCAGCTGCAAAGGTCAGCACTTTCTCAAAGCTGGGAAGTGTGACTGAGAGTCATGCACATATGCGGTTCTGGACTGCTGTGAAGTGTGGTTCTCAGAGCTGAATGATGTAATTGGGGACCTGTGCGCATGTGTGGGCCTGCTGGTGCAATAAACGGATGCACAGAGCTCAGGCGGGGCAGAGTGAGGCTGCGTGACACTATGACTGGGGGACAGCGGTGGCCTAGGTATGGAGGTTAGTGCCCACAGCATTTATGTGCTGGCAACAGCCTGCAGGGAACAGGGAGGGGGCGGTAGTGCTCAAGAGGGATGCAGGAGAGGTACGTTGGGCTGCACTTGTGGAGGGAGTGTGGGGCAAGTAAGTGCACTGGGAGTTGGTGGGGTGGGGGGCACCTGGAGCACTGCCAGTGGGAGCAGATGACTAGGGTTTGGGTGTGTGGGGTATGGGGTGAGTCGCCAGTCACTGGGCTGCACTGGTGAGGGTAGCGCGCCCAAGGAGTGTGGCCTGGCTTGCTTCCTAGTCCTCTACTCCTGTCCATGCACTTATGCAGGCTCTGAGCCTCCATGCCAGGCTCCAGCTTTATGCCTCTCAGTTCCTCGGCCTCTACAACAAGGGCTGCTGCATGTGGTGTAGAAGGCTCTCCCATGTCAGCCACACTCCCAGGTCACCACCTCAACCACTCTCCTGTCCCTTCTCTAACTTTTCCGTGGAGCAGGGCTGTTCTAGCTAGCCTATTCAGCCATCTTCTCAGAAGTCCGGAACTTGTATTCTTGAACAAGAGAGAATAACCACCTTAATTTGGGTTTTAAAACCAGGTTTTTTTTCCTAAGAACAGAATGCTTTAATTATAAAATAATTCTGAATTGTCTTTCTAACATCACTTCTGAGTAAAGCCTTAACTAAAAATAAGTGGTATGTGTTGTCAGCCAAAAATGTCCACTTTTTAAAAGTATAGCTTTATGTGGACATTTCAGAAAACTGTTTTCTTCAAGGCTTATTGTCTACTTTAAATTTTCCAGGTATTAGAAAAGAAAAGGACACACGTTAAATTACCAGTCAGAATCTTATAGCTAATATGCAGTGTATTCCCTTTTTATTTTGGCCTCAGTTTCCTCATCTGTAAAAGGGAACAGCTATCCTACCTGCATATGGGTGTTAACAGGAGTATTGAATGAGATGATGTTTGTAAAAGTTCTAAACTGTGGAAGGCTATGCAGATGTACATTGTTAATATAATCTGAGTATCATAACATAATTCTCATTTTTTGTTCACCAGCCACTTACGAATCAGTATTGTTCCTTCAGCAACAGGAAATAGAGGAAGTTCAACAAGATGAAGCTCTCCAGTTGCCAAAAGACTTAGATTATCTGACTCTTAAGGATGTGTCTTTGTCACATGAAGCTCGAGAAAAACTGCATTTCAGTCGCCCACAGACGGTAAGAGGAATAGGAACAGGTTATAAAAAAAAGAATCAGTACTTTAACTTTTTAAACCTGGGGATTTGGATGGCCACATAATGTTTTATTTCATCGGAAAAAAATTAACCTCGTGTTTTCATATATCTATCTTAATTCCTTAGGACTGCTATAACAAAGTACCTCAAACTGAATGGCTTAAAAAAAAATTATTGTCTTACTGTTCTGGATGATAAATGACTGAAATGTATAGAGGAGAATTTTTTCTTGCCTCTTCCTAGCTTCTTTTTTATTGTCAGCAATCCTTGGGCTTCAATTTCTTCCTCAGTCATCACATGGCATTCTCCCCTGCATCTCTCTGTGTCCAATTTCCTCCTCTTCGAAAGCCCACCTTTATCCAGTTTGGTCTCATCTTAACTAATAACATCCTCAAGGACCGTGTTTCCAAGTAAGGTCAGTTAAAGGACTAGGGATTAAGACTTGAACATGTATTTTGAGTGGACACAGTTCAACCCATAACACTATCTGTGACGGATTTTGTTATATCTTTATGAAAGATGATAAAGCTGAACCTAAATAAATAACTGGAAGTCAAGAATTTGATTATAATTCTGTAGTCCCAACAATATGCTAAACTATCAGTGCAAACTAGTATATATGCATAGCTTAAAAAAACCACACTAGGTTAAAATGTAACAAGTATCAGTAGTTTCAGATCATTGCATGAATTCCTCCTTATGGGTTCCATAGTGTGCCTGGGGAACTTCTAGCAGGAGGGGACCTGAAGCACCCTATGCTTTAGCCTAACTGTGTGTGTTTACATGTATAAATGAATAGATTAATAACTAAATGTTTAAAAGTTTATTATATAGTGTATATATATAATAAATATATATATTATTTATATATATATAGTACTGAGCTTCTAATAACAAATATCTAAAGACTGATAAGCTGTTTTTGAGATGCCCATTTTCTCACCTTTTGACATCTCTTAAATTTGGACTATACATTAGAAATTGATGATGTGTCATAGTTTGACGGGCAGTAAATTTTTAGTAGTGGTTCATAAAAATAATGAGGCATTTTACAAAAATATGGTATGTAAGGAAATTTGAAATAAACAATTTCTAAAGAGAGGAGTGATTTCATAAATGTACCATGGTATTCATATAGTAGTTGTCATGAAAACTAGGAAGGTAGGCCTTAAATTTTCTAATTCTGTCTGTCCTGTTATTTTTTATTACATTTTTATAGTCATATGCTGTACTGTTCCATACGGTAGCTTTTATCTAAATGTGGTCATTTACATTAATTAAAATTGAAAATTTAAAAAAATCAGTTTCTCACTTGCACCAGCCACATTTTGTAGTGCTCAGTGGCCACATGTGGCTAATGACTACCATATTCAACAGGGTGTTGTTGCAGCGCAAATATTAAATGAGAGTTATAGAAAATTTCCACCATCATAGTAAGTTCATTTGAACACAGAAGTTCACAATACCTTATCCACATTCCAAAAAATCAAAAATCTGTAACAGGAGTTTGCCACGAACTCATTTGGAAGCAAAACTGACCTGAACTGACATGAAGTTTTATACCATTTAGTGTGTTCTAGTTTGCTAGCTGCCGGAATGCAACACAACAGAGACGGATTGGCTTTTAATAAAAAGGGATTTATTTCATTAGTTCTTCAGAGGAAAGGCAGCTAACTGTCAACTGAGGTTCTTTTTCACATGGAAAGGCACAGGGCGATCTCCGCTGGCCTTCTCTCCAGGCCTCTGGGTTCCAACAACTTTCCCCGGGGTGATTTCTTTCTGCATCTCCAAAGGCCTGGGCTGAACTGCAAGTGCTAAGATGAGGTACGCTAAGCTGCTTGGGCTGTGCTACATTGAGCTCTCTCATTTAAGCACCAGCCAGTTAAATCAAACATCATTCATTGCAGCAGACACACCTCCTAGCCCACTGCAGATGTAATCAGCAGCAGATGAGGTTTGCATACCATTGGCTCATGTCCACAGCAATAGAACTAGGCACCTTCGCCTGGCTAAGTTGACACCTGAATCTAACTACCACATAGTATGACTATTCATACAGTATACTGCAAAAATACACCCAGAAATATGAATTTGATTAACTATAGGGTGCTACCCCATACACATTGGGGGTGTTACATAATGCACAGTGTATATGTTTATTATAAACACATAAGGCCCCAAGGATTTCAGATAGATTGTTGCCCTGTACTTGAAGAGAAGAGCTCTGTTACAGTTTTCTTAGTAGAAAATAAAAAATAGATATTGTACCATCTATTCGTTATGTGTCTTGGACAAGTCATTTTAACTTCTCTGAGCCTCAGTTTCCCCATTTTTAAAATGAGGATATAAATCACATTTCCCTTGTCTATCTTTCCAGTTTGTTTTAAAGATACATTAAGATATTATTTATGAAAATATTTTATAAACTACACTATACAGATTGATACTGGAAAGAAAATAGATTTGATATCCCTCACATGTCAAATCAAAAAGCAAATCTTGTGGTTTTATTTCTTAGATTGGGGCTGCTAGTCGTATACCTGGAGTGACACCTGCTGCCATCGTCAATCTGCTCAGATATGTGAAGACCACTCAACGAAGATGGGCAGCTATGGAGGAAATGTCCAAAACTGATCAGTGCTTATGTAATACAGACAATCTTCAAGAGAGAGAGTTATAGCTTTCTGTTCATAGAAGATTTAAAGAGTATAGAAATCATTTAAACGATATAAAAATATAAGTAAAAAAATTACTTAGCACCTAGTAATATATGTCCCTATTAGGTATTTATGGTTTTGTCACTATTTTATGAAGAGGGCATAGATATATTTTTGCTTTCTTTGTGCTTCTGAAAAAATAATTGCAAACTTAATATATACCATTTCTCTCAGGAGTGTTAATACAATGAGCTCATATAAAGTAACTATGTAGTATTCATCAAAGAGAGCTTCAGTGGACCTAAAACTAAATCTGCAGAAAAAATCCAGCCTTGCAGTCCATTAAGCATACCAAATTAAAGTCTTGACTCCTACGTGGTTAGGTTGGGTTCTAAAGGCATTATCAAACTCTCAAGTTCTTAGAGCTAAAAATTTGAGACTGTACAAAATCGCCCAGAATCATTCAGCTAATTTTCCATATTGGAATATAGTATGTAGAGTGAAAGTTGACTTCTAAGATTTCTGTACTTCTATAGGAACTCCTCACCAGTAATTGTCTCTGAACATGAATGAATGCCTTATAAAATTAAAAAATTAGAAATCACTATAGCTTCTTATCAAGAAATGTGGAAACTTATTTGGTAGCCTGATTAAGAGAGGATAAAGTAAAAGTTATTTTGTATCCTATAGTAAATATACTTTCTTTGAAAACTGTTTGGCCATGTGTTCTAGTTTGCTAGCTGCTGGAATGCAACACACCAGAGATGGATTGGCTTTTAATAAAAGGGGATTTATTTTGTTGGTTCTTCAGAGGAAAGGCAGCTAACTTTCCACTGAGGTTCTTTCTTACGTGAAAGGCACAAGATGGTCTCTGCTGGTCTTCTCTCCAGGCCCCTGGGTTCCAACAACTTTCCCCGGGGTGACTTCTTTCTGCATTTCCAAAGGCCTGGGCTGAGCTGCTAGTGCTGAAATGAGGAATGCTGAGCTGCTTAGGCTGTGCTACAGTGCGTTCTCTCATTTAAGCACCAGCCAATTAAGTCAAACTTCACTCATTGCAGCAGACGCGCCTCCTAGCTGACTGCAGATGTAATTAGCAACAGATGAGGTTCACTACCATTGGCTTATGTCCACAGCAACAAGATTAGGTATGCTCACCTGGCCAAGTTGACAACTGAATCTAACTAACACACCATGATTTCTTGATACTGAAGACAGATCCATAGCAACCGGTGGCAAGTGTTTCCCTGATCTTAAGTAAGGACTGACAGAAAAATTAGAATGATTCTGGCACCCCTGTTCTTTTCTGGTGCTTCAATAGTGTATAGTCACAAGGGTTAGGACTGGATGACTAGCTGGACTCTGGTTCCTCAGCCTTTCTGGATAGACTGGGGGATCAATACAGCCAAGTGGGCCAGAAAGCCCTGCCTGTCCCTGGAAATGCCGACTTGGATCTCAGGCTTCAGCCTAGAGAGAAGCTTTCATGTCACCTTCAGGCCAAAGCAGGTAGTTAAGATCATTCCAAGGGCCCTGAAGTCACAAATTGGTGTTAAGCCTGCATGGAGGCTCATTTGTGGATATGAGATAGCCAACTGTCCTTTGCTATAATCAAATGCGGGGTGGTGCAACAATGGCTCAGTGGCAAAATTCTCGCCTGCCCATGCTAAAAAAAAAAAAAAAAAAAAGTTTAGTGTGGCCCCTTGGATGTAGTTCAGGTTTTTTGCTTGTTGTTGTTGTTTGTTATTGTTTTTTTTAATTTTATTTTATTTTTAGTAGTTCAGTGTTCATGGATTTGTTTCGTCTGATTTTAGTCTTTCCAGGAAGCAGTCAGATCAGAAGCAAGTAAAAAGTGTAATGATAACTTCTTTTGATATTTGATTTAATAATATCAAAAGGTGGTAACTTTTCTTTTCATATGGTTATTCCTCGGCAAAATTCTTTATACCAGAGATGCTGCTGATTATAATACTATATTATATATGAAAAAAGAAGGTATTTTTGGTTACCTGCTGTTCTAGTTAGAAAGCTGCCAGAATGTGATATACCAGCACTGGAATGGCTTTTAATAGTGAAAATTTAAATTGCAAGTTTACAGTTCTAAGGCCATGGAAATGTCCAAATTAAGGCACCAGCAAGGCGTTACCTTCACTCAAGAAAGACCATTGAAGTTTGGGGTTTCTCTTTCAGCTGGAAGGGCACACAGCAATGTCTGCTAGCTTTCTCTCCCAGCTTCGTGTTTCATGAAGCGCCCCCGGCGCTTTCTTGATCTCCAGATGTCTCTTGCTGTGTGAGCACTGTTGGTGCTGGTGGCTTGTTGTGGCTCTAAAGCTTTTTCCAAAGTGGTTCTCTCTCAAAGGGCTCCAGTAAGCAACCCCACCTTAAATAGGTGGATACACATCTCCATGGAAACCATCTAATCAAATGTTACCACCCACAATTGGGTAGGTCATATCCCCAAGAAAACAATAATAAAAAAAATCTACTCAGCAATAATGAATGAGGATTAAAGGACATGGCTTTTCTGGGGTACATAATAAAATCAGCACACCAACTTAGCACTAGAAGGAAATCATTGTTTTCAAAGTTTTCGGTGTGTTTTTTCCTGATTAAATACAGGAGTAGGAGTAAAAGCTGGGAATGGGGTGCCTATTGAATAGAATATAACAATTTATCTTGAGAAAAAAGTTCCTAAATGCTTTGCAGAGTTGTCAATAGCTGCAAGTAGGATCCAGTGACACTTTGTTATTCCCTAGGGTAGCCTAAGTTTGGTTTTTTTCCTCTTTGTCTAGGGGTTAGAAGATGTAATGAGATTCCATCACAATTGTAACACTGACTGAAAAATGTTTTATGGGAAACATTTATTTTAGGGCATGCCATTTGGTTAAGAGTATGAAATCTCTATAAATCCACAATTTTAGATACATGTTAACTTACAAAAAGTTACATTACTTAAAATAATACTTCAAAACACCCTATACCTCTCGTGCTGCTAGCCAGAAGGGCTATAGAATATGCCCTAGTGAAAAAGCACCTAAAAATATCACCTTGCTCAGTCCAGTTACTTCTTAGAAATCCTCCATCATTGAAAATAGTCAGCCTCCAACAGAAGTTGGCCACAACTTATGATTTTCTCCAGCCTCCACAGACCACACTGCCAAACAGAAAAACCAGGTACTAAATTTCATTTCAACAGAAATACTAACATAATAAAGAGGAAATGGCTAACAAGCACTAAGCATTTGAAACATCAATGGTTGGGTGGGGAAGGGAGGATGGAGATTAGGGGCCTATGCTAAATTAAATCATTATGGTCTGAAATTGTGAACTTATTTTGTAGCCAAGAGTTTGAATTTTAAAGCATTTTGTCATTTTTGAATTTCAACCTAGATTTGAATAGCATGGCTTTTCCATGTCAGAAATTTCAACTCCTAGAAGAGTGCCCTATGCAGGGCACTCATACATTTAAAATTTATGGTATGTGAATTTTAGCTCAATAAAGCTGCTATTAAAAAAAAAAACAACTCCAAAGTATGATTGGCAAGCTATTGAACAATGATTCTCAAACCTGTCTAAATATCAGGATTCCCAACAGAGGTATAAAAAATGTATATGATGACGCCTTATCCCAAGCAATTCTGATTCATTCAGCCTGGAAAGGAATTGGGCATCTATGTTTAACAAGTGTCTTAGATTATTCTGATTCCCAGCAAATTGTGAGAACCACTAGCTTGCCGCCATAAAAATCCATTGTCTCACCTATTTTTGGCAGAAACTAGATTGCAGTTATTTTGAGAATGTTTGATTGCTCAAGTATCTGGAATAAAAGTAATCTGTATTGATTGAAGTACTAACGCAGTCAGTTGTGTAGAAAGCTGAATTCACATTCTGTAATAAAAATTCAAGTCTAAGGGAAAGCCATCTTGTCTTCCAAGGAGAGGTAGGCTATGATTTGTGGACCAGACCAAGTTTTCTTCAGACATAAGCTTTAGACCTGTTTCAGTGTCTGAACAAGCAGGTTAGGACCCTAGGCTTTCATGCCATAGAGAAATGATGCAATTATTTTGAACTGGACCCTTATTTTGACTTGTTGACCTAAATCAACATTTTTCAAATGCTGGCTGTAATTCATTAGTAGATCAGGAAACTATTTTTTTGTCATTAGGTATTATTTTCTGAAATCTTTTTGTCAGTAATTCACACAAATCTCATCAATTTTAAGGTGCATATTTTTTTCATATTTACATGTCTAAATTGGTGTGTGCCCTCTAGTCAATGGCATCTTGCAATTATAACTGGAAGTATTTGCAACTGTCAATCAAATATTTTTAGATTCGGGGAAATACAATAGTGAGTTTGTACTGCTTTCCAATATTGAGTACATTTATTCATTATTCTAAAATTGATCATGGGGATGTATACACAACTATGTGATGATACTGTGAGCCAGTTATTGTATACTTTGGATGGTATGTAAATATATCTCAATAAAATTGCATTTTAAAAAAATATATATACACCCCCAAGAGAACCTCTTTCGTTGCTCAGATGTGGCTTCTCTCTCAGCCAACATGACAAGCAAACTCACTGCCCTCCCGCTCTTTACGTGGGACATAACTCCCAAGGCTGTGGACCTTCCTGGCAACATGGGACAGAAATCCTAGAATGAGCTGAGACTCAGCACCAATGAAATGAGAAAACCTTCTCGACCAAAATGGGGAAGAGTGAAATGAGACAAACTAAAGTGTCAATGGCTGAGAGATTTCAAACAGAGTTGAGAGGTTATCCTGGAGGTTATTCTTATGCATAATATAGATATCACCTTTTTAGTTAAGGTGTAACAGAGAGGCTGGAGGGAACTGCCTGAAAATGTAGAGCTGTGTTCCAGTAGCCATGTTTCTTGAAGATGATTGTATAATAATAGCTTTCACAATGTGACTGTGTGATTGTGAAAACCTTGTGACTGATGCTTCTTTTATCTACCTTATGGACAGATGAGTAAAACATATGGATTAAAAATAAATAAGGGGAACAAATGTTAAAATAAATTTAGTAGATTGAAATGCTAGTGATCAATGAAAGGGAGGGTAAGGGGAATGGTATGTATGAATTTTTTTCTGTTTTCTTTTTATTTCTTTTTCTGAATTGATGCAAATGTTCTAAGGAATGGTCATGATAAATATACAACTATGTGATGAAATGGTGAATTATTATCAAGAGTGGAATGATCATATGGTAGGAATGTTTATGTTTGCATAGTGTTGAATAAAAAAATCTGTAGTGTTTCTATACACTAGTAATGAACAGTCTGAGAGAGAAATCAAGAAAATTCCATTTACAATTGCAACCAAAAGAATAAAATATTTAGGAATAAATTTAAGGATATAAAAGACCTATACAAAGAAAGCTACAAGAAATTGCTAAAAGGAATCACAGAAGACCTAAATAAATGGAAGGGCATACCACGTTCATGGATTGGAAAACTAAATACAGTTAAGGTGTCAATTCTACCTAAATTGATTTATATATTCAATGCAATACCAATTAAAATCCCAAAAACATACTTTTCAGAAGTAGAAAAACCAATAACCAAATTTATCTGGAAGGGCAGGGCACCCCAAATAGCTAAAAATATCATGAGAAAGAAAAATGAAGTCAGAGGTTTCACACTACCTGACTTTAAGGCATATTACGAAGCTGCAGTGGTCAAAACAGCATGGCACTGGCATAAAAATAGATAAACTGACCAATGAAATTGAATGGTGTTCAGATATAGACTCTTTCATTTACAGACAATTGATCTTTGATAAAGCAGTTAAGCCAACTCACCTAGGACAGAAAGTCTCTTCAGTAAATGGTGCCTAGAGAATTGGATATCCGTATGCAAAAGAATGAAAGAGGATCCATATCTCACACCCTATACAAAAATTAAAATGGATCAAAGACCTAAACATTAGATCTAAGACTATAAAACTTTTAGAAGAAAATGTAGGGAAATATCTTATAAATCTTATAATAGGAGGTGATTTCCTAGATCTTACACCCAAAGCACAAGCATTGAAGAAAGAAAGAGATAAATGGGAACTCCTCAAAATTAAACACTTTTGTGCATCAAAGAAATTTGTTAAAGTAAATAATATACAATGGGAGAAAATATTTGGAAGCAATATATCAGATAAGGATCTAGTATCCAGAATATATAAAGAGATTGTTCCACTCAACAACAAAAAGACAAACAATTCAATTAAGAAATGGACACTTCTCAGAAAAGGAAATACAAATGGCTAAAAGGCACATAAAAGATGCTCAACTTCACTGGCTATTAGGGAAATGCAAATCAAAACCACGATGCGATATCTCACACCAATCAGAATGGCCATTATCAATAAAACAGCAAACGACAAGTGTTGGAGAGGATGTGGAGAAAGTGGCACACTTATCCACTGTTGGTGGGAATGTAAAATGTATTTATCCACTGTGGAAGGCAGTTATAGCAATTTCTCAGGAAGCTAAGTATAGAATTGCCATAAGATCCGACAATACCATTGCTAGGTATCTACTCAGAGGACATGAGGGCAAGGAGACAAGCAGACATTTGCACACTAATGGTTACAGCAGCATTATTTACAACTGCCAAGAGATGGAAACATCCCAAATGTCCATCAACAGAAGAGTGGTTAAACTGTGGTATATCCATTTGATGGAATATTATGCAGCTGTAAGAGAATAAAGTGATGAAGTATTGTTACAACATGGATAGACCTGAGGATATTATGCTCATTGAGATTAGCCAGAAACAAAAGGACAAATACTGTATGGTCTCACTGATGTGAACTAACATTGATGTATGAACTTGGAGAATTTCAGTTAAGAACAGAGACCATCAGGAAATGAAATAGAGTAGATTTTGGGTAATTTGAGCTGAAAGAATACAGATTATGCAAAAGAACTGATCGCAAAAATTCAGAAATGGGTAGCACAATACTACCTAACTGTAATACAATCATGTTGATACACTGAATGAAGCAGAATGTGAGAATGATAGAGGAAGGAGGGCTGGGGGTACATATGTACTCAGAAGGAAAGATAGAAAATAAAGACTGAGATGGTATAATCTAGGAATGCCTAGAGTGTACAAGGATAGTGATTAAATGTACAAATTTAAAAATTTTTGTATGAGTAAGAACAAAGGAATATCAATTTGCAGAGTGTTGAAAATAGATGGTAATTCATATTTTAAAACTTTAACTTATGTATGAGACTAAAGCAAAAAATGTTTATTTGGTACAAAATTTTTTATTTTGAATAGTGCATCTCCTAATATAACTTATATGGACAGTTTAATTGAATACCATAGTACATGGAACCTTGAGTAGGGCATGAGATTTTGTAGAGTGATGCTCTGGTAAATCCAAAAGTGATTTGAACAATGAATAAAAAAGTATTTGCAAAATCCCTTCGGTGGGATGGTGAGAAAGAGGGAAAATTCAACTTCCCCATTTGGAGAAGGCCTGGTATTATTACAAGCACTGAGGACAACAAAATCAATAGGCTGAATGGTCAGTCTTATGGTTTGTTCATATGAAACATATCCCAGCAAAGGATAGGCTAAGCCTACTTAAAATAAGGCCTAAGAGTCACCCCCAGAGCACGTCTTTGGTTGCTCAGATGTGGCCTATTTCTCAGCAAACACAGCAAGCAAACTCACTGCCCTCACCCTCTCTAAGTGGGACATGACTCCCAGGGGTGTAAACCTCCCTGGCCAAGTAGGACAACAATTCTAGAACAAGCTAGGACTCGGTATCAAGGGATTGAGAAAACTTCAACTGAAAGGGGGAAGAGAGGAATGAGACAAAATAAAATATCAGTGGCTGAGAGTTTCAAAAAGAGAGGTTATCCTGGAGAGAATAACTCTAATGTATTATATAGATATAATATCTATATAATAATAATATAATACACCTCTTTAAGGTGTATTAGAGAGGCTAGAGGGAAGTGCCTGAAACTGTAGAGCTATGTTCCAGTAGCCATGTTTCTTTAAGATGATTGTATAATGATACAGCTTTCACAAATGACTATGTGACTGTGAAAACCTTCTGATGTTACTTTTATCTATGGTATGGACAGATGAGTAAAAAATATGGATTAAAAAGAAATAAATAATAGGGGGAACAGATGTTAAAATAAATTGCTTAGAGGGAAATACTAGTGGTCAGTGAGAGGGAGAGGTAAGGGATATTGTATGTATGAGTTTTTTCTTTATTTCTTTTTCTGGAGTGATACAAATGTTCTGAAAACATGTTCTGAAAACGATCATGGTGATGAATATACAACTATGTGATGATATTGCGAGCCATTGATTGCATACCAAGTGTGGAATGTTCATATGTTAAGAATGTTCTTATTGTATGTTGATTGATTTTATTAATAGAAATTTAAATTAAAAAATTGCCGATGACGTTCAGCGTTTCTTAAGTGGAATGGCACATAGTGAACACGGCATCATCTGCTAGCTTCCTCTCCAGGCCTCTTGCTTCATGAAGCTGCCGCAGGGGCATTCTTCATCTCCAAAGGTCCCTGGCTGGTGGACTCTGCTTCGTGGCTCTCATCATTATGTCATCCTTATCTGCTCTCTTAGAATCTCCAAAGGTCACTAGGTAGTGGACTCTGGTTCTCTTGGCCTTGTGGCTCTGCTCAACTCTGCTGTGGCTTTCTCATTGTTTTCAAAAGGCATTCTCTCCAAAAATGTCTCCTTTTTTATAGGATCCTCACAAACTAATCAAGACCCACATAGAATGGGTGGAGACATGCCTCCATCTAATCAAGTTGAATACCTACAATTGATTGAGTCACATCTCTGTGGAGATACCTAGTCAGGTTTCCATCCTATAGTACTGAATAGGGATTAGAAGAAACAGTTGCTCCCACAAGACTAAGATTAAAACATGGCTTTTCTAGGGTACATAAATCCTTTCGACCTGGCACATCATAGTTTGCAAACCTCAACCAAAACCATTCCTGCCAACCCTAAAGAACACCTAGGGCTTTATCTGAGATTCTACAAAGGTTCCATGCACTATAATTACTTTCCAGAAACCTATACCCCTCAGATGGGTCCCTGGACCAGATAAATCCTGTAACCCAGAGGGGCCAGCCTCTCCATAATATCAACTAGTTCCATCCCCCATCCCATATTATCAACAGCCCTTTCCAACCTGAAAAAGTTAAAAAGGTATAGCCCAAATATCCCTAGAGATTGGGAGAAAGCTCAAAGGTGAAGGTGGGGTTATGGCACAGAAGATAGGACTTAACAAATGAGTATGACTGCTGAATCATATTGATATTTCTTTTAGTCTACAGTGTCTTGGAACAGCTATCAGGAAAAATCTAAAATTGTGGAACTGTAATCATACCAAACTCTGAAATCTGTTCCATAACTAACGGTTGTGGTGCTTTGAAATTTATTACTTTTTTTTTGTATATATGTTATTTTTCACAATAAAAAATAAAAGAACAAGAAACTATATATACATATGTACATTTAATTAAACTTCCCCATCTGGGGAATTCCAGATTTCTTGCAAGCAATGAGGACAACCAATTCAATAAGCTATGCCCTCCAAGTTTCCAATAAGAAACTTATTACTGGGCGGGCCACGGTGGCTCAGCAGGCAAGAATGCTTGCCTGCCATGCCAGAGGACCTAGGTTCGATTCCCAGTGCCTGTCCATGTAAAAAAAAAAAAACAAAAAACAAAAAAAGAAACTTATTACTGCAAAGAAGAAGGTAAGCCTGAATATAATTATGCCTTAGAGTCACCCTGAGAGACCCTCTTGATATTCAAATGTAGGCTCACTCTAAGCCAACTCAGCAGGTGAATTCGCTGCCCTTCCCTCTATGTGAGACACGACTCCTGTAGGTGTCAGTCTTCCTGGCAACATGAGACATGACTCCTGGAAATGAGCTAGGACCCAGCATCATGGGATTGAGAACATCTTCTTGATCAAAAGGGGGAACAGTTTCAGTTTCAGTAGCTGAGAGATTTCGTACAGAGTTGAGAGGTTATCCTGGAGGTTATTCCTATGCTTTATATAGATAACCCTTTTTAGTTTGTGGTGTATTTGAGTAGCTAGTACCTGAAACTACTGAACTGTATTCCATTAGCCCTGATTCTTGTAGAAGACTGTATAACTATATAGCTTTTTTACAATGGAACCATGTGATTGTGAAAACCTACTGGCTGACGCTCCCTTTACCCAGGGTAAGGACAGATGAGTGAAAAAATAAGGACAAAAAATAAATTGGGAGAGTGGTTGTGCTGGTTTGAAAGGATTATTAGTACTCTAGAAAAGCCATGTTTTAATCCTGATGCATTTTATGGTGACAGCCATTTCTTTTAATCCCTATTCAGTACTATAGGTTGGAAACCTGATTAGATAAACTCCTCAGAGATGTGACACACCCAACTGTGGGTACTAACCTTTGATTAAAGGGAGATGTGACTCCACCCATTCCAGGTGGATCTTGATTACTTTACTGGAATCCTTTAAAAGAGGAAATGTTTTGGAAAATGTTAGAGAGCCACAAGATCCACGAGAGCCCACATGGCAAAAGAACTTTGGAAATGAAGAAGGGAAATGCCCCTGGGGGAACTTCATGAAAAAGAAGCCTGGAGAGAATGCTAGCAGATGTCACCATGTTCGCCATGTGCCTCTCCAGTTGAGAGAGAAATCCTGAATGTCATCGTCCTTCTTGAACCAAGGTATCTTTCCCTGGATGCCTTAGATTGAACATTTCTATATCCTTGCTTTTTTTACAGCTTTAGAACTGTAAACTTGCAACTTAATAAATTCTCCCTTTTAAAAAGCCATTCTGTTTCTGGTACATTGCATTCCAGCAGCTAGCAAACTAGAACAGATTTTGGTACTGGAAAATTGGGGTGCTGCTGCAGTTTACAAATACCAAACATAGTAGAGTGGCTTTTTAAACGGATAAGGGGAGGATTTTGGAGGAGTTGTGAGGAGCTTGATAGAGAAGGCCTAGAATGCTTTGAAGAGACTGTTGGTAGAAATGTGGACTCTAAATATACCTCTGACAAGGCTCTAGACAGAAATGAGGCACGTGTTATTGCAATCTGGAAGGAAGGTGATCCTTGTTTTAAATGACAGATAATCTGGCAAAATTGACTAAAGGCTTTGACTTGAAGACTTTAAAAGCCATGAACTTGGATATTTTGCAGAAGAGATTTCCAAATTAAATGTGGAAAGTGCAGCCTGGTTTCTCCTTGCAGCTTACTATGAAAAGAGACAGGAAAAAGATAACTGAGAACTGAACTCTTGGGTACAAAGAAATGAGAAAGTGATGTTCTGGAAAATTCTGGGCTTCCAGGAGTGGAGACCCAGAGAATTGTGCCTCACCTGAGGATTTAACCAAATGTGGAACCAGTCAGCCATCTCAGAACAGCCAGGATTGGAGATGGAGTTATTCAGAAAGGATCTGCGGAAACTCCTTCATCTGATGGGCATGATCCAAGGCTACTGCATAGAAAGCCAACAAGAATGTTGTGGGATTTGTATAAACACAACCACTGCCAGTCTGGCCTGAAAGGGACAGAGAAGGGAAACATTGGAGGAAAAATAACTTCAGAGGCAGACTATGGAATCTAAAGTCTAAAGTCAAGAGACCTCAGGTCAGGAAAGCAGACACACACAAGCATGCAGAGAGGGTGAGTTTGCCCAGAAGGCAGAGGGTGGGCCTTCCACCTCTGCAGTTGAAGAGTCTTGCCGTCTCAAGCATTGGAGAGGTGGAGCATATTCCTTGGGGAATGGGGAGAGCCTGGCTGTCACCACACGGAAGGATTGAGAATGAGCCCGGAGATGGCAGAGGGCCTGGGTGTGGACCCAATGCTTAGAGAGGGTAGAGGTGGTCTCTCCAATGCCCCCCCAAGGTTTGGAGAGAGGCAGGTCACTGCATAAGCACTTGGAAAGGGATGGACTGTTGCTTTCTAATTCCCAGAAGATGAATGACTCAGACTTTAAAATCTAATGGAGTTTGCCCTGCAGGTTTTTGAAACTGTTTGGGTCAGATGACTCCTGTATTCCTTCCCATTTCCATTTCCTATGGAATATGGAATATATATTCTATGACTGTCCCTCCTTTGTATGTTTTTTGGCAATTGGTTGGCAGCAAATAACTTGTTCTGAATTTTACAAGTTCAGAGTCAGAGGAGAATTTTGCCTTAGAACAGATCATGCCAGTAACAGACTTTTATGAGACTTTGTACTGGTTTTAACCTTGTATTGTATTTGTATTTGTCTGGCATTTCATTAGATTATCTCCACGGAGATGTGACACACCTAACTATGGGTATTACCATTTGATTAGAGGGAGATATGACTCCACCTATTCCAGGTGGGTCTTGATTACTTTACTAGAATCCTTTAAAAGAGGAAACATTTTGGAAAATGCTAAAGAGCCACAAGAACCATGAGAGCCCACGCAGCCAGACACCTTTGGAGATAAGAAGGAAAATGTCCCTGAAGGAGCTTCATGAAACAAAAAATCTGGAGAGAAAGCTAGCTGTCGCCGTGTTTCCCATGTGTCTTTCCAGTTGAGAAAGAAACCCTGAATGTCAGTGTCCTTCTTGAACCAAGGTATCTTTCCCTGGATGCTTTAGATTGGATATTTCTATATCCTTGCTTTAATTTGGACATTTTTAAGGCTTTAGGACTGTAAACTTGCAACTTTTAATTAAGTCTCCCTTTTTAAAAGCCATTCTGTTTCTGTTATTTTGCATTCCAGCAACTAGCAAACTAGAACAGGAGGAATTAAGGGTAAAAAAATATTGGGTAGATTGCAAGACTAGTGGGGATGAGAGGGAGGGGTATGGGATATGGGTTGTATTTTTTTTTCTTTTTTCTTGTTATTTCTATTTCTGTAGTAATGTAAATGTTCTAAAAATGATCATGGTGATGAATACACAACTATGTGATGATATTGTGAGCCACTGATTGTATACTTTGGATGGACTGTGTGCATGAATACATCTTAATAAAAATATTTAAATACATATATTTAATATATATACACACACACACACATTGTCATGGTCATGTTCATGTGTCAACTTGGCCAGGTGGTGGTACCTGTTCGGCACATGCTGGCCTGTCTTTTGCTATGAGGACATTTCATAGAATTAAATCATGATCACATTGGCTACCTCCACAGCTGATTCCACTTGTAATCAGCCAAGGAGCATGCCTTCTTTAATGAGTGGTGCTTAATCTAATCACTGGAAGTCTTTTAAGGAGGATTCAGAAGAGACAGGTTCTCTTCTTGCTTCAGCCAGTGAGCCTCTCCTGTGGAGTTCATCCAGACCCTTCATTGGAATCATCAGCTTCACAGCCCACCCTACAGATTTTGGACTCTATGTCCCCATGGCTACATGAATTTTATAAATTTTATAACATTTATAAATTTTATATTTACAAATATTTCCCATTGATTCTTTTTCTCTAGAGAACCCTAACTAATACAACTTGGTACTAGGAGTGGTTCTTAAGGATCATAATCTTAAAAATGGGTTTTTATGAATAGTTTTCTACTCTGACTGGACTCAAAGGCACTAAAGACTCTGATTATGATAATCAGAACGACATTGCTAATGTCGTTGGAGTGATGTGGCAAAAGAGATAGTCAAAATATCACCATTCGATTCTTCTAATGCTTCGCTTGTGAAGCCAGGTGAAAGGATGGGTTTAAGGCTTCAAACAGGAAGCTTAAGCACCGTCTGACATATGTAGACATTTCTGTGAGTGTCCTGAAGGAAAATCTTACTTCCTGTAGCCATAGACTTGAGATCTCTGAAAACCAGACTCAGAATCGTATTGTTAGAGTAGCAACTTTACAACGTAAACTGAAATCTCAGTCTTGCATGGTGTCTGCCGTTAAAGTGAGGGTATTGATTGGAAAGAAGTGGGACCCTGAAAAATGAGATAGCGACATATGGATTGATAATGATGTAGGTGGAGAGGTTGAAACCCTAGATTATGCTGAGTCTTCACTAATAACCCTGTAATAGACTACCCTGAGGACATAGCCACCCCACCTCTAGTCTGCCTTGAGGAGTTGGCCACCCAACCTCTACCTGAAGGGATTAGCCCTAGAGTGATTAATCCTGTTTCACCAGATGGAACTGCAAATGAATACCCTGAAGCAAATGGCTTGGAAGATACTTCTAATTATTTTCATGACCCACCCCCATCACCCCTCATTTCTTCCAGACCTATAACTAGACTAAAGTCCCAATAGGCCCCTTAAGGTGAGGTGCAAAGTATTACACATGAGGAGGTACGTTATACTCCAAAAGAACTGTGTGAATTTTCCAATTTATATAGACAGAAATCAGGGGAATATGTGTGGCAATGTATTTTAAGGATGTGGGATAATGGTGGGAAGAATATAAGGCTGGATCAGGCTGAATTTATTGATATAGGCCCACTAAGCAGAGATTCTACATTTAATATTATAGCTCAAGGGATTAGAAAAGGCATTAACAGTTTGTCTGGATGGTTGGCTGAAACAAGGATCAAAAGGTGACTGACATTACTTGAGTCTGAAATGCCAGAACTGCCTTGTAAAATGTAGATGAGGGGATCCAGAGGCTTAGAGAGATTGGAATGTTAGAATGGATTTATCATGTGAAGTCTGCTCTTACACCCCAGGAATGTCCAGAGGATGCACCTTTTACCAGAACAGTGAGAAATAAATTTGTGAGACTAGCGCCATCATCCCTGAAGAGCTCTGTAGTTGCACTTTTCTGTAGGTCAGATATTACTGTGGGAACTGCTGTCACTGAACTGGGATCCTTAAACACAATGGGGATGACTGGACCCTGAGTTGGTAGAAGCCAAGTGGCAGCACTTAATCACCAAAGACAGGGTGGACGTGGCTATTATAATAGACAGGAAACTCAAACTGGGAGTCAAAATTATATGACTCGCAGAGATTTGTGGCATTGACTAGTAAATCATGGGATACCTAGAAATACAATAGATGGGCAGTCTACTAAATTCTTGTTTGAGCTGTATAAACAAAAGAGTTCTTGGTCAGGTGAACAGAAGTCTAACTTGAATTACAAAAAGACAGAGTAATGGCCCCTTTATCAGTTTGCAGATTTGAGACAGTTTACAGACCCAGAGCCCCTTGAATGAAGGGGAGGCCAGGTCCCTTTGGGGGAGAACCCTGTTACACTGCCACAAATCTATTCTGTTAAACTTCTTCCAAGCCTTCCCCAAGGAGACTGACAGCCTTTTACCAATGTAACTGTGCATTGGGGAAAAGGAAATAATTAGATATTTGGGGGATTATTAGACACTGGTTCAGAAGTGACATTAATTCCAGGGGATCCAAAACATCACTCTGGTCCACCAGTCAGAGTGGGGGCTTATGGAGGTCATGTGATCAGTGGAGTTTTAGCTCAGGTCCATCTCACAGTGGGTCCAGGTGGGGCCCTGGACCTATTCTTTAGTTACTTCCCCAGTTCCAGAATGCATAACTGGAATAGACATACTGAGCAAAGGGCAAAATCCCCACATTGGCTCTCTAACTCGGGCAGTGAGGGCTATTATGGTGGGAAAAGCCAAGTGGAAGCCACTAGAACTGCCCCTACCTAGCAAAATAGTAAATCAGAAGCAATTCCGGATTCCTGGAGGGATTGCAGAGATTACTGTCACTCTTATGGACTTGAAGGATGCAGGGGTGGTGATTCCCACCACATCCCCATTCAACTCTCCTATTCAGCCTGTGCAGAAAACATATGGATCTTGAAGGATGTGCTGGTTTGAAATGATGTATGGACCCTAGAAAAGCCATGTTTTAATCCTAATCCCATTTTGTAAAGGCAGCTGCTTCATCTAATCCCTACTCAGTATTGTATGTTTGAAACTGTAATCAGATCATCTCCCTGGAGATGTGATTTAATCAGAGTGGCTGTTAAAATGGATTAGATGATGACATGTCTCCACCCATTTGGGTGGGTCTTGAGAAGTTTCTGGAGTCCTATAAAAGAAGAAACATTTTGGAGAATGAGAGATTCGGAGAGAGCAGAGAATGCTGCAGCACCATGAAGCAGAGTGTCCACTAGCCAGCAACCTTTAGAGATGAAGAAGGGAAATGCCTCCAAGGGAGCTTCATGAAACCAGAAGCCAGGACAGAAAGCTAGGAGATGACACCATGTTTGCTATGTGCCCTTCCAGTTGAGAGAGAAGCCCTGACTGTGTTTGCCATATGCCTTCTCACTTGAGAGAGAGACCATGAACTTCATTGGCCTTCTTGAATCAAGGTATCTTTCCCTGGATGACTGTGATTGGACATTTCTATAGACTTGTACTTATTAAATTCCCCTTTTTAGAAGCCATTCTCTTTCTGGTATATTGCATTTCAGCAGCTAGCAAACTAGAACAGAGGATGACAGTGGATTATCGTGATCTCAACCAGGTGTTAACTCCAATTGCAGCTGCTGTTCTGGGTGTGATATCATTTCTTGAGCAAATCAATACATCCCCTGGTACCTGCTATGTAGCTATTGATCTGGCAAATATTTTTCCCTCAATAGCTATTAGTAAGGATCACCAGAAACAGTTTGCTTTCATCTGGCAAGGTCAGCAATATACTTTCACTGTCCTATCTCAAGGGTCTATCAACTCTCCAGCCCTAGGTCATAATTTTGTCCATGGGAACTTGATCGTTTCTCCCTCCCACAAGACATCACAATGGTCTACTATATTGATGATGCCATGTTGACTGGACCTAGTGAGCAAGAAGTAGCAACTACTCTAGACTTACTGGTAAGGCATTTGCATGTCAGAGGGTGGGGGATAAATCCAACAAAAATACAGGGGCCTTCCACCTCAATGAATTTTCTAGGTGTCCAATGGTGTGGGGCATGTCGAGATATCCCTTCTAAGGTGAAGGATAAGTTGCTGCATCTGGCCCCTCCTATGACCAAAAAGGAGGCACAATGCCTAGTTGGTCTGTTTGGATTTTGGTGACAATATATTTCTCATTTGGGTGTGCTTCTCCAGCCCATTTATCGAATGACCAGAAAAGCTGCTAATTTTGAGTGGGGGCTTGAACAAGAGGAGGCTCTGCAACAGGTCCAGCCTGCTGTACAAGCTGCTCTGCCACTTGAACCATATGATCCAGCAGATCCAATGGTGCTGTAAGTGTCAGTGGCAAATAGAGATGCTGTTTGGAGCTTTTGGCAGGCCCCTATAGGAAAAGCACAATGCAGACCCTTAGGATTTTGGAGCAAAGCCTTACCATCTGCTGCAGATGACTACTCTCCTTTTGAGAAATAGCTTTTGGCCTGCTACTGGGCCTTAGTAGAGACCGAACACTTAACCTTGGGCCACCAAGTTACCATGAGACCTGAGTTACCTATCATGAGCTGGGTGTTTTCTGACCCACCAAGCCATAAAGTTGGGCATGCGCAGCAGCACTCCATCATAAAATGGAAATGGCATATACGAGATAGGGCCAGACCAGGTCCTGAAGGCACAAGTAAGTTACCTGAGGAAGTAGCCCAAATGCCCATGGTCTCCACTCCTGCCATATTACCTTCTCTTTCCCAGACCAGAGCTATGGCCTCTTGGGGAGATCCTTACAGTGAATTGAATGAAGAAGAGAAAACTCAGGCCTGGTTTACAGATGGTTCAGCAGGATATGCAAGTACCACCCAAAAGTGGACAGCTGCAGCACTACAACCCCTTTTGGGGTGTCCTTGAAGGACAGTGGTGAGGGGAAATCCTCCCAGTGGGCAGAACTTTGAGCAGTGCACCTGGTTGTTCATTTTGCTTGGAAGGAGGAATGGCCAGAGGTGCATTTATATACTGACTCATGGGCTGTTGCTAACAGTTTGACTGGATGGTCAGGGACTTGGAAAAGCCATAACTGGAAAATTGGTGACAAAGAGTTCTGGGGAAGAGGTATGTGGATAAACCTTTCTGAGTGGACTAAAAACATGGGACATATTTGTGTCCCATGTGAATGCGCACCAAAGGGTGACTTCAGCAGAGGAAGGTTTTAATAATCAAGTGGATAAGATGACTCATTCTATGGATACCTTTCCCCAGCAACTCTTGTCATTGCCCAATGAGCTCCTGAATAAAGTGGCCATGGTGGTAGGGATGGAAGTTATCATCCATGGGCTCAGCAACATAGACTTCCACTCACCAAGACTGACCTGGCTACAGCCAGTGCTGAGTGCCCAATCGCCAGCACCAGAGAGTCACACTCAGCCCCCACTACGGCACCATTCCCCGAGGTGACCAGCCAGCTACATGGTGGCAGGTTGATTACATTGGACCATTGCCTTCATAGAAGGGGCAGAACTTTACACATATTCTGGATATAGATTTGCTTTCCCTGCATGCAATGCTTCTGCCAAAACTACCATCCATGGGCCTACAGAATGCCTTATCTATCGTCATGCTATTCCATACAGCATTGCTTCTGATCAGGGAACACTCTTCACAGCAAATGAAGTGCGGGAATGGGCAAAATCTCATGGAATTCTCAGGTCTTACTATGTTCCCCATCATCCAGAAGCAGCTGGATTGACAGAACAGTGAAATGGTCTTTTGAAAACTCAATTATGGTGCCAACTAGGTGGCAATACTTTGAAGGGCTGGGGTAATGTTCTCCAGGAAGCTGTACACTCTGAATCAGCGTCCACTGCATGGTGCTGTTTCTACCATAGCCAGGATCCACGGGTCCAGGAACCAAGGGGTGGGTATGGAAATGGCACCACTCACTATTACCCCTAGTGATCCACTAGGAAAAGTTTTGCTTCTTGTCCCTGTGACCCTGAGCTCTGCTGGTCTATAGGTTTTAGTTCCAAGAGGGGGAGTGCTTCCACCAGGAGAAACAACGATTCCATTGAACTGGAATCTAAGACTGCCACCTGGTCACTTTGGGCTACTCATGCCCCTGGATCAACAAGCCAGGAAAGGGATTACATTACTGGCTGGTGTGATTGACCCTGACTATCAGGGGGAAATAGGACTGCATCTACACAATGGAGGTAAAGAATTTTCCTGGAATATAGGAGACCCCCTAGGGTGTCTTTTAGTACTACTATGCCCTGTGATTAAAATCAATGGAAAACTACAACCCAATCCAGGTAGGGCTACCAATGGCTCTGAAACTTCAGGAATGAATGTTTGGGACACACCACCAGGCCAAGAACTACGGCCAGCTGAAGTGCTTGCTGAGAGTAAAGGGAACATGGAATGGGTAGTGGAAGAAGGTAGTGATAAATATGAACTATGACCACATGATCAGTTACAGAAACAAGGACTATAGTGCCATTTTGTTCATGTTATACTATTTAAGGTGTAAGATTTCAAGTTTAAGAATGAATATTACCCAAGGACTTGCACCTCTATTCTGGAGAGATTTTATGTGTTTCTGGTTATATGCAGGACAGTTAAGTATTGTTAGGTGAGGAAAAAAATGTGTCTTCTATTGTTTTCTATTTAGAAATTAGGTATGGTTTAAGATGATGAGTACAGCTGCCAAGTTGACAAGGGGTGGACTTTCATGGTCAGGTTCATGTGTCAGCTTGGCCAGGTGGTGGTACCTGTTTGTCTGGTTGGGCAAGTGCTGGCCTGTCTTTTGCTATGAGGACATTTCATAGAATTAAATCATAATCATGTCAGCCACATCCACAGCTTATTCCATTTGTAATCAGCCAAGGGGAGTGCTTTCTTTAATGAGTGATGCTTAATCTAATCACGGGAAGCCTTTTAAGGATTCAGAAGAGACAGGCTCTCTTCCTGCTTCGGCCGGTGAGCCTCTCCTGTGGAGTTCGTCCAGACCCTCCATTGGAATTGTCAGCTTCACAGCCTGCCCTGCGGATTTTGGAATCTGCGTTCCCCCAGTTACATGAGACACTTCTATAAATTTTATGTTTATGAATATTTCCTGTTGATTCTGTTTCTCTAGAGAACCCTAACTAATACACACATTCACACATTTACTCAAAAAAGTTTGAAAATACACTAATCATTTCAATTGTCCTGATAGGAAAAACCCAATATATTATGATTCTTTTACTTCTATGTACTTTTCACAGCTAAAATTTTTCTAAAAAGGTTTAAAAAAAATCTTTTTCATGTCTTCCTTTGCCCTCAATTTTATAGATCTGGTTAAACAGTGTGACTAAGAACTAGCTGCAAGTTGCTGTTGAACATGGATATCAGGTCTTCTGACTTTACAATGCCTTTTGTCATGGGTATTTTTCTCCTAGCACAAGAGATCCTCAACTGGGTAATAAGTTTCTTCACCCCACCTAAACCATTGAGGATAGAAGTCTGTGTCTCTTCATTTAACTTTCAATCTCCCACTCCTATCCTTCTAGCCTATTTCATGTTAAGTATTTGAGTTGTCATACTTAATTAGCCATGATAGCAGTCAGTCTAATTTAAGAGGTATCCTGGGATTTGGAGACTGTAGACAGTGTGAATTTAGACAGTGTGAATCTCACTTTGAACAGCACTCTCTGCAAACTTAAAATACTCTTTATATACTAGAAAACAATATTAATTTATTTTAATGTTCACTAGGCTAAACAACCTTTTTTTAAAAAATCCTGTGCCTTGTAATTGATTCATTCTTAGTGTTTAATTATGTTGGTTGTTCTTTGAATTCACTTCAGGGATGATCTTCACCCTTTCAAACATGGGCAATCCGAATTTAAAACAGCACATTAGGACACAATAAAAATAAAAAATAAAAAACCACTGCATAAATTTTAAAGGAATGGTGTTCCAGACCCTGCTCTCTAGCCTTCGCTCCTGGGATTGCTGATTTGCTGACCCTCTGCACGGGAGCAGCCTGGAAATGTGCAGTGCCCTGCAGGCTAAGATGGGGAAATAATTTTATCACTTACTGTGCTAATTTGAAACTGTTGTGTACCCCAGAAAAGCCATGTTCTTTAATTCTCATCCAGTATTGTTGGGTGGGATCTTTTTTATTAAGTTGTTTCTATGGTGTGCTGGTTTGAACGGATGTATGTCCCCTAGAAAAGCCATGATTTTAATCTAAATTCCATTTCATAAAGGTAGAATAATCTTTATTCAATACTGTATGTTTGAAACTGTAATCAGATCATCTCTCTGGAGATGTGATTTAATCAAGAGTGGTTGTTAAACTGGATTAGGTGATGACATATCTCCACCCATTTGGGAGGGTCTTGGTAAGTTTCTGGAGTCCTATAAAAGAGGAAACATTTTGGAGAATGAAGGAGATTTGGAAAGAGCAGAGAATGCTGCAGCACCATGAAGCAGAGAGTCCATAAGCCAGTGACCTTTGGAGATAAAGTAGGAAAATGCCTCCCAGGGAGCTTCATGAAACAGGAAGCCAGGAGAAGAAGCTAGCAGATGATGCCATGCTTGCCATGTGCCCTTCCAGATGACAGAGGAACCCTAACCATGTTCACCATGTGCCTTTCCAGATGAGAGAGAAATCCTGAACTTCATCGGCCTTCTTGAATCAAGGTATCTTTCCCTGGATGTCTTAGGTTGGACATTGCTATAGACTTGTAGAATTGTAAACTAGCAACTTAATAAATTCCCCTTTTAAAAGCTATTCTGTTTCTGGTATATTGCATTCTGGCAGCTAGCAAACTAGAACACATGGAGATGTGGGCTACCCAATTGTGGTTGGGGCCTTTTGATTGGATGGTTTCCATGGAGATGTGTCTCCACTCACTCAAAGTGTGTCATTTACTTGAGTCCTCTAAAAGGGGAAACATTCTGGTAGAAGCTGGAGAGCCAACAGAGCCAACATGAGACCCAGACATTTGGAGATGCAGAAAGGAAATGCCCCCTGGGAAGCTGTCTGAAACCAGAAGCCAAAAACTCCAACAGACGCCAGCCACAAGCCTTCTCAGTTGACAGAGGTGTTCTGTCACCTCTATTATTCTTTTGATGTTGAATACATCACTACACAAGTTAAATTTTCAAATATAGTTATTGGAAAGGCACACTCAAACAACATAACCAATATTGGTCCATTTGATATGAAATGAATTGGTCACATAGTACCTTCTATTATAGCAGGGGAAATGAGTTACATGTTTGATTTCTGTACATTATTATCCATCAAAGTACACAACATAGTATTCATGATGCAAGTTTCTATGACAAGTACTTTGGACTCTCTGAGCAGATATCCCAGGAGAGTTACCAGTACGTTGCTTGTGGAAGAAACACAAGTTATCATTGGGCCAGTCTGAATCTCTAAATGTACTGTAGCCACAACAGTAATAATGGAAAGAAATGCAGCTGGAAGAGAGGAAATACCTATTGATATCTGCAAAACTCTCAAAGATGAGGTACTTTCTAACAGATCTTAAATTGAAAAAAAAACTATCAAGTTCACAATTTTAAGACTACAGTTAAGTGTGTGGACTTACAGTTATTGCGAATACATCACTCTGGTGTTGATGTATTTGCAACAGGATCTTTCACTTGAGTCTAAATTTATCAACTGGTTTTCTTCTTCCCTCTCCCCGCAAAGGGGGAAATTGGGACTTCCAATTTCCAATTATATATAGAACAGTATATAATTATTTAAAATTTATAGCACCAATCACTACTGAAAATATAATTACGGTGATGAATATTATTTAAGAAACTTCCTTATTTCTGAAAATTTTATATAGCATTTACTGTGAGCCTATTATTCATGGAAGACTTTTAAAACCTCATTTTCTTGTTTTGTAAATTCCCATTAGTACATGGTAGTATTTCAACTACCTGGATATTTTAGTCTCTACCTAAAAAAGTTCTTAGCTTTTTATTTGTTGAAATTCTGCTCATTTATATTTTTGTCAGTCTTATTTCAAGCCAGTGCTTGCATAACTTTTTTCCCCTTCTGTTTTGTCCATATTTTATTAAAGAACTTGTAGGTTTACAGAAAAGTCATGCAGAGAATGCAGAGTTCCCATTACTCCCTCACACACAACTTCCCTATCATTAACTGCATTAGTGTAGTGCCTTTGTTCCAATTGATAAAACAATATTATTACAGTTGTACTATTAAGTAGAGTGTAGAGTTTACATTAGCGTTCACTGTATTGTACAGTCCTATTTTTAAAAAAATTTTTCTAGTAACATATATACAAACAAAAATTTCCCCTTTTAATCATATTCAAATATGTAATTCAGTGTTGTCAATTATATTCACAATGTTGTGCTAACATCACCATCATCCATTACCTGAACTTTCCAATCACCCCAAACAGAAACACCATACCAATTAATCATTAATTCCCCATTCCTTACCCCCAATCCTAGCCCCCGTTTTCTGTATTCTAGTTTCTAACCATGAATTTGCTTATTCTAATCATTTCATAAGTGAGATCATATAATATTTGTCCTTTTCTGTCTAAATTATTTCACTCAATGTGATGTCTTCAAATTAATCATGTTGTTGCAGGTAGCAGAACTTCATTCCTTTTTTTTTTTTCGCATGGGCAGGCACCCGGAATCGAACCCGGGTCTGGGGCATGGCAGGTGAGAACTCTGCCTGCTGAGCCACTGTGGCCCGCCCTCATTCCTTTTTTTAAGATTTTAAGGTAAATTTAGTAGATTGAAATGCTAGTGATCAATGAAAGGGAGGGGTAAGGGGTATGGTATGTATGATTTTTTCTGTTTTCTTCTCATTTCTTTTTCTGAATTGATGCAAATGTTCTAAGAAATGATCATGATGATGAATATACAACTATGTGATGATATAGTGAGTTATTGATTATATAACAAGAATGGAAGGATCATATGGAAAGAATGTTTGTGTTTGTATGTGGTTATGTTTCATAAATAAAAATTTTTTTAATGTTTTTTTGGTATGCTGTATGGCAGGGTCACATTTTATTCTTTTTCCATGTGAGTACCGTTATTGCAGCACCATTTATTGAATTTTTGTTTTGCTTGTTTATTGTTTGTTTGGGAAGTGCATGGGCTGGGAATCAAACCCAGGTCTCCCACATAGCAGGCAAGAATTCTACCACTGAACTACCCTTGCACCCCAGAACTTCCTTCCTTTTTACAGCTGAATAATATTTTACTGTGCATATATTACATTTTGTTTATCCATTTACTAGCTGATAGCACTTCCATCTCTTGGCTATTTGTGAATAATGCCACTATGAACATCAGTATGCAAATATCTGTTGGTATTCCTGATTTCAACACTTTTGGATAAATACCTAAAAGTGGGATGGCTAGGTCACATGCTAATTCTTTCCAAGGAACTACCAAACTGTTTTTCACATGGTTCCAACATTTTACATTCCCACCAACAATGAACAAGTGTTTCCAATTCTCTCTACATCCTCTCCAACACTTACAATTTTGTTCTTTTTTTAATAGTAGCCATTCTAGTGGGTATGAAATAGTACCTCATTGTGGTGTAGATTTGTATTTCCCTAATGGCTAATGATGTTGAGCATCTTTTCATCTGTTTATTGGCTGCTTGAATATATTCTTTGGAGAAATGTCTATTTCAAGTCATTTGCCCATTTATATATATATGTGTGTGTGCATGTATATATATATATATATACTTTTGCCCCTCTGAGATACATTCACATGATAAAATCCATTCAAATGCATAACTCTTATAAGCCAAAATAATCTTCACAAAACTCAGGACCTAAAATTTTTTTAAGTCCCTAAATAATGTGTTTCATATTAGGTATAGGTTTGTGAAATTCTTGGTGATCTTCAAATACAGTCAATGTATAAATTTATAAATAATCTATGCATGGCTTTTGCATGGCTTTTACACAGCTTTAATAAATGCCAAATAAGATGGTACAGACTAAACAAATTTAAGGAAATATTTCTAAAGTATACAGTATTTAACACAAAACCTGATTATGTGCATGTGTGTTTTCAAGCAATGAAATGATACTTCTTGAATTTTCCGTATTTCCAATTTCATACGGAATGGCTTATTAAAGAGGACAATTTACCTTTAGCCAGATATTAGCAATTTGAACAAAAACACACATGTACAGAGTTATATAGAACGAGAAATTGAGATCCAAGAGATTCACTCCTAACCTCAATATACAGACTCAGCTATGAGAAAAAATCTCTTTATCCATCTGTACGTGAATGAAAAGCACCTCATTTCTTATTAGGCATTTACTGATTTGCAGGCTCTATGTAGAATCCTGCAGGAGGCTCTAAAGAAGTGTCCTAAGTGTCCCTTAAAAATATGACAATTTCGTGTTTTTATGTGGTTATGTATCATAAAAAAAAAAAGAATATATAAAAATGGCTTAAGTGAGGGGCTGTGGGTCAAAGCTGGGTCAGACTCATTTGTTGCACTGATGTAGCTGCACCCCTTACAAGCCAGGCCTCAGAAAATGTGGCAGATGGCCTCATCTGAAGGCTGAAAGAACCCTTTCCTCAGCTTGGATGGATGCAGACAGCATTAAAATTCAGCCTCAAAGTTGTTTACATGGAAACCCAGCAGTTTATCACACCACCAATTAGGATATTCCCTCAGCCTCATGATTTTACTGGAAGTTTAAGTAAAATATCTTACATTTTTCTTTTGATATTAGCTATCTGGCATTTACCTCTGGAAACCACACTTACAGAACCATACCACTGTCATCTGTCAGCTACTCTAGTTCCTCTAACTAGAATAAATGATACTGCCTACTTTTGACATGTCTATTTTTAAATCTTTTCTGGTTTATACAAGCAATAACCCCTTAGACAAATGTCTCAAAAAAAAAAGCAATATCCAGACTGCAGAGGTTATTGCTTTAATCTGCTCTGAGTAAGCTTTAACTATGTATGGAGTTTGACAAAATGTCAAAACTACATGAACTCTTTTAGGGAACTATAATGGCTAAAATAGACAATTTGATGACAACTGAGACTCAAGAGCGAAAGCTCTGAAGCTATGAAAGTTAGCAGTATACCATATGTCATGGTCAGGTTCACGTGTCAACTTGGTGAAATGGTGGTTCCTGTTTGTCTGCTTGGGCAAGTGCTGGCCTGTCTGTTGCAATGAGGACATTTCACAGAATTAAATCATGATCATGTCAGCTGCGCTCACAGCTGATTCCATTTGTAATCAGCCAAGAGGGATGTCTTCTGCAATGAATGAAGCTTAATCTAATCACTGGAAGCCTTTGAGGAGGATTCAGAAGAGACAGGCTCTCTTCCTGCTTTGGCTGGTGAGCCTCTCCTGTGGAGTTTGTCCAGACCCTCCATCAGAATCGTCAGTTTCACAGCCTGCCCTGAGGATTTTGGACTCTGCGTTCCCACAGTCACATGAGACACTTCTATAAATGTTGTATTTGCGAGTGTTTCCTGTTGACTGTTTCTCTAGAGAACCCTAACACACCATACATGAACTGTTTAAAAAATTGAAAAAGGGATCAGACTTTGATTAGAGATATGAGGAAACTGATCTGGATAGGACTAAGGTAGATCAGAATACAGGGTAAAGGTTGATATTGTCCATATTTTAAAACTCCAACTTCTGTGTAAGATCAAAGGGAGAGATATTTACTTGGTGCAAAATTTATATTTTGGGTAGCACATTACCTAATTTAACTGTATGGTTAAGTTGAACATTGTTAGTACATAGAATTTTTTAATAGGATGAGCGATTTTGTTGGTTTTTCCAGGTTAGTGTGATGCCCTGATATATCCCAGAGTAATTTGGGCAGTGAATAAAGAAGTATTTGTAAAGTCCCCTTGGGGAACTGGGAAGGAGGAAATATTCAACTTCCCCATATGGAGAATTTCTGATATTCTCGCAAGCAGTGGAGACAATCAATTCAATAGGCGGAGCCCTTGATTTTGAAGTTTGCCCCTCTGAAACTTATTCCTGCAAAGCGTAGGCTAAGCCTACTTAAAATTATGCCTAGGAGTCATGCCCAGAGAACCTGTTTTGTTCAGATGTGGCCTTTCTCTAAGCCAACTCAGGAGGTGAACTCACTGCCCTCCCCCTATGTGGGACATGACTCCCAGGGATGAGCTGGGACCCAGCATGGGATTGAGAAAACCTTCTCAAGCAAAAGGGGAAGACAGAAATGAGACAAAATGAAGTTTTCACTGGCTGAGAGATTTCAAACAGACTTGAGAGGTTACCCGGGAGGTTATTCTTATACATTATATAGACATTCCTTTTCAGTTTATGGTATATTAGAGTTGCTGGAAGGAAGTACCTGAAACTGTTGAACTGTGTTCCAGTAGCCTTAATTACTTAAGACAATTGTATAAAGACACAACGTTTACAATGTGACTGTGTGATTGTGAAATCCTTGTGTCTGATGTTTCTTTTAGTCAGAGTATGGACAGATAAGTGAAAAAATATGGATAAAAAATAACTAAATAGAGGGGTATACAGATACTATTTAGAAGTATCTTAGCAGCTTTTTCTAAACATCTAAAATTATTCCAAAATAAATTATTTGTATTGGCTTAAAGATTGTTCTAAAATATAATTAACTTTTTTAATCAGAAGATTTTTGTTGACCGTTAACTCAGGAGGATAACAGAGTTGATTTAAACTACATCTTCCAAGGAACTGTAATAAAAGCTACCTTTTATTGACCATTTACAATAGGCCAGATACTGAGCTAAGAACTCCATATATATATATTCATTTCATCTTCACAACAATGTTAAGAGATACTATATTCCCTGTTGGATGATAAGAGGGTCAGCTTTTTCCCCCTTTACCACTTGATCATCTAGTCTAAATTCACCAATTCAGAAAACTAGAGCCCAAAGAAGGTGACTTACCTTGGGTTACAGTAATAAAAGCACACTCTAAATCAAGAGAACAATCTTTCATGCATCTACATCTGAAACATATTTTAGTGAAAACACTTTAAAAGCTATAGACTATCTAGAAAGAACAGTATGGAAATAATCTAGAAGCCTTGTGACTCTAGGGTTAAATTAAGCACAGCTGTAGGAAGAAGTGTTTGCTAACTGCCACAATGCAATATACCAGAAACAGAACGGCTTTTAAAAAGGGGAATTTAAGAAGTTGCTCGTTCACAGTTCTAAGACTGTGAAAATGTCCCAACTAAAGTAAGGCTATAGAAATGTCCAATCTAAGGCATCCAAGAAAAGATATCTTGGTTCAAGGTTGATGATGTTCAGGGTTTCTCTCTCAACTGGAAAGGCACATGGTGAACATCTGCTAGCTTTCTCTCCCGGCTTGTTTCATTAAACTCCCCCAGGGGGCCTTTTCCTTCTTCATATCCAAAGGTCTCTGGGTGCAACAGTGCTCTCTTGGAATTTCAAGGCTTTTTTACAAAATGCTTCCTCTTTTAAAGGATTCCAACAAAGTAATCAAGACCCACCAGAAATGGGTGGAGTCACATCTCTCTCTATTCAAAAGTTCATACCTACAATTGGTGTCACATCTCTGTAGAGATAACCTAATCAAGTTTTCAATTTACATTATTGCCAACAAGATTGGATTAGGATTAAGCCGTGGCTTTTCTAATTGTAATTCAAACCAGCACAATTACACTAGAAGACTACGTAGGAATAATGATTGGAAGTTATGAGAAGTAAATTTAAATAAATATTAAGAAAAAAATTAATTTGGCAATAGGATGACTCAAGGGAAACTAAATTATCCAGACTTAACTCCAAACCTCAGTCCATCAATCTATAGTATCTGCCCCCGATCAAAAATTGTGAGGATTCAATGAGATGTCTGCCCTTCAATGGATGATATACACATCAAAGTAATCAAGCAAAAACTTAAATAAGTATCTTCAAAGATGATTTGAGGTTAGATTAAAACTTTCATGCTTTCTTCTCAGATCTGGTATTTATGTGATTGCTGTGAAGCCAATATAAGCCTCATACATTCTCAGATGTCTAAAAAGTATCTTTTCATATTCCCCAATTCAGTAACTCCAGCTTATCCTGTCTCACCTATTCCTAAAAATAAGTATCTTCTCTGGCCAATCTAACTTTTGTCCCCTTTACTCTTCTCCTTTGCTCTTAGCATCATCAAATCGTGGAACTTTCTACCTGTGCTTAACTTCTATCTATCCCCTTTACTCTTCTTCATGGTATCCTGCTCTTAGTATCATCAAATCTTGGAACTTTCTACTTGTGCTTAATTTCTATCTATCCCAGCAGACTGTAAACTCAAAATAGCAATAACTGCCCCATTTTGTTCACAACTCTATCCTCAGTGCCTAGAATACTGCTTGGCACAATAGTAGGCCAAATATTTTTTGAACAAATTTGTTCTTCACTCTCCTATAAACCCCAGTGTAATTACTCATTTCATCAAATTATTTTTCTGCCCTGATAAATTTATCTCTGGGTTACTAAATAGTCCAGCTGCTTTGCAAAACAGTTTGGCAGTTTCTTATTAAAGTAAACATACATTTGCCATATGACCCAGCACTTCCTCTCCTAGGTATTTACATAAGTAAAATGAAAAGCTAGTCACACAATAATCTACATGTGAATATTTATAGTGGCTTTATTCTAATTTACCTCAAACTGGCAATAATCAAACTTCCTTCCACTGGGCATGGCTAAACTGTCAATACATCCATTAAAAAGGAACAAATTACTAGTATTAACATGGATAGATCCCAAATGCATTATGGTAAAGGAAAGCCAGATTCAAACCCATGTGTTGGGGATTGAATCATGTTCCCCACAAACGCCATGTTCAGGTCCCAACCCCTAGTCCTGTGGATGTGAATCCATTTGTAAATAAGACCTTTGAAAATGTTATTAGCTAACGTGTGCCCAAAATGAATTTGAGGATAGGCCTTATTCCAATATGGCAGAAATCTTTATAAGCAAAGGATACTGAAAACAGAAGGAAAATCCAGAAGAAGCAAGTACTTGTAAATCAACATAAGACAGAAGAGAACCGAGAAAATACCCTATGTATTGTCACATGACAGAAAACACAAGGACAAAGGATTGCCAGATGCAGGCTCAGAACGCCCCAGTCTTCCAGAAGAAACATCGTCTTAATGACACCTCAATTTTAAACTTCCCTTAGCCTCACAACCATAAGCCAAAAATACCCATTTTTTTAAACCAACCCATTATGTAGTATTTGCTTTAGCAGATAGGAAAGTAAAATTTCATGTACACAACATTCTACAAAAGTAAAACGAAAGGAAGAGAATTGGCCAGTGGTTACCGAAAGCTAGTTGTTGGTGGGGTGGGGAAGGGTAGACACAGGGCCCAGAGGAATTTGGGTTGGGGGTTGACAGAATTATTCTGTATCTTGACTGGGGTAGACTATAGATTTGTCAAAACTTGCAGAACCGTATACTTAAAAAGAGCAAATTTTGCTGTTTATAAATACCTTAATTTTAAAAGTGGGAATTAAAAAAAATTGTTTTGCTTTAATGTTCTAATCCTTCGCTGAGAATTCTGTCAATGTTATAATTTGTCATGTTTTCTGTGATAAGAGACCACAAATACTACCAAAGGCAGTCCAAGACAAATGACAATCTTCCTTGTACTCATTTCATATATAACTTGAGCTGGTAATGATAGATTACAAAACCCTCTTATCTAGAAAACAGAATAAAACCATATGGTCCCTCGTCAGTGGTTAAAAACCAAAAGCTGTATCCAAAGTTTCCCAACAAAGTTTTTCTCTCCAGTTACTACTAATTGAACAATGCATTAGTTTTAACTGGACATGGATGATTCAAGACCTGCAAATAATAGAGACGATTCTGATGCCACCTAGGCAACACTGGGTGAAAAGAGCCTGAATTTGTAGTAAGGAAAAAAATCAACTAAGTTAAACCAGATCAAGAAAGAAAACTCATCAGGAAAACAAAAATAGAATTATTCCTCCATTTGATACAATATGCCCTCATCTCCTAACAAAGCACCCCGAAGGCTCATCATCTGTTCACTCCCTTGAATGTTCTGGCCTACCCCCAGAATGCAACTTTATAGCTCTCAGTTGACTTGATGACAAATGAACTAGCAGTGGCTTCCAAACTAACTCGTATGAAAAGCTATCTTTGATACAAAGGCCACTAGTCACTCTTGTTCTAAAGTTGCCTATTTCAATAATTAACATTGGCTTGCTTTTGGCATGAAGTATGCATGTGCTCAGCTCAGCAGAATGTTATCAAATAGATTTTAATAAAAACAAAATCCATAGCCAGTTCTAGTTATGGTCTTCAGGATTTTCATACCCTGTACTGAAAATTAAGTTCTATGCCATTTATCTAGTCAATGTGCTTAACTGGGCAAAACCAGAACCCAATAATCAAACCAATTTCCATGCTCTTGGGGAAAAATGCTTCTACAGTGGCAATCTTGTCATTATCAGACTTCAAACATTCAATCCTAATACAGCAATATATCATGAGACTTTCCACCATGATTTGCAAGTTGTGGTCAATTTGCAATTTATTATTTAAAAGTAACACAAACATGAAATACCTAAAAATCTAAGGTGATTTTTAGTTGTCTGACTGCAGGTAACTTTTTGACAGCTATAACTAGCCAGATCAAAGTCAGATAATCAGGGTCTGTATATGCAAATTAGATGTTAAGTGATAAGCCAATGAAATGTCTGAAAAAAACATGGTAATGGCAGCAAATTAATCAACCTAATGCTGAACTGTTTGTTGGCCTACAGTGAGAAATACTGTATCTCATTGGCAGCAGAGACAGGGTTGACTGATGTGCTAAGCTCCTAACGTAGACAAGACCTAGCAGTTACTTGAACCTTAATTCCATGTAACCTATTGGCCAAAATGCAGTTTTTTTGGACCTATTTTGAGTATTGGTAACCAGACATGCCTTATTGGTACCAACTGTGTTTAGCCCTGAGCCAGGATACCTTCCCACTTTTTAATATTTTGAAATCATACCAAAATTCCTGGGGGAAATTTGAACAGGTATCTTCCCAACCAACATGGTCAACTCCTAAAGCTGGCCAATCAAACATAAAGGTAAAGCCAAGCACCAGCAACGGTCTATTGAGCCATTCGTTTCACTTTTGGAATCAAACTTTAAAACTTGTTTAATTTTAATCAGGAAAATAAAGCAATGTCATCAAAAAAATGCTTTTACCCCTTACCACCAGTAGGTGGCACTCAAACCAGGCAGAATTATAAGCCTCTGCACCTGTTAGGTAGCTACTTCAAACTTTTGGGAACCAGTCACTAATTTCATTATCCCACCAGCAATAGGGTGAACCCCGTTAAGATAGGTTCCTTGAGATACCTTTCTCCTAAGTAAAGCTACAAGTACATCCCAGATGTTTTACTATAACCGTTTATGGTCAGGGATAGAGTGGTAGCAGTAGGTTGCCAATAGAATATTGATGTCATAAGTCATATCCATAACGGTTCAATAACACTGCTATGTAGTATGCGCTTTTACCTATTTCTAACTCTACAATGCAGGAACTGGATAAAAACACTGGTGGTGTAATTTAAAAACTGGTCAGTGGTCCTCAACATGGCCTTTTAACATCTTAGTCCCAATACTTCAATGAGACATCTCCATGCTTTGTTCAATTTTTAAAGTGTTGCCAGTTTTAAAGCTTCTCACTGTACTGTATATATTTTCCTCTTTAAAAGGATTAACAATGTGTTCTATGAAATTGTCCGACTTTTAGATGGATTAAGAATGGTTATAAAGAAAGAACTACTCCCCCTTAAGGGCCAAATGCTTTATTATATAATTCTCAAGGGCTTAATTTAGACAAAATTTCCAACCTGAATTAGAAACTAAGCAAAATTTGCATTTCACGCTATTTCTACACTTTGCAACTGTTAGAAACCACGAATTTACAGCTTATCACTGGCACAAAAAAACTCAGCCACCTGTTACCCTAGTTTCCTTGCTCTAGTACCAATTATATAAATGCAAAACAGCATTTAAACCAAATCACTAGATTAGAAGAACTAGATCCATCCCTTCCTAACGTCATAATCTGAATCTCTTCATTAACACTCATTTATGAGGGCACTTTCCTTGCCTCAGCTATTTTTGAAAAGTATTTCATTATCTGAGTTACAAATGGGCCCCTCCCCTTCATCTCCCCAATATCACCCCCTTTCAACCTTTATCTCCAGTCTGGCAGGTTACCTCCACCCACCCTTGCTCTTTTAGATGTTAAATTATGCTAGGGTTCCAATTCTTAAGTTACAGGAAAACAGATTCAACTTCCAGCACCTTTTATTTTTCCTAGAATCTAGATACAATACTCATTTACTCGATTAATATACACATAACTACACAAAAGTATTCTATATCCAACACATGGTCTTTATTACAGAAGTTGGCCTAAGGAAGCTTATAAACATTACAAATTACCCTCTGCTTTTCCATACTACCCAAGGCTGCAACCAACAAAACACTGCATTTTAGTAAATGCTTTAAACAGCTTAAGTCACGTCCTGATCCCTTCCCCTTAGAGGCGGGGGAAAAAAAAACCTTAGATTTTTGTCCTAACAAAACTTTACCCTGAACCATCAAATTTCCGCAAATGGAATACCAAGAATAGATTAAGTCTTTTGCCTAAGCAATTCAAGGCTGATCTTTCAAAAGAAGACACAGGTTTCTCATTAAACTTTGTTTTAATGGGTCTCAAAATTCTGTGACAGATTTTTGGTCGTTGTTTCCATTTAAAAAGTACTGATTTTAAAAACTAATAACTTAAAACTGCCACATGAAAACAAATGGTCCACAAAACATTCCTTTCCTTCTGAAGGTTTTACGATGCATTGTTATCATTAACCAGTCTTTTACTATTAAACTTAAATGGCCAATTGAGACAAACAGTTCTGAGACCGTTCTTCCACCACTGATTAAGACTGGGGTGGCAGGTGTTATAGGTAATATTCATTTAGCTTTCTGAGCTTTCTGGGCAGACTTGGTGACCTTGCCAGCTCCAGCAGCCTTCTTGTCCACTGCCTTGATCACACCCACAGCAACTGTCTGTCTCATATCACGAACAGCAAAACGACCTGTTAAAATAAAGTTCATTATTATTGTGAGAAACAGTTCAAATTTTCATCTTTGATAGAATTTTTTTTCATTAAATTTCTGAAACCATCCTTACCCAGAGGAGGATAGTCAGAGAAACTCTCAACACACATGGGCTTGCCAGGAACCATATCAACGATGGCAGCATCACCAGACTTGAGGAATTTGGGACCATCTTCCAACTTCTTGCCAGAACGGCGATCAATCTTCTCCTTCAGCTCGGCAAACTTGCAAGCAATATGAGCTGTGTGACAATCCAGCACAGGTGCATAGCCAGCACTGATTTGACCTGGATGGTTCAGGATAATCACCTTTAAAAAAAGTTTAATTTAGTGAGTCTCAGGCTCTGCAACAATTAAGAAAACGTAGCAATTAAACTGTGTTGTTACCTGAGCAGTGAAGCCAGCTGCTTCCATTGGTGGGTCATTTTTGCTGTCACCAGCCACATTGCCACGACGAACATCTTTTACAGACACGTTCTTGACATTGAAGCCCACATTGTCCCCAGGAAGAGCTTCACTCAAAGCTTCATGGTGCATTTCAACAGACTTGACTTCAGTTGTAACGTTTACTGGAGCAAAGGTGACCACCATGCCTGGTTTGAGAACACCAGTCTCCACTCGGCCCACAGGCACAGTACCAATACCTAGATACAAAGTATTATCAACATCTTATGTGAAAACTATATTCTGGGTACCCCCCCCTTAAGTTACATCTTAAATTCAGCTTACCACCAATTTTGTAGACATCCTGAAGAGGCAGACGCAAGGGCTTGTCAGTTGGACGAGTGGGTGGCAGGATGCAATCCAGAGCTTCAAGCAGCGTGGTTCCACTGGCATTGCCATCCTTACGGGTGACTTTCCATCCCTTGAACCAAGGCATCTAAGAACAAGAAACTACCAATTACTGACATCAAAAGACACTCCAAAGCTTTTTAACAATTCTCAAAAAGTCACTTACATTAGCACTTGGCTCCAGCATGTTGTCACCATTCCAACCAGAAATTGGCACAAATGCTACTGTGTCAGGGTTATAGCCAATTTTCTTAATGTAGGTGCTGACTTCTTTAACAATTTCCTCGTATCTCTTCTGACTGTAAGGTGGTTCGGTGGAATCCATTTTGTTAACACCAACTATTAGTTGTTTCACACCCAGCGTGTAAGCCAGAAGGGCATGCTCTCGTGTCTGCCCGTTCTTAGATATACCAGCTTCAAATTCACCAACACCAGCAGCAACAATCAGGACAGCACAGTCAGCCTGAGAAAAGTCATATCCTGTTAAATCAAAGTTCTCCTCAAAGTTATCAAGCTGAATTTAGATGCTACAGAAGTGTTCAGAACAAATCAAGGCCTTGCATTATTGAAAGCTTTCATTAAACTGAACCCTGAAAGAGATTCTAAACGCAGTTATGTTTCCAAGTTATTAAATTTACAAACCTGAGATGTGCCTGTAATCATGTTTTTAATAAAGTCTCTGTGTCCTGGGGCATCAATGATGGTCACATAGTACTTGCTGGTCTCAAACTTCCACAGGGAGATATCAATGGTGATACCACGCTCACGTTCAGCTTTTAGTTTATCCAAGACCCAGGCATACTTGAAGGACCCCTTTCCCATCTGTAATAGAAGAATGGTTACTTGTTAACTCAAACAGTATCAAACCCCATCTTGAAATTCCACTTTATAAACTGCAAACCCTTGGAGGTCTTAGTTTAATTTCCAAAAATAGCTACAAAGCTAAGAGCCTCGCAGAAAGTCTTTGCTGATCATTTAGAAAAATGTACTAACTGGTCAACCTTTTAGAAGGTACCTTATGTTTCAGCTAGTCAACTTTAGCATTCTCCCTTAACCATCTTTCCCTTTAGTACCTCAGCAGCCTCCTTTTCAAATTTTTCAATGGTTCTTTTGTCGATTCCACCACATTTGTAGATCAGATGGCCAGTTGTGGTGGACTTGCCCGAATCTACGTGTCCAATAACGACAATGTTGATATGAGTCTTTTCCTTTCCCATTTTGGCTTAAGATGTAGTGATGGCTTTCACGACACCTAAATGGGGGGTGGGGGCGGGAGAAAAACACCTCTTAACCACCATCCGAGAAACTTAAGCCGCGATGGAAACTAAAAGGGCAAACTCCAAGGAGAACTACCTTCCAATTGCCAACCTGGCCTAACTAGTCTCCACCCACCAATGTGGTGACTCCATTGCAGAAAATCCCCTCCCCCCAAGCTGAGGAAACCTTCCTCCGGAGCGGTAGGGGCCACAATCGAAATGACATGACTATGCCCCACTGCTCCGTAGGATCACAGGAAGCAGCGTCTGACAATGAAAAAAGGCCCTTTTTCTTTGTGTGGGTGACTCACCCGCCCGCTCTGCCGACCCGCCGCGTCCTCCATTTTGAGCTCACTACAGCACGGCCGAGGAGCCGCCATCTTTCCGAGCACGCAACTGGTGCCGAGCAAAAACCGACCTCACTTCTCCGGGGGGTGTGGGGGGGGGCGGGCAGACTGGGCACCGGAGCCGCTGGGCCAACCCCATTATCTCACCCCTCGCCCATCCGGTGGCCGCGCCCCGAGGAGCCCGCCTCGGCTGGCCGAGGCCGCGCCGGACATGTGCGCGGGACAACTGGATTCCACCACCCTCCACGCCTCGCGGCAGTCACACAACCCGAGGAACCCGACGACGCGCCCGATAAAGCCTTACTCTTGCCGAGGTCCTGCCCCAACAACGACTAAACTACCTCAATGAGAATATACCCCAACTGCTTATTTAAGTCAAGTGGCCGAGGCGTAACGAGAAAGACGCGAATGAGCGGCCAGATTCGCGCGCGGCAGCCCGGGCGCCTAAGCCAGGCCTCACCTGAAGCAATAAAAAGGGCTCCTGAGAAAATCCAAGGCCTCGAATTCTCCCACCTTCTTCCTCTTACAACCCGAAATTCGGGGTCAAGAACCCCGCAAATGTGGGTCGACAGAGACATAAGTAACAAAAAGCACGCGACAGCTGCCAGCTGTTCAAGGAGGCCCGGCCCAAGGGAGCCACACCCAGCACTTACCTGTGTTCTGGCGGCAAACCCGTTGCGAAAAAGAACGTTCGGGGCGACTGCGGCACTTATATACGGTCCTCCCCCACCCTCGGGAAAAGGGGTGGAGTCAAACACGACACCGCTTCCCAGTTCACCCCGCGCCTCCTCCACCAGGCACCGGTTCAATTGCCGTCCCCTCCCCCACCTCTCTTCTCGGGGACCGTGGGCGATGTGCGTTCATCCAACCAAAGAACACACAGAGTCTGGCGCATGCTCCTCTGGACCCCGACGACGACGAGAAGACAGTGGGTGGGGGGCGGGGACACACAGATCCCTCTGTTCTAGGATAGTGGGAGTTTTACGACGGCCCCTGGGATTCCCTAAAGCAGAGGCGAATCCGCCTTTTGTATGAATTACTCTCGCTCCGGCTGGAGGGTGGGGAGCTGGGCGGCCGGGAGTGGCCGTCCAGAATTTTTCTTTTGCCAGTCCTGGTTTAATCGCAAACGCGGTATCGAGGTTGGAAAATCCCCTTACCCCACATTCTGCTTCCCCTCTTCGATTTTGCCCTCTCGCAGGTCGTAGACAATCCCCAGGAACCGCTTCCTCCGCTGGCTTCATCCCTACCGGGGCTGGCTCTTCCTCCACCGCTGTCCTTCACGCCCCTCCGGTTTGGAAAGGGATCCAACCGAAGCCAGCAGACCCCGGGGTCGCCTTTCCAGCCCCTACCATCTGTAAGGGGTTCAACTCGATGACCGTGGCTCGACGAATCTGTTCTTGGGCACGCAGGCCTCTTGGCTCGTTCCATTCAAAGCCAGCTGCGTTTATCAAAGCCGTCACACGTTCATCCCCTCCCCCTCCGTGTTAATGCCAGACGTCCAATTTTTCGGTTTAGAATAGACCTCGTTTCTTCTAACTCTTTTCCTTTGGCTAACGGGTCACACGCGAGTGCGTATGTGCGTGTATCCTTGTGGTACATTTTCCCAGTGTACTCATTAGACTGCAAACGTGAGAAATGTAAGAAGAATCTTTCAGTCTTTCCACATGATCTCATGTGGTGATAGAAATCTACCAAGACAGCATCGCCAAGCGTATACACCCAGTCTCCTATCCACAACTGGATTTGTGATTTTTTTTAAATCACCGCTTTTCAAAAATTCAAAAATGGCCTATGCCATTTAGGTAAATGGCTTCATTTTCTGTCGTATTGACTAACTGCAGTTTAGCAAATATCAAGGGCGAGATTGGATAAGATTCGACCTTTTTGCCTATCAAGTTAGTCCCTGCGAAGTGCTCTGAGGTAAAACAAAACAACAAAAAACACCTATATTTTTAATGAGCTAATTACTGGATCATTATGTCTCTTCTTCCAAGTATAGAACATCACTGCCCAACTTCTCAGAACTTAAGTATTGTATTCGAGTGGCAATAATTGTCCAGGACTAAGCAAAGGACAGTGAAGTATGCAAAAGAAATATCACATTCTAGAGAGGAACCTATAATCAAGTTGGAAGAGGAAAACTAAGATAAAACGATTGGGAAGCAATTAAACACAAGCTCGTATGTTGCTTACTTTCTAGTTCATGGTAGAATATGGTTCTAATCCTAGGGTTTAGTTATATCTCAGAATTTATTTTTTAATGAACGGTCTTCTAAAATAGCCTTCCTATATCTTTGTAGATAAAACTTTCTAAAATCAGGTTTCTCTATTTTTTCATTGGAATGTTTCTTGTTTCATTTGAGATAAGTTTAATAAAAGAAACTAGGCACAAAGTTTCACTAGCAATAAAGATAGCTAGTATTCTCTATCCACAAAAGCCTTGTCTATAATGCCTGTATTTCTGGCTTCTTGCCTTTCAAAAATTGTTTTTTCACATTGCATTTTCCTAGTGCCCATATCACATATCTTGACAACATAGTCCCTGTTTATAATAAGAAAATGATGTACCAATGAAAATCCATTACCAGCAAAAGAACAACATAAGAATCTCTGCTTTCTTGTTTATTTCCTTGGAAGTGTTCATTAATGACTGTTCTCTATGGAACTAGATTCCCACAGTCAGCCATAGTGGTATGTAACTGTAATACTGACTGCACACTTATTTCAGATAAAGATTAGAGCACCACATAAGATTTATTTTCCGTGCCCCCTTAAGCAGTGTATGCTTCAACTGGTTTAGACTTATATACGCTTGGAGATAATATAGGGGCACATAAAATATTTTAACAGGACTTTAAAAGGAATGGCAAACTTTTGGGAATATAAAAAAAATGGTTATTTAGTGATGAGGAAAGAAATCAAAGACTAAAGAAAAACTGATAGTTGAATATTTGAAAGTTTTTACATGGAATCCAAAACTGTAGCTATCTCAGGAAGAAATAAGTCAAAATGAAAGTGGATATTGGTAAAAGGGAAAGTATCAAAGATAATTTGTTAAGTAAATTAAGGTGAGGAGTGAAACATACATAGATCACTGAAAATGGCATTATAAATATATGTGCTTTTATACAATCCTAAAATTGTAATAACTGGAGATACATATGCTTTCAGTTGAATTGTTTGAACATATGGATCTGCTATAATTTAAGTAGTATTCTTCACATATATGTAGATATGTTTGTGTGTGTATTCAGCAACATACTGGGCACTGTGGAATTCTTGAAAAGATGACCAACAGCAAGAGCTTATAAAAATCACAGTTCCCCTGATTGAAATCCCACCTTTTCACCCTTTCCTAGTATGCCAATCTTAGTTTCCATTAGTTTAAAAAAACAAAAAATTAGCACTTCAAATATAAAGTAACAGAATGACACAAAGATGTTTCTTTGTGAATAATGGCATCCAGCTTCTAATTATGCTGAGATAAAGGAAAAAGGAAGTGCGAATCCAAAGCTATCTCAGAATATAAGCACTTCATAAACAAATATCTTAAAGGATATGCTTTTAAAATGGCACCTAAGGAAAAGGAAAATTATACACAAATCCTTGATTCATATCCAAGTAACCTACTTTCCAGCACCGTCTGGGTGCTCTTATTAATGTTGCCATACTGGTTTCGATTTTGGCGGAGGGAATGGAGAACTCAGTTCTTGTGCCGAAGAACCTTCGAAGCCATCGGAGCCGTATTACCGTGTATTTGGGGTAGACACTAACTAACCCGACGCCTTTTCTCAGGGCAGAGTTCACATTTCTGCTCTGGGCGGGGACCCGGCTCTTCTCCAGCGCTTGGACAGCTGTGGACCCGGCGGGTCCTGCCGTGAGTAACCGGGCGCCTCCTACACTCGGGCTCCGGTCTCCAGAGAGCGGACATAGCTGGGTCCGCCCACCGGCACGCCCCCAGCTTGAGTCAGTTTCTTCAGTTCTCAGACTCCGGAAGGAAGGGCCGGGAAGGACGCACAAGGGCCCACGTGCCTCGGCTTGAGAGTAGGATTTTGTTACCGTGGCAGGTCTCGGAAAGATTGGAGCAAGTGTTATTTAAAACAAAACAACAAAAAACTTTTTCCGGGGCCCTAATGTTTCACTAACGTAGTGATAGCCCTCTTCCCCCCCCCCCCCCCCGCGGCTTTACAGCAGCTAAGTACGCCTTTTATTAACTTAATTGTTAAAATGGTAATAGTAACACGATGGAGACTTAATTGTGGGGGGAGGGGCATATTCTAAAACTGTATTTTACGATTTTCTTTAAACTTGATCATGCCGTTTAGATTGGCCAAGTTAAAATATATTGTAACTAAGCATCTGTATAACCTCTTTTAGGAAGAAAAATAGAAGAATTCATCTATTTACTTAGTAAACGGATGAAGAGTAATACTTCTTTGGTATATATAATTGTGCTTCAACAAACAAGCATCCTTCAATGTTGGCCAATCACACTGCTATTGGGCCTAATTTAAATTGTAAGGGAAGCTTACACTCCCACTCATATAAGGAAGTATGGAAGCCCCTTTTTTTAAATCTAGACCTAACCTGGCTCACATTCCCCCGAAATTACGTCATCATATGATACTGAAGGATTAAGTTTACTAGAAAATGATAGGTGTTTAGAGCATAAAGCTTATTCAATTGATCCCCTCTAGATAAGCGCAGTCAGATATGCAAATTAAGCAGTCAACCCACCCTAATCTGTGATTGGTTAAAAACGGAATGAATAATTATGATAATAAGGAGTAGAAAACTCACCTATACTTTGCTAGTTTCCGAGACTACATTGTAGCTACTGAGTAACCAGCCACTGGTGAAGGGTGGTGGTGGGGGGAAGGGACTTCTCTGTGTTAGGAACTAAGATAAAAGGAGCCTGGCCTCTCTGATACTCTGCTCTTCCTTGCTGCTTATTCCTGTGTGCCCTTTTTCATGAGAAAGGAATAAAAGAGCTTCTACCATACTGAGTGAGTGTTCCAAAAACTCACTTGAGCTGGTAACAGTGCCCATACAAAATGAGCTTTAAGATAATTACATTTTGCTGTGCTTGTCACATTTCATCTTGTCTGTGCTAATTGAATATAATTTTTAGAAATAGGAATTATTTGGATTGAGATTCCAAATAAAATGGTCAGGCACTATTCTAATACTGGCAGTACTTAATGTCATTCTACTACCCACATTTCACAGATGGGGAAGCTGTAAGCAACATTTAGTTTATGCAAAATAAGTAAATACATTATTTTTAAAGCTTTTCATTTTTGCACAGAATGGTAAATTAGTATACCACCTTGCCTTTTTCACTTAATAATGTACCTTGGAGAACTTTTCCTGCCAGTACATTAGGGCCCAGTAGAGCTGGATAAGAACCCAGCTTACCAGAGAGACTAATGATCTATAGACATAATAAAAATTTGTACCGAGGTTATTCAGTAAAATGTTATTCTCTTTTTAGAGGTTAACAAGAGAAATGCTCTCTCATTTGGTATAAAGGGAAGTTTTCTTCTTTTACTCACTAAGATAAAGATGTTCAAAAGGCTAACTTTTTGAAAATATAATTAGAAATGTTCTCCTAAAAATATGCTAGCTTTAATTTATACAACTTAAGTTTTTCAAGAATGTGTGGGCTGCTATGTCTTTTTCTTTGGTATACTTTATAAAAAGTTTTAATGTAATTAATTTTGAGTAGATAATACATTTCCATGGTACTAAAGTCAAAAGATTTAAAAAGATTGTATAATGAAAAATTAGTCTCCTCTCCAGTTCTGTCTTCAACTACTTACCTACAAGCAACCACACTGCCAGTTTCTTATGTGCCCTTTCGGAGACAGCTTATGCAAACATAAGCAAATACAGATATATATTCTTTTAAGTTTATTTTTTTAACAGAATGGCAAAATACCACCTTGGTTGTTAACAGTATATCTTGGAGATCTTTTCTCGTTAGTACATAAGAGCTGCCTCATTCATTTTCTGACAATTTCATATTATTCCTTTGTATGACCATACAATAATTAATTATTCCCTAATGCTGGATAATTAAGTTTCCAACATTTTGTTTTTAAATAATGCTAGGACGAGAAACCATAAGCAAACCTCATTTCACACCTGCATCACTTTCTCTTTTTATCAGCTTTGAAGGAAACAGTAGAGAAGCATTTACAATGTTAGCATATATCACCTGGGGAGAGGCTTGTTAAATCAGATGGCTGGCCCCAACCTCAGAGTTTGTGAATCAAAATCAGGAGGTCTTGGGTGGGGCCCCAGAATGTGTGTTTCTGACATGTTCTCAGGTGCAGCTGTTACTGCTGGTCTAGTACCACACTTTGAGAACCACTGGTTTAGAAAATTCCTTCTTATTTTGTGACTGATTAAGAATATAGTTGGCTGAAGAAATAAAAGATTTGAATGGTAGATGAAATTCAACTAAAAGGATAATATCCTATTATTCATATGGAGGATTACTCTAACATTACGATAGGCTTTCTCCTTCCACATTTTCTTAAATGAGAATTCAATTAATTATGGAAATGGATTTAATCCTATTTACTATAAAAAATTGAACTATTATATAAAGGTTAATGCTGTGTTTAACAGGAAAACATCAACAGTACCACAGCAACACAAGGGGTTAATAACTGGGGGAGGGACAAGATTTAAGGGAAGATTTAGGTTTTCTATTTAGGAGGATGTGTTTATTATCTTTCTCTTGGGAACAATGAAATTATCTAAAATTGAGAGTTTTGATGGAATATTTACTTTGAACATTATAGGTGATGCCCAAAGAATGGAGGTGGCTGAAAGTTGCCCTGACTGAGAAGTAGATTGGCGAATATGGTATATACTTATAATCAGATATTGTGCTGCTACAAAAAGGAATGAAGCTGTGAAGCATGCAACCTTGTGAATGAACTTCTGGCAAATTTAATGAGTCAGAAACAAAAGAGCAAATATTGTATGGTTCCATTTAGAACATACTTATAAGAAAACAGAGGCCTAGATTGTAAGCTCTCATAGCAGTCACATTTAGTCCAGAGTGGTAATTGTTATCTCTGGATTTTGAGAGACTGTTTTATATATATATATATATATATGTATAACCTGGTTTGTAGAAATAAGAATGAAGCCTATCAGGTCAGGAATAAGGTAATTCAGAATATAGCAGTAACAGAAACATTGTTTATAATTTTAGAACCTCATCTACTTTTTGAGACTAAAGGAAGAAAGGTTTATTTTGTACAGAACCTAAATTTTCTTTAGCACATAATTTAACTCAACCTGTCTGGTTAGATCATTTTAACAACCCAAACACAGGGAGCCCAGAATAAGAATGAGGGCATTTAATTCTATATAGCTTAATGTAATGCCTGGATAAATTCCAGAGTATATGAAGCAGATCAGATAATCAAAAAGTACTGGCAAAGTCCCTTGAGCGATGAGAAAAAATATGAAACTATTAAACTTTACCACTTGGGAAACCCTGGATGCAGTGTGAAATATTGGAACTCCCAAATCAGTAGGCCAAGCCCTTGATCTTGAGGCTTGCTTTTGTGAAGCTTCTATATGTAGCAGAGAGGCTTAATCTACCTATAGCTATGCCTAAGTGTTACTTCTGGAGGACCTCTTCTGTTGCTCAGATTTGCCCTGTCTCTTTAAACTCAACCCTGCAAGAGAAATTATTGCCCGCCCCCCTACGTGGGACATGATATCCAGGAGTGATAGTCTCCCTGGCAACCTGGGAGATGACTTCCAGGGATGAGTCTGGCCCTGGCACCATGGGATCAACAATGCCACCCTGACCAAAGGGGGAAAAGAATGTTCTAGAATAGCTAGAAGAAAAAACTTGAGATGATGGTATAGTAGCCCATGACAAACTCTGTCCTGTAACTACTTGTTAAAGAGTGCTTTGAAAACTATTGCTTTTTTCTTTGTTTGTTTTGTATGTATGTTATATTATACAATTAAAAAAAGTTAAAAAAAAATCACGACATAGGATTACACACCGAATAAATGGCTGCAATTAAAAGGATTAACAATGCCCGTTCTTGGCAAACAGTTGGAACTCTCACACACTGCTGGTGAGCTTGTAAAATAGGACAATTTCTTAGGAAAGAGTTCAGCAGTTTCTAAAGAAGTTAAACATATGTCTGCCATATGACCCAGCTGTTTCACTTCTAGGTATTTATCCAAGAGAAATGGATGACTTGGACCCAAATGTTCAATTGTTCAATAGCTGCATTAGTTGTAATCACCAAAACCTACAAACAACCCAAATATTCATCAACAGATGAAAGGATAAACAAATTTTGCTATATCCATACAATAGAAAACTACTCAGCAATAAAGAGGAATGAAGTATTAATACATGCAGCAACATAACTTACTTTCAAAATAATTATGGTGATTAGAGAAGCCATATTAAAAACTATACATAGTTTATGATTCCATTGATTTAAAATTCTAGAAAATGCAGCTGATCTATAGGGACAGAAAGCACATTAGTGGTTTCCTGGAGACCAGGAGAGGAGCCAGAGGGGAATGAGAAGAGAATACCAAGGAGTTGGAAAAAACGTTTGGAGACAATGAATATGTTCATTATCTTGATTGTGATGATAGTTTCATGAATGCATACACAGAAGTCTTTGCAAATAATGCTTGGTGGCATTATTATTTCCTTGAAATAATTACTTTAGACATATTATCTTGTTCCAATCATTTCATTGTTTCTTTCTTTATAGGCTTAACCATGTTTAAGATAACTATTTATTTGCTCTTTAGTAATTTTTTTTTCTTTACTATATAGTGTAGTAATTGAAATCATGGCTCTGGCATTAAATATCCCTGAGTTACTCTCAGCCATCCCATGTATTATGTGTCCTTAAGTAAGTTTCCAAACTTTTTCTGGCATTAAATATCCCTGAGTTACTCTCAGCCATCCCATGTATTATGTGTCCTTAAGTAAGTTTCCAAACTTTATTGAGCTTCAGTGTCTTCATCTGTCACCTGAGTGTAATGCTTCATGGATTAAATAAAATAATAAATGTATGGGAACTTTTTACTTCCTGCATTATATTTCTGTAAACCTACAACTCTTCTAACAAAAGTTAAGGAATAAAATAAAATAATATATTAAAAATAGTTAGCACAGGGCCTGACATATAATAAAGTCTCATAAACAGTAGTTATTATTACTATCATCATTATTAATAATGATAGGAGTAAATTCACATATTTTCTCATTAGGAACATATAATAGCACTGATGAGAAAAGACTTTTAAAGTCTTTTTTTATTTCTGATGGTATTTTCAGCAAATTATAATTAAAATTGTAGTTTAATAAAATAAATGTTAAAAAAAATCCAAAAAGATACCCCACCATGTAACAACACCCACTCTCACATAAGGCTCTAAATAAAACAGCAAAGAAGAAAAATGGCATGCAAGGTAGCGCAGTTAATTTTGTCTCCTCCAAAATTAAGGTGTTCTCGTATTTGCAAAGTCCCCTTCGGGGAATGGTGAGAACGGGGGAAAATTCAACTTCCCCAAGTTGAATTCTTGATATTCTCACAAGCAGTGTGGACAACCAAAGCTATAGACTGAGCCCCCAGTCTTGGGGTTTGTTCATATGAAACTTAACCCCACAAATGATAGGTCAAGCCTACTTAAAATTAGGCCTAAGAGTCACCCCCAAGAGAGCCTCTTTTGTTGCTCAGATGTGGCCTCTGTCTCAAGCCAACACAACAAGCAATCTCACCACTCTCCCCCTGTCTACGTGGGACATGACTCCCAGGGATGTGGACCTTCCTGGCAATGTGGGACAGAAATCCTAGAATGAACTGAGGCTCAGCATCAAGGGACTGAGAAAAAACCTAGAATGAGCTGAGACTTAGCATCAAGAAATTGAGAAAACCTTCTCGATCAAAAGGGGAAAGAGTGAAATGGGACAAAGTGTCAGTGGCTGAGAGATTCCAAACAGAATCGAGAGGTTATCCTGGAGGTTATTCCTACACATTAAGTAGATATCACCTTGTTATTCAAGATGTAATGGAGAGGCTGGAGGGAACTGCCTGAAAGTGTAGAGCTGTGTTCTAGTAGCCATGTTTCTTGATGATGATTGTATAATGATACAGCTTTCGCAATGTGACTGTGTGATTGTGAAAACCTCGTGTCTGATGCTCCTTTTATCTACCTTATCAACAGATGAGTGAAACATATGGAATAAAAATAAATAATAGGGGGAACAAATGTTAAAATAAATTTAGTTTGAAATGCTAGTGATCAACGAAAGGGAGGGGTAAAGGGTATGGTATGTATGCATTTTTTTTCTATTTTCATTTTATTTCTTTTTCTGGATAGATGCAAATGTTCCAATAAATGATCATGATGACAAATAAGCAACTATGTGATGATGTTGTGAATTACTGATTATATATGTAGAATGGAATGATCAAAATAGGAATGTTTGCATTTGTTAGGTGTTTTTTTGGTATTTAAAAAAATAAAATAAAATAATTAAAATAAATTTTAAAATACTACAAAAAAATTAAGCTGTTCTCAAAAGGGGAAAAATAAACGTAATAAAATAAAGTTTCAGTGACTAAGAGTTCAAATAGAGTCAAGAGGCTACTCTGGAGATCACTCTTACGCAAGCTTCAGTTAGACATTGCTACCTTTCATAGCTTGCCAAACCCCAACCAAAACCATTCCAACCAATCCTAGAAAGTTAAGAAAAATAAAAAATTAACCAGATAGAATACATGACTGATGGATGGAGTATCAGAAGTGAATCATGTAACAAAGCTATCTAAAGCCCAGGTAATCTCAACGTAAATATCTGCATTGAAACAATTGACCTCAACATAAATGTGACTGCGTAGATTAGGGTTATGGCCATTCCTATGTTGTCTTTTTGTAATTTTTATTGTATACTGCTCAAATATTTCAGTGGGAGCAAATTAAAGTACTTGACATTTCAGAGATAAAAACAATAGTTTTATAACAGAAAGCTGCCGTAATACTAGAAGTGAAGCAACATGGGCTGATCATCCAGAAATGGGAGAAGATAGAGCCAGACAGAGAATAGTAAAATGCTCACACCACTTTGTAACCAAATTAAGTAATTTTGTCCTGGTTAAGTGATTTCCAACCTCAGGTGGCTGGTAAGTGCCTGAGAAAGTCTCAGCCAAGTCTTAACTCCAAAGCCCAGTCTCTTTTCCTTATATCATGCTTTTCCATTGCTAAGCAAGGTTGAGGGATAGCTTTATACTTTTTATTGCATGATTTTTCTGTAAACCTATAACTTCTTTCTAAAGAAACAGTTGTCCCTGATGAAATGTCATAAAACTGGATCATAGTAATGGTTGCCCAATCTGGTAAATTTACTAAAAATCATTGAAATGTACACTTAAAAATGGGTGATTTTATAATATGTAGATCACACCTCTATAACATTTAAATATTGTCATGGTCTCATCTATTCATAGCTCTTCACAAATCATTGTAATTCCTTCAGCAAGATGCTCTTAAATTTTTAAGTTCTTTTCCCTAGACCCCCATCATGTTATTAAGTTGCCATGTCATTCTTTGTGTATGTTTATATGTGTACTAGATACCTACTAGGTTCAAATATGCACATAATTTAACATGCTGAGTATGGACATCCAATAGCTATGTTTTAATGACATTTTAATAATGACTATATTACTAGAAATCACATTAACAGTTTTCAGGCCCAAAAGCTGAAACAGCCTCTTTCTATTAAACAGTGGTAAAAAAAGAAGTTCTTAGAATCCAGTCGGAATAGGGAGACATTCACATTCCTTTCAGGACTACCTCATTTCTCAAAATTCCTGGTTTGTTTATTGTGGGGGTGGTGGCGTTTGTTTTACATTTTGGAGGGTGGAGGGTTGTTTTGTTTTTTTATTCTGGTACTGTTTTGTTTTGCAGTTTGCAGTTGGGAATTTTGAGGATTAAATAGTAATTAATTACCAAGTCAAGATAGAGTAAGAATAAAAATAACCTTAAAGAATGAGTGTGAAGAGGTCAAATGTCTTTTTTCCCTTCTGTCCTGTACCAGGTAGGTATTTTGTTTGTAGAAAATAATCAAACTTTTTAAAGAGCCCAGTGAGAGCATTTAAAATACTGGAGTCTTTAAAAGGTAATGCATTAAAGCTGCTCAAGAAAGCATTTTTGTTTTCTTATCCTTGGTGATGAAACTGACACTTAGCAAACCTTTTATGCACCATATTCTGGTCTAAGTGCTGGGAATAAGATGAGATGCATGTTACATGGTATGCCCCAGGGTGAGTCAATTACTTAAATGTGTAAATAGCTAAAGTGCAGCATCAAATGATAGGAAAGCAATGTGTTGCATAGAATCTGTCTTGACTCAATGAAAGTCAATAAAAAATATCAATAATGTATTAAGAACAATATGTTTTACTTAAAGTCATTTATTGAGCTCAGTTTAAACCTCTATTATCATCTATACTAGGGGCTGGCAAACTTTTTCTGTAAAGGGCCAGAGAGTAAATCTTTGTCTCAACTGCTCATCTCTGCAATTGTAGTGCAATAACGAGCAGATTCTCTGTGAGTGAATGGATGTGGCCATGTTCCAATGTAAGTACAACGAAATTAGAATTTCACTGAAGTCTTTATAGCTTACGTAAGCTCACTGAATTTCACAATTTGAGAAATACTTTAACATTTCACTTCAAGCGTCAAGTCCCACTTAGTTTGAATAGTGAAAGTGCTGCTCAAAGAATACAATTTTATGAGAGGATCTGTCCTGTAACTATTTGTTGAAGAGTGCTTTGAAAACTATTGCTTTTTTATTTCTTTGCTTTGTATATATGTTATATTATACAATAAAAAAAGTTTAAAAAAAAGGATAAAATTTTATTCAGACTAACAAGTTATCCTTTAAAACAGAACTACAAACTAGACTTAAATGAACAATCTTGTTAATTGTTCCTTTCTAATAGCTCTTTTGGAAATCACACTGCTGGTCACATCAGGCATGAAATCATCTTCTATTCCTCCCCCAAATCCATTCATAGTTTCTGCCCACATAATCACATCTTTTTATAAATTAATCACCTTTTGACTTTGTGTTTATCAGTGTTAATTATTTCAGTGAAGGAGGAGTAGTTTTGTAAGAATCTCATAAAATAGCTAGGATTTTTTTTTTTTAAGCCATACTATCATTACTCAATTTGTGTGGTTTATGTGGCAACTATGAGTTTGGTGAGTCAATATCAGCTCATGAGTATCTTTAAATACTCATGAATTAAAATTCAAACCGGTGTAACCTAGGGATCAAGAAACAGTGTTGTTGAAGATTGAGATGGTATAATCTAGGAATGCCTAGAGTGTATAGTAATAGTGAAATGTACAATGTACAAATTTTAAAAATATTTTGGCATGAGGAAGAACAAAGGAATGTCATTATTGCAGGGTGCTGAAAATAGATGATAATTAATACTTTAAAATGTCACCTTCTGTGTGAGACTAAAGCAAAAAATATTTATTTGTTACAAAATTTATATTTTGACTAGAGCATTTCCTAATATAACTCATGTAGATAGTTTGATTGAATGTCATAAATACTTGGAATCTCAAGTAGGACATGAGATTTTGTTGGTTTGTCCAGAGTGATCCCCCGATGAATCCCAGAATGATTTGATCAGTGACTGGAAAAGTATTTGCAAGCCCCCTTCGGGGAATGGTGAGAGTGGGGAGAAATGCAACTTCCCCAAGTTGAATTCTTGATATTCTCACAAGCAATGTGGACAACCAAAGCTATAGGCAGAGCCCCCAGTCTTGGGGTTTGTTCACATGAAACTTAACCCCACAAAGGATAGGTCAAGTCTACTTAAAATTTAGGCCTAAGAGTCACCCCCAAGAGAGCCTCTTTTGTTGCTCAGATGTGGCCCCTCTCTCCAGCCAACATGACAAGCAGTCTCACCACCCTCCCCCTCTCTGCGTGGGACATGACTCCCAGGGGTGTGGATATTCCTGGCAACATGGGACAGAGATCCTGGAATGAGCTGAGACTCAGCATCAAGGGACTGAGAAAAACCCTAGAATGAGCTGAGAATTAACAGCAAGGGATTGAGAGAAACTTCTCGACCAAAAGGGGGAAAAGTAAAATGAGACAAAGTGTCAATGGCTGAGAGATTCCAAACAGAGTTGAGAGGTTATCCTGGAGGTTATTCTTATGCATTAAGTAGATATCACCTTGTTGTTCAAGATGTAGCGGAGAGACTGGAGGGAACTGCCTGAAAATGTAGTGCTGTGTTCCAGTAGCCATGTTTCTTGATGATGATTGAACAATGATATAGCTTTCACAATGAGACTCTGTGAATGTGAAAACCTTATGTCTGATGCTCCTTTTAGCTACTATATCAACAGAAGAGTAGAACATATGGAATAAAAATAAATAATAGGGGGAACAAATGTTAAAATAAATTTAGTTTGAAATGCTAGTGGTAGATGAAAGTGAGAGGTAAGGGGTATGGTAGGTATAATCTTTTTTTTTCTGTTTTCATTTTATTTCTTTTTCTATTGTCTTTTTATTTCTTTTCCTGAATGGATGCAAATGTTCTAAGAAATGATGAATATGCAACTAAGTGATGATATTGTGAATTACTGATTATATATGTTCATGTTTTATTTCATTTGTTAAATTTTTTAAATTAATAAATACATTTTTTAAAAATGAGATTGGTATTGTAGCCATTTTATGGATGGGGAAACTGAGGCTTTGAAAAATTAAGAAACTTGCTCGAGGTGGTAGGCTTGCAAGTGACTACACGGCTCCAAAGCAAATTCTTTTCTTTCTCTACCATGTGGATTATCTAGTTCAATATCCTCCATTAAGGATTTAAGGAGTTAATGTGAAAAAATAAGTTACTTCCTAATTCAGTGATTTTTTTAAATACAATTTTTATTGAAATGCGCTCACACACCATATAAATTATTTGAAGTATACAATCACTGGCTCACAGTATCATCACGTAGTTGTGCATACATCCCCATGATCAGTTTTGAAACATTTTCATTACTCCAGAAAGGAAATAAAAAATAAAACCCAAATTCTCCTGTTCTAGTTTGCTAGCTGCCGGAATGCAATATACCAGAAACGGCATGGCTTTTAAAAAGGGGAATTTAATAAATTGCTAGTTTACAGTTCTAAGGCCAAGAAAATGTCCCAATTAAAACAAGTCTATAGAAATGTCCAATCAAAGGCATCCAGGGAAAAAATACCTTGCTTCATGAAGGCCGATGAAGTTCAGGGTTTCTCTCTTAAGTGAGAAGGCACATGGCAAACATGGTCAGCGGTTTCTCTCTTGGCTGGAAGGGCACATGGTGAGCATGGCATCATCTGCTAGCTTTCTCTCCTGGTTTGCTGTTTCATGAACGTTTTCTTTCTTCATCTCCAAAGGTCGTTGGCTGGTGGACTCTGTTTCGTGGTGCTGCAGCATTCTCTGCTCCCTCTGAATCTCTCTCATTCTCCAAAATGTTTCTTCTTTTATAGGACTTCAGAAACTAATCAAGACCCACCCAAATGGGTGGAGACATGCCTCCACCTAATCCAGTTTAACAACCACTCTTGGTTAAATCACATCTCCAGAGAGATGATCTAATTACAGTTTCAAACATACAATGCTGAATAGGGATTAGAGGAAATGGCTGCCTTTACAAAATGGGAGTAGGACTAAAACATGGCTTTTCTAGGGTTGCATACATCCTTTCAAACCAGCGCACTTCCCATATCCGTTATCCCTCGCCCCCACCTACCCACTGAGCAATAGTATAGATGTGGTACATTTGTTAACTGTTAATGAAAGAATATTAAAATATTACTGTTAACCACAGTCCATAGTTTGCAATAGGTACATTTCCCCCCATGTATCCATCTATTATTATTATTTTTTAAACATTTTTCCCCCTATTATTTATTTATTATTGACAAAACATAAGAACATACAAACTTGAGCATTCTTAACTCCTTAAACTTGAACATTCCATTCTGGGTATATAATCAGTGATTCACAATATCATCACATAGTTGTACATTCACTACCATGATGACTTCTTAGAACATTTGCATCAGTCCAGAAAAGAAATAAAAAGAAAAAAGAAAAACCTCATATATACCTTACCCCTGACCCCTCCCTCTCATTGACTGCTAGTATTTCCATCTACCCTATATATATATATTTTTAAAAATTTTTATTTATACAACACACAAGCACATACATTCTTAACATAGAAGCATTCCATACATGGTGTATAATCAATGTCCCACAATATCATCACATAGTTGTATATTCATCACCATGATCATTTTTTAAAATATTTGCATCAATCCAGAAAAAGACATAAAAACAAAAAAGAAAACACTCATACATACCATACCCCTTATCCTTCCCTCTCATTGACCAATAACATTGCCATCTATCCAATATATATATTTTTAAATTTTAACATTTGTTCCCCCTATTATTTATTTATTTTTAATCCATATATTTTACTCATCTGTCCATACCATGGATAAAAGGAGCATCAGACACAAGGTTTGCACAATCACACACTCACATTGCAAAAGCTATATCATTATATACTATCTTAAAGAAACATGGCTCCTGGAACACAGCTCTACAGTTTCAGGCACTTCCCTCTAGTCTAATATACCTTAATCTAAAAAGGGGATAACTATATAAGGTATAAGAATAACCTCCAGGATAATCTTTCGACTCTATTTGAAATCTCTCACCCAGATACTCTATCTTGCCTCATTTCTCTCTTCCCCTTTTGGTCAAGAAGATGTTTTCAATCTCTTGATGCTGAGTCCCAGCTCATTCTAGGATTTCTGTCCCACATCACCAGGAAGGTTTACACCCCTGGAAGTAATGTCCCACATAGAAAGGGGGAGGGCAGTGAGTTTACTGGCCATGTTGGCTGAGAGAGAGAGGCCACATCGGAGCAACAAAAGAGGTTCTCTGGGGTGACTCTTAGGCCTAATTTTAAGTAGGCTTAGTCTACCCTTTGCAGGGATAAGTTTCATATCAACAATCCCCAAGACTGAGGGCTCAGCCTATTAGATTTTGTTGTCCCCACTACTTGTGAGAATATCAGGAGTTCTCCAAAGGAGGAAGCTGAAATTTCCCTGTTCTGCCATTCCCCCAAGGGGACTTTGTGACTACTTTTTTATTCACTGTTCAAATCACTCTGGGATTTATTGGGGCATCACTCTGGACAAACCTACAAAATCTCATGCCCAATTTGAGGTTCCAAGTACTTATGGTATTCATTTAAACTGTCCATATAAGTTATATTAGTAAATGCACTAGTCAAAATATAAATTATGTACCAAATAAACATTTTTTGCTTTAGTCTCACACATAAATTCAAGTTTTAACATATGAATTACCATCTATTTTCAACACCCTGCAATATTGACATTACTTTGTTCTTCCTCATGCAAACACATTTTTAAATTTATACATTTAATCACTATTATTGTACACTCTAGGGATTCCTAGATTATACCATCTTAATCTTAATCATCTATCTTTCCTTCTGATATCATTTGTGCCCCCAGCCCTCCTCCCTCTATTATTCTCACATTCAGCTTCTTTCAGTGTACTAACATTATTGTGCTACAACTAGGAAGTATTGTGCTATCCATTTCTGAATTTTTACAATCAGTCCTGTGGCACAACCTTCAGCTCCAGTTACCCAACATCTACCATATTCCTATCTCCTGTGGCCTCTGTTCTTAACTGAAATTCTCCAAGTTCATTGATTAATGTTAGTTCATATCAGTGAAACCACACAGCATTTGTCCTTTTGTTTCTGGCTAATCTCACTCAGCATAAAGTCCTCAAGGTCCATCCATGTTGTTACATGCTTCACGACTTTATTCTGTCTTACAGCTGCATAATATTCCATTATATGTGTATACCACAGCTTGTTTAGCCACTCAAATGTTGATGGATATTTGGGCTGATTCCATTTCTTGGCAATTGTAAATAATACTGCTATAAATATTGGTTAACAAATGTCCATTTGTGTCCTTGCCCTCATGTTCTCTGAGTAGATACCTAGCAATGGTATTGCTGGATCATATGGCCATTCTATAATTAGCTTGCTGAGGAACCACCAAACTGCCTTCCACCATTTGACATTCCCACCAACAGTGAATAAGTGTGCTTCTTTCTCTACACCCTCTCCAGCACTTGTCATTTTCTGTTTTATTGATAATGGCCATTCTGGTGGGTGTAAGATAATATCTCACTGTGATTTTGATTTGCATTTCCCTAATAGCCAGGGAAGTTGAGCATCTTTTTTCCTTTTTCTTTTTTTTGAGCATCTTTTCATGTACCTTTTAGCCATTTGTGTTTCCTCTTCTGAGAAGTGTCTGTTCATCTCTTTTGCCCATTTTGTAATTGGGTTGTTTGTCTTTTTGTTGTTGAGTTGAGCAATTTCTTTTTATATTGTGGATACCAGACCCTTATTTGATATACTGTTTCCAAATATTGACTCCCATTGTGTAGGCTGACTTCTTACTTTCTTGACAAAGTTCTTTGATGCACAAAAGTGTTTCATTCTGAGAAGTTTCCATTTATCTATTTCTTCAATGCTTGTGCTTTGGGTGTAAGATCTAGGAATCCACCTCCTATTAAAGACTTATAAGATACTTCCTTTGAAGTGTTTTCAATAAGAAATGATGTTGAATTTTGTCAAATGCCTTTTCTGCATCAATCGAGATGATCAGGTGATGTTTCTGCTTTGATTTGTTGACATGTGTATTACATTAGTTGATTTTCTTATGTTGAACCATCCTTGCATACCTGAGATGAATCCTACTTGGTCATGGTGTATAATTCTTTTAATGTGCTACTGGATTCAATTTCCAAGAATTTTGTTGAGGATTTTTACATCTATATTCATTAGAGAGATTGGCCTGTAATTTTATTTTTTTGTTGTATCTTTATCTGGCTTTGGTATGAGGATGATGTTGAATTCATAGAATGAGTTAGGCAACCTTCCCTCCTATTCAGTTTTTTTGAAGAGTTTTAGCAGGATTGGTGCTAATTTTTTCTTGAATGTTTGTTAGAATTCATATGTGAACACATCTGGTCCTGGACTTTTCTTTTTGGGGAGCTTCTTAATGACTGATTAAATTTCTTACTTGTGATTGGTTTGTTGACATCATCTATTTCTTCATGAGACAATGTTGGTTGTTCATGCCTTTCTAGGAAGTTGTCCATTTCATCTGCATTGCCTAGTTTATTAACATAAAGTTGTTCATAGTATCCTCTCATTACCTCCTTTATTTCTGCAGGGTCAGTCATTATGTCTCCTGGTCCATTTCTGATTTCATTTATTTGCATCCTCTCTTCTTTTTGTCAACCTTGCTAAGGGTCCATCAATCTTAATGATTTTCTCATAGAACCAACTTCTTGTTTCATTTATTTTCTTGATCGTTTTCATGTTCTCAATTTTATTTATTTCTCCTCTAATCTTCATTATTTCTTTACTTTTGCTTGCCTTGGCATTAGTTTGCTGTTCTTTCTTGAGTTCTTCTAAATGAACAGTTACTTCCTCGATTTTTGCTGTTTCTTCTTTTTTGATATAGGCATTTAGGGCAATAAATTTCCCTCTTAGCACTACCTTTACTGCATCCCCAAAATTTTGATATGTTGTGTTTTCATTTTCATTTGCCTCAAGATAATTACTGATTTCCCTTGTAATTTCTTCTTTTGACCCATGGTTGTCTAAGAGTGTGTTGTTGAGCCTCCATGTATTTGTGAATTTTCTGGCACTCTGCCTATTATTGATTTCCAACCTCATTCCTTTATGATCTGAGAAAGTGTTTTGCATGAGTTCAACCTTTTCAAATTTATTGAGACTTGCTTTATGACCCAGCATATCGTCTATCCTTGACAATGATCCATGAGCATTTGAGAAAAAGGTGTATCCTGCCACTGTGAGGTGTAATGTTCTATAAATGTCTGTTAAGTCTAGTTCACTTATTGTATTATTCAATTTCTCTGTTACTTTATTGATCCTCTGTCTAGATGTTCTGTCCATTGATGAGAGCAGGGAATTGAAGTTTCCAACTATTATGGTAGATATGTCTAATTCTCTTTTCAGTGTTTGCTTCATGTATTTTGGAGCATTCTGGCTCGGTGCATAAATATTTATGATTGTTATGTCTTCTTGTTGAATTGTTCCTTTTACTAATACATAGTGTCCTTCTTTGTCTCTTTTAATTGCTTTACATTTGAAGTCTAATTTGTTGGATATTAGTATAACTACTCCTGCTCTTTTCTGTTTGTTAGTTGCATGAAATATATGTTCCCAACATTTTACTGTCAATCTATGTTTATCCTTGGGTCTAAAATGCATCTCCTGTGGACCACATATAGATAAGTCCTGTTTTGTAATCCATTGTGCCAGTCTATGTCTTTTGATTGGGGAGTTTAATCCATTAACATTTAGTGTATTACTGTAAGGGTAGTACTTTCTTCTCTCATTTTGTCTTTTGGATTTTACATGTCATATCTAATTTTTCCTTCTTTTTGCTTTTACTGATAGTCTTCATTTCTATACTCTTCTCCACGCCTCTCTCTTCTGTCTTTTCATATCTGTCTCTAGTGCTCCCTTTAGTATTTCTTGCAGAGCTAATCTCTTGGTCATAAGTCCTCTCAGTGATCTTTGTCTGAAAATGTTTGAATTCCCCCTCATTTTTGAAGGACAATTTTGTTGGATATAGAATTCATGTTTGGCAGATTTTCTCTTTTAGTATCTTAAATATATCATATGACTGCCTTCTTACCTGCATGGTTTCTGATGAGAAATCTATGCATAGTCTTGTAGGGCTTCCATTGTGTGTGATGGATTGCTTTTCTCTTGCTGCTTTCAAAATTTGTTCTTTCTCTTTGCCATCTGACATTCTGATGAGTAAGTGTCTTGGAATATGTCTATTTGGTTCTGTTATGTTTGGGGTATGTTGCAAACGTAATGGACCTGTAATTTTAAATCATTCATAAGAGTTGGGAAAATTTTAGTGATAATTTCCTCCATTAGTTTTTCTCCTCCTTTTCCCTTTTCTTCTCCTTCTGGGGCACCCACAACACATATATTCATGTGCTTCATGTTGTCATTCAATTTCCTGAGTCCCTGCTCATATTTTTCCATTCTTTGCCCTATATTTTCTTTTGCTTGTTGGATTTCAGATGTCCCATCCTCCAGTTCACTAATCCTATCCTCTGGGTCTTTAAATCTAACATTGTAGGTTTCCATTGTTTTTTCATCTCTTGTACTGTGCCTTTGATTCCCATAAGATCTGTGATTTGTTTATTCAGACTTTCTATTTCTTCTTTTTGTTTGTCCCTTGCCTTCTTTATATCTCCCTCAATTCACTGACTTGATTTTTTAATGAGATTTTCCATGTCTGTTCAAACATTCTGAATTAGTTGTTTCAATTTCTGTACCTCATTTGAGTTGTTGGCTTGTTCCTTTGACTAGGCATTATCTTCAATTTTCCTAGTATGATTTATTATTTTTTATTGTTATTTTTATTTATTTATTTTTTTACATGGGCAAGCACCGGGAAACGAACTGAGTCTTCAACTTGGCAGGTGAGAACTCTGCCACTGAGCCACTGTTGCCCTGATTTGTTATTTTTTGCTGGCATCTAGACACTTAATTTTCTTAATTAGTTTATTCTGGAGATTGTTTTTACTTTTTTACCTAGGATTTTCTTGCTGAATGACTTTGTTGTCTATCTGTTCTTTGGCATTCAGTTCAGCTTATTCTAGACCTCTAGCATACATTTTGTTTAACAGATTAGAATTTTCCATTCTTGTTTTCTTGTTTCTTGCTCTGCCTGTATGGTGCCCCCCCCCTTTTTTTTTTCCTTAGGAGAGTCTACTTAGGTATTATAGACCCAAGTCAGATTTTCCCAGACCAGACTGGCCTCCTCTCAGGAGGAAAGTGTCATCTGCATCAGTTTTCCCTGAGGGTGAGACCCAGCAAGTTGAAATACTTTCCTATGAAGCCTCTAGGCTCTGTGTCTCCTGTCCTGCTCAATATGTGGTTTTCTCTGCCTACGGGTCCCTCCAGCATAAAGTGATGCAGTGCCTTTAACTTTAGCGGACTCTCCCTGCTGGGGGCGTGGTTTAGACAGAGGAGAGGTTGTAATCTGGCTTTGATTACTTTAGTTTTCCAGACCCTGGGGTCTGAATTCCTTGAGGGAGGGATTCCACCTGAGCTGGGCCCCACCCTTCTTCTGGGAAGCCATAGCCTCCAGGAAATTTCTTCTTTCACCTGACCAGCCATTTTGTCTTTCAGACAAGCTTAATTCCACCCTTGCCTGGGGTGGTTGGTGGTTGGTGCCTGAGAAATGGTTCTGGATGGCAACCAGTCCAGCTTGCCCAGACTGGTGCATGTTGTGTGTCCAGTTACTGATGTGGCCCCAGCAGTTGTTCGGTACTGTTCAAGGCTATTTATCAGCTTCTCTGGAGGATGAACTAAATTCCATACCTCAGTAAGCCACCATCTTGGACGTATCTAATACCCAATATATTTTAACCTTTGTTCCCTCTATTTTTTTTTCTATACTCCCAATTCATTGATTTTTAATAATGGCTATTGTTGGAATCAGTCTAACAAGAATAATGTGCTTAGGAACACATATTGATGTAGGAAACTCATAGCAGACCATCCGATGCACAAGATTGTGTTTTGCATGGAGCTAAGTGCTATAAAGCAAAAATGTTTAATCTAAAATTTAAAATATTTCATCTAAATTTAATTTCAGTTTTAAAATACAGCTACTGTGCCAGAATCTATCTTGGAAGGTAGACATGATTTTTGCAGAGCTCATTTAAATCAGCCCCCAGAAGATATGAAAAATATCAGGCATTCAAGGCTTGTTTATAGAAGAATGGGAAGAAACCAAATGTCTCCAAATTAGATTTTGTAGCTGGTTTAATTGAGAGTCATGCTGGTCAGCACAGATCTTGCCAACTGCAGATCAAGGCCAAGTTATCCCCAATGTATTCAACCAGCCTGCTGGCACCATTCCCCAAAACTCCTAAGACTTTGAATGAAGGGTAGAGGTGTACATAAATACACTGAGGTTAGGAAATGATCACTTAGGTAAAAAGCAAGGGAGGTAGGTGAAGGAACCTTAAGGATAGTATATTGAAATAAAATGTCAGAAACAAAAAGGCAAATATAATCATGTCTCACTCATAAATTAACTATATAGAAACTCAGAGAATTGAAGTTGAGAGCATGAGTTATCTGGTTGGGTCTTATTTTAAAGGTTCTTAAATCATATGCTCTTACAGCAGTCACATATATTTAGGAGTTGTAACTTATATTTCTAAATTCTGAGATACTGAGCTATTTGTATATAACCTGCTTGTTCTCTGAAACTTCAGGTGTTTGTGTGACACCTGAGACTCAGAATTGGAGCACTGAAACTATAAAACTCAGCATTACCCCATTTAGCAACTGTTTAAAAAGCTGAAAAAGTGATTAGACTTTGTCTAGAGATATGAATGTAGCTAATCTGCATAAAACTCAGGTAAAACAGAATATTGGGTAAAAGATGATATGGCCCTTTAACCTTTGTACAAGACCAAAGGAGGAGATGTTTATTTGGTGCAAAATTTATATTTTGGGTAGCACATTATTTAATCTAACTTGCATGGTCAGTTACTTAAGCACCATAATTACATGGAATCTTGAATAAGGTGTGAGAGCTTTTTGGTTTGTACAGTTTTGTGTGATGCCCAGATATATACCAGACTAATTTGGGCAGAGAATAAAAAGTATTTTGCAAAGTCCCCTTGGGGGACTGAGAAGAAAGGAAGAAATTTTCAGTGTCCCCATTTAGAGAATTCCTGATATTCTCGCAAGCAGTGGGGAAAACCAAATCAATAGGCTGAGCCCTCAATCTTGGGATTCACTCCTACGACACATATTCCTGCATAGGATAGGCTAAGCCTACTTATAATTATGTCTAAGATTCACCCCCAGAGAACCTCTTCTGTTGCTCAGATGTGGCCTCTCTCTCTAAGCCAACTTGGCGGGTGAACTCACTACCTTTCTCTCTATGTGGGACATGACTCCCAGGGGTGTAAATCTCCCTGGCAACATGGGACCTGACCCCGAGGGATGAGGGGATGAGCCAGGACCTGGCTTCATGGGTATGGGAAAGTCTTCTTAACCAAAAGAAGGGAAGAGAGAAATGAGAGAAAATAAAGTCTCAATGGCTGAGAGATTTCAAACAGAGTGGAGATGTTATCCTGGAGGTTATGCATCATAAATATTCCATTTTAGTTTGTGGTGTATTGGAGTGGCAGCAGGGAAGTATGTGAAACTGTTGAACTGTGTTCCAGTAGCCCTGAATCTTGAACTTATAGACTGTATACATATATAGGTTTTACCATGTGACTATGTGATCATGAAAACCTTGTGTCTGTTGCTCCTTTTATACAGGGATATGGACAACTGAGTAAAAAATATATAAAAGGATAAAAATAAATAAATTATAGGGGGAGATAAAGGGTAAAAATTGGATAGACTGAAATACTGTGGATCAATGAGAGGGAGAATAAGGGGTATGAGATGTATGATGTATTTGTTTTACCCCTTATCCCCCCTATTATTTAGTTATTTTTTATCCATATGTTTTTATTCATCTGTCCATACCCTTGACAGAAGGAGCATCATATGTTTTTATTCATCTGTCCATACCCTTGACAGAAGGAGCATCAGATACAAGGTTTTCACAATCACACAGTCACATTGTAAAAGTTGTATCTTGATTTCATTTATTTCTGCTCTAATCTTTGTTATTTCTTTCCTTTTGCTTGCTTTGGGGTTAGTTTGCTGTTCTTTCTCCAGTTCTTCCAAGTGGACAGTTAATTCCCGAATTTTTGCCCTTTCTTCTTTTTTGATATAGGCATTTAGGGCAATAAATTTCCCTCTTAGCACTGCCTTTGCTGCATCCCATAGAGAACATGAAAACAATAGAGAAAATCAGTAAGACCAGAAGTTGGTTCTATGAGAAAATCAACAAGATTGATGGGCCCTTAGCAAGATTGACAAAAAGAAGAAGAGAGAGGACACAAAAAAGTAAGATCAGAAATGGAAGAGGAGACATAACCACTGACCTCACAGAAATAAAGGAGGTAATAACAGGATACTATGAACAACTTTACGCTAATAAATACAACAATGTAGATGAAATGGACAAATTCCTAGAAAGGCATGAACAACCAACTTTGACTCAAGAAGAAATAGACGACCTCAACAAACCAATCACAAGTAAAGAAATTGAATCAGTCATTCAAAAGCTTCCCAAAAAGAAACGTCCAGGACCAGACAGCTTCACATGTGAATTCTACCAAACATTCCAGAAAGAATTAGTACCAACCCTGCTCAAACTCTTCAAAAAAATTGAAGTGAAGGGAAAGCTACCTAATTCATTCTATGAAGCCAACATCACCCTCATACCAAAACCAGGCAAAGATATTACAAAAAAAGAAAACTACAGACCAATCTCTCTAATGAGTATAGATGCAAAAATCCTCAACAAAATTCTAGCAAATCATATCCAACAACACATTAAAAGAATTATACATCATGACCAAGTAGGATTCATCCCAGGTATGCAAGGATGGTTCAACATAAGAAAATCAATTAATGTAATACACCATATCAACAAACCAAAGCAGAAAAATCACATGACCATCTCAGCTGATGCAGAGAAGGCATGTGACAAGATTCAACATCCTTTCCTGTTGAAAACATTTCAAAGGATAGGAATACAAGGGAAATTCCTTAAAATGATAGAGGGAATATATGAAAAACCCACAGCTAATATCATCCTCAATGGGGAAAAATTGAAAACTTTCCCCCTAAGATCAGGAACAAGACAAGGATGTCCATTATCACCACTGTTATTCAACATCGTGTTGGAGGTTCTAGCCAGAGCAATTAGACAAGAAAAAGAAATACAAGGCATCAAAATTGGAAAGGAAGAAGTAAAACTATCACTGTTTGCAGATGATATGATACTATACGTCAAAAGCCCTGAAAAATCCACAGCAAAACTACTAGAGCTAATAAACGAGTACAGCAAAGTAGCAGGTTACAAGATCAACATTCAAAAATCTGTAGTGTTTCTACACACTAGCAATGAACAAGCTGAGGGGGAAATAAGAAACGAATTTCATTTACAATTGCAACTAAAAGAATAAAATACCTAGGAATAAATTTAACTAAAGAGACAAAAGACCTATACAAAGAAACCTACAAAAAACTGTTAAAAGAAATCACAGAAGACCTAAATAGATGGAAGGGCATACCGTGTTCATGGATTGGAAGACTAAATATAGTTAAGATGTCAATTCTACTGAAATTGATTTACAGATTCAACGCAATACCAATCAAAATCCCAACAACTTATTTTTCAGAAATAGAAAAACCAATAAGCAAATTTATCTGGAAGGGCAGTGTGCCTTGAATTGCTAAAAGTATCTTGAGATAAAAAAACGAAGCTGAAGGTCTCACGCTGCCAGACTTTAAAAGGCATATTATGAAGCCACAGTGGTCAAAACAGCATGGTATTGGCATAAAGATAGATATATCGACCAATGGAATTGAATAGAGTGCTCAGATATAGACCCTCTCATATGGACATTTGATCTTTGATAAGGCAGTCAAGCCAAGTCACCTGGGACAGAACAGTCTCTTCAATAAATGGTACCTAGAGAACTGGATATCCATATGCAAAAGAATGAAAGAGGACCCGTATCTCACACCCTATACAAAAGTTAACTCAAAATGGATCAGAGATCTAAACATTAGGTCTAAGACCATAAAACAGTTAGAGGAAAATGTAGGGAGATATCTTATGAAACTTACAATTGGAGGTGGTTTTATGGACCTTAAACCTAAAGCAAGAGCACTGAAGAAAGAAATAAATAAATGGGAGCTCCTCAAAATTAAACACTTTTGTGCATCAAAGAACTTCATCAAGAAAGTAGAAAGACAGCCTACACAATGGGAGACAATATTTGGAAATGACGTATCAGATAAAGGTCTAGTATCCAGAATTTATAAAGAGATTGTTCAACTCAACAACAAAAAGACAGCCAATCCAATTACAAAATGGGAAAAAGACTTGAACAGACACCTATCAGAAGAGGAAATACAAATGGGCAAAAGGCACATGAAGAGATGCTCAATGTCGCTGGCCATTAGAGAAATGCAAATCAAAACCACAATGAGATATCATCTCACACCCACCAGAATGGCCATTATCAACAAAACAGAAAATGACAAGTGCTGGAGAGGATGTGGAGAAAGAGGCACACTTATCCACTGTTGGCGGGAATGTCAAATGGTGCAACCACTGTGGAAGGCAGTTTGGCGGTTCCTCAAAAAGCTGAATATAGAATTGCTGTATGACCCAGCAATACCATTGCTAGGTATCTACTCAGAGGACTTAAGGGCAAAGACACAAATGGACACTTGCACATCAATGTTTATAGCAGCTTTATTTACAGTTGCAAAGAGATGGAAACAGCCAAAATGTCCATCAACAGACGAGTGGCTAAACAAACTGTGGTATATACATATGATGGAATATTATGCAGCTTTAAGACAGAATAAACTTATGAAGCATGAATAACATGGATGGACCTAGAGAACATTATGCTGAGTGAGACTAGCCAAAAACTAAAAGACAAATACTGTATGGTCCCACTGATGTGAACCGACATTTGAGAATAAACTTGGAATATGTCATTGGTAACAGAGACCATCAGGAGATAGAAATAGGGTAAGATAATGGGTAATTGGAGTTGAAGGGATACAGACTGTGCAACAAGACTGGATACAAGAACTCAGAAATGGACAGCACGATACTACCTAATTGTAATGTCATTATGTTAAAACACTGAATGAAGTTGCATCTGAGGTATAGTTTTTTTATTTTTTTATTTTTTTATTTTTTCTCTCAATTTTCATTTTATTTCTTTTTCTGTTGTCTTTCTTTTTCTAAATCGATGCAAAGGTAGTAAGAAATGATGAATATGCATCTATGTGATGATATTAAGAATTACTGATTGTGTATGTAGAATGGAATGATTTCTAAATGTTGTGTTATTTTTTTAATTAATAAAAAAAAAGTTGTATCTTGATACAATTGTCTTCAAAAATCAAGGTTACTGAAACACAGCTCAACAGTTTCAGATACTTTCCTTCAGCCACTTCAATACACCATAAACTAAAAAGGGATATCAATATAATGCATAAGAATAACCCCCAGGGGGATGAGTCCGGTCTTGGCACTGTGGGATCAACAATTCCATCCTGACCAAAAGGGGAAAAGAAGTGTAATTAATGAAAGTACCAGTGGCAGAGAGAGCTCAATAGAGTCAGAGACTACTCTGGAGGTTGCTCTTATGCAAGCTTCAATTAGACCTTGCTACCTATCCTAACTTGCCAAATCCCAACCAGGACCATTCCAGGTAATCCTAAGGAACAGCTGGGGCAATATGTAAGACTCCACAAGGGTTCCAGGTACTAGAATAACTTTCCAGAAATCTACAACCTGCAGCTGGGTCCCTGGACCAGATAAATCCTGAAACCTACAGGGCCAGACTCTCCAGAACATCAGCTAGTTCCATCTCCCAATCCCATATTATTGACAGCACCTTCCAACATGAAAAATTTAGAATGGCCATAGCCATACCCCTTAAAGACAGGGATAGAAAGATCAAAAGTGATGATGGAGTTAAACAGAGAAGGTAGAATTTAACAAATGAATATGAATGCTGAATCATTAAATTGATATCTCTTTTAGTCTCTAGTATCTTAGAAGCAGCTAGAAGTAAAAACCTGAAATTGTAGAATTGTAACCCATGTCAAACTCTGAAATATGTTCCATAACTCATTGTGGTGCTATGCTTTGAAATTTGTTGCTCTTTTTTTCACACAAAAAAAGAAAAAAATGTCGATTGTGATGACTGAAAAAAAAAAAAAGAATAACCTCCAGGATAACCTCTTGACTCTGAAATCTCTCAGCCACTGAGACTTTATTTTGTCTCATTTCTCTCTTTTCCCTTTTGGTCAAGAAGGCTTTCTCAATCCCTTGATGCCGGGTTCTGGCTCATCCTGGGAATTCTTTCCCACAGATCACATTTTGAAGTGCAAATAAACATAACCTCTCAACTTCAGGTTTCTATTGTTTCAAATGGCTCCTCTAAGAGATAAATTTACTACTTGATCTTCCTACAAATACAGCGTACACCTTTCAACACTTGATAATGCTATAACGGTGTAAATGTTTTCCATCACTCCCTCCCCTTTCATTTTCTTCCTCTCTTGTTTTTCATTTTCCTCTCTGATTTGAAAATGTTGAAAAGCAATATACTAAAATGTTAACTGTGGTTGTCTCTATTAATGGGGTACAGGTAGGTGATTTTCTTTGTTTTCTTCCCATACTTTCTACTTTCAGATTTGCCAGTGATCAGGCAATAAACTTGAAAACACATGTATGAGAATGTAGAAACTGGTGGAACACCCATAACCACTGCCACCCTAGAAGGAGGAAAATGGAGTGAGATTACTTTATATCATTGCATTTCTCCACCAGTTAGGTTTAAGTTTTGAAAATAATAAAGAAAAGTTAAAACTGTTTCTCTAGGTTGTTTTTTTATCTTCTGCCTTTTTTTTCTCTCTCTCTTTTTCTTGCTGACCCTATCTTCTCTTCTTCTCCAACTGTGAATTCTGTATTAGCAAAGCAGCTGGATGACTCTTGCTGGAATGAAAGACGCACTGTTTCTTCTTGCTAAGGATACATTAAACCACCCTGCATTTATGTATAACTTCTTTCTCCTGGAGAGCTGAGATTCCATTTTATAATTCCGCTGCTATTTTTAACATCACTAGAGGACAAGTACAAAGCCAGTCCCTCCAACTTAAACTGGTCACAAGTTTTCTGAATCTCCATCTGTTGCCCTCCCCCACCCAGCAAATAACAGAGCAGAAGTGACTACCCACGGTTTAGAAAGTGGTCTTGGATAATAATTTCTTTCCCTAATCCTAAAGAAGTCAGGCCTTTTACTAATGTTTTCATTTTCCATCTGCTAAACAAATACCATACATCGGATTGGTTCAAAGAACGGGAGTTTATTGGCTCACGGTTTTGAGATTAGAAGTCCAACATTCTAGGGTGGCTGCCTCAGCCTTTGGCTTTTCTGCCACATGGCAAAGCACATGGTGACATCTTCCCCTTTTTCTTTCAGTTCCGCTTTTACTTCCAGCTTCTGGCTATTCCTGGTGGCTTCTTATCTGTCTGATTTTCACTCTGTCTGTGAAAGACTCAAGTAATCCAGATTAAAGCCCCGCCGGATTCAGTTACTATAACTGAAGTAACATCTTGAATAAATCTTACACCCACCAGAATGCAGACCAAGACCCAGAGCATGTCCAAACTGGGGCATACAATTCAGTTCACCCACACTTATTAAAAGGCCACAAGGAAACAGGAAAACACATGCATAATTTTTTTTTGTTTTTATTTTATTTTTGTGCATGATGTTTTATACATTGGGAGGAACCTTATAATCATTTATGACCACTGCAGCACTCCTCAATTTTGCCTTCTAAGCATGGGGAAGAAAACCCTGCAGAGTGAGCAGCCCAGAATATCAGGCAAGGGTGAAGGGAAGCAGACAGGCCCTGCAGGCGGTCAGTCCCTGGCCATGTGGCCTCGATAATTTCCCTGATTACTCTGGGGACTGTGAATCTTTCAGTCTGTACTTGAAGCAGGGCTTTGTTCACTGAGCACAGGGAAAGGAGGTTAATTGCCCCCTAGAGAACATACTGCTGAGTACAACCAGGTTGTCACTGCTGTTCCAAGGAGTGTTCCCGGCTGCCGTAGAGGTGCTCTTGGTTCATCCAGTCAAGGTGGATTACATTACACCAGGGAATGGAAAACCACTGTTGGCTGCACCCTCTAGCTAATAGGGAAATCGCTTTCATAGCGCTTGCTTTGAAGAATAGAGCTTTTTTTAGCCATCTAAAGTCTAGGTCTTTCTTAGACATATGAAAAGTCACTTAAATATTTAAACCAGCACTTGTCATTTTCTGTTTTATTGATAATGACCCATTATCAATGGAGGATGAGAGGATGTGGAGAAAGAGGCACACTTATCCACTGTTGGTGGGAATGTCAAACTGTACAACCACTGTGGAAGGCAGTTTGGTGGTTCCTCAAAAAGCTAAATATAGAATTGCCATATGACCCGGCAATACCATTGCTAGGTATCTGCTCAGAGGACGAGGGCAAGGACACAAATGGACATTTGTGCACCAATATTTATAGCAGCATTATTTGCAATTGCGAAGAGATGGAAACAGCCAAGATGTCCATCAACAGATGAGTGAATAAACAAGCTGTGGTGTATACATCTGATGGAATATTATGCAGCTGTAAGACAGAATGAGGTTATGAAGTATATAGCAGCATGGACGGACCTTGAGGACATTGTGCTGTGGGGGATTGGCCAGGAACAGGGAGACCAATGCTGTATGGTTTTGCTGATGTGAACTGACATTGGTGAATAAACTTGGAGAATTTCACTGGTGGCGGAGACCGTCAGGAGATAGAAATAGGGTAGGATGTTGGGTGGTTGGAGCTGGGGGATGCAGATTGTGCAACAGGACTGAGTGTGGCGACTCAGCAATAGACGGCATGGTGCTACCTAACTGTAATACAATTATGTTGGGACACTGGATGAGGCTGAATGTGGAAGTGGTGAATGGAGGAGGGCTGGGGGCATGGATGGAGTTGGGGGGGATGGACAATGAAGACTGAGATGGTGTAGTCTGGAAATGCCTGGAGTGTATGATCGTGGTGACTAAATGTGCAAATTTGAAAGGTGTTTTTGGATGAGGAAGAAGAAAGGAATGTCATTACTGCAGGGTGCTGAAAATGAATGGCAATTAATATTTTTAAATTTTACCTTATGTGTGAGACTAAAACAAAGAATGTTTGGTACAAAATTTGTATTTTGACTGGTGCGTTTCCTAATGTAACTTCTGTGGACAGCTTAATTGAACACCATAAGTGCATGGAGCTTTGGGTAGGACATGGGATTTTGTTAGTTTGTCCAAAGTGATGCCCCAGTGAATCCCAGAGTGATTTGAGGTTGAATGGAGGGGTATTTGCAGAGTCCCCTTTGGGGATTGGTGAGATGGGGGGAAGGATTCAACTTCCCCAAGTTGAGTTCTTGATATTTTCGCAGGCAGTGTGCACAGCCAGGGTTGTGGGCTGGGCCTGCAATTTTGGGGTTTGTTCATATGAAGTTTGACCCTGTGGGGGATGGGTCAGGCCTACTTAAAGTTAGGCCTGGGGGTCACCCCCAGGAGAACCTCTTTTGTTGCTTGGATGTGGTCTCTCTCTCAGCCGGCGTGACAGACAGGCTCACTGCCCTCCCCCTGTCTGCGTGGGGCATGGCTCCTGGGGGTGTGGACCTTCCTGGCAACGTGGGACAGAGATTCTGGAATGGGCTGAGACTCAGCATTGGGGGATTGAGAAAAACCCTGGAATGAGCTGAGACTCAGCATTGGGGGATTGGGAAAACCTTCTCGGCCAGAACAGGGAAGAGTGAAGTGAGACAGGATAAGTGTCGATGGCTGGGGGATTCCAAACAGAGTCGAGGGGTTGTCCTGGAGGTTATTTTCGCACATTAAATGGTTATCACCTTGTTAGTCAAGATGTGGTGGAGAGTCTGGAGGGAACTGCCTGAAGGTGTGAAGCTGTGTTCTGGTGGCCATGTTTCTTTTTTTTTTTTTATATAATTTTTTTAAATACCAAAACAACACCAAAAAAAGCAAACATTCCTATTTTGATCATTCCATTCTACATATACAATCAGTAATTCACAATATCATCACATAGTTGCATATTCATCATCATAATCATTTCTTGGAATATTTGCATCTATTCAGAAAAAGAAATAAAATGAAAACAGAAAAAAAATGTATACATACCATACCCTTACCCCTCCCTTTCATTGATCATTAGCATTTCAAACTAAATTTATTTTAACATTTGTTCCCCCTATTATTTGTTTTTATTCCATATGTTCTACTCATCTGTTGACAAGGTAGATAAAAGGAGCATCGGACACAAAGTTTTCACAATCACACAGTCACATTGTGAAAGCCATATCATTGTATAGTCGTCTTCAAGAAAAACGGCTACTGGAACACAGCTCTACATTTTCAGGCAGTTCCCTCCAGCCTCTCCATTACATCTTGGATAACAAGGTGATATCGACTTAATGCGTAAGAATAACCTCCAGGATAACCTCTTGACTCTGTTTGGAATCTCTCAGCCATTGACACTTTGTCTCATTTCACTCTTCCCCCCTTTGGTGGAGAAGGTTTTCTCAATCCCTTGATGCTGAGTCTCTGCTCATTCTAGGATTTCTGTCCCACGTTGTCAGGAAGGTCCACACCCCTGGGAGTCGCCCCATGCAGACAGGGGGAGGGTGTCGAGAAGAAAGCCATATCCGCACAACAAAAGAGGTTCTCTTGGTGGTGACTTCCAGGTCCAATTTTAAGTAGACTTGACCTATTCTGTGTGGGGTTAAGTTTCATATGAACAAACCCCAAGATTGGGGGCTCAGCCCACAGCCTTGATTGTCTCGCATTGCCTGTAAGAATTTCAACAATTCAACTTGGGGAAGTTGAATTTTCCTCGTTCTCATCATTCCCTGAAGGGGATTTTGCAAATCTATATATATTTTTGACTCTCCTATTTTTCTTTCTTTATTTTTTTTAAATACCAAAATACACCAAACAAATGCAAACATTCTTAACCTTTGATCATTCCGTTCTACATATATAATCAGTAATTCACAATATCATCACATAGTTGCATATTCATCATCATGATCATCTCTTAGAACATTTGCATCTATTTAGAAAAAGAAATACAAAGAAAACAGAAAAAAAATTCATACATACCACAGCCCCACCCTTCCCCCTCACTGATCACCAGCACTTCACTCTAAATTTATTTTAACATTTGTTCCCCCTATTATTCATTTTTATTTCATATGTTCTACTTGTCTGTTGACAGGGTAGATAAAAGGAGCATCAGACACAAGGTTTTCACAATCACACAGTCACATTGTGAAAGCCATATCATAATACAATCATCATCAAGAAATACGAACACCTCTCTCTCTCCAGCCAACACAACAAGCAAACTCACCACCCTCCCCTTGTCTACGTGGGAAAGGACTCCCAGGGGTGTGGACCCTCCTGGCAACATGGGACAGAAATCCTAGAATGAGCTAAGACTCAGCATCAAGGGATTGAGAAAACCTTCTCCACCAAAGGGGGTAAGAGTGAAATGAGACAAAGTGTCAATGGCTGAGAGATTCCAAACAGTCAAGAGGTTATCCTGGAGGTTATTCTTACGCATTAAGTAGATATCACCTTGTTATCCAAGATGTAATGGAGAGGCTGGAGGGAACTGCCTGAAAATGTAGAGCTGTGTTCCAGTAGCCATGTTTCTTGATGATGATTGAATAATGATATAGCTTCCACAATGTGACTGTGTGATTGTGAAAACCTTGTGTCTGATGCTCCTTTTATCTACCTTGTCAACAGATGAGTAGAACATATGGAATAAAAACAAATAATAGGGGGAACAAATGTTAAAATAAATTTAGTTTGAAATGCTAATGATCAATGAAAGGGAGGGGTAAGGGTATGGTATGTATACATTTTTTTTCTGTTTTCATTTTATTTCTTTTTCTGAATAGATGCAAATATTCCAAGAAATGATTATGATGATGAATATGCAACTATGTGATGATATTGTGAATTACTGATTGTATATGTAGAATGGAATGATCAAAATAAGAATGTTTGCGTTTGGTGTTTTTTGGTATTTAAAAAAGAAAGATGTAGTGGAGAGGCTGGAGAGAACTGCTTGAAAATGTAGAGCTGTGTTCCAGTAGCCATGTTTCTTGATGATGATTGAATAATGATATAGCTTTCACAGTGTGACTGTGTGATTGTGAAAGCCTTGTGTCTGATGCTCCTTTTGTCTACCTTGTCAACAAATGAGTAAAACATATGGAATAAAGATGAATAATAGGGGGAACAAATGTTAAAATAAATTTAGAGTGAAATGCTGGTGATCAGTGAGGGGGAGGTATGGGGGTAATGGTGTGTGTGAATTTTTTTCTGTTTTCTTCTTATTTCTTTTTCTGGATCGATGCAGATGTTCCAGGAAATGATCATGATGATGAATATGCAACTATGTGATGATATTGTGAATTACTGATTATATATGTAGAATGGAATGATTAAAAGTTACAAATGTTTGCATTTGGTGTTTTTTGGTATTCAAAAAAATTAAAAATTAATAAAAAAAAAAAGAAAAAAATATTTAAACCAATACTAAAGCAGTCCCCTGGCATCATAAAAATGGGAAAAGAGTTTTAGACATTTTCACCATGTCAAGTGGCTGTGGTAGTACATTTATCAGTACAGTATCAGGGACCCACTCTTTATAAGGCTACCAACTTGCTCTCGATTTCCTTTTGATTATCGGTTACTCTTTTACATTAGAAACCTCAATGTAGGCTAGTAGGTGAGACTTCAGTGAGACACAGAAAATAGGAAGTTCTAATCAAGTTTTAGGCTGATAGGAATATTTTAACATGAACTGCCTAATATGCATGGGTGTTTTAGGCATATGCAAGTTAAAGACAAACCAAAAGCAAATAGATTTGGAATGTCACTAGTCACTATTGGCTGCATTTATACATAGGAGAAAACATTAGTGAGACCTATGATTCTCTAGTCAAAATTAATCCGTATGCTAACTTTACAATTAAAGGAACTTTATAGAGTAGTGAACGCTCCAACCATTACAATTTTGATGCCATCTATCTGAGTTCATTCACCTTATCATATCCCAATCAAAGAGCTTAATGTCAGGTGATTCAGAAACACAAGACCATATCCTTCACCTTCAAGATACTGGTGCTTGTGTGATGGGGTACTGGGCAGAGACACCAAGTGCTAAGTGCTTCAGTAAGGTAGTAACCAGCCCCTCAATTCTCCTGCGCTTGGAATGTGAGGATCCTGAGCACCGCAAGGGGAGGTGCATAGGACGGAGCTTACTAATTGTTTTGCTTTGGCCAGGATGGCTCCAGCCTGCAGGCCCTTCTCCAGAGCGAGGAAGTACTGGAGGTCAATGGGAAGCAGTTTAGCCACAGGGAAGACCGAGGCTAATTTGGACTCTTGGTTTTCCTTTCTTTGCTAATTTTAACCTCTGTTATCACAGTTCTTTTTCCACCCTCATTCCCCGCCTCAGTCTTATTTTCTCATTCAACAACAACAAACAACTGAGCAAAATTCTAAAACCTAAGCTGGGATATGGCGCAAGCATTTGGTTGGGTTAGTCAAGTCCTAAAGAGCCTAAGGCTGCACTTGGTTAGCTAGTTTCTGCTCAGAGAACTATAAGGCAAGTCTTCATTTTAGGTGTAAGACCTAAAATGTTCTGTGCTGTAGCTCCTTTTGTTCCCCATTTTAAACAACAGGCAAATCAGGCCCAGAGGGATTAGGTGACTTGTCTAAGGTTTATGCAGTAAAAGTACTGGAACCATGAACCAAAGCAGCTCTTTGAGTGTATTAGCCCTGTATTCTTTACCAGCAGCAGCAGCGATTACCACTAAGTTTGTGGTCAAAGAATGCTATATGCCCACAAGAAAACCCATCTGTTTCCTTTTTTCTTTGAATTACTTAGCCTTTGAATTATTCAATTTCTTGTCTTCTTACTTTGTGTCTTCATGCCACCACCTTGTCCTCAAGGACTTTTTTGGATTAGTTTTTGTATCAAAGCACTCAATTTAAGTGTTTAGGGATGATTCCTTTGACAAAACTCCGTGACCATTTTGGGAGAGGGTATGCCAGCAGGTAGAGATGCAGTCAGGTACCCAAAGGTGAGATGAATGAGTAAACAATTTCCAAAATTTCCTGCTTCTCTCCTTCCCCAAGAATTGCTAATTGCTACTTCTTATAACCATAATAGAAACTAGAGAGCCACTATATAAAAAAACTTTATTCTTCAAAGTCCCTCCCAAATCCAATTTCTAGAACACAAATCATTGAGCAATCTCCTCCCTGCCACCCAATTTCTAATCCTATTTCTACAATTGAAATTGGTAAGATTTATGATTATTATGTCATTCTATAATTCCCTGTACAAAGGTAAAAATGCCTCATAGCAAACAAAAAATTAACTTCAAAATCCCAGGAAACACCCTTATCCCATCACTCCATTATCTCAGCCTTCACGATACTTGTCTGCTGTATTTCAGAGATAAATGTTCACAACGAAAATGTCAATAATATAGGATAGAAGGACGGAACTGGATGATGTTCTCAAATGGCTGGCCCCTCTGGGTTTCAGGACTTATCTGACCTAGGAACCCATCTGGAGGTTGTAGGCTTCTGGAAAGTAATCATAGTGCATGGAACATTCGTAGAATCTAAGATAGAGCCCTAGGTGTTCTTTAGGGTTGGAAAGAATGGTTTTGGTTTGGTTGGGGTTTGGCAAACCATGGTAAATAGCAATGTCTAGCTGAAGCTTGTGTAAGAGTAGCCTCCTGAATAGCTTCTTGACTCTATTTGAACTCTCTCAGGCACTGATACCTTATTTTGTTACAATTCTTTCCCCCCATTTCATCAGGCAGGCATTTTAATCCCACGGTACCAGAGTCAGGCTCATCCTGGGATTCATATTCTATGTTGCCAGGGACACTTTCACCTCTGGAATAGCTGCTTTTATTTCTAAAGTTTAAAATTCTCTAAATCATGGCAGCCTTTAACATTTTAACTATTGACCCCAGACATTGACGGATGATTCTTTGTGGCTTCATATACTTGGAAAATAATGCCCACAATATTCTTCACTTTCCACTAATTTTTGGAGAGTTTGTCCAGCATTATATAAATGGCTAGTATCACCAGGAAACAATCTGGACTTATATGCAGGGGCTGCAACCCTACTGATCTCACCAGAATGTAGGTAGGCCTCATGGCCTTTTGACTAGTCCAGACAGAATGACCAGAATCTCATTCTCATTAGAATTTGTGCTTCCGGACATTACAGTAGGGAGAATTTGGTATCCAATCTTTAAAGTTCCTATTTGTGATCATGCAAACAGCAGGCATTTTATTGTATTGTCTATCTACAGTGCATGACTGCAGTAGTATCATAAAACAGAATGATTGAATCAGTTTGGACCTTAAAGTTTATTCAATTAAACCAATACTATTCCTCCCCCTTCAACATCCTGGCCAAATAATTGTCCAGCTTATTTTGAATACCTCCATTTTCAGGGAGCGCCTTACCTCCTGAACGAATCCATCCCATTTTCAAGAGCCTGGTTCAGCCCTTTGGGATCTTCACAACAAATGTAATAATTCTTTACCAGTTCCCACTCTCTCAAATACATCTCCGAATTTCAGTTACTCAATGTTGCTGCATTTTTCTGATAGGCAATCCAGTCATAGATGGAAGTGCAATATGTTTCAGTGAGTTGTAAGGGCCAAGTGATTGTTGGTTTTTTTTCTATATGCCTGTAATCCACCCCTTTGAATAATTTATTATAAACCTTCTCAAGAATTGAACTTCTGAAGAATTGAACAGGGCAACTGATTTTGAACACACAAAAGAGCAAATGGCAAAAGAAGATGGAAAAATTTGAATTGGATCTCAGAAATGATGGACAAAACAAAGTATACAAATATAAGAATCATTGGTGTCCTAGAAGGAGAAGAGAAGAGTAAAGGGCTAGGAACAGCAGTTGAGGGTATAATGGGGGAAAATTTCCCAACCCTTATGGAGGACATAAATATACAATTCAAAGAAGTCCAACAAACTCCAAATAGAATAAATCCAAATAGGTTTTCCCCAAGACATATACTACTCAGACTGTCAAATGTTGAAGAGAAGCAAAAAATCCTGAAAGTGGCAAGAGAAAACCAATCTACCGCATACAAGAGAAACCACATAAGACTGAGTGCAGACTACTCAACTGGTGCTATGAAGGCAAGAGGCAGTGATATGATAAATTTAAGATCCTTAAATTTAAGAGAAAGACTTCCAGCCAAGAATTCTGTACCCAGCAAAATTGTCCTTCAAACCTAGGGAGAGATTAAAAATTTTACAGACAAACAGATGCTGAAAGAATTTGCCAATAAGAGCCCTACCCTATAAGAAATACTAAAGGGAGTTTTGCCAGCCAGCCAAAACAAACAAACAAACAAAAAAGACAAGAGAGGGAGGTCTGGAGGAAGGCACAGAATTGGAGAGTACCAGGAAAAGAGAAAGGAAAAGAATATATAGGTCTGACAAATAAAATCCAAAGGATAAGGTGGTGGATTCAAGAATTACATTCAAACTAGAATATAGGTTACCAGAAACTGGGGACAGGGAAGGGGATGGGGAGTTAATGCTTAATTGGTACAGAAATTCTGTTTGGGTTAATGGAAAGTTTTGATAATGAAGGATGGTGATAGTAGCAAAACACTGTCAATAACAGCAATGAATTATATATCTGAATGTGGTTAAAAAGAAGGGATTTTAGGTTGTATATATACATTATTAAAATAAAATATTTTTAAAAAAACTAAGGGAAAGAAAGAAAGGTTGAGAAAATTATAAGGAAGACTCAGTGGTAAAGGAGCATGTGTATGCAAACTACTCTCAAATGTTTAGAAAATAAATAGCTAAATAGAGATATAGAGACATGGAATGATATAACAAATGTGGCAAAAAGTTTAAAAGTTGGTTAATCTACTGAATGAAGCTGAATGTGAGAATGATAGAGGGAGGAGGGCTGGGGGCATAAACAAAATTGGAAAGAAAGATAGAACATAAAGATTGAGATGGTATAATCTAGGAATGCCTAGAGTGTATGATGGTAGTGACTAAATGTACAAATTTTAAAAATGTTTTTGCATGAGGAAGAACAAAGGAATGTCATTACTGCAGAGTGCTGAAAATAGATGGTAATTAATATTTAAAAATTTCAACTTATGTGTGAGACTAAAGCAAAAAATGTTTATTTGGTACAAAATTTATATTTGACTATGCATTTCCTAATATAACTTATGTAGATAGCTTGGTTGAACATCATAACTACATGGAACCTTGGGTAGGACATGAGATTTTGTTGGTTGGTCCATAGTGATACCCCAATGAATCCCAGAGTGATTTGATCGGTGAATAAAAAAAGTATTTGCAAAGTCCCCTTTGGGGAATGGTGAGAACGGGGAAAAATTCAACTTCCCCAAGTGGAGAATTCTTGATATTCTCACAAGCAGTGTGGACAACCAAAGCTATAGGCTGAGCCCCCACTCTAGGGGTTTGTTCATATGAAACTTAACCCCACAAAGGATAGATCAAGCCTACTTAAAATTTAGGCCTAAGAGTCAGCCCCAAGAGAGCCTCTTTTGTTGCTCAGATGTGGCCTCTCTCTCCAGTCAACACAACAAGCAAACTCACCACCCTCCCCCCCATCTCCGTGGGACATGACTCCCTGGGGTGTGGACTTTCCTGGCAACGTGGGACAGAAATCCTAGAATGAAGCTGAGACTCAGCATCAAGGGATTGAGAAAACCTTCTTGGGGATTGTGTTCACCCCACAGACAATAAAAAGAATTATATTAAAAATAACTCACTACTTCCGGGTCAAGATGGCGGCTTAACAACGTGCACGTTTTAGTTAGTCCTCCAGAACAACTACTAAATAACCAGAAACAGTACAGAACAGCTCCTGGGGCCACGTCAGTGACCAGACACACAGCGTACCCCAGTCTGGACCAGCTGGACCGGCTGCTAGCACCCCCTGCCCCCGAACCGTGAGTTCCCAAAGCTGCAGCGGCCAGTGTCCCTCCCCCACTGGCTGCTTCCCAGAGGGAAAGGAAAGGACTTTACCAGCAGCAGGGACTGGGCACAATCAAACGCCAATTGTGGAACTAATTAACAAATTCTGACTACTAAAAATAGGCCCCAGCTTAGGTGAACCTGATCAAAGCGGAGATTGCTCATTTTTGCCCTGGTGCCAAGGGCACAGGACTGACAGAAAAAGGGGGGGAAAAAAAGAAGGAAACAGAGGTTTTTGTGGCTGTATATCTATAAAGGCTTGACTGCCTCTGGATACAGCGGCAGGACTTTTCAGGCTGCAACTGCCCCAGGCATAGGCAGAAGTGAGCTCTTTTGGGGGCTTATCTGGAGCTTGTGCCTTCCCCAGGGGAGGGGTGAAGCCCAACTCAGGTGGAATCCCTCCCTCAAGGAATTCAGACCCCAGGGCTTGGTAATTTGAAGCCATTAAAACCAGCCTACCACCTGTCCTCTGTCTCCACCACTCCCCCAGCAGGGAGAGTCTGCCAAAGTGAAAGGTACCACATCATCTTATGCTGGTGGGACCTGCAGTCAGACAAGTGCCACACACAGGGCAGGATAAGAAAAACAGAGTCCAGACACTTCACAGGAAAGTCTTTCAACCTGCTGGGTCTCACCCTCAGGGAAAACCAATGCAGGTGACTCTTTCCTCCTGATAGGAGGCCAGTTTGGTCTAGGAAAATATGGCTGGGGTCTATAATATCTAAGTAGACCCTCCTGAGTGTGTGTCGGGGGAAGATACCACAAAATCAGGGCAAGAAACAAGAAAACAAGAACTGAAAAATTCTCCTCTGTTAAACAAAACTTAAGCTAAAGGTCCAGATAAAGCTGAACGGAATGTCAAAGAACAGATAGACGACAAATTCATCTAGCAAGAAAACCCTAGATAAAAGAAGTGAAAGCAATCTCCAGAATAAACTAATTAAGGTAATTAAATGCTTAGACGCCAGCAAAAAATAACAAATCAAACTAGGAAAATTGAAGATATGGCCCAGTCAAAGGAACAAACCAACAATTCAAATGACATACAGGAGCTGAAACAATTAATTCAGAATATACGAACGGACATGGAAAACCTCATCAAAAACCAAATCAATGAATTGAAGGAGAATATAAGGAAGGCAAGGAAAGAACAAAAAGAAGAAACTGAAAGTCTGAAAAAACAAATCACAGAACTTATGGGAATGAAAGACACAGTAGAAGAGATGAAAAAAACAATGGAAACCTACAATGGTAGATTTCGAGAGACAGAACATAGGATTTCTGAACTGGAGGATGGAACATCTGAAATCCGACAAGACATAAAAACTATAGGAAAAAAATGGAAAAATATGAGCAGGGACTCAGGGAATTGAAAGACAATATGAAGCACACGAATATACATGTTGTGGGTGTCCCAGAAGAAGAAGAGAAGGGAAAAGGAGGAGAAAAACTAATGGAGGAAATTATCACTGAAAATTTCCCAACTCTTATGAAAGACTTAAAATTACAGATCCAAGAAGTGCAGCGTACCCCAAAGAGAATAGATCCAAATAGACATACTCCAAGACATTTACTAATCAGAATGTCAGAGGCCAAAGAGAAAGAGAGGATCTTGAAAGCAGCAAGAGAAAAGCAATCCATCACATACAAGGGGAGCCCGATAAGACTATGTGCAGATCTCTCAGCAGAAACCATGAAGGCAAGAAGACAGTGGGATGATATATTTAAATTATTAAAAGAAAAAAACTGCCAACCAAGAATTCTATATCCAGCAAAACTGTCCTTCAAAAATGAGGGAGAAATTAAAACATTTTCAGACAAAAAATCACTGAGAGAATTTGTGACCAAGAGACCAGCTCTGCAAGAAATACTAAAGGGAACACTAGAGACAGATACGAAGACAGAAGAGAGAGGTGTGGAGAAGAGTGTGGAAAGGAAGACTATGAGTAAAGGTAAAAAGAAGGAAAATTAGATATGACATATAAAATCCAGAAGGCAAAATAGTAGAAGAAAGTACTACCCATGCAGTAATAACACTGAATGTTAATGGACTAAACTCTCCAGTCAAAAGACATAGTCTGGCAGAATGGATTAAAAAACAGGACCCATCTATATGCTGTCTCTACTCAAAGGACATGAGGCCAAGGACACAAATGGACATTTACACACCAATGTTTATAGCAGCATTATTAACAATTACCAACAGATGGAAACAGCCAAAATGCCCATCAACAGACTGTTGGCTAAACAAACTGTGACATTTACATAAGATGGAATATTATGCAGCTATAAGACAGAATAAAGGTATGAAGTATGTAACAACATGAATGGACCTTAAGGACATTATGCTGAGTGTGATTAGCCAGAAACTAAAGGACAAATACTGTATGGTCTCACTGATATGAACTGACATTAGTGAATAAACTTGGAATATTTCGTTGGTAACAGAGACCATCAGGAGATAGAAATAGGGTGAGATATTGGGTAATTGGAGCTGAAGGGATACAGATTGTGCAACAGGACTGAATATAAAAACTCAGAAACGGATAGACAATACTACCTAACTGTAATGTAATTATGTTAAAACACTGAATGAAGCTGCATGTGAGAATGATAGAGGGAGGAGGGCTGGGGACATAAATGAAATCAGAAAGAAAGACAGATGGTAAAGATCGAGATGGTATAATCTAGGAATGCCTAGAGTGTATAATAATAGTGAAATGTACAATGTACAAATTTTAAAAATGTTTTTGCATGAGGAAGAACAAAGGAATGTCATTATTGCAGGGTGCTGAAAATAGATGATAATTACTACTTTAAAATGTCACCTTATGTGTGAGACTAAAGCAAAAAATGTTTATTTGTTACAAAATTTATTTTGACTAGAGCATTTCCTAATATAACTCATAAAGATAGTTTGATTGAATGTCATAAGTACTTGGAATCTCAGGTAGGACATGAGATTTTGCTGGTTTGTCCAGAGTGATGCCCCCGATGAATCCCACAGTGATTTGATCAGTGACTGGAATAGTATTTGCAAGCCCCCTTCGGGGAATGGTGAGAGTGGGGAGAAATTCAACTTCCCCAAGTTGAATTCTTGATATTCTCACAAGCAATGTGGACACCCAAAGCTATAGGCTGAGCCCCCAGTCTTGGGGTTTGTTCATATGAAACTTAACCCCACAAAGGATAGGTCAAGTCTACTTAAAATTTAGGCCTAAGAGTCACCCCCAAGAGAGCCTCTTTTGTTGCTCAGATGTGGCCTCTCTCTCCAGCTCTCTTGGAATGAGCTGAGACTCAGCATCAAGGGACTGAGAAAAACCCTAGAATGAACTGAGAATTAACATCAAGGGATTGAGAGAACCTTCTCAACCAAAGGGGGAAGAGTGAAATGAGACTAAGTGTCAATGGCTGAGAGATTCCAAACAGAGTCAAGAGGTTATCCTGGAAGTTATTCTTATGCATTAAGTGGATAATCACCTTGTTGTTCAAGATGTAGTGGAGAGGCTGGAGGGAACTGCCTGAAAATGTAGAGCTGTGTTCCAGTAGCCATGTTTCTTGATGATGATTGAACAATGATAGAGCTTTCACAGTGAGACTCTGTGAATGTGAAAACCTTGTGTCTGATGCTCCTTTTAGCTACTATATCAACAGAACAGTAGAACATATGGAATAAAAATAAATAATAGGGGGAACAAATGTTAAAATAAATTCAGTTTGAAATAGTGGTAAATGAAAGCGAGAGGTAAGGTGTATGGTATGTATAATCTTTTTTTTTCTCTGTTATCATTTTATTTCTTTTTCTGTTGTCTTTTTATTTCTTTTTCTAAGTCGATGCAAATATTCTAAGAAATGATGAATATGCAACTATGTGATGATAAGAATTACTGATTGTATATTTAGAATGGAATGATATCTTAATGTTTTGTTTGTTAATTTTTTAATTAATAAAAAAAGTTTAAAAATAAATAAATAACTCACTGGTGCCAATGATTATTTCTATATCTATGCATGTGTGCGCGGGGCGGGGGTGCGTTCTCACAGTAAGAAAATTAGTTCTTTCTTACTAATAACAGAAAAGTGCCACCAGACATTTGGAATTGTGACTTAGACGCTGGGAAGAGTGAAATGAGACAAAGTGTCAATAGCTGAGAGATTCCAAACAGAGTCCAGAGGTTATCCTGGAGGTTATTCTTACGCATTAAGTAGATATCACCTTGTTATCCAAGATGTAATGGAGAGGCTGGAGGGAACTGCCTGAAAATGTAGTGCTGTGTTCCAGTAGCCATGTTTCTTGATGTTGATTGAATAATGATATAGCTTTCACAATGTGACTGTGTGATTGTGAAAACCTTCTGTCTGATGCTCCTTTTATCTACCTTGTCAACAGACGAGTAGAACATATGGAGTAAAAATAAATACTAGGGGGAACAAATGTTAAAATAAATTTAGTTTGAAATGCTAGTGATCAATGAAAGGAAGGGGTAAGGGGTATGGTATGTATAATTTTTTTTTTCTGTTTTTGTTTTATTTCTTTTTCTGAATAGATGCAAATGTTTCAAGAAATGATCATGATGATGAATACGCAACTGTGATGATATTGTGAATTACTGATTATATATGTAGAATGGAATGATCATATGTTAAGAATGTTTTTGTTCGTTTGTTGTTAAATATTTTTTTAATTAATAAAAAAAGTTGGTTAATCTAAGTGTCTGGGTAGGTAGAATATTAGAATTCTCTGTATTATTCTTCCTTTTTTTTTTTTTTTACAATTTTCCTATAAGTTTGAAAATTTAAAAAAACAGTTAAAAAACTAATGAGAAATGATGTAATCCTAACAACTAAAATGATATTGAAGTCTACACCTTAGCCATAATTTGATTTTATTAAGTTTTCTAGGGAAAAAGCCTAATTCATAAATAGTTTATTTTAAGGAGTTAGAATTTTAATTTGGTCAAATACTGTCAAACGGGATAAATCAAACTTATTTATCTGGTTAGTTGGATTTTTATTGCCTTTTAGTTATCGTTATCTGTCCGTGGTTCATCAAGAAGATTTAGACCTGCACTAAAATGTGAAATCATTGTTACACACACATAAATATTTCTAAATTTTGATCATATTATATTACCATTTAAATGCATTATAGGTGAACTGCTAATGAAGCTAAGTGGCTTACCACTGCTATTGAGTGCAAAATTTTAAGCACGTAATGCTGCATTAGAGATTAAAAACAAACAAAAGAAATCACTGATAATGCACCTCCCTCCTCAAAAAAAAATCACTGATGAAACTCAGAACCTTTTCAGGATAGAAATGCATACCAAGCTTGGAATAAAAAGGATCTCTTTAACGATATGAAAGTAGCCACAAAAATCTCTTAGTAACTTTTTTTCCTGGTTAAATGAGAAGAAAGATAGCATTGTTCAGTTTTATCACATCTATTCTACATATTATGAGAGGTCTTAGCATTTACATTTACAGAAGGAAAAAGCTGTCATAATTAGAAAAGAAGAATTAAAACCTTCAGTGTTCATGCCCACAGACAATAAAAAGAATTAAATTAAAAATAACTCACTGGTGCCAATGATTATTTCTATATCTATGCATGTGTGCACGGGGCGGGGGTGCATTCCCACAGTAAGAAAATTAGTTCTTTCTTACTAATAACAGAAAAGTGCCACCAGACATTTGGAATTGTGACTTAGACGCTGGGTTTGAATCAATCATTATAGACGAAACCATTTTCCCTCCCTACAAAAGAAGCAGAAGATCCTTCAGGGTTTCTCACTATGTGACCAACCCACCCTGTGTTTTACATTTCCATGTACTCCATAACAAAGGGGCCAGGATCTCTGGAGTGGGCACTCCAGCCTGCCTTTTCTTCTTTAATATTTTTATGGATACAAACATTCCATACATGGTGTACAATTAATGGCTCACAATACCATCACATAGTGTGTATTCATTACCATGATCATTTTTTAGAACATTTGCATCACTCTAGAAAAAGAAATTAAAAGAAAAACTTATACAATACCACAGCTCTTACCCTTAGCTCTCATTGACCACTACTATGAACTTCTTGGCTAATGATTACTTGAATAATGTTTGCCTAGTCAAGGCAACAATATATACTATTGTTGCCACTTAAAATAAGAACCATAGTGTGTTAGTCAGGGTTTTCTAGAGAAAAAGAACCAATAGGAGGGACCTATAAATATGAGATTTATAAAGGTGTCTCACGCAACCGTGGGATGGAGGAATCCAAAATGCATAGGGCAGGCTGTGAAGCTGATGGCTCCAGTGAAGGGCCTGGATGAACGCCACAGGAGAGGCTGTCTGGCTGAAGCACGGAAAGAGTGTCTCTTCTTCCTTAAAAGCCCTCAACTGATTGAATTATTTTATTGTGGGAGACATACCTTCGTTGATCACAGATATAATCAACCATATATTTTATCATCAGTTGTGACTAATGATTTACTACAACAGTCTTGTAAACTTTTGTTTTAACTTTTGTCCCCCCTTTTATTTGTCATTTTTTTCCATATTTTTTACTCACCTGTCCATATACTAGATAAAAGAAACACCAGACACAAGGTTTTCACAACCACACAGTCACATTGTACAATCTGCCTTCCAATCTAATACTCCAGGAGGTTCTGATGATACCAAGATTTGAGAAGACTGTATTTACCTTTTTTTTTAATTCTTTTTTTTTTTTTTTGACATGGGCAGGCTCCGGGAATTGAACTTGTGTCTTCTGAACAGCAGGCGAGAACTCTGCCACTGAGCCACAGTTGCCCACCCTGTATTTACCTTTAATAAGATATTGAACATCACTTTTGCCTTATCAAAAACTATCAGATTAAAAAAACAAACTATCAGATATAAATTATTAAGTCACCTTAAACAAAGAAATTACTTTGAAAATCTGTCATACAATATTGGGAGTCTTTTTTCCCCCTGTTTTCTTTTTATCGTTGTATCCTGAGGGCCTAGGACATTTGATTCTTAGTGGATGCTCTTAGATAACAAACACATAAATATTAATTGAAAATATGAGTGAATGTTCTGATGGATGATCTTTTTGGAAATGAAGTAGATCCTTAAGTAACAATGGATAAATATGACCAAAAGTAATCCTAACGTGTGATGACTAGATTCTGGCGTCAACTTGGTCAATGATGATGCCCTGACAACTGTCTGGTCAGGTAAGTGCTGGCCTGACCGTTGCTGCCAGGATGTTTTGTGGTTGGTGAATAAACCAGAAGACTGTTGTAGTAAATCTTTAGTCACAACTGATGAGAAAATATATGGTTGATTATATCTGTGATCAACGAAGGTGTGTCTCCCACAATAAAATAATTCAATCAGTTGAGGGCTTTTAAGGAAGAAGAGACACTCTTTCCGTGCTTCAGCCAGACAGCCTCTCCTGTGACGTTCATCCAGGCCCTTCACTGGAGCCATCAGCTTCACAGCCTGCCCTATGCATTTTGGATTCCTCCATCCCACGGTTGCGTGAGACACCTTTATAAATCTCATATTTATAGGTCTCTCCTATTGGTTCTTTTTCTCTAGAAAACCCTGACTAACACACTATGGTTCTTATTTTAAGTGGCAACAATAGTATATATTGTTGCCTTGACTAGGCAAACATTATTCAAGTAATCATTAGCCACGAAGTTCATGATGTTGTATGGGGGATTGAGGGTAGGAAAGGGATTATGGGGAAAAAATGATAATGCCAAAGAGTTTTTATGGATGAGTCAGAACTGAGCTGGGCTGTAGAACCTTAGTTTATAGTAAGCAAAGGGGAGAAGGGGAAACGTTCCATTGTGTCAGAAACAATGGGAAATCTGCCTGACTAAGTCGATAGGGGAAAGTCTCAGGGAATGAGGTGGGAGAGTGGGGTGAGCTCAGATCATGGTGGGCCTCAAAAGCCACACAAAGGCAAGTAAACTTGATCCAGTGGGAAACAGGGAGCCATGGAAGGGTTTTACTAGAATGAGTAACCTGAAGAAAATAATGTTTAAGGAAGTTAGACTGGAAGGGCCAATAATAATATTGATTTCCATCTATTATATGCTAGGTCAACAACCCTAAAAGAACAAGAAGTTATTGCTTCCATCAACAGCTTTGTAAAAGAGACTTGAAGAGATCCAGTGACTCCATCCAGCTATAAAATTTGTAAATGGCAGAGCTAGGTCCCACGCTAGGGTCTGTCTGCCTCCAAAGTTGGTGCATTAGAGCAGGGGTCAGCAGGCTGTGGCCTTTGAGCCAAATCCAGCCAGCCTGCCTGTTTCTGTGAGCAGTCTGTGAGATAAGAATGGTTTTACATTTTTAAAAGGTAGAAAAAAATTAAAGGAATAAAATTTCATAAACAAATAAAGTTATGCCCATTCATTTCCAACCGTCTGCTTTCACGCTACAATGGCAGAATTGTACAGAGACCCTATGGCTTGCAAAGTCCAAAATTTTGTTGACTCTTGCTCTGCAGCTTTGCTACGCAAAGTATGGTCTGTGGACCAGGAACACGGGGTATCATTTGGGAGCTCATTAGAAATGCAGAATCTCAGGCCTCAGAAAGCCTTCTAGAGTATACACATGTATATTTTAAAATTTTTATTAATAAAACCAATCAACATATGACATGAACATTCTTAACGTATGAATATTTCATACTTGGTATGCAATCAGTGGCTCACAATATCATTACATAGTTGTTTATTCATCACCATGATCATTTCTCAGAACATTTACATCACTCCAGAAAAAGAAATATAAAGAAAAAACTCATACATAGCGTACCCCTTCCCCTCCCTCTCATTGACCACTAGTATTTCCCTTTACCTAATTTATTTTAACACTTGTTCCCCCTATTATTTATTTATTTTTAATCCATAAAAATGTATCAATATTTAATTTTTTTTTTTTTGCATGGGCAGGCATGGAGAATCAAACCCAGGTCTCTGGCACGGCAGGCAAGAACTCTGCCACTGCACTATTATCACCTGCCCTCAGAAAGCTGTCTAAATCCAAATCTGAATTTTAACAAGCTCCCCTATGATTTGCATGCACCTTCAAGTTTAAGAAGGACTGTCAAAATCCGGTGTGACTGTTGGCTGACCTATTTGGGGAGGGCAGTTCAGGTGACCAGGAAGCTGAGTGGTTAAAGACTTGGAGACAGTAATAGAAATGAAGGGGGAAGGGGACAGGGTCCACAGACATTTAAAGAATGTCTGGCAGTCACACATTCCTGCTCTAGGCCTCAGGATTCCTGCATATTTAGTGCAAGGAATAAAAAGCCATGTGCAAGTTAACATACAGGTTTACATTTTAAAATTATTAAAGTGTGTTTTGTCATGGCTTTTTGAACAAAATTGATCAACAGCCAATATCCAATTTCCCATCTTCAGCTTTATCTTATGCACAGAAAAAAGGTCCCTGACAAGCAGTTAGGCCCATTCCCCTAGAAATGGGCGTGAAGCACTGCAGTAGGGAAGTTTTGAGAAAGAGCAGCTCAAAGATTTTACCAAAGCACTTTTATAAGAATAGACAGGAAGAGGGTCCTGCAATCCTGTCTCAAAATTACTCTCCCTAAAATTGTGCCTTTTGACAGCTTTCTAGTTTGCTAATCACTACTCAAAATCAAGAAAGAATTTAATGACTCTCTAATTTGAAACCACACTTCTGTAAAATTCTAGAGTTTATAGCTAAAAACTCTTATTGCATGCCATTAAATATCACAATATTTCCATTCTCTGAGATTACGGTTCCAATTTATCACCAGGAAGCTGACAGATTATATATTTAAGGGCAATTTTAAATATCTTTCAGTCAACTAATAGAGAATGTGCTAATCCCCAAGGATATATAGATAAATAAGTCCAAAAAACAAAAAAGGGAGGGTCTAAATTCAAGGAGTTCACAATCTATAGGGAAGATAGGCATATAAACATGGAAAAATAGTAAGTAACATGTTGGGCCAGCACAAAAAATGGAGCAAATGACTGACTGGAAATGCTAGGAAAGGCAGAGTGTGTGTGTGTGTGTGTGTGTGTGTGTGTGTGTGTGTGTGTAGGTATATATGTATATGTATTATATATAGGTTTTAAACTTTTATTATGGAAAACTTCAAACATACAAAAAATTAGAAAGAATACAAGAATAATCTAATTCCTCCTCCTATGTACCCATCCATCATATTCAACTATTATTAACTCATGCTAGACTTATTTCATCCTACCCCTGCCCACTTCCCCTTCTCCTACTGAATGATTTTTTTCTTCAACAGATGAATTTTGTTGCATGTTTAAAATATCACAAATAGGTCTGGCATTCTTGCTGTTTCCATAGCTGAACAACTCTTAGAGCTTATTCATCAGCCTGCTGAACTGTTCCTTGTTCAGAGAGGCAGACACTATCCAAAAATTTTCTGGTATCCTTGTTTTTAACTGTTGTGGCTTGCTGAATCAAAGCAGCTAAATGTCATTTCCTTCAATAATTAATTCATCTTCTTGGGCTTGAGATACTGAACAAGCAACACCTGTCCTCATGCAAACCCTGCGTATTTATTTTTCACTCAGGAAATTTCAGATTTCAACAGGAGGCCCACTCTCCTGGATAACGATGATGGTGGGGAAGTGAATACACACAGACCTCTCGTAAGGGAAGTCCAGTGTAACACCCTGACCACGTCCTGTACATGACTGGAGATAGAACCAACGGGAGGCATTTCCCTTCTACTCCCCACTCCCACACCCTATTTGTCAACCTGACATCTCTTCTTTATCTTTCCAAGGAGACTGAGTTTACACTTACGGGACTGACGTCCCTCCACAGGATTCCTCAGAAGCCCTTCACAATAAATAGGCCTCTCTTCAGGGTGCTGTCCATATTTTCTAGAATGTCCACATTCTGGGTGCTGAGACTGGCCTTCCTTCTTGCAGTAGATGCAGCAGACAAGCCCTACTGAATAATTTTGACACCCCTCCCCCCCCAGCATCCTGACATTTTATGTGAGGGTGACATTTCTTTGAGTTAGACCTTTTTTTCTTCTTCGAGTGCATGGTTGGGAATTGAGCCCGGGTTTCCTACACATCAAGTGAGCATTCTACCACTGAGCTACTCGTGCACCACCTTGAACTAGATTTCGAAGAACGGGTATGAGTTCACCACACAGAGAAGAGGATGAAGTGCTCAGGGGAGGAACAGACTTTGAACACAAGCCAGGAGGGCAGGGAAGTGCAAGCCACAGTCTAGACCAGTTTGCCTTGAAGGAAGAATTTTATTAGTACTGGTGGGAAATTAGATTGAAGGGAAAGTTAAACTAGAATGCAATCTCTGTGAGGGCAAGAACCATGCCTGTCTTTGTACCCCTTGAACCCCCATAGGGACTGAGGGCAAAGCAATTCTCAGTAACTGTGAAAATAATAAATCAGAGACATGGGGGACCACCTGTGGTCGCCTTAGAATGATTCGGTCTTGTATTTTATCTGGGAACCATTGCATGATTAGTACAGTGAATTAATTTGGAGGGAGGATGGATTGTGACATGATTAAAAGGTGTTGATGGAAGATGAGTTCATACCAAAAACAAATTTATCAGGTCGAATATGTCAAGTTCCGCCACGGGCTGGCTCTCCAGGAGGACAGACTCAACCACCTGATCTAATGCGGCTCCCTCTCAGCCGGCTCCGGGGAAATAATGACAGCAGCTCTTGATTTTTCAACACCTATTTCATAATATCAACTTAAGGATACAATAAAACATGAAAAACATTTTTAAGTGCTTCAGAAATGTAATAAAGAGCAATATTTCAACAAAATATATTAAAATATAAGCCACAATTTATTTTTTATAATTCGAGTTCCCATGACCTCAAGGGAACCCTGATAATGCAACCTAGCTGCAGACCCTGCGGTGATGCCTGGGAAAAGGAGCTTCCTGCTGTGGCAGGGATGGCTTCCCAGCTCACAGGGTGGAGTTGTGTCCTCGTGCTCAGTCCGCGCGCGTGCCGGGCAACTTGATCTTGCACAAGAGAGCAAGGTGCAAAGTACAGTGCTTCAGTTTGCATCCACTTGGTCTGTTACACATGATAACCATGTGTAACATGTTACACATGGAAAAACGCTTAGGGTTTGGTGGTGAGAACATAAATTGGGAAGATGAGAGAGGAAAAGCTGAGCAGGGGTGCGAACCAGGAGTCTTTAGACCGCCAGGGATTTTGCACTGAGAAAATAAATCCTTGCAGCATATTTAGGCCGAATGGGTGGCTAGTTCCAAATTCCACACAAGCCAGGATGACGATGGTGTGGCTCAAGGTCTTTACTTTGGAGCCAAGTTTGGAGAGCCCCGCATGGCACTTTAGATTAGTAGTTCCCACATCTCAGGATTTGTCAGCATGCCGGAGGGCGGTTTAAAACACAGATTTCTGGGCTCTATCCCCAAAGTTTCTGATTCAGTGAGTCTGGGTGGGGCCCTAAAATTTGCATGTTAAGAAGTTGCAGAGTAACGCTGATTCTGCTATTTCAGGGACACTCTTTGAGAACCATTGTCTGAAATGGATGAATGATTTGGCCAAGTATCTATTAGAGATCAGATTCGTAAACCAAGGGGCTTGCTAGCAGTCAAGGAGTGTGCCCCAGGGCCAGTCTGCACACTCCCAAGCCTTTTCCTGCCCTGAATCTCACCAGCCTTTAAAAGTCATTTCACCCAAATACCCCTAAAGAGTGAGAGAAAGAGCAAAGGTGATGGTGGAGGTATACAGAGAAGGTAGGATTTAACAAACGAATATGATTGCTGAATCATTATATTGATATTTCTTTTCGTCTCCAGTATCTTAAAGCAACTAGACATAAAAACCTAATATTGTGGAATTGTAACCCATACCGGACTCTGAAATCTGTTCTACAGCTAATTGTTGTGCTGTGCTTTGAAATTTATTGCTTTTTTGTATGTATGTTATTTTTCAAAAAAGGAAAAAAAAAGTTTATTGTGATAATAAAAAAGAAAAACGCTCATTTCAGAAAAGGTTATTTCCCTGTCATTTTGCTCTGCTCCAAGTTTCCTGGTTAGTTTTTATATCTATATCAATTATAATAGTTGTATGTGCTGGTTTGAAAGGATGTATGTCCCCTAGAAAAGCCATGTTTTAATCTAAATCCCATTTCATAAAGGCAGAATAATCCCTATTCAATACTGTATGTTTGAAATTGTAATCAGATCATTGCCCTGGAGATGTGATTTATTCAAGAGAGGTTGTTAAACTGGATTAGGTAACCACATGTCTCCACCCATTTGGGTGGGTCTTGATTAGTTTCTAGAGTCCTATAATAGAGGAAACATTTTGGAGAACGAAGGAGGTTCAGAGAGAGCAGAGAATGCTGCAGTTCCATGAAGCAGAGAGTCCACGAGCCAGAGATCTTTAGAGATGAAGAAGGAAAATGCCTCCTGGGGAGCATCATGAAACCGGAAGCCGGGAGAGGAAGCTAGCAGATGATGCTGTGTTCGCCATGTGCCCTCCAACTGAGGGAGAAATCCTGACTGTGTTCCATGTGCCTTCTCACTTGAGAGAGAGACCCTGAACTTCATCTGCCTTCTTGAATCGAGGTGTCTTTCCCTGGATGCCTGTGATTGGACATTTCTATAGGCTTGTTTAATTGGGACATTTTCTCAGCCTTAGAACTGTAAACTAGGAACTTATTAAATTCCCCTTTTTAAAAGCCATTCTATTTTTGGCATATTGCGTTCTGGCAGCTAGCAAACTAGAACATTGTACAAATGTGTTTTTAGGTATATTAGTCCCTTTGTAATTCAAGAATGTAACCACATAGTCTATAAAATAATTTCAAAAGGATTCAGACTTATAAAAAAGATTAGACTGCTCTCCCAGCTGGGCTACCTTTTTTTTTTTTTTTTTGTATGCTGCATGGCAGAGGTCACTTGTCATTCTTTTTCCACTTAATAAATATCCCGTTATTGCAGCACCATTTGCTGAATTTTTGTTTGCAGGAAGTGCATGGACTGGGAGTCGAACTCGGGTTTCCGCGACCGGCAGTCGGGAATTCTACCGCTGAACTCCCCGTGCACCTCCCTGGACTACCTTTTGAAAGCAGGTATTAAATCCTGTGATCTCCAGCAGAGTTCTAGGGGTAACTAATCTTGCTGATGTCTCCTCCTTATGCAACCTACCCTTTACTTTTGGCTCCCTTTACTATGGCTATTTTCACCTCTGCCTACACTAATACACTAATATGCACATTGACCAGTTTGTGTGAAATAGCAGGATTCAGGTAATGCACGATGAGCTAGCAGGCTTTTAACCAAGAAAGACCTTTCACTGTAAAAATTACCACTTCTGCACTGAGCTTGCTCCAAACCCTAGAAGTGAACAGCTCCTGGGACTCAGAAGGGCCACAATCCCCAGCATGGAAGCCTAGCTCTGTTTGGCACAGCAGTCTCGTGGTTATATTACATGTATGCTTGTTTAATGCTTCCTCGTTGTGTGTTTATGCATCTTATTTCACCGTTTGTTTCTAAGCTCCCTGGTGGCACATGGGCAAATGATTTTAAATACAGCTTTGTAGTGTCATATGCATTCATTCATTTGTTTAATCTCAATCATTTGTCCACTAAACATCAATTTAGTGTCAGTCACCATCCTCAGTGTTAGAACAACAAAGATAAGTGAATTACAGTTTCAGACCTCTAGGGACTTTCAGGGTATGAGAGAGGCAGACATGGAAGCAAATAATTCCAGTAAAGATGTGAATATTGTAACAGAGGTATGTACAAAGACTAATGGAGTAAGGAGTGCTCAGAGAAGCTCTCCAGAGGAAATGACATTGGACCTAAATCTTGGGGTATAAGTGGGGCATTCTAATCTTGGCCAAGGAAGCAATATGTATAAAAGCTAGGAAGTGAGAAACAGAATGACTCAGCCTGGCTGTCATGCAGGTTGTGGAAGAGGAGTGGCAGCAGATGGGACAAAGATATCAAATAAGGTAATTGCACATGTAATCTGATACACCATCTTCAGTCCTGGATAACATCATCTGAATTGGGTTGGTTAAATATAAAGTAAGAAAATTTCAAGAAGTGTGACATAAACTATTGTGCAGATTTTAGCATACAGAATTTTATTTATTTATTTTAATTTTTTATTCGAGCAGTTTTAAGTTTACAGAATAATATACTTACTTTTACCTTAAAGGCAATTACTTTCATTTATAACAAAACTGAGAACAAACATTCAGTTCAATATGTATTAGGAAGGGCAGTTTAAGTGACCAAATGAAAGAAATTCAAAATACTATGTAGGATGGTGGTAGGCAGACTCTGGTATCTTATTTCAGTCATACTGTTTGAATAGTATGAGTATAATAAGAATGTTATAATTATAATAAGAATCTTATCAAAAGGGGCTTGTTCCTATTTGATTTGATTGAACAGCTCCAACTCTGTAGATCTTTCATCCTCTAAGCAAAGAAACAGGCCTTGGGATTATTTTGTTGGATTATCAATGTTAAGAAGCTACTATATTTCCAGTTTGCATGTCCAGTCTTGAACATCTAGGAAAAGAGTAATGTTTTATTTGAGTTTGCCTCTTCCTTTGCACTTTCAGTACGTGCAGATCAATTTTAACAAATGCACAGTTCTTCTCTAATATGTGGCTATCAGATTTTTCTTAGACACTTAGAGTTACAAGCTTCAGAAGAATTTGCATCTGGTACAAAAAGAGAAGAGAGGAGAAGCTGGTTTGGAAAGGGGAAAAGGTTCTGGCTATTGGTGAAGGTTTAGAGGGAAACAAAGTCCCTCATTCATAATAATTTACTTAGTGAAACTTTTTTTTTATAAGGAAAGATTTTTATTTGCAGATATCTGATACTTTGGGAAATGCTCTAGCTAGGTGAAAAAACACCCTGGATAACAGATCCTGATCAACAGTTCATCTCCAACCTCCCCAAACACACCAAACAACCTAGTCCTACAAAAACACTACAGATCCTGTCCGCAGCTGGTTCTCCTTCCACCACCCTACATCTTGGCTCCAGCAGGTCAACTCTGTCTGGCGTGAGCAGGGGCCAGGGAGAGCAATCTGAAATGGCAGGCTGTTTAACCACTCCAACCCCAAACCATCTTTCACAGGTCACAGGGAGAGAGATCCACCATTCCCACGCCCAGTCCCTGTCAGGGAAGTGCTAACCGGTAGAACAGGTGAAGCAACAGACAGACACACATATTTAGTTTATTTTTAATGACTGTGACCAAAGTCAGCAAGAAAGTTGACAGAACTTCAGCCCTGGAAGTCCTAGATTCACTGATGACACGTTTTCAATGGCTGGGAAAAGGATTGAAATTCCTTTATGTAAGCATCTCATACCCTCCTCTCTCTATCCCAGGACACAGGGCAACTTCTATAGGAGAGTGCCTCTAGGGCACTGCATGACTCTTTAATACGGATCACTTTTTCTCATCCTTTAAATTAGGACAGAGTCTCTCTCACCAAGAATATCAGTGTACATCTTTTATTCAGGTGGAAGAGGGACAGTTGTATCTTTCAGCTTTATTTAACTGTGGAGTCCCAAGATATTGGGTGAAGAGGACCGCAAGAAAAAAAAGAGGACTCCCCCCAAAAAGGACTGCAGCATTATTTAGCTGGAGGTCTCCTCACTACTCATTCCACTGCCCACCGCTCTTCTGCCCTCAGTTGGGAGGTCTGAATGAATGTCTAATGGCCAAGAAAACAGAACTGACAGTGACGTGAATAACTGCCTCAGGTCTCTGTAAAGCGCTGTTCTCAGCAGCACATGCATTTCTCTTGTGAAAGAGCCAGAATTACATCAGTGTAGGAGCCTCAGAAAGAATACATGTTTACACTCTTACCCTCCAGGGGATAATATTTATCATAAAAATCTAAGTCCTATTCTTCACATTTCTGTTACAGCAGCACAGCAGGGTGCTTGCTGAGACGGGAAGGGTCACATCCTTGCCTAAGCAGGTCTGAATCAGATGATAAATCATGAAAGTTGTGATCCCTGCTCTTCTCCATTTGGGATGGATAAACAGAAATGAAATGTAACATTATATTTCATGTCAGGGACCATGAAGCCGAAGGCAAGGATGACTTTTTTTTTAAATAAAGGACAAAAACACTGAATTCTGGTTACTGCAGGCACTCAGGTCAATGCCAGGCCAGAAAAACTCATGACAATAGAGTTTCTCATTGGGATGTGGTTTGGCCAAACATAGCAGTAATTGAGAGGTGTGTCGGGTGCAGGCATCCAATGAGCATTCCCTGTGTGGGCGGGAACGGATCTGTGGCAGGAGCTGGAGTTTGGGTGACTTTGTTTCATAATCAAGCCTGAAATAAGGTTTCAAGATCTGAGATGTGTAAGCGCTGATGATACTTTGGTCCACAGCCATATCTTCTGATTCCCCACCAAACGATACAAAATGTAGTGGTCTGGTAGCGAAGTCCTTTTCTGGATGGCAAAGCTGTCTGGTAGCGATCCAGGGTTCTGAGGTCCTGACAGGTGGGTCAGTAGATGGCTTGTCTGGCTGGAAGTCTGGAAACTCCTCCTTCCTTGGCTCCGTAAATCCCAACAACTAAAAGAAGCGCTGCATTCACAACCTGGTCCAACTCACAAAGGGGCAATCCCCTATCTCTTTTGGCTTGTCTGATGATCAGCTTATGCTTCGGTCTCCGAGCTTCTAGTCTCCGAACTTCTAGTGTCACGGCAATAGCACTGGGATGAGCCTCCAGCCCCTTCAGGAGCAGCTTTTCCTCATAGATGCTTGCAGGCACATACTTGGGAACTCTAGGTTTCAGGTCCTTCGTCAGGTGTCCATTCTCTCGGGCTCAGAAGTACTTTCTGGTAACAACCCGAAACTCTGGACGCTCAGCTTCAAGGGACTTCTACCATGATCACCAGATGGAAACTCTTTAGAAGAGCACCTGCCCCATCTTCTTTGTTCAGACTATGGGACTTTCAAAGCAGTAATTTAGAATATATGATACACTATCCTTTATTTGATCAAGTTTAAAAGGACAGTGACAAAAGAAAGGTTGACCATTCCACTAAGGTACTCATCAACAAAACACGTGCACTCTGTCAGTAATGTTTGTCCCCTCAGGGAAGAGAGAAATGAAACGAAACAAAGTGTCAGTGACTGAGAGATTTCAAACAGAGTCAAGAGGTTATCCTGGAGGATATTCTCATGCATTATACAGATATCACCTTTTTAGTTTATGGTATATTGGAGTGGCTAGAGGGAAGTATCTATAACTGTAGAGCTGTCTTCCAGTAGCCTTGATTCTCAAAGATGATTGTATAATGATATAGCTTTTACAATGTGGCTGTGTAATGGTGAAAATCTTCTGTCTGATACTCCTTTTATCTAGGGTATGGACAGATGAGTTAAAAATATGGATAAAACATAATAGGGGGAACAAATGTTAAAATAAATTGTGTAGATTGAAATACTAGTGGTCAGTGAGAGGGAGGGGTAGCAGTATGGTATGTATGAGTTTTTTCTTTTTATTTCTTTTGCTGGAGCAATGCAAATGTTAAAAAAAAATGATCATGGTGATGAATATACAACGATGTGGTGATACTGTGAGCCATTGATTGTACACCATGTATGGAATGTTTGTATGTCAAGAATGTATGTTAAGTTTTTACAATAAAAATATATTTTAAAAAATAATAATAATGTTTGTCCCCTCAATCTGTAACATTCATTTCAAGTCATGTCTCTGGAGATCCTTTTGTCGATAACATTGTCTCTCTTTCCACTTCAAGTCACTCAGTCAAAATAATCTGTTCACCCAAAAGACGGATGTTTTTTTTTTCTGATTTTGTCTCTCGACGTGTCTGAATGCTGTGTCACAAAGCCTCTACTGCTCCTACCGCTGTCCTTTTTTATTATTAAGAATGTCTTATGATCGAGATGGTATAATCTAGGAATGCCTAGAGTGTATAGTAATAGTGAAATGTACAATGTACAAATTTTAAAAATGTTTTTGCATGAGGAAGAACAAAGGAATGTCATTACTGTAGGGCGCTGAAAATAGATGATAATTAATACTTTTAAATGTCACATTTATGTGTGAGACTAAAGCAAAAAATATTTATTTGTTACAAAATTTATATTTTGACTAGAGCATTTCCTAATATAACTCATGTAGATAGTTTGATTGAATGTCATAAGTACTTGGAATCTCAGGTAGGACATGAGATTTTGTTGGTTTGTCCAGAGTGATGCCCTGATGAATCCCAGAGTGATTTGATCAGTGACTGGAAAAGTACTTGCAAGCCCCCTTCGGGGAATGGTGAGAGTGGGGAGAAATTCAACTTCCCCAAGTTGAATTCTTGATATTCTCACAAACAGTGTGGACAACCAAAGCTATAGGCTGAGCTCTCAGTCTTGGGGTTTGTTCATATGAAACTTAACCCCACAAAGGATAGGTCAAGTCTACTTAAAATTTAGGCCTAAGAGTCACCCCCAAGAGAGCCTCTTTTGTTGCTCAGATGTGGCCTCTCTCTCCAGCCAACACAACAAGCAGTCTCACCACCCTCCCCTTCTCTGCGTGGGACATGACTCCCAGGGATGTGGACCTTCCTGGCAACGTGGGACAGAGATCCTGGAATGAGCTGAGACTCAGCATCAAGGGACTGAGAAAAACCCTAGAATGAGCTGAGAATTAACATCAAAGGATTGAGAGAACCTTCTCGACCAAAGGGGGAAGAGTGAAATGAGACTAAGTGTCAATGGCTGAGAGATTCCAAACAGAGTTGAGAGGTTATCCTGGAGGTTATTCTTATGCATTAAGTAGATACCACCTTGTTGTTCAAGATGTAGCGGAGAAGCTGGAGGAAACTGCCTGAAAATGTAGAGCTGTGTTCCAGTAGCCATGTTTCTTGATGATGATTGAACAATGATAGAGCTTTCACAATGAGACTCTGTGAATGTGAAAACCTTGTATCTGATGCTCTTTTAGTTACTATATCAACAGGAGAGTAGAACATATGGAATAAAAATAAATAATAGGGGTAACAAATGTTAAAATAAATTTAGTTTGAAATGCTAGTGGTAGATGAAAGTGAGAGGTAAGGGGTATGGTAGGTATAATCTTTTTTTTTCTCTGTTATCGTTTTATTTCTTTTTCTGTTGTCTTTTTATTTCTTTTTCTAAATCAATGCAAAGGTTCTAAGAAATGATGAATATGTAACTATGTGATGATATTAAGAATTACTGACTGTACGTGTAGAATGGAATGATATCTTAATGTTTTGTTTGTTAATTTTTTTTAATTAATAAAAAAAGTTAAAAAAAACCCTAATTGTCAGAAAAAAAAAAAGAATGTCTTATGAAGCAGTTCAAAGGTTGAATAGTACAGAAAATATCGTGATACCCCTGTAACTATCATCCTGATTAAACAGATGAGCTTAACCTTAAAGGTTAAGTGAAGACACCAAGCAGAAGCGTGGGTGCATGGGCGTGTTCTGGTTCAGTATCCAGGGTCAGTTAATCTGGAGCACAGCCTCATGTGTGATGTGCTCCCTTGTCCTTATGCACAAGTGATCAAGAGCTTTAGTTCCACCTCGACTGGGACAGGAGGTGTGTCTGAAGTGTTGGTTTTAAGGTCAGAAAGAAATTACATATAGTATTCCCACTCAGAGGGCTTAGGAGTTGAAACCTATACCCGGCAAGTTTTTCTGCAATTAAATATAAATATAAATGTTTTAGGGTGATACCCCTGCTGTATAGGACTTTAAAACTTAGTAAACCTTTGAATCTGGAACCTTATTTGGCCTCGTCATCACACTGGCACTGGGTGGCAGAGCTACGACTTGAGCCTGTGTGACTCTAACGCCACAGGCCACATTCTTCTGGATGACGCCTTTTTTCCATCGATTGATGCACAGCGTAGATTTCCTAAGACAGATTGGAGGGAGGCTTCCCCGCCGGCCGTGCAATTTAATCAGTGCAGATTATTTACAGAAATAAACGCTGGGGGCGGGGGGGGGGTGCTGGACCCCACCCCTCGGCTGGGTTTTTGGAGGTGGTGATAGAAGAAAGCTGCTGGATCCACATGCTATGGGAGCCCAGAAAGAAGCTGCCACATGGAGAGAGGCCAGCAGAACCCCCACCCCCAGGGCCTCAGTGTACCCTGTTTACTAAGGTATACTGGGAAGCAAAGGGGACGTAGCTGTACGGTACTATTTCCCACAGCAGCCTCGACCTCCTGTTTAATTTGGGAAGGAAGTATCTCAGCCTTTAGGGCTCAGCCCAGAGAGGGGGGTTCTCTGTGGCCGGAACCGGCTCCGTTGGGGGTCTCACAGCTGTCCCAGTCTGCGTGGGGGACAAGTTGCTGGCCTCCATCAGTGTCTCTCCTTTCAGTCCCCTGGGGGACAGGGATCTGAAGGGAAGGGCTCCCCCAAATCCCGGTGTGTGGTGGGCTGCAGGCACCCAAACCAGTGAAACCAGGTCTGTGGGCTTCCACCATCCCAGTCTGGACAATGGATCAGCTCTCTGTCCCTGGGGGATTTCAGATACTGACAGCTGGCAGAGCTCTGAGAGCCCTGAGGACTGCCGTGGGGAGAAGGTGGGAGGCAGCCCAGGGAAGGGGTCCAGGTGGATTACAGCTCAGAGAGGGGAAAACTGACAAAAGTCCACCTCGGAGGCTAGACCAGTGCTCCCTATTGTGGGGACCCCTCAGCAGATCCCCTTTGGTCTTTGGTAAGTCAGGCCTAGGACTTACCAGAGCGAGAGATGGGGTATATGGGCTCCAGGGGTACCTGGGAGCTGCCAGAGGTGGGATAGGAAGGAACCAAGCCTTCAGAGGGATTTCAAGGTCCCTGACCACCCCTCTACCATGGAGGAAGCCGCCCTCCCCACCCCCCATATGGGCAGGCACTGGGAATCAAACCCAGGTCTCTGGCATGGCAGGCAAGAATGCTGCCTGCTGAGCCACTGTGGCCTGCCTGAGGAAGGCCTTTTTATTGGCAGTTCTGCCTCCTCTCCTAGTTTGGGGCTATAAGATCTATGCATTGTATGTGATTCATAAGGTCTGCTTCAGATAGGTCAGTTCATACTGCATGCATGAGCAATTTTATCTTACAGTGGCATTTCTTCCATTCATTTTCCTTATTCCTGCTCCTCCTCAGCTTATGGCCCTGCAGTTGTCAGTGCTCCTGTCAATCTTTCTGACCTTTCCTCCAAATTCTTTGTACCAGCAGTTGGCCTAGTACATGCTGATTCCATCCTCAGCACCCTGCCAGAAAAAGCTGCCATATCACAGTGGGAAGTGTGGCTCTTTGGGCTGCCTCCTGGCAAAGGTCTCTTCCTCATTCAGCTTTGGGCAAGCCTCAGGGTCTATCAATTCCAGGAGAGGTGGCAAAGGGCTATGACAAATGCTTGCTCTGGCAGATAGAACAAGCAGCTGGGCACTTGGGAGCACAGCGCAGTGGCAGCTGCTCTGAGAAGGGACTTCTGGCAGTTCCGATTCCCCAGGCCATCACTACCACTTTGGTTGAAGGGTGAGGCCTTTGCAGCCATCAGCATCCTTGGGATAGCATCCCTTTCTGTCCACCAGCAGCTACTTCCGCTGTGCCACAGAAAGAATTGAAGAGGGATCCAGAAGAATTAGTTAAAAATCTTTCTCAGGAGGCACTGTGGGAGAGGAGGCTTGGGCCAGAAGGCTGCAGACCTGTATTCAAGGGTTGGCTCAGATGTTGGGATATTCTTGAATGCTACAGAAAACTTTGATTCAGTATGGCTTAAACCAGAGGGAAATGTATTATTTTATGTAATTTGAAGTTAAGTGAGCTCCAGGCCCTGTTTGATGGCACAGTGGCTCAGTGAGGTCATTGAACACCCAGGGTTTTTCACTGCCATTCTCAATGTTGATTTGATCACAATGCCAGTCCTGACACTTCCCTCCCCCACCCCATGGTTGCAAGATGGTTCCTTCTAAAGCTGCTAGTGGCAATCAGGACTACAGGCTTCCCTGGTCACTATCAGCAGGCAGAAAACCTTTCCCCCAAACAGATTATAAATCCTTCGCTTCAGTTTGATCGGCCTAACTTGGGTCCCCATCTACCACTCCTGGACCAATAATATTCCTCATGGGAGTGACTTGCTGATGGGCTCAGATCTTCCCTGTCCCATACAGAAGCATACTGAGAACTGGAAATGTGGCTAGAACGAGTTAGCGTGTGCTCTACATACAGAATACTCACTTGACTCCAAATATTTCTAATATTTTTACATTGATTACATGTTGAAATAATAGCACTTCAGATAGATCGGGCTAAATAAAATACTAAAATGAATTCAATCTGTTTATTTTTACTTTTTAACTATGGCTAGTAGAAAATTAAAAATTGCATACTTGACACATATATTTCTATTGGCTAGCACTGGCTTAGGCAACTCAGGGTCTACTTCTAGAGCTGCATAGGGAAAGATACCTGAACAAAAGCACGGTTCTTTACAGAGGAGGAAGTCTTCTCTTTTTGAAATAATCAATATATCATTTTTCTTTACAGAGACTTAACAGAGGATGGATGCAGGGCAAATGTGTGGGGCTATAAAATCACTGAAAACTATTTATGTGAAAATGTGCTATGCTAAGTGTTGTGGGGGAAGGAAATTGCTGACTAAGGGAGATAAGCTATGTACAGATAATGAGGTGACAGCATTTTAGACCTCAGAGAGAGCTTCTGATTTGTAAGACAATGGAATCCAGTTTGATCTGAGCCTTGGTTTCCTAAGCGCAGTGGATGGGAAGTGGCTAAGGAAACATTACAGGCGGAGGGAAAAGCACAGACAAAATACTGAGGCAGGAAAGTATAAACCAGAGTTTGAATTTAGCTGAATCTGACCATTAGCAGAAGATGGGAGCACACTGCTAAAGGCCTTACTTATACTGCCAGGGTGGATCCCAGCAGTAGTCTTATTCTTGGATAGCTGATGGGAATATTTATTAAAGAGGTATGGTGGAGTTATTGCTTAATGGCTAGACTTTCTGGTTTGGGTGATGACAACATTTTAGTAACAGAAGCATAGCATTTTAAATTAATTTACACCATGAATTGTATACACTAAAATGGTTAAAATGACAAATTTATGTTGTATATATGATATCACAGTAAAATAAAAAGCATGGGCAGCAAGAAGATATTTAAAGTACTTAAAGCAAATTAGCTTAATTAAATCTGCTCGCACCTGTCCTACTGCAGTCACAAGTCAGGTGAGCATATTTTAGAGCTTCCACCCTGCCAAAAGACTGTCTGGGTTACAATCCTGCCTGTGCAGATTTTGAGCAATTGACTTGACTTCTCTGTGCCTCAGATCCCCTATTTGTAAAATGAAGAGGATAATAGCAGTACCTACTTCATAGGGTTATTGTGAGGATTAAATGGATTATATATAAAATACTTAGGATGCACAGTGTCTGTACAGAATATGTGTTATTAGGAGTTTGCTAATAAAAATAGGATTGCTATTGCTGACTACATGGAGCCAGGCAGCTAGGAAGCTACTGCCAGAAAAAAAATTTCCTGTTTATTTATTTATTTTTAATCTGATATTTATAAGTAATAATACATGAATATAAAGATAATGCACAGTGAAAATTCCATTGTCGGGCCTATCTGGCCTAATGAAGCTGGTTCCCCATCCCCTTCCCTCTTGCTGGCCCAGCTTTGCCGATGTCGACATATATTGGTGCTTTTATTTACAAATAAATCTCCAAGTATTAAACAAAAGCGGTGCAAAATACACTAACTAGGACTGTACAACAGTAAGAATTCTTAACAAAATAGGGTATTTCTCAAAAGGCAGTGCTGAATTGGACTTTTTTTTTTCAAATTGCTTGCCTGCCGGCCTGCCCGCCCACCAACCTCTCCCTTTCTCCCTCCTTCCCCTTTCACCGGGAGAATTGGGGGTGGGGGTGGGGGTTAAAGAATGCTTTCTGAATTTAGATAAATCGCTCAAGGACTGTATATACAGGCTTCCAGGTTTGCCGGGGACGCTCTCGGTCTTCGGATGTTATTCCGGAGTAATTATTAATTGCATCCCCTTCCCTCTTAAAAAGTGCTGTTTTATGGTAAACCATATGGTCATCTCACCTACAGAGAAATGAGAGGAAAGACTGGCTTGAGTGTATTAGTGTGTGGGGAACTGGGGGTATTATTGTATCGGGGGGTAGCGTATCCCCAGAGTCGAGAAGGCAGGTTTGGGGGGACGACCTTTGAGTCCGCATGGCAGAAAGCGGTCTGGGGCAGGCAAAGATTTTCGATTTCCCAGCGGCGAGTCCTCGGGACCTCGCGCTGCTTTCGCGCGGAGACCCGGCGCAGCCTGCAGGAGCCGCCTGGAGCTGCCTTCCGTGCCTTCTGCCGTCTCTTCGGACTTGGGGGTGGGCATGGGGGTCCCCAACCCAACGCAGGAAGGCCTCTGTGGGCCTCCCTGAGATATTCAGAGCTGGCCCGCCCCAGTCCGGACGTCTTTTAATTCCATGCATCAGAAAACAAGCAAACCCGCGAACACGCCAAAGGACCAAAGCCGGAGTATTCAACACCTTCTATTGATTTTCTAATCTCGGCTGCAATCGCCTTATTCCTCGAAGGAGGATTATTAAATCCCCCAAAGAATGCCAAGCGCAACCGAATCTATATTGCATTTTCCAGAAACGATCTCCAAACCGCCAGGCCTCGGGCCAGCTTCTTCCCCGAGTCACAGTTTCTGCCAGAAAAGGCTTTTTCGTATTCTGTAAGGACCAAGCCGACCTCCAACTTCAGCGAACGCCCTCTCCCCTGGCTCGGACCAAAGGCTTGCGACGGGAGCCCCTCGTGCCTCTTTTCGGGATATTGGGTCCAGAAAACGTGCGGGGGTCCTGCCTCCAGCCCTCATCCCCCTTCCCCGACCCTCATCCCTGACAGGGGTGTGAGTAGATTTGCGTTCACCTGCGTTTGGGAACGAAGCCCGGGACCTTTGCTTTTAGGTCCCACAGCTCCTAAGGGGTTTACAAAACTATCATAATTAATATAGTTTAAATAAAACTATCATAATCTTAAGAGCTCTAATACTGTGTTTTAGCTTTAAAAAGCAAGAAAAGACTGTTAAAAAATAAGTCACTTTTTTGCCTGGCATCCTTGAGGCTCCGCGGCGCCCGCAGCCCCCGGCCCGGGCGGGCTAGAAGCGGTGGGCCGAGTGGAGACACCGCCGCGGGCGGGTTGGGACGCCCGGCTGTGACTTTCCATTGTTTGCGAGGCCAGCCCAGGCTGCGCGGCCCCTGCTGAGTCATTCTAAATTCCTTTCTTTGTGTTTTCTCTCTGCGATCGCGCGGAATCATTGCTCTAATAGTCATCTTCTTTCCTCAGACAAAAGAAACCTAGCATTTGATAGTTCTGATTCACAAGTCAGCTAAAATATGAGTCAAACCTAAGTTTCCCGAGAGCTATAAATAGCTGATGCGCCACCCCACCCTAATGAGAAATGCCTACTGAGCGGCTCAAATTTGGAGGATTTCTTTGCTGTCCAGGGTAAAACGATTCGTGGTTTTTAGGACAGCGAAAGTACAGTGTATTCCTAGCTTCTGAAGAAAGATAAGTAGGAATGTGGGTTTTTGTGTACACTTTGAAAATCGGTTCTTCAAAAATATATTTATTTTAAAAATCTGAAACGCTTAGGGTGAAAATTATGGATATTACACTGGGATAAGGAAACCCACAGAAAGCGTAACTGAATGGCATCCCCCAGGCAAGGTTTTTTGGCAAGTAAATATGGGTCATTTGGCATGGCCTGTAGGCTGACGTGAATATCAACAAGGGCCGCTTTGTAGCCAGAGAATCCACTTTCCACTTTAAACCCAGCCTGGGGTTTAAAGTTTGAGGGGTGAGGAAACTGGGGCCACGTGGGGGCCAGGCACTCCGGCCTTGTGCTGCAGTGCCAAAGAGTTTGAGTTTGGGGTTGGAGAGCCAGGGGATTTCGGTTCTGGGGCTGAACGTGAATATTTGTATTTTTTGAAAAAACAAGGGCAGGCCACGGTGGCTCAGCAGGCAGAGTTCTCTCGCATCCTGCTGGAGACCCGGGTTTCACTCCCGGTGCCTGCCAATCAATGCCCAAAACAAACAGCAGCAAAACAAAACAAAACAGTGCTTCTTCTTCCTGAATGAAGAAATAAAATTTTAATTTTATGAAATTTGAAGTAAATAGACAAGCACAAAAGGGGAAAAAAATTAAATAACTCATTTTCTCACTATCCAGAGGTAATCCCTGTCCATATTTTGGCGTATGTGTTCAACATTGTTTTTTTTCTTTCTATGCTTATTTTACTTAATAAACATAAAATCACTATACGCAAGAGATTTGAAAACATATGTGCACACAAAAACCTGTACATGAGTGTTTATGGCAGCATTATTCATAACAGTTCCAAAGTAGAACAACTTGAAACTTCATCAACTGATAATGAATGCACTCAAATGCGCTATATCCATATAAACGTTATTTGGCTGTTAAAAGGAATGAAGTATTGATACAGGCTACAGCACGATGAATCTTGAAAACATTACGCTAAGTGAAAGAAGGCAGTGCCAAGTGACCACATGTCGTATCACAGTGTTTATAGGAAATGTCCAGAATAGGCAAATCCAGAGACACAGAAAATAGATTAGCGCTTGTTGGGGTGGGGGTGGGGAGAATGGGCAGTGATTGCTAATTGTGCGGGGTTTCTTTTTTGGGTGATGAAATGTTCTGAAATTAGATAGTGATGATTGCACAACTCTGAATATATTGAAAACTACTGAATTGTACATTTTAAAGTGGATTTTATGGTATGTGACTTATATATCAATAAAGCTGCTATTAAAAATTCCAAAAAAATGTAGAGTCACACTCTTGCTATTTTTTTAACTAGTAATATATTATGAAACTTTCCCTAATATTCTACATTTTAATGTTTTTAACTAACAAAGTAATGCATACACATTTTTTTTAAGTGAAAATTAACTTTTCCTTAACTTTAATATCTTCAGGGTACCCACTTAAAAATTATTTTATTTCATACATACTTTTCTGTTCACAGAAACTTATAATCAGTGCAAACCCACTGTCTTGTTTTATTTTAATTTTCCCTATCCATTCCCCATCTCTACTCCCATTACCCCCCTCTCCATTGCCACCCTTTCTAATGTGTTTATTATGAGCTCTAAATTATACAACTATCCTTGGAAAAAAATTTCTTGTTTTTTTGTACGGATTTTAAATTTAAGTGGTTTTGTGCTATGTCTTCTTTTGATTCAAAATTCTTTGAGCTCTATGTATGTTACTGAATGACATTATGCCATAATAAACACTTACCCTATTTAATTTACATATTCTTCTAGTGGTGGATACATGAGTTGCCTCCAACTCTGCCACCATCAACAGTGGAGTGAGAAACATCTATGTGATCCCTTATGGACTTGAACAAGGATTGCTCAGGAACATAAGCCCAGGTGTGGAGTCACAGTGTCTAAGGACATATGCTTATTTAATTTAAATATAAACATTTTGCTTTCTGGAACGGACAAGCCAGCTTATATTCTTCTTTTTCCCTTTGTCAACAAGAATTCTCATCTTCCCACATCTTTGCCAGCACTTGGTTGTATAAAACTTTCTAACTTTTGCCAATATGTTATTGTAGTTTTAGTTTGCTTTTTTTTTGTTTGTTTCTCTCATTAGTAGGGAGTTTGAGCATCTTTTGTTTTACATTTCTTCTCCTTTAAGTGAATCGCCTATTCATTGTCTACTCATGTTTCTATTAGTTTTTTCCCTTGATCTGCAGGAGACTTTCTTTTAATATTCTAGATGTTAACTCCTTTTACTAACAAGATGCTGCAAGTCTCCCTTCCAGTCTATCATTGTTAACTTTATGGTGTCTATTTCAGAACAGAGAACTTAAGGCAGGGAAATCCATGTAAGTTTTGCGCCACTCCTAGGCTCTTAAAATATTTTCCAACAATTTTCTGTTCACTTCATAACTTTTATGAATACTATTAAGAGACCTTTTGCTATGTACATATCAATACAAGTATTTGCTTGTTTGCTTATACATAGGATAATACTGTTTATTGTTACATAAATTTTTTTCACCCTCCAAAACACATGGACATTCTTCTATGTCTCTTTCTCAGATCTTTCTCATTATTAATTCTTTTTTTTTATTGAGGTAACATATATACAACTTACAATTTCCCATTTTAACTTCTAAGTATACAAACCCGGGTTATTACTTTCACAATGTCATGCAACCATCGCCATTCCATCCATTCCATCACCCCAAACAGAAACACTGAACTTAATAAGTATTAACCCTGAACCCTTTAAGTATTAATCTATAATCCACTCTCTGTCTCTATGAATTTGCATATACGAGGAAATCATACACTATTTGTCCTTTTGTGTCTAGCTTATTTCACTCTGTATAATGTCTTCACGTTTCATTCAGCATATATCAGAAGTCTATTCCTTTTATGGCTGAATAATATTCCATTGTTTTTTTTTTTTTAACATGGGCAGGCACCGGGAATCGAACCTGGGTCCTCTGGCATCGCAAGCAAGCATTCTTGCCTCCTGAGCCACCGTGGTCCGCCCATCCATTGTTTATTTTTATATGACATTTTGTTTATTTGTTGATGGATACTTAAATTGCTTTCATCTTTTGGCCATTGTGAATAATGCTGCCATAAACAAATTCCTGCTTTTAATTCTTTTGGAAATACCGAGAAGTGGGTTTCTCATTATTTTTATTGGCTACATAGTGTTCACTCCTATGCATGTACTATAATTTTTTTTGTGTGTGTGTGAAATATAACATACATACAAAAAAAAAGAAAAAGCAATAATTTTCAAAATATGCTCCAACAAGTAGCAACAGAACAGATTTCATAGTTTGGTATGGGTTAGCATTCCACCGTTTCAGGTTTCTTATTTTAGCTGCTCCAAAACACTAGAGGCTAAAAGAAATAGCAGTATATTGTTTCAGCAGTCATGTTCATTTGTTAAATCCTATCTTCTCTGTTATAACTCCTCCTTCTCCTTTGATCCTTCTCCCACTCTATAATGATTTGGGGGCTATACCTTTTCTAACTTTTTTGTGTTAAAAGGGGTGTTGATAATATAGGATAGGGGGATGGAATTAGTTGATATTCTGGAAGAGGCTGGCCCCCTTTGGGTTTCAGGACTTATCTAGCCTAGGAACCCCCTGGAGGTTCTGGGTTTCAGGAAAGGCAAGTAAATGCATGAATCTTTTATATAGTCTCAGTTGGAGCTCTAGGTGTTCTTTAGGGTTAATAGGCATGATGTTGGTTGGGGTTAATGTACCATAACTTTTATTATTTTTTTTAACATTTTTTATTGTGAAATATAACATATATACAAAACAAAGAAAAAAAAGCAATAATTTTCAAAGCACATTTCAACTAATAGGAAACAGATCACCAGAGTTTGTCATAGGCTACCATTCCACCATCTCAGATGTATCCTGGTATGACATTAAGCTATACATTTACAAGGTCTCATTCCTGTTCTGGACTCCAGGAGTTTGGGTTGTTTAAATGAGTTATCCAGACAGGTTGATTTAGATCGTGTGTTACAGAAGATTTAGGTTCTAGACATTATAAACCCCTCTTTCCTTGATCTCATATAGTAGGTGAAGATCTAGAGTACACATACTATCATCTTTTACCCTGTATTCCGAATACCTTAGACCCAGCCAGATTGGCTTCATTTTTATCTCTGATCTCTTTTTCTGCTGCTTTAACTGCTGTTATATATAGCTATGCTAACTTTCAGGGCTTCAGCACTTCATTTCTGGGTCTTAGGTGATCATAACTTTAAAAAAAAATTTTATTAATAAAACCAATCAACATACAATATGAACATTCTTTTTTTCATCACAGTTATATATTCATTATCATGATCATTTCTTAGAATATTTGCATCAATTCAGAAAAAGAAATAAAAAGAAAAGAAAAAAATCATACATACCATACCCCTTACCCCTCCCTTTCATTGATCACTAGCATTTCAATCTACTAAGTTTATTTTAACATTTGTTCCCCCTATTATTTACTTATTTTTAATCCATATGTTTAATCATCTGTCGATAAGGTAGGTAAAAGGAGCATCAGACACAAGGTTTTCACAATCACATAGTCACACTGCAAAAGCGATATCATTATACAGTCATCTTCAAGAAACATGACTACTGGAACACAGCTCTACATTTACAGGCAGTTCCTTCTAGCCTCTCCATTATACCTTATCTAAAAAAGGTGATATCTATATAATGTATAAGAATAACCTCTAGGATAACCTCTCGACTCTGTTTGGAATCTCTCAGCCATTGACACTTTATTTTGTCTCATTAGCTCTTCCCCATTTTGGTCAAGAACGTTTTCTCAGTCACTTGATGCTGAGTCCCAGCTCATTCTAGGATTTTTGTCCCATGTGGCCAGGAAGGTCCATACCCTTGGGAGTCATGTCCCATGTAGAGAAGGGGAGGGCAGTGAGTTTGCTTGTCATGTATGCTGAGAGAGAAAGGCCACATCTGAGCAACAAAAGAGGTTCTTTTTGTCACACCTAAGAGTCACACCTTTTGGGGGTGACTCTTAGGCCTACTTTTAAGTAGGCTTAGCCTATCCTTTGTGAGGTTAAGTTTCATATGAACAACCCCCAAGATTGGAGGCTCAGCCTTTGCTTTGGTTGTCCCCACTGCTTGTGAGAATATCAAGAATTCTCCACTTGGGGAAGTTGAATTTTCCCCTTTTCTCACCATTCCCCCAAGGGGACTTTGCAAATACTTTTTTTAATTCACTGTTTGACCATAACTTTTAAAACAATTTCTTTATTGATGGAAAATTGAAAATATTACCAAAAAATGCTTATGTGTTTGTTCTAGCTGCTGGAATGCAACACACCAGAGAAGGACTGGTTTTTAATAAAAGGGGATTTATTTCGTTAAAAACATGTAGTTCTTCAGAGGAAAGGCAGCTAACTTTCAACTGAGGTTCTTTCTTATGCGGGAAGGCACAGGGTGATCTCTGCTGGCCTTCTCTACAGGCCTCTGGGTTCCAACAACTTCCCCCAGGGTGATTTCTTTCTGCATTCCCAAAGGCCTGGGCTGAGCTGAGAGTGCTGAGATGAGTTATGCTGAGCTGCTTGGGCTATGCTATATTGCACTCTATCATTTAAGCATCCAGTCAATTAAATCAAACATCATTCATTACAGCAGGCACGCCTCCTAGCCGGCTGCAATGTAATCAGCAACAGATGAGGCTCATATGCCATTGGCTCATGTCCACAGTAATAGAACTAGGCACCTTCACCTAGCCAAGTTGACACCTAAATCTAACAAACACAGTGTTTGAGTTTTTTTTTTTTTCATTTTCAGTCTTTAGGATAGATTATGCTAAGTAGAATCACTGGCTTGAAGAATGTATGTTTCTCTAATTTTGATTTACCGCCAAATTACCCTGAAAAAATGTAGCAGTGAATTCTTATGCCCAACAACAGTTTTCAAACATTGTTTTTAATGCCACTGTAATGGAGATAGTATAGAACAGGAACAAAGAAATTTTTCACTAATGTCAGACAGATCTTCTTTGAACATGGTCTTTGCCGCTTAGCTATGTGACTATCTCAGTAGTCTAATCTAATAAATAGGGTGCTAATACCTACATGATAGGGCTGTGGTAAGAGTTTAATAAATGTTCAGTGTAGAGCTCTCAAATGGTAGTGGCATCAATTTGCTACTCTGGGAAATTTGCAAATATTGTTACCTATAATATTATAATATTAAATAATACTACATTAAATTTCTAAAAAAAATCTTTATTTGAAATAATTTCAAACTTACAGGAGAGTTGCAAAAATAACACAAACCCATTAAGAGAACTCCAACATACTCCTCTACCCAGATACACCAACTTTTAATATTTTTCCCTATTTGCCATATTTATCTATCCATCTCTCTTTTTCTATTTTTAAGTGTTAAGTCAACAAGAAGACATAATAATTACAAATACATATGTACCTAACATCAATACCCCAAAATATATGAAGCAAAGATTGACAGATTTGAAAGGAAAAATAGAAGGTTCTACATTAACAGTAGGAGATTTCAATATACCACTTCCAATAGTGGGAAGAACATCTAGATAGATCAGTAAGGAAATGGAGAACTTGAAAAGTACTCTAAACCAGTTGGACCTACCAGACATATATAGAACCCTTCATCTAACAGCAGCTGGATACACGTTCTTCTCTAATACATATGAGCAACTCTCTAAGATGGACCATATGTTATGTCACAAAAGAAGTCTCAATAAGTTAAAAAATATTGAAATCATACAATGCATTTTTTCTGACCACAAGGGAATGAAGTTAGACATCAATAACATAGGGAGATATGGAATATTCCACAAATATGTGGAAATTTAACAATATACTTTAAAAGGACCAGTGGCTCAAAGAAGAAACCACAAGGGAAATTAGGAAATATCTTGAGGGAAATGACAATGAAAGCCCAACATACCAAAACTTATGGGAAGCAGTGAAGGCAGTGCTGAGAGGGAAATTTATAGCTCACTGTTCTGGAATTTCTAGCTAGAACTAATAATTAGGCCAGAGAAAGAAATAACTGCCATCAAAACTGGAAAGGAAGAAGGAAACTTTCCCTATTTGCAGATGACATGATCCTATTATATACAGAGAATACTGAAAAATCCTCAACAAAGATCCTAGAAATAATAAACAAATTCAGCAAAGTGTCAGAGTATAAGATCAACACACAAAAATTAATAGTGCTTTTATACACTAAGAATGAACAATGTGAAGAAGAAATCAAGAAAAAATTCCATTTGCAGTAGCAACTAAAAGAGTCAAATATCTAGGAATAAATCTAAGGATGTAAAAGGCATGTACACTGAAAACTAAAAAAAAAAAAGCTAAAAGAAGACCTAAATAAATGGAAGAACATTCTGTGTTTATGGATTGGAAGAGTAAATGAGATACCATTTTTACCCAAAGCATTTTATAGATTCATCTCCTCCCAATTAAAATTCCCACAGCTAGTCTCTGGTCTTTGTGGAAATGGAAAAGCCAATCATCAAATTTATATGGAAGGGTAAGGGGCCCTAAACAGTCAACGCTATCTTGAAAAAGAAGAACGAATTTGGAGGACTCGTATTTCCTGATCTTAAAACATACTACAAAGCCACAGTAATCAAAACAGCATGGAGCAGGCACAAGGACAGACATATAGAACAAAGGAATCAAACTGAAAATTCAGAAAACAACCCTCAATGTTTATGGCCAACTGGTCTTTGATGAGGGTGCCAACTCCACTGCATTGGGAAAGAATAATCCTTTCAAGAAATGGTTTTGGAAAACTAGATCTTAATATGCAAAAGAATGAATGTGGACTCATATTTCACTGTATACAAAAATGAACTGAAAATGGATAAAAGACCTAAATATAAGACTAGAAGTTTTAAACTCCTGGAGGAAAACTACTTCAGGACCTAGTATTAGGCAATAGTTTCCTAGGCTTCACATTCAAAGCACAAGCAACAAAAGGAAAAATACACAAATGAACCTCATCAAAATGAAAAACATTTGTGCCTCAAAGAGCTTTATTCTTTGGGAGAAAATATTTGGAAACTTTTCTGATAAGCACTTACTATCCAGTATATATAAAGAATTCCTACAACTCAACAACAAAAAGACAAGCAACCCAATTTAAAAAAATGGGTAAAAGACTTGAATAGACATTTCCTCAAGAAGATATACAAATAGGAAAAAAAAAGTCGTTCAATATCATTAGCTATTAGGGAAATGCAAATCAAAACCTCAATTAGCAAGGTGATTTAGTGGTAGAATGCTTGCCTACCATGTAGGAGATCTGGGTTTGATTCCTGGCACATGCACCCCACCCCCTCAAAAAAACAAACAAATGAAAACCAAAATACCCCATAATTAGTACCATTTCTTATGCACTAGAATAGCTAATTAAAAAAAAACATGGAAAATTACAAGTGTTGAAGAGGGTGTGGAGAAAGAATAATACTCATTAATTGTTGATGGGATTGCAAAATGGTGCAGTCATTGTAGAAGACAGTTTGGTAGTTCTTGAGAAAGTTAAATATAGAATTATTATATGACCTGGCAATCCCAGTTCTAGGTATATACCTGAAAGAAATGAAAGCAGGGCCTCAACAGATATTTGCACATTGATGCTCCATAGTGGTATTATTCACAGTTTTCAAAAGATGGAAGCAACCCAAGGGTCCACCAACTGGTGAATGGATAAATAAAATGTAGTATATACACACCATGGAGTATTATTCATCCATATATAGGAATGAAGTTCTGATACATGCTACAACATGGATGAACCTTGAAGATAGTATGTTGAGTGAAATTAAACAGATATAAAAGGACAAATATTGTATGATTTCATTGATATGAAATAATTAGAATATGCAAATTCATAGCATCAGAAACTAGAATATAATTCAGCAGAGGCCAGAGTAGGAGTAGGGAATGGGAAATTAATGTTTAAACAGTACATAGTTGGTGTACAAAATTATCTTCCAATCCATGGGCATGGAATATTTTTTCATTAATTTAGGTCTTTTAAAATTTACACTCAACTTTGAACACATCGCCTTACTGTTTCCTTAGCTACTCCAGTTTGTATCCATTTGACATTCTCAGATAGCCCTGGTTCAACCCACTGCACACTTCTTCCTCTTCTTTCCTCACCTCCTCAATTCATGATGGAACATTCAGAAGATTTAACAAAGGCACCAAAGGCTTGGCTGCACCTTTGGCTCATGTAGGCCTGGAAAGCAACTCATTATTGTTGCTTACCAACCCCCACCCCAATCAGCTTCATTTTAAGGAGTGAGCCAAAAAGCAAGGGCAGAAACGACTTGTGTCTGAGGAAGCCTCCCAGAAAGCACAGAAAGATAAGGGGAACAGAACAATTACTCTGTAGCCACCATTCTTGCTGTCAGCTGAGATAAAAAAGGATTGATGGTTAGAGACCCCAACTATGGGGCAGGCTGTCTCAGAAGTAGGAAATGTGGAAGACATGGAGGGCAAGGTATAGAAAATGTAAGTGAGGTTTCTAAACTTACTTTTCTTCTGCATTCTGAACTTGTACTTCACATTGGGAACTGAGATTCTCCCTCCATCCCCCCAAATCCTTGCCTCCAAACCCATAATTTGAAATAACAAGGTTCATGAGCCAAGAATGGAACATCAATAGCTATTCTGGGAGAAGTTTATTTATCAGTAAGACTGGGAAGGTTGGTCTTTTGAGCCCCACCAAAATGTTGTAATCATTGAAAAACTTCAGACCAGTACTTCAACAGAAACAACAAATTAAGCTTTTCTTCACAGAAACAACTGAACTGTGTATTGACGTGCTTAGTTTTAGAGAAAACATTAAAACAATTCACAGTACTGTAGAATAAACATAGAACAATTAAATTATGCATGGAGCTAAGATAATGTTGCTTTGAGCCCTGGGGGTAATTTTACAACTCTTTTTGGGAGAAGATAAAAATCTTCAGTGTACCATGTCCGCAAAGCTTCTCATAGGATTTTTTTGTTTAATTAGAAAAAAAAGTTTTTGCCCTTCTAATGATGTCAACCTATGCTAGAGACAGATATTGTTAAGGGCTTTTTCTTTGGCCTAAGGTAATCGTTTGAACCAGTTGGCTTAATTGGTTGAAGGTGGTGTTGGGAACAAAAGCTGGTAGGGACTGGGGTCCCTACAAAGGCCAAAGACCACTTGATGAACAGAGACCATTAGCTCTGAACTCAGCTCTAAATAGGACTGGTTCCTGTATGTTCAGGGTTACTATGAGTATTAAATGAGGTAATGTATAAGACAGTGCTGTGTACGTGCTGTTATCGTACGTCTGTATGATAGCTGATGATGGTCAAAAAAAAGAAAAAATCATTATGAATGCCCCACCATAAACTTCCTACCATTGATGTTAGGTGCCAATGTGAAGCACTTAGAGAGGTCTGAAGCATCCTTTCGGTGTCATAAAAAAGTGTATTATACTACATTTGTTTAGTTAATTTATACAACATATGGATTTGATTTTTTTGCTAACAGTATATCAGTACTTCACACAAAACAATTCTTGAGCATTAAAAATATTAAAATACTTCCTATCCCGATTGCTTGCAATCTCAGCCAAACTTCTGTGTGAAGCTCAAGTTTTAGACTGTAGAGTGATAGCTGTTAAACGCTCACAACAAGGGACTATTTGTGGTCCTCTAAAGGAAGCCCGGGACCAATATGCACACTTGATATTAGGCCACTGTGGCTGTTGGAAATGCCGGCATAGTTCTGACGTTTCTGCTGAGAGTGTTGACAACAGGAGTTGATACAGTTTTTTTTTATATACAGTTTTTAAGATAGTTTTTTTTTTCCTTCTCCCTGGAAACTCCGGACTCTCTTGACATGAGGATATGCGAGGGGGATGGATAGTTTAAATACTTTTTCGGTTCGCTGGTGCTATAATGGCTTTTCATTTACACGTTCAGGACTGGCAGTGACGTGGAAGTTCTGTTTCCTCCTTCCCCAACATCAAGATAAAGTGAAAGTAAACAGGAGCTTGGAAAATTACTAGTATTCTTCCTAATCTCCGTTCATGAGAAAGAGTGGCAGGAAATTTGCTACATTTTCTTTCTTTTCCAAATTGTTGTTTTCACAACTCTCCATAGCAGAGTTCGTAGAAAATATTTATTTCTCTACTATATTATACTTTTAGAGTAAAAACTTTTTTTAGTTGGTTTTGCTTATGCTTGCTTTAAAAGGCAGAGGCTTCTGAAAAGGTTTGTGATCCATCTTAATTTACATTTCTATGAGAAAGATAATTTATTCTTTCGCTGAAATTGGACATTTACCTCATGTCTATTCTTCTGAGGCAGTCATGTGCTTTTACAGAAGAGAACCAGGACATTTCTGACAGGGCTCTTCTTGCCCTCTAATTTAAGTAATACCTCAGTATTTTTCTATTTGGGAGAATTTTATTTTGAACAGCAGTGTGCCACCTTCACGGAAAATATTATATAGTCTACTTGGCAATAGTGTCCAAATTAAAACATCTCTATTTCTGATTTCTTGAAAATGAAACAAAGGCTGAAGTAAGAAAGACATTACAATGGTTAATACAAACTGCTGAGTTCAGCGTTTGTCTCAATTTCTTACATAAATCTGATTCTCAAGGTCATTTGGCATACTCACTCCCACCGGATTTGACTGTGGGGTGGATAATGACATTTTGCAATGAAAGGTTTCAAAGGCTGGAACCTTTGAAGAGAAAGCTTTGATAAACAAGACTGTGGATGTGAACTCCATGAGAAAAGCGACTTGATTTTTTTCCCCCACTGCTGTAGCCCCGTGCAAAAAACAATGCCTGGTACATAATGAATGCTCAATTAATATTTGTCGAATAACTAAAAGCATTGTATCTATATAAAACTAAGACTATTCTCAAATACTTTCAAAACCATTTAGTAATAACTGTCACTTATCACTTATTTTGAACTTGGCATATCATTTCTTCATTAAAAGGTGTTGGCACATTTATTAAAAATTTTTTTTTGAGAGGGAAAAAACATGTATTGAAAAAACATGTGAGCTAAATATTTGTTATTCAAACTAAAATGTGCAAAGCACACGTTGTTATGGAGACCAGGCTGAGATGAATCAAATGGACTCTGCCCTCAAGATGTTTGTGAGGAATCTAAAAGGGGAGATAGACATAGACATAAACATAAATTCTTAAGTATTATTATAAAGAAAGCCTTGAAGTAGAGAGGGGATTAAAGAGCCAAACTGAGCTCCAGAGAGGCCGGCAGGATGGGCTTTGGATCCTTATTTTATTATTATTTTTTATCGTTATTGTCTAGCTTACTCAGTTTTTGCTTGACGAATGAATGAATAAATGATCTCCCTTATAACTGAGCCCAAATCCTTGTGTTCAAGGTAAAAGGAAAAAAAGAAATAAGAAATAAGAGAATAAAATCAGACAGGGTGCATGGGTAGTTTCACTGGTAGAATTTTCACCTGCAGTGCGGGTGATCCAGGTTTGATTCCCGGGCCATGCACTCCAAAAAACAAAACAAAACGAAAACAAAAACAAAAACAAATTATGGTGAACATATAAGTTTGGTGATTATATTGAGAGCCACTGAATGTACCCTTTGGTTAAACTGTATTGTCTGTGAATAAACTATTAAAAAGAAAGAAAGAACAAATTATATATTCTTTTAATGGATCAGAGGAATTTTAGACCACATCTAGATCAGGGGTCATGGAGGTGGGATTGAAGAGTGACATCCCAGGCCCAAATAAATTAGTAAAGGTATGGCGAGGGATGGTAAACTGCAGAGCAGGTGTGAGGGGGGTTAAGTAGCCTGACTTACCTGGAACAAGGTATGGTGGGAGTCGAGGATGAAGTAGGCTGGGTTTAGGGGTGAAGCAGGCACGTGCTATTGGGTTGAAGGGTTTCTTAGGTAGGCAAAGGAAGTCATGGGGTTCACTTTGGGGAAGAGCCCTGATCAGGGAGATTAGGTGTACTGGGAAGATTCACCCAGAACTGGGGGAAACTGGGATAGAACAGGACTGGAATAAAGGCAGCGAGACCAGTTAATCCTTACATTCCAAGTAGAGACAAAAGCTGCAAGGATCTACTTTACGACATGGCAGAGAGATTAAAAAAATTCTAGAGATTTTAAGAAAATTGAAAAGGAAAGGACAGGTGGTTAATTAGATCTGGGAGGTGAGAGACTAGGGGAGAGGAAGAATAAAAACTAATTCCAGGTCCAAGTGTAAATGATGGGAGACATGGTGTTTTTTTTAAACAGGAATAAGAAAGGCAGCAGGGGCAGCTGGTTTTATTGGGGGTGGGGTGGGGATAGGGATGGGGAAGTGAGGTTCAATTTCAACATCTCAGGTGCAAAAGATAGCCAGTTGGGGATGTCCAGCAGGAGGATGAAAAGTTGGTAGTTTGATTAAGCAGTTTTTTTTTAAAGGTGTATTTATAGGAATAGTAAATTCCTATAAATTTTTGGTAAAGTGAAAATTAAATCTTCTTTCTATTCCTTTTTGCCTGTTTTTTCTCTAACTACTGTTTCCAGTATCTTAAGTATTATTATAGAGATCTTCTGTCAATATTGTGTTTTTTATGTCCCCAGGAAGAGTTTTGAATTTTTTTTTTTTTTTTTTTTGCGCGGACAGGCACCAGGAATCAAACCCAGGACTCCAGTATGGCAGGTGAGAATTACGCCACTGAGCCACTGTCACACCGCCCTATATTTCTGCTTTTTAAAAACTAGAACGACTTGTGTTTCTTTGAGATAGAAGGCAAAGAACAAGAAGAGAGGTAGAGATAGAAGAAGCAAATTAGAGAGGAATTACTGAAGCAAGAAAGATCTTAGAGGAGGTGAAGAGAAAGTGATACAGGCATATGCTTTTGCGGGAATAATGAACTCTTTCCTGACTAGAATGGGCAGACTGGTGGTGGCAGAAGATTTCTGACGCTGCATCACTCGGATAACCTATGCTCCCTCAGCCTGGGGTGGCAGGATCATCTGAGGGAGAGATGATTTAGAGGAAGATTGGTGGTTTGAGAAGGATGCAGAAAAAGATACAAAATAGTCACAGTGGACATTAGAAAATATCACAGAACTGTTAGATCCAAAAAAACAATACAAAAAGGTTTATTATTGTGATGATTTATAAAAGCAGTATTACCATAGCAACTTAATTTACAAATTTAAAAATAAATTTACATATTCACATCATATTACATTAAACAATTTTTTTTTTTTACTTAAAATGCTATAGTGTTGAACAAATACAATAAAACACAAAACAAGTTTTAAATCATGTAATGCCTTCAAAGCATGCTCAACGTGGAAAAATTTAATTTCAGGAACCAGCAGTAAAGATGATTATATCACTGGTCTCAGGTGATGTGAGTTTTAAAAGCCACTTTAACCTCAAATTCTAATCAGAAGCTTACTTGAAGACAGGCTGATAAAAAAGGGAGTTTTTCTGATTCTGTGTAGCCTAAAAAAAAACCAGAACTCAGAATTTTATACTCTGATCCACAGGAGGCTAGTTTTCAGCAAGGATAACATTATTTTTTATTAATTGGGCACTGTACTTTTCTTTTACATGCCAATAAAAACTCCCGTGTGCTGGGATAGGATGGTCTGAGGGCGCAGCAGGCCCATGGCTGCTGGATCTCCCAGCTCCTGCGGACGCAGAGGTTTATAGCTCTGGGGGGAGGGGAGAACACTGTGCAAAACCATGGCCCTGACCCTGGGCTTGGACGCTGCCTCTGGTAAATGCTGGACACTCCGTCTCCAAAGCCAGGGAGGGAACGCCTGGCAGCTGCCTGGGCATGTTTCCCTTAGTCCAGCTGCCAGGTCAAATGATACAGCGGCTGGCGGCTCTGTGAAAATGCAACTATTTGAGACCTAAGTGTCAAGGAGTGCTTTTTATGAGGGAAGTAGGACAAAAAACAGGTGTTTACCAATAGGGAGAAATATCATCCAGCTTAATTTAAGCCAAGGAATAGAGGGTTCACTTCAGCTCACACCCTTAAGTTTGGCCCTTAACCCATAAATATGGCCCTTAGAAATAAATAGAAGTCCTACTTCATGTTTCCTGACTTGCAGCAAAGTATGTAAACCTGAAACATAAGTCCTAGCAAATACATTATTATTAATTAAAATAGTTAATTTATCTGGCAACTAGTGACATTTCATGATTATAAGCCCTAAAAATTTAATGAGTGCAATTTTTTTGCATATAGAATGATTATTTATACATTAAAATACCAAAGGCACTTTTAGGATACATGATTAAATAAAAATACATCAATAGAAACAGGATTATTTATTGGTTCCTCAGTTTCTATGTCCATGTTGGTCATTGAGAGCCCAAGTTTGTACTTCACCTTTGCCAAATAGTGTAAAGAAAATTGCACCAAATACATTAATAGCAGCAGCAATACAGAAAACAGATTGCCATTCTCCAACAGTGTTCTACAGAGAAAGAAAGAAAAAAAATGCAGATGAGAAATACTGTAGTCCACTTTATAAAAAAAAGGTGGCCTCAAAATTGCTACAGCAGCATTGTTCATAAAGGCCTCACACTGGAAATGGCCCGATGTGCACCCACAGGAGAGTGGAATACTATACAGCAATGAGAATAAACTAACTACGACAATATAGATGCAGCTCACCAACAAAATGTTGAACAAAATAAGCTAGACACAAAAGAGTACATACCAGGTGATTCCTTTTATGTAAAGTTCAAAACCCAACAAAATTAGTCTAGGGCGATAAAAGTCAGGAGTGTACCTACTCTCGGTGGGGTGAGAGAGGAACGACAGGAAGGAGTACACGGGGGCCTTGCAAAGGTGGTAATGCTCAGTTTCTTGATTGGGTGCTGGTTATTTGGATGCATCATCTTTGTGAAAATGTGTCAAGCTGTGTACGAGAAAAGATTTGGGTATTTTAAAAATACATGTTATACTTAAATAAAAAGTTTACTGGAAAAAAAAGATGCGGCACGCCCTTGGATCTTGTGTTATAGGAAAGTCTTACGCCAGGTTCTGAGGGGGAAGCTGTCAAGCAGTCCAAGTGATGATGAGTTAGCAAGATGGTTTTTGAACGTCAGGTTTTGGGGCCAGGGCCTGTTTTAAAGGGAGGCCTGCCCTTGTGAAAGATCTGGCAGGGATCTCAAATGGCACACTAAGCAGGACTGCATGGGGCTTATCAATTAGAAAGCGGCAAAACGCTACTGTTCAGTGTATAATTTAGTGGTATAAGTGGTTTGAAAACATCAGGCAGTTATCCAAATTTCTGGTTCACGGGGCTAGCATTTAAAAAAAAAATCAAACAATGTAACTGGCAATGAGCAGGACAAAAGGAAGGCACTGGGTAGGGAGTATGAGGTCATTTACGTAGGAAAAAAGGGAAAACATGGAGAAAGAAATGAGCACCACTGTAGTTAAGTTATATCTGTCTGAAATTAATGTCTTCTGGTAAAAAAAAATCTTAGAATTTAGCCACTATTCAGACATGCTAACTATGTGCTATCATTCTAGAGGAGGAATCAATCGATAATTACAACCTTTATCAGAAAGAAATTTAAGATACATCTTAGAATTTCTAAGACAAAGCTTCTTCTCTTCTACAGGATAAATAACATTTCTAACATAAGCTACCTGGTGTTATTTGGAGGCAACAGGTAGCTAAAAATTTCACATAGATCCTAGGGTTTGTTTTTGTTATTATTTTTTTTAAACAAAAATCCTACCAGCGATTAGAGAATGCTGTTTTGTCAGTAAGAAAACTGAATCTCAGACACACTCTCAACTTTAAATATTTCATGACTTATTTGTATTCTTTGATTTTACAAAGTTTTTGAGGCAGTATAGCAAATTTTAACTATAAACAATGGTGTGCCTTTTCTTTTTAAAAATAATCCCTTTTTAGTAACATTAAGCAAATGCTATTACAACATATCTAAAATTCAGGCCAGATTCCACTTTATAAAAATGTTCAAGACTTTAATTCAGTTATTCATATTTTCTTAGCAGAAGTGCTAATATTATCAATAGTAAGTGAAATGGACGCAAGATAATGTCTTCACTTACGTTCCTGTGCTCCCATAATGCTTCAAAATGTAAGGCTAAAAATTTCTGATGCGTCCATCTTGATATACAGAACTTTAGGGGAAAAACTTCCCAAACATCTCTTTCTATTAAATGAGATAAAATAATAGCAAGGGAATGTTATTTCATCTAAGTACGGAATTAGAAATAGTGGGAGGGGAGAAGAAACAGGAAACCGTCTATAGTAAAAGACTTATGTCTGAGATAAGCGTATTTGATAGTAAAAGAGTCTGCAAGTATATTCTGAAATTCTAAGGGCTAGATACTGTATTAACTTGATGACAGAAAAAGCAGAGAGAAAATTAAGACTTTCAGAGGCTTAAGTCAGCCTCTTGAAGAATATATTTCATCAGTCCTTTAGACTTTTTTTAAACAGTAAAAAATTGGAGTTGGAAGGGAATTCTGAGAGTAATTTGATATCTTGCCCAATGGAGGCAACCTTTGTGCAACACTGCTTATGGAGCTGGCCCACGCTGGCTGCCAGCTTCAGGCCACACAGCCCCAGCCCCACCCTGCTTGCCAACGGCACAGTGCACCTCCCTAACCACACCACCTGGCAGATCCCTAGAGGGATCCTTCCACTCTTCTCCCACCCTGGTGAATTGGCTGCCCCTCTTCTATGGCGATAGCGCTCTACACATTTTAACTGCAGCATCTGTCATGCTGAGATTTTATTATTTGACTGCATGTAGTCTCTAAATGATGAGTTTCCTAACTGTAAAAGCTGTGTTGTTTTGCCTTTGAATCCTTGGTATATAGCACATAAGTATTCAAGAAATGCCTGATGAATAAATGTTTGAATATTTCAGGGTTAACTCACAAGGCATTCCATTCCATGTAAGTAACAGCTTTAAACAAAACTTTTCTAATGTCTTCTGATAACTTTTCTCCATCTGTCTTTGTGGACAGACTGTTAGGAATAAGTCCCTATCTTTTATTTGCTAGCCCTTTAAATACACGAAGACAAACTTTGAAGTCTTTTCAAGTCTTCTGCTTCTTTAAACATTCTCATTATATAAACTGTTCCTCTTTCATTATGAGATGATTTCCTCCTTTGCCTTTGGGGATTTTCTTGAATTTTACATTGCTAAGTTTTATTTGTCCAAACCCAAGATGCAAGTGATTTACCTGGTGTAATATTACAACTTGTAACTACCTGAGTGTGTGGTTTCAGTTACAAGAGCTTCATTCAATTTAGTTTTATTGTTCTGTCTAAAACCCAAAGTGTATTCTTTGAAAATACACTTTCCCATCTGCTATGGACTGAGTTGTGTCCACTCAAAAGATATGTTGATGTTCTAATTCCTAGTACCTCCGATTGTGCCTTTATAATCCAGTGTGAATTTGGGGTTCATAAGAGAAGAGGAAATCTGGACACAGGCAAGAGATAAGGGAGACTACCAGAGGTTGCCAATTAACCAAAAGAAGTTAGAAGAACATGGAAAAGATTCTTCTCTATGGTCTTTGAAGGAAGTATGGCAATGCTGATACCTTGATTTCAGAGTTCTAGCCTCCAGGACTGTGAGACAATAAATTTTATTGTTTTAAGCTAACCAGTTTCTGGTACTTTGTTATGGCAGTCCTACCAAATTAAGATATTGTCCTTGAAGTGGTTTAACTTTTTGTTGCTATAAAGAATTGCTTAAGAATAAACATTCAGAATTTTATCCTTAATTAAAATATACTCAACTTAGACACAGATATGCAGCTCAAAGTGAACTGATTAGAACTTTTCAGTTTAAAAGCAAATTATCTACTTACATTAGGAGTCAGAGACTTAGCAATGACAGGCCCAATCATGCCTGGGATAGTGGCAAATGTATTTGTGATGCCCAGGAGGATACCAGCATACCTGCAGAAACATTTTCATAGAGATTTATTACTTTGTTACACATTTAAGCAGCTTCTTCAATAGATAGCTATAGGGCTCCAAATTGTGTTCTTGTGAAATATTACATCTAAATGAAATGTCTTACTGAAATAGAATTGAATATTTAGCTAGTGAAAAACTTGTATTTCAATTGTTAATCAGTATTCTAAGATTATATAGGGAAATAACAGCAATTGCAAATGACCGCTTTTATAGTAATAAAGAAAAGTGTTGAGATATGATTTTCACACGTGACTTTGCCTTGATAAAAAGTTTAAGTAAAAAAAAAAAAAATTTACTTCCTGATTACAAAATTATTTCATTGTAGGAAATGACAAAAAAAAAAAACCCATCACATACAAAAAACATGAATAAATAAATAAAATTACCCATATTCCATCTACAGAAAGACAAACAACATTAACATTTTGGTGATTATCCTAATTTTTTTCTGCATATGTATATTTTCAAAATACTATTGTAGAAGTGGGTTCATATTGAACATACAGCTTTCATAACTTACTTGTTATATATTTATCAATAGCTAAATCCTTGCACTTTCTCAGAAGTAGACAAATTGGGTCTCTGAGTGTGTGTGTGTATGTGATAAAAAAGGCATTTGTTTGAGCTTGGAAAATGCTTCAAAATGCAATGATTTATTTTAAGTATAAATCTTAGGGGAGTGGAAAATCCTCATCTATGTTTAGTTGTAAATTGTTAAAGAAATCCTGCCTGCATCTAAGAAACGCTAATGATTTACTGATTTCTCCAGTGATTAAGGAATGTATGTAGACTACAGAAAGATACCACAGCCAAGATCTCCAGTAGATGATTATATATGTAGAACGGAATGATAATATGTTAAGAATGTTTGTGTTTCTTTCTTGTAATATATTTTTTTAATTGAAAAATTAAAAAAAAAAGCCAAAAAAAGAAAGATCTCCAGTAGATGCCATCTTAAAAAAGACTGAAATGCTTATGATTTACTATAGAGAAGTTATACTGGACTGATAATCAGGAAACCTAAGTTCTTGACCCAGCTCCAGCAGTAACTATCTGTGTGACCTTGGGCAAGGTGGTGACAGTTGTTTCTCTTACCATCCATGGGTTCACAGATGTAGGTATGTGTGCCAGTTTGAAAGTGCTGTGTACCCCAGAAAAGCTGAGTTCTTTAATCCTCATTCAGTATTGCTGGGTGAGATCTTTTAGATTGTTTCTAAGGAGATTGTGACCCACTCAATTGTGGGTAGTAACTTTCTTTTAAAAATTTTTATTTATTTTTAAACTTATTTATTAAAAAAATTTAACAAACGAAATATAACATTAACATAGATAACCAGTAATTTACAATATCATCACTTAGTTGCATATTCATCATTTCTTAGAACATTTGCATCCATTCAGAAAAAGAAATAGAAAGACAATAGAAAAAGAAAGAAAACGAAAACAGAGGAAAAAAAAAAAGATTATACCTACCATACCCCTTACTGTGGGTAGTAACTTTTGCTTAGGTGGTTTCCATGGAGACGTGTCTCCACCCATTTAAGGTGGGGTTGCTTACTGGAGCCCTTTAAGAGGGAACCATTTTGGAAAAAGCTTTAGAGCTAATGGAACCAACAAAGCCCACACAGAGCCAGAGACTTTTGAAGATGCATAAAGAAAATGCCCCTGGGAAAGCCACTTAAGAAGCCTGGAGCAGATGTTGCCATGTACCTTTCCAGGTGAAAGAGAAACTGTGAACGTCATTGGCCTTCTTGAGCTAAGGTATCTTTCCCTGGATGCCTTAGTTTGGGCATTATTATAGCCTTGCCTTAATTTAGACATTTTCACCGCCTTAGAACTGTAAACTTGCAACTTAATAAATTTCCTTTTTAAAAGCCGTTCTGTTTCTCGTATATTATATTCCAGCAGCTTGCAAACTACAACAACATGTAATATACACACACACATATATATGGTGGTCCCACCTGAGCTTATTCATACTGCACCAAGTACACCAAAATAAAATTTTTTTGAATTTAATATACACATATGAAAAAGTATACAAATCATAAGTTTTCAGCTTGATGAATTTTGACAAAGTGAATGTAATCATGTCATTAGCACCTAATCAAGAAACAGAACCTAGTGTTACAACCATTTTTAAAGACCTGAAACTTATGGTTGAACTGCCTCTCAGATTGAATAAATTTTGATTTGAATAATAATTGTTAGGTCACTTCTCTCCTAAAAAACCTACAAGGATGGTTTAAGAAGACTGCAAACTTTTGCCTGATCTGCAAGGGCCGTTGGTCCATCTAACCAAGTCTGACCTCCTAGTACTGCACAGTACACACTTCAGATCTAGTCGCTTGTGTTCCAGCTGCTCATATTTGCTACTTACATTTATTCTTACTATACTGTTCCCTGAAATTCACACTCTTTTCACCCAAACTACTCAACTGGCACTGCTTCCAGAAAGTCTTCTTGAACTAGTTCAGCTTATAGAGTTGTCGTCTCAGAGTTTTTATGGTCTTCAAAGCCAGTACTGTGTGAGTGGTGTTTAAATTTCTATACAGTTTAATTACACTGGTGTTAATTACATTCAAAATGTTTTCTAATTCTCCAGGTTTGCTAATTCTGACTCAACAGTCTCATTGCAATAGTCTAATTGTAAATATTCCCCTTTATTATTTCCAAGGCCCAGCACAACATACAAACTCATTACAACAACCAGAGAGAGGTGGGAAGTGACCCACATTTGCCCTAGGCTCCATGCACAGACCCACAGGCTCTGGCCACACTGATTGCTGGGACTTTGTTCCATATAGACAAGCTCTGCACCCTACTGGGGCACAAGCTTCTTAAAGGTGTTGATTCCTGATCAGGTGGTGCCGTTGATCCCAGGCAGGACTTACTTCACTACCATATATTAAAAAAAAAGTACCAAATACAAATTTAATTCTTAGAATTTTGAAGAAACTAATATGGAGACATATTCCTTTGTCTCCCAAAATTTAAATCAGGAAAGTCCTGTTAATGTTTAAAGGTATTTCATTTTGACATAAGCCACAGAATAAAAAAATTAAAGCCTTTTATGGAAAATTTCAAGCATACATAATATATTTTTATGTTTGAATATTATATTGAATATTGAATATTTGTATGTGTTCTAGTTTGCTAGCTGCCAGAATGCAACACACCAGAGATGGATTGGATTTCAATAAAAGGAGATTTATTTCATTAGTTCTTCACAGGAAAGGCAGCTAACTTCCAACAGACGTTCGTTCTTACATGGGAAGGCACAGGGTGATCTCTGCTGGTCTTCTCTCCAGGCCTCTGGGTTCCAAAAACTTTTCTGGGGTGATTCCTTTCTGCATCTCCAAAGGCCTGGGCTAAGCTGCGAGTGCTGAGAGGAGGTATGCTGAGCTGCTTGGGCTGTGCTACATTGAGCTGTCTCATTTAAGTACCAGCCAATTAAATCAAACGTCATTCACTGCAACAGGCACGCCTCCTGGCCAACTGCAGATGTAATCAGCAACAGATGAGGTTCACGTACCACTGGTTCATGTCCACAGCAATAGATATAGACACCTTCACCTGGCCAAGTTGACACCTTTACCACATATGTTAAAATATTATATTTCCATCATGTAACTTCAACAGTGATCAACTCATGACCAACCTTTTTAAAAAAACTGTATATTTGCATCCATTATTCCCACTCCAGATTATTTTAAAGCACATTCCACACATTTTATCATTTTGGTTTATATATATTTCAGTCTACATACATGTACTTATAAATTAAGGATTCAAATTTCCTTACTTAACAAAATTAAATCCTTAATATTATCAAATAGTCAATCTATGTTCAAGCTTTTCTAGTTGTAGCATGCATAATTTTTTTCTTTTTTTAATAGTCTGTACAAATCAGGATCCAGTAATAACACCCATACCAGGACACTGGTTGATATGTATCAAAAGTCCTTTAATCTGTTTCCTCCATCTCTTTTTTTTTTCTCTTCCTCAATTAATTTAATTGCATGAACATAACCCTTTCACATAGACTTTTTTAAAAATTATGAAATATATATATAAAAAAGCAATACATTTCCAAGTATGTTTTAACAAGTAGTTATAGATTTTTTTTACTTTTCTTTTTATTGTCAAACCCAAACAACATACAAACAGGAACATTCTTAACACACAAATATTCCATACATGGTGTACAATCAGTGGCTCACAATAGTAGAATACCTAGTAGAATATTCATCACCATGATCATTTCTTAGAACATTTTCATCACTCCAGAAAAGGAAATAAAAAGAAAAAACTCATACACACCATATCCCTTACCCCTCCCTCTCATTGACCACTAGTACATAGAATAGATTTTAAAGTTTGGTATGGGTTACAGTTTCATGCCTCTCTCTCTCTCTTTTTTTTTTTTTCATGGGCAGACACTGGGAATCGAACGCAGTCTGGTATGGCAGGTGAGAGTTCTGCCTCCTCTTTTTTAATGGAAATTTTTGTTGAGATAATTGTAGAGTCACATGTAGTGGTAAGAAATAATACAGATAAATGAGTTATTAAAAAAAAAAAGGAATGATGCAGCATGATTCTTTGTATACTTTGTCCAATTTCCCTCAATGGAAACATTTTGTAAAACTACAGTATATCACAACTAGGATATTAACACTGATACAATCCATAGATCTCATTCTGATTTAATCAATTTTCTTATTTTCATGCGTGTGTTAAATTCTATGCTATTTTATCACCTGTTTAGGTTTGTGTAACCATACACAGTCAAAATACTGAGTAGCTCCAATACCACAAGGATCCCTTCTGTTGCCTTTTTATAACTATACCCTCCTCCTTTTAATCCCTGGCAACTTGTCCTCCATTTCTAAAATTTCATCATTTTAAAATTTTATGTAAGTGGAATCATATAGTATGTAACCTTTTGGGTTACAAGCTTGGGTCACTGAGCACCATTACAAGTTGCTGCATACATCAATGGTTTATTCCTTTTTTTTTTTTAACCTTTCTATCTTGAAATAATTTCAAAAGTACATGACAGTTACAAAAATAATACAAAACTAACACAGAGAACTTCAATGTATCCCCTACTTAGATACTCAGATTTACCAACTTTGGTTTATTCCTTTTTATTGCGCTCTCTTTAATTGAAGAAACTTAAAGAGATATATGCCTTGTTGATGCCTGCACTCTGGATTTTGCAGATTGCATCCCTGGGATATCATTTAACATAACCTGTGCCCTGTATTTCCTATACACTGGGAGCAGATCTAGATGCCAGATCCTAGAGTATAAGTCAGATTTAAGTTTGCTATTTTTGCTAAGAAAACTTTAAGGTGTTGGTGTTGTTATAAAAACTTAATTAACCAAGTAAATGGCACTTTATTTATTGTTCTTAAAATCATTTAGACATATACAAAAAGCCTGATCAGAGCTTTTATTTTTTATAATTGGCATTTTTGTAAAATAAAAATCCAGTCAAAATGAAAGAAGTTTGATGTTTTATTAGCCCATATTTATGGGATAATACAGTTTCTATTAGGGTTTAGGGCTCTCAATACCTCGGTTATGGACGACTGATCTGAAATCCCTCCCCCCACTTAAGATTTGGAAAGGAGCTTAAGTAAAAATTCTGCTGAACTTATTACAGTAATCTGTAAACACCACAAATTTATATGTTCAAAACCTGTGTATATAGGATACAATGACAAAACCATGAGGCACAGATCTTTTTGGCTCATCCCCTTTGGGAGTGTATCTTAAATGAACCAAGCTTGGCAGGACCTGTTTTTTTTTTTAAACTGTTAACACCTTGGCAGTAGGAGGAACTGACTGCAATGCTGCCAGGCCTCTCTCAGTGACAGATATTAAGTGCAGATGAATGCTGTGAAATTCTAAATGTCAACACCAAGAAGCTCATTCAAGTAGTTATATTACATTTGGCCAGGAAGGGCCATGAAAGATTGATGACTGTCTGGAAGAAAACCATGTCGTACGGACTCAGTCTGGATTCCATGCTGCTTTAGTGTACTAGAATTCTGCGGGATTTATATTTGAAAATCTATCTAATTATTACCCTTGAATTTGGGCAACAATATGGTCCATAGGAAATCTCTGGGTCTAGCTTTGGAAGAAAAGGCTCAAAAAAATACCATGTATACAATTATATATTAATAAGAATACTGACTATTTATTGAACAACCTTATGCCAGGCACGGTTCATTTTAATAATAAAAGTCTCTCCAAGAAGTAGGATTATTATTGCTATTTACAGATGAAGAAAGAAAAGCTATACAAAATGTTACTCAATTTTACTCCAAATCAGTACTTAATATTATAATGTTATATCCTCTAATACCACATGTTAAAGACAAAGTGATCACTAAACTTAATCAGTAGAAAAGACAATTTTCTCATGCTCACGTTTTCATCATGCTTACTCCTACAAGCACTGATGCTACATGCCTCATGGTGTGCAGTCCTCATATGTTCTTATTCGAGTTAGTATTTTCCACTGAATGGGCATTCAGTTTTTACCAAAGACAAAATACTATGAAAGGACCACATAGTTATAAGATATGCAACTCTCATGAGTTACATACCTTATGAAATATGAAAGACTAGTAGGAAAATAAAAGTTGAAAGTTTGGCTGAATGGCTGAATCAAAAGATCAAAGTGAGAGAAATTATTTTGACTTTGATGTGATTACCTTACATTTGAACAGCTGTATGATTTTAAGTTTTTCACATATAGATGTCAGTCACAACCATAAACCTGGTGTCTGACTCAGTTTAGAGCAACCATAGCAAAGTCTTCATTACATGAAGCATTGTTGGCCCTTACCGTTATCCTAACTTTTATTTGTTGGCATAATTTTACTTTACTAAACTCCTTAGCTTCAGATGATACCTAAATAACATCTTTTTTTGTATTTCAAGACCTTTTTTTATTTGGCAATCTGTTAGTGTAAATTATAAATATATATAACTAAATTTTCTATTAAATTTTGTGGCCTTTGCTTGACAATTTAGTATTTTCTCTACAAATAATACAGTTGACAAAAAAGAATCCTACTCCTTGATACGTTTGTTCAAATGGATTCTTCTCAACATGTCTGAATAAATGTTTAAAGGATTTCAAGTAATGAACAATTTCAATTAGAGTGAAGGAGTTCTATAATTAGTGAACATGTGTCACAAGAAAGCAGGTTAACTTTTTCTGCTTGCTCCTTGGAAACTCTGTATTTTCTACTACATGGGCAACTCAGCGAAGAAGAGTGATCATCTTCACTCCAGGACAGTTCTTCAAGATACACTTGTACATCTACTGGCCCTATATTTATCAGATCAACTTCATGTCGCTGCAAATTATACTTCTTTTGTCTCTTCATTCCCTAGAATTTTCCACACCAGATCAATTTCGATGAACTTCTGTATGCATTCCTCCACTGTTCCTGCTGGCACATCTGCGCTTTGTCTGGATGATACATTAATGGGAGTTTCTGGTACTTTTGTTTTAGGTCTCACATGCTTGCAGATGGGTCTGCCCCCAGAATACCACACCAATCCTTTCTTGAAATCTGCTCAAATGCCATCATCCACTGAGCAGGAAGTGGGCCTTCTCAGGTCAGTTAACTTCGCACATCCATTGCTGCACACACCTGTTTGCCTTCAGCCAGAACTCAGAACAGGGTTCTCTTTCCTAAATAATGTCTTTTTTGATCTATAAGATTCACAAAAATCAGAGGGCTGGACCAAGACCTTTAAGAGTTATTGTTTAACCACACAGCTGGTGCTTGAAACCCAGCCCCAGGATCCCATGAGCTGTTGTCAAGCATGCTTCATGACATGACATTACCATACACTCTCCAAACCCAGTACAAGCATACACAGATGCAGGCAGGGACTATGCTTTCATGTTTATTTTCCAGCTCCAGCACAGTGCGTGTTACTAGTTAAAATACTTGATCCATTAATCAGCTTGCTAAGCTGTAAATGTAGTCATTACAAATCTACCCAATTGTACATCTAATTCATCTTTCTCTACCTTGTCCAAAAGGAATCATAAGAGACCTTGCTGAAAATCTGATATACCAAATCTACTATGCTTCCTCTATTAGGTTAAAAATGATAAGAAATTGGATTGGTTTGCCGTTTTGGCTCTTAATGGTCCAATGGTGGTTCCTAGTGAGTGTTTTCTTTTCTAAGAGTTCACCATTTATCCTTTTAATATTTTACTTGGGTTGATTAGTAATCCTGACTCAAATAATAACATTTATTGCCCTATGTGCAGGCAGTGTGCAAAGGATTCTGTATTTGTGTGTGTGTATTCTATTTAATCACAATGATTTGATGAGAAGGTACTACGGGTATTTGTTTTTTCTTCTCCAGCATCCATCTTTAACTTCTTTGGACAATAGCTCCAGCTTTTCTTCATTGTCAGGCCAAGACAACAGGGTGGGGTTCTAGAGCTTCTGGTAGACTTCAGGCACTTAATGAATGCCAAAATATATTTCGACTGCTTGAAGCCTGGCTGGGTGCTGCTGAAGCATTTTATGTTTCTCATCATTTTTACTTTTCATCTTTAGTTAATGACAGATTCACATTAACTGAGGCAACCAGTGTTACAGAAGTTTGTAATGAGTTATTTTCCCCAAGTTCTCAAAATAACTACTAGTGCCTCTACAATGAATTTGTCCAATTCTTTAAGCTCTTCTAAATAAGTAATTCAGAAGCAACTTGATGTAGCAGAAAGATCTGTAGACCATGAAGCTGGAAGACATGGATTAAAATCTTAGGGCTGCCATTTACTAACTGTGTGATTTTGGAAGTCACGTAACTTCTTTATACTGCAGTGTTTTCATCTTCAAAGTGAATCCTTTGTGTTCCTGCCTTCACATCTTACTGTGGATATTACTGATGGCCTCCTCAGCCTCTGTGCCTCTCCCCCACCACACAGCAATAATGAGGTTTGAGGGCAATGGCCTCTACACCTCTAACTTTACGGGTGGGTGCTGGCTGTCCTAAAGTCAAAGGGATTTCCCCTGCCATATGGATTGGTTCAGGTATGGTCATATAACTCATTTTGGTTCAATCAAAATGAAGCCCAGGAATGATTTCCCTGGTTGGGTGAGAAAAAGATCATTTTATTTCCTGCTTCATGTGAATGAAGAAGCACGTAGTTCTGGTCATTGCTGGCAATCATTTTATTGTGTAATTTCTTTTTCTTTCTGTGTGTGATTTTATAAATGGCCTTAGGATGAAATTAGTGCCATGAAAGGCAGAGTAGAGAGTGGAAAGAAACAAAGTCTTCGGTGAACACTGAAGTTGAGGGTTTTTCTCTCTCATCCAAGAAGGCACATGGTGAAAACAGTCAGGGTTCCTCTCTCATCTGGAAGGGCACATGGCGAGTATGGCATCATCTGCTGAAGCCTACTGTCTCTGGATTCCATGCTAAAGTAAATCAACAGTTCGATTTAGGTTTAAATTAGGATTTTATTACTCCAATTAAAAGCATCCTAACAACAGAGTCTAGACCTCTTTCCTGATAAATTCTCAACTCCCACATAGACTCCACTGACCATCCATCAACCCTAGGCTGTCAAATGTCAAGCTTTAGATCAATCCAATAGCACATTTTCAATCCTACATGTGAATTGCTAAACACTTTTAAAAGAAATAACAACTTTGCAAAACAGTGTCAGTATAAAATTAATCTCAATTTCAGCTGCTTCTCATCAACGCCAAAAATCTCTTCTATAAGCTCTTAGAGACTATTTTCTTCAAAAGCTATTTCAAACTTTTATTGTTTTCTAGTCTTTTTCACCCCAATTATCTTCTTTCTTAATTTCAGTAATGAATGTGACTTCATGTCAGACAAGTCAAGAGTTTTCAATCATCTATCAATTACTATGTAACAAAGTTCCCCCAAACAGCTTAAAACAACAAACATTCACAGTCTATGGGTCAGGAATTCAGGAGCAGTTTACCCGGGGTGGTTCTGATTGGCTATAGTTATCTGAAGGCTGGAGGATCCACTTCCAAGCTCACCCAGGTGGCTTCGTGGCTGGAAGTTTCTGGTTCCTTACAACACAGTCCTCACAAGGTTGCCTGAGTGTCCCACTACATGGCAGTTGGCTAGTGGGCTTCCCCCTTGGTGAGTCATCCGAGAGAGACAGAGACCCAGGAAGATACGGTGATGCCCTTTAAGACCTTGTCAGATACTATTACATCTGTCACATTGTATTCATTAGAAATGAGTCACTAAATCCAGCCCACACTCAAGGGGAGGGGAAATACGTTCTACCTTCTTTTGGAGGGAGGAATGTTGAAGAATTTATGGAACACCACATTCTAAAACCACCACAAGTCTCAATTTTTCATCCCATTAGAAAGCATCTCCTCAACTGGACCAATCTTACAATCTTCCTTCTCTTCTCAAAAGCTAATTCCTCAACAAACTTAAAACCTTCTGTGCAAAGGATTTTGTATCAAGAAAGTAAAAAGACAACCTAAAGAATAGGAGAAAATACCTGGAAATCATATATCTGATAAGGATTTTTTTTTGTGGGTGTATGGTCTAGGAATCGAACCCAGGTCTCCTGCTTGGAAGGCCACTGAATCACCTGTGTACCCCTGATAAGGATTTAATACCAGAACAAAGAACACTATAACCCAACAATAAAAAGACAAATAACTCAATTAAAAAATGGGAAAATGCTGTGAACAGTTATCAAAAGAAGAAACAGAAATGGCAAAACAAAGAAAAACAAAACACATGAAAGGTTATTCAACTTCATTAGCCATTAGGGAAAATGCAAATCAAAACCACAATGAGATATCATCTCACACCCATGAGAATGGCTACTATTAAAAAAAAATGGAGAGTGGCTATACTAATATCCAACAAATTAGACTTCAAATGTAAAACAGTTAAAAGAGACAAAGAAGGACACTATATACTAATAAAAGGAACAATTAAACAAGAAGACATAACAATCATAAATATTTACGCACCGAACCAGAATGCCCGAAAATACGTGAGGAATACACTGCAAACACTGAAAAGGGAAACAGACACATATACCATAATAGTTGGAGACTTCAATTCACCACTCTCATCAATGGACAGAACATCTAGACAGAGGATCAATAAAGAAATAGAGAATCTGAATATTACTATAAATGAGCTAGACTTAACAGACATTTATAGGACATTACATCCCACAACAGTAGGATACACCTTTTTTTCAAGTGCTCACGGATCATTCTCAAAGATAGACCATATGCTGGGTCACAAAGCAAGTCTTAAAAAATTTAAAAAGATTGAAATCATACACAACACTTTCTCGGATCATAAAGGAATGAAGTTGGAAATCAATAATAGGCGGAGTGCCAGAAAATTCACAAATACATGGAGGCTCAATAACACACTCTTAAACAACGAGTGGGTCAAAGAAGAAATTGCAAGAGAAATTAGCAAATACCTCGAGACGAATGAAAATGAAAACACAACATATCAAAACTTATGGGACGCAGCAAAGGCAGTGCTAAGAGGGAAATTTATTGCCCTGAATGCCTATATCAGAAAAGAAGAAAAGGCAAAAATGCAGGAATTAACTGTCCACTTGGAAGAACTGGAGAAAGAACAGCAAACTAATCCCAAAGCAAGCAAAAGGAAAGAAATAACAAAGATTAGAGCAGAAATAAATGAAATTGAAAACATGAAAACAATAGAGAAAATCAATAAGACCAGAAGTTGGTTCTATGAGAAAATCAATAAGATTGATGGGCCCTTAGCAAGATTGACAAAAAGAAGAAGAGAGAGGATGCAAATAAATAAGATCAGAAATGGAAGAGGAGACATAACTACTGACCTCACAGAAATAAAGGAGGTAATAACAGGATACTATGAACAACTTTACGGTAATAAATACAACAATTTAGATGAAATGGACGGGTTCCTGGAAAGACATGAACAACCAACTTTGACTCAAGAAGAAATAGATGACCTCAACAAACCAATCACAAGTGAAGAAATTGAATTAGTCACTCAAAAGTTTCCTAAAAAGAAAAGTCCAGGACCAGACGGCTTCACATGTGAATTCTATCAAACATTCCAGAAAGAATTAGTACCAACTCTCCTCAAACTCTTCAAAACAATCGAAGTGGAGGGAAAACTACCTAACTCATTTTACGAAGCCAACATCACCCTCATACCAAAACCAGGCAAAGATATTACAAAAAAGAAAACTACAGACCAATCTCTCTAATGAATATAGATGCAAAAATCCTCAATAAAATTCTAGCAAATCATATCCAACAACACATTAAAAGAATTATACATCATGACCAAGTAGGATCCATCCCAGGTATGCAAGGATGGTTCAACATAAGAAAATCAATTAATGTAATACACCATATCAACAAATCAAAGCAGAAAAATCACATGATCATCTCGATGCAGAGAAGGCATGTGACAAGATTCAACATCCTTTCCTGTTGAAAACACTTCAAAAGATAGGAATACAAGGGAACTTCCTTAAAATGATAGAGGGAATATATGAAAAACCCACAGCTAATATCATCCTCAATGGGGAAAAACTTAAAACTTTCCCCCTAAGATCAGGAACAAGACAAGGATGTCCATTATCACCACTGTTATTCAACATCGTGTTGGAGGTTATGGCCAGAGCAATTAGACAAGAAAAAGAAATACAAGGCATCAAAATTGGAAAGGAAGAAGTAAAACTATCACTGTTTGCAGACGATATGATACTATACGTCGAAAACCTGGAAAAATCCACAACAAAACTACTAGAGCTAATAAATGAGTACAGCAAAGTAGCAGGTTACAAGATCAACATTCAAAAATCTGTAGCATTTCTATACACTAGTAATGAACAAGCTGAGGGGGAAATCAAGAAACGAATCCCATTTACAATTGCAACTAAAAGAATAAAATACCTAGGAATAAATTTAACCAAAGAGACAAAAAACTTATATAAAGAAAACTACAAAAAACTGCTAAAAGAAATCACAGAAGACCTAAATAGATGGAAGGGCATACCGTGTTCATGGATTGGAAGACTAAATATAGTTAAGATGTCAATCCTACCTAAATTGATCTACATATTCAATGCAATACCAATCAAAATCCCAACAACTTATTTTTCAGAAATAGAAAAACCAATAAGCAAATTTATCTGGAAGGGCAGGGTGCCCCGAATTGCAAAAAACATCTTGAGGAAAAAAAACGAAGCTGGAGGTCTCGCGCTGCCTGACTTTAAGGCATATTATGAAGCCACAGTGGTCAAAACAGCATGGTATTGTCATAAAGATAGATATATCGACCAATGGAATCGAATAGAGTGCTCAGATAAAGACCCTCTCATCTACGGACATTTGATCTTTGATAAGGCAGTCAAGCCAACTCAACCTGGGACAGAACAGTCGCTTCAATAAATGGTGCCTAGAGAACTGGATATCCATATGCAAAAGAATGAAAGAAGACCCATCTCTCACACCCTATACAAAAGTTAACTCAAAATGGATCAAAGATCTAAACATTAGGTCTAAGACCATAAAACAGCTAGAGGAAAATGTTGGGAGATATCTTATGAATCTTACAATTGGAGGTGGTTTTATGGACCTTAAACCTAAAGCAAGAACACTGAAGAAGGAAATAAATAAATGGGAGCTCCTCAAAATTAAACACTTTTGTGCATCAAAGAACTTCATCAAGAAAGTAGAAAGACAGCCTACACAATGGGAAACAATATTTGGAAACGACATATCAGATAAAGGTCTGTATCCAGAATTTATAAAGAGATTGTTCATCTCAACAACAAAAGACAGCCAACCCAGTTACAAAATGGGAAAAAGACTTGAACAGACACCTGCCAGAAGAGGAAATACGGATGGCCAAGAGGCACATGAAGAGATGCTCAATGTCCCTGGCCATTAGAGAAATGCAAATCAAAACCACAATGAGATATCATCTCACACCCACCAGAATGGACATTATCAACAAAACAGAAAATGACAAGTGCTGGAGAGGATGCGGAGAAAGATGCATACTTATCCACTGTTGGTGGGAATGTCAAATGGTGTAACCACTGTGGAAGGCAGTTTGGCAGTTCCTCAAAAAGCTGAATATAGAATTGCCATATGACCCAGCAATACCATTGCTGGGTATCTACTCAAAGGACTTAAGGGCAAAGACACAAACGGACATTTGCACACCAATGTGTATAGCAGCGTTATTTACAATTGCAAAGAGATGGAAACAGCCAAAATGTCCATCAACAGAAGAATGGCTAAACAAACTGTGGTATATACATACGATGGAATATTATGCAGCTTTAAGACAGGATAAACTTATGAAGCATGTAATAACATGGATGGACCTAGAGAACATTATGCTGAGTGAGTCTAGCCAAAAACTAAAGGACAAATACTGTATGGTCCCACTGATGTGAACGGACATTCGAGAATAAACTTGGAATATGTCATTGGTAACAGAGTCCAGCAGGAGGTAGAAACAGGGTAAGATAATGGGAAATTGGAGCTGAAGAGGTACAGACTGTGCAACAGGACTAGATACAAAAACTCAAAAATGGACAGCACAATAATACCTAATTGTAAAGTAATCATGTTAAAACACTGAATGAAGCTGCATCTGAGCTATAGGTTTAGTTAGTTTGTTTGTTTTTGTTGTTTTTTTTGTGTTTTTTTTTTTTACTATTATTATTACTTTTATTTCTTTTCTCTATATTAACATTCTATATCTTTGTCTGGTGTGTCGCTAGTTCTTCTTAACCGATGCAAATGTACTAAGAAACGATGATCATGCATCTATGTGATGATGTTAAGAATTACTGATTGCATATGTAGAATGGTATGATTTCTAAATGTTGGGTTAATTTGTTTTTTTTTTCCGTTAATTAACAAAAAAAAGAAAAAAAAGAAAAAAAAAGGAAAATAACAAGTGTTGGAGAGGATGGGAGAAATCAGAATACTTGTACATTGCTGGTAGGAATGTAAATGGTGCAGGTGCTGTGGAAGACAGTGTGGCAGTTCCTCAGAAAATTAAATATATATTTACCATATGAATCACCAATCTCATTTCTAGATATATACCCTGTGCCGGTTTGAAAGTACTCCAGAGAGCCATGCTTTAATAGTGACCCATCCTCATACACAGTAGTTTTGATTAGACCATCTCCTTGGAGATGTGGTACACACAGTTGTGGGGGTGACCTTTGATTAGGTGGATATGTGACTCCACCCATTCCACGTGGGTCTTAATTAGTTTACTGAAATACTTTAAAAGAGGAAACATTTTGGGGAGAGCTAGAAATGACAGAAGCTACAGGAAATGACAGAGTTGACAGAAACTTCAGAGCAGAGCTGACATGGATGCTGGCATGTAAAGAACAGAGACACGGATGCTTGGAAATGCTTGGAGCCCAGAAGACATTACCAGGAGATATTAAGCAAGCCAGAACCTGGAGAGAGCCAAGGGAAGCCAAGAGATGAAAGCCAGACTGGAGAAGCAAGGTGAGGAACCCCCACAGGAACAAAGGCTGAACACAATGGAGCCCAGGAGCAAGGCATCAGCAAATACCAGCCATGTGACTACTCAGCTGAAAAAGGTGTTCTGACCCATTGGTCTTTCTTGAGTGAAAGTAACCTCTTGTTGGTGCCTTAATTTGGACATTTTTATGGGCTTAGAACTATACACTTGTAACTTATTAAATTCCCCCTTTTAAAAGCTGTTCCAGTTGTGGTATATCGTATTCTGGCAGCTTGCAAACTAACATATACCCATAAGAAGGAGAGAAAAAACTTGAAAACAGGTATTTGCATACGTATGATCACAGTGGCATTTTTCACAATTGCCAAGAGGTGAAAGCAACTCAAGTGTTCTTCAACAGATAATTGGATAAACAAAATGTGGTACTACATACAATGGATTATTCAGCAGTAAAAAGGAATGAAGTTCTGATGCAGGCTGCTAACACGGATAATGTTAGCAGACATAATGTTGAATGTAATAAGATAGATACAATTGTTTCTGAAGGGCAAATACTGTATGTTCCAGTTTGCTAGCTGCTGGAACGCAATATACCAGAAACAGAATGGCTTTTAAAAAGGAGGATTTAATAAGTTGCTAGTTTACAGTTCTAAGGCCGAGAAAATGTCCCAATTAAAACAAGTCTATAGAAATGTCCAATCAAAGGATTCATCCAGGGAAAGATATTTTGATTCAAGAAGGCAGATGAAGTTCAGGGTTTTTCTCTCTCATCCAAGAAGGCACATGGCAAACACAGTTTCTCTCACATCTGGAAAGGCACATGGTGAAAACAGTCAGGGTTCCTCTCTCATCTGGAAGGGCACAAGGCGAGTACGGCATCATCTGCTAGCTTCTTCTCCTGGCTTCCTGTTTCATGAAGCTCCCCGGGAGGCATTTTCCTTCTTCATCTCCAAAGGTCACTGGCTTGTGGGCTCTCTGTTTCTCGTGGCTGTGTCATTCTGCTCTGCTCTCTCTGAATCTCTTTCTCCAAAATGTTTCCTCTTTTATAGGACTCCAGTAAACCAATCAAGACCCACCCAAATGGGTGGAGACATGTCATCACCTAATCCAGTTTAACAACCACTCTTGACTAAATCACATCACCCAGGGATATAGTTTCAAGCACACAGTGTTGAACAGGGATTATTTTACCTTTATGAAATGGGATTTTGATTAAAACATGGCTTTTCTAGGGGACATACATCCTTTCAAAACAGCACACTGTATAATCTTACTTATATGAAATAAGTAGAGTAAGCTATCTATTAAGTCAGAAAGTAAAATACAGGTTACATGGGAAGGGGAATGCATAGTTAATATGGTATGGAGTTTCTGCTTAGGTTGATGGAAAAGTTTTGGCAATGGGTGGATAATGGGGATGGAGGCACACCTTTGCATATGTAACGTCACTGAACTGTATTTCAAAAAGACATAAAAAGGGAAATTTTAACTTGTTTATAAATTAACACACACACACACATAAAACCCACAGATCTGTACAACACAAGAAGTAAACCCTAACATAAACAGTGGACTACAGTTAATAGTATAAAAATAACAATAATACTAAAATTGTTTTATCAGTTGTAACTACACTAATGTGAAATCTTAATAGTAGAGAAACCTATGTTACGTGTGAGTGTAGCATATGGAAACTCTGTACTTTCCATATGATGTTTCTGTAAACCTATATCTTTCTAATAATAATAAAAAAGGCATATATATTGGGGCATCCATTAAAAGTATAAAAAGAAATTAAAAAAAAAAAAAAGCTAATCCTTCCACCAGGCTCTAGATTTCTTTCTTTCCGCCTTTCTAAGAGCCAATAATTTTCACTCTTCCTTGTAACTTTAATGTTACACTACTTATTGGACTTCTTATCTCAGCATTTTAACATGCTCAAATCTCTTCTATCTTAGAAAAATAATTCTCCTATCAACATGTGTACATCTTTCACTTTTTTCTTTCCCTTCAGAGTCAGCAGTTTTCAAACAGTTTTTTTATTGGCAGTAGTTCTCAAACTTTAATGTTCATAAGATCCACTTGGAGGAGCAATAAAACGCAGATCTCTAGCCCTATAAGGAACAATTCAGCTTTATTTTTAAAAAGCGCCCTTGATATTTTAATATGGATGGACCATGGATCGCCCTTTGAAATCACTGGTTTATGTTATCTTCACTTCCTTATCTTTCCACTCATTCCTTTAGTCACTGCAGCCATTTTCCTTCACCTTTGCTCCAGGGAAGCAATTTTCACCACAATCTTTAACGAACTTCTAGATGTTCATTCCAAGGGACATTTTCATTCTTATCTTATTTGCCTTCTCTGTGGCATCAGACACTGTTGATCAAGCACTCCCTTTGGGGATCTTGATCATTACTTATTTCCCTCACCCCCCACCCGCTGCCCCTGTTGCTTCTTCTCAATTATCTTTGCATCAGATCTTCTGTCCTAAAAGAGTGCCCAAGGTTCTGATCACAGCTACCTGAGTGATTTTATCCAATTCCATGGCTTCATCTACCACTCATATGTTGATGACTCCTAAATCTCTAGTCCAGATCTCACTCTTGAATATATGACTGTATAGTCAACTTCCAGCAGACATTGTCACTTAGATCTCACTCAAACTCAACATACCCCAAATTGTCCTCATTCCTGTTGATCTTCCTGTGTTGTCTCAGAAACTCGCACTACCAGCACATCCCCTGAACGAGGAGCTGTCTTGAGCTTTTCCTGTTTCCTTTCTCTTCATGTCCAGTCAATCACCAACTCCTCTCTATTTTAAATCCTTAGCACCTTTTCCTTCCTACCTACTTTTTAAAAAACTTTCTTTTGAATTAATTTTACATTTTTAACATAAAAGTGGCAAAAAATAGTACAAAGTGTACCCTTGTATTCCTCATCTTGCTTCCCCTCATGATAACATCTTATATAACTATAGTATTATTGCCAAGCCCAGGAAATTAACATTAAAATATTATTAATTAAACTAGATATCTTTTTCAAATTTTAACAATTTTTATCCTATATCCTTTTTGATTGGAATGAGGTTATAAATTTTTGGCAAGAATACTACAAAAAATGATGTTATCCTTCTTAAAGCATAGGATCAAGGGATTCATGATGTCTCCGATTACACCGATGATGTTTACCTTGTCCACATGATTAAGTTGGTGTCTGCCAATTTTCTCCACTGTAAAGTTTCCATCTTTCCCTTTGCGGTTGGTAAGTACCTTGAGGGATATACTTTGAGACCAAAGAAATTCCATTTCTCTTCAAACTTCACCCATACATTGGTGGCTCTTGCCTGCAACGTTTATTCCTATGGCATGGGATTTGTTTAATGCTAATTTTCACCTACTTTCTATGAAAAAAAATTTCAGATGACAGGAAAGTAAAAAAAATAACAGTGCAACGAATATCTGAATACCTTTCATTAAGATTCATCACAAGTTAATATTGTGCCTCTTTTATGTGTGTAAAACACATTTTTTCCTGAAGCATCTGAAAATAAATTGGAGTCATAGTGACATGTATCTACTGAATACTTTTAGTATTGAGTCTCCAAAGAACAAGGACATCCTCCTACGTTACATAGCACCATCATTAAATTAAAAAAATTTAATACTGATACAATGATATCATGCAGAATATGATTAAATTTCCCCTTCTGTACCAAAAATGTCCTTTACAGCTGTTTTATTTCCGTGCTCAACCCCAACCCAGGAGTCAATGAAAGATCACAAATCACACTTGGCTGACACACCTCTTTAGTTTCCTTTAGTCTAGACCAGTCTCCCTGCCCTTTTTTGTATTTCATGACATTTATATTTTTGAAGAGTTCAGGCTAGTTGTCTTGTACACTGTCCTGCAGTTTGGATTTGTTGGTTTGTTTCCCTGTGATTAACTGAAGCTAAAAATTTTGGTCAAAAATACTACATAGGTGATGTGTACTTCTCATTTCATCACATCAGGAGGCACATAACATCAGCTTCTCCTATACTGCCATTGCTAGGTTTCATCACTTGTTAGAAGTGGTCTCCAGCAGATCTTTTTTAAGAATTCTGTCCCCTTTGAAGTTAGTACGATATTTCCAAACTATATGAAATATACGGTATATGAATACCGTATTCTCCAATGACCTTTCATCCAATGATTTTTTTTTAATTAAAGTTGTGGGTTTACAGAAAAATCATGCATAAAATACAGGTTCCAAATACTGCCCTAATTATGAACACCTTGCACTGGTGTGGTACAAGTTATAGTTAATAGCATATTTCTATAATTATTTTCTATAATTGTATTATTAACCATAATCCACGGTTTAACTTAGGGTTCACTGTTTGTGTAATGTATTTCCATGGATGTTTTGTTTTAACTTCCCTTGGTGTTCCTTGTCTGAATCAGCTATTTGGGTTGGTGGTTGCAGAAATGGTGATATTTTTAATTGTCATTTTTTCCCCTACATTTATTAGGAGTTCTTTATAGATAAGCTGCCCCTGTAGAAGTCTCTTCCCTACTTTTCTTTTGTTGTTCATTATCACTAAGAACTCATGGATTTTTTAAAAGTCAGTAATAATTTTATCTATATTGGTATATAATAGAAATACATAATAGTATTTGGATTTTTAAGTCATTATAACATATTTCCAGTTTAACTCAATGAAAACTTAAAAATACTTAAAATAATTAAAATATAATACTGATGCTAGGAATAAAAAATGCATTTTGAGGTACATATGAGAAACCCAATCCTTCTTTATTTTTAACTGAAGTAAATATATATACACAGTTAAAAATCAAATTGTACTATGAAGCTAGTAAAACAAATAGACGTCTCCTGCCTCACTCGTACATCCTACTATATCCCCATATTTCCAGTTTGTTTTCCTAGAGTTATTGGCTTTTTTCCTCCCTGAAACTTTGGAGAATAAGTTGCCAATCTGATGCCCCATCACACTTGAATATTTGAGTGTGTATTTCTTACAAACAAGGACATTTTCCAAGATAAGCACAATAAAATCACTTAAATCAGGAAATTAACAGACATACTACTACCCTTTAATATTTTAACCCATTCAAATTTCACCAATTGTCCCCGAAATGTTAAAATCCAACACTGTCATTATTTTTTTTTGATGCTCAAATTTGGCCAATATGGAGCACTTCAAGCTGGGCTTGTGTAATTTGTTCCAACTACGCACTCTGTCCTTTTGACACACCTCCATTAAGATTTGAAAACATTTCTACTTTCTCAAACAGAGTAGTCTTTTCTCCAAGAGGCTCCAGTTTCTTTTAGTGGGACTTAACAGCTCTTAATTGCATACCTCTCCCTCCATACCACTCTGCTCTTAATCTAAATACTCAGTGCTCTCGCCTTTGTAAAATACCCTCTCTTGGCTTCACTGATACTGCGCTGCTTCATGGCATCTCCTATAACTAAGTGCTTGGATTACTTCCATAACCTCCGCCTAAGTGGCCTCTCTGGCCCTATTCTCACAGGCCACAAAAGCATCTTATAGGTGTCCACCAAGATACTTCTAAATCTAAAATCTGATGTGACACCTCTGCTTAAAACCTCTCCACTGACTACACAATAAAGTCTAAATTCATTCTCTCTCCATGTTACGGCCCTGCTAACCTCTCTAGACTTATCTTTTTTTTTTTTACCAGACTTTGAACCTATTATTCTACTCATGGATCTAAGTGCCCTGGCATCTTGAGCCTTGGTACCTTTGCTCTCTGCCTGAAATGCCTCTTTTTCTATCCCTCCATTGTTTGGCTAACTACCGTTTGTCCTGTGGGTGTACTCCTATTGGCGTCTGTAGAATGCTGTCTATAACATCTATCTTTTTTTTTTTCCCTGAAGTTTTACATGCTTTTAATGACACAGAACTTTTTTTAAAAAGGTGGTAGATAGGAAACAGACAATACTTGAAAATCCAATTTTTCCAGGAAAAGTAGCATTGCCCCCACCAGCCCACATGGAATTCAATTATAATAAATTTCCCTGCTAATGTGACATTAAACTGTATAACATCTATCTTAATACTCATTGTTCTCTCCTTGAATCATCCTATTCTCTTGGTTTCCGTGCTACCACATTCTGAATTTTCCTTCTATCTCTTCTAATTGCTCCTCATTAGTCTCCTTTGATGATTTTCTTCCCTTTCTTTTTCTAAAAAAATATTTTTACTGAGAAACTTCACAAACATACAGTCCATATATGGTGTACAGTCAATGGCTTAAATTACCATCACATAGTTGTGTCACCATGACCATTTTTAGAACATTACATCACTTTAGAAAAAGAAATAAAAAGAAAAAAGAAAAATCATACATCCCATACCCCTTCCCCCTCACTCTCACTGTCCACCAGTATTTCAATCTACCCAATTTTTTACCCTTCATGCCTCCCCATTGTTTGTTTATTTTTTATCACTACTTTTTTCACTCATCTGTCCATACCCTGACTAAAAGGAGCATCAGACACAAGGTTTTTACAATCACAGTCACACTGTAAAAGCTACAGTTAGTTACATAATTGTCTTCAAGAATCAGGGCTACTGGAACACACTGCAACACTTTCAGGTACTTCCCTCCAGCCACTCCATTACACCACAAACTAAAAAGGGATAGCTATACAATGTATGAGAATAACTTCCAGGATAACCTATCAACTTTGTTTGAAATTTTACAGCCACTGAAACTTTATTTTGTCTCATTTCTCTCTGCCCCCTTTTGACCAAGAAGGCTTTCTCAATCCTAAGATGCCAGGTCCCAGGTCATCCTGGGAGTTCTGTCCCATGTTGCCAGGGAGATTTACACCCCTGGGAGTCATATCCCACTTAATGGGGAGGGCAGTGAATTCACCTGTCGAGCTGGCTCACAGAGAGAGGCCACATCTGAACAACAAAAGAGGTTCTCTGGGGGTGACTCTTAGGCCTAATTATAAGCAGGTTTAGCTTCTCCTTTGCAGGAATAAGCTTCATAGGGGCGAACCCCAAGACTGAGGGCTCAGCCTACTGATTTGGTTGTCCCCACTGCTTGCGAGACTTTCAGGAATCCTCCAACTGGGGAAGTTGAATATTTCCTCCTTTGTCCCCAGCCCCCCAAAGGGACTTTGCAAATACATTTTTATTCACTGCCCATATTACTCTGGGATATATCAGCGCATCACATTAGCCTGTACAAAGCAACAAGATCTCACGCTTATTCAAGGTTCCATGTACTTATGGTGTTCAATTAAACTGACCACAAAGTTAAATTAGGTAATGTGCTACCCAAATATAAATTTTGCACCAAATAAACATCTCTCCTTTTGGTCTCACACAGAAACTGAGGTTTTAAAATATGGACAATGTCATCCTATACCCTGTATTCTGATTTACCTTAGTCCTATCCAGATCAGCTTCATTTATATCTCTAGTTGAAGTCTGAACACTTTTTCAACTTTACCTGTCATGGCTGGTACTTTGTAGGCTCTCAATAAGTATCTGTAGAAAGAATGAATCACCATAATATACAACAATTGTGTATTTTTTGTTTCTTTCCTGAACAATACTAATCTCTTTGCAAGCAGGAGGTGAGTTTTCTTTTTTGTAGTGTCGTGTCGAGTGCTAAATGTATAGTATAGAGTGCTAAATGTATAGGTTCTCCATAAATGTTTGTTAAAGTGAGACGCACTGGACTAGATCAGTGATCTTACACTTGAATATGCAGAAGAATCACCTGAGGATCTTAAAATGCAAATTCTAGCTCAGCAGGCCAGGGGTGAGGTCTTAAATTCTGAATTTTGATCAAGCTCCCAGGTGATGCTGTTGCCACTTTGAATAGTAAGGAATGAAGTTACTCTAAATTCTTCCCAGTTCTAACATGATTCTACAACTTAAATAACTGAACAATGTAATTTATTTACCTTACTTCAAGTGAAATCCTTTCCAGATTCCATATCTCTCTTTTTTTTTTTTTTGCATGGGCAGACACCGGAAATCAAACACAGGTCTCCCGCATGGCAGGCAAGAACTCTGCCACTGAGTCACCACTGCCGGCCCTAGATTCCATATCTTTTATCCAGTCAGTAGCATAAAGGAAAAAAAAATGTAGTCCTTTGATTATTTGCTATTTTCTTGAATCCTTTTTTGAGTAATCGGGCTTAGTTCCTACTTTGTATTTTCAGGTATGTGCCTCAAGTCACTATGCAGCTTGTTGTTTAGATAACAGGCTTCTTACATTCTTCTCCAGAGAACTGGCTTCTTATACTTTACTTCTTCAACTCTCAAGAAGTTCTTCATTATTTCATTCATGTTTGTATCCGATTTTTCAAACTATTATTAAATTTAACTACAATAAATTTACATCTCAAGGAGTCCTCTTTTCTCTCATCAATATGCTAAGCTCCTTTAGGTCAAAACTCACCAAGAGGTATACTCAATAAACATTTCCTAGTTTGTAAGGTTTGAAAAATTCTTTTCTCTATTTAATTTCTTTTATTTTTGAATAAAGTCCCTGGTAAAAGTACTTCCAGCATTAAACATTTAATCTTGTGATTAGAACCAGAGACTCATTCATTCAACAAACACTTTTGAGCACATTCTATGTTACAGGCACTGCCATAAGACTTTCACACATGCTAAATCGTGGGTGCACGAAAACACAACCACACTGCGGGACAGGATAAAAGACTTATTCACAGAGTTTTTCATCATAATAGACCTCCCACATGTATTATTACTAACACATAGAGTGTAACATTTCATTATTATGATTATCAAATCCTTATGCTTTTATAACAAATGTAGCTCAGTAACATTTACATTTAAAAAAAGGTTTAATATTTGACATTAATGTAAACTTCTAGTTTAAAAATAAAAATTATATAAAATGTACAAAGGGTAATAATTTTGGATTTGAAAATTTAAAGACTGTAGCTAACGGACTTAATGACTAATTGACTATTTCACGTTGAGAGTTTAAATTGGTTTTAATTATATGAAAAAATATGACTGAAGATAATTAACTAAAGAAGGCACCACTTTCTCTGGCTACTTACTAGTTAGTTTATAACCAATTATTGTTCCTATAAACTTGTAATTACTAAGAAAAATATTACTCAGCTATTTGACAGCATCAATACTCTAACAGTTATAGTTAAAGAAATGAAAAGATAGCTAAACAAGTTTCATACTTCATTTACTAGAATTAGAAAGTATTGCCATTCATTAAAAGTGATATATATTTAAAGCTGCATCTTCTGCAATAACCTCAAAAACATCTAGCAATTTGTGAAGAAAGGGTCACTACAATTCACTCTAAAAGACCTTCAAAGTCTACACTGATATGATAATTTTGTGAAGGACAGGGAATCACTTTTCAAAAGCCTATAGATAAGAAAATAGAATAAGAGATTTAAAACAAAGTCTAGTAGATGATTATTTAACATACAAAAGATATAAAAGAAATAATCTGACATACAAAAGATATAAAAGAATTTGATAAAGTTGTCGACTACTGTTTCTAATAAATCTTGTGAATAAATTTTTGACTTAAATTTGCTTAATGTCAGTATGCTTTCTAAGTAGTAATTAACACCTGTTTAAAAGAGGCATATAACTTAGTAACTAAAACATGAGTTTTGCTGGGATTCTTGGTTTCTAAATACCATTCCCCACTAAAGGAAAACAGGGTTCCTTGGAGACCTGGATGATTCCAGGGTTGGGGCAGGAAAGGTACAAGATGAACCTGAAACATCTTGTGCCATCAGTAAGGAAATGACCCCCCCCCCAAAAAAAACAAAATAAAAAACAAAAGGCAATAGAATGAATGATGGGGGCACATCAAAAGGCCTCTGCAGTCCTACTGAAAAGGCTCCCTCTGGCCAAATCTGGGACAACATGAACAAGAAAAGAAATAAAGACATTAATGGATTATAACCCATTAAATAAAACAAGAATCCTGGAGTTTGTACTGATAACAGTTAGATTAGGGGGAGAATGGAGAATCTTCCTTAACCGAATGCCAAATAATAAACTTGGAGGGAATGGTGGGGTTGGAATATCACCAGTTTGAAACTTTCATAGTAAAAACTGGCTTTAGACATATATCATCAAATCTAAGGTGGAGAGGGGATTTGGAATTTATACTATCTTCATGTAATTGAGGGATGGAGGCTTAAATATATTATTTTCATTGCAAACTTAGAGCTGAAAACCAAGTGATATACAAAAACTGGGGATGATGTTCAGAAAAGTAAAGCTTTTTTTTACAGTTGTAAGACTATGGTGGAGATAATAGGATATTGTAAACTTAATCCTCAAAATGCATGGTTCAAAAAGGAAAATGATCTCGTACAGAAAGCACTAAAATGCATCGGTGTTTCAAGGATAAAACAAGAAAACACTCGTTCAAGTGATCTGTAAGCTATCAAGTGTTACCCAAATATATTTGTACATACATAGTATAACAATTAGACAAATCACTTAGTCTGCTATTGGCATTTAACTATCCAACTAAATGCCCACAATGTGCCAAGCACCACGGCAAATTCTGAAGATGACAGGATAGAACTTCCTTCATGGGGTTTCTATTCTTGCTAATAATTAGATGATAATGTGTTATTTGATACACTCCTATGAAAACACTGTGGATGGTAGTGTTCATAAGAGGTGATGTTAGGTTTAAATTTTAAAATGACCTCGTGCTTTAACTGTTGTGTAAGAATGGAGATCTTGTTGAGCATGTAAAGTCGATCACAGCAGATCTTTACACTGGTACTCACGAAGGAGCAATGTCCAGATGGTTGATGCTGAATCCAGAGGAGCAGAAGCCTCCCAGTGTTGTCGATATGGTCAGGAACGCAACAGCCAGGGAATAATCACACCCTATAAATCCAGTGGCGACCAGGAACACCGCAGGTCCGATCATTCCTGGAGTTAAAAAAATTATAACAAAGAAGAAACCTCAACATTGATAGTTGCTTGCTTTAACTTAATATGGTGCTAAGTATGAAATCTGATATTACTGCCACCTACTGTAGAAACAGCGTACTGCTCAGAAGACTCAACTAAGTAGAGTTCAATGAAAATAACTGCTGAAAAAGATGTAGGTGAACTGTGACTTTCACAAAACTAACAGGAAAATCCCACCATGCAATCTTATTAAATATACATGTGACCAGGACACAGGTAGAGTTTTTTTTTTTTTTTAATTAACGGAAAAAAAGAAATTAACCCAACATTTACAAATCATACCATTCTACATATGCAATCAGTAATTCTTAACATCATCACATAGATGCATGATCATCGTTTCTTAGTACATTTGCATCGGTTTAGAAGAACTAGCAACACAACCAAAAAAGATATAGAATGTTAATATAGAGAAAAAAAATAAAAGTAATAATAGTAAGAACAAAACAAAACAAAACAAAACAAAAACCTATAGCTCGGATGCAGCTTCATTCAGTGTTTTAACATGATTACTTTACAATTAGGTATTATTGTGCTGTCCATTTTTGAGTTTTTGTATCTAGTCCTGTTGCACAGTCTGTATCCCTTCAGCTCCAATTACCCATTATCTTACCCTGTTTCTAACTCCTGCTGAACTCTGTTACCAGTGACATATTCCAAGTTTATTCTCGAATGTCGATTCACATCATTGGGACCATACAGTATTTGTCCTTTAGATTTTGGCTAGACTCACTCAGCATAATGTTCTCTAGGTCCATTCATGTTATTACATGCTTCATAATTTTATCCTGTCTTAAAGCTGCATATTATTCCATCGCATGTATATACCACAGTTTGTTTAGCCACTCTTCTGTTGATGGACATTTTGGCTGTTTCCATCTCTTTGCAATTGTAAATAACGCTGCTATAAACATTGGTGTGCAAATGTCCGTTTGAGTTTTTGCCCTTAATTCCTTTGAGTAGATTCCCAGCAATGGTATTGCTGGGTCGTATGGCCATTCTATATTCAGCTTTTTGAGGAACCGCCAAACTGCCTTCCACAGTGGTTGCACCATTTGACATTCCCACCAACAGTGGATAAGTGTGCCTCTTTCACCGCATCCTCTCCAGCACTTGTAATTTTCTGTTTTGTTGATAATGTCCATTCTGGTGGGTGTGAGATGATATCTCATTGTGGTTTTGATTTGCATTTCTCTAATGGCCAGGGACATTGAGCATCTCTTCATGTGCCTTTTGGCCATTTGTATTTTCTCCTCTGAGAGGTGTCTATTCAAGTCTTTTTCCCATTTTGTAATTGGGTTGGCTGACTTTTTGTTGTTGAGTTGAACAATCTCTTTATAAATTCTGGATACTAGACCTTTATCTGATATGTCGTTTCCAAATATTGTTTCCCATTGTGTAGGCTGTCTTTCTACTTTCTTGATGAAGTTCTTTGATCCACAAAAGTGTTTAATTTTGAGGAGTTCCCATTTATTTCCTTCTTCAGTGCTCTTGCTTTAGGTTTAAGGTCCATAAAACTGCCTCCAATTGTAAGATTCATAAGATATCTCCCTACATTTTCCTCTAACTGTTTTACGGTCTTAGACCTAATGTTTAGATCGTTGATTCATTTTGAGTTAACTTTTGTGTAGGGTGTGAGATATGGGTCTTCTTTCATTCTTTTGCATATGGATATCAAGTTCTCTAGGCACCATTTATTGAAGAGACTGTTCTGTCCCAGGTGAGTTGGCTTGACTGCCTTATCAAAGATCAAATGTCCATAGATGAGAGGGTCTATATCTGAGCACTCTATTTGATTCCATTGGTCGATATATCTATCTTTATGCCAATACCATGCTGTTTTGACCACTGTGGCTTCATAATATGCCTTAAAGTCAGGCAGTGCAAGACCTCCAGCTTCGTTTTTTTTTCCTCAAGATGTTTTTAGCAATTCGGGGCACCCTGCCCTTCCGGGCACCCTGCCCTTCCAGATAAATTTGCTTATTGGTTTTTCTATTTCTGAAAAATAAGTTGTTGGGATTTTGATTGGTATTGCATTGAACCTGTAAATCAATTCAGGTAGGACTGACATCTAAACTATATTTAGTCTTCCAATCCATGAACACGGTATGCCCTTCCATCTATTTAGGTCTTCTGTGATTTCTTTTAGCAGTTTTTTGTGGTTTTCTTTATATAGGTTTTTTGTCTCTTTAGTTAAATTTATTCCTAGGTATTTTATTCTTTTAGTTGCAATTGTAAATGGGATTCATTTCTTGATTTCCCCCTCTGCTTGTTCATTGCTAGTGTATAGAAATGCTACAGATTTTTGAATGTTGATCTTGTAACCTGCTACTTTGCTGTACTCATTTATTAGCTCTAGTAGTTTTGTTGTGGATTTTTCCGGGTTTTCGACGTATAGTATCATATCGTCTGCAAACAGTGATAGTTTTACTTCTTCCTTTCCAATTATGATGCCTTGTATTTCTTTTTCTTGTCTAATTGCTCTGGCTAGAACCTCCAACACAATGTTGAATAATAGTGGATAGTGGACATCCTTGTCTTGTTCCTGATCTTAGAGGGAAAGTTTTCAATTTTTCCCCACTGAGGATGATATTAGCTGTGGGTTTTTCATATATTCCCTCTATCATTTTAAGGAAGTTCCCTTGTATTCCTATCCTTTGAAGTGTTTTCAACAGGAAAGGATGTTGAATCTTGTCAAATGCCTTCTCTGCATCAATTGAGATGATCATGTGATTTTTCTGCTTTGATTTGTTGATATGGTGTATTCCATTAATTGATTTTCTTATGTTGAACCATCCTTGCATACCTGGGATGAATCCTACTTGGTCATGATGTATAATTCTTTTAATGTGTTGTTGGATACGATTTGCTAGAATTTTATTGAGGATTTTTGCATCTATATTCATTAGAGAGATTGGCCTGTAGTTTTCTTTTTTTGTAATATCTTTGCCTGGTTTTGGTATGAGGGTGATGTTGGCTTCATAGAATGAATTAGGTAGTTTTCCCTCCGCTTCGATTTTTTTGAAGAGTTTGAGGAGAGTTGGTACTAATTCTTTCTGGAATGTTTGATAGAATTCACATGTGAAGCTGTCTGGTCCTGGACTTTTCTTTTTAGGAAGCTTTTGAATGACTAATTCAATTTCTTTACTTGTGATTGGTTTGTTGAGGTCGTCTATTTCTTCTTGAGTCAAAGTTGGTTGTTCAAGTCTTTCCAGGAATCCGTCCATTTCATCTAAATTGTTGTATTTATTACCGTAAAGTTGTTCATAGTATCCTGTTATTACCTCCTTTATTTCTGTGAGGTCAGTAGTTATGTCTCCTCTTCCATTTCTGATCTTATTTATTTGCATCCTCTCTCTTCTTCTTTTTGTCAATCTTGCTAAGGGCCCATCAATCTTATTGATTTTCTCATAGAACCAACTTCTGGCCTTATTGATTTTCTCTATTGTTTTCATGTTTTCAATTTCATTTATTTCTGCTCTGATCTTTGTTATTTCTTTCCTTTTGCTTGCTTTGGGATTAGTTTGCTGTTCTTTCTCCAGTTCTTCCAAGTGGACAGTTAATTCCTGCATTTTTGCCTTTTCTTCTTTTCTGATATAGGCATTTAGGGCAATAAATTTCCCTCTTAGCACTGCCTTTGCTGCGTCCCGTAAGTTTTGATATGTTGTGTTTTCATTTTCATTCGCCTCGAGGTATTTGCTAATTTCTCTTGCAATTTCTTCTTTGACCCACTCGTTGTTTAGGAGTGTGTTGTTGAACCTCCACGTATTTGTGAATTTTCTGGCACTCCGCCTATTATTGATTTCCAACTTCATTCCTTTATGATCCAAGAAAGTGTTGTGTATGATTTCAACCTTTTTAAGTTTGTTAAGACTTGCTTTGTGACCCAGCATATGGTTTATCTTTGAGAATGATCCATGAGCACTTGAGAAAAAGGTGTATCCTGCTGTTGTGGGATGTAATGTCCTATAAATGTCTGTTAAGTCTAGCTCATTTATAGTAATATTCAGATTCTCTATTTCTTTATTGATCCTCTGTCTAGATGTTCTGTCCATTGATGAGAGTGGTGAATTGAAGTCTCCAACTATTATGGTATATGAATCTATTTCTCTTTTCAGTGTTTGCAGTGTATTCCTCATGTATTTTGGGGCATTCTGGTTCGGTGCGTAAATATTTATGATTGTTATGTCTTGTTTAATTGTTCCTTTTATTAGTATATAGTGTCCTTCTTTGTCTCTTTTAACTGTTTTACATTTGAAGTCTGGTTGTTATTTGCATGAAATATCTTTTCCCAACCTTTCACTTTCAACCTATGTTTATCTTTGGGTCTAAGATGTGTTTCCTGTAGACAGCATATAGAAGGATCCTGTTGTTTAATCCATTCTGCCAATCTATGTCTTTTGATTGGAGAATTCAGTCCATTAACATTTAGTGTTATTACTGTTTGGATAATATTTTCCTCTAACATTTTGCCTTTTGTATTATATATATCATATCTGATTTTCCTTCTTTCTACACTCTTCTCCATACCTCTCTCTTCTGTCTTTTTGTATCTGACTCTAGTGCTCCCTTTAGTATTTCTTGCAGAGCTGGACTCTTGGTCACAAATTCTCTCAGTGACTTTTTGTCTATAAATGTTTTAATTTCTGCCTCATTTTTGAAGGACAACTTTGGTGGACATAGGAGTCTTGGTTGGCAGTTTTTCTCTTTTAGTAATTTAAATATATCATCCCACTGTCTTCTAGCTTCCATGGTTTCTGCTGAGAAATCTACACATAGTCTTATTCGGTTTCCCTTGTATGTGATGGATTGTTTTTCTCTTGCTGCTTTCAAGATCCTCTCTTTCTCTTTGACCTCTGACATTCTAACTAGTAAGTGTCTTGGAGAACGCCTATTTGGGTGTAATCTCTTTGGGGTGTGCTGCACTTCTTGGATCTGTAATTTTAGGTCTTTCATAAGAGTTGGGAAATTTTCAGTGATAATTTCTTCCATTAGTTTTTCTCCTCCTTTTCCCTTCTCTTCTCCTTCTGGGACACCCACAACACGTATGTATATTTGTGCGGTTCATATTGTCCTTGAGTTCCCTGATACCCTGTTCAAATTTTTCCATTCTTTTCCCTATAGTTTCTGTTTCTTTTTGGAATTCAGATGTTCCATCCTCCAAACCCCTAATTCTATCTTCTGTCTCTTTAGATCTATCATTGTAGGTATCCATTGTTTTTTCCATCTTTTCTACTTTATCCTTCACTTCCATGAGTTCTGTGATTTGTTTTTTCAGTTTTTCCATTTCTTCTTTATGTTCAGCCCATGTCTTCTTCATGTCCTCCCTCAATTTATCGATTTCATTTTTGAAGAGGTTTTCCATTTCTGTTCGTATATTCAGCATTAGTTGTCTCAGCTCTTGTATCTCATTTGAACTATTGGTTTGTTCCTTTGACTGGGCCATATTCTCAATCTCCTGAGCGTGGACCGTTATCTTCTGCTGCTGGTGTCTGGGCATTTAGTCAGATTTCCCTGGGTGTCGGACCCAACAAGGTTCAAAGATTTTTCTGTGAAATCTCTGGGTTCTGTTTTTCTTATCCTGCCCAGTAGGTGGCGCTCGTGGCACATGTTTGTGTCACGTGTTTGGAAGGGATCCCCCCGGTCACCGATCTCCGCGGCCTGGGGATTTCCGATCCAATTCTCTCTGTTGGTTCGGGGGGCCGTGCGTGGTGGGGGCGTCAGCTGCCGCGGCTTGAGGGGACCCTGTGGCTGGTCACCGGCCGCAGCGGGCCCGGGGAATTCGCCACCGGACCAGGAAGTCACCCGTGGGGGAGGGTCACTGTGGCTTGGGTAGCCCTCTGATACGAGACTCGTAGCCGGACCAGGAAGCCGCCCGCAAAAGAGGGGCGCCGGCCGCCTCGGCTTGGGAAACTTGCCTCTCCGAGACTCTCAGCCGGCCCGGGAAGGCGGGAGGGAGGAGCTCCGGCCGCCACAGCTGCCGCTGCTCGGGAAATCGCGTGCCGCTCGGGGATCTCACCGCAGCCGAGTCTCGCAGTCAGACTAGCCAGTCCAGACTGGGGTACGCTGTGTGTCCATTCCCTGTCCTGGCCCCGGGAGCTGTTCTGCACTGTTTCAGTTCACCTAGTAGTTGCTTTGGAGGAGGAACTAAGACACACGTACCTTACTAAGCCGCCATCTTGGCCCCAGCGACAGGTAGAGTTTTACAGTGTTGGAAACAAGAGCAAGAAGAGAATAACTGAAAGATATATTCTAGAGGAAAGAGACAGCTGACACAGAATATGATTTAAAATTATATAACCGAAGGACACAAAGTAAATAATACATTCTGTTGGACAGAATTAGAAAAACATGTCATCTCAGTTTTAACAACTGATAATGATAATAAAATGCATAGTATATTGTAGGCAGGTAAGCATAACGCACAAATAACGTAGAAGGGGAATTAATGAGTGGGTTGTCAGTACTGCTCTCTCCACAGCAGTGCTGCCCAATAACTTTCTGTAAGGATGGAAATTTTTTTTTGTAAATAGTGAAACTGAGGAATTTTTTTTTTTAAAATTCAGCTAATTTAAATTTAAATAGCCACATGTGGCTAATGGCTACTGTACTGGACAGAACAGGTCCACAGGAAGCCAGAAAAGAGAAAATTGGATAGAATCAAAGGGATTTCCACATTTGCAGAAGTAGAAAAATTCTGAAGGGTCAAAGTAATAAGGCAATATAACAGCACAGCATTTAGGTAGGTGCTCTGAAGAACTAACCTAAGCCTTTTTTTTTTTCTCATGGGCAGGCATGAGAAATGGAACCTGGGTCTCCGGGATGGCAGGCGAGAACTCTGCCTGCTGAGCCATCATGGCCCGCCCTAACCTAAAACTTTTTACAAGGTAATAGCTGAACTGTAGTCATTAATGATTTTTCAGGTTTCTAGTTACTGGAGACCTTTTAAAAAACTGAACAACAATCCTAGACAGTTAAAAAATTTCTATTTCTGAAAACAGAGTTGAAAAACATGATTATTTAGGGTCCCAATGAGTTCTTTGATTTACAGCTCCTCATTTGATATACTGATTTTAGTAAATATTTTTTGATTAAGATTTAAAATGTATCTACCTTTGAAGAGGGATGGAGGCTTACAAATATTATTTTCTTGGCAACTTTAGAGCTGAAAACCAAATGATGTATAAAAACTGGGGATGATGCTCAGAGAAGTCACCCATTTTTTTTTTAGAACACTTGTGTCACTCCAGAAAAAAAGAAAAAACCTATATGTCTCATACCCCTTACTCCTCCCTCTCACTGACTACTAGCATTGCAATCTGCCCAATTTTTTCTAACCCCTATCCCCTCCCTATTATTTATATTTTTTGCCCTTATTTTTTTACTCATCTGTCCATACACTGGATAAAGGGAGTGTTAGCCACAAGTTTTCACAATCACATGGTCACACTGTAAAAGCTATGTAATTATACAAACATCTTCAAGAATCAAGATTATGAGATTATAGTTTAACAGTTTCAGGTATTTCCTTCTAGCTATTCTAATATACTAAAAGCTACTCTAATATCTTAAAGAGGGGTATCTTTATAATCGTAAGAATACCCTCAGAATAACCTCCTGACTCTATTTGAAACCTCTTAGCCATCAAAATTTTATTTTGTCCTGTTTCTCTCTTCCCCTTTTGTTCAAGAAGGCTTTCTCAATCCCATGATGCTGGGTCCTGGTTCATCCCCGGGAGTCATGTCCACTCGGCCAGGGAGATTTACTCCCCTGGGAGACATGCTCCATGTAGAGGGGAGGATAATGAGTTCACCTGCCAAGTTGGCTGAGAGAGAGAGAGGCCACATCTGAGCAACAAAAGGGGTTTTGTGGGGGTGATTCTTAGGCTTAATTACAAGTAGGCTTAGCTTTTCCTTTGTAGGAGTAAGTTTCATAGGGGTGAACCCCAAGATCAAGGGTGCAGCCTATTAAATTGGTTGTCCCCACTGCCCGTGAGACTATCAGGAATTCTCCAGGTGAGGAAGCTAAACATTTGCTCCTTTCTCCCCAGTCCCTCAAGGGGACTTTGCAAATACTCTTTTATTCTCTGTTCAAATTACTCTGGGATGTATGAGGGCATCACACGAACCTGTGCAAACCAGCAAGATCTCATTCCTTACTCAAGACTCCATGCAATTATGGTGTTTGAATAAACTGACCACACAAGTGAAATAAGACAGTGTGCCATAAAAATGACAAGTTTTGTACCAAATAAACATCTCTCCCTTTGGTTTCACATAGAAACTGAAGTTAATTAAAATACAGACCATACCATCCTTTACTCCGAATTCTGATTTCCCTTGCTCTTATCCAGATTAGCTTAATTCATATCTCTAGTTGAAGTCTGATAATGTTTTCAACTTTTTAAAACAGTTACTGTATAGGATAATGCTAACTTTCAAGGCTTTAGAGCTCTAACTCTGAGTCTCAGGTGTCAAATACCTGAAGTTCCAGGGAACAATAGGTTATACCCAAATAGTGTAGAATTTAGAAGTAACAGTCATAACATTGGAATAGATGTGACTCCAGAAGAGTTTATAATCTAGGAACTTTTACAATAGGCCTTAACCTGACAATCTGTGCTCTCAATGTCAATTCTCCGAGTTTATTAGTTAGTCCGTATGAGTGAGGCATGATAATACTTGTATTTTTGTTTCTGACATTTCATTCAACATACTGTCCCAAAGGTTCTTTCACCTAGTTGCATGCCTCATACACCCACTTATTTTTTGGGGGGATACAGTTGTAAGACTATGGTGGAGATAACAGGATATTATAAATCGATAAAAAGCACGGTTCAAAAAATATAATGATTTTGTGCAAAATGCACTAAATGCATCATATTGTTTTAAATGTGAACAAAATAAATGATTAATGTTATTATTTTTATTTCTCCTTGTACTATAAACACTTAAATAATTGTCAGCCAAAACAATACCTGACTTAACTGACTTACCTATAATGCTAAATATTCTGCGAACACACAGAGTTGAAAAATTCCATTTTGCCCTTAAATTGTCAGCAGCTTGACCAGCCAGGATCATACATAACCAACAGCCAAAATAAGGCACTGCAGACAAAAATCCATTCTGAAGGAATAAGAAGATATTGAATTAATTATGGTGCGAGGAAAAAAATAATACCACACATACAAACTCACAGCCAACAACCACTATTTCACAACAAAGGAAATATATGACAATTTGCTGTCGATTTTTATCCTGTCACAGTAAACAGGTCTGGCTTTCTAGGTTTATGGGATTCAGTTCAGTGTAATCCTAAGAACCTGTCTCAGAGGGAACGGGCGCTCACAAATAGTTCAGTCTGCTCATGGTAATCTCAACATTTACTTTGGGACTTCGGTGGGAGCTGAGGTAGCCCTGCAATTTGGGTTATGGCTTCAATGGGTGAAGATATTTTCCTTTTTAGCCTATAGATTTGCCACACTAAACAGTTTCTGTTTTCAATTTTCACTCATTTGTTTCATATTTTAATTGTAAAACAAAATACAGATACAGAAAAGCACATAAATCAAATGTATAGCTTAAATGAGTAATTCTAAGGTGAATAACATCTAGGTCAAGAAACAGAACTTTGCCAGCCACCCCAGAAAGCAAATCCATGGCTCCGGTCCATTCACAACCCCCTTTTTCTCCAAATAAGGAACCATTATCTGGTTCCTTACATAAATACTCTATGTATGTATAGTTATATTACCCAAATGTGCATCTCTAATCACATTCCTAGTTTACCCTTGATTATTTAAAAAAAATGGATATGTCTTTTGGATCTCTTTTAATCTCTAAATTTCCCCTGTACTCCTTTTCTTTTCTTAAAATTTATCTGTTAAAGAACCTAGGATGTATTTTATTTATTTTTAAAAGATCCATGCCAACTAAAACCAGAACTCAAAGAAACTTTATTAAAGCTGAAAGTACATTAAACATACATTCACCTTTTCTTTTTCTTAACAGAACCTGGGGGTCGTTACTGATAACTTATTTTCCCTCTATCTCAATCTCCAATTACCAGGCACTGTCTGTTATACTGCCTTAAAACAAAAAAAGCTTAATCATCCTGTTTCTCTCCATGACTCCTCCCCTCCATACTATTCCTAGGTCTTCCTCATCTCCTGCCTGGATATTGCAACCAACTCCTAATCCTGCCTAGATCTTCTCATTACTAATAACTTTTGCTTTCTCATTATTTTGAGTGCATGCTTCCCACTCTCATTACCACCTATCTTTCCAGTTCATCCTCTCTCTAACTGGCCCTGGTGAGTCTTCCTATCCATTGATCCTACTATCTTTTCACTCGTCCTCATCTCTCTCTCTGTTACTCTCACTCCTCTCCTTGGCCAATATCATTCCATGGTCAATCATTATACTCACACCTGTACACAGGCCCTGACTTCCTTGCTCTTTTCTCTCACTTCATCTTTCTCCCCTAGTAAAGTCATCACCATGGTTAAACCCAAGTCTTCTGTTTTCCTCTCTCCTCACAATGCTCACCTGTTGTCCAGCAGATTCATGACCAGGGGCCTCATGAGGGCCTCAGTGCTGCCAGGCAGTCAGTGTTCCTAGCTCACTAGGGACCCACTCACCTAGAAGACTATTTCACACATTATTCTTTTGCCTGAAACCCTCAACACTTTCTTCCTAGGGGTAAATCCAGGTTTTGTGGGGCCTGAAGTTTATACAATTTTGGGGACCTTCTTCAAGAAAAAGAACGAAGAATTATAAATACAAGATTAGAAAAACAAGCAAATACTTAGAATGAAAAAGGAAATCGGAACAAATCACAAATTTTATAAAACTATTAAATATTACAAATATAGGCAAATACCAGAAAAATAACATTTTTATTAACTTACTGCCTGACATAACTGATTACTTTTTTCTATGTTTTCCTGTATTTTTGATTCTCAAAGAAGTTGTGCCACATTAATCTAAAATTAAGCTATTCAGGAGAGTAATTCAAAGGCATTTAAAAATTACAGTTACACTAAGCTAAATAGTTGTGTAATCCAATTATTTTTATACTACGTACACTGCCATCACTGAATATGGGTAATTTCTCATTGGAACATCTGCATTTTTAGGCTATTTTTTCTTTTACATTGGTAACAATCCTTTTTCCCTGAAACAGGCTAGACTTTGTCAGATAGGATATATATATAAAATATGCTAAGATGTGATCCAGTACATTAGTATGTGTTAACACACAATGCCACACACACATACTTCTTGTTTGTTGTAATGCTACAGGTAAATACCCTACAAACATAGAAATTCTGATGAATTTACATCTCCTGAGTCTCACTAAAAAAAGAAAAAATGTCTAGGTTATAACTACATATGCTGCTTTATTAAGGGTATTTAAAGGAGAGAACTCATTTTGATTAGGTGTTGATGAGAATGGAATCATCCACAAACAATTTCACATGCTCAGTAATTAGAAGAACGTGCAATAGACTAGCTTCAAGCCTAGGGACAAGGATGCTTTTATTGTGATACAACTTCTGGACCTACTACATCTTTATGTCATGATGCTGGGTAGGTCTGCAAGTGGGTGCCTTCTCCAAGGCAGCTAATGTTAAATGAACTATACATGAAAGTGACTGCCAACTATACAAGCATCCCATTAACCCAAACTGTATCAGTAATGCAACTTCCCTTAGCCAGATCCCCAAAATGCTCACAGTTGTTCCTCCAATGCCATCTGATATGAAGTGAAGTGGAATGGAGGAGAAAATGGAAGGGAACGGGAAGGGTCTTAACTGACTGCATGCTACTTTGTCTATGTTTTACAAAAACACGTGATCATTTGAATAAATTACTAAGACTTATCTCAGGGCTTTACAAGGAGCCTGTGTCAGGGAGGGGGGTTTCTGAAGCTTGCGCTTCTTTAACTTCCTGGTAAGTCTCCTGCTTCTCTATCTCCCTCATGTTCCGCTGACGACCTCCTGGCTCTCTATTCCACTGAGAGAACCGAAGTCATTAGAAGAAAGAAAACCTATGTAGACCTCCTTCTCATCTATTGCCTACCTGCCTTCCCTCCTGCTACCCCAGGCTTCCACTAAGTCTGGCTCCTCCATGCCAGGACGCGAGATTTATCCTCTCATATCTACTTGAGGATGCGGATTCCTTTTCCTCTCCCTCTCCACATTATCAACTGCACATTTGCTACTGGATCATTCCCACCATACAAACACTTCCCCTAAGCAAACAAACAACAAAGAGAAAAACAACCCCACTTTTCTCAATCCCACTTTTTTTAACATGCACCACACCACTTTATTGTCCCCAGTCAGATGCCTTGAATGAGCTGTCCATAAGCACTGTCTTCAATTCCTCTCATCTTACTCTCTTTTATGTTCTACAACCAGGCTTTCATCCCCACCTAATCACTGAAACTACTCACTGATAATGTCAAGGTCACTATAATTTATGCACTGCTAAATCCTGCTGATCTTTCCTTCCTGTTTGGTACTTTTTACTCAAATGCATTTCAGGGTCTTACACCCTTCTCATCTCACTGGTCATTCTCAGTTCCTTTACTGACCTCTTATGTTGGAGTCTGGAGGACTCAGACCTTGGTCCTCTTTTCTCTACCTACACTCACTTTCTGGGTGATCTCATCTAGTCTCACAGGTTTAAATATGAACCCCTGCACTTTTATTTCCAACCCCCAGATTCATATCTAGCTGCCTAATACACAACTAACAGGCACCTCAAACCCAGTATGTCCAGAACTGAACTCCTGATTTTCCTCCTCTAACCTGCTCTACCCACAGCCTTCCCTATTCCAGGAAAACTCCTTTCTCCCTACTGCACAGTACAAAAGTTTTGGTGTCATAGTTGACTCCTCTACTTCTCTCATTTACTCATATCCAATCTGTCAGGAAATCTTGTTGGCTTTATCTTCAAAATCTAAACAAAATATGACCATTTCTCACCATCTCCACAGTTTAAGGTCTGCTTGGATTACCACAATAACTTCCTATCACATCTCCTTGCTTCTACCTTATCCCAACTACAATCTATTCTTCACACAGCAGTCAGATTCATCCTTTTAAGACAAGTCAGACCATGTCACTCCTGCTCAAAACTCTCTAAATAACTTCCCAAATCATTCAGAGTAAACTCAAAATCTTTACAGAGGACTGCCAGGCTTCACAAGATCTGGCCTCATTACTTCTTTGACCTCATCAGCTATTATTTTCCCCTTCACTTGTGCTACTCTGCCATAATGACCTCCTTTATCATGCCAGACATGCTCTCACCTTGGGATTTTGCTCGAGCTATTTTATTCTGACTAGAATGCCCTTTTCCTATACATCTGCTTGTCTAACTCGTCACTTCTTTCAAGTCTTTGCTCGAATTCCAACTTTTTAATGGGGGTCTATACTGATCAGTTGTTTTAATACTGCAACCTGGCTCCCAGCACTCCCCATCTTCTTCTTTTTTTAAAAAATACTTTTATTGAGAAATATCCACACACATACAATCTAATCATATACAATAAGTGGCTCATAATATCATCACATAGTTGTGTATTCTTCATAATTATCATTTTTAGAACATTTGTATCACTCCAGAAAGAGAAATAAGAAGAAAAAGAACTCATACATCCCATACCCCTTTACCCCTCCCTCTCATTGACCCACAGTATTTCAATCTATCCATTTTTTACCCTTCATCTCCCCCTACTACTACTATTATTATTATTATTATTTTTTTAAACTCATCTGTCCATACTTTGGATAAAAGGAACATGAGACACAAGGTTTTCACAATCACATGGTCATGCGGTAAAAGTCATATCATTATATCATCATCTTCAAGAATCAAGGCTACTGGAACACAGTTCAACAGTTTCAGGTACTTCCTTCCAGCCACTCTAATACACCATAAACTAAAAAGGGATATCTATACAATGCATAAGAATAACCTCCAGGATAACCTCTCAATTCTGTTTGAAATCTCTCAGCCATTGAAAGTTTATTTTGCTCATTTCTCTCTTTCCCCTTTGGGTCAAGAAGTCTTTCTCAAGCCCATGATCCTCTATATTTAGATGTCATATATTTCCAGCCTGTGTTCACACCTTATGATTTTTATTTCTCTCTGACGTTTATACTTTCCTCAATAAATTTTATTCTACTTAGACTACCCCATAGTGGGATCACATCAGTTGTTCTTTGTGCAGAATCCTACACATGAATAAACTGTAGCAATTAAGAAAAGCAAAATCTCTGAATTTGATCTTATCCCCTAGTGAGATAAGACTGATGATGTTTGAGAGTTACTGAACTTTTCTACTTAAAGTTCTAGCGTTAACATCGCATCTCCCACCCATTTCCTGCCAACAGAGTTTAATGCATGCATAAATGGTGCAGGGTTTCTGTTTGGGGTGAAGGGGAAATTTTGGTCATAGATGGTAGTGATGGTAGCACAACAATCTGAACGTAATTAATGACACTGAATTGTATGGTTAAGATGTGAAATTTTGTTGTATATATGTTACCATAATTATAAAAAAGAGAGACAAGGGGGTGCAGGGGTAGTTCTCACCTGCCATGCAGGAGACCCAGGTTTGAGTCCCAGCACATGCACTTCCCAAAACAAAACAAGCAAGCAAACAAATCAGAAACCAACCAAACAAAAATTCAACGAATGGTGCTGCAACAAGGGGATACCACATGGAAAAAGAATGAAATGTGACCCCTGCCATACAGCATACAAAAAATAAAGAAAGAAAGAAAGAAAGACTAAAGAGACAATGACAAATGCAATTCATGATTCTGGACTAGATCTAGTAAGGAGGAGAAAATGCCCAAAAGGACATCATTGGAACAATTAAAAACAAAAACAAAAACTGGAATATGGACTGTATGTGTTATATCAATGCTAAATTTTTTCAACTTCACAGCTGTACTTAAGATGGTTATATGAGTGCCTTGTCCTCAGGAAATGTGCATGGAAGTATATACAACCTACTCTCAAATGTCTGGAACACAGAAAGAATGATAAAACAAATGTAGCAAAATGTTAATAGTTGGTAAATATGGGTATCTGGGTAGAGCTGTACACTGGAGTTCTACGTACTGTTTTCGCATTATTTCGGCAACTTTCCTGTAAATCTGAAATTATTTCACAATAATAAGTTAAAACAAAAACAAAAAACCTAAAGCTACTGAAAAAAAAAAACCCTCAACATTTATATATTTCATGGACATCTTCCACAGCTGTTTAGCTTTCTGCTCAAGAATATACCTTGTATTCATCTATTTCAAAATTTGATTCCAAAATAGGGTAATAGCAAGCTGATAATTATTGATCAAGAGCTTTAAAATTTATAATTAATGAGATTATAATTTTAAATACAATGTTTCTCAAAGTAAACTTTCTTTTGCCTCTTTATTTTGAACAAAGGCCATTTTATGAACATACTAAATTGATGTTCAAGCAAAAAATACCCATTTTAAAAACAGACTTCTATATAACCATAGAACTTTTAAAAAACTATTCACATTTCATTTAATTTTGGTTCAGAAAAATGCTTTCTTTGTATGAAAATGCAGCTAAAACATTCTTGTTTTAAAAGTCTTTCATTATAGAACTTTAAAAAAGCAACCAATGAAAAACAGATTTTTCATTAAGTTAAGTAAGTGTACAATTACCGGCTACCAACTGATATTACTTCTTCCATATTCTCCCAATAAAAATCTCAAAACTGAAGCATCAGTAGAATAATCTTTAAATACACATTATAAGTAAAATGAGAGGTTTTGTTCCTATGATTTTGAGAATCTGTTGTTCTTTATCCTGCCACAGGTCTCAATTTTACTTCAAACCATAATTACCATATTAACTCCACTATGCACAGCTGCATGCAATTCATCACTACAATAACAGAGTACAGTCTGGCTCTTTTTTTTTTTTTTGGCTTTTCAAAAGGGGAATTTAATAAGTTGCTCGTTTACAGTTCTAAGGCTGAGAAAATGTCCCAATTAAAACAAGTCTATAGAAATGTCTAATCAAAGGCATCCAGGGAAAGATACCTTGGTTCAAGAAGGCCGATGAAGTTCAGGGTTTCTCTCTCAAGTGAGAAGGCACATGGCAAACACAGTCAGGGCTTCTCTCTCGGCTGGACAGGCACATGGCGAATATGGTGTCATCTGCTAGCTTGGTCTCCTGGCTTCCTGTTTCATGAAGCTCCCCAGGAGGCGTTTTCCTTCTTCATCTCCAAAGGTTGCTGGCTGGTGGACTCTCTGCTTCATGGTGCTGCAGCATTTTCTGCTCTCTCTCTGAGTCTCTGAATCTCCAAAATGTTTCCTCTTTTATAGGACTTCAGAAACTAATCAAGACCCACTCAAATGGGTGGAGACATGTCATCCCCTAATCCAGTTTAACAACCATTCTTAACTAAATCACATCAACCAGGGAGATGATCTCATTACAGTTTCAAATATACAGTATTGAATAGGGATTATTCTACCTTTAAGAAATGAGACTTATATTAAAACATGGCTTTTCTTAGGGGGCATACTTCCTTTCAAACCAGCACATTCCACCCTCTGGCCCCTTGGTTCAAGAAGGCCGATGAAGTTCAGGGTTTCTCTCTCAAGTGAGAAGGCACATGGCGAACACAGTCAGGGCTTCTCTCTCGGCTGGACAGGCACATGGCGAATACGGTGTCATCTGCTAGCTTGGTCTCCTGGCTTCCTGTTTTATGAAGCTCCCCGGGAGGCGTTTTCCTTCTTCATCTCCAAAGGTCGCTGGCTGGTGGACTCTCTGCTTCATGGTGCTGCAGCATTCTCTGCTCTCTCTGAGTCTCCAGTCTGGCTCTTTTTAAAAGAGAAATTAGGAAAAACAAGACTGCTCCCGACAAATCTATTCCATGCTATTATCCAAGCCTATAGTTTCACTTCAGCTTCTGTCAATGCAATTTGTGGATATATTTCCATATAACTGTGTTACACAAGTAGACAGAGGAGTATTTCACAGCTTAGCTCTGCTGGATGAAGTTGAAAGTTTGGCCCATAGAGGCGATGTTTTCAAAATGCTTTGCAAGATAGGTGACTGAAGATTCACTTTTTCAGTCTTTAAAGCCGGTAAATCCATGCAGACAATGCAGTTAATCTTAAGAACAACACACCTTTTGCTATTCTTTACATTTACCACCAGGTGCTGCTTTCTTACTAGGTCTATTTTACATTCACCACCCTGGCTCCTGCCTATTGGAAGGTCACAAGGTTGTACACCTACATTTTTCTCTAAGAGCTTTCTAGTTTTAGCACTCACATTTAGGTCTATGATCCATCTTTCATTCTGAAGGCAAAAACACCACCAATTTTCTTCACAACCCATATCTCTTTCGTTTTAAGCTTTTTCTCAATCACTTTAAAGACAAGATTTGCCTTAAATCCATCAATGTAGAGATGACAGGAACAGCCTTAATATGATAAGTTCTAAAGGACTGGCAGTTTCAGGAAGGCTGATTTTATACAGAGTTAAAACTACAGGTCCCCTGAAGCCTAAATAACGCTACAGAGCAACATCTGTACAAAAAGCTTGCCTCTCCCAGCCTCCTCTCTCAGCAGTCCCACTACCATTCCTTTTATTTTATTTTTTTTACTTTTTTATTGTATAGTATAACATATATACAAAGCCCAGAGTCTGTCATGGGCTACCAAATGATCCTCTCAGATTTTCCCTTCTAGCTGCTCCAGAATATAGGAAGCTAGAAGGCTTAAATATTTTTTATCATCACAATCGACTTTTTTTCCTTCTATTTTTGTGAAAAACAATATATATACAAAAAAGCAGTAAATTTCAAAGCTCAGCACCACAATTAGTTGTAGAACATATTTGAGACTTTGACATGGGTTACAATTTTACAAGTTTAGGTTTTTACTTCTAGCTGCTCTAAAGTACTGGAGACTAAAAGAGAGATCAATTTAATGATTCAGCATTCACATTCATTTGTAAAATCCTATCTTCTCTGCATAACCACTATCACTTTTGATCTTTCCATTCCTCTTTTTAGGGGTGTTTAGGCTATGACCTTTCTCACTTTTTCCTGTTGAAACGAACTTTCACTAACATGGGGTAGGGAGATGGAACTGTCTGATGTTCTGGAGAGGCTGAGCCCTATAGGTTTCAGGACTTATCTGGTCCAGGGATCCATCTGGAGGTTGTAGATTACTGGAAAGTTACTCTAGTGCACAGAACCCTTGTGGAATCTTACATATTGCCCTAGGTGTTCTTTAGGATTGGCTGGTATGGTCCTAGTTGGGGTTTGGCAGGTTATAATAGGTAGCAAGGTCTAACTGAAGCTTGTATAAGAGCAACCTCCAGAGTAGCCTCTCGACTCTACTGAACTCGCTTTGCCACTGATATTTTATTAATTACACTTCTTTTCCCCCTTTTGGTCAGGATGGAATTGCTGATCCCACGGTGACAGGTCTGGATTCATGCCTGGGAGTCCTCTCCTACGTAGCCAGGGAGACTTTCACCCCTGATGTCATGTTCCATGAAGGGGGGAGGCCAATGATTTCACTTGCAGAGTTGGGCTTAGAGAGATTGAGGCCACATCTGAGCAACAACAGGGGTCCTCCAGAATTAACTCTCAGGCATGCCTATAGGTAAATCTAAGCTTCTCTGCTACTTACATCAGCTTCACAAGAGTAAGCCTCAGGATCAAGGGCATGGCCTGTTGATTTGGGTGTCCCTAAAGTTTAACACAATATCAGGGGATTCCCTGATGGTAAGACTTAATTGTTTCATATTCTTTCTCCCATCCCTCAAGGGACTTTGCCAATACCTATTCATTACCTGCTTAATATACTCTAGGATGTATTCAGGTATTACATTAATCTATACAGGATTAAAGGACCTCTTTCTTATTCTGTGCTTCCTGTGTTTCAATTGTTCAAATGAGCTACACAGATCAGCTAGATTACGTGCTGCAGAAAATTTCAGTTCCAGACCAAATAAGCCTTTCTTTCATTGGTCTCAAAGAGTATGTGTGGTTCTAAAATATAGACACTGTCTTCCTTACCCCCGTGTTCTGAATTACTTTAGCCCCACCCTGATCGGCTTTGTTCCTATTTCTCAGTACTCCCAACACCACCCCTCTTAGAAGTGAATACTGGTACTGCTTTGAATATGTGACTGGATATTCTGGCATATTTCTAGGGGCCAGTAAGATCTTTAAGTTAAAGGTGATACTGGCTAAATGATATATTGAATCAAGTTTTAACACAGTGAGAAAAGAAGGAATAACAGGGGAGGTCAAAAAGAGAAGTCTCTAAAATTTAATACATCAGAGTAAAATGGAAGATATGAAATAACTCTAAATTTCATATACATAAAACAAATTCTGTGTGTGGTTTTTAAAGTACATACCCTATAGAAGAAAAGAAGCAAACGATTATTTTTCTTACCTCTTGAACATTGAACCTTAGGATCTCCTTCATATAAGTAGGCAATAATGTCAACAAAGTATAGAAAGTCCAGTTGTAAGAAAAATGTGCAACTACAATAGCCCAAAGTGGCAGTGATTTCAAAATTGGTTTCCATGGCACTGATTTCTGGGAAGAAAGCTGAAGAAAACAGGCATAATTATAATAAGACACAGCTGCGTTTATGCTTAGCTCTGCACTTTAGCACCTACAATTTAATCTGGAACACATACAGAATATTAGCCTTATCTAGTAAATTCCAGATTTTTAAACCACCTCATTTGAAACATCAAACAGTAAAAAAACAAAAACCATAAAAAGTATTGGCTTTTTCTTAGCACAATAACTGAAATGGCCTTGTAACTGGAACCCTGGTTTGTCCTGTTCAGATCCTCTCTCTACACGACTGTCACCATAAACTATCTAAAAAGCAAACTTGATTCCATCACTTTAAGCATACAAGTTCTTCATGGCATCCCAGTGCCTGTGGGATAAAGCCCAAGTTCTTTAATGAGATGTATGGGACCCTCCAAGATGTGACTCCTGCCAACTTCTGATATCTCCTGCTGCTCTTTTCCTTTGCCTCTTACATGTCCGCATACCTGACTGCTGAACTACTGGCAGAGAATATTCACCTGCTCCTGCGCCTTTGCTCACACCATATTATTGGCCTAGAATGCCTGCACGCCTCTTAACTGCCTAATTTGCCTTGTTAAATCCGACTTCCCTTTGAAGGCCGTGCACATGCGGCTTTCACCAGGAAGCTGCTGTCGGCTGGCCTGGCCTGGCTCTAACAGGGAGGCGGTGTGTGCATCTGCTGAACCTAGGCGAAGCCACTCAGTGACCAGGATGGAGAAGGACAAAAGTAAGACCACTCCATAATCACATCTGAGCACAGATGAAAAAAGAACACTGTAAGCCACAAAAGGGAATAAGTACCTTCCTCTCTCCTGGCTAATATGAGTAACTGCTGCTGCTTTATCAATTACTGCGTTAACACACCAACTATGTAAAAATTAGAATACTCAATCACAGAATTGCTACTACTTTCTGATGGCACAGAATCCAGAATAAAATATTAGTTCTTTAAGTCCTCCCTAAAGTTACCTAATGCAAGTCTAAATCATAAGAAGCCCTTCCCAACTTTCATACTGAGATGCCCCATGGTTCTTTGTGGTGTTGTGTTCGTCGTTGCACCCAGCCAAGCACCTCAACTCTTTTGACCACAGGTATATTTCTCATGCTATCTGGCTGGAGAGCACTGACACCAGTGACCTATCTTTCCAGGCTACCTTATGACCCCAGCCTTCTCTGTTCCCAAGATGCATTGTATATCTTACAGCACTGTATCATGCAGACAATACTATATTTAAATTCTGTTCATACATGTCTGTCTCGCTTTGGAGACCACAAGTCCCACAGACACTATGGCTTGTTTTCCCTCACTCATTTTTCAAGCCGTAGTATCTGACAAAGAACATACAACATAGTAAGTTCTCAAGGAAAAAATGTTTTCTTTGAGGAATGAATGAAGTACAACAGATGCTGCACAACCAAGAAGCAAAGATGGAACTCCACGAAACACATCATTTTTATGTGGCATTTCCGACTACAACATCATCTGGTTTGAGAACGCAGACCAGAGTTCTATGAAACCGAGTCCTCCTAACTCTTCTAGTTCCTGAATATTCCATTTTCTGAAGCATATGGAAAAACAAATTTACGTAGGTTTGGATATTGGACAGATTATGACACATATCAAGATAGAGAAACTTCTTAAAAAGTTAAATTGGAAATTTTCATGTTTATAAAAATAATTATAAAACTGAATATTTGAAGAAGCCAGCAATCAATGGCACACTACATTCTCTTAATCTCTTTTGTTACGGGGAAAAAGTGGATGTTTCTTTTGATTAACATCTTGGAGCATGCTAAACTCCCAAAACAAAATAATTTTCTTTATTACATTGCTAATTTCTTGTGTTTCTAAGTTTTTGCTAACCTTTGGCAAAGACAAAGAAATGCCTTATCTCTCAAAGTTTAGCAGCTTGTAAGGACATTTGTAGCAAGATTAAAAAAGATTAACAAGTGAATATGAGTACTGAATCATTGCACTGATATTTCTTTTAACTCCCAGTACCTTAGAGCAGCTGGAAATAAAAACCTAAAATTGTGGAATTGTGACCCATACCAAACTCTGAAATCTGTTTTACAGCTAATTGTTGCAATGTACTTTGAAATTTATTGCTGTTTTGTATATATACTATTTTTCATAAAAAAGAAAAAAGTTTAAGAAAAGGTATGCTAATCAATAAATCTGTAATTGCTTCATGGTTATATTATATATAAAAATTTGAAATCTCTATCATGGCAACTAAATTGGTGAGGCACATTTTACAAGACATATTTTATGTTCTTAAACTAACAAATTGACACTAAAGACATTAAGAATTCTAAAAATAGACTGCATACATTTTCATTTTTCTTAATGATTTTACTCTGCTCAAAAGGCAAGTATTTTGTATCCATGGCTTGACAATTCACCATTTAGACTTATGATAGATTTTTTTTCTGATTTCCTACTGCACTCGATTTAAGTGATACAAATCCAATTTTAATAAGACATACTTTTTTTTAACATGATCTATGCTACAGGAGCAAACAGTTATGTCATATATTCTTATGTTGTATCATAATAAAAGTGCTGTCCTCTTTATTAAACCACATTCACTTAAAATATAGATAAAACACTCCAGTAGGTTTTTTTTTTTTTTAAAACAAGGGCAGGCACCGGGAAACGAATCTGGGTCTCCAGCATGGCAGGTGAGAACTCTGCCACTGAGCCACCGCTGCCTGCCCTCTAGTTGTTTTTTTAACAACTAACATTTAGATTATAGCTATGAGACTTCTTTCATAAATAACACATTGTATTCCCTACTAATTAAGAAGAAAAAAACAATTAAGACTCACTTGGTAATCTATACTCTAAAAGGTTTAAAATGACTTCAAAAAGTAATTTTTCTTACTTTTAACATAGAAATTAGAATTTCTTAGACTAAACAAATCAATACTTTGTACATATATTTCATTAGCCTGTTTTACTGAGGACATGCACAATAGAAATATTTATATTAATATAAATAATTATGATATAAGAATGAGAAAAAAATAAGAAAACTATTTTAAAAACATGCTTAAGTCCATACCTGATTTTTTTTTAATTGTGAAATGTAACATATTTACAAAAAAGCGATAAATTTCAAAGTACATTTTAACAAGTCACTTTAGAACAAATTTCGAAGTATGGAATGGCTTACAATCCCACCACTTCAGGTGTTTCCTTCTAGCTCCTCTAAGACACTGGAGACTAAAGAGAAATACAATATAATGATCCAGTAGTCATACTCATTTATTAAAATCCTATCTTCTCTGATATAACTTTCCTTCTCCACTGATCCTTCTCTCACTCTTCGGGGATATTTGGGCAATGGCCATGTTAACTTCTTTATGTTGAAAAGAGATGTTGACATTATGGGGTGGGGGGATGCAACTGGTGATGCTCTTGAAGAGACTGGTAGCTCTGAGTTTCAGGATTTATCTAGTATGGAAACCATCTGGAGATTTTAGGTTTCTGAAAAATAAACTTAGTGAATGAAACGTTTTATAGAGTCTTAGATAGAGCCCTGGGTATTCTTTAGGGATTACAGGAATACTGTTGGTTGGGCCTTGGCATACCATGGCAATGAGCAATATCTAGCTGAAGCTTGCGCACTCCAGAAGAGCCTTATGCTATTTGAAATCTCTTAGCCACTGAAACCTTATTTTGTTACATTTCTTTTCTGCCTTTTGGCCAGGCAGGCATTATTAATCCCATGGTGCCAGGGCCAGGCTTATTCTTAGGAGCTTTACACCCGGGGAGCTTTACAACCCTGGACATCAAGTCACATCTAGGAGGCGGGGAGGGTAATGATTTTACCTCCTTCAAAATATAAAGAAAATATTTATATAAAATATTTATATTGAGATAAAATTATTATATATATTATAATGAAAATTGAGAAATTTTCATGAACATACATGCCATATATGGTATACAATTAATGGCTCACAGTATCATCCCATAGTTGCCAGGGAGATTTACACCCCTGAACATCAAGTTCCATGTAGGGGTGAGGAGGGTAATGATTTTACTTGCAGAGTTGGGCTTAGAGAAAAAAGAGGTCACATCTGTGCAACAAAAGAGGTTCTCTAGAAGTAACTCTCAGGAATGATTATAGGTAGGCTTAGCTTTTCCGTTAAGTTTCATAAAAGCAAGTCTCAAGATCAAACGCTTGGCCTATTAAGTAGGGAGTCCCTAATGTTTGAGAGAGTATCAGGGGATTTCCCAGGTGAGAAATTTTCACGCACATACATGTCATACATAGTATACTATCAATGGCTCACAGTATCACCCCATAGTTGTGTATTCATCACTGTGTTGTTTTCTAGAACATTTGTATCATTCCAGAAAAAGAGATAAAAAGAAAAAAAAAAAACTCCTACATACCATATACCCCACTTCTCCCTCTCATTGACCACTAGTATTTCCATCTACCCAATTTATTTTACCCTTTATTCCACCTATTATTTATTTATTTATTATCCATTTTTTAAAATTTGTCTGTCCACACCTTGGATAAAAGGAGTATCAGACACAAGACTTCCACAATCACAGAGTCACACTGTAAAATTTATATCTTTATATAATCATCTTCAAGAATCAAGGCTACTGGAACACAACTCAACAGTTTCAGATACTTCACTCCAGCCACTCCAATACATCATCAACTAAAAAGGGATTTTTATATAATACATAAGAATAACCTCCAGGATAACCTCTTGACTCTGTTTGAAATCTCTCAGCCACTGAAACTTTATCTTGCTCATTTCTCTTTTCCCCCTGTTGGTCACGAAGACTTTCTCAATTCCATGATGCCGGATGCCAGCTCATCCAGGGATTTCTGTTCCACATTAACAGGGACATTTACACCCCTGGGAGTCATGTCCCATGGGTGGGGGGAGGCAGTGAGTTCACCTGCCAAGTTGCCTTAGATAGAGAGGCCACATCTGAGCAACAAAAGAGGTCCTCAGGGGGTGACTCTTAGGCCTAATTTTAAGTAGGCTTAGCCTATCCTTTGCAGGAGTAAGTTTCATAGGGCAAACCCCAGGATCGAGGGTTCAGCCTATTGATTTGGTTGTCCCTACTGTTTATGAGAATATCAGAAATTCTCCAAATGCAGAAATTGAATATTTCCTCCTTTTCCCCAGCCCCCCAAAAGGGGACTTCTTTGCCAATCCTTTTAAACTATCTTTCAACATACTCTGGAATGTATATGGGCATTACATTAAGCTATACAGAATTGCAAGACCTCATTCCCAATTCTAGGTTCCATGTGTTTAGGTTGTTTAACTTAAGTGACCAGGCAGATTAAGTTAGATTGTGTGCTACAGAAAATTTAGATTTTAAGACAAATAAACTTCTCTTCTTTTTGCCTCATACAGAAGGTGAAGTTCTAAAATACAGACAATATCATTCTTTATCCTGTATTCTGATTTAACTTAGTCCCAACCAGACTGGCTTCGTTCTTATCTCTAATTGAAGTCTGATTTGTTTTTCGGCTTCTTTAACAGCTACTATATGTAGGAATGCTGACTTTGAGAGCTGGAGACCTCCAATTCCGAGTCTTAGGTGTCACACAGGTACTCAGTGTTACAGGAAAATAACAGGTTATACACATATAGAACAGCATTTCAGAATTTAGAAATAACACTTACAGCGCCCATACCTGATTTTGCAATGATGAAAGAATGTATTCCTTTTCAGAATGGGAGATTGTCTTGTGAATTTCTGGTGTATCACCAACTAACCAGATCCATAAAATAAACCAAAATATTCCAACTAAACCTTAAAATAGAAAAATAGTATTAAATAAACTTAGAATATACCAACAGCCATTTTTCATCTTGAAATATTATATAGCTACAAACAATGTAAAAACAGTTTCAGTTTAGATTTTATTTCAAGTTTCTCTCAATCTGATAGGTAAGCTAGGATTACATTGTAGTTGGTGTCAGAAGTTATTGCATCTGCCAATGAGACTGAGAAATGAAAATCTGTGAGAAAAGAAAACTACCACTGAGGGCTTTACTTGAGAAGAAATACTTTCAAAATATACATTTTTATAATATCTAAGATAGTAATTTCTGATGGTAGATATGCTTCATTTAAATTCAGGATTTGACAGTAGCATATATGGAGAAATATTACAAAACTCTCTAGATTATTTTAACTATAACAACTTGGAAAACAGTCAAAGTGTTTTAGAACTTTGTTTTTAGCAGATGATTACTTCAGTGAGTTGGAATACGGTTTTAACCAATTAGAATATTATCATATTTGAAATTTATTAATTATAATTTAGGTTAAATTTTGGAATAAACTTACCAAAAAGATAGAAGACATAAGTCCAATTCATATAGAAGCAAATTATTCCAGAAAGAGGAAGAGAAATTACTGTCCCAAGCTGTGCTCCTGAAAACAATAAAAAAGACTTTACGAATTTTGAGAGAGATAAACAAAGAAGGGACAGTTCTACTACTTAAAGAAGATGGGTAACAGATGATGAAGAGGAAGAACTACTCAAATCTCATAGGAGCTGAGTTAGTTACCATGTAAATACAATCAATCCATTTTCTTAAGGATCATTTACTGGAAAATCCATAATATGTAAAATGTATACCTTAATATGTTATTATATTCATTTTACCTAGTAGCTATTGATGAATAAGTAGGTAGCAATCAATTTAAGATCCATATAATAGGAGCTAGCAAATGCTACATGTGTCAGAAATTCAGGTGTCTTGGCAAAGGTTTAATGATGATCTCAAGGCTGATAAACACAATCTACCATAGCATACCCAGGGAAATAAAAATTAATTTTAAAATCTAATTTGCCAAAAAACATTGCAAATTTTTTAATATAAATACTTAATAAAATACATTTAATCACCAATGCAAGATTTTTAAATGGGTGTAATAGGAGCTAGAATAATGAACCAGAAATTGCTTCTTTGCTCAAGTTTCAGTCTTATGGAAAAAATAAATATGAATTAATAATTATTACATCTTAGAAAGTAAGTGTCACAGAGCAATATGGAAACAGTTACTTTTGATTTCTGGAGTCCAGGAAAAGATTTAATAAGTGGCATCTGAACTGAAAGGAAGGGTAAAATGAAGTAGAAATGAAGTAAGAAAGAAGGTACAGTGGCAGAACTAACAAGATGAACAGAACTAACAAGATGAACAATAGGAAAATACAGAGTGGTTTGGGAACTTCATTTGGGTGAAAGAAAGGAATAGACGATAAGGCTGGAAAAATAGCTTGAATGGTTATTGAGAAGCAACCCTGTGGCAGGAACTAGGGTCAAAAGTAATGAAATGAGGTGTACCAGGCCAAAGGTAGTGAAATGAAGTGGTGAAAACTGTAAAGAATTTCACCTTAGTTCAAGGAGTTTGGATTTTATTCAACAGATAAAGGGAAATTGATATTATCCATTCTTGAATTTATAATCAGATTTCTTGTGTCAATCTCCACATAGCTACAAGAATGATCTTCTTAAAATGTAAATTAGATCACGTCTCTCCCTTGATAATTCCCCATTATATTCTGAAAAAACAAACAAACATACAAAACCAACAAAAAAGTCTACATTCCTTCCAGAGGCCTGGAAAGCTAGATTATGATCTGGCTCTTGCCTATTTCTCTAACCTCATCTTATGCCATTATCTCATTTTTCTCTATGTTCTAGCCACCCACATTGGTTTTTCATTTCTTTGAACCCCGAAGTTATTTTCTGCCTGAAAGCCTTTATACTTGTTGTTCTAGATGGCTGGAATGCTCTTCTTTCTGCTCTTTGCGTGGCTGGTTCTTCCTTAGTCTTAAGATTTCCTATTAGAAGTCACTGCACAGAAGCTTTTCTGTGGTTTCTTTTAGATATTATTGTATCTAAAAACAATCAGGTTGGGGGTGGGCCACGGTGACTCAGCAGGTAGAGTTCTTGCCTGCCATGCCAGAGACCTGGGTTCGATTCCCAGTGTCTGCCCATGCAATAAAAAAAAAATACTACTAATAAAATAAAAGCAGTCAGGTTGAGAATTATTCACTCAATCAATGGAAGAAAGGCCAGAATTCTAGTGTATTCTGGTAAAATTATAATTTGCATATAAAGTTTATGCTGTCTCACCTACAGATCAAAACGATGGCACATCAATGTGCAAAAAAATAGATTTATTTATATATATAAACATATATGATGAGGGGTTGAAAGTCATGCTATATTCATTAGAAGATCAAATTAGAAATCATAACTTAAGGACACATGCTCAATTTTCTTGCTATTGGATTTATTGTTCTTAAACAGTATTTCTGCATAGCTTGAAATACTAGTGGTCAATGAGAGGGAGGGGTAAGGGGTATGGTATGGATGAATTTTTTCTTTTTTCTTTTTATGTCTTTTTGTGGAGTGAGTGATACAAATGTTCTAAAAATGATCATGATGAGTACACAACTATGTTATGATATTGGGAGCCACTGATTGTACACCATGTATGGAATGTATGTGTGTGAAGATCTGTCAATAAAAATATTAAAAAAGCAACAGAATTCTCTATACCAGTATCTGAAAAGGTAACAATCTTTGAAATAAAAGATGGCAGATGGAGAAAAACATCAGTTGTTATTGCTCTAGGGTGTTGTACCAAAGAGAAAAATTAGTAATAAAATTGTATTCCCAAACTTCATTTTTCCTCAGAGGAGGTATTTAACATTGCATGATTCTGGCATGCAGGCATTTTGCATATCACAACAAATTGTAACAAAAACTTTTATAAGAATATTTATCTCACCTGCATATGAAATGCTAAGAAGCTTGCTTCTTTCAAGAGGGGGAGCCCAAGAAGACCACATGGCATGCATGGCTGGAAATGTGACACCCTGAGAAAGGGAAAAGGATGATTTCTGATGAAATATAAGGTAGTTTTGCTCATGTTTCAATTCAGTCACATATTTTGTTGCAAATTTGCTGCTCAGGAAGTTGTCTGGGTAAGAATCAAACCAAGACCAAGTTTCATGAAGCGAGATGTCTTCACAGTGTTAAGTATTTTAAAAACTTGAACAAAGATTCATGGATTCTGTTAACTGCTATGAGGATTAATGTAATGGTTATAATTAATCTAAAAGAAAGTACTGAATAATGATATAAAGGAATCATTTGCAAGGATAATTTAATTTACTAATTTATTAATGGACTGAATAAAATGGAAATGTCATCTATTCAAAACTTTAAAATACTGAGTTAATACTTTGGAATACTGAAATAAATTTCAAAGTTACCTTAATTAATTGAAAAAATGGCATTTCAAAAAAAGGATGCATTCAATTAGAGTGTATATAGCCTATTCTCCGCTCTCCGACCCCCCAATAACTAATCTAGTAAATGCCAATCAGTGCTATGGAGAGGCAAGGGAACAACAGAGGCAAGGGGGCTCTGCGTGGATGAGGAGACAGCACAGGAGAGTGGGAGGGAATAGATAGGTTCCATTAGATTCAAAGCAGCATATTCCCAACTCTCCTTGGCCTCTCGCTAGCTGTAACCTCAGGAAGATTACTTAACCTCCTTAATTTCGGCTCCTTCATCTGTAAAACAGAGATAATACCCTCTGTCTTGCAAGGTTATTTTAAAAATAAATGGTTAACTACTGCAATTATTAATGGAGAGAAGAACAAACACTTCAGTACTTTGCACTTTTTGCTGATTATTTCAGGGACAAACAGGGAAGAAACACGAATAGAAAGAGAAGATGATTTAGGCAGCAAATCGCTAAGAACCTTTATCATGGAGCATCCACAGGGTGGGTCTTTATAGAATAAAATTTAAGAAGTTTGGAAATATCCTCAGAAATCATGTTGTCAAAAATTTTATTATAAACTCTCAGGGCCCTTGAAGACAACAGGCTGAGTGAAATAAGCCATACACAAAAAGACAAATCCTGTCTGATTTTGCTTATATGAAACACTCAGAAGAAGCAAATTTTGTAGAGACAGATAGTAGATTACAGATTTCCAGGGTCTGGGGGGTTAGGAAAGGGGGAGTTATTGCTTAATAGGTACTGAGTTTCTGTTTGATAAGATGAAAAAGTTGGGGTAATGAATGTTGGTGATATTAACACAATATTGTGACTGTAATTAACATCACTAAATTGTACCAGAGCATGGTTAAAATGGGAAAATTTGAGTTGTATATATGTTACTACCATAAAAGTTAAAAACCAAACAAACCTAGGGACAATGTAGTTGTATTTATGGTGAATCAGATGCTAGGGATGAAAGATGCTGGCCTAAGGTTATAGATGAGTCAGTGTCCATGTGATATACTGTAGGGGTGGAGAAAAACAGAAAGAATCTAAGAATAAACATAAATTCCATTTAGCAATAAAATGTCATCTGAGATAGCAATAGAGGGGTAAGAAATATGCTATAATGCTAAATTAGTGGTATAAATGGACATGAAACTAAAATATCTTCAGCAAGAATATTCAATACTTGGGTAACAGAAAATATAGTGCAATTAAGTACCTTTTACTTAGGCAAGGAGAAGAGGAACTGGTGCTGGAGGGATAATTATCTTGTAATCAGGAAGGGTTTATTTAATAGGCCTCTATTTGATAAGGACAAAGTGTGAACATTCATATGAATATTAGTTTAAATTTAAAAAGTACTTAACAATTTTCAAAGCACTCTAGCAATCATTATCACATCTGAGTCTTACAATTATCTTGTGATCAAAGATAGGCAGGTATTGTTATTTCAATTTTTAATTTTTAAGACAGTGGAACTGAGATTAAGTCATTACAATTTAAAGCTTTACTTTGCATTTCCTCACTCCAGCCTAGTGTCCCTTCCAACACGGTATGATGCAACACTACCAAAAATGACCTTCACACTGTCCACTAGACCCAGAGGTCACTGTCGTGCTTGGGTTAAAAACATGCTGAGAGAGCAAAATACACCTCAGCCCAGGTTTCACAGGTAGAAGTTCAAAGTTAGACAGGGAAAGAGATCACATTTAAAGATGGAAGATTATGAGTTGTAAAATGAAACACAGAAGCGAAGAAAAGATAAGGAATTCAAAATTTAAAAACAATAAAAATCTTTGGAGGGCAGAAAAAAGAGGTGAAAATTTATAGCCATGCTAAAATCAGTAGAAAGGCCAGAACTAAAGAAAGACAGATATATAAAATCATAAATTAATTTGTTTTTAAGTTAGGAGACCAGAAAAAGAAAAGAATAAATGATAAAGAGGAAGTTTGATGAATAACAACAAAATGAAAAGTAAATCAAAGCAATTTGATAGTCTAGTGTGTAAAACATGTTTTAGATCTGGGCAATCAATGATAGAACAGATAAACTGTGGCAAAAGTAGAAGACGTAAGGAGGCCCCATTCTAATTGTTTTAATAGTGGCTTAATTTCTCTATTTCTGAAATGTGAGCTATTAAGTCTTGACTGGAAAATGTTTTTACTACTCTTTGAGTTAAGTTTCCAATTTTGGGGTGCTCCCACTTGTGACCTTTTACAACAAATAAACCTACTCAGGTTCTTTTCTAGCTAACCCTTTCTTTAACTAAAAAAATAAAACCTGGTTATCTTCTAATGTTAGTTTTTCGTTCATATTCATATCAAAGAATGGTATCTTTAAGAAAAAAGAGAAAAAGTAAAACAAAAAGAAAAAAATTACCTCTCCAAGTCCTTCTAGTGCTCTGACTGCAATGAGAAATCCAACTCCTAAATCTGCTGCAATGGGGGTGAACAGAGTGAAGACAGTGGTACAGAGGATCCCATATCCTAGCAGCAGTTTCCCCCCTACTTTGCTGGCAATATATCCTCCAGGAATCTGTGTGATGATGTAGCCATAGAAAAAGGAACCAAGAACCCATCCTTGAGTTTCAGCATCCCATTGGTACTTTTTACCCTGTAAAGAGTAGGAAGAAATAAACTATTACTCAAGACCTCAACTTAACAGCTCCTGTCTTTCATTAGTATGTGAGTACATATAAATGCAATTATGAACCACTATTTTAGACTGAAGAACATGCATACTTTCTAGGTGATAGGCCAGTTACCAGAATATAGGCACACAATTTCAGGAAGTGAATGGAAAAGGACTGAAGGTCATAAACCTCAAGAAATTTGCTATTTTGTAAAATGACGCTACAGGATGAATTGTTGAAGCTTTGTAATAACCGTAGCCAAGAAGTCTCAGAAAAGAGCCACAGGCTTAATCCAGAAAGCTATTTAACAGGCTAGCAAAGTGGCTTTGGCGTCAGACAGGACTGGGTTCCAGACTAGCCCCCGCCACTTGCTGGATGTATGCTCTGAGAAGATTAAGTTAAAAAGGAACATAAAATCAGGTCTAATACACAGTGAGTCTTCACTTTGTTGGCTATTATGTGGATAAATATAGATTATCACTATCTTGCCATTTTAGACCAAGTATCTGAACAGGCATATGAACAACATAAAAGAGCAAGAATTTAAATCAAGTCGAAAAGTCCACAGAAGCACATGGTAAGGCAAAAAAGAAAATTTAGTGACTGATTTGAATATCTGAAACCTTTAATACAAGTACCTGTATAACTGAACCAATGTGTCAAGAACCACTGCAGGATTTCTTTCCACTGTCCATATAAGGCAGATGAAGATATGTTGTTAATCAACAAAAGGACTTGCCAAAGGAAAAGATACAAAGAAAATTCCTAATTATCTTTAGAGTACTAATGTGCACTTTCTTTGTGGAATTTTAGGACCTCTTGAACTGTGTAAAGCAACACAAGTTGTAGGCTGAAGTGGTGAAAGTGGGGGTTCTCAAACATGTTATTCAACATTATTCAAGTCAAATATAAAGATTTTTGATAAGTCACTATTTTGTCTATGCTTGTTTAGGGAGAAACCCTCTGTTTGCTCCTGCTTGTTAATGCAGAGGAGACTCAATCAAGTGTGATCTGACTCCTTTGTTAGCACTGAAAATGGATGAAAGTATACTAAATAAAAAGGATACTAGTCTTTTTTCCCTGTACTGTCTCCGCATGTTAGCAAAATATTTAAAGTGTGCCAAACCTAAGGCTTATCTTTTTCTTGTGAACAAATGAACACACATTTATGTAGCTTAGGTTAGAAACACATACAATTTAGAAAAGATATGTTACTGCTCAGCCAGTTCCTTGGAAAACACAAAAAGAAAGTAATTTAGAGTCTACGTGAAAGACAGACCTTTCAATACTTTTACTTGGAAGCATTTCAGGATGAATTAAGAATGTTTAATTAAAAAAACAGCACTTACCGTTTGATTATGAACTTCTACGGGAGCAGAATGCTCTGGGCACTCCTTGGAAGTTCTATTATTTGTTAAAGTTGTATTTGAATCTACCATATCCACTAATGCAACACTCAGATTCACACGTAATGCATAGAGAACAAAGAAACCAAAAAAGGACAAAAATGCTAGGTTGTAACGAGCAGAACAGCACGCTGGAGCTGAAATAAAGATTGGGGGGAAAATTTTAAAGAAAAGAATAATCACTAAAAATAGATTATTTTTTAGAAGTGCACAGGCATTAATAAATCACATATACTTTTCTGAGAATATTCTCAGATTGGGCATATCTAAAAATATTTATTGAAAAGAGTTTGTTCTCCCAGCTGTAATTTTCATAAAAATGTAAAACATGAGATTTTGAACTGTAAGACAGTTTATTAAAACACTGAGATAATAGCTGCATCAACCCTGCTCAGAAAAATCTCCATTCAGTAATCAAAACTGAAGCTCTGATCTCTGTCAGCTGACAAAGACAAGGCATGGTAAAAATAGGTAAGGGGGTTTAATGGTATCATTATTGCTGAAAAACTAAAAAATGGTCAATAAGTATCTGAGTATTAACAATGGCATAACAGCTATAATATTGACTATGGTTTGGCAGCCATCTCATATAAATGTAGCACAGGAAAAAAAAATTATTGACAAGACTAGGCCAGTAAACTCCTCTTGATAAATTTCTTACCTTGAAGAGTATCCTCAATGGCTGGATTAGAATCAGGAGCCATGATATATACCTAAGGCTCTCTTAAACTAAATGCATTTAAGAATCCAAAAGAAAACCTGCAAGATTTATGCTAAGTGCCTGTTACAGTTGCTCAATAGTTATCATGCTTGCTCACAGCAGAAAGGAAATAAGTCAATGCAGAATTATACCACAAAGATTAAAAAAAAAAGAAGGCAGAATAGGTTGGAGGAACCAATGAATGCAGGCTCATGTGAGAGGAGGAGTTTGACTCATCTTTTATGTAATTTTAGGCTCATGCACATATTTTTTTTTCTTCTTTTACTGAGTGGCAGAATTGGAGAGGGGATGGGAATTTGGGGAGCATACTAAGGATGACTGACCACTCAGTGAAAAAGATAAAAAAAATAGCATAATCCAGGGTCTGTACACATCTAAGTTTGGTAAATACTGAGTGTCTGATAAATACCTGTTGAAAGATATGAATATCTATTTCATTTAGCAATGACACATCAACATTAAATGGGTATACATATATGAATATATGTGTGCCTTTATTTGGTAATGACACTAACATTACACATATGTATGTGTATTTTTCCCTTACTTAAGAATCCTTTTTTTACATGGGCAGGCACCAGGAATCGAACCCAGGTCTCGGGCATGGCAGGTGAGAATTCTGCCACTGAGCCACCATTGCACCTCCCAGGAATCTTAGTGTTTTTATTAACACAACCTCAAACAGAGTACAAGGATCTTGGTGAGTCTCAACTGACCGATTCAGACTGTAACATTAATGATAATAATGGTAATTAATGATAATCTTTGGGAACTAAGTCAACAAAACCATGCTTGCATGACAAACAGCAAGAACATTCACTGAACACCTACCACATTGAAATCAAGTTCAAAGCAAAATCATGCTTGCATAAGAACAGAGTGCCCATCAAAACAAGTATCAGTCTGTAAAATATGGTCTAAATTTAGGAATGTGGAGTGGGTGTAGCTGAAAAGATACAGGTTAATTTAGAGTGACAAGGCCCTGGGAATGAATCTCAGTTCCGGTTTGCACTGGCTGTGTGTCTTCGGGGAGGTCATTAAATATTCTTCCACTTTAGGTTTCTCAGCTCTAAAATGGCAATACCATCATCTACTTTACTGGGCTGTATGGAGATTAACTGAAATACTTCATGGCCATTTAGGAGGTACTCAGTAAAAGTGAGTTCTTTTCTTGCTCACCCTGGAATAAGTTATACCAATAATATAAACTGCTACGGTAGATGTATGTGACAAGGGGCAAAGGATTTGGCACATTAATCTGTCTGCAGGGGAGTCAGAGCAGGCCTCCTAGGAGAAATTTGCACTGAACTTCATTAATGGGCAAGAAAACAGGTAGTTCAGCAGAGGGAGGCAATCTGGGCAAAGGCAATGGCATGTACAGAAATATGGACTTGAGAAAGGCAGACACAGGGAGAGCAGGAAACTTTAAATGGTCTGATGTGGCTGGACTATGGGCCACTGTAGGAACATTAAGAACTAATACCATTGAATGGGATGGTGGGTATTGGGTTTAACAGCAAAAAAAAACAGCTAATATTTATTAAGCACTTACTATGTACGTGGCACCAATGTGAACGTTTTCCCTGTATCAGGGTTGTTAAGATTAATGCAGTTAGTGCATGAAAGATACATAGAACAGCACTTAGCCAATAGTAAGCCTTCAATAACTGTGAACTGCTCTTATTATTGCTTTTTTTGGATACTGATATTAAGAATTAAGATAATTTGTCAGGAATCAAGGTTATTTTTCATTTGTGAGAAATTAGAAATTGAAAAAAGTGAAGTTTTGAAAAGAATGGGAGACTGAAGCTCCCAGCAAAATGTATAGGATTGCCAGAAACTGGCAGCAGCAATCTGCTCTAGTTGTGTGACCTTTAAGGAGTACATGTCTGAGAAAGGCGACAGCAGGCCCTCAGGTGGGTGTGACAAAGCAGAAGGCAAGAGAATTTAGATTATCTGTAGGAAAATAAGGTGATGGACTAATTCTGAGCCAGATAAGGATGAAAATGTAAAATGGAGAGGGCAAATGGTACAGGCCCATATACGCTAGGATATAAAAGCTCCAAGAAGGCAGAGATTTTTGGTCTGTTTTGTTGCCTGCTATATATCTTCAGTGTCTACAGCAGTGCCTGTAGAGTTAGTATGTGTACATTTTTTTATTGTGAAATGTAACATATGCAGAAAAGTGATAAATTTTGAAGTACAGTTTAACAAATGGTTATAGAGAAATGTTCAAAGTATGTTATGGGTTGCAGTTCCATAATTTCAGGTATTTCCTTCTAGTTATTATAATGCACTAGAGAAGAACAAGAAATACCAATATAATGATTCAGTAATTATACTTATTTTTTTGTTAAAGCTTACCTTGTCTGTTACAACTGCTCCTTTCCCTTTGATCCTTCTCTCAATCTTTAGGGGTATTTGGACAATGACTCTTCTAACTTCTTCATGTTGATAAGGGGTGCCAACATTATGGAGTTGAGGGATACAACTGGTTGATGCTCTTGGAGAGAATTGTAACTCTGGGTTTCAGGGCTTATCTGGCCTAGGAGCCATCTGGAGGTTTTAGGTAATCTTAGTGAGTGAAACTTTTATACTCAGATAGGTCTCTGGGTATTCTTTAGGGTTTTTAGGAATACTGTTGATTGGGGCTTGGCATACTGTGGCAATTAGTATGTAAACATTTTTGTGGCTCAAACAAGAGGTGTCTCCTGATGGAAATACACAGTTCTACCTACAAAGTACTCTAGAGAGTAGATAGCTAAATGAATAAACAAAATCACAATAATTAAACCTCTAGATCTACAAATTACCAACTTACAAGATTTAAATGAGCAGTAGAATATATTGAATGACAACACGAAGACTAATTAGCAAAGTTCAGATTGTAGGAAATGACCCAGTTTCTTCAAGAAATAAATTACAACAGGAATTTAAAAAAAGAGACAAGGAGGGAGAACGTATAAGTTAAAAGAGACTTAAGTGCCCAATTCTGCAAGTGAAATCATTGCCTTCCCCGCTATGTGGACATGACATCTAGGGGTGAAAGTCTCCCTGGTGGTATGGGAGATACCTCCCAGGGATGAATCCAGCCCCAGCACCATGGGATCAACAATTCCATCCTGACTACAAAGAAGTATAACTAGTAAAGTATCAGTGGCTGGGAGAGTTCAAATAGAGTCGAGAGGCTACAATGGAGGTCACTCTTATGAAAGCTTCAATTACACACTGCTACCTATCATAACTTGCCAACCCCCGAACAAAACCATTCCAGCCAATACTAAAGAATACCCAGTGTAGGAGCCAAGGGTTTAAAACAAGACCTGCAGAATTTGTTGGAAGCAGCTGGCCTCAGGATGGCAGCAGTATACTGTGGAGATTGTTATGTAGAGCAGTCTGGGAGGAAGAGAATGTTTACCCCAAATGGTTATGTTAAGTGTGAAGAACACTGAAAGATAAGAACTTTGCTCCCTCAGGAAATGCATGCATGCCTACTGACATCCTGTGGTATATAACCAGGATCTGGCTAAGAATAAAATTGTCTGAAGTCTGTCTGAAGTAAACTCAAGCTTCAGACCCCCTGAGCCCATCTGTGTCTTTCTTTCTTCCTTTCTTTTTTTCTCATCATTCCTTAATATCCTTCGAGCTCCGTTTCAATAGGAAGCAACAACCCAGGGCAATATATGCAATTCTACAAAGGTTTCATGCACTAGGGTAACTTTTCAAAACCTACAACCTCCAGATGGGTCTCTAGACCAGATAAGTCCTGAAACCTAGAGGGCCCACCCTCTCTAGAACATCAGCTAGTTCCATCTCCCTACTCCATGTTGACAGCCCCTTCCAACATGAGAAAGTTAGAATAGTCATAGCCCAAATACACCTAAAGAGTGGGATAGAAAGATCAAAGTGATGGTGGAGTTATACAGAGAAAGTAGGATTTAACAAACAAACATGACTGCTGAATCATTAAATTGATATTTCTTTTAGTCTCCAATATCTTAGAGAAGCTAGAAGTAAAAACCTAAAATTGTGAACTGTAACCCATGCCAAACTCTGAAATCTGTTCTACAGTTAATTGTCATGCTGTGCTTTGAAATTTACTGCTTTTTTGTATACATGTTTTCACAAAAGAGAAAAAAAAATAGATTGTGATAAAAAAATATTTATTCCTTCTAGCCGCCTATATTCTGGGGCAGCTAGAAGGAAAAATCTGAGAGGATTGTATGGTAGCCCATGACAAACTCTGGAATCTGTCATGTTGTCTTGTTGTATGTTGTCTTCAACTACTGGTTGAAGAGTGCTTTGAAAACTATTGCTTTTTTATTTCTTTGCTTTGTATATATGTTACACTATACAATAAAAAAAGTTAAAAATGAAAAAAAAAGAATAAACGTAAAATAAATTGGGTAGATTGAAATACTGGTGGTCAATGAGAGGGGGGATAAGGGGTATGGGATGTATGCTTTTTTTTTCTTTTCTTTTCTTTTTCTGGAGGGATGCAAATGTTCTAATAATGATCGTGGTGATGAATACACAACTATGTGATGATACTGTGAGCCACTGATTTTACACCATGCCTGGATTGTATGTATGTGAAGATTTGTCAATAAAAATATTTAAAAGATTTAAGAAATATATCAATCATTTAGAAGGTATGGACATTACTGGAATTCTGGCTTGAACATATTAAAAAATATTATGAGATATTGGGGAAATATGAACATTGACAGTATTTGGTGATAAGGAATTATTTTAATTTGTTGTATGGCAGTGTAAATATGTTTAAAGACTGACATCTTATAGAGAGTATCTGGGGTTTGTGTCAAGACAGTCAGGTGGATTCATGTGCATGTAAAGAATAAATGAAGCCAGACTGGGCACACGCTTAACTGTTTAAGCTGGGTGCTAGTTACATGAGGCTCTTTATACACTTCTCTCAACTTCTGAGTATGCATGAACAAAACAGAAGAGTCAGTGGATGGGAAAGTCTAGATGAAGTCAGAGAGCTGTCAAAGTGGGCCAAGTAAGAAGAAGTCGAGTTATGGCTAAAGCAGTTGTGGGAGATAGCAAAATCCAAGCCATGATTAATGGCCATTAGACTCGCAGGAGTTCAGAGAATTGAGGGGATATGCTGGATGGGAAACCACCCAACATATTGGCAAGATTTGGTGTGAGGAAGATGGAGGTGTCAGGTGGTAAAGTCTTTGGTGAATAAAAGGAAGTGCCCTGAAGGTGGATACAAGATGGTGACCACGAAGGGGAAAGATGGTCTAGCCTAAAGGCAGAAGGATAGAGGAGTGAGTGTACAAGCATCAGTGTGGGGCAAGGAGTAGTCAAGCAGCCATCAATTAGTCCTGAGGTATGAGAATCTAATCACCTCCTGCTGGAGCAATAGGGAGAGATTGGGGTGCCCCAAAAAGTGAAAGTTTCTGTTGAAGTAGGGAAGTAGGCAGTGAGAAAAACTGGAAAAGAACTCAGGATGCAGGGCAATTTATTCCTGTTTGGTAGTGGGAAGGAATGGGCCTGGGTCACAGCAAGGAACTACCAGAGTGGGGGTCTGAGAATGAGGTCAAGAATTCATGGCTAGGGACACTAACTTGTGCAAAAGATACTTTTCTCTAGGGCAGGATGGGCACTGGACCTGGTGGGCTCCTTTGGCCAGGATATTGCATTAAAGTTTTTTTCCTATATAAAACATAACAAGTTTTCCTTTTAAAAAGGGGAATATTCAACTAGTCTTACCCTGCTTTACAGGTAATTTAACTCCTGATAAATTGTTATGCATTCCTATCTCTCAAATTAATACCCATTATGTGAGAACATCAAATCTCACTAAATGGGATTACGTCAATATTAATATTGATTGTCACACCATGATCCAAGGCTGCTTCTCTTTATTCTGTAATATGGCTGTTCTTTACCAGCTCTCCTTACCTATTAAGACCATACTCATATACAGAGTACACTTGTGAAATTCAAGCCTTGTGTAACTGAACCTTAAATGCAAATCCTCTCCTCCCCAAGAGAATAGTACAGTAAAAAAGAAAACAAATAAATAAATAAAAGAGAGGAAAAAGAAAAAGCCCAGAATGCAGGAGAGTATCACTACTATCTACTAGAAAGTGATGATAAAGCATGGTAGTTAAGAATGGGACTTCTTATGAGCTGAATGCCAGCTTCTTATGAGGAATGCAAAATCCAAATGATCTGCGTTGATGATGACAATGACAGCAGCTAATACCTGCTACATGCCAGGCTCTATTCCAAGCATTCCGATTTAGCTTTCTAAAATCTTACAGTAACTCCATAGAAGTTAGGTATATTATTTTTCTTTTTTTAATAGACAAAGAATACGTAGAGAAGTTAAGCAATTTGCTCAAGGTCACACAGCTAGTAAGTGGCAGAGCTGGGACTGGCAATAAGGTGCCCTGGCTCAGATCCACGCTCTGCCTTTAAATGCAAAGAAATGTCTTCAAAGTCCTAAAGCTGATTTCTTGTCACATTTATGTGACATCTTTGCTACAAAGTATTTTGAAAATTCAGTTAATCAGATACAAGAGACGTTTAATTTATAGAACAGAAATAAGTCTTCAGTTGTTGCAAAGTAATGAATTTTTAAGTGTAGAGGGGGAAGCTTTGCTCTTCCTTGCCTAATTCCCTCTCTTCCTCCTACCCAAATTAGACAGAAGAACCTACAGACTTTCTGTTCTTCATTAGCAGTGAGCCACTCCATACCCCATCATTTTGGTGTACACCTCTGATTTCCATGGGGCCCAGTAAAAACCAATGCTTGAGGAGCAAGCCACAATTGGGTCAGTTTACCGAGAACTCTGTGTCATCTTATTATATCAGTCTGTGTGCTGGTTTGAAAGGAAGTATGCCCTCTAGAAAAGCCATGCTTTAATCAAAATTTCATTTCATAAAGGTAGAATAACTCTATGCAATACTGTATGTTTGAAACTGTAATCAGATCATCTCCCTGGATGATGTGATTTAGTCAAGGGTGGTTGTTAAACTGGATTAAGGGATGACATGTCTCCACCCATTTGGGTGGGTCTTGATTGGTTTATTGGAGTCCTATAAAAGGGGAATAAGAGATTCAGAGAGAGCAACACTACAAAGCAGAGAGTCCACCAGCCAGCAACCCTTGGAGATGAAGAAGGAAAATGCCTCCCGGGGAGCTTCATGAAACCAGAAGCCAGGAGAGAAAGCCAGCAGATGACGCCATGTGCCCTTCCAGCCAAGAGAGAAACCCTGTGTTCGCCATGTGCCTTCTTATTTGAGAGAGAAACCCTGAACTTCATCGGCCTTCTTGAACCAAGGTATCTTTCTCTGGATGCCTTTGATTGGACATTTCTATAGACTTGTTTTAACTGGGACATTTTCTCAGTCTTAGAACTGTAAACTAGCAACTCATTAAATTTCTCCTTTTAAAAGCCGTTTCATTTCTAGTATATTACATTCCAGCAGCTAGCAAACTAGAACAGTCTGAGAGGTACTGATTCTTACCAACACTAAAAAAGCACATCCTAATTTTAGCTCTCTTATTAAAGTAATACTGTGCATAATTTAAAATCATAGTCCCTTATTAATGTGGTGGTGGCTTCCAAATTTGTGAAGGAGCAAACAAAAATGATCAAGCATTTTGCAAACAGGAATTTCTCAAATACAACACCAAGGTGGCAGTGTTGTGTTGAGGGAAGAGGATCAGACTAAATCCAAGAAAACGGCAAGGCTATTCATCAATATAGCTATGTGCAAACCTTAGGTAAGTTAATTAACCTCTCTGGTCCTCAGTTGCCTAGATATAAAATGAAGAGCCACCAGAGAGTGGTTAATCTCTAAGGTCTTTTGCTGCTGTAAAATTTTATGACTATGATATTTTAACAAGCTTTTTTTTCTGGAAAACAAACAAACAAAAAAAAACACTAGAAATTTAGGTATAGATAAGGTACAGCTAATTTCTTACCAGTTTGTTCTGGAAACAAACAGGAAAGGTAAATAAAATGCATAATACATGTGAACACCTGGAAAGGGAAGTTTTAAGGACTTCTAGAGCTTTACTCCTTCAGGCACTAAAGCTTTTTAAAAATAATTCTGAAAACATTTTTTTTTTAAACAAACTCCCATACATCTTCTTAAACTTATAAACCCCAATATAAAGAACACACTTTAATCTGGGCCATCTTGCTTTCCCTGTTAGACCATACATGGTTATTACTAAAGGTAGGATAAAGACCCCACTGAGCAGTCAATGAGGTAACCCCTATCACCTCCTACTTTAAGTTGTTATACCCACTTTCGTCTTTTCCATCTTCTTTCTCCTGGTGCTCTCTCCTTTTATACTCCCCTCAGAACACCTCAGTGGGATTACGTGGGATTGAATTGAAAATACTGTTGACTAATGTAATGCCCTATAACTGGTAGGCTCCTCCTGTACAAAACCTTTATCATATTTAAAGAACACAAAATAATGTCACTGCTATTTCTATTTCACGCTTTCCAGTAAGTGTGTAAAGAATAAAAATAAAAAGGGAAATGGCCATAACCCAGACAAACACCTCAAGCCATAAAGGATAGGGCTAATTGCATAAGGTTGACAAACATCAATCCAGGAATCAAATAGGGATTGCTTTTAAAAGCAATGGTAGGAGCTAACTCTACCTCCATTAACTTTATTGAGGTGCAATAAAACATACCCATTTCAAGAGTTCAGTTTGATGAATTTTAACAAATGTATACACAACTGTCTACCAAGCAACATATAGAATATTTCCATTAACCCCAAAAGTTCTCTTGTCCCCCTATGCAATCATTTCCCTCAAATACCTGCAGCTTACAGGCAACCATTGGTCTCCTTTCTGCTATAGTCTGCTTGTCCTAGGACTTCTTAAGAATAGACTCATCCATTAAAATTATGGCTTCTTTTTTTTTTTTACTTTTAAAAAGGGAATTAAATTGCAAGTTTATAGTTTTAAAAATGTCCAAATGAAGTCATCAGTAAGAGGTTACCTTCACTCAAGAAAGGTTGATGCCATCTGGAACACCTCTGCCAGCTGAGTAGCCACATGGCTGGCATCTGCTGGGCTTCTGGACACCTAAGTGAGCTGGGAAGGTACATGGGGATGTCTGCTAGCATTCTCTCCTGGCTTCTTTCTTAAGGATTCCCCAGGTGTTTTTCTCCTGCATCTCCAAAGGTCTCTGGCAGTGTGGGCTTTAAAGCTTTTTCCAAAATGGTTCCCTCTTAAAGGACTAATGGTGGCTTCTTTTGCTCAGCATGTTTTTGAGATTCATCTGCATTGCTGTATGCATCAGGAGTTTGTCCCTTTTTATTAATGAGGAGCATTTCATTGAATGGATATACCACAGTTTGTTTATTCAGTCGTCTCTTGATAAACTTCTCAATTGTTTCCAGTTTTTGACTAACATCAATAAAACTGTGTGGTTATATGACCATGTATGTTTAACTTTAAAAGGAATTGCCGGAAAAAAAAAAAAACACAACCCAACAAAAAAGAAACTGCCAAACAGTTCTTCAAAATAGTTGTATCATTTTAAACTCTTACCAGCAATAACGAGTATAAAATGGGTTCTAGTTACTCCACATTCTTGCCAACGTTTGGTATCCTCTGCCTTTTTAATTTTAGCTATTTTGATGGGTATTCAATGGCTGAGGTTTTAATCTGCATTTCCCTACTTAAAAATTAATGATGTTGGGTGGGCCGCGGTGGCTCAGCCGGCAAAGTGCTTGCCTGCTATGCCGGAGGACCTCGGTTCGATTCCCGGCCCCAGCCCATGTAACGAAAACGGAGAAATAAAATACAATAAAACAAGAAAATGTTTAAAAGATGTTTCCCTTTCTTCCTCTCTTCCTTCCTTCTATCCTTCCTTCCTTCTCTCTGTCTTAAAAAAAAAAAAAAAAAAAAAAAAAAAAAATTAATGATGTTAAGCATTTAGCTAAGTTTTGATATCACACACACACACATAAACATTTTTTTCTTTCTTCAATTGCATCGGAATGTAGTAGTCTCTAGGGAACATTTTTATGATGGTACTGTTTCTGTGTTTCCATAAGAGATTATTTTACAGAAGATTACAGAATTCTAACACTATAAGACACAGAAAAAGAGCAGTTTAAGGAACTGTCTCCTCCAGATAAAACAGTACAGTATACATATAGTATAAATAAAATAAGCTCCCAGTTGGCGAATGGAGCTATGTTGCCACCATCTGTTAATGTTAAAAACAAAGACACTACATCCTGTTCTTGGTCAAGAAAAGTCAAATTTTAAGTTCAACTCTTTTTCTCATGTATACATTTTTCAAAGTATAGAATGCAAACGGATTTGCTCTCTAATTTTAACTATATTTAAAGCTATGTTACAAACGTGCCAAACAGCAAATTATTTTAATTTTCCCAAAACCACGGGAGATGCTTTGTGAAGTATCTTTTCTATTTGTTGCAAGACCTTTGTCAAATTATGTTAGAGTGCCACAGATATCCTATCTCAAGGATAACAATTATTTCCTAACTTAAATCATAGACTGCTAGAAGAAAAAAAAAAATAGAAAGAAACGCGTGCAATACTTTTAGTCCCGTATTACACAATTTCAAGACATTAGCTGTGTTAGCCAGAAATTGCCCTCCGCATACCCACAAATGTTTAGCTTGGTTCTTTTTTCACTACCCTCCCCGCCCAAGGAGCTACCAGATTCGAAGCAGGTCAATATGCAGCTACGGAACCTCGGCCGTGACAGAGAGAGAGAGAGAACTTCTTCGACCCTTTGCTTAAGGATTTGAGGTTTCTCTCCAGTTCGCTCTCCCACCCTGCCCGGCACTACCGAAAACCGTCGGGAACACACCGCCCGCGGCGCCGAGCGGTACCGCACCCCCACCCCCGCCCCGCAGGGTGCACCTGACGAGGCTCCCGCGCTCCCGGGTACCCTTCCCCGGAGAGGTTTGCGGGCACCAGGGCGGGGGAGGTTTGGTGGACCCCGAATGGTCCCCTGTAGGGTCCCCTCAAGCACAAGCAGCTTCTACCCCACCGGCGCAGGGCGTTGGCGCTCCGCCACGCCGTCCCGCCTCGGGACCGCCGCCCACCCGCAGCCTCTCGACGGCTCCGTCGCTCACCGGCTTCGGCCCGCCGGGCGCCCTGCAGCAGAGGCGTGCTGTCTGTGCCCTCCTCGCCATCGTTCGGGGTCGAGCCACGAGCCGGGGATCTCATGACGCCTCCAGGAAGCGGGTGGCCGCGTCACCCGGCAGAGACAAAAAGACCGGACTGGTCAGCCCAGGCCCCCGGGCCGAGTTGGCGGGGCGGGGCGCGGCGCGAGCGCTGGTACCGCCCCGGGCTTGAGCCCACCCTTCGGCCGCGTCGCGTTTCCACGGCTCCGCCCAGAGGCGCCAGCGTGGACTGCGCTTCGCCGCCATCTTAAGTGCGGGCACCGCTGGCGTGGATTCTTCTGGGGAAGGCGGAGTTATGGCCTGGTGGCGAAGGGTCCGCCTATACTTGGCCCGCCCTTCTGGCTCAAGGCCTGCTGGGTTAGGGAAATAAGTTCCCAGCTCTTGTGCGGGGTTTGCTAAGAGTAAAAGGCGCCCTCCTCCCCCCGCCCCGCCCCCGCTCCTAACCCCCCCAACCCCCACCCCACCCCAGCCGGGGCAGGTAGGATCCTGGAAGCTGACAGTATGTTTTTTTTTTTTCAATTGGAAAACACCTTCACACACTTTAATTCTATACATGGTGTATAGTCAATGGCTCACATTATCATCACATAGTTTTGTATTCATCACCTTGATCATTTTTTAGAACATTTGCATCACTCCAGAAAAAAAAAAAGAAAAAAGATAAAACTCATACATACCATACATCTTACCCCTCCCTCTCATTGACTACTAGTGTTTCCATCTACCCAATTTATTTTACCCTTTCCCCCATTATTTATTTATTTTTATCCATATTTTTTACTCATCAACAGCATGCTATTGAATTGTGCATCATTAAGGGAAGACCTTGGGTGGCTCATGGGAAGTGGATGGTTTGTGTTTGACTTTAAGTTATCATTAGTTAATTTCCATGGATATTAATTAACTCTGGTGCTGTTTATCCTGTAGTGGCATTTTGCCTCCAAAATAGTTTTTTTAATAGATTATTTTTTAAAGCAGTTGAAGGTTTACAGAAGTATTATGCAGAAAATACGCAGTTCCCATATACACCCAACTTTCCTCCAGTTTCCCTATTATTAAACATTTTGCATTAGTATGATGCATTTGTTACAATTGACGAACCAATATTTTTAGAATTATGTTATTAACTAAACTCCATAGTTTATATTAGGGTTTATTTTTGGTATAGTTCTAGGGATTTTTGGTTTTGCTTTGTTTTTAGCTTTTATTATAGTAACATTATATAACATAAAATATCCCATTTTAACTTCTTTCAAATATATGTCAGTGGTATTAATTACATTTGCCATGTTGTGCTGCCATTACCACCATCCATTACAAACTGATAGTGACACCACCATATCACCCCAAACAGAAACTTTGTATCTTTTAAGCAATAACTCTTCATTCCTACCGTCTCCTACCCCTCTACCCCTAAACCCTGGTAACCCTGTACGGTACTTTCTGTCTCTACGAAATTTGCATATTCTAGTTATTTCGTATAAGATCATACAAAATGTGTCCTTTCGTGCATGCCTTGTTTCACTCAACATAATGTTTTCACAGTTAATCCATATTTGTAGCATATGTAAGCACTTCATTCCTTTTTTTTTTAACATGGGCAGGCACCGGTAATCGAACCCGGGTCCTCTGGCACCACAGGCAAACATTCCTGCCTGCTGAGCCACTGTGGCCCGCCCCGCTTCATTCCTTTTAAAGACTGAATAATATTCCATTGTGTGTAAATATACCACATTTTGGTTATCCATTCATCTATGATGCATACTTTGGATGCTTCCATGTTTTCGTTATTGTCAATAACCTGCTGTGAACATTGATGTACAAATATCTGTTCAAATCTCTACTTTCAATTGTTTCGGGCATATACCTAATAATGGGATTACTGGGTTATATGGTAATTCTATACTTCAATTTCTGAAAAACCACCAAATTGTTTTATGTAGTGGCTGCATCATTTCATATTTCTACTAATAATGCATGAGGGTTTCGATTTTTCTGCATCTTTGCCAACGCTTTTTTTTTCCTACTTTAAAAATAATAGTGTTTTGTCCAAACACAGGGAGCCCAGAATAAGAATGAGGGCCATTAATTCTGTATAGCTTAGGGTAGTCTGGATACATCCCAGAGTATATATTAAGCAGATAATCAAAAAATATTGGCAAAGTCCCTTGAGGGATGGGAGAAAATATATGGAACTATTAAACTTTACCACTGGGGAACCGCTGATATTGTGTCAAACATTAGGGACACCCAAATCAATAGGCCAAGCCCTTGATCTTGAGGCTTGCTCTTGTGAAGTTTATGTATGAAGCGGAGAAGCTTAGCCTACCTATAGGTATGGCTAAGGGTTACTTCCAGAGGACCTCTTTGGTTGTTCAGATGTGGCCTCTCTCTCTAAGCTGAACTCTGCAAGTGAAACCATTGCCCTACTGTGGGATCCCAAAGCCATCCTAACCAAAAGGGGGATCCTGCTGATTTCTCACTATGCTTTTATTTTACACGGAAACACCAATAACTGTATTAAGGACAAATACACTAAAAAACAATGAAATGAATAAACCACGTCTGCACATGACATGAATTTCATAAGCAATATTGAGGGACAGACACCAAATACCCCTAGAGAATGGGAGAAAGATCAAAGGTGATGGTGGAACTATACACAGAAGATCATGTTTAACAAATGCGTCTGAGTGCTGAAACATTATACTGGTATTTCTTTTAGCTTCTAGTACCTTAGAGCAGCTAGAAATAAAAACCTAAAATTGTGGAGTTGTCACCCATAGTGATTCAGCAGTCATACTCATTTATTAAATTCTATCTTCTCTCTTATATTCCTTCTTCTCTTTAAATTAAAAAATACCTAAAAGCAATAGATTTCAAAGTACATTATGTTTCCCTCATTCATTTTAGGTGATGCCTGGGGCAACTAAGAATTTCACTGCAAGACAAGTTATAAATGCTATTTGATAAGAGGTGAGAATAAGGAAAAAAGCTAAGTTATCTGCTTTCATTTGGCTTACAGGAAGAAAAAATGCTGTGCTATATACTAAAATATCAGACCAATGCGCAACATACAGCAAAACTTTAAGGCATATGGTCAAATTCAATATTCAAATATGAAACTTCAAACACACGAAAGCCATCTTCTGAAGGATGAATTGCGCTTTTTTAATAGCTACCTTAGTGCAACTTTATACAATTCTTTCCTTCAATAATGTCTGACACTGATCTTGATACTTGTTAAGAAATCTGATTTTAAGATAACACCTCAAGCGAGAGGGAGATGGAATGCCTGACATCAAGGTGACAGTGCCAAACCTTGGCCGGAGTCTGGCATGTAACCAGCTGGAGTGGCGGCAGTAGTGGCAGCACAATTGTGGCACCAGGAGTGGCTCCAGAGGTACTAGATTTTGACAACAATTTTGCACCATGAGTGAGTATAAGCTAGTCCTTCTTGGCTTAGGAGGTGTTGGAAAGTCTGCTCTGACCATACAGTTTGTTCAAGGAATTTTTGTTGAAAAATATGATCCTACAATTAGAAAATTCTTATAGAAAGCGAGTTGAAGTAGATGCACAACTGCATGTACTCAAAATCTTGGATACTGCGGGAATGTAACAATGAGGGATTTGTACATGAAAAATGGACAAGCCTTTGCATTAGTTCATTCCATCACAGCACAGTCCACATTAGAACAGAATCTTGGAGTCAAAGACACTGATGATGTTCCAGTGATTCTGGTTGGTAATAGTTGTGGCTTGGAGCATGAAAGAGTTGTAGGAAAGGAGCAAGGTCAAAATCTAGCAAGACAGTGGAACAACTGTGCATTCTTAGAATCTTCTGCAAAATCAAAAATAAGTGTTGATCTTTTATGACCTAGTATGGCAAATTAACAGAAAAACCCCGGTGCCTGGGAAGGCATGAGAAAAGACATCACGCCAGCTGCTTTAATATACTGAATGGGTTGTAGCTCTGAGCCAGGTTTGAAAAATTGTTGCCTGATTCAATGGTGCCGGCATTCCAACTTTGTAAAACCGACCACTGTCTTAAATGGGCTTTCCTGTAGTGGGACCCCTAAGAGGTAGACGAAAGCTACTTCATCAGTTTGCACATTCGAATCACCTTTCAGGATCACAAGAAGATTTTTACTTATATAATAATCCTAGAGTACAAATGGTAAAGCCAAAGGCTACATCCAGTATTACTGCTTAAGAGACATTCTTCATCCACCAATGTTGTACATGTATGAAAATGCTGTACTGTATACTTAACACACCTCATAAACTTTATATGGGAGAGTACAACAATGTAAGTCCTAAAAGCACAACTATTTTAGCTTAATAAAAGAAAGTCTAAAGAGCTCCTATATAGACTATTCTAGATAACTTTGCTTCTTTGATACTTGTAGCTTATTGTATTTTTTTAAAGAAATTCAAGGTCATTATCATTATATTTACAACATAAGTGCTTTTAACTAACACGCTATATAGTTTTTTTAATTTTTGAAAAGCCTGTGTAAACAGTGATCTTGTCTTTAAAATATGATCATCCTTTCAGTAAAATGTCTTAGATTAAAGACATTGCCTTTAATATCTGTTGAGAAGGAAATGTCCAGACTTTTCAAATCTCTTATTATATGTTTCCTTTTACAAGGTTTTTAGGTGTATATACAGTGGGGGTCTACAACAAGAAGTGTACATTTTCAAGCACTTTTTTAATGATTTAACAATTTTTTATAAATCACTTTCAGGCTTCTGCAGCTATAGATTCTCACTGTGATTCCCTTGCTTGCTTATGCATAAATGTATTTGCAATATCAAATATGCAGGTTTAGTATTTTTGCCTGTTAGTGATTGCCTCACATGTGTAATGTTTTGGTTAGATGTTAAATGTGGACAAGCACTGTGGATGGGGGAAGTAATTTTAATCATGTGTAATTGGTCACAAGGCCTATTTTGCAGTAACTACTGCTGTTTTATTTAACAATGCCTTGTTGCTTTGCATGCATTAAAGTTTGGGTGTAAAGATTGTGTGTGTATCCAACAGGAGCCACAGTATTTAAATTGACCAATTTAATGTTACCGTACTTTGAGGTAACCAAATGTAAACTGAAAGCCTTAATTAAAGTGGTGTAATTTTGTAAAAAAAACAGATGATGAACCTCAACAGTGAGAGATTGAAAAGAGTATTCCAATGCCCATCTGCATAAGTCATCACCAGAGGACTGATCATCACCTCCATCCCTTACTTCCCGGTATCTCCCTGAAGTCTCCCTTTCTGGATTATAGGTCTGCATTTTTAATACTCGGTCTTTCAGCTAATTTTTGTGCTGTGAGTTTGGCTTGCATCTTCTCATAATTCTGTTTCTGCCTTTTTCTGAAATGCCAAAGATTCTTCTATGGAGAGCAGTTGTGTAGGCAAACGGTGAAGTGGCAGGAGCAAAGCGGCTGTGATGTCATCAAGATGTTTCCGATCCTCATGCTGTCTTTCTTCTTAGGAGATAGGAGAACCTCTTCTCTGACAGTGACCAGATGAATCATCATGTTGCAAAGGTTATACATTTGTTTTAAGTTTATGTAGTGGGGGCACTGGATTTTTGACTTGTAGTTCTAGCACTTTCATGTAGTGGGGCTTCTTCTGAGTCCCACTATGGAGGCCTGTCAACTTAGTAGTACTTGTGTTTTCTTCTGAGTCGTGTTCACCTTGGTCTGCAATTGGGATCTTTTGTAACCTATCAATAAACAGGCTGTCAGGGCTGCTGGGAATATCTTCTGCTTGGCCTGAAACACAATTGAGGAAGATGCTCGCTAGCTGTGTGTGCTGGTTTGAAAGGGTATATGCCCCCTAAGAAAAGCCATGTTTTAATATAAATCTCATTTCTTAAAGGTAGAATAATCTCTATTCAATACTGTATATTTGAAACTGTAATGAGATCATCTCCCTGGTTGATGTGATTTAGTTAAGAGTGGTCGTTAAACTGGATTACGGGATGACATGTCTCCACCCATTTGAGTGGGTTTTGATTAGTTTCTGAAGTCCTATAAAAGAGGAAACATTTTGGAGATTCAGAGAGATTCAGAGAGAGCAGAGAATGCTGCAACACTACAAAGCAGAGAGTCCACCAGTCAGCGACCTTTGGAGATGAAGAAGGAAGATGCCTCCCGGGGAGCTTCATGAAATAGGAAGCCAGGAGACAAAGCTAGCAGATGACGCCATGTTCGCCATGTGCCCTTCCAGCTGAGAGAGAAGCCCTGACTGTGTTTGCCATGTGCCTTCTCACTTGAAAGAGAAACCCTGAACTTCACCGGCCTTCTTGAACCAAGGTATCTTTCCCTAGATGCCTTTGATTGGACATTTCTTTAGACATGTTTTAATTGGGACATTTTCTTGGCCTTAGAACTGTAAACTTGCAACTCATTAAATTCTCCCTTTTAAAAGCCATTCTGTTTCTGGTGTATTGCAAACTAGAACGCTGTGGATGGGAAAGTTTGCACTGACTCTGCTGCTGGATGCTGGGCATTTGTTCACTGTGGTCTCTTCATCACTCTGTGAGTAAGATGTGCAATTCCCTGTTTTTGTGAGGTTGATTTAGATGACTTGATTTTATCTACAAAGAAACAGCAAAGAACTAGTGATCAAGCATCTGATCAGAATTCTGGGTCTATCTGTGTCCACATCAACTGCTGCAATCACTTTTGCCTTAGTTTACAATCTAATCTAACAGGATGAAACAGTTCATTTTTTCCTCTAAACTCTTCATGTTTTGCAATAGTCTCAGTTTGGCAACACAGTCTAAGACCTTTTTACTATTGTCAGGAAATTTGCAAATGATTTTTTTGTTGCACAAAAGTGTCTCTTGACCCTTCAACACCTCTCACAGCTCCACAAAACTTACGGCCCCAAGTCCTCGAGAGCTTGAGGCTGGAGGCCTCAGAGCAGCAAGAACATTCTGCGGGGCTGAGGGTGGCAGGCATTCGGCTTCCTCACCAGCCCCCACTGCTAGTGCCAATGGTGACTCAGGGGCATGAGTGGGAGTTGCCATCTTCCCAGAAGAATGATCTCATTACCTTTTATGTATTTGACTTTTAGTTCCTGTAGGAAGTAAAAAGTGAAGTTATGAACCAAAAATACAATAGTACTGGCATTTATATTTACCCATGTCATTACACTTACTGGAGATCTTTATATTTCCGTGCAACTTTGATCTATTATCTACTGTCTTTTCCTTTCAACGCACAGAGCTCTGTTTAGCATCTCTTGTGGAGCTGATCTAGTGGTGACAAATTCTTTCAGCTGTTGTTTATCTGGGAATGTCTTAACTAGCTCTCATTTCTGAAAGACAGTTTTGTCAGATACAGAGTTCTGGTTGCCAATATTTTTGCTTTCAGCACTCCTGCCTTCCTGTCTCCATGGTTTCCTATGAGAAAAATAGTACTTAACCTTGTTGAGGTACCGTTGTTTCTTTCTTGCAGTTTTCAGAATTCTCTATCTTCGGCATTCAGCTGTTTAGTTATGATACGTTGTGGCATGGGTCCATTTGAATTTATCCTGTTTGAAGTTTGTTGAGCATCTTGGATGTATATGTTCATGTCTCTCATTAAGTTCAGGAAGTTGTCAGCCATTACTTCTTTGAATATTTTCTCTGTGCCTTTCCTTTCCTTCTGGGACTCCCACAATGTATGTATTGGTATATTTAATGTTGTCCCATAGGTTTCTCAGGGTCTGTTCACTTTTCCTCATTCTTTCTGTTCCTCAGACTGGATGGTATCAATGGTTTTATTTTCAAGTTCATTGATTCTTTCTTCTGATCTTCCAATCTGCTGTTGAACCTCTTTGGAAAACTTTAAATTTCTGTTATTGTGGACTTCAGCTCTGTTTGGTTCCTTTCATTATTTTCATTTGTTTCTGGGCACACTTATCAATCCCTTGATGTTAAGTCCCAGCTCATTCTAGGATTTCTGTCCCATGTTTAGCAGCTGTTTTTGCTTCTATTTTATTCCTTCTAGTGGAGGCTAAAAAATCTCTTTGTTTTCATAATATCCTAAAACTGTGAACATCATCAAAAGTATATTGACTGTCAACTTCCGGAGAAGATGGCGGCTTAGTAAGACGCGCGGGTCTTAGTTCCTCCTCCAGAACAGCAACTAACGAAACAGAAACAATACGAAAAAGCTCCCGGAGCCACGACAGAGACCTAAAAGACAGCGTACCCCATTCTGGAATGGCCGAACAGGCAGGGAGAATCCACTGCGGTGAGATACCCGAGGGGCGCGCGTTTTCCCGGCCGGGGCGGAGGGCGACTGGGGTCCCCTCCACGCATGTGGCTCCCCGGTCTGACTGGGAACGTTGGATAGCAGGGCCCTCCCGCCACGCTTGGCGTCTCGGGCCAGCTGGGCAGTTTGGACCCGCACTCCCCCAAGCCGCGGCGGCCGGCGACCCCCACTCCGCGCGCGGTTTCCCGAGCCGACTGCGAGATTCGGATTGGCAAGTTAAAGGAGCCACAGCATCTTTTACTGGTGGGACCCGCAGACAGAGGAGCGCCACGAGCGCCACCTACTGGACAGGAAAAGAAAAACAGAGCCCAGAGATTTCACAGAAAAACCTTTCAACCAGCCGGGTCCCACACCCAGGGAAATCTGATCAAATGCCCAGACACCAGCAGAAAATAATGGATGATGCTCGGAAAATTGAAGATATGGCCCAGTCAAAGGAACAAACCAATAGTTCAAATGAGATACAGGAGCTGAGACAACTAATGCTGAATATACGAACAGAAATGGAAAAACTCTTCAAAAACCAAATCAATAAATTGAGGGAGGACATGAAGAAGACATGGGCTGAACAAAAAGAAGAAATAGAAAATCTGAAAACACAAATCACAGAACTTATGGGAGTGAAGGACAAAGAAGAAAAAATGGAAAAAACAATGGATACCTACAATGGTAGATCTAAAGAGACAGAAGCTACAATTAGTGAACTGGAGGATGGAACATCTGAATTCCAAAAAGAAACAGAAACTATAGGGAAAAGAATGGAAAAACTTGAGCAGGGGATCAGGGAACTGAATGACAATATGAAGCGCACAAATATACGTGTTGTGGGTGTCCCAGAAGGAGAAGAGAAGGGAAAAGGAGGAGAAAAACTAATGGAAGAAATTATCACTGAAAATTTCCCAACTCTTATGAAAGACCTAAATTTGCAGATCCAAGAAGTGCAGCGCACCCCAAAGAGAATAGACCCAAATAGGCGTTCTCCAAGACACTTACTAGTTAGAATGTCAGAGGTCAAAGAGAAAGAGAGGATCTTGAAAGCAGCAAGAGAAAAACAATCCATCACATACAAGGAATAAGACTATGTGTAGATTTCTCAGCAGAAACCATGGAAGCTAGAAGACAGTGGGATGATATATTTAAATTACTAAAAGAGAAAAACTGCCAACCAAGACTTCTATATCCAGCAAAATTGTCCTTCAAAAATGAAGGAGAAATTAAAACATTTATAGACAAAAAGTCACTGAGAGAATCTGTGACCAAGAGACCAGCTCTGCAAGAAATACTAAAGGGAGCACTAGAGTCAGATACGAAAAGACAGAAGAGAGAGGTATGGAATAAAGTGTAGAAAGAAGGAAAATCAGATATGATATATATAATACAAAAGGCAAAATGGTAGAGGAAAATATTATCCAAACAGTAATAACACTAAAAGTTAATGGACTGAATTTCCCAGTCAAAAGACATAGACTGGCAGAATGGATTACGACCCAGCAGTACCACTGCTAGGTATCTACTCAAAGGACTTTAAGGGCAAAAACACATACGGACATTTGCACACCAGTGTTTATAGCAGCATTATCTACAATTGCAAAGAGATGGAAACAGCCAAAATGTCCATCAACAGAAGAGTGGCTAAACAAACTGTGGCGTATACCTACGATGGAATATTATGCAGCTTTAAGACAGACTAAACTTATGAAGCATGTAATAACATGGATGGACCTAGAGAACATTATGCTGAGTGAGTCTAGCCAAAAACTAAAGGACAAATACTGTATGGTCCCACTGATGTGAACCGACATTCGAGAATCAGCTTGGAATATATCATTGGTAACAGAGACCAGCAGGAGTTAGAAACAGGGTAAGATAATGGGTAATTGGAGCTGAAGGGATACAGACTGTGCAACAGGACTAGATACAAAAACTCAAAAATGGACAGCACAATAATACCTAAGTGTAATGTAACTATGTTGGAACACTGAATGAAGCTGCACCTGAAATATAGTTTTTTTGTTTGTTTGTTTGTTTGTTTGTATCTTTTGTTTTTGTTTTTTTCTTTTTCCTTTTTGTATATATATATATATTTTTATTAGTATTATTATTTTAATTCTCTTCTCTATATTAACATTCTATATCTTTTTCTGCTGTTTTGCTAGTTCTTTTCCTAAATCGATGCAAATGTACTAAGAAATGATGATCATACATCTATGTGATGATACTAAGAATTACTGAATGCATGTGTAGAATGGAATGATTTCTAAATGTTGTGTTAATTTCTTTTCTTTTTTTGATTAATAAAAAAAAATTAAAAAAAAAAAAAAAGTATATTGACTGTCCATAATGGGAATGAGAAAACCTTCTTGACCAAAAGGGAGAAGAGAAATGAGGCAAAATAAAGTCTCAGAGGCTGAGAGATTTCAAACAGTTGGGAAGTTATCTTGGAGATTATTCTCATACATTGTATAGATATCCCTTTTTAGTTTATAGTGTATTGGAGTGGCTAGAAGGAAGTACTTGAAAATGTTGAACTGTATTCCCGTAATCTTGATTCTTGAAAAGACTGTATAACTATATAGCTTTTATAGTGTGTCTGTATGATAGTAAAAACCTTGTGTCTGATGCTCCTCTTATCCAGAGCATGGAAAAATGAATTAAAAAAAAAAAGTATAAATAAATAAATAAATAAATAATGGGGTAGAAATTGGATAGATTGAAATACTGTGGGCCAATGGGAGGGAGGGGTAAGGGATATAGAATGCACGAGTTTTCTTATTTTTCTGGAGTGATGCAAATGTTCTGAAATGATCATAGTGAGGAATACCTAACTGCATGATGATATTGTGAGCCACTGATTGTATACTATGGTTGGACTGTATGTGTGTGGATATTTCTCAATAAAAATATTTTTAAAAAGTATATCGAGGGCTGTGCAACAGTGGCTCAGTGGCAGAGTTCTCACCTGCCATGCTGGAGACCCGGGTTCGATTCCTGGTATCTGCCCATGCAACAACAAAAAAAGTATATTGACTATCAAGCTCTGGAAAATATACTACATTTGTTTAATTTGTCCAAAGCATAAATCCAGGAGAACTTTTTCATAACTCTCAAGGACATTTTCTTTTATTGACTGGAATTCAGCAATTAGATCTTATTCAATTGCTCCTATCCCAGGCTTATGTTTATTTTTATAATGATTTGTTTAGTAAGGTTACCATAGCAAAGGTATTCTTGGAATAAATAATTTTAAGTGGGGAATTTTTTCAGAGCAAACATGGCCTTTTTTTTTTTTTTTGCAGACTGGAAGAGTATATTTGAGACATTTAACTGAGAAAAAGAAGGTTAGTTTCTAGAATATATAAATAACTCCTAGGAATCAATAAGAAAATGACAACAGAATGAAAAATAATGGGCAATGATTCCCAGAAGACTGAATAACCAATAGACTATATTACTAATTGGAAGCAGGTCAATTTGTGGACTGGCCATTTCTCAGATTTCATTTATTTCTTTTATTTTTCCATAATGTTTAAAGGAACTTTTATTGGATGGGATGGCTTTAACAGCATTTAGACAATTCTGTAAAGCTGATTTATATTGTCTTAAAAGTGTTTTAGGAAAGTTTGATTTGCCACTTCTATAGCTCATTGCTGCAAAGGCTGGAGGGAGCTTGGGCTAAGGGGCAGAGAGAGGGTAAGGTTGGGGAGCAGAAAAAGGGGCAGACATAAGAAATGGACAAAACAGCACATAGATGTTTAGTACTCCAGAGTTCTCGTCACATAATCTCAGTGCAAGCCGATGTACTATGTCCTTGATGGTACTATTCTGGAAGCATGTGATTTCTTCAATGTTTAGACTATGACAGCATCATAATGCCTTTTATATCTAGTTACTTCATAGTCCACAGTTCTAAATTTCTACATTCAGTATTTCCTGCAAAAGCCTGTTTTTTATATTTATATTTTGACCCTTCTAGAATAAGGATCCTTCTAGACTTAACCTCATTACTGAGAAGCTAAGACTTGCTTCTCAGATGTTTTTTTATTTTTTATTGTATAATATAACATATATACAAATCAAAGAAAGAAAAAAGCAATAGTTTTCAAAGCACTCTTCAACGAGTAGTTACAGGACAGATCCCAAAGTTTGTCATGGGCTACCATATTATTCTCTCAGATTTTTCCTTTTAGCTCCTCCAGAATATAGGAGGCTAGAAGGAATAAATATTTTTTTATCATCACAATCACCTTTTTTGTGTATGAAAAATAACATATACAAAAAAGCAATAAATTTCAAAGCACAGCACAACCATTATTTGTAGAACAGAGTTTGGTATGGGTTACAATTCCAGAATTTTAGGTTTTAACTTCTAGCTGCTTTAAGATATTGAAGACTAAAAGAAATATCAATTTACCAACTCAGCAATCATATTCATTTGTTAGATCTTATCTTTTCTGTATAACTCCACCATCACCTTTGATTTTTCTATCCACCTCTTTAGGGGTATTTGGCCTATTTTGCAGCATTTCTTCTTTGTCTAACATTTCTAATCTCCAGGCCCAGTAGAAAGAATTCTAAACCAAGCCCATACCTCCTCCAACTTTCTGCACCAAACCCTTTCCCCGTAGTTGATTTAGACCCTGAGGGCAGGGATAGGTGAGACTGAAAGAATGAGGCCTGGTCTATTGAACTTGGTTTTAAAAGTTTTGAATAAGGGTGCTAGGATTTAAGATCCCTAAGGTGGGGTCTTTTTTTCTTCTTTCTTTTTTTTTTTTTTTTTGTGCAAGAAGGTAAATTTATTTTTCTCAGTCAGAAAAAGATTTTTCAAATTTGTATTGCACTTTTTTACCCACAACTCTTCCCATATAAACTGCTTTATAAATCCCATCAAGTTTTTTTTTCTTTTTTCCCCTACCAACAAGGATTATTTCCCTAAGCTGGGGTCTTGATGAGCATTCCTACACCCTTCTTTTAATTGTTTTCAATTATTAGATCGATTTCACTTAAATATGTGGGCTGGATAATTGGAAAAGTCTTTGCCATTTCCCAAGACAGTCTTTTGCTGCCTTCAGGAAATTTCGGGTCTGGTTTCTTTCAACGTCCAGGTTCATTTACAGTAATTATAAATATTAATGCATTGAACCCTGGTTCCTAGAGCCTATTTTTCCCTTTTTCCTCTGGGACTCCAGGAGTATGTGTATGTATATATGCTTATTTATTTTTAAGTAATTCGAATAGAGCTCTTTAAGAAGCTTTTTTTTGGTAAATTTGCAATTACCATCTAGAGGTATGAAAATATACATTGACCAAGTAGACGGGCACAAAGAAAAACCAGAAACACAGAAATGTACTTTTGAGAGGGACAAATAAAGGGTTGAATATATATCATCTCATCCCATTTTTCCTCTTTCTTACAGAACATCTCTAACTATAATACGGTGTCCCTTTCCATAGAACCATTTTCAGGCCATTTCTTTCTGATTCTAAATCATACTGAGGCTAGACTATGTAACAGAAATAAACTATTTTTGTTGTTTTTCCACAGGTTCAAAACTAAAATCTTTCTAGTCTTTCAAAATATAGTGCAAAGGGCTATATTCAGGAATGCTATTAGAGTTAGAATTTCCCATTTTAAAGAATTTCTGCAATCAGTAACAGTGGAGTTTGAAGCTATGTACCCCAGAAAAGGCCATGTTCTTTTAATCCGTTCCTATGGTTGCAGACATTAGGACTTGAACAATACAAAAGCAATAATACACCAACTAACAAATTTGAATGGACACAACGCTTCCTATATATTTAAGTATTATACCAATTAATAACTAGATTGAGCACACTGATTAATAATTAAATAGGTATTAAACACTTAAGTAACACACCTACCTAAGTAACACACCAGTTAACAAGCAGGCATCATACACCTACTTAACTTCAATTAATTGTTGGTTTACTTATTTTACTACTAATTAATTGTTGGTTTACTTATTTTCTAGGAGCATACTCCACAGAGATACTTAGGTCACGGCTTTGAACCTAATACAGAATGGTACTCAGAAACAAAAGGTGTAAAGGTCAGAGCAAAGAGGAATTGTTTTGGAAGTGGGACCAGGCCTCAATCCCAGGTCCAGGGAACACCGGCCTCCATACCGACCTCTCACTTTTACCTTGATATGACCCATTCATTCAGTCTGATGCTTGGACTTGGAACTGAGAATGGTTTCTCTCTTTAAAGCATCTTAAGGCATCAAAAGTCTGGAGTGTCAGCAGAGTAGAGAAAAAGCCAGTTGCTGAGCCTCTGGATTAAAAAGAGTCCAGTGGCTGATAAATATTCAATTGCTGTGCTCACCGTTGTGTTGAAACTCCGGAAATTTGGGCAGTCAGATTCCTTCTTAGGAACCCTGGTCCCATCTGGGCACCAAATTGATACTGATCAAAAGTTGTGGGTTCTCTGCCTGATGGGCTCAAATGAATAATTTCTGAGACATGGGGTTTCAAAGTGTGAAAGCATTTAGGGCAGGCCACGGTGGCTCAGTAGCAGAGTTCTCGCCTGCCATGCTGGAGACCCAGGTTCGATTTCTGGTGCCTACCCATGTGAAAAAAAAAAAAGTGTGAAAGAATTTATTGCTAGGCATGAAGCAGGAGATCAGATGGCCTATTAACCTAAAACTCTGTTTCCCTGAACTCCAGCAACTCTGATAGTTTTTTAGTATTAAAAGATGGGCAGGTTTTAGGATAATGAGGGCAATGGCTCTAGATGACGATGTTATAGATGATCTACTTATTGAGCATGCACAGATTGATTGCATGCTTAGTCATAGCATGAATGTTAGAAAATGGCAGCCTTAATATGATGATGGCATGATTTTTAGTACTCTAAAGATGGATAGGTCACTAACAGGTTAAAGTTTAAGCTACTGTGCATATCAGGTGGGCCAATTTTGGTTAGATCCAGCTTCATCTAGTGACACAGTTTTGAAATTGGGGTGGGCTAGTTCTGGGCTGACTCAGGCCTTTCATTAATAAGCATTAGGGGCTATCTTTAGTGAACATAAGACACTAAAGTTGAAAAACCAGATAAGAAGGGCACAAGTGAGGGTCAGTCACAAGGTTTTTACAATCACAAGGTAAAAGCTATATAGTAACACACTTATGATCAAGATAGCTGGATTACAGTTCAGAGAGTTCAGGTATTTCCCTTTGTCTACTCTAATATACCAGAAAGTAAATAGGAATATCTGTATAATGATTCAGTAATCATAATCATCCCCTAAGTCCTAACTTCTCAGTTACAAATATACCAGCTTGCCTTGGTGGGGAGCTCTGGAGCTGTTGCAACAATTTGGCAGTTATTATGGTTAATATGTCATGAGTTGTTTAGGCCTGAAGAAAAGAAAGATAAGATTGTGGTAGATACCCTCAGAAAGCTTGGTGTTTACAGCTGGGACAGGACCGAACACTCAACACGCTGTCAGGTCTATGCGGAGACAAAGAGGAGTGTCCTTGCCTAGCAGGGGGGTGGGGATTTCTGAAGGCATCTGCAACCTCGGGAATCAGTAGATGCCAGCAGAGATTTCAAGTTAAATAGCAAATTAAGCCTGTTCCTGAGTTACTGAAATTACCATATGACTTTTAAACTCTCTAAGGGGAGACACAGGTTTCCACAAGTCTTACAGAGCAGTGCTGCCTAAACTTGAATAATGTAGGCCATCAACTGGGGGGTCTTTTTAAACAGACTCAGATTGAACTAGGGATCTCACTCCATATTCCTCCCTCTCTTAGCCCCTGGCAATATTTAATCAATTTTTGTCTTCATGGATTTGCCTATTTTGTACTTATATAAATATAGAACCATACATTGTATAGCCTTTTGTGTCTGGCTTCTTTCATTTAGAATAATGTTTTCAAGGTTCATCCATGTGTTGTCACATGAATCAGTACTTTTTTCTACTTATGGCTGAATAATATTCTGCTGTCTGGATATACCACATTGTTTAACCAGCCCTCACTTGATAGACATTTGAGTTGTTTGTATTCGGTTACTTTGTTGTTGTTGTTTAAACGTTTTCTTATTATGAAATATAACATATACAATAAAGCAATAAACTTCAAAGTACATTGTAACAAGTAGTTATAGAACAGATTTCAGAGTTTGATATGGGTTACTGTTCCACAATTTTAGGCTTTTCCTTCTAGTTTCTCTAAGACACTGGAGACTAAAAGAAATATCAATACAGTGATTCAGCAGTCATACTCATTTGTTAAATCCTATCTTCTCTGTTATAACTCCTCCTTTCCTTTGATCCTTTTTCCAATCTGTAGGGGTGTTTGGGCTACCTTTTCTAACATTTTTACATTGGAAAGGGGTGTCAATAATATTGGACAGGGGGATGGAACTTGTTGATGTTCCTGAAGAGGCTGGCCCCTCTGGTTTTTGGGACTTATCTGGCCTAGGAACCTATCTGGAGGTTGTAGGTTTCTGGAAAGTAATCTTACTATGTGAAACTTTTGTAGAATCTCAGCTAGAGCCTTAGGTGTTCTTTAGGGTTAACAGGAATGGTTTTGGTTGGGGTTTGGCAAACCATGGTAATTAGCAATATCTAGCTAAAGGTTTGGTAAGAGTGGTCTCCAGAACAGCCTCTCAACTCTATTTCAACTCTCTTAGCCACTGTATCAGTGGCTATTTGTTACATTTCTTTTTCCCTCTTTGGTCAGGAAGGATTGGTTATCCCATGGCATCAGGGTCAGACTTGTTTCTGGGAGTCATGTGCCATGTTGCCAGGGAGACTTTCACCCCAGATCTCATGTCTTTTCTATTACTTTTGCAGTAATTAAAAAAATCATTTTAGTGGCTCTGAGGCTGTTGATACTGTTATCCCTTTACTGCTCTTTAGCCCCATTGCCCTTTTTAATTCCTTTTGCAACTGTAGTTACCCCCCAATCCAGCCTAAATCCCACTTTTTGCCATTTTAATAATGCCGTTCTTGTCAACATATAATTCTTGAATTTTTTGATCCCCTGAGCCTACTTTCTTCCCTTCTGGGTTCTAGACATTGTTGGAAAAAATAATCAATCAAATGTGCTGATTTGGTTTCACTATTTTGATTCTATCCAATTTCAAATAAGTTATCACCACAGTCTCTCAATTCTTTTGTCTTGCATTGACTTTATATAAAATTTCCTCCAGGTGCTGACTCAGACCTTCTTTAGCCTTCAAGTTCTCAATCCAGTGACTGGATTTTTGCTTTCAGGAGATGCTCTTGCTTTTGTACTCACAGAGATGATAGAAATTATTTGACCTGAGTCCCTTGATTTGTGGCCTTTCACCCTATAATTTCTCTAAATCATGACCATCCTTCAGAGATAGATGGTAAGAAGGAAAACACGAAGAAAAATGCAAGGAGAATAAAATGTCATGTAAGAGGGTGGAGGAGACATTTCCAACAAAGGGTAGCGGTGTAAACCACAGCAGGAGAAATAGAAAAAGATGAATATTGAGAAAAAATGCATTTATTAGGGGTCATTGATGCCCTTTAGAAAAAAGTTTCATTATGAAATGGAGGCTGATTGTAAGGAATTGAGAAAATAGGTAAGGAGTGAATAGTGTCAGACAAAGTAAGATGACTAGGGAACACTGACTTTTTAATGGAGTGGACAATATTTGTGAAGATTTAGGAATGTGTAGGATCGTGTAGTATACAAGGAAATTTAAGTTTGCTTTGATTATTAACATGACATATAAAATGGGTTGAGAAGGATCTGTAAGATGGCAAGAGTCTGATCACAAGGTGCCGTATAGTAATTTGCTTCAGGTTTTAACTTGGCCAGGTGATGGTGCCTATTTGTTCTATTGCTATGAACTTAAATCATCAGCATGTGAAATTTATCTACCACTAACATCTGTGGTCGGTTAAGGTGAGCGCCTTCCACATTGAGTGAGAGTTAAAAGAAGAGGTTGGAAGAAAGAGAAACAGCTCTGCACAACTCAGCAGAGCTCAGCACACCTCACTTCAGTGCTCAGAGCTGACATAGACCCAGATGTTTGGACATGCAGAGAGGAAACACCCTGGGGAAAGCCATCTGAACCCAGACGCTGGGAGAGAGGGCCAGCAGACATCATCGTGTGCCTTCCCATGTGACAGAGAAAGCCAACTGCCTTTCCTCCAAAGAACTGTAAATTTGTAATTAAATAAATTCCCTTTATAAAAGCCAGTCCATTTCTGATGTATTGCATTCTGTCAGGAATAGCAAAGGAAAAGAGATTTTGGCATCAGAGGAGTGGGGTGCTGCTGTGTTTGCAAATACCAAATATGTTGGAACAGATTTTTAAGTGGATAAAGGAGGGATTCTGGAAGAACTGTGAGGAGCTGATAGAGAAAGCCTAGATTGCTTTGAAGAGACTGTTGGTGGAAATATGGACTCTAAGGATGCTTACATTGAAGCCTTAGACAGAAGTGAGGAATGTGTTGTTGCAGATTGGAAGGAGGGCAACCCTCATTTTAAGGTGGCAAAGAATTTTGCAAAATTGAATCCTGGCACTGGATGGGAGGAAGAATTTGAGTTTGATGATCTGGGATTCTTGTCTGAGGAGATTTCTAAATTGAGCTTGGAGGATGCAGCCTGGTTGCTCCTTGCACTTATAATAAAATGCGACAGGAGAGGGATAAATTCAGAACTGAAGTTTGGGTACAAAGAAACCAGAAAGTGATGGTCTGGAAACTTCTGGGCTTCCAGAAAGTGAGACCCTGGAGAAGAGTGCCTCACATGGAACTTTAACCAACCAAACATGGAACCAGTCAGTCATTACAGGACAAGTGAAGATTAGAATGATCCAGAATGGATTTGTGGAAAGTCCTATTGTCTAATGGCTTTGATCTCTGTATGCTACATGCCAAGTCAACAGTTTTTTTTTTTTTGTAAGATCTTTATAAATGGAACCATTGCTGGCCTGGACTGGAAGGGAAGAAAATGGACAGATAGAAGGAAGAATAACCTCAGAGGCAGAACAAGGGAAGGTAAGGTTTGAAGCCTAGAAACCTCAGGCTGAGAGAGTGAATACACCTGTATATTTGGAGGGCGTGAATTTGCCCTGGAGGCAGAGGGCAAGCCTTCTGTCTCAATGTTCAGGAAGAGTTCTGGTGCCCCAGACCTGGGAGAGATTGGAGCACATTCCCTGGGGACTGGAGGAGTGTGGCTGCCACCCCATTGTTCTGAAGGGGTTGAGCATGTGTCCCGGAGATGGAAGAGAAACTTGGTGCCACCTAGATGCTTGAGGAGTGTGGGGCCAAAAATTGTGGCATCTCCAATGTTCCCCAATGTTAGCATCCTCATCACAGTGTTTGGAGAAAACAGGGCCACTGTGTAGGCCCCTGGAAAGGATGGGACTGTCACACTTTAAGCCCTGAGGATAAATGAATTTCAGACTTAGAAATCTAATGGAGTTTTCCCTGCAGGTTTTTGAAATTGTTTAGGTCTGGTGACCCCTGTTTTCTTTCTAATGTCTCCCTATGGCAACAGGATCATTTCTTACTTCTTTGATATTAGAAATGCATAACTTGCTCTAAGTTCACAGGTTCACAGCCAGAGAATTATTACTTTTTTAATTTCTTGTTCATGCTCCATGTCCAACATGGGTCAACAATGGGGCTCTGCTTATGGTTATTACTTAAGGACCTGCATTTTGCAGTCTTTATCTCAACAGGTACTTCCATGGTCACCACAGGAATAGGAAAGATATATGGTGAAATGTGTATGGGCCCTCTACATAATATCTTAAATTGTTTCTTTTTTTTTAATCTGAGAAATCTTCAAACACATACTTCTATGTGCATACTTCTATGGTGTGCAATTAATGGTTCACAATATCATCACATAGTTGTGTATTCATCACATGATCATGTTTTAGAACATTTGTATTACTCTAGAAAAAGAAATAAAAAGCAAAAACTCATACATATCATACATCTTACCTCTCCCTCTCATTGACCATTAGTATTTCCATCTACCCAATTTGTTTTACCCTTTGTCCCCTTTATTATTTATTTATTTTTATCCTGATATTTTAGTCATCTGTCCATACCCTGGATAGAAGCAGCATCAGACACAAGATTTTCACAATCACACAGTCACATTGTAAACATTATATCAGAGGAGAATTTTACTTTAGGACAGATCAGGCCTGTAACTGACTTTGATGAGATTTTGTGTTGTTTTTGATTTGGTATTGTATTTGTATTGTTACTGAAATGATTTAAGGCTTTTGTGATGTTGTGATGAAATAAAAGTGTACTTTGTATATAGAAAAATTTAGTGCATGGCATGACAGGTGAACATTGTTAGGAAAAAATCTGTTATTGTTTTCTATTTAGAGGTTAGGTATGGTTTAAAGTGATGTGCAGGGTTGCCAAGTTGACAGATAAGGTGTGCACAGTGTAGGGTTAAGTTCAGGTGTAAACTTAGCCAGGTGATAGTGCCTAGATGATTGCTGTGGCCTTAGATCATGTGCATGTGAAATTCATCTATGGCTGATTACACCTGTGGTTGGCTAAGGGGAGTACCTCCGCAATGAGTGAGACGCAAAAGGAGAGATTGGAAGAAAGAGAAACAAGCTCTGCACAACTCAGCAGAGCTCAGCACACCTCAGTTTAGCACTCAGAGCTGATATAGACCAGACATTTGAGATGCAGAGAGGAAACACCCTGGGGAAAGCCATCTGAACCCAGAAGCTGGGAGAGAGGGCCAGCAGACATCACCCTGTGCCTTCCCATGTGACAGAGAAAGCCAACTGCCTTTCCTCCAAAGAACTGTAAAAAATTGTAACTAAATAAATCCCTGTTATAAAAGCCAATCCATTTCTGGTATACTGCATTCCAGCAGCATTAGCAAACTAAAACATTCTTTTCATACAATGCTAAGAATGTGATCTTGAATGTCAGCATCTTTCCTAACTCATTTTTTCTATTTATGTTAATGATACTATGACCATTTCCTGTGCTTGGAATCTTTTTTTCTCCACTCCTCCAGGAGATTAGGCTCTGATATAGGTCATGCTACAAAAACACCTTGGCTGCAACTCCTTTCATGTGAATTTTCTACTAAATCAGCAAATGAGAAGTTCAACAGATATATAAGATAATGACTTAAATGAATGAGAGACACTGTTTCTTAATGCATTCCTGGTTCCTCACAGAAGCATGAGGAAAAGCTATTGGTCAATGTAACATGAGTACAGCCACTCAGAACCAGGAGCCACCCCCCTTTAGATCCAGGCAAAAGAAAGGGTCCTGGTACCTCTCGAGGACCTACTCTTAGTGGAAGTAGCTTTGTTCACCACAGTCATATTCTTCCACTGCCTATTTCTTACTGCATCATGTGGTAGATCTTTCCTCATAAGCCCCATGTCCACCTTTCCATGTATATTCTTGAAAATTTTAAATACTCTATGTTCTAATAATCATATCAAGAGCTGGTTAGAACCTATCACAGTCCCTTGCATTCATCCCTTCCCTTCCCATTCCCACCTCCCTAGTTTACACCTTCAATTTTTTCACGCAGATTATTTACATGGCCTTCTAATGGTGTCATTATTCTAAGCTTTTCTCTTTGGGAGCCTTCTGCTCCAAGATTAACCTTCCTAAATCATAGTTGTCTATTACTACTCTTATGCTGAAACACCTCAGGAGCTCCTCAGTCTTTTTCTACTAATTTGAGTTAAATGTTTTAGCTTGGCATTCCAGAAGATCCTATAAGCTCTGACCCCAAAATTTCTTTCTAGACCCTTCTCCTGCTACTTCCCATAGACTTATTGCATGTGTCAAACAAACCAGTAGTTTCCAGGTAGGTTCTATACTTTTATCCCACTATTCTTTGTGCCGTTTGCGTCACATGGATAGAATTCTTTCCTCATATCTATCTGCCAGAGTCCTGTTTTTCTTGCAAGACCTGTCTCAAAAGTGTCTAATTGTTTTTCTCATTTCCTCTTCATAAAATGAAGCTAAAAATAGAAATAATATCATTTTAAGATTTGAATGAGATAATGCATATAAATCACAGAACTTGGTGGATAGTAAACCCCAATAGATGTTAGCTGTTATCATTATTTTTTTAAAATTTGCTTTGCAAAATGAGAATAACCATCTCAGGAACTCCCATTCTGTTTTCATTTTACCTTTTCAAAGACACATATCACATTCTATCTGGAATTATGTAGTTTGCAATGGGTCATTGTTTTAGTTTGCTAAAGCTAACAAAATGCCATATACCAGAACTAGGTTAGCTTTTACAATGGGGATTTATTAACTTACAAGTTTATAGTTCTTGGGCTGTGAAAATGTCCAAATCAAGGCATCAACAGATGAAACATGGATTCTGAAGGCAGGCTGCTAGCATCCAGGACACCCTTGTCACCTGGGAAGGCACATTGCACATCTGCTGGCCTCTCACTTCTCTTCCAGGTTTCGTTGCTTCCAACTTCTGCATGTTTCTCTTTTAGCTTCTGTCTTAGCTTATGTGTGTCTTTCTCTCTAAAGGTCTCTGAGGCTTTTTTCTGTGTTTTATCCTCTTAGAAAGGACTCCAGTGAGAGGATTAAGACCCACCTTAAATGATGTCTCAATTGAAATAACTTTTAACAGGAATGGATTAAAAGAATATGATCTTTTCTGGGGGATATACAGCTTTAAACCGTAACAGTCATTTAACTATTTTAGTTTTTCTTTTGTGACCATAGGTTTCCCAGGAGCTGGGATCAATTCTTATTTATCTTTGCAACCTGAGTAGTTCCTAATACTTGTCTTTTCATCTTTCTTGTCATGTTTCACAGTGCCTCACCATGTTCACCTTGGGGAGACTACTGAAATGAGAATTTCAATTTGACAGGAATATAAAGAGTAAAAAGTTGAATGAAGGGTTTGACAGTTTGAAGTTGTCATGTACCCCAGAAAAGGCCATGTCCTTTTAATTAATTCCTGTGGGTGTAGACCTATTGTAGGTGGGACCTTTTGATTAGGGTATTTCATTTGAGATGTGACCTGCCCCACTCAAGTTGGGGCTTACTCCTCTTACCTTAATCCTTTATAAGAGGATAAAACACATACAGAGCAAAGAGATAAAATTGAGAGTAGCTCACAGAAAAAGCCCCAGAGAAGCTGAGAGGAAGCCACTGAAGCCAGAAGCTGGAAGCAACGAAACCAGGGAGAGGACCAGCAGATATCACGATGTGTCCCGTTATCTGACATAGGAGTCCAGGCTTGCTGGTAACCAGTCTTTATCCTGTTGATGCCTTAATTTGGACATTTCACAGCCTTAGAATTGTAAACTTGTAAGCTAATAAATCCCCATTGTCAAGAGTCAGTCCATTTTGGGTATATTGCATTTCTTCAGCTTTAGCAAACCAAAACAGAGGGACAAATTTTTGAACCAATAATTTGGAAATGTTAAACTGGTAATTGTTGAATGAACAGTGTGGTCCTATAGAATCATCCTTTCTTTATCCCAGGTTTTCCTCTAAAATAAATATTTATATAAAAAATTACAAAGATTATTGTATTAGTTTGTTAAGCTGCTAGAATGCAATATACCAGAAGTGAAATGGCTTTTAAAAAGGAAATTTAATAATTTGCAAGTTTACAGTTCTGAGGAAGTGGAAGTGTCCAAATTAAGGCACCAACACGAGGTTACCTTCACTCAAGAGAGGTTGTTGCCATCCAGAACACCTCTGTCCCCTGAGAAGGCTTGTGGCTGGCATCTGCTGGTCTTTGTTCCATTGTTTCCAGCTTCTGATGCCAGTGGTTTTCTCTCTAAGTGTCTCTGGACATTCACTTAGCTACTCAGGGGCAAATTCTGGGTTTCTTCTCTTAGCTTAGCATATACCAAGGCTGGAGATTTCTTCTCTTCAAGTTCTGGTTATTTCTGTGAGTCTTTGCTTAATACCTGGGCTATTTCTGTCTCTATCTCCAAATGTCTACGTTGGCTTTCAGCTCTGATGCAGCTGTTCTCCAAGTGTCAACATCTGCTCTGAAGTTTCTGTCAGCTTTGAACATCTCTGTCATTTTTTGAGATTTCTCCAAAAATTTTCCCCTTTTAATGGACTCCAGTAAATTAATCAAGATTTACCTTGAATGGGTAGAGTCACGTCTCCATCGAATCGAAAAAGTCATACCTACAATTAAGCATGCCACATCTCCATGGAAATAATCTACTCAAAAGTTTCCACACTACAATATTGAATCAGAATTGCACCCACAAAATTGGATGAGGATTAAAATGTAGCTTTTCTGGGGTACATAATATTTTCAAAGTGGCACAATTATAGAAATATATTGGTTAGTGAGATTTTTGTTCAAAATTTTAATTAATTAATTATTATTATTATTTTTTACCAAACTTGAAAGTTAATCATTGAGAGTTCATTTCTTCAGGTCAATTTCCCAATTTTTCATCATTTTATAGTTTTCAATCTCTGGGATTTAGTAACTTTTTTTTTCAAATTGTACAATATCACATTTTACAATTGAAAAATGTTACCATTTGGAGAACTTTCCCTTGGAGAGTTCTGTGAGTTAAATTCCACCAATCATTTTTTTCTCATAATGTCTTTGTAACTTTCACAATATTAATGAAAATATTTGCTCAGTTAGCCTCTAAGCAAGAATGGTGTGGACAAACAGTTTGGTGGACATCTGTTACTGAACACACATCATAAACCAGTCTGGAATGGAAGGACAGAAATCACAGCCCAGAACTGTAAATAAAGCCCCAAACTTCATAAGCTGGCACTGCCTGCCCCCCCCCCCCCCCACTGATATGGCAGGCTGTGTTGGAAACACTTCCCTATGGGAAAAAGAAGCAGTCTCTACTAGGAGAAAGGGATGGTAGCCCAACCAAGCTCCAACTGTAGTTTTAATTAACAAATTTAGACTGCTGAATACAAGTTCTGAGCACAGACAACCTCAGAGCAAGCAGGAAAGGAACCCTGAGGTCTCATCCAGCAGAGAAGGGTTGGGGCTGACAGGAAAAAAAAAAAAAGCTAAGTGAATGCCCACAGATGCTTAGAGAGGAAACAACTGGCATCAAAAGCTGGAAGCAATGGAACTGGGAACAAGTACCAGCAGAAGCCAGTCACATGCCTTCCTAGATGACCCTCCCCTAAGCCAAGGTATCTATGCTGGTTTGAAAGGACTTACGTACCCTAGAAAAGCCATACCTTAATCCTAACACAAACTTGTGAAGACAGTCATTTCTTTAAACCTTATTCAGCATGGTATGTTGGAAACTTGATAAGCTTATCTTGAAATGTGGCAGTGCCCATTCCAAGTGGGTCTTGATAGTTTACCGGCATCCTTTAAAAGAGGAAACATTTTGGAGAAAGCTTGAGAATGAGGAGAGAGCTTCAGAGCCACAACAGAGTCACAAAGCCAAGAGTCCACCAGCCAGAGACGTTTGGAGACAAAGAAGGACAATGCCCCCAGGACAGCTCCATGCAATGAGAAGCCTGGAGAGAAAGCTAGCAGATATCACCGCGTTCTCCATGTACCTTTCCAATTGAGAGAGAAATCTGGAACTTCATCAGCCTTTCTTGAGTGAAGGTAACCTCTTATTGGTGCCTTAATTTGGACATTTCTATAGACTTCCTTTAATTTGAACAATTTTATGGTCTTAGAGCTGCAAACTTGCAAATTAATAATTTCCCCTTTTAAAAGCCATTCCATTTCTGGTATATTGCATTCTGGCAGCCTGCAAACTAAAACAGTATCTTTTTCTGGATGCCTTAATTAGGAGATATTTATGGCTTTAGAACTGTAAACTTGTAACTTATTGAATTCCCTTTTTAAAAAGCTATTCCATTTCTGGTATATTACATTCTGGCAGCTTAACAAACTAATACATGGGGCATACAACTAGATGAGTGAAACTTGAAGACAGTATGTTGAGTGAAGTAAGCCAGAAATGAGAAGACAAATATTTTAATGCCTCACTAAAAAGGCCTAACTGTGTGCAAGCTCTAAGAAGTAAATTCAAGAGCATAGGTTATCCAGGGAAAGCTTTCTTGTAAAGGTTCATAGATTGAATGCTCTTACAGCTGTCACATCTATTCCTGAGTTGTAGTGGTTGTTTCTAAATTCTGAGATGCTGAGCTATTTGTATATAATCTGGTTTGTCCCTGGAACTTCTGGTATTGGTGTGACACCTGAGACTCAGAGCTGGGGTTCTGCAGCTGTGACAGTCAGCATCACTCCGTACAGAAGGTGTTTAAAAAACTGAAAAAGATATCGGACTTCAATTAGAGATATGAATGGAGCTGATCTAGATAGGACTAAGGTAAATCAGATTAAATGGTAAAGATGATGTTGACTGTATTTTAAAACTACAACTTCTATGTGAGGCCAAAGGAAGAGATGTTTATTTGGTGCAAAATTTATATTTTCAGTAGCATACTACCTAATTTAGCTTGTATGTTTATCCAAACACTATAATAACATGAAAATTTGAATAGGGAGTGAGATCTTGTTGGTTTGTATAGGTTAGTGTGATGTCCTTGATACATACTGGAATATTCTGGGCAGAGAATAAAAAAAGTATTTGTAAAATCCCCTTGAGGGACTTGGGAAAAATGTGGAAATATTAAACTTCTCCACCTGGGTAATTCCTGATATTTTCGCAAGCAATGGGTATACTAATTTAATAGGCTGAGTCCTTGATCTTGGGGCGTGCCCTTATGAAACTTATTCCTGCAAAACACAATATAAGCCTGCTATGATTATGTCTAAGAATCACCCCCAGAGAACCCCTTTTGTTGCTCAAATGTGGCCTCTTTCTGTAAGCTAACTCTGCAGGTAAACTCACTGCCCCCTCTCCTACATTGGGTATGACTCCTTGGGGGTGTAAATCTCCCTGGCAACATGGGCATGAGTCCCAGGAATGAATCTGGCTGTGGCATCACGGAAGTGAGAAGGCCTTCTTGAGCAGAAAGGGGAAGAGAAATGAAACAAAATCAAGTTTCAGTGGCTGAGAGGTTTCAAATAGAATTGACAGTTCATTCTGGAGGTTATTCTTATGCATTATGTAAATATCCTTTAAAAATTTTTAGTGTATTAGAATAGCTGGAAGGAAATACCTGAAACTGTTAAACTGAAATCCAATAGTCTTGATTCTTAAAGATGATTGTATAATGATAGAGCTTTCATGGTGTGGTCACGTGTTTGTGAAAACCTTGTGACTGACACTACCACTGTCCAGTGTATAGACAAATGAGTAAGAAAATAAATACATAATGGGGGGGGGTAAGGGGGATGGATATTTTAGGTGACTTTTATACTTTTTTTTTGAGTAGTAAAAATGTTTAAATTGATTGTGATGAGGAATGCACAGCTATATGATGATACTATGAACCACTGATGATTATATGGTATGCGAATATATCTCAATAAAGTTGCATAAACAACACAGATCCATACATGTTTTAGTTTGTTAAAGTTGCTGCAATGCAATATACCAGAAATAGAAAGGATTTTATAAAGAGAATTAATTAAGTTGCAAGTTTACAGTTCTAAGGCCATGAAAATGTCCAAATTAAGGCACTAACAAGTGGTTACCTTCACTCAAGAAAGGCTGATAACATATGGAACACATCCGTGAGCTGGGAAGGCACATGGCAATGTTTGATAGCTTTCTCTTCTCATTTCATAAGGCTTCCTGGGGGCGTTTTTCTTCTGTATTTCTGAATGTCTCTGTCTCTGTGGTTCTCAAGGTTTTTCCAAAAATGGCTCCTGCTTAAAAGACTCCAGTAAGCAATCCCATCTTGAGTGGGTGGAGACACATCTCCATGGAAATAATCTAATCAAGATCCCACCCAGTAATACTGAATCATGGTTAAAGAACATGGCTTTTCTGAGGCACACAAGAGTTTCAAACCAGTGCAATATAAGACTCCCTATTTCCACAATCATGTCAGTATGGTTATCTTTCTTTAAAAAAATATTTTTATTGAGAAATCTTCACACACATGCAGTCCATCCATATTATACAATAAATGGCTCACAATATCATCACATAGTTGTATATTCATCACCACGATCATTTTTAGAACATTTGCATCACTCCAGAAAAATAAATAAAAAAAGAAAAAATACATACATCCTATACTCCTTACCCCTCCCTCTCATTGACCACTAGTATTTCAATCCATCCATTTTTTTTTTACCCTTTATCCCCACCTATTATTTATTTATTTTTATCCTATTTTTACTCATCTGTCCATAACCTAGATAAAAGGAGTGTCAGACACAGGTTTTCATAATCATACAGTCACATTGTAAAAGCTATATAGTTATACCATCATCTTCAAGAATCAAGGCTACCAGAACACAGTTCAATACTTAGTTTCAGGTACTTCCCTGTAGCCACTGACATGGTTGTTTTTCATCTTTGCCATTCTAATAAAAAAGTATTTCATTAATTCTTGCAACAAAAATCAGTAGGCTGTGTCCTCAATCTTGGGGTTTGTTTATATGAAACTTATCTCTACAAAGGATAGGCTAAGCCTACTTAAAATTAGGCCTAAGAATCACCCCCAGAGAACCTCTTTTGTTGCTCAGATGTGGCTTCTCTCTCAGCCAACATGGCAAGCATACTCACTGCCCTCCCCTTGTCTATGTAGGATATGACTCCCAGGGGTATAAACCTCCCTGGCAACGTGAGACGGAAATCCTAGAATGAGCTGAAACTCAGCATCAAGGAATTGAGAAAACCTTCTCGACTGAAAGGGGGAAGAGAGAAATAGGGCAAAATCTCTCAGTGGCTGAGAGATTCCAAACAGAGTGGAGAGGTTATCCTGGAGGTTATTCTTATGTGTTATATAGATAACACCTTTTTAGTTTAAGGTGCAATCGAGAGGTGTATTATAGTTGTATTAGAGGGAAGTGCCTGAAACTGTAGAGCTGTGTTCCAGTAGCCAAGTTTCTTGAAGATGATTGTATAATGATATAGCTTTCACAAAGTGACTGTGTGATTGTAAAAACCGTTCTGATATTCCTTTTATCTATGGTATGGACAGATGAGTAAAAAATATGGGTTAAAAATAAATAAATAATGGGAAAGAAATGTTAAAACAAATTGGGTAGAGGGAAATACTAGTGATCAATGAGAGGGAGGGGTAAGGGGTGTGGTATGTATGAGTTTTTTCTTTTTATTTCTTTTTCTGGACTGATGTAAATGTTCTGAGAAATGATCATAGTGATGAATATACAACTATGTGATGATATTGTGAGCCAATGATTGCACACGAAGTATGGAATGTTCATATGTTTAGAATGTTTGTGTTGTATGTTGATTGGTTTTATTGATTAAAAAAAGTTAGAAAAATTATATCAGTAAAAAAATTACTCAGAATACAACTTTATGCAAAGGAGAAACATAAACTTTAAATACCCCACATATCAACTTAATGAAGACAATGATTTAATGTAATTATTTCAGAAGGAGGGTTAAGATATTTTAAAAAGATATGCTTTATGGAGAATTTTCCATTAATTTTAAAGTTTCTCCTCAGTCTAATATATTCCTCTTGCAATACTTCTCCTTTTCCCCTTTAAATCATCATCTAAATAGACCTCAATGTTGTTTTCTAAACTATGGCTCTGATCATGGTATTCCCTTTTTAAAAACCCTTCATTGCTAGCTTTTACAGACTAGGTCCTGGTTTACATTTCCAGTCTCACCTTCCACATTCTCTACCACCTGCTCTATGTTTTACACATTGGGCTACTCGTTGAATCTTATACATACCAGGTTTTGTTTGTGTTGCTCACTCCAACTGCTTTCTATTTTTCTGTATTGTGAATTCTCAGTAACCTTTGTGGCTAAAATGTCACCTTTTCTCTAAAGATTCCTTGATAATCTCTTCCTTCTTCTACACTCCCATGTATATTTTAAATACCTTTGTTATAGCAGGTTGTGTTATAGTTCTTGAAGACAGGGTAATGGTGTATGAGTCATTCCTTGAAAGCAGGAACCTTGACTTACTTATCTTCTACTTCCAGCTCTAAGCAGGGAGAACAGCTTAGAAATACTTGTGTAGCCCCAAATTATGTATCAGGCACTGTCCTGGATGTTGTGGGGCATTCATGATATAGAAACATGGTTTCTGCCTTCAAGGAGCTTAGAAGTGAAATGTATCTCGAAAGAAACATTTAATTTCCACCAAAATATTTTATATTTCCCTAAAAATGATAAAAGTTAGAGGACTCATTTTAAATTTGTATTTTCTACAATGGTATGTGATTAATGTATTCCAGAGGAAGAGTGATGATATTTTGTGATCAAAATAGACAGTGATCAAAATAGAAACAAAGTAAGATGGGTCAATGTGCAGTCAGAGCAGAACTTGAATTTACAACTGTTAAGTTTAAATTTAACAGTTGTAAATTCAAGCTTTACAACTTAACAGTTGGGTAATCGTTGCAAAATACCAGAGCTTTACAACTTAACTGTTGGGTAATCTTTGCAAAATACCACAGAGAAATGAATATTATTATAACCATTGTAAAGAGGGAAATTAATAGATGGCAGTTGGATGAAGTGATTTCTCCAAGTTCAGGGAAAGCTCCCAGGACAATTCAAGTGTATTGCCTTTCTTGGTACTCAAAAATCTATGATAGTGACTTCTAAGGGAGTAAATCTCTCTGGAAATGTAGGACATGACTCCCCGGATGAGTCTGAAACAGGCATCATGAGAGTGAGAAAGCCTTCTTGACCAAAAGGGAGAAGGGAAATGAGACAAAATAAAGTCACAGTGGCTGAGAGATTTCAAATAGATTTGAAAAGTCATTCTGGAGGTTATTCTTATGCAGTATATAGATATCCCTTTTCAGTTTTTGGTGTATAGGAGTAACTAGAGGGAAATACTTGAAACTGTTGAACTGTAATCCAGTTTCCTTGATTCTTGAAGATGATTGTAGAACTCTACAGCTTTCACAGTGTGACACGTGATTGTGAAAAACTGTGACTGACATTCCAGTGTATGGATTGGAGTAAGAAAAAAAAAGACAAAAAAATAGGAGGAGTGGGGTATGGGATGTTTTGGTTCTTTTTTTCTTTTTTTGAGTAATGAAAATGATTAAAAATCGATTGGGGTGATGAAAGCACAGCTATACAATGATACTGTGAACTGCTGATTGGACAATTTGGATGATTATATGGTAGGTGAATACACAATGTATCTACATGAAAGTGCATTAAAAAGCCTATGATGGGGTGGGCCACGGTGGCTCAGCAGGCAAGAACGCTTGCCTGCCGTGCCAGAGGACCCGGGTTCGCTTCCCGGTGCCTGCCCATGTATAAAAAAAAAAAAAAAAAAAAAAAAAAGTCTATGATGGCACTTCTTTGTAAATCCTTTAATTTTCTACAAATTGTATCTTTGCTTTTTTAAGGCTTTTGAGTATAGTTTCACTTAGTCTTGGAAGTCATTTGAATTATAAGAACATAGTCAATGCTGATTATAAATGATATGGCATTTTCTTTGTAAATTTTCATTTATTTACTTACTGTGGAAAAGCTGGAAAAGTAGCCAAATTCAAATAAAAGTTATAATATCCTGAAAATTTTAAGTTGATATATCATAGTCTTAGCTCAGGGCTTTTGAAATAAATCAAATTTTGTAAATGATATGAATTATTAGTGCAGCAGATAGTAAATTAGCTGGGAGAGTAATCTAAGATGCCGAAGAAACAGAATGACCTTTAAAAATGAACTAAAAGTGCATGCAAAGCAACTCAAAATTGAATGACTCAGGCCGATTAGAAGATTAAGGTTCAAATTTGTTTTTCTAACTAATACATGAAACCACATTACTGTTGAGTCAGCCTATCCTGATAATCCTTTTTGGTCAGATTCTTTCCATATATACATTTGTATTTTTTTGACTAAAGAAAAATATACTGACTCAAAAATTAATTGTTGTTATAACAGAAAACCTGAGATTGAGAAAATTTTTTTTTTGCCATAACATATTTACAATATAAAATCTGCCATTTAGCCATTTTTGAGTGTACAATTTAATGGCATTAATTGTTTTTACAATGTTGTGCTATCATCAGATTCCTTTACCAAAGCTTTTTCCTACCCAAAAGAAAAACTCTTTACCCACTAAGCAATAAGTCCCCTTTCCCCCTTCCCACAGATTACTTCTTACGTCCTGTATCTTTGAATTTGTTTATTCTAATTCTTTATGTAAGTCGAATCATATATTTGTCCTTTTGTGTCTGGTTCATGTAAGGATCCAAAGCCCAGGCCCCGCCCCCTCCTCCATTTTCAGTGGGTGTAGCCATCCACCTGACCCCGATGGATGTTAAAGGTCAAAGTATGTAAAGTCCCCCTTCCCCCAGTAACCAAGTCATTTGAGTGTCTGCTGAAACTTTATAAGCCATTCCTGGACATACCACTGTCTCTCTTTTCCTCTCTCTTGGCTTTGGGTGGAGTGCAGACTTTCATCTCCGAACGGGCACTGGGATGGCCTTCCTCCTGTCTGTAAGCCCCTAAGTAAACTCATGGGTAATCTGTCTAGCACGTTCTTTGGTCTGGGGGTTGTGCTGGCCTGGAACATTTGGCAAAGTAGCCAGGGGACCACAGAGCTCCTGGCCATAGAGAGCATGAGTCTGGGGAAGGGGCTATATGGGCAGACTCCCAAGGTGGCGTGTTTCCTTGGTCTGGGAAGGATACTTGACTGTACTGCAGTCAGTTGGCCATTGTGTGCCCATGTGGCAGGCTATGGCAGTCTGTCGGAGAAATCCGTAAGTCCTTGCCGTATTGCAGAGGGCTGTTTAAGAAAGACAGAGAAATCAGCAGATTTGGAGGATGTATCAAATGAGAGGCTATGCCTTATAGCTAAGAGTTTAGGAATATATAAGTTTAGAAATTCTGCAGTGAAGGGGCATATCCTGACTTCCCCTGACTAGCATCCAAAGGCTTGCAGTCCTATAGATTCTTTATCTGATAATGAAAACGAGAAAAAAGAAGAAACTTGGGAGGCAAAGTGTGGAGAGATTTTCCAAAGATTGCCTTTACTACAAGGAATTAACACTCAATTCTTTAGTATTCCCTTAAATGGGACCAGTCAACTTGTTTTCACCCTCAGTTGGGAAGAAGAACAAAGGATTTTCATTGTGCTCCCACAGGGCTATTCATATAGCCTGATCATCTACCCTGGACTGTAGCAAAGGATTTGGCTAAATAGAAAAATGTGACCATTTCATTATATTGATGATGTCATGTTAACCAGTAACTTTTTTCCAGAACTAAAAAAAAGCCTGAGGATCTTTGCCATTGCATCTTAACAGCCAGAGATGTACAAATGATCATGGTAGACTGCAATGCCTTGGCTGCCCTGTCAAATTCTTGGGTACTGTATGCTTGGGAAAGGGAAATTTTATTCCTTTTGTACGATATTTTCCTATGCTGCATATGCCAAAACAACTAATGGCTTTCTTGAGATTATTGGAGTATTGAACACCTTTCATTCCTCTCTCAGCCCAAATAATAAAACATGTGTATGTTTTGTTTAGGAAAAAGTATCCCTGGGAATGGCAGACCTCCCAGCAGATTGCTTTTGAAAAAGCCAGATGGGCTGTTGAACTGGTTCAGACTTAATAGTGGGTGGATACAGCTGTGACTTGTGAATTAAATATGGCCAGTTCTGATATTGGCTTTGTATTGGGCTTGGTCAAAGGCACAGGCAAAGCAAACTTCCATTGGCTTTTGGTTTCAGTTCTGAAAAGGAGCTGAGCTGTGGTAGAGTCCCTTGGAGAAACAACTGTGGGCTGCCTTTAATGCCTTACTGCAAGCTGAAGGACTAATTCAGAAATGCCCTGTGAAATTGTGAATAGCCTTCTCCCTACAAGGGTGGGTCCATACTTATCTGCTACAGTGCAATATTTTCAACAATAGCTCCTTGAGTGAAGGGATGCATGATATCTGTGTAACTGGTGCCCGGCTGGCAATGGTGCCAGCTGAGCCCTGGTCCAGGTTGGTTAGTCTTGATGCTAAAAGAATTTAGAGGCAAGACGGTCAGTAGAAAGAAGTAGTGAAGTTTATTAAAGAGAAGAAGAGAGAGTACACGTTAAAGAGGCTAATGTGGACGTGCCCAAGGGAGGAACAGGCACTGAGTGGGTTGGGTTTAGCTCACTTTATAGAAAGTCTTGTAGGTAGTAGGTTTCCATAGTAACCATTGAATACCAGGTGTCTTCTTTGTGCTGGCTCCCATGGGGGGTCTTTGGGCACCAGGCAGGGCTTTCTTTGTTCAAGGAGGAGATAGCTAGCAGAATTCATGGTTGTCACATACCAAAAGTTTGTCTTTGGGCAAATGGTTAGCAATCTTTATGACCCTATTCGTATTATTAACCAAGAATTTGGTTTGGGCCCAGAATTTTACAAGTTTTTATGGTTTGGGAAGGTTTCCATGGTTGCGGTAGTTTGGGAGCTTTAGGGGAAGTTTTGTCCCTGGGAAGTTTGCAATTTGTCTTAGTTTCTTTGGAGCTAGATAAGAAGCAAGGGACTTGCAGTTGTCTGTTAACTCTTTCAGAGCCAAATAGGAACTTGCTGTTGTCCTATTTTATCCTGCTTCTTTCAGAGACCTGTTTCCTGTGTGGAAGAATAACACTTGCCCCTCCCTGCTGATTCTCCCGAGGTGGCTGTCTCTGTGCCCACCATTGACAGATGTGGCAGTGTACCTAAGTCTGCCTGGTATCCTGATGGAGCAGCATATGGGCAGCCTGCCACCTGGATGGCAGTAGCTGTGCAACCTGGATGGACACTGTTTTAGTTTGTAAACTACTGGAATGTAATATACTTGAAACAGAATGGCTTTTAAAAAGAGGAATATATTAAGTTGCATTTTTACAGTTCTAAGGCCATAAAAATGTCCCAACTAAGGCATCCATGGAAAAATACCTTCATTCAAGAAATGCTGATGGGTTCAGAGCACCTCTGTCAGCTGGAAAGGCACATGGGGACATCTGCTAGCTTTCTCTCCTGGCTTCTTGTTTCATGAAGCTCCCCCAGGGGTGTTTTCCTTCTGCATCTCCAAATGTCTCTGACTGTGTGGGTACTGTTGGCTCTAAATCTTTTTCCTAAATGGTTCCCTCTTAAGGGGCTTACTGAAGCAACCCTACTTTGAATGGATGAAGACACATCTCCGTGGAAACCATCTAATCAAAGTTACCACCCACAATTGGTGGGTCATATCTTGATGGAAACAATTAAAAAGATTCCACCCAGCAATACTGAATGAGGATTAAAGGACATGGTTTTTCTGGGGGTACATAGTAGCTTCAAACCAGCACAGACACTATATGGTGGGACACTGGGACTATGCAAAGCAGCCAATGGGCTAAATTAAGGGTAATATAGATGGCCATTTTTCATTAACCAGGAGATTCATTAACTATTTGTGCTGACAATTGTGCAAGGTACTAGGGCCTGGCAGTGGGGGTGGCCACATGGAAGCAAGGGAAATGGGCAGTTGTCTGCTGCCCCTTATTTGGAAAAGAAATGTAGGAAGTTAGTTAGACTACTTGTCACAAGCAAAAAGTAACTGTTTTATGTCTCTGTCCATAACACTGATTTTTTACCTGGCAATATTAAAATAGATGCTTCAGCAAAAATTTGTGGCCTAAAGCCAACACTGCACAAGGCTGCTGAATAGTTGTATAGAAAAACAGGGCACCACGTGTTCAAGACTCTGTGGAGACTGGCACTGCAATTCCAGCTGCTCATCACTAGACAACAACTGAAAGAAGTCGTGGACACCTACCCCTCCTGTTTGCTGTGAAGCCCAAGGATACTTCCTCATTAGCTTGGTCACATCTGCCACGTGCAGGTCACCAGATGGCAGGTAAGTTATATGAAGCCCCTTTCCTTATCTGGAGGTGTAAGATATGCTTTTACAGCTATAGATATGGCCACTGGATTGCTGCTGGCCTTCCCAGTAGGGAAAATTAACCAAAGAGCAATAATACACAGCTTAGAAAAGCTCAGTCCATTCTTTAGGGTCCCCACACATGTGGACAGTGCTGGGGGACCCTCTCTTCCAGACAACTAACCCAAACCTGGGCTACTGATACTGAGCATGACATTTCATTTGCCTTACAACCCCACCACAGCAGGGTTAATTGAAAGGACGAATGGGCTTTTAAAAGGGCAATTAAAATGTAATAAGCAATCTCTGCATTAGTGGATATGCCAGTTGTATCTGGCCCTCACCAGCCTCAATTCACAGCCCTGAGCAGCTGCAGCTGCCCTTGTTGAACTGGGCAGATGAGGCCCATGTAGGTGCTGCAAGTTCAGGTAAAAAGACCAGCAATGCTACAGCCACAATGAGGTAATGAAAACAACCTGCTCCTGTCTGTGCCACAGACATTAGAAATTGGGGAAAATAAAGTCCATCAGCCATGTTCCTGGTCAATGCAGCCATGTTGGTTGGGATTCCTAGGTCCCCCTGGGGTATTGGGGTTGCCCAAAATTTAAGTATTAGACCAAAGTTTATACACAAAATGCCAAAAGTTGTATTTTTAACCAACCCAGAACCTCCCATACCCCAAGGCACAGTATATAGGACACTGTGGATACCTATGCCCAGGCTAACTGTGGATTTGACTCAGGAAATTTACCTGCAACTGCAGGGGGAAAAAGTGTGATATCTGTCTACTAATGGAAATTTAGCTTGTATTCTTTTTGCCCTTAGTGACATAGCAAATACCTTCTTGGAGTAGGCTTCTGTGGTAACCTATGTGCACAATAGATCTCAGTGCTGAGTGGGCACTCAACTGCCACTGTCAGAGGCCACCTGCCTGCCTTGGACTCTGGCCCCTGTGAATTGGACTGCACAGAATACCCTGCTGGCCTGGCGGAATGTAGCACATCAGAACAATCTGGAAGAGAATCTTCTCATTTAGGACTGAAATCATGGGTTTCATCAGTTATCAGTAGAATGATTTAATTCCCTTTCTTAGCCATGATGGCCTCACTTTGTAGAGTTGTTATCTCTGTATAGGGAACGCCTAATGTTCTTTCGTCTCTTATACTGTTAATGAATGCAATGTCTGTGCTATTGTTACTGAGCAAAGATGGTGGATTCTTTTGCCCAATGCACTCAAATGACCAGTTCCTGAGCCACTACGGTTTCAAAGAGAGAAAAAGTTAATACTAGGGATGTAGCAGGAGAGCAGATGGCCCAATATTTGTCTCCCCCAACTGCAGGAATTCTGATAGTTTTATAGAATTAAAAGATGGGCGGGGTTTAGGATAATGAGCACAGTGGCCGCAGCTGACATAATTAGAGGTCATCTAATTATTGGGCTTGTGCAGATTGATTACATGCTTAGTCACAGAAGGTATGTAAGGAAACGGCAACCTTAATATGATGATGGGTATGATTTTTAGTGTTATAATGAAATGTAGGTGACTTGTAGGTTGAAGTCTAAGCTACTGTACATATTCAGGAGGGCCCATTTTGGTTAGATTCAGTCTTGGTTGTCAATATGATTTTGAACTTGGGGTGGGTTAGTTCTGGACTGACCCAAGACCCTTCATTAATAAACATTAGGGGCTGTCTTTAGTGATTACAAGACTCTAAAGTTGGTGTGTTAGTTAGATTCAGTTGTCAACTTGGCCAGGTGAGCATACCTAGTCTTGTTGCTGCGGACATAAGCCAACCGTACGTGAACCTCATCTGTTGCCAATTACATCTGCAGTCAGCTAGGAGGCGTGTCTGCTGCAATGAGTGATGTTTGACTTAATTGGCTGGTGCTTAAATGAGAGATTGCAACGTAGCCCTGCTAGCAGCTCGGCATTCCTCATCTCAGCACTTGCAGCTCAGCCCAGGCCTTTGGAGATGCAGAAAGAAGTCACCCCGGGGAAAGTTGTTGGAACCCAGGGGCCTGGAGAGAAGACCAGCAGAGACCATCCTGTGCCTTCCACGTAAGAAAGAACCTCAGTGGAAAGTTAGCTGCCTTTCCTCTGAAGAACCAACAAAATAAATCCCCTTTTATTAAAAGCCAATCCGTCTCTGGTGTGTTGCATTCTGGCAGCTAGCAAACTAGAACAGTTGGAAAACTTGATAACTGGGTACAAATGAAGGTTAGTCACAAGGATTTAACAATCACAGGGGCTTCAGAAGATAAGGCCTATACAATCATTATCAGAGATCAAGGCAGCAGGATTATAGTTACGAGATTTCAGGTATTTCCCTCTGTCTACTCTAATATACCAGAAAGTAAAAAGGAATATCTATGTGACGAGTCAGTAATCAAAATCATCCCTTAAATCCTAATTTCAAACTTATACTGTGGTCAGCGTAGCCTGCTGTGACAGGTGGATTGTAAGGCCCCAGGCCCCACCCCCTCCATTCTGAGAGCAAGTCACCCAGCCACCTACTTGACCAGGACAGATGTTAAAGGTCAAAGAATGTAAAAGCCCCCTCCCCTAATAACCGAATCTCAGGAGGGTCTGCTGAAACTCTTTTGTAACCAAATTGAGACTGTTAAGTTTTTCTTGTTTTTCTTTCTGCATAGGCAGTCACCGAGAAGACTGTTAAGTTTTATGAGCTGTTCTTGGGCACACCACTTTTCGTCCTATCCATAAAGCTCTAATTAAAACTCATGGGTAAGCTTCTGTCCAGTGTGTTCTTTGGTCTCAGGGTTGTGTTTGCCATTTTAACCATTTTTGAGTGTACAGTTCAGTGGCATTAATTATTTTTGCAATGTTGTGCTACTGTCACCATCTTCCTTTACTAAAACTTTTTCCAAACTCAAAACAGAAACTCTACCCACTAAGCAATAAACCCCCTTTGCCTCTCCCAACCCTTAACTTCTAATTTACTTTCTGTATCAATGAATTTGCTTATTCTAGATATTTCATGTAAGTAGACTCATATGTCCTTTTGTGTCTGGCTTATTTCACTTAACATAATGTTTTCAAGGTTTGTCCATGTTGTAGCATGTATGAGAACTTGATTCCTTTTTATGGCCAAAGAACATTCCATTTTATGCATGTATCCCATTTTGCTTATCCATTCATTTGTCAATTGACATTTGGGTTATTTCCACCTTTTGAGATTGATGGAATTTTGTTGTTAGAATGTGTTAGGATGTCATGATAAACTGACTATTAAAATAGCTGTAACTTATTTTTCTAATAGACGTGTTTAATGTAAATTCAACCATATTTAAGATGACGTATGAGAGCTTGGTATTTATGGAATAGCTATGATTAATTCTTTTGTAAAGGGACAGCTGGATTTTCCATTTTTAGGTATCCTTTTAGAAGGGCACATGTTTTTCCTTCTCAGTAATTTAAGTAAAAAGAGAAATGCAACTTTATTTACATTATCTTTATAACTGAATTCCTCAGAAATAAAAATTAGAATCATGAGTTATTAATAATAATACTGATAAGCCAGAATTCAATCCTTTCTATTTTTAAAAATTCCAGCAGAACTGGTTAGGTCATTCAGTTAGATGACTATATTCCTCCTCATTCGGCCCAAATAGGTTGCCTTTTTTGTGAAAAACAAAACAGAACAAAATGAAAAACACAGCTAGGTACAAAGGATGTAATTGATCTATTCCCCCAACCCCAAATAAAAACCAGTAACAGGAAGGTACATAAATAGTGGTGCCTGTGGCGACATCCTTATATATGGAGAAAAGCACTTAAAATAGGTCTCAGTTTTAATTTACAAGATGTGATGACAAAACTGATGAGATTTATGAAGGAGAGAGAGTTGAGAACTTGATTTTGAAGACAGTTCGAAGAGGAATGTTTCACAGTATTTTGAGGGATAAATTGAAGAAAGGACATTTAATCTGCTAAGGTCTTCATTCTCTTTTATATGCATTTGTATTTCTTTGAAAGAAATTGTATCTCAGCATCATTGTTTTCATGGTCAACATTTTCTGATTACTTCAGCCTGGGAATGTATAATGTGAATGCTACCATATAAGTATAAGGAAATCATCCTACCTTTGGATTAGCTTGCCAGTAGAACATGAAGCTTGAAAAGGAATTCCAATTTTTACCTATCAAAACCTTTTTTTTCCTTATATATTTTTGTATTTTTTATTTTTATTTTTATTTTTTCTCTATATTATCATTTTATTTCTTTTCTGTTGTCTTGCTATTTCTTTTTCTAAATCGATGCATATGTACTAAGAAATGATGATCATACATCTATGTGATGATATTAAGAATTACTGATTGCATATGTAGAATGGAATGATTTCTAAATGTTGTGTTAGTTAATTTTTTTAATTAATAAAAAAAAAGTGACAAGAAAAAAAAAAAACCCTGCCTTCTTCAATACTGTGCAGCAGGCCAAACTATTTGAAAACTGTAGACTATGTTCTAACTCAGTTTCTTATGCCCTTTAGTTATGAGGGAAACCGGTCAGCATAGTCTTTTTTTTTTAATATTTTTATTGCCAAATCTTCACACACAGTGCACCATGCATGGTGTACAATCAGTGACTCACAGTATCATCACGTAGTTGTGTATTCATCACCATGATCAGTTTTAGAACATTTGCATCCCTTCAGAAAAAGAAATAAAAAGAAAAAAGAAAAACTCATACATCCTACATGCTGTACCCCTCCTTCTCATTGCCCACTAGTACTTCAGTCTACCCATTTGTTTTTTACCCCTTATCCCCTCCTATTATTTATTTATTTTTATACTTTTTTTTTTTTACTTAGCTGTCCATACCCTTGATAAAAGGGGCATCAGACACAAGGTTTTCACAATCACACAGTCACACTGTTAAAGTTATACCATATACAATTTTCTTCAAGAATCAAGACTATTGGAACACAGCTCAACAGTTTCAGGTACTTCCCTCCAGCCACTCCAATACACCATAAACTAAAAAGGGGTATCTATATAATGCACAAGAATATCCTCCAGTATAAGCTCTTGGCTCTGTTTGAAATCTATCAGACACTGAAGCTTTATTTAAACTCAGTTCTCTTTTCCCCCTTTTGGTCAAGAAGGCTTTCTCAATTCCACGATGGTAGGTCCTGGCAAATCCCAGGAGTTCTGATCCTCATTGCCAGGGAGATTTACACTCCTTGGAGTCATGTTCCACTTAGTGGGGAGGAAAGTGGGTTCACCTGCCAATTTGGCTTAGAGAGAGAGGCCACATCTGAGAAACAAAAGGGATTATCTGGGGGTGACTCTTAGGCATAATTTTTAGTAGGCTTAGCCTACCCTTTGCAGGAATAAGTTTCATAGGGGCAAAACTCAAGATTGATGACTCCGCCTATTGATTTAGTTGTCCCCACTGTTTACGAGAATATCAGGAATTCCCCAAATAGGGATGTTGAATATTTCCTCTTTTCTCCCCTGTCCCCCAAGGGACTTTGCAAATACTTCTCTGTTCACTGTCCAAATTACTCTGGGATATAATGGGGCATCACACTAACCTGGATAAACCAACAAAATCTTATGCATTATTCAAGATTTCATGCACTTATGGTGTTCAACTAAACTGACCATACAAGTAAATTAGGTAATGTACTATGCAAAATATAAATTTTGCACCAAATAAGCATCTCTCCCTTTCATCTCACACAAAAGTTGAAGTTTTAAAATATGGACACTATCATCCTTTACCCTGCATTCTGATCTACCTTAGCCCTACCCAGATCAGCTTCCTTTTTATCTCTAGTCAAAATCTGATTCTTTTTTTCAGCTTCTTAAACAATTCCTGTATGGGGTACTGCTGACTTTCATAGCTTCAGAGCTCTAACTCTGAGTCTCAGGTGTCACATAAATACCCAAAGTTTCTGGAAATGACCAGGTTATACACAAACTGCTCAGTATCTCAGAATTTAGAAATAACAGCTACAACTCCTGAATATATGCAGCACAATCTTTTAAATTTGTTCCAAAGTACGTGCTTTAGGAAAGAAAATCTTTTTAGTATGAAAAATTTCAAACATGCATAAAAGCAGAACATAGAATGATAAACTGCTTTGACTATTCACCTGGCTTCAATGATTATCAATAGTTTGCCAAATTTGTTTGATTTATCATCCATATTTTCGACCACTTTCCACTTCTCTGCCCCTTCTCCACCAGCCCCCTCCCCTCTCACAACCACCACTGGATTATTTTATTGCCTTTTTTTTTTTTGACATGGGCAGGCTCCGGGAATCAAACCTGGGTCTCCAGCGTAGCAGGAGAGAATTCTGCCACTGAGCCACCATTGTACCGCCCCACCACTGGATCATATAATTTCGTATATTTCAGGTAAGGAGTAAAAAATAATCACAATGCCATTATCACATTAAATAGAATGTATAGTAATTCCTTTCTAACATCTATTTACTCATCTATATTCAAATTTCCACAACTGTCTCAAAGATCTTTTTACAGTTAGTTTGTTAAAATCAGGATCCCCAATTGAAATGGGTTGATATGTTGCTAAGCATCTTTTACCTGATAACAGTTTTACCTTCCCTCTGTCGTATAATTTATTTGTTAAAGAAACCAGATAATTTGTTTTATAGAAATGTTCACATTTTGGCAGAATAATGATGTAAAGTACATGCCTTTTCTTTTTCTGTTTTCTTTTGTATGCTGTGTGGTGGGGGTCACATTTCATTCTTTTTCCATTTGAGTATCCCGTTATTGTTGACCATTTGTTGAATTTTTGTTTGTTCATTTGTTTTGCTTATTTGTTTGTTTGTTTTGGAAAGTGCACGGGCCAGAAATCAGACCTGGGTCTCCAGCGTGGCAGGAGAGAATTCTACCACTGACTACCCAGTACATGCCTTTTTGACAGATCTTTGGTATCATCATCTTCATCTTTGAATGAGGACAGAAAATAGATCCCTATTGGATGGGAAGAATTTAATATGATTCTACTATATTTTATGCATTAACACTTAAATTTAATATTTTAAAATATATTGACTGCAAAAAATATATATTGGCTAAATAAGGACAGACAAGCATGATGTTCTTTTGGAATTCCTCAGACCTTTCTGATGACAGTGCTCTTTTTGCACAATTTGTCTGATTTTATGTTAACAGGATGAAAAAATCCCTGGCAAATGCAGAGTTAAGGCTCCTTAAAAGCTGTTCAATAGTGTCTATTTGTAGTGCACATTAGAAAACATGAAAATATAATTTTCTGAAGTAGCTTTAGGCTAAGTACATATTTTAGCTCTCTGAAGAATAATGAGAAGTCAAAGGAAATGTCTGACAAAATAGATCCATAGGCATTCTGTTGGAGTATTTTACTTTCTGGTTTGCAGTTGATGCCTCAGCCATGATATTCTTGTCCCTTGAGGCAAAAAATTCCCTTGAAAAGTACAATTTCTTAAAATTAAAGTATTTATTTGTCCAAGACTCATTATTCTTTGTAATGGCTGTATTTTAAATGCCAGTGTGGAAATAATCGTCAGTGTTGTTGGTAATTGTCATAGTCAGGTTCATGTGTCAATTTGGCCAGGTGCTGGTGCCCAGTTGTCTGGTTGGGCAAGTGCTGGCCTGTCTCTTGCTATGAGGACATTTCATGGACTTAAATCATGACCACGTTGGCGGCATTTACAGTCAGCTAAGAGGAGTGTCTTCTGCAATCAGTGATGCTTAATCTAATCTCTGGGAGGCTTTTAAGGAGGGTTCGGAAGAGACAATCACCCTTCCTGCTTCAGCCAGCCTCTCCTGAGAGTTCGTTGAGGACCTTCATCGGAGCTGCCAGCTTGAGGCCTGCCCTACAGACTGTGGACTCTACATCCCCACAGTTACGTGAGACACTTTTATAAATTTTGTATTTACAGATATCTCCTGCTGATTCTATTTCTCAGGAGAACCCTAGCTAATACAGTAATCTATGAAACAATGTACATAACAGATTGTAAGATGAGTTATTAGGAAGTAAACTCTCTGAGTTTTTTAAAAATACACCTTTCTTGATAAATGCACTTAAGGTGGTTGCATTGGTGGGCGTCCTTGTTTTTAGGGGGTATGCATGGTGGGATTGGGTGTTCTGGGGGCATGACGTGCACAGCCTACACTCAATGTTCAGAAAAAGGATTGATGAATAGATGGATGAACTGATGATGGATGGGTGGGTGTGGCAGATGTGGCAAAGTGTGGCAACTGGTGGAGCTGGCTATCTGGGGGTGGGGTAAAGATGTGTTGGTGCATTCTCTGTGGGTTTTTTTTTTATAATTGTTTTTTGACTTTCCTGTAAGTTTGAAAATATTTCAAAATAAAAGGCAAAAAAAACCCCACCTTTCATTTGGAAGCAATAAATTACTTAAAAAAATAACAATTTCATTTAGTGAAAACCATAAAATGTAATTTATATTGTTGTCAATGAACTCCCCATATAACACCTTTTTTTGGACTGACACATTTTTATCAAGATGTCTAATATTTCTGTGGAAACTGTCCTTCAGCCTAAGCAAACTTGCTGGTGCCGCTCAGGTCCTTTCCTGTCCATAAAGTTTCCCTAAATTTTTTACCCCATTACATTTGTTGGAAGTAGTTCAACATGCTGTCTCCTGACCAGGGTTTGTGCATAATAATTAATGTATCAACAATTTAATAATTTGGACCCTGTGTAAGTTCAAAAGTTATAAAGTAATGCCAAAGCACCTCTCAGAAATAAACTTAAGTGTAAAATGGAATTAATACCTGACTTTAATAGCTACAACATTTTATTGTGTGATTACTATGTGTCATACTCCCTATCTCATTTATTTTTTACAGCTCTCTCTGAGGTATTATCCCCATTTGATAGACAAGGACCTTGAGATTTGGAGATGGTAAGCAATTTGCTTGTAGATACAGATACTAAGAGGCAAGAGGCAGGATATGAACCCAGGTACTATTTTCTTAACCTCATAAATTTGTCTGAAGATTTAAGTAAGATACAAGTTAGCACAATGCAGAGCACCATCGTGCTCCATGAATATTGATTTGCTTCCTTTCCCCCTTCCACCCTGGGGAAAGGAGCTGTCCCCCTCACATGCATTGTTCTCCCTCCACTCTTTTTCACTTACACATCTAAGTTCAATTCGTTACACAACATTGCTGTAAAGTAGGCCTATTTTAATATATATTTCCCAGTCAACAAGTAGTGAAAAACTCTTTTGACCTAGAACCCAAACCAAGTATTAAAAAAAAAAAAACAAAGAATATGAAAGGACAGGACTGATTAATTCCAAATCAAATGGAGATCAATATGGCCCTGAGTTTTGGGGGTGATGATGCTTTTTGAGTGCATATAAACTGGAAGTGAGGCTAAGAATGATTCATGAATGGTCTCTGCCATGGACGATCCTGTATTTACAGAGCTCCAGCTTTAGGACTTGGGTCTGATACTGCTACCCAGAACAACTCTAGAGTCTGCCTGCTGGCTTGTTCTCCGCTGCAGCTGCTTCTGAAGACACCTGAAACTGAGAGAGCATTGACTTCTACTGTGGGGATCTTTGGTGTTGACTCAGTTGAGCCCCTTTTCACAGCGAACATCTAAATACAATGGAAACTATTCTAGAATAAGTAATCTGGTCCCCTTTTGAGTTCTCGTTTCAGGTATCGGAGAACCTGTTCTGCAGGAAGTAGAAGTGAAGGGCTTTTTAAAATGGATGGCAGTTTTGCTAAGATTGAGCTTGGTGCTGAGTTGAGGCCATCTTCAAATTTCATGGAGGGAACTTGAAATTCCGAGGCCCACAGTGGTGTTTGCTGTGATGATGATAAGGGTGTTGATGATCAGGGGGGGAATCCTGAAATCCCCATGGTCTCATTTCGGCGTCCTTCCTAGCTGCGTGGCCTAAGCCAGATCACCCGACTGTGGCACGAACTGAGGTTATTGATTGCCCATTACATTGATGTTTGGGCAAGTGATATTAAAATAATTACCCCCGGTGAACTCCTAATAGATCAGATATAAGAATTATACACTTCTTTATAGTTGGAAACATCTCAAAGATTTTATCAACAATAAAATATATTACCCTTGTCACATTGTAACAGGACTGTCCACTTCCCTCTCCCCCTTGGTTGTACCTGGTAAGCATTGCCTCTGAGGCACAGGAAAGAAAGAGCATAGTAGTAACTTGTTGCGTCAACTGCTGTGACCACTAGAGGGCAGGCTGGTGCAGTATGGCTCTTGCCTGGGAGAGTGAGTCCTCCTAACCTGCAACTTGACTCTGGATAATGTTCTGTTTTCTGGCTTCTTCTCTGGGCAGTGGCATAATGATGATCATTTGCAGCAAGCCTGGATTCAGTGTGTGAGGTCTGAATAAATTCAAGCATCTGTCACCTCACACACAATCCCAATTACCATTAGTCCCTAATCCTGCTTTTATACCTTCAAACACAGAGACTAGTTGCCCGTTTTCCAGGTAGTAGAGCTGTTCTCTCGTTGTCTTAATAAGATTGCAGGGGCCCCAAAATAGACATCTAGAAGTTAGAAGGGTCACAGTCTGAAGTTTTGAGTCCTATCTGAAAAATTATATAACAAAAATGAAAGACACCTGAGAACCTGGAGGTGTTAATGCGGATTCTGAAGATGTGTTTATTAACTGTGGCTCCTGGAGAGATACTGCAGCCCAACAAAATTATCTCCCTTTTCCTTGTTTATGAGAAACCAACAGATTTTAGTGTAAATTGGATTCCAATAGAGCTGGTTCTTTGCTTTTTCACTTTATTCTTTCTTGCTTTGCAGTGGTATTGACTCCAGTAGCGGGGTCCAGGATTTCAGCCACAATAAGCTTTTGCTCCTATGTTTCTTGAGACTAAACAGTCTATTTTTGGCCCAAACTGATCTCCCCTAAGTGAACTCCATGGAAAGATTTTTTATCTTCTGCTTCAGTTACTGTCTCTGATACCTGAACCTTCCAGACTCTAACCTACCCTTCCTCCTTCTACCCAGAATCTGTCTTTCATGGCCCTACCTCAGGCCGGAGTGCTAGCAGTTCCCCCTGTGGTATTCTTTTTTTTTTTTATTAATTAAAGAAAAAAAAAGAAATTAACCCAACATTTAGAAATCATTCCATTCTACATATGCAATCAGTAATTCTTAACATCATCACATAGATGCATGATCATCATTTCTTAGTACATTTGCATCGATTTAGAAAAAGAACTAGCAAAACAACAGAAAAAGATATAGAATGTTAATATAGAGAAAAAAATAAAAGTAATAATAATAGTAATAAAAAAAGAAAAGGAAAAAAAAAAGACAAACAAACAGACAGACAAAAAAAAAAACAAAACAAAAAACCTATAGCTCAGATGCAGCTTCATTCAGTGTTTTAACATGATTACTTTACAATTAGGTATTATTGTGCTGTCCATTTTTGAGTTTTTGTATCTAGTCCTGTTGCACAGTCTGTATCCCTTCAGCTCCAATTAACCATTATCTTACCCTGTTTCTAACTCCTGCTGGACTCTGTTACCAATGACATATTCCAAGTTTATTCTCGAATGTCGGTTCACATCAGTGGGACCATACAGTATTTGTCCTTTAGTTTTTGGCTAGACTCACTCAGCATAATGTTCTCTAGGTCCATTCATGTTATTACATGCTTCATAAGTTTATCCTGTCTTAAAGCTACATAATATTCCATCGTATGTATATACCACAGTTTGTTTAGCCACTCTTCTGTTGATGGAGATTTTGGCTGTTTCCATCTCTTTGCAATTGTAAATAACGCTGCTATACACATTGGTGTGCAAATGGACATTTGTGTCTTTGCCCTTAAGTCCTTTGAGTAGATACCCAGCAATGGTATTGCTGGGTCATATGGCCATTCTATATTCAGCTTTTTGAGGAACCGCCAAACTGCCTTCCACAGTGGTTGCACCATTTGACATTCCCACCAACAGTGGATAAGTGTGACTCTTTCTCCACATCCTCTCCAGCACTTGTCATTTTCTGTTTTGTTGATAATGGCCATTCTGGTGGGTGTGAGATGATATCTCATTGTGGTTTTGATTTGCATTTCTCTAATGGCCAGGGACATTGAGCATCTCTTCATGTGCCTTTTGGCCATTTGTATTTCCTCTTCTGATAGGTGTCTGTTCAAGTCTTTTTCCCATTTTGTAATTGGGTTGGCTGTCTTTTTGTTGTTGAGATGAACAATCTCTTTATAAATTCTGGATACTAGACCTTTATCTGATATGTCATTTCGAAATATTGTCTCCCATTGTGTAGGCTGTCTTTTTACTTTCTTGATGAAGTTCTTTGATGCACAAAAGTGTTTAATTTTGAGGAGCTCCCATTTATTTATTTCCTTCTTCAGTGCTCTTGCTTTAGGTTTAAGGTCCATAAAACCGCCTCCAATTGTAAGTTTCGTAAGATATCTCCCTACATTTTCCTCTAACTATTTTATGGTCTTAGACCTAATGTTTAGATCTTTGATCCATTTTGAGTTAACTTTTGTATAGGGTGTGAGATACAGGTCTTCTTTCATTCTTTTGCATATGGATATCCAGTTCTCTAGGCACCATTTATTGAAGAGACTGTTCTGTCCTAGGTGAGTTGGCTTGACTGCCTTATCAAAGATCAAATGTCCATAGATAAGAGGGTCTATATCTGAGCACTCTATTCGATTCCATTGGTCGATATATCTATCTTTATGCCAATACCATGCTGTTTTGACCACTGTGGCTTCATAATATGCCTTAAAGTCAGGCAGCGCGAGACCTCCAGCTTCGTTTTTTTACCTCAAGATGTTTTTAGCAATTCGGGGCACTCCTGCCCTTCCAGATAAATTTGCTTATTGGTTTTTCTATTTCTGAAAAATAAGTTGTTGGGATTTTGATTGGTATTGCATTGAATCTGTAAATCAATTTAGGTAGGATTGACATCTTAACTATATTTAGTCTTCCACTCCATGAACACGGTATGCCCTTCCATCTATTTAGGTCTTCTGTGATTTCTTTTAACAGTTTTTTGTAGTTATCTGTATATAGGTTTTTTGTCTCTTTAGTTAAATTTATTCCTAGGTATTTTTTTTTTTTTTTTTTTTTTTTTTTAGGGAGGAAGGGAAGGAAAGACAGAGAGAAGGAAGGAAGGATGGAAGGAAGGAAGGGAGGAAGAAAGGGAAACATCTTTAAACATTTTCTTGTTTTATTGTATTTTGTTTGTTTGTTACATGGGCTGGGGCCGGGAATCGAACCGAGGTCCTCCGGCATAGCAGGCAAGCACTTTGCCCGCTGAGCCACCGCGGCCCGCCTATTCCTAGGTATTTTATTCTTTTAGTTGCAATTGTAAATGGGATTCGTTTCTTGATTTCCCCCTCAGCTTGTTCATTACTAGTGTATAGAGATGCTACAGATTTTTGAATGTTGATCTTGTAACCTGCTACTTTGCTGTACTCATTTATTAGCTCTAGTAGTTTTGTTGTCGATTTTTCCGGGATTTCAATGTATAGTATCATATCGTCTGCAAACAGTGATAGTTTTACTTCTTCCTTTCCAATTTTGATGCCTTGTATTTCTTTTTCTTGTCTAATTGCTCTGGCTAGAACCTCCAACACAATGTTGAATAATAGTGGTGATAGTGGACATCCTTGTCTTGTTCCTGATCTTAGGGGGAAAGTTTTCGATTTTTCCCCATTGAGGATGATATTTGCTGTGGGTTTTTCATATATTCCCTCTATCATTTTAAGGAAGTTCCCTTGTATTCCTATCTTTTGAAGTGTTTTCAACAGGAAAGGATGTTGAATCTTGTCAAATGCCTTCTCTGCATCAATTGAGATGATCATGTGATTTTTCTGCTTTGATTTGTTGATATGGTGTATTACATTAATTGATTTTCTTATGTTGAATCATCCTTGCATACCTGGGATGAATCCTACTTGGTCATGATGTATAATTCTTTTAATGTATTGTTGGATACGATTTGCTAGAATTTTATTGAGGATTTTTACATCTATATTCATTAGAGAGATTGGTCTGTAGTTTTCTTTTTTTGTAATATCTTTGCCTGGCTTTGGTATGAAGGTGATGTTGGCTTCATAGAATGAATTAGGTAGTTTTCCCTCCACTTCGATTTTTTTGAAGAGTTTGAGGAGAGTTGGTACTAATTCTTTCTGGAATGTTTGATAGAATTCACATGGGAAGCCGTCTGGTCCTGGACTTTTCTTTTTAGGAAGCTTTTGAATGACTGATTCAATTTCTTTACTTGTGATTGGTTTGTTGAGGTCATCTATTTCTTCTTGAGTCAAAGTTGGTTGTTGATGTCTTTCCAGGAACCCGTCCATTTCCTCTAAATTGTTGTATTTATTAGCGTAAAGTTGTTCATAGTATCCTGTTATTACCTCCTTTATTTCTGTGAGGTCAGTAGTTATGTCTCCTCTTCCATTTCTGATCTTATTTATTTGCATCCTCTCTCTTCTTCTTTTTGTCAATCTTGCTAAGGGCCCATCAATCTTATTGATTTTCTCATAGAACCAATTTCTGGTCTTATTGATTTTCTCTATTGTTTTCATGTTCTCAATTTCATTTATTTCTGCTCTTATCTTTGTTATTTCTTTCCTTTTGCTTGCTTTGGGATTAGTTTGCTGTTCTTTCTCCAGTTTTTCCAAGTGGACAGTTAATTCCTACATTTTTGCCTTTTTCTTCTTTTCTGATATAGGCATTTAGGGCAATAAATTTCCCTCTTAGCACTGCCTTTGCTGCGTCCCATAAGTTTTGATATGTTGTGTTTTTGTTTTCATTTGCCTCGAGGTATTTACTAATTTCTCTTGCAATTTCTTCTTTGACCCACTCGTTGTTTAAGAGTGTGTTGTTGAGCCTCCACGTATTTGTGAATTTTCTGGCACTCCGCCTATTATTGATTTCCAACTTCATTCCTTTATGGTCCGAGAAAGTGTTGTGTATGATTTCAATCTTTTTAAATTTTTTAAGACTTGCTTTGTGACCCAGCATATGGTCTATCTTTGAGAATGATCCATGAGCACTTGAGAAAAAGGTGTATCCTGCTGTTGTGGGATGTAATGTCCTATAAATGTCTGTTAAGTCTAGCTCATTTATAGTAATATTCAGATTCTCTATTTCTTTATTGATCCTCTGTCTAGATGTTCTGTCCATTGATGAGAGTGGTGAATTGAAGTCTCCAACTATTATGGTATATGTGTCTATTTCCCTTTTCAGTGTTTGCAGTGTATTCTTCATGTGTTTTGGGGCATTCTGGTTCGGTGCATAAATATTTATGATTGTTATGTCTTCTTGTTTAATTGTTCCTTTTATTAGTATATAGTGTCCTTCTTTGTCTCTTTTAACTGTTTTACATTTGAAGTCTAATTTGTTGGATATTAGTATAGCTACTCCTGCTCTTTTCTGGTTGTTATTTGCATGAAATATCTTTTCCCAACCTTTCACTTCAACCTATGTTCATCTTTGGGTGTAAGATGTGTTTCCTGTAGACAGCATATAGAAGGATCCTGTTTTTTAATCCACTCTGCCAGTCTATGTCTTTTGATTGGGGAATTCAGTCCATTAACATTTAGTGTTATTACTGTTTGGATAATATTTTCCTCTAACATTTTGTCTTTTGTATTATGTACATCATATCTGATTTTCCTTCTTTCTACACTCTTTTCCATACCTCTCTCTTCTGTCTTTTCATATCTGACTCTAGTGCTCCCTTTAGTATTTCTTGCAGAGCTGGACTCTTGGTCACAAATTCTCTCAGTGACTTTTTGTCTGAGAATGTTTTAATTTCTCCCTCATTTTTGAAGGACAATTTTGCTGGATATAGGAGTCTTGGTTGGCAGTTTTTCTCTTTTAGTAATTTAAATATATCATCCCACTGTCTTCTAGCTTCCATGGTTTCTGCTGAGAAATCTACACATAGTCTTATTGGGTTTCCCTTGTATGTGATGGATTGTTTTTCTCTGGCTGCTTTCAAGATCCTCTCCTTCTCTTTGACCTCTGACATTCTAACTAGTAAGTGTCTTGGAGAAGGCCTATTTGGGTCTATTCTCTTTGTGGTGCGCTGCACTTCTTGGATCTGTAATTTTAGGTCTTTCATAAGAGTTGGGAAATTTTCAGTGGTAATTTCTTCCATTAGTTTTTCTCCTCCTTTTCCCTTCTCTTCTCATTCTGGGACACCCACAACACGTATATTTGTGCGCTTCATATTGTCCTTCAGTTCCCTGATCCCCTGTTCAAAACTTTCCGTTCTTTTCCCTATAGTTTCTGTTTCTTTTTGGAATTCAGATGTTCCATCCTCCAAATCACTAATTCTATCTTCTGTCTCTTTAAATCTATCATTGTAGGTATCCATTGTTTTTTCCATCTTTTCTACTTTATCCTTCACTTCCATGAGTTCTGTGATTTGTTTTTTCAGTTTTTCTATTTCTTCTTTTTGTTCAGCCCATGTCTTCTTCATGTCCTCCCTCAGTTTATCAATTTCATTTTTGAAGAGGTTTTCCATTTCTGTTCGTATATTCAGCATTCGTTTTCTCAGCTCCTGTATCTCATTTGAACTATTGGTTTGTTCCTTTGACTGGGCCATATTTTCAATTTTCTGAGCGTGATCCGTTATCCTCTGTTGGCGTCTGGGCATTTAGTCAGATTTCCCTGGGTGTTGGACCCAACAGGTTGAAAGATTTTTCTGTGAAATCTCTGGGTTCTGTTTTTCTTATCCTGCCCAGTAGGTGGTGCTCATGGCACTCATTTGTCTGCGGGTCCCACCAGTAAAAGGTGCTGTGGGTCCTTTAACTTTGGAAAACTCTCGCCGTGGGGGAGGTTCGCCAGCCGAAGCGGCCTGGAAGAGTGCCAGCTGGCCCGGGAATCCGAACGCAGGAAGGGTCGCTGGCTGCCGCAGCCCGGGAGAGCGCCTGTCTGAATCTCCTAGCCGGCCCGGGGCGCCAAGCGTGGCGGAAGGGCACCAGCTGCCGCCGCCCGGGAGAATGCACCGTTCCCAGCCAGACCGGGAAGCCACGTGTTTGGAAGGGACCCCGGTCACCGTTCTCTGCAGCCTGGGGATCTCCGATCCAATTCTCCCAGTTGGTCCGGGGGGCCGCGCGTGGGGGGTGGCGCCAGCCGCTGCGACTTGAGGGGACCTCCTGTCCAATTCTCCCAGCTGGCCCGGGAAGGAGGAAGGGAGGGACTCCGGCCACTTGCTGCCCCGGCCTGGGGAAGCCCGCGCCCCTCAGCGATCTCACCAGAGCGGGTTCTCCCAGCCAGTCAGCTGTTCCAGAATGGGGTACGCTGTCTTCTTGATCTCTGTCGTGGCTCTGGGAGCTGTTCTCTATCGTTTCTACTTCCCTAGTAGATGTTCTGGAGGAGGAACTAAGACCCGTGCGTCTTACTAAACCACCATCTTCTCCCTATATTTTTTGATATCCCCTGTGGTATTCTTGTTCAGAATTCCAGCTCTGCTTTGGTAATCCTGTTGCAGCATTACTGGGCAGGCTCTTCTACGAGCAGCTATCTTTCCTTTTCTCCTCTTATGTTTCAAGGCTCTTGATGTCACCATCAAGGCAATTCAACTCTGCTTTTTTCATTTCCCTGTGATTGATGGAAATGAAACACATTTTCATTTGATGGAAACTAATGAGTGGAAAATTCTAGAGGCTCTACAGACAAACCCTTAGACATAATAAGAGTTCAACATGGTGGCTAAATAAACATACAAAAATTAATGTTATCTTGCATACCATCAATAACCCATTAGGAAATTTAATGGAAAAATATACCATTACAGTAACATCAAGGATTATAAAATACTTCAGAACAAATCTGATAAATGATGCAGAACTTTATAGAGGAAAATACAAAATGTTGTTGTAGAACATAATAACAAATACAGACTGTACCATATCCAGGGAAGGGAACATTCGGTTTCATAAAAATGCTGTTTCTCCCTAAGGTAATCTGTAAGTTAAATGAAATTTGACTAAAAATACCATCAGGCTCTTTTCTTCAAGAACTAAGATTTTCAAGTTCATATGGAGCAGTAATAGTCAAAGCCAAAATATTTGTGTTTACGGCTAGGCATAGTGGGGTATCTAAGCAGAATAGCCAAAAATTTTTTTTGAAAAAAGAACTAGAAGTATAAATATGCCTATTAGATATCAAAATTCCATACAAAGTTATATTAAAGCACATGGTGTCTGGCCTAGTAATAGATAAATAGATCAATGGAAGAGAAATGTGAACTCAGAAATAGATTGAAGCGTATATGGTAAATTGATATATGATAAATGAATGTATTAGAATTTCTTTTTTTTTCTGATTTTAATATTTATATTGTAAAAACATCATACAAACATACATTCTTGAAATACAAACATTCCATACATGGTGTATAATCAGTGGCTCACAGTATCATCACATAGTTGTGTATTCCTCACCATGATCAGTTTTGTATCACTCCAGCAGAAGATATAAAAAGGAAAAATAAAAAACTTATACATACCATACTCCTTACCTCTCCCTCTCATTGACCACTAGTTTTTCAATCTACTCAATTTATTTTAACCTTTTTTCCCTCTATTATTTGTTTTTTATTTTATTTTATTTTATTTTTTGAATGGGCAGACACTGGGAATCAAACCTAGGTCTCCAGAGTGGCAGGTGAGAAGTCTGTCTGCTGAGCCACCGTGGCCCACCCTTGTTTGTTTTTTATCCATATTTTTTACTCATCTGTCCACAGCCTAGATAAAAGGAGCATCAGACACAAGGTTTTCACAATCACAGTCACATTGTAAAAGCTATATCTTTATACAAGCATCTTCAAGAAACAAGGCTACTGGAACATAACTCTACAATTTCAGGTACTTCCTTCTAGCCACTCCAATATATCATAAACTAAAAAGGGGATATCTATATAATATATAACCTCTTGACTCTGTTTGAAGTATCTCAGCCACTGACACTTTATTTTGTCTCATTTCTCTCTTCCCCCTTTATTTTCTCAATCCTTTGGCGCTGAGTCCCAGCTCATACTAGGATTTCTGTCCCACATTGCCAGGAAGGTCCATACCCCTGGGAGTCATGTCCCATGTAGAAAAGGGGAGGGCAGTGAGTTTGCTTGTCATGCTGGCCTAGAGAGAGAGGCCACATCTGAGCAACAAAAGAGGTTCTCTTGGGGGTGACTCTTGGGCCTAATTTTAAGTAGACTTAGCCTATCTTTTGCGGGGTTAAGTGACTTTTTTTTTTTTTTTACACTATAGGATAAGGTTTTAGCCATTTCAGTCATCCCTTTAATTATCTATCTGTAATGAATGGTTTGATGCTGTATAAACCCCAGAAGATCATGTTCTTAAAGCGAATCCATTTTTATGGGTGTAGACCTATTGTTGGGTGGGACCTTTTGATTAGGTTATTTCAGTTGAGGTGAGCCCCAAGTAGGTCTTAATCCTCTTACTGGAGTCCTATATGAGAGAGAAAAAGTCAGAGAAGCTGAGAGAGAAAAGCCAAAGAAGCTGAGAGAGAAGCTGCCAGAAGCTGAAAGCAATGAAACCAGGAGAGAAAGATCAGCAGATGTTGGTCATGTGTCTTGCCATGTGACAGAGGAATCCCACATTACTGGTAGCTGGTCTTTGGAGAGAAAGCATAGTCTGTTGATGCCTTGATTTGGATATTTTTGTGGCCACAGAACTGTAAATTTGTAAGTTAATAAAACCCCATTGCAGATGCCAATCTATTTCTGGTATATTGCATTTCATCAGCTTTAGTAAACCGATTTTTATCATCTGCATATTTTTGTTACCTTTATATTCATATACTTTTTAGAGTAATTTTAGGTGTACAGAATAATTGCTCAGGAAGTACAGGGAGTTCCCATATACTATCTCACCACCACCCATTTCTGCTTTTATTAACATCCCGAATCAGTGGGGTACATTTGTTACAATTGATGAACCAATTTTGATACATCATTAACTAAGGTCCATAGTTAACATTAGGGTTCACTCTTTGAGTTGTACAGTTCTTTGGGCTTTGAAATGTTTGTATCCACTATTATAGTATCATACAAAGTGATTCACTGCCTTAAAAATTCTGTGTGCTACCTATTCATCCCTCTTTCCTTTCTACTCCCCCTGATAACAACTGATCTTTTTACTGTCTCTATAATTTTTCCTTTTACAGGATGTCATATAACTGGAGTCTTCAATATATAGCCTTTTCAGACTGACTTTTTCAGTTAGCAATATGAAATTAAGGCTCCTTCATGTCGTCACATAGCTTTATAGTTCATTTCTTCCTTCCTCCTTTTTTTAGCTCCCTCCCTCCTTTCTTTCCTTCCTTCATTTCCATCTAACTGTGGTTAGATAAATCAATTTACACAGGGCATTCTAAAGACAATATTCATTTCAAGAAGGTCATACATATCTTAGCTCAGTACAGCTGTCTGTTTTATTTGTAATTTTGAAAATATGAAGCAGAAATGTAGAGTTTTGAAGGGATAATAGAAAAGAACTGACCCCAATTTTTTAAAAACTTTTTTTATTATTTAAAAAAAATTAACAAACAAAACATTTAGATATCATTCCATTCTACATATACAATCAGTAATTCTTAATATCATCACATAGTTGCATATTCATCATTTCTTAGTAAATTTGCATCAATTTAGAACAAGAAATAAAAAGACAACAGAAAAAGAAATAAAATGATAATAGAGAAAAAAAAGACTATACATACCATACTCCTTACCCCTCGCTTTCATTTACCACTATTTCAAACTGAATTTATTTTAACATTTGTTTCCCCTATTATTTATTTTTATTCTATACGTTCTACTCTTCTGTTGATACAGTAGCTAAAAGGAGCATCAGACATAAGGTTTTCACATTCACAGAGTCTCATTGTGAAAGCTATATCATTGTTCAATCATCATCAAGAAACATGGCTACTGGAACACAGCACTACATTTTCAGGCAGTTCCCTCCAGCCTCTCCACTACATCTTGAACAACACTGACCCCAATTTTATCTTTACATATTCCTTTCCTCCAGGAGGTTCTGCAAATAATCAAATTTCTTACCTCAGGATGTGGAACAACTTTGAATCAAGTAAAGGGCCAGTTCTTTAAACATGCGTGGCTTAGGCGTCTACTTTGTTAGTGACTCTGCATCAGTGTTCCAAGAGCCCTGATGCTCTTCAGGGGCCTCTGAAGCACTTAAAGAATGGCACAGAATAACTTCTCACTAAATGGTGTTTCTGAAACCAGGACTGGATTCAGAAGGGGATCTTCCTTAACATATATTTCACAATAGGCCATCAGGTCTGCAGCTGCCTTGTATACCTTTATCCTATGGAGGTTGGTTTCCATCTCCAGCTGCTTTACCAGCGTCCTGGCCTGTGCTGCGTTGGCCACCTTGTTGCTAGTCTTTGTGGAGTACTGGCTGTGCTTTTCAAACACATGCTTCTGTTCCTAAAGGCTGGAACTCGTTGGAAGCTCTGGCTTAGCTCCTGAAGCATGGTCAGAGAAGTCTGACTTTTCTCCTCTCTTTGGAGCTGATCTGTGTAGGTGAGCTTGCGTGCAGCCTGCCCAGCCCAGTTCAGTCCAACCCAGCAGTAGTAGTAGTAGCAGCAGCTGCCCATGGAATGTCTCATTTTCTTTTAATCACGAATAATATTTCATTGTATGGATGTCCACAGTTTATTTATTGATTCATCTATTGCAGGACATGTTGGTTGCTTCCAATTTTGGGCAAATTGCAAACAAAGCTGCTTTAAGTATTCATGTGAGGTTCTTGTGTGGACATAAGTTTTCAACTCATTTGGGTAAATACCTAGGGGAGCAATTACTGGATCATATGGTAAACCTATGCTTATTTTGTAAGAAACTGTCAGACTGACATTCAGAATGTCTGTACCATATTACTTTCCATCAGCCATGCATGAGAGTGCCTTTTGCTCTACATCCTCATTAGCATTTGTTGTTAGTGTTTCGGATTTTAGTCATTCTCACACTTGCATGGTGGTATCTCATTGTTTAAATTTCCAATTCCCTAAAAACATAATGTTGAACATATTTTTATATGCTTATTTGCACCTGTATATCTTCTTTTTTGAGGTGATTTTCAGATCTTTTGTCCTTTTTGCAATTGGGTTCTTTCTTTTTTTATTGCTGAGTTTTAAGAGTTCTTTGTGTATTTTGGATGTAAGTCTTTTATTAGATATGTTCTGCAAATATTTTCTCCTAGTGTATGGCTTGTCTTTTCATTCTTTCAAAAGTGCCTTTACATGAGCAAAAGTTTTTAATTTTAAGAAGTCCAACTTATTAAACTTCTCTTCCATGGATTGTACCTTTGGTGTTGTATGTAAAGAGTGATCACCAAACCCATGGTCACCTAGTTTTACTCCTGTGTTACCTTCTAGAAGTTTTATAGTTTTGCATTTTACATTTAGGTTTGTGGTCCGTTTTGAGTTAATTTTTGTGAAAGGTTTAAGCTCCGTGTCTAGATTCATTTTTTTTGAAAGCGGTTGTCAGTTTCCAGTTCCTTTTTCCATGGAATTCCTTTTCAGTTTTCAAAGATCTTTTGACTGTATTTGTGCTTGTCTATATCTGGGCTCGCTATTCTGTTCCATTGATCTATTTATCAGTTCTTTCACCAATACTACACTATCTTCATCATTGAAGCTTGATAATAAGTTTTTAAGCCAGGTAGTGTCAGTCCCCTGACTTTGTTCATGTTCATTATTGTGTTAGCTATAAATATATAGCTCATACAAATATATATTCGGTTAGACTTATACCTAATTATTTATATTTTTATTTGGTGCTATCTTGAATGATGTTGTGTTTTTAAATATCGAATTCCAATTGTTCATTGCTGGTATATAGAAAAACAATTCACTTGTACATTAACCTTGTTTCTTGGAATCTTGCTATAATCACTATTTAGTTCCAGGAGTTTATTTTTGTGTACGTGTGTATAAATTTTGGGATTTTCTATATAGACAATCATATCATCTGTAAACAAAGACAGTTTTATTTTTCCCTTCCCAATATGTAAGCCTTTTTTTAAAACTTTTTTTTATTACATACTATAACATATATACAAAGCAAAGAAATAAAAAAGCAATGGTTTTCAAGGCACTCTTCAACAGGTGGTTACAAGACAGATCCCAGAGTTTGTCACAGGCTACCATACGATCCTCTCAAATTTTTCCTTTTAGCTGCTCCAGAATATAGGAGGCTAGAGGGCATAAATACTTTTTTATCATCACAATTGACTTTTTTCCTTCTTTTTTTGTGAACAATACATATATACAAAAAAGCTATAAAGTTCAAAGCACAGCACCACAATTAGTTGTAGAACATATTTCAGACTTTGATGTGGGTTACTCTAAAATACAGGAGACTAAAAGGGATATTAATTTAATGATTCAGCATTCATATTCATTTGTTAAGTCCTATCTTCTCTGCATAATTCCACCATAACCTTTGATCTTTCCATATCTGTCTTTGGGGTTGTTTGGGTAAGACTCTTTTAAAGTTGTAAATATGTAGCCTTTATTAATAGAACTTCATAAACAGTTATATGATGCCAGTTTGACTTCAGTGCCATCATCTGATATGGCAAAGAGAAATTCAATTAATTCCAATTTTTTTCGTGTAATTCATGAGATCAGATAAAGTTTTTATGACTTCATTCTGTGAAAGGTGAAACATTTAATATTATTGGAGTATGATTATAAATTCTATTACATAAATTATTTCTGTAATGATATGAATAAAAATTTGATAAAGCACAAGGGCATCATGGGTAAAACAAGTTCTTACTAAATTATGAAGTGAAACCTATACAATGAAAATATATTTGGAATTGGATGTATATACACATATTTCATGATTGCATTTTAGCAATCATATGGAAGCTATAGTTACCAAAATACGCAAATAATCTTATATACACACAGTGTAACTGAGCTATAATATTTTTGAGATGAAACTGATATTCAGTATGAAAGAATGCTCCATGTCAATTGCAATCTTTTTCTCTTTGTTGTCTTTCATTAATCAGATTTCAGAAAACTGAGTTTTTGAAAAATAACTTTGTAAATCAACCTTTAAGTCCCACATTAGTGAATATTTTTGGAAACAAATCTTCTAAATTTTGCTGGAATTTTATTCAAAAACATTTGGGAATCTTTGTTCAAATGTTACATAAATGAAATGACAAAATTTTTCAGCTTCTGAAGATTTTAGTAATTATAGTTACTGATAAAATCCTAAAGATTTAATTGTGTACAAGTTTTAATTGTGAAAATATTTTTGATATTCAAATTCTATATTGAAATATTATGAGTGTGGGAAGAATCTTTTGATAGAGTGTCTATTTCTAAAAATAAATCATTTTTTAAAATAAATTACCTAAAATTTCCCAGTATAAATCACATTCAGATATATGATTCAGTGGCATGAATTACATTCACAATGTTGTGTAACTATCACCATCATCCATTACCACAACTTGGGTTGCATCACTGCAACAGAAATTTTGTACCAATTGACCTTTTATTTTTAAACTTTTTTATTGTATGATATAACATACATACAAAGAAAAAAAATAAAAAAGCAAGTTTTTAGAGTACTCTTCAACAAGTAGCTATAGGACAGATCCCAGAGTTTGTCATGGGCTGCCATATGATCCTCTCATATTTTTCCTTTTAGCTGCTCCAGAATATAGGAGGCTAGAAGGTACAATTTTTTTAAATTGACTTTTTTCTTTTTTGTGAAAAATAACATATATACAAAAAAGCAATAAATTTCAAAGCACAGCACCACAATTAGTTGTAGAACAGATTTTAGAGTTTGACATGGGTTACAATTCCACAATTTTAGGTTTTTACTGCTAGCTGCTCTAAGATACTGGAGACTAAAAGAGATATCATATTCATTTGTTAAATCTATCTTCTCTGCATAATTCCACCATCACCTCTGATCTTTCTATCCCTCTTTTTAGGGGTGCTTCGACTATGGCCATTCTAATTTTTTCATATTGGAAGGGTCTGTCAATAATATGGGGTGGGAAGATGGAACAAGCTGGACCCTCTAGGTTTAAGGACTTATCTGGTCCAGAGACCATCTGGAGGTTGTAGATTTCTGGAAAGTTACACTAGTGCCTGGAACCCTTGTGGAATCTTCCATATTGTCCTAGGTGTTCTTTAGAACTGGCTGGAACGGCCCTGGATGGGGTTTGTCAGGTTATGATAGGTAGCAATGTCTAGCTAAAGCTTGTGAAGAGCAAGCTCCAGAGTAGCCTCTCGACTCTATTTGAACTCTCTCTGCCACTGAAACATTATTAGTTACACTTTTTCCCCCTTTTGGTCAGGAAGGAAGTGTTGATCCCATGGTGCCAGGACTGGACTCATTCTTAGAAGTCATCTCCCACACCGCCAGGGAAACTTTCACTCCTGGATGTCATGTCCCATATAGGGGGGAGGGCAATGATTTTACTTTGTACCAATTAATTTTTAAGTCCCTCTTCTTTTAGCTCTCCCGAGCCCCTTGGTAACCTGTATTCTAGTTTCTGACCCTATGCATTTTCTTTTCCTAATTATTTCATATCAGTGAAATCATACATTATTTGTTCTTTCCTGTCTGGCTTATTCCACTCAACATGAGGTGTTCAAGGTTCATTCATATTACTTGCATCAGAACCTCATTTGTTTTCATGGCTGCGTAATTTTCCATCGCATCTATACATCACATTTTGTTTAACCATTCATCTGTTGATGTACACTAGAATTGCATCTATCTTTTGGTAAATCTGAATAATACCTCTATGAACATCAGAGTACGAATATCTGTTCAAGTCCCTGCTTCCCTGATTTCATATCTTTTGAGTGTATGTATACCCAGAAGTGGCATTGCTGGGTCATATGCTTATTCTATACTTAACTTTCTGAGGAACCACTGAAATATTTTCCCTAGTGGCTGCACAATTTTATATTCCCACCAAAAATTAATGAGTGTTCCTGTTTCTCCACATCCTTTCCAACATTGTTTTTTTTTTTTTTCCATTTTTTTAATCTAGCCATACTAGTGGGTGTAAAGTGGTGTCTTATTGTGGTTTTCATTTGCATTTCCTAATGGCTAATGATATTGAACTTCTTTTCATGTGCTATTTGGCCATTTTTTTTCTTTCATTACTTGTGCTTTTGGTGTAAGATCTAAGAAACCTTTGGTCCATTTTGAATTAATCTTTTGTTAAAAGTGTGATGTAGGGGTCTGTCTTCATTCTTTAACATAGGAATATTCATTTCTCTCAGCACCATTTGTTGAAGGGACTACTCTTTTTTGATTGAGTGGACATGGTACCTTTGTAAAAAGTCAATTGGCCATAAGTGTGAAATCAACTCTAAATTTGATTTCATTTGTCTATATATCTATTCTTGTGCCAGTACTATACTATTATGATAGCTTTGTTATAAGTTTTAAACTCGGTAAGTGTGAGTCCTCCTACTTTGTTCTTTTGCAAGATGGTTTTGGCTATTCAAGGCCCCTTGCCACAATTTTCCAATAATTTAATCCTTGACTTTTCCATTTCTGCAAAGAAGGCTGTTGGAATTTTGATTGGGATTGCACTGGATATGTTAATTGTTTTGTGTAGAATTGACATCTTGACAATATTTACTATACCTCATGAACATGGAATGTCCTCTCATTTATTGAGGTCTTCTTTGATTTCCCTTAGCAACACTTTGTAGTTTCTGTGTATATGTCCTTCACATCCTTGCTTAGTTTATTCCTAGATATTTGATTCTTTCAGTAACAATTGTAAATGGATTTTTTCCCCTCAATTTCCTCTGCAGAATTGTTCATTGCTAGTGTATGGAAGCACCACTGATTTTTGTATGTTGATCTCGTACCCTGCCACTTTTCTGAATTTGTTTAATGAGGTCTAGTAGGTTTGTTGTAGATTTTTTTGGACTTTCTCTGTATAGGATCATGTTTCTGCACATTTTGAGTTTTGCTTCTTTCCTTCTGGTTTGCATACCTTTTATTTCTTTTCCTTGCCTAAGTCCTCTGTCTAGAACTTCCAGCACAAGCATACTTTGGAGATACTTTGGACTTGATTCCAGACCACCGTAAAAAACAAATATCACAATAAAGTGGGTCACATGAATTTTTTGTTTTTATAGCATAGGAAAGTTATATTTTCACTATGCTGTAGTCTATTAAGTGTGCAATAGTATTCTGTCTAAAAAAACCCAATGTACATAATTAAAATTTGACACAGACATGAAGTAGTACATGCTGTTGGAAAAATGGTGCTGATAGACTTGCTTTACAGGATTGCCACAAACCTTCAATTTGTGCAAAAGTAATATCTGAGAAGCACAATAAAAGTGAAATGCAATAAAATGGGGTATGCCTGTATGCAGTGTTGAATAACAGTGATGACAGTGGGTATCCTTGTCTTGAGCTTAGAGGAAAAACAGTCTTTCACCATTAACTATGATATTAGTATAGGTTTTTCACATGTGCTATTTATCATGTTGAGGAAATGACCTTCTATTATTAGCTTTTTAAGTGTTTTTATCAAGAAGAGTGCTGGATTTTTTTTTCTTTTACAAAAATTTATTCAAAATGTACCAAAAGTCTTAAACGAAATATTCAAATGTAACACTTTTAAAAAAGAACAAGGAAAATATTCAGAGTTTAGGATTAGGGAAAATATTTAAATTCAACAACAAAAGCAAGGAGTTTAAAAGTACATTTTCATATGTTGGGCAAGAGTGCTGGATTTTGTCAAATATCTTTTCTGAGTTATATGAGATGTTCATGTGTTTTTCCCCCTTCATTCTCTTAATGTGATGTATTACTTAATTGATTTTCTTTAGTTAAACCACCTTTGTATGCCTCAGAAAAATTCCACTTGATCATTTCACATAATTCTTTTGATATGTGTCTATTGGATTTGCTTTGCTAGTATTTTTGTTAAGGATTTAAAGATCTATATTCACAAGGCAAATTGGTCTGAAATTGTCTTTTCTTGTGGTATTTTTATCTGTCTTTGGTATAGGGTGATATTAGCCTCATAGAACAAATGAGGTGGTACTCTGTCCTCTTCAATATCTTGGAAGAGTTTGAGCAAGATTCATTTTAATTCTTCTTTAAATGTTTGGTAGAATTTCCCTGGGAAACCATTTGGTCCTGGGCTTTTCCTTTTTTGGAGGTTTTAGTTGACTGAGTCGATGTTTTTACTTGTAATTGGTCTGTTGAGAAATTCAGTTTCTTCTAGAGTCAGTGTAGATTGTTTTTGTGTTTCTAGGAGTTTGTCCATTTCATCTAGGTTGTCTAATTTTTTGGCATACAGTTGTTTATAGTATTATCTTTGATCCTTTTTATATCTGTGGGGTCAGTAGTTATGTCCCCCTTTTATTTTTGATTTTAGTTATTTTCATCCTTTCTCTTTTGTCTTTATCAGACTAGCTAAAGTTTGTCAATTTTATTGTTCTTTTCAATAACCAATTTTTGGGTTTCTTAATTCTCTTTACTGTTTTTTTTTTTATTCTTTATTTCATTTATTTCTGCTCTAATCTTTGTTATTTCTTTCCTTCTGCTCACTTTGGGTTTAGTTGCTCTTCTTTTCTATTTTCTCCAGGTTTGCAGTTAGGTCTTTGATTTAGGCTCTTTCTTCTTTTAAAATTTAAGTGTTTAGGACTATAAATTTCCCTCTGAGCACTGCCTTCCTGCATCCCATAAGTTTGATATATTATGTTCTCATTTTCATTCATCCCAAGATTTGTAGTGGTTTCTCTTGTGACTTCTTTGACCCATTGATTGTTTAATAGTGTGTTATTTAACTTCCACATATTTGTGTATTTTCTAGTTCTCCACTTGTTATTGATTTCCAGCTTTATTCCATTGTGATCAGAGAAGATGATTTGTATACTTTCAATCTTTAAAAATTTATTGAGGCTTGGTTTTGTGACTCAACAAGTGGTCTATCCTGGAGATGATCCTTACATGCTTGAGAATAATGTTCGTCCTGCTGTTTTGGGGTACAGTGTTCTGTATATGTCTGTTAAGTATAGTTCATTTATCATATTCTTCAAGTTCTCTATTTTCTTATTGATCTTCTGTCTAGATGATCTGTCTATTGATGAAAGTGGTGTATTGAAATTTCCAATTATGATTGTAGAGGTATCTATTTCTGCTTTCAATTTTTAAAAATTTTTTATTAATAAAACCAATCAACATACAATATGGACATTTTTTATCACATAGTTGTATATTCATCATCATGATCATTTCTTAGAACATTTGCATCAATTCAGAAAAAGAAAACAGAAAAAAACTTCATACATACCACACTGAACAATGAATGGGAGGAGTAAGGGGTCTGCTTTCAGTTTTGCCAGTGTTTGCCTCATTTTGGAGCACTGTGGTTTGGTACATTGTGTTGGTTTGAAATTGTTATGTTCTCCAGAAAAGCCATGTTTTCTTTCCTAATTCAATCTTGTGGAGCCAGATCTATTGTTTAGGGTGGGAACCTCTGATTAGTTTTTTTTTTTTTTTTTTTTTTTTTTTAAATTTTTTTATTAATCAAATAAAAAGAAAAGAAATTAACACAACATTTAGAAATCATTCCATTCTACACATGCACTCAGTAATTCTTAGTATCATCACATAGATGTATGATCATCATTTCTTAGTACATTTGCATCGATTTAGGAAAAGAACTAGCAAAACAGCAGAAAAAGATATAGAATGTTAATATAGAGAAGAGAATTAAAATAATAATACTAATAAAAAATATATATATATAAAAAGGAAAAAGAAAAAAAACAAAAACAAAAGATACAAACACACAAACAAACAAAAAAACATATTTCAGGTGCAGCTTCATTCAGTGTTCCAACCTAGTTACATTACACTTAGGTATTATTGTGCTGTCCATTTTTGAGTTTTTGTATCTAGTCCTGTTGCACAGTCTGTATCCCTTCAGCTCCAATTACCCATTATCTTACCCTGTTTCTAACTCCTGCTGGTCTCTGTTACCAATGATATATTCCAAGCTGATTCTCGAATGTCGGTTCACATCAGTGGGACCATACAGTATTTGTCCTTTAGTTTTGGGCTAGACTCACTCAGCATAATGTTCTCTAGGTCCATCCATGTTATTACATGCTTCATAAGTTTAGTCTGTCTTAAAGCTGCATAATATTCCATTGTAGGTATACGCCACAGTTTGTTTAGCCACTCGTCTGTTGATGGACATTTTGGCTGTTTCCATCTGTTTGCAATTGTAGATAATGCTGCTATAAACACTGGTGTGCAAATGTCCGTCTGTGTCTTTGCCCTTAAGTCCTTTGAGTAGATACCTAGCAGTGGTATTGCTGGGTCGTAATCCATTCTGCCATTCTATGTCTTTTGATTGGGAAATTCAGTCCATTAACTTTTAGTGTTATTACTGTTTGGATAATATTTTCCTCTACCATTTTGGCTTTTGTATTATATATATCATATCTGATTTTCCTTCTTTCTACACTTTACTCCATACCTCTCTCTTCTGTCTTTTCGTATCTGACTCTAGTGCTCCCTTTAGTATTTCTTGCAGAGCTGGTCTCTTGGTCACAAATTCTCTCAGTGACTTTTTGTCTATAAATGTTTTAATTTCTCCTTCATTTTTGAAGGACAATTTTGCTGGATATAGGAGTCTTGGTTGGCAGTTTTTCTCTTTTAGTAATTTAAATACATCATCCCACTGTCTTCTAGCTTCCATGGTTTCTGCTGAGAAATCTACACATAGTCTTATTGGGTTTCCCTTGTATGTGACAGATTGTTTTTCTCTTGCTGCTTTCAAGATCCTCTCTTTCTCTTTGACCTCTGACATTCTAACTAGTAAATGTCTTGGAGAATGCCTATTTGGGTCTATTCTCTTTGGGGTGCGCTGCACTTCTTGGATTTGTATATTTAGGTCTTTCATAAGAGTTGGGAAATTTTCAGTGATAATTTCTTCCATTAGTTTTTCTCCTCCTTTTCCCTTCTCTTCTCCTTCTGGGACACCCACAACACGTATATTTGTGCGCTTCATATTGTCATTCAGTTCCCTGATTCCCTGCTCAAGTTTTTCCATTCTTTTCCCTATAGTTTCTGTTTCTTTTTGGAATTCAGATGTTCCATCCTCCAGTTCACTAATTGTAGCTTCTGTCTCTTTAGATCTACCATTGTAGGTATCCATTGTTTTTTCCATTTTTTCTTCTTTGTCCTTCACTCCCATAAGTTCTGTGATTTGTTTTTTCAGATTTTCTATTTCTTCTTTTTGTTCAGCCCATGTCTTCTTCATGTCCTCCCTCAATTTATTGATTTGGTTTTTGAAGAGTTTTTCCATTTCTGTTCGTATATTCAGCATTAGTTGTCTCAGCTCCTGTATCTCATTTGAACTATTGGTTTGTTCCTTTGACTGGGCCATATCTTCAATTTTCCAAGCGTCATCCATTATTTTCTGCTGGTGTCTGGGCATTTGATCAGATTTCCCTGGGTATGGGACCCAGCTGGTTGAAAGGTTTTTCTGTGGAATCTCTGGGCTCTGTTTTTCTTTTCCTGCCCAGTAGGTGGCGCTCGTGGCGGTCGTCTGTCTGCGGGGCAGTCGGCCCGGGAAACCGTGCGTGGAGGCGGGGGTCACTGGCCGTGGCTTGGGGGAGTGCCAGTCCAAATTGCCCAACTGGCCCGAGACGCCAAGCGTGATGGGAGGGCCCCGCTATCCAATGTTCCCAGTCAGACCGGGGAGCCACGTGCGTGGAGGGGACCCCAGTCGCCAGCCGCCCCGGCCGGGAAAACGGGCGCCCCTCGGGTATCTCACCTCAGCGGATTCTCCCTGCCCATTCAGCCGTTCCAGAATGGGGTACGCTGTCTTTTTGGTCTCTGTCGTGACTCCGGGAGCTGTTTCGTATTGTTTCTGTTTCTTTAGTTGCTTTTCTGGAGGAGGAACTAAGACCCGCGCGTCTTACTAAGTCGCCATCTTCTCCGGAAGTCCCTGATTAGTTTTTTCCATGGAGATTAACCCACTCAATTGTGGGTGTAACCTTTTGGCTAAATTACTCCCATGGATATGTGACATACCCAATTGTGGGTGTGACCTTTTGATTAGATAGAGATGTGCCTCCACCCATTCAAAGTGGGTCTTGATTAGTTTAGTAGAGTCCTTTAAAAGGGGAAACATTTTGGAGAAACCTCAGATGTGGATGCAGACACAGCTGTTTGGAAATGCAGAAGCCGCAAGAGACACCAGGAGCTGAGAGAGCCAACAGAAGCCAGATAGTTGGTTTGGAGCTGACACAGACAGACATTTGGAAACGCAGAAGGAAAATGCCCCTGGGGAAGCCATGTGAAACCAGAACCAAAGGACCAGCAGATTCTAGCCATAAGCCTTTCTAGCTGGAAGAGGTATTCTGAACCCATCGGTCATTCTTGAGTCAAGGTATCTGTGCTGGTTTGAAATGATGTATGTACCCTAGAAAAGCCATGTTTTAATCCTAATCCCATTTTGTAAAGAAAGTATTTCTTCTAATCCCTATTCAGTATTGTATGTTTGAATCTATAATTAGATCATCTCCCTGGAGATGTGATTTAATCAAGAGTGGTTGTTAAACTGGATTAGCTGGAGGCATGTCTCCACTCATTTGGGTAGGTCTTGATTATAAAAGTCCTATAAAAGAGGAAAAATTTTGGAGAAAAAAAGAGATTCAGAGGGAGCAGAGAATGCTGCAGCACCACAAAGCAGAGAGTCCACCAGCCAGTGCTTTGGAGATGAAGCAGGAAAATGACTCCCAGGGAGCTTCATGAAACAGGAAGCCAGGAGAGAAACCTAGCAGATGATGCCTTGCTTGCCAGGTACCCTTCCAGCCAAGAGAGAAACTGTAACTGTGTCCATCATGTGCCTTTCCAGAATGAGAGAGAAACCCTGAACTTCATCGACCTTCTTTTTTTTTTTTTTTTTTTAAAGGAAAGACAGAGAGAAGGAAGGAAGGATAGAAGGAAGGAAGGAAGGAAGAAAGGGAAACATTTTCTTGCTTTATTGTATTTTGTTTTTCCGTTTTTGTTACATGGGCTGGGGCCGGGAATCGAACCGAGGTCCTCCGGCATAGCCGGCAAGCACTTTGCCCGCTGAGCCACCGCGGCCCACCCCTCATCGACCTTCTTGAACCAAGGTATCTTACCCTGGATGCCTTTGATTGGACATTTCTATAGACTTGTTTTAATTGGGACATTTTCTCAGCCTTAGAACTGTAAACCAGCAACTTATTAAATTCCTGTTTTTAAAAGCCATTCCATTTCTGGTATATTGCATTCCGGCAGCTAGCAAACTAGAACAGTATCTTTCCCTGGATGCCTTAGTTTGGACATTTTTATGGCCTTAGAACTGTGAACTTGTAATAATAAATTCCCTTTTTAAAAGCTGTTCCGTTTTCTTATATTGCATTTTGGCAGCATTTAACAACTGATGTGCATGTAAATATTTATGAAAGTTATTTCTTCTTGGTGGATTGGCCCTTTTATTAATATATAGTCCTGTGTCAGTTTGAATCTGTTGTGTACCTTGGAAAGCTAAATTCTTTACTCCTCACTCAGTACTGCTGGGTGGGATATTTTTGACTATTTCTATGGAGATGTGACCCACTCAATTGTGGGTGGTGACTTTTGATTAGATAGTCTCCATGGAGCTGTGTCTCTACCCATTCAAGGTGGAGTTGCCTACTGGAACTCTTTAAGAAGGAACCATTTTGAAAAAATCCCACAAAGTTGAGAGTGCTCACACAGCCAGAAATCTTTGGAGATACAGAAGACCCCCAGGGAAGCCTTAAGAAATGAGGGGAGAAAGCTAGCAGATGTTGCTGTGTACCTTTCCAGCTGAGAGGGATGTCCAGAATCCAGAGATCCTGGCAGACACCAGCCATGTGAATTCCCAGCTGACAGAGCTGTTCCAGATGGCATCAGCCTTTCTTGAGTGAAGGTTACCTCCTGTAGGTGCCTTAATTTGGATATTTTCACATCTTTAGAACTGTAAACTTGCAACTTAATAAATTCCCTTTTGAAAAGCCTTTCTGTTTCTGGTATATTGTATTCGGGCAGCTTACAAACTAAAACAATGTCCTTCTTTGTCTCTTGTAAAGGCTTTTAAATTCTGTTTTGTCCAATATTAGTATAGCTACTCTAGTTTTCTTTTGGTTACTATTTTCATGGATTATCTTTTTTCTATCCTTTCATGTTCAATATGTTTGTATTTTGGGGACTAAGATGAGTCTCTTATAAAGAACATATATTTGGGTCATGTTTTTATTTTTTTTTAATCTGTTCTGCCAACCTCTGTTTTAGGATTGGGGAGTTTAATCCATTAACTTTCTGTGTTATTACTGAAAAGTCAGGACTTACTTCAGCCATTATGTCCTTTGTTTTTTTTTTTTTTTTTTTTTAAAGGAAAGACAGAGAGAAGGAAGGAAGGATAGAAGGAAGGAAGAAAGGGAAACATTTTTAAACATTTTCTTGTTTTATTGTATTCTGTTTCTCCGTTTTTGTTACATGGGCTGGGGCCGGGAATCGAACCGAGGTCCTCCGGCATAGCAGGCAAGCACTTTGCCCGCTGAGCCACCGCGGCCCGCCCTGTCCTTTGTTTTTTATATGTTGCATATTTTTTGTGCCTCTTTTCCTTTATTGCAGCTTCCTTTTGTGTATAGTTGATCTTTGTATAATATATCTGATTGACTCCTTTCTCATTTGTTTATTTATATTTTAAAATACTTTCTTTTGGTTATCCTGGCATTTGTATTATAAAACCTAAGTTTATAATCTACTATTTCCCTTGCTTATGTTGTTTTATCCTACATTTCCTCTTTATATTATGCATGTTTGATATCAAGAAATATGATTATTTCTTATTCAATCTTATTCTAACTCACAGAACTTAAAGAGCAGGGTATATATTGAGGATACAGTGAGTTTTTCATTTGCCCATCTAGTTAGCTCTACTGAAGATCTTCAGTTCTTCATACCGTTCCAGGCCACTCTTTCCTGTCTCTTCTCTCAACCTGAAGAACTTCCTTTCGTAATTCTTGCATGGCAGGTCTTCTGGTGGTGAAGTCTCTTGGCATTGTTTATCTGTAGATGTCTTAAATTCTCTCCCATTTTTGAAGGACTGTTCAACCAGATAAAGAATTTTTCACTGGCAGTTTTCCTCATTCAGTACCTTAAGTATATCATGACATTGCTTTTTTGCCTCCATGGTTTCTAATGAGAAATGAGCCCTTAGTCTTATTGTGGATCCCTTGTAAACAATGAATTGCTTTATTCTCATTACTTTCAGAATTCTTTCTTTATCTTTGGAATTTGACATTCTGACATTCTGATTAGTCTGTGTCTTGAAAGAGGTCTATTAGGATTTATCCTGTTTGGAGTACATTGTGCTTTCTGGACATGAATAGTTATGTCTTTCACAAAAATTGGGAAATTTTTGGCCATTATTTATTTAAAAATTCTGTCTGCCCTTTCTCTCATTTTTTCTCCTTCTGAGACCCCTAAGATGCATATGTTGGTATGCTTCACATTGTCACACAAGCCCTTTAGATACCACTAAATTTTTTCTATTATTTTCTCCATGTGTTTTTCTGAGTGTATGATTTTGATTTTCCTGTCTTCCAGTTTGCTGATTCTTTCTTCTGCCTGTTCAAAATTGGCTGTTGTATGTCTCTAGTATATTTTTAATCTCCATCATTGTGCTTTTCATCTTCATAATTTCTGTTTCTTTTACAATTTTCTATTTCTTTTTTTTCACACATTGTCTTCTTAATATCATTTAGCTGTATATCCATATCTTGTTTATTTCTATTTTCCTTTAACTCCTTGAACTGATTTAGATTTATTTGAACTTCTTCGATTGGTTGTTCCAAAGTCTGTGCCTCACCTGAAATTTTAATTTGTTCTAGACTGAGCCATGTCTTCCTGATTCTTAAAATGATTGTAATTTTTGCTGATGTCTAGACTAACTTTGAAAGTCAGTTTCTTCCTCTTGCCTGGGGTTTTACTACATACAGATTGGCTGTGTTTTAAAGTTCTTCTTTCATGCTTGATGCAGTTTATACTGACTTTAGTGAAATCTTTATTTAACTGTTCAGATTTTCTCATGTTTGCTGCACCTATTTCTTGCCTGGGAAATGTGATAAAACTTTTACTATTGTCCTTTTATGTGCAGTTGCTTCAATTCCAGGAGACAGCTTTCTTTTCTCTATCCTTTTTCTGAGAGTCCTGACCTGTTCTTTTTGTTTTTGTGCAGAATTTTCTCCCCATCTCCTATAATTTACTCAACTGCTCTCCCTCATTCAGTACACTCTTTTTATTAAACTTTTCAGTCCTGGAGTCTACCCTGCCTTACAGCAGTTCAGTTTTCCCTTTTTTTCCATGAATGTTTTTTGCCTCCAGTAACTCCCATATTAGGATATCCCACCCCAGGGAGGAAGACAAGGTCAGCATTCAAAAACTTCTATTTTTTTCGTCCCAGCAATCAGAGACCAGGTTGGATGTGTGTACTGCTCGCCAATAGTTCTGCCACAGGTCTCTTTTGTTTCCACGTTAGGGTGTTCTACCCCAGGGAGCCAGATGAGGTCAATGTTCAAAAACGCCTATTTTTCATTTAGGTGTTCCAGCAATTAGGAACTGGGTTGGGTGTGTGTAACTCTTGCCAACAGTTCCATTGCAGGTCTCCTTTGTTTCTTGGGAACCATTTTCTATGTACTTGCTCAGTAGCCACTTGGGGCCCACCCTGATCTCTGCAGCCTTGGGATCCTATGTTTGGATAAATGTGGGGTTCTAACTCAGTGCTGTGAATGGCTCTGTGTCCATGACAGGAGGTGCCCTGTGCTGCCACTGTGTGACTGTTAAGCTAAGTGGGAGCAAGTGAGAGGGAAGGGATCTGGAGTGGAAGGTTTGAGTTGCATATCTTCTACTTTCTGTTTTTGGTGTTTTTTTCTCTTTGAAGCAGAATTTGTGGAGGACTTTTCCAGTCTCTATTGTCCTTATCCTCCAGAGTTCCAAGCAAGTAGGATTTATCCTTTCAGTAACTGAAAAAAAAAACCCAGTTGTTTTTGAGGGAAGATTTTTCTTTTGGATGCCCTATGTAGCCATCTTGATGATGTCAGCTCAATATATATACTTGCTATTTCCTTTTCTAGTTTTATTGACATAGCCAGGACTTCCTATATGATATCAATAGAAGGGGTGAAAGGAGACATTTTTGTCTTGCTCCCAATTTTAGTGGGGAAAGCAACTAGTTTCTGATCGTTAAGTATGATGCTAGCTATAGGTTTTTGTAGTTGTTCTTTATCAAGTTGAGAAAGTTTCCTTGCATTCCTAATTTGCTGAGAGCTTTTATCATGAATAGGTGTTAGATTTTGTCCTATGCTTTTTCTGCATTTATTGATATAAACATGTGATTTTTCTTAGCTTGGCGATGTGATGAATTACATTAATTGATTTTCAAATGTTGAACCAGTCTTGTATAACCTAAATGAATCCCATTTGGCCATGGTGTATAATTCTTTTTATTCACTGTTGGGTTGAATTTGCCAAATTTTTTTTGGGGACGGGTGGATATTGCTATCTATGTTTATGAGAGAAATTGGTCTATAAATTCCTTCCTGGAAATGTCATTGGTTTTTGTATTGGGATAATAATAGCCTCGTAGGATGCATTAGGAAGTATTCCTTCTGCTTCTATTTTCTAGAGATTTGGTAGAGAATTGGTATCATTTCTTCTTTAAATATTTCCTGGCATTCAATAGGGAAACCATCTAGAAGGTTATTGACTGTTGATTCAATTTCTTTACTAGATATAGCCTATACAAATTATCTGTTTCTCCTTATGTGAGTTTTGGTAGATTGTGCCTTTCAGAGAATTGGTCCATTACATCTATGTTATAAAATTTTTGGGCAAAAAGTTGTTCATAATATTCTTCTATTGTCCTTATAATGTCCATGGATCAGTTGTGATGGCACCTCTTCCATTTCTGTTGTTGGTAAGTTGTGTCTTCTCTTTTTTCTTAGTTATCTTGGTTACAGGATTATTGGTTTTATCATTTGTATTCTTTATATTTGAAAATATTAATACCATTTAAATTCTTTTATGTAAAAATACAATGTCACATATTTCATCAAATCTAAGATGTCATCAATAGTAAGACAAACTGTTTATGTATCACCAAGAAAGAAGATGTATTGTTGATAATGATTATAAGACACCACTAAGTGTAAGATGCATCAGAAATGTAAAAATGTGAAAAATTAATGTTTAAAAATGGTGAAATGTGGTAATTAAATCTTTGTAAACAGCCTGACTCTAAAAGTCATAAATCAATTAACCAGGTTTACAGCAACCTGATTATATAATCGTTTCTCACTTCAGTGCTAGCTAATGCATTATGATTATACTCTCTTTCTTATTCAGCTTTTCTTTTCCCTTTAATTTCAAAGTTCCCTTTCTGTTTACTGCACAATTTGCTTTTATCTGATTCTCAATTTTCTTCCCCAGCCTCCATCATGTTATGATTCTTTTATGACTCCTTTTCTCTCCTTGAGAACTTACTGGTGGAATTATTCTGCCTGTTGGAACTTCTCTCTTTATTGCTTTCTGGGGTTAAATATATTTTTTTCTGAATCTATGTCTTCCTGTTTCTTGGCTTACTTCATTGTTTTGGTAAATATGTCTTTGTCAAGTAACTTCCTAAAAAGAATTTGTGGAAGGCAAAGTTTCTGAATCATTTCATTTCTGAAAATGTTTTTATCCTAGCCTCACTCTAGGATGTCTTGTTTGACATTGTGGCTGGACATAGAATTCTAATTTTAAATTCCAGACTTTCACATAGAAAATTGAGGAAAAGCTTCATCATTTTCATTCCATGTGAATTTCATTATTATTCCTTGTCCTTCAGTGTAAAGGAATTTCTTCCTTCTGTCTGTGGGTAAAAAAGATTCTAAGGGAATAACCTGGTGTTTTGTGCATGATTCTATCTAAATAGTTCTGAAATAGGTAGTTGAGTATAAGTAGACATTAATTTTATGAATAATATTTTTATTCATAATTTTATACATTCACAAAATTTGAATGTGTAAAAATCAAACAGTAGACTCTAGGATGTGGTATATGTGCTTCTTTCAAAGCCACCTTTACTTGTTTGGGAATAAAGGGGTGGAAATGGAAGTAGTTCCTCTGATACCCCTAGTGATCTGATAGGGAAATTATTGTATCCCATTATCCCAATAGTGAGCTTTGCTGGTCTAGAGGTTGCAGTTCCCCAGAAAGGAATGCTTCTATTTGGGGACACAGTTGAGACTGCCACCTGGCCAGTTGGGGCTCTTTGTGCCAGTGAATCAGAAGCCAAAGGAGTTCCTCTACTGGTTGGGGTGACTGAAAGGCCCTGATTGTTAAGGGGTTGCCACTACACATTGGGAGTAAGGAGTATCTTGGAGAGACTCTTGGCGCTCCCAAGTTCTGTGATTAGAGCCAAAAGAAAATAGTAATAGAATATAGGATGACTGCTAATGACCCAGACCTTTCAGGAATGAAAGTTTGGGTTACCCCAACAGACAAGGAACTATGACCAACCTACGAGCTTGCTGTGGGCAAAGGGAATAGAGAATGGACAGTGGAAAAAGATAGTTATAAATACCAGCTATGAGCATGAGCTACTACAACCAGTAGCAGAAACAAGGACTATAAGAGTTATTTGCTTTTCCTCCTTATTTTGGCATGAATATATTTGCATTTTCCCCTTTTCTCCCCCATTCCTCTGTAATTTAACATAAGATGTGGTAATAGTAGTTAATCCTACACTTCAATATTTACGTTATCAAAGGGAGAATGTGATTCAGTTAGAAGAGGCATGAACAACATCCAAAGGTACATAAAGGGACTTTTGTATCTTCTTTTGGAGACAAGTTTAGATGCTTTTGGTTGTATGAGGGATAGGTGCATCATGATAGGCAAAATCATGATTTTGCTATTGTCTTTATTTGGCAGTTAAATATTTAACCATTTTTTATTTATTTTAAATACTTAAAATAAATATTAAATATTTATTTAACCATAAAAGAGGTGCATACAGATACCATGTTGATGAGAAGTGGACTTTAGTGGCATTGTATTATATCACTTTAGTTAAATTGTAGCTAAATTTCTCAGAATTCCCTTCCCTGTAAGGTTCTTAGTTGGTATTTTCCAGAAGAGACATTTTGTATGAAATTCGGAAGCCAGCAGTGAAGCAGAAACCATATTTTTTACTCTCTGGAGGTCAGTGCGGGGTGCTAGTGTGTGGCAGGTTGGGTGTGTTGTCACTGATCCATTAACTCACTCCGTGGGCATGGGGAGGTAATCAGTCGGCAGCTCAGTCAATTCTGGAAGATCTCCTTCAGCTTTCCTGAATTTTGGGCCAAGTGCATAGGCAGTTCTGGGCGAAGGATACCAGCTTCTCCTGTAAGTTACCCACAACATCAAAGTTGGAGCTGGTGAGGGAGATATGCGTTCCATTTCGACCTCACGGGTTCCAGTTGTGCTAACGCTTCCAGTTCTCCCTTGGAAATTTTCCTTGTTGTTGTTTTCCAAGTTTTTCCTTGTTCTTGGCCACATTTAACTTTTCTCCACTACTTCCAGGCTGGCTGATTTATAGCAGTTTTAGGTTCACATTATCTGCAGAGGCAGTGGCCTGCTTGGAGTATTCCACCAGCTCCCAGAGTTGCATAAGTTTTGTCTCATTTATAGTAGTTCTCATTTTCTGAGCCTGGGTGATGGCGTGGGCAATTTTTAAGCAAGGGGGTCAGATGACGTCCGGAAGGGGCGGTTCTCCGGAAGTCAGGTGTCCGGAAGGGGCGGTTCCAGAAGCCATGTTGGGAGGGGCGACACAGCTTCCGCAGCTCCAGTTGCAGTGCCATTCCCAGTTCCCCCGATCTAACAGCAGGTGATCTACAGGATACCAATAACATTTTGGTGAATACACTTCAAGTCTTTCTTCAGTGTATTGCTAATGTGTATGTACACATAAACACACTTTGCTTTTTTTTTTTTTACAAAAGTGGAGCCACATTTAAATTCTGTTTATAAAACAAGCTTTTTTCCCTCAACAGTATTCTGTAAATATCTGTCTCTAGTTAATGTCTCCAACGTACCACCTAATTTTTAATAACTTCACAGTGTTTTTTTGCATGGATATTCCATCATTTGCTTAACTCAATTCTCTTATTTTTAGGTGTTCAGGTTGTCTTCGTTTTTTTAAACTAATTAAAATAGCATCTCTGAGATAATTAGTCCTTTCAACAAATTTTTATTTAATAACTATTCTGTGTCATGTATCCACATTTGTGCCAGTCACATTCTGTGCATATCCATGTGCCTAGATTTCTGCGTGGTTAAGCCTTTCAACAAATGTGTATTGGGAGAAAGTAGTCATAAACTGGAAAATTGAGTCAATTTAAATATTTGGATGAATTTAACTTTATAAAATAACTAGGTGCTTTTAAACCTTTCTGTAAGTCTTCTTAGTATGCAACATTATCAACTCATCTTTTGGATTCCATCTTACATTTGCCTGCCTCTAGAACAAACCTAAATTCATTGATCCACCTACACGAAGGGAAGGCTTGAAAAGAACTTTCTCAATGTTGCCCTCTTCCTTTTCTCATCAAATCACCTCAAATTTGCCTCTACTGGTAGACTCCCTGTGGCTCACTGTTTGCTGAAGAGAAGCAGAATCTCAGGTCCCACCCCAGACTTAGGTATCAGCGTCTGCATTTTAATGTGATTGTCATAGACATTCGTTTCAGAAGCACTGATTGAGACCTCGACACTTAGCGTACACTTGCTCCTGGTCTTCTCTTCTGAACAAGAGGGTGGGGGAAGAACAGACCAGCAGTAACAGCAGTGTAAGGGACAGGATAGGATCTACACCCAGGGATCTGCTCAGACACTTTCCCCAAACCCCAGTCCTGCCTGGACAGGAAGTCTGTCACTAAAGATAGGCTGCCCTTAGGAGCGGACCATAAGGGACCTCTGCAAGCTGTTCAGTAGGGTGAAAAAGGGTGGAACAGGAAAGGGAGGAAAGCAAGTTCCTGGACTCCAAAAACCACAGTTTGTCTAGGTGCTATTTTCTCCCTTATTTAGCACATAACTCTGCCATGAGACATCCCTTTGCTGACCTCTTTTCCTTTTACATTTTGTCCCGTATTAAAATGTTACCTTCTGAAACGTCTCTCTATGAATTAGAAAGTTTTAGGTTGCCAGGGACCGAATGCGCCTGTTTTCCAACAGCCTCTGGTTGCTCCCCTGCTTTTATGGTGTAGTCATGGTGAAACTTGAGTCATCTGAAGATGGGGCAGTGCCAAAGAGCCTGGGAAAGTTGCTGCAGACAAGTCAGGACGGAGAAGACCTGGGGATCAACAACTGCCGGGCCCCAGAACCACTGGGCCTTCAGGCAGGAGCGCTTCCGCCGGCCCTAACCGTGTTTATACAGATTGCTTCAAGCTTTACAGTTCTAATAAACACCTTTTTTTTTCCTTGCAGCAAACGGCTGTGGTGACAGCCTAATGTATGCAAGCACCTCTCCAGACTATTATTTTTAAGAAATAGCAACACCTAAACTTTTGAATGTGTCAGAACTTTTCTTTCTTTCTTATTTTTTTAAAGCCGAAAAGAAAACAATATACCTCAGTTTTCTTCTTGGAGAAGAAAGTAATATACCTTAGATTTCTTTTAGGGAAAAAAGATTCTCTCCTGTTTCCTATACATTTAACTGCCCAGAAAATAAACCCCCATTTAGGGTGGTGTGTGTGTGTGTGTGTGTGTGTGTGTATCGTTTGTCATTTCTCTAAAATTCTGACTCATAGTCTGGAGGACAATGATTGATTTTTTTCCACTTCACATAGCTGCTATGAATTTCTCCTCACAAGGATGGCCTGTTTATTCACCCTGGGCATGCCCGTAGCGCGCTAGTGTAAACAACCCCAGGAACCCGGTGGGCCGGCAAGCGGGCGCCCTCTGTCCTTCGCGGGCACGAGGGATGCTGGGGCCAGGTTGGGCTGACCGCATCCCGAGAGCGTCCGCCGGCTCCCCTGGGTTTGCGATATTTGCCAGAGCAGGGAGAAGCGCCATTGTGATGCGGGTGGGAGAGGTGGAGCCACGAAGTCCTGTCTCAATTTAGATCTCTCACTCCGCTCTCAGGCGCGCCCATTTCAGATCACTGAACTCCAGTCGGGGGGTGGAAAAACTCAGAGAGGAGGTGGGAAGCCACACCCCGCGCGGCCCGCGAATTTTCTCTGCAGCCGGACGCCGCCCCGGCAGACGCCGCCGAGATGCCGGCCTCACGCTTCCTTCCCGCCGCCCACCTTCTCTGCGTGTGGACCGCAGCGCTGGCCGCGGCCCCGGGGTAGGAGCGGGAGCGCGCGGGGCGGGCGCCCGGGGAGCGCGCGGGGCGCGGCGGCGGGGAACGCGTCTCTCGCCTGGGCCCGGGGCTGCGCCGGGTGCCGCGGCTGTGCGGCAGCCTGGGGAAGCGACGGCGCGGCGTGGTCCCTTGCCAGGCACCGGCCTGGAGCCCTGAGTAGATGTTGCTTCAGGGTGGATCTCCATGGGACAGTTGCATACTCCACCCATGAAGTTGTTTAATCGCCTCTTTGGCCGTACTGCTTTCTAGAGAGTCATTTTATTTTTAACTCACGTTACCTCGGCTTTTTGGCTTCTCATATTTTTGGTCTCCAGTAACGTGCGTTCGCCTCTCAAAGACTTAGAACATCTTTTCTAAACAGGGCGTCTCAACTTTGACACTACCAAAGTATGGCTGAGGTGACCGAAATATCAGGTGCAGGCATTGTAGGAAGATGACTAATGGGAGCTCCCAAATAATGGAAAGTGCCTCACTCCTAAAGGTTTTTGCAGTTGAACCCTACCTAGAGCAGAGTGCTGTTTTTGTGTGTGTGTGTGTGTGACTTCTTTTGTGCTTTCCCACACCTGGAAATTTCACCATTGATATTTTTCTTCAGATAGTGTACGGATGCCCAAGTATAAAGTTTGAATAAGAAACAGGCAATATCCTAGTTTTTTTTTTTTTTTTTTTTTTTTTTTAAGTAAGAAAAAAGTCACACTGGGGTGAGGTCCTTTGTAAAGAAGAGGCATAGAGTCTTGCACTTTGCCAGTAACTTTTACATACTCCAATGCAAGCCATTTATGCTAGACCTTATCCTGTGCTGTTTGTGGTTGATAAAATGGAAATAATATCATAGGCCTTCTTGTAGTAATGGTGCATGATTACTGAATTCACGTTGATTTGTGGTGATTATTGTTGTTTCCGTAGATTTTAATGCAGTTGCTAAATGGAGCAGTGGGGCAATGTTAACTGGACCAACTGCAATTGGCACAGTATAGGGAGTCTATCTTACTGTCTGGTGAAATTTGAGGGTCACAAAAGAATGGAGTTGTTTGCATAAGAAACTTTGATTTTCCCTTTTTGGGGACTCTTTAGGCCCCGGTTTCTAGTGACAGCCCCTGGAATCATCAGGCCCGGAGGAAACGTGACAGTAGGGGTGGAGCTCCTGGAACACAGCCCCTCGGAGGTGACTGTGAAAGCAGAGGTGTGCAAGACTGTGTCAAACATCACCACCACCATACTGGAGGTGGAAGACGTCTTTGAAAAAGGTAAGTATATAGCACCGAGTCCTACTTTTCTGCAGTGATAATTAGAATGCATATTAAAAAAATGTGTAGGTAGGGTAACAGAGAAAACCCTAATCTGCAGGGGATTACACTAGACACTTTAAATTCTCATCTATATAAAGTCTAAAATGATGTTTATGTGTTCTCTTCCAAATGGAGAGTCAGAGACCAGTTTCTTTCCATTTTGTGGCTGCATCATCATCACATGTGGTTGCCGGGTCTGCAGGGGGAAAGCGTCGAGTTTCTCATGAGGAAGGTTTTCATAGGCCAGGCTTAGAAATGGTTTATATTACTTCTGCTCATGTTCTGTTGGCCACACTTACCTGCAAAGGAGACTGGGAAATGTAGGCCAGCATATGACCTAGAAGAGGAAACACTTGTAGTTAACACCTAGTCTCTGGCACAAAGCCATACTATTGCATGCGGAAATCTCTGTTAAATAGGTCAGTGAGAAGGAAAAGAGCTACACTATAGTTAAAATCCAGTTCTATGGAATGTTTCCTAATTTTTAAAATGTCAGGGAAAGAGAAAGATAGTGTGAAAATGGGAGCCATTTGTAAAAGAACTACTGTCTCTTGGTTTAAGTTTGAATTCTAATGTGATCCAGAATTAAACTGGGTCACTGAATGTCTTTTTTAATATTGAAGGAAAAATCATATTTGTGGGTAATTACTTCAACTTTTTTAAAATTTAAAATGAACATTTGTCATGTTTTTTTTCCTAATTGCAATAGTAATACAGTTTAGAGTTTACAATCTGATAAATACTGGAAGTAATGGAAATGAACTAGATGACCTGTAATCCTAAATCTCAACACTGTTAACTAGAAGCATGTTTAGATGTTTAGTCAAAGGCCAGAATTGAGGCATAAATTCTGATAATGTTAAGTTAGTTTTACAAAAATCATATAAGGGCACATTTTAAAGGGTGGATAGGACTCCACAACAGTTCGTTATATAAATGTTTATACCAGCATAGAGAAATTAACACCATCGTGAATGAGATAAAATCATAGCTTATCTACATGAGGGTAGATACTGGAAGTTGACTTGCTGAATGGTTGGGCAGGAACAAATGATGTGTGCAGGGATCAGGCCACTTTGTGCACTTTAGGAGCAATGCCAGGGAAGCAGGAGGGTTTATTTTCCAGCAGAGAAAGAAGTGTAGGTTAGTGCTTAAGATAGGAGTTTGAGTCTTAGCACTGCTGTATACTTTGGGCAATCTTGGGCAGTTTACTTAACTGTTCTGAGCCTTAGTTTCCTCTCTGTAAAATGGGGATAATGAAAATTACCGCCCAGGGCAGCTATAAAGTTAAAATCAGTATCTCATATCTATAAGGCATTCAGTAAACAGCAGCTATTAATATTATTACTTGTAATAATATTGAAGAAGCAAATGCAGGAGGCTTCATTTCCGTTTTGTGGGGGCAGACCTTAACTTTCATTTACTGAACAGTCATTTCTGAAAATGAATGAATCCTTGCTTATGAGAGTGGCTAAAGAAAACATTGAAATACTGAATCATAGCAGACAATACTTAAGGTGACTCTACTTTCATTATTCATGAAGAATTTATAATTTTGACTCCGGTTGCGTGTGTCAGTTTTGCAGCAATGCAGAGATCAAGAATAACATGAATAATGTTAATCAATATTACGGGCTTTACATGGACATTTACCTACTTTTATTGTAGAATTTCTTCTGTCATCATCTTTTCTGCAATCTTTCTTATCAGTCTCTCTTCTTTTCCTTGTTGGCAAAAAAATAGTACCAGCACAGGGGTGCATATTATTGTGGCTTGGGTTTTTATTCTTAGAGTACTTAGAGTTTTATTTAACTCTATTCTTAGGATTAACTTCATTCTTAGAGTTTTCTTTGGAGAGGAGAGTTCATCATATGCCCCTTGGAAGGCTCAGGTGCCCAAGACTGGGTCGGACAACGTTGTCTTGGATGCAGAACGGGTCTTTGAAAAAGAAGGGAAAAGCCGCTTCTTTCAGAGGCTGTTTTGGATTCTGTTGACAGCGGATTTCATCGAAAATGCTACTGCTAGGAGTACTCTCCATTTTTCAAAGGAGAATGTTGCTGTGTTATCAGAGGCTATGAGTTATTGTTCTCAGAGCAGATGCTTCCTGTAATGTTAAGACTTAAGGATCAAGACATTTCTCCCTCCTTGGACTCATATCCTTTTCTTTATCTGACTTCTCCAGTTGTAACAATATGTAGATAAATGAGGACTTCTAAATCAGTGAGGTCGGAATCTTTATAAGATTTAAGTTTTTTTTTCTTCCACCTATCACATAAACATAAACAAATAAATACATCTGACATCTGATGATTTGATCACTTTCTCGTGAGGTCCTCCAGGAAAGATTGGTTTTAATGAAGATTTTTCTTCTAGCAGAGCTGATTAAGGAAGGGGCTGTTTCCTGGTGGCTTGTTTCCAGCAATCCTGGCCTTAGAAATCACGGGAGCAGAACTGCTTCCCTGTAACCAGAATTGATTTCAGGCTTCATTTGAGTCAGAAATAATAATAGCAAAATCATTTGAATTGCAGAGTATACTTTAATAAATCCAGAAACGTGTATATCTTCCTCAGGGATGAGTTTATTTATTCATTTGACAGATACAGGAGAAGTTTTATTTACATTTCCCTATCCTTGAGGCCAGCACCACTGATTGTATTATAGCTTATTTCTTCTTTTTATACACTAATTCTGCATTCTCTATTTATTGAGGATTGATTATGATTGTTTTCAATGAACAATAGCCCTTCAAAAAAAAGCGTTTCTACAAAACTTTATGAAGTTCTGTAAAGGTGACCTGAGACTTCTTTAGTGCTGAGATTCCTGGATACTGAATTGTACTTGTCATCATCGCCGCCACCATTACCATCATCGTAATCAGCATCCCCATCATCAACTCTAGTGAATAGAACTAGATTCTTAAAACTTGCCTTCCTTTGCATAAAAGATTTAGCTAAGTAAAGATAATTGACAAAACAGTAAAAGTTTATAGTAATAATTACCAGAAGAGAGAGGATGGCGCAGCTATTGATATTTGAAATCAAGTCAGATTATATTATTGGGTGAGTGGTGTCCCTTTATCTTTTCCCTTATTGGTTGTTATCTCTTCCCTTATTCATTGTGGTATTACCCTGGAATTCCATGCTGAATCAAGAAAGAAGAGCTAAGAATATTTGAACTCGCAGGTCATAAGTGAGAACTAGATTTTCATTTGTTAGGGTATATGGAATAATTACATTATTTTTGAGGTCCTTGAAACTATAATTTCTGCTTTTTTTTCCTTCTACTTTTATAATTTGCAATTTTCCATTAGTAGGCTTTCAGTATTTTTCCTAGCAAGATTTGCTTCAAATGATAAAGAATACAACTTTTCACATTGACTACAATGAATTCACTGCCACTGGTTCCATGTAAACCTGATTTAAGATAGAAACTTGAATGGAAAATGCCAAACTGAAAAATTTGGGTACTCTGCATGAGCATCTCCTGGTGAGTGTCTGCTGGTCTGGAGGTACTAGGACCACTTCCTCCTTTCCATTGAGTTATTGTGATGAGACATACTCCATGAGAGTTCCTGTATCTTTTAATAACTTGCTTTTTATTTTTGCCCCCAAATCTTGGAGATTAATGGTATGTTTGTCCTTTATTGTCTTTCATTCTTTCTCAGATACTACGGAGTATTTTATTTTCAACCTGATCCACAAAGGGTGGGAAATTAATATTTCTGAAACTGTAGATGTTAGCTGAAAAAATTAAAATAAAAAATCAACCAACTCAGTTAGGTTGGCTTTCTGGTAGAAACAAAGTTCCTGAATATAAGTTGCATGACTCATAGATCACAATGGTTCCATGGTGTTTGTGAAAGTAGATTAATTAGTGTAGTGCGTGGGAAGATCTCCCAGACAGGTTTTTACAGGCAGCTTTGCCAGTAGAACTCATCCTAAACCTGTACTTGAGAATTATTTTTAAAGGGTGTGGGTTCTCCATTCCTACACCTTTGCTCTTGTGTATTATATATATATAAACAGGTATCTGATATAGGTTAAAAGACCATAGTGTATGATGTGCTTGGGCTTCGATGTCAGGCTACCTGGGTGCAGGTATTGGCCCTTCCATTTATGGCTGTGTGGCTGGGAGCAGTCATTATCTTGCCAGACTTTAGTTTTGTTATCTGGAAAATAGTGGTTCCTGCCTTTTAATAATTATGCACATTATACATGTTGCTGTGAGGAGTGAGTTAACATATTGAAAGCACTTAACACAGAGGACTTCTTCAAGAAAATGGTAGCGTTTGTCATTACAAGAGAGTGGCAACAATTTATGTCTGAAGATAATTATTAACTGTTCTGGTTTGCTAAAGGCTGCTGGAATGCAGTATATCAAAATTGGAATGGCATTTAAGAAGGGAATTTATTAAGTTATAAGTTTACAGTTCTAAGACCATAAAAATGTCTGAAGTAAGGCATCCATAGAAAGATACCTTGACTCAAGAAAATCCAGTGTCTGTCACATGGAAAGACACGTGATTGGTGTCTGCTGGTCCTTGTTCCCTGCTCCATGGCTTTCAGCTTCTGGTGCCAGTGGGTTCCTCTCTAAGCATCTGTGGGCCTTCACTTAGCTCCTCTGGGACATGATTCTGGGTTCTGGCTTGCTTGGCTTCTCATGGGAAGTAATGTCTGCTGGGCTCTACATCTCCAAACATCCCTGTCTAGGCATCTGCTGTCTTTGTTGGTACTTGAAACATCTGAAAATGTCTGTGTCTGTCAGCTCTGAAGCAACTCCAAAATGTTTCCCCTTTTAAAGGTTTCCAGTGAACTAATCAAGACTTATCTCGAATGGGTGGAGTGGCATCTCCCTCTAACCAAAATGCCACACCCACTATTGAGTGGGTCATTCTCTGTGGAAGCAATCTAATCAAAGGTTCCACCTTCCAACATTGAATTAGGATTATAGAACATGACTGCCCCTACAAGATTGGATCACGATAGAAAACATGCTTTTCTGGGGTATGTAACAATTTCAAATCAGCACATTAGACAACAATTGGGATGAGCTTAAACTGGTAACTACATAAAAGTCACATCAGTAGGTAGAGGAGGAAGGGATTTAATGTATTAAATATTGAGTTTCCCCATTGTGTCAGGTACTTTGTGGGTATTATTTAAAACCAACAATCCCATGAGATTATTTTATGTGTTATCACTATTATCTTCATTATGTAAATGAGGAAATTGAGGTCACGAGAATAATTAATTTTCCTGAGTTAACCCACTTAGTAAATAGTGAGGCTGGCATTTGCAGTTTGTTCCTAGTCCAGAGGCTATAAGGTTTTCCACTTTCTGTAAGAAAATGAGATATTTTTTGTCTGCTTCAGGTTGGGATATCAGTATGATGTTGTATCAATTATCGTCCTCTAGAATTATTTTCGCATTTGCTTGCTGTGGTTTAGTCCTCGATCTAATGAACTCTCATCTGAGTCAAAAACACCACAAGATGAAATCCCCCACTCCTCTTCATTTACTTTGAGTATCATAGGATTTAGAGCTGGTGGGTTCTCAGACATAAGCTAATTCAGTCACCTCATTTTATGACTGAGGAGACCTGACCCTTGGTATTTAGTGACTTGCACAAGGTTAAATGGCTTGTTGGTGGCAGTGCAGGAAACAGATTGTAGGTCCCCAATTCGCAGTCCACTGCTGTTTCCATTATGCTCTAGGAAACTTTCCTAAAATATGGAGAACTGTTTGTAAAATCTGGGGTATATTTGCAAGAATTGATTCGTCTGATAGGGGACAGAATAAGGCTAACTAAGGAGTTTAAAATGCTTACTTGCATATTTGTGCACGTTTCTTATTTCAGCTCAAGGCAGAGTTGCTCTTTATGGATTAATGGTTCTGAGAAAGGGGTGGGACGAGGCTGGAAGCCTCATAGATCTTTCTAGAACTAAAATCTATTTCAGTGTTTCTCAAAGTGTGAATTGTACTTATTAAAATGCAGTTTCATGCCCCCTCCCCGCCCAAGACATGGGAAAGGGCCAGGAATCTAAACTTTATAGTAAGCAGTCACCACAGGTGATTCTTACTCACATTAAATTTTGAGAACTGCCCTTAGTATCTCACAAATTGTACTTGTCCGAGTACTGCAAAGCCTGCGCAGGAATGGCACGCCCTTGCAAGCCTAATGATGATTCCGGGCAGCTGAGGGGCCCGTCTCTCTGCCTTCCATATTTGCATTTCATCAGCCCCCAACCCTGAGCATTGGTGGTAATTTTTAAACAGCGGAAAAAGATGTCTTGGTATTTGATTACAAATTAGTGATTGGGTGAAGTTGAAAGTGAATATGCAGATTCTCTAAACTCCAGGGTAAACATGTGCTGCTGCTTTTCTAACACTGAATGAGTCACTGTCCTAGTGACTCACTATAAGGGCTGTGGTGGAAATAGAAATCAGATCCTGTAAGAACGTGGACTGGGTTACTGTTTGATCCTTTATGTTCTGTTAAGAGGGCTTTAAACTAGTTGTTTCTCCAATGGTACTTCCCCATGTATTTCTTATTTCTTGAAAATTTACTGTATATGTGAAATATGGACGGAAGATGGGTGATGACTAAGAGAAAGGAAGACAATAGGGGAGGTTTAAAGTTCTCTCTCTCTATTGTACGATATAATATTAAAAGTGCAGAAGGCTGGAGAAGTTATTTTTTGTTTAATTAAAAAGTTCAGTGAGGTTTGTAAACAGTGCTTCCTGTGTGTGACCCTGTACCTGGTACTATTACCTTTTATTTCCAGAGTCATACAAATGTCCATTCATGAATGTCCCACCTCTGCTGACTTATTTGGCATTTAGTGGTAGCAGTTATTTCACATACCAGGGTAGCAGAGAAGGCAAGGGTATGCCGGAGGGAAGAGTTGATGACTGGGAGTGGCAGTCATGGGAATGACAGAGAGATTTGTGTGTTTTCCGAAAAGATAATTATGTTCTGCTCTGGATGTGAGTTTGAAGAGACATGTAGGTGGAGATGCCCAGCAGGTGGCTTTGAAATTGTAGCCAGGGACAGAGTTTAAGTCCTAATTTTCTTAGTGGCAGACAATATTTGAGGTCATGGGAATGCATGAGATCCACAAGGGAGACAGTGCTTATGGAAAGCACGAGACTGATGACAGAAGCTTGGGAGGAGGAAATTAAATCAATAAAAGGGGTAGACATGAGCAGTCAGAAGCAGGAATAGACTGAAGATGGTGAAATGTCTCAGAAGCCAAGGGAAGAAAGAGTCCAAGAAGGAAGGTTTTAATAGTGCCAGGTATCCCAGAAAGTCAGAGAAGATAAGGACCAATGGTGACCATCAGGCTTATGGTTTTAAGTTGAATGTTGGAAGCAAAAGCCAAGTGTTAAGGAATAAATTGATTGTGAAGAAACATCAGAACACTCTTTCTGGAAGTTTGGATGTTGAAAGGAGAGAGATGGGATGGTCTCTTAAAGGGTCCAGGAGAAATGGTTGGTGCAGTGATGGGTGCAGAAGGTCGGAGTGGGTTATTCAAAGGCGAGAAGTGGTGGAACAGGGAGTGCAGGTGAGTGGATTATCCTTAAAACACCTGTACATTTTCCTTTGCTGCAGAAGCGAAATAGAGAATGGGTGAGGAAAGAAATATTTTGAGTTATAAAATTGAGATCAAGAATAAAGTTGAAATATTGTTTTAGGAAAACTTTGCCATAAGTAATCTACCTATCTCTAAATTTCATGGATCTGACTGTCTCTTAAGAGGAAATGGGAATAAACGTTAAAGGTAGTGGCACTTTGGAAGAGAAACACAGGATTTGAGACATTCCCTGGCGATGCCTTAAATTATGTCACTGCTAAATAATGGGATATTAGAATGCAAGGGCTGGTATTTTTATTGGTATCTGGGGGATACTGCTTGAGGGAGAAAAGAGAAGAGGAGGGGCTGTTTATGGTGGTAATATGATTCACTTGAAACTTGAATGGATGGGGTAGAGTTATTTTATTACTACTGTGGTTGTTAATTTGAATATGAAATAGAATTGTACTTCACCATCTCAGTGCAGTGACAAAACTTGAGAAGATTATAGTGGATCCTGGTTTTGCTCTTTCTCTCTACCCTTTAATTTACTTAGGAAGGTTCCATGACTTGACTTCCTTCCCTTTCAGAGGTCAAGGTGAAATGGGTCAAAGAAATTTGGTTGAGGGAATAGGAGTAGGTAGGTAGTGGGCAAGTCTGTGGGTCTTTAGTTTGAAGAAATGATTCATCCATCAGATGGTTTCTGAGCACTTGAAATGTGACTCAAATCCAGCAAATAGATGCTGGATTTTTTTAAAACTTTAAAAATTGTATAATATATATACAAAGCAAAGAAAGAAAAAAGCAATAATTTCAAAGTACTCTTCAACAAGTAGTTACAGAATGGATCCCAGAGTTTGTCATGGGCTACCATTCCTTCATCTCAGACTTTTTCCTTCTAGCTACTCCAGAACCCTGGAGGCTAGAAGGAATATATATGTATTTTTATCATCACTTTTTTTCTTTTTTTGTGAAAAATAACATATATACAAAAAAAGTAATCAATTTCAAAGCACAGTGCAATAATTAGTTATAGAACAGATTTCAGAGTTTGGTATGGGTTACAATTCCACAATTTTAGGTTTTAACTTTTAGCTGCTCTAAGATACTGGAGACTAAGAGAAATATCAATATAATAATTCAGCAATCATACTCATTTGTTAAACTCTACCTTCTCTGTATGACTCCACTATCACCTTTGATTTTCTACTCTTTAGGGGTATTTGGGCGATACTCTTTCTAACCTTTTCATCTTGAAAGGGACTGTCGATAATATGGGTTAGGGGGATGGAACTAGTTGATGCTCTGCAGAGGCTGGCCACTCTGCATTTCAGGACTTATCTGGTCCAGGGACCCATCTGGAGGTATAGGTTTTTAGAAAGTTATCCTAGTGCATGGAACCTTTGTAGAATCTTATGTATCACCCAAGGTGTTCTTTAGGATTGGCTGGAATGGTTTTGTTTGGGGTTTGGAAGGTTATGGTAGGTAGCAGTGTCTAACTGAAGCCTTCATAAGAGTGACCTCCAGAATAGCCTCTCGACTCTGTTTGAACTGTCTTAGCCACTGATACTTTATTTGTTCCACTTTTCCCCCTTTTGGTTAGGATGGCATTATTGATCCATGGTGCTGGGGCCAGACTCATCCCTAGGAGTCATCTCCCATGCCACAGGGAGACTTTCACCCCTTGAGGTCATGTACCATGTAGGTGGCAGGGCAATGGTTTCACTTGCAGAGTTGGGCTTAGAGAGAGTGAGGCCACATCTGCAACAAAAGAGGTCCTCTGGAAGTAACTCATAGGCATACCTATAGGTAGGTAAAGCTTCTCTGCTACATACATAAGCTTCACCAGAGCAAGCCTCAAGATCAAGGGCTTGGCCTATTGATTTGGGTGTCCCTAATGTTTGACACAGTGTCTGGGGTTTCCCTGGTAGTAAAGTTTAATAGTTCTATATATTTTCTCTCATCCCTCAAGGAACTTAGCCAATACTTTTTGATTATTTGCTTAATATACTCTGGGATGTATCCAGGCATTACATTAAGCTATAGAGGATTAAAGGCCTTTATTCTTATTCTGGGATCCCTGTGTTTCAGTTATTTAAATGATCTATCCAGACAGGTTGAGTTGAATTATGTGCTACAGAAAATTTAGGTTCTGGGTAAAATAAATCTTTTTTCCTTTGGTCTCAGAGAGTAGATGAGGTTTCCAAAATAAAGACAGTGTCTTCCTTTTCTACCCCAGTATTCTGAATTACCTTAATCTCAGCCTGATTGGCTTCATTCTTATTTCTAAATACCAGGTTATACATATATAAAACAGCCTCTCAAAATCCAGAAATAATAATTACCACTCCAGACTAAATGGCTGCTATAAGAGTTTAAAATCTAGGCCCTTGTTTTCTTATAAGCATTTTCTAGATGAGACCATACAATAATTGCTCTTTTGTTTCTGGCTTATTTTCCCTCACCAAATGTCCCACAGGTTCATTCACCATATTGCATACCTCACAACTTTTTGTAGCAGCACAATATTTGATCATATGTATACATCATTATTTGCCAGTCTACTTCTCAGTCAGTTAGATGCTTGATTTTGATATATTGGGTTAAATAAAATAAATATTAAAGTTCACTTTGCCTTTTTCTTTTTACTTTTCTGAAGTGCTGCTTTAGAGCACTTATCACAGTTCCCAGCACATAGCAAACACTCAATAAATATAAGCTATTATTGTACTTGTGATTTTCCAGTGTCAAAATATCAACATTGGTGATGCCTCTGCCAGAGCACAGGCCTGTGGCATGAATCCAGGTTTCTGGTGATGATTGCTTGATTGTAAATCCAGTGGGCCTTCCAGCCACATATGCCTTGAGGAAGTCTCCCTAGCGAGAACACATAGCAAAAGGTCGGTTTAACTTTTTCAGTAAAGGGTCAGATAGTAAATATTTTAGGAGTTTGTCAGCTTGATGGTCAACTTTGCCTTTTTAGTGTCGAAGCAGCAGTACACAGTGCATAAATGAAATGAGCAAGGCTGTGTACCTAAGAACTTGACTTACGGGTGTTGAAATTTGGAATTCCTAGAATTTTCAGAGCATGAGATATTATTCTTTGGAGTTTTCCCCACCCATTAAAAAATGTAAAGCCATTCTTTGTGGACTGTCTAAAACAAGTACAGATTGGATTTGGCTCGTGGACCGTGATTGCTGACCCTTGTCGTAATAAATGCCTTGTACTTTAGCAGTCAGAAGGCTTGCTTGATCCTTTGTTTTTTTTTAATTTGTATTTCGAATGACATATCATTTCCATTTGTCATTTTATTTATTTTACTTTTAGTGGGGTTTTTTTGACCTATTTTAGGCTCGGTGGTCTAAATGGAACAGAATGTTATTTATGAAATATTTATTGAGAAATTCAGAAGCAAAAGGAGATAGGAGAGAAAAAAATAAAAGGAACATATAAGGGACTCAAAGAGATTTTGTTTTGTTTTGCTTGAAATACCTATGCTTTCTGTACAGATTGAATTACCTGAATATTGCTTAGCCTTAAAATGACAATAAAATATGAAGCAGAAACATATATATTTTTTTTGCATGGGCAGCGCTGGGAATCGAACCCGGGTCTCTGGCATGGCAGGTGAGAACTCTGCCTGCTGAGCCACCGTGGCCCGCCCAGCAGAAACATATTTTAAGGTGTCATCTTCCACGGATTTGTGGTGGAAAATCCCATTTCTTACTCTGTCCATCTGTAGATCAAAGAAAATATTTCTCGCAGTAATGACAGAATATTTAATAAATTAGTAAAGAGATCAAAATTCTCAGCTGCAAAGCGGTATACTTAAGTTTATGACTGCATATTACTGAATAGCAGAGAACTGGCAAAAATAATTAGGCAGCAAATTCTAAATTGTGCTTAATATAGTGGAAAATCCATTTTTAAAAATAGAGAATATTTCTTGGCCTAGAAATTACACACTATTCTGTTCCATCAGTGATTCTCCACAGGGCTCTTTGTTAGCACAGATGTCGGAAGGGGCTACATATGGTATTATACAGAGTGTGTTTAAAAAGTTAAGGAAAGGCTAGTTTTTGTATATGCTTATAACACAGTTTAAAAATAGTTTTGACTCTATTTGTAAATCAGATGGCCAGTTCTCAGGCTTGTGCCAAGTGTGAAGCATTAAAACAAGGTTTCTTTTGAGTTGCTGAGGTTATGTTGGGAAGGAGAAAGCATCTGAAATTTTTTTAAGATGGACTTTCTCTGTTTATACACAAAATTGATCTGTGCTTTACAAAGTTATCTACAATATTAAGAAAAATTTTACATAACAGAGTGTCCCTTTGGTTAGTGACTTAAAAAATGACATGTGGAGTTTCACAAAGTGGTGAGTAAAGCCTCGCCAAAAGGGAAAAAATGTTCACAGTAATTTACAAATACTATTTAATCTTGAATCTAGCAATAGCAGAAAAAGAGATTACTGTTCTTCTATATTCCCTTCTCCCACTTCCCCAATTTTATGTTTTGTTAGTGTACATTATTGCTAAAATGTTGACTTTCAAATAAGACTTAGTAAGTTACTAGGAAATCCACGTTATATTTGTAAAATTAAGGGGAGATAGCAAATTGAGAAAATGTTGAATACTTAAATTTGACCTTTTAATAAGGACACATGAGACCAGTGAATAGGCCTTAAATTGGCTCTCTCTGCATACCCTCCGAGTCACTTCTTGGATGCAGCAAGAATTAGGGGGTGGTTGGGGGCATCTCAGTCCCTACACTGCAGTTTTTGGATGGGGCTTCTATTTCTGGCTCTGTATCTTTCCTGGGTTTGTCACATGTCTGAGCAGGGACACAGGTATGCAACCCCCACTTTTGATTTCTCTCTAATGAGGAAATCCCTTAAAGGTTTGACATGATTAAAGAATTACATTTAAAAAATTTCTATGAAATGAGATTTCCTGCACTTCAGATCTGGTTAGTTTGTTTGGAATTGTCAAAAGCTTGCCCTCCAATTAATCAACTTCTGAGATTTTTTTGGATGTAGACTCTGGCTGTTTTTTGCTTTCTCCTGGCTTGATGTCACTTAAATAAAAATATCTTCCCTCCCCACCCCCGCCCCCACCACCCGCCACAGTCTTTGTAAATTTGCAGGTTGGGAGGTAACTTGTGTGTCAATTCATGATGAAAAGGAAGCACATTGTTTCCTCCAGTTTCTGAGCTGACAAAATAGTCACCTCTTCATGGTTTATCCTAACATAATGAAAAACAAGTAACTCACAATAATCCAGGGTTCTGGGTTGTTGGTGTCCAACTTACTACAGTTTATTTTTTTCTACTTTATTTGAATGTGGGACGTTGTGGCTGATGCTAGGCTGTACTATCCAAATCCCTCTTCAGAGATGAAGGACTTCTTCCCCCAGCTGCTGGAAGTGCAACTGCAGACTTTGGAGCCCCTTGGATGATTGCATGAGGTTGAGAGTTGCTCTACCCAAGGCTGCAGGGAGTGGCCTATATCCTATGCCAGATTGAAGTTGGGTGTAAAGGGCCAGACTTTTGTCCCAATTTAGTACAACTCTCAAGGGTCATCTCAGCTTCCTAGCTCCGGATGGGTTCTGCTGAGGCCTCTGTTGAGCCCACTGCACTGCAGCTCCACTTCTCCCTCTGTGATCCTCCCTTCCTATCCCTCCTGGAGGTGCTGATTCCAAGAGCACTCCTAATGAACCTCCTGCACTTCAGTCACTATCTCAGAACCTGCTTTCCAGGGAACCCAACCTGTGACAGATGTGGCTACTATTTAACTTTCCTTTGAAGATAGATTTTTCAGATCTTGGAATTAACTTGCAACATATTAAAACTGTGTAGTGCAAAGAACTGACAAAAGAGTTGGGAAGCTTTCTGGTTTTTATATCCTTTTCAGAAGTTCTTATATAAAATAAATTATTTAAAAATGAACACTGCTCCTCCAGTGTTTATAGTGTAACTATAAAATTTGGAAGAACCATTATGGAGGAAGAATATATAAGTTTTGGTGACTGAATAACGTAGAGTTGAAGAGAGAAAGGAGTCCAAGGTGATTGAGACTTTAGAACCTCTGTGATTGTGGAGCTGGTGACCAGCATGCATGAACAGGCTATTCAGGCTGTGGAACTTCTGCAATAATCACATGTATGCATAGTAAAAGAGCAAAACTACAACTGTTGCTCTTGAGCTGAGAGGCAGTAGTGAGGGGTCGTTTAGAGCTCAGGCCTGAGAGCCAGGCTGCCTGGGTTAGAATCTTGGCTCCTCTACTTTACTCTGTGACTTAACCCTGTGACTCAGACTTCTCATTTGTAAAATCAGGATCATGATACTTCAGAGGATTATTATGAGGATTGAATGAACTAATATGTATAAAGCTATTAGAATGCTCAGTAAGTATTATCTATTATTACTTTAGTCTCAGAATAAAAAAATCTTATGCCTCAGGTCTGTTGGTGATTTTATTGCTTCAAAGCAAAAATCCAGGTCTCCCATTTTCTAGAGCAGTGCTGTCCAGTAGAAATATAATGTGAGTCACATGTGTAAATTTAAATATTCTAGTAGCCATTTTAAAAAAAAGTAAAAATGAAGTGGTGAAATTAATTTTATAATATATTTTATTTAGCTCAGTGTATCCCAGATATTATCAATGCAACATGAATCACTATAAAATTATTAATAAGATATTTTACGTTTTTTTTTTTTTCTCAGTATTAAAAACCTTAATCCTGTGACATATTTTATTCTGGCAGCACATCTCAGTTTGGACTGGCTATATTTCAAGTGCTCCATAGTCATGTGTGGCTGCTTAGAGATTTGTTAATCTTTTTCACTGCAAAAGTGTTTCAGTTGTCTATTGCTGTCGAATAAGCTACCACAAAACTTTTTAGCTTAAAACAGCAATAGTTTATTATTTCTCACAGTTATCACTTTTGCACACTAATTTTATAATGCATTGATGATTATTGTCTGAATTAATTATTGCTGTGATGGTTGCAAAGATTTTTCTAATTCCTATCATTCTTTCCACATTTATTAGTTAGTATTCTATGGGAAAGAAATCCCCCCCCCCATTTATGCATTTCTTTAATGATTATAGCAGCGTGAATTCATAGAATCTTGTTTTATTCAGTAGTTTATAAACCTTTACTACCATTATTTATTTTAATGTTCAAATTGTCTGGCCATATATTTATATATCCCTTGAATTTTAATTGCAGTAAAATATATACAATTCTGTGGTATAAATTACATGCAAGATGTATATTGATTATATGCATGGTGTTGTGCTATCATCACTGTCATTCATTGCCAAACTTTTCTATCACCCAAAACAAAAACACTGTACCCATTAAACTTTTAACTCCCCACTCCCCCTCTCTCCTGTCCCTGGTAACCTGTACTCTACTTTCTATTTCTGTACATTTTTTGGATATTCTAATTATTTCATATAAGTAGAATCACATAATGTCTGACCTTTTGTGTCTGGCTTATTACACTCAATGTGATGCTTCAAGATTCATCTATGTTGTTGAATGTATCAGAGCTTCATTCCTTTTTACTGCTGGATAATATTCCATTGTATATATAATACAAATTTTGGTTTATTCATTAATCCATTGAAGAACATTTTAATTGCTTCTCCCTTTGGCTGTTGTGAATTATGCTGCTGTGAACTTTCGTGTACAAATATCTTTTTAGGTCTCTTTTTCCAGTTATTTTGGATATATACCTAGAAGTGGGATCGCCATGATTATACTTTTTTAAATAGAGAAAAAACTTTTTCTCCATTTGCTGAGGTACCTGGTAGGAACTGAGCAAATTCTGATATATGGAAGATATTTTCAATTTCTGTTTTTTTTCTGTGTTGAAATATTTAAATGTTCAATTCAAATATTTCACAAGGCCTGTCTTTCTGCCTTTCTAGTACCATGCCTCTCTTAAAAAAATATTTTCTCTACGATTTGTTTTAATGTTTCACCAAATTTAGTTGCTGCAATATAATAGGGCTTCCCAATTTCACTTAAATTCAGTATAGAATATAAATTTATCCCATTAAAAATAAGCTAATGGAAATAAGGTTCCTCTACCAATTGAGATATTCCCAAAGCACAAAGACTCTCTAAGTTAAATCTTGTGAAAATAAAACCCTTTCTGTAATAAAAATGCTAAAAAAAATAAAAAAAATTTTAATGCTAAATCAGGATGCCTGGTGAGTGCTCACCTGTCTATAAGGCCTTTCGTGATCTGGCCCAGCCTCAGCTTTACAGCCTATCCCTTCTCTGTGCCTCTGATCTGGTCACTGAGTCCTTTGCATTTTCCAATTTAATAGACCCTTGTTGACCTCCACTTCTTTGCACTGGCTGTTCCTCTTCTGAAACAGCCTTCCCTTCTTTTCTCATTTCGCTGTTATCTCCTTATCCCATAAACCTAGATCCTGACATCATTTTCTGTGGGTGCCTTTCCCAGTCTAGCTTGCACCTCAGTCTGGGTTGGGTGTCCCTCCGATGTGCTCCTTATCCTACCTCTGTTGTAGCTCTTACCCATTGAATCATAACTCTCTGTTCCATTGCTCCTTCTCCCTTTGAAAATACTACTAGTCCAGTTTCCTATTGTGTAGGAGTCCTGCTCTTTGCTTCCTGTGGTGACAGTTATCAGATAAACTGAGCTGTACTAGCTGATAAGTGATGATGATGAATTTTTGCCATGCACCAACGCCCACACATCCAGGGTCTTCAGGGTCGGCGTGCATACATCTGGAGGTGAGAATCTGGATGTATGTAGAAAATGTACTTTCATCTCTTTTTTATTTTTATTAGAAAAACTAAGAAATTAAACTTTCCTAATATTTAGTATCTTAAATATTGATTGAGAGAAATGCATGTATATAGCTTTATAAATCCTAATTTGATGTTGGAAATGTGTTCTAAGAATAGTTAATGGGGGGGACGCATCATAAAAATTGGAAGACTGCTGCCATAGAGGTTCACTGACAATCTCAAAGGATAACTTTTCAGGGTTTTTAGGACTAAAATGACTAACACGATGTGTCAGGTACTGTTCTGTAAACTTTTCAGGTATTAGGACACTTACTCCTTATAGCTATTTTATGAGATTGTTACAGTTATTAGTGTTTTTGTTTGCTAAAGCTGCTACATGCAGTATAGCAGCAGTGGGTTGGCTCTGACCATGAACATGTCCAAAATAAGGCATCAAGAGGAAGATCCTTCTCTGAGTAAAGCCTGCTGGAATCCAGGATTCCTCTGTCATATGGGAAAGCGCATGGTGATGTCTGCTGGTCCTTCACTCCTGGGTTCTGGTTTCAATGGCTGTTTCCAAATGTCTCTCGGCATTTTCTCTCTTGCTCTCCTAAAGGACTCTGGTGAAGGATTAAGACCCACCTTGAATGGGCTGGTTCACATCTCAGTTAAACTAACCTGATCAAGAGGCCCCACCCACAATAGGTCATCCTCCGCAAGAATGGATTAAAAGAACATGGTCTTTTCTGGGGTACATGACAGATTCAAATCAGCACAATTAGCATCCTGAAAAAAATTGAGCTTGAGAATCAGGTAACTTGTTCAAGAACAGAACTACTGTGTGGCTGAGTCAGGATAGAACCCAAGTAGTGTAGTTCCAGGGCCACTCCCTTAACTCTGTCTCTATCCCATGCCATGCTCTAGTGGTTCACTGTTCCCACATGATAGACCCATGTGCATAGGAGGAGGAGGGGTCTCTGTCTTGGTCTTTGTGCAACCCTTAATAACTGTTTCTTAAATGAACGAAAAAATCGAGGGTCTATCACCATCTCTGAATTCCTGCCACCTAGGTGAGGACTTTGGATAGCATTCTTTTATTTTTAACTCAAAGCCATTTTTTTTCCTTGAAATAAATGGATCTGATGAGAAATTGCCTAAGTTAAAGTAGTAGTCCTGTGTTCAGAAACTTTACAAGAATAAGAGTCTGCTTCATGCTGGCACTCATCTGTCAGTTCTGAGTCTCAGCCCGCTCCTGACATGACTAATCCCATCCTAGTCTTCTTTTATCAAGAGGGTATGAGAATATAAGAAATGAACTTCAGTCCCTCTGTGCACTGTATGTAGTGCCCCTTAAACACATATAACTTAAAAACAGTAACAACAGCAGCAGCAGCTGCAGCAACAAAAATTTCATTGGAAAAGAGAAGCAGAATTTACTAATTTTGGGAGAGTGCATCAGCTGATCCCCCTCTAAATGTGGCCCAGACTTCCTTAATTCTTTGGTACAAGGGTGTGGAATAATCTGGGTGTTCTGGTTCTTAATACAATTATTTTGGTTTGGCCAAATAAGTTTACAGTTCCATCTACATCTTAAAGAGTATTGACAAACCTTTTTGAGTTTTGTACTGTGTTATCGTATTCAATTATGATGATTCTCTTGTTCTTTGTTTTCCTTGTAGGGTCTTTCAAGATGCTTATTCTTCCATCAGTAAGTATTCATTAAAAAATTTTGTTTCATAAATGTAAATTGCATAAGTGAACTAAATAAATTATTTTTTTGCTTTTATATTAATTTGTGTTTCTTGTGAGTTTGGCTTGAGTTTAGTTCAGCCTTCAGACTATTTATGAATAATATTATTTCAAGGAGATTGCCTATTAGATTCTTCAAAGTTATAGCAGAAATTTCCCCCTTAGGAAATGGAGAGCTTTACTGAGGGAAACTGGCCTTCACTATTAGCACAGAAACCTGGGTTGCTTTGGTCCTGCTTCTGCCTTAATGAGCCTTATAATCTTGAGTGAGTAATTAACACATTGGTTTCCTTGTTCTTGAGAAGGGCAGTGCCATGCTGAACCATATCAGAGTCCGAGACAACAGTAGAAATCAATAATCCTGATCCTTTTTGAATTAAAAATGTTTATATTAATTTGTATTAATTTTGATATTTTAAAATAATTGGATTAAAATGTCATGTATCTTGATTATTGAGTTTTTGACACTGCCTTGGATTTTGATCTAAAAAAGTCACATCTCATCCTAGACCCAGCCCTGGAAAAGTGAACAGAAACTGTCTCTATTTCTTAGAGCTATTTTGGGGGTGAGATATGATATGAAAATGCTGTGAAATATACTATAGAAATAGAAAAGAGTTATTTTGTTGAGACAGTCCTAAAACCTGCTTATTAACTAATCTTATTTGGTTAGCTTGTGAACTAATCTTACTTCCTATAGCTTTGATTTGGAAGTTTGTACCTTTCTTCTTAGGTTTTTTTTTTGGGGGGGGGTGGGGTGCATGGTCCGGGAATCGAACCTGGTTCTCTGTAATGAAAGGTGAGGATTCTACTACTGAACCACCTGTGCACTCCCTAGGTCTGTTTTTGTGCTTCAGAAATTTAATGCTAAATAGAGTAGACCAGCCAACAAGAGGGCCAGTTTGATATAGTTTTCTGAGACTAGATAAGAAATGACTTTGACTCTGACACATTACCTGAAGAACCAGGTTACCTCATTACCTCTTGAAGATTATTTTTCAAGTACATTCTGAAACCATATTCAAAATTTGGGGTACCTAGAGAATGTAATACTTCCAAATAGTAGCTTGAAAATTGCTTATGTTCCCCCTTAAAGTGAGGGATAGAAAGTTCAGAGGTGATGATGGAGTTATACAGAGAAGGTAGGATTTAACAAATGAATATGAATGCTGAATCATTTAATTGACATCTCTTTTAGTCACCAATATCTTAGAGCAACTAGAAGTAAAATCCTAAAATTGTGGGATCATAACCCATATTAAACTCTGTAATATGTTCAACAACTAATTGTGGTGCTGTGCTTTCAAATGTATTGCTTTTTTTATATATGTTATTTTTCACAAAAAAGAAAGAAAAAAATTTGATTGTGGTGATAAAGAAATATTTAAGCCTTCTAGCCTCCTATGTTTTGGAGTAGCTAGAAGAAATACCTGAGAGGATTGTGTGGTGGCCCATGACAAACTCTGGGATCTGTCCTGTAACTTCTTGTTGAGGAGTGCTGTGAAAACTATTGATTTTCTATTTCTTTGCTTTGTTTATATGTTGTATTTTACAATAAAAAATGTTATTTATCCCCCTAAAATTGCTTATATTTCATAGCCATTAAGGGTTTTTTTTTAACTTATTATGCTTGTACCTTCCTTATTAAGAAATATACTGCAGCTAACAGTAGCAAGTGGGAAAGAAAAAAAGGTGTAAGCAGGGAGAAGTTAGGAGAAACCCCCAAACTTAGTGGCAATAGAACATTAGATGCTGGCCACCAGTGCCTGTGTGTAGAACTCTGTCAAAAGAATGTTCTAATAGTAATGTTAAAATAAATCCTTTGTAATAACTTGTCCTATAGGAGGAGGGGATTAAAATTTAAGCTCATGAATCACAGCTTAAAGCATTATGACTGGTTTCCTCAAGGGAATCCACAATCTCACAGGCTGGAAGGTGGGGGGGAAACAAACATAAGGGGTTCCTACAATAATGCTAGTAAAAACATTATGTGTCCTTACTATCATTAGCTAGAAGTTTGGCTATTAGTAATTATTTTAAGTCTTAAGTATAAGAAATACGAACTCTAGTATCTTATATTTGTCTTTTCTGTTGTATGTAGATATAATTATTTATTGAAAGCTTTATTAGAGATTGTATTTAGGAGTATACCCCCTTTTAAAAAATTTTTTTATTAATTAAAAAAATTACAAGAAACACAAACATTCCCAATACATACACTCAGCAATTCACAATATCATCACATAGTTGCATATTCATCATCATGATCATTTCCCAGAACATTAGCATCAATTCAGAAAAAGAAATAAAAAGACAACAGAAAAATATAACAAACAGAAAAAGAAATTTTACAGGCCATACCCCTTACTAATCCCTTTCATTGATCACTAGCATTTCAAACTAAATCTATTTTAACATTTGTTCCCCCTATTATTTATTTTTATTCCATATGTTCCTCTCATCTGTTGACTAGGTAGATAAAAGGAGCATCAGACACAAGGAGTATACCCCTTTTTATTAAAACATTTTAAAGACTTAGTCAAAGTTGTCTGGGCAAATTTGATAATGCTTGGCAAAAATAAATAATTTAATGAATTTTCAGTTAAAATAGACAACTTTCAAAGTGCACTTATATTCTGATTTTGTAAAATTAGCATTTTAAATTATTTTAAGGTGCTAATAACTTTATTATATATATATTTAATTAGAGAAATTGTAGGTTTATATAAAAATCATATGGAAAATTCAGAGTTTCCGTATACCACCCTGTGTTAGTTTGCAAGGTGCTGGAATGCGATATACCAGGACTGAAATGATTTTTAAAAAGAGGAATTTAATAAATTACAAGTTTACTGTTCTAAGGAAGTGAAAGTGTCCAAATTAAGGCACCAACAAGAGGTTGCCTTTACTCAAGAAAAGCCAACGGATCAGGAACACCTCTGTCAGCTGCGCATTCATGTGGCTGACATCTGCTGGTCCCTTGCTCCTGGGCTTCCTTGCTTTCAGATTCTGTTCCGTTCCTCATTTTGATTCTCTGGGGCTGGTTTTCATCTCTTGGTTTCCCTTGGCTCTCTCCAGGTTCTGGCTTGCTTAACATCTCATGGTGACTTCTGTTGTCTCAGTTTTCTGAAGCAACTGTTCTCCAAGCATCTTCATCTGCTCTCTCTGTTGGCTCTGGGCTTCTGTCGTTTCTTCAGGCTCTTTCTGCCCTGAGGTTTCTCCAAAATGTTTCCTCTTTAAAAGGATTCCAGTAAACTAATGAAGACCCACCTGGAATGGGTGGAGTCACATCGCCATCTAATTAAAAGTTAATACCCACACTTGGGTGTACCACATCTCCATGGAGAAAATCTAATCAAAAGATTCCACCCTAAGTACTGAATAGTGCTTAAAAGAAATGCTTGCTCCCACAAGATTGGATCAGGTTTAAAACATGGGTTTTCTGGAGTACGTAATACTTTCAAATTGGCACACATCTTATTATTAACATCTTCATTAGTGTGGTATATTTGTTAAAATTCGTGAAGGAATGTTTTTATAAACTGTACTACTAACTATAGTCTGTTGTTTAACTTAGGGCTCATTGTTTGTGTTGTTCAGTGCTATGGTTTTTTAAAAACTTTTTAATTTTATAGTATAACATATATACAAAGCAAAGAAATCAAAAGCAATAGTTTTCAAAGCACTCTTCAAAAAGTGGTTACAGGAGAGATCCCAGAGTTTGACATGGGCTGCCATACGATCCTCTCATATTTTTCCTTCTAGCTAGAGGGCTCAAACTTTAATTATCATCACAATCCACTTTTTTTCCCTTCTTTTTTTTTTTTTTTGTGAACAATAACATCCATACAAAAAAGCTATAAATTTCCAAGCACAGCGCCACAATTAGTTGTATTTCAGACTTTGGTGTGGGTTACAATTCAACAATTATAGGTTTTTACTTCTAGCTGCTCTAAAATACTGGAGACTAAAAGATATCAATTTAATAATTCAGCATTCTTATTCATTTGTTTTAAGTCCTATCTGCTATGTTTAATTCCACCATCATCTTTGATCTTTCCATACCTGTCTTTGGGGTTGTTTGGGCTATGGCAATTCTAAATTTTTGATATGGGAGGGTCTGTCACTAATATGGGGTGGGGAGATAGAACTATCTGATGTTCTGGAGAGGCTGGACTAGGTTTCAGGACTTATCTGGATCAGGGACCCATCTGGAGATGTAGGTTTCTGGAAAGTTACTCTGGTGCCTGGAACCCTTGTGGAATCTTATATATTGCTTTAGGTGTGCTTTAGGATTGACTGGAATGGTCCTGGTTGGGGTTTGGCAGGTTATGATCCATAGCAAGATCTACCTGAAGCTTGCGTAAGAGTAACCTCCAGAATAGCCTCTCGACTCTATTTGAACTCTTTCTGCCACTGATACTTTATTAATTATACTTCTTTTCCCCCTTTTGGTCAGGATGGATTTGTTGATTCCATGGTGCCAGGTCTGGATTCATCCCTGAGAGTCCTCTCACATGTTGCCAGGGAGACTTTCACCCTGGATGTCATGTCCCACGTAGGGGAGAGGGCAATGATTTCACTTGTAGAGTTGGGCTTAGAGAGAATGAGGCCACATCTGAGCAACAGCAAAGGTCCTCCAAAAGTAACTCTTAGGCATGCCTATAGGTAGTCTAAGCTTCTCCACTACCTACATAAGCTTCACAAGAGTAAGCCTCATGATCTAGGGCATGGCCTATTGATTTGGGTATCCCTAAAGTTTGACACAGTATCACGGGATTCCCTGATGGCAAGGTTTAATAGTTCTGTATTTTTTCTCCCTTCCCTCAGGGGACTTTGCCAATACTTTTTGATTATCTGCTTAATATACTTTAGGATGTCTCCAGGCATTACAATAATCTAATTACAATTTCAAACATACAATACTGAATAAGGATTAGAAGAAACAGCTGCCTTTACAAAATGGGATTAGGATTAAAACATGGCTTTTCTAGGGTACATATATAATTTCAAACCAGCACAGCTTTGTTATTATCTCTAAATATCAGATTATATATATAAAACAGTCTCTCAAAATCCAGAAATTATAATCACCACTTCAGATTTAATGTGTCTGCTCTGTTTTACAATCTAGGCCCCGTTTTCTTATAAGCATTTTCTAAAGGTGATGATGCCATTGTCGTTTTTTTGTTTCTGGTTTATTTTGTCTCACCAAGTGTCCCACATGCTCATTCATATTGTTGCATGCCTTATGACATTGTTCCTTTTAGTAGCAGCACAACCTTCGTTCATAAGTATACACTATCGTTCTCCAATCTACTTCTCCATCAGTGCATCTTCAGCCACCTACATTCATCAGGGTGAAGATGAGGGCCAAAAGTTCACAGTCCATCAACATTCTCAATTTTAGATAATTTCATTGTTCCCAAAAGACAGAAAACCAGTAAACACACCTTCACCAAAGAGAAAATCTAAACCTCCTCTTAACTTTTGTCCCTCACCCCATTTTTATCTCTGCTTTTTGGTAGTGAACATAGCTCATAGCATGAATAGCAGTCTCCCCCCGGTATCCTGGACTTAAACACTCTTTAAACAAGAATCATATCTTTAAAGTAATTCTTACTTTGAGCTCATTCATATTTCTAGAGTGAGTCAGTGGGACACGTAGGTCTATACAACCCCTTTCAATCTTGTTCATCTTCAGTATGGTAATATTACTTCTAGACCCATAGAGAATCACCTTCACTCCTATCTATTCCCATACATTAGAGTTCAACCTCATTAGCTAATGGTGCACCCATCTCTAGCTTCTATGTATCTCTAAGTCCCCTATCTTCTGTGTTATAAGCCTTTGAATATACCTTTATGGTGGTTGTAAAAGTGGAATCATATAGTGTCTGTCCTTTTGTGTCTGTCTGGCTAATTTCACTCAGCATTATGTCCTCAAGGATCATCCATCTTGTCATGTGCTTCAGGACATCATTTTGTCTTAGTGCCGCATAATATTCCATCATATGTATATATCACATTTTGTTGATCTACTTGTCTGTTGATGGGCATTTGGTTTGTTTCCATCTTTTGGCGATTGTGATGAATGCTTCTATGAACGTTGGTATGCAAATGTCTGTTTGTGCCGTTGCTTTCAACTCTTCTGGGTATATACCAAGTAGTGCTATTGCTGGGTCATAGGGCAACTCAGTATTTAGTTTCCTAAGGAACCACCAAACAGTCTTCCATAGTGGCTGCACCATTATACATTCCCACCAGCAGTGCATAAGTGTCCCAGTTTCTCCACATCCTCTCCAACATTTATAGTTTCCTGTTTGTTTAATAGCAGCCATTCTAATAGGTGTGAGGTGATACCTCATTGTAGTCTTTTTTTTTTTTTTTTTTTTTTTTTTAAAGAGAGAGGGAGGAAGGGAAGGAAAGAAAGACAGAGAAGGAAGGAAGGATGGAAGGAAGGAAGAAAGGGAAACATCTTTAAACATTTTCTTGTTTTATTATATTTTGTTTGTTTGTTTGTTTTTTACATGGGCTGGGGCCGGGAATCGAACCGGGGTCCTCCGGCATGGCAGGCAAGCACTCTTGCCCGCTGAGCCACCGCGGCCCGCCTCATTGTAGTCTTGATCTGCATTTCCCTTATAGCCAGTGAAAATGAGCATCTCTTATGTAGTTTTGAGCCATCTGTATTTGCTCTTCAGAAAAATGCCTATTCATATCTTTAGCCCATTTTATATTGGGTTGTTTGTTCTTTTGTTGTTGAGTTGTATGATTTCTTTGTATATAAAGAAAATCAAACCTTTGTCTGATATGTGATTTCCAAATATTTTCTCCCATTGAGTTGGCTGCCTCTTCATGTTTTTGACAAAGTCTTTTGATGTGCAGAAGTATTTGATCTTGAGGAGTTCCCATTTATCTATTTTTTCTTTTGTTACTTGTGCTTTGGGTGTAAAGTTTAGGTCTTCAAGATGTTTCCTTACATTTTCTTCTAGAAGCTTTACGGTACTAGTTCTTATATTTAGGTGTTGATCCACTTTGAGTTAATTTTTGTGGAGGGTGTAAGATAGGGGTCCTCTTTCATTCTTTTGACTATTGATATCCAGTTCTTCCATGCCCAATTATTGAAAAGACTATTTTGTCCTGGTTCAGAGGATTTGGGGGCCTTGTCAAAAATCAGTTGACCGTAGATTTGGTGGTCTATTTCTGCACTCTCAATTCGATTCCATTGGTCAGTGCTTCTGTCTTTGGGCCTGTACCATGCTGTTTTGACCACTGTGGCTTTATAATAGGTTTTAAATTTAGGGAGTGTTAATTCTCCCACTTCGTTCTTCTTTTTTTTTTAGGATGCTTTTAGTATTCGGAGTCTCTTTCCCTTTCAGATGAATTTGGTAGTTAGCTGTTCCATATCTTCAAAATAGATGTTGGAATTTTGATTGGTATTGTGTTGAATGTATAGATCAATTTGGGAAGAATTGATGTCTTAACTACATTTAGCCTTCCTCTCCGTGAGCAGGGAATGTCTTTCCATCTATTTAGATCTCCTTTGATTTCTTTTAGCAGTGTTATTTAGTTTTCTGTGTACAAGCCCTTTACGTCCCTAGTTAAGTTCATTCCTAAGTATTTGATTCTTTTAGTTGCTATTTTGAATGTATTTTTTTCCTTAACTGACTCCTCAGCCAGCTCATTTCTTGTGTATAGAAATGTTACTGATTTTTGCACATTAATTTTATATCCTGCCGCCTTGCTGAATTTGTTTATTAGCTCAAGTAACTTTGCTGTAGAGTTCTCAGGATCTTCCAAGTATAGTATCATATCATCTGCAAATAATGAGAGTTTTACTTCTTCCTTTCTGATTTGGATGCCTTTTATTTCTTTGTCCTGCCTGATTGCTCTAGCTAGAACTTCTAGCACAATGTTAAATAATAGTGGTGACAGTGGGCATCCTTGTCTTGCACCTGATCTTAAGGGGAAGGCTTTCAGTTTCTCTCCATTGAGTATGATGCTGGCAGTTGGTTTTTCATATATTCCCTTTATCATATTGAGATAATAACCTTTGATTCATATCTTTTGGTTGGAGTCTTTTTATCAGAAAAGGATGCTAAATTTTGTCAAATGCTTTTTCAGCATCAATCGAAATGATCATGTGATTTTTCCCTTTTGATTTGTTAATGTACTGTATTACATTAATTGATTTTCTTGTGTTGAACCATCCTTGCATTCCTGGTATAAATCCCAGGAATGGGTATTCCTGGGTATGGTGTTTAATTCTTTTAATGTGCTGTTGGATTCAATTTGCTAATATTTTATAGAGAATTTGTACACCTATGTTCATTAGGGAGATTGGCCCGTAGTTTTCATTTCTTATAGCATCTTTACCCAGTTTTGGTATTAAAATGATATTAGCTTCATAAAATTAGTTAGGTAGAATTCCTTTCCCTCAATTTTTTGGAAAAATTTGAGCAAGATTGGTATTAGTTCTTTTTGGAATGTTTGATAAAATTCCACTGTGAAGTCATCTGGTCCTGGGCTTTCTCTTTTAGAAAGATTTTTGATGAGTGATTGAATTTCTTTACTTGTGATTGGTTTGTTGAGATTTTCTAGTTCTTCCTGAGTCAGTGTAGCTTTTCGTGGGACTCCAGGAATCTGCCCATTTCATCTAAGTTGTCTAGTTTGTTGGCGTATAGTTGTTCATTGTATCCTCTTATGATTTCTTTTATTTCTTCAGGGTCTGTGGTAATGCACCCCTTCTCTTTTCTGATTTTGTTTGTTTGCATCCTCTCTCTTTTTTTCTTTGTCAGTCTTGCTAGTGGCCTATCAATGTTGTTGATTTTCTGAAAGAACCAACTTTTGGTTTTATTGATTCTTTGTATTGTTCTTTTGTTCTCCATTCATTTATCTCTGCTTTAATCTTTTTTATTTCTCTTTTCTTATTTCCTTTGGGGTTAGTTTGCTGTTCTTTTTCAAGTTCCTCCAGGTTTGCTGTTAAGTCCTCGGTTTTTGCTCTTTCTCATTTTTTAATATAGTCCTTTAAGGCAATACATTTCCCTTTCAGCACAGCCTTTGCCACATCCCATAAGTTCTGATAAGTTGTATTCTCATTTTCTTTCATCTCTGATAGCCTCTGATTTCTCTAGCAATTTCTTCTTTGACCCACTTGTTGTTTGAGAGTGTGTTATTTAATCTCTATATATTTGTGAATATTCTTGTTCTTTGGTGGTTATTGAGATCCAGCTTTATCCCATTGTGATCAGAGAAAGTGCTTTGAATAATTTCAATGTTTTAAAATTTATAAGGACCTGTTTTGTGCCCTCACATATGATCTATCCTGGAAAATGTTCCATGAGCACTAGAGATGTATGTATAACCTTTTGCTTTGGGGTGCAATGACCAATATATGTCTGTTAGGTCTAATTCATTTATCAAGTTTTTTAACTTCTCTATTTCCTTGTTGATCTTTGTCTGGTTGTTCTATCTTTAGAGGGGAGTGGTGTAGTGAAGTCTCCTCCCATTATTGTTGAAGCATCTGTTGCTCCCTTCAGTTTTGCCAGTGTCTGTCTCATGTACTTAGAACTCCTTGATTGGGAGCATAAACATTTATGATTGTTATATCTTCTTGGTGAAATGACCCTTTAATTAATATATAGTGTCCTTCTTTGTCTCTTGTGATGTCTTTCCATTAAGAGTCTATTTTGTCCAATATTAGTATAGCTACTCCTGCTTTCTTTTGGTTACAGTTTGCATGGAAAATCTTTTTCCATCCTTTCACTTTCAAACTATTTGTATCCTTGTGTCTACGATGAGTCTCTTGTAAGTGGCATATAGCTGGATTATGTTTCTTAATCCATTCTGCCAATCTGTATCTTTTAATTGTTAGTTTAGTCTGTTAACATTCAAAATTATTACTGAAAAGGCATTTCTTGATTCTACCATTTTATCTTTTATATTTTATTTGTTAGATCTATATATTCTTTTCCCTATTTTTGTGTTCTTTAAATTACCCTTAGTGGTACTTTTCAGTTCTGTGCCCTCCTCCAGACCTCCCTCTCCTGTCTTTTTTTTTCAGCTGGCAGAGCTCTTTTAGTATTTCTTGTAGGGTCAGTCTCTTGTTGACAGATTCTTTCAGGACTTCTTTGTCTGTGAAAACTTTAATCTTGCCCTCAATTTTTTTTTTCTTTTAAAAAAAATATTTTTATTGAGAAATTTTCACACACATACAGTCCATACATGGTGTACAATCATTGGCTCACAATATCATCACATAGTTGTGTATTAATCACCATGATCATTTTCATAACATCTGTGTCATGCCAGAAGAAGAAATAAAAAGAATGAAGAGAAAACTCATACATCCCATACTCTTTACCCCTCCCTCTCATTTACCACTAGTATTTCAATCTACCCAATTTTTTACCCTTTATCCTCCACATTATTTATTTATTTTTTATCCTTATTTTTTTACTCATCTGTCCATAACCTGGATAAAAGGAGCATGAGATAAAAGGTTTTCACAATCGCATAGTCACACTGTAAAAACTATATTGTTAAGCAACTGTTTTCAAGAATCAAGGCTACTGGAACACAGCTCAACAGTTTCAGGTACTTCCCTCTAGTCACTCCAATACACCATAAACTAAAAAGGGATATCTATATAATGCATAAGAATTATATAGATATAACATGTAAATATAAATATAACCTGAAGGATAACCTCTCAACTCTGAAATCTCTCAGCCACTGCTTTGTCTGATTTCTCTCCTCCCCTTTTTGGTCAGGAATGCTTTCTCAGTTCCATGATGGCAGGTCCTGGCTCATTCCAGGAATCCTGTCCCACACTGCCAGGGAGATTTACACTCCTGGAAGTCATATGCCATGTCGTGGGGGATGGCAGTGACTTCACCTGCCAAGTTGGCTTAGAGAGAGAGGCCACATCTGAGCAATAAAAGAGGTTCTCTGGGGTGACTCTTAGGCATAATTACAATTTTCTTTGTAAGGAATTTAGCATTTTCTTTGCAGGAATAAGTTTCATAGAGGTGGGCCCCCAGATCAAGGGCTTGGCCTATTGATTTGGTTATATCCACTGGTTGCAAGAATATCAGGAATTTCCCAAATGCTTGCCCTCAATTTTGAATGACAATTTGGCTGGAAATTTTTCTCTTTCAGGATCTTGAATATATCATACTATTGCCTTCTTGCCTCCAGGGTGCTAGTTGAGTAGTCTGAACTCAGTCTTATTTGATTTCCCTTGTATGTAGTAGATTGTTTTTCCCTTGCTTCTCTCAGGATTTTCTCCTTCTCTTCAACATTTGACAGACTGATTAGTATGTGCCTTGGGGAAGGCCTATTTGGATTTATTCTGTTTGGAGTTCTTTGAGTTTTTTGACTTGTATATTTATGTCCTTTATGAGGGTTGGGACGTTTTCCCTCATTATATCCTCAACTACTCTTCCTAGCCCTTTACTCCTTCTGGAACAACAGTGATTCTTATATTTACATGCTTTGATTGTCTATCATTTCCCTTAGTTTCCACTGAATTTTTTCCATCTTTTTTGCCATTTGCTGTTTTGAGTCTTTGACATCAATTATCCTGTCCTCTATATCATAATTCTTTCTATTGTCTACTCAAATCTGGTGTTGGGTGCCTCTAGTATGTTTTTTATTTGGTTAGCAAAGTCTTTAATCTCTGTGGTTTCCAATATTTTTCTATTTATTCTTTCGAATTCCTCTTTGTGCTCTTCTGCTGTCTTCTTGATCTCCTTATGTCATTTGCTGTCCCACTTATTTTATTAAGTAGAGTTGTATGAACATTTTTGATTAGTTGTTCCAAAGTCTGTGTCTCCTCTGGTGTTTTAATTTTGTAATTAGGCAGGGCTTATACCTTTCTGCATTGTAATATGTTTAGTGATCTTCTGTTGTCTTTGTCACATGTAAATATCTTGATTGATTTACTTTGGAGTTAATTTTTTTCATAGTCTAAGGCCTTGTGTTTGTGGGATGGTTGTACAGCAGGGATCAGGGCACAGAATGGAGCACTCAGTGCAGTGATCTGTTTCAGGGTAGGTATGGGTGCAGGTTGGGGATGTTATGCTGATGCTTATGAACATGGGCGCCCAGTGGCCAGAAAGGATGTAGCTGTGCAGGTGCACCAGTCTAGGGGGCGTAACCCTGGTGTGCACTGGTCTAAGGCACGGGGCCCTTTGTGTGCATGCATAGAGCTGTGGTAGCAGCTTGGCATTACGCCTTCATGGGTTGGGGGTAGATGTAACTCAGCTGCACAAGTTCGGCACTTTCTCAGAGCTGGGAAGTAAGGCTGAGGGCTGTGAGCATGCATGGTTCTAGGACTGCTGTAAAGTGCAGTTCCTAGAGCCAAATGATGTGATTGGAGCCCAGTACACATGCGTAGGCCTGGGAGTGCCGTAAACCAATGTGCTGAGCTCAGTGAGGGCTGGTGAGGCTGTGCGACACTATGGGCGTGGGGCAGGTGTAGCCTAGGTATGGAGGTTAGTGCCCGCAACCTTTATGTGCTGGCAGCAGCCTGTAGGGAACAGGGAGGGGGAGGTAATGCTCAGGAGGGGTGTAGGAGAGGTAGGTTGGGCTACACTTGGGGTAGGGGTGTGGGGCAGGTACGTGCATTGGGGGCTGATGTGGTGGGGGCATCTGGAGTTCGGGGATTGGGAGCTGGTGACGGGGTTCAGGTGCGTGGGGTGTGGGGTGAGTCGCCGGTCACAGGGCTGTGCTGGTAAGGGTAGCGCGCCCAAGAAATATGGCCTGGCTTACTTCCTAGACCTGTGTTCCCGTTCATGCACTCCCACGGTCTCTGTGGCTCCCCACCTCTGTGCCAGGCTCTAGCTTTCTGCCTCTCAGTTCCTTGGTCTCTGCAACCAGGGCCACCGCATGTGGTGCAGAAGGCTCTCCCAGGTCAGGCACACTCCTGAATTGCCGCCTCAGTCGCCCTCCTGTCCCTTCTCTAACTTTTCCATGGAGCAGGGCTAATCTTGAGCTCCTCTAGTTGGCCATCTTCCGGAAGTCCCTCAGTCCTATGGTTTTATAAAAGAATTTATTCTAGTAATGTAGATACAGTCATTTCAACCTTCTAACTCACATTCAAAAATATGATTCAATGGAGTTAATTATAGTTATAGTGTCATGCTAATATTACTATCCATTACCAAAACTTTTCCATCACTGCAAACAGAAATTCTGTACCAGGTAGGCCTTAACTTCTCATTCCCTACCCCAACCCTTACCCCTAATAAACTATATTTAGTTTCTGACTCTATGAATGTACTTATTTTAACTATTTATATTAGTGAGATCATATAGTATTTGTTCTTCTGTGTCTGGCTTATTTCACTCAACATGATATCTTTAATCAATATGTTGTTGTATGTATCAGTCCTTTTTATGATTGAGTAATATTCCATTGTATGTCTGTGCCACATTTTGTTTAACTGTTCATTTGTTGATGGACAGTTGGGTTGCTTCCATCTTTCGGCAACTGTGAATAATGCTGTTATGAACTTTGGTCTATAAATAGCAGTTTGAATCCTTGCTATCAGTTCTTTTTGGTATGAACCTAGAAGTGGGATTGCCAGGTTATATGGTAATTCAATACTTAACTTTCTGAGGAGCCACCAGACTAGATGCTTATATGCAAAAGAATGAAGGTGGACCCATATCTCACACCATATACAAAAATCAACTCAAATTGAACCAGAGATCTAAATATAGAAACCAAAACATGAAATTCCTAGGAGAAAATGTGGGAAACCATCTTCAAGACATTGTGTTAGGCAGTGGTTTCTTAGACTTTACACTGAAAGCACAGCTAGCAAAGAAAAAAATAAATAAATGGGACCTCATTAAAGTTAAAAACTTCTGTGTATCAAAGGACATCATTATGAAAGTAAAAAGAAAAGAAAGGGAGAATTATTTGGAAACCGCATATCTAATTAGGGCTTATATCCAGAATGTACAAGAAATCCTGCAACTCATCAACTAAAAGACAAACATTCCAATTAAAAGTAGGTAAACGATTTGAATAGATATCTCTCCAAAAAGATATATAAATGGTCAAAAAAGCACATGAAAGGATGCTCAACATCATTGGCCATTAGGGTAATACAAATACAAAACTGTAATGAGATAATGTCTCACACTCCATTAGAATGGCTACTATTAAAAATATGTAAAATAATCAGTGTTGGAGAGTATATTAGTTTGCTAAGTTCCTGGAATGCAATATACCAGAAACAGGAATGGATTTTTTTTTTTTTTTTTTTTTCTGCATGGGCAGGCACTGGGAATTGAACCCAGGTCTATGGCATGGCAGGTGAAAACTCTGCCATCATGGCCCACCCAGGAATGACTTTTAAAAAGGAAATCTAGTAACTTATAAGTTTTTAGTTCTTGTGCTTTAAAATTTGTCCAAACTAAGGTGCCAGCAAGAGGTAACCTTCACTCAAGAAAGGCTGATGCTATCCGGAATACCTCTGTCAGCTGGGAAGGCACATGGCTAGCATCTGCTTGTCCCTTGCTCCTGGGCTCTGTTGCTTTTAGCCTCTGTTCCTGTGGGGGTTCCTTACTTTGCTTCTCCAGGCCTGGCTTTCATTTCTTGGCTTCCTTTGGCCCTTTCCAGGTTCTGGCTTGCTTAACATCTCATGGGGAGGCACATAGCGATGTCTGCAGTGCTCCATGCATTCCAAACATCTGTGTCTCTGTCAGCTGTGAAGCAACTGCTCTCCAGTCATCTACATCAGCTCTGCTTATCAGCTCTGAACCCTTTCCAAAATTTTAAACGACTCCAGTAAACTAATCAAAATCCACCTGGAATGAATGGGTGGAGTCACATCTCCATCCAATTAAAAGGTCACTCACAATTGGTCATGCCACATCTCTGTGAAGTTAGTGTAATCAGCAATTTCTGCCCTACAATGTTGAGTCAGGATTAAAAGAAACAGTTGCCCCCAGAAGATAGGATCAGGATTAAAACATGGCTTTTCTGGTGTACATAATAGATTCAAATCGGCACAGAGAGAGTGTGAAGAAATACAAACGCTATTCATTGTTGGTGGGAATGTAAAATTGTTTTCTTTGCTTTCTATTAGCAATGTTTTGTAGTTTTATATGTCTTTTATATTCTTGGCTAAATTTATTCCTTGGTTTGTGAGTCTTTTAGTTTCAATTGTAAATGGATTTTTCTTGATTTCTTCTTCAGATTGTTTAATAATAGTGTATAGAAGCACTGCCACAGACTTTTGTGTGTTGATCTTGAATTCCAGCACTTTGCTGAATTTGTTTATTAGCTCTAGTAATTTGCTGTGGATTTTATAGGATTTTCTCTGTATAGGATCATGACCTTTTGCAAACAAGGACAGTTTTACTTCTTCCTTTCCAATTGAATGCTTTTTATTTCTTTTAATTGCCTCTTTTCTCTGTCCAGAATTTCTGGTACGTTGTTGAATAGCAGTGGTGACAGTGGGCATCCTTGTCTTATTCCTAATCTTAGAGGCCAAATTTTCGTTCCTTCATCATTGAGTATGATGTTAGTTGTGGGTTTTCATATATATGCTCTGTCACGATGAGGAAGTTTTCTTCTATTCCTAGTTTTCATAATGTTTTTCTCAATAAGTGGTGCTGGATTTTGCCAAATGCCTTTTCTGCATAGGTTGAGTTGATCATGTGTTTTTTTCCCTTTATTCTGTTCATGTGGTGTTACCTTAATTGATTTTTTTTTTTTAATGTTAAACCATCTGTTCCTATTAGGGATAAATCCCACTTAATCATGGTGTATAGTTTTTATAATGTGCTATTAGTTCAGTTTGCTAATATTTTCTGGAGGATTTTTGCATCTATATTCATAAGATATATTGACCTGTAATTTTGTTTACTTAAACAAAAGTAAACTCCATCTTTGTTGGTAGTTTATTTATTTATTTATTTATTTTGGCATCCCTGGGTGGGCTCGAACCAGTTGGGAGTTTTAAATGACTGATTCACTCCCTTGTCTGTTGATATCTTTTATTTCTTTTTTAGTAAGTATTTCTAGGAGTTTGCCCATTTCGTCTAGGTTATATGATTTATTAGTATACAGTTGTTTGTAGTATCCTCTTATCATCCTTTTTATTTCTGTGTGTTTGGTAATGATGTCATTTCTTTCATTTCTGATTTTATTTGTATCCTTTCTCTTTTTTCGTTATGACTCTAGCTAAAGCTTTGTTGATTTTATTGATATTTTCAAAGAACCACTTTTGGTTGTGTTGGTTCTCTCTGTTTTTTTTTTTTTTAACATTTTAAAAATTTCATTTATCTTCTCTCTAATTTTTGTCATTTCCTTCCTTCCGCTTGCTTTGGGTTTAGTTGTACTTCTGTTTCTGGTTCTTCCAGTTGTGAGGTTAGGTCTCTGATTGAGGAGCTTTCTGCTTTTTTTTAATTTAAGTATTTAGAGCTATACGTTTTCCTCTCAGCACTGCCTTTGCTGCATCATATAGCTTTTCTTATGTTGTATTTTCACTTTCATTACCCTCAAGATACATTCTGATTTCTCTTGTTGATTTCTTCTTTGTCCCATTGGTTGTTTAAGAGTTCGTTGTTTATTTTCTACATATTTGAGAATTTTCCGGTTCTCCCTCTGTTATTAAATTCTAGCTCCATTCCATTTTGGTTGCAGTATATACATTGTATGATTTCAGTATTTTTGAATTTATTGAGACTTGTTTTGTAATAACATATGGCCTAGTTTGGAGAATCATCCTTGTGCATTACAGAAGAATGTGTATACTGCAGCTGTTGGGTGAAATGTATATACGTCTGTTCAGTCTATTTGGTTTATAGTATTGTTCAAGTCTTCTGTATCCTTATTGATCTTCTGTGAAGATGGTTTATCCACTGTAGAACATGGCACATTGCAGATCTTTACTATTAATGTTTTTATTAGTTTGTTAAGCTGCTGGAATGCAATACATCAGAAATGGAATGACTTTTAGGAAGGGAATTTAATAACTTACAAGTTTAGAGTCCTAGTGCCAAGAAAATGTCCAAACTAAGGCGCCAACAAGAGGTTACCTTTACTGAGGAAAGGCTGATGTTGTCCAGAAACACCTCTGTCAGCTGAGAATGCATGTGGCCGACATCTGCTGATCCCTTGCTCCTGGTTCCATTCTTCCAGCTTCTAATGTCAGTATTTTCCTCTCTAAGGGTTTGTGAACATTCACTTAGCTCCTCTGGGACACAACTCTGAGTTCTGGTTTGCTTAACATCTCAGGAAGGCACATGGCGATGTCTGCTGGGCTTTACCCATTCCTAGGTATATCTGCTCTCTGTTGGTACTCTGTGTCTCCAAACGTCTGTGTCTCTGTTAGTTCTGAAGTAACTGTTCTCCAAGTGTTTGTATCTCCAAGCATCTCTGTTAGCTCTGAGGTTTCTTCAAAATGTTTCCCCCTTTGGAAGACTCCAGTAAACTAATCAAGACCCAGCTAGAATGGGTGAAGTCACATCTCCATCTAATCAAAAGGTCACATCCATAATTGGGCATGTCATATCTCCATGGAGATAATCTAATCAAAAGTTTCTGCCCTTCAGTGAAAAGAAATGTCTCCCCCCACAAGATTGGATCAGGATTAATATATGGCTTTTTGGGGGTACATAATAGCTTTAAACTGGCACAATGTTGAACCATCGAGTTCTACCTTCAAATCTGCCAGTATTTTCTTCATCTATTGTGAGGCTCTGCAGTTGGGTGCATATTTATAATTTTTTTTTTTTTGCATGGGGAAGCACCAGGAAACAAATCTGGGTCTCCAGCATGGCAGGCAAGAACTCTGTTTCCAACAAGATTTTATTGGAAAAGTTGCATAAAATATGTGGCTCAATGTTCAAGAGATTATTTAAGGTTTTTGGTTTCCAAATGAAGTCTTCAATTTAACCAAGAATCTCTTGTGTCTGTTTTAATCATCCAACCTCTCCTTAGCTCAGCTACTTGCCCACCCCATTTTTATAATTTTTATGTCTTCTAGATGAATTGACTCCTTTATCAGTATATAGTGACCTTCTTTGTCCCTCCTGTTTTTGACTTAAAGTCTATTTTATTGGATATTAGTGTAGCTACAGTGTTTTGTTTACTATTTGCAAAGTATATCTTTTCCCATCATTTTACTTTCATCCTGCTTGGTTCTTTGAATGTAAGGTGGGTCTATTGTAAATAGCTTATAGTTTAGTCATGCTTTTTTTGTCCATTCTGACATTCTCTGCCTTTTGACTGGAACATTTGATTTATTTACATTTATAAATGTACTGATAACTCAGAACTTTCTTCTGCCATTTTACTCTTTGTTTTCTGTAAGTTTTATACCTTTTTTTGTCCCTCAATTCATTCATTAATTCCTATCTCATATTTATTTGATTTTTGAAAATTTTACCATTTTGAGTCTCTTCTTATTTCTTTTTGCATATAATTTTCATATATTTTATTTGTGGTTACCATGGGGAAAAATTTAACATTGTAAATCTATAAAAAATCATGTTTGATTTGATCTCAACCTAACTTCAATAGCATATACATACACAGTACCTATTCCCCTCTGTCTTCCCACTTTTTTGTTGTACTTATTACAATGATCTTTATATATTGTGTGTGCAAAGCCATAGATTTTATCATTACTTTTTATACACTTAAATTTCAGAACCTTTATATTGTAAAAAAGTGGAGTTATAAAAAATTAAAAAAAATGGAGTTATATATGGAAAAATTCAATCCATGAATACTGGCATTTATAATTACCTATATAGTTATCTTTAGTGGAGGTCTTTATTTCTTTATGCAACTTCAATTCATAGTCTGGTGTCTTTCCCTTTCATTCTGAAGAACTCCCTTTAGCATTGCTTAGGGGGCAGGTCTAGTGGTGGCAAACTCAGTTTTTGGTTTATCTGGAATGCCTTAATCTCTCCTTCATTTTTGAAAGACAGCCTTACAGATATAAAATTCTTGGTTGGCAATTGTTTTGTTTTATTGGCACTCAAATGGTTTTTCTCACTGGCTTCAGATGAAAGAATTTGGCATGTAATCAAATATGGTTTCTGATGAAAAACTGCTACTTAATCTTATTGGGAATCCCTTGCGCTTAGCACATTGCTTTTCTCTTGCAGCTTTCAGAACTCTCTTTGTCCTTGTCATTTAACAGTTCAACTACTGTGTGTCTGAGTATGGTTTTCTTTGAGTTTATCTTGCTTCTCAACTTGAATAATTCCAATTGTCTTGTATTCTAGTTTGCTGATTCTTCTTTCTCCCAGCTCTAAGCTACTGTTGAAACCCTCTAAAAATTTATTGTATCAATTATAGTGGTCTTCAACTCCACTGTTTCTGTGTTTTTAAAAAATGTTTATCTTTATTGAGATTCTAATATTGTCTTTTTTTCATTGTTTTCCTGATATCCTTTAGTTTTTTCTCAGTATCTCCTTTATCTCCTTAAGCATACTGTTAATCATTTTTAAAAATGTCTCCAGTTTATCCAGTATCTGGTCTTTTTGTTGGTAGTTTCTGGATTTTTGTCTTGTTCTTTAGGAAGATCTATCATTTCCTGTTTCTTTGTTTATCCCCTTTGGCCCAGACTGTTTCTCTATCTCACCTCTGCCTGTCTCCTCCCTGCTTTATCTCTAATCCCTTCTTGACCATGTGGTCGACTGTGCTCAACATGACTTTGGCTTGTTGCTTCTGCTTTCCTCTTTCCTTCTCACAAACTCTTTGAGACTCTCTCAACAACTCTCATAATGGTTTATCCCTCCACCCATCTATTTTTGGGATCTTTTTCTGAATGTCAGGCCAAGACCCCTTTACATCCTTGGACCACAGTACTATCAGGGCCCATCCATGAATATTTCCTCACCTGGTCCCTCAACCTTTGCAGGTAAGCAGAGGGAGTTTTGTCTAAGTCCATTCCTCAAAACCATAATGCCCAACAAGATTTTATTGGAAAAGTTGCATAAAATATGTGGCTCAATGGTCAAGAGATTATTTAAGGTTTTTGATTCCCAAATGAAGTCTTCAATTTAACCAAGAATCCCTTATGTCTCTTTTAATCATCCAACCTCTGCTTAGCTCAGCTACTTGCCCAAATAGATCAGAAAGCAGGCATCTTTCCTGCCACCTCAAATAAAGCCAACATTATTATCTAGAAGTAGTTTGCAGGTCCTTTCAGGAAACACCATAACTGTCCTAGGAGTCCAGTTCCTGCACTAACCCTTTCATCAAGCTGAACTCCTACAGGAAAAAGCTCCTACATCAGGATAGTTTTATTTACCTATGTGCTTCACTCTTACCAGTAGCAAGTCTGCAACTCCTGCATTTGGCAAATATATAGAGAAACCCAGACTCTGCGTCAAGTGGTCACATACCACTTTGAAATAATTCTAATGAACTAAAGGGACAAACCTAAAAAATTACCAGAATATCAGTAACTCTGGGTAGCTTCTTCAACTCCCTTTTAAGTACTAAAAATTCTTTTTCTTGAGCCACCTCAAAGGTTTTATTTGAGATTTGGGTACAGCCAATTATATCCCCTGCATAGTGAGGTCTCTAAGATCCCTCATTTGTGCCCGGTCTTCCTGATCATTATTATTCTATTGTGACCTACATTGGGGAATTTCTTCTCTGCTGCCATTTCCCCTTGTCTGGGTGGGTGCTGCCTCTCTCATTCTTCCATGGCTCCCCTCCTTACCATTCCCTTTTCCCCCATAAAGAGGATATTCAGGATAGATGTATGTTCAGGCCAGGTATATAACTGATTTCCTCTGGTCTGATAGGTACTTCTTTCAGAGGCATTAGGGACTCAACAGGTCTATGTTCTTTCACTCTTTTTTCCTCAGGGGCCACCGGAAATGAAAAATTCCATGTATCTTTTTTACAGTGTTCCAAATCCTTCCTCAGTTGTTGGTGGGTTGTCAGGGGTGAAGCAGTTAGCCCTGATTGCCCCTCCAGTTCCCCAGGGGGGAACATGGGTTAGTTCCATTGGGCTTTCAGGGTCCAAAAGTCCCTGCTCTGGGAAAGAAGCATAGGGCTGGGAAAGGCTCAATAAAGGATCCCAGGCTTTAGCTTCTAAAGATTTAGCCCCTGGATCTGGATTTTTGACCTTTACTGGATAAAGAGGGGTCTCCCTTCCCTTCATCCAGCACATAGCATAATCAGACTCCTTTTTGGAGAAGGGCTTCCTTTCATTAACATAAGGCATGAGGTTGGCACAAAGCCAGTCCTCATCTGCCCTGTATTTTGGCCAGAATACATCAGGCGGCATAATGCTTTCTTTTGTCCAAATGTACATTTTCCTCTCCCTTGGTCTGATCACTATTGGTCCAATGTTCCGACATTCTCCCTATGGACTATTCAGGGTAATGTTCCCAGGGAACTCTATAGGAATCCCCTCCCTTTTTCCCTGGCTGGCTGACTGCCTCTACCCATTCTGCGTCTTGCCTGGGTTCCTTTGTGTCTGCACCATTTTGCTTCATCTGACTCCGTCCCTTTCCCTCACAGGAGAAGGGAACCATGGACGGGGACTCCACACTTGCTTGCTCACCTCCAGTCTCATTAGAATTCTTCCTGACCACCAAGGCAATACTTAATAGTCTTTTTCTTACCTTAGTCCATACACAGAGTTACCTGGTCACTGTGAGGCAGATTTTCTGTTACCCTTTACTTGTTCACAATCGGCAGAGATAAGCGTCCAGTCTCGGGTCCTTCTGGCTGTCAGAAGTGGGCCCCCAATGGTGGAGTCTGAGACTTCTCAGTCAGCGGAGTGCATCTTCCCTTCATCCTCCCTGAGGTTCCTCATCTGAAGCCTCGGACCCCAGATGTGCCCCCAAGTTGTTAGAAAGAAATGCTTACACGATTGTGGAGAAGAAAAGATCTTGCAAGAATGGGCACCCAGCTGAAAAGTCGTGGCTGTCATGCCAAACAATAGAATGTCACAGATCCTATACCTAAGCCTAGTGTTCTAGTTTGCTAGCTGCTAGAATGAAACACACCAGAGATGGGTTGGCTTTTAATAAAAGGGGATTTATTTCATTAAAAATGTGTAGTTCTTCAGAGGAAGGGCAGCTAAATTTCAACTGAGGTTCTTACGCGGGAAGGCACAGGGCGATCTCTGCTGGCCTTCTCTCTAGGCCTCTGGGTTCCAACAGCTTCCCCCAGGGTGATTTCTTTTTGTATCTCCAAGGGTCTGGGCTGAGCTGTGAGTACAGAGATGAGGCATGCTGAGCTGCTTTGGCTGTGCTACATTGAGCTCTCTCATTTAAGCACCAGCCAATTAAATCAAACATCATTCATTGCAGCAGGCACGCCTCCTAGCTGACTGCAGATGTAATCAGTAACATGAAGTTCACATGCCATTGGCTCATGTCCACAGCAATAGAACTTGGCACCTTCACCTAGCCAAGTTGACACCTGAATCTAAGTACCACACCTAGCATGCAGGCCCCTTCCCTGTTTCTCCACTGATAGGATACTCCAGAGGTTGCAGCCTATCCGGTAGTCTAACTAATACAGATTTCCTGCTGAAGATTTCCACTTTTGATTACACTTTACATTTCAGTGATCCTTATTTAACTTGTTTCTACCTATTTGGCCCCAATTCTAGGCTTATGTCAGAGGCTCTCTCCTTCCCTGCCTGCAAGACTGATTTGAGCTGTCCTGCAGCCCTTTCTTGCACCAACTTATGTGAAAGCTAAACTTAATTTTATTCTTACAAATGCATATTTAAAATACAATTACTAATATTTATAATAGGAACTATTATTTATTTCTGTTTTATTTTGAAATTTGTCTCTTACTTTTAGTAACTGTCATTATTAATGAAGTAAATTAGTATGAATACCATCTTGTTGTCTCAATTTCCTTAAGGCAAATAATCTTTCAGAGATGGTGAAATGTTTTTAGACAGCCCAGAAGAGAATAGGTGATCCATTTATTTTCTAACAAGGGCCTTTGTGATCATGGCTTTCTCATGGATCCTGGGTAGAGAACTATCATCCAGTCAAATAATTTACTTTTATTTGTAGCACAAAATAGACAACAGTGCCCAGCTTAGAGGCGGATATTTAACTTATCAAAGCCCCTGGATATTTTCAATTCTTGGACTCTTATCCTGCTGCCAGTCTCTCCCTATGGGAACTACAGCTTCCTCCAGTCCTGAGCCCCAGGTCAAAGAGTAGGAGTCCAGAATCTCCTTGTGGATAAATAACTTATTCTTGCATGAGAGATGTAGAAGTCTTTTATCAATGAACTGCTTTATGACAATTCTTGGGACCCGTTTCAGTAATTGTAGCCTCAAGGAGACAGAAACTAGTTGACCAGCAAGAGTTTTAGGAGACTATTGATTACCTCCTGGTGTCCACTGAACAGTGGGAAGTAGGTTATATATAACCCACTCCAGGTTTGACACAGAGAGAAACTTTTCATAAAGATTGTTTAAAATTAATAGTATTTTCTCTAGTTTCCACCTAGTTATGTTCCTCAATGTTATTAGTGGAGTGCCAAGGTCTGTATTGCTGTCTCAGGATTTAGTGACACCCCAAGGCAGGTAATGATTGCTTATAGTTCACAGGGATGCCCCAGATACTGATGTGCCAAGGTCTGAATCATCATCTCTGACTGTCCTGGCAGTGGAATTAGCATTGAGTCTTTGCTTACCTAAATTTTCCTTATCGGGGGAGGGGGCTAGATTTCTAACAGGGAAAAGTTAAAAGAGCAGGTTAAACAAGGCAACTGAGAGGAGCAAAAAGATAGTCAACTATATTTCTCCTTGAGGCAATGTCAGCTCCCAGAAGGAGGATGGGGTAGGGTACAGAGTAAAATGTTTTGAGGCAAGTTTTTGTTAATTCTAATTTTCTGACTCTTTGGCCTCCTTGTGGTTAATAGGCTTTCTTTAATTTTAGGCTTTTGCATCATTAATTTGAGAAGAGGCATCAATCTGCTCTCTGACCTGGGACCTTTGTGCCACTGAAAAATGTTCAAACTGTGTCCAAATCATAAAGAGCAATCTCATCAAATATTGTATTACTAATCATGAAGTAGTATAAATCTACACTATAGATAAGCATATGATATCTTGGTATATGTACCCTCCTGCTTATAGTATTAAGGAGGACTAAAGTATCACTTGAGAAAATAGAATGTAAGTTGTAAGTTCCAGGCTAGATTCTCAGCTCTGCTAAGGCATGGATCTTTGGTTCATTTTATAGTCCAAACACCTAGAACAACCTGTATTTTGGATTACTAAAGCTGCCAGAATATAATATATCAGAAATGAAACAGCCCTGAAAAAAAGAGAATTTATTAAGTTACAAGTTTACAGTTCTACGGCCATAAAAATGTCCAAATTAAAGCACCAGCAAAAGATAACCTTCACTTAAGAAAGGCCGTTGCCGTCTGGAGCACCTCTGTCAGCTGGGAAGGCACCTGGCTGGCATCTCCTGGGGTCTTTGGCTTGTGGACACCTCTGCCAGCTGGGAAGGCACATGGTGACATCTGCTAGCTTTCTTTCCCAGCTTCTTGTTTCATGAGGCTTTCCTGTGCCATTTTCTTTCTTCGTCTGTGAAGGTTTCTGGCTGTATGGGCTCTAGAGCTTTTTCCAATATGGTTTCCTCTTAAAGGACTCTAATAAACAATGCCACCTCGAACGGGTAGAGACACATCTCCATGGAAACAACCTAATCAAAAATACCACCCAGAATTGGATGGGTCACATCTCCATGGAAACAAAAAAAAACAAGATCCCACGCAGCAATATTGAATGAAAATTAAAAAACATGGTCTTCTCTGGGGTACACAACAGTTTCAAACCAGCACAACCTGGCACATAGAAGGAGCTCAATAGATTAAATAAAAGCAAAAGTATGAATTGATATTAGAGGTCATTTGAAGGTGACATAACTGATGTTTTCTGATTATTTTTCTTAGCATTTTGTTATGAAATTCTCAAATATACAGACTTGAATGAATTTCTTACCCCCTGCCTAGATTCTGCCATCAACATTTTATTATTTTTACTCTATTACATATTTGTCCATCTACCCATCTTGCTATCCATTCATTAATTCATCTTATTTTAAAATGCATTTCCAAATAAATTGCAGCTATCAGTACTCTTTTCTCTAAGTATTTCCTACTGACCATTTTATTGATGATGATGGTTTGTTACATTTCCTTCAAATTCTTATCCGTATTGCTAGCTTTATGGTGACTGCTATTACTGGAAAATCCCCCCTGAACCTTCTGTAGTTGCAGAATGAGTCAGAATGCAGGTTCAGGTCTCAGTTTTATTAATAGAAAAAACAGCTGTGAGATATGTTAGTTTTCTATTGTTGCATAACTATTGATCCTGAAACCTAGTGGCTTAAAATAACAAAGAACATTTGTAACTTCGCATAGGAATTTGGAAGCAACCTGGTTGTGCATTTCTGATTTGGGGTCTCTCATGAGTCTGTAATCAAGATGTCAGCCAGTGCTGCAATTATCTGAAGACTTAACTAGGGCTTGGGGATCTTCTGGAGGGTAGCTCATTCACATGGCTGGCAAGTTGTGGTTGTCAGCAGGTGGTGTCAGTTCTTCTCCAGGTGAGCCCCTTCATCACCTTCTTGAGTGTCTTCATCACATGGTGTCTGGCTTCCCCCAGAATAGTAATCCAGGAGAGAAAGAGAATCAGGCAAAAGAATTTATGCTTTTTATGACCTGGCCTCATTCTCTTCTTTAGAAGCAAAGCATTAAGTCACTAAGTCTGAGGAATTAAACTCCACTCTTTGAAAGGAGAAGAGTCAGAGAATTTGTGGACATTTCAAAACTGTCACCTCTGGGCTCTCAGTAGAGCAGATTGGCTCATCTTGGGTTTGAATCTTGCCTAATGACTGGCAACATCTTAACTCCTCCAAGCCCCAGTTTCTTTATTTGTAATATGGCATTAATGAGAGCACTCCCCTGAAGGACTATTGTGTGGTAAAATGATATAGCATAGGTGAACTGCTTAGCATCGTGACTTCTGGTCTTATTAATGCTAGAAGGCAGGAATTCTATTAGTAATAGTGGTGATAATAATAGCAGTACCATGATCTTTACCAAAACAGTAACATGATGTGTGAGATGCAGAAAGAGAGAGCATCTTAGAGAGGAAAGAGTTTTAAGAGATTATAGCAAGAAAGCAAATCTTCTAAATGCATCTCTCACCAATTGGCTGCCTCAAATTAGTTGGAGCATGCAAAAATATCGAAGGATGTTGTATGTTCTGACCCACAGTAGCTGTTAGAGAGGAAGAATTGACCCTCAGAATAAAAAAAAGGTAAGGTAACTGCTGCTGAGAACTGTAGGGGGTGTGTCTTGCCTTCTAGGAACCCTGTGATTTATTTGGAGAGTAAACTACAGGGTGCTAAAGAGGGAAGGCGAATTGTTAAACTTTGGAATTGCCTAGGAGGAGCAAATTTTCCAACATTGTAATTACATTTGATAATACTATGTATTTAAATTTCCTATTTGAACTTATAATTAAAACATTTTTGTGGTTTAGTAATGAGACCTTGATATGTCTGATCTCTTCTTTTCCAGCTACCTCTGAACAGTGAAGATGAGATTTATGAGCTACGTGTAACTGGACGTGCCCAGGATGAGATTTTATTCTCCAATAGTACGCGCTTATCATTTGAAACCAAGAGAGTGTCTGTCTTTATTCAAACAGACAAGCCCCTATACAAGCCAAAGCAAGATGTAAAGTTTCGTGTTGTTACGCTTTTCTCAGATTTCAAGCCTTACAAAACTTCTTTAAATATTCTAATTAAGGTAAGTGCCAGATAGAAATGTCGTAGGGAGTTCAAACCATCTTACTGAAGTTCTCATGGCAGCTCTGCTCCTGTTATTGACATTGGAATGTTTTAGAATTCATGTTTCCCTTCCAGCTTAGAAATCCTCTTTCTAGGAAAGAAGGTGGTAAAGCATCATAGTTAAGAGTGTGGGTCCTGCTTGGGTTCCAGTCCTGTTGTTTTCGTTGATTTATTTAATTGTCATGTATTCATTGAACTTCTTTGCTCCAGTTTCTCCTCACAGTGAACTTATATGTCAGTGAGTAAGGGAGAGACAGACAATAAATAAGCACACAAATCAATACATATGTTATATATTATAAATACTAAGAAGAAAATAAAGCAAGATGAAGGGACAGATGTGTATATATTTGTATCTCTGAGTGTGTGAGTTTGTGTTTTCTGTTTTCAATATGGTTGTCAGGGTAGACCTATTTGAAATCCTTTGTTTTCTAAATAAAGTAAAAGAATGAGCCCATACAGATAGAGGGAACAGCATATGCGAAGGTCTGAGTTGGAAGCTTGTTTGGCTCATTGGAGGAGCAGTGAGCTGACTAGTGCAATGACACCTAGGAATGAGGGGGTAAGCATTGAGATGAAGACAGATAAAGGAGATGCCTTGGGAATGCTCACACATACTTGTAGACCATGATAAGGGCTTTGAATTTTACTCTGAGCAAGATAAGAAGTCACTTAAGTCTAAGGAAGGGCATGATGTGATCTTGGCATTTTAAAAGGATCACTCTGTGTTCTTTAAGAATAGATGGTAGCTGTGTGTGTGTGGGGGGGATTAAACTTTTTGAACCCTATTTCCTTACCTGTAAAAATGTGCTTAGTGATGATAATATTTCAAAAAGTTGTTGTGAGGATTAAGTGAGATAATTCAAGTAAAGTACTTAGAACTATGCCTGGCACACAGTACATGTTCACTGAATATTTGCTGCAATTTTTATTATAGGAGTCCCCTTTGACAGGTGGTCATTTGGTCTCTACTTCTTGAACACTTTGGTTTGCAGACTGAGAGCTTTCCTCTGAGAATCAAACTGAAGACAAGTGAGATCCAGCTGGATCTAGCTTTCTGCATTTAGGCTGAGGAGAGCACTAGACCTTTGCTCATTATATGGAAATAGATTAGCCAACTCATCCCAATTTGTCTGACACTCTCTTGGTTTTAAAACTGAAAATCTGGAGTCCTGGAACCCCACAATTTTGGGACATTCAGTCACTCTAAATGTCCTGAAGAATAATATGGTAGGGAAGGTAAATTCAGGCTTTTTAGTTAGGTATCTTCCTATTCTTTCTATTTATAAGAAGTTTCTTGTTATAGATTAAAACAAGCAAAACAAGACAAAACAGCCCATGCAAACACACATGTACATATGTAACTTAAAGTCAGGATGTGTTTGTAGCAAATATCACATTGGTTGGCATGTGTTCAATGCATGTTTCTTGAATTGAATTGTATTATATTGGAGTTTGCAGCTCTGTGAATTTCTGCTTTAGTTATATATTGGAATGTTTATAAAATAGATTGACATAGTGAATAGCATTTCTAAATTCATGTTGCTCTCTGAGCGGGGTTGAACTGATGCAGTTCAATTCCATCCATCATCATTTATCCACATATATCGAGTACTTACTACATGCCAGAAGCTCTGCATAAAATGGAGGATTTAGAAATAAATGTTTGCCTGTCTCTGGCCTTTTACATTCAATTTGCTCCTTCTACTGCAGGCAAATAAAAGTCAACAATGGAAAAAGTGCCTATTCTAGGCATTAACCCTGAACTTATTCTGCTGATTCTGACAGCTGGTCTGTGCAGTTTCTTTTTTTCCCCTTATGGTTTTGCCTTTTTTACTATGCTCTAGAATCTCCCTTGAAACATCTGATTTGTTGATTCTTTGGGCTTTTCTCTCCAACTTTGGACTTAGCCTGCCACATTGGGTGTTCTGAGGAGCACTCACAGAGACTCTCCTTTTGCTAATTCTGGTCCTGAGGGGTCCTCTGGCCTGGCCAATGTATGGCTCTATAGGCCAAGGCAGGGGAGTTAGACATTCCACCTGAAACCCAAAGTGTTTGGGGACAATGAATGAGGGGTGGCCATACCCTACTGTTTGTTCTGGGCAAAGAGGCTGGGCTATGAACTCAGGTCCTTGAGATGCCTCGCTCCATGTAACTTGAGGCCAATTTGGAGCACTTAACGGAATGCCCCATACTTCTTCATCTGAAAGCAGTCATTTAGTCCAGAGGTCACCAGACTCTGAGGTATTCAGCATCTTTCAGTGTAGAATAATTGGCTTTTTGTAAAACTTCCCAGGAAAAAGTGGAACTTGGCCTAACAAAAGTCCCTGACTGGGACAAAATTGTACATAAAGTTGTGGCTCCACCTCCAGGCTAACTTGGAGAAATACATCTGAGAACTTTCAAGCCAGTTTTTGGGACCCATTCTGCCCAGGAGAGAATGACTGTATGTTATAGCTAAGATATTGACTGCCACAGCATATTTAGGGATGTTTTGGTGGGGCTCGGGCTCATTGGGTGTTATTCATTTTCTTTCCTCAAAAAAGGAAAGGGATTCAGAGGCCGTCCAATAGCAGCAGACATGCCTTCCCAACACTGTGGAAATACATGCCCCAATGCTTTGATGGCAGCTGGCATGGCTGGCTTCTACCCTGACCTGTCTTCGTTAAGAAACCATGCCTGGTAGAGGTGAGCAGCCTGTGTGGGAACAGGAGTTGTTGGTTCGGGAGTATATCCACTGACTGTTCCCTGACCACTTGGAGTCGCAGCGGCAGATTGCCAGGGGAGGATTTGTGTAAGTGACTCTCTAAATCTGCAGGGCATATAATCCAGAATTTCAGGGAGTGAGAGAAATACTCCTTGCAGACAGATCCTCCAGCCAGGGAATTTACTGTGTGGTACAGTCTGGCATGGTCAGCAGGCACTGTGCTGTGCCGAGGCATCTCAGCTATCCAGAGGGGCCGCTCTCAGTGGGTTCTTCCCGTGGCTTTTCTGGCCATTCATGGTATATGTGGCTGACCTGTGTATAGTCCTGTGTACGTGCAGATAAATGCTGGGCTCTGCCATGATGCCTCGATGGCCCATTCAAAGCCCAGGTGTTCTCTGGTGTTTCTACACACTCTGTGTCTTCCTTACTGGTGACAGTTAGGCCCAGGTCCTACACAGGCTTAGGAAACCAGAGGGATTATCTCATCCACTTCCAACCCTCCAGATCCCTCAGGTGCAAAGTCATCAGAGGCTTCATTTCGGGTTTCCTTTATTTGTAGGCCATGATACCATTTGGGATAAATGTCCACTCTCACCAAAATTATACCTTAACAGAATATGAACATTCCCTTTCCCTATACTTTAGGTAACACTGGGAATTATTGTTATTGTTATTATTTTTTTATCTTTTGTCAGACTGTCATAAGAGAAATGGTATTTTATTGTTTTAACTTACATTTCCTTAATTCCCAGACGGGTTGAACATTTTCACACAGTTATTAGGGACTTGTATTGCTTTCTTTCTTTGTTGCCAAGCCTTTAAACCTCACCGCCCTTCCATGCCTCATGCTGTGGAAGGCACAGTAGAGCTAACTGCTGATTACCTCACCCAGGAGTTTGTCAAAGACAGTGACCTGCTTTTTCCTTGATTTGATTTTGGTCTTTGTTTTTAACAATTAGTTTCTGGCTTGCTAGACCACTCCCTACTTAATTCTCAGCATTGTGCCCACCTGTTTCTTTCACATTGTCTCCCACTCCAGGAGAGAGGTTTATTCTGACTTCTAACAAGTGTGCTAACCCACTGCTTCCAGCCAAAGGATAGCAAATAAGAACAAGGGAAAGTTTTTGGTCTTTGCTCTCAGGAGTTCACAGTGTAGTTGAGAACAAACGCAAAAAATCCATATAACCAATGAGTGCCATAAACAGTGATAGGTGTATTCAAGAGGGAAAAAGGTCCATATGTACTAGGGGCTTTCCAGGGAGTAGTCATTTCAGCTTGTTGGATGCATGTAGAAAAGCCTAGAAGCTGAAGCACATTTTATTAATTGCTCAAGGAAGGAAGGGTATTCCGTGCAGCAATTGCAGAGGCCTAGATACTTGTTTTTTTTTTTGGCTGGACTATGAACAAATCTGTATGTTTGGAGGAAGATAAGCCCAGAAATATAGGTGGAGTCAGATTACTAAGGGCTTTGTAAGCCATGCACAGGAGCATAAATTTATTCTGTAGTTAAACAAAATCCAGTGCTCCCTAGTGGTCTGGTATAACGATGTTAGTCAATGTTTAGTCACTGTTAATTGTGTGCCTGGAACTACGCCAAACAAGGAACCTTGTTTCAGATGCCTAACACTGTTGGTAGTGGGGAAGATATCTCAGAGAGGGCAAGACTGGAGGCAGAGGGATTAGCTGCCGTAGTTAAAAGAGGAGATGGTAGCTGGATGTGAAGACAGAAACAAGGAAACAAATTAGAGAGATATTCAAGAGACAGAATTGACAGGTTGAGAGTGTGAGAGAGGAATCTGGGATAACTGCTGGATTGGCTTGGATGGCTGTTGTATGAATGCATCATTGTCTGTGGGACTATGGGAAGATAAATATTTTTCACGTACCCCCTTAGTTAAATATCTCGATATACTTTAAAAATTTTTTTATTTGAAAATAATTTTAAATTTAGAGGAAAGTTGCAAAGATAATATAGGAATAATGGAGAGTGTTCCAATATACTGCATACCATGACACTCAGATTTACCAACTTTTGACATTTTGCCACTTTTTTATATCAGTCTGTCTATCCTGTCTAACCTATCTATCTATATCTATCTATCTTTTCTGAACATTTAGGAGTAGGTTGCATACATCATATTCCTGTACCACTTAAACTTCATTGTATATTTCCTAAAAACAAGCATATGCACTTATATAAGTGCGATTTTGTGAAGGTCAAGAAATTTAACATTGATATCAAGCATACAATCTTTATTCCAATTTTTTCAGTTGTCCCAATAATATCCTTTTGGGCATTTTCTCTCTCAAAATCAGATCCAGTCCAGGATTATTGGTAACATTTTATGGTCATTGTCTCTTTAGACTCTTTTTATTTTTTAAATTGTGGTAACTTATGTACAACCTAAAATTTGTGATTTTAACTACTCCCAAATATACAATTCAGTGGCATTAATCACATTCAAAATGTGCTACCATCATCACCATCCATTACCAATACTTGCTCTAATATCCCAAATATAGATCCTGCACCTTGTATGTGCTAACTTCTCTTCCCCATCCCCCACCTCTGGTAACCTATGCCCTACTTTCTGACTATGAATTTGAATATTTTAGTTATTTCATATGAGTAGAGTCATACAATACCTTTTTTTCCCCTGCTTAATGAATTTTATTCAGGTCCATTATTATACTCCTTTGTATATCATGGTGGAATTTTATTTGCAGGAGGAGAAGCTCTTCCAGAAGAAATTCTTTCAGGGCATATGATTTTGGCATGTAAACTGCTGAAAGGGTGGGCCTTTCTACTGTTTGTACACCTCCCTTGCTGACACCCCATATAAAGGGTATTTACATGTTGGCCTGGGAGATCCACTTGTACCACAAGGCCAGGAAACAAGAGGCTGTTTCTCTTTACTTTTGCCGCTTCCTGCAGATGCTTTTAAAAAGAAGCAGATGACAAAAAGAAAAATCAGCTATCCAGCTCAGCCAGCATTAAAAGCTGCTTTTAAAAAAGAAAAGATGAAAAAAAAAAAAAGATGCTCCAGAAGCATAAAGCACATTTCCATTATAAAAGGATGAGAAAGTTCTTAAAGGAACTGCTGTGATTCGAGGGAAAGTTGATAATTTTGTCAAAAAAAAAAACAAAACCAAAAACAAAACAACTGCTTATTACCCATAAATCTTTGTTGAGATCCTTGATTAAAAGATTTAATAAAATAAATAATTTTTTCCTGACACGGAGTCTGGCCACTCAGAAGCTCCTGAGTGGATCAGGCTAATTTTGTTTGTTTTTCCGTCTTTGGTCACGGTCCTGGTTGTCCACAAATTGCTCTTCAAGACAGATCAGATCTGATACTTTAAATTCTGTTCTTCTAGTTTTCTTGGATAGCTTCTAGGAGTAATCTGACGATAAATGACCTGTCTGAAACTCGTTTAGTAATTTCAGAGAAAAATCCATTTTTTTATATCTCTATAGATTTATTTATATTTACATTTCATGCAAATGGAATTAGACGATATGTAGTATTTTGTATCTGGTTTTCACTTATAGTTTTTAAAAAATTATTATTTTTTTCATTAGAGAAGTTGTAGGTTTAAATAAAAGTTATGTAAAAAATACAGTGTTCCCATGTATCCCCATTGATGACACTGTGCATTGGTGTGGTAGTTTTGTTACCATTGATGAAAGAAAATAAAAATACTACTGTTAACGGTAGTCCATAATTTATAGTAGGTGTATTTTTTCCTCAAATACCACCCTATTAACACCTTGTAATAGTGGCGTACATTTGTTATAATTCATGAAAGAACATTCTTATATTTGAACTGTTAACCACAGTTATCATCCACAACCGGTTCACCGTGTTATACAATCCCATGTTTTATCTTCTAACTTTCCTTCTAGTAACATACACGACCCAAGACTTTCCCTTTCAACCTCATTCTCAAACATAATTCGGTGCTGTTAATTATACTCTCAATAATGTGCTACCATCACCACTATCTATTTCCAAAAATTTACAATCAACCTAAATTGAAATTCTGCACAAATTAAGCATAAGCGAAGGGCCAGGAACCCACGAAGTGGGCACAGACCAGCTCCAAAGAGCCCTGGGGAGAGGGTCAGGAAAGATGCCCAAAAGCCTCTTTGATAGCTCCCTGGAGCTGCACTTTTCTGGCCTGCCCAGCAGATGGTGATCTTCAGCAAAGTGTTCCCCGCAGCCCTAAGGAGGCACTGTTTTTTTAAACCTCCACTGGCTCCATCCCATTAGGGGTGGAGTTGAAACAATGCCATCCCCCCTACCCCTACCATCCTTGTTGGAGCACTAGAAGAGCATTTAAGAGCTGAGATCCAGTGACCCAAATTTGCTGGTCAAAAATCATGATCAGTGCTCAGCTGTGCCCACGCCTGTTGGGGAAGAGGGCTTCCGCATCCCTCTCTGACCACAGCCATCAACCAGGAACCTGTCTCTGAAGTATCCCTCCTTGGGAGTGGGGAATGGGCTCTGGCAGCTGCCATGGAGTGAGTAACATACAGTTCTTTACGCAGTTTCTCAGCATTTTTGACTTGCTCTTCCCTGGATGGTATACAGTGCTCACCTGGCCTCTGGAGCCCCAGAACAGTTGTTTCAGATAGTTCCTGCTTGTCTGCTAGCTGTTTTTGGAGGAGGAGTGAGTCCTATAGCTCCCTATTCTACCATCTTCCCTGGAAGTCCCCTCAGTGATGAACCTTGTTGAATTAAAAGCCTAACATGGGTCTTGATTCCTGAGTTTCATCTCATCTTAATGCTTTAATACTGGCTGATGCCAGTCACTTATAGCTATTGAGTGCTTCCCTAACCTCCCCAGACCTCAGTTTTCTCAACTATAAAATAAGGGTTCTCCTACCCCAAAGGTGAATTGCAATGATCTGATATAATGCAGAGAACCTGACACATAGTGGGCCTTTAATAAATGAAATTATATTCATTACAGTGGAATTTTCTTAAAACAACAAGAACAACAGTGATAACACAGGGTTTATGATGTACTCTCTGTGTTTCATGTAGAAGGAAATATGGTTTCAAGCATAAAAGGAGTAGAATAAAGATCTAAACAAGAGAAATATGAGACAATCTTAATCTGATTATTTAGCAGTATGGAGCTGATATTTTCTGAAAAACTGTCCTTGTGTCATATTTGGGGGAATGTTCTGGATGTGCCTGGGAGTGCTGCAAGGTATCAGTCATTAGGCAGGACTTTTTTGTATATGGCAGCCATTACATAATTAACATGTCTGGGTTTTCATTTTAGGACCCCAAATCAAATCTGATCCAACAGTGGTTGTCAGAACAAAATGATCTCGGAGTTGTTTCCAAAACTTTTCAGTTATCTTCCCATCCAATACTTGGTGACTGGTCTATTCAAGTTCAAGTGACTGTGAGTATAAATGTATATATTTTTGGGAAAGTTAAAATGATAACTTTGACTTTAGGTCAAGTGGGGAAACATCTCCAAAGTCATTTATTCAATTAACAAAAAAAGTAATAAAATAAGAACATTTAGACAAGTTACGTGGTTTATTTTTAATTTACTACATTTTTCAGCAGGTTAATTTTCCTTATAGTATATTAGAGTTTTAATCATTGTCTTTTCTATAATGTAAAATTTGAAGGTTAAAGCATTTGGCATTTTAGTATAAAACTGATGAAATAAATGTTGATTTTACTTATTGTGTAGAGTGAATATTTTAAAACTAAGTAATGAGTATATAGCTATTATTGGCAAATATAATGTTTCAGAATAATGACTTGTGATGAGTGATTGGATTAATATACTTTAATTAACTTTGCTTTAATAAATCATGACTTTAAACAGCCACATCAAATTTCTATTCCCCAATTCCTTTGTTTTCCTCAGCTTCTCCACCTCCTTCCTTTATTTGCTGTCAACTCATGTAGCTCTGAGGTCTAAAAGGGCAGGAATATTGAAATGCCTGCCATCTCTTTGTGCTTCAGGTTTTCTTCCATGCATCATTGTGTGATGCTAGAGGACTCATGAACCATTTTCCCATTTTTCTTTGGGGTTTATGAAAGTGTGTATAAACTTAAGACTAGGAGCTTTAAAACATAGCTCTATTAGAACAGCAGTTTTCATTGTTGACAATTTGAACTGGATAATTTTTTGTTGAGGAGGGATGTCTGTGCATTGTAGGATGCTTAGGAGCATCTGTGGTCCCTACCTATAAGATGATGTAAGGAAGACAGTGAAGTCCTTTGTGTGCCAAGGACGGAGTCTCACTTGGGCCAACTTGGGATAAAGAGGATTTACTGTAAGGATGGGCACTGATGCTTTTGGGGCCAGCTGTTCCCTCTGTCTTCTGTGGTCTGTTCCATTCTCCTCTCCTCTGACCAACTTTTTAGGTGTTTTTTAGTCCAAATCTGGATGGGGCTAGTCATATTGGCTCAGTTAAATAACCACCATTCTCAGAGCCCTATAATAAACCTCTTCATGGGTTCCTGGCAGCCTGTGGATGGGCAACCCTTGTGTCAGGTGTCCATTTCTGGTCCATTCAGAGGCTGCCACAGCACAAGATCAGGGGGTCGTTTTAGCTGGGTGGCAAGCTCTGGGAGTTTAATAGTTTAATGAATGGTGAAAAGAATAAGTGCCAGAAGAGAGAAGGGGATAGGATAGTAGAGAGAGACTTGTGGAAGATGTGAGATTAGACTTTGAAGATTTATGGCATTTCTCATGTATTGATTTGTTGACTTGCATTGGGTGGAAAAAATAAGATAATGCTCTTAAGGAAATGTAAGTGTTTACAAGATGTTCTAGTTTGTTAGCTGCCGGAATGCAACACACCAGAGACAGATCGGCTTTTAATAAAAGGGGATTTATTTTGTTAGTTCTTTAGAGGAAAGACAGCTAACTTTCAACTGAGATTCTTTCTTACATGGGAAGGCACAGGGTGATCTCTGCTGGCCTTCTCTTCAGGCCTCTGGGTTCTAACAACTTTCCCCGGGGTGATTTCTTTCTGCATCTCCAAAGGCCTGGGCTGAGCTGCGAGTGCTGAGATGAGGAATGCTGAGCTGCTTGGGCTGTGCTACATTGAACTCTCTCATTTAAGCACCAGCCAATTAAATCAAACATCATTCATTACAGCAGGCACGTCTCTTAGCTGACTGCAGATGTAATGAGCAACAGATGAGGTTCACGTACTATTGACTCATGTCCACAGCAACAGAACTAGATACCTTCACCTGGCCAAGTTGATACCTGAATCTAACGGTCACACAAGATATTCCCCCTGCCCACCTCTTTAGCTTTGTCAAGTGCCTTTCTTGACTTGAACTCTATGCATTAACTTTACAGTTTCTTAAATTTGCTAGTCTTTCTTGGCCCAGGGCCTTCCATATACTGTTTCCTTTGCCTAGAATGCTGTTGTTTCTACTGTTATTCTAGCTAGTTGCTTTTTATCCTTTATGCTTCTCTAAAATGGCCTAAACCTGCCAGACATAGCACTGTGCTTCTATGGTCCATTCATGTCACTTAAAAAATTTTTTTATTAGGGAAGTTGTGGGTTTACAGAACAATCATGCATAAAATACAGGATTCCCATATACCACTCCACCCCAATACCTTGCAGTGGTGTGAAACCTTTGTTACAGTTGATGAAAGCACTTTAAAAAAATAATTGTGTAACTTTTTAACAGTAGTCAGTAGCAATTATTGAGAGATTCTATATTCTAGGCACCGTGTGCAGCAATTTACATGGATTACCTCATTTAAAACACCCAGTACTCAGGCCTGTGCAATATGTTCTATTATTATTATTACTTTAATTTTTTAAATTAGAGATGCTGTAGGTTTAAAAAAAAATTATGTTAAAAAATACAGTGATCCCATATACCCTCTATGGTTGATACTACGTTAGTTTGGTAACTTAGTTATATGCAATTGATGAAAGAATATTAAAATAGTTTACTAACTATAGTCCATGTTTAACGTTAGGTATACTTTCCCCCATAATCCACTCTGTTTATTAATACTTTGTATTAGTATTGTACATTTGCTATAATTCATGAAGGAACATCTTATACTTGTATTATTAACTATAGTTCATTGTTTATAGTAGGGTTCACTGTGTTATATAGTCCTATGTGTTATCTTTTAATTTTTATTCTAGTAACATATATGACCTAGAGTTTCCCATTTTAATGATATTCACCTATATAATTTGATGCTGTTTATTACACTCACTATTATATGCTGCCATTACCAGTATCCACTTTGAAACCTTTACAACCAACCTAAATAGAAATTCTATACTAATTAAGCAGCAAATCCCGATTCTCTACCACCAGTCTATCCTCTGGTAACCTATATTCTAAATTCTAAGTCTGTGAGTTTGTTTATTATAACTAGTGCATATCAATGATATGTCCTTTTGTGTCTGGCTTATTTCACTTAGCATAATGTCCTCAAGATTTATCCATATTGTCGCATGCATTGGGACACCATTCCTTTTCTTTAAAAAAAACTTTAAAAAAATGTTAAACATAACATATATACAAAGCAAAGAAAGAAAAAAGCAATAATTTTCAAAGCGCACTTCAACAAGTAGTTACAGAACAGATCTCAGAGTTTAAAGCACACTTCAACAAGTAGTTACAGAACAGATCCCACAGTTTGTTATGGGCTACCATTCCACCATCTTAGATTTTTCTTTCTAGCTGCTCCAAAACACTAGAGGCTAGGAGGAATATTAATATAGTGATTCAGCAGTCATACTCGTTTGTTACATCCTATTTTCTCTGTTATACCTCTTCCTTCTCTTTTGATCCTTCTCCCAATCTATAGGGATCTTTGGGCAATGTCCCTTTTGACATTTTCATGTTGAGAAGGGGTGTCCACACCAAAGGATGGGGGGATGTAATTAACTGATAATCTTGGATAGGCTGGTCCTTCTGAGTTTCAGGATTTATCTGACCTAGGAACCCTCTGGGAGTTATATGTTCCAGGAGGGCAAACCTAGTATATGTAACCTTTATATAGTCTCAGTTTGAGTCCTATGTGTTCTTAAGAGTCAACAGGAGTGATGATAGTTGGGATTTAGCAAACCATGGCAATTAGAACTAACTGAAACTTGCATAAGAGTAGCTTCTAGAATAGCCTTTTGACTCCATTTGATCTCTCTTGGCCACTGATGCTTTATTTTATTACACTTCTTTTTCCCCTTTTGAACCGGAGGGTGTTGTCAAACTCAGGGTGCCAGGGCCAAATTTATCCCTGGGAACCATACCCTATGTTGTCAGGGAGATTTTCACCTCTGAATGTTATGGGAAATTCCATTCTTTTTTAATGACTGAATAATATTTTGTTATATAAAATATGTATATATGCCACATTTTGTTTATCCATTCATCAGTTGATGGACACTTGGATTGCTTCCATTTTTTGGCAATTGTGAGTTATGCTATTATGAACATTGGTGTGCAAATATCTGTTCAAGTTCTTGCTTTCATACTTCTAGGTATATACCTAGTTGCAGGATTGCTGGGTCTTACAGTAGTTCTACACTTAGCTTCCTGAGGAATTGCCAAACTGTCTTCCATAGCAGTGGCACCATTTTACATTTCCACAAGCAATAAGTATATGTTCCTACTTCTGAATATCTTCTCCAACACTTGTAATGCTCAGTTTTTAAAAGAATATCTGTGCTGGTAGGTGTGAAATGATATGTCATTGTGGTTTTGATTTGCATTTCCCTAATAGCTAGTAGTGTTGAGCATCTTTTCATGTGCTTTTTAGCCATTTGTATTTCCTCCTTGGAGAGGAAGTGTTTTGCCCATTTTTTAAACTGGGTTGTTTGTCTTTTTATTGTTGAGTTGTAGGATTTCTTTATATATTCCAGATATTAGACCCTTATCAGCTATGTGGTATCCAAATATTTTCTCCTGTTGAGTAGGTTGTCTTTTCACTTTCATGACAATCCTCTGATGCTTGGAAGTTTTCGATTTTTTTAATTTTTATTTTTATTTATTTTTTCTTTTTTTAATTAACGGAAAAAAAAGAAATTAACCCAACCTTTAGAAATCATACCATTCTACATATGCAATCAGTAATTCTTAACATCACCACATAGATGCATGATCATCGTTTCTTAGTACATTTGCATCGGTTTAGAAGAACTAGCAACACAACAGAAAAAGATATAGAATGTTAATATAGAGAAAAAAATAAAAGTAATAATAGTAAAAACAAAACAAAACAAAACAAAATAAAAACCTATAGCTCAGATGCAGCTTCATTCAGTGTTTTAACATGATTACTTTACAATTAGTTATTACTGTGCTGTCCATTTTTGAGTTTTTGTATCTAGTCCTGTTGCACAGTCTGTATCCCTTCAGCTCCAATTGCCCATTGTCTTACCCTGTTTCTACCTCCTGCTGGACTCTGTTACCAATGACATATTCCAAATTTATTCTCAAATGTCCGTTCACATCAGTGGGACCATACAGTATTTGTCCTTTAGTTTTGGGCTAGACTCACTCGGCATAATGTTCTCTAGGTCCATCCATGTTATTACATGCTTCATAAGTTTATCCTGTCTTAAAGCTGTGTAATATTCCATCGTATGTATATACCACAGTTTGTTTAGCCACTCTTCTGTTGATGGAGATTTTGGCTGTTTCCATCTCTTTGCAATTGTAAATAACGCTGCTATAAACATTGGTGTGCAAATGTCCATTTGTGTCTTTGCCCTTAAGTCCTTTGAGTAGATTCCCAGCAATGGTATTGCTGGGTCGTATGGCAGTTCTATATTCAGCTTTTTGAGGAACCGCCATACTGCCTTCCACAGTGGTTGACCATTTGACATTCCCACCAACAGTGGATAAATGTGCCTCTTTCTCCGCATCCTCTCCAGCACTTGTCATTTTCTGTTTTATTGATAATGGCCATTCTGGTGGGTGTGAGATGATATCTCATTGTGGTTTTGATTTGCATTTCTCTAATGGTCAGGGACATTGAGCATCTCTTCCTGTGCCTTTTGGCCATTTGTATTTCCTCTTCTGATAGGTGTCCGTTCAAGTCTTTTTCCCATTTTGTAATTGGGTTGGCTGTCTTTCTGTTGTTGAGTTGAACAATCTCTTTATAAATTCTGGATACTAGACCTTTATCTGATATATCATTTCCAAATATTGTCTCCCATTGTGTAGGCTGTCTTTCTACTTTCTTGATGAAGTTCTTTGATGCACAAAAGTGTTTAATTTTGAGGAGTTCCCATTTATTTATTTCCTTCTTCAGTGCTCTTGCTTTAGGTTTAAGGTCCATAAAACTGCCTCCAATTGTAAGATTCATAAGATATCTCCCTACATTTTCCTCTAACTGTTTTATGGTCTTAGACCTAATGTTTAGATCTTTGATCCATTTTGAGTTAACTTTTGTGTAGGGTGTGAGATATGGGTCTTCTTTCATTCTTTTGCAAATGGATATCCAGTTCTCTAGGCACCATTTATCGAAGAGACTGTTCTGTTCCAGGTGAGTTGGCTTGACTACCTTATCAAAGATCAAATGTCCATAGATGAGAGGGTCTATATCTGAGCACTCTATTCGGTTCCATTGGTCGATATATCTATCTTTATGCCAATACCATGCTGTTTTGACCACTGTGGCTTCATAATATGCCTTAAAGTCAGGCAGCGCGAGACCTCTAGCTTCGTTTTTTTCCCTCAAGATGTTTTTAGCAATTCGGGGCACCCTGCCCTTCCAGATAAATTTGCTTATTGGTTTTTCTATTTCTGAAAAATAAGTTGTTGGGATTTTGATTGGTATTGCATTGAATCTGTAAATCAATTTAGGTAGGATTGACATCTTAACTATATTTAGTCTTCCAATCCATGAACACGGTATGCCCTTCCATCTATTTAGGTCTTCTGTGATTTCTTTTAGCAGTTTTTTGTAGCTTTCTTTGTATAGGTCTTTTGTCTCTTTAGTTAAATTTATTCCTAGGTATTTTATTCTTTTAGTTGCAATTGTAAATGGGATTCGTTTCTTGATTTCCCCCTCACCTTGTTCATTACTAGTGTATAGAAATGCTACAGATTTTTGAATGTTGATCTTGTAACCTGCTACTTTGCTGTACTCATTTATTAGCTCTAGTAGTTTTGTTGTGGATTTTTCCGGGTTTTTGATGTATAGTATCATATCGTCTGCAAACAGTGATAGTTTTACTTCTTCCTTTCCAATTTTGATGCCTTGTATTTCTTTTTCTTGTCTAAATGCTCTGGCTAGAACCTCCAACACAATGTTGAATAATAGTGGTGATAGTGGACATCCTTGTCTTGTTCCTGATCTTAGGGGGAAAGTTTTCAATTTTTCCCCATTGAGGATGATATTAGCTGTGGGTTTTTCATATATTCCCTCTATCATTTTAAGGAAGTTCCCTTGTATTCCTATCTTTTGAAGTGTTTTCAACAGGAAAGGATGTTGAATCTTGTCAAAGGCCTTCTCTGCATCAATTGAGATGATCATGTGATTTTTCTGCTTTGATTTGTTGATATGGTGTATTACATTAATTGATTTTCTTATGTTGAACCATCCTTGCATGCCTGGGATGAATCCTACTTGGTCATGATGTATAATTCTTTTAATGTGTTGTTGGATACGATTTGCTAGAATTTTATTGAGGATTTTTGCATCTGTATTCATTAGAGAGATTGGTCTGTAGTTTTCTTTTTTTGTGATATCTTTGCCTGGTTTTGGTATGAGGGTGATGTTGGCTTCATAGAATGAATTAGGTAGCTTTCCCTCCACTTTGATTTTTTTGAAGAGTTTGAGGAGAGTTGGTACTAATTCTTTCTGGAACGTTTGGTAGAATTCACATGTGAAGCCATCTGGTCCTGGACTTTTCTTTTTAGGAAGCTTTTGAATGAGTAATTCAATTTCTTTACTTGTGATTGGTTTGTTGAGGTCATCTATTTCTTCTTGAGTCAAAGCTGGTTGTTGATGTCTTTCCAGGAACCCGTCCATTTCCTCTAAATTCTTGTATTTATTAGCGTAAAGTTGTTCATAGTATCCTGTTATTACCTCCTTTATTTCTGTGATGTCAGTAGTTATGTCTCCTCTTCCATTTCTGATCTTATTTATTTGCATCCTCTCTCTACTTCTTTTTATCAATCTTGCTAAGGGCCCATCAATCTTATTGATTTTCTCATAGAACCAACTTCTGGTCTTATTGATTTTCTCTATTGTTTTCATGTTTTCAATTTCATTTATTTCTGCTCTGATCTTTGTTATGTCTTTCCTTTTGCTTGCTTTGGGATTAGTTTGCTATTCTTTCTCCAGTTCTTCCAAGTGAACAGTTAATTCTTGCATTTTTGCCTTTTCTTCTTTTCTGAGATAGGCATTTAGGGCAATAAATTTCCCTCTTAGCACTGCCTTTGCTGCATCCCATAAGTTTTGATATGTTGTGTTTTCATTTTCATTTGCCTCGAGGTATTTACTAATTTCTCTTGCAATTTCTTCTTTGACCCACTCGTTGTTTAAGAGTGTGTTGTTGAGCCTCCACGTATTTGTGAATTTTCTGGCACTCCGCCTATTGTTGATTTCCAACTTCATTCCTTTATGATCCGAGAAAGTGTTGTGTATGATTTCAATCTTTTTAAATTTGTTAAGACTTGCTTTGTGACCCAGCATATGGTCTATCTTTGAGAATGATCCATGAGCACTTGAGAAAAAGGTGTATCCTGCTATTGTGGGATGTAATGTCCTGTAAATGTCTGTTAAGTCTAGCTCATTTATAGTAATATTCAGATTCTCTGTTTCTTTATTGATCCTCTGTCTAGATGTTCTGTCCATTGATGAGAGTGGCGAATTGAAGTCTCCAACTATTATGGTATTTGTGTCTATTTCCCTTTTCAGTGTTTGCAGTGTATTCCTCATGTATTTTGGGGCATTCTGGTTCGGTGCATAAATATTTATGATTGTTATGTCTTCTTGTTTAATTGTTCCTTTTATTAGTATATAGTGTCCTTCTTTGTCTCTTTTAACTGTTTTACATTTGAAGTCTAACTTGTTGGATATTAGTATAGCCACTCCTGCTATTTTCTGGTTGTTATTTGCATGAAATATCTTTTCCCAACCTTTCACTTTCAACCTATGTTTATCTTTGGGTCTAAGATGTGTTTCCTGTAGACAGCATATAGAAGGATCCTGTTTTTTAATCCATTCTGCCAGTCTATGTCTTTTGATTGGGGAATTCAGTCCATTAACATTTAGCGTTATTACTGTTTGGATAATATTTTCCTCTAACATTTTGCCTTTTGTATTTTATATATCATATCTGACTTTCCTTCTTTCTACACTCTTCTCCATACCTCTCTCTTCTGTCATTTCGTTTCTGACTCTAGTGCTCCCTGTAGTATTTCTTGCAGAGCTGGTCTCTTGGTCACAAATTCTCTCAGTGACTTTTTGTCTGAGAATGTTTTAATTTCTCCCTCATTTTTGAAGGACAATTTTGCTGGATATAGGATTGTTGGTTGGCAGTTTTTCTCTTTTAGTAATTTAAATATATCATCCCACTGTCTTCTAGCCTCCATGGTTTCTGCTGAGAAATCTACACATAGTCTTATTGGGTTTCCTTTGTATGTGATGGATTGTTTTTCTCTTGCTGCTTTCAAGATCCTCTCTTTCTCTTTGACCTCTGACATTCTAACTAGTAAGTGTCTTGGAGAACGCCTATTTGGGTCTAATCTCTTTGGGGTGCGCTGTACTTCTTGGATCTGTAATTTTAGGTCTTTGATAAGAGTTGGGAAATTTTCAGTGATAATTTCTTCCATTAGTTTTTCTCCTCCTTTTCCCTTCTCTTCTCCTTCTGGGACACCCACTACACGTATATTTGTGTGGTTCATATTGTCCTTGAGTTCCCTGATACCCTGTTCCAATTTTTCCATTCTTTTCCCGATAGTTTCTGTTCGTTTTTGGAATTCAGATGTTCCATCCTCCAAATCACTAATTCTATCTTCTGACTCTTTGAATCTATCATTGTAGGTATCCATTGTTTTTTCTATCTTTTCTACTTTGTCCTTCACTTTCATAAGTTCTGTGATTTGTTTTTTCAGTTTTTCTATTTCTTCTTTATGTTCAGCCCATGTCTTCTTCATGTCCTCCCTCAATTTATCGATTTCGTTTTTGAAGAGGTTTTCCATTTCTGTTTGTATATTCAGCATTAGTTGTCTCAGCTCCTGTATCTCATTTGAACTATTGGTTTGTTCCTTTGACTGGGCCATATTCTCAGTCTTCTGAGCGTGAACCGTTATCTTCTGCTGCTGGCGTCTGGGCATTTAGTCAGATGTCCCTGGGTGTCGGACCCAATAAGGTTGTAAGATTTTTCTGTGAAATCTCTAGGTTCTGTTTTTTCTTATCTTGCCCAGTAGGTGGCGCTCGTGGCACATGTTTGTCTACGGGTCCCACCAGTAAAAGGTGCTGTGGGTCCTTTAACTTTGGAAAACTCTCGCCGGTTCGCTAGCCGAAGCGGCTTGGGAGAGTGCGAGTTGGCCCGGGGTCCGAACGCGGGGATGGTCGCTGGCCGCCGCAGCCCGGGAAAGCGCCCATCCGAATTTCCTAGTCGGCCCGGTGCGACAAGCATGGCGGAAGGGCACCAGCGGCAGCGGCCCGCCTGGGAGAGTGCACGTTCCCGGGGAGTCACGGGTTTGGAAGGGGCCCCTCCCCCCCGCCACCGTTCTCCGCGGCCTGGGGATTTCCGATCCAATTCTCTCAGTTGGTCCGGGGGGGCATGCGTGGTGTGGGCGCTAGCTGCCGCGGTTTGAGGGGACCGCCTGTCCAATTCTCCCAGCCGGCCCGGGAAGGGGGAAGGGAGTGTCTCCGGCCGCTTGCCGCCCCACCCGGTGAAGCCCGCGCCGCTCGGCGATCTCACCAGAGCGAGTTCTCTCAGCCAGCCAGCCGTTCCAGGATGGAGTACGCTGTCTTTTTTATCTCTGTCGTGGCTTTGGGAGCTGTTCTGTATCGTTTCTACTCCCCTAGTAGCTATCCTGGAGGGGAAACTAAGATCCGCGCGTCTTACTAAGCCGCCATCTTCTCCGGAAGTCACACTTTGTGTATATTATTGAGGCAAAGTTGCTGCCTCACTCGGTTCATCCTGCACTACGTCCAAGCCCCTCTGCTACCAGGCTCGTCTTCACACTGTTGAACAGCAAAGGCTGTGGATTCTTCAGCCTTTTCACTCGATAAACAATTCCTGGGACATTGTGGCTTGAAAGAAAGACCGAGTGTATTATTACTACACGTGTAGTAAAAAAGGAGACAGGCAAATGATTGAATATCTTGTCTCCAAGACTTCAGGTTTCCAAAGATTGGATGGAAATAAAATGGTGAGTTGAGTTCATTTTGGAGAGTAATGTTCAAAGCAGAAAAGAAGACAAAGTGTTCTCCGAAGTTTTCGATTTTAAAGAGGCTTCAATTATCTATTTTCTCCTTCATTGTTTGTGCTTTGGGAGTAAAGTCTAAGAAACCATGGCGTAACACGAGATCCTGAAGATGCTTCTCTACATTTTCTTCTAGAAGTTTTATAGTCCTGTTTCTTGTATTTAGGTCTTTGATCCATTTTGGGTTAATTTTTGTATATGGTGTGAGCTATGGTCCTCTTTCATTGTTTTGTATATGAATATCCAGTTCTCCCAGCACCATTTGCTGAGATACTATACTTTCCCAATTGAGTGGTCTTAGCACCTTTGCCAAGTCAGTTGGCCACAAATATGAGGGTCTATTCCTGAATTCTCAATTTGATTCCATTGGTCAGTGTATCTTTCCTTGTGCCAGTACCATGCTGTTTTGAGCACTGTAGCTTGTAATATGCTTTAAGATGTTTTTGGCTAATTCAGGGCCCCTTACCCGTCCAAGTAAATTTGATAATTGGCACTTCCACTTCTGAAAAGTAGGCTGTTGGAATTTTGATTGGGATTGTGTTGAGTTTGTAAGTCACTTACGTTAGAATTGACGTCTTAACTATAGTTAGTCTTCCAATTCATGAACACAAATGTCCTTCCATTTATTTGTCTTCTTTGATTTCTCTTAGTAATGTTTTGTAGTTTTCTTTGTATAAGTCCTTTATGTCCTTTGTTAAATTTATTCCTAGATATTTGATTCTTTGTGGTGCTAGTGTGAGTGGAATTTTTTTTCTTAATTTTCTCCTCAGTGCTAATTACTAGTGTTTAGAAACAGTACTGATTTTTGAGTGTTGATCTTTTATCCCACCACTTCGCTGAACTTGTTTATTAGTTCTAGTAGCTTTGTGGTAGATTTTTGGTACTTTCTAAATACGGGATTATGTAATCTGCAGACAGGTAAAGTTTTACTTCTTCCTTTTCCATTTGGATACCTTTTCTTTCTTTTTCTTACCTAACTGTGCTAGCTAGAAATTCTAGCACAATAATGAATAACAGTGGTGGGTGGGCATTGTCTTGTCTTTTACAGATCTTAGATGGAAAGCTTTCCATGTTTCACCACTGTGTATGATGTTAACTGTTGGGCTTTTCATATATACCATTTATCATGTTGAGGAAGTTTCCTTCCTTTACTATTTTTCTAAGTGTTCTTATCAAGAAAAGTTGCTGGATTTTGTCAAATGCCTTTTCTATGTCAATTGAGTTGATCATGTGATTTTTTTCCCTTTCTTTTGTTAATGTGGTATATTACATTTTTCTTTTTGGTATTAGGGTGGTGTTGGCCTCATAGAATGAGTTAGGCAGTGTTCCTTCCTCTTCACGAACTTGGAAAAGCAAAATTATTTCTGGAATGATTGGTAGAATTCACCTGTGGAAACATTTGGTTCTGGGCTTTTCTTTGTTGGGAGATTTTTGATGACTGATTCAATCTTTTTACTTGTAATTGATCTGTTGAAGTCTTCTATTTCTTCTAGAGTTAGTGTATTTCTAGGAAATTTGTCCATTTCATCTAGGTTGCCTAATTTATTGGCATGCAGTTGTTCATAGAATCTTCTTATGATCCTTTTTATTTCTGTGGGGTCAGTAATAATGTCACCCCATTCATTTATGATTTTATTTATTTGCATCTTCTTTTTTTCTTTGTCATTCTACCTAAGAGTTTGTCGGTTTTCTTGATCTTCTCAAAGAACCAACTTTTGGTTTCGTTAATTCTCTCTATTGTTTTTTATTCTTAATTTCATTTATTTCTTCTCTAATCTTTGTTCTTTCTTTCTTTTTCTTTGCTTTGGGATCAATTAGTTGATCTTTCTTAGTTCTTCCTTGTGTGCAGTTAGACCTTTGAGTCTATCTTTTTCTTCCTTTTTAATATAAGCAGTTAGGGCTAAATGTATCCCCCTGAGCATTGCCTTTGCAGCATCCCGTAAGTTTCAATATGTTGTAATCTTGTTTTCATTTGTCACACAGTATTTACTGATTTCCCTTGCAGATTCATCTTTGAACCACTGAGTGTATAAGAGAGTTATTTAACTTACATATATTTTTTGGATTTTCCAGTTCTCCACCTGTTATTGATTTCATTCCATTCTGGTCAGAGAAGATGCTTTGTATAATTTCATTCTTTCAAAATTTACTGAGACTTGTTTTGTGACCCACAGGTGGTCTGCCCTGGAGAATGACCCATGTGCTCTTGAGAAGAATGTATATCCTGTTGTGAGGTGCTTGTCTTATAAATGTCTATTAAGTCGAGTTCATTTATTCTATTCTTCAAAATCTTTGTTTCCTTATTGATCTTCTGTCTAGATGTCCTATACATTGATGAAGGTGTTGTGTTAAAGTCTCCAACTATTGTTGTAAAGATGTCTGTTTCTCCCTTCAGTTTTGCCAGTGTTTGCCTCATGTATTTTGGGGCACCGTGATTAGGTGCACAAATATTTATGATTGTTATTTCTTCTTGGCGGATTGCTCCTTTAATTAATATTTAATGTCCTTTTTTGTCTCTTAAAACAGTTTTGCATTTAAAATCTCTTTTGTCCAATATTAGTCTAGCTACCTCAGTTCTTTTTTTGGTTACTGTTTGTGTGAAACATCTTTTTCCAATCCTTCACTTTCAACCTATTTGTGTCTTTGAGTCTAAGGAGAATCTCTTGTAGATAGCATTTGGATGGTGTATTAGTTAGGGTTCTCTAGAGAAACAGAATCAACAGAGAACACACACAAATATACAATTTATAAAAGTGGCTCACGTGACGCGGGAATGGAAAGTCCAAAATCCTCAGGGCAGGCTATGAAGCCGATGACTCCTATGGAAGGTCTGGACTAACTCCACAGGAGAGGCAGGCTTGCTAGCCGAAGCAGGAATAGCCTGTCTCTTCTGACTCCTCCTTATAAGGCGCTCAGTGATTAGATTAAGTATCACTCATTACAGAAGACACTCCCCTTTGGCTGATTACAAATGGAATCAGCTGTGGATGCAGCTGATATGATCATGATTTAATTCTATGAAATGTCCTCATCGCAACAGACAAGCCAGCACTTGCCCAACCAGACAAACAGGTACCATCACTTGGCCAAGTTGACACATGAACCTGACCATGACAGATGGATTATACTTTTTAAATCCATTCTGGCAATCCTTGTCTTTTGATCAGGGGTTTAATCCATTAACATTCAGTGTTATTGGCATATGTATACAGGCAGTATTTGCTTCTGCCATTGTCCTTTGGTTTTTCTATGTCATATCTTTTTTTTTTTCGCCTGTCTTTTCCTTTATTGTAACCTTTTCTGATAAGTTGATCTTTTGTGATGTAGCTACTGATCCCTTTCTCATTTCTGTTTCTGTTAACTTTAAAAATATTTTCTTTGTAATTACTCTGGAGTTTATAATACACAACCAACATCTATAACTTACTAATTTGAAAAAATGCTAACTTAGCTTTAATAGAATACACATTCTCTGCTCCCATATCCCTCTATTTCCCCTCTTTATGTTTTTATACCACTTTACGTTTTGTATGTCCATTATCAGGAAATATGCCTTTTTCTTGTTCAATATTTCCTGACTCTTACAGGAATTAAAAAGTAAATTTAATTGTGTATTGAGGATATAGTACTACTTGGTTTCGCATTTACCCTTTTAGTTACCCTTATTTATGCTCTTCATTTCTTCATTCTACTCCAGTCTCCTGTCTTTTCATTTCAATCTGTAGAGCTCCCATTTAGTGATTCTTGTAGAGCAGGGGTTTTTTTTGTTGGTGATCTCTCAGTTTTTGTTTATCTTTGAATCTTTTCAACGCTCCCTCATGTTTGAAGAACAAAGTAGTCTTGGCTGACAGTCTTTTTCTTTCAGTAACTTAAATATATCATACCACTGTCTTCTCATCTCCATGGTTTCCAATGTGAAATTGGCACCTAATCTTATTGAGGATCCCTTGTATATGAGAAATTGTATATGACAAAATCTCTTTCTTTTTGGCACTTTACATTCTGATTAGTATGTGTCTTGAGTAAGTCTATTTATTCCATTTGGAGTATGTTGTGCTTCTTGGACATACGTATTTTTGTCTTTCATAGGAGTTAGAAACTTTTTGGCCATTATTTCCTCAAATATTTTTTCTGCCCATTTCCCCTTTCTTCTCCTTCTGAGACATCTATGAGGCATATGTTTATATGCTTCATGCTGTCACTGAAATTCTCGAGACACTGCTCAATTTTTCTAGCTTTTTTTGTATATGTTTTTCTGTCTGTATAATTTTGATTGCCTTGTCTTCTTGTTTGCTTCTTTCTTCTGCCTGTTCAAATCTGCTATTGTTTGCCTCTAATGTATTTTAATCTCTACTATTGTTCCTTTCATACCCATGTATATGTGTATTTTTAACTTTTGACCATTCCGTTCTACATGTATAATCAGTAATTCACAATATCATTACATAGTTGCATATTCATCATCGTGATCATTTCTTGGAACATTTGCATCTATTCAGAAGAAGAAATAAAAAGAAAACAGAAAAAATTCATACATACCATACCCCTTACCCCTTCGTTTCATTGATCACTAGCGTTTCAAACTAAATTTATTTTAACATTTGTTCCCCCTATTATTTATTTTTATTCCATATGTCCTACTCATCTGTTGACAAGGTAGATAAAAGGAGCATCAGACACAAGGTTTTCACAATCACACAGTCACATTGTGAAAGCTATATCTTTACACAATCATCTTCAAGAAACATGGCTACTGGAACACAGCTCTACATTTTCAGGCAGTTTCCTCCGGTCTCTCCATTCATCTTGACTAACAAGGTGATAGCTATTTAATGCGTAAGAATAACCTCCAGGATAACCTCTTGACTCTGTTTGGAATCTCTCAGCCATTGTCACTTTATTTTGTCTCATTTCACTCTTCCCCCTTTTGGTTGAGAGGTTTTTCACAATCCTTTGATGCTGAGTCTCAGCTAACTCTAGGGTTTTTCTCAATCCCTTGATTCTGAATCTCAGCTCATTCTAGGATTTCTGCCTCACGTTGCCAGTCAGGTCCATGCCCCTAGGAGTCATGTCCCATGTAGACAGGGGGAGGGTGATGAGTTTGCTTGTTATGCTGGCTGGCGAGAGAGACCACATCTGAGCAACAAAAGAGGTTCTCTTGGGGGTGACTCTTCGGCCTAATTTTAAGTAGGCTTGACCTATCCTTTGTGGGGTTAAGTTTCATATGAACAAACCCCAAGATTGGGGGCTCTGCCTATAGCTTTAGTTGTTCGCACTACTTGTGAGAATATCAAGAATTCAGCTTGGGAAGTTGAATTTTCCCCCTTTCTCACCATTCCCCAAAGGGGACTTTTCAAATACTTTTTTATTCACTGTTCAAATCACTCTGGGATTTATTGGGGCATCACTCTGGACAAACTAACAAAATCCCATGTCTTACTGAAGGTTCCATGTATTTATGGTGTTCAATTAAGCTGTCTGTGTAAGTTATATTAGGAAATGCACTAGTCAAAATATAAATTTTGTACCAAATAAACATTTTTTGCTTTAGTCTCACACATAAGTTAAAATTTTAAAATATTAATTGCCATCTATTTTCAGCACCCTGCAGTAATGACATTCCTTTGTTCTTCCTCATACAAAAACATTTTTAAAATTTATACATTTAGTCACTATCATTATACACTTTAGGCATTCCTAGATTATTCCATCTCAGTCTTTATCGTCTACCTTTCTTTCTGATTTCATTTGTGCCCCCAGCCCTCCTCCCTCTATCATTCTCACATTCAGCTTCATTCAGTGTTTTAACATAATTGTATTACAGCTAGGTAGTACTGTATTGTCCATTTCTGAGTTTTTATGTTCAGTCCTGTTGCACAGTCTGTATCCCTTCAGCTCCAGTTACCCAATATCTTACCCTATTTCTATCTCCTGATGGTCTCTGTTACCAATGAATTTCTTCAAGTTTATTCACTAATGTCAGTTCACATCAGTGAGACCATACAGTATTTGTTCTTTTGTTTCTAGCTAATCTTCCTCAGCGTAATGTCCTTAAGGTCCATCCACGTTGTTACATACTTCATAATTTTATTCTGTCTTACAGCTGCATAATATTCCATCATATGTATATACCACAGTTTGTTTAGCCATTCTTCTGTTGATGGACATTTTGGCTATTTCCATCTCTTTGCAATTGTAAATAATGCTGCTATAAACATTGGTGTACAAATGTCCATTTGTGCCCTTGCCCTTGTCCTCTGAACAGATACCTAGCAATGGTATTGCCAGGTCATATGGCAATTCTATATTTAACTTTTTGAGGAACTGCCAAACTGCCTTCCACAGTGGTTGTACCATTTGACATTCCCACTAACAGTGGATAAGTGTGCCTCTTTCTCCACATCCTCTCCAGCACTTGTCATTTTCTGTTTTATTGATAATGGCCATTCTGGTGGGTGTGAGATAATATCTCATTGTGGTTTTGATTTGCATTTCTCTAATGGCCAGGGACGTTGAGCATCTCTTCATGTGCCTTTTGGCCATTTGTATTTCTTCTTCTGAGAAGTGTCTGTTCAAGTTTTTTGCCCATTTTGTAATTGGGTTGTCTGTCTTTTTGTTGTCAAGTTGAACAATCTCTTTATACATTCTGGATACTAGACCTTTATCTGATATATCTCTTCCAAATATTGTCTCCCATTGTGTGGGCTGTCTTTTTACTTTCATGATGAAGTTCTTTGATTCACAGAAGTGTTTAATTTTGAGGAGTTCCCATTTCTTTCTTTCTTCAGTGCTCTTGCTTTGGATGTAAGGTCTAGGAAACCGCCTCCTCCATACCCATATTTTTTATTATGTTTCTTTTTATACTTTCAAATCTTTCTTTATGCTCACACATTGTCTTCTTCCTTTCCTATATCTCTTTAGCCATATTTTCCTTCATCTTCTTGAATTGATGTAGGAGATTTGTTTGAACTTCTTTGATTAATTATTCCTAATTTTGTGTCTCCTCTGAAATTTTAAGTTTTTTTTTTTTTTCTTGACTGAGGTATATCTTTCAGTGTCTTAGTATGGCTTGTAATTTTTTGCTGATGTCTGGGCATCTGATTATTTTGATGCACTCACTCTGAAAGTAAGTTTCTCCTTCTTGTCTAGGATTTTACTGCTGATTGTCTTTATGTTAAGCCTTTTCTTTGATGGTTGGTTCAACTTATTCTAGATCTTCAGAATAGCCTATTTTAACTATTCAGATTTTCTCTGCTCTACTTCATCTGATTCTTCCCTGATATATGCGGTATAATTTTTAAGGTTGTACTTTCTGTGCAATTGTTTCTCCTCTAGCAGAAAGTTTCCTTTCATTTGTTCCTTCTCCAGGAATCTTGATCTACTGTTTGTTTTTTGTGCAGAATTTTCTCCCCAGCTCCTATGATTTAATTTTCTTCTTTACTCAGTTATCCATTTTCCTTATAGTTTCAGTCCTGGAAACTGTACGGTCTTATAACAGTTCAGTTTACCAATCCCCCCACTTTTTTTTTTTCGGTGAGCTTTTTCTGCCTCTCCTCCTTTAGGTATCTGTCTATTGATGATGACCTTGTCCTTTTAGTATTGATCAGTACAATAGACTTCCAATCAATTAGCCTCTTCCCCTTTGGGGTGTCTTTCCTTGGGGAGACAGATGGGCTCAATTCAGAAAAGTGGGTCACTTCAGGAAATTCTGTTTTGTGTTCAGGTAGTCCAGCCAATAGAAACTGGATTGAGTAAGTGCGTAAGTGCACTTCTTGCCAACAGTTCTACTGTGGTCTCTTTTATTTCCTCTTGGGGGCCGTTCTGTATGCAGCACACCTCAGTGCCTTGTGTTCTGCCCTGGGTCTCTAGAGACTTAGGTCCCCATGCCTGAATACACATGGGGTTCCCGCTCACTGCTGCCAGTGCCTCTGTAGTCTGTGCCCATGGTGAGAAGGATCTGGTCTCTGCCTCTGTATGACTCACAAACGTCGCAGGGCTGTAAGATGGGGAGGGGAATGGACTGATGGATCTAGGGCAGAAATTTCCCCTCGATATTTTCATTTTTCTTTGATTCAGTATTTGTAGAGTCTTGCTCCAGTCTCTGCCATCCTTGAAAATTCTAAGCAAATGGGATTTGTCCTTTTATTTGTTGAATATCTAGGGAGACTTTTTCAGGGGATGTCTTATGTTACCATGTTGGTGATGTCACCTCTCATCATGTCACTTTCAATTAATAGTTTCCCAAAATTGTGATCTTTATAAGGGCAGTCTTTTGTTCACCCCCTGGGTCCTAGCACAGTGCTTTGCACAGGTAGAAGCCAATATTTATTAAATGAATGCATGAAAACAATATAATCATCAGTTGTGATTCAACTAAATTTATGTTATCCCTTTTCTCCATTATATAAAACATCTTTATCTTTAAAAAAACAAGCGTATTGAGCAGTTCTTCATTATTGGTGATAGAATGTGAGAAATAATATACATCTGTACATAAAAATGAGTCCTTCAAGGGCCGCTAGAGGTCAGTATAATCAAAGAAATGTTACAGGAGGCAACCCTGAACCCTGCCTAGGTCTCATATATTTTTCATAGAGATTATTCACTGCTAAAAGAAAAATCGTTTAAAAACAAACAATATATGGTTCTTTAATACTGTGCAGTATTAAAAGAAAGAATCCTGTTCTCTTGATAATCTCAGCTCTGTGCCCTTTTTCCTAAGCATCAGATGGAAGCCTGTATTCCCTTCCCAAATGATTTTGTGGGCAGCTGAGTTGTTCACAAGGGCCACCAGAGATACAGCTTTCTACAACATACCAGTGGTTCTCTAACATCAGTGTGCATAGGAATCAACTGATTTGGGGGTCTTGTTAAAGATGCATATACCAGGTCCTACCCTGGGAAATTTTGATTCAATAATTCTGGCAGGGGACCTAGGAATTCACAATTTAATTAAGCAGTCTAGGAGATTCTATTTGTTTTAGATGGTATTTTGATAAGTTCTGTTGGATACCCACTGATAGGCATCTTTAACTTCTATCTTACAGAAATTAAAGATGAGGAACTGAGAGGCAGAATTGGACAGTAGAAAAGGCATAGAACTGGGACATGCCACCTGACTTATTCTTTGAACTCTCTATCAGTGAGACTCACTTTACTTCTTTGGGTGACTAATTCAATAGAGCTCCCTGGTCCGCCTCTAGACTTCCTACATCAGAATTTTGAGGATAGTTTGTATTTTTACAACAGCTTCTCTGGTAACTCAGATGCGCAGCTGGATTGGGAAACTCTGAACTAGATAATCTTATAGTCTCTTCTAACTGTAACAGACTGCAGTTTCTCAGTCCTTGTCAAACTTAAACCAGTGTTTGAGGGATGGGGGACATGAATGGAATGTAGAAAATTCAGTAGGCTCAAGGCTTAAAATCACTCTTTTGGAGCCTGTTGTTATGTAATTTAGAAGCAACCTGCATTGAATTATTCTGTTTATTACAATTACATCTACTTTCTCTTGTTAGTTGTTGTAGAAAGGTTAGGTAAGGGTTGCTAACACCTCACTGCTTTTTATAGCCTTTCAGTATCCTCCTTATCTTTGCCTGCCTTGCTACCCAGCTGTTTCCTGGGTCACCTTGCTTCTGCTGTCAGGTTTGTCTGGAGCCATTTGTCCTTTGCGAAAGAGCACATATTTGTTTAGACAGTTCTTTTCCCTGACATGCTCTACAAGTAGCATCTGGTAATCCGTGTGGCTTGTGATGACAATTTAAAAGAAAGCATGAAGCAAACTGTGACAGGTCAGAAAACGGTGGCATTCTCCCTAGAATGTGGGTTTGGCTTCCAAGATACTTTTTGTTAGGCTCTGCTTAAAAGAAGACTCCTAAAAAAAAAAAAAAAAGAAGACTCCTGTTTTTGGAGCAAGACCTCAAGTTCTTACTTCTATATGCAGTGAGAATAGGACGGAGGAAGTAGTTTTTAGATTTTTGGTTTCTCAGAGGTCAACTGGTAGAGTTCAGCACTTCATTCTCCATTCTTCCATGGGATTTTATACTTTTCTCTACTACAGCACTTAATGATCAGTGTAGTTTTTTTTTTTTTAAATGTATGGTTCCCTTATTAGGTTGTGAGGTTCTTGAAGATAGGAGTTGTATTTTATTAATTTTTGTATTTATCGTGCCTACTATAGTATCTGATCTGTTGTAGGAACTCATTGATAATTGTGGGATGAAAGAATCAGTGAATGGATTGAATGAACAGTTTCTCCTAGACTATTGCTATTGATTATTATGCTTTGTGGTGTTCTCTATCTTATAGTCTTACTCTTATGTTTGAAACTATAACTTAATAGGAATAGGTTCATATATTTTCATTTTGAAAGTATATATGACTGCTGTATTTGATGAATTTATGAGCCAGTGAAAAATAGGACCTTTGGATTAAAGCTTCTGGACTTTCTGATTTTGAAAAATAAAAATAAAGGTGAATTCCAGTTGAGGACTAAGTACCCTAGCTTGTTAAAGAAATTTAAAATGCAGTCACAATTTTTGTGCCATACTATTCCTGTGATTTTACTGAGCCATTTGATCTGCATAGTCAGTCCTTTGGTGCATGCATTTTAATTTCTGTACCTCAGGCAAAGTTTCCTGAGGTGTTCTCTCCATCCAGAAGCTAGTCTAGGAGTACCTCTCCTTTCAAGTGTCCCCTCTCCCTGTCTGCAAGGTATGTCTTTTTGGCATCAGTCAGAAAACCTTGGGATCAGACTTTGGTATGTCCTGCTCGTCACTGTAATGGAGGATACGAGGAAACTGCCAGCACATATCGCAGGGTTTCATGCTGGAGAGGATCTTAGAGGTCTCTTAGATTCACTTTCACTTACTCATTTTATGGAGGAAGAAATTGACAGAAGTGATGTGATCTGGTTAAGGTTTTGCCATGTGATATATAGTTCAGCCAGGACTGGGAGCCAGATTTCCCAGTTTTTCAGCACTATAAAATTAAAGTATTCTATATGTGCAACAATTCTGTTTTAAAATAGTTACCCTATTGGGTTGAATTTAGATGTCAACAGGGCTTGCTGAATTCACTGGTGGAGCAAATGGCCATGTCTATGATGTGATTTGAGGACACCACATGGATTACCCCCTCACATATTGGACTGTTTCTGTTTTAGTTTGCAAAGCTGCTGGAATACAATACATCAGAAATGGACTGGCTTTTATAATGGGGATTTATTTAGTTATATATTTACAGTTCTTCTGAGGAGAAGCAGCTGGCTCTCCTCTGGCTTTCTCTCTCATATGGGAAGGCACACAGCGATGCCTGCTGGCCATCCTTCATGGCTTCTGGATTTAAATGGTGTTCCCTGGGGCCTGTCCTTCATGGCTTCTGGATTTAAATGGTGTTCCCTGGGGCCTGTCCTTTCCGCATCTCCAAACGTCTGGGTCTGAGCTGCTGAGCTCTCTTCTAACCTCTCTCTTCTAAGCCTCACTCATTGTGGAAGGCACTCCTCTAAGCTGATTGCAGTCATAGATGAAATTCACATGCTGATGACTTAAGTTAACAGCAACAGAACAACTGGGCACCGTCACCTGGCCAAATTGACACCTGAAATCTAATTACTACAAGGTATCTTGAATTCTGACCACAACAGCCATCCCTTCAGCTTGAGAAACTGAGTCCAAGAGATTTGTATGGCAGCATATGTTATCTGGTAGGGGAAACATGTTAAAATCCATTAACTCATTATTATGGGCTAGGTTGCTTTCTCCTAGCAGACTGTACAACCTTACATGAGACATAAAAAACTTGATTTTTTTTTTTTTTTTTTAATTTTGCATGGGCAGGCACTGGGAATCGAACCCAGGTCTCTGGCATGGCAGGCGAGAACTCTGCCACTGAGCCACCATGGCCCACCCAAAAACTTAATTTTTAAGAAACCTTTTTATTTTGAGATAAACATAGATTCTCGGGAAGTTCAAAGATAGTATAGAGAAGATGTGTACCCTTCACCTATTTGCTCCAGTGGTTACATCTTACATAATTATAGGTAAAAATCATAGGCAGGAATTTGCCATTAGTGCTTGTTTTAGTTTGTTAAGGTGGTCAGAATGCAATACACGAGAGATGGACTACGGGCTTTTATAAAGGGGATTTATTTAATTTGGGAAGGCATGTGGCGACATCTGCTGGTCCCTCTCTCCTGACATCTGGGTTCAAACAACTTTCCCAGGGGCATTTCCTTTTTGCTTCTCCGAACACCTGGGTCTGAGCTGGTTCTGAGTGCTGAGCTGAAGTGTTCTAGGCTGCTGAGCTCTCTTCCGACCTCTCTCTTTTAAACCTCCAGCTAATTAAATGTCACTCATTGAGGAAGGCACTCCCCTTAGCCTACTGTAGGTGTAATCAGCCATAGAGGAATTTCACATGCTGATGATTTAAGTTCACAGCAACAGAACAACTGGGTAGCATCACCTGGCTAAGTTGAAACCTGAGCCTAACTACTACAGTGCTTAATTTTTAATGGTGTTCTAGTTTGCTTGCTGCCTGAATGCTATATACCAGAAACGAGTGATTTTTAAAAAGCAGAATTTAATAAGTTGCAAGTTTACAGTTCTAAGGCTGAGAAAATGTCTCAATTAAAAGTTTGTAGGAATGTGCAGTCTAAGGCATCCAGGGAAGGTACCTGGGTTCAAGGAGGCTGATGAAGCTCAGGGTTTCTCTCTCAAGTGAGAAGGCACATGGTGGACAAGGTCAGGGTTTCTCTCTCAGCTGGAAAGGCACATGGCAACCACAGCATCATCTGCTAGCTTTCTCTCCTGGCTTCCCTTCATGAATCTCCCCGGGAGGCGTTTTCCTTCTTCATTTCCAAAGGTCGTTGGCTGACGGACTCTCTGCTTCTCATGGCTATGTCGTTCTGCTCTCTCCGAATCTCTCACATTCTCCAAAATGTTTCCTCTTTTATAGGATTCCAGTAAACTAATAAAGGCCCACCCAAAAGGATGGAGACTAATCCAGTTTAACAACCACTTTTTTTTTTGACATGGGCAGGCACCGGGAATCGAACCCGGGTCCTCGGGCATGGCAGGCAAGCACTCTTACCTGCTGAGCCACCGTGGCCCACCTAACAACCACTCTTGATTGGGTTACATCTCCAGGGAGATGATCTAATTACAGATTCAAACATAATAGGGGTTATTCTGCCTTTACAAAATGGGATTTTGATTAAAACATGGCTTTTCTAGGGTACATATATCATTTCAAACCAGCACAAATGGCCTAGAAGGAGTATTGGAAAATTATAAATCACTGGCCTCTGACCAGTAGTGGCAGCACTGGATACTGGGGCAGTGCATTGAAATCAGTACTTAGTCCACTGGGTGGAGTGAGGAAAGGAGAAAAGAATGAGCAATGAAAAGCTGAGAGGTATAAATATAAGTTCACTATTTCATATTTTGCCTTAAAGAAAGAGTTGTCAAACTGCTTGAACAGTAATTTTTCCATTTAATACAGTAGCCATACTGCTGCTTTTCCCCTCTTGCTTGAGATAGGTGCCCAAGAAAGGTGATTAGGGTACATTTCTTGGACACCTTAATTCCCTCCTTTGTAGTAAGAACAGAGAGGGTTTAATGGGTGGGTGTTATTTTATTTTATTTTTTTAGAGTCTGTGCTTTCCTTTAGTACTTAAAAAAAACTTTTTAAATTATAAAAGAGCATATATACATAGCAAAAATAGAAAAAAGCAATAATTTTCAGAGCACACTTAAACAAGTAGTTACAGAACAGATCCCAGAGTTTGTTACGGGCTACCATTCTTCCATCTCAGATTTTTTCCTTTTAGCTGCTCCAAAACACTGGAGGCTAGAAGAAATATTAATATAGTAATTCAGCAGCCATACTCATTTGTTAAATACCATTTTCTCTATTATACTTCCTCCTTCTCCTCTGATCCTTCTCCCAATCTATTGGGTCTCTGGGCAATGCCCATTCTGACTTTTTCATGCTGAGAAGGGGTGTCCACAGCAAAGGATAGGGGGATGAAATTAATTGATAATCTTGGAGAGGCCGACCCCTCTGAGTTTCAGGATTTATCTGATCTAGGAATCTCTGGGAATTATATGTTCCAGAAAGGCAAACCTAGTACATGAAACCCTTATAGAGTCTCAGTTTGAACTGTAGGGCCAACAGGAATGATGATGGTTGGGGTTTAGCAAATCATGGCAGTTAGCACTATCTAACTAAAGCTTGCATAAGAGTAGCCTCCAGAATAGTCTCTTGACTCTATTTAATCTTTCTTAGCCACTGATGCTTTATTTTATTATAATCTTTTCTCCCTTTTGGTCCAGAAGGCATTGTTAATCCCATGGTGCCAGGGCCAGACTTATCCATGTAGGAGGGAGGGTAATGATTTTGTTTGTAGAGTTGGGCTTAGAGAGAAAGAGGCCACATTGGAGCAGTAAAAGAGTTTTCCTGGGAGCAACTCTTAGGTCATTATGGGTAGTCCAAGTTTCATAAGGGCAAGCCTCAAAATCAAGGGCATGGCCTATTTTTTTTTGGAATACCATATGGTGGAGAGGGTATGTGAGGTTTTCCAAATTGGAAAGTTTAATAGTTAAACTATCCCCTTTGGACCCTCAAGGGACTCTACCAATTCTGTTTAATTATCAGCCCATCATAGTCTGAGATGTATCTGTACAGAATTACAAGGCCTTGTTCCTGTTCTAGACTCCAGGAGCTTGAGTTGTTTAAAAATGAGCTGTCCAGACAGGTTGATTTAGATTGTGTGTTATAGAAAATTTAGGTTCTAGACATATAAACCTCTGTGCCTTTGATCTCATATAGTAGGTGAATTATCTAGAGTACATATTATCATCTTTTACCCCACATTCTAATTTACCTTAAACCAAGCCATATTGGCTTTTTTTAAAAAAACTCTAATTGAGGCCTGATTTCTTTTTCAGTTACTTTAACTGTTATTTTATATAGTTTTGCTAACTTTCAGGGCTGCAGCACTCTAATTCTGGGTCTTAGGTGTCACAGAATTACTCAAAGTTCCAGGGAAATACCAGCTGATACACCTATAGTTCAATGTCTTAGAATTTAGAAATACATTTACAACTTCAGACTAAATGTGGCTGCTATAAGGGCTTACAATTTAGGCTACCATTTTCTTTTCTTTTTAAATGGATTTAGTAAAAAAACTTCATCACTCAGAGGTACTAACAACCCCACATTTTCTGAAAAAGCCAGGTTGTTACTCAAGAACATCTGCTGTAGTGCATGGGCCATGATCCAAAACTGCCAGTGCTGGAAACAGCAGTAGGCTACCATTTTCTTATAAGTGTTTTCTAAGACAGACCTTATAATATTTGTTCTTTTGTTTCTGGCTTATTTTGTACAACACATTGTCCCCAAGGATTATTTAATTTGTTGTGTGCCTCTTGATATTCTTCCTTTTTGTAGCCATACCATATTCCATCATATAAATATATCACCATTTGCCATTGTACTTTTCTGTCATTGTGTCCTTGGCTCCCTCCTCTATTAGACATGATGATAATGTCCAAAATAAACAAACCATGTCTTACAGTATCCTCGCTTGGTTGTCAATCAGCAGCATTCTCAATTTTACAGTTTTCATTGGTCCATAATGAGAAAAAACTGGCAAACAAAATGTCATCAACTATCAAGTGAAAACTACCCCTTATTGCTTCTCCTTCCCACCCACCCCAATTAGTTGCCCCTGGTAGTGTTGTGGTACTGTTGATGTCTTCCTGTTAACTGTTGGGCACAGCATCCATTTTTAGTTTCCCTCCTATATCCCTCTACTATTAGCTCTTTGTCCACTATTGAACCATTGAAATAGTTCATGCAAGAACTTATTTATAATTGTAGATTTAGTCAGTGGGATGCATGGCACTATACATCCCTTTTCAATCATATTCACCTTCAATATGGCATTGTTACTTATAAACCAGTTAATTAGTTACCATCACTTTTATACATTCCCTTGCATTTAGATTCAACCTCTTTGGGTGATCTTTCTTCTATCTCTAACTCTATATCTGCTATATTCTACAGTGTAACTTCTGAGATCACCTTTGGCAGAGTCATAATAGGGAAATCATACATCTGTCCTTTTGTGTCTGGCTTATTTCACTCAGCATTATGTTCTTAAGGTTCATCCACATCCTGTGCTTCAGGACATCATTTTATCTTACTGCTGCATTATATTCCATCATATATATATATATCAGATCTTGTTTATCCACTCCTCTGTTGTTGGGCACTTGGATTGTTTCCATCTTTGGCAATCATGAATAGTGCCACTATGAACATTGGTGTGCAAATTCTGTTCGTGTCACTGCCTTCAGCTCTTCTGGGTATATACTGAGTATTAGTATTGCCAGATCATAGAGTAACTCAATATTTAGGTTTCTGAGGAGTCGCCAAACTGTCTTCTACAATGACTGTACCATTATACATTTCCACCAACAGTGAATAAGTGTTCTGGTTTCTCCACATCCTCTCCAATGTTTGTAGTTTTTTGTTTGTTTAATAGCAGCCATTCTTCTAGGTGTGAGGTGATATCTCATTGTTGTCTTAATTTTCATTTCCCTCATAGTTAATGAAAATGAGCATCTCTTCATGTGCTTTTTAGCCATCTGTATTTGTACTTCAGAAAAATGTCTGTTCATATCCTCTGCTCATTTTCTAGTTGGGTTGCTTATTCTTTTGTTGTTGAGCTGTGTAACTTCTTTATGCATACAGAATATTAAGCCTTATCTGATATGTGGTTTCCAAATATTTTCTCCCATTGAGTTGGCTGCCTTTCACCTTTTGACAAAGTCCTTTGAGGCTCCTTTAGTACTTTTTTTACTAAGGAAACTTGTTTGTGTCTTGAACAGCATAAGACCCTGCAAATGGTAAAACGTTTTAGGCAAATGAATGTGCTTGTGACTTTGGACGCATGAATGGTCAGCATTCTCTAAGTGGGACTTTGTATGGTCTATGGTTTGGTTATTGGTTGGATCTGTTTTTCTCAAGTCCACTTGCTATAAATAATCATGAGGTGTAGAACAACTTCAGTTTTTCAACTGTTTAGTTTTAGTTCTTGTACCAGAATATTCCTGTCTTAGAATATTTGTAATTCTTTTCAAAAACAGGGAGGATTCAGAAAATATTAGCTCATGGGAAGGTTCTGTTTCCTCCCTCCTCTCTTTCAGTAGATGCTCTCCCTCACTCTTCAAAGAAAAAACAGAAAACATAAGATGGGAATTTCTTTAACCTCCTCTATCAGAACTATGTGTCTACTTGCCTTTGTACCCATCTCATGCTGTTCACCTCCTTTACAGAAAAGATGTCATTCTCCATATTTAAGACTAATCCTTCCCTTCTGCCCCCTCTTCCCCGATTCCTCCCTTCTTGTACTTTCTCATAAGCCTCACAGTATTTATCATCTCTTCTTTTTTTCCTGAATATTCAACCTGGAACTCCCTTTCTCTTGGATCTTTCCATTATATTTGACATGTTCAAGTTTTTAACACTTGAAAAAAGAGACACTGCCCTTGACTCTACTTGCCCCTTCATTGACTTCACGTTCTTTGTCTTTCCCTTTCCAGCCAATCTTCTACAAAAATAGTGTCTACTCTCTCTTGCTTGCATTTTCCCAATCCACTCCAATTTGGCTTCTAGGTTGCTTTCTCCTTGTCTGAATTCCTTAGTCTTTTTTGCCATTTATCCTCTCCTACATGTTGAAACTGCACAAAGTTTGGTCAGGATTCCTTCATTTTTTCTCTTTAGGCAAGTTCATTCACAGACATGGTTTTATTTTCTGTCTATATACCAGTGACTCTCACATTTTTTTCTCCAGCTCAGATCTCTGAGTTCCAGAACCATATAACTATCTGCCCACGTAACATCTCACATTTGGATATTTAAAGGTACCCTAAACTCCTCATGTCCCTAAATATCCTCATGGTCTTATTCTACTACACTGGCTCTTCTCGAGCATTCCCTGTCTTAGTGAATTCTCCACCATCCATCAGGTTGTGATGCTGGTAACCTAGGAATTCTTTTTTTTATTTATGCAATTTTATTGAGATATATTATATATTCACATACCATATAATCATCCAAAGTGTACAATCACTGGTTCACAGTATCATCATTTAGCTGTGCATTTATCATTACAATCTATTTTTGAACATTTTCATTACTCAAAAAAAAAAAGTAAAAAAGAATACCCTAAACGTCTCATATCCCCTATCCCCTCTCTTGTTTATTTACTTCTATCTTTTCTTTTCTTACTCATCTGTCTATACACTGGATAAAGGAGTGTCAGTCACAAGATTTTCACAATCATGTGGTCACACCTTAAAAGCCATAGTTATAAAATCATCTTTAAGAATCAAGACTATTAGATTACAGTTCAGCAGTTTCAGGTATCATCCTCTAGCTACTCCAATACACCAAAACTGAAAAGGGATGTCTATATACTGCATAAATAACCTCCAGAATGACCTTTCCACTCTATTTGAAATCTCTCAGCGGCTGAAACTTTATTTTGTTTCATTCCTCTTCCCTCCCTTGGTCAAGAAGGCTTTCTCACTCCCACTATGCCAGGGCCAAGCTCATCCCCAGGAGTTATGTCCTACATTGTCAGGGAGATTTACACCTCTGAGGGTCATATCCCATGTAGGAGGGAAGGTGGTGGATTTACCTGCACAGTTGGCTCAGAGAGTGAGTCCGCATCTGAGCAACAAAAGAGGTTCTCTGGAGGTGACTCTTAGGTATAATTCTAAGTAGGCTTAGCATCTCCAGTGCAGAAATAAGTCATAAAGGCAAGCTCAAAGTTTGAAGGCCTGCCCCATCAAATGATCAGTTCTTGATGCTTGCAAGAATATCAGGTCTTTCCCAGGTGGGGAAATTTAATATTTCCACCTTTTTCCTCCTGTCCTTCAAGAGAACTTTGCAAAATTTTTTGAAAATCTTCTGCTCAAATTACTCCTGGATGTACTGGGGCTTAACACCAACTTGTATAAACCAACAGGATCTCACTCCCTATTCCATGTACTTATGGTGTTTGAGTAAGTTAACAATACAAATTAAATTAGTGTGCTACCAAAAATATAAATTTTGCACCAAATAAACATCTCTTCCTTTGGTCTCACACAGAAGCTGAAGTTTAAAAAATACAGTTAGTATCATCCTTTACCCTTTAGTCTGATCTACATTAGTCCTATCTAGATCAGCTTCATTCATATCTCTAATCGAAGTCTGATCACTTTTTCAGTGTTTTAACAGTTGACTTAGGAATTCTACACATCTCATGTTCTCTCAGCACCATATCCAAGACTTAAATATCTTTTTTTACCCTTCAAAGTCTTTCAAATCCATCCACTTCTCTTTATTTCCACCTCTAACTAGCTTGTCTAAGCCACCATTATCTTTTTCCTAGATATTTTTAGCATCTCTTAACTGATCTTCTCTAAACGTACTCCTTTTCCTTGTAATCCGTTTCTTTGCAGTGGCAAATATAATCTAATTATTAAATTGGACCATCTTTTATCTCAGATTAAAACTCCTCAAAGGCTTTCCATTGAAATTAAATTCACTTGTTTTACCATGGTCTACACAAAGCCTATCTGAGCTGAGTCTACAGTGAATTAAAATTCCCTGTTAAGTTTAATCCATGGCCTTTATCATAGTTTGTGATTACATGTTTGTGCATGTGATTATTTGATAAATATTTACCTTTCCAGTAGGCCAAGAGCTCTGTGCAGAAAAGTTGTATGCCCATCACCTGTCACAATGCCCTTAGGCACAATGAATCTCTGTTGAATGAATGGATGAATGCATGCATTTGTTATGTTTGGGCCTCACCCCTAGTAAATCTGATTCATTAGTCATGAGGTTGAGAACTGGGCATCTGTATTTTTTAAACCTACTGCACATGATTGTGATGTTTAGTCCGGATTGAAAAACACTGTCTTAGAGATATATGTTATATCCATAGTTTAGGCCACAGATGTTTAAATTCTAAACAGGAAGTCAAAGGACAATGTAAAGATTAAAAACACTTTTAATTTCTTTTGCAAATCACAGACTGTCATTCCTCTAAGTAAGAGGCCAATATACAGCTACTGACACTTTGGCAAGGTGATATTGCTATTGTGATTTCCTATTCATTTTTAAGAACTTTGCCAACTTTATGGGAAAAATATAAGAGGGAAAAATAGTGTCTTACATGATTACCATTCTGTAGGCTTTAGGTTTAAACATAGGAACATTAGTAGGGATCTGAATAAAGCTAAAAATATGGAACTTCGGTTACATGTTAGCTGGGAAAAAACATCAGTTAGCTGGGAAAAGACATCTAAAGACACAGACCCTACTTTCAAGGAGCCTACAGTCTGGTAAGGCTTCACGTAACAAATGTAAAGAGCACTAGATTGGGAGTTACAAGACGTGGGTCCCAGGGCTGTAGTGAAGGGACTGTGGGAAAGTAATTTAAACTCTGGATATCAGTCTACACTGCTGTAAAATAAGGGGCTTGCATCATAGATTTTTTTTTTTTTTTTGGCATGGGCAGGCTCCGGGAAATCAAACCCGGGTCTCCGGCATGGCAGGCGAGAATTGTGCCACTGAGCTACCATTGCACCACCCTGCATTGTAGAATTTTTAAGGTTCTTCACAGCTTTAAAATTTCATGCTTCAAATAGAGGGGGCCCAAGAGAACTCTAGGTCTTGATTGAGGATGGATAGAGTTGAGGTGGAATGAGGCTCTTTGCTGGGTGAGTGGAGTTGGGAGCGTGTACTTGCCTAGAGTGCTGGGCGTGAAGAGTAGGTAGTATGGAAGAGAACATTGGAAGAGTTCATGGGCTGAGCTGTGGCGGGTCTTCAGTTTCAGGTTAAATATAGTTTTACATTTCAAGTGCAGACAGTTGTGAGCTATAAAACTTTTATTTGCTTCACTCAGTGTCAATTACTTATAAATTTAGTGTAAGACTTCTGAGGACAAAGATAGCAAAAATGTTTATGTGTGCATCTCTGAAATCACAAAAGATGTAATAATTATACATTTATTATTCTCTTTTGATTATAAAAGTAATACATGCTCATGGTAAAAACTTCCAAATATCACACAATAGAAAGTATGCTACTTATAGATAGTATTTTAGGAAGATGATTTTGGTGGCATTGTGGGGAGTGATTAGAGGGAGAGAATCTAATTTGAGAGCTACCAGGGGTTAATATCAGTTATTTAACAAATATTTGGATACTTTTTTATGTTAGGTTATAATAGTCCGGACTTGAGGTAAATAGGGGTTTGCTTTAAGGGAGTAGCAAATATTAAAGAGTAGTGATTGAACTCGAGACATCTTAACAGAAGAATCATTCGAGTTACTGACTGATTGGTTAGCGGTGGAGGCAAAGGAGAAAAGAGAGTAAAAGGGGCCTCTGGGATTTAAAATGTGGGTCTTTGAGAGAATGACCCATTACAAGCTCTAGAGAAGTCAGGACTGGAAGCTGTCTTTGGGGAGGGAGATGAGCAGGAGGTCTTTGGTCTGAGCTGTCAAAAATTACTACCACCGTTAAAAGCTAAGAGGAGTCACCTAAAGCAAAAGAGAAAGAACAGCCAAGCTTGGGAAGAGACTCATTAGAGTATAGGAACAAGAGCAGAGATTTTCAGACAGGCTGGCTGCAGTTTCAGGTCCTGTAGAAGGTTCAAGAAAGGCAATGGGCAATTAACAAAGGCAAGCAGCCTTGACTTACTGAGCAGCCTCTCGGTGCCAGTGAAGTAGTAGGGGCAGAATCTAGATTACAGAGGCTATGAAGAGTTTAGGTAGCTCATTTGACCCTTTTATCCCTTCGAAGGGAGAATTCATATGGTATCTGGTGAGGATAGCAGCAAAATACTAAATTATTTCATTAATGTTGTGGATTAAGTGAAATTCTGTGGGTCATTCTAGATTTCTTACCATAACTGTTCTGTGAGAAAGTGTCTTATGAGTCAGAAATTTGGATACCTTCTGCTCCCTAGCCTTTGTTGACCAGAACAGTTGCCCACTTCTTGGTTTTGTGTGCCCAGTTATTGGTGTATAGATGTGAGGTTGAACATATATTACTTGACAGGTGCAATAAAGGAGTACATTATTGTTTTGCCACGTAGTCCTGTTCTTTGGAGCCAATTCTTCCCTTCTCCCTGGATGAAATATACATTAAATCCTATCATTTCCAGTTATCCTTAGGTAATAAAACATCCTGTCATTTTTGGTTACATTCACACACACAAAACAGGTTGCATTCAGTATGTCTAATCCAATAAAATAAAGTACTCTGTTTAACCAGCTTGTGTCTTCTTTGGACTGGCTGCCTGTCCCCCACTCACTAGGCTGCCTTTGACTCCTCTAAAATTGAAGTGGGTGGAAGGAAGAGAGGTGAGAGGCAAAAAATTCTTACTTGATGTATGAGGATGAATCATATGAAATTGCCAATATTTGACCCACAAAATTGTCAGTTGATTATGGTTAAACATAATACTGTTGTGATCTGGCATGAGTGCTCTCTGGGCTGGACAGCCATTTAAAACAACTTTTTTCTTAGAACTCTTGGTGGATTTGTTGGAGCACCCCCTACCAATACTGGGAGGTCTTATATATAATTCCTTTGATGCTTCTCAATCTGTCTCCTCCACTTGGCAACTTATAACTCTGTTTTACAGCTCCTAGGCATCTATAGCACACTTTAGCTTCCTTCTGAGGTTGCTTTGCCTCTCCTGAGGCCACATTGTTGGGGATGGAAGATAGTCCCATGCTGGCATAGGTGCTCTCTCTCTGTCTTTATTTCTAGTTGAGGGAAAATGCTCATGTGTTCTTTGCTTTGAGAAACTCAGGGGTCTCAGACATTCCCAACACTACACTCTTTCTGTCTGCCAGCAGAGTGACTGGTCAGTACCGATATTTTTGTTCTTTGGATTTTTCAGATATGTCAGGTGCTCAACCATTGACAGCTTGAAGATACTCTTGGGGCCATATATCTTCCAGCTGTCTGGGTGGTTCTAATGAAACCTCTTTTCTTAGGCTTGAGATGAAGGGTAAGGAACTCCACACCTGCTCTCTGGGGGCAGGGTATGTGGCAACTCCTAGCATATTGAAAGCTTTTCCCTAAAATTTCCTTCTAGTTTATTTTCGTCTTTACTCTTTTGTCCCCTCAACATGGGTGAGAGATTGAGTTGTAAAGTCAAGTTTTTGGAAGTCTCCTGTGCAAGTCCTGTATGGTAGTCTTGCACCTTGCTCTGGAATGTGGACGTAATTGGCGTCTATTGTTTTGAGTATCAGAGTAAAAACTGAGCCTGAAGTAGTTCCATTTTTAACATCCTGTTATGTGTGTTCAAATATTTTAAAGGTGGTAATAAGTCTGAGTCAGAAAGAATTAAAAATTTCAGTGCTGTTTTTTAGTCTTTAAATGAAAACTAAATCCACACACTGGAGGTCAGTGCTAAAGCAAACTTTTGAGAAATTGAAGTGATCATAAGTTGCAAACAAAATAATCCATCCAGTTCCTTAGTTCTGTTTCTGGCTCTTTTTATTTTTTTCACACCCCAGAAGCAATAGTTGAAATAAACTGACATGCATTTAAAAATATATAATTTTATGGTCATGTAGTATGCTATATCCCTTCAAGTTTGCTAAAAATAGAAACTTTCAGAGTACCATGGCTTTGTGGTTAGAGAGGGAGAATTCTGTAACTGGAATAGATGGTTTTAGTAATTCCTGTACTTTCAATTTATACTCTAGTTATAGCTTCTTAGAAGGTTAGTAAAAATAGCATGTTTTCTCTCTTCCCTCCCCTTTATTGACTGATTTCCACAGCATGCACTTTTTACGTTGAATGGTTGATTTAGGAGACAAGGGAATAAAGTATTTATCCCTCTAGGTAATCACCTACTGGTTCTTCTTTTCTGTTTCTGTTGTGTAGAAAATCTGATTGAGGCAGCTTACATCTAGTACAAGTAGAGAGACTATATATGTGCTTCAGAGCAAGTTTACTAGGGGAGAGCTTTTCCCATGGAATGTTGACCATACCAGGAAAAAGAGCCCAGCAGACGTTGTTGAGTTATGTGTTTTCTTGCCTGGAAAGATATTTGCTTAGAAGATACACTGTCCAAGAATTTAAGCCTTCAGGTCAGCCTGTCTCTCCAATTGCTGGCAGGATGAATGAACACAAGCCATATTTGATGAACTAGAATAAATATAAAAGCTTATTTTGAAGGAGATTTAGTTTCTATGGCTCTGAAGGAAAATTGTTTAGTAAATGAAATTTGTAATATTCTAAGAAATGATCATGGCGATGGATATACAACTTTGTGATGATATTGTGAGCCAGTGATTGTACACTATGTATGGAATGTTCATATGTTAAGAATTGTCGTGCTTGTATGTTGTTTTGTTTTGTCAATAAAAAGATGTATATATATATAAAAGAAATTTGTATTTCCTACAAAAAGCCCTGGTGGCAAAAATTCAGATCTAGATCCCCCTTCCTGCATGTTTTAGACAAGTTTAGCTAAGTTTAGTTTAAGATAAAACTAGCATAGAAACATTCAAAAATAAGTTTTCTTCATTTTTAGACCTGGTGTTGGCAAACCTTGACCTTAATGCCAGATCTGGCTCAACACCTGTTTTTTATAAGAAAAGTTTTATTGGAACATAGTCATGCTCATTTGTTTACGTATTATCTATGGCTACTTTTGTGCTGCAGTGGAGTAATTGAGACCACAAGGTCTGTAGAGCCTGAAATACTGTCTGGACCTTTCCAGAAAACGTTTGCAGATCCTTGTTTAGCAACAGTGTTTTGGTGATTACTTATGGTATAAATTGCTACCAATTCTCTGAATTATTATTGATTTTAAGTATTTCAGTATCTTCTGCCATTTCTGATGATCTATTTTATAAAAATATTTTATAAAAATAAACTCGTGAAAATTGAAACGGACCTATTGTCTAATGGATAAGTTGAAAATTGCAGCACTCATTTCTGCTTTTTAAACTCCTTGGAAGCAAAATGATTTATTTTTTGATTTGCATTTCATTCTGGGAAAGCATTGTCTCAGCAAAGTACACTGTCAGCACTCAGTTACAAGATGATTTCTTGATTTATAGGAACAATTTAAAATGACACTGAAAAGAAGATTTTCCTTCTTTCAGTCTAGGTCTGTGGACAATGAATTCTCTCATCTTTTGTCGAAAAGCTATTTATTTCTCCTTTAGGTTTTGAAAGATTTATACTGGATAAAAATTTCTTTGTTGACAGTTTTCTCTTTTAGTACCTAAAAATTTTGCATAGCTTTTTACAGTTTCTGACAAAAATTTTTCCTTTATTTCTATCTTTGTTCTTCTGTGTGTGAAGTGGCTTTTTCCTCTTTGGCTGCTTTTATTAATTATTAATTTATCTTTTTTTTTTTTTACTGCTTTTGGCAATTTGATTTTTATGTATTTTGTCATGGTTTTATTTTGGTTCATTTTTCTTGGGATTCATTGAATTTTTTTGATCTGTGGGTTATAGTTTTCATCAGCTTTGGAAAATTATGTGTTTTCTTCAAATGTTTTTATGCTTTTCCTCCTTGGGGCCCCAATTAAGCATATGGTCGATGGTTTGTTATTATCCCACAGCAAACTGAGGCTTTTCCCATTATTTTTTCAGTCTTCTTCTCTCTTTGCTTCACTTTGAAGAGTTTTTTTCATGCTCCCTGATTTTTTTTTCCTGCAGTAACTAATCTATTTTTAATTCTATCCAGTGTGTTTTTCATCTCTAGAAATCCAGTTTGGGTCTTTTTTAAAAAATATATCTTCCATTTCTTTCCTCATTATGTTCAGGTTTTCTTCTTGAACAAATAGAGCATATTTATAATAGCTGTTTCAATGTACTTGTCTGTTGTCGCCATCATTTCTGGTTCTGTTCTCCTGATTATGGGTCATATTTTCCTGCTCTTCTTACTTTCCTGCTGAGTTTTGATTGGATGCTGGCATTGTTGGGTGCTGCTTTGTTGTATTCCTTTAAGGAGTACTATGTTTTGTTCTGGGATGCTGTTAATTATTTGTGGATTAGTTTGAATCTTTCAAAGTGGCTAGCTCTTTTTTTTACATTTTTTTTTAATTGTGAAAAGTAAGATATATACAGAAAAGCAATAAATTTCCAAGTACATTTTAACAACTAGTTGTACAACAGATTTTAAAGTTTGGTAGGGGTTGCAGTTCCATGATTTTTCATTTTTTCTTCTAGCTGCTCCAAGACACTGGAGACCAAAAGAAATACCAGTGTATTGATTCAGCAGTAATGATTGTCAAATTAATTTTTCTACAGCTTGCCTGTGCTAGCCTCAATGATAAAGCAAAAATTAATTTAAACTCTAAAGGTCTAAAGTTTACCATGAATACAGGCAATATAGGTAGATTACGCTCTTGATCTGAATTTTGAGGATGACAAATTAAAACATATAAGCAAATCAGATATCTGTAACTAAAATGTTCCTTTATATTGACATGAAAACAAATTAAGATAGAAGTCATAAAAGTAGAGAGTCTTAAGAATTTGATTAAAACAACACAGTTTCTTTGGGATTGACTTTAAATGACAACATTGAAGCCAAACCTTAGACCATTATTTTGCTAGCATATAGGTAGTTACATTTGTGTTACAATGGACTCTATAATTCTTTTAGGATTAAAAAAATAACTTTTTGGTATACATTTGCTTTAGATTAATCAAGGGTGATTTTTAAGAGAAACTAGTATTTAGTAGCTATACCTCTGCTTTGGCTTTGATAAATTTAGGGATTCAGCTAGACTTAGAAAAAATTTCATTAGTAGAATTATTTAGTTATTTTGAGGAGTATTTTAAAAAATGTGTTATAATTTAGAAAGAACAGACAGAAATATGAGGCTCTAGAAAAATGATTTAATAATAGGCCACATGTTTTCTTGTTGATGTTTGGAGAAGAAAATACTTAACAATATCTGTTAATATGGGGTAGGATGTATTGATTTAGGTTTATACCAGAAAATCATTCAAGGACTTAGAAAAGTAGAGAATATTGGCCCGTGAAGATTTTGAATCCCTGATTCTTTAAAATATTTAATTAACTATAAACTGATTTTCTTCATTTTTTTTCCATTTTCTTAATATGAATTTTTTATTAGAGAAGTTGTAGGTTTACAGAAGATTCATGAAGAAAATGCAGAGTTCCTTTATTACTCCCTTCCACTCCATAATTAGCACCTCACATTAGGGTGGTTAAAATTGATGAAAGAATATTATTATAATTGTACTGTGAACTACAGTCCATAATTTACTTTAGAATTCACTGTGTTGATAGCCCTATGTTTTTTCCCCTTCACTTGTTTTTTGATATTTACGAAAAACAAATTTGAAGTTATTTTTTTTGGACATGTTATCCTTGTTTCAGAAATTCCTAGAGCTGGATGGGAGATAAAATTATCTAATTTAATGTAGTCCTCATTTTGCAAATGATGGAAATGGGATTAAGCAGTCAATTGCAGTGACAGGTTGCCTTTTTATGTGAATGAGTTGGCAAGAAAAACTCATGAAATCTCTTAGTCTTCATGTTGCAATTGATTACACATAAACTTCCACAAATTAAAATAAGCTGTTTTGTTCATTAAATCATTATAAATGTAATTTTTAAAAACATTTTTATTATGAAATATATATATATAAAGCAACAAATTTTCAAAGTACATTTTAACAAGTAGTTGTAGAACAGATTTCAGAGTTTGGTATGGTTTACTGTTCCATAAGTTTAGGTTTTTCCTTCTAGCTGTTCCAAGACAAAGGAGACTAAAAGAAATATCAGTATAATGATTCAGCAGTAATACTCATTTGTTAAATTCTATCTTCTCTGTTATAATTTCTCCTTTTCCTTTGATCCTTCTCCTAATCTTTAGAGGTATATAAATATAATTTGAAACTAATTTTCTTAATCTTTTTATGTAAGTAAAAAGTAAGCAAGCAAAATAATTAAATAAGAATTCATATATTTTCTTATTTTTCTCTTCTTCCGTTTAGGGCCAGACCTATTATCAGTCTTTTCAGGTTTCAGAATATGGTAAGAGTTCTTCAATTTCTTATTTATTAATTTATTTTTATTGTAAAGAGATCTGGATTCAGGTAGATGGTCTGTGATACTCTTCAAGTTTCTTCAATTGATTTTGAAAGAGAAAATTTTTATTACCTTCCACAGAGATGAGCAAAATTATGAAGAAATGTGTATTTAGAATAAAAATCCCAGTGAACAAATTATATTGTTCCTTATAGGCCAAAAGATACTTTTCCTTGTAAAACTATAGGTCATAAATTTCATAATAAAGAAAAAAAAATAAAAAAAATACTAATGGTGCCATTTTGCAGGTCTTTGTTTTATGTGCAATTTTTCTATTTTGTGATATTACATAATCATAACACATTTAAGATTTTGTACGCTGTTTTGTTTTTTTTTTAACTTAACCTTAGTTAATTTTCCATGTTTTCATTTGGTCAGCACAGGTAAAGGTAGTCTGTATAAGTCAGCTTTTTTGCATCTGCCACATTTAACATGGGCAGGCACCGGGAATTGAACCCGGGTCCTCTGGCATGGAAGGCAAGCATTCTTGCCTGCTGAGCCACCGTGGCCCGCCCTTGCATCTGCCACATTTCGAATAACACAACTGGAAATGCACAGATAAAATAGAGTGACTCAACTATTTTGTTGGTGGCTGGAGAGGAAGGGTGTATGATAGAGAGATCATAGAACCTCAATATTAGTTTATAGTTTATTTAAACTATAGAACATTTTTTGACGTTATACATGAGCTTTCTCATTTGATTTGTTCCACTTTTTGAGATTGCATCTCATTCAGGCAATAGAAATTCTGGAAAGTAGTTTGCTTACACCTTTGTGAGTTAGACTCCACATATCTCATGCAGCGTTGTCAGGTTTAAGTTTTCATGATTGTCTAGAACAGGGATCAGAAAAGTTTTTTCTATAAAGGGCTAGAAAGTAAATATTTTAAGCTTTGTGGCTCATACTTTGTTGTTTTAACTACTAAGCTCTGTCATTGTAGCATGAAAGCAGCCATAGACATTTGTAAATGAGTGAGTGTGGCTGTGATCCAATAAATAACCTTTTCCTTATGGACATTGAAATGTCAATTTTTTATAATTTTCAAGGGTCATGAAATATTCTTTTTTTTTGTTTGCTTTTTTAGCCATTAAAACCATTCTTGGCTTATGCAGGCCATAGTTTGCTGACCCCTTATCTGGGACTGCAGTGTCCAGTAGGGGGCCATTTGCCGCATTTCAGATGTGGCTGGTCACTTGAAATGTGGCTAGTCCAAATAGAGATAATCTAAATTTATTTATGTGGCCTACATTATATTTCTTTTTTTTCACATTACATTTCTTTTGGACAGTGCCGATCTAGGATAGGTCAGAAGGGGCCAACATTTCAATGACATTTTCATTTCACGTAATAATGGTGCTGGGTGGTGTCATGTCTTTCAGTGGGGTATCAATGGAGCTGAGGGGGTCTTTGAATTTCCCTGTGTTGACTGTCCATCTCTTTGTGGCCCCAATGCCTTTGCTGGTGGAAGACCTTGTAGGAGAGTCTTAGCTGACACATGTGGCTTTTATGGCCCTCCTAAACTGGTCTAAAGGCCAGGAGGGTCTTGGCACTTGAAAGGCCTTCAGCATCATTTGGAGCTGGAGGTCTGCCCTCTGTTGCGGCCCATGGACCTTCTTGATACCCATCTTGTATTGATCAAAGGCTGAGATGCTTTGTTACAAAAGTTTGGTGATAGATACCTTTGGTCAGTGACGTTAGAGAAAAAAATTATTTCTATAGACTGGAAGGAAACAAAAGTTTTTACTATGGTGGAGTGGATTACATAAATACTATTAATATTTATAATATTTCATATGATAATTACATAAAGCTGACTAAAGTAGAAATTTCTAATTTGGGTGTGAAACAAAGGGCTTTTCATCTGTGTGCTAACAAGTATTTGGATCATTATGAGTTTAAGTTGAAATAGTACTAATTTATCATCTCTTTCAGAACAATTCTAGTCTTGTGAAGTTGAAATGATAGTAAAATAGATTCTTTAAAAGATTTATCCTTGCTTTTCTTTTCCAGTATTGCCCAAATTTGAAGTTACTTTGCAGACACCATTATATTGTTCTTTGAATTCTAAGAGTTTAAATGGTACTGTCATGGCAAAGTAAGTATTATTTTTCTTTTTATATGATTATAAAACTGTATGACAAAGAGCTCATTATATTCTTCAGAATATTATCACAATTTTTTTTTTTTTTACATGGGCAGGCACCGGGAATCTAACCCAGGTCCTCTAGCATCGCAGGCAAGCATTCCTGCCTGCTGAGCCACCGTGGCCTGCCCTATCACAATGTTTTTATTATCAAAATACCCTTGTAGGCATAAATGTCTATAATAAATCATTAAGTATGTGTTAGATCTTCACGGGTCATTACATCTACCCCTCTGTCTCCAAACTAGTCCAGTCCTAAAATATTTCTCGTTTTAGACACCAGTGTCTTTCAAAATGAATCAAGGAATTATACCAGATTAAAAGAAAAAATAGTTGTATCTATTCCACAGCTGGCACGGAGTTGAAAACTCTCCTTAAATCCTATTTTTTGCCTCCTACCCACAATAGAGGTTGAGATCTTGGGGGAGGGATTTATATTCATCCATTTCAGCCTATGCACACAGAGTTCCAACTCTGCATATTAGATGTGTAGTTGCTCTAGTTATTTTCACTCAGTGGTTTAAAAAGTACAGGATTTTGTTATGCTGAGGCAAAACTCAGAGTTCAGACTAGTGGTTCATAAAAAATATGGTCTAGGTTTGCCCTCAAGTAATTCAAGGGCTGGTCTCTTGTTATCTCCTTCCCTCTCCCTTTCTTTCTAACTTTTTATTTTGAAATAATTTCAAACTTGCAGGACAACAAAAAATAATATAAAAACCATACAGAGAATTCTAACATACGAACCTTCCCCAGATACCCAGATCCACCAATTTTAAATTTTGCCAATTTGCTGTATCATTTTATGTCTCTGTCTGCCTGTCTGTCTATCTATCTATACCTATTATCTGTCTATCAACAAATACCTATTTGTTTTTCTAAACATTTGAGAGTAGGCTGTATATACCATGTTCCTTGAATACATAATACTTCCATGTACATTTCCTAAGAACAAAGATATTCACTTATATAACCACCTTAAGTACAGTTATCAAGTTTAAGAAATTTCACATTGATATAAAAGTTAGGCTTTCATTTTAGTATATCTTTAAAAATATCTTGTGTTGACTTGCATCCATCTTTTTCTTGGGTGAGGACTGCCCAAGAATGGCCCTTTTTGTGTCTGTGATGCTGTTCACAGCTTTTCTTGACAGGCTTGTCCAATTTTGTGATCAGGGCTGCTGTATGCACTTAGCCTTGCCTATCTTAAGTGGTTATGCTGTGCATTTTTTATTGGTATACCATGTTTGATTTCTCTCTGATACCTTAAATTTGGAATTTTTCCCCGAGAAATGGAGCAGAAATACAGCATCAAATTATTAAAATACATTTTAAGCCTTTAAAATAAACAAAACAAACAATCTATATACTAATTTTTCTTATATCTCAGTAATGACTTTTGGGGCTTTTCTCCTTATTAGTGCCAGTTCAGGATCGAGTATTATATTTAATTGTTGTTGTCTTTTTTTTTTTCATTTAAACAAAATTTTATTAAGGTTTTTAAATGATGAATTTAAAGGATAAATTTCAGGCAAAAGAAAAATATCTCACAATGTCTGTACAAACCACCAAACAACACGAGTTGTGTTAAACAAAATGATGTCAAATTTCTCAAATCAAAAATAAGGTAGGACTAAAATCTTAGCTAATAATCAAATAAACATCAGGAGAGGAGTGCAAGATTAAAATGTATTGTTCCAAAGGAGAATAGTGATATTGATTAACTTTTGACTTTGTTGTAAATAAGCGTGTTAAAATTTCTGGGGCAACCACTAAAAGAATAGAAACAGAGTATAGAATTTCCCAATTAGGAAGAAAAAGTGAAATGAGGATGAAAACATAATTGATCCAAAATAAAGCTACAAAATCTGGGAGAAGGTACATAGAAAAGTTGATAAAAATTTAGTAATTGCTATAAGCAAAAATCGACTAGCCGTTCACAATAAAGACAGATTGTTAGGCTGAATTTAAGAGACATACCTTTCCCTAGTGGTTTTTGTTGGGACCAGAATTTGTGATATTGGGCACTGAACTTTACTGCATGTGCATAGCATTTTGACCTGACAGTTGGTAGAAGTTTATATTACGCCAGCTTCTATCTGCTAAGACATGGGCAAGAGGCTTTAAGCATTAGAGCACGTGATATTTTATGTTGATCAGTGAATTCAGCATATGGCAGCCTTATTTGTAGTAAAGTAGCTGTTTCTATAGAAGCATTACCACTTATATTGGGCCATAACCAGAGGCCTAAGGGCCACACAGACCTCATAAACGATGATGGCTGGGTAGGCTCAGCAAACTTCCACTGTGCAGGCAATGTGACAGACACTGGCTTTGTGTTCTCAGCAGGGGCGAGGTCCACAGCAGGGTTCTCTGCATGCTGTTCCTGGACCAGCAGCAGCAGAATGGCCTGAGAACTTGCTGAAACTGCAAATTCTTAGGCCCAATTCTAGATCTATTTTATTAGAGTCCCTGGGAGTACAGTCAGTAATTTGTGTTTTAATAAACCCCCCAGGTGATGCACACTGATGTCTAAGAACCACTGGTCTACAGCAAGGAAAGCTTCAGCAAAAGCATGTTCTTTTAGCCCTGTTGGTTTCAGGATGCAGGCAGCTGCCACTTATTCCACAGATACAGCTTTACCTAAGCAGCCACAGTGGTGGCAAATATTGTGTGCTAGAGAAAAGAGCATCTTTACTAAACTTTGAGGTACTTTGGAGCACAAAGTGCTGTGTCTAAACTGTAGTTCCATGTATACTTGAGTCCCAAGGTATTTCTAACTTTAAATGACTGGCACTCAACTTAGAAATGCAGGACTAAGTTGAAATGCCCCAAATACATTTCTGCATACTGTTGTTGTCTTTTTGATTACTCTTTTTTTTCTTTAAATTGTGGAAACATATATACAATATGAATTTTTCTATCTTAATCACTCCCAGGCATACCATTTAGTGGGATTAATCATTTTAGTTTTTATTTTTGCTGTGACAATATGTGTGAAAACTGAAATCTTTCTTTGGTTTCATTACTGTTATTCCTACTTGGTGAGGTTTTGTGATAATAGCAAGTGATGGGCAGTATTGAGGCTCTTAGCAGTAGTCCCCAGACCAAAATATTTTGAGGACTCCTGCTTTAGACTCTGTTTGGAATAAAATCATGTGAAACTTAGCACGACAAAAAAGGCAAAAATGTGTACCAGATAAATTTTCTGCCCATGTCAATTAAGAGGCAGCTTCCAACATGAATTTTGGTACTGTGGATGGATTTATGGTTTAGAAAACTTATAAAGTTCATATTACATAGTTATTATGCTGCAGCTAACCCTAGCTAAAGGTTAAGCATTCTGTCTAGATTTTATTTTGAATTGTTTGATTATTGTGCATAAAACTCAGTGGATGCAGAGCCACACAAACTATTGATGTCTGCATGGATTTTGTTGAATCTGGATATCTTCTTTGGTTCTGTTTTTGGTTTTCAGAGTTGTGCCAAGGTAATCAATGAAAACAGTGATACTTAAACTCTGGTGACCTGTGTATTTGGGAGTCTGGCAAAGGCCATAAACCCTCTCTTCAGAAAATTTTGCATAGAATTTTAGGGGTTTGTGGATCCCTTGAAGTTGTGCTCTTTTTTTTTTTTAATTAATTAATGGAAAAAAAGAAATTAACCCAACATTTAGAAATCATACCGTTCTACATATGCAATCAGTAATTCTTAACATCATCACATAGATGCATGATCATCGTTTCTTAGTACATTTGCATCGGTTTAGAAGAACTAGCAACACAACAGAAAAAGATATAGAATGTTAATATAGAGAAAAGAAATAAAAGTAATAATAATAGTAAAAAACAAACAAACAAACAAACAAAAAAGCCTATAGCTCAGATGCAGCTTCATTCAGTGTTTTAACATGATTACTTTATAATTAGGTATTATTGTGCTGTCCATTTTTGAGTTTTTGTATCTAGTCCTGTTGCACAGTCTGTATCCCTTCAGCTCCAATTACCCATTTTCTTACCCTGTTTCTAACTCCTGCTGGACTCTGTTACCAATGACATATTCCAAGTTTATTCTCGAATGTCCGTTCACATCAGTGGGACCATACAGTATTTGTCCTTTAGTTTTTGGCTGGACTCTCTCAGCATAATGTTCTCTAGGTCCATCCATGTTATTACATGTGAAGTTGTGCTCTTGACCCCCTTCCCCAGATGTAGTTTTCATCCTGATTCTCATTTGCTGAGCCTCAAAATATTCAGAGGTCAAAATGTCATGACAATTGTGATGCCCACCCAACATGTTTTTTGTGTTTTGTGTATTAGCCAAGCATCAACCAGAAAGGTAGAACCAGTTGGAGAAATATATTCAGTTTTTTTAAACAAGGAATTGGCTTATATCATTGTGGGGGTTGGGTAGGCAAGTCCAAAATCCGTGTCAGGCGACTGGGAGGCGGGCTGAACTGTCCAGCATGGGCTGAAGCTGTTCAGAGAAGTTTCAACTCTGCTTTTATGGCCTTTCATCTGATTAAATTAGGCCCACCTAGATTTTCTAGGATAGTCTCCCTTACTTAAAGTCAGCTGATTATGGACTTTAATTACATCTATGAAATACCTTCAGAACAACACCTAAGCTTGATTGAATAGCTGGGGAATTTAGCCTAGCCAAGCTGACATATCAAGAAGACCATCTCAGTGTGTTTGGTTTGTCTGTTGTGGTTAGTGAGCCTCCTTATTGTCATTTAAAGTTTGCGATCAGGCTAGTTCTGATAATAGTGCATTCTGCGTGCTTCCTTCCTTTAGACTTCAGTTGCCTAGGGATGATTCGATGGTTATGGCAAAGGAAGGTAGTGCTATCCCATGACAGTTGTATGAATTCAGAGGAGTTGCCACCAACATGGCCGAGGCCCCTTTTCCCAGAGGCCTATGAATTAAGGGTGAACATTTCTCCTCTGCTACTCCTGATATGAGTTCTGGGACTATAATGTAGTTTTAGGAGAGTTTGCATTTGCCTCTAGAGTGGAGAATCAAGCTGAAAATATTATTTACAGCTTTGCACTAGATTAAGGAATTCTTTTAACTGACAACCTTTTTTTCAGTCTATAAAATGTGCATAGACCTATTCTATAAAAATCTGTCAAAATGGAAGCAATGTCTCTCTTTTCAGAGGCTAATTCCTTCACCTAGATGCTGTGATGGTCATGTGTCAACTTGTCCAGCAATGGTGCCCAGTTTTCTGGTCAAGGAAGCACCAGCTCATCTCTTTTTTTTTTTTTCTTTTTTTTAGAAATTATTCCATTCTACACACGCACTCAGTAATTCTTAGTATCATCGCATAGATGTATGATCATCATTTCTTAGTACATTTGCATCGATTTAGGAAAAGAACTAGCAAAACAGCAGAAAAAGATATAGAATGTTAATATAGAGAAGAGAATTAAAATAATAATACTAATAAAATATATATATATATATATAAAAAGGAAAAAGAAAAAAACAAAAACAAAAGATGCAAACACACAAACAAACAAACAAAAAACCATATTTCAGGTGCAGCTTCATTCAGTGTTCCAACCTAGTTACATTACACTTAGGTATTATTGTGCTGTCCATTTTTGAGTTTTTGTATCTAGTCCTGTTGCACAGTCTGTATCCCTTCAGCTCCAATTACCCATTATCTTACCCTGTTTCTAACTCCTGCTGGTCTCTGTTACCAATGATATATTCCAAGCTGATTCTCGAATGTCGGTTCACATCAGTGGGACCATACAGTATTTGTCCTTTAGTTTTTGGCTAGACTCATTCAGCATAATGTTCTCTAGGTCCATCCATGTTATTACATGCTTCATAAGTTTAGTCTGTCTTAAAGCTGCATAATATTCCATCGTAGGTATACGCCACAGTTTGTTTAGCCACTCGTCTGTTGATGAACATTTTGGCTGTTTCCATCTCTTTGCAATTGTAGATAATGCTGCTATAAACACTGGTGTGCAAATGTCCGTCTGTGTTTTTGCCCTTAAGTCCTTTGAGTAGATACCTAGCAGTGGTATTGCTGGGTCGTAATCCATTCTGCCATTCTATGTCTTTTGATTGGGAAATTCAGTCCATTAACTTTTAGTGTTATTACTGTTTGGATAATATTTTCCTCTACCATTTTGGCTTTTGTATTATATATATCATATCTGATTTTCCTTCTTTCTACACTTTAGTCCATACCTCTCTCTTCTGTCTTTTCGTATCTGACTCTAGTGCTCCCTTTAGTATTTCTTGCAGAGCTGGTCTCTTGGTCACAAATTCTCTCAGTGACTTTTTGTCTATAAATGTTTTAATTTCTCCTTCATTTTTGAAGGACAATTTTGCTGGATATAGGAGTCTTGGTTGGCAGTTTTTCTCTTTTAGTAATTTAAATATATCATCCCACTGTCTTCTAGCTTCCATGGTTTCTGCTGAGAAATCTACACATAGTCTTATTGGGTTTCCCTTGTATGTGACAGATTGTTTTTCTCTTGCTGCTTTCAAGATCCTCTCTTTCTCTTTGACCTCTGACATTCTAACTAGTAAGTGTCTTGGAGAATGCCTATTTGGGTCTAATCTCTTTGGGGTGCGCTGCACTTCTTGGATCTGTAATTTTAGGTCTTTCATAAGAGTTGGGAAATTTTCAGTGATAATTTCTTCCATTAGTTTTTCTCCTCCTTTTCCCTTCTCTTCTCCTTCTGGGACACCCACAACACTTTTATTTGTGCACTTCATATTGTCCTTCAGTTCCCTGATCCCCTGCTCAAGTTTTTCCATTCTTTTCCCTATAGTTTCTGTTTCTTTTTGGAATTCAGATGTTCCATCCTCTAGTTCACTACTTGTAGCTTCTGTCTCTTTAGATCTACCATTGTAGGTATCCATTGTTTTTTCCATTTTTTCTTCTTTGTCCTTCACTCCCACAAGTTCTGTGATTTGTTTTTTCAGATTTTCTATTTCTTCTTTTTGTTCAGCCCATGTCTTCTTCATGTCCTCCCTCAATTTATTGATTTGGTTTTTGAAGAGTTTTTCCATTTCTGTTCGTATATTCAGCATTAGTTGTCTCAGCTCCTGTATCTCATTTGAACTATTGGTTTGTTCCTTTGACTGGGCCATATCTTCAATTTTCCGAGCGTCATCCATTATTTTCTGCTGGTGTCTGGGCATTTGATCAGATTTCCCTGGGTGTGGGACCCGGCTGGTTGAAAGGTTTTTCTGTGGAATCTCTGGGCTCTGTTTTTCTTTTCCTGCCCAGTAGGTGGCGCTCGTGGCGGTCGTTTGTCTGCGGGGCAGTCGACCCCGGAAACCGTGCATGGAGGCGGGGGTCGCTGGCCGCAGTTTGGGGGAGTGCTGGTCCAAATTGCCCAGCTGGCCCGAGACACCAAGCGTGATGGGAGGGCCCCGCTATCCAATGTTCCCAGTCAGACCGGGGAGCCACGTGCGTGGAGGGGACCCCAGTTGCCAGCCGCCCCGGCCAGGAAAACGTGCGCCCCTTGGGTATCTCACCGCAGCAGATTCTCCCTGCCCGTTCAGCCGTTCCAGAATGGGGTACGCTGTCTTTTTGGTCTCTGTCGTGACTCCGGGAGCTGTTTCGTATTGTTTCTGTTTCTTTAGTTGCTTTTCTGGAGGAGGAACTAAGACCCGCGCGTCTTACTAAGCCGCCATCTTCTCCGGAAGTCCCCAGCTCATCTCTTACCATGAGGATATTTTATGAACTTACATCATCAGTCAGTTGATTGCGTCTATGACTGATTGTATGTACTGTTAACTAAGGGGAGTGAGTGTCTTCTCTGGAGAGAAGTTTAATCCAATCAGCTGAAGACTTTAAAGGGGGAGGTGATGACTTCAGCAGTCGGAAGAGAGAACTTTCCTCTCCTGAGGAATTCATCGAAAACCCTCATTGGAGTTGCTAGTTTGCAGTCTGCCCTATGGAATATGGACTTGTGCATCTCTGCAGTTGCATGAGACACTTTTATAAAATCTCATACTATTTACAGATATCTCCCGTTGGTTCTGTTCCTTAGGGAACCCTGACTACTATAGACACTGTCTACTGCCAGGAGACTTCCCCTCTTGCCTATATATTAACTTCTACCAATTTGCTCTTCTTAACATTTTGTTCTTTAGGGGCATCTTCACTCTTTGTTTAAACATGCCCACATTGCTGTCATTAAAAGAAACAAACCCTCTTTTGACCTTCTTTGTTTCTTCTAGCTACTGTGTATTGCCTCTTCCTTACAGCTGAGCTAGAGTTGCAATTCGTACTTTGCATTCCATTCATTCTTCAGCCACCTACCATCTGTCTTTCACCCTCTCACTGCAATAGCTTTCTTCAAGGTCATGAAGACTTTCTTCTTGCTCATTCTTGTGGGTATTTAGGCTTTGCAGCATTTGACACTGTTGTTCCTTTCTGAATTTCCTCTTTTCTCTTTGGCTGCTCCTTTGAGACTCTACCTGCAACTCTTCTATCCATCTTTAAAAGTTCTTAATCTTCAGAGCGCTGTCTCTGACTCTCTTATCTTCTTTGTGTACTTAAGAGTTTTTTTTTTTTTTGTCCATGGCTGGAGCTTCTGCTATTATTTATAATCTGGTGATATCTAAATCCTTATCTCTAGCCCACATTTCTATCCTGAGATTCAGATCCTCATATCTAGCTGCCCACTAGACTTCTCCCACTTGAGTTGTCCCATAAATATTTTAAACTCAACATATTACCATCCCTCAAACTTGATTATTCTCTTGCATCTTGTTGTGGTGGACTGCACCACCAATCTGTTCAGTGTTCTAAATCAGCTGCACTCTTTCCTCTCCCTCAATCCCTGCATCCTATCACATCCAAAGCTATTGATTCTCTCTCGTTCATATCTCTCAAATCTGTCCACTTTTCTCCAGTGCTGCTTTCCTGATTCAGACCACCATCATCTCTCCCTTTGAATATTGTAGTAATTTCTTAAATGGTTTTCCTGACACCATTTTTACCCCTTCCAATCTTTTCTCTACATTGCATAGAGTGTTTTATTTGCCCTCAAAGGAAAACATAATTTTATCAATTTTTTGCATAGAAATTTTCAGACTCCCAATTTCCTGAGAGTGAACTTCAAATTTTTTAGTGTATCTTACAGGGTTCTCTTCTTTTTTGTTTTCATATCTTTTTAAACTTCATACTCAGCTCCTTCTTTACTCTCCCAATCTCCACCCCCAAATTTTACTTGTACTTGCAAGAATGAAAAACATTTTTTCTGATCAATAGGCCTTTAATAGGCAATTTTAAGGGATTTGTCTACTTGCCCCAAACCCTCTGTCATTATACTCCTCATAGCATTAGTCACACAGTGCTGTTGTTTGCTGGTTGACCTCTTTGAAAACAGGTCTGAGTCTTATTTACTACTGCATCTTATTGCTTAGTATAGTGCCTCTGTAGACTAGGAATCTGATAAATATTTAATGAAAGAACAAATGGATAAATGATGATCCCTAACATTTTAGTTCCAAGATGTATGTAACACAGCAAAATTATTTTAATTGGGGAGTTTAGTCTGGTAACATTCAAAGTTATTACTGTAAAGGCAGTTCTTGAATCTACCATATTATCCTTTGGTTTTCATTTGTCAGATCTATATATATTTTTCCCCTTTCTCCTTTTATCTTATAAGTTAATCTTACTAATACTCTTCAATTCTGTGCCTTCCTCCTTACCTCTCTCTCCTCTTTTTTTTTTTCTTTCTTCCAGTTGACAGAACTCCGTTTAATATTTCTTGCAGGGCATATCTCTTGTTAACAAATTCTCTCAGCATTTGCTTGTTGGTGACAATTTTAATCTCTCCCTTATGTTTTTTTTTTGGGGTGCATGGCCTGGGAGCTGAACCTGGGTCTCCCACATGTAAGGCAAGCTTCTGAACCACTTGTGCACCTTCTCCTTTATTTTTTATTTATTTTTTGGGGGTACATGGTCTGGGAATCAAACCTTCTCCTTTACTTTTGAAGGATAGCTTTGCTGGATAAATGAATTTTTTGGCTGGAAGTTTTTCTCTTTCAGAATCTTAAATATATTCCTCAGTTTTGAAGGACAATTTGGCTGGGTACAGAATTCTTGTACTGTTTCAGGATCTTAAATATTTCATACCTCTACTTCTAGTCTTTATGGTGCCTGTTGAGCAGTCCAAACTTAGTGTTAAGTGGCTTCCCTTGTATGTGGTGACTTGCTTTTCTTTAGCTGCTTTCAGGACTTTCTGCTTCTCTTCAGCACTTGACACTCTGATTAGTATGTGTCTTGGAGTGGGTCTATTTGGATTTATTCTATTTGGAGTTCATTGGGCTTCTTTGATCTGCATATTTATGTCTTTTATAAGGGTTGGGAAATTATCCCCCATTATTTCCTCAAATAATTTTTCTAACCCTCTCCTCTCCTTCTTAGACACCAGTGATTCTTATATTTGTGCGCCTCATGTTGTCCATCATTTCCATTGGACAATTTTCCATCTATTTCACCATTTGTTCTTTTGTGCATTCAAATTCAGTTGTCCTGTCCTCTAGTTCGTTTATTTTTTCTTCTGCCTCTTCAAATATGCTGTTGTGTGTCTCTAGTATATTTTAAATTTGATCTACAGTTTCTTTCATTTCCATAAGATCTGCTATTTTTTAATTTATTCTTTCAAATTCTTCTTTATGCTATTCTAGTGTATTCTTTGTATCCTTGATGTCTTTAGCCAACCCATTGAACTTATTTAGGATGATTTGTATGAACATCTTTGATTAGTTCCAAATTCTGTGTCTTCTCTGGTGTTTTGACTGAGCCAAGTCTTCTCGCATCTTCATATGCTTTTTGATTTTTTTGCTGACTTAGAGGCATTTGCTTGTCTTGATAAGGTTATTTTGAAAGTTGATTTCCCTCTCTTGCTAAGATTTTGTAGTTGCCTGGGTTTGTGTTGAATGTCTCCTTTTGTGCTTGGTTGGTCAGTAATTCCCTATCCAATCAAGGCCTGGACCTCATGCAGGAGATGCAACTCTACTTGTAGATCTGTTGAAAGCTCGGCAGAAAGGCAGTTTCCCAGAGTGTTCTTTCCCTGTCTCCCCAGCAGATGGTGCTCCTGGGCTACCTCTTCCCCTCTAGTCTTCCTCTCCTCAACTGTGGCAACTGGCTGGGCAGGATCCAGACAAGGTGAAAATCCAGTTAAGGCTGCAGGTCTTGGTGTGTGCCAAAGGCCACCAACCCAGGGGTTGGCAGGTGGGCACTGCACATCTCAGCAGAGAAAACTACCTGTGGGCATGATAGGTCTGGTTGTCCCCAAGCTCCTGTGTGGAATGACCATGGCTCTGGGACTGAGGATTTCAACTCCCCCTGCTCACAGCCAGTATGGGAGTGCTTGGTGGTCTGGCATGGCTTGTTCCGTCATCCCCACCTCTCCTACCATTAGTGTTTTGGTGTTCTGTGGAGAAAGGATAAGGTAGTAGGACCCAGAGAGTCTCTTCAGCTGTACAGTTGTCAGCTCAGCTTTGCTCTTTGTCTCCCCCTTCTCCCGAGTGGAGGGCGTCCTGGTCTCTACTGAAACTAGGTACCCACAGTGGCCTGCCTCAGGGTTAGGGGTAAGCACTATGCACTGGCAGCAAGGTCTCTGTGTGTAGGTAAATCAGGTACTCCAGCTTCTGAGTTCCCCATGGAAGCTTCTGGCTGTGGAGCGAAAAGGAAAGCTCTCCCAAGCTGGCTGCGGAAGTAGGCAGGAATGCGGGAGCACACCTGTCCTTCGGCACCTGCTACAGCCTGCATGTTGCAGCCTGCCCCAAGTGCAGTCATGACTGAGTCAACTCACCCCATCCTCTCAATTGTAATTTTTCCATTTTTTCATTCAGGTCCTCCCTATATAATGTAGAAGTCCCTCTCTGGTCATTTGTATCCTGGAACTGTTGTCCCGGTTATTTTTCTGTCACTTTGCTAGTTGTTCCATGGTGTAAGGGTGAACTCAGCCTATCCTATTCTGTCACCTTCCCACAGCAAAGGTCTTTAGATCTAATCACAGCCTCTTGTTTGGAGTGAATCAATGACTCCTATGGGCAATAGGTCTGGTCTCATCAATGAATTAGTGAGTACAGAGCAGGGTGTGAAATCATGTTCTGGCCGTATTTTGAAAGATGGTTTCTGTTATATCACTACTTGGATGGGTTTATTAAATTATAGAGATAATTTTTATAGTTATTTCATAATAGCTCTTATAGTCATTTCATGAGTAGATGATACACAATTAGGTTACTTTTTTCCTAGAAGCCATCTGTCCTACCTGTCAAGGTTATAATTAACTTGCAGAGTGTTGCTAGAAATTTTCCAGAGAAGAACAGACTCTGTTTGGTTTTGAAATCTTTAACTGAGGTGAATAAAAATCTACATTTGTTTATTAGCTTTGATGTGAACATCTGCTCACTGTTGACACCCTCATTAAAATAAATAATAGACTCCCACTAAACCACAGTGGATTCTAGAGGATTTTAAAGAAAGTAACATAGCATGTCTCTAAGTTGCTTTCATTATTCTTGGGAAAGTACAGTGCTTCATATATTATTTAATGTAAGGTTTATTGAAATGTATTTATCATTTGATAAATTAAGACATTTGTATTCTCGAATTGATATGGAAAAAGAAAAAGGTGGATAGAAGCATGAATTATACTGTTAGGTTCAATTTTTTAGGTACTATTTTATAAAGTTTTTTTTTTTTTTCTCAGATTTTTTTTATTAATTAAAAAAATTAACTAACACAACATTAGAAATCAATCCATTCTACATATGCAATCAGTAATTCTTAATATCATCACATAGGTGTATGGTCATCATTTCTCAGTACATATGCATCGATTTAGAGAAAGAAATAGCACGACAACAGAAAAAGAAATAAAGTGATAACACAGAGAAAACACAAATAAAAATAAAAAGTACAAAAATATATAAGAGAAAGAAAAAAAACAAAAAAAAACTATAGATCAGATGCAGCTTCATTCAGCATTCCAACATAATTACATTACAATTAGGCAGTATTGTGCTGACCATTTTTTTTTAGACATCATACCATTCTACATATGCAATCAGTAATTCTTAACATCATCACATAGATGCATGATCATCGTTTCTTAGTACATTTGCATCGGTTTAGAAGAACTAGCAGTATAACAGAAAAAAATATAGAATGTTAATATAGAGAAAAAAATAAATAAAAGTAATAATAATAAGAACAAAACAAACAAAACAAAACAAAACAAGAACCTATAGCTCGGATGCAGCTTCGTTCAGTATTTTAACATGATTACTTTACAATTAGGTATTATTGTGCTGTCCATTTTTGAGTTTTTGTATCTAGTCCTATTGCACAGTCTGTATTCCATCATCTCCAATTACCCATTATCTTACCCTGTTTCTAACTCCTGCTGAACTCTGTTACCAATGACATATTCCAAGTTTATTCTCGAGTGTCGATTCACATCATTGGGACCATACAGTATTTGTCTTTTAGTTTTTGGCTAGACTCACTCAGCATAATGTTCTCTAGGTCCATCCATGTTATTACATGCTTCATAAGTTTATCCTGCCTTAAAGCTGCATAATATTCCATCGTATGTATATACCACAGTTTGTTTAGCCACTCGTCTGTTGATGGACATTTTGGCTGTTTCCATCTCTTTGCAATTGTAAATAACGCTGCTATAAACATTGGTGTGCAAATGTCTGTTTGAGTTTTTGCCTTTAATTCCTTTGAGTAGATTCCCAGCAATGGTATTGCTGGGTCGTATGGCAATTCTATATTCAGCTTTTTGAGGAACCGCCAAACTGCTTTCCACAGTGGTTGCACCATTTGACATTCCCACCAACAGTGGATAAGTGTGCCTCTTTCACCGCATCCTCCCCAGCACTTGTCATTTTCTGTTTTGTTGATAATGGCCATTCTGGTGGGTGTGAGATGATATCTCATTGTGGTTTTGATTTGCATTTCTCTAATGGCCAGGGACATTGAGCATCTCTTCATGTGTCTTTTGGCCATTTGTATTTCCTCCTCTGAGAGGTGTCTATTCAAGTCTTTTTCCCATTTTGTAATTGGGTTGGCTATCTTTTTGTTGTTGAGTTGAATAATCTCATTATAAATTCTGGATACTAGACCTTTATCTGATATGTCGTTTCCAAATATTGATTCCCATTGTGTAGGCTGTCTTTCTACTTTCTTGATGAAGTGCTTTGATGCACAGAAGTGTTTAATTTTGAGGAGTTCCCATTTATTTATTTCCTTCTTCAGTGCTCTTGCTTTAGGTGTAAGGTCCATAAAACCGCCTCCAATTGTAAGATTCATAAGATATCTCCCTACATTTTCCTCTAACTGTTCTATGGTCTTAGACGTAATGTTTAGATCTTTGATCCATTTTGAGTTAACTTTTGTGTAGGGTGTGAGAGATGGGTCTTCTTTCATTCTTTTGCATATGGATATCCAGTTCTCTAGGCACCATTTATTGAAGAGACTGCTCTGTCCCAGGTGAGTTGGCTTGACTGCCTTATCAAAGATCAAATGTCCATAGATGAGAGGGTCTATATCTGAGCACTCTATTCGATTCCATTGGTCGATATATCTATCTTTATGCCAATACCATGCTGTTTTGACCACTGTGGCTTCATAATATGCCTTAAAGTCAGGCAGTGCAAGACCTCCAGCTTCTTTTTTTTTTCCTCAAGATGTTTTTAGCAATTCGGGGCACCCTGCCCTTCCAGATAAATTTGCTTATTGGTTTTTCTATTTCTGAAAAATACGTTGTTGGGATTTTGATTGGTATTGCATTGAATCTGTAAATCAATTTAGGTAGGATTGACATCTTAACTATATTTAGTCTTCCAATCCATGAACACGGTATGCCCTTCCATCTGTTTAGGTCTTCTGTGATTTCTTTTAGCAGTTTTTTGTAGTTTTCTTTATATAGGTTTTTTGTCTCTTTAGTTAAATTTATTCCTAGGTATTTTATTCTTTTAGTTGCAATTGTAAATGGGATTCGTTTCTTGATTTCCCCCTCCGCTTGTTCATTGCTAGTGTATAGAAATGCTACAGATTTTTGAATGTTGATCTTGTAACCTGCTACTTTGCTGTACTCATTTATTAGCTCTAGTAGTTTTGTTGTGGATTTTTCCGGGTTTTCGACATATAGTATCATATCGTCTGCAAACAGTGATAGTTTTACTTCTTCCTTTCCAATTTTGATGCCTTGTATTTCTTTTTCTTGTCTAATTGCTCTGGCTAGAACCTCCAACACAATGTTGAATAATAGTGGTGATAGTGGACATCCTTGTCTTGTTCCTGATCTTAGGGGGAACGTTTTCAATTTTTCCCCATTAAGGATGATATTAGCTGTGGGTTTTTCATATATTCCCTCTATCATTTTAAGGAAGTTCCCTTGTATTCCTATCCTTTGAAGTGTTTTCAACAGGAAAGGATGTTGAATCTTGTCAAATGCCTTCTCTGCATCAATTGAGATGATCATGTGATTTTTCTGCTTTGATTTGTTGATATGGTGTATTACATTAATTGATTTTCTTATGTTGAACCATCCTTGCATACCTGGGATGAATCCTACTTGGTCATGATGAATAATTCTTTTAATGTGTTGTTGGATACGATTTGCTAGAATTTTATTGAGGATTTTTGCATCTATATTCATTAGAGAGATCGGCCTGTAGTTTTCTTTTCTTGTAATATCTTTGCCTGGTTTTGGTATGAGGGTAATGTTGGCGTCATAGAATGAATTAGGTAGTTTTCCCTCCACTTCGATTTTTTTGAAGAGTTTGAGGAGAGGTGGTACTAATTCTTTCTGGAATGTTTGATAGAATTCACATGTGAAGCCGTCTGGCCCTGGACTTTTCTTTTTAGGAAGCTTTTGAATGACTGATTCAATTTCTTTACTTGTGATTGGTTTGTTGAGGTCATCTATGTCTTCTTGAGTCAAAGTTGGTTGTTCATGTCTTTCCAGGAACCCGTCCATTTCATCTAAATTGTTGTATTTATTAGTGTAAAGTTGTTCATAGTATCCTGTTATTACCTCCTTTATTTCTGTGAGGTCAGTAGTTATGTCTCCTCTTCCATTTCTGATCTTATTTATTTGCATCCTCTCTCTTCTTCTTTTTGTCAATCTTGCTAAGGGCCCATCAATCTTATTGATTTTCTCATAGAACCAACTTCTGGCCTTATTGATTTTCTCTATTGTTTTCATGTTTTCAATTTCATTTATTTGTGCTCTAATCTTTGTTATTTCTTTCCTTTTGCTTGCTTTGGGGTTAGCTTGCTGTTCTTTCTCCAGTTCTTCCAAATGGATAGTTAATTCCTGAATTTTTGCCTTTTCTTCTTTTCTGATATAGGCATTTAGAGCAATAAATTTCCCTCTTAGCACTGCCTTTGCTGCGTCCCATAAGTTTTGATATGTTGTGTTTTCATTTTCATTCACCTCGAGGTATTTGCTAATTTCTCTAGCAATTTCTTCTTTGACCCACTCGTTGTTTAGGAGTGTGTTGTTGAGCCTCCACGTATTTGTGAATTTTCTGGCACTCTGCCTATTATTGATTTCCAACATCATTCCTTTATGGTCCGAGAAAGTGTTGTGTAAGATTTCAATCTTTTTAAATTTGTTAAGACTTGCTTTGTGACCCAGCATATGGTCTATCTTTGAGAATGATCCATGAGCACTTGAGAAAAAGGTGTATCCTGCTGTTGTGGGATGTAATGTCCTATAAATGTCTATTAAGTCTAGTTCATTTATAGTAATATTCAGATTCTCTATTTCTTTGTTGATCCTCTGTCTAGATGTTCTGTCCATTGATGAGAGTGGTGAGTTGAAGTCTCCAACTATTATGGTATATGAGTCTATTTCCCTTTTCAGTGTTTGCAGTGTATTCCTCAGGTATTTTGGGGCATTCTGGTTCGGTGCGTAAATATTTATGATTGTTATGTCTTCTTGTTTAATTGTTCCTTTTATTAGTATATAGTGTTCTTCTTTGTCTCTTTTAACTGTTTTACATTTGAAGTCTAATTTGTTGGATATTAGTATAGCCACTCCTGCTCTTTTCTGGTTTTTATTTGCATGAAATATCTTTTCCCAACCTTTCACTTTCAACCTATGTTTATCTTTGGGTCTAAGATGTGTTTCCTGTAGACAGCATATAGAAGGATCCTGTTTTTTAATCCATTCTGCCAATCTATGTCTTTTGATTGGGGAATTCAGTCCATTGACATTTAGTGTTATTACTGTTTGGATAATATTTTCCTCTAACATTTTGCCTTTTGTATTATATATATCATATCTGATTTTCCTTCTGTCTACACTCTTTTCCATATCTCTCTCTTCTGTATTTTTGTATCTGACTCTAGTGCTCCCTTTAGTATTTCTTGCAGAGCTGGTCTCTTGGTCACAAATTCTTTCAGTGACTTTTTGTCTGAGAATGTTTTAATTTCTCCCTCATTTTTGAAGGATAATTTTGCTGGATATAGGAGTCTTGGTTGGCAGTTTTTCTCTTTTAGTAATTTAAATATATCATCCCACTGTCTTCTAGCTTCCATGGTTTCTGCTGAGAAATCTACACATAGTCTTATTGGGTTTCCCTTGTATGTAATGGATTGTTTTTCTCTTGCTGCTTTCAAGATCCTCTCTTTCTCTTTGACCTCTGACATTCTAACTAGTAAGTGTCTTGGAGAACGCCTATTTGGGTCTAATCTCTTTGGGGTGCGCTGCACTTCTTGGATCTGTAATTTTAGGTCTTTCATAAGAGTTGGGAAATTTTCAGTGATAATTTCTTCCATTAGTTTTTCTCCTCCTTTTCCCTTCTCTTCTCCTTCTGGGACACCCACAACACGTATATTTGTGCGGTTCATATTGTCCTTGAGTTCCCTGATACCCTGTTCAAATTTTTCCATTCTTTTCCCTATAGTTTCTGTTTGTTTTTGGAATTCAGACGTTCCATCCTCCAAATCACTAATTCTATCTTCTGTCTCTTTAAATCTATCATTGTAGCTATCCATTATTTTTTCTATGTTTGCTACTTTATCCTTCACTTCCATAAGTTCTGCGATTTGTTTTTTCAGTTTTTTTATTTCTTCTTTATGTTCAGCCCATGTCCTCTTCATGTCCTCCCTCAATTTATCGATTTCATTTTTGAAGAGGTTTTCCATTTCTGTTCATATATTCAGCATTAGTTGTCTCAGCTCTTGTGTCTCATTTGAGCTATTGGTTTGTTCCTTTGACTGAACCATGTTCTCAATCTTTTGAGCATGGACAGTTATCTTCTGCTGCTGGCGTCTGGGCATTTATTCAGATTTCTCTGGGTGTTGGACCCAGCAAGGTTGTAAGATTTTTCTGTGAAATCTCTGGGATCTGTTTTTCTTATCTTGCCCAGTACGTGGTGCACGTGGCACACGTTTGTCTCAAGTGTTTGGAATGGGTCTCCCCCAGTCACCGATCTCCGTGGCCTGGGGATTTCAGATCCAATTCTCTCCGTTGGTTCAGGGGCCGCGCGTGGTGGTGGCGTTAGCTGCCGCGGCTTGAGGGGACCCTGTGGCTGGTTGCGGGCTGCAGCGGGCCTGGGGGATTCCCCACCGGACCAGGAAGCCTCCTGTGGGGGGGGGCTACCGTGGCTTGGATAGCCCTCCTATCCGAGACTCGTATCCGCGGACTCGAAGCAGAGACTCGAAGCCGCCCGCAAAAGAGGGGTGCCGCCTGCCTCGGCTTCGGAAACTTGCTTCTCCAATACTCTCAGCAGGCCCGGAAAGGAGGGAGGGAGTAGCTCGGACTACCGCAGCTGCCGCTGATCGGGAAATCGCGCGCCGCTCGGGGGTCTCACCGCAGCCGAGTCTCGCAGTCAGTCTAGCCAGCCCAGACTTTGGATAGCCCTCTGATCTGAGATTCGTAGCTGCGGACTCGAAGCCGAGACTCGAAGCCGCCCGCAAAAGAAGGGCGCCGCCTGCCTCGGCTTGGGAAACTTGCTTCTCCGATACTCTCAGCTGGCCCGGGAAGGAGGGAGGGATTAGCTCGGACCGCCGCAGCTGCGGCTGCTCGGCATATCGCGCGCTGCTCGGGGGTCTCGCCGCAGCCAAGAGTCGCAGTCAGGCTTGCCAGCCCAGACTTTGGATAGCCCTCTGATCCGAGACTCGTAGCTGCGGACTCGAAGCCGAGACTCGAAGCCGCCCGCAAAAGTGTGGCGCCGGCCGCCTTGGCTGGGAAGCTTGTCTCTCCGAGTCTCTCAGCCAGCCCGGGAAGGAGGGAGAGATTAGCTCGGACCGCCGCAGCTGCGGCCGCTCGGGGGTCTCGCCGCAGCCAAGTCTCGCAGTCAGACTTGCCAGCCCAGACTTTGGATAGCCCTCTGATCCGAGACTAATAGTCGCGGACTCGAAGCCGAGACTCGAAGCCGCCCGCAAAAGTGTGGCGCCGGCCGCCTTGGCTGGGAAGCTTGTCTCTCCGCGTCTCTCAGCCAGCCTGGGAAGGAGGGAGGGATTAGCTCGGACTGCCGCAGCTGCGGCTGCTCGGGAAATCGCCCGCCACTCAGGGATCTCACTCACCGCAGCCGAGTTTCGCAGTCAGACTAACCAGCCCAGACTGGGTTACGCTGTGTGTCCATTCCCTGCTGTAGCCCCGGGAGCTGTTCTGTACTGTTTCTGTTCACCTATTAGTTGATTTGGAGTCGGAGGAACTAAGACGCATGTACCTTACTAAGACGCCATCTTGGATCCGGCCTAAGATGGCCTCAGATTTTGAGCCTTGTGAGAGTAGGAGCTTTGTTGTGTTCACCTCGGTCTCTCCAATGCCTGAGACTTGGGGCGCGAGGATTCGGCAACTAGTGCCTTGTCGGGTGTTGACAGACCGAGACGTTCCCCAGAACGGTCTTAAGCCACGCTCCTTCCTCAACTCCGCCGCGGGTCTTCTCTTGCTTAGCCGCCTTCCTTTATAAAGTTTTTGTGCTATGGCTGTTTTTGGAAAAAAATTATTCCGTGTTTTGTTAATGATACTATCCCAAGATATCTTTGGTTTGCTTTTAAAAATGTTGTCAAGCTGTTATTGTTTTGAGTAATCCCAAATGCTTCCAGACTCTCTTTAGGACAATAGCCTTTAGCATTCATGTTTCACAATTATTATAATCAGCTTGGTGCTTGGAAAGCTAAATCTGCTTCACATTTGAATCACAAAAGTATTTGTGTCTGAGAATATTTGAAATTATGTCTGGATTTTAAAACTCCCTGTACTGTCATGTGATATAATTCTGTTTTAAAATACTAAATTTTGGTATTTTAGTTATGTTTTTACTTAATCTTTAACGAGATGCAAGCAATGTTAGGTTTCGAGGACTCTTAGGAGTGAGTGAGTTTGATGCTGAAACATTGCTAACCAGGGTTTCCCTTAAAAGTTTCTTTTGGAAGGCTGGAGATTTGAAGTGTATTTGTTTTTCTTTTCTTAATTTGCAATGTGCTATATTTTACCACTGCTTTTGAATTGAGTTGATACAAATGAGGGGTTGTTTCTGTCTTCAATTAATGGATTCAGGAAATAGGATTTACTGTTACGATTTATAGTGTGCAAGGCAAAATTGACTTCCATGTTTGGCTCAGCATTTCACAGTAGAGATCGAAAGAACTCAGGAAATGTATTTTAAAAAGACTTTCTGGCAGTAAATTGGTTTAATAAAGATTACCTCTACCCCACCTGAAGAGACTTTCCCATCAGTAGGGGATAAAATTAATATATAGAATGCAAAGCAGCAGAGAATGAGTTTGGCTCAAGAATATAATTTTAGTACTATGGATTAAAAGAAATTACCCATTTAAAATCTTCCTATGTGAGCACTTTAATATATTAAACCAGTTTTTGACAGCATGAGCACATCCAGGTGCTAAATCACCCATCTAATGTAGGAATAGGCTGCAGTAGGCCGTCGAGCCTGGAATTTCAGCTAACATTTAAAATCCTTTAGAAGCTGTGAAACCTCTTGGGCCTACTGGTCATGGGCCAGTCCATATTTCTAGGAGTAAAAAGATTTTCACAAGCTTTTAAAAAGCCTTGGACAGGAAGCTGTTACTCCTAAATATGATCAGATTTTCTCTGTGGTCTCACAGATGGCCAGAGGCTGGATAAAGTGTGTGCTGTGAATGGTATTGTAGTTAAAAGTCTTCCCATTTTGAAGAATTAATTTCAGAGATCACTCTTTATTAAGGGCATTTATTTTTAGCTGTGTTTATTAAAATTTTTAGTAGAAGTGTGTTTTTAATATAATTCTTTTTGTTGTTCTTGTTGAATTGACAGTGTATGCTGCTATAAGTAATTTTCACTGTTATTTTGACAGTATCAAGTTTAAAATGTAAAAAACCCTGTTTATTATTTTTTCAGGTATACATATGGGAAGCCAGTGAAAGGAGATGTAACACTTACATTTTTACCTTTATCCTTTTGGGGAGTGAAGAAAAATATTACAAAAACTTTTAAGGTAACTTATGCAGATTTTTATATTTTATCATGGGGAAAACTACAAGTATATTTTTTCTAGAAATAAGATTTTGGTACTGAATGAGCAAAAAATTGACAAATATAAGAAAATCAAGAATTTTCCAGTATGAACAAGTGGGGATTTACCCATTTATAATGATTAAAATGGAACCAGAAGCCACGTATTGTTGTGACTTAGAGTTTTATTTATCTGGAAAATTTGAATTGCTAAAATGAAAAATAAAATTGAACTTTTTAACAAAACAGATAAATGGATCTGCACACTTCTCCTTTAATGATGAAGAGATGAAAAAAGTAATGGATTTTTCAGCTGACCTTTCTGAACACATCCATCTGTCTTCCCCTGGGCCAGTCGAAATTGTAGCCACAGTGACAGAATCACTTACAGGTTTGTAGTCTTTGAAGTGAGGGTAAAGCTTCACTCCGCATGGGGCTGCTCTGTCACCTTATTACAACCAGCATCTTTATTAGGGAATGTAATGATGTTCTTAAATGCTGAAATTGTCATGACTATTAATTAGCTTACCTTGCAGTATGTTTCCATAATGAGGGGAGACATCATCTATAAAAAGGCTGTACTTCAACCACATATGATAGCTATTTGACATTTTTTTTTACCATTTCTAATCTTTCTTTTGCCTGAAAACTACATGAAAAGGCCAACATTTTCAGCTGGCCAAACATCTTTTCTTTTATCACTTGACCCTTCTGATTTTTCTTTCCCCTATATAAAGAGCAAAAGACTGTTCTGTCAGTGGCTTTAATCTTCTGGTGCATATGTCACTGAGGGGAGTATGGCAGTAATGGTGCTTAGGAGGGATCAATAGAGGGATCAGTATTTAAAAGAATATAAAGGAATTGCCAAAATGTATACGGGAATAAGGTTTATGTGCCCCAACATGTTAATCTTTTTGGACAGTAGCTCAGATGGCGAGATTTGGTGGATAAAAGCTGTTGGTGAAGTATTACTTTTGGTTGCTAAATGGTACAATTTCCAAAACAGGTATATCAAGAAATGCAAGTTCCAATGTATTTTTCAAGCAACATGATTACATCATTGAATTTTTTGATTATGCTACTGTCTTGAAACCATCTCTCAACTTCACAGCCACTGTAAGTTGGTATATTTATTGCTGGTATATTGCTGTAAGTCTAGCTTAATGAAATAGAATGGGAAGTAGTATTTCAAAGTTTTTTTCTAAAAGTTTAAGCCAAAGAGTAAGATTACTCACCCCCTTTAGATATGGAAAGCATGTAGAACTATTTTCAGATGACCTTGTCTAATTTTCTGAAAATGTAATCTCCAACAGCAACAAAAATATTTTCCTGAAAATTTACTCAATAAGCAATTTAAGTTAGATTTGGAGTACTACACTGAAGTTTTTATTAATTAGTTGAAAGAATTAGATGTTTGTCAATTAAAAAATTTCAATTTGATTTCTTTTTAACGTTTATTAAGAGAGTACATGTTAGAAAGGTTAGCGTGGGCATGCCCAAGGGAGGAACATGCCCAGTTTGATTTTTATTATGAATAAGTTTAGCTCTAGCAGATTACTCAAAGATGAATAATTTTATCTCTAGCAAAACATTTAAATTTTAATGCTGTAGCATTAAAAAAATTACTGACAAATCTATCCATTTTTTGAAGAGGATGTTGGATTGCTACCTTTTTATTGAGTGAGTTTTGATGATGCGAAAGGCATGGTGTTGGGTGAGGCTACAGAACCAAGAAGGATCCAGTCCTTACCATTAAGATTTTACAGTTTTTGTGATGGTGACAGGAAAATATACACATAACTATTATTCAAGGTAGAATAAGATTAATGTCACAAATAAATTTCTGTGAAGATTTAAAGGGTGGACAAACTTTCCATAAAGGATTAGATAGTAAATACTTTTAGCTTTGCGACCGCATGTTCTCTGCTGCAACTACTCAAGTCTGCTACTGTAGTACAAAAGCAGACACCAACACTACGTAAACAAATGAGAGTGACTGTATTCCAATAGAACTTTATTTGCAAAAGGGTTAGATTTGGCTGCTTGCCTGCCATAATTTGCTGACCTCTGATTTAAAGAAAGGTAGGTCACTTTTTGTTGAATGGAGCAAGAAAAATTTTAGATAGTTCCTGATTTCAATGATTTTATAATTCAGACAGTTTGAAAAGTTAAGTAAAAAACCCACAAGGCTGCAAATGGGAATTTCCAAATGAGTAGAGTGAAAGAATGGGTGTTCAGAGGGGGAGGGTTGGCTTTGGGGTAAGGATGGGGCTTTTTAAGGGATGCTTTATGGAAGAGAAAGATTTAAGCTATCTGTTAAAAATTCAGTAGCATTTTAAATGTGTGACGATGGAAGGTGGGGAGCAAGATGAGTTGAGACAAAAGGCAAGAGTTATCTATGGTTGGCAAATTCAGGTTCAGGGTATACTCAGGGGCTGTGACTGAACCAGATACACTGAACTGAAGTGTATCTGTGAGTGATCAGAGATAAAACAGGAGGTGAAACTAAGGGAGGTGTTGAGGATCTTAAATGAACTTATGAACCAGGGAGGGGTATGATAAATGCAGTGTTGGAGGAAGATTGATCAGGGCTGTGTGAAGGCGAGTGGCAGCAGTCCAGGTGTGAGGCGTTCAGCAACCTTGAGGTGGAGGCTGTGGGAGTAGAGACAGAAGTCTGTGACTTGGTCGTTAGATTTGGAAGGTGGGACGAGGGAGGGAAAAATGGAGATGTTAAGTCTGGCAGAATAGTGGGGTTAACAAAAATAGGAAAGGCAGAAATGAGGCATTTGGTTTTACAAGTGCTAAGCAGAAATTCCTGCAGAGAACTGCAGGTGTTGCTCCTGAGTTCCAGAGCAAGTTGAGGGTGGGAATTTTGGATTTGGGATGCAGTCACAGAGATAGCAAGACACAGGAGTGCTGAGCCCTTTGAGGAAGAAGAAGAACAGAAGACTGATAATCTGGCCTTGCCAAATGTCCACATTAGGGAGAAGGAAGAGGAACCAGAGAGGACACTGAGAAGATGCAGAAAGAGGGTAGAAAGTGAAGGAGGTTGTTCTGGAGCCATAGAAAGCAAGGGAAGCCAGAATATCAAGAAGGGAGTAGTTGGTTGTGTAGGTGCCTCCTGGAGGCCAAGAGAATGCCAAAGAGACTGTTGAATCTGGAAGACAGAGTGTTACTAACAATTTCTGAGAGTTCAGTTTCATGGGAATGTACAGATAGAAACTGAATTCAGTTAAACTTAAATTCTGTGCTTTTCTTGTTAACTTTTTCGAATGCTGTGTTTTGACAACTAGGTAAAGATAGGCCGCTCTGATGGCAATCAACTGACTCTTGAAGAAAGAAGAAATAATGTAGTTGTAACAGTGATACAGAAAAACTATACCAACTACTGGAGAACAGGAAACAGTCAAAATCAGGAAATGGAACATATCCAGATCATAAATTATACTGTCCCGCAGAATGGAATCTTTAACATTGAATTCCCAATCCTGAATGATTCCACTGAGCTCCAACTGAAGGTACCATCTGTTTCTCATCATTATATTACTGCCCAACAACATTACAGTAGTAATCCGTGGTAGGCATTCAACCTCATGGAGGTCAGAGTGTAAAGGAAATGAACATTTTTCTCTTTAATTTAATGATGGTGGCTGAGGGTTAGACAGTTCCTTGTAAGTACATTTTGAAGAGCACAATAAAGTACAGCAATGTGAAGAAGTAATGGAGACGCTCCCCAACCACCTACCTAGGTTGATTTTCAATCATTTGAAGTTTTATACTGGTGGGAGCTGAACTGAAAGAGGGATACATTTTCTTACACTTACATACCTTTGCTGAGTTCTCTTTGCAAGAGTGTCTTATCTGAGAATTTCCAGCCATTCTGGCTGCCTTCCTTTTGGTTATTCGGTCCTGCACAGGTCAGGGTCCTGCCAGAGCAGGGTGCTTCAGAGGTGTGACTTCTGTTTTCACTCTGTCGGTGGATCATGGGGTGGTGTGATATCTTATTTGTAAATGAGCTGTGTGTTATGAAGTGAGGGAAAGGAGTCCTCCTTCATTCTTTCTTCTCACAGTGTTTCTGAAATAAGTTAGGCCTATGCATTTTTTGTTTAGGTTATGGTGGTAAAGACCCTCTTGTGTTTTAAAATTTTCAGTTTCTTTATGGCTAGTATAAGGTATAATTTGATGAAGATCCCTTGTCTGGTGAATGTGTTTTTTCTGAATGAAAAAAACTAAATTTGGTTTTCAACAATTGTGCAGTAGCTAGCATCTTTTCTCAAGGTGCATTTTAAAGATGCAAATTAATACTTCCCTTTTCTTCTATTAAAGGCCTATTTTCTTGACAGTGTAAGTAACATGGCAGTTCATGGTATGTTTGTGTCTCCTAGTAAGACATACATCAAGCTAAAGACAAAAAATGAAAATATAAAGGTAATGTTTACAACTCATTTGATAATTACAATCTAATTGGACTCTTGTCATTTATATGTGTATATTAATTAAGATGATTTTCCTAGGTGGGATCACCTTTTGAGTTGGTGGTTACTGGCAACAAGCAGTTGAAGGAGTTAAGCTATATGGTAATCTCTTACAGAATCTAAATTTATGATCTAGTATAGAATCATCTCAAATGGTATTTACATTATGTCAAGACTAAATTTACTAACTTTTAAAATTCAGTGTCACTCCTTTTTAGTCTGTCATTTTTATATTGCAACAAAATGTTTTTTCTCTTTTCTTTCTTCACCTGTATTTGTGTTTCCAATTTTAAATGGATAATTATATCTTACATTGCTTAAAAATTTAAATTTTTTACTAGATAAGCAACATACATTCATTGTAGAAAAATTATAAAATATAAGAGAAACAAAAAAGAAAATGAAAAGTTGCTGTATATAGCCTTGTTATTTTGCTAATCCATCTCTTCCCCTGGTGCCTGGTATGCCTGCCAATCAAAAACAAATTGCTGGCTGTGAAGCTACTGTTGCCCCAATTAATATGAACTTAATCTTATCCTTTTCTGTTTCCCAGTTTTTATAATTTGTGTTTGTCAGGAAGTTTTCTTGTATTAAAAAGACTTTTGAAACTGGCTTAAGTCAAAGATTTTTGTGTGGCTTAAGTTAATGATGAATATAGCTGCAGCTGAGGTTCTTACTGGCTTTAGCATAAAATTAAACTATCTACTATTTTTTTCAGGTAGTATCCAAAGGACAGTTGGTGGCTGTAGGCAAACAAAATTCAGCAACCTTTTCTTTAACACCGGAAAATTCATGGGCCCCAAAAGCCTGTATAATTGTGTATTATGTTGAAGATGATGGGGAAATTATCAATGATGTTCTAAAAATTCCAGTCCAGCTTGTTTTTAACAATGAGGTAAGATTTAAGGTAATGATGTTTAGAAGACTTCACGTTAGTGACTTTGTGACATTTAGAAAAGTATCATTAAATCAGATTGGGTAGAAATTTATATTATTCATTTTTAGAATTGTGGTTCAACCTCTCTGTCTAGTCACTACATATTTATTCCATATGTTATTTTTCATATATGGATTTATTTGGTACTGTGGGTCTTAATTGATTTTAAGACTTGAACCCAAATCCATGAAGCCATTTGAGGATTTCTCAAATGGTTGAGTCAATATTGCTTTGATATGGAGCTCCAGTGGCAATATAGAATTTACATGGTACTAATTTGGGGTGAAAATGAAATGAAATTTCAGGGGTGTGGGGAGGGAGGCCATCTGCGATTGCATCTATTCTATGAGCTTGGAAATTAACCAAGGACATATTTTCACCAAGCTTGCTTACCTTGTATGTGAAGATCTGGTCTCCAGATGTACCAGTAATTTTTTAGTCTAACATGCCTGACTTGTATAGGAGACCCCCAGGGGTCCCAACTCTGAAAAGAAGCCTGATTGCTTTTGACTTCAGATTTCTTTTTCCTTAATATATTAAAATTTTGAGAATTAGTAGTAGTCATCATGCATGGTTGACAACTGTTAATTCTACTTGTCAAAATATAATACAAATTTTATCTTTTGTGTTATGAAAATAAATTTTCTTTAAAGATACACTATATTTTGTTTGTGTCGAGCACAAGTTTTGACTTCCAATGATTCAATTAATTGCCTGACAAAGGTGAATTTTAAAGTAGGAGTCAGGCTTAAACTTGGAGGCACACACCTCTGAAAGTGAGAGCAAGTTCTAAAACTAATTACAGATACAGTGTAAAAGATCATTGGTTTTGAAGCAGCATGGTATGCAAACAGTATACTTCCAAGAAATTTCTTAGCTATAGGAGATAGGAAATTAGTTTGGTTATATTTGCAAAGATATATCTTTCTCTAATTTTTATATGATAACAATGATCACATGTACTCACAAAGAAACTAATATCTGGAAATAGAATATATTTAAACAAGAGAGAATTAGTGAATCTTTGTGGATGTTCTACAATGGTTGTGGACTAAATGAATGACATAGAGAAGGGACAAAAGATGTAGGTTTAGAAGTCATCCACAGAGAAATGCTAGCTGTGAAACCACAGAGTCTCGGAGGTACCGAATGTAGAGTGAGAAGTTCAAGGTCTGAGATAGTCTTGAATATGCACATCACCCCCCCACACCTCTCCCCAGGCCTTGCCCAGCCCCATGTAGGGTTTAGATGGACAAGATGATTGATGCTCTTTAAGAAGTACCAGTAAGATCATGCTGCAATGAATATAAAGATAGAGGCAGTTCAGGCCACGAGAGACACAGAGCCTGGGGCTCGATCAGTGTTCAGCATGATTTCCCCTTCCTCGGAAAGACTGTCAGCTCAGGTAGTTCTGAAGTCTCACTTGTACTCACTTCTAAGTTCAGGTCACCAGCATGTAGGCATCTGCAGTTCTTTCCTTTCCCCTTCCTCCTCTTGGACATTGGCCTTCCCTGGGTCTGCCAGACACGGCCGTCTTCTGCTTAGCATTGGCTGGGGATGGGGGTGGGGGTGAGGAATGGATAAAGGGAAGAAGAAATAAATATTTCTTTGTCTTTTTAAAGACAAAGAAATAGAGAAAGGAAGGATACTTCAGATTTATGCCACTGTGAGAAGTTCCGTGACTTGCAGATACTTTGGGAGTAAAGTTTTTTTTTTTTAATATCTTTCTTTAGAGAAGGTTTATGTTTGATTTTAGAACTATTCCTAAGTCAAGACAAATATGGACTCTGCTAGACTCTGTCATTAAATGATCTGCCTAAGATATGTAAATAATGCTTTGAAAAAGTAAAATAAATAAAATCCCGATTTTTCCCTTTCTTAGATAAAGCTATATTGGAGTAAAGCTAATGCTGAGCCCTCAGAGAAGGTCTCCCTTAGGATCTCTGTGACACAGCCTGAATCGAGAGTTGGCATTGTAGTTATTGACAAAAGTGTGAATCTGATGAATGCCTCAAACGATATTACAATGGAAAATGTGAGTTTAGCTTTTTCATTTAATTATAAAGATGCATCTTAAGAGAGAAAAAAGTAACTTTATCACATTGCTATAAATATCTAAAGGAAATTTCATGAATCCCTCTTCAAGTATAAGTCAATAATCAGTAAAGTTTCCAAATAAAAAAAGATCTGATTTTCAGTGGTTATTTTGAAAGAGGCTTACAAATTCAGTAAGCCTATTCACCCTATGCACTGAATAGGGTGAACTGCTTCGTCACAACAGTAGGGACACTCCCTTGTATGGAGTTTAATATGCTGGTAAGGTGAATTTTGCTGGGTAAAAGTCCTGAAACACACTTCTTATTTTAAAGGGTTTGGATCCGATATAGTTTCTATTGTGATGTTTTAAATATTCTTTAGACGCAAAATCCTTGCCACATGTTTCATACATAAATGGTCTTTCACTGTGTGAGACCTTTTATGAGAAATCAGCATGTGATTCTGAGTGAATCTTGCACTACATTCATCAGAGACAAAAGGTTTTTTCCCTGTATGAATTCTCATGTGGGTCTTGAGGGTGGAGGGCTGGGGAACCCGGTCTCCCACCTGGTACAGCCATAGGGCTTGTCCCCAGTATGCATGGGCTTGTGCAGCTGCAGCGCCATCTTGGAGCTCAGGCCCTTGCTGCTGCCTGCCTGCCTCGTGCACCTGTAGCACATACTGCTTTACATCCTTCTTCCTCTTGAACTTCTTCCTGAACAGCTCACATGGGAAGTGGCGGTCACTGCTGTGTACGTGGTGCTGGGGGCCTTTGAGGTTGCAGCAGTTGGCGAAGGTCTAGTCACAGTTGTCACCTTGGTGGTGATACTGTGGCCAGTGCTGGATGTGCCTCAGGAAGCTTTTCTCATACAGAAATTACATTCTTGTAGGTTGGGCACTGAAAGTTCTTCTTATCCACCCCTCATCCTCCTCCTTCTCCTCCCTTGCCTTTTGCAGTGTTTCGTCTAACTCAACACTGGCATTACCCTCCTCATTTTTAGGAGTCACATTTTTCATAACTGGCTCCACCTCTGTTCCCTCATTATCTGGGCTTTGGTCTTGGGGATGCTTCTGTTGCTCCACGTCATCCTTGGCACTCTTCTGTTCCTCTCGGAGTCGGCTTGAGTATTTCTTTTTGGGGATTTCCACAAACACCTTTCTTCGAGCCAGCCTTCCACTGGCTTGCCTGATTTTAGGGTAAAGAGGCTTAACTATATCCGTTTTCCTGTTGAGTCTTTTCTTGGTAGCATAGCTGACAGCATGCCATTGCTGATGCTCTCTATTGGGTAATCCGAAGGCCTCCAAAGGCCATTGGGATGGGACCTGTCCATGGCTGTTCTGGTCCTACAGTAGGGACAGCGATGGCCTGGGAGCCACTGCTTGCTTCTGCTGCCTGAGACTGAGAAATTCAGCAGCTCTAGAAGGACCAATTCTAACATCTCTTTCTTTAATGGAAAACAAAGTCTCTGATAAGTCCAAACATTTTAGTCTTTGGCCGTTTTTAACATTTATTGCACTTGAGTGATCTTCTGTACCTTTGCTGTGTAGACAAACTCAAGAACTGAAGCAAAGTCAACAACTTGCACTTCATTTAAGTAGAAGTTACTCTGGGTACCGTCCACAGTTTTCTCATTAAGGAATATTTCCTTGAAGAATTTGCTGGTGGCTGCCAGCACAGCTTTATGGGCCATAAATTCTTCCCGGACACTCTGATATTTCATGCTGACAGACACATCACACAGGTGACCAAGAAGGCAGAGCTGATGCATTTCATTCAAAAGGTTCAATGGTGAGGATTTGGATTCCAGCAAAAATTGCACTGTTTTCCATCTTTCTAGAAACAACACTGGCCTTCTGATTTCCCCAAACCTTTGCTCACAGCTGCAGCCTGAAAGTAATCTCTCAGGGTAAATAAATAAGTGGTTTCTGAGTCTGGTTTCCTATCTTGCTCCAGTACAGGGAGAGAATGCATTGGTCGTGGTGACAAGAATACTTCCAGTCTGGGTGACAGTTCTGTCCTTCATTGTAATTGGCTGGTATGCTTCTGCACTAACAGCAGTTCCCTCTGGCCAGGGCTTTTCCTGCTCTACCCGGTTTCAGTCCTTGTGTCAGAGCAAGGCCAGGGGCCTTCTCCCAGAGACCCGCCTCCAGAGGTCCTTCTGAAATCTCTTTTTAATGTGACTGCAATTTCCCAGTTTCTCAGGCTTAAAGCCTTACCACCCCGGGACACGCCGGCCCCGGTACACGCGGGCCGCAGATCACGCCCTCCAGGAGTAACCTGCGCCGCCCTCCGCGCGCTCCTCTCACCTCCCATTCCGACCCTTCCCAAAAAATACATAGCGAACAAAACTAAGAAGTTGGTTCACTCCTGCCACGGCTAAGTCCCACGCCTCGAGTTGACTTTGGCAGCCCCGGAAACTTGTCTCCTGCTTCTCAGGTGCCGGCGTTCACTGCTACCGCGTGGATTTGACCCGCCGGATCCGACCCGCTCCTCCAGGAAGGCTTCAAAGGAGGCCCGGCTCCTCCAGGCAGGCACCTTTCCTCCAGATAGACCCCGCTTCTACAGGAAGGGCCTACGCCTACTGGACGGCCTCTGGGGTGGTACCACCTGTCTGGCTCAGCACTTTCTAGATGCGGGGGCGCTGCTGCCGAGGAGCTGGGAGGTGGGACTCCGGGCGTCGTCCTGTCCCTGCGCTCACTGCGCGGCTCCCTGGACGCTGCCAGGGAACGGCAGCTCCTGCTGCAGCTTTTTGCCCATTTTTAAATCGGGTTGTTTGTCTTTTTGTTATGTCGAAGGAGTTCTTTATATGAGATTTGTCTTTTTTAAACTTATATTTTCTAGTAATTGCTTGTGTAGAGAAATACTAGTTTTTTTTAGATTGATATAGTGAGCAACCTTGTTGAATTCTATTAGTTCTAGTAGTTGATTGATTTCTATCTGTATTCACGTAACCTGTAGATGATAGTATCTCTTCTCTTCCATTTCAGTCCTTATACCTTGATTCTTTTCTCTTTATAGCACTTGCCGGGACCCTCAGAATTTTATTAAACAGTAGCCGTGATTGTGAACACTTGTTTTGTTCTCAGTCAAAAATGTTACCATTAAGTATTATGCTTTCTGATGATTTTTAGTACAGTTTCTCCTTCCTTTCTAATATAGTTCCTAATATTCAGACAATAGCACTTCTACTTCCATTCTCCATCTCTCTTACTTTTTCGTCCTTATGTTTTCTATCTTTTTCTTTTCTGTATATATCTCTGAGAGCACTCCTTAAGTGGCTTTTCTGAATCACTGGTCATCTGTCAGCTGATTCTATTCTGCTTTGATCCCTTAGATTGGATTCTTTATGCCAACTATTATATTTTAATATCTGTTATTTTCTTTGGTTCTTATTTTTTGTTCTTGTTTTTAATGGCTTTTTCCCTTATCTCCTTGTGTATATTTATTATGCTTGTTTTAAATTCTTAAGCTGAATAATTCTGCTTCACATGGTATATATATATTATCTAATTTGATACTTCTAAACTATATGATGTCTTTCTTTATAGTAGTTATATATATATATTTTTACATCTACTTGATTTGGCAGCTGCTTTGATGATATCTCTTGGGGAAAGCTGGACACCAGGCTCTATTCTGTCAGACCTGTGAGTTTAAAGAGAGTAGAGGCATTGAGCCTCAGGAATCAGAGAAATACTCTTGATCCTCCCTATCTGTTGCCCTTGTTCAGCGTTTCACTTCCAAACTCTTAAGGAAAGCAGCATGAGGAAGAGATAGTTGCGGATAGATATGATCCGCCAGTCCTGGGGGTTTAGAGGAATAGAGGAGGAAGAGAAAGTGCTTGAGGGCCATGCATCTGTCCACGTGTTTTCCTTACTTTCTCACATCAGAAGGGCATAGGTGCTGACCTGGTGTTACCTTGAGACAGCTGCACAGGCATTCTGGGCTGCTGTGGCTGCTGATTTTGGCAGCGAAATTGTAAGGAATGATTGTCCCAAGGCTACCCACTAGAGAGAAGCAAAAGCAGAACTGATAAACCTTTCCCTCCAACTTGTCATCTGATTGCTGCCTATAATGCTTTTTGCCCCAGGCTGAAGCCACCCACTTCCTTCCAACATAGTCTTAATTCTCCCAGGATTTTCTCATTCTATATATCCCGCTTGCTTTTGTTGTTTCTCCAGTTAGTTCTAGAGGGAGTCAGGAGCTTTCTTATTAAATTTATATGTGCTGCCAAGAGACTCTTGAACTCCTTGGAATAATTTAGGTGTGCTTCATCTTCCAGGAACAATTTTCAGACACTAGCCTTCCCCTCATTAGCCTGTGTTTGACAGCTTTGGCAGTGCCTTTTTATTGATTCAGTAAGGAAAGGAGGATTTCTTTATGAAATAGATACTTCTTCCTGAATATTTCCTTCCATTTGTGCTTGAGTAAGAACAGAAGTAGATCTTGTATGTATTTGTGTTTTATGAGCGTTTGAGTCATGGAACTAAAATCTTTTCTCTCTGTTTTGTCCAGCTCTGGCTGCATTGTCTATAGTTGGGCTAACTATATTTGCCAGCTTATTGAAAATATTATGAAATTTGTGCCTATTCTAGCTTCTTTTTTTTTTTTTTAACATGGATGTAGCAGTAGTTGTTGCTAGCATAGCTGTAACAGAGGTTGTAGGTGCTTAATTGTATAGTAAAATGTGTTTTCAACTTGACTTAAAATCTTACATGGTATTTAATCCTGACTTCATTTTAACTTATCTTGTTCATGCTAATGTAAATAAGGGAGAAGTATCAAAATAGTTAACTTAAAAAAGGCTGTAATACCTTAATGTATTAAAATATCTTTCAGTAAACAAATACTTAGTAGTAGCCAGATATAGTTAATGGATGCTATTTACTTTTATTTTTTTCATCACAATATTTTGTCCTCCCTCAGAGCTTTAAATTTTTTTGTGGGAATCAGATTGCTTCTTTCCCTTTTATTCTGTATCACAATATGAATATTTCCGTAGAGATATTTGTCTCCAAATATAAAATTGATAACCATTCAAGATTTTACACAATCATAGATTTGGAAGGAACCTTCCTATTAGATGGTTCAACCCTGTACCCAAAGATGAATTCTCCCTGTTAACAGGTGATGATCCAGTACCTGCTTCTTTCTAACATTCACATATTTACTGAGGTTCTTTGTGTGCCAGGATCTTTGGTGAGCTGGAAGGACAAAGAAATTCCTTCTTGTTTTAGGGCTTCTAGTCTGTGATTGAACATTTTCAGAGTTAGAGTCCCCCATTTTATGATGTATTTCATTCAGTTGATAGATAGCTTTGAGTGTTCGAGTGTCCTTCCTTTTGCTGTGTGGAAACCCATATCCTAGGACTGTTCTCTAGAACTGTGTGGTTTGCTTCTGGCTGCTCGTCCACCCAGCGGCGCTTCTCTCTTTTCTCTATTTTAAGCATCTCCAGTCCTTCAGCCACCCATCTAGACTTCTCCATCTTGATTCCCATTTTTCTGAATGTGTTCAGTTTAGCAAATTTTTAAAAAATGCTAAAAATTAAACATTAGGCTGTAGATGTGTTCTATTCTGGGCAGTTTTACCTAAACTATTTATATAAAACTTTGTTCTGTGCACATTGACTGTCAATGTTAGCAAAGATTGTGTTATATTTTGTAGGTCTGTCAACCCACAGAGAATATTTCTTTCCTTGGTCATTGTTGACAAAATGTTGCTTGAAGTATTTGGATACTTTTATCTCCAAGGAACCTTTTAATCCTGATTTCCATTTTCTCAAAAATCTGAGATCCTTTTCAGGCATCGTTACTTCTGTTTGAATAGTTTATTTTTAAATTTTTCTTTTCTGATTATCAAGCCCTAAATCAGAAAAGCTAATGGTAGTTTTCCATACTTTTTTCCTTTATATAGTTGAAATCTATATATGGCAACACACACACTTTTTATTCAACCCATCACAGGCATTTCCTCTATTTTAATGATTTTGTAAACATCATTAAAAATAAAAATATAACATTGTCTAAGAAGGGTAGAGCATTTATAGTACTATGCTAAGTACACTTTTTTGACAGCTTTATTGAGACAATTCACATAACATGCAGTTTACCTCTTCAAAGTGTACAATTAAGTGGTTTTAATATATTCACAAACTTGTGTATCTATCACTACAATAAATGTTCACCCATTTTCAAAAGAAACCTTGCACCCTTTAGCTATCACCATCTCATTTCCCATTTCTCCCCAGCTCCTGGATATCACCAGTCTATTTTTATCTCTATAGGTTTCCCTATTCTGGGCATTTCACATAAATGGATCATACAGTCAGTGGTCCTTAGTGACTGACTTTCTTCACTTAATATTTTCAAGGTTCATCTATTTTGTTGCACATATTAGTAATTTATTCTTTTTTATGGCTGAATAATATTCCATTTCAGCATCAGCTGATGAGCATTTGAATCGTTTCCCCTTTTTGACTATTCTTAATAATGCTGTTTTGAACATTTGTGTACAAGTTTTTGTGTGGACATATATTTTTAGTTCTCTTGAGTGTGTATCAATTATTGGGTCATATAATAACTATATTTATGTTTAGCCTTTTGAGGAACTGCTAAATTGTTTTCCAAAATGCACCATTTTACATTCCCACCAGCAATGTATAAGGGCTCCAATCTCTCCACATTTTTCCCAACACTTTATTATTACCTGTCTTTTTGTTTGTAGCTATTTGGGTGTCTGTGAAGTACATCTCATGTGACTTTGATTTGCGTTTTCCTGATGGATTCTGATGTTGAACATCTTCTCATGCTTATTGGCTAATTTATTTATCTTCTTGGAGAAATGTCTGTTGATAAGCACTTTCTATGTTTCATCTCATTTAATCTCTATAATTTTCTGAGTTAGCTATACATGTTATACACATTTTACAGGTGAGCAAACATAGGTTTGCATAATCTACAGCATATGGGTGTGCTGTAATTCATGAATGATTCTCCTAAATTATGACATTTCAGTTGTTTCCTCTTCCCTTACCTATCCATATTTTCTTATTTTAGGAATTGAATTACTGAGTTAAAGGTTACAATCATTTTAAGGCTCTGTATTTTTAATACCAAATTATTTTCTAGAAAGGTGATAACTACATTATACTTTTGCAGTAGTGTTCTAGTTTGCTAAGCTGCTGAAAGCAGATACCATAAAATTGGGTTGGCATTTGGTAATGGGAATTTATTAGCTTAAAAGCTTACAGTTCTGAGGCCCTGAAAATGTTCAAATCAAGGCATCAACAAGGTGATACCTTCTTCCTGATGACTGGCTGCCAGTGATCCTGGACTCTTCTGCTACATGGCAGATCACATGGCAGTGTCTACTGGTCCCTTTTCTTCTAGGTTTCTTTGCTTTCAGCTTTTTGCGTCCATAATTTTCTCTCTCTGTCTGAATTTAATTCTCTTATAAAGAACTCCAGTAAGAGGATTAAGACACACATGAATGAGGTGGTTCACATCTTAAGATCCTCCTCATGAAAAGATCCTATTTACAATGAGTCCATGCCTACAAGAATGGATTAACTATAAGGACATACTTTTCTGGAGTACAGATAGTTTCAAACTGTCATAAGGATTGTATGAAAATACCCATTTTACTCACTTTTGCTAGCAATGACTAATGTTTTTAAAGAAATAGCATTGCTAATGTGATATGTGCAGATATATCATTGTTGAGAAAACTGTATCTCTTTGATGTAGTTTGCGTTGCTTTGATTACCACTGAGGTTGAATATTTTTTCTACTTATTAGTATTTGCATTTCTTCTTTTGTGAATTGCCTGTTCATGTTTTCTTTTTCCTTTTTTTTTAGTTTAGTTTTAGTTTAGTTCATGTTTTCTTTTTCCTTTTTTTTTTTTTTTAGTTTTTTTTGACATTTTGCAGTACTTAACATTAATCTCTATCAAATTTAACCTGTGCCAAAAATGTGGGTCATTTTTAATGTTGACTTCTACATGTTAGTTTCATTGACCCAGAGACATTTAAGTTCCTCCTGGGCAAAACACAAGCCTACACTTCTTTGGAACTCTGGATTGCTAACAGAGTAATGATAAACTTAAATAAGAAATATAATTTGACCGATTAAATTGTGAGTAAGGGGTTTCATATATTTATTATTCTTAAATTTATGTCATTTTCAAATTTGATAAGCATATGTGCTATATTTTATCTAAGTTACATATAAAAATGTGGCTAGTAGAACCAGATTGATACAAATCCATTCATTATGAATATTTTACCTTATTTCTAGGTGGTCCATGAATTGGAGCTTTATAACACAGGATATTATTTAGGCATGTTCATGAATTCTTTTGCAGTATTTCAGGTATGTTTACTTTTCTGTGTAATTTGAAAAGATGCTATTGTCTTTTACTATTGCAAAAATTTTTGTAATAATCATTATGAAATGTTTACCTTTATTAAATGTATCGCTGAAGTTCAGAATGTTTTATTAGTATAATTTGAAATGGAAAGAGAGTCATTCTCTCAGTTTTGAGAGAAATAGAAAATTACACCATTAGAGAAATTAATGGAATTTTATAAACAAATGTTTTCTTTCCTTTCTTATGCTTTCTGAAGTGGCTCTGTATGTATGTATGTGTGTGTGTGTGAGAGAGAGAGATTGAATGTATGTGTATGGAAAAATGAGTAAGAGTGAGTCAGGAATGTGGGAAACTGCTAGACAATTTAGAGAACATTTAAATTTTATTTTAAAATAAAATTAAAAATATTCTTTCTAGGAATGTGGCCTCTGGGTATTGACAGATGCAAACCTTGTAAAGGATTATATTGATGGTGTTTGTAAGTAGACCCTGGCAATTGGATTATAAATGTATTTAAGTCTTTCATCTCAGATATTTAACATTACTCAATGGATATTTTCTGATTGAAGGATATTTAGATTTTCAGTTCACTTGTCCTGAAATGTTTAGAGTTTAATATGCTTAGTAGTACATCTGGGCCATGAAACTGGAATGTTCAACTGGCCTCCTGTCTAAATCTTTGAAATGAATGCTTTCCATTTGCTCGCTGTAATTTTTTGAGGTGGTTGTGTTTTTTGAACATGTCGAAAGCTCCCATGCTTTCAACTTGTATTGCACTCTGCTGTTATTTTGCAGGTAAATAAAAGGAACATATATTTTTTGCTAGCTTTTTGATGTTTATCTAGAAAATGGCCCAGATGATATAAAGTATGCTGGCGTTTGTGTGTGTATTTATTAATGTACACATATACAAATCTTGTCAATCCAGAGAAATTTAAGTTCTTCCTGGGCAGGGTGACGCTTGCACACACTAGGGTCCCTGAGCTGCTGAATAGAATTGGTTACCCTGTAATAGCAAGACGTGATTTTAGGAAGCAGTCATAAAATATTCTGACTAAAAGAAATGTAGAGATGAGGCTATTAATTCTAGAACTCATTTACTTTTCTTTCAGGTGAAATTATACTGATACCATACTGAAAATTTTCCATAACTGTCCGAGTTTCTTTTCCTGAATTTCCTATTTTTGACAGGTGTTCTAAGATGCTCCATGCTCAGCCCTGGGCTTTCTGACTTTGGGGGCTTGTTCTTACTGCCATGGAACATTTGAGCCTCTGTCCTGAAGCTAGAATTTGTTCCGGTTTGGAAATCTTCCATTTACCAGAAGATTCCTGTTTCCCTTCTTCATTCTACTATTTTAGCTTCTGAAGATGTTTGGTTTTGGGTATTTGAATTTTGACCTCCATCCCTTACTCTTTCCCCAGTTTTTATGTCCAGTTTGGTTTTATGGCTTCTGGCCTGTTGATGCCTGATTCTCTTCTGACCTAGCTCTTATGCTATAAACTGTATTTGGCTTGATGGAAATTTCTGTCCTGCTGTTTCTGTGATACCTTAACAATTTTATTATAGCTTTTCTCATCTGAGTTCTTTACTTAAACGCCTTCTTCTTCTGGTAACATGGAGTGACAAGAGGTGATGATTGCTGTCTCCTCTATTTAGCTGTACAGAGAAGTAGAAGGAGCAATTCCCTTTGATTTCTGTGTTTTGCCATCAGTCATTTCAGCCTGAGTTTTACTTTTCTTTTTACAAAGATTTAAGATTCTTTCTTTCCTTTTTTTCTCTGTCTTTAGAGATGTTGGGAATTTACTCAATTCATTTATTTACTGAGTACAAGAGTAGTCTTTAGCTTTTTCTTTTTTTTTTAACATGGCTTAAAGGGCTTCTTGATTCTTTTTTTAGACAAAGTTCACAGTGTTAACAATAAATATTCTAAAAGATAATCTTATAACCTTGAATATTTTATGAATTCATTATTATCTCTCTATATTAAAGACATATGGTCCTTTGTTTTCTTCATCTAGTTCTTTATCCTAGACAACCTTCTAAGCATTTATTTATTTTTGCTTGGGCAGGCACTGGGAATCGAGTCTGAGTTTCCGGCATGGCAGGCAAGAACTCTGCCACTGAGCCACCGTGGCCCACCCCCAAGCATTTCAATTGTTTAATCCTTTTGTCAGTCTCAGTTTTTACACATCTTTATTCATCTTTACTTATCAGATCCTGTCTCATGCCTACTTTAATCTCATTCCATTGCATCAATAGTTATTATATCCTTTACTTTTTCCAAGAATGTTTTTCTACCTATTATATAGTTTATATATAATAACATAAACTATTATTAATATATAATAGATATTATATCCTTTACTTTTTCTAAGAATTTTTTTTTTACCTCTGTTATAGTTAACAGAAAAAATCTGTTCCTCTCAGGAGCACATGTGTCCCTAGAACCCCCCTGAAATTGTCAACATTCATTTTTATGTCACTTTTCTGGTGCAGAAGCAGTAGATATGTAAGGTACAGTATTTTCTTAACTGCTTCCAAACCATTGTTCAACAACCTTCAGTCAAAAGCCCCTTATCATTTGAAGCTAAAAATTTTCAATTATGGCTCCTTCTATCAACATTTACTTCACTTGCTTTCCCTCTCTATTCATTGATGCCTCTTGCAAAAGATTCTGGGTCTTACTTCTGTTGTCATCCTGAGGCATTTGAATGTCCATGTAGTTGAACCATCACTATCCTATGGTTACTATTATGGCACCCAAGGCCATATTATCGCTGGAATACTATGCCACTTCTAACATTTCAAACGCCTATGCTTCTATTTTATGTACTTCTTCACTCCCATACATTTATTAAATGTCTTCTTTGGTTTGATTGATATTTTCTGACTTCTCCAGGGATTCATCTGTTTTATTGGTTCCTTCTGGCTCACTTCCCTGTCATACCTGGCCTGAACCACATGGTCGGTTACTCAATTTGGTAGAATTTCTTCTAAGTTTCTTGTCCATCTGCCATATCTTCCATATTAAACCTAGCTCTGGAACAATTCAACTTTCAATTCTTACTCTTCTGTTCCTCCATCTTAATGCTCTGTATATATGTCAAATTGGATATATCACAAACCAAGTTCATGGTCTTCTCTCCCTCCACAACCTTGCTGTTCCGTATCTCTGTTAATGAAGCCATTATCTGTTTTACCCACATATCCAAATCAGAAACCCAGAACACATCCTTAATTTTTCTCTTGCCTCTCAGAGATGAAATGGCAAAATGGTTAAGAATCGATACTCCTGGCTTTAAATTCTGCTTTTATGACCCTGGGCAAGTTAATCAGCATCTCTAAACCTCAAGTTTTTCCCTGCAGAATCCTGCTAATAATAATACCTGTCTCACATGATTGTTATAAGCGCATGAAGTGCTTAGCACATGTTTGGCACTTAGCCTGCAATTATTTCTTATTTTATCCCTCATATCCAGTTTATTGATTTATTACTTACCAGTTAACAATTATATTAATTACAGGCCTGTTGTGCACTAGGCGGTGGGGATTCCAGCCTGGTCTAGAGAGGCAGACAGCATGCAGTTAAAAAAGTGCTCAGGTTGGTGTTGGGGGAAGCCCTCATTCAGGCATTCTCTCTCTATCTCCCTTTCCCACTTTGTCTTGTTCCCTCTTCTCCTCTGCCCAGCTTCAGGCCCTTATCAGTGTATCCTTGATTATTGCAATAGCCTTGAACTAACTGTTTTTCCTACTCCAATTTCCCCGCAGCTCTAAATCATTGTTCACACTGATGCCAGAGTTATCGTCATAAAACATGGATCAGGTCATGTTTTTAATTTATTTAAAAACCTTCAGTGGATCACCATTAGTTAAGGAGTATAAGTCTAAGTCCTTCAGCATATTTGCCATCTTAAAATCTGGACCCAACCATTCTTTCTCTTCCCATTTCATTCACTCTTACTTAATACTCATTGCCATGTCCTGGACATGCCTTTTTACTTGGATTATTGTTTTGTTTCTGTATGGGATGCTCTTTATCTGGAGACTTGAAGGACTGTGCAATATGGAATGTCTATTTCACTTGTTTTCTCCTAGCCAGACTTTTAGTCATCATTCTAATTCTGTGTAAAATCAGTCATTCTCTGCAATGTACAATTTACATATGTCTGTTTTAACTCTTATCATGTGCATTACAGTTTTCTGTGTATATTCTTCCTCCACATGGACTGTGAGCTTGTCTTATTCATCTTTGTATCCTTGAACCTACTACAGTATTTTTTTTTAACACTTTATTTTGAAATTGTTTAGGGTTGTAGAAATGTTGAAAAAATAGTGTTGAATGAGCAGAAGTTTGTGTGGCTACATACCTATTTTAATACAAAAAACGCCAGTGGACTGGGAGATTATAGCATCTTATGGCTGGTATAGCCAATAGTAATTGGCATTAGGGAGAGAAAGAGGAAAGATTGAGGAGTGTGGCTTGCTTTAAAAGTGTGATTTTAATTTTTAACTTTATTGTTATTATTATTTTGCTTTTTTAAGCAGCTGAACTGTAAATAGTTTTTCAAATGTCGGCATTAGATAAGGACCATTTTGTCTAGTTTTGGCTCTGCTACTAACTTGTCACCTGCCCATGACTTCTCTGGGTTCCAGATTTTTCATTTGTAAAATTAGAGGGTTGCCCAAGACAAACTCTAAAGTCCTGGTCAGTTGAGAAGGGCTATGACTCTGTGAATTACATGTAACTTTTGTAGTAAAAATTTGTAATTCATTCCCTCCAGTTAATTTTTTCCCTAACATTTCTCAATGCTTATTTTTAGATGACAGTGCAGAGTTTGCTGAGAGGTTTGTAGAGGAAAATGAAGGATACATGGTAGATTTCCATGACTTGTCTTCGGTTAGCAATCCACGTGTCAGAAAACATTTTCCAGAGACTTGGATTTGGCTAGACACCAACATGGGGTAAAAATTTATGAAGTTCTTTACCCATTTATATTTTGTTTAGTTTGTTTTAAATAAGCTTTGACCTTTCTCTAATATTTAAAGTACAAACATTGTGTGATTAAGAACTAAGTAGACCAAGAGATTTTTGTTTTAGAATGTTGATCAGATTTTAATATAGTATTTAATAAAGGCACATGCAAATTGTGGAGTGAGAGAATTATCAAGGAGAAGATAGACTCTGGCCTTTTCATAATGAAGGGTGGTTTTTACTTACCTTGAATTTTTATGGTCCTGGATGGAGAAGAATCTCTGGTAGTACATTTGTTGCCTTGGAATGGGCAGCACTTATGATTACTTCCTACTCCCTTGTCTCAGTGCTGCTAACTGACTTCACTCCTCATAAAACATCCCCATGAGCTACAAGGCTGGCTGGTGGTGTGGGCTGTGGGAGGGATTCAACTTAGGTGACACACTGCACTTCTTGGCCTTGTGATTGAATAGGTGAATTGTGAAGTTTACACAGTACTTTATAGTCAGCCATTTAGGAAAACTTGAAGTAAGACACAATCAAGCCTCAAGAAATAAAAAGCATTGATAGGAGTATAGAGAAAAAAAACTGCTGCAAATTGAGATAAAAAAATTGGAGTTGTTTGAAATAGGTATTTACTCTTTTTCAAAAACTTATGCAAATATTGTTCATTCTAAAGAAATAAACATTGTAGAAAGATTATGTTGGGATACGGATCATTGTGTCTTATTGTGACCTAGTTGTTGAGAATATGGGATTTACTGTTTTATGCTTATATATTTTTCATGGTTTTAAATTTACATATGTGAGAGGTTTGGGAAATAAAAATTCTTCTCAAAAATGGTCTAGGTTATGTCAGCTTATTTTGAAATGTGTCAGAGCCAGTTCTAAGTTTTGTGATTTTTATGTTTATCTTAACTTCAGTTCCAGGATTTACCAAGATTTTGAAGTTACTGTACCTGATTCTATCACTTCTTGGGTGGCTACAGCTTTTGTGATCTCCGAGGACTTAGGTCTTGGACTAACAACTACTCCAGTAGAGGTAGCATTTTAAAGGGCTGCTTATAAATGTTGTTGCACCATAAATCTAAGGAAGTTTCAGTTCTTCAATGGAGTTTTAATAAATTATTATTTATTGGCTTTGCTCTTCTGTTTTTCATCTGTTTTATAGTTTAGAATGTGAGCTGTATTAAACTAGGTCCATATTAATATCTGAATAGAAAAGATTATTATTACCGTATAAAAATAAAAGATTATTATTAATAGTTGAATAGAAAAACTATTGATCCAATTACTTCCAAAGTCCAGAATAGAGAGAGAGAGTGCTTTCTGCGTGACCTTCTTCAAGGATGAGCAGAACTTCTTGAAATGTCCCCTAGCAGGCATTCCTCCCCATTTCTTTGTTCAAATTGTATCACATGTTGTTTCCTAAACCAGTCATTGGCAACAGGGATTTAATAACTGTAATTGGCCTTAGACCAGTGGTTCTCACCCCTGTCAGATGAACTTGAATGCCCCTCTCCCCCGCCTTTTTTAAACTTCTTATTTTGAAATACATTCAAACGTATAGGACAGTTACAAAAATAATGCAAACCCCATACTGAGAACTCCAGCATACCCATACAACCCCGGAGAGCCAGATCCACCAATTTTAACTTTTTGCCACATTTGCTGTGTCTTTCTGCCTGCCCTTTTTTCCTGCTTGTCCATCTTTCTGCCCTTCCTTTCTTCCTTTCTACCTACCTACATTCTGAACACTTGAGTATAGGTTGTATGTGTCATACTCCTCGAACACTTAACACCATGCACATTTCTGAAGAACAAAGATATTCTGGTCCTATAACCACTTTAAGTGCAGTTAATTCAAGCAATTTACCATTAACATAAAGCTTAAAGTCTGTGTACGGTCCACAATTTTCATATGCCCCAACGATTTCCCTTTGAGCCTTTTCTCCTCCCTTGCAAAAGTCTATTCAATATTTGTTTATTGCATTTAAATGTCGTTAAACCCTGAATAAGCATTCAGAATTATTTATTGCATTTAATCATCATTGTCTCTTTAGTTGCTCTTTCTTTTCCAAATTGTGGCAACATATGCGTAATATAAGCTATCTCATCTCAGCAAACACCAAATATACTATTCAGTGGGATTAATCACATTAATAGTATTGCAGAGCCCTCACCATGTTCCATTACTAAAACTTTCCCAGCTCCTCAAACAGAAATCCTACATCCTCTATGCATTAACTCCCCATTACCACTGCCTTCTGTGCCTAAAACAAACTGTACACCAAGTTCTGTCTCTGTGAGCTTGCTTATTCTCCGGTATTTTCTTTGTAGTTACCATGGCTGAAAACTCTCCTTTTGTAACATATTTTGGTTTGACCCTTTGCCATCCTAAAATAAAATTCCTGAGTAATATAACTTACCTTCTTACATAATTAAAAAAATAAATATGATGCCCTAAATAAGATACTAAGAAGAAATAAAAAGAAAGTGGTATATAATAAAATATTATGTATTTCATTGTATAAGTGACCAGGTACAGCAGCTCCACTAGAAGGCTTAGTAACACACTTAAGATTTTTTTTTAACTCCAGGTGTAGAATCAACCTGCATCTAATAGCTACAAATGCAGTTTGATATACATTTATTGTTTCAGCAATTAAGAAACCTTGTGGTGAATGGTGTGGCCTGTGGTGATGCTTAGTTCTGAAATGGAGAACAACTTTTGGTGAAGTTACAAACAAAACTAGCATGACCTTCTCTCACTTAATAACTTGAATTCATGAAAAAACAGTGTGTATTAAAGTTGTGCAAAAAATACTGTGGGTTTATATATGAGTTGAAATTAAGTTTTAGGCTCAAGTAATTATAAACGGGTGCTATATCCACATGAATGTCTGAAGGGGCATTTAAGAGTCATGAGAAACATGAGACAATTCTTCATTGTTTGGGACTGTCCCAAGCATTGCAGACCTTTACCCAGTGCCACCAGCAGCCTCCAATCATTGTGACAATCTAAAACACCTCCACGAATGTCCAAATGGGCCTGTAGAGGAAATTACTTACTGCTGGTGGTGAGAATCATTCACCTAACCTAATCAAGGTTTGACCTTTGAGGAGAAGGAAGGGCTCAGCCTCCCTTGCAAGACTTGACCAACAATATTGGAGTTGATTCACAAAGGAGGAAGTTTTTGGGCTGGCCACTTTTGAATTTCCTACACTTGAATCTGAATCAGGAGCTGTTTCATTTATTTAGTGGCTTCTAAAAGCGAAATGGCAGAGTTGATATAGCATAGTAGAAGGGACACTGGCTTTGTCATCACATGTGCTGGGATCCCGTTCTAGTTCTTCCATTTAGCAACAAAGTGATCTTGTACTAGTTACAGAGATCTCTGAGCTTGAATTTTCTTTTCTATAAATTAGAAACGTAACAGCTTCGTCATGGGGATGCAATGTTATTTGCTTTCTCTTGATAGACAAGTGGACATTTCTGGGTGAAGTTATAAGCTTCATGGGTTTTGGAAGGATTGCTTCTAATTGGGTAAGATGTGAAACATTTTAACCCGAATAAAAATGATACATATTCATTGTGTTTTTTTCAGCTTCGAGCCTTCCAACCATTTTTCATTTTTTTGAATCTTCCCTACTTTGTTATCAGAGGTGAAGAATTTGCTTTGGAAGTAACCATACTCAATTATTTGAAACTTGCTACTAAGGTAATATATTCAAGCTTTTGTTAATCATTTACATTTCTGGAGGAAACGTTACTGTGTAGGGATTGGTGTATGCAATGACTGGCCTTCTGGACATTGAGGCATTTTATACATTTCTGAGTGATTGAAAATAACACTTTGACAGCAATTTCTTCTGTTTATTATACTTAAAGGTGGTATTAACATTTCTAAGCATTCTCTACTTGCTTTTCAGCACAGGTTCTCTACTTTAGGCATGCTACTGCCTTGTGTCTCTGGGGCCCAGCTTTATCTTTCTTGTCTCCTTGCAGTTTTTCCTTCTCCTTCCGATATTGTCAGTTTCACGTTGTCGTTCCATTCCCACTGCAGTTGGCAATAATTATTCCCTTCAAGACCTGGCTCAAAACTAAGATGCTTTTCCTGAGGAATCTTATCCCCTTCTGTTATGTTTGTAGCCCCTAGGTTTATACAGTGTGTTATATTTTCAAGGATTTGTTGTTTGGGTCACAAGCCTTTTGTCTTCTTAGCTAGTTTTTATGTTGTATTCCTAACATAGTAGTGTTAACCAAATGATTACTTTTCCCCCTCAAGAATAAGTAATTAACTTACTTACTTAATTAAAGAGTAAGGATATTTAATTAACTTTATTACATGAAATGCTATAATCTTTTTAAGCACTTTATCTATAAAGTAGATGGTTTTCTTTTTTGCGATTTTTTTTATTAGAACAGTTGTATATTTACAGAGAAATCATGCAGAAAGTACAGAGTTCCCATATACTGCCCCTGATAGTTTTCCCTATTACTATACTTTGCATTAATGTGGTGATTTTGTTAAAATTGATGAAACAATATTATTATAATTGTACCATGAACTGTAATTGGTAGTTTACATTAGGGCTTACTGTTTGTTGTACATGTCTTAAGGTTTAAACATTTTTATTCTGGGATCATACATACAACCTAAAATTTTCCATTTTAATTATATTCAAATAAACAATTCAGTGGTGTTAATTACATTCACAATGTTGTGCTACCATCACCATCATCCATTACCAAAACTTTTCTATCACTCTAAACAAAAAAATTTGTACAAATTAAGCATTAATGCCCCATTCCCCACATAAATTAATTTGTTTTTTATTTTTTTATTTTGCTTTTTAATCTAGTCAACATGATATAATATAAGGAGTAGAGTCAAAAGCTCTAGGCTCAGTGTCACGCTCTACTACTTACTAGCAAATAATTTTCTAATCTGTGAGATGGGCATCTTAATTATTATATCTACAAAAATATTTTGAGAAGCAAATGAAAAAGTAAGTGGGAAAACAATTAACACAATACGATGTAAGGCCTAGAGAAATGCTGTTCTTGATGAGCTAGCATTTGGCATAATTTATAAAAGCTCACAACCAAAATCACTTCAGGACTAATGTCTGAGTCACATTTGGAATAATTTTAGCAGAGACTCTCAAAGAATGTGATAACATTTTGTTCTGTTATCTCAGAATTTTCTATTGAGACCAGTGTCCCAGTATGATACAGTTAAATCAGGCTGGTAGCAATATAAATATATGAAATAGCCTTTCTGTACTCATTCTTACCAGTCAATGGCTTAGGATAATGAGGGGATTTAATATTAGTGGGACGTCTAGAAATGAATCTGAAGAGTACCATTCCCAAGATTTATTGAGGTAGAAGGAGAAAGCATATAAAAGAAATGAACTTTTTCCTGATACCCTTTGATGTTCTCCTTGACTGAAATTTTGTCTCATTTTCTCTAGTCTTGGGCCTCAAAAATTTCACAGCACTTCAAGTGGTGATAAAACAACATTTAACAAAGAACATTTATTATACGAACCAAGTGATAATTTTTTTCTTTCCAGGTTAACATAAGCATTGGGAAAAGTAATGAATTTGATATTCTGATGTCTTCGAATGAAATAAATGCCACAGGGTATCAGCAGACCATACTGGTTCCCAGTGAGGATGGGGCAACAGTTCTTTTTCCTATAAAGCCAACACGTCTGGGAGAAATTTCTATCACAGTCACAGCTATTTCACCCGCTGCTTCTGATGCTGTCACACAGAAGATTTTAGTAAAGGTAAATGTTTAAAGTCTTAAGTAAAGGAAAATACATAATTGAAAAGAAATAAAAGGTGGTTTTTCTCTTGGTTAAATTTGTGGCAAGACCTAATAAGTCATCTCCTCCAGCCTTCTATAATGCATAATAGTTTGCTCACCTCTATGTAAAAATATCTTACATATATGTATTTTAGAAGTAATTGTCAGTTTTTCCTGTAAATTTAATCAGGGACTGTGACTATTAAATAAATGTTTATGGTCAATTACATTTGTAAACTGTAAGTTGGGATCCTATTAAATCATACTTATACGGTTCGCTGCAAATTGGTTAGTTGAGATCACATTAATGTTGTCCTTTTTTTCTTTTGACAGCCTGAAGGAATAGAAAAATCATATTCACAATCCATCTTCTTAGACTTGACTGACAACAAGAAACAAACTACCCTGAAAACTTTGAGCTTTTCATTTCCTCCTGATACAGTGAATGGTAGTGAAAGAGTTCACATCACTGCAATTGGTAAGAATAGAATATATAGCCATCTATTGGTTTAGTTGTATATGGCAGTATATATTTTCATCTGTTCATAGAAATGTTTTCTTATTTAGTCCCGATGAGAAGAGGTTTAAAAAGATTTTAGTTTATGCCACCTCCTGATTGTAATAGGGAACTATCAAAATATGCTTCCTAGATGAGTTCTTTTCAATCTTTAATGTCCATGTGAAAGACTTGGGGATCTTATTAAAAAGCAGATTCTGGCTCATTAGGTGTGGAGAAGGGCCTGGGATTCCACATATTTGACTAGCGCCCAGATGATGCTGATGCTTCTGGTTTGGGGACCACATTTTGAGTAGCAAATATACAGAGGTTATATTACCACTGCAGATCACATTTTGAGTAGATCTTTATGATAATGTGTTTGGATGGAGGGGTTATTTCTAAAAACAGAGATTTCAGATTCTGAGACTCTAGACCACTGGTAAATATCAGAATCTTCTGTGGAGCTTGGTAAAAAGAAATATCTGGCTCTACTATAAACCTACTAAATCAGAATCTCTTGGGGTATGACTAGGGTATGTCTATTTTGAACAAGTTCTATGTGTGATTCTTAACAACCTCCGAAGGTTAAAAAACTACTGCCAAAAGCAGTTCTCTGTGCAGAAACCAAATAAACTTTACAGTAGAAAGGGTGAATTGGTTACCCTTTCCTATCACCTTCCAGTAACCTAAAAGAACTTTTGAATTAGCTATTAAACATAGCTTCCATACAAACTATTTATCTAGTTGTGCTTTACAAATAACTAAAGGAAATGTTTAAACATCTGAATAACTTCTAGGCTTTCAAAGTATCAAGATCTAAGATACTCTTTAAGGGATTCTTTTATTAAAATGCCAAACAAATCCTACACAGAGAACTTCATTTGGACCCTTGGACATAATTCTTAAAAATAATTAAATAGGTTCTCAATTAAAGGGAATAAATTCTGCCTAAGGATGTTGGAAGATGCAGTACACTTGGGGATGCAATACACACACACACATGCATATGCACGTGTGTACATGCATACACCCGAAGAGAAGAAGGTTAGACTTTTAAATGTATACCACCACTCTAAAACATTGGAATGAGTCAGTCTGTGGTCACCAAAATACTCTGAGGTATAATTTTTAAGCTATATAAATAGGAATTATTTTTCAGGTTTTGTTTTTGCTTGACATCTAGTTTTTAAAAGTCTTATTTTGTAGCCTAAAATATCTGGCTATTACTTTGCTTCTTAGAAATTTTTGAGAGTCTAAATTTATGTTCACTTTGAATGCTAGAAATATAAACTGCATTGGTAATATAACTTCTGTTCATTCTCTATGTTAAAATCTAAAAAATAAGATATCTAAAGTCTAAGACATCATACACTAGCATGACTGCAGCCTATTTCTGTGAGAAATCATCTCTCTACTTTAGGATTCATTTTTTTTTTTAGGGTCATATTTTCATTAGGTATTTGGACATTGGGATGGTGTAAGCTTCCAAAATAAACTATATAGAAACATTTCTCCTCTGCACAGCTCAACCACAGTGGGCCCAGAATTAGAACTTAATCTCTATATTTTTGTATTTTTACTTATTTCTCTGAGTTATGAGGTTAGAATATGGATAGGGGAGTCTTTAAAGCATGTGTTTTGTTTAATTTTAGATTACCAACTTTGGGGAACATTCCTTATTCTTTTTGATCTTGAGACTCTTTGAAATACTTATACATGTTAGTTCTACTTTGTTGTTGCTAAATATAGCACATTAAAAAATCATTTCTCAAGTATTTATAGTGGATTAGTAAGAAATTGGAATAAAGTTCTGTTTATTGTGGAAAGTACTAATAATAAAACAATTATTCTATAATAATAAAACAACAAGATGATATTCTTTTAGTGCCATTTTAAACACGTTTGTGCAAGAGCTTTTTAAGGACTTAATTTTGTCTAGGGCATGCATTTCTTTAGCTGAACTAAAAGTCTCCTAGTTTATCAGATAATCTCCAAGCTTAGTGCCAGTGCCTTGTCATTTATTTGATCAGTCTGCCTAAAATTATCAAATGTTTCTATTCCGTTCCAAGCAGTGGAATAATCATATTTCTTCAGTGACAGATGCCTTCTGTACTCTGTCTTTGCAGCCATCAGTTATTGAGTATTTACTGAATAAATTGGATGTTTTTGCTTTCAGGAGATATTCTTGGTCCTTCTATCAATGGCTTAGCCTCATTAATTCAGATGCCTTACGGCTGTGGTGAACAGAACATGATAAATTTTGCTCCAAATATTTATATTTTGGATTATCTGACTAAAAAGAAACAACTGACAGATAATTTAAAAGAAAAGGCCCTTTCATTTATGAGGCAAGGTAAGCATTTTAGAAACATATTTTTATTTGTTAAAGTTAAAAAAATTTTTTTCCAGGTGGAATTCACTCTAGACCATACTTCAAAATAGACAGTTTTTTTGTTCTTGGTATGAGATGGTTGGGGTAGTTGGTATTGAAATGTACTAGAAATATAAGTAATGGATAGCTGTAACCATTCTCACTTCCAGCTAAGATGCTAATAATGACTTAAGGAGTTAGTTTCTGGAATGGATTATATTGTAATAAAGCTCCTGATACCTAAAACTCTTTAAACATCAAAATGTATTCATTATGTGTTTATAGAGTATCTCTTTTGTGCCAGGATCAGTTCTAGGGCTGAGGAAACAGAAGTCAGAGCCTTTCCTTTCAAGGGATTCATCGTTCAATAGGGAAGACAGTGCTGTGCACAAGCACATACAGTGTTGTGTGATTTGTGTAGTGGGAGTCATTTTGATACATTTAAAATGTCAAATAGATGTTAGGAGAGAAAGTTTTGTTATGGTGGGCCTGTGGGCCTCTCAGAAAATGCCATACTGATGATGACTCTACCCTGACTCCTAGAAGGATGGATACCGTTCACAGATGCTCATATACTTGGTGTCTGCAGCTTGCTAATAACAGCAGGTAGCATAAAATGAGCACTTACTATGTAGCAGGCTGTTACATCTAATAACTCGTTTAATATTCACAAGCAATATATATATATATATTTTTTGCATGGGCAGGCACCTGGAATTGAACCCGGGTCTCTGGCATGGCAGGCAGAAATTCTGCCACTGAGCCACCGTCGCACCACCTGCAATCAGTATTTTTATTGTTCCTGTTTTTATAGATGAGGACACTGAGGCAGAAATTTAACTGATTTTCCCAGGGTCACGTAGCAAGTATGTTGGTAGAATTAAAATTTGGCCTTGTTATTTCACTCCAGAGTCCATGCACTTAGCATCCACACTTATGTGAAAATTAAAAGCTGTGAGAATTTTTTAATGATAACAAAGCAAATTTGATTTCCTGAAGTACTTTTTTTTAAACTTTTTTATTAATTAAAAAAAATTAACAAACAAAACATTAAGATAACATTCCATTCTACATATACAATCAGTAATTCTTAATATCATCACATAGTTGCATATTCATCATCATGATCATTTCCCAGAACATTAGCATCAATTCAGAAAAAGAAATAAAAAGACAACAGAAAAATATAACAAACAGAAAAAAAAAAGTTTTACAGGCCATACCCCTTACTGATCCCTTTCATTGATCACTAGCATTTCAAACTAAATCTATTTTAACATTTGTTCCCCCTATTATTTATTTTTATTCCATATGTTCCTCTCATCTGTTGACAAGGTAGATAAAAGGAGCATCAGACACAAGGTTTTCACAATCACACAGTCACATTGTGAAAGCTATATCATTATACAATCATCATCAAGAAACATGGCTACTGGAACACAGCACTACATTTTCAGGCGGTTCCCTCCAGCCTCTCCATTACATCTTGGATAACAAGGTGATATCTACTTAATGCATAAGAATTACCTCCAGGATAACCTCTCGACTCTGTTTGAAATCTCTCAGCCATTGCCACTTTGTCTCATTTCACTCTTCCCCCTTTTGGTTGAGAAGGTTTTGTCAATCCCTTGATGCTGGGTCTCAGCTCATTCTAGAGTTTTTCTCAATCCCTTGATGCTGAATCTCAGCTCATTCTAGATTTCTGTCCCACGCTGCCAGGAAGATACACACCCCTGGTAGTCATGTCCCACTTAGACAGGGGGAGGGTGGTGAGTCTGCTTGCTGTGTTGGCTGGAGAGAGAGGCCACATCTGAGCAACAAAAGAGGTTCTCTTGAGGTGACTCTTAGGCTTAATTTTAAGTAGGCTTGACCTATCCCCTGTGGGGTTAAGTTTCATATGAACAAACCCCAAGACTGGGGGCTGAGCCTATAGCTTTGGTTGTCCACACTGCTTGTGAGAATATCAAGAATTCAACTTGGGGAAGTTGAGTTTTCCCCCGTTCTCACCATTCCCTGAAGGGGACTTTGCAAATACTTTCCACTCACTGATCAAATCACTCTGGGATTCATCAGGGCATCACCTGGACAAACTAACAAAATCTCATGTCCTATACAAAGTTCCATGTACTTAAGGTGTTCAATCAACTATCTACATAAGATATATTAGGAGATGCACTACTCAAAGTGTAGATTTGTACCAAATAAACATTTTTTGCTTTAGTCTCACACATTAGTTGAAATTTTAAAATATTAAGTACCATCTATTTTCAGCACACTGCAGTAATGACATTCTTTTGTTCTTCCTCATGCAAAAACATTTTTTAAATTTGTACATTTAGTCACTATCATTATACACTCTAGGCATTCCTAGATTACACCATCTCAGTCTTTATCGTCTATCTTTCTTTGTGATTTCATTTATGCCCCAGCCCTCCTCCCTCTATCATTCTCATATGCAGCTTCATTCAGTGTTTTAACATAATTGTATTATGGTTAGGTAATATTGTGCTGTCCATTTCTGAGTTTTTATATTCAGTCCTGTTGCATAATCTGTATCCCTTCAGCTCCAATTACCCAGTATCTTACCCTATTTCTATCTCCTGATGGCCTCTGTTACCAAGGAAATATTCCAAGTTTATTCGCTAACGTCAGCTCATATCAGTGAGACCATACAGTATTTGTCCTTTTGTTTCTGGCTAATCACACTCAGCATAATGTCCTTAAGGTCCATTCATGTTGTTACATACTTCATACCTTTATTCTGTCTTACAGCTGCATAATATTCCATCTTATGTAAATGTCACAGTTTGTTTAGCCAACTGTCTGTTGATGGACATTTTGGCTGTTTCCATCTCTTGGTAATCGTTAATAGTGCTGCTATAAACATTGGTGTGTAAATGTCCATTTTTGTCCTTGGCCTTGTGTCCTTTGAGTAGAGACAGCATATAGATGGGTCCTGTTTTTTTTTTTTTTGAGAGGGAGGAAAGGAAGGAAAGACAGAGAAGGAAGGAAGGATGGAAGGGAAACATTTTTAAACATTTTCTTGTTTTTTATTATATTTTGTTTGTTTGTTTGTTTTTTACATGGGCTGGGGCCGGGAATCGAACCGGGGTCCTCCGGCACGGCAGGCAAGCACTCTTGCCCGCTGAGCCACCGCGGCCCGCCCGGGGTCCTGTTTTTTAATCCATTCTGCCAGACTATGTCTTTTGACTGGAGAGTTTAGTCCATTAACATTCAGTGTTATTACTGCATGGGTAGTACTTTCTTCTACTATTTTGCCTCCTGGATTTTATATGTCATATCTAATTTTCCTCCTTTTTACCTTTACTCATAGACTTCCTTTCTACACTCTTCTCCACACCTCTCTCTTCTGTCTTCGTATCTGTCTCTAGTGTTTCCTTTAGTATTTCTTGCAGAGCCAGTCTCTTGGTCACAAATTCTCTCAGTGATTTTTTGTCTAAAAATGTTTTAATTTCTCCCTCATTTTTGAAGGACAATTTTGCTGGATATAGAATTCTTGGTTGGCAGTTTTTCTCTTTTAATAATTTAAATATATTATCCCACTGTCTTCTCGCCTCCATGGTTTCTGCTGAGAGATCTGCACATAGTCTTATTGGGCTTCCCTTGTATGTGATGGATTGCTTTTCTCTTGCTGCTTTCAAGATCCTCTCTTTCTCTTTGGCCTCTGGCATTCTGATTAGTAAATATCTTGGAGTATGTCTATTTGGATCTATTCTCTTTGGGGTATGCTGCACTTCTTGGATCTGTAATTTTAGGTCTTTCATAAGAGTTGGGAAATTTTCAGTGATAATTTCCTCCATTAGTTTTTCTTCTCCTTTTCCCTTCTCTTCTCCTTCTGGGACACCCACAACACGTATATTCATGCGCTTCATATTGTCTTTCAATTCCCTGAGTCCCTGCTCATATTTTTCCATTTTTTTTCCTATAGTTTCTGTTTCTTGTCGGATTTCAGATGTTCCATCCTCCAGTTCAGAAATCCTATGTTCTGTCTCTTGAAATCTACCATTGTAGGTTTCCATTGTTTTTTTCATCTCTTCTACTGTGTCTTTCATTCCCATAAGTTCTGTGATTTGTTTTTTCAGACTCTCAGTTTCTTCTTTTTGTTCTTTCCTTGCCTTCTTTATATCCTCCCTCAATTCACTGATTTGGTTTTTGAGGAGGTTTTCCATGTCTGTTTGTACATTCTGAATTAATTGTTTCACCTCCTGTATGTCATTTGAATTGTTGGTTTGTTCCTTTGACTGGGCCATATCTTCAATTTTCCTAGTGTGATTTGTTATTTTTTGCTGGTGTCTAGGCATTTAATTACCTTAGTTTATTCTGTAGATTGCTTACACTTCTTTTATCTAGGGTTTTCTTGCTGGATGAATTTGTTGTCCATCTGTTCTTTGACATTCCGTTCATCTTTATCTGGACCTTTAGCTTAAGTTTTGTTTAACAGAGGAGAATTTTTCAGCTCTTGTTTTCTTGTTTCTTGCCCTGCTTGTGTGGTGCCTTTCCCCCCACACTTAGGATGGTCTACTTAGGTATTTTAGACCCCAGCCAGATTTTCCCAGACCAAACTGGCCTCCTATCAGGAGGAAAGAGTCACCTGCATTGGTTTTCTCTGTGGGTGAGACCCAGCAGGTTGAAAGACTTTCCTGTGAAGTGTCTGGACTCTGTTTTTCTTATCCTGCCCAGTATGTGGCTCTTGTCTGACTGCAGGTCCCACCAGCATAAGGTGATGTGGTACCTTTAACTTTGGCAGACTCTCCCTGCTGGGGGCGTGGTGGAGACAGAGGAGAGGTTGTAGGCTGGTTTTAATGGCTTCAAATTACCAAGCCCTGGTGTCTGAATTCCTTGATGGAGGGATTCCACCTGGGTGGGGCTTCATCCCTCCCCTGGGGAAGGCACAAGCTCCAGATAAGCCCCCAAAAGTGCTCACTTCTGCTTATGCCTGGGGCAATTGCAGCCTGAAAAGTCCTGCTGCTGTATCCAGAGGCAGTCAAGCCTTTGTAGAAACACAGCCACAAAAACCTCTGTTTCCTTCTTTTTTTCCCCCCTTTTTCTGTCAGTCCTGTCCCCTTGGCGCTGGGGCAAAAATGAGCAACCTCCGCTTTGATCAGTTTCACCTAAGCTGGGGGCCTATTTTTAGTAGTCAGAATTTGTTAATTAGTTCCACAATTGGCGTTTGATTGTGCCAAGTCCCTGCTGCTGGTAAAGTCCTTTCCTTTCCCCTCTGGGAAGCGGCCTATGGGGGAGGGGCGCTGGCCACCGCAGCTTTGGGAACTCACAGTTCATGGGGGTGCTCGCAGCCGGTCCAGCTGGTCCAGGCTGGGGTACGCTGTGTGTCTGGTCACTGACGTGGCCCCAGGAGCTGTTCTGTACTGTTTCTGGTTATTTAGTAGTTGTTCTGAAGGCCAAACTAAAATGCGCACGTTGTTAAGCTGCCATCTTGACCCGGAAGTCCTGAAGTACTTTTTAAAAACAAATATTTTTACTGACAAATCTTTACACTTATACAGTCCATACGTGGTGTACAATCAGTGGCTTGTGATATCATCACATAGCTGTGTATTCATCACCATGAGCATTTTTAGAACATTTGTTTCACTCCAGAAAAAGAAATAAAAAGAAAAAAGAAAAAACTCATACATCCCACACTCCTTATCCCTCCCTCTCATCGACCACTATATTTCAGTCTACCCAGTTTATCTTACCTCTTATCCCCCCTATTATTTATTTATTTATTATCCATTTTTTTTTTACTCATCTGTCCATACCCTGGATAAAAGGAGCATCAGACACAAGATTTTCACAATCACACAGTCACATTATAAAAGTTATATCGTTATACAGTCGTCTTCAAGAATCAAGGCTACTGGAACACAGCTCAACAGTTTCAGGTAGTTCCCTCTAGCCACTCCAATACACCATAAGCTAAAAAAAGGGGCTATCTATGCAATGCATCATTATAACCTCCAGGATAACTTCTTGACTCTGTTTGAAATCTCCCAGCCACTGAAACTTTATTTTCATTTGTCTCATTTCTTTCTTCCCCCTTTTGTTCAAGTAGTCTTTCTCAATACCATGATGCCAGGTCTTGGCTCATCCAGGGAGTTTTTTCCATGTTGCTAGGGAGATTTACACCCCTGGTAGTTAGTCCTCTGTAGCGGGGAGGGCATTGAGTTCACCTGCCGAGGAGGCTTAGAGAGAGAGGCCACATCTGTGCAACAAAAGAGGGTCTCTGAGATGATGCTTAGACATAATTTTAAGAAGGTATAGCCTATCCTTTGCAGGAATAAATTTCATAGGGGCAAACCCCAAGATTGAGGGCTCAGCCTATTGATTTGATTGCCCCCATTACTTGTGAGAATATCAGAAATTCTCCAAATGGGGAAGTTTAATGTTTCCTCCTTTCTCCCCAGTCCCCCAAGGGGACTTTGCAAATACTTCTTTATTCATTGCCCAGTACTCTGGATTATATTAGGGCATCACACTAACCTGGACAAACCAGCAAGATCTCACACCCTTTTCAAGATTCCATTTACTTATGTTGTTCAACTAAACTGACCATAGAAGTTAAATTAAGAAATTTACTACCCAAAATTTACATTTTGCAGCAATTAATATCTCTCCCTATGGTCTCACACAGAAATTGAAGTTTTAAAAAAATGGACAATATCATCCTCTATCCTGTATTCTGATATACCTTAGTCCTGTCAAAATCAGTTTCATTCATATCTCTAGTCGAAGTCTGATCCTGTTTTCAACTTTTTAAACAATTCCTATATGCTGACTTTCATAGCTTCAGAGCTCTAACTCTGAGTCTCAGGTGTCACATAAATACTTGAAATTTCTGGTAACGATCAGGTTATGTACAAACAGCTCAGTATCTCAGAATTTAGAAATAAGTTACAGCTCCTGAATATATGTGACTGCTGTAAAAGCTTACAATCTGGGACCAACCTGATAACCCATGCTCTCAACTTCAGTTCACCAAGTTTTATATTGTAATTAGTCATGATAATATTTGTCTTTTTGTTTCTGATGTTTCATTCAACATACAATTCTTAAGGTTCAAAAATCTAGTAACTGATACTTTCCCTATAGAGTTATTCATTTAATGTTTGTGAGCTAGTCATATTTTAAATGTATAGTGTATAACTACAGTAGCTGCCTTTTCAAATTATAATGAAATGCTCGGTGGTATAGTGCATGGCATGCTAAAAATAAATGAGATTTTTCATATTAGCATAACAATTATATTTAATCACATGAGTAAAAAACATTTGGAGTCTCATAATTTAACTGGTGCCTTTTGAAAACAAGATTCAAATTTGTAGCCAAGATTCAGTGTGGGAGGGATTGTGGGAAAATGGTAGAGTAGGGAGTTCCAGGACTCAATCCTTCCACCAGAACAGTTATTAAATAGGCAGAAACCATCTGAGGCAACTATTTTGAAACTCTGGAAGTCAGAATATATTATACAGCATCCAGGGAAGAATGGAAGGAAGAGACTGATAAATTAAAGTAAAGAACAGTTTACTTGGCTCTTTCTGTACGGCCACTACTAATGCTTGTTCCCACTCTCCCAGCATGGTGTCATGGGTCCAGACCCTGGCTAGCTCACAAGTGGCAGAATGGGATGTAAAAATCCTCTTCCTCAAGATGAGGAATGGGTATCGCTGATCACTGATCATAGCTTTTGGTTAGTGACTTTGAATCTCTGGGGTTCTGGCTATGAGGGCAGCCATTGTTTCAACCCTCACTGCGCAAAGGATATGGTAGAGAAGACTTAATACTTTGCTTCCTCAGGGCTGTGGAGAATAGCTAGCTGAAGGGCTGCATTTTCTTGCAGGCTAAGAAAGCTCAGCTTGGGGAAACTGAGGAGGGAGCTCTTGGTGCAGTTCCTGATCCCTCTCCAGGGCACTTTGGAGTAGGTCTCTGTCCCCTTAGAGGGTCCCTGGCCCTGTGCCTGTTCTGGCTAGGGAAACTGCTCTCTGGTGCGCAAATCCTTCTAGAATTTTCCCTCCAGGCAAAAGCAGCATGAGACAAGGAAAGGAGTGTAAAAACTACAGCGGCAGGACAGTATGGGGCAAAGGGTAGCTGGCTGCAAACACCTCGGAGAGGGAGGTCTGTTTTCTGGGAAACAGAGGGGACAACTAAACTCCTGTAAATAGGGGGAATCTGAAACAACAAGCAAAAGCCCAGGATAAGACAGAAGCCCAGAAGAATAATGAAATCCTTGCATACTGCATTCGCCTTGAGCAGACCTTCCTGATAGGAGGGCTGAAACTCAAAAAGTTTTGTCATCAACTGGTGACAAAATCAAGAAAGAGACATCTCAGGAAATAAATCCCGAGTTAACATTTTTTTTTTTTTTGGCTTTTAATAAAATGGGATTTATTTTGTTGGTTCTTCAGAGGAAAGGCAGCTAACTTTCCACTGAGGTTCTTTCTTACGTGGAAAGCACAGGATGGTCTCTGCTGGTCTTCACTCCAGGCCCCTGGGTTCCAACAACTTTCCCCGGGGTGACTTTCTGCATCTCCAAAGGCCTGGGCTGAGCTGCAAGTGCCGAGATGAGGAATGCTGAGCTGCTAGCAGTGCTACGTTGCAATCTCTCATTTAAGCACCAGCCAATTAAGTCAAACATCACTCATTGCAGCAGACATGCCTCCTAGCTGACTGCAGATGTAATTGGCAACAGATGAGCTTCACATACGGTTGGCTTATGTCCGCAGCAACAAGACTAGGTATGCTCACCTGGCCAAGTTAACAACTGAATCTAACTAACACAGAGGCTATATTCTCTTGTGTGTTTGAGAAATGGCAATTGCATTGTCAGCTAATGTTCCCACCACACGAAAGTTTTCTATAGTTTCCCCATCTTTGCGGACATCAACATTCCAGAAGTGGCTGCAGTCCTCATGTCTTGTAAAGCCTTTCACTGCATGGGGAGCTCTCAAAGGGTCCAGAACAATCCCATTCTCTTTTACATCTCTTCTGTAGATCTTCATTTCTCCTTCCACAACCAACTCTTGATTGGCATCTCCACTTACATCCTGTAATGAGCAGGCCATGTGGTTCTGCACCACCTCTTCCTCTTGGGAGCACTGTCAGAGGTACTACCTGGAAGATGTGGAGAAAGCTTCAGACAACTCTAAGAGGCTGTAGAGAGGTAAAGCTTCTCCAGATGGCAAGGGTGCAGGCCAGGCACCTGGACCTTTCCACCCTGTGACTGCTGCTTCCTTTCAACTTGTCTGTCCAGAGCAGCTTCCACAGCATCAACTCATTGACATCAATCAGACCACTTGGGCTTTTCTCATAATCTGGTCCTCCAAAGGAGGAATTTTTTCTTAAGTTCTGTCATGGTATTTTGTATGCTTCTTCTCAATTTCCCACAGCTGGTTACAACTGTTTTTTTGCAGCATCCTTTTTTTTTTTTTTTTTTTTTAAATTTTTTTATTAATCAAAAAAGAAAAGAAATTAACACAACATTTAGAAATCATTCCATTCTACAAATGCACTCAGTAATTCTTAGTATCATCACATAGATGTATGATCATCATTTCTTAGTACATTTGCATCGATTTAGGAAAAGAACTAGCAAAACAGCAGAAAAAGATATAGAATGTTAATATAGAGAAGAGAATTAAAATAATAATACTAATAATATATATATATATAAAGGAAAAAGAAAAAAAACAAAAACAAAAGATACAAACACACACACAAACAAACAAAAAACCATATTTCAGGTGCAGCTTCATTCAGTGTTCCAACCTAGTTACATTACACTTAGGTATTATTGTGCTGTCCATTTTTGAGTTTTTGTATCTAGTCCTGTTGCACAGTCTGTATCCCTTCAGCTCCAATTACCCATTATCTTACCCTGTTTCTAACTCCTGCTGGTCTCTGTTACCAATGATATATTCCAAGCTGATTCTCGAATGTCGGTTCACATCAGTGGGACCTTACAGTATTTGTCCTTTAGTTTTGGGCTAGACTCACTCAGCATAATGTTCTCTAGGTCCATCCATGTTATTACATGCTTCATAAGTTTAGTCTGTCTTAAAGCTGCATAATATTCCATCGTAGGTATACGCCACAGTTTGTTTAGCCACTCGTCTGTTGATGGACATTTTGGCTGTTTCCATCTCTTTGCAATTGTAGATAATGCTGCTATAAACACTGGTGTGCAAAAGTCCGTCCGTGTCTTTGCCCTTAAGTCCCTTGAGTAGATACCTAGCAGTGGTATTGCTGGGTCGTAATCCATTCTGCCATTCTATGTCTTTTGATTGGGAAATTCAGTCCATTAACTTTTAGTATTATTACTGTTTGGATAATATTTTCCTCTACCATTTTGGCTTTTGTATTATATATATCATATCTGATTTTCCTTCTTTCTACACTTTAGTCCATACCTCTCTCTTCTGTCTTTTCGTATCTGACTCTAGTGCTCCCTTTAGTATTTCTTGCAGAGCTGGTCTCTTGGTCACAAATTCTCTCAGTGACTTTTTGTCTATAAATGTTTTAATTTCTCCTTCATTTTTGAAGGACAATTTTGCTGGATATAGGAGTCTTGGTTGGCAGTTTTTCTCTTTTAGTAATTTAAGTATATCGTCCACTGTCTTCTAGCTTCCATGGTTTCTGCTGAGAAATCTACACATAGTCTTATTGGGTTTCCCTTGTATGTGACAGATTGTTTTTCTCTTGCTGCTTTCAAGATCCTCTCTTTCTCTTTGACCTCTGACATTCTAACTAGTAAGTGTCTTGGAGAATGCCTATTTGGGTCTATTCTCTTTGGGGTGCGCTGCACTTCTTGGATCTGCAAATTTAGGTCTTTCATAAGAGTTGGGAAATTTTCAGTGATAATTTCTTCCATTAGTTTTTCTCCTCCTTTTCCCTTCTCTTCTCCTTCTGGGACACCCACAACACGTATGTTTGTGCGCTTCATATTGTCATTCAGTTCCCTGATCCCCTGCTCAAGTTTTTCCATTCTTTTCCCTATAGTTTCTGTTTCTTTTTGGAATTCAGATGTTCCATCCTCCAGTTCACTAATTGTAGCTTCTGTCTCTTTAGATCTACCATTGTAGGTATCCATTGTTTTTTCCATTTTTTCTTCTTTGTCCTTCACTCCCGTAAGTTCTGTGATTTGTTTTTTCAGATTTTCTATTTCTTCTTTTGTTCAGCCCATGTCTTCTTCATGTCCTCCCTCAATTTATTGATTTGGTTTTTGAAGAGTTTTTCCATTTCTGTTCGTATATTCAGCATTAGTTGTCTCAGCTCCTGTATCTCATTTGAACTATTGGTTTGTTCCTTTGACTGGGCCATATCTTCAATTTTCCGAGCGTCATCCATTATTTTCTGCTGGTGTCTGGGCATTTGATCAGATTTCCCTGGGTGTGGGACCCAGCTGGTTGAAAGGTTTTTCTGTGAAATCTCTGGGCTCTGTTTTTCTTTTCCTGCTCAGTAGGTGGCGCTCGTGGCGCTCGTCTGTCTGCACGGCAGTCGGCCCGGGAAACCGCGCGTGGAGGCGGGGGTCGCTGGCCGCCGCGGCTTGGGAGAGTGCTGGTCCTAATTGCCCAGCTGGCCCGAAACCCCAAGCGTGACGGGAGGGCCCCGCTATCCAACGTTCCCAGTCAGACCGGGGAGCCACGTGCGTGGAGGGGACCCCAGTCGCCAGCCGCCCCGGCCGGGAAAACGCGCGCCCCTCGGGTATCTCACCGCAGCAGATTCTCCCTGCCCGTTCAGCTGTTCCAGAATGGGGTACGCTGTCTTTTTGGTCTCTGTCGTGACTCCGGGAGCTGTTTCGTATTGTTTCTGTTTCTTTAGTTGCTTTTCTGGAGGAGGAACTAAGACCCGTGCGTCTTACTAAGCCGCCATCTTCTCCGGAAGTCCCGAGTTAACATTTTAAACTATTAAAAAGTACAGTGTGCAAGAAAATAGTACAAGACAGAGAAGCAGGGAATGATAGCCCATTTATAGGAAGAAGATAAAAATCCAGAAAACACCAACAAAGAAGACCAGAAAGTGGATGTACTGAACAGAGACATTAAAATCATGATCTTAACAATGTCAAAAGGGTATGAAGGAAAATACAGAGAAAGAACTGAAGTATATCAGAAAAATAATGAATGAGCAATATGAGGCTCTTCATAAAGGGACGGAAATTTAAAGACTTTCCCTATTTATAGATGACATAATCCTATATATAGAAAATCCTGAAAAGTTCACAACAAAGCTCTTAGAGCTATTAAATGAATTTAGCAAAGTACTGACATATAAGATGAACACCCTCAAATCAACACTGTTTCTATACACAACCAGTGAATAATCAGAAGAAGAAATCAAGAAAAAAATTCCATTCATAATAGCAACTAAAAGCACCAAATATTGAGCAATAAATTTGTGTTAGGGTTCTCTAGAGAACAGGACCAACAGGAGATATCTGTAAATATGAGATTTATAAAAGTGTCTCATGCAACCATGGGGGCATACTGGTCCAAAATCTAATCTGTAGGGCAGACCACAAGCTGGCAGCTCCAATAAAGTTCTTCAGCAAACTCCTCAAAAAAGGATAGCTGGCTAAAATGGAAAGAGAGATTCTCTCTTTTGAATTCTCCTTGCCTTTGGATGATTAAATTAAATGTCACTCATTGTAGGAGACACTTCCCTTAGCCAACTGTAGATGTAATCAGCAGTGGATGCAACCAGTGTACTCATACTTTAAGTCCATGAAATGTCCTCACAGCAACAGATAGGCCAGTGCTTGCTTAACCAGACAGCTAGCTGGGCACCATCAGCTGGCCAAGTTGACAAATGAACCTGACCATCATAGTCGACCCCTTGTCAACTTGGCAGCTATACGCATACTTAATCTCTGAATAGGAAACTATAACAGATAGACCTTTTTTCTCACCTAACAATACTCAACTTTCTGTGTACAACCAGAAGCACACTGAATCTCTCCAGAATAGGGTACAAATCCGTGTGTAATATTCACTCTTAAACTTGATATCCTACAACTTAAATACTATAACATGAACAATTCAATTTATGTCCTATGATAGAGGGGATAAAATAGGGAGGGAAACAAAATATCTGCTGTAAGTATAAATACATGGATACTCATTATAAAGCAAGGAAGTAATATTTGTACCATTACAGTCCTTATTTCTGTAACTGGTCATGTGGTCAGAGTTCATATTTATCGCTACCTGCTTCCACTACTTATTCCATTTTCCCTTATTACCTTCAGCAAGCACCTGAGCTGGCCATGGTTCTTTGCCTGGTGGGATGACCCAAACCTTAATTTCTGAGCCATTGATAGTCCTTCCTGGATTGGATGTTGCAGTTTTCCATTGACTTTAATCACAGGGCATGGTATTACTAAGAGATGCCCTAGGGGAACTCCTATATTCCAGGAATACTTGTCTTTACCTCTACTGTGTAGCTGCAGTCCTATTTTCTCTTGATAGGGTTAATCAACCCAGCCAGTACAGTAATACTCTTCTTTGCCTGTTGATGCAGGCAACAGGTCGCAGTCCTAGTTTCCAGTTTAGTGGAATCATTGTTGTGTCTCCTGGTGGCAGCCCTCCTCTTTCTGCAACCAAAAGCTGTAGACCAGCAGAGCTCAAGGTTAAAGGGACAGGAAGAAATAATTTTCCTAGTGGAACACTAGGGGTAATAGTGAGAGGTACCGCTCCCATTTCTACCCCTTGATTCCTGGACCCATGAGTCCTGGTTGTGGGAAAAACAGCACCATAGGTTGGAACTAACTCAGAGCATGCGCAGCCTCCTGGAGAACATTGCCCCAGTCCTGCAAGGTGTTGCCACCTAGTTGGCACTGTAATTGGGTCTTCAAAAGGCCATTACCCCATTCTATCAATCCAGCTGTTTCAGGATGATGGGGAACATGGTAAGACTAGAGAAGTTCATGAGCATGTGCCCATTCTTGTACTTAATTTGCTGTGAAGTAGGTTCCTTGATCAAAAGCAATGATGTGTGGGATACCATGATGGTGGATAAGTTTATCCACAGATGGTACTTTTGGCAGAAGTATTGCATACAGAGAAGGAAAACCCATATCCAGAGTATGTATCTGTGCCAGTTAGACAAGTCACTGCCCCATCCGTGGTAGAAATGGTCCAATGGAATAGTGCCATATTGGGGGCTGATATGGCTCTCTGGTGCTGGCAGATTGAGCACTCAGCAATGGTGGTAGCCAGCTCGGTCTTAGTGAGTGGAAGTCCATGTTGCTGAGCCCATGCATAACCTCCATCCCTACCACCATGATCACTTTGTTCATAAGTCCATTGAGCAATGACAGGAGTTGCTGGGGAAAGAGGCTGACTGGTATCCACAGAACGGGTCATTTTATCCAACTTGGTTATTAAAACCTTCCTCTGCTGAAGTCACTCTCTGGTGAGCATTCACATGGGACATAAATATCTTCATGTTTTTTGCCCGCTCAGAAAGGTCTCTCCACATATCTCTTCCCCAGACCTCTTTGTCACCAGTTGTCCAAACACGCCCCTTCCAAGTCCCTGACCAATCAGCCAAACTGTTAACAATAGCTGACAAGTCAGTATGCAAATGCACCTCCTGCCAGTTCTCCTTCCAAGCAAAATGAACAACCAGGTGCACTGCTCAAAGTTCCGCCTACTGGGAGGATTTCTCGTCACCACTGTCCTTTAAGGACAACCCAGAAAGGGGTTATAGTTCTACAGCTGCCCACTTCCAGGTGGTCCCTGCATATTGTGCAGAACCATCTGTAAACCAGGCCTGAGTATTCTCTTCCTCAGTCAACTGACTGTAAGGAACTTCACAGGAGGCCATAGCTCTGGTCTGGGAAAGAGAAGGTAATATGGCAGGACTGGGGTCTATGGGCATTTGGGCCATGTCCTCATGTAACCTACTTGTGTCCTCAGGACATGCTCTGGCCCTGTCTTGTATATACCATTTCCATTTTGCGATGGAGTGCTTCTGTGCATGCCCAACTTTATGACTTGGTGGGTCGGACAACACCTGGCTCATGATAGGCAACTTGAATCTCACAGTAAATTGGTGGCCCATGGTTAAGGGTTCAATATCTACTAAAGCACAATAGCAGGCTAAAAGCCGTTTATCAAAAGAAAGTAGTTATTTGTAAAGGATGGTAAGGCCTTACTCCAAAATCCTGAGGGCCTGCGTTGTGGCTCTCATACATGGACCTGTCAGAGTCTCCAGACAGCATCTCTATTTGCCGCTGATATTTCCAGCACTATGGGATCTTCTGGATCATATTGCCAAAGTGACAGAGCACCTGTATAGTAGCCTGAACCTGTTGCAGAGACTCCTCTTGTTCTGGTCCCCACTCAAAACTAGCTGCTTTTCTGGTCAGTTGGTAAATGGGCTGTGGCACACCCAAATGGGGAATATGCTGTATCCCAAATCCAGAGACCAACTAGACGTTGGCCCCTTTTTGATCATAGAAGGGTCCCAATGCAACGCTTATCCTTCACCTAAGAAGAATATCTCGACATGCCCCACACCACTGCGTACCTAGAAATTTCACTGAGGTGAAAGTCCCCTGTATTTTTGTTGGATTTATCTCCCATCCTCTGATACACAAATGCCTTGCCAATAAGTTTAGAGTAGTTGCTACTTCTTGCTCACTTTGTCTAATCAACGTTATATCAATATAATAGACTAATGTGATGTCTTGTGAGAAGGAGAAATGATCAAGGTCACTGCAGACAAGATTATGACATAGGGGTGTAGAGTTGGTATACCACTGAGGAAGGACAGTGAAAATATATTGCTAGCTTTGCCAGTGAAAGTAAACTGGTAATCCTTACTGACAGCTATTGAGAAAAAAGATATGCTAGATTAATAGCTGCATACCAGGCACTATGTGTTGATTTTCTTAAGCAATGTTACCACATCTGGAACAGCAGCTTCAATTGGAGTCCACATCTGATAGGGGTTACAATAATTCACTGTCATCTTCCAAGTGCTATCTGTTTTCTGAACAGGCAAATAGGAGAGTTGAATAGGGATGTGGTGGGAATTACCACCTCTACGTCCTTCAAGTTCTTGAAAGTGGTGCTAAGCTCTCTAATCCCTCTAGGAATATGGTATTACTTCTTATTTACTATTTTGGTAGGTAGTGGCAGTTCTAGTGGCTTCTACTTGGCCTTTTCTACCATAGTAGCCCTCACTCCACGAGTCAGAGAGCCAGTTTGGGGATTCTGCCAGTTACTCAGTATGTCTATTCCAATTACTCATTCGGGAACTGGAGAAATAGCCAAACTGGACCCACTGTGAAACGGACCTGAGCTAAAATTCCATCCATCACCTGACCTCTACAAGTCCCCACTCTGACTGGTAGACCAGAGTGATGTTTTGGGTCCCCTCGAATTAATGTCACTTCTGCACCAGTGTCTAACGATCTCCAAAATGACTTCCTTTACTGCAATGCATAGTTACCTCAAGGAACCGTAGGTCTCCTTGAGAAAGGATGGGAAGAAGATTAACAGTATAAATTTTTGACGGTATAACAGGGCTCTTCCCCAAAGGGACCTGGCCTTCCCTTCTCTGGGTCTGTAAACTGTCTTAAGTCTGGAAATTGATTAAGGAGCCATGACTCTCTGTTCTTGTAGTTCTAGTTATACTTCTGTTCACTTGACCCAGAACTCTTCTGCTTTTAAAGCTCATACAAGAATTCTGTAGACTCATCTATTGTACTTCTGGGTACCATGGGACCTACCAGCTAACACCATAGGTGTCTGCGAGTATTTTGACTCCTGCTTTGAGTCTGCTGTCTGTTATGATAGTCACACATACCTTGCCTTGGGCGATTAAGTGCTGCCACCTGGCTTCTGCCAACTTGGGATCCCATCATCGCCACTGTGTTTAAGGATTCCAGCTCAGTGACAGCAGTGCCCACAGTAATATCTGAGCTACAGAGAAGGGTGACTGTAGAGTTCTTCAGGGATTATGGAGCTGGTCTCACAAATTTTATTTCTCAGAGCTCTGGTAAAAGGTGTGTTCGCTCAACATTCTTTGAGCTCTGGTAAAAGGAGTGTCCTCTCAACATTCTTTGGGGTGTGTATGTGCAGCCCTGCCATGATAAATCCACTCTAGCATTCCAATCTCTCTAAGCCTTTGGATCCCCTCATCTACATTATACCAGGGCAGTTTTGGCATTTCAACCTCAGGCATTGTTGGCCACCATCTGTAAATATTTCAGCCAACCACCCAAACAAACTGTTAATGCCTTTCCTCACCCCTCGAGCTACAACACTAACTGCAGACTCTCTGCTGAGTGGACCCATATCAATAAATTCAGCCTGACCCAGCTTTAGATTCCTTCAACCATTATCCCACACATATTCCCCTGATTTCTATCTATATAAATTGGAAAACTCATGCAGTTCTTTTGGAATATAGCATACTTCCTCATGGGTGACAATTTGCAACTCACCATTTGGGGCCTGTTGGGACTTGAGTTATAAGTCTGAAAGAAAAGAGGGGTTTTGGGGGTGGGTCATGAAAAGAATCAGAAGTATCTTTCAAGCCAGTTACCTCAGGGCATTCCTTTGCAGTTTCATCTGGTGAAACAGGATTAATCTCTCCAGACAGAGCAGCAAGGGCTTTTTCCCCAGGGGAGGTAGTTACATGTCTCACAGTCACCTAAGGGTTAATCTCTTCAGGTGGAGCTTGGATGACTGACTCCTCAAGGTGAACTGGAGGTCAGGAAGCCGTTTCCTCAAGGCAGACTGGACCTCTGGGTAGCTCTGTCCTTAGGGTAGGTAGGAGGTAGAGTGGCTATGTCCTCAGGGCAGACTATTACAGATTTCTGTAGAAAAGACTCAGCCAGAATCTAGGGATTCAATGTCTCCACAGCTGTCATTATCAATCTCTATGTCCCAATTCCAATTTTCAGGATTACACTCCTTTCCAATCAATGCCTTCACTTTAACAGCAGATACTTTACAAGGTGAGATTTCAGTTTACATTGTAAATTTCCTACTCTAACAAGTGACACTCTGGGTCTGATTTTCAGAAATCTCAAGTCTGGAGCAACAGGAAATAAGATTTTCCTTCAGGGCACTCATAGAAACTTTTGCATCTTTCATATGGTGTTTAGGCTGCAAATTTGAAGACTTCAGCTCATTCCTTTATTTTATAACTGTATCCAGCATATCTAAGAACAACCAGCCAACATCATTATACCTTTTAACTCCACAGAACTCTGTTACAGTGTCAAAAACGCTGTCACCAAGAGCATTGCCTCATATAAGCGTACAAGTAGTATAATTAAATGGTCATATTTTGCATATCTTTCTTGCCAGTTCACCCCCAAGGGATGTCAAAATCATCTTGATTTTTGGAAGCAGAATCATTAGAGCTTTGAAGTCTAATCACAGTAGAAAACCAATCTATTTTTAGGATTTTGTTCTTCAAGAACCACTCCCCATACCAAGCTGTATTATTCAGGGTTCTCTAGAGAAACAGAACCAAGAGGAAATATCTGTAAATATGAGATTTATAAAAGTGTCTCATGATGGAGGTAGAAGTCATTTTAACAGTCCATTTGGGTTTGACTTTAAGTTCCATAATCCAGATCATGTCTTCAGGGAATTTTTTGGTGGAAGGGACTCATTTTCATTTGACTTCTTCGAAGACCCGTTTGCCCTGCAATACCATCTCTGGCTCTCATATTTAAAGTCATGCTGGGGAAAAAATACATGAGACATACACACACACATCTAAACATACATATAGACATACACACATACATACCTACACATTAAATATAGAGCAATTAGATTTAACTAAATATTTTGGTTTGCAAATATTGGCTCCTTTCAAAAAATCATTTTATTCAAGCAAAATTCCCCAGCTTCCTGTAATTATTTCATTTCCATGATATATTGCTTAACTTTTTTTTTTAATTGAGCACTGAATAGAAATTGTATTTCCTTAACTTGTTACTTGCATGCCCCTTTTCAGTGAGTTTTTCTCCTCCTTTTAAACATAGGAATCTGTGCTTCCTGTTGATTTTTTTTTCTTTTTTCTCTTGGAAATGACAGCATCATAAAAAACTTGGATGGGATTTTAAAATGCCAGCAATTGTAATCTAGCAGTGTCAAAACCCAGGTATTTTTTGACACACTACAGTTTAGTATGTAGCAGTCCCTTGGGTTTGGAATCCAGAAACAAGTGTAATTTTTGTAATTTTAAAAATGGTGGTTACAGGAAAGTTTGTTTTGTTCCTTTGAATTTCGTGGGGAGAATTCTGCTGGGAAGATTTGCTCTGGTGTGTAATGTTTATTGTGGGAAATGTAACCACTAAAGCATAGAGCATATGAGGTGCTGCATAAATGAAATGTAAGCTTTAATTTAGTACAATTCATTTGCCATTGTTTATAAATATCAGTAAGTTGCCCTGCTATTAGTAATTAAAAATAAAAGCAATTTGTCATCGTTAAAAAAAAAGTCAGTCCTACCCAAAGCAATTTACAGATTCAGCACAATCCCAATCAAAATTCTTTGCAGAAGCCTTCTTTGAAGAAATGCAAAAGTCAATCATCACATTTATATGGAAGGGTAAGGGGCCCCAAGTAGCTAATCTTGAAAAGCCATCTTGAAAAAGAAGAATGAAGTTGGAGGACTCACACTTTCTGATCTTCAAACTCATTACAAAGCCACAGATAGCAAAAGAGCATGGTACTGGCATAAGTATAGACATATAGACCAATGGAGTAGAATTGATTGCTCAGAAATCAGCCCTCCCAGTTATGGCCAACTGAATTTTGGCAATGGCAAAGACCACTCACTGGGAAAGAACAATTACTTCAACAGATGGTGCTGGGAAAACTGGATCTCCATTTGCAAAAGAAATTAGGAGGACCCCTACCTCACACCTTATACAAAAATCAACTCGAAATGGATCAAAGACCTAAATATAAGAACATGAACTAATATACTTGTGGTAGAAAATATAGATAAGAATCTTCAAGAATTTGGGCTAAGCAATGGTTTCTTAGACTTTACATCCAAAGCACAAGCAACAAAAGTAAAAATAGGTAAATGAGACCTAATCAAAATAAAAAACTTTTGCACCTTAAAGGACTTTTAAATGAAAATAAAACAACAACCTACACAGTGGGAGAAAATATTTGAAAACCATATATCCAATAAAGATTTAATGTCCAGAATATATATTTTAAAATCCTTCAATTTAACAAAAAGATAATCCAATTAAAAAATGGGGAAAAGACTTGAACTATCATTACTGTAAAGAAGATATACCAGTGGCCAGAAAGCACATGATAAGATGCTTAACTTCATTAGTGATCAGGGAAATCCAAATCAAAACCACAATGAGTTACCTTTTCACACCCATTAGAATGGCTACAGTTAAAAAAAAAACCCAAAAAATAATAAGTGTTGGGAGGATGAGGAGAAGTAGGAACACTTAATCATTGCTGGTGGCAATGTAAAACAATGTACCCACTGTGGAGGACAGTTTGGTGGTTCCTCAGAAAGCTAAGTATAACTTAGAGAAAGCTAAGTATAGAACTACCATATAACCTGGCAGTCTTTCTACTAGGTATATACCCAGAAGGATTGAAAGCCAGGACTTGAACAGATTTTTTGCACACCAGTGTTCATGGCAGCATCATACACAATTGCCAAAAGATAGAAGTAACCAAGTGTCCATCAACTGATGAATGGATATATAAGATGTTGTTTATACATACAATAGAACATTATTCAGCCTTAAAAAGAAATGAGGTTCTGATACATGCAACAACGTGGATGAACCTCGAAGACATCATGTTGAGTGAATTAAGCCAAATGCTGAAGGAGAAATGTTGTGTGATTTCACTGATTTGAAATAATTTGAATAAATTATTCATAGAGTCAGAATCTAGAATATAGGTCTCCAGGGGACAGGGTGAGTATAGGAAATGGGAAGTTAAGACTTAAAATGTACAGGGTTCCCATTTGGGATGATGGCAGTGTTTTAGTAGTGGATGTTGGTGATAGTACAATTTCATGAATGTAATTAACAACATTGAAATATATATGTGAATGTGATTAAGAGGGAAAATGTTAGATAGTATATATGGTAACAGAATAAAATTAAAAAAAAAATCCATGAATCTACACTATACAAATAGTGAATTCTAAGTTAAATCATGGACTGTAGTTAATAATGCAAGTATAACAATTTGCTATCACCAATTATAACAGATGTTCCACATAATGTAGAGTGTTAGTAATAAACTGATTTATGGGAATCCTGTATTCATGATTATTCTGTAAACTTACTACAACTTCTCTAATGAAGAAAAAATGAAAAGATTCAGTCTGGCCAGTTTCAAGTAGAAAGCACATATGAATTAGACTGGTACTTACATTTTGGTATGAATCAGTTTGGATCTTTTAATAAAAGGATTAAGTAAAATATTTCAGAAAATGCCAGGAATTCCATATTCGTATGTGCTTTCTGAACTGTAGCTTTGGCTATTCAAATATTAATTCTTTAAAAAGACAGGATAATTTTTATAGTTGAACCATTTGAGGAATGATAACTCATCCCTTAAAAGTAACTTGAGTGTGTGTCCTAGGTGCCGTGCTCTGGGTCAGCAGAGGTCCTAAAAATGAATAGTCCCGATCCTTAGTGTCTATCCATAAAAGCATTGTTCTCTGCATACGAAATATTATTTCAAATTGCTGGCATGATGAGCACTACTGTCGTAAAGTAGGCAAGTCCCACTTTGGGATAGACTGGAGTCCAGTGGTTACAGCACCGGCTTGGGAGGCAGTCAGACTTGATCTCTAAATCTCAGCTCTTTCTTTGGGCTAGTTTCCTTAGTCTCCTCAAGCCTTGGTTTTCCTGACTGTAAAATGGGATTAATGAAAGGATCCACTCCACAGGGTTGCTTTGAGGATTAAAGGAGATGTTTTAGTACTATGTTCAATGAATAGTAAACGTTAGACATTTAACTAGGAGTTAGACATTTAACTAGGGAGTTAGGGTATAAAGTCAGCAAGTAACTCCTGTCAGTCTGCTTCCAAAAACATATCCTAAATTCTTCTACTTTTTTCCAGCCCTTGGTTGTTTCATTGAAACCACCATCATTGCTCATCTAGACTATTTCAATAGCTTTCTAATGAGTATTCTCTCTGCCTCTGTGCTCATTCCATTTCTATATTTCACAAAAGGGATCTTTCAAAACAATAAGATATGTCCCTTTCCTTGCTTAAAGTCCTCCAGTAGGTTCCTGACCTTGGCCTATAAGACCTTCCTGATGGCCTCAGTTTATATCTTTAATCTCATCAGATGCCACTCTCTCTGTTTCCTCTTCTGGCTGCCTCTGAAGCAGTCCCACTTCCATGGTGCTTCATGGCCTTTAAGCTTGCTTTTCCTTTTGCTGGAATGCTCTTCTGCCAGATCTTTCTGTGGCTAGCTCTTTCTTATCATTCGGGTCTTTGCTGATATGTCTTTTCCTCAGAGTGGACTTTCCTGACCACTCAGCAACTCTCACATTGCTTCATTTTATTTTCTTCACCACATGTAACATTATTTAAAACAATCTTGTCTATTATCTGATGTCTCTTGCGTTAGAAGGTGAGCTCCATGATAGCAGAGGTCATGTTTGTTTTCTTCCTCATTGTACCCCTTGCCTCTACTTTGCCTTACTCGTACTAGACTCCTCAATAAATACAGAATGGGTGAATGAATTTATTATCAAATACCACCACATTGGACCCTTAAATTCATCATCTCAGTGTTGAGATTGACCTAATTCTCTGATATGCTTCTATCAACACTTAGTACTATCTATAGAAACTAAAAGTCTTTCCCTGTGTTGGCATGTTCTCATCAACTAGGCATTGTCACCAGTGCATTCAGTGTATATATCATCCTTTGAACTGGTGAACTGGTGATGAAAATCAGCCCAATATAGCTCCCCCAAATACATTGTCTCACATGCTGAACTAAATTACATTTCAGAAGTAGTGGACAGAACCTTCTTGGTGTAATGATTTTTGTTGTGAAATCAGTGTCTCATTTCAGAGAATTTGTCTTTTGCCATCACATTCACCAAAGTCCTTTAAATATACTGTAGGTAAAATTTTTTGAAGAAATTAGGTGATTTTTGGCATGAGTCATGTTTATATTATTTAAGTGGCATTTATGAACAGCACATTGTTTTACTTAAATCATGCTTGGCACAGGAGCCCTGTTACCTAACCCGTTGTTTTTTTGGTCAAAACAACAGCTACATCATTGAATGAAGTGTCTTTCACTGTCAAAAAGGAAAATAGAATCATAAAGTGAAAACTGTTTTTGATAAGCACAGCAAATTTGACCCTGTTAATTGAAGATTTAAACCACTTGTTATCCTCAAATACTTAAATCATAGTGCCTGTGACTCAGTTTTTCAAGTGAGATGCAGACCAAGTCTAGTTGAAAACACATTGTATTTTCTCTATTGAAATAAAACCGTATAAAACCCTGAGTTTCAGTGTTTTCATGTTGCATTCGGTCATCACAAGAATGATTAGAGGCAATACGATGAATCTTAAAAACAACTTGGTAAAGTCCTTACTTTCCATTTTGTGTCACAGAAAAAGAGAGGAAGTTGGTAACGATTACTTTTCTGTTAGGACAGAGATTATTTTTATCAGTTTTTAATCAGAGACGGTGAATTGCATAGTTAAAATGAGTTTTGATTTTTGACTTATTTTATTTACATGTAAATTTGATACTTGAAGTAAACCAGGTAAGATTATGTTCAGAACTTTACTTTTCTGTGCATTTCCATGAACTGTCCTTTCCTATTATAAACTGTAAATTTGCTCACTCGTGGGTATCTCAAGGAAAATGCATGATCCGGTATAATATGTATCTTTTCTGGTCCTTATTTGTAGCAGTTCAGGAGTCATTATTCTAAGCATCTCTCAATTTCTTTTCAGGAAGGATCTTCTGATTCTGATTGCTTTCTAACTCAAGAGTTATTCATAAAACTATCAACTTAAAGATGATACTCCTATTTCCTCATAAATTTTTAGAGAAAACTATGTTTTTGCCTTTCTCACTCCTATGAAAAATCTCCAACTTCAGTGACTACACTGGAATGTTGAATTGTATTAACAATGAGCACAATAGTGGAGTAAACAATGTCTTTTTCTGTTTATGGAGTGGAAATCAGGCCTGATGCACTGGAATGATATGGAGGACAATTAGTCAAGGGTACTCCTGTAGTGCATGGCTGGTTAAAAGGAGCAAGAAACCTTCCTGCGGGGGACTCCCACAGGGGACGGTCAATAAGGTCTCTCCAGTTTCTGATTTTCTTCATTTTGCAGTGGGGTAGAGCTGAAGGTTTGGATTCTCTGTTCTATCTAAACTGCTCAAAAAATTCACTCCACAACTGGAAATTGCATGTGGGCAGCCCCCTCCTGTGGGCTGGCTGACCCTAGTGGAAGAATAGTGCTGGTTGTTGATATTAATGAGGAATGTTGGAGGTCAGCCACCTGAGAGTAGTTTCCATAAGCACTGAGCTCATCTCCATGATCTCATCTCTCTGAACAGTTTTACAATATCTCATACTTAGAACTGCGGTTGTTGATGTGATGCTTGGGGGTTTGGAGGCACGTGGTCTCCTCCTTGAGCTTGGGCCTTCTCATACAAGTACCTTCTATAAGGATGAGGGCCCCGAACCTTTTCTTTTCTTTCCTTTTTACTTTCTTTTTTGTCAGATTGAGTTCATAGTAAAACTCTGTCTACCTGGTGAATTTAGTCCTAGCCTATAAATCGAGGGAGGATGTCCTGGACTCTTTTGCTAGTTTCTTTTGTGAACATTAGAAAATTATTCTGCTTCTTTGTGATTCCCTGACCCCCTCCAAAAATGGAAGAGATCACATGTTGCATTTTTCTCTAGGTTATATGAAATTAAAACATGTTAAAGTGAACTAGGGCAGTGTTAATAATAATGCCTATCATTTAATTTTTCCATTTTTGTGGATTTTATTTTGTATTTTGAATATGTAGAACATTAACGTGCTTCCAAAAGTCAAATTCTAAAATATTTTAGAAAAATTCTTTATTCTAAAATAAAACTTCTATATTCAGAAGTGTTTTTCTTCCTCTCCTATTCCTTCTCCCTACCCCTTATTAGTAGTCAACTTCATTAATTCCTAGTTTATCATTTTCTGGGTTTTTCTTTTGGGGGGCAAAAATAAGTATATATGTGTATATTTTCTTTTCCTTTTTTCACACACAAGGTAGCATACTATATAGGCTGCTTTTTTTTTTTTTTTTTTTTTTTTTTTTTTTTTTTTTTTTTTTTTTTTTTTAAAGGAAAGACAGAGAGAAGGAAGGAAGGATAGAAGGAAGGAAGGAAGGAAGAAAGGGAAACATTTTTAAACATTTTCTTGTTTTATTGTATTCTGTTTCTCCGTTTTTGTTACATGGGCTGGGGCCGGGAATCGAACCGAGGTCCTCCGGCATAGCAGGCAAGCACTTTGCCCGCTGAGCCACCGCGGCCCGCCCTATAGGCTGCTTTTTTGACTTTGTCTGTTTTAGTTACCAATATATCCTGGAAATTATGTGTCCTGGAATTACAGTAATTCATAGAGAACGTCTTCTTTTTTTTTCATTACTGCACAGTACTCCATTGTATATATGTACTATCATTTATTCAACCCATTCTCCCATTTTTATGCATTTAGGTGGTTTGCAGTATTTTGCAATTACCAATAATGCTGCCATTAGTGATCTTCTGTATATGTATATATATATTTGTACTGTTAGAGGCATATCTTCAGGGTAGATTCCTAGAAGTGGGATTATTGGGTTAAAGGGTAAAGACATTCTCCTCTATAGAAGTTGTATCATTATGAATTCATTCTAACATTGAATATATACCAGTTTCCTTACAGCCTTCCCAATAGAAGGACTGGTCAAGCTTTTGAGTTTTGCAAACTGATTGATTAGAAATGATATCTCAGTATAGTTTTAATTTGCATTTTTCTTACTATGAATGTAAACATTTTTATATCTTTTACTTATGAAATGCCCATTCTTCTGTTCATTTTTCTCATAGAATTAAAAAGAAATCTTTTATACCCAATTAAAAAAAATTCTTTTAGGGATATTAGCTATTTATCTGTCTTATATGTTGCAAATATTTTCTTCCGATTTGTCATGTATCTTTTAACTTTGCTTATAGTGTGTTTGCCATATAAAAGTTAAAAACATTTTTTAGTCTAATTTATAATTTTTTTCTTTTACTGCTTCTGAATGGTTAGAAAACCTTTTCCTACACTGTTGTTGTAGAGTAATGTCTATTGTTTATTCAGAGTTTGTCATGTAAAAGGTACTGTGCTAAGGACCTTTCATATAATACCATGTTTAATTACTGAAAGGGCACAGTAAGTCAGGAAACAGTGGCTTTGGAGCCAGATAGACCTTGGCTAATTCCTAGCTTCACCAGCTGTGTGACCTTGAACATGGTATTTGTGCTCTGTATGTGTGCTCAGTCTTATCATCTCTGAAAAGGAGATGATAAAAGCATCCAAATCCTGGAGTTTTTGTGCGGATTAACTGAATTAATACCTGCAAAGTGCTTTGAACAGTTCCTTACACATGGTCAGTGTTAGATAAAGCTTGGCTATTTAATTACTGTACAGTATTTCAGTTATGATCATAAAGATTATAGCATAGTGCTCTCTTCTCAAATTTAGCAAAATTCTGCTATCGCTTTAAATGTTGTTCATATTTCTTTTACTGTAGATCCGAAGGATCCCCATGAAGTATAGTAACTTGTTTTTCACATGCCTTCATTTATCCTAACTTAAATTAGATAGTCAGATCTGGGGCCTCTTGTTGAAAGTCCTGAGGAGAAAGGTTTGGGGCATGGAAGGAGAAGATTAATTATAATTTTATACTATTAATGCTCATGTTTTATTAGTCAAATATGAATGATTATGTGTTATTCATAAGCAAATGTTATTATTAGAGTTTACTGGGGAATAAAGTCAACTTTTTACAAATGAGTGTGGTTGCCAGATTCTGCTTGGCCATGCGGCAAAGTTCACCTGCTGATGGCAGGAATCCTATAATTTTCAGGGAGGACTCTTGGTTATTAAAGCATCGTTGATAATGTCTTGAGCTGGGAACATTTTTGATTCCTGCTTATGCTTGCTTTTTAATGATAAATTGTTGCTGTTTTAACTTCATTTTTAGCAAGTTAGTTTGTGTTGGGTGATTTGGTGATTTCTGTAGTGTTTAGCCTATAATTTCTCAGCACTGGATTTTGATATCTGTGTGCATTGAGTTACGAATATGAAGCACATGTCCTTTATTTCTAAAGCAGAGACATGAATATTTTAAAAATTTATTTTTTATTGACAAATGTTCTCACATTTACAATCCATACATGGCGTACAATCAGTGGTTCACAGTATCATCGCATAGTTGTTTATTCATCACCATGATCATTTTTAGAACATTTGCATCAGTCCAGAAAAATAAATTTAAAAAAAACCTCATACATCCTGTACTGCTTAACTCTTCCTCTCGCTGGCCATTAGTATTTCTTTTTTGTTTTTTTTCTACATGGGCAGGCACCAGGAATCGAATCTGGGTCCTCTGGCAAAGCAGGCAAGCATTCCTGCCTGCTGAGCCACCGTGGCCCACCCTGGCCATTAGTATTTCAATCTACTCAATTAATTTTACTCCTTATGCTCACTATTATTTATTTTTTATCCATATTTTTTTACTCATCTGTCCATACCCTGGATAAAAGGAGCATCAGACACAAGGTTTTCATAATCACACAGTCACATTGTAAAAGTTATATCATTAAACAATTGTCAAGAGTTCAAGGCTACAGCTCAACAGTTTCAGTTACTTCCTTCCTGCCACTCCAGTATACATAAACTAAAAAGGGTTATCTGTATAATGCATAAAAATAACCTCTCGACTCTGTTTGAAATCTCTCAGCCACTGAAACTTTATTTCGTCTCATTTCTCTCTTCCCCCTTTATCAAGAAGACTTTCTCAATCCCTTTATGCTGGGTCCTGGTTCATTCTGGGAGTTTTTTCCCATGTTGCCAGGGAGATATACGCCCCTGGGAATCATGTCCCACGAAGAGGGGATGAGTTCATCTGCCAAGTTGGCTTAGAAAAAGAGGCCACATCTGAGCAACAAAAGAGGTTCACTCTTAGGCATAATTATAAGTAGGCTTAGCCTGTCCTTTGTAGGAATAAGTTTCATAGTGGTGAACCCCAAGATTGAGGGCTATTGGTTGTCCAAATCAATAGGCTTGTGAGAATAACAGGAATTCCCCAAATGGGGAAGTTGAATATTTCCTCCTTTCTTCCCAGCCCCCCAAGAGGGCTTTGCAAATACTTCTTTATTGACTGTCTAAATTACTCTGGGATATATTGGGGCATCACACTAACCTGGACAAATCAACAGGATCTTATGACCTTTTCAAGATTCCATGTGCTTATGATATTCAACTGAACTGACCATAGAAATTAAATTAGGTAATGCACTACCCAAAATATAAATTTTCACCAAATAAACATCTCTCCCTTTGGTCTCACACAGAAGTTGAAGTTTTAAAATATAGACAATATCTTCCTTTACCCTATACTCTGATCTACCCCAGTCCTGTCCAGATCAGCTTCATTCATATCTCTAGTCGAAATGTGATCCCTTTTCTAATTTTCATGTCTTTTTTTTTAGAACTACCAAAAATGGATAACTTAGTTAGCTTAGCCATAGGCATATTTAAATACAGTATCCATATAATCATTGTAAAACCTGTGTTTGCCCAGTTAATTTTATAAGCCGATTTAAAATTAAGGCAACAAGGAAAAATTTACAATTCAGATAGCAAATTTCTTAAATTCTAAGTATTAAACACTAACTTAGATACCATTTGATCAGTTGTCAAACTGTGAATGTTCTCAAAATATCATGTAGAAAGTTCTCAAAAATATCTGCATTGTCATAGTAATGGCCTATGTTACTAAATATTTTCCTAATTTCAGGAAGATATGAAGATATAATAGTTTTACAGTTAGCATATGGAAATCTTAACCATCTGAAATGGATATCTTAGTTAACTTATCCATAGGCATATTAAAAAAAAGTAAGTAACCATTGTAAAGCCTGTTTGTACAATATGTTTCATAAACCAATTTAAAATTAAAGGAAGGAAAGAAAAAAATCTGTAGATACAGATATCAGAGTTTCTTAAATTCTAAATATTAAACACTATCTTAAATGCTATTTGATTAACTATCAAAACTGTGTGCAGTCTCAAAAATATCAAGTAAAAAGTTATTACAAATATTAACTTGGCTGTTGTAGTGAGCTGTGTTACTACTTTCAACTTTTTGTTTTCAGGAGTTTATTTTATCTAATATTACTATAGTTGCCTATAGTTTTTTTTTTAACAATTTTTTTTGTTGTAAAATATAACATACGTGTATATATATATACACACACACACACACAAAGAAAAGAAAGAAAAAGCAGTCATTTTCACAGCACACTTTGACAAGCAGCTACAGAACAGTTCCCAGAGTTCGTCATGTGCTACCATACCCTCATCTCAGATGTTTCCTTCTAGCTGCTCCAAAACACTGGAAGCTTTTTCAGTCATAGTAACGAAATCATGAGTATCTGCCCTTTTGTGTCTGACTTAATTCACTCAACATTATGTCCTCAAGGTTCATCCACATTGTCATATGTTTCAGCACATCATTTTGTCTAAATACTGCATAATATTCCATCGTGTGGATATACTACATTTTGTTTATCCACTCGTCTGTTGACGGGCACCTGAATTGTTTCTGTCTCTTGGCAATTGTGACTAGTGCCATTGTGAACATCAGTGTGCAAATGTCTGTTCGTGTCACTGCCCTCCACTCTTCTGGGTATATACTGAATAGTTCCTAATTGGAGTAGTGCTGACTTTCATATTTTATAGCTTCAGAGCTCTAATTCTGAGAGAGACATGAATTTTAACTTTTTTCCAATTTACTTTCTTACCTATACTTCATTACCACCTCAAAGTTCTTTTGGTGAAAACTTGAAAGTCGTATGGTTTTGGTTTACCTCAGTTAGCCATAGCCAAAAAATATGAGTCATTGTCTTAGATTATTTAGCATATTCCCCTCAATTGCTGGCCTAAGAACAGAAAGTATTTTTAACTTTTTCTTTTTTTTTTTAATGATCCTCTTATGTTCTCAAGTAGCAAACAATTTTGTGTGCCTAAGCATTGAAACCACTGTAGTGAATACTGGGTGGAATAAAATTCTGCCCTTAATTTGCTTGCTTTGAAATAGCTTAAAGTGTTGTCTAGCCTATGTATTCTTTCGTATTTAGTTTGTGGATGTTACCATTCCTATTTTATAAATTTTGCTTGCTTGAATTTGTGTTGTAAATCCCCCACACTACTTAAAGTAGAAAATACTCAGCATTAGTTGTTGACTTACTGTCTCCTTCTTTCCTATTCTCTGCCCGTGTTTCCTCAGTATATAGTCATGCTTAGAAATTTTCATTCACTTCAAGTTGATTACATTGAATATCTATTTTCATGTCTTCAGGTTACCAGAGAGAACTTCTCTATCAAAGGGAAGATGGCTCTTTCAGTGCTTTTGGGAATGACGACCCCTCTGGGAGCACTTGGTAAGAGTTTTTGCCAACTGAACCAATCCAAGTCATGGAAATTGTATTTCATTTGATCAAAATGGCCATAAAATTGACAGACATGCTTTTATGTATAGGCTTGGAAGCTGCTTTTCATTTGACCCATAGCCTGACTTTAAGAGATTCTATTTTTAAATATTTAAGTAAGCCAAATGTTTTTGTTTAAAAAAGATAAGTCACAAATTTTCTTTTTGTGGGAAAATCAACAATAAAAATATTTTATGATGGTGGTGCAGCTGACAAGAAAAATTGATTAGAAATATTGAGTGATTATGACATAGTTCTTTCCTTAATATGAACATGATTAATGCAAGTATTGTGTTAATGCAGTTAATGTAGTTTCCTTAAGGTTATTTTTTTATGATTGACAAGCATTGATGGAATTAAGTAATGAACACCCAGAGTTCCCTTCAGAATGGAATCTCTGTGTGTCTGATTTTGGATGATAAATTTCTCTCATTACGCTATCTCCAATTTCATATTTCACTCAAAAAAAGAGTGCTTAACTGTATCAGAAGGTTTAAACTAGGCATGTTGTACCTAGTTTGTGATAACAAATACCACCCCTCCACCCCCCACCCCCTCACCCCCAAATCTCAGGACCTTGTAACAACAAAGGTTTATTTCTAACTCTTGTTGCATTTCCATTGTGGCTTACCAGGGGGCTCTGTAGTTTACTTCCACTGCCATCACCATAACGGGAGGCTCCAGGGCTTACCACAGTTGGAAAAGAGTATCCAGCACTGACAATTAGGTGCTTCATTACCGAACTAACATTTCTACTCGCTTTCTCAATCCACATACCAAAAGAGAACTGGACATTATTGAATATTAGTAATGTTTTCCACACTAAACCTTTTATAAGATGAAATAGCTCTGCTTCAGATTTTCTTTTGGCATGAATCAGGATAAGTATCCGTAAATAGAAAGATTTTAGTTTTGAATTAATTGCTGATTTTTTTTATTAGGTAAGTTGCAGATTTACAGAAAATTCATACAGAAAATACAGAGCTCCCATAAACCTCTCCACTCCCACCCCACAGTCTTCCCCATAACCAATAGTTTGCACCATTGTGGCACCCCCAGTAAAACTGACAAAACAAACATCATAATTATACTGTTAATCGCACTCCATAGCTTACAAAAGAATTCCCTATTTGTGTTCTGTAGTCCTATGACTTTTTTTTTTTAATTTCCATTTTAGTGACATATACAGAAACTCAAATTTCTCTTCCAGCCACAGTCAGATACTCAATTCATTGATGTCAGTTATATTCACAATATGGCATCACCATCTCCACCAACTACCAAAACTGTTCCATACTCCAAACAGAAACTGTGTTATCAATTGTTGCCTCCTCATTCCTTACTTCCAGTCCAGTCCCTGTAACTGTGTGCTAGTTTCTGACTCTATAAATTTGCCCATTCTAATTATTTCATATCAGTGAGATCATACAATACTTGTCCTTTTCTGTCTGGCTTATTTCATTCAGTGTGATGTCTTCAAGGTTTATGCATGTTACAACACATATCAGAACTTCCTTTTTATGTCTGGATAATATTACACTGTATATTTGCATCACATTTTGTTTATCCATTCATCTATTGATGGATACTTGGATTGCTTCCATCTTTGAGCATTTGTGACTAATGCCACCATGAACATTGGTGTGCAAATATATGTTTGAGTCCCTACTTTCAGTTTTTTTAGGTATATAACTAGTATGGGGATTGCTAGGTCATATGGTAATTCCATACTTAACTTTCTTAGGAACTGCCAGACTGTCTTGTGCAGTAGCAACAATCATTTTAATTTCCACCAACAATGAATGTGTGTTGCTATTTCTCTTCTTTCTCTCCAAAATGTGTAATTTTCCATTTTTAAAAAATAGTACCCATTCTACTGGGTTTGAATGATATCTCATTGTGGTTTTGATTTTCATTTCCTTAATGGCTAATGATGTTGAGCATCTTTTCTTGTGCTTTTTGGCTATTTGTATATCTATCTTCTTTGGAGGAATGTCTATTGAATTTGTCTTTAGCCAAATTTTTTTATTGGGTTATTTTTCTTTTGATTGTTCAGTTGTAGATTTCTTTATATGTTCTGCATATTAAACCCTTATTGGATATATGATTTCCAAATATTTTCTCCCATTGTGTAGGCTGTCTTTTCACTTTCGTGATGAAGTCCTTTGATTCACAGAAGTTTTTAATTTTAATGAAGTCTCAATCATTTTTCTTTTGTTGCTCATGTTTTGTTGTAAAGTCTAAGAAACCATTCCCCTAGCACGAGGTCCTGAAGATGGTCCCCTATGTTTTCTTCCATGAGTTGTATAGTTTTGATTCTTATATCTAGGTCTTTGATCCATTTTGAGTTGATTTTTATATATGATGTGATGTAGGGGTTGTCTTCATTCTTTTGCATACAGATAACTAGTTTTCCCAACATCATTTGTTGAAGAGACTTTTTTTCATCACTGAGTGGATTTGGCACTCTTTTCAAAAACCAATTGGCAAGAGATGTGAGGCTGTATTTCTGAACTCTCAGATTCTATTGGTCTGCATGTCTGTCCTTGGGCCAGTACCATGGTGTGTTGATTATTGTAGCTTTCTAGTAGTTTTAAAGATGGGAAGCTGGAGTCCTCCAACTTCATTCTTCTTTTTCAAGATGGTTTTGGCAATTTTGGACTCCTTACTCTTCCATATAAATTTGCTGTTAGGCTTTTCCATTTATGCAAAGAAGGCTGTTGGAATTTTGATTGGGATTGTGCTGAATCTGTAAACTGCTTTGGGTAGAATTGAATCTTAATATTTGGGCTTTCAATAAATAAACACAGAATGTCCTTTCATTTATTTAGGTCTTCTTTGATTTCTTTTAGCAATGTTTTGTAGTTTTATGTGTCCAAGTCCTGTGCATGCCTGTTTAAATTTATTCCTTGATACTTGATTCTTTTAGTTACTATTATAAATGAATTTTTTCCCCTTGATTTCCTCTTCAGATTGTTCATTATTAGTGTATAGAAACACTACTGATTTGGGCTATTGATCTTGTACCCCCAACATCATGCTCAATTTATTTGTTAGTTCTAGTAGCTTTTTTGTGAATCTTTCAAGATTTTTTTTATATAGGGTCATACCCTCTGCAAATAGGGAACATTTAATTTCTTTCTTTCCAATTTGTATGTCTTTTATTTCTTTTCCTTGCTAATTGCTTCGGCAAGAACTTCCAGTACAGTGTTGATTAGTAGTAGTGACAGTGGGCATCCATGTCTTATTCCTGATCTTGGATAGAAAGCTGTCAGTCTTTTACCATTGAGTATGATATTAGCTGTGGGTTTTTCATATATGCCCCTTGTCATGTTGAGGAAGTTCCCACCTATTCCTAATTTTTAAAGGTTTTTATGAAGAAGGAATGCTGTATTTTGCCAAATTCCTTTTCTATGTCAATTGAGACAATCTTGTAGGTTTTTTCCCATTTATTCTATTCATGCGGTATATTACATTGATTTTATTATGTTGAACCACCCTTGCATACCTGGGATAAATTCCACTTGATCATGTTGTGTAATTCTTTTAATGTGTTCTTAGATTTAGTTTGCTTTATTTTGTTTAGGATTTTTTTCATCTATCTTCATAATGAATATTGGTCTGTAATTTTATTTTCTTGCAGAATCTTTGTTTAGCATTGATGTTATGGTGAGACTGGCCTCATAGCATGAGTTAGGAAGTGTTCCCTCCTCTTCAGCTTTTTTGAAAGAGTTTGAATAGGATTGGTGTTAATTCTTCTTGGAATGTTTGGTAAAATTCACCAGTGAATCCATTTTCCTGAGCTGTTCTTTTTGGGAGGTTTTTAATGACCAGTTCAGACTGTTTACTTGTTATTGGTCTGTTGAAATCTTCTATTTCTTTTTGTTTATGTTTCTAGGAATTTGTCCATTTCTTATATGTCATCAATTTGTTGGCATTCAGTTGTTCATAATATCCTTTATAATTATTTTTATTTCTGTGTGGTTGGTAGTTATATCTGTCCTTTCATTTCTGATTGTAAGCTCTTTGTGTCCACTTTCTTTTTATTTTTGTCAGTCTAGCTAAAGGTTTGTTGATTTTATTGATCTTTTCAAACAAGCTTTTGCTTTTGCTGATTCTCTTTATTTCTGCTCCAATCTTGTTATTTCCTTCCTTCTCCTCACTTTTGGTATCGTTTCCTCCTCTTTTACTAGTTCGTCCAGTTTTGAGGTTAACACTCTGTATTGAAGTGTTTCTTTTTTAATGTACAAATTCAGAGCTATGAATTTCCCTCTCAGTACTGCCTTTGCAGCCTCCCATAAGTTTTGTTGTGTTATGTTTTTCTCTTCATTTCCCTCATGGTATTTCCAAATTTCCCTTGTGATTTCTTCTTTGACCGATAGGTTATTTAAGAGTGTGTTGTTTAATTTCCACATACTTGAGAATTTTCCAGTTCTCATTTTGTTAATAACTTCTGGCTTAATTCTTTTGTGGTCAGAAATGATACATTGTATGATTTCAGTCTTTTAAAATTTATTGCAACTTTTTTTGTGATCTAACATATGGTCTATCCTGGAGAATGATCCAAGTGCAATAGAGAAGAATGTATAGTTTGCTATTGCTGGATGAAGTGTTCTGTATATGTCTGTTAGGTCTGTTTTGTTTATAGTATTGTTTTTCTTTTTTTGATCTTTGTCTAGATGTCCTACCTGTTCATTATTGAAAGTGGTGTATTGAAGTCTTCTACTATTAATGTAGAACTGTTTATTTAATCTGAAAATATTTACTTTATATATTAGGGCGTATATTTTTATAATTGCTGTGTCCTCTTTTGAATTGACCCCTTTATCATCATATAGTGATCTTCTTTGTCGTTTGTAGCAGTTTTTGACTTAAAGACTATTTTATCTGATGTTGATATAGCTACCCCAGTTCTCTTTTGGTTACTGTTTTCATGGTTCATTTTTTCCATCCTTTCATTTCAACCTACTTGTATCTTTGAATTTAAGGTACATCTCTTTTAAGCAGATTTTATTTGAATCATGTTTTCTTTTATCCATTCTGCCAATCTTTGCCTTTAACTGGAACATTTGATCCATTTACATTTAAAGTAACTATTAATAATGCAGGACTTTCTTCTGCTGTTTTTTATTGGTCTTTGTAAGTCTGATACCTTTTTTGTCCCTCATATTATCTGTCACCTACTTTGTATTTAGTTAATTTTTTTGTAGTGTATCATTTTGAGTCCTTTCTCATTTCCTTCTGTGTATCTTTTCCATATATTTTCTTTGGGTTACCATGGGGCTTAAATTTAACATCCTAAATCTGTAACAATCACATTTGAGTTGATAACAACTTAATTTCAGTAGCATGCACATACATTGTCCTATACTGCTCTGTCCCCCCTACCTTTTTGTTGTACTTTAATTAAATTATATATAATTACCCTGATGCTTACCTTTACTATCAGTCTATTCCTCTATGCTACTTCAGTCCACAGTTTAGTGCACTGTTCTTTCACTCTGAAGTACTTCATTTAGCATTGCCTATAGGATTGCCTCATGGTGCTGAACTCTCTCAGCTTTTGTTTTTCCAGTAATATCTTACTCTCTCCCTCATTTTTTACTTATTATTTTTTTTTTTGCCAGAGGTAAACTTCTTGGTTGTCAATTTTTTTTAGCACTTTGAATGTTTTGTTCCACTGCCTTCTTACCTCCATGGTTTCTCATAAGAATTTGGCACTTGATCTAATTGGGATTCTCACGTACATAACATGTTGCTTTTCTCTTGCAGCTTCAGAAGTCTCTCTTTATTTTTCCCTTTCAACAGTTTGACTACTATGTATCTGGGGGTGTGTGGTTCTCTTTGAGTTTATCCTATTGGGTTTCATTGATATTCTTGAATGTGTGTATTTTTATCTTTCATTAAATTTGGGAGAATTTGTGCCATTATTTCTTTGAATATTCTTTCTGCATCCTTTGCTTTTTCTTCTCCTTCTAGGACTCCCATAATGCTTATGTTAGTACTCTTGATAGTGTCTCATAGGCTCTTTTTTTTTCCTCTCTGCTCCTCAGCCTGAATAATTTCAGTTGTCCAGTGTTCTAGTTCACTGATTTGTCTTCTACGAGTTCCAACCTGCTGTTGAAACCCTCTAGGGAATTTTTCATTTCAGTTGTTGTCTTCAATTCTTGTAATTCTGTTTGGTTCCTTTTTAAAATCTCTGCTCTTTATTGAGATAGTCATATTGTTCTTTCATTTTGTTGTGATATCCTTTAGTTCTTTCTCCATGTTTTTCTTTTTCTTTTTCAGCAAAAAGTGTTTATCTTGTTCTTAGACTTGATGAGTTTCTTAGTTGATGAGTTTCTGAAGTTTTATCTTACTCCATTGGAAGGGCCATCATATCATGTTTCTCTGTTTGTCTTGTAATGTTTTGTTTCATATTGTACATTTTAATAATTTAATGTGTTAATTCTGAGTTTTGGTCCTAGAGCTGTCTGTTCCTTAAGGATCCAGTGAATGATAGGGCAGAGATTTCCTTGAGTGGCAGGTGATTTAGTTACAAAAACCAACAAACCAATGCAAGAAATACCTTTCATAGTCTGCAATTTGGCCTGCTTTGGTTGGTGCTCTCCTGTAGAGTTTAGCCCTTCTGTCCTATCAAGAAATTCATCCAGTTGCTAAAGTGAAGTGCAGGGTCCTTTTCATCTTCTCTGAGCTTGTCTTGTCTTGGGCTTGTTCTCACTTGTGGCCTTAGTAGTTCCCCCATTTTTAGGAATATGAATGTCCCTTCTACTCCCTATGTATTAGACTCTCCCACCCCTACCTCAGATATTCGGTTGTGTGTCTTACAAGTAGAAATCCTTTGCCTTAGTCTAGTTTGACTAAATGACTTCTTACATTGCTTTAGCTGTCCATAAGCTGCTTCTGCCTGCAAGGCAAGTTCTGGGAGTGTGAGCCAGAGATGAGTGTCCTGGTTCAATCTTTCAGACTGCTGCCTGATAGGTTGACACTGACATATAGGCACCCTAGTGTGCCTGTTGTTGCTCTGGTCCCTTTGGAACAGGTCCAGGGACCCACAAAGCAGATGCTGGCTGGCTTCATACCATGCTGGGGAGATGGTGGGCGAAGGATCAGCAAGGATACCAGTAGCTTCTCCTACCCTTTACAGAGCTGCGTTTTCTTGATTTGTACTTTCCCAGGTACTGAAACCTTCAAGAAAATATCATAGTTTTGAGGAAGATGGCTCTGCCAGCTTTTTACTAGTTGTTCAAAGATTCTTTGGGGGAACGACACCTTGGCATGTCGTATCCTGCCTTTTAGGTCTACTGTAAGCTCCAGTTTTCTATGTGATGTTCTTTTTTTTGTTTTGTTTTTTGTTTTTAGCATGGGCAGGCTCCAGGAATCAAACCCAGGTCTCTGTCATGGCAGGCGAAAATGCTACCACTGAGTCACCGTGTGACTCAAGAGTACTGATGTTCTTGTATTTCAGTATTTAGTGTTCTGTACAGGGGTTTGCATACTTTTCTATTAAGGGCCAGGTTATAAATATTTCAAGCTTGGCTGGTGACAGCATCTCCGTTACATGTTCTTTTCTTCTCTCCCTTTCTGCCCCACCCCTTCTCCCTACCCTTTTCCCTCCATCTGTCCTTCCCTCTCTCCCTCCCTCCCTTCCTTACTCTCTTTGAACATATTTTTAGGTAATGGAGACAGGGCTACACAAAAAACAAGCCTTGGTCTGTATTTGTCCCAAACGCCAAGTTTTGATCAGGCATATTTGGACTGCAGGCCAAAGTTTGCTGATTCTTATCCTATAGTACAGAAAATATCTATTCTCCACCTTCACCTTTAAAAGCACTACAGTTTGATTCTGATCTATATGTGTATCATCCATGGCTCTGGATTAGAGAGAAGTGTGTGATTCAGTGTTCTTTAATAAAAATCTAGAACAGCAGAGTTCTTGCCTGCCAAGCCGGAGACCTGGGTTTGATTCCTGGTGCCTGCCCATGCAAAAAAAAAAAAAAAAAAAAAAAGTTAAAAAAAAATCTAGTACAGTAAAGATGAGTAACTCTGGACAATTTATTTAACTATCTCAAAACAAAATTCTCAATCTTTGAAATATCAAATAAGGATATATTTATTATTATTATTATTATTATAATAAATAGTATTAATTAATTAATTAATTATCAAATAGTTTCTAATTTCCTTTGAAAGTCTGATATTTTGTGAGTCCAGCTGGAATTTCATGGCCTCATTTAATATGTAACTCAGACTGCTTGCTAGGTCCAGGTGGCCTCTTATCTGGTCTCTTTGCTGTGTTTATTTCCATTGTTTCTTTTCAATGATTCTCTTTTTTGGTGAATCTTCTAAAAGGGAGAAAATGTTGTTGTTGTTATTTTGCCTGCACAATGTTATTGGAGGACTTTATAAAGTTTAATTCACGTAAATTTTTCCCCATTTCACCCAGGTTGTCAGCTTTTGTTTTGCGATGTTTCCTTGAAGCTGATCCTTACATAGATATTGATGAAAATGTATTGCACAGAACATATACTTGGCTCAAAGGACGTCAGAAATCTAATGGTGAATTTTGGGAGCCAGGAAGAGTGCTCCATAGTGAGCTTCAAGGTGGCAATAAAAGCCCGGTAACACTGACAGCCTATATTGTGACTTCTCTTTTGGGATATAAGAAGTATCAGGTATTTAATCTTTAATTTAATAAACAATGGGTGAAAAATAGCAAGGAAGATGTGTCAAATATATGACTATGAGTAAGGGTTTCACCTCACATTCAAATCTGAATTTGGCCATCCTTTTACTTTGCCTTTGTAGCCAAAGTCAGAGAATAGAAATATTAACCTACTCTTTCAGAATAACTAAGAGAATACTGAAAATGTTTTCTAATATAAATGTCATCATATTTTCTATTGGTAAGAAAAGTCAACATATATTTTATCATTGGAAAGATTAATTTTGAAGGGCAAATGACGTATTTTAGAATTTGGAAATGTTTTCTTACAAGTCTAGCTTGTTAGATTTTTTATGATTTCTAAAATGGCATGGAACAATTACAGTGTCTATTAATTTAAGGCAAAGTGCACCCACACTCTGAAAAGCACTTTTAATGAGCATGGATTCCTGGATAAGAATGTGTGTGCGTATAAAGTTATGCTAATAAGATTAATTTTGCACCAGAGCTGTCTTAGTGACTGATACCTTCACTGCTTGCTGCTGTCTGCTTTTCACATGATTCAAAACAGTTGTTCTCATTATTAAGCTACTACCGTTTTCCTAGTTCAGTTAGGCATGCAGAAGATAAACTTGTCCTAATTTATAGCTTCAACACTCAATATCAAATATGAGAAATATCTTTCTAAAACTGTATTTTCTGCTATCATCTGAGTTCATGATACCCAGTTGGACAAACATTGGTGAAAGCTCCACATCTTATTTCCTTCAAGGAAAGGGGCTTATTTACTGTTAAAACCTGATAAGCAGTATTATTTTCAAAATGCATAGCAATTCTGTAAGTATCAATCAATGGTCATTGTTGATTCCTATTACCTAGGAAAGGCCAGGTGCTTAATAGATACAAATCATTTTTGAATAAATGTTTCAAAGTACTTTCTGTTTAAATATGTGCTAATAGGTTATTTTGAATAGTAAAATATAAAAATATTTTTCTTTCAAGCCTAATGTTGATGTGCAAGAGTCTATCAACTTTTTGGAGTCTGAATTCAATAAAGGAATTTCAGATAATTATACTCTAGCTCTTATAACTTATGCGCTGTCATCAGTGGGGAGTTCTAAAGCGAAGGAAGCCTTAAATGTGCTGACTTGGAGATCAGAACAAGAAGGTAACGTGTGGCGTGGTGGGGACCCATTTGAGGTTATGCGTTATGAAATATATAAATTATTTGAGAAAATTTTGTAAGCCTGGAATGAAGTTGATTATGTTTCATCCTCTGAATGAGATGAAAAATGAAATGTGAAAGGAGATCATGATGGGCCTGGCATAGCCACCTGCTTCTGTTCTTCCCAAGTGTTTTCTAGAGATTTTTATGACTCAGAACAGATACCTCCTTAGTTCCTCGGTAGCATTTCTGGTTTGGAGGCCTTGAGTAGTGATCAAGACCTTAGAAGGTTTTGGAGAGTTTTGATTTTAAACTCTGGCTTTGTTTACTTAACCTTGATGGGCCTCAGTTTGCTCTGCTGTAAGGTTTGAATAGCAATTGTTCTAGAGTTGCTACAAGGATTAAATGAAATAATGCACAGTTTCTGCCGCACAGCAAGTGCTAAAAAGTATGAACTAAAATACTGAAAGAACCCTGTTCTGGGGATCTGTCATTAACCAGCTCTAATGTTCTGGAAACCTCTCCTTTTTTCATTATCTGAAATCTGGGGTTAAATGTTTAAAATCCAAGTCCCTAAAGAAGGAAATGGAAAGAACTCCAAATACCGAAAAAGTGCTTATTAATAAATGGGCTATGTGTATGATTTTGTTTGTTTGTGATTTTCTTTCTTTTTTTGAGCGGTGACTGATTTTTGGGCTGCACAGGACAAAAAGTATAGCTGTCATTACTACTCAGATGGGTTCTTTGAAATCAGATATCCATTTGTGGGTGTGTATGTGTGTGTATGTATGTATGAGAGAGATGAAAATGAACAGGGAGAAATAATTTTAGGCGATGTCCACTGATTCAGAGTTCTCTTAATTCAAGAGGACATAACTGTAGAAAGTGCTTAGGGGCTGCATAAAATATTATATCGTTATTAGCAGTAACTTAGGTGGAATTCTTATCACCTATTCCAGTGCTAGCAGCTAGAAGATTGTTGCATAGAGGCTGACATTGTCCGTAACATTTCTTCTTCTCTGCTTGGCTAAATAAGTGGTACTTATTTTGCATTCCACTTTAATGTAATCATCATCTGAATAGTAATATTGGCAGGGGGAGGGGTACCAAGTAGGATGGTCTTCAGGGGCTAGAGCAGGAATATCTGTAGGAAAGTGATTGAGTTGGCTGAGTCCCTCGTCCAACTTCATCTTTAGGGACTTGGATTTTGAACATTTAACCCCAGATTTCAGATAATGAGAAAAGGAGAGGTTTCCAGAACATTAGAGCTGGTTAATGACAGATCCCCAGAACAGGGTTCTTTCAACGTATGCTTTCCAGTACTCACATCTCTGTAGGATGGCCTGGTCCGATAAGTTATGTACATTATCTTCAGGAATAGGTATTTTTCTTACTTTTACTTATAGCTGCTTAGTCTTGAGCCAAATTTATGGAATTTCTCTTGGGAAAATATTTCTATCCAAACATCCTCAAATATAGAAGACAAGGATGAAAATTTATAAGCTGAAATAGTTTGAAAAGTGACATGTGTATATATTTATATGGGTACATATAAACACATGTACTTATATAGAATAAATATCTTCATATGTATCTATATCTTTATCTCTCTATCTATTTTAATGCTAGTCAAATAGAACTTAGCCCAGTGTAGGAATATGTTATTTTTCTACAATTGCTCAGAATGTTATTTCTTTTCACTTGCAGAAGGTATGCAATTCTGGGTGTCATCAGTATCCAAACTTTCTGAATCCTGGCAGCCAAGTTCACTGGATATTGAAATTGCAGCCTATGCACTCCTCTCACACTTCTTGCAATTGCGAGTTTCTGAGGGAATCCCTATCATGAAGTGGCTAAGCAGGCAAAGAAATAGCTTGGGAGGTTTTGCATCTACCCAGGTGAGAGATGATAGTTTTCTTTTTTGAAACTTGTATATATGTATACATATATATGTGTGTGTGTGTGTATATATATATATATATATATATATGATTATATATACACACACATGCTTTTTTTGGTTGGAAAATATGTGGTTGCTTCTTCTCATGTCGTCATAAAATTACTTGGAAGTTTAAAAGTTTAGTAACACAAGTCAAAGATTTGAGTTAACTAATTCTATTTTTTTTCTCATTATTGCTATGAACTTCATATGCAGTATTTATAAGGAATTAATTAATTTACCATCTATATTAGTCATTTTTCACTTGTTGTGGTTACTGAGATCCAAGTGAATCCTCAGTTCAATTGAGCAAACACTTCCTAAGCCTCTCCTGTCTGGTAGACCAGGGAGATTCAAAGATGAGTGAGGGAGAATTTCACTCCCAAAGAAGATGGTTGAATGTATAACAGGTGTCCTAAATATATCTAAATTTACCTTTTGGAGGCCTTGATATATGCTTATATGCCTCAACATTTTCCTTTCCTCAACAGGACACGATTGTGGCCTTGAAGGCTCTCTCTGAATTTGCAGCCCTAACGAACACAGAAAGGACAAATATCCAAGTGACAGCGGTGGGGCCTAATTCACTGAGTCCTGTAAAGTTTCTGATTGACACGCGGAACCGCTTTCTCCTTCAGATGGTAGAGGTAGATAAAATGCAGGTTTTGGACAAGGGGTAATTATTTAAAATGTTATGTAAATGATTCTTTATGGTGAAATGCTGCCTTATTCCCATTATATTTACTTCAACGAGTACTTGTGTCCAGAGCCCTTCAGAGAGACAGAGAGGAAAGGGTACCATCCTTTGGTTGAATTTGCTGAGTGGGAGAAGGGTAGAGGGGATGGGAATTTTGCAAAGATTGGTGGAAAAGGATAAAAGATAGGCATTGTCAGATTGGAAAGGGATAATATTATTAATAAGATTAATAGATTAATAAGATTAACTAATAATGAATATTATTAATATTCATTGAGTTTCTATTCTTTATAGGCTGTATTAAATTGCTTTGCATATATTACTTCATTTACTTCATAAAACAGCACTATGAAGTAGGTACTTTTATTCCCATTCATTCATATATGAAACTGAGACCCTGAGAGGTTAGACAGCTCAATATCGTGTTACTAGAAACAGGAGAACTAGGATTTGAACCCATGATTTCAAAGGCCATATTCTTTTCAGCCGTACCACACTTCCTCTTAGGACAATTGAGTAGAACCAGTAGCAGAATTTTTACCTTAAAATGGAATAAAGAAATATGCTAGTCCTTTAACTTTATTCCCTTGATTAGCCTTGTGGGAAGTTGAGGGTAATAGATGAATGATATGATTTCAAGGCTGGAAACTGAAGAAGAGGGGTGATGGGAAAGGAAAAGAAGGAAGAAAGGCGAAGGTGATGATGTGCCATTGTGTTTCCAGGAAGGCTGAAGGATTAAGGTCCTAAGGAAGTTAGAGAGATGACTTCTGTTTCTTGCCTTTCATGCTTCTCAACTCCTAAAGGAAGACAGACCTATCAGTAGCATGAGTGTGCCCTCCCAATGGATGAAGTGAGGGGTGCCCAGAGAGTGTGCACTTCCTTTGCCTTCAGTCCTCATTCACCTGGTTGACCCATAGCTTTTGACGTGAGGCTGCGTAAAGCTTTTAGCCCTTTCCGCAGATTGCTTACGCTTTGAATGTGGGAGAACACTGATCTTCCTGTGTTATTTGGAAGAACTTAGATATGGAGAATTAGCTCCATTCACTTTTCCCCCCTTTATTCAGCTTGCTGTGGAACAACCGATTGAAGTGAATATTTCTGCAAGTGGTTTTGGATTTGCTATTTGTCAGGTATGTAATAATGTTTATTTTTGTTTGGTTAAATGTGATTGTTATAATAATTCTTCAGCTTATGACATTGGTAAATCTTTAACTTAAATAATTTGTATAAAATTCTTAATGATTTATTCTATGACTTAGGCAAAATAAGTCACTCTCTTTAATAAAAAGTATAGCCAGCTAGTGAGTAGATATTAGTTATGGAAACTGATAATCTATTTGAAAAAATTTTCTTGGTAATTAATTGCTTTTTGAAGTGAGGGTTAAAATTCTCCAGTATGATTCATGTGGATTGTTGGGAATTCCCATCTTTTTTTGTGTGAAAATATAGCTCAGAAATTCTAATGCTTTAATTGTTTCTATTATGACTTGATAAACAAATACACAGTTTTCTTTCAACTTCTGAAGACTCATCTAAGATTATAAAAGGTCAATTTGGTATTATAAGTTATTGACTTGAAGATAGGAAATATGTCTCTATATAGTAGTAAATATAGCAGTTGTGTTAAATGATCTGATACAGGAAGAAAACCCCAAAAAATCAACCTTTTATGATACAGTAGGAGCTACAATAAAATGGAAGTAGTATGAAAAATGCTGAATGGAATAGTTAGTATAATAAGTAATACCTTTAAAATCATTTTATTTTTATTTTATAGAACCAAACTGGTTATGTGTTTGGGTAGAAAAAAACCAAACCAGACTAATCCTGAAAAAGTTATTGAGAAAGTAAAAGAAATGACCAGAATAATGAAAAGATACTTTTTCAAAAATTGGAATGATTGTTCTAGTCAACAGTACAGGTACAATTGCTAAGTAGCGCAGGTGGTCAGGTATAATTTACAAACTTCCAAATAATGCTGAAATTACTTTGCATGATACTCAAAACACAGTAAATGTTTAAAAAAAAATCAAGGAAAGATGCTCACAGTTAAAAGGAATGGTAATGAAAAGGATAGAAAGAGAATGAATTATTTGTGTTGGTCTGTACTAACGCAGACCACAGGAAAATTCTCATTCCAAAGCTGTCTTTTGATGCAAACAGTAAATCCAATAATAAAGGCACAGGATATTTAGATGCAGTTGAAAAGTTTTATATACTTAAATCACCAGATTGGTTGGAATTCATTCTTGATAAACCAAATGTAGATAAATTACTGTAACCAAGTGATTTTTACTTGAGGTTTGAAGGACACAAGGGTAAATGGTCAGAATATTCACCAGTCCTTTGTGTGTATCAAAATGCAGAAAAAGGTAGGTACCAATAGGTGCTTCTCACAATGGAGAAAAAAAATTGCAAAAAAATTGGTCACCCAGGAATGCGTATTAAGATTTCTTTTAGTTGATATTTTTATAAGTGCTGTGGAAGATGGAGGGTAAAGAAAAGTCTCAGGTTTGTAGAAAATTTAATCTCTTTTGAGTAATAAAATGCTAAACTGTTGGGAATCATCTATAAGATCTGTTGAATTTCTCTGAGTGAACTTTACTGTGGGCCAAATAAAAGCTCTAATACTTAGTTATAGTTGGGTGTTAATTATGTCCTAAGGGATAAATCTAGTAGTCCTAGTTTGTCATCTGATGACATTCTTACTAAAGGACAATGGTATACCATTGGGATAATGAAAATAACAGAAAGAGTTATAGAGAAAATAACAGAAATCAGTCCTCCAATTATATGAAATCATTGTTCAGCTGTTCTAGAAATACTCTATAATTTTAATTGCTGTAGTTTAAGAAAGAGTTGGAGAATGTCCAGAGTGGGGTAACTGGAATGATTAAAGGCATGAAGGATTATTTGAGTCTGAGATATAAAGATTGGAATTCTCAGGTTTGAAAGATGAAGACTTAGAGGATTTTTAAAGGTGTGTAAATCCACAAAGGACACTGGAGTTTTAGTTCTGAAGAGCATTTTTTTTTAAGTACAAGTAAAAGAAAAGACAGCTTGACATAGAAATAGTAAACTTTCTATGCCTTGGTATCCAAAAAAATAGAAGAGATGGAATGAGGTTGACCTAAGAAATTTGAGTACATTCCTAGGCTTCTAATTTTACAGTCCTCTTGAAAAAGACACTTGCCCTTATACTCCCCCAGAGTCCCCACAGTACCTATCACATTGGTGGATAAAGAGTAAATGCTTAAAAAAGACTGTTGAATTGAAATCCATTATTTATTATATCATCTTTGAAAAACATGTATGATCAAAAGGAATCCTGGACTGGATTTAGAGGACACATTTCTGTTCATCTAAGGCTCTTAGATATTTTTGTTTTGATTTAATGTACTGAAAGTTTCTAAAATTCCAGTTTGTGAAAAATGGCTCTAGTTGGGCTCCAGCAGAACTTAGAAATTAGTGGATGCTCTCAAGAGAGTTGAAAATAGCTTTACTTTTCCTTCAAGGGAATATTTTGTGTTCTTTGAAAAAACAATATTTCATGAATATCATTCGTGGTAGTTTCTAATACTTGTTTCGCAACATTACCTAACAATTTTCTAAATTAAAAAAATCACTGTTGGGGGGTGCAAGGGTAGTTCAGTGGTAGAATTCTGACCTGCCTTGTGGGAGGCCCGGGTTTAATTCGTGGTCCATGTACTTCCCCCCAAACAAGCAATCAAAACAAACAAACAAAAGCCAACCAAACAAAAATTCAACAAATGGTGCTGCAATAACGGGATATTCACATGGAAAAATAATGAAATGTGACCCTGCCTTATAGCATACAAAAAAAAATCATTGTTTATGAAGTTTTACAATAATGTTTTTTAATAATGGAACTTTGTTAGCCGCTAAAACTATTATTTCTGGTTTGATATTATTTCCAAATTTAATTGATATTATCCCAAAGAGAATCATTACCTAATATTTCAAATAGGTAATGATAGTAAGTTGTTGCTAATTTGTTTTATTTATTGCAGCTCAATGTTGTTTATAATGTGAAAAGTTCAGGGTCTTCTAGCAGACGAAGATCTCTCCAAAACCAAGAAGCCTTTGATTTAGATGTTGCTGTAAAAGATAATGCAGATGATGTCGATCACTTGAATTTGAATGTGTGCACAAGGTAGGTATATATTTTAGTCCCTTTCCCTTCTTTTCCTCCTCTTTTTTTAGAAAAATAGATTTGAAGATTTAATTATATATATTTCTGTAACTATATCAATGTAAGGAGTTACATTCAACAAGAATTCAATTATTCATTACACTTCACATTTCAAACTAGAACTATCACTATTTTTAAGCACTTTAAAACTTGTTCAAAAGTTATTTACAAATTTACCTGTATTTATAACAAATTATAGAAAACATATTAAATTGATAAAATATCAGGACTAAGAAAATTTATGAACTATTTTTCTGTTGAAATAAGTTTTCCACATTCACATTTAACCTTAAGTGTTATGTTTTAAAACTGAAACATGTTAATTGTGTGCATTCAAATTCAGTGAAGGGACTAATATATTCCTGTTTAGAAAGTTTTCACCTTGGATATTTGGGTACTGAGCTGAAGCTTCTGGAAGTTCTTATTAGGGTGATTCTTAGCTTTGGTCTGTGTAAGGATCTGAGGAACTTGTTGGTTCGTAAGGAACAAAGGGTCCAAATGCAACTTACTGACTTCACATAGGTAGGGTCTGTGAAGTTGGCATTTCTCAGCTTCTTCTGCTCATTCAAATGCACATATAAGCCTAAGAACAAATTCTTTTGAAAGTTCTTGAATCAAGAGGCTTTAAAATTTCATCCTTGTATCAATTCAGCCTCTCACTTATGCATTATTTGGCATTGAGCTGGGAATTACTATAAAAATGTACTGATATTGAGGAGATTCTGTCTGCCCTATTTAAATATCCCACTGTACTGTGGTTGAACTTAGCTTGTTGTTGGGCCTGGAGTCACTGATGTGGTCCGGAGCTGCCAGTTGCTTTTCAAGGTCATCTCTAGGTGTTCCTCCAGGTGGTCAAACTTCTTAGCCATTGTCCCATCACATTTCCTTTACTGCTAACTGTCTGCACTCTCTTTGGGCCTTCTTATTCTTGATTTTGATGTAAAATATCCTACATGTTTACCCCTTGCTTCACCTGCCTTGACATTTTGAACCAGTAGCCAAGTGCTATCAGAATTTCTACAGTAGCTTCCTTTTCAGATGAGAAGAAAGTAGGGTCTTCATTATTCTTTACTAAGGTTGAAATTGGACTTTATTTCAGAATCACAACATTAAAATTCTTATTATTGTATTATAATAATAATTGTATTGTTATTTATCACAAATTTAAATCCCAGACACTGTATCAAGCACTTTTACATTCATCTCATTTAATCCATACAGTATCCCAGGTATTATAATCATCTGTGTTTTTCTTTCACACATTCATTTATTTCATTCATTCGGTAATTACTAGTGAATCTCTTCTATGTTCCAGGCACAGTGTCAGATATGGGAATATAATAATGAGTCAAAAGAGACAGGCTCTGCCTTCATGAAATTATTGTTTGGAAGGGGGAGGCAGAGATCAGTAAAAAAATCCTCAAGTTTTGACAAGAGCTAAAGAAAAATAGTCTCATGGCACAATGAGAAGGGTTTTTACCTTTCAGTGAGGTCAGGTGAAGAAACAGACGGGGAAACACATGAAGAGAATGAGATGAAACCAGGATTCAGACCATGAAGGGGGCCTCACCATTTATAGGGGTTGTTCCCATAAGGATGCAGGATTCTAGTTCTTTGTTCTTAATTCTAGCATCAGGAATCAGGTGATAATGACTTTTGGTTTATAAGTTGATATATATAAGGTGGTTTTGGAATACATAAAGAAGGAAAATATTTTCATGTGAAGGAAGAGGTTTTATAAAAAGGATTTAGATGATGCTTTAGTTTCCTCGCTGCTAAAACAAATACGATGCAATGGTTTGACTTAAACAATGGGAATTTTATTGGGTTATGGTTTTGAGGCTAGAAGAAAACCAAAGCTGAGGCGTCAGCAAAGCAGTGCTTTCTCCCTGGAGTCTGTGGTGTTCTAGGGCTGCTGCCAGTGATCTTTGGTCCTTGGATTTTCTGTCCCCTGGCATGGCCCATGGCAGCATCTTCTCCTTTCTCTTCTGTGTTCCACTGCTTTCTGTCTTCTTCCTCCTGTGGCTTTGTTTTTGTGGGCTTCTTTGTAAAGCCTCCAGTAAGATTAAGATCCAGACTGATTCAATTGAGCTACACCTTAACTGAAGTAACCTCATCAAAAGATCCTATTTACAGTGGGTTCACACGCACAGGAACAGAGGAGGATTAAGAACATGCTTTCCTGGGGTACATAACTTCAGGCCACCACAGGTATTGGCACTAATTTTCTGAAAAAAATCTGGCATGAAACACAAATAATGTTTAAATGCATTTTTTCAATGGCACTGTATGAAAAGGTTGCTTGATATTTCAGGTGGTCTAATTACGCACCTCAGACTAGGTTTCCTGTATGTCAGGGTAACATACCAAATTCTTCCCCTTGCTGGTAGAAAGGCCAGAGACCGCTAAGGCTGTTTTGATGATATAGGGAAAGTCATTGTATTTTAACAGATTGACTGTTATCTCATCTGGAATATCTACTTAAACACAAACGCCATTAGTTTCAATCCAGTAGTTTCAGTAGCATCTGTTTTGGCTAGGTTGCATCACCTGGCAGTTGGTTTCTGGCACTTGATTTCACTTGCTTCGGATTGCTGAGCCGGCTGAAGTCAGCAGTTGTACTGGGTAGCTTTTCAGTCAGTCATGTTTGATAGGCATGATATCTTCGCTCTGAAGTGCAAGATTCAACAGCCCCTTTTGCTGGCTGAAACGACAAAAGGAACTTACTTAACTATGCTATGATCCTTTCATGTTGGAAACAAATTCCTTTCCATAACCACAATGGGCTGTTTTTGCTCCAAATAAAAAACTCTTGTCCCCTATTCATTTTAGAAAAATACTTATTTTCAAAGAGACGAAATATGTGGTGCCCAGATCTTTTGACACTCACGTTGTGTACAACAGGGTGAGAGATCAATAAAACTCTCCAAGGCTTATAATACTCTCAGGGTGGCCAAAGGAAACACAAAATGTGCTCCAAATATGTGGGAGAACAAAGGGAAGGCATCTTCCCACTGGTCTTCTTTTTTCAAAACCAGATGAAGAAAAGATTGCCAAAGACTTGGCCAGGGTCTCCCACTAAGTGATCAAGTGATGCCTCCTCTCTGTTCTTAGCTTTTAGCTGGAAATGTTTAGGGCTGTCAACTTTTGATAAAATGAAAAATGCAATTCATGTTGGAATCAGCACTAGAAAACATAGTAGTCCGTTGAAAGGGCATAGCTGGTATCTGTTACAACTTGTTGGTACATGCAGGCATTGATTTCATACATACCTGTCATACAAATACGTCATCATAGCATCATTCCTCCTGTGGTTGAAAGGTATATGACTGTCACACGTTAAAGTAAAGGACAAACTGATGTAATTTTTTTCTATAGTGATTTGTATTTGGACTCACACAGTAAATCAATGGAATAACAATTGGCAGTTTTAATTTCCGTATGAAGCTCATTTGTTAGCATTAGTTTTAGGTTTTTCCTAAAAGATTTCTTTCCATCTTCTCTTTGATTTAGGTTTTTGGGTCCAGCTAGGAGTGGCATGGTTCTCATGGAAGTTAACATGCTCAGTGGTTTTACTGTGCCTCCAGATACAATTTCTCAGAGTGAGATAATAAAGAGAGTGGAACATGATCATGGAAAAATCAACCTGTATTTAGATTCTGTAAGTAGTAAAACATAAGTTTCAACAGATAGCTATTGACAAAGCTACCATTTATTGTATCCAAAAGTTTACCTTACTTTAAACATGTTTTCTTTAAATCATCATTACTTTAGTTTTGTGTGTCGTGAATGAATTTAGCATGGCAATGTTTATTTTTCTCTACTAAAAAGACATCTCAATAAAATTAGGTTAAAAGGATTTATGGTAAAAAATGAGCCCAAAGAAAGTCTTGATAAATAAACCTGTTTTGTGCCAGGTGTAAAAATATGTAGAAGCTGTCATATTATAATTTCAGAACTTTAGTCCAGTCTTCACTTTGAGAATCCCTACCTTAGGGAACTGCTAAAAGTACTTGTTCACTGCAAATGAAAGCTTTAGTTACATGTTTTAAAATGTCTTCATAAAGTTCTTAACATATGCCAAAGGAGTTAATATTCCTGCATTGAAAAGTTAGGTTCTTTAAATCACAGAAGAATATTCTTAGAGGTTTGGTCTTTATGTAAAATTATTATTTAACTTTCATATATCTTGACATTGCTATCTGAAAACTGCTGATCCAAGAATAAGGAACATGAAATAACATGATGGAAAAGTAAATGGTGAATTCTACATTCTACATGTTATATGTCACAAAATCGCTGGCTTATAAGTGTATTCTTTTTTTCTAACATCTACATGAATCTCATAGGTTGAACTAAAGTTGAGTTCTTAGGATCTCATATTACATGGGGATGGGGTTGGGGATTTGTGTATGTTTTTTATTCCAGTTTTGCTAAGTATGAATCAAAAATATATTGTTATATTTCTGCTTTTAAAGTGCTAGTTCTTCAATTTTCTAATTTGTTTTAGAACTTCAAAAATCCCTCTGGTTTAAATTCTGTTAAAACTAATTCAGAATCTCTAAATCTTTTGCTGTTCAGGAGTTTTTATATATTAAAAACTGCTTGAAATCCATGAGTCTGGTTTGGAACTTGGAAAAAAAATTAAGATTTTTGTATAGTAATATAATTGATTTTGGAGTGTGTTAATGGTTCTCTCAATTTGCACATCCATTATACTTTTTGACTGATTAATTTGATATTTCGTTTATTACTTTTAGCAAGTAATAGAATTTTTGAAGAAATTTACTAAGTTCAGATTCCTTAACCAGTTTTGTGTTCCAAATCAGCATAAACTGTCTCTCCTGGAGGCAAGGGGGCAAGTCCCCCCCCCCCTTTTTTTTTGACATGGGCAGACTCCAGGAATCCAACCCTGGTCTCCAGCATGGCAGGTGAGAATTGTGCCACTGAGCCACCGTTGCACCACCCAAGGGGGCCAGCCTTTTATACCCTATAGCACTGGTTGTGGGGTGCACTCCCTACCCTGGGGTTACCGCACTTCCAGATGATTCTCTGAAGAGGGGAGCTGCTGTGAGCCATTAGTAACCAATGCTGGTAGCAGGGGGTTGGATACACTACTTGGGACAGGGAATGAGGCATCAAAGGGTGAGGCATCCAAGTCACAGGAATACATAGTCTGCCACCCTTCAAGAATCTTTTGTGTTTTTCAAGGTAAATGAAACTCAGTTTTGTGTTGATATTCCTGCTGTGAGAAACTTTAAAGTTTCAAATGCCCAAGATGCTTCCGTGTCCGTAGTGGATTACTATGAACCAAGTAAGTATATTTTGGAGTCCCTAATACTGTTTCTTAGAAGTTAAGTCAGGCATGCAAATTTGCTAATTTGTTTTTTCCAAATGTCCTTTTTACCTCCTGGATGGGTTGGGAAGGTGGAGGGGAAGTGGGTCTGCAGGAAGTTGTATGATATCATTTAGCTAATGAACAATATGCAGTGATGATTTTGCTCATAATATTTTAGGTTTTTCACACACAATTACAAAATTTATAAAGAAAAACTGACATAGAGTTATGTTTGGTTTCCAAGGTTTTGCTTTTATTCCGAGCACCCATTCAATCTGGTTCCTGTTTTAAAATGGGAGGTTCCTCAGGAGAGAACATGATCAGCATCTCGAGTTCAATAACATCAGCCGGGTTTAGATATTCATTAATTGAGACAGTCTGTTGCTTTGCTAAAATTCATACAATAACAGCAAAATTTTAAATTAGTATATTAAGAAAAAAATAGCCTGGAAAATAACGTGTGCTTTTTTATTTTACTGGTAATTTCTTTATGACATGATAGAAATTTAGGATGTGAAAGTAGAAATCTGGTCTGAAGATCGTGGAAGTAAATAATGGCATTGAAGAACGATTTTCATTCAGTCACAGAGTGATTTTTCTGTAATGTATGATTTCTGGGCTAAAGTTTCTAATCATAATAAGTCAAATCCTGAATAAACGTTCGTGTCTCAGAGTCAGCAGAATGCATTGGAAGTGTGAACATTTTCACATTAAATAGTTGTAGAGAATTAGACTTTAAATGAAATGAACTTGTTCACACTGTTGGTAGTATTTGATAGAGTGTTCTTTTAAGACGAAGGTGTAGCATTAGTTTTCCCTCCTATGTCTTTTACCTCTTCTTGAAGTATTCTGATTGGGGAAGAGCATATGTTCAAGTTCTCTTCCAGGTATTTTGGGAAAACAGTGATGTGACACTTTTCTGGTAGAGTGATAGGATTCACTGTGAGACCTCGTGAGAATGTCTAGTTATCCAACTTTGTAAACACCTAGTTGCAAAATCCCCCAATTGTGTTTTGCAGGTTCACAGAGAACATTTCAAACATTTAAGGAAAAAAAGATTCAGTCTATGTAAATTTTCTGTAGCAAACAGGATATTTATAAGGGAGCCATTTTAAAATGAAAGTATGGGAAAGATCAGATGGATAATAAAATCCTAACAACCTATTGTTAAAATACTTAAAATTAGAAAACATTTGTAATATAAAAAACTGAAAATATTGAATAAAACTGAACGTAGAATGTTGTAAAAAAGAAATTGTTAACATTAAAAATCATTTAACATGTTATAGTGAGTTTATTGTGGTTTTATAGCTGGTTCATATAGAATTTTTAAATTAAGCTGTGTTATAAATTGTACCCAGGTTGAATAAATAGTTTTTAGATCTTATGTGCTCAGTGTTTTAACATGTACACACAAGGCATTGCATGGGCAGACTTCTTTTCAGATTTGTATATTTTTTTTTTTTTTTTTTTTTTTTTTTTTTTTTAAAGGAAAGACAGAGAGAAGGAAGGAAGGATAGAAGGAAGGAAGGAAGGAAGAAAGGGAAACATTTTTAAACATTTTCTTGTTTTATTGTATTCTGTTTCTCCGTTTTTGTTACATGGGCTGGGGCCGGGAATCGAACCAAGGTCCTCCGGCATAGCAGGCAAGCACTTTGCCCGCTGAGCCACCGCGGCCCGCCCTGTATATTTTTAATAAAGCTCATTGTAAAACTAGTTCTAACTATTAGAATTATATTTGAATGTATGGAAAATGTTGCCCTAATGTAAACTCTTAAGGAGGCTAAGCAGTCTTCGATTTAAAATCTTGCTTGTTCCAGTTAGAGATGAAAGTTGTGCGTGTGAGGGCTGCTTGCAGCTGCAGTCTGTTTTCTGCCTTTTAACGTTGACCGACTGCTGCTGGTGGATAGACTGGACTGAAAGTTTCATCTCTCTCTCTCGGATTTGGTTAGCAGGGTGGATACCTCCAACTGATGTAGCATTTCAGTCATTTCTTGTAAAGCAAAATAAAATTAGGTGAAGAATGGAAAACCCAGAAAAGTGTTTTGAAATACTCTGGAGTTTTGGTAAAGTAAATGTTTCTAAATGAGAGATGTGTAAACCGATGTCCACCTCTTTGAAACAGGGAGACAAGCAGTGAGAAGTTACAACTCCCAAGCGAAACTGGCCTCTTGTGACCTTTGCAGAGACGTCGTCGGCTGCCACCCTTGTGTTGGAGCTTCAGTGTCGCTCTGTCACTCTTCAATCATTTTCGGTTTCTGTTCCACGCTTCTGTTCATTTTGCAACATTGGCTGTGATTTATTTTTTAAGGACTCCTTGTTATACTAATATTTCTAGAAGTCATGTGATTGCTTTTATCATGGAATACTGCTTCTGACTGTTTTGAAAAACGTTTTTTTTCCCCTTAAGGGCAAGAGGAAGAGGTGGTGTACAGTAGGTCCTAGTATGCATAGCTGCATAAATTTCTTCTTCTGACCTTTTGTGGAACAAGAATAAGAATTACTGTGGTTGTGTACCTTTATTTCCCTTCTTGAAATGTCTTAGGATTTTTGAGATATTTGTTTTCTCCAGAATAAAATTGTTATTTTAGATTAAATATTCTTTCCATTTTCCTAAAGAAACGAGCTTAGGTCTTATGCATCCTGGTACATCAGTGTTTGATTTAGTATTAAAGATGGATTTCCCTGGGAAAAGGGAGAAGACAATCAGAAGGGGGTACTCATTCTATTCCCTTCCCAGCTCTGACCTAACCCTTACCCTCCACCCCATCCCACACCCAGTGACCTCATTATCTATTCTTATATGGACATTGCTTCATTCTTTCTAGAATATGGGTGGTGAATTTTTTTTTTTAATGAAATGGTATTTTTCCACTTCAAATCTGATCTTGTCCCCCAATCTTTACCCTTCCTTTCTTTTTCTTTTGGAAAGAAGAATGAGAGGGAATTTGCTCAGTGCTTATTGTGGGTTCATAGATTGAAGAGTGTAATGAAAACTTCCTAAAGGGGTTCTAGTCTGCTGTACTCTCTCTTAACCCCCCCCCCCCAGCCCCACACATACATGGGTTCTCTTTCGGGGTGAGAGTTGGGGAACACGATGGTGTGTGCCTCACAGGGCTTAGACTAGAAGGTCCTCAGCAGGAAACATACTTTTTGTTAGTGATGGTGAATGATCAACATGACGGAATGCTGTGTGAAAAGCAGCAGAGTGCCCTCCCCGTGGTCTGGGAATAAAGTTGGGGTTTGATGGGGACCAGAAAGTCTGGACATGACTGCTGACCTAAAATATTTTAAGGCATTGGCCCAGGATCCTGTAGAACCCCTTCCTGCTTAGGTGTCTGAGTGTCAGTGACATTTGACACTGGCTGGGGGTCTTTAAGAAGATTCCTGAATTTTGAAGACATGGATCATTGGTTACGCCATATTCTGAAAGATAATGTTTGTTTATTTCGGTGAAACTTAAAAAAAAAAAAACTCTTTCCTCCCCATTCCCTACCTCCCTTCTTCCTTCTCCCCCTCTTTCCCTCCCACCTTTCCTTTCTGTTTTTTTCTTCTATTTCTTTCTTCTCTTTTTCCTTCTCTCTCTTTCTTCTATTTTCCCTACCCTTTTAAAAATATTGAAATATTTTAGATATAACAAAAAATTAAAGATCTTTTACTATTCTAAGAAATGGCTTGGTTTTGTTAAAACAAAAATAATTGCCATTGGCTCCAAAGAGCCTGCATTATAGTTTTTGAAGCTATTTAAAAAATAATGTTCATTGAAAAGAGAGTATGTAAGTATAGCTTTTAAAGTTAGTTTTAAAAAGAATTATGTTAGTGCATTAAAAGATATACAGTGGAGTAAATGTTCATGTATTATTTATGCATATTTTTAGATACTGAGGGTAAATATTCTAATAGAAGGGTAAGAATTCCCCAAATTCAGCATTTTGGAGCCTAAAACTTATATGCAGATTTGATTCCTGGACCATTCACCCTTCCCCCCCACAACCCAAAAAACTTATATGCAGAAAACAGATCTTCAGAGATTGGTCTATGGAGAGAGTGATTAAGTAGCAAATAAATGATTTCCTTATATTTATTTTTAAGTGGGGAAATGTTTTTAGATCTGTTACACCTTTGAAACAGTCTGATCTGAAAAGGACTGTTGTTATGTTGGGCACATTCCTGCAGTAGTGTTTTTGGCCTCTATTCTCTAGGACTTCTTTATATTTTAAATTTCATACTGGAGTTGGGGGGTGGTGTGTATTGGCAATTGATGCCCCCTTCCCTGCCCTGTCCATGGAACCTCATACTGACCTCAGTACTCATATTCTTCAGTAAAAAATACTGACCTTCCAGTGTAGTAATTAGATAACACTAGAATGGAAAGGCCATTGGAAGACAGGTTGTGTCTTTTTAAAGAATACGTTTCCTCATTTAAAAACTAGAACTCAAATACTTTTTTGTGAAGTACTCAATTTCAGGTAAAAACTCATCTCTTTCTCCATTCTTTTTTTTTTTTTTAGCCTTTTTATTGCATGGTATAACATATATACAAAGCAAAGAAAGAAAAAAAGCAATAATTTTCTAAGCACTCTTCAACAAGTAGTTACAGAACAGATCCCAGAGTTTGTCATGGGCCACCATACCATCATCTCAGATATTTTCCTTGTAGCTGCTCCAGAATGTTGGAAGCTAGAAGGAATATATATTTTTTATCATTGCTTTTTTTTTCTTTTTTGTGAAAAATAATATATATCCAAAAAAGCAAAAAATGTCAAAGCACAGTGCAACAATTAATTGTAGAACAGTTTTCAGAGTTTGGTATGGGCATCTCTTTTTATTATAAACTTATAGCCTCATCACTTTTTATTATAAATTTATTAAAAAGAAGAAGGTAAAGAGAGATTTAGCACACATTGTGGTACAGTGGTGCTACGGAGATGCCTAAGCTACTTCCTCCTCCTTATCTTTCTTATAGAATTTCCTCTGCTAAAACAAGCAGTGGGTTTGGATTAAAGAGACTGTAAAACCACAGCCATGAGGAAAGGAATTCAGGCAGCAGTAGTAATTAATAGATAGACTTTTTTTCTTTGCATGCCATGAGTAACAAATATTTAAAAGCTCATTTTACCTTTTAGTTTTGTTATGTTGAAACTCTTCTATTTAGAAGGCTCCCAATTTCATTTACTGATATAAACTAATTTAAAGTCTCCCTTTCTTTTCTACTGTTTGGGAACCTTATTAAGACATCCGTATATCTCACTTCCATTTTTGTCCATCCATTGGTTCCAGAAACTGAACCTTGGGAACAACTCGTAGGTAAACAATTCTAGGACAGAACAGCACTGTAAATTTGATTTTATCATCTTACCACCTGCAGTCATAATTCTAAAAAAGAAGTGAAAACCCTGTAAAATATGCCCAATGAAATGGTTCCTTTTATTTGTAACGTTCTAGTATTCTTAATGTTTTTACAGATGTTCAAAAAGTAGTCTTTTAGTAAGATTATAAACTGAGGAGCATTGTGCTTATATGAATACAAATATTTATCTGTCTAGTAGTTTGTTACTTAAATATGAGATACACAATCTACATGTGGGAATTTTCTCATTTGGGGTAGTATAACACTTCACTCAATTCTTTCAAAGCTGAGTATAGTTGTTATTATTTTTAAAATTATATTTAGCCCTAATTTCTATTTATGACAAATATACTGATAAATAGTCTGGCAATATAATGACATCTGTATTTTGACATAATTCAGTTAATTCATTCAACGTTTCTGGGTGTCTCATGACATTTGAAAAATTTGGATCTCTGATTTTTCTTCGTCATTTTTTAAGGGACCATTTTATCAGCTTGTTGTAGTATAATCTGTGTTCTTTGCAACAGCCCTACCTTTTCTAATATGCTTTATTGAACTTTAATACTGATTTCTATAAAAATATGTGTAAATACTTCATTGGCAAGATTTCTTGAAATGAGGAAAGTACTTATTTTGAGCCTACCAAGAAGCTGTCATGGGTCAAGGTACCAATATATAATTTTCTTGCAGATTATAAACTCAAGGCACTTACAGTAGGTGAATTCACTCTTGAATCAGCTTCAGAATCTTTTGCATTCTCAGAGAAGCTTCTGTGTGACAGACAGAAGAGTGTATTTCTCATTTTTCTTTGTTTTCAAATTTTAGTAAAGCGAAGCACACATTTTTTTTTTTTGGCATGGCAGGCTCCAGGAATCGAACCTGGGTCTCTGGCATGGCAGGCGAGAATTCTGTCATTGAGCCACTGTTGCACCGCCCCATAGCACACTTTTAAGAGTTTTCAATTTAAGAACTTGAAAATTTTCTTACCTATTCAAGATGCTATTTATATTAATATTCTTAAATACCTTAAGTTACATTAGAAATCATTTGAAGTGCAGTTTTTAAAATCACTACTTTGAATAGAGGACCTTTATTCTACTTTCTTCAGGAAATTAAATGTTAAATGTAAAATTCCTATTAAGTATATCAGTGAGCATAGGCTTGCTTTAAATATATTTCTAGCCAATGAATTCTTTTCATGCACTCATCAAAAAACAGTGACACATTACATCATGTCTAAAATTTGTTGTCATTTTTATTTTAATTATTGTAACACACTAGAAAATAGATACTTCTTAGGTGATTCCTGAGTTTCTTGCTTCAGAGGACACTTGTAAACTGGTATGTGTGTGTCTCTGTGATAGGGATGGTAGTGACATGTGTTGGTGCATATTTAAGAATCACTCTCCTATCTTGCTCTCATGAGGACAAGATTTGCCATTCTACAGCCAGGTGTATTAAATTGGTGGTAGAGGGTAGTTCCACATCGCATTCATAGAGCTTTAGACTTATTTTTGATAACTGCAATAGGATGAAGCTCTGTTCTGGTCCTCCAGGCTTTATCTTTGGGAATTTTAGTAGGGTAGATTCGATATGGTGGAGTAAGTTTCTTTTATGAACAGGAAGCTTTATGAAATTTTATTCATAAATCCTCTGTTTTGAGGAGCTGTTTTGAATATGAAGAAAGTACTTTTGAATTAAAACACTCTTTTCCAGAAACCAAAGCTTTATATGTTGATGAAAATGATTCTGAAAGTTTTAAATTTAAATGTTCAGATGCTATGCCATTGTTGATTGTACAAAATTCTGTATCAATAGGAAACCATGGTTTATCAATAAAAATTAATTCCCATCTATTTATTATCTTTGTGTTCTTTTTACCTTAAAACATATATATAGCAATCTCCCTTATCTAAACCTATTTATTTTTGAGCAATGGGCTGTCTGAGGGCATGTTCCAGTGGGCTTTACTGAGTTACATGGTGTGATCATTTGGAACTGAATGTACTCTCAAAAAACCCTGTTCTTAAACTTAATCCATTCCTCTGGGTGTGAACCCATTTAAGTAGGACCTTCTGATGAGGTTATTTCAGTTAAGGTATGGCCCACCTCAGTCAGGGTGAATCTTAAACCTATTACTGGAGTCCTTGAGAAGCAGAATGAAATTCAGACAGAAAGGGAGAAAGCTACAGAGGGGGCAGCCAGAAGCTAAATATAATAGAACCTTGAAAAGAAGGGAGAGGCCAGGAGAGGCAAGACATGTCATTTCCATGTTGACGGGAGCCAAAGACCAAGGATTGCTGGCAGCCAGCCCAGAATGTCAGTCTTCGGGAAGAAAGCATCGCCTTGACAATGTCTTGAATTAGACTTTCTTTTAGCCTCAAAACTTTGAGCTAATAAATTCTCATTTAACCTGACCCATTGCATGGCATTTGCTTGAGCTGCCAAGGAAACTAAAACTTATGGGCTTGCTAGAGTGAGATGAGAGAAATTTGACCACCAGTCCCCTTCATGTCCTCCCTCATCCTTTGCTGTAGGTCCTGGGGTGGGGTTGGTGGAGAGGTCAGCGAGATAGAAATAAGAAAAATAATATCAGGTGAGAACTCACTCAATGTTGGGGAAATTATATAGAAATAGAGAATACATGGTTTGTGTATGCATGGGAAACGGAAGCACAAAGTACTGAATCTGCAGCATAGTTCTTCAGGTAACGTTTTCTTGATACCCACTCAGTGTTAGTAACAGTTTTCTTGCCATGAATTTTCTGGACTTCTGTGAACTGCTGAAAATAGAACAGTAGTTCTCAACTGGGGTGATTCTACCTCTCAGAACATTTGGCAAGGTTTGGAGACATTTTTCGTCGTCACAACATGGAGGAGGACTGTGCTACTGGCATCTAGTGCTTAGAGACAAGGGATGCTGCCAGAGGTTCTAAAATGCTCAAGACAGCTGCCTACAATAAGAAAATATCTAGCCCAAAATGCAATAGGGCCGAGGTTAAGAAACTCTATAGCTAAGAAAGCTTAGGCACTTCTAGATCACTTAATGGTGTCAATTAATATAATAGGATTAACATTATACTTATACTCCATAGAATAATTAGAACCACTGGACAAATTACTTAGATTAACAAATAAGTTTATATCTGAACTCTAGGAAACTTTGTTTGGAAACTGGGAAAAGCTGTAGTAATTGCTTTTTGAAAATGGCTATAATGTCTAGTGTGGCAGAGTGCCATTTGCTTCCTCCTGCTCAGCACATTCTCCCCCTCCTCCTTTGCACCAGAGCCTTCTTGAATTTATTTGAAGTGACAACTATTTTTCTCAGCTTCCTTTGCAGCTAGGTGATTTCCTGGATGACATTCTGGCCAGTGGGATGTAGGCTAAAATATTGCTGATATTTTCATGAAGCATTCCTAAAAGGGAATACATCTTTTTCTTTCTCCTGCCTTGAATGTGGATGTCTGGTTGGAGCTTGTGTTAGTCAAGGTTCTCTAGAGAAACAAAACCAACAGGAGATGTCCATAGATATGAGATTTATAAAGGTGTCTCACACAACCTAATGGTGATATTTTGAGTATCTCTCTTGCCGACTCGCCCCATGGATTGTCAGTGCCATCTTGATTATTGGAAACAGAGTAGAAAACCAATAATAAAAACTCATTTTTAAGATTCTGTTTCTCAAGAACTACTCCCAGTATCAACCTGTATTAGAGTTCTGTAGAGAAACAGAACCAACAGGAGATATCTGTAAGTATGAGATTTATAAAGGTATGTCATGCAACTGTAGGAATGGAAGAGTCCAAAATACACAGGACAGGCTGTGAAGCTAGCAGCTCTGATGAAGGGTCTGGACGAACTCTACAGGAGAGGCTCACTGGCTGAAGAAACAGCCAAAATTCTCTCTCCTTCCTTAAAAAGGCTTCAATTGATTGGATTATTTCATTAGTGGGAGAAATGCCTTAGTTGATCACAGATGTAATCAGCCACAGATGCAGTCAACTGACTGATGATTTAATACACAGCCTTCTGGTATATCAGCCAGTCAGGAAATATCCTTGCAACAATGGTCAGGCCAGTGCTTGCCTGGCCAGACAATTGGGCATAATCACTTGGCCAAGCTGACACCAGAACCTAACCATCACAGTCCACATCTTGTCAACTTGGCAGCTATACACATCACCTTAAAACACACGTAATTTCCAAGTAGAACACAATAACAGACATACGTTTCCTCTAACAATACTCAACTGTCTTGTGTACAACCGGAAATGCACTACATCTCTCCAGAATAGGATGCAAGTCCTTAGGTAACATTCACTGTTAAACTTCATATCCTATGACTTAGTCATACTATAACATAAACAATGTAACTTATGTCATAGTATAAGAGGAAAACAAGATATTTGCTTATGTACAGATACAAACATACTCAACAAAACAGGGAGGAAATATACAATCACAGGCTTCATTTCTATACCTGGTCACATGGTCATAATTCATGTTTATCACTATCTTCTTCTAATGCCCATACCATGTTTCCTTTACCCTCAGCAAGCACTTCAGCTGGCCATGGTTCTTCGCCAGGTGGAGTAACCCAACTTTCATTTGTGAAATTTCTGGGCCATTGGTAGTCCTGCCTGGATAAGCTTGTTGCAGTTTTCCATTGATTTTAATCACTGGACATGGTAGTATTAAGAGAATGCCCTAGGGATCTCCTGTGTTCCAGGAAAACGCTCCTTTATCTCCATTGTGCAGTTGTAATTCTATTTCCCCTTGATAGTTAGGATCAGTCACCACAGACAGAACAGTAATCCCCTTTCATGACTATTGATTCAGTGGCATGAGAAGCCCAAAGTGGCCAGGTGGCAGTCTTAACTTTCCAGTTCAATGGAATCATTATTGTGTCTCCTGGAAGGAGCACTCTTCCTTTTGGAACTAAGACCTGTAGACCAGTAGAGCTTAAAGTTTCAGGGACAGGAAGCAAGGGTCACTAGGGTGATAGTGAGTGGTGCCACTCCTATATTTCCACCCATTGAATCCTGGCTATGGGAGAAACAGCACCATACAGTAAACACTGATTCAGAGCATACACAGTCTCCTGGAGAACATTACCCCAGCTCTGCAAGGTATTGCCACTATTTGGCACCATATTTGGGTCTTCAAAAGGCTATTCCACCATCAACCCAGCTACCTCTGGATGATGAGGAACATAGTAAGACCAGAGAATTCCATGAGTGTGTGCCCGTTCCCACACTTCATTTGCTGTGAAGTCGGTTCCTTAATCAGAAGAAATGCTTTGTGGAATACCATGACAGTGGATAAGGCATTCCATAAGTCCATGGACGGTAGTTTTTGCAGAAGCATTGTGTGCAGGGAAGGCAAACTCCTATCTGGAGTTTGTGTCTATTTCAGATAGAACAAATCACTACTCTTTCCATGATGGAAGTGGTCCAATGTAATCAATCTGCCACCAGGTAGCAGGCTGATCACCTCAGGGAATGGTGCCATATTGGGGGCTGAGTGTTGGCCTCTGCTGCTGGCAGATTGGGCACTCAGCAGTGGTTGTAGACAGTGGTTGGTGAGTGGAAGATCATGTTGCTGAGCCCATGCATACCCTCCATCCCTACCACTATGCCCACTTTGTTCATGCGCCAATTGGGCAATGACAGGAATGGCTGAAGAAAGAGGATTACTTCTATCCACAGGATGGGTCATCTTATCTACTTGATTATTAAAACCTTCCTCTGCTGAATTCACCCTCTGGTGAGCATTCACATGAGACATGAATTTCTTCATGTTCTTTGCCCAATCAGAAAAGTCTATCCACATAACTCTTCCCCAGACCTCTTTGTCACCAATTTTTCAATCTTGCTCCTTCCAAATCCCTGACCATCCTGCCAAACCATTAGCAACAGCCCATGAGTCAGATCATGAGAATAAATAGAAGTGTCTTTCAAGCCAATTACCTCAGGGCATTCCATTGCAGTTTCATCTGGTGAAATAGGATTACTTGCTCCAGACAGAGGAGTGAGGGTTGTTTCCCCAGGAGAGGTGGTTACAGGATTAGCATGCTCTGAAAGGTTACTCTGGTTAGGTGGAGGTTAGATGGCAGACTCTTCTGGGCACATTGGAGGCTGGGAAACTGTTTCCTCAAGGTAGAATGGAGGTTGGGAAGCTCTTTCATCAGGGCACTCCATTACAGGTCTATCTAGCAAAAGTTCAGCAGATTCCAGGAAGTCCATCTCCCCATTGCCATCATTATCAAGCCATATATCCCCCACCCCAAATTTTAGGATACTATTCTTTTCCAATCAAAGCCCTTACTTTAACAGTAGACACACTGCAAGGTTGAGATTTTAGTTTATGTTATTAATCTGCTCCTTGTACAATGAGGGTCTATGTTCTCAGAGTTCTCAAGTCTGCAGCTACTGGAAATAAGATTTTCTTTCAGAGCAAACAAGTAAATTTTTACATCGTGTATACAATGCTTACATTTGAATTTGAAGCCTTCAGCTCATCCCTTTTCCTCATCACTATATCCAACATATCTAACAACAACCAGCCAACATCATTATATTTCTTAATTCCACAAAACTCCATACAGGTGTCAAAAACACTCTCACCCAGAGCCTTGCCTCATATAAACCTACAATTAGCAGGATCTAATGGTGATATTTTGAGTATCTCTCTTGCCAGCTCACCCCATGGATTGTCAGTGCCATCTTGATTATTGGAAACAAAGTAGAAAACCAATTGTAAAAACTCATTTTTAAGATTCTGTTTCTCAAGAACCACTCCCAGTACCAAGCTGTATTAGAGTTCTGTAGATAAACAGAACCAACAGGAGATACCTATAGGTATGAGATTTATAAAAGTGTCTCATGCAATTGTGGGAATGGAACAGTCCAAAATCTGTAGGGCAGCCTGTGAAGCTGGCAGGGTCTGGATGAACTCCACAGGAGAAGCTTACTGACTGAAGAAGCAGCCAGAAATCTTTCTCATCTCTTAAAATGTCTTCAGCTAAGTGGATTAATTCAATGATGGGAGACACCCCTAGTTGATCTCAGTTGTAATCTGTCACAGATGCAATCAACTAGCTGATGATTTCATACACCAACCTTCTGGTTTATCAACCAGCCATGAAATATCCTTGTAGCAATGGTCAGACCAGTGCCTGACCGGACAACAGGGCATTATCACTTGGCTAAGTTGACACCAGAATCTAACCATCACAGAGCTCTATCAGCCTTTTGGTCCATCAGGAACTTAAAACCTAAGGATTGTAAGCTGGAGTACTTGGAGGAGTTGAGGTCCCTGATTATTAGGGAGATACCCAGGAATGCCTACCTTTGGATTTTTTTTTTCAAGAGAGAAGACTTCTATCTTGTTCAAACCTTTGTATTGGACAGATTTTAAGATGGCCCCATAGTCCCTGCCTGTTGATATTGATGCCCTTGCATAATCCCCTCCTCTGTGGGCATGACCCATATTATGCTTCTAACCAATAGAATATGGAAAGGTGACAGGAGGCACATAATATTGTAGCATCCCTTCTGCTGCTCTCTCCCTCCTTTGCTGACTTTGAAGAAGCAAGCTCCATGTTGTGGGCTATCTGTTAGGAGACCCATGTAGCCAGGAACTGAGGGCAGCTTCTACTAGCTGAGGGCAGCTGACAGCCAGAAAGATAATCAGTTCTGCTAATGTATCTGTTTGTTAAAGCTGCTGGTATGCAAGCTACCAGAAGTAGAACAGCATTTAAAAAGGGAATTTATTATGTTAAAAGTTTACAGTTCTAAAGTTGTGAAAATGTCTACATTAAGGCACCAACAAAAGGTTACCTTCACTCAAGAAAGGCTGATGCCTCTTTTGTTGCTCGGATGTGGCCACTCTCTCTAAGCCCAACTCTGCAAATGAAATAATTTCCCTCCTCACTACGTGGGACATGACTTCCAGGGGTGAAAGTCTTCTTGGCTCCATGGGAGATAACTTCCAAGGATGAGCCTGGTCCTGGCACCATGGGATCAGCAATACCATCCTGACCAAAAGGGGGAAAAGAAGTGTAACAAATAAGGTCTCAGTGGCTGAGAGAGTTCAAATAGAGTTGAGAGGCTACTTGGAGGTCACTTTACACAAGCTTCAGTTAGACATTGCTACCTATTACAGCATGCCAAACCCCAACCAAAACCATTCCTGCCAATCCTAAAGAACACCTAGGGCATTATATAAGTTTCTACAAATGTTCCACACACTAGGGTAACTTTCCAGAAACCTACAAACTCCAGATGGGTCCCTGGACAAGATAAGCCCTGAAATGCAGAGGGTCCAGCCTCTCCAGAGCATCAACTTTTTCTATCACCCTGTCCCATATTATTGACAGCCCCTTCCAACATGGAAAAGTTAGAATGGGCATAGCCCAAATACCCCTAAACAGTGGGAGAAAGATCAAAGGGAATGATGGAATTATACAAAGAAGGTAGGGTTTAACAAATGAGTATGATGCTGAATCATTATATGGATATTTCTTTTGGTTTCCAGTATCTTAGAGCAGCTACAAGTAAAAACCTAAAATTGTGGAAATGTAACCCATACCAAACTCTGAGATTTGTCTTTCAAGTAATCGTTGTGATGTGCTTTGAAATTTGCTCCTTTGTATATATGCTATTTTTCACAAAAAGAAAAAAAATTGATTGTGATGATAAATGCACCACTATTTGATGACATTGTGAAACACTGATTGTACACTTCGGATGATTACATAGTATATGAATGTGTAATACATATCAATAAAAATAAAAATAAAAGAAAATATGAATGAAAATAAACATTTGTACCAAAATCCTAAAAAAAAAAGAAAGAAAAGAAAAGAAAGGCTGATGCTGTCTGGAACATCTCTGTCAGCCACTATGTGGTTGGCATCTGGTGGTCCCTTGCTCCTGGGCTGCATTGCTTTCAGCCTCTGTTTCCTGTGAGGGTTCCTCACTTGGTTTCTCCAGGACTGTTTTTCATCTTTTGGTTTCCATTGGCTCTCTCCATGTTCTGGCTTGCTAGCATCTCATGGGAAGGCACATGGCAACATCTGCTGGGCTCTGGCCATACCCAGGCATCAGCTCTCTCTGTTGGCACTATAAGCACCTCCAAACATCTATGTCTCTGTCAACTCTGTAGCAACTGTTCTCCAATTGCGTGCATCTGAGGTTATTCCAAAATCTTTTCCCTTTTAAAGGACTCCAGTAAACTAATCAAGACCCACCTTGAATGAGTGGAGTTGCCTCTCCATCTAATCAAAAGGCCACACCCACAATTGGTGTGTTACATATCAATGGAAGTAATCTAACCAAAAGGTCACACCCACAACTGGGTGGGTCACATCTCCACGGAAACAATCCAATCAAAGTTTCCCAACCTAAACAAGGTCTGGCCTCACAAGATTGGATCAGGATTGAAACACGGCTTTTCTGGGGTACATAATAGTTTCAAATTGACACAGCTAACAAAAGGAGATCCTTCCGCAGTTGTGCCTCAGATGGGACTGCAGTCCCAGCTAGAACCTCAATTAAAGCACTGTGAGACCTTAAACAGGATCCACCTGAGTACCCAGACTCTTGAAACTGCGAGGTAATAAATATGCATTGTTTTAAGTCACTGTTTGTTGTAAGTTGTTATGCAGCAATAGAAAAGCAATATAGCAGTTTTCAAATAATATTTCTACTATATGCCGCTAACTTACTTCTAATAGGTATAACTGTTGTTGTCATTTTTCCTATTGTTAAGGGACCTAGAAGCCTTTAAGCATTAGCTCTGGTGCCTTCCACTGTCACTATCATTTCTATCACTGTGCCTAAGAGGAACTGTGCTCTCTGGAGCCCTCGTTACTTCAAAGCTACACGGAGTTCCACACTAAAGTGGGAACTTGTTCTGTCTCTGATGCTGTGCTGTACTTTGTCCCTGTGGTGCAGAGTAGAGCTACTTGTGCATCTGTGCTCACAGAGGCTTTAATGGTAACTGTTCTTTCCATTTCTGCTTCCAGTCTCTCTCTCTCTGGCTCAGGCACAAATCCAGGAGACTGGGCTGTATGCCATGGGGTACTGACACTATACTGTCCTTCAAATCTGCCTTCTTTTTCACACAAACACACACACTCTCTCTCTCTTCCCCCCTCCAGCAGAATTTTCAGGAAAAATTGATTTTTGGTAGCCCCCCCCCCCCACTCTGCCCAAGTGGTTCACTAGGCACATTTAAATATAAGTATCATGAAGTCAAGAGTTTGGACATTAATACCAGGTATACCTAGGTTCAAATCTTGACTCTGTCTTGCTAGAGGGAAGGAGCTTTCTTTTCTGATGAATGGAGGTGGAATTTTTCCTATATACTCTTGGTTTGTTTTCCCTTAACTCATTCCATCTGAAAGAAGACAATGTGCTTTCCTGAATGGCCATGTTAGGAAGAATTTTCTGGCAATTGGTTGGCTCATCTCTATCTTGGGTTCCACACTGGTATACTCCTCAGTTTCCTCATGCTGACCCAGGTCTTACCTGGGCTCAGTGCTGGCTGGGATGGATGAGGAAGCATGGCCAGGAATGGGGTTTAGTGGGCACATTTATTTGCGTCTCACACTAAGCTGTGTCCTCCAACTTAGATTTTATCAGGAATAGAGTGAGAACTTTGGTTCATTCATCAGTTGACTTTTGCTTGTCAGTTGGACATGAGAGATGCTATTTATTGCACCCTCTCAGAAAGCTCAACACCTCTTACTATAAATGTGAACTTTGGCAAGTTTTGCAATATTTTGTACATATTAAGCGCTTAATAAATTATGGTTGTATCTATGAGTCTACATATGCCAGTGGATATGGTTTAGGCTTTATCTGTTTATGTTTATTCTTTAGAGAGAATGGCGGGAATTCTAGTATTCTCCAGTGGAACCATCTGTGGTTGGGTCCTTTGATGCCCTCTAACTCATACTAATGGGGTCTCTTATGCTCACAATGGACTAGAGGTGTTGCTTCTTTGGGGGTGGATGGATCCTCCTCTCCTCCCTCACCATTCTTTTTGTCAATGTGAATTCACAAATGGGACCTCAAAGTAGGTTCAAGAAACAATTTATTTAAGCCACCAGTGATAAATCCAAATTATAGAGATTCAGATATGACAGTATTATGCCTCTTGATCTAGTTTTGTTGTACCCCCTGGATGTTTAGGAACATGAGGCCTCACCTCACAGTCGTTTTCAGCATCTCCACGAGTGTATTTCATTTGCTAGCAGAGAAACTTGTGGGTATATGGCTTCTGCTTTCTTTAGGTCAGCCTCTACCACAACCCTGTCTTTTATATCTGTTCTCCCTTATGAAGTTCCCACCTTTTCCACTTTTCCTATCAGCTACTTCCTGTCAGAAATCAGCTGTCCCAAGTCTCCCCTCTTTTCCTAAGTTTTCACTTTGTCTTACAGGAGCTGTGAGTCAAAACCTTCTGACTTCTGCCTGTTCTACTGCTGGGTTATGTTTCTAGGGTGGGGGAATGATAAAAGAAACCGATAATTCTACACTCTGAATGGCAGTAGGCTTTTATTCTTGTTTATGTTATCTTGATATCGAAAAAAATCAAACAACTGCATATATTCAGAATGAGAGATATATATTGAACGGCAGCATATATGAAAAAAAAACTTGGTTAAATTATGAATCAGTCACAAGAGCAAATGTCTCCAGTTTCTAAACAAGGAGACTGTTAGAGCTAATAGAGCCTACATGTTTCAAGGTATTATGCTAAGTTACGAATGTTACAAGCTAAGAAGGGTGGCCACCTGGAGTCCATATGGGAAAGAGCGGCCGTGACGGCATCAGATGAAAGATCAGAGGACTGGAGGATGCTCAGCTGGTGAGAGAGACAATGTAAACTCTAATTGTTGTCTTCAAAATATCTGAAAAGCTGCCATGTACAAGCTCAAGTTGCAGAATCATGATAAGTGGGTAGATTTTGGATTAATATTAGCAGGAACTGAATAGAATGTAGGTCTCAGAAGGTATTGATTACACAATCCCTTTAGCTGTTTAGCAGAAGATTATGATCATCAGTGGCTGGCATTTTAAAAGCAGTATCTTATCCAGTATACTTTTTGCACTGAGTGCTAGAAATGGTAGGGTTCAAAAGACTTTTCAGTTTAGCTCCCCAATTTTACTAAGACCCAGGAAGGTTTAGTGCCCTGTACAAGTTTCACAGCTTGTCTCTCTCCATCTCCAACATTCTTAAAAGCACAATTGGGGCTTCTGCTTGGTAGATAGCAAGCACTCAATAGATATTTGTGGAGTGACTAAACCCACTGTATCACCTTGAGTTTTAATTCAAGCATGTTGATGACTTTCCCAGTTCCTGCTTCCTGTCGCGTGGATACACAGCTGATGGCTAAGCTCCCATTGTGCCTACATTCCCGTCTCCCTGCCTTCACTCGTAGGTGGGAGGGCTGGCATTGTCATCTATTTTAGGCTGACACATTGTGTTTTTGTAATCTCTTATAGCAGTGTGATAGAACATGATTTACCTTTGAATACCAGCTGAAATAATTTGGAAATGGCTGCTTGGAGGAACTTTGCCAGAGGATTTTGAGCCCACTTCTGGAGTCAATGGGGGCAAGAGCTGGAATCCACTGCAGAAGTCTGCATGGCCCTGGCAAGTTGGTGACACTTGAGCTGGAAATTGACATTCCTGATTAGATTCTATTACTACACAAATTAGCATTTAAGTATATTGCCTTCCACTGCAGACTAATTGCTTCATTGGTGTTAGTCTTGATTCACTTGTTAAATTTAAGCCTCACATTTTCAAAATCTTCTACTCTACAGCACAAATATGTATTCTGGCTTATTAAAGAAACACATACTTGGTGTACTCTATAGACTCTTAACTGTAGACTTTATGATTAAAAATAATACTAATGGGAACAGTAAAATTACGTACTAAAGTTCCTGGCATCCCAAATAAATGAAAACAGATGCCTTTTTTTTTCTCTCAAAGGCTTTAATTTTTCGTTCTACTATTTTCTCCATGCTTCCATACATTTTGTTTTCTTAGAAATTAGCTGACAGATATTGAAGAACAGGACGTTATTTAGGAATATTAGAGAGTTTGGTAAAATTGACAAATAAAAGCTTGTAGTTTGAAGAACTTTATTTTTCTCTTTCACTTCAAAAAAAGTAGTCTTGGAAGGGGTTTTTCTCTTTTATTGGGAAATTCAAATAGATTTGCATCGTTTTTTTTTATAGCTTCTGAGACTCTTGACTTTGACCTCTAATATTTTGCACCTTCTCCATTCTCTATCTTTTCTCTACTGCACATATCAGAAGCAATGAGGAGCAGATCTCTAGAGAGCAGTTTATGCCTTAGTTATTTTTTAATCTCCAGCAACTACATTAAGTGTTTGGCATTAAGTCAATTCTCAATATGATACTAAAATTTTTGTTTTTTTGAATGAAAAATAGAATGTTATTTTTTTTTTTAGGCCAAATACCCTCAAGAACCTCACTTACTCCATTTAGATACTGACAAGGAACAACATAATATCACACACACGCTGTATCTCTCACAGTACCTGTGTACTACCTTAATCCTGTAGGTGCTCCAAAATATGTGAGTAATAAAATCTGGGCTACTAGCAAATAGCAATTTCCCCGCATGAATAAATGAAGGGTACAGGGACAGAAATAGAGAAGAAAAGGTGGGGAGAACGAAATGCAGGAGATGTAGGAGAGATGTGGGATAGCTGTATGCCGACCAGTAGATGGATGATTGAATTTTAATTATTAGAGTAGTTTCCAAACACTATACATATTTAAACCTATGTTTTAAGTGCTAAATAAAAAATTAACCTTAATTTATAAAATTAAGAGCAAAATCCTGCTCTGTGTATTCTTGGTGCATTGTCTAATTTCTTGTTGCCTTTGACTGAATCTGCAGGTATAAGATGGTTGAGATTTTTTTTTAAATTTTCTAAATTTTATGTTATTATAAAAGTAATGAATATCCGTTTTGGAAAAATTGAAAAATACAAAAAACCACACACATACACATACAAAATAAATACCAACAATAATACTTATAGATAGATACTATGCACATTTTGGTGCAATTATTACTATTTTCTGTATGTGTATGTATATTTTTTAAATAAAAATGTCACATACTGTACATAACTCACTTTTTTTCCTAAGAAAAGTAAGTTTTCCAAATAATCAAATATCTTTCTTTAACAGTATTTTTGTGGCTGCAGTATATACCATGTGTATCAGTATTATTTTTTGGCTAAAACTAAATAACAATTACTTAAGCACAAAAGTCAGTAAAGCAGATAGCTCAGGGATGATGTGGGACTCCACAAAGTCAAGGCTGGCTACATAATTGTGGGGCTGACCACAAAATGAAAGTGTGGGATCCCTTGTTCAAAAAGTAGGAAAAATTCCCATTAAAGGTACTAAAATATAAAATTTTCTCTTTTCTTCCACAGTCTTGCTCTAAATTGTCATGGTGCTTTAAAATTTTTCTATTTAATGTCATACTAAGGAACAAAAAATATGTTATTAAAATGAATTTATCATTCATCTTTATAGTAAGCAATGCCAGCTTTAAATGTAAATACAAGAACATTTAACTTATATACAGAATTACTGAAATGACATAATTCGTATTTTGTAACTCGTACACGCATAAGCACTTTGTTCTTTTTCTTTTAATTAATTAAAAAAAATTAACTAACACAACATTTAGAAATCATTCCATTCTACATATGTAATCAGTAATTCTTAATATCATCACATAGATGTATGATCATCATTTCTTAGTACATTTGCATCGATTTAGAAAAAGAAATAGCAAGACAACAGAAAAAGAAATAAAATGATAATATAGAGAAAAAAATAAAAATACAAAATACAAAAAATATATATAAAACAAACAAACAAACAAACAAAAATCTATGCCTCAGATGCAGCTTCATTCAGTGTTTTAACATAATTACATTACAATTAGGTAGTATTGTGCTGTCCATTTTTGAGTTTTTGTATCTAGTCCTGTTGCATAGTCTGTATCCCTTCAGCTCCAATTACCCATTATCTTACCCTGTTTCTAACTCCTGCTGGACTCTGTTACCAATGACATATTCCAAGTTTATTCTCTAATGTCCGTTCACATCAGTGGGACCATACAGTATTTGTCCTTTAGTTTTTGGCTAGTCTCACCCAGCATAATGTTCTCTAGGTCCATCCATGTTATTACATGCTTCATAAGTTTATCCTGCCTTAAAGCTGCATAATATTCCATCATATGTATATACCACAGTTCGTTTAGCCACTCGTCTGTTGATGGACATTTTGGCTGTTTCCATCTCTTTGCAATTGTAAATAATGCTGCTATAAACATTGGTGTGCAAATGTCCGTTTGTGTCTTTGCCCTTAAGTCCTTTGAGTAGATACCCAGCAATGGTATTGCTGGGTCGTATGGCAATTCTATATTCAGCTTTTTGAGGAACCACCAAACTGCCTTCCACACTGGTTGCACCATTTGACATTCCCACCAACAGTGGATAAGTGTGCCTCTTTCACCGCATCCTCTCCAGCACTTGTCATTTTCTGTTTTGTTGATAATGGCCATTCTGGTGGGTGTGAGATGATATCTCATTGTGGTTTTGATTTGCATTTCTCTAATGGCCAGGGACATTGAGCATCTCTTCATGTGCCTTTTGGCCATTTGTATTTCCTCTTCTGAGAGGTGTCTGTTCAAGTCTTTTTCCCATTTTGTAATTGGGTTGGCTGTCTTTTTGTTGTTGAGTTGAACAATCTCTTTATAAATTCTGGATACTAGACCTTTATCTGATATGTCGTTTCCAAATATTGTCTCCCATTATGTAGGCTGTCTTTCTACTTTCTTGATGAAGTTCTTTGATGCACAAAAGTGTTTAATTTTGAGGAGCTCCCATTTATTTATTTCTTTCTTCAGTGCTCTTGCTTTAGGTTTAAGGTCCATAAAACCACCTCCAATTGTAAGTTTCATAAGATATCTCCCTACATTTTCCTCTAACTGTTTTATGGTCTTAGACCTAATGTTTAGATCTTTGATCCATTTTGAGTTAACTTTTGCATAGGGTGTGAGATATGGGTCCTCTTTCATTCTTTTGCATATGGATATCCAGTTCTCTAGACACCATTTATTGAAGAGACTGTTTTGTCCCAGGTGAATTGGCTTGACTGCCTTATCAAAGATCAAATGTCCATAGATGAGAGGGTCTATATCTGAGCACTCTATTCGATTCCATTGGTCGATATATCTATCTTTATGCCAATACCATGCTGTTTTGACCACTGTGGCTTCATAAAATGCCTTAAAGTCAGGCCTTAAAGCGCGAGACCTGCAGCTTCGTTTTTTTTCCTCAAGATGTTTTTAGCAATTCGGGGCACCCCGCCCTTCCAGATAAATTTGCTTATTGATTTTTGTATTTCTGAAAAATAAGTTGTTGGGAGTTTGATTGGTATTGCATTGAATCTGTAAATCAATTTAGGTAGGATTGACATTTAACTATATTTAGTCTTCCAATCCATGAACATGGTATGCCCTTCCATCTATTTAGGTCTTCTGTGATTTCTTTTAACAGTTTTTTGTAGTTTTCTTTGTATAGGTCTTTTCGGTCTCTTTAGTTAAATTTATTTCTAAGTACTTTATTCTTTTAGTTGCAATTGTAAATGGAATTCGTTTCTTGATTTCCCCCTCAGCTTGTTCATTGCTAGTGTATAGAAATGCTACAGATTTTTGAATGTTGATCTTGTAATCTGCTACTTTGCTGTACTCATTTATTAGCTCTAGTAGTTTTGTTGTGGATATTTCTGGGTTTTCGATGTATAGTATCATATCGTCTGCAAACAGTGATAGTTTTACTTCTTCCTTTCCAATTTTGATGCCTTGTATTTCTTTTTCTTGTCTAATTGCTCTGGCTAGAACCTCCAACACAATGTTGAATAATAGTGGATAGTGGACATCCTTGTCTTGTTCCTGATCTTAGGGGGAAAGTTTTCAATTTTTCCCCATTGAGGATGATATTAGCTGTGGGTTTTTCATATATTCCCTCTATCATTTTAAGGAAGTTCCCTTGTATTCCTATCCTTTGAAGTGTTTTCAACAGGAAAGGATGTTGAATCTTGTCAAATGCCTTCTCTGCATCAATTGAGATGATCATGTGATTTTTCTGCTTTGATTTGTTGATATGGTGTGTTACATTAATTGATTTTCTTATGTTGAACCATCCTTGCATACCTGGGATGAATCCTACTTGGTCATGATGTATAATTCTTTTAATGTGTTGCTGGATTCAATTTGCTAGAATTTTGTTGAGGATTTTTGCATCTATATTCATTAGAGAGATTGGTCTGTAGTTTTCTTTTTTTGTAATATCTTTGCCTGTTTTTGGTATGAGGGTGATGTTGGCTTCATAGAATGAATTAGGTAGCTTTCCCTCCACTGAATTTTCTGGCACTCTGCCTATTATTGATTTCCAACTTCATTCCTTTATGATCTGAGAAAGTGTTATGTATGATTTCAATCTTTTTAAATTTGTTGAGACTTGCTTTGAGACCCAGCATATGGTCTATCTTTGAGAATGATCCATGAGCACTTGAGAAAAAGGTGTATCCTGCTGTTGTGGGGTGTAATGTCCTATAAATGTCTGTTAAGTCTAGCTCATTTATTGTAATATTCAAATTCTCTGTTTCTTTATTGATCCTCTGTCTAGATGTTCTGTCCATTGATGAGAGTGGCGAATTGAAGTCTCCAACTATTATGGTAGATGTGTCTATTTCCCTTTTCAGTGATTGCAGTGTATTCCTCATGTATTTTGGGGCATTCTGATTCGGTGCATAAATATTTATGATCATTATGTCTTCTTGTTTAGTTGTTCCTTTTATTAGTAGATAGTATCCTTCTTTGTCTCTTTTAACTGTTTTACATTTGAAGTCTAATTTTTTGAATATTAGTATAGCTATTCCTGCTCTTTTCTGGTTGTTATTTGCATGAAATATCTTTTCCCAACCTTTCACTTTCAACCTATGTTTATCTTTGGGTCTAAGATGTGTTTCCTGTAGACAGCATATAGAAGGATCCCATTTTTTAATCCATTCTGCCAGTCTATGTCTTTTCATTGGGGAATTCAGTCCATTAACATTTAGTGTCATTACTGTTTGGGTAATACTTTCCTCTACCATTTTGCCTTTTGTATTATATATATCATATCTGATTTTCCTGCTTTCTACACTCTTCTGCATACCTCTCTCTTCTGTCTTTTCGTATCTGACTCTAGTGCTCCCTTTAGTATTTCTTGCAGAGCTGGTCTCTTGGGCACAAATTCTTTCAGTGACTTTTTGTCTGAGAATGTTTTAATTTCTCCCTCATTTTTGAAGGACAATTTTGCTGGATATAGAAGTCTTGGTTGGCAGTTTTTCTCTTTTAGTAATTTAAGTATATCATCCCACTGTCTTCTAGCTTCCATGGTTTCTGCTGAGAAATCTACACATAGTCTTATTGGGTTTCCCTTGTATGTGATGGATTGTTTTTCTCTTGCTGCTTTCAAGGTCCTCTCTTTCTCTTTGACCTCTGACATTCTAACTAGTAAGTGTCTTGGAGAATGCCTATTTGGGTCTAATCTCTTTGGGGTGCGCTGCACTTCTTGGATCTATAATTTTAGGTCTTTCATAAGAGTTGGGAAATTTTCAGTGATAATTTCTTCCATTAGTTTTTCTCCTCCTTTTCCCTTCTCTTCTCCTTCTGGGACACCCACAACACGTATATTTGTGCGCTTCATATTATCATTCAATTCCCTGAGTCCCTGCTCAAATTTTTCCATTCTTTTCCCTATAGTTTCTGTTTCTTTTTGGATTTCAGATGTTCCATTCTCCAGTTCACTAATTCTAGCCTCTGTCTCTTTAAATCTACCATTGTATGTTTCCATTGTTTTTTTCATCTCTTCTACTGTGTCTTTCAATCCCATAAGTTCTGTGATTTGTTTTTTCAGACTTTCCATTTCTTCTTTTTGTTGATCCCATGCCTTCTTCATGTCCTCCCTCAATTTATTGATTTGGTTTTTGAAGAGGTTTTCCATTTCTGTTCATATATTCAGAATTAGTTGTCTCAGCTCCTGTATCTCATTTGAGCTATTGGTTTATTGCTTTGACTGGGCCACATCTTCAATTTTCCTGGTGTGATTTGTTATTGTTTGCTGGCATCTGGGCATTTAATCAGATTTCCCTGAGTGTGGGACCCAGCAGGTTGAAAGACTTTCCTGTGAAGTCTCTGGGCTCTGTTTTTCTTATCCTGCCCAGTATGTGGTGCTTGTCTGTCTGCGGGTCCCACCAGCAAAAGATGTTGTGGCTCCTTTAACTTTGGAAGACGCTCGCTGCTGGGTGTTTGGTGGAGACAGAGGAAGGTTTGTAGGTTGGTTTTAATGGTTTCAAATTGTGAAGTCCTGGGATCTGAATTCCTTGAGAGAGGGATTCCACCTGAGTTGTGTGTCACCCCTCCCACACGGAAGTTTCAGGTGGTAGAGAGCCCTGAAAGCAGCCTGTTTCTGCATTTAGGGCAGTTGCAACCTGTGTAATCCCAGCGCTGAGCCCAGAGGCAATGAAGCCTCTGTAGAAACAGCCACAGAAGGCTCTGTTTCGCCCCCTTTCCTCTTTTTCAGTTAGCCCAATTGGCGACTTCTGCCTTGATCAGTTTCGCCTGAGCTGAGGGCCTATTTTTAGTAGTCAGAAGTTGTTCATTAATGCCACTATTGGTGTTAGGTTGGGCTCAGTCTCTACTACTGTTGGAGACTCTTTCCTTTCCCTCCGGGAAGTCGTCTGTCAGGGAGGGGCACCGGCCGCTGCGGCTTGAGGGACCGCTAATCCAAGGCTCCCAGCCAGCCCGGGCAGCCGCGTGTGTGGAAGGGGCTCTGGTCGCCGGCCACCGCGGCTTGGGGAACCCCTGATCCAAAACTCCCAGCTGGCCCGGGAAGGAGGGAGGGAGGGGCTCCGGCCGCCAGCCGCTGCAGCCCGGTGAAGCACGTGCCTCTCGGGGACGTCACTGCAGCGGAGTCTCTTAGCCGGTCTAGCCATTCCAGAATGTGTGTTTGGTCTCTGTCGTGGCTCCAGGAGCTGTTCTGTACTGTTTCTAGTTCTTTAGTAGTTGTTCTGGAGGAGGAACTAAGACCCGCGCTCCTTACTAAGCCACCATCTTCTCCAGAAGCCTTTGTTCTTTTTTAAAAAAACATTTTTATTATGAACAACGAACCGACATACCAACATTCTTGACATACAAACATTCTTTAAATCGTTACAATCATTGGCTCACAATATATCACAGTTGTGTATTCATCACCATGATCCAATTTTTGAACATTTGCATCTCTTCAGCAAAAGAAAGAAAAAAGGAAAAACTCATATATGCCATTCCCCTTACCATTCTCTTTCATTGATCACTAGTATTTTATAGACTTTTAGTTTTTACTAACTTCAATAATGAATGCAGTAGTTGTGAATTACCAAAGATATTTTTGCAGTATTACAATAAAGTAAGAAATATCATGAAAGAATAGTGATTATGACTCCCCACTAGCAGGATTTTTTTTTTTAATTCCAAGGCTTTCCTACATTAAAAATTCTGTGTCCCTTTCTAACCATGGCTCACTTTTTTCTCCCTTCATAACCAAACTTCTTGATCAATTTATTTATTTTGGACACTTCCTCACTTCTCATACATTCCTCAAACCACTAAACCTTGGTTTTACAGAACTACTCTAAAAAATTGATACACTTTCTCCTTTTACTCTGCATCTAATGGACAGTTTCTTTCTTTCTCTTCTTGACTTCTTGGTAACTTCGACGCTTTTGACTACTCTACTTCCTGAATCTTCTTCCTTGGTCTTTCTTTCATGTCCCCACACACTCTTGAGTTTTCTCCCATTTGTCTGGATGCACTGTCTTAGCTTTCCGAGCTCTTACTTCCCTTTGTAAATTCTTTAAATGCAGAGTTGGGATATTTTGGAGGTGTTGTAGGTAGGACTTGGTAATAGACTGGATGTGGGAAGTGAGGAAGAGACAAATCAAGCAATCTGGTCTCACCAAATAGGTGATGGGGGAAGAGGCATTTATTGAGATGAAGAAGAGAATATGTGCACGTGTGTGGGTTTTTTTAATGTGTGTGTGTTTAGACAGGATTCCATTTGGGTCAAGCTTGTTTCATTTTGTTCCATTCCCGGTGAGACTTATGAGGTTTAGCTGGTCTGCTAATGCAGAGAATAACCACATATTACCTAATTATTTCTAAATAATGCTTCACACCTGTTTTTGATCTTTGGTAATTTTAGAGGAATTTTGGAATTAGTGAGGAATTTAGAACTATCCAAAGGAATTCATTTGGTGAATTCATTGGTGTGGGCCACATCTAATGCTTAGTTTATTTTTTAATATAGGATTTAGAACATTATTGGCTTTGATCAATGATTGGAAAGAAAATTCCTATCCTCTTCTCTTTAGAATTGTCTAGAAGTCTATATTCCTGAAACAATAAATATAATTCAGTTTTTCCAATCCAACAACCCCAATCTCTTAACATCCCTTGATTTTTTCCCTAAAATTTCTTAAACCCTTTATTTTAGTTTGTAAGCTGCCAGAATGTGATATAGCAGAAATGGAATGGCTTCTAAAAAGGGGAATTTATTAAACTGCTAGTTTACATGTTCTAAGGCTGTGAAAATGTCCAAATTAAAACAAGGCTATAGAAATGTCCAATCTAGGGCATCCAAGGAAAGATACCTTGGTTGAAGAAGGCCGATGATGTTCAGGGTTTCTCTCTCAGTTGGAAAAGCATGTGGTGAACATGGCGACATCTTCTAGCTTCCTCTCCTTTCCCTTCTTTCATGAAGCGTCTCCGAGGGCATTTTCCTTTTTCCTCTCCAAAGGTCTCTGGCTGTGTGAGCTCTCGTGGCTCTGAAGCTTTTTCCAAAATATTTCCTCTTTTAAAGAATTCCAGCAAACTAATCAAGACCAACCTGCAATGGGTGGAGTCACATCTCCCTCTAATCAAAGGCTAATACTGACAATCGGGTGTGCCACATCTTTGTGGAGACAATTTAATCAAGCTTCCAACCTATAGTGCTGAATAGGGATTAAAAGAAAGGGCTGCTTCCACAAGCTGGATCAGGATCAAAACATTGCTTTTCTAGGCTACGTAATCCTTTCAAACCAGCACACCCTTAAAACAACATGGATGGGTTCAGTGGTTTGACAGGAATGGTACCTATTAAAGTAATGTTATCATAAATTTGGTCAGTTTAGCATTGCTTTGTGAAAAATATGAAAAATGGATTTATTATTGAATATATATTTGGGGTGGTTCTTTGCCATTTTATTAATCTTATTTTGACATTTAAGATCCTTTAAAATCACTGCTTCAACTTGTCCAGGAATAATGCCTATTTCTAATATTTGACCATTTTGACCAAAATCCATATGTAAGTCTTAGATACTCTTTTTTTTTTTAACTTTTTAAAATTGTGTAATATAATATATATACAAAGCAAAGAAAGAAAAAAGCAATAATCTTCAAAACACTGTTCAACAAGTAGTTACAGGACAGATCCCAGAGTTTGTCATGGGCTACCATATCATAATCTTTCATTTTTCCTTTTAGCTCCTCTAGACCATAGAACGCTAGAGGAAATAAATATTTCTTTTATCATCACAATTGGCTTAAATTTTTTTTGTGTTAAAAATAACATATAAACAAAAAAGCAATAAATTTCAAAGCATAGCACAATTATTTGTAGAACAGATTTCAGCGTTTGGTATGGGTTACAATTCCACAATTTTAGGTTTTTATGTCTACCTTGCTCTAAGATACTGGAGACTAAAAGAAATATCAATTTAATGATTCAGTAATCATATTCATTTGTTAAACCTACCTTCTCTGTATAACTTCACCATTATCTTTGATCTTTCTATCCCATACTTTAGGAGTATTTGGGCTATGATCATTCTAACTTTTTCATGTTGGAAGGGGCTGCCAATAACATAGGGTAGGTAGATGGAACTAGCTGATGTTCTAGAGAGGCTGGCCCTCTAGGTTCAGGACTTATCTGGCCCAGGGACCCATCTGGAGTTTGTAGGTTTCTGGAAATTTACCCCAGTGCATGGAACCTTTGTAGAATCTTATATAGCGACCTAGGTTTTCCTTATGATTGGCTGGAATCATTTTGGTTGGGGTTTGGCAAGTTATGATAGGTAGCAATGTTTAACTGAAGCTTGTGTAAGTAAGAGTGACCTCCAGAGTAGCCTCTTGACTCTATTTGAACTCTCTCAGCCACTGATACTTTATTAGTTACACTTCTTTTCCCCCTTTTGGTCAGGATGGAATTGTTGATCCCATAGTGCCAGAGCCAGGCTCATTCCTGGGAGTCATCTCCTATGCCACTAGAGAGACTTTCACCCCTGGATGTTAGATACTCTTTTATATTCTGAAACTGTTTGGGCACTTTTCTTTGATACCACACTTTCTTATTTTAGTCCTAAAATTTTAGAATAGAGCTAAAATTACAGAGAAGGCATTATTGCATTTTAATTAGGCTTCTGGGCAGTATTAATAGTCTAGCTCCATTTTAGCATTTGTTAGGTGATTGATAAAGAAGCTTGATAAGGTCTATTTTGAAAGGAATTTGCGTGTGTGTGTGTTGGGTAGTAATATAGGCGGAGATGGTTTGAAAAAATTATAGGGAAGAGACAGGAGAAGGTGGAATGTGAGATTTTTTTACCCTATTTGTAAGACCCAAAGCCTTTCTTGATTGTTACAGGTTTTATGACCAAGGGGCTTCACCTTGATGCTGTCTGAAGACACTTTCTTTTTTGGACTGTAAAGGAGTTTCCACTGTGGTAAGGAGAGAGTGGTAGAATATTTTAACTCAGAACAACAATATCATCTGTGGTTGAAGAGAATCAACTTAGTGAGTCTAAGTGGGGTATGCTGTAAGCTTCTTGAAGGCAAGAAAAATGTCTAATGGTTCTCCTCCCACTGGAGTAAATATATTGAACCTCTACTTGCAGTTTGTCCCTCCTTTTCCATCATACAGTGTAAAAAGAAAATTAAGAAAAATATTTTCTTCATATGCTTTTCCCTTCCTCCATAATACAAATAAGTATTTTTTATGTGAAATAACGTGTGACTTGTTTATGGTGCCTGGCACAACTGTTGAATGAATGATGAAATCTAAGCAGATCTCAAAAAAAAAAAAAGAAAAGAAAAGAAAAAAAGCAAAAAGCAAAAATAAATCTATTCAGATCTACTTTTATCAATATGTTCAATAGTTTGGAGTTCCTTATGTTTATTTGAAAAAAGATATGGTTTCACTCCCCACAAAACTGGAAAAATACTGTCTTAAAGCATTTTACTTATGCATAGTAGGTTCTGAAAAATATTCATTAAATGATAGGTAGTCATGGCTTGCCTCTAAATCTGCCATTTTTCAGTAGTAATTACTCATGCAGCAACTGGTCAACAATAGTTTATTGAAGTGTTTGGAGACTAAAAGGACCCAAGTCATGGTCTGTTTCATCCATTCATTCTATAATCAAAGATGCCATTGTTCTCAAAACACTCAGATCTCAATGAGAAGATAGCTTTGCTTGCACCCGTGGAGTGTGGGGGATGGACTAACAGCTGGGAATCAGCTAGGACACCCTTGCGATAATCTAGGGGACCAATCGTTAGAAACCTGAACTCAAGAAACGATTGTGGGGATGGGAAGGAGGAATTCGACTCTAGAGACATGTCAGGAGTAAAAGGACCTCCAGGGAGGTTCTGTCCCGCTCTAGTGCCCAGGGATGCTAATATTATTCATACTGGGAGAGAGACAACAAGGAGGATGAACGTCAGTGGGAAAGATACTGAGTTCATTTTTGGGCATGCTGAGTGTTTTCGTTTCCTGGCTGCTAAAGCAAATACCATGCAATGGGTTGGTGTAGGCAATGGGAATTTATTGGCTCATGGTTTTGAGGCTAGGAGAAATCCAAAATCTCCCTGAAGACTGTGTTCTGGGGCTGTCTGCCAGCTATTCTTGGTCTTTGGCTTTTCAGTCACATGGCAGTGCACATGGCAGGTTCTCCTGGCTTCTCCCCTCTGTTCTGGGTTCCACTGACTTTCAGCCTTTGGCTGTATCCTCTTGTCCCCACTCTGGTTTTCTTTCTCTCCCTCTGCGACCTTCCCTATAAGGCCTTCAGTGGTAGGATTAAGACCCATCCTGAGTTTGCTGTACTACACCCTCATCAGTAGGCCCTATTTATAATATAACCAGTCAACACCCTCAGGAATTAAGTTTAAGAACATGTTTTTTTCTGGGGTACATAGCTGCAAACCATCACACTGAGTTTGAGGAGGCTATGTGATGTGTGAATGGAAAGATAACATTAGAGATGGCCTTAATGGATAGTTATCTTTGTTATCAATTAGCTGCACCAAGATTAGCCCTATAGATAAACTATTCTAACATCAAGATCCTTATTAGTAGATAACTTTTGACATTTTACTGGCTTAGAGTTTACAACCCCATATAAAAATTAACTCTTTAATATACATTTCCTCCCCAGTTTATTTTCTTGCAGGTATGGCAAGGAATTATTGGCTTAAAGTTAAATGTCCCATAATCGGTGCTATATTGAGTGTTTTTTAAATGAATGAATTCAGATAATCATTGAGTTCTGCTGGAAAAAACTCCACGCTACAATTACCATAGCCTTGTTCTATGTTGTTGAATTTTAAGATCTTGATTGTCCCTTTTTTTATGAAATAGCAGAAAGCCAATACCTACTTTATGAGGAGAATCTTATCTTTGTTGATGGATAGGGATCTTTGCCTGTCCTGTTTTCTCATAGAGATCATCAAATCATTGTATTAGATTTGGATGTGATTTTTAAAATAATTGTAGATTAACAAGAAGTCGTGAAACACTGTACATAGAAGTCCTTTACCACCCAGTTTCCCCGATAATGGCATTTTGTGTAACTATGATGCACTATTGAATGCACAATACAATTAGCTAGACTGTAGAACTACTCACTTGGCATTCACGATCTTTTTGCATGTATTAAAAAAAGTCTGTGTGTAATTCTATGGCATTTTATCAAATGTATAGATTTGTATAATTATCATTACAATCAAGATGCAGATTTATCTGATCACCGCAAAGAAATTCCCTTGGGCTTCACATTTATAGTCCCACAAACCTTCCCCTTCCTTCATTCTTGGCAACCATTATCTGTTCTATGTCTCTATAATTTTGTCATTTTGAGAATATTATATAAATGGCATCATGTAGCGTGTGGCTTTTTGAGTTTTTTGCTCCTCCACTCAGCATAATGCCCTTAAGATGCAGCCGAGTTGCCGCCTGCCCGGCTGTCCGGATGGCAGGGGAGAATTTTGCCACTGAGCCACCGCTGCCCGCCCAGGATTTGACTTGGACACCGTGCTGGAGTCTTAGGGATGGAGTGCACATCGCCTTGTCAACCTGATACGAAATGTTCAAATGAAATTATTGAAACTGGTAGGAGGGATAAAGGTGTGACAAAGGAAGAAGAATCACAAAGAAGGAAATTCTTAGCAATTCTCAGGAGAAAGCCATGCAGTTGTGAGCAATACCTACCCACATCTCAGAGTGGATTTTATGGGATGCCAACAGACCTAACAAAGCAAATGTTCATGGTAACATTTAGGAAATCACAGACTAGTGTCATTACTGTAGGATGTATCTTTAATTCGGTAAAACATATTTTAAATTCTGAGAGAAGGGTATATTTAGTGCTTTCTAAACCTTTAGATCGCCATATGAATGTCCTTTTCCATAGAATAGCTCTTGCTGGGAGTTTTTGAGGAAAAACATTATGGATAAAATAGCTCTCGTTTAATACACACTATGTAAGTAAAAAAAAGATTATGAAATTTTGTCACATATTAAAATGTACTTATTAAGTTGATTTTACGATTTGTAATAGCCACAAACTACGACAGAGTTTCTCCAGTGGTGGAAATATAAAAACTGAATATCCTTAAAGGTAACTCTTGGTACATAAGACTATGTTGCCACTAGGGGGCAGAAAAGGACTAGGGGAAAGAAAGAACTTCACCCAAATTGTTGCCCAATTAAAAAAATCAGTAATAAAAATGAACACTCTAAAGGTGTTTTTTTTCCTTCCTGGGCAAACAGATAACAAAGTTATTGAAATATTCTGCCTACCCCTATTACTGTAAATATATATATTCATTTTATGATGCATTCTTAACTTTAACTCGCAATTTGTGTGTATAGAAAGCATGGGCACTTTGGGAACTGCTTTCTGATTTTCTAAAAATAAATCCTGATTTTCAAAACCCAGAAGATCATTAACTTTTGGGCAGATTAGAAAAAGGCACAATTGTCAACTTTTACTGTCATTCTTCTGGCCTGTTTTGGTTAGAGGATGAGTTATGGCAGGTAAAGTTTGACCTAGAATTTGTGGAATTTTAATCTCTTAAAGGAATCAGTCTTGATTATTCATCTAGCATGCATTTATTACTATCTTTTTCCACATACTTTGGCTCTGTGCTTAAAAGTATTTTCTTATTTTAAAAGGCTGCTTCTTTCCTAATCACAGCTGGAAAAGAACAAATAAAACTGAAAGGTAGCAAAATGTACTCACGAGGGGGGGTGTGGTTGCACAGTGTGCTTCTCAAAGCCCGTCTCCACTGAACAGCACTGACTCTCAGTTTTTTTTTTCACTGTGAACTAGCTTACCTGTATAAAAGTGCTTTAAGGGAATCCAGGAAACCCCTATCATTCGGGAGCGTTGTCTAGAAATTTTCTATTAAGAATGTGCATTGTGCTGGAAGATGGCGGCTTAGTAAGACGCGCGGATCTTAGTTTCTTCTCCAGGACACCTACTAGGGGAGTAGAAACAATACAGAAAGCGCCCAAAGCCACAACAGAGATAAAAAAGACAGCGTACCCCATCCTGGAACGGCTGGCTGGCTGAGAGAAGCAGCTCGGGTGAGATCGCCGAGGCACGCGGGCCTTACCGGGCGGGGTGGCAAGCGGCCGGAGTTACTCCCTTCCCCCTTCCCGGGCCGGCTGGGAGAATTGGAGAGGCGGTCCCCTGAAACAAAGACGGCTGGCGCCCACACCACGCGCAGCCCCCGGACCAACTGAGAGAATTGGATCGGAAACCCCCAGGCCGCGGAGAACGGTGACGGGTGGGGGAGGCCCCTTCCAAACCCGTGACTCCCGGGGAACGTGCACTCTCTCGGGCGGGCCGCTGCCGCTGGCGCCCTCCCGCCACGCTTGTTGCCCAGGGCCGACTAGGAAATTCGGACGGGCTCTTTCCCTGGCTGCGGCGACCAGCAACCCTCCCTGCGTTCGGACCCCGGGCCGGCTCAAGCCGTTTCGGCTAGCGAACCCCCCGGACGGCGAGAGTTTTCCAAAGTTTAAGGTCCCACAGCACCTTTTACTGGTGGGACCAGCAGACAAACGTGTGCCACGAGCGCCACCTACTGGGCAGGATAAGAAAAACAGAACCCAGAGATTTCACAGAAAAATATTACAACCTTGCTGTGTCCAACACCAAGAGAAATCTGAATAAATGCCCAGACGCCAGCAGCAGAAGATAACTGTCCACGCTCAAAAGATTGAGAATATGGCCCAGTCAAAGGAACAAACCAATAGCTCAAATGAGACACAAGAGCTGAGACAACTAATCCTGAATATACGAACAGAAATGGAAAACCTCTTCAAAAATGAAATCGATAAATTGAGGGAGGACATGAAGAGGACATGGGCTGAACATAAAGAAGAAATAGAAAAACTGAAAAAACAAATCGCAGAACTTATGGAAGTGAAGGATAAAGTAGCAAACATAGAAAAAATAATGGATAGCTACAATGATAGATTTAAAGAGACAGAAGATAGAATTAGTGATTTGGAGGATGGAACATCTGAATCCCAAAAAGAAACAGAAACTATCGGGAAAAGAATGGAAAAATTTGAACAGGGTATCAGGGAACTCAAGGACAATATGAACCGCACAAATATACGTGTTGTGGGTGTCCCAGAAGGAGAAGAGAAGGGAAAAGGAGGAGAAAAACTAATGGAAGAAATTTTCACTGAAAATTTCCCAACTCTTATGAAAGACCTAAAATTACAGATCCAAGAAGTGCAGCGCACCCCAAAGAGATTAGACCCAAATAGGCGTTCTCCAAGACACTTACTAGTTAGAATGTCAGAGGTCAAAGAGAAAGAGAAGATCTTGAAAGCAGCAAGAGAAAAACAATCCATTACATACAAGGGAAACCCAATAAGACTTTGTGTAGATTTCTCAGCAGAAACCATGGAAGCTAGAAGACAGTGGGATGATATATTTAAAATACTAAAAGAGAAAAACTGCCAACCAAGACTCCTATATCCAGCAAAATTATCCTTCAAAAATGAGGGAGAAATTAAAACATTCTCAGACAAAAAGTCACTGAAAGAATTTGTGACCAAGAGACCAGCTCTGCAAGAAATACTAAAGGGAGCACTAGAGTCAGATACAAAAAGACAGAAGAGAGAGATATGGAAAAGAGTGTAGAAAGAAGGAAAATCAGATATGATATATATAATACAAAAGGCAAAATGTTAGAGGAAAATATTATCCAAACAGTAATAACACTAAATGTCAATGGACTGAATTCCCCAATCAAAAGACATAGATTGGCAGAATGGATTAAAAAACAGGATCCTTCGATATGCTGTCTACAGGAAACACATCTTAGACCCAAAGATAAACATAGGTTGAAAGTGAAAGGCTGGGAAAAGATATTTCATGCAAATAACAACCAGAAAAGAGCAGGAGTGGCTATACTAATATCCAACAAATTAGACTTCAAATGTAAAACAGTTAAAAGAGACAAAGAAGGACACTATATACTAATAAAAGGAACAATTAAACAAGAAGACATAACAATCATAAATATTTACGCACCGAATCAGAATGCCCCAAAATACATGAGGAATATACTGCAAACACTGAAAAGGGAAATAGACTCATATACCATAATAGTTGGAGACTTCAACTCACCACTCTCATCAAGGGACAGAACATCTAGACAGAGGATCAACAAAGAAATAGAGAATCTGAATATTACTATAAATGAACTAGACTTAATAGACATTTATAGGACATTACATCCCACAACAGCAGGATACACCTTTTTCTCAAGTGCTCATGGATCATTCTCAAAGATAGACCATATGCTGGGTCACAAAGCAAGTCTTAACAAATTTAAAAAGATTGAAATCTTACACAACACTTTCTCGGACCATAAAGGAATGATGTTGGAAATCAATAATAGGCAGAGTGCCAGAAAATTCACAAATACGTGGAGGCTCAACAACACACTCCTAAACAACGACTGGGTCAAAGAAGAAATTGCAAGAGAAATTAGCAAATACCTCGAGGCGAATGAAAATGAAAACACAACATATCAAAACTTATGGGACGCAGCAAAGGCAGTGCTAAGAGGGAAATTTATTGCTCTAAATGCCTATATCAGAAAAGAAGAAAAGGCAAAAATTCAGGAATTAACTATCCATTTGGAAGAACTGGAGAAAGAACAGCAAGCTACCCCCAAAGCAAGCAAAAGGAAAGAAATAACAAAGATTAGAGCACAAATAAATGAAATTGAAAACATGAAAACAATAGAGAAAATCAATAAGGCCAGAAGTTGGTTCTATGAGAAAATCAATAAGATTGATGGGCCCTTAGCAAGATTGACAAAAAGAAGAAGAGAGAGGATGCAAATAAATAAGATCAGAAATGGAAGAGGAGACATAACTACTGACCTCACAGAAATAAAGGAGGTAATAACAGGATACTATGAACAACTTTACGCTAATAAATACAACAATTTAGAGGAAATGGACGGGTTCCTGGAAAGACATGAACAACCAACTTTGACTCAAGAAGAAATAGATGACCTCAACAAACCAATCACAAGTAAAGAAATTGAATTAGTCATTCAAAAGCTTCCTAAAAAGAAAAGTCCAGGACCAGATGGCTTCACATGTGAATTCTACCAAACGTTCCAGAAAGAATTAGTACCAATTCTCTTCAAACTCTTCAAAAAAATCGAAGTGGAGGGAAAACTACCTAATTCATTCTATGAAGCCAACATCACCCTCATACCAAAACCAGGCAAAGATATTACAAAAAAAGAAAACTACAGACCAATCTCTCTAATGAATACAGATGCAAAAATCCTCAATAAAATTCTAGCAAATCGTATCCAACAACACATTAAAAGAATTATACATCATGACCAAGTAGGATTCATCCCAGGTATGCAAGGATGGTTCAACATAAGAAAATCAATTAATGTAATACACCATATCAACAAATCAAAGCAGAAAAATCACATGATCATCTCAATTGATGCAGAGAAGGCATTCGACAAGATTCAACATCCTTTCCTGTTGAAAACACTTCAAAAGATAGGAATACAAGGGAACTTCCTTAAAATGATAGAGGGAATATATGAAAAACCCACAGCTAATATCATCCTCAATGGGGAAAAATTGAAAACTTTCCCCCTAAGATCAGGAACAAGACAAGGATGTCCACTATCACCACTATTATTCAACATTGTGTTGGAGGTTCTAGCCAGAGCAATTAGACAAGAAAAAGAAATACAAGGCATCAAAATTGGAAAGGAAGAAGTAAAACTATCACTGTTTGCAGACGATATGATACTATACGTCGAAAACCCGGAAATATCCACAACAAAACTACTAGAGCTAATAAATGAGTACAGCAAAGTAGCAGGTTACAAGATCAACATTCAAAAATCTGTAGCATTTCTATACACTAGTAAGGAACAAGCTGAGGGGGAAATCAAGAAACGAATCCCATTCACAATTGCAACTAAAAGAATAAAATACCTAGGAATAAATTTAACTAAAGAGACAAAAAACCTATATAAAGAAAACTACAAAAAACTGCTAAAAGAAATCACAGAAGACCTAAATAGATGGAAGGGCATACCGTGTTCATGGATTGGAAGACTAAATATAGTTAAGATGTCAATCCTACCTAAATTGATTTACAGATTCAATGCAATACCAATCAAAATCCCAACAACTTATTTTTCAGAAATAGAAAAACCAATAAGCAAATTTATCTGGAAGGGCAGGGTGCCCCGAATTGCTAAAAACATCTTGAGGAAAAAAAACGAAGCTGGAGGTCTCGCGCTGCCTGACTTTAAGGCATATTATGAAGCCACAGTGGTCAAAACAGCATGGTATTGGCATAAAGATAGATATATCGACCAATGGAATCGAATAGAGTGCTCAGATATAGACCCTCTCATCTATGGACATTTGATCTTTGATAAGGCAGTCAAGCCAACTCACCTGGGACAGAACAGTCTCTTCAATAAATGGTGCCTAGAGAACTGGATATCCATATGCAAAAGAATGAAAGAAGACCCATCTCTCACACCCTATACAAAAGTTAACTCAAAATGGATCAAAGATCTAAACATTAGGTCTAAGACCATAAAACAGTTAGAGGAAAATGTAGGGAGATATCTTATGGATCTTACAACTGGAGGCGGTTTTATGGACCTTAAACCTAAAGCAAGAGCACTGAAGAAGGAAATAAATAAATGGGAACTCCTCAAAATTAAACACTTTTGTGCATCAAAGAACTTCATCAAGAAAGTAGAAAGACAGCCTTCACAATGGGAGACAATATTTGGAAATGATATATCAGATAAAGGTCTAGTATCCAGAATTTATAAAGAGATTGTTCATCTCAACAACAAAAAGACAGCCAACCCAATTACAAAATGGGAAAAAGACTTGAACAGACACCTCTCAGAAGAGGAAATACGGATGGCCAAGAGGCACATGAAGAGATGCTCAATGTCCCTGGCCATTAGAGAAATGCAAATCAAAACCACAATGAGATATCATCTCACACCCACCAGAATGGCCATTATCAACAAAACAGAAAATGACAAGTGCTGGAGAGGATGCGGAGAAAGAGGCACACTTATCCACTGTTGGTGGGAATGTCAAAGGGTGCAACCACTGTGGAAGGCAGTTTGGCGGTTCCTCAAAAAGCTGAATATAGAATTGCCATACGACCCAGCAATACCATTGCTAGGTATCTACTCAAAGGACTTAAGGGCAAAGACACAAACGGACATTTGCACACCAATGTTTATAGCAGCATTATTTACAATTGCAAAGAGATGGAAACAGCCAAAATCTCCATCAACAGAAGAGTGGCTAAACAAACTGTGGTATATACATACGATGGAATATTATGCAGCTTTAAGACAAGATAAACTTATGAACCATGTAATAACATGGATGGATCTAGAGAATATTATGCTGAGTGAATCCAGCCAAAAACTAAAGGACAAATACTGTATGGTCCCACTGATGTGAACGGACATTCGAGAATAAACTTGAAATATGTCATTGGTAACAGAGTTCAGCAGGAGTTAGAAACAGGGTAAGACAATGGGTAGTTGAAGCTGAAGGGATACAGACTGTGCAACAGGACTAGATACAAAAACTCAAAAATGGACAGCACAATAATACCTAATTGTAAAGTAATCATGTTAAAACACTGAATGAAGCTGCATCTGAGCTATAGGTTTTTGTTTTGTTTTGTGTTGTTTTGTTTTGATTTTACTATTATTACGTTTATTTTTTTCTCTATATTAACATTCTATATCTTTTTCGGTTATGTTGCTAGTTCTTCTAAACCAATGCAAATGTACTAACAAATGATGATCATGCAGCTATGTGATGAGGTTAAGAATTAATGATTGCATGTGTAGAATGGTATGATCTCTAAATGTTGGGTTAATTTCTTTTTTTCTGTTAATTAAAAAAAAAAAAAAGAGAAGGGATAATTGGAGATGAAGGGATACAGACTGTACAACGGGACTGGATATAAAAACTCAGAAATGGACAGCACAATACTACCCAATTGTAATGCAATTATGTTAAAACACTGAATGAAGCTGCATGTGAGGTATAGGTTTTTTGTTTTTGTTTTTTTTGTTTTTTTTTTCTTTCTATTATTGTTTTAATTCTTATTCTGTTGTCTTTTTATTTCTTTTTCTAAATCGATGCAAATGTACTAAGAAATGATGAATATGCAACTATGTGATGTTATTAAGAATTACTGATTGTACATGTACATTGAAATGATTTCTAATTGTTTTGTTAATTCTTTTTTTAATTAATAAAAAAAAAAAAATTGGATCCAGGCAAAAAAAAAAAAAAAAAAAAAAAAAAAAGAATGTGCATTGTGTTTAATACTGTAGTAAAGAGACCTCCCTGAATGCACCTATTTGCTTTCTTTTTCCCTGTCCTGGAGAGACTTTTGTCTGTGATACAATTGTCCTGGTGAGGTAAGGCCCTCAGGGGATGTGGATAGTCGCCCCCTGAATGGGCAGTCATTCCTGAGGGTCTTAAACTAGGGAAGTTTTGGGGTCTCAAGCAGTGGTAGAGGGAACTCTAGCCTTTTTCTGGGAATTTCTCTCTTGGGTCTGGACTTCGGAGTATTTAAATGGCTTGAGGATGCCCTCAGATAGGAGGGGTGCAGGGTGGCCTCTGCCACACAGAGAGGGTAGGAGGCATGGAGAAGACTGAAGATGAGTGAATTATACCTTGTAAACCAGATGATTTGGTTGTACATTTACTCTCCAATTACCTCCTTGATGTTAGTGATTTCAAAAGGTTTTGGCTTATTTCAGCTGTACTGAGGGGAATTGAAGGGAGAGCTAAAATTGTAAGGTGCAAGAAACTTGTAAGATGTTTTAATAGATCAGACTTTGAAAGTAGGAGATTGAATGTCAGAGTCACACAAAGTCAGGGTCACAAGGCCCAGCCTTCCCTCCCTGTGAGAACCTTTGTTCATTGCCACCTTGAAGGGTGACCAGGTCCTCTTAGACACTCATGGAATGTCTAAGAGGACATGGAATGAGGGAAGGGTTTGGCCATTTCTTCCCACACAAAATGCTGCAGGGAGCAGCTGTCTATGCATCTCCCTTGACCAAATTCTTTCATTTCTATTTGTTACTAGGATGAGAAGATTGGGTCAGTTATTATCAACTGAGAGTTGACTGCCTCACCCAACCATAAACAGGACAGAGAGGTTAAGTGACATTCCCAAGGTCACGGAGTTAAAGTCTAGGAAGGGCCTAATTTCCTGAGTACAAGTTGTTTTGACACTCTCCAAAATAGGAATGTTTCCATTTTGTTGGCCAGGTCTTTCTCTGCAATTAGATAAAATTTCAGGACACCTAGAGACAAGAACCAGTCACAAAATGTTTCTGTTAGTTCTTTATTCTGTACCCAAGACAGTGCTAAACAATATCTGATATCAGTAGCAAGGCCTCCAGCCCCTTGTTGATAGAAGGATTCTTCCAAGCACTCTGGGCACTTGAACATAGAAGGGTTTCACTACTCTACACCTATGCCCTGAGGGCGTGATTAGATGTGTCCTTCAGAGCAGGGTGTGTGTGTGTATATGTGCATGAGTGTGTGAGTGCGTGTGACTTCTTTTATTACTTCTCTGGGAAGGAAACAGTGGGCTGTAGTGACATTGAATCGTCATTACCCTCTTCCTTCATCCTGGACAGGGAAGGGCAAAGTCCCTTCTATTTTTAATTAAAAATGAAGGAAGCAAGCCATTTCCATCCTAACAAAGGGGCTTTGAGCTGGAGAGTCTGAGCATTCCATTTCTTCCCTCTCGGTGCAGTTTATTTCCTGGGAAAGGAATATCCAGCTGTTGATGACAATTGCCTTATAGTCACAGAATATTAACCCCATGTGCTCTTGTGAGGAAGGAGAAATCGTTGCGTAGGTTGTCAGAGGACCTTCCGTAATGCCTGTGCTGTCCTTCTCAAAAATGGCCGTCCTCCAAGCAACTCCTAGAGGCCAAGATACTTTACTGTTAAAACCAGGTCAGTACTGACCAAGGAATAATGTCACTTGGGTTGTTACTCTCTCTGTCTGACCCATTACTATTTATTTATAAATTATAAAGCTATTATTTATTGAAAAACTATTTAGACCTTAGCTAAATGTAAAGGAAGCACTTCACATGCATTACCATTTAATCCACCCGGTGACCCAATGGGGTGCTTCAGTTTCCTAGGCTGCTTAAAGCAGATACCATGACATGGTTCAGTTTTGAACAAAGGAAATTTATTAGCATACAGTTTTGGGGCCGAGAAAGTGTCTAAATCAAGACATCATCAAGGTGATGCTTTCTTCCCAAAGACAAGCTTTGGGATGCTTGGCTCTGCGGCCACATGGTAAGGCACAAGGCAGCATCTGCTGGCCCCTCCCATCTCTTCCGGGTTTTGTTCAGCTTCTTGCTTCCATAGCTTGTTCCTGCTCTCTCTTGATTCATTCCAATCACAGAGGACTCCGGTAAGAGGAATGAGACCCATCCTCAATGAGGTGGGTCACACCTTAACTGACAGCCCTATCAAAATGCCCTACATACAGTGGGTCCACACCCACAGGAATGGGGTAAATTTAAGAAAATGTCTTTTGGGGGTACATATAGCTTCAAACCACCGCATGGGGTAAATACTATTACTGTCCCTAGTATACAGATGAAATTAGGGTTTTTGAGTAATTTCTCCAGTATTTTATAGTTGCTAACAGGTAGAGGTGAGATTGAAACCCAACCCAATGACTCCAGAGTCCACATTATTAACCACTGAGTTATGTCAGTACCCTGTCTGGATGTTCTGAATTCTAGAGCAGATAGCTTTCCAAGCAGATAGCTTTTCTGAAAAATTGGGAGCAGTATAGACATGGGCTCTGTTCTTGAACATTGCTTTGCAGGTTCTGTTCTTTCTTGAACCATCTGTGCACCATTCTTTCTTAATTTTGTATTCAATTTTTATCATCTGGCTTTGATTTGCTCAAACTCTTTCCTCTATGCAATTTGTATTGTTTTAGTTTCTTTTCCTATGTAAGCCATCTTTTTGTAGTTAATTTAATAATACATACTTTACTACTTTGAAGTCTTATTCTTTCACTAAGGTAATAAAATTTATATAATAGTATGACTGGTATTTTCACCGAAATTACATATAATTGTAGATATAATTTTAAATTTATGAATTCTCATCCCTGTGCTTTTCCTCACGAAGGACAAATGCCACAACTAGTCCAGACTCTTTTGCTGTAGTCACTTCTTCCCACATGGAATGATTTAAGGGGTGCAGACAAACTTCTGCCCTGAGACATTTAGGTATTAAAGGCACAGAGAAATAAAATGTGATATCCAGAAAGTCTAATAAAAGTGCAAATGGGATCACCTGAGCAGGGCAAAAGTGAGTTGCTCTGAGTTGAAGAGGTGGGGAGGAACTGTCAACGAAGCGGCTCCAGGACAGGTTAGCCATCCCCAGTAACACTGTAGTCAAGGCAGGCACAGGAGGTCCAGTGAGCTTGGAGGGCCTGCGACCTTGAAGAAAGTGGGGTGGCAGTTGAAACCAGGAATGGAGGGATAAAAGGAGGAATATGATAAAATAAAAAAGAAGCTAAAAGGTGAGTTTATGAGGACCTCCCTGTGGTTGCCTGCCAGCTCACAGTGATTTCCCCTTCTCTGGTAAAGCCCATCTCTCACCCTGTCCCCCTACTCTCGTGATTACAGCGGGAGCAGCCGTGTTCTCACAACATGCTCCTGGCTGCATGGCTCTTTGGTCAAATGTGGGCCAATACGTTTTTTTGAATTTAACACTCGGGCTGAGACATTCTAGGCAGTTTGGCTGTTCTCTCAGACATAAAGACCAGGACTACAGCGAGAGAGGAGAATGCGACTGATGCATAGGTAGTGGCAGAGATGAGAAATAGGATTTCTTGGTTTTCTAACAGTGTTCACATCTCTGCATTTTCTCATCTGTACCCCAGGTTCATTTTCAACTCTGCCTTTCGGGCTGCCAGATTCCTCTGCCTTATAATATATCTCCCTTTTTGCTTAAACTAGGGTAATTTGTTGAACCTATCCTTTATAATTATTCATTTTTAATATAATAATTTTGATGATCTTTAAATATGTCTGAGAGTTAAGTTTCATTGGTTTGATCAGTCAGTTATTCTTGGTTGGTTCCGTCTTTACACCTTCTGCTCAGGTAGTGTGTTGTTCACCTGTGATTTCAAAAAGTTGGAGAGAATATTAGCCACAACAGAGTATAGAATATTTAAGTATGAACAGATCTATAAAAATCCATCTCTATGCTACAAAAAAGAATATGTCCTCCTGACAATAACATCTTTCTTTAAAGAGAGATAAAGTTATTAAACCTCTTCTAAATATGAGACCAGGCTTATTTTCACACCTGTTATCTAGTTAGAATTATATCATGCCACCCAATTTCTCTGGCTGTCCCCAAATTTAAAGCCAACTTTGTGGTTCTAATATACTTTACCTGACTTTTTAATCTTAATTTTCTATTCTGATCTATTATTGACTATTTCAATTTTTTTTTAACATTCTTATAGGGCATCTAAAATTCATTTCGAATACAACAGAGTATAAATAAATGAAAGTTTAGGGTAGAAAGTCCAGTGGGAAAGCTAAGAACCATGGCGACCTGCCTGAGGTCCCTGAGCTGCTCAGTGGTCCCATCATCCATAAATCACTTTAATTAGCATCCTATTGCTTGACAATAGTTACCCCCTGCATTTTTGGCCATATGTTGTATTATACCTTAACATATTAATTGATGTTTTGAAAGTTAATATGTGCACATGGTAAATAATTCAAAAGATAAAAAAGGAGCACAAAATGAGAAGTCTCCTTCATATCCTGTCTCCCAGATAACCCAGTTCACGTCCTTGGGGGCCATATTATGACCAGAGGTATTCAATTCCTACAGAGGTGTGTATCTATACACCTCTCTGGAAGGGACGCCCATCTGGAAATCTAAACAGAAACATAGTGCAACTATTTTCACTTACCCATGTTTCATGGCAATCATATGTGCATATATAGACATGAATATACACGCACATATACTAGCTGCATAACATTCTACTGTTTATTTAACTTGTACCCCACTGATGAAAATTTTACTTTTTTGATCTTTACCAGTCTGATAGTTTTTAAGGTAGTTTTAAGATGTGTTTGTCTTTTTATGAATGAGATTGGGCATCTTTTCAGATGGATATTGTTTTGTATATGAAATGTCCTTTTCTAATTATTTTGTTGGGTTGTTAAACTTTTTTTAAGTTTAATTTTTATTATTATAAAAGTAATAAATAGACTTTGGAAAAGGTTAGAAAGTTCAGATAAATTAAAATGGAAAAATAAAAACACCTTATAGATTTTGTTTTTCTATGCAATATATGCCCATAGGGGAATTTTCTTTTGCCACGGTGAAACAATGTTGTTTTGTAACATGCTTTTCTTCAGTTAACAGTCTTTACGTTTCCATGTCAATAAATTTTCATCTTAATCTAAAACTCGGATCATATTCGCACTTTCCAGTTGTCCCCAAATTGTCTTTAGATCTGAGTTGTTCAAAGCAAGATCCAGTGAATTGCATTTGATTTGGTATGTCCTTAAATCCCTTTTAATCTAGCCCAGCTGACTTTTTCTCTTTTATCAAAAGACCAGTCTGGTTGTCCTGAAGTATGCCTTTCTTTCTGAATATATATGTCTTTTTTTTTTTCCTACACGGTATCATGTAGTCTTTTTAAAACATTGATTAATATATATTCTTTATATCTATTAAATATTTACTATTAATAAAGATGAATTTCATACATCTTTATATCTTCTCTCCTCTCCTTACTTCTTTTCACTACCTAATTTTAGTTGATTACATTTACTGTTTGACTTTATACCTGTAAATAAACTTACACTTCTAGCACTTGATTTATTAGCTTTAAATTGCATGTTTTGATCTTTGGGTAAAAAAGATGATGAAATTTGTGTATTTACTCTGCATCCTATTTTTCTCCCCTTTTCTTTCTCAACTTAAAAATTTGGTTTCAAAGAAATTTATTTTCCCATATTTTATACAACTAAAATCTTCTCTGTTATAAATTAGTTTTTTTTTCAATTTAAATAAGCTCTTAGTTTTAGCTTCACAAAAATGTTTCAGAGAAAGTATAGAAAGTTCCTTTATATTCCATACCTGGTTTTCTCTATCATTAACATCTTACTTACTGTGGTACATTTGTCAGTTTATGAACCATTATTGATAACATTATTATTAAATAATCTCCATACGCTATTCAGATTTCATCAGTTCTTTCCTAATGTCCCTTTTCTGTTCTAGGAACGCATCGAGGTTATCGTATTACATTTAGTTTTGAGGTCTCCTTAGACTTCTCTGTGCTGTGATAATTTCCCATATCTTTCTTGCTTTTGATGGCTTTGAAAATTTTGAGGTATACTGATTAAGCATTTTGCACAATGTTTGGTTTGTCTGATATTTTTCTTATGATTAGAGTGGAGTTATGGATTTTGGAAGGGAAGATGACAGAGCTGAAGTGCTGTTCTCAAAACACCATATCAAGGACACATGTTTTCTGTATGACTTATCACTGACGATATTAAACTTGATCACCTGATTCAGGCAGTTTGGCAGGTTTCTCTCATGGGAAATGACCTTTTCATTCCCAAATATACTCTAGGCAGCCATGAGACGCGAAACCCACACTTAACAGATTGGGAGTTATGCTGCATCTCCTTGAAGGTAAGTTATCTACACTGATTATTTGGAATTCTTCTGTACGGGAGATTTATTTATTCTCTCCCATTTATTTATTCTCTCCCATTTATTTATTCAGTATATTACATCAGCATAGACTCATGGTTATTTATTTTATACTTTGGGTTATGATCCAATTCTATTTTATTTTTAATTGTTTAAATTATTCCACCTTTGGTCATTGGGAACTCTTTCAGCTAATTCTTGTGTCCCTTTAAAATACTTCCATTCTTTAATTTTTTGAGCACTTCCTTACTTTCTGGCACTATAGGATGCTCCAGGTTTATCTTGTTTATTTCTTGCCTCCAGTCCTAAATTCAGCCTTTTCTCCAAGGAGTCCTGGTTCCTTTTATTGAAGAATGTTTTTAAACATCAAGATCTGGGTGTTGGATGCCAACTTAATTTGTATGTTGTCAAAATTAGCAACATTTACATGCTCTTCTGTAATCACAATTACCACGGTTGTTGTAGTGTTATTCTTACAGATCAGTTGATGCAATGCACAGTACTTAACTTGTTGTAGTAGTTTTTGCAATTACATGTTGATCAGCTGAAGTTAGTACTCCAACATGAGTTTCTTCCTTTACAATATGTTTGTTAGTTGCTTTATGCTTAAATAACTAAGTTTTTCTCAAACTTTGCAGGCTGTGTTGTTTCCTGTAATTGAATAATACTGAACGTAAGTACTGAAGTCTAAAACAGGCTTTTCCCCTCTTTTCTGGGCAACCTGATCCTTTTGTCTGTTTGCGCAAAGGATTCTTTATGTATTTTTCTAAATACAGCAACTTTTCTAAATTATGTGTGTTTGAATATTTCTAGATTCACTTTTTTTGACACAAGTATGTCTTTTAAATTCAAGTCTTTTAAAAATTTCTGGTAAGTGTTCTTAAATTATCTCCTTAAATATTTTTTTTCTTATTTTATTTTTCTGTCTCTGGGACATTAATTATGCTATTTTATCTCTCTTCTGTATCTATCATCTTTTATCTCATTTTCAAAGTTCTGTTGTTTTCTATTTAATTTTGCCTACTTTTCTAAATCCTGGACTCTGTGTCCACTATTGTTCTGGTATTTCATTTCTGAAAAGATTTTAGTTTGAATTTTTCATGTTTTCCTTGAGTTCTGACAGCTCACAGTTCATATTTTTCTGTGTTCTCTCTATGTCTTGCTTGAACTCTTGCATTTTTGCTGTGAGTTCCTGTTTTATAGAAGTAATCATTGAGCTTTAAAATTTCCTTTATTTGCTCAATGAAAATATTTTTCCTGTATTTTTTTTTTGTGATTTGTTTTCCATGTCTCTTTTTGATCTTTCTGTCCCTCTCTTTATATTATTTTGGTAAAGTTTATTTGGATCCCTTCTTGTTTCCTCCCTCATCTTTGAATGAGTAGGGTTCTTTCTACACAGTATATTTACAGATTTATATGAAAGAGGGCTTAGGGAATTTCCTAGAGTTGTAGAAAGTTTCTGCTACAAGTAAAATTCCTTATTGTGCAAGTTGTATGTGTAAATTCTTTTAGCCTTTATTTCTTCTCAGTCACCTGGGATAGGCAGCTGCAACACTTCCATGACGTACTGTATTCTTCCTTACCTTCTCACAACTTCTTAAAATATGGTCCAGCCTGCACACCCTCTCAGGTTGTTCTACCAGTCCTAGAGACCTGTGTTCTGGTAGCTTTGGTTGAGATCTTTAGCTAAATGCTTCTCTCTAGTTGTCTTTCCATATCTCTGCTTGACCTTCAATGCATCTGACAGCACATATTCATCTATTATGTTTTGGCATTATGAAAGTCTCTGAATATTATTGAAAATGGAACTTGGCTTCTTGGTTCTCAATCTCATAGTTGTTTTTTGGTGATTTCATGAAGAAAAAGAGACTAGCCTTATAATTCCCAACAATCAGTCTGGGAAGCAAGAGGCTTAGCTAGTTGAAATAATAATCGTAGAATGTTGACTTTAATAAGCAAGAAATGTGAGGAGAATGGATAAATCAGAATGCTAAACAATTTCTTTATGGTAAATTCTAGCTAAGTAAAGGCACCTGTCTGTCTGGGAGAACTCATAGATGATCTGCATGAATGACAACACATGGAATGCAGAACTGATAGAAATTAGTTGCCTTTGCCCTAAACAATCTTCTTTAGGGTGCTTTGGAGGTTTCTGTTTTAGGCTTATGTGTATTCTAAGATTTTGCTTTTTAATCTAGTGTCATTTGGCAATGTCTGTCTCTATTCCGGCTCAAATGATTTTCATATTATTCCTTGTGTCCTTTATTTGGACTTGCATAATCCATTGGCTCTATTGTCTATTCTCCCCTCTCCCCATCACCAAATCAACAAGTATCTACTTAGCTGACTGTATCTGAAATTATGAAGAGGGGAAAAGAAATTTATGATTGTACCTATGCTCAGGATATGAACAAAAATTAGGATATGTTCAAATCAGGTATGAAACAGGAAGAGTTATGGGAAGAGTTATGTATTCTATATGACATTGGAAATGTTCAGAGAACACTAGTGGTGGCTAGCCAAGTAGTGAAAGGGGGCATCATAAGGAGGTGGTGTGGCTGAGAGGCTTAAATGAGGATTTGTTTCCTTTGGAGTTGACACCTACAGGGATATTATCTTAGGACAAAGTGTCCCACAGCATGCATTGATGGGTAATATAGAAGTGGAGTGGCTTGATAGAGATTCACAGGGGCAGTGGATTCTTTTGGGTTTACAAAATCAGTCCATAAATCTTTCTCCAGAATAACAGTTGGGACTTCTTCCCCTTTCTCTTCCCGACTCTGTCCTTCTCTTTCCTTTTCCCTGTCAACTCTGCAGTAGGTATTGATTTTATCTTGTGTAAAATTGTGAGATGCAGTCAACAATTGAGGAGGTGGGTGAGTAGATGACCCTATCATCAGCCATGTAGATTGCTTACGAGGACAACAGAGCATAGGAGGTAATAAGATTAGGTAATAGAAGTGCCAGCAATAGAATTAGAATGCTTAATTTTTTTTTTTTTTTTTTTTTGCATGGGCAGGCTCCGGGAATTGAACCCAGGTATCTGGTATGGCAGGCAAGAATTCTGCCCCTGAGCCACTGAGCCACTGAGCCACTGAGCACTGCCCAGAATACTTTTTTAATGCTCTCTTTTAGACATGTTAAGGTACATTGTTCCTTGATGTGACTTCTAGTAAGAATTAATGTGCCTCCTGATCCGATCTATTAAGGAAAGAATAGAGATGTATGGTCTGTTTTCAAGGCAAACATAATCAAGTCCGTATATTCTAAACTCTCTGTTCAATTATTTAAATTTATTATGAGTAATTTTTATACATGCTGCTTAAACAAAATAATGTCATCAGATTCTTTTTAAAGTTATCTAAATATCTCTCATATGCTAGATCTTTTGCATTGACTTCATTCTTTTCCAGCTGTATCTCTTTTTAATGTATTTGATATATGTTGTTCAAGTTCCAGGAAAGTGTCTTTGTTAAATTTATATTTGTCTTCTTTAGTGCTCAGAGCTTATGAATGATATCTGAGTGGGAAATACTGTGAATTATTCCAAATAATTGGGAATTTGGAAATAAAATTAGTCCTTCATACAAGGAAAATAAAACTTTTGCCTGGAGGACATTACTTCTAATTTTATTCCCATCGAATTTGTAAAGTTTCACTATTTTTAATATGGAAAAAGTAAGGAATGGTTGACCACACACATTTCAATTATGAGGAACTTGATCATAAAATAAATAAAAATTTAAAAATATCTTCTACTTTTAGAGTAAATATTTCCATCTCTATTAAATATAAAAAGGAATCTTTCAGTCTTGTTTCCAAAACAAGACATCTCTTTCTAAATATCACATGCCCAAATGCTGAGCCCAAATTTTAGAGGATCAGTTCAACATTCAAATGCCTAAGGTGAGATAAAATCTAGAATTCAAGTGAAATTCTCATCTCCCTAAAGGAGAAATGGAATCCCTATATTTTTCATTTATATATGGAGTCTTAGAGTTAGCAGAGGTCTAATTTATATTTAAACTCTTTTAAAAGTTTACTTTTTCCAAGATCTTTTATTCAAGAATAATGGGCTTTTCTTTGATTGTTTAAAACTGGCCATTTTTGTGCTTGGTTCTGAAATCTTAATGTAGTCAAGGGTTTCTAAATTATAACATCAAAGAACTAGGCTTAGTTCAAAAATAGAAAGTGTAAATTCTGATAGGGTGCTAAAGTTGGCAAAATTATTGCAAAACTCCTGCATTTCATAGAAATGAAATGATGCCCACTTTAGATTGATCAGATGCATTCCTAGTTAAGTGATGTTTTCATAAAGCATTTGTGGTTTAAGTAATGATTCTGAAAAAATGGGCTGTGACTTATAGGAGAAAGTGAATACATTAAGATGAACCTCTTTTTACTGTTGAAGATTAAGTATATGTTATTATTAAAAATTTATGAAGTGCTTAATATGAAAAAAATTTATTTGTGTATTATGGTACATGTGTGCCTTTATATAACATATTACTTCATGTGTGAAATATTTTGTTAGATGCTGTTGGGATAAATGATGAGCGAGACATAATTTGTACCTTCAAGGAAATTAAAATTTAGCAAAGGAAGTGAGACACATACATGAATAAATGTCAGGCACAATGGGGTAAGAGTGAAAAATAATGTTACTAGCTGAATTCCAAATGTATGGAAGAACCTTTTTTTTGCATGAAAGAGGGTACACAGCTTGCTTGTTGACTAATATTCAATTTTATTAAAGTTGAGAATTTAAAACCTTTGTTTTTCCTTATGTCTTTAAGTCCCATTTATAAATCCTGCTATTCTTTAAAGTCTCTTTTTTCCCTTTATTGGAGAAGTTGTGGGTTTACAGTCTAATCATGCATAAGATGCTGGCTTTCCAAACGTCACCCCACCGCTAGTATCTTGCATTGGTGTGGAATATTCGCAACAATCGATGATAGAACATTTCTTATAATTGTACTATTAATTAAAGTTCATGGCTTAACTTGGGGTTCACTGCATGTGTATGAAGTTCCATGTTTTTAAAAATTTTATTCTGTTGCCATACATAAAATCTAGCATTTCCCCTTTTAATCATATTCAGATACATATTTCAGTGCTGCTAGTTATGTTCACAATGTTGGGCTACCAACCTCCATTACCAAAATCATTCCAAATGGGGATCCAGGACTTTTTTTTTTTTTTTTGCATGGGCAGGCACCAGGAATCGAACCTGGGTCTCGGGCATGGCAGGTGAGAACTCTGTCACTGAGCCACTGCGGCCCGCCCCCCAGTACATTTTTTAAATGTTTTATTTTATTGTGAAATATAACATATATACAAAAAAGCAATAAATTTCCAAGACATTTTAACAGGTAGTTATAAAACTGATTTTAAAGTTTGGTATGGGTTACAGTTCCATGATTTCTCATTTTTTCTTCTAGTGGCTCCAAGACTTTGAAGACCAACAGAAATATCAATACAATGATTCAGCTGTCATACTCATCTGTTAAATCCTATCTTCCCTGTTGTTATACTCCTCCTTCTCTTTAAATAAAATATATACAAAGAGCAATACATTTCAAAGCACATCACAACAATTAGTTGTAGAACAGATTTCAGAGTTTGACATGGGTTACAATTTCACAATTTTAGGTTTTTACTTCTATCTGCTCTAAAATACTGGAGACTAAAAGAAATATCAATTTAATGATTCAGCAGTCATATTTATTTGTCAAATCCTTTCTTCTCTCTATAACTCTACCATCATCTATGATCTTTTCATCCCTCTCTTTAGGGGTGTTTGGGCTATGGCAATTCTAAATTTTTCATATTAGAAGGATCTGTCACTAACATGGGATAGGGAGATGAAACTATCTGATGTTCTGGAGAGGCTGGGCTAGGTTTCAGGACTTATCTGGACCAGGGACCCATTTGGAGGTTGTAGGTTTCTGGAAAGTTACTCTAGTGCATGGAACCCTTGTAGAATCTTATATATTGCCCTAGGTGTTCTTTAGGATTGGCTGGAATGGTCCTGGTTGGGGGTTGGCAGGTTATGATAGGTAGCAAGGTCTACTTGAAGCTTGCCTAAGAGCAACCTCCAGAGTAGCCTCTCAACTCCATTTGAACTCTCTCTGCCACTGATACTTTATTACAGTTCTTTTCCCCCTTTTGGTCTAGATGGAATTGATCAAACGGTGCCAGATTTAGATTCATCCCTGGGAGTCCTCTCCCACATTACCAGGGAGACTTTCACCCCTGGATGTCATGTCCCACATAGGGGGGATGTCAATGATTTCACTTGCAGGGCTGGGCTTAGAGAGACTGAGGCCACATCTGAGCAACAAAAGAGGTCCTCCAGAAGTAACTCTTAGGCATGCCTATAGGTAGTCTAAGCTTCTCTGCTACCTACATAAGCTTCACAAGAGTAAGCTTCATGATTGAGGGCATGACCTATTGATTTGGGTGTCCCTAAAGTTTTCACAGTATCAGGGAGTTCTCTGATAGTAAGGTTTAATAGTTCCATGTTCTTTCTCCCATCCCTCAGGGGACTTTGCCAATACTTTTTGATTATCTGCTTAATATACTCTAGGATGCATCCAGGCATTACAATAATCTATGCAGGATTAAAGGACCTCTTTCTTAGTCTGTGCTCCCTCTGTTTCAGATGTACTATGCAGATAGATTGAATTAGAGTATGCACTACAGAAATTTCAGTTCCAGACCAAAGAAACCTTTCTTCCATTGGTCTCAAAGAATATGTGTGGTTCTAAAATATAGACACTGTCTTCCTTACCCCTATGTTCTGAATTACTTTAACCCCAATCTGTTTGGCTTCATTCTTATCTCTAAATATCAGGTTATATATATATATATAAAACAGGTTCTCAAAATCCAGAAATATTAATCACCACTCTGGACTTAATGGGTCTGTTCTAAAAGTTTACAATCTAGGCCCCTGTTTTCTCAAAAGCATTTTCTAAAGGTGACCATACCATTGTTGTTTTTTTGTTTCTGGCTTATTTTGTCTCACCAAATGTCCCACATGTTCATTCATATCGTTGCTTGCCTTGTGACTTTGTTCTTTTTTGTAGCAGCACAACCTTCGTTCATAAGTATACACCATTGTTCGCCAATCTACTTCTCCATCAGTGCATCCTTCAGCCACCTGCATTCATCGGGCATCATGTAGAGGGCCCAAAGTCCACAGTCCATCAACATTCTCAATTTTAGATAATTTCATTGTTCTCAAGAGAAAGAAAACCAATAAACACAGCCTCGCCAGATAGGAAATCTAAACCTCCTCTGAACTCTTGTCCCTCCCCCTGATTATTTAACTCTGCAGTTACTGTGGTAGTGCTGATGGTTTCCTTTTGAGCATATCTCATAGAACGTAATAGCAGTTCTCCCCCCGTACCCTGGACTTAAATACTGTTTGTACAAGAATCATATATTTGAAGTAATTCTTGTGAGAACTAATTCATATTTTTATTGTTAATCAGTGGGACACGTAGGTCTATACAACCCCTTTCCATCTTGTTCATCTTCAACATGGTAATGTTATTTATAGAACCACTAGAGAACCACCCTCACTCCTATCTATTCCCTTACATTGGAGTTCACCCTCATTAGCTAGTGGTTCACCTATCTCCAGCCTCTATGTATAAGTCCCTATATTCTATGTTATAAGCCTCTGATTATATGTTTATGCTGGTCATAAAAGTGGAATCATACAGTATCCATCTTTTTGTGTCTGGCTAATTTCACTCAGCATTATATCCTCAAGGCTCATCCATCTTGTCATGTGCTTCAGGACATCATTTTGTCATACTGCTGCATAATATTCCATTGTATGTATATACCACATTTTGTTGATCTGCTCATCTGTTGGTGGGCATTTGGTTTGTTTCCATCTTTTGGTGATTGTGATTAATGCTGCTGTGAACACCAGTGTGCAAATGTCTGTTTGTGTTGTTGCTTTCAGCTCTTCTGGGTATATACCAAGTAGTGCTATTGCTGGGTTATAGGGCAACTCGATATTTAGCTTCCTAAGGAACCACCAAACTGTCTTCCATAGTGGCTGCACCATTATACATTCCCACCAGCAGTGCATAAGTGTCCCAGTTTCTCCACATCCTCTCCAACATTTATAGTTTCCTGTTTGTTTAATAGCAGCCATTCTTATAGATGTGAGGTGGTATCTCATTGTAGTCTTGACCTGCATTTCCCTTATAGCCAGTGAAAATGAGCATCTCTTCATGTGCTTTTGAGCCATTTGAATTTCCTCTTTAGAAAAATGCCTATTCATATCTTTAGCCCATTTTATATTGGGTTGTTTGTTCTTTTGTTGTTGAGTTGTATGATTTCTTTGTATATAAAGAAAATCAAACCTTTGTCTGATATGCGATTTCCAATTATTTTCTCTTGTTGGGTTGACTGCCTCTTCACGTTTTTGACAAAGTCTTTTGAGGTGAAGAAGCATTTGATTTTAAAGAGTTACCATTTATTTATTTTTTTCTTTTGTTGCTTGTGCTTTGGGTGTAAAATTTAGGAAGCTACCTCCTATTACTTGGTCTTGAAGATGTTTCCCTACATTTTCTTCTAGAAATTTTTTGGTGCTAGTTCTTATATTTAGTTGTTTGATCCACTTCGAGTTAATTTTTGCATAGGGTGGAAGATAGGGTCCTCTTTCATTCTTCTCGCTATTGACATCCAGTTCTTCCATGCCCAATTATTGAAAAGACTATCTTGTCTCAGTTCAGAGGATTTAGGGGCCTTGTCAAAAATCAGTTCACCATAGATTTGGTGGTCTATTTCTGACTCTCAATTCGATTCCTTTGGTCAATTCTTCTATCGTTGTGTCAGTACCATGCTGTTTTGACCACTGTGGCTTAATAATAGGTTTTAAATTCAGGAAGTATTAATCCTCCCACTTCATTTTTTGTTTTTAGGATAGCTTCTAGCTATTCAAAGTCTCTTTCCCTTTCCGATGAATTTGGTAATTAGCTTTTCCAAATCTTCAAAGTAGGTTGTTGGAATTTTGATTGGTACTGTGTTGAATCTGTAGATCAATTTGAGGAGAATTGACATCTTAAGTATATTTAGCCTTCCTATCCATAAGCAGGGAATGTCTTTCCACCTATTTATATCTTCTTTGATTTCCTTTAGCAATTTTGTGTAGTTTTCTGTGTACAAGTCCTTTACATTCCTAGTTAAGTTCATTCCTAAGTACTTGATTCTTTTAGTTGCTATTTTGAATGGAGTTTTTTCCTTAACTGACTCCTCCATTAGGTCATTGCTTGTGTATAGAAATGTTACTGGTTTTTGCACATTAATTTTATATCCCATCTCCTTGCTGAATTTGTTAATTAGCTCAAGTAACTTTGCTGTAGATTTTTCCGGATCTTCCAAGTATTAGTATCATATCATCTGCAAATAATGAGAGTTTTACTTCTTCCTTTCTGATTTGGATGCCTTTTATTTCTTTGTCCTGCCTGATTGCTCTAGCTAGAACTTCTAGCACAATGTTGAATAATAGTGGTGACAGTGGGCATTCTTATCTTGTTCCTTATCTTAGGGGGAAAGCTTGCAGTCTCTCTATGTTGAATGTGATGCTGGCTGTTGGTTTTTCATATATCCTCATTTATCATATTGAGGTAGTTACCTTTGATTCCTATCTTTTGGAGTGTTTTTATCAGAAAAGAATGCTGAATTTTGTCAAATGCTTTTTCATCATCAATAGAGGTGATCATACAATTTTCCCCTTTTGATTTGTTAATGTGCTGTATTAGATTAATTTATTTTCTTGTGTTGAACCATTCTTGCATTCCTGGTATAAATCCCACTTGGTCATGGTGTATAATTCTTTCAAAGTGTTGTTGGATTCTATTTGCCAATATTTTATTGAGGATTTTTGCATCAATGTTCAATAGAGAGATTGACCTGTAGTTTTCCTTTCTTACAGCATCTTTACCCAGTTTTGGTATTAAAATGATATTAGCTTCATAAAGCGAGTTAGGCAGAGTTCCTTTTTCCTCAAATTTTTGGAAGCATTTGAGCAGGATTGGTGCTAATTCTTTTTGGAATGTTTGATAAAATTCCCCTGTGAAGCCATCTGGCCCTGGGCTTTTCTTTGTAGGAAGATTTTCGATGACTGATTGAAACTCTTTACTTGTGATTATTTTGTTGAGATCTTCTATTTCTTCCTGAGTCAGCATAGCTTGTTTGTGTGTCTCCAGGAATTTGTCCATTTCATGTAAGTTGTCTAGTTTGTTGGCATATAGTTGTTCATAGTATCCTCTTATGATTTCTTTTATTTCTTCAGGGTCTGTGATAATGCACCCTTTCTCATTTCTGATTTTGTTTATTTGCATCCTCTCTCTTTATTGCTTTGTCAGTTTTGCTAGTGGCACATCAATTTTACTGATTTTCTTAAAGAACCAACTTTTGGTTTTATTTATTCTTTCTGTTGTTCTTTTGTTCTCCGATTCATTTAACTCTGCTTTAATCTTGGTTATTTCTCTTCTTCTGTTAGCTTTGGGGATAGTTTGCTGTTCTTTCTCAAGTTCTTCCAGATGTGCTGGTAAGTCCTTAATTTTTGCTCTTTCATGTTTTTTTTTAATATAGGCATTTAGAGCAATAAATTTCCCTCTCAGCACATTATTTGCCACACCCATAAGCTCTGATAAATTTTATTCTCATTTTAATTCATCTCCAGATAGCTACTGATTTCTCTAGTAATTTCTTCTTTGACCCACTGATAAAACAAACATTGATAAAATGTTTAAGAATGTGTTATTTTAATCTCCATATATTTGTGAATGTTTTTGTTCTTTGGTGGTTATTGAGATCCAGCTTCATTCCATTGTGATCAGAGAAAGTGCTTTGAATAATTTCAATATCTATATCACTTATTCTTTCTTCTGTCTCTTCAGATCTGGTGTTGTGTGCCTGTAGTATGTTTTTTATTTGGTCAACAGAGCGATATCTGTGATATCCACTATTTTTCTATTTATTCTTTCAAATTCCTCTTTGTGCTCTTTTACTGTCTTCTTGATCTCCTTTATGTCATCTGCTATCCCACTTATTTTATTAAGTAGAGTTGTATGAACATCTTTGATTAGTTCTTCCAATGTCTGTATTTCCTCTGGTGGTTTAATTTGGTCATTAGGCAAGGCTATATCTGTCTGCATTGTGATATGCTTAGTGATCTTCTGCTGTCTTCATGGCATGTAAATATCTTGATTGATTTGCTTTGGGAGTGGATTTCTTTCAGTAGTCTAAGGCCTTGTGTTTGTGGGATGGTTGTACAGCAGGGGGCAGTGTCCAGGGTGGGGCACTCAGTGCAGTGATTCTTTTCAAGGCAGGTATAGGCACATGTTGAGGATGTTATGCTGATGCTTGTGAATGTGGCCTCCCAGTGGCCAGGGAGGATGTAGCTGTGTGGGTGCACTGGTCTGGGGGTTATAACCCTGGTGTGCACTGTTCTAAGACAAGGGGCTCTTTGTGTGCATGTGTAGAGCTATGGCAGCAGGTCAGCATTATGCCTTTGTGGAGCAGGGGCAGATGTGACCTGGCTGCACAGGTCAGCACTTTCTCAGAGCTGGGAAGTGTGGTTGAGGGCCATGTGCATGCACGGTTCTAGGACTGTTGTAAAGTGTGGTTCCCAGAGCTAAAGATGTGATTGGGGGCCCATGCACATGTGTGGGCCTAGGAGTGCCATAAACTGATGTGCAGAGCTCAGGGTAGGTGGGGTGTCGCTGTGTGACACTATGTGCCAGAGGGCAGGGGTAGTTTGGGTATGGGGGTTAGTTCCTACAGACCTTATATGCTGACAACAGCCTTCAGGAAGAGGGAGGTAGTGCTCAGGACGGGTGCAGGAAAGATGGATTGGGCTGCACTTGGTGTGCAGGTGTGGGGCAGGTACGTGCACTGAGGGCTGGTGGGGTGGGGGCACCTGGAGTATGGGGAATAGGAGTGGGTGATGGGGTTCAGGTGTGTGGGGTGTGGGGTGAGTCATCGGTCAGGGGCTGCACTGGTGAGGGTAGCACACCCAAGGAACATGGCCTGGCTTTCTTCCCAGTCCCTGGCTCCTGTCTGCGCATTCCTGTGGGCTTTACATCTCCACACCAGGCTCCAGCTTTCTGCCCCTCAGTTCCTTGGCCTCTGTAACCAGGGCTGCTCCATGTCGTACAGAAGGCTCTCCAAGGTCAGCTGCACTACCGAACCCCCACCTCAGTTGCCCTCCTGTCCCTTCTCTAACTTTCCCATGGTGCAGGGCTAATCTCGAGCTACTCTATTCGGTCATCTTCCCAGAAGTCTATCAAATATTTTTTTTGTTCCTTGTGCTTTGGGTGTAAGAAAGTCAAAGAAAGCATTGCCCAAGATAAGATCCTGAAGATGCTTTCCTATATTTTCTTCTAGGCATTTGGTAACTCTAGCTCTTGTATTTAGGTCTTTGATCCATTTTGCAATGATTTTTGTATATGGTGAGAGGGAGGGGTCCCCCTCCTTCTTTTTTTTCTGCAAATAGAATTTTTGTAGCATCGTTTGTTGAAGAAGCTGTTCTTTCTTGATTGAGTAGTTTTGCCACCTTGTCAAAAATAAGTTGACCATATATGGGGGGGGGGGTTATTTCTGAGCTTTCAATTTAATTAATTCTATTGGTCTATATGTCTGTCCTGGTGTCAGTATCATGGTGTTTTGATTTACCATGGCTTTGTAATGTGTTTTAAGACCAGGAACTGTGAGTCCTCTAACTTACTTCTTCTTTTTCAGGATGGTTTTAGATATTCAGGGACCCCTTCCATAAATTTGATGATTGTTTTTTGCATTTCTGTAAAGAAGGTTGTTGGGATTCTTATTGGGATTACATTGAGTCTATAAATCGCTTTGGGTAGATTGGTACCTTAACAAGATTTAGTCTTCTAATCCATGAACATAGTATCCTTCTATTTATTTAGGTCCTCTTTGATTTCTTTTAGCAATATTTTAGTTTTCTGCGTACAAGTTCTTTACATCTTTGGTTACATTTATTCCTAGATATTTGATTCTTTTAGTTACTATTGTGAATGTAATTGTTTTTCTTAATTTCTTCTTCTGATCATTCATTGCTTGTGTATAGAAATGATTTATTTTTGGATGTTGATCTGGTATCCCACCAGTTTGTTGAATTCATTTATTAGTTTTAGGAGCTTTATTGTGGGTTTTTCAGGATTTTCATTATATAGGATCGTATCATTGGCAAATAGGGCCAATTTTACTTCTTCTTTTCCAATTTGGATGTCTTTTATTTTTATTATTTTTTGTTTAATTGCTCTGGAAAGAACTTCCAGTATAATGTTGAAAAGCTGGTGACAATGGACATCCTTGTCTTGTTCCTGACCATAGAGGGGAAGAGTTCAGTCTTTCACCACTAAGTAGGATATTGATTGTGGGCTTTTCATGTATGCCTTTTAACATGTTGAGGAAATTTCCATCTATTTTTAGTGTTCTAAATGTTTTTATATGACAGGGTGCTGCATTTTTTCAAAGGCCTTTTCTGAGTTGATTAAGATGATCATGTGGTTTTTCCCCTTCATTTTTATAAATATGCTGTATTTCATCAATTGATTTTCTTAAGTTGAACCAAACTTACATACCTCAGATAAATCCCACTTGATCATGATGTATAATTTTTTTTTTTTTTTTTTTGCATGGACAGGCACCGGGAATTGAACCTGAGTCTCTGGCATAGCAGGCTAGAACTATGCCTGCTGAGCCACCATAGCCCACCTGGTGTAAAATTCTTCTAATATTCTGTCGGAGTAAGTTTGCTAGTATTTTGTTGTGGATTTTAGCATTTGTATTCACACAAGATATTAGTCTATAGTTTTCTTATAGTATCTTTATCTGGCTTTTGTATGAAGGTGGTGCTGGGTTTGTAGGATGAGTTAGGGAATGTTTCCTTCTCTTCAGTTTTTTGGAAGAGTTTGAGCAGAATTGGAGTTGTCTTTGTGGAATGTTTGGTAGAAGTACCCTGTTAAACCACTTGGTCCTAGGCTTTCTTTGTTGGGACGTTTTTGATTACTGATTCAATCTCTTTACTAGTTACTAGTTTGTTGTGACCCTCTATTTCTTCTCAAGTCAATGTAGGTGGTTATATGTTTCTAAGAATTTGTCCATTTTATCCAGGTTGTCTAATTTATTGGCATACACTTGTACACAGTATCCACTTATAGTTATTTTTATTTCAGTATGTCGGTAGTAATGTCCCCATTTGCATTTCTGATTTTCATTATTTGTATCCTCTTTCTCTCTTTTTTTCTTTGTCAGTCTAGCTAACAGTTTATTGATTTTGTAGATCTTTTCAGAGAATCAACTTTTGGTTTTGTTGATTCTCTCTCTCTCTCTTTCATTTGTGTCCATTCTAATCTTTGTTATTTCTTTCTGTGCTCTTGCTTTGGGTTTAGTTGGTTCTTCTTTACTAGTTCTTCCAGTTTTGAAGTTTGCTCTTCTTTACTAGTTCTTCCAATTTTGAAGTTATGTCTCTGATTTGGAGTGTGTTGTGGTTTGGACTCCTATGTCAACTTGACCAGGTGATGGTGCCTAGTTGTCTGGTCAAGCGAGCACTAGCCTAACCATTATTGGAAGGACATTTCATGGCTGATTAATAAACCATAAGGCTGGTTATTAAATCATCAGCATGTCGATTGCATCCATGGCTGATTACATCTGCAGTCAGCCAGAGGGAGTGCCTACTGCAATTAGTTTTGTTTAATCTAATCAGCTGAAAGCTTTAATGGAGAAGCCAGAAGATCACTATCTGTGCTTCAGCCAGTCAGCCTCTCTGACCTTCATTGGAGTTCATTAAGACCTTCATTGGAGTTCTCAGCTTGAGGGCTGCCTTATTTGTGCATCCCCACAATTTTGTAGACACCTTTATAAAATCTCGTATTTACAGCTATCTGCTGTTGGCTCTGTTTTCCTAGAGAACCCTAATATATAGTGTTTCTTCTTTTTCAATATAAGCATACAGAACTGTAAATTTCCTCTCAGAACTGCCTTCACTGCATCCCATAAGTTTTGTTATGTTGTATTTTGTTTTTCACTTGCCTCAAGATATTTACTAATTTTGCTCTGATTTCCTCTTTAACCCATTGGTTGAGAATGTTGTTTAATTTTCACATATTTGCAAATTTCCCATTTCTCCCTCTGTTATTGTTTTCTAGCTTCATTTTAGTGTGCTTGAAGAATATACATGGTATGATTTCAATATTTCTGAATTTATTAAGCCATATTTTTTGACCCAAGATATGATCGATCCTAGAGAAGATCCATGGGCATTTGTTTTTATTGGGTGCAGTCTTCTATGTTTATTTATTAGGTCTAGATGGTTTAGGTATCATCCAAGTCTTGTACTTACTAATTGATCTGCTGAGTAGCTGTTCTGTCCATTTTTGAGAGTGTTGTGTTAATGTTTCCTACTATTTATGTAGAACCATCAACTTCTCCCTTCGAATATGTCCATATTTGCATCATTTATTTTGGGCTCTGATAGGTGCATATATAGTTATAATTGTCACATCTTCCTGTTGAATTGTTCCCTTTATCAATGTATTATGACCATGTCCCTCATAACTGTTTTTAACTTAGAGGGTATTTTATCAAATATTAGTATAGTCACTTGAGCACTCACTTGTGTGGTATATTTTTTTCTATCCTCTCACTTTTGACATAAGTGTTTTTGACTCTAAGGTGGCTTTCTTGCATATAGTTGGGTTATACCTTTTAAAAATCCATTCTGCCAATCTCTACATTTTGACTGAAGAGTTTAATGCATTTACATTTAAAGTCACTATTGATATAAAGGACTTTCTTTACTATTTTGCTATTTAGTCTTTGTAAGTCTTTTATCATTTTGTCCTTCAGTTCTGTTAAAGCCTACCTTTTTATTTATTTGACTTTTTGGGTTGTACCATATTGAGTGCCTTCTCATTTCTATCTTTATATATTTTTCATTTGTTTTCCTTGCGGTTATCACAGGGTTAAAATTTAATGTCCTAAATACATAACAATTATATTTGGTTTCATAAAAACTTAACTTCAATAGCATGCACATAAACTTTTCTTATACCCTTCTTCCCCCACCATTTTTTTTTACTTGTTAGCACTTATGTCTTTCTACATTGTGTTTCCAAAAACCTAGATTTAGTATTACTTTTATGCATTTGCATTTTAGCATGTGTAGGAAGTAAGAAGTGGAGTTACATACTGAACAATACAATACAGTAATATTGGCACTTATGATTACTCAGGTGAGTACCTTTACCACAGGTCTTTATTTCTTTATGCTGCTTTGAACCACTGTCTAAAGTTCTTTCCTCTCAGTTTGATGAACCCCCTTTAGCATTGCTTGTAGGGTAGGCTAGATCTAGGGGTGATGTACTCCTTCAAATTTTGTTTATCTAAGTATGTCTTAATCTCTCCCTTATGTTTGAAAGGGTGTCTTGCTGGATACACAATTCTTGGCTGGCAGTTGTTTTCCTTTAGTACTTTATTTCAACCCACTGCCTTCTTGCCTCCATAGTTTCTGATGAGAAATCAATACTCAATCTTATTGGGCTTTCTTGTATGTAACACATTGCTTTTCTCTAGCAGCTCTCAGAACTGTCTCCTTGTTTTTTGCATTTGATAATGTACTCAGTATATGATGGGGTGTATTTTTCTTCATGTTTATCCTGTTTGGTGTTCTTTGAGCTTCTTGGATATGCATTTTTATATCTTTTGCTAAGTTTGGGAAGTGTTCTGTCATTATATATTTGACAATTTTTTCTGCCCCTTTTTCTTTTTCTTCTCCTTCTGGTGCTTCCATAATTTGCATATTGGTACTTTTAACGGTGTCCCATAGTAGTCTTATGCTATATTCACTGTTAATATTTCTTTTTTTTCTTTCTGCTCCTCAGCCTGATTCATTCAAGTGTCTTGTCTACAAATTCGTGATTCTTTTTTTGTATGCTATATCTCAGTCACATTTCATTATTTTTCCATGTGAGTATCTCATTATTGCAGCACCATTTGTTGAAAAATGATTTTGTTTTGGTTGTTTGTTTGGGGAGGTGCATGGAACAGGAGTCAAACCCAGGTCTCCTGCATGGTAGGAAAGAATTCTACCACTGAACTATGCTTTCACCCCCATTCACTGATTCCTTCTTATGCCAGTTCTATTCAGTTTGAAGAACTCCCTTAGGCATTGCTTGTAGGGTAGGGTAAGTCTAGGGGTGATGTGCTCCTTCAACTTTTGCTTATCTGAGTATGTCTTAATCTGTCCCTCATTTTTGAAAGTGTATCCCACTGGATATACAATTCTTGGCAAGATGAAAAATACCATCTTGGGATTTTTCATTTGTTACTGTGGTCTTTTATTTGTTTCCTTTTTAAAATTTCTATTTCTTTACTTTGACTCATATTGTTCACTCATTGTTTTCCTGATATCCTTTAGGTTTTCTCTGTATTTTCCTTCATCTCCTGAAGATCATTTTTTCAAAAAAGCTTTGTTTGGCATGTCCATCCAGGGATGGTTGAAACAATGGCTACCTTCATAGCCAGTATACAGCAACCTGAATTTGTTACTCAAAAGCTGTGATTAGTGATCGTCATGCCCACCCATGTTCTTGGGGAAGACAATTATGTCCCTTTCTGTTAGCAGAAACTAGCCACGGACTGGACCCTGCAGTCACCTGCCATAGAGAGTGGAAGATGGGCACTGGTTCCAGTCGTTGCATGGAAACAGCACTTCAAAGTTCTTTAACATAATTTATCAGCCTCTTTCTCCTGCTCTTTCCTTGATGCTATACAGTGTTTTCCTGGCCTCTGGAGTTTCAAAATAGTTGTTTCTGACAGTTCTTATCTGTTTAATGGTGGTTTCAGTGGGAAGACGAAGTCCTGGAGCTTCCTACTCCACCATCTTCCCTGGAAATATCCTATACTCATCTTCAAATCTTGCTATATATATATTCTTTTTTGGGGGGGGGGCATGAGCAGGCACTGGGAATTGAATCCAGGTCTCTGGCATGGCAGGTGAGAATTCTGCCTGCTTAGCCACCATTGCACCACCCAAACCTTGCTATTTTGCTAATGAATTTAATGTTTTTTTTTGCACATGTTATAATTACATTTAAAATTATTCTTTGAATAATATTCAATCAGCATTGCAAATTTGGTATTTAAAGTGTGTTTAAACATTCAATGCCATTTGTATGCTTGAGTAAATCCTCTTAGTGCTTTTGATATACAGTTTCAATTTAAAATTACTTATTCTATCACTTATTTACAAGGTAATCTTATATATTTAACAAGCACAATCTGTCTTATAAATGTTATAAATCAAACTTATAAACTTTGTATACTTAGTATTCCAGATCATGATTGGTGTTTCAAAATCTTTAGAACTCAAAAAATACGTAACACAACATTATAATTGCAAAATTTAAGAATATCAGTTCTGAGCCCACCAATAGCCCCCTGAAATTAATACTTGAGATTGATTAATTTCTTCATCATCTCCATTTATCCCTTGAGGTTTGAAGGCTACCTATACCACAGAGAAAAGCAGAATTATGACTTCTGGCTGAAAAGTTACTTTGTTGGGGATTCAGATTGAAATATGGCAGCTGGAGGCCTTTTTAGAATTATTTGATCCAAGCTGGTGCTTTTCAGTATGGGCCCTTTTTTATGGCCAGCTATGTAGTTATACAATCATTATGGATGATCAAGGCTACTGGATTACAGTTCAACAATTTCAGGTATTTCCTTCTGGCTATTCTAATACCTTACAACTAAAAAGAAATATCTATATAATATTCAGTAGTCATAATCGTTTATTAAATCCTAATTTCCAGTTGTACCTCCTCCCTCTCATTTGTTCTCTATCTCAATCTTCAACAATATCTGGGCCATGATGATTTTAACTTCATGCTAGAAAGGGGTGTTGACCTTATGGAGTAGAGAAATGAAAGTGGTTGATGTTGTTGGACAGACTGGTACCTCTGGGTTTCAGAGCTTATCTGGCATAGGAAAAATTTGGAGGCCTTAAATTTCTGAAAAAATTAACTTACTAAGTAAAACTTTTACAAAGTGTTAGACAGATTCCAGGGTATTCTTTGGGGTTTTCAGAATACTATTGGTTAGGACTTGGCATACTGTTGCATTTTGCAATATCTGGCTGATGCTGTCAAAAGAGCAACCTCCAAAATGGCCTCTTGACTCTATTTGAAATCTCTCAGCTACTGAAACTTTATTCTGCTTCATTTCTTTTCTGCCTTTTGGTCAAGAAGGCATTGTCAATTCCATGATTCCAGATCCGGCTTCATCCCTGGGAGTCATGTCCCACATTGCCAGGGAGACTTACATGTCTGGGAGTTATGTCCCACATGCCTCAAATAGTGAGGAGGATAGTGAGTTTACTTGCAGAGTTGTTTTAGAGAAAGAGGCCACATCTGAGGAACAAAACAGGTTCTCTGTGGGTGACTCTTAGGAATAATAGGTTTTGCCACTGAAGAAATGAATTTCATAAGGGGAAGCCGCAAGATCGAGGGCTTGGCTTATTAAATTGAGAGTCCCTAATGCTTGAGAGAATATCAGAATTCCCCAGGTAGGGAAGTCCTTTTGATTTTGATTATAGCCATCTGTTTTAGTTTGCAAAAGCTGCCAGAATACAATATACCAGAAATGGAACAGCTTTTAAAAAGAGAATTTATTAAGTTGCAAGTTTACAGTTCTAAGACTATGAAAATGTCCAGATTAAGGGACCAAGGGAAAGATAACTTAACTCCAAAGAAAAAGCCAATGAAATTCAAGGTTTCTCTCTCAACTGGGAGGGCACATGGTAATGTCTTGTAGCTTTCTCTCCTCATTTCATAAGATTTCCCCAGGGTGTTTCCTTCTGCTCCAAACGTCTCTGGCAGCATGGGCTCTGTTGATTTTGGTGGCTGTAAAGCTTTTTTCCAAAATGGTTCCCTCATAAAGAGCTCCAGTAAGCAACCATACCTTGAATCGTGGAAACACATCTCCATGGAAACCATGTAACCAAAAGTTACCACCTACAATTGAGTGGGTCACATCTCCATGGGTGCAATCAAAAAGGTCCCACCAAGAAATATTGAATGAGGATTAAAGGACATGGCTTTTCTGGGGTACAGAATAGCTTCAAACTGGCACACCATCCTAGTGGATATGAAGTGGCATTTCATTGTGGTTTTAGTTTGCATTTCCCTAACGAATCATGACGAAATGTTATGATCTTTTCATATATATATTGGTCATTTGTATATTTTCTTCAGAGAAATGTCTATTCAAATAATTGAACTATTTTTAAATTTGGTTATTTGTGTTTGTTGAATTTTAAGATTTCTTTACATATTTTGGATACTAGTCCTTTCTCAGGTATATTCCCATATTATTTTGAAGCAAATCACAAATATCATAAAATTCATTTGTAAATATTCCAGTATATATTTCTGAATTATGAGGACTTTTTTAAAAACACAATCATGGTACAATTATCAAACCTAAGAAATTTAACAACTTAAAAAATATCATCAATACCTAGTCATGTGCGTAATCGTCTTATGAGATTTCTTTTAACGGATTGGATTTATTTAGTGTTGTCCAAAATTTGAATGAAATGCACATATAGGTTTAGTTGATCAATACACAGAAAAATTTTCCTTAAACTTTATTAGCAACTATTATGCTTTTCTTTTTGTAAACCTCATATCATTTAAACTCATCAATTTTCACAATACTATGTTTTATTTTTGTTGTGCAAATTGCCACAACTTCCTGGTGGGATCTTCTTTGAAGGTGGTTTCTATCTTTCTCCCATGACATCCATTCCAAATATCGTTGAAAGTATTCTTGCCTTCTGCAGTAGCAAACAATCACAGGCCCAAGAGGAATCAGAGAATCATTGTCTTCAGGGATTTCTAGTTTCTTTTATTAGAAAATAGTACTGGAAACCAAGAGCTAGGTGCTAGATGTACATGTATTATTCCGTGTGAATACTAGATGGCAGGCAGGTCTGATACCAATCGAAATTAGTGAAAAACATAGAGAAATATGAGTTAATTTTTTAAGGATCATGATAATTTTATAACAGTATAATTAATTCTATATTAGTTTCTAACTCCAGTCCTAAAATATAGTGTTTTAATATTTTCTTTCTGTGGATATAGTCATGGGGATGTGAAGTCTGAAGTTGTGGCTGCCATTTTTCGACTATGAGGAGAGCTTGAGGACGAAGCCATAAGCAAAGGTGGGAAAAGTGGAAAAATGAAAATGAGCGTGATTCCTCATGAGGTCAATCCAGAAATTGTGCTACATCCAGACTTGTAATGTGAAATAATAATTTCTTTTATTGTTTAATGACTTGTTTTATCTTGCTCTAATGTAAACATTTTCAAATTATTTTCCTCTCTTTTCTGAGCTTCTTCTTTCTTTTATTCATGAAAAACATCCATTTTCTTTATGTACCAAATTTACTGTTTATCACCCTTTATATTTTTATATTGAACCAAATGCTTGATTTATTATATTTTGAACTTTCCTGTAACTTAATTGGATGTATACTTGCTTAAATCCTGGACCCCTCACCTAAGATGCCATTGGAATCTTTTCCCTTTTATAATCATTATATATCTTTTGTCAACATTTTCTAGTCACTTTTTGATAAGTTTAAGATAAGCCTAGAAAGGACCCCAGTAATATCTATGATATGACTTAACTGTCCCTCTCTCTTTCCCTCCCCTCATACCCTCTCATTCACTCAGTCTACATCATTGGTTCTCAACCTGGCTCAATGTTTTGCTTCCTCTTCCCACCCCAGGACATTTGGCAATGTCTGGAGACATTTTTGGTTGTCACTATTTGGGGGTGTGCTATTGGAATCTAGTGGTAGAGGCCAGGAATTCTCCCAAACATCCTAAGTTGTACAGGACAATCATCTACATCATAGAATTATCTGGCCCAAAATATCAATAGTGTCAAGGTTGAGAAACACTGGTCTGCATACATTGAAGGCAAGCCCTGCACAGGGTACTGAACTAAGCTTGCAACTCGTTAGTGTTCAATCCTATTTGAGGACATGCAAACCTCACTGGAGAATTTGGGAGGTTGTTTTTTTTTTCTTTTGGCACCTCTAAGATCATGAATAGTTATTATATCAAGTGAGTTCTAAAATTCAATTTTCAGAAAAAAAAAAATGAAAAAAAAGATGGGCCCTGGTGGCTCACTGGCAGAGTTCTCGCCTGCCATGCCAGAGACCTGGGTTTGATTTCCAGTGCCTGCCCATGTAAAAAAAAAACCCATAAAATTCAATTTTCAGGACATTATGGTATGAATAATTGAATTTATTTTAAGGTGACTTTTTACTTAGATAAATTGAAGTCATACTTCTTAAAATATACAGTATCAGTACAGTGGAAAATCATAGGCTAAACAGGTCATATCATAGCAATTACTGGGGTTCCACAAATCTAGAGTTATGGGAGGTTGAACTTTATATGGAAGAACAGTCACAGTAAGTGTAATTTTGAAGAATCAAGTAATAGATTTTCTTAAAGTGATGAAACTGATTTGGCAAGTGCCATTTTAGAAATCAATAAAACTTCCAGATATATTTATTATATAAATATAATTATTATAGTTGAAAATGTTGATACAGGCATCTAAATATTTGTCAATTTCATAAAAAATCCTTGACCTTGGTAATGTATAAAATCTAATTTTCCTGAATCCATTTATCATTTTATTCATCTGGAACTGTTTGTATACTTAGAAAAGAGAATATCTTTGCCATTTAAGTAGAAAAGGGATAAATGATTTTTAAACGGCTATTAAATCTATCACCGATGAGCATGAATTTTGTGTTCTGTATTTCTATATGGAAAACTGACAAGTCACTTAATCCATGGACTATAGTTAATAGTACAATTAAAATAATATTCTTTCATCAATTGTAACAAATGTTCCACACTAATGTGAAGTGTTAATAATAGGGGGAGGGTAAATGGAACCTCTATATTTTTTGCATGATTTTTCTGTAAATCTAAAATTTCTCTGATAAAAAAAGTCACTAAATCACTTTTAAAACCGTATCATGTAAATAGAGATATTGAAAGATGAAATATCTAACTTTCTAAGAGAGTTTTCAAATATATGAGAGAAGTCAAGAATTACTAAAGGCTGCGAAAGATGATGCTTTGGAACTGCATGTGATCTGGAAGATTTTTGGATGGGTTCCAAAAGTGTGGGCTCGGCAGACTATTTGAACAAAGTCGGGTTTTATTTGTGAAGAATATTCTTAACATATTTAACATTTATGGATTTATCATGTGATAATGAAAGTTGCTTGAACACTAGTTAAATGTAAACAGGACATTTTAACCTCCTCCTTTCTTAAATAGCGAAACCTTCCAGTTCTACTATAATGCACTAATTCTTTAAAGTGTTATAAATTAGTGTTGTCTTCTAGATTTGGACCGTGGAAAGCTGATGACATTTTTCATGAAATAGGTGGTCAGACTGTGGGAGTGGGGTGTTGGGATTGGTTGCCTGAAAGCAAGCTTTTAAATTAGGGTTAGTACCTGGCACCTCAACCTTTTAACTTTTTCTTACAAGAAATTGAGAAACTTATGAATTCACTCTTCCTGAAGGCTTATCATTCCATCTTCAGAAAGCTCCCGCTGGGGGAAAATTGCCTCCTAGAAAGAGGTACTAATTTATTCTGGCCCAATCATGGGAGCCATAAGAAATGTCTTATTTCTCTTTCACATGACTGGTCTTCAAATACCGTAAAGACAATATGATGTCATTTTCATTAACTGAAATCTTTTATCTTTAAAGCCCAGGGCTCCATTCAAGAGGCAGAATAGATGTAGAAGACAAGAAAGAGAACTGGCAGAATTTAGCATTCCTGTCTCCCCATAAATCAGAACAAGATTTGCTAGTTATACCAGCCAAATGTTGCTTCCCTCAACCCACCTCCTCTATGCAGCCCCTATTGTCAGTCTGCCCAGTGCAGGTGTATTCTGCATTCCATAGCCAACTCTCACAGTGTTGTGTTGCTTTTAATGGAAAAAAGTTGGCCCCAGTGGATAAATAAGATATACTTCTCCTTGTAACCACTTTGGATGAGGCAACTTGCTATTTCACGACTAAGAATAAAACAGGGCACTGGTAATTATCATTCTTGTCGAAATAGTAGGGACTAGCTGTGAAAGTCGCTATGCCCATCCTTTCATTTCACTTGAACATTGACTTTCCTAGGTGAATCATGTTTGAGGTACTGGTTGTGATAAAATCATGCAAGGACTACTCTGCAAGACTTAAAAAAAAAAATATTGGGTGCATGAGTAGTTCCGTGGTAGAATGCTCTCCTTCCATGTGAGAGACCCAGGTTTGATTCCTGGACCATGCACACCCTCCTCAAAAAAAGTGTAAAAAAATATTTTTATTGACAAGTATTCACACACATACATTCTATACATGGTGTACAATCAATGGCTTACAATATCATCACTTAATTGTGTAGTCATCACCATGAACATTTTTTAGAACATTTACATTACTCCAGAAAAAGAAATAAAAAGAAAAAAGAAGAAACTCATACATACCATACCCCTTACCCTTTCTTATTGATCACTATATTCCCATCTACCCAATTTATTTGACATATCACCCCTATTATTTATTTATTTTTTAATCTGTATTTTTTTTTTACTCATCTGTCCATACTCTGCATAAAAGGAGCACCAGACATAAGGTTTTCACAGTCACATTGTAAAAGTTATATCTTTATACAATCATCTTCAAGAATCAAAGCTCATCAGTACTTCCCTTTAACCACTCCATAAACTAAAAAGAGAGATCTATATAATGGATGAGAATAACATCCAGGATAGCTTCTTGACTCTGTTTGAAATTTCTCAGCCACTGACACTTTATTTTGTCTCATTTCTCTCTTTCCTTTTTAGTCAAGGAGGCTTCTCAATCCCTTGATGCCAGGTCCTGGCTCATCCTCAGAGTTCTGTCCCACATTGCCAGGGAGAGTTATACCCCTGGGAGTCATGGCTCACCTAATGGGGAGAACAGTGAGTTCACCTGCCAGGTTGGCTTAGAGAGAGAGAGGCCACATCTGAGCAACAAAAGAGGTTCTCTGGAGGTAACTCTTAGGCATAATTTTAAGTAGGCTTAGCCTATCCTCTTCAGGAATAAGTTTCATATGGGTGAACCCCAAGGTCGAGGGCTCAGCTTATTGATTTGGTTGTCCCCACTACTTGCAAGAATATCAGAAATTCTCAAAATGGGGAAGTTGAATATTTCCTTCTTTCTCCCTAGTCCCCCAAGGGAACTTTGCAAATACTTCTTTATTTACTGCCCAGATTACTCTGGGATATGTCAGGGTATCACACTAACCTGGACAAAGCAGCAAAATCTTGCACCCTACGCAAGATTCCACCTGCAAGACTTTTGAAGTGTGACTCTAAGAACTCAGTTAGAAAAGATACCTTGAATTCACTTCTACCACTGTCATTTTCTTATGGGCTCACTGGTTTGTGCACCAGAGCAGATCCTAATGGTGCCACTTGCCCAGGAGAATCCTGATTTTGTTCCAGGATCCACTCTCTGCCACAGGGCTATGTGGTTCATGGGAGGTAGCCCACATAACTAGCCCAGGGGAGAGAGCTGGTGATTTTCAAAGGGGAAAAGTGAGTATTCTAGAAATTACTGGTAGGCTAATTATTTGTTTTGTGAGATTGTTTCATATACTGCAGGACATTTAGCATCTCAGATCTCCATCCTCTAGTTTCCGAAAGCATCCCTCATCAGATGGTAAGTCAAAAACACTCTCAAACATTTCTAGATGTCCATGTGGGCAGGGATGGAAAGGCATGTGAAGGTTTGTGGGGAGTGGACGGTGGTAGCCCCGGAGAGAACCATTGGTCCTCTTGCCAGTGATTAGTGTTAGCAAGGGGATCTGGCACAATTTTAGTTAATGAGATGAGAAGGAAAGTCTTCTGGAGCCCTTCTGGGAAAGGTCTAACCTGCTGATAAAATGAGACACATGAAAAGAAACAGTTTTTGTCTATCTGGTCACTGTCATGAGGATATGATGTCTGGAAGTGACTGCCGTTTGTTGAGGATAAGGTGAATTCAATGAAGACAGCTGAACGGTAAAAGGGAAAGGACCCATCCTTAATCTGCAGTGAGCTGCTAAATCAATCAGTTCTGGAACTATTTTGTATTTTGACTTCTTACTATGTGAAATAATAAATTCCTTATTGATTGAGTCAATTGAGCCAAGGTTTTCAGTCACGTAAGTTTAAAGGCATTTAAAATGATATACCTTTTCCTGCTTTCTTCCTCTTACCTTCCAATTCTTAAAGATCCCTTTATTGATATATGTTAGAATTAGAAAAATATTCACACCTGAAGTACATACAAATGCTGTTTAAAAGATATGTCTGGATATGTCTTCTACACAATTCATTTGTTTGGCCAAACATAAGTCAAGTTAATAAAGGCTGTGTCTTGAGTCCAATAAATGATTCCAAAACCAGAGCTAATTCTACGAGTAGCTAAACATTTTCCTTTTAAAAGTTTACTGGAATTTGAATAATATTCGTATGACATCATGTCATGTCACAATATTCAGTCATGGTGGCCTTTTCTTTTTATTTGCATTCTTAGTTGAATCATAACTTTAATTTGTGATGTTTTTTCCAGCTGGTGTTTCCCAATTTAACCATGGCTTTTGTCTGAAAATAAACATATGCTTGGAAAATAATCTGGAGGGCAATGTCTCATGAATAAATTTATTAGTGGCGATTGATCTTAAATCTTACTTTAATAAGCTTTAATTTTTTTCACAAATATGTGGAATTTAATGCTTGGGTGGGCATCAAAGGTAATCCAATGTGCATAAATCCTTTCTGAATTCTTAATTGGAACAGGGAGATTGAATGGTAGCATGTATTTTAAAGTTGGTATAAATTCTTTTAAGACTAGCATGTCATGGTAAAATAAAGGCCCAAGTATTGGGATTATAACACCTCAGTTATTCCAGGTCAGGTGTATGACGTTAGGTTCATTATGAATCTAGGCTTCTTTATCTATGAAATAGGTTTAAAAATATTAGCTTTGCTTGTCTTGGAGAGGTATGGTGAGAATCAGACAGAATGGTGTTATCTAGAAGGCAGGTGGTAAGGAAAAAAACAACAATAATGGCATCCTGTTGGGTGAATTTATTTTGAGTAAGAACTGTTACAGTTAAGGCTTAAAACAGAAACAAAGACTCCACTTTTTTCTGGGACTACCTTCCCCTTTTTGCCATTTGACTAACTATCTATCGTTAATCTCTGCTCAGACGTCACATCCCTCAAGAAGTCTTCTCTTTTTCCCGTCAAGCCTGGGCTTTTCCTTGTGCTTCTTTAGTGTGCTGTTCATAACTTGATTGCAGCATTGGCTTGTCTTTGTTTTCCTCATCAACAGCGATTCTTTGCATGCCTAGGAACCACGTGAGGGGGGAAACATTAAATAAGGGATTACTGGACCCACTCCCAAAGGTACTGATTCAGTAAGTTCCAGTACCCGCAAGTTTAAATATTTTACAAGCCATTGGATTTTGGTGATTCTGATGAGATGATGTTAGGGCCCACTTTGTGATCTCATGAAATTTGAGGGCAATTTCCATAAAAGCCAGATCCTAATTTTCTTCTTTTCATTCTCTAGAATGGTGCCAGCCGTATAACAGGTGCTCAAAAGACAAATACAATTGAAAGCCTCAAAAATATTCTGAGGTTTATTTCATAGAAATATGCAATTCCTTTGACTCCCTGCACACAATTCTTACACATTGCAAAAGCAATATACCCCTAAGAAGTTCTGCCTTTTGTAGTCCAAACATTTAGATTTCTGAAATTATTACCATTCTGTTAAAAGAGAAAGGAACCCTTTCGGACTTTTTATATAGACAAATGAGAAAATACTTATCAGTTAAAAAATACTTTATCATCAAGTACTTTCTACATGCATACACCATGTTAGGTGCTATAAAGATGGAGACATTACACAATAAATATGGTAGGTTTTTTGACTTGAAGGGAGAGGAAACCAAAACTTGATCAAAGGAGCCTTATTGAGAGACTATGTGCAGGAGGGCTGAAGACTAAGATGGTGACAACAGCAAACAGGGGAAGATGTACAGCTTATAAGGATGGTTGGCGGGAAGTAGGGAGAGGGAGGTGGTGGATTTTCATTGTCTAGTTTGGATGTGGGAAATTGGCACATTCTCATTAGTTGGTTTAGAAGCAGAGGGCTAAGCAGGAAGTTGGCAGTTCTTCATTGGCGAGGTCTAAACCATAAATGCCACTATAGTGATGCAGGGTTGCAACTGCTGGAGGACGGAGTCGGGTAAGAGGAGCTTATCTCAAGATTAGAGCTACAGAGGGCAAGAAGACATGGGCTGGGGTGCGCTTGGTGGGTTTCCTGGAAATCATGGGTGGGAAAAGCTTCTTGGAATATTTCCTAAGGGTTGGCCATACCATGGGGGAGGGAGTTCTGCCTAACAAAATATAGTGCAAGAGTTCAGTTGCCCTGGAAGCTGACCTCCTGGGAAAATAAGACAAAGCCATGTAAAAGAACTCTGTATTAACATGAATGCTACAGTGAAAAGGAGATCAGATACAGGAAACGGGATTGTTTAGAAAGGGATTTATGGAGTTGTTGAGCCTTGAGGAATTAGAAAATGAGTAGGGAAGACTTTGGAGGAAGGTGGAACCACCTAAAAGGTATAGAATCAGCAGTAGGCATGGCTCCAGTGAATGGTTGTGTTAGAGGAGTAGTAGAGGTCCCAATAAATAGCGCTGCTCTCTCTCTCCCCAGGGCTGAAAAAACTGAGAAATAAAACAAAGGAGTGGCAGATGAGGAAGCAACTTTTCACTTTTATTTCCAATAAAGAATAAATTGAAAAATTCTAGTTAAGTGTGAGAGCCACAGGGACTCCTAACTGATCCCTGCAGGAGTAGCACAATAGGTGAAGTTCCTAAGAAGCTTGCTTCCAAAAGGAAAAAGGGACTGAACTAGGTATGCTCTCCAAATGTGCTAATCACAAAAATCACTGCATCTTACTTGCTTTGAGGGAGGAAAATGACGGCAAGAGGTGAGAAGCCTCTCAATAAAGGAGCTCCCTCCAACTGGAAGGAAACATCAAGAGTATGAAGGAAACGTTCCCCCAACACTTCCTCACTTTGTGTTTTCTTACCTACTGGCCTGAACCATTGAGTTCATGGTTAACTGGGGGCACAGTTATCCCCTTGGGTGAGATCATCTGTTGCTTCTTAGGGCAATTCTGGTCCTTTAACCACCTTTAATCCTTCATTTAACCACCTCTCAATAGCAACTGCTCTTCTTTTTAGCTACCATTTTGGGTCCACTGGTGGACAACATAGATTTTGACCTAGAAAGTACAGAAATGGGTTAAAACATGTATTAACTAAAAAAAACTCAAAGACCCTTTGTGTCCAAGGGTGAAAACATTCCATCTTTTAATTCTCACCCCAATTTGTGTCCAGCTATATAGTCTGATATTGTCTATTGGGGCTTCAGTAAGATTAAATGGAACTATTAAATTGATAAAAATCAGCATAAATCTCTTGCCTTTAAAGAACATATAAGTTTATTCTGTTCACAAAAACATAGAGATGTCTGACATATGGCCGGGGAAGACCCCATTTTATCTATAACAGAATCCTTACCCCAGGCTGCCTTTGTGGTCCACTGGCTTCTGTTGAGATGTTGTGGCACATGCCCAGGTTCTGTCAGATGCACATGTTAAAGCTTAGGTGGCTGCAGCTGCATCCTGAGGCTGGCTGTGGGGCTTACCTGTCATTTGGCTCAGACCACTCCTGTATCCCATTCACCTTTGATTCCAGACTGAAACCCCATCTCCTTTGACCGGACTAATCAGAGTCCTATCCATGTCCCTCCCCATTCCCACCCACCTTTACTTGTAGCTAGGCTTGCAGAAGACCCCCACCTTTGTGAGGCCTACACAGCCCACCAATGCTTAAATGGTTCCAATCTCACGTTAGGATGTGCTGAAATCCCAGGCCAAGCTGTGTCTGTGTGGTTAGCTCCAGTGAGGCAAGTTCTGCTCAGTAATCTACCCTAATAGCTTGTGGGCAGGAATTTAGGATAAGAAGGTAAAGCTCGACAAGATGTTGTGGTAAGGCATTTGGATTTTAATCTACAAGCGATGGTTTTATTGTTATTATTATTATTGAGTTGGGGAGGGTCATAATGAATTCTTAAAGGAAAATGTGGTATGTGGGTTGATTTGGAGTGGGTGAGAGGGTTGATTTGGAAGGGCATGGGGATTTTCAGAGGCTATTCCAGTAATCTAGGCCAGAGAGGTGGCAAATATATATATTTGAGACATTTCCAAGAATTGGAAGGAATAGGTGACAGAGTCAGTGAGAAGCAGGACCTTGCGGTGCGGTCCTGATTGCAGACTTAAAGATGCGGTTCATTCCTTTCTCCCTGCCCCATGGTTCTGCAAGGAGAAGGTACATGCTGAGAGGGCCAGAGGGGAACCATTTATTAGGTGGCAGTGGATTGTAACAGATGTCGTGGAGGATTCTTGTCATGCCTTGAGTCATCCTGTTGTACAGCACTGGAATGTGCATCTGTTTTTCCCTCTTGGTAGTTGAAAGATGCCCTCCAAGTCTGAGATTGAGCCATTCTGATGGTAGTTCTGGACATCTGGAACCAAGACTGTGCTCCTGACTCATGGCTGAAGGAAAATATCACATCAGGGAATTTTACTTATTTCTCAAAACCAAATGGCACCAAAGCCACTAGATGTGCCATTGAACAGAGTTTTTGGGATCTAGGGAACTGGTAGTAATGAGAATTTCACAATTTCTCCAAACTTCTGGGTTCTAATTAAAGAGCATTTCCCAGACAGACCCATCTCCTTGCCTCCTGTAAAGGGAGAGAAATTACTTTTTTATCCAACGAATACTCTGCCGTCGTGTTAATGATGTCCACCTGTGTTCTACAAACACAGCTGTTTTCTTTCATTCTAGACAGAGTTGGGCATAAAGTTTCTCACCCACCATCAGCACTTGGCTTCTGGGACCTGATTAGTATCCAGATTGACATAAATTCCCAGTAATCTCCTAATGGAACACAGCCTTGCAATCCACAAGTGATGTAAGGTGTTCTGACCGAAGTTGGGCCCCATGTGATTCACCCTAGAAGAAATGGGGATGGGATGCTTTTGTCAGGGGAACTTTCCCACTTCTTTCCCCAGTACCATTTGTAACCCATCACTGAGATATTTTGGTTAATAAAATGTTTTACTGAACTCCTAGTAGAAAGGAAACATCTGGAGGGAAAAATAATCAGCTTTTGTGTTACTTAAGGGAAAATGCCATTAGATAGTTACTACCAAAGTGGGCCTAAGGAAGAACTAGCCCTTGGGAGTGAAAGTATCATGGAATCATTCGATTAAAAGTATTTATTGAGCATTGCTCATGGATAAGGCATTGAGCCTAATGCCAGAGAAGATACAAAATTGGAGAAGATCCAGTCACTGCTGACAGGGAGTTTGCAATCTGGGTGGGCCTCTCTACCATTGGCCCATTGCCTGAACCTTTAGGACACAGACCCCTTGACAAGCTGCTGGTGCCTCCCCAAGACCCACACAAACCTTCATCTGCACCCTGTCTCCTCCACCTTCCCAACTCTCTTTACTGAAGTGCTCAGGCAGTTTTAAGAGGGACTTTAAGCAAAGGAAGGGGAAAATAAAATCATGCATTAGGTAAGACTTCCTTCAAATTCCAAAGAAAGAACCTATGCCTTGCTTGCAGAGCAGATTCGATGAGCAAGTTTCTCAGTTGGGTCAGTGTGGCTTGTGTTCACACTGGTGAATCAGCTGTAGCTCTATTTCTTCTTTTTCTTTACTGTTATTCCGTTAAACTCAGCAAGTACTCATATATCTCCCAAGGTTAAGTTTTAATTCTCAAGCACCATATCATCTAAACTTCTAAAGAAGATGAATTTTCTCATCTTATTGCAAGCTGCTTCCCTCTCTCTTTCTCATTAGAAAGTTGTGATTTACAGAACAATCATGCATAAAATACAGGATTCCCATATGCCACCCCATTATTAACAACTTGCATTGGTGTGGTACATTTGTTACAGTTGATGAAAGCACAGTTTTATAATTGTACTTGGTTTAACTTAGGGTTCACTGTTGATGATTCTATGGATTTAAAAAACAAATTTATTCAACTAACTTACATACAACTTAGCATTTCCCCTTTTTAATAACATTCAAATACACAATTCAGTGATGTTATTACATCCACATTGTTTCTCTCTTTCTGTACAGGGTAGTGTTCTTTTTATTCCTGTTTCCAGATGATGCACCTTAGGGTCTGGAGGAATAAGAAGGGATCTACATTCTCTTTTATGTTTCTTTCTTTGCATATACATAGCAATCTGTGAGACCATTCTAGCAAGGACATTTTTTAGTTGAGGATCTTATTTGTTTCTGCTTTCATCTGGGAGAAGGCAAGAAAGAGGGCCATTGGTCCAGCGACATCATTTCTAACCTTGCTGATAAGCCTAAACATCTTATTTTAGCTAGCATTTTTTGATTACTAATGAATTTAAAATTTTTTCATAATTGGTCTTCCCATTTGTAAATCTTTAGAAATCTGCTTGTTCATGTCCCTTCCCATCCTAGGTTTGTCATATTTTCCTAACTGGTTTGTAAGCGTTTAAACATCAAAGTTGATAGAACGTACCACCATGCCAAATTCATGTTGCCCAACCCCCAATGTGTAATAATCCTTGTGTTCTAAGAAACTTACTCTAGATAATGCCCTTCCAGTTCCATTTGTCATAGAATATATATCCTTTTTATAAAATATTTTTATTGACAAATCTTCACACACATACAGTCAGTCCATACATGGTGTACAATCAATGGTTCAAAATGTCATCACATAGTTGTGTATTCATCATCATGGCCATTTTTAGAACATTTGCATCACTCTAGGAAAAGAAATAAAAGAAAAATTTAATTTTTCAGCTACTGACCACCAGTATCTCAATCTATCCAATTCATTTTGTGTGTTATCCCCTCTATTGTTTGTTTATTATCCACACTTTTTTTTACTCATCTGTCCATATCTTGGATAAAAGGAGCATCAGACACAAGGTTTTCACAATCACACAGTCTCATTTGTAAAAGCTATATCATTATATAATTGTTTTCAAGAGTCAAGGCTACCAGAACACAGCTTAACAGTTTCAGGTACTTTCCTCCAGGCACTTCAATACACCATAAACTAAGAAAGGATATCTATATGATGCATAAGAATAATCTCCAGGATAACCTCTCAACTCTTTTTGAAATCTCTCAGCCACAGAAACTTTATTTTGTCTCATAGAATGCATATCTTAATTCGAAGGAACAGAACTGAGTATCTGTGTTGAATAAGAAGTATGATACCTTACTTATATACTGTTTTACAGTTTAAAAAGATCACATTTGGAACCAAATGAAGTGCTCTCTGAGTTTTTAGGCCAAACAAAATCATCTCTTCATGTATCATTCAATAATTTGAGATGCCTAGCATGTTAGTTATATTTCATGGGACTTTAGACTGTTTTTTGGCTCTGGGCTTAATGTTACGACTAATTGCCACAATTCTATCCTTGGTTATTGCTAAGCGACAGAAAAGAATGGAGCCTGTTCCTTGACTCTGATGTTCAATTTGGCAGATTTAAGATCACATTGAGAGGTGGGCCATGGTGGCTCAGCTGGCAGAGTTCTTGCCTGCCATGCCAGAGACCCGGTTTGATTCCCTGTGACTACCCATGCAAAAAAAGAAGAAAAAAAAAAGATCACGCTGAGATTCGATGTATATCAACTGGAGGTACTATTGGCATTTTGGGTGGGACAATTCTTGCTTGCATGTGAATGTGCCTTGCATGATATTTGGCTCCTTGGGTTACCCCAGTACTAGAGCCTGTGGAGACACCTCCTCTTTGTGACAGTCAAAACTGAGATGATGGCAGAAAACTCAGTCTTCTGGCTGAGTCTCCACATTAAACTTCCAAACCATCTGAAGTTGATTCCTTCAAAAGAAAATATGTATTTTAAATGTAAATAGCTCCTTATCCCAATCTGCACAAACAAACCCCAGATGCCACTCTCTTGGACCTGAGAAAGCCAAGCCAAGTTTCATCAAAGGCTCTTTCAAAATCCAGTTCCTTACAAAGCACTTGTAAACAAGTTTAAATGCTCTGCTTGGAGTGCGCGGTTTGCATTTTGGTGGTTAGAATCTAGAGCTCTCTATTTCTTCCAGCAGGAATAGCCTCCATACTCAGCTTCTGTTCCTCAATTTCCTCTCAAATCAACTGTTTTTGGTAGTTCCACGGATGCTCTCTGTATAAAGAGTTTATCACCGTATTTATTACTTATCATATATTTATTTTAGTAGAAATATCACAAATAGCTTAAAAGTGCTGCAAGTAGTGAGCTTGTCTTAAAACCAGAGTGAAAGGTGGACTTGAGGCATACGGCCATCCTAGTAGAGATGGTACTTCTGAAGACTTTGGGCTTTCATGTGGCACAAGAAATTGGGAATCTTGAGAATCTTACTATTATTTCCAGCTCTACTCATCAACTAAGCCTTTACTTTTTAAAGGGTGCTTTAATTTATGCTTATGGAAAATAAAGAAAATTATGGAGAGGAAGAATAAGAAGAAAGAAAAGGAAGAGACGATCACGTGTAATTTCCCCATTCAGGGTACAATGTTATTGGAATATTGACTTTTGGTACTTTTAAAAACACAGTTTGCACTTATTTTCCACCTTCCTTTTTTTTTACAGAGAACATTCTTGCATTCAGTTGTACTATACTGATTGATCATGCAATTATGGTGCTAAAACTGAATTCAGAGATCAACCAGCCCACTGCTTTCATTTTATAATGAAACTCTGGGGCAGTTAAGTGTTTTGCTGCTGGTCACACTACTCTTTGTAGCGTTGTTTGGTAACTCTGATTAATGCAGTTGATAATTTCAATAATACTTTAAAGTAAGTTTGGAAAATTACAAACTCCACCATGGAGCCCTCGTCAGGTTCCATGTGCTGTCTGCTGTCCGTGTGTGTGACTCTGAATTTCTTTAAGCTTTCATTATAAGTCTTGGTTGGGTCTTATAATGCATTTTACCCCATCCATCTTAATAGCTGCTTTTTAAGGTTGTTTGATGTTATATCAATTCTGCATATATTCCACCTAGAAGGATGTGTTGCAATAAGTTATGCTTCAATCCCATAGAAAGAGCAGATTCAGGACAAGAGGTCTAGAGTTTGTCTTTGCCTTGAGCAGTCAAAGAATCTCAGACCTTCAGTTACTTCTGTAAAAAGGGGATAATAATGACAACCTAACCAAGTTCCTATAAGGATTAAATGAGGCAATTATGAAAGAGTACTTCCTAAACAAATGCTGATGCGAATATCTTTTGCTTTAATGCTGCCCTTCCTTCTTCTTTATCATTTAAGATCAAGTGTGGTGCTTATGTGAAACTGATGAAGTTTTTAGCTATAATCTGCTTTAATGGCACGTTAGAGTCTTACTCAAAATTATTTAGTTAATAAGAAATAAGAGCCTCTAGGATGTTGAAAACCGTAAGAGGGGCTTGAAATTACACAGAAATCTTAGATGTGGTTCTCATTTCTGAGGAAGACAAAACTGAAAAACACAGGGTCAGAATAACATGTCCAGGTTAATACAGCCATTACCTACCCATGGTGATACTTCCTCTCTAGGAAGTCCTTTTGATGTGAATTAACTATGAAGTTAGTGTCTACCACATGGTTAACACACACCTTCTTATAGATACTCTGATGGATATTTGTGCATTGAGTCTTCCTAATTAGTCTGTATATTTCTGGAGAGCTTGACCTATACTTATATTTCCCATATCTTCCTTGTAGCACTTAGCACCAGAGCTGGGCATGTTCAGGGCCTCTGTAGACTGTGTTCATGGATTAATATTAGGTGAATATGTACTAACATTGACAGCTTCTTTCACCTTTTATCAGGGATGGTAGATGACCTAATGTTTTTCCATCCTCCTTATCATTTAAGATGGGGAGATCAATGATGGGCAGGAAGGTCTGTTTAGAGCAGGTAGAATAGTTTACTTATATAATGTCCTTTGAAAAAATATTGTGAGGATCTTGCTTAGTTCTTCTTTCAACTGAGGTAGCCCCAAATGTTGGGATTAGATACTCATCCCTTTGGGATCAGAAGGCCTTTTAGATCCCTCTGTTAAAATGCAGATGTCCCTGTTGAAATATAGATGCCCCTGAAAGAGGCTACACAATAAGCTACTCTTCTGAAATGATGTATCCCCATGTCTGGATTGTTGGAGTGTGCGTGTGTAAGTGAGCATTGGGCTATGTGGTTCCTCTTCCTGAAATGTCAGTTTTACTTATTAGTAAGTATTCTAAAGCATACATTTTTATATTAAAGTAAACAGGCTGTTTTATGGCGTGAATAACAAATTTGCAGACATTAAAGACATTCTTGGTTTACTGATGGTAACTAGCTCTACGATCTTACTCCATGGGATCATGCTTCTCTGCAGTGCAAATTTTGGGGTGCAGTTTGAGAAGCATTGCATCACAGCACCGCTGTGCATGCAGGGCTAGGCAGGTGGCAGAAGGAGGAAGGAGACGATGCTGGGTGACCTGAGGAAACTGGCTTGGGCATCAATAGAGGGAAGAGAGGAAAGAAAAGGATGGGTAGAAAGACTTGGGAATCCCTGAACAAATTTTACCAAGACTTAATTTTGCTCACAGGCAGGCCTAAAGGTAGAAAGAATTTTCCTTGGACCTAGCCATTTGGAGAAGAGCTACTTGGAGAGGACATGTGTGCTATCATACAGGTCAAACCCTGACCTGCTGCCTTTGTTGGAAGCTTGTCCTGCCTGCATTAGATCTTGCTTGGCTCAAATGTCACTTCTCAGAAAAGTCTTCCTCTTCCACTCCATCTAAAGCAACCCAGTCTATTTCTTATTTCCCTGAAGCAATCCCTTTGTGTTGCATTGTTGATTTCTATATGGTCCTTGTTAGTAGTTGAATTGATAAATATTCTTTTACATCTTCACTTTTTTATTGGTTGCTTCCCCTAGTGGATCATAAGTTCTACCATGTCTAGGACTTTCTCTCCTGTTTTCAGCAGCATTATCAACTCTTAGAGCAGTGCCTGGTGTTCAAAAAGAAGCAGTTGAATAAATAAACAAATGGATTACACGTGATCACATTTAGCTATAAGGAGACATCTAAATATTTTGTTGATTTGAAATTTGGTCACATGTTTCTTTAAAATTGCATCATTTGGATAAGGTTGGAAGTACTTAAGTGTAATTTTTTGTAGGTAATGAAAGTTGACCAATTATTATGGTAGGACCTATCATGTTACTGCTGGGCAACCGCACAATATTATATTTAGTAATGAGAATGGAAAAGACCATTATAATGCCTGGGAAAGAACAACGGACCAGGTGTATGTTCTCTATCTCAGTTTTCTCAACTGTCAGGTGATAGGGTGTGTCTCTAATTCTATAAACTTTTTGTGACAGGAAATAAGAAACAGCAGAGAATCCTTAATATATTCATATAAACTGGACCTGCTAAAATATTACTTTAGGAGAAGTTAGGACATCCTTTAAACAATTGTGAAGTATGTTAGTTGATGAACCAATTATGGCTCAGCCTTGTAGGAAGAGCTTAGTGGGGAAATAGAGAACATTTTCCAAAAGCTTTTATTGCAGAACAAGACAGTTGTCTAGTCAATGTAGGAATTTTCCTTTAATTTAGACCCTACTTGATGATATAATTTGGCTAGTCCAAGCAAGCAGGGAAATCTGTAGCCAAATTTGAGGGAGTTTTTTTTTTTTTTAATCATTTATTTTAATCAGAACTTTTGCTTCTAATTCAAAAGAATAACTTGCTGCTACTCTCGTTTCTAGCCTCAGGTCATTGCTTTTAATTTTATCTGATTATTATGTTGGCACTGATGACTAAGTTTGGTATGTGTTCTAACAGAAGAATTTGAAGTAAAAGATAGTAGAAGGCATTTATAGACGCAGGGAATTTGTATCCTCCTCCACCCTTCTTTTTAAATTCCCTACATATGAATAAATAAAATAATGAAAACTGCTTAATGGATGGCTTAGATGAAAAGGCACTTACAGGGGCATCGTTGGGGTATATGACAGCAGCATGCCAAGCGAAGATGTGGTATGATGCTTAATTTAGAACAAGGGTCTCCGTGCAGGAGTAATTCACTTTTATGACATGCTAGACCCTTCCTACTTTCTCAATAATCTATTACAATCATAATTTAAGTAACTAGATTTTCATCTTTTCTATTTCTAAATGTTATTAAGCATTAAGGTGAGTTTTCTCCAAATGAAACAAAATTGGCTGGCATAGTACTGTCTTGGCAGAAAATCCTTATTAGTAAAATTTCATTTGCTTTTGCTTTGTTTATTTAAATAGAGCTGTACATGCCATTGCTTGTTTTATAGGAGGACATGGATGTACTCTAATCGATCAGCAAAATTACTTGATTGTGAATTAAAATGATGACTTTAATGAGATTCCCTTTAAAAATCTTTCTTCAAAAATACGTATATGAGTGGTAGAATGCTCTCCTTTCATGCAGGAGACCCGGGTTCAATTTCTGGACCATGGACAACCCCCCCTCCAAAAAAAAAGTATATGCATCATTCTCAGAGGAGTAACAAAGAAGAGTGGAAAGAATTCTGGACTGGGGATCCGAACACCTGGGTAAACATCTTGGCTTCTGTCTAAATATGGCACTTGGAATGAGTCTTTCTGCAGCTTCCTTATTTATTAAATGTCCTCATCCGGACTTCTGTTTGTCTTATAATCCTGTGGATTTTAAGATTTATACAAAAATAATTTTGACCAGTGAACAAACAAAACAAAACCAATCAAAAGAATGAAATCAGTATTAAATGGTATGAAGATTGCCATTCATTCTTTTTTATTAGAATTTCCTAATTCTTGCCCCCCTCCTCTTTTTGCAAAGGAATGCAGACACCCTATAATGCGGGGGCAAAGTATTTTTCTGCCTTGGCAGGGGTTAGAGTTGGTTCCTCCTGGCAACAGTATTGCTGATTGGAAACCTCGTTTAACTAAAGATCTCTCCCTTGGCCTCCACCTAAGAAAGCATAAAGAAATAAGAGAATAAATGGGAAAATGCTGAGATGCAGCTGGCAAATCCAAACCTGGTGCCTTCAGGGCTCTGCTGCATGGCTGTGGGGTAGGTCCCAGGGGTGTCTCTCCTACAGCCACTGTGGGCGGGTGAGTGTGTAGAGGGTGGTGGAGGCAGGTTCAGGAATTCATCTTTGTCTGCTTGGCAGGATACGCTGGTTTTGGCCTTCCTTCCTCAAGAATTAGCTTCATTAAAATTTTAAAGTAATGACTCCTGAAAAAGGACAAAGAACCAAGACCTTTTTTCCCAACACTTACGTTTGGTGCCAGCGAACAGTCGATAGGCCATAGCCCGCCAGGTGACAGGATGTGGGCTGATATTTAGTCTAAATACATCAACCACTTTTTTTCTGGATATGGTGAAGGGATTTATAATGCTCCTTTTGTTATGGAATGACTTCTAAGAGAATTGATTTCTTTCCTCCTTAATTACTAGGATTACCCAGAAAAAAAAATAAAGTAAAAGAATCAGCCATGTCATTTACGTGCTTCCTGGCCCCGGTAAAGCCATTTTGGTAGCTGGCGAACGCGCTTTAGTGATTTCCTATTTCGGGACCAGTCTACAACAGACAGGAGAGTTGTCACTCCAGGCACCCGGGGACCCAGTACAGGCCTGTTGACCTCGCTGGAGCATCCAGCCTTGCTGTGAGCAAAGCCTGCACTGGTGAATTGCTTCCCCTCTATAAACTTTGCTCTTCTGTATTTCATTTCCTTGGATCCTACCTCATTAGACAATGAATGGTATTGGGATAAGTGGAATAAGTATAACAAGCCGATCTTTCTATTTCTATATAGTATCTGTATGCTCTCCTTTTAGGTAATAAAATGCCTTACAACGGTCATAGAACTTATGTCACATTTCACGTGTGATGGGGAAATATTTCTTTTTCTTTCTTTCTTTTTTTGAACATGGGCAGGCACCAGGAGGAAATATTTCTTATATAGAGTATTTCAAAGCTCATTAAATCAAGTCAAAGCAATACACAGTTGTATTTTTTGCCTACAGATATGAGTGGCTATTGAAATACTCATTAATTTGCTGGCATTCTCATTAAATTAACAAAATATAATTATTAAATGAAAGCTTTTCTGGGGCCTTTAAAATTTTTTTGGGCAGTGCTCCCCCCTCCTCTTCACATATTTTAGTTAGTTTTGGCTGTTGCTATGCTCCTAAGTGCCATGAGCCTGTATTTTTCTTTTCTTGCACTGTCCTTACTAGTTTTGGGGGAAAAAAAAAAAGTCTGACGGATTGGCTTATATTCTTTTCTGTTTTCTGGAATGGCATATTAATATGAAAATTAACAATCTCTTGAAAATTTGATGTAACTTACATACAAAACCATTTGGGACTTTTTTTCTCTTTTTCTTTTTCTGAGGGAGATACAGTATCTTCTACTACCTCTTCAGATTCTTTAATGTTTACTTGTTTACCCAGGTTTTCTATTTCTTCTTATATCAATCTGGGCATTTCTAATTTTTCTAGCAATTTTGCCTTTTCATCTTGGTTTCAAAAGTATTAATATGTCATTGTTCATAAAAATTTTTATTGCTTTAAACATTTCCTCGTTGTCTATAATTACTCTTCACTTTTCATTCTCCATCCTGTTTGTTTTCATCTTATCTCTAGAAGTTGGTCAGTTTTATTTGGTTTGGGTTTTGTTACATTTCTCATTATTTAACAATTGTTCTCTATTTCACCAGTTTCTCCCATCTTTCTTATTTCATTCCTTTTTGTTCCTTTAAGTTTACTCTGTCACTTGTTCTCCAGTTTCTTCAGTTGCATGGTCCACTGATTTATTTTTACTGTTCTTGTTTCCTGATTAGTGTATTTAAAGTAAAAATTTCACTTTCAATATTGCTTTAGCTACATCCCACAAAACTTGAAAAGCAGGGTTTTCATTATCAGTTAGTTATAAATATTTCTTGATTTGCTTTTTAACACAAGGATAATTCAGTAACATATAATTTCCAAACAGATGAGATTTTTTAAAAAAACTCTCTTTTTGCTATAATCTCTAACTTTGTCACATTATGCTCGAAGAACATAGTATGTAGCATACGGCTACTATAGAAGTTATTGAAGCTTCATTTATAGCTCAGTATAAAATTTATTTATTTTAAGTGTTCCATCTGTGTTTGTGAAGAATGAATATTCTGTTATATCTAATAGCTGGAGCTTATTACTTGTGTTATTCAGGTCCTTGATAGCTATGTATATTTATTCTACTTGATTTGTTAATTGTTGAGAGGGTTTGTTAAAATCTACAGCTAAAATAGTTTATTTCTTCTTACAGTAGTATCACTTGTATTATTTGAATGTGTATTTATGATAAGTGTATCTTCTTTCCTGATTGTTCTTATTTCTTGTAACATTCTTCTTTGTCTCTTATCATGATTTTTACTTTACATTAAAAACTTTTCAGATATTATGATTGCCATTCCATGTTTCTTATATTTGCCTGTATCTTTTTCATCCTTTTCAATTTTTTCTGCATTTTTTTCGTTTTTCATCTATTTCTTATAGACAGTGTTGTAGGGTTTAAAAAGTTCTTTCTAGGAGTCCTGTCTTTTTATTTTGTAGGTTTACCCATTTGCAAAGTAATAGCAGGCCTTTTTTCCTACTGTCTAATTTTATATTGTCCATTTACTTTTTATTCACAGAATTTCCTCTTCCTTTTAACCTTTCCTGTTTTCCAATAGATAAAATTTTCTTGTTCTGGCTAAAAATCATGTATTTTATTTTTATTTTTATGGCAATTTCTCTTAACTGAGTCATCTTCATGTTTGTTTATTTCTTTTGGTTTCTTGAACTTGTCACTATTTCCTTTCCCCTATTACAGATGCTCACAGGTGCTCACAAACTCAGGTCCCTCTGGTTTTCAATCTCTCTTTTCTTCTACCTTTCTTTATGATGTTGATATCTTCTAGAATAGTAGTTCTCTGCTTTTATGAATGTATTTTCTCCATTTTTTCTTGGTCTTAGTATTTTTTTAATTAATAAATGGTCTTAGTATTTTTTAACATTATATTAGCCTTACTTCTCTTATTTCTTGTAGCATCTCTTGCATTTTCATTCTCTTTTATTTGAGTACTTCTAAAAGTTTGCAGTGTGATTATTTGGGTGGCAAAATATCTCAGGCCTTGTATGACAGGATATTTTTAGCATACTCCCAGTTTTGAATGACATTTCAATTGGATATGAAATTTCAGGTTCAAAATATTTTACTTCAATACCTAAAGAACTAATTTCATTATTTTCTTGCATCTAATGCTGCTTTTGAGAAATCTAATATCAATTTGATCCTTGTTCTTTTGTAGGTACCCTGTTCATTATTTCTGGAATCTTTAAAATTTGTGTGTATCTTTAGTATTCTTAACTTCATCTTAATATATCTAGAGGTAAATTTGGTTTGTACCACCTATTTGACACAGAATTGCCCATTTCAATATGAGGCCTTTCATGTTATTTTAGTAATAAGACATTTGATTCCAATATTTCTTCTACTATTTATTCATTTCATTTTTATTTTTTGTATCCTTTTGAGACCTTGTGGATGTTTCTAGTTCTGCTTGCACTCCATATATTTTTCACCTTTTATTTTTCTTCCTGTCTTCTTACAATTCATTCTTTAAGGTGTCTTCCTTCTGTTAACTCCAACTGACTTGGTTCTTTTTTTTGACTTTTATTTTCACACCTGATATTTCCATTTAGGCTATTTTTTTCCCCTCCAATTTTCTGTCCTTGTTTCATTTGATTCTCTCTTTAATTCTTAAAAAATATCTATCACGCTCAATTGAAAATCTTGATTTGTTGGTTCCAATAATTCTATTTCAAATAGTATAGGTTTTCCAGTTTATTGACTTTTTAAAAAAATAAAAGTTATACTTCTAAGATGTCTGGTTCATTATTTGAGTCTGTTCACCGTCTTCTGGAGCTATTCAGCCGTTCTGTGAATTGGGAAGGGATGAGGACTTGTCCTTTGTCAGCATCAGGACCAGCAGCTTTGGGGAAGAGGTAGCGAGAACCTTAGGAACCACAGAACCCTCACTTATAATCCTTGTTTGTTGTCCTCCACTCAGTTCCTCTCTGGTCGGGGACTTATCTTGAAACCTTCGAAGAGAAGCGTTGTGGGAGGAGACAGAGTCCTGACCGAAAACCCAGAGCCTTGGATTTGGACAGATGAGGATGGCTAGTCAGTTTCTGTTTTCTAACATTCTTTAAATGATCTGGGTTCATGCACTGCTCTGATATTTCCTCCTTGTGGTCATAAATGGCCTATGTAATTGCTAATGAAACCTCTGATATAGAGTCAGGAAATGAATATTCCAAGACAAAGTGGGGTTAGCGGCAAGAACAGAATTGAAAAGACCTCTCCAACCCATCTTCTCACGGCTGGTTCCTGGGCTCCAGCCACCCAATACTCACAAAATCCAGTTTATTGGTGGACTTCAGTCTCTAGGGTTTTCTTATCTCTGTATTTGTTACTAATTGTGTCAAGCTGTGCTTCCTTCTAGCGTCTGTAGCTTTTCTAGAGTTGATTTTGGAGGAGGGAGCCAACATCTTGGCAGGAACCAGAGCTGTCTTTCAATTTCTCCTCCCATATCCCTGCCTTCATTAAAAGCTGCTCAGAGAGTATGATGAAATACTTGGAAAGAAATTTAAGAAGACAGTTTGCTTTCATTCAATGAAAAATAAATCATTCAGGCATCTGGGGACCCCTATTCATTCTCTTAGAAGGAATAAGAAGCTTTAGTTGGGCAGTGGTGTTTGGTGTTTAATAGCAGAAACTTCTTTGTCTTTTTTTTCCCCTGAAAGAAATCTAGGAAACACAGTTTTTTTTTTTTTTACTCCTAACACATGAAAACTGTGAAATAGTAAATGCATATTACATTAAGCTGCTAAATAAAAAAAGTGGGTGAAAGTGAAGCAGCTCGGCTGGACTGGGAGGAGAAGCTGCAGCAGGCATCCACTTACAAATGTCACACTGCTCCCCAAGGGTGCTATCCCCCCAAGACATCTCTGCAGAATCTAAGGTTTTGAGAAAATAGAAAATTAGCTTTTCCAGGTTTTACAATATTTTCCCTTAACTACTCTACCTCAGACTGACTAGTTATTCTAACCCCTTTGCCCCATATTTTTACCTTTTTCTTCCTAAAACTTCTTAAAGGAACTGTACCCATTAGTGACAATTACTTGGCCTATACTTTTATCAATAAAGTTATCATCATCCTTTTTAAACCAATAGTTACTATTTTTAAAACAAATGATTTTGATGCTGTGTTGGAAAAACTTATTTTTATTATTGATGCATTGATATTTTCCAGTGTAAACAAAAAGTGTTATAGAATATATTTATTGGAATATATATATATACCCAATAAAACAATGTTAATCATTATTTTACTTTATGGTACTATCAAATACATTGAAGAAATAAAGTTTTATTGTTTTAAGTGCTAATGGTAAGTGTTAGTTCTTCTTTTGGCATATATTAAATGGAGTATTACTTATTATTAGAGTATTACAAAAGAGAGAAGAAAAGAAGGTCAATTATTGACAATCTCAACTTCCAGTAATAAATATTGCTAACATTTTGGCTTATATCCTTACAGTCTTTTATTCCCTATGTGTATGTGTGTATATGTATATATATATAATTTATTTTTGTACAAAAATGGGCTTATATTATTTTCTACTTAGGTTATGCATTTTATGAAAATGCATAATCAATATCTTTCTAATTCATGATTTCTTCTACAATAAATTTTGCTTTTGAAATGTTTTGGCTCAAGTCCCATGTTTAATGAGTAATTCAGTGTATTGGTTAGGATGCCGTCACTGGCAGGCATCACAAAACCTCAGTTTATGGGAACATCCTCTGTTGACTTAGAAAAATTAATAGCTGGAGGTGGGGTTACTTTAACTGAGTCACATGGAGGGAAAAGATGTATTTGTAAATAAACAAATATGAACTTTGGGTAGGCACCTGTATTAGTCAGGGTTTTTCTAGGGAAACAACCAAAAGGAGATATCTGTATATATTATAAGAGTTTATAAAAGTGTCTCACCAATGGTGGGGATGCATGAGTCCAAATTCTGTACCACTGTAGGCCAGGCTGCAAGCTGGCAGCTCCAATTTTGATGAACTCCCTAGGGAAGCTGGCTGCTGAAGTAGAGATGAAAGTTCTCTCTTCTGACTACCGAAGTCATCACTTCTCCTTTTAAAGCCTTCAGCTGATTTGATGAAGCATCTATACTGATGTAATTGGCCATAGATGCAATCAACTTACTGATGAGTTAAGTCTGTGAAATGTCCTCTCTGTGACAAATGAACCTAACCATCACAGCACCCAACACTGCTACAACAAAATTCATTTTAAATTACTAATTCCCAATGAATGTGCCAAAATTCTTGCAATAGCATAATTAATCTAGATTAGGCATGTGAGCCAGTTCTTACAAATGAGGTGTAGGGAACAGCTACCAAGAGCTTCCCGGGGAAGAGTGGTGTGGGGGGAGAGCTACTTTATCATCTGCTCTCTTCCTTCCTGCTTGAATGCATGATGTTCACAGCTGGAGCAGCTACCAAAGACACAGTTGTTGATGTTGATTATGGCAGATCGGAAGGGTGGAAGGAGCCAACATCTTAGAGAGCATTGTTGACTTAAGTCACTGTGCTGGTTTGAAAGGAAGTATGCCCCCTAGAAAAGACATGTTTTAATCAAAATCCCATTTTGTAAAGGTAGAATGGTTCCTATTCAATATTGTATGTTTTTGAAACTGTGATCAGATCATCTTCCTAGAGATGTGATTTAGTCAACAGTGGTTGTTAAACTGGATTAGGTGACAACATGTCTCCACCCATTTGGGTTACTCTCTTGATTGGTTTATTGGAGTCCTATAAAAGAGGAAACGTTTTGGAGAATGGGAGATTCAGAAAGAGCAGCACCACAAAGCAGAGAGTCCACAAGCCAGCGACTTTTGAGATGAAGGAGGAAAACGCCGCCAGGGGAGCTTCATGAAATCGGAAGCTGGGAGCTAGCAGATGACGCCATGTTCGCCATGTGCCTTCTCGTTTGAGAGGGAAACCCTAAACTTTATTGGCCTTCTTGAACTGAAGTATCTTTTCCTGGATACCTTAGATTGGACATTTCTATAGACTTGTTTTAATTGGGACATTTTCTCAGCCTTAGAACTGTAAACTAGCAACTCATTAAATTCCCCCCTTTTAAAAGCCATTCTGTTTCTCGTATATTGCATTCTAGCAGCTAGAAAACTAGAACAGTCACCTTGGAACCATTTTCCTTGGTCTTCTTTTCACAGAAATAACAAAAATCCTCATGTTTAAGCTATCATTAAGCTGTATACTATGTTACTTGCAGCCAAATATATCCCAAATGAACAAAGGCTGTCTAATAAGTAAATTAAAGTATGTTTTCCCCAATTCCCATCTCGATTTAATATACTTATCCAGTCCCCCCAACCCGATATTATCAACTAATTATTACAAACTCAAATGTTATGAATTAATTCTTTTTTTCACTATATTTTTGCTTCTCTTCTGGATACCTCATTGTGAAAGTGGATATTGCGTACTGTAGGTAGGACTGTTTTTGTAGGAGAATGCTTTGGGTCAGTGTTCTAGAACCTTTGCTTCAGAATGATGCAAGTCAGAAAGCTGTTCTGAAACTTTGTTTTTAATTACATAGCAATTGCTAGTTTAAATAAAATATAATGTTCAAATATAAAATAAAACATTTTTTATCTCATCTTTTTTCTTTATGAGAGAAACTGTGAGTTTACAGAACCATCATGCGTAACATACACGATTCCCATACACCACCCTATTATTAACAATTTGCAGTGGTATAGAGCATCTGTTACAATGGATGGTAGTACATTTTAATAATTGTACTATTAACTACAGTCCATTGCTTAATATAAGGTTTACTGTTTGTGTGGTATAGTTCCACAGATTAAAAATTTTTTTTTTCTGTTACCATATATACAAACTAACATTTTCCCTTTTAATCACATTCAGATATATATTTTAGTACTATTAATTACATTCACAATGTTGTTCTAACATCAGCACAATCTTTTACCAAAACATTTCCATCATTCCAAATAGGAAACTTATGCATTTTAAGCCTTACCTTCCTATTCCCTATCTCTACTCATATCCCCCAGTAACCTATATTCTAGCTTCTGACTCTATTACTTTGCTTATCTGAATTATTTCAAATTGGTGAGGTCATACAATTTTTGTCCTTTTGTGTCTGGCTTATTGCTCTCAACGTGGTGTCTTCAATGTTCATTCATGTTATCACATGTATCACAATTCCATTCCTTTTCATAGCTGTATATTATTCCATTTCATGTATATACCACAATTTATTTATCCATTCATTGGTTGATGGACACTTGGGTTGTTTCTGTCTTTTGGAAGTTGTGAGTAATGCCCCTATGAACACAGATATGCAATGTGTTTAAGTCCCAGCTTTCAATTTGTTGGGTATGTACGAAATTGTGCCGGGTCATATGGTATTTCTATATTTAGCTTTCTGAGGAACTTCCAAACTGACTTCCAAAGAGGCTGCACCATTTTACATTGCCACCAGCAATGGCTGAGTGTATTTCTTTCTCCATGTCCTCTCCAATGCTTGTTTTTCACCTTTTTTTTTTTTTAATAGCAGCCATTCCAATGGGTGTGAAATGATATCTTATATTTGCATTTCCCTGATGGCTAATGAGGTTTAGCAACTTTTCAGGTGCTTTTTGAGAATTCATATCTCTTAGAGAGATGGCTATTCAGATCTTTTGCCCATTTTAAAATTGGGTCATCTGTCTTTTTGTTGTTAAGTTGAAGAATTTCTTTATATATTCTGGATATTAAACCTATACTGGATATGCAGTTTCCAAATATTTTCTCCCATTGCGTAGGCTGTCACTTTACCTTCATGATAAAGTCCTTTGAGGAACAGAAGTTTATTATTTTGATGACATCTCATTTTTCTATTTTTTGTTGTTGTTGCTTGTGCTTTGGGTGTAAAGTCTAAGAAACCATTGCTTAACACAAGGTCCTGAAGATGATTCCCTACATTTAAAAAAATAATTGGAAATTTTCCAAGAAAATGAAGAGGAAGGAACGCTCCCTAAATCATTCTACAGGGCCAACATCACCCTCATACCAAAACCAAAGATATTACAAGGAAACTACAGAGCAATATATCTTATGAATATAGATGCTAAAACCCTCAACAAAATAATAGCAAACAGAATCCAACAGCATATTGAAGGAATTGTACACCATGATTAAGTGGGATTTATCACAGTTATGCAAGGATGATTCAACATAAAATAAATTAATGTAATATACTAAATTAACAGCACAAAAGAAAAAACATGTGGTCATCCTAATTGATGCAGAAAGGGTATTTGACAAAATCTAGCATATCTCCTGATCAAAGCACTTAGAAGGGGTGCATGGCTTTCAGTGGTAGAATGCTCGCCTTCCATGCGGGAGACCCCGATTCAATTCCTGGACCATGCACCAAAAAAATAAACAAACAAAAAACAACAAAACACTTAGAACACTAGGGATAGAAGGAAAATTGCTGAACACCTTAAACAGCATATAGGAAAAGTCCACAGCTAACATCTTACATAATGGTGAAAGACTGAAAGCTCTCCCTCTAAAATCAGAAACAAGACAAGGATGCCCACTGCACCACCACCATGTTATTCAACATTGTACTGAAGGTTCTTTCCAGAGCAATTAGGAAAATAATAAAAATAAAAAGTGTCTAAGATGGAAAGTAAGAAGGAAAACGTTCCCTATTTGCAGATGATATGATCCTAGATAGAGAAGATCCTGAAAAATCTACAAGAAATCTCTAGGAGCTAATAAATGAATTCAGTGAAGTGGTGGGGTGCAGAATCAATGCTCCCAAATTAGTAGTGTGTCTATATACAGGCAATGAAAGATCATAAGAAGGAATCAAGAAAAAAATCCATTCATAGTGGCAACTAAAAGAATTAAATACCTATGAATAAATCTAATCAGGGCTGTAAAGGACTTGCACACAGAAAACTACAAAACATTGCTAAAAGAAATAAAAAAGATCTAAATAAATGGAAGGATATTCTGTGTTAATGAATTGGAATAATAAATATTGTTAAGGTGTCAATATTACCCAAAGCAATTTATAGACTCAAGGCAATCCCATTCAAAATTCTAACTACATTCTTTGCAGAAATGCAAAAGTCAATCATCAAATTTAGATGGAACATTAAGGGGTCCAGGATAGCTAAAGTCATCTTGAAAAATAAGAATGAAGAATGAAACTTATTACTAAGCCACAGTAATCAAAACACCATGGTACAAGATCAGACATATAGATCATTGGAGTTGAATTGACATCTCAGAAATCAACCCTCCCATTTATGACTAATTAATTAATTTTTTTTTTTTTAACATGGGCAGGCACCGGGAATCAAACCCGGGTCCTTGGGCATGGCAGGCAAGCACTCTTACCTGCTGAGCCACCATGGCCTGCCCGGCTAATTAATTTTTGACAAGGGAGCAAAGACCACTATATTAGGAAGGAAAAGTCTTTTCAACAACTGGTGCTGGGAATGCTGAATTTTCATTTGCAAAAAGAAAAAGAAGGAGCTCTACCTCAAATCTTATGAAAAATCAACTCAAAGTGGATCAAAGACCTAAATATAAGAGCCAGAACTCTCAAACTTTTAGAAAAAAACAGAGAAGTATGTATTGTTTATTAAATAAAAAGAATTGTATCTTTATTTGACACATTTTTATAAATTTGTGTGCAGCTCCTTGTGCTTTTTCTCAGCCTCATGTGAGGCAGATTTGTTTTAAAGTCCACATTCTAGGGGCTAGTGTCACCAATTTCAAGTCCTGTGATTGAGAAACTTAAATTTTTCAGTATTTGTGGATGATGGGATCTTGGATGGAAGATAGGGGCTGGAGTCTAAAAACTGTAATTTCAAATTGGCAGAATAAGAGATCTTGTGAGTTGAGGACTTCTGTGGTGATATTTCACAGGACAAGAGGTAGAAGAGATGCTTGCTCTGCATGACAGATGTTTATTCCTAGACACAAGATAATACTTTATAGTTGGTGTTTATATCTATAAAAAGTTGTTTCATGTTATTCTTCATTCTTTTCATATTATTCCAGATGTTTTAATTCTCAAGATGATTTCCTTCCTTCCTGTAATTAAATTTATGCAAAAGTTACAACTCAGTATATTTTAACTCAAAAGAACTTAAAAATAATATTCTTCCTTTCATTTTCCCCGGCTGTATAATTCAACAGTGATAGAATCTATTCCTTTGAATATATTCCGCCTCCCCCACCCCAAATTATGTTTGGGCAAAGACCAGAATGGACAGCACCAGCCTCATGATAGATTTTCCATTTAACTTTGAATAAATGAAATGTGTTAGGTTTTAGAAACAGTTTGAACACTGCTGCCGAAATTATAGCTTCTGATGCCATTTGGACCTGTTCATGCTTCTGAAATGAAATACCACAAGGTCTTAAGAATGTCCAGGATACACAAAAGAGAAACCTTGAATGATGTGATAGGCAAAATTCTAGAATGACACCCAATGAGCCTCCCTGTTGTATAATTCCCTCTTTGGCTGTGGGTGGGGCCTGAGCCTATGATGAGCTATCAATTTTGTGATTATGTTATATTATATTGCAAAAAGAGAATGATCTTGGATGGCCTGATCTAATCATGTGAATACTTTAAAAGCAGAGGGATTTCTCTGGTTGATTGCAGAAGATACCAGAGAGATATATACCTGCTGGCTTGGAAGAATGCTAACTGGGGTTAATATTTCATAAAGAGATTCAGTTAAAACCCTTTAATTTGATTAGTAGTTGTGATTTGGGTCATAATATTCTAGATCTTTTTCCACTTATTTACACATTGTCTAGGCATGTCTACCTCCTTCAAATTTTAAGAACTCTACTTTATTGAGAGTATTTACAACCATTAACATTTTTGCTAATACACAGAACAACATTTTTCAAAATGTGTTTCATGGACTGTCAAAAGGTACATTTAATGAAGTTTCTGAGGCCAAATACATTTAGGAAATGGTGAATTAAACAAAGCTAAACACGTTTCTCCCTTCTTTCTTTCTTATTAGGATTTCTCATAGCCTTCAATAAGTTCATGTGTAGGAAAGGAAATAGGGAGAGGTTTGCAGAGTCTCCCTAAGTTATTTGCACATTTGCACTTTCTATTTTGGAAACTATCCCAAGGACCCGTCTTCCTCCCCTGTCCCAATACTTTGGGAAATGCTGGCAGAATCACAGAATTTTTACAGCTGAATACAATTCAGAGATGCTTTATCCCAATTTAATATTTTCAGTTATCTAAAGTCACACAAGTATTTAACAGCAGAACTGAAACATAAAGCTCAGGTTTTCTAAAGCCTAACGTAACCACCGTCACCCATTTTAACAATGTACACGTAAAAACAGAACTTTTAAAATTACACACATTTATTGTGTCAAAACAAAGGAATTAAGCCTGTATTTTTCAATTTAAATTAAATATAAAACTGATGTTTTTTCTGCTATCTGAATAATACTCTCTAGAATTGTTAGCATTTCCTTCTTGATCAGAACTATGCCTGCTTTTCATGAAAAAAAGTTTTACCATTAGATTTTGGCATTGTGTGTCCATGCAGAAGTCAATTCAGAACCAGATGGGATGCACACAGTCTAAGTGTGGGAGTGAGGAACGTTGTGGGGTGGGAAAGGGGGAAAGAGCCATCCAAATGAATGATGTTGGAACAGCTGAGTCAATCCTGAACTTCATTAAAGTTTCCAGTTTCTGTCCTGAAATTTGGAAATAATAGCATTCTGCAGTTCCCCTGGGGGTTTATACTTGCCTTTTCACAGCCTGGGGAGGGAATGGCAAACAGCCTTGTTCCATCGTCAGGCCCAGTGAGCTCCTACAACTCCAGCTCTCACGCTCTGTGTGCCTGCCAGCATTTTGATAACTCCAAGAAGATGATCTCATCTCAGGCATCTGGGGAGAAATTGTGTGTGCTAGGACTGGGAAAATCTTTGGCAGCTCCCTCTTATTGGGAAACACTGAAGATAATCGTAGCTGCCTTCTCAAATCCTTTTCCATTTGTCTCATCTTCCTTACCTGACATGGGAAAAACCACAACACTTAGCAATTAAATGCACATTTGGAGATATCTACAATCTAGTCTAAAACTTCATAACCATCAGTTCATGGACCATGAATGAAGGACCATGGATGAGCTTTAAAGGGTCTGAGAATCCTTGAAATGGGTGAGCAAATCTTTGTGACTAAGTTCATTTTTCTGGCAAAAGATTTCATAGTTTTTACATATTCTCAAATGAGTTGACCTCTTAAAATAATTTAAAAAAACACTGATCTAGCTCAAAGCCCCTAGCTAATAGAGTTGAGGAAACAGCTGCTAAGAAGTAAATGACATTAAGAATAAAATCATACAATTTTTAGCAGAGATTAGGCCGCAAATTCAGTTTAAGGTAATCATCTAGCATTTAGTGAGTGGCTTTTTTCCCCTTCATTTCCCTATACTTGGGCATTCAAATTTTGAAGAGAATCTGGGTTCCACATGGGACTAGCTATCCCCAAATGAGGCTCTTAATTGTTTGAGACATCAGAAGTGAGAGGACAGAGTTGTTTCTTCTGCTATGTAATTGCTCATATTTTTTTCTTTTACTTTTCTGCTAACATAACTTCTTTCCTAATTACTTAAAAATAATCACAATGAGTAATAAAATATGCAGGGAAGTCCCTTTTTGCATGGGAGTTAGGCTCCGCATCAGTTAGACTCCAGCTAGGAAACAGTGATCATGTTAGGCTTTTCAGCAGAGGGAATTTAGTAAGGGAATTAGTGATACAGTTGATGATGCAATCCAGAGAACAGCATGGTAGGACTCTGCTCCCTTGATCATATCAGAGGGACCAAGGAAGAAGTAATATGTCCAGATCCTAGAATTTGGGGCCTTCTGGTAGGATCTTGAACCGTGTTTGTCAGTGTCTAGTGGGAATTGGAACTACAGAAGTGACCCAGCCATTGCCAGAGTCACCACCAAAAACAGAGAGAGGGTGAAATACTCTGCTTCAATTACTCCTCCTGCATCCCAGTCTTCTGCTGTTGCATCCCATTGACCAAACCTACCTTGAAGACAGAGGGCGAGGAACCCTGGAAAATGTAGTTCCCTGAAATAGACAACATTGTAGGAGATGGAAGTAGGAGGGACATGAAAGTAAAAGAGCAGTTACTCGGCACACATTCTAAACCTAGTACAAAAAAACAGATTGTGCAGAGCTGAAATTTTCCTTAAAAAGCCCTTAGGAAAATGCCACTTTGGAGAAGAGCTCACATCCCTTATTGAGTTCAGTGCAGCCAGTTTTACCTCTGGTGTCAGAACAGAAAACTTTTTCTTTGATCGAGCAACAGATGACATATTTGGCTTTGCTCAGGAGTCATCTGGTATGAAAAGTATGAATATGGCAATGCTAAAATCACGCAGCTCAGTGACATTTTTCATGCCTTGAGAGGTTGCCAGAAAAACAGTGGCAAAGCAAATTCACATCTTCCATTTCATACTCACTTAGAAATCTTTCTCTCATATACATACATATACATATATATATGTTTATATGTATAATTGTATGTGTGTATATATCTCTCTCTATATGTATATATATAAATATGTATATTTACACATATAAATATATGTACCTGTATAGGTAGCTATAGATATCTAGTAGAATGGATGGAAGAATTATCTACATTATATAATTGCAATTTCTCTCCTCCTCCTTTGTCCTTTCCCCCCAAATACTTGAAACTTGTATAAGTTAAATGCTCGTAAAATGTCGCTCAATTTTATTGAATTCTGACTGTGTGAAAGGTATTTAGCTTGGAGGTGGAAATAAAAGATGGATGAGACTAAATTTAATGGTTTTGTTTGGAATCAGTACAGTTTATATAGACTACTGAAAAAGAATCCAAGAAGAGATTATTGTACAAGAAGTTGGCTTATTTTGTGTAGATTTTTTTTGTGGGTAATATTTTAAGAAATCCCATAATTTGAAGTGTCAGTCACTCAAACATAGACCTAGTGACACAACAGGGAGTCAAATACCATATAAAAAACAATATCCAGGTAAAGATACATAATTTTGATGACTCCTTGCCTACATGAAAATTATCTAAAAGAAAGCATATAATTTGCCATCCATGATTTATTTCTTATGTCTCTCTTATTAATTGGTTTAAAATAGTGTATTAAGAAGGGGACTGGTCATCAATATTAAAAAGTCCATATTAGTCATTATCTCATGCACTGTACACTAAATACTACACTTTCTCATTGATAATCATCACACACATTCTTAGGTAAGTATTTCCCCTATTTTATGGTGAGAAAACCAAGACAGAAGGATTAAGTGATTTGCCAGTGTTCTAGTTTGCTAGCTGCCAGAACGCAACACACCAGAAATGGATTGGCTTTTAATAAAAGGGGATTTATTTTGCTGGTTCTTCAGAGGAAAGGCAGCTAACTTTCCACTGAGGTTCTTTCTTATGTGGAAGGCACAGAATGGTCTCTGCTGGTCTTCTTTCCAGGCCCCTGGGTTCCAAAAAACTTTCTCCGGGGTGACTTCTTTCTGCATCTCCAAAGGCCTGGGCTGAGCTGCAAGTGCTGAGATGAGGAATGCTGAGCTGCTTAGCTGTGCTACATCGCGTTCTCTCATTTAAGCACCAGCCAATTAAGTCAAATGTCACTCATTGCAGCAGACACGCCTCCTAGCCGACTGCAGATGTAATTAGCAACAAATAAGGTTCACGGTACCATTGGCTTATGTCCGCAGCAACAAGATTAGGTATGCTCACCTGGCCAAGTTGATAACTGAATCTAACTAACACAGCCAGTGACCAGGCAGTTATTTGTGGTAGACCAGAGGAACCGACTCTCTTCTTACTGCACTAAATCTCTTCCATGACATCACATGGTTTCATAAAGTCCATTGCTGGGCATGGGCAAAGAGGGGTTTTGGATTAATGCATAATTAATGCTTTTTGTTGAGGAAATAATATAAGTGTTTTATAAACATCTTGTCAGACTCATTTTATTTCCCTATAACAAAATGATTGATGTTGCTTTTGGCAATTAATTATTAAAATGGAAACACAGGGAGAATGTGTAATTCTTTACAACTGTAATACAAATTTGTGGATTATGGTTACCTCATACCAATTTTTTTTAGCTTTTGGTAGTGGCTTAAATATGCAATACTTCTAGAAGGGAGATTTCTGATCAAAATCCAACTCAAGAAATCATCCCCGACTCCCCCACTTCACCCCCCAAGGTTCCTTCTTGTTGTTATTTTCACTGTTGCCATTTTCTAGGAATTTGGGAGTACTATGTTATGTATTTATGAAGCAATGCTGCAGAGAATTAAACAGTTGCAATTACTCAGAGGGACCTTCAGTAGACTTGCATCAGTTGCTTACCCTCTAGAAAGGTTTTGTGCATTTTTCAATAAAGGATAGAATTTTTTTTAAAAATTAAAATGAAGTATTCTAAACATGGAAATGCTTGGAAATTCCTTTGAAAACATGCCACCCGGTCTATAGCGACTAAGAGTACGTAGGTTGCTTGTTCTACCCATTTTCTTGAGGGCTTATTTAATCAATATTTAAGGAAGTTCATGATTATAATCATCTATTGTATGCATACATGCAGGAAAATCTTCATGTGCTTCCAAACTTTTAAATACGGTTTTGTCAGACTCTCTGAATTTACAGAATTTTAAGAAATTCCAAATAACAAGTGACAGGTAGGGATATCGACTTTAGTTGCTGCCTGCAATTCTTCTCATAAGCAAGGGCAGGACTATTGCTTGAGGCAGAGAGTATAATTCAGAGAATGAGGAGAGAAAAGAACGAAATTAAAAAAAAATCTGTCCCCAAATTGTAATTTCCTTCTCCCTGTCCTTCCTTCACCATTTCTTGGTTGGCAGTTCTGCATTTCTAACATGAATTTGTTACTCTTCCTGTAAAAAATCAACTTTATTTTGTCAAACTCACAAAACTCATTCTCAGGTTATTTCCTAGGGAGCCTGGAAATAAAATTTGCACAACATATCAGTGAACCTCCATTTGCCAAGCCCATTCAGGTCACGATCACTTAGGCAGCTGCCAACCACTTTTACCTATATGTGCTCAAGCTGATTGTTTTTTCAGGATGTGGGTTTTTTTCAGGAATAGTAACTGAAGTGGTATTTTTCTTTAACTGATCTGGAAGAAACACTGAACTGAAATACACTGAACTGGAAAAACTTGGTAATTTCATAGAGCCCCATAATTTTCTCACATTTTCTTGGCACAGGCTGCTGGAATCACATTATTGATGTGTCCTGATATTAATCAGGATGATAAGGCTCCCTATGCCATTGTCAATTCCTGTGATGGTGAAGTAGAACCCTGACATCTCGGTACAAGGCAGGCTGAGTTAAGGAAACCCTTAAGTAATATTGCCATTATTTCCTTAAGGGTGATTGGCTGCTTCATTGTTAGTTTCCACTACAGAGATATGCAAAGCACCATACAGTAATTTTGGAACTCAAAGAGCTATTTATGCATACGGTACCAACCACTGAACAAGAAATTTAAGTCCTGAACAAGAAACTCTTGGAATGCAAAAGTGTGCAAAATTTGAAACCCAATCTTTACCAAAATATCATGAGAGAAAGTATATGAAATATATACAATGACACAAGATTCCACAGCAAATCAGGAGTAGAATGAGAAATAGAACTTGAGTGTCTTATCTCAGTTTAAGGATCTAGGGCAGCATTTCACTACCCCGAAGTGCAGATTGGAAAGGACAGTCAACAAGGGCATGCTAACTTTTCAAGAAGTTTGGCTGAAACCGTAGCACTTTTTGACATTCTGTAGGTGCTTAAAAGTGCTTTTGGATGGACAGAAATAAAAGGGACCAAGGGACAGAGAGAAAATGAGAGGAGGAGGAGGAAGGAAAGGAAGGGCCGGACCAGGTGATACAGTATCTAGAAGTGAAAGGATGGTAGAATGGCACCTGTGGTTGAGAACCTTAGCTTTATTGCTGTTTCTAGGAGTTTAGTGTCAGCGACTCTTCAATTTCTTCCAAAATGCTCTTTCCAACATGCAAGCAGACTCACACAGTTCCTTGCTGTTTATAGTAAGGCTCAGGAGCACAGTATCCAAACCTCCTCTAAAGTCTATTTCAGTCTTTCTTTCTCCTATCAGTTTCCCCAATTTGCTTTTTTGTGCCAACCCTACCAGACTTCTTGATGTTTTCTGGAAAAATATATCCTTTTCTATCAGAATGTCAAAGTAGAAAACAGTATATCAAGTAGAAAACAAAAAGTATTTGTACATGAAATTTGAATAATAAAATAAATCTTTCAACCATCTATATATCTATCTTTGTGCCATACTTATGAAGACTATTTATTCTATTAAACTTCTCATGAAAGTTTTATATAATTTGACCATATATTAGGCACACAAAGATCTCATTGATTTTTATAAGGTGAAAATAATACACACTAAATTTTTGGAATACATAAAGAAAAAATAAGCAATTAATAAAACAGATTAAAAAAATCCATACACTTGGAATTATAAGACAGTCCTTTAAAAGCCTTCTATACTAAAGGTCAAATAAAAATTGAAATAATTTTCTATTAGAGTAAGTGAAAACGAGATCACTTAGTACCACAAAAGATCATAGGATATTATCTAAATAGCACTAAATATTTTAGTCTCAATTACATTTATTAGTAAATGAATATTATGTAAATGAATATTATTTTAAATTTTGGAGTCAGGAAGATTAGATAACAGATTTAATTACATGCTTAAAACTTTAATATGGCAAATGACACCATAATCAATGTTAAGAAATAATTGACAGAGATTCAAGTTTATGTGTTAGCAACATATAACACAGAGGCTTAATATTAAAAAATGAAAGTATCATAGATATCAATAAAGAAAGAAGGCATGGGTGTAATAGAAAAATAGATGAAAGATATGAACAGGCAATTAACAGATGAAATATGAGCAACCAATAAATTTGAAAATATGCAAATTAAAAGAAAAGAAGATAATCTTTTTTGTCCATAAAATTGGTCAAATTTTAAAGGTTGATAATTCTGGTATGGGGGTGGGCATTGGAGATGCATATACTGTTTTATGGAAAATAGATTAATATAGCATCTTTGGTGGGCAAATTGACAGTACCTTCTAGGTACATCACTTGTAGGATGTTCATTTTAGCATTATTTGTATTAGAAATAATCAATAAAATAAATCCTTTAATATGCACATAAATTTAAAAGTTAAGTAAATTACAACATAACCACTTTATAAAATACCTTTAAAAAGAATATGTATACTGACACAAAGATGACAGTTTTATTTTAAGTGAAAGAAGAAGCTGCTGAATGATCCTATAATATAATTATATCTAGATTAAGAAACATATCACTACCAATTCCCCAGAGTTCTAAGATGTACTTTTCCTTCATATATTGCAGCTGCAATGCAATGTGGAAAACATTTTGCCTGCCAGGGATAGGAAAAACTTGTGACATGATTGTCATTGTACACACAAGAACCATGCTATACACAGATGTCATCAGTTCATCTGATTGTCATCTCATTTTAATTATGGTATTGCTATCTGCACACACGGTTGAATGGATCCTTAATTGTCACGCAAAATTCCTTCTAATAAGATTATACTAAAATGCAGCAATAAAACAGAAATTTGTTTCTGTCAAAGAATGTATGTCATCTAATAGGCAGTGCAATGAAAAGTAGTAGAAATTGCCAGATACATCAGAGTGGATCATAGAATTTCCAGAGCAAGAAAAGTTCACTATGCTCTTTTTACGTGTTGTGAGGGAGTATTGCACAGATAGTGAACACTTCTTGGTTAAAAACTTGTCTGACTTCCAGGCATGATTGTTCAACTTCAAGTGATATGAAAGTTAGTTTAAGAAAAAAAAAATGAAAGAAATGGAATCAGAATCTTCAACATGCTTTTTAGGTTCAACTGCTGATCTTGAAGATTCTTAAAAGTCAAAATTATGATCTTGGATAATGAAGAGCAGAGATCACCATGGTCCCGAACAACTGTTGATAGTCAAAAGTGAGTGAGACTGAGGAGGGTCTTCAGACTTTGTCCATGAAGAAGCCTTAGATTCAGACCTTGATTGCGACACTGGAGAAGATGGCAGCATGTAATTATAGGGAGACCAACTAGATTGCTGTTGATTCTTGGATCTGTAAGAAATGCTTTAATCTCTGAGTAACAGAAACCTTGATTGTTTAGTGGCTGCTGTGAGTAGGGTTTAATTTTTATCTCCCTAACAAGAAATTTGCAGGAAGTCTGTGTAGGGCTGTTTAGCAATTCCAGGTTCCTTCTATCCTTCTGTAATACTATCTTGGGTGATAGCTTCCATATATCACATCCATATTCTAGACAGGAAAAAAAGGTTAGGGTAAAAGGACAATAGGAATGTGTTGAGCCTTCACACTTTTCAGAAATTTCCTGGAATCTCCATCCAGAAACTCATTGATCAACATCACATTAATGCAACTGTCAGGCTCAGGGGAGGCTAGGAAACAGAAAGTGTTTAGCTGAGTATATTTTGCAGAAAACTTAGATTGATTTCCTGCATATTTGCATGCAGGAAATAATATTGGAGACTGCCCTCAGGAACAATAGCTGTGAGGGAGTGAAGAAAGTTGGACTGGAGAGAGGAGTAGCTGAACCGAAATACACCTGCAGCATACCTCCCTCCCATTTTGGTGCTAGTCTAGTCCTTCAGAATCTGCCCAATTTAGGAGAATTTGTATTCTACATTAACCAGTCATTGGCTGTCTTTGCTGTCCAAAGGCCTCATTTCTAATATGCTGCTTCTAATGTGCCAGTGGCTGGAGAAGTAGTTAATAAAGATGACCAACATTTCTTGAATATTTATTAGGTGCTGGCACTGTTCTAAGTGCACTAAGTGAATTATTTCATTTGGCCTTCATAATAAAGGACGATGCCATTTTTTCCCATTGTCCTGATGGGACTCAGAAAAGCTAAGTGAGATGGTCAAGTTCACTTAGGTAATAAGGACCAGATCTGGGATCCAAACTCAACTAGTTTGACTCCAGAGCTGTTTTCTTACAAGTCATTGCACCTCAACATTCTTAGATATTTTTTAGATATCTTTTTTGAAATCCATTAATGTGATTACGGTCTGTTTGGCTGCATAAAACTGAAAGTTTTAGGTCATGTATTTAATTTATTCAGAGGCTTTCAAAATTTAGTTATAGACCCCCACTTTTTTCCATGTGGTTGCCTGAGAAGTGATGTATAATTTCTTGCTATTCTTCCACAAATCCTGCTTGTATTTATCTTGATTAACTTTTTTAAATGCTGTGAATTTTAATCTGTGTTCGATGTTACGCCAAAATCAAATTTGGTCATGCTGACCTCGATCTCATATCTAAGAACTTTTCCTACAATTTTAAAGGGATATTATATCCTCCAAAGCATTTACAAGAGAGACATGAATAAACTCAGCATTGCGCCGTGGTATTTTATTTTTAAGCCTGACTCCTATGATCGACAAAAATGTTTCAGCTTTCAGAGTACTGGCCAATTTCTTTATTAAAATGAGCCCCGTGGGCCACGGTGGCGTAGCAGACAGAGTTCTCACCTGCCATGCCGGAGATCTGGGTTCGATTTCCGGTGCCTGCACAAGGGAAAAAAAGAGCCCTGGTTAATTCTCTCACTTTTATGATCTATTTTGTTAATAAATATTTTAAATGCAAGTTTGGCATTGAGATAAGCATAGTTAAAGATTTAGGAGTTAAAGAATGGAAATCCTAACAGTGATCCTTCTCTATCTCTTTGGACATATTTCAATGATGTCTTTAAAAACATTCGGTTGAAAATTCTCCTGTGTTCTCATGGTACCTTGACTGTCTTTTCCATAGGATTGTAGGGAAAGACATTAAGGGCAAGAATCAATCTTTGCCTTCCAGTCTCTCTCTCTACGATGTTTATACTCAGTGTTTCTCTCTACAGTGATTAGATTAACAAGTTTAATTGTTGGTGAATATGATGATTCTTTTAGTACAGCAAATTTGTTGATGTGGGGAGGAAAAAAAAAGAAGAGATCCATAACTTAGATTTTGGCTTAGTCATACTTTGTCCATTAATTAATCAATACTTTCTAAACCCTGACCTTCATTCACTTTCTTATTTCCAATCTGGGCCCCACCAGCCATTTTGTTTTGAGGAATTGAAAATAAAGAGCACAGGGTGGTGATTGAAAAAAAAAGGATTGGCATTGAATTATTTTGTCATTTAGTTCTTTTTCGTTCAGAGTAATTTAAAAGATCTGTATCATCAGTTTTTTTCACCTCAGAGGGATGAAAAGGACAGTCAAATTAAGAAGCTGTAATAGAAGTCAGGTGTTTGATCATTGTTAAAGTGCAAAATCCCAGTTTACTACGTTCATTTCGGTGACTGCTTGTGAGAGACCTAGAGGGAGGAACAAACTTTGGATTCTAGTTCTGACTCTGCCTTTACCCATCATGGAAAAATCATTTAACTTCTTTGGGATTTAATGTGCTTATTTGTAAATGGAAAAACTGGGGATAAGAATACTAAATTTTCTTCCATCTCTAACATTCTTTGATTCCACTAGAATTTCCTGTTGGGATAAACACATCAGGTAAAAGTAAATGTTTCTTGGGGTCAAAGCAGTATATACATACTAGGCATTTTTCAGGTCAATAGCTTTGCAAACCAGGTATCAAGGATTGTATTGGAATGACCATCTCATTAAGTTTATGGTAATTTATAGGTTTTCTCCAAGTTCTATCAGCCCTTTTCACAGGCCATAAAAGCAAGCTAACTGGGGTTGTGCTAAGTATTTAAGATGACATTAATCTCTAACTCCTCAGGGAGGTAGTACTGCATATGATTTGCTATCTTGGCAGAAAGAGGAAGTAAGAGACTTTTACTTATTCCCTTCTTACCATATTGCCCCTTATTCTACAGGTCAGAAAGCTGGTGTAGGGATTCTGCTTTTGCCAAATCTATCTGTTCCAGTCATACATTAAGGACCTGGAACAATGATTCTAGGTGGGTTCATATAACTACTTATCCCACTGTGGCTTGACCTTGGGACAAAACTTTTTATAACACCTGACAACCAAAAGCTTCTACTTTCAACAGAGACCACAGTGGTTTTCAGCTTCCCAGGAATTATTAGAAATTCAGAGCCAATGTCTAGTAATTTCTGAAAAGTCTGGAATATTTCCGTTTCCCAAGTACCTAGTCACCCTAGTAAATGGCATAGATTCTCTTGGAGAGGTTTTGGAGGAAAATTTACAGTATGTACTTGCGGCAATGCTGAAGGGTTCTTTCTCAAGGGCACCCAGCCTCCCCTTCAGTAAAGAGACACTAGGGCTGTGAACCAGCATGGGTCTGCAAATAGGGTGAGAGCTATGGCTCTCCACTGTGGCAACTCAGATCAAGTTTCTGGCCACCCAGCTGGGAAATTTTCCCGAGATATTGGTTTAGTAATATTTTATAGCCTGTCTACCTATTTCATTCCTAGAGACACTGTGCCTTAGCCATGCCAGAGATTCCTGCAGGTCAAATAATTCCAATTGCCACATTGCCCCTGTTGTCCTTTACAGTAAGCATTTACTTTCATTTTGGTGGGAAGCACTGTTTCTTGGGGTTTACCTCTCTAGAATCCCTTCATCCCCACTAAGATCTGGGATCCCATCTCAATGGAGGCATCTTTGACATCACACATGGTCGACTCAGGAGGGCAACAATAGAGTTTTTGAGGAATCTAGTGCTCCCTTCACTAATGTATTCCCCATGGTAAAAGTAGGGTCCTCTGAGCCTCTTCAGTGTATGTACTGGGGGTGGGTGGCAGGTCACATATGGTAAACCCACTTTAAATTCTTATATGTCCAAACCTTTGCATTCCTTTCTCTACATTATGGCAGGAAGGAACTGACCCCTCAACTTGATTAAATATAAGCCATGGTTAAGTCCAAGTTTTAGCTAACAACCAAGCTATTGAGGCCACTTCCAACAACAAGAGCTACATAATTAAACACAATATAAGTGCACCCATATCAACAGAGTTAGTTTGATCCAGGATTATAGTTTATCCTCCTTAGTGTCAGGTTTCTATTGGTCTTTTTGTTGATCTATCTACCTACCTACCTACCTACCTATCTATTTATCTAGATTTTAATAAACTCTTGCTATTCCTTTGATATATAAACTATTTCCTCCTAGGCAATCTTTGACCTTCCCTTCCTGGAACACACTAAGATATCACTCTCTTTATGGATCTAATGGTAACAAGGAGTAAGTGGGTTGGGTGTTGATGAGAACAGATACCACTTGCAAGGAATTTGCCCCAGATAAGGCATCACAGGTTCTTGAAGCAAGGGAAGGCTAGTCTCCTTAGACCTGGAAGGGAAAGCTGCCTCCAATGTAAGAGTAATTCAGGGATTCAAAATTTTTAGCTTCACCTGAGCTCAACCAGACAGTCCCATTCCAAGTATCAAGGTCACACTTCTTCATAATCAATGACCTAACTTTTCTATGAAGAATTAGGTGAGGGTTTGAATTTACCCACCGCCCATACAATTAAGTATTGATTTTCAGCAACACTGGCCTTGTGACTATAAGAAATAAGAGATTATTTTAGCGCACTCTGATTCTCTGAGCTTGACTTGGACTGAGAGTGTATGGACATGGGCTCGTCATTTGCTTTCTGTTAGTGATCACTCATAAAAATCTATCCCATAACCCAGTCTCTGTGGTTAACTAGTCAAGTGCAGCAGTCATTTGGTCTCCCAATGCTCTTGTTCCAATAGGTATTACAATCAATCACAGATGATCATTTGATTAATCATGATGTTACTGTGTGCCATGATGTTACTTTACAGATTCATCATCAGAAAGGAGGTAAGCACTTAATTCAAGCCTAAGCACACAATAAAACCAATCCCCAAGTCCCATCTTTGCAGGTTTGTTTCCTTGGGCTATTCCTCATCCTCACTTAGGTATCAGTTACAGTTTGCTCAGGAGACTGAAACAACAGTAGGCATCAGAGCTCTCAGATGGAGGGAGAAGGATCCTAAACCCCTAGGTTGAAGACATCGTGTACTGTTTTGCAGCCTACTTCCTACTTCTATCCTTCATTGACATTTACAGTCTTGGTGTTCTTGAAAACGAAAGCAAGAGTAATGGTAGATCACTGGCATGGTGATCTAGGTGTGAAATGGAAATGCTTGAATCTCAAGCCTTGCTAATTGTTTGATCATTTGTTTGTTCTGAAGATTCTTTGAATCTGGAAATTGGTTTAGTTTTATACATTTTAACAGGTTCATAATAGTTGTGTTAGACTGATGGGATTCTAAGTGATTTTCTCTTAGATTTTTCTCTCACGTCACTTTCCCATGTTCACCATGTGGAACTACTCCACATGTTCAGGAAATGTCTTGCTCTTCAATGCTATGCAAATGGCTCCCTCTTCGTAGAATGCCCTTTCTCTATTTAACTCAGTGTGAGTTAAAAATTTAACTCTTTTATCAACTCAGTGTGAAGTTTGCCATCTCTGACGCTTTTCATAACTGAGCAAGAGTAAATTTCTCTCTCTATTCAGGTTCCCTATATTTGCCTCTGTGTTTATCACATTGTACCTTCCTTCACTTGGAATCCCCATAGAGTTAGGATCAGTGAATATTGGATGAGCCACAGAGTCATGTGGGTCAAACCAAATGTTCTAAAGATTTAAAAAGGGATAGATAACATCTGGATCTAGAAAGTCTTCATGGAAGTCATGGTCTTGAAGAATAATCTTGAAGGATGAGAATATTTTGACAGGCAGGGATAGTTGAAGAGAGATGTCATGCTTCTCATATGGGAATATCACGACTAAGATATGTAACTAAAAAGTATGACAAATGTTGGGGAAATTGGCATTAATGACAAATTGGTGCTAACTCTGATTCACTGACAGTGATTTTCCAGAGTGCAGTTTTGTGAAGAATTCTAGGTCAATTCAGTTTTCCCTGGGAAAGAGGGTGGTGACTTTTTTTTTTTTTTTTTTGTATGCTGTATGGCGGGGGACACATTTCATTCTTTGTGGTGACTCTTGTATTAACACTCCTTGGGGGTGTCATGGATGAGTTGTCTGTGGTGATTTAACTTCCCTGCTGTCAGGTTAACAATAAAGTAGGGGAATGGTGAGAGCTGAAGCTCACTTAGGGTCATGAAATCAAATAATTGACTATAATACGTGATAGAGTCCAGCTTCCTGAGGAATTAGGCTTAGTAAGTCACATACTTTATATCATCTTTCTGAGATAGAAGCAAGTAGTGAAATAACAAAGCAAAGCCGGCAAAACAAGCTGATCTTAGGGTCATTTTCAAGAAACGATCTCTACTAAGCCTTGTTCCATTCAGTCTTAGGGCTGCTTCTACTGCCACGTATTGTCTTCAGAATCATTCAATCATGATACTTATATGGAACAGGCTCAAATACCAAGGGAAATAACTTACATTGTTCTGTATTTTTTGCACATGCTTATCGAGGTAATTTATTGACAATAGAAATACCCCTGTATTTTTTTTTTCTACCTTCTTTATGGTTTTCTCTTCGCCAAACCCTGATTTGCTTCTGTCTCCATCCCAGCTGAAACATTTGCAGACAGCCTGTAAGCTAGAATTGCTTTTGGGCATTTCCATTTTTTTTCTTTCCCAAGCAAAAAGAAAAAAAAAAAAAGTTATGGCTTCTTGCCTTTCCTTGGAGCATAACTTTCCCTGTGCACATTTTCAAATTCAGCTGCATTCTAATAACATAACAGCTACTTTCATTCTTCAGGTTTCTGCTTTTTTTCAAAGCTTATTTAAAAATGATTCAGCCACTTCACAGAATCATCATTTTTGGATAAGGAAAAGACCCACCATTAGATCATCTGTTTTCATCCTCACGCCTATTGCCAGAGCTGTCCCCATAGTGTAGTACATTTGCCAGTGCTAATTTTGTTCATTTAAAGAGTTTCAAGCAATAATGTTTATAACATTCCCTGGGGTATGATACACAGATTAAGAGACCTCATTTAGGAAAAGTTCTTCTTCTCCCTCTAAGATATACTTAACCCCTACAACAATTTTAAGAGTAGCTATACATGACTAATAGTTTGACTTGTTCCTGTTTTAAGAACTTCATATTCTACTACTTTAAATGGAATAAACTCCCTTTTAAAAATTATCTTGAAATTAGAGCTTTTCTGGCTTACATTTAGCTAGTCTGCTTTTCTTTATTTCTTTGCTTTTTAAAAATCCTCATACTATTTAATATATATCTGTAAAACTGTTGTAGGTACTAAAATGCCAAGTATATCTAGCACTATTGATTACTTTACATGAAAATTGCCTCATGTGGTAAAATTAAAAGCAGAGAAATAGTATTCTTGATTTTAATTCTTTCTCAGTATTGGCTGCACCAGGCCTATATTAAGCCTTTCCTTTAAGATTTAGGCTGTTTTCTCTTTCCCTTCTCTGGGTCTTGTCCATTTTCTGATGATACATATGTTTGTGTGCGTCAAGTTTGTGTGGTGTATGCATATGTGTGTGCGTGTGTTTGTGTCTGTGTGTGTTTTGTGTATTGGGGAAGGAACCCACTTTTATGACAGGTAGTGTGGAGGACTTATATTTGTCTGCTTTCACAGGCTTCTCACCTCTGGATGGTGTCTGTGTTTTCTTTTCTGCTGTTGTCTGCTGCTTATGTCACCATCTGCTGGAATTTCTGTGTGGTTAGTGGTGTTTTAATGCAGGCTCTGGCAAGTGATCATTGGTTGGTCTGGGGTTACCCATCAGAATCCTGCATGGTTTCCTGATGAGGGTGAACTCCCAGAAACACAGCCATCTGTGCTCCCTACAACTTCAAAGCTGGGCCTCCCCCCGCTGCCATGGCTTTGCTGAAGGGATTGCTTGTGTGTTGACTCCTTTTCCCAGTTAGTTTTGGGGCCACAACAAATGTAGAGATTCTTCTACACCAAGTAGACTCTTGGAGAGACTTTTGAGGGGTGTATTTTAAAATGCGGAAATTCCCCTGTTTCTCAGAGCCCTAAACTTCATGGTGATCTCACGAGTGCCTACTTCTCTCCACCTAGCTGCAGAAGTGAGGCTGGGAGAGGATTAGGGGTGACAGGGGACAAACCCTTCACACTGTTTTTAACACTCATCTAGAGTTCCTGTGCCTTCTCTCCCATCTGCTGTATACACCCTTTCCTAAAAGCAGAAAATCCTCTTCTACAGATTCGTTTACTCTCCAGTTGCTTTCCCCACCATTCCACCTGTCATTGTGACCTATGAAACTAGCATTTTAGAATCTGGCACCACTTGAGGTATCAGGATTAGTTTGCCAGAATATACTATTCCGTCTGAATTCTACAACACAGTCTTTAACTGGGGGCTACTCAATCTAAGCAGTGGAGGGCAACAGATTCAAAACAGAGTTCACTCAGGGGAGTGATCACTATTGTGTGATAATCAAGGCTTCTGATAACGCTCTGTTCCACTAAATTTCCCTTCCATGTCTCACTCCTATTTGCTATTTAAGGGCCATCATGGATCAGGTGGGCCTCAAGGACTCTCTCACAGAAGTGCTTAAGGAACAGAGGGCTGTACCATCTCAGAGACACAGCCCTATTTCTATCACCCCCAGTAGGCTCTGACCGCTTTCGAACTCCAGTTTGCTTCATGTCTTCCTTCTCAGGGGCTTGAAGGGAAGGGGAGTACAAGGACCGACTCTGCAGCCATAGGTCTATTGGCAGTTTTGGCGGTGGCTACTGGTGAAATTCACTCCACGTTGGACAGCATGACAAACGACTAGTGGTGAGAAGGTCCTGGGAATTTTGAACAATAAAGGCTTGCCTCTACTTGCTTTCGATAATGATTATTTTATTCATTTATTTGTTAATTTGCCAATAAGATATCTATTGAGCACCTGGCACAGGGCTAAGTGCTGGGAATATAGAGGTAAAGAAGACAGATGAGATGCTATTAAAATGTTAAAAGTGATCTTCCCTGTGGGGTGAGTAATGAATGATTTTTTATTTTCTTCTGTTTTTTTTTTTTTTTAAAGTTCCTAAAATGAAGATATTACTTTTACATTCAGGATAAAAACACAGTAAATATTTTATCTGGTTGTTTATTTAAGAAGCTTATCTAAGAAGGGAAAGGAAAAGATGAAGTGTAGTTAGAGGGAGATTTGGGGTCAAGGCGAGGGTCTCTAACATTGGCGGGATTTACTCATGGCTGTAGACTGAGAAAAATAAGCAGTGGGGAAAGAAAAGTAGAAGATTATCTAGATATGATAAAAGGTCCCCGAAGAGGAGGAAGACATTGTACAGAATAGAGCAGAGGAAATCACTGCAGAGAGAGGAAAGACAATTGCTGCACAGAATGAGAGGAAAATCGGAGGATACATATGGAGACAGGAGTTTGAATGGACTCTCCCCAAACGCTATCAGGCAGGGCAAGAACAGGGACTAGGGACACTTCTCCAATCTTCTGTTGCCTGGAGAAAGCCATCAACTCAGATATAGTCACAAAATCCACTGATAGCTGCGTGGCTCACCCACTGATCTTTATTTCTTTTGTGAAGTAGGTGAGACCATCAACTGGGAAGGGAGGGAGAAGTAGCAGGACAGAGTACTTGAACAGATAAAGACATGAGAGAGCCTCAAGGCAGAATATGGGAAGAAGCCATCCAAGGACACAGATTTGTCTGTCAGATTGAAAATCAAACTGAGGTTCTAGTTTATACATGTGTAGGGGTTTAACTTCTCTCATCTCATAACTCTTTTGTGAAATCTTTTTATCCTGATAGCACTTAACAACTTGGATATGGAGAAAAGATGGTGAATAGTGCTGGATAGGTCCAGAGTTGAAGTATTTCTAGAAAGGCAAAATGGAATGGCAAATGTAAGGGGGTTTGGTTTTTAGTGAAGATATGTTTTAAGTGACGGACCATAATAACAGGGAAAAGAAAAATAGAAAGTGGAGGAATAGACCATACTGGAGGACTCTCCACTGTGAGTCTGAAGAATAAAGAAGAATAAGTGAAAAAGAGAACAAGGCAGACAAGAGGTAGAACTGAGAAAGCAGAGCACTGAAATTTAATGTCTCAGGGCTGGGGCATGGCTAGGTGAGGACAGAATGTCAGGAAGTGGCCAAGAGAGGACTGAGAGAAGGAGAGAGGAAATCAAGTTTATGAAAGAAGAGAAGGAGGTCAGGGAAAAGCAAGGACGGGGTCTTACCTGGCTTCTCTGGACACAGAGTCCCTCCAGGATAATGTCCACCAAAATGCCATACAACCTTGCTTATAGCCAAGAAGATGGAGACTGCTTTTCCCCAAGTGCTGGACAGGTACAGCTTCACATTGTGCCTTATGCATTTCTGGAATCTCAAATGCATAGCACAAGGCCTGGGGCATAATCAGTGCTCAATAAATCTTTGTTAAATTTATGGAGGACCTACAGATGATAGGCAAATTTATGTCCTACCAGCCTATTTATTTCTAATATGAGACAAAGGAAATGGTATAGCTTGTTCTCCACCAATGTGTAAAAAATGTAAGCGAAGCTGAGAATGTGCAGAAATTATAAGGGTTCGTCCTAGAAGAGGCTTGTGATCCTGGCTCTGACACATACATTGTCACCATAATTGATTGCTATACCAAAGCTTATAATAAAAAGGTTGTCAACTAAACAAACTTGTCCAAAATTCATATTTTCCATGAAGTATTTTTGACATTAGGGCTTTGCCAACCAGATGCACAAACACATGGTAGTAATTGGAAGTAGAGCCAGCTTAGGCTCTTCTCTGTGTCACACCTGCATCATCCAGTCCTTTGTGGTTTGAAGGCAGTTCCTGCTCTTGGGAGCTTCTGGGGGCCAAGAGGTCAATCCTGTAGATTAAATCTTCAGGTTCCTTATGTCCACGGCTTTTGGCCAAGTCCAGATCATCAAGTTCCTGCCCAGTTATCAGAATGGAGGAGTCAGAATAGGAGCTGCCAGCAGTGGCCTCTTGGCCATGGGATTTCACAGGGATGGAGGAGAACAGTATTTAAAGAGAACTAGTCCAGCTGGACATCTGGGTATTCAGAGAGGAGATTGAAGAAGCATATCTAGGAGCCTCTGGCTGACCTTAAATGAGCTCTGGACTATACTTTTCAAAAGAAGTTGGGGAAACTTCAGTCTCGCCTTGTTGACTATGTGGCAGTTTGAATAGTGGTGGGAAGTCTGAGAGCAAAGATGATATCTGGGTGGGTTTACCTCCTTTGAGAGCCAAACTTTATTCCAGTGCAGTATGCTGATGTGCATGTACAGATTGCACAATTGGCATTTACAGAGTAGCCACCAAACAGACCCTACTTCCACCTTCAACCTTACTTTTGGCTTTCTCTACACTTGACCTCTTCTTGCTATTTTGTCTTGTCTTGGCTTAGTTCCCCTAGCTTGTGATTTTCTTGGCTCCTTTTTCTGTTTTTGATATTTGGCTCATTCCTTTTGGCAAATATGCTTCCAATGACCGATTCTTTGGGGTTGGTAATAATATGGATGATGTGAGAAGAAGATCTGAACAGACCCAGGAGACATTTTACTTCGTTTATTCTGGTGATATCAAAGCTATTATAATTATGAAGAATTGACATTAACACCAGACTTGAATAGCTGTATGAATTATTATTGTTTTCCTGTCTTTTGTAGTATTTGATTAAATATCAAATTTGGAAAGCATTCATAATGCATTTGGTAGTGTAGGTTCTGTTATTCTCTTGTTTTCTTTACAAGGTGTTGAATTTCAAGAATACCCTTAGATATATCCAAGGAGAGCCCCCCCCAAAGAGGTAAAGTTATCTAAATTTATATACAAAAAATCCTGTGGCTCAGAATGGGGCATCTGATTAAAAGTTATCAAAAAGGGCATTGCCTCTTTAGCTGTGCCACATGTTAAAGTAGTACTTGCTCTTTTTGTAAATGAGAACCTATTCTATGACATTTTCACTATAGTCTCTCAAAATAAGAATTTTTCTTTTTCCTTTATTTGAAAGGTTTTAGCAACAGAAACAGCATGGGGCATTCTGATAGTATGTTGATATTTTCTGTCAAAGTGAATATCACTATTTTAAATATGTGTCAAATAAATGTGATTTCCAATGTATGATAAACCAACTAAGTTGAGAAGGCATTTAATAGCATGAATAAAGGTTATTTAGCTTAGCCTGTCTATTTTTATACACTTTATTTCCTAGATGGTAGCATCTGTTTTCTGTGCTTTTATGCATACTTTTTGCAGGTTATAAAAATGTAAAATACTAAAGTAATTTCTTTCCTCTTCATACGAGTTCCTTATTTTTATTTAAAATTTCAGGAATGTCACTGTGTCCTTAGGACTTTACCCAGTATTATTATCATGCCTGAAATTATACCAAAAGTTTTAGACTTATTGTGTATTATTTTCATTTTTCACACCATTCTATGAGTAGAATTTTTTATTGCCATTTGTATTTTGCTAATAATACACTTGATAATGATTAATGCAATCTACATATACACAGAGATTCAAAGATATTCCATTATTTTACTACTCCTAGATTAAAGAGTTAAAATGGTCTTATTTGACAGAAATGTATAGAGACTTAATTTTGTTCATCCTACAAAAATGAATTAGGTACCTGAAGGCTTAGCTCAGGTGATTTTTTTTTTGATACAGAAGTTTATCCATGAATTTAAACTTCTGAATATGCTTCATTTCTTTGTGGAATTCTAGTGCATTTTGTTTTCTCAGGTTCTGATGCCAGAATTGTTTAATCAACATTAGGAATTTGGGCAGGGGTTATTCTGGTTGATAGGGTTTTAAAAAAAATCTTGCAGTCAATTGCTTGCAATATAAATGGTTAAGTAAAATTTTGCTTAAAAAAAATTGATCAGGGCACTTCCCGCATCTACTTCCCCAGTATCTCTACAATACATTTTGAAACCACAAAGACAGTAGGGGAATGCAATCTTAACAACTGCTGTTACCGGCTTCCTGATGTGCCTTCCTGATCAAAAACCAACAGTGATTTCACTATTGCTTTCCAATCAAAGCTCACGGTCAGGGCTCAAATTTTCAAAGAGAGTGTTTGGGCCTCAGAGCTCAAGGGGTCCCAGGCATTGATGTTCACGTTGTGAGTTGATACACAATGGATTTCTGTGGGGTAGATTGCTATTCAACTACTACACACACTGGTACTTCTTTGATTGGTTACGTTGTTGAAGCAAGACCCCTGCAGTGAGAGGACCCTATTTCAAGGATGTTATTAAACAGTGAATCTATTAAAGAAGACAAATAATCGATCTTTGCCACCTCTTTGCAAGTTGCCCCATGTGTATGGCAGAAGGAGTTTGATCTGGTGTAGAAACTCAAAATTATTGTGTGTGTGTGTGTGTGTGTGTGTGCGCGTGTGTATGTCTCTGTGTATGTATGTGGAATAAGGCGGCAGTGTGGGATAACCTGGCTCCTGAGATGTGGGCTATTGTGAGGGCTATAAATACAAATAAACTGTAGCCTTTAAACTTTAAAGCATTGGTTCTCAAAGTGTGGTTTATTGACCACCCGCAGCATATAACTTGGGATGCTTATTAAAGTACAATTTCTCAGTCCTTACAGCGCTGTTGAATTTTCACACCTGGTTCTGATTCATGACTCAGAAACTCTGAGGGTCTGGGAATCTGTATTTCCAGCAGAGTCCCTGAATGGTTCTAACCTGTTAAGATCAACTGCTGTAATAAACAAACAAGACTCTTTCTGCCCTCTGTCACTTCCAACCACCATAAGGGCTAAAGTACCATCTCTCATCCCTTTTGCAGTCAGAGAGATTTTAGCATTACATTAAAAAAGAGCTACCCATTGGGTTACTACAATAAAAAAAACACCTGAAGATCTTAACCCAAGTAAAATGAAAGGGTTAGTTTGTCATACGAAACTTAACCCCACAAAGGATAGGTCAAGCCTACTTAAAATTAGGCCTAAGAGTCACCCCGAAGAGAACCTCTTTTGTTGCTCAGATGTGGCCTCTCTCTCCAGCCAACACAACAAGTAAACTCACCACCCTCCTCCTGTCTACATGGGACATGACTCCCAGGGGTGTGGACCTAACTGGCAACGTGGGACAGAAATCCTAGAATGAGCTGAGACTCAGCATCAAGGGATTGAGGAAAACCCTACAATGAACTGAGACCCAGCATCAGTGGATTGAGGAAACCTTCTCAACCAAAAGGGGGAAGAGTGAAATGAGACAAAGTGTCAATGGCTGAGAGATTCCAAACAGAGTTGAGAGGTTATCCTGGAGATTATTCTTACACATTAAGTAGATATCACCTTGTTATTCAAGATGTAATGGAGAAGCTGGAGATAACTGCCTGAAAATGTAGAGCTGTGTTCTAGTAACCATGTTTCTTGAAGATGATTGTATAATGATATATATAGCTTTCACAATGTGACTGTGTGATTATGAAAACCTTGTGTCTGATGCTCCTTTTATCTACCTTATCAACAGACGAGTAGAACATATGGAATAAAAATAAATAATAGGGGAAACAAATGTTAAAATAATTTAGTTTGAAATGCTAGTGATCAATGAAAGGGAGGGGTAAGAGGTATGGTATGTATACATTGTTTTCTGTTTTCATTTTATTTCTTTTTCTGAATAGATGCAAATGTTCCAAGAAATGCTCATGATGATAATATGCAACTATGTGAAGATATTGTGAATTACTGATTATATATGTAGAACGGAATGATCAAAATAAAAATGCTTGCATCTGTTTGGTGTTATTTTTTTTGGTATTTAAAAAAAAAGCAAGGGTTACAGATACCAGAGGAACACTATTGTTTGGTAAGAATCTTATTGTTTTGGCCATAAAGAATTTTTGATCTCTTCATGTGAAAAAGCTATTTTTAAAGAAATTCAATAGCAGTTCTTGCCTGTTAAAATGCAAATATGACAGTCTATATTTACATGGAAAAGAAAGAAGGAACTAATGATATATTTTACAAAAATGTCTATTTTGATAAAATGATTTAGAATATTATTCACTTAATAGAAACAAACCTAATACATTTGAAACAGAATTCACCTTGTTAATGTAAGGCAGAACCTTTTCCTCCTTGAAGTAACCTACCCTTAGCACTCATTCCAAGAAACTCCCCCACACCCCATAACTTCTAGGCGGCCCCTTGCAAAACCAAACCTGCCCCAGCCCACGAGAGCAGTCCCATGAGTGCCCTTGCCTCCCTCTGGTAGCTGCTGTTCTGCGATAACTCCCCTTATGCAACATCTGCCCTCCAGCAGTTACAGCCCCCAGCAGCTACAATCTTGTGATAAACTCCTCTTCTATGACATCCACCCTCTGGCAGTTACAACCTTGCATGACTACAGTGGTGGCTTAACCTTTAAACCCCACCAATGAAGAGTTGCCAACTCCCAACTTGGCCTCCTGCTTCTAAACTGACCAGTAAACACCTGCCAACTTCCCGCTCTCAAACAAGACGAAGAGAAACCACTGCCTCCGTTTCCCTATTTCCTGCCAACCATCCTATATAATCTGTACGCCTTCCCTGGTTCACTGCTGTTGCGACCTGCACATAGCCTCACAACAAAGCTCCTTTAACCAAATTTTGGTCTCCGCTCCTCCTTCCCGGTCGAGAAACCTATCAGTTAACACACGTAATTCTAAAGTACTATTTTAGTGCCTATCTATTATGTAGTTTGAGATAGCCTTTTAATATAATTGGGCAGAAAATGTCCTTGCCCTGTGGGGATGCTCGAAAGATCAGGAGGCTTCAGTGGGAAAACATGGAGCGCGGTTAAGATTACCCAGGTACAACCGGTCTTGGCATTTCTGTCCTGTGTGTTCTGTGTTATTGCTCATGGACTTGGTGACTGGCCACTGACTCTCTAACATCCCTATGCCTTGGATTGTGAGATATCTGGAGGAATTGCCAAATTTTATTAATTGACTCTCCTTGGACCCACAGATGTGGTGCTCATGCTCAGTGCACACTAGATTTCTGAGACTCATTTTCTCTAGAATTCTGGGCCTTTCAAAAGACTTTCCTTAAGCAATAGAGAGCTCATCTCTCTCAGAGTTAGCCGTAGTGTCATTTTTGCGATAACTTGCACACATACCTTCACTGGTAGACTGCTCTTATGAAAGTCTGGGTTTTGTAGGATGCATTTCTGGAGTGGTGTGGAGTGGTTTTATACATATACATATAACAACTGCTTTAATTGTTTCTCACCATTGTAATGTTAACAAACTTAATCCTGGGTCAAACGGTATGATTATAGGTCTGAAGAATTTATGAAATACAAAGTGGCATTCTGGACACAAATATGTCTTCAGCTCTCTAATAGCTTTCAAGGCAATTTTAAAAGTGGGGTTTGGATTAGTATGAGTCTTGTTAATATATGGTAGTATTAAAAACAGATTTTCCCTTCTCTATTTTGTATATAATCTCTTCAGAGATGTGTATTTTTGAATAATTTTATAGATCTGACATACGAAAAACATGGAGCACACAATACAGCACAAGCCTGCATTTCTTTTAGGATTGACAAGAGATGGGTTAGTTTGTTTGCTGGTTAATCATCAAGGCAAAAAATCCTTGAGGGTCACAATGTGCTGGGCAGTATACAAAGCCCTGAGGGTCGATAAAGAAGTGTGGCCTCTCCTGTTGGAGTCCAGTGATTGGGAGTGGAAGGTTAAACTGCACACCGAATAGACCTTTGATGCATCTTTTTCTGCAATAGTCATTCAAATGTTTGAACTCAATTTCTTGAGAGAATTGAAGTTGTCTCATTTTTCAGATTGGCAGGATTGAAAATGAAACAGATTTAAAGGGATACAATTTTCCATCCACAAACCTTACTAGAATTCAAGTTTACCTAAAACAAAACAAAACACCACATAAACCAATATCTCTTCGGTTTTTTCCCTTGAAACTTGAAATGTTTTATTTAGTGGTGTTAGTGGGTATATATTTTCTAGTTAAAGTAATAATTCATTGAGCTAAATTTTCTTTCCAAATTTCAAATATTTACTGATGACCTTTTAAAAATGACTACATATTTACTCATTTAACAAATATTTATTGAGTATCTACTATGTGCAGGAATAATTGTGGGCATTTCAGAGTCAGAGGTAAACAAATCAGATGAAATCCCTGTCCTCATGGAGCATGTATTCTTGTATTAGAAATAGATAATAAACACATTGATTTACAATGTAATTCAGGTGGTGAAAAGTGTTATGAAAAAAAGGTAAAGCAAGCTAACGAGATGAAGCATTACAGGAACTTGTAATGGGCACTGTTATGCACTGCCCCGATCCCTGTTTAGCCCTTCTTGAATGGAACTGCCGCATCCTCTTCCTGGGAGCAGTGGCAGAGGCCTCCCTTGCTGTAATTTGGGACAGCTCTGAAGGGAGTATGGGATTGACTGAGGCTTCTGATGTGACCACATTGCCGGTCAGTTTCTCCTTCTGCCCACCGTGTTACCCCGAGCACTCCCTCTAGACTAATCTCCATTTCAGAGCCTGCTTCTTGGGGAACCCATAGGTTCAGGCTTAGACTAAGTTCTTGCAGAGCACAGGATGGGGCAGCTGCTAGATTGAAAAACACACCAGGCACACAAGTGGATAAGGGTTTTTGAGTCTTTGGAACAGGAGATTTTTTCTGGTGCTGGCTATTCCAGAAGTCAGTGCCCCACAAAAGGAACAGAAATGCATGAGGCAATATATGATTTCAGAACAAAGACATGCCATATGGTACGAGGACGTTGGGTCTAAGTATAATCATTAAAGGGGCCTAAGACTTGATGTTTACTAAGGTTAGCGTTTAAGACTAAAATTCAGTCAACCATTTCTTACACCATAATTACATTTATCCCATTCTGGGGAAACTGTTTAATTTCTTGTCCCTTGTCCCTGGCTAAAGCAGGTCTGCTATGGGCTTTTGGGAAGGGGCTCTGGCATTAGGCCACCATATTACACACACACACACACACACACACACACCCATAACAGGATGCATTGACCATAGGACAGACATTGCATTGATATACCACAATGGCAATAGAAAACACAACAGAACAGTAAAAATCAAACACACAGGGCAAATAATCCTATAAAGCAATGCCACCAAGGTTGAATAAGAGGATTGAACCAAGTAGGAAGGAGGTCAGTAGACAACTGATCAATACTGTACATGTACTCTCGCATATGATTTAAAGCTTTTGAAATATTATGTGAATAAAGGAATATATACACAACATTGCATGTCTTATAAGAGCACAGTTTCCACCTGTGTTTTAAAATGTTTAAAGCCATTCTCTTCTGTAAGACCACTTTCCATAATTAGGTGGTCTCATCATTTGACAATGATATTGCTAATTTAGATTCATTAAGCACCTGAGCTTTTTGGTTGGTTGTAGATGTTATAATGCTTTTTGGTAACCATCTCAGCTCCCTCTGGGACAAGAAGAGCCAAAGGATAAAACCACCAGGGGGTACATTTCACTCTATATTTAGATTTAACTATTTCCCGATTGCTAGGAGTGTATGGTAAAGAATCATACAATGTGACAGGGGCATATAGGGTGCCCCCATGTGCTGTGTCCTATCCAACTGCAAGGTTAATAGGGCCATCAATATTGCCCACAGGTCTAGAGCCTCTCCATAGGGAGGTATATGCTCCCTGTCTGTTGGAGGCACTTTGCCATAGGTAAAGGCAATCATTTTGTAGCTTAACGGTAAAATTACACACTTCTGAGCATAACAACGCAATATCTTGGTTCTCATTAAGATGTTCTATGCAGACAGGGGTGATATGACCAAAAGTTATTGCTTGTGCTGTCAGCCATCCTATCCCATCATGTAAGCATATATTGACATGGCATGGCAGAGCTTATTTACTTGTTTCCTCACAAGGAAAAAGATATAAGCCCAGATCTCATCATGAGATGGTAATTGGATTTCAGTTTTAAAGGAGAAAGTCTCACACCAGATATATTGGTATGTTGCATCTGCCACATCAACCGGGCATTCCACATAGTCCAGTTAGAAGGAACTATGGTCCAAGAAAGGCCGATAGTACCCAAAGAAGATAAATACGTGCAAACTCAACATTGGGTTTAGTTGTAGGCATTAGTTACTGTTGAAGCCCATTGTAGAAACATATTTGTTAGGGCACTTTGAGCAAAAAGAAAGATGTTTATGGGGCATAATAAAGGGTAAGCCATTTTGATTTAGTAATATACATGCAAGAGTTCCATTGGTAGATAGTAAGATAACAAGCACGGGGACATTGTGGTGAGGTTTTAAATATCAGATATTCTCCATGTGTAAGTCTTGAGAGTCCTCCACTGGGACATCAATCATTAGTCTAGGCATAAGAAGGCCCACATAGTTATACATAAGGTTCCCGTGCAAATAAGAAGCCCTTGATTGGTGATAAAAATTTTAACAGGCATTTTTTTGTATAAATTGTTGTTTTATTACAATATTTTGGGTGACTCCTATTCTCCGTGGGCTGAAGAATTCCAATCAGCATACCTGCATAGGCCAGTACCAAGACCAAAGGACCTCTTTTGTTCCCCATCTGTATGGTCTGAGGCATAGGCAACAGCAAATTGCTATCATTTCTCGTTTTAGGGTATAGAGTGGCTGGCCCTTTAATTTATATTCTCAGTGCCTTCTTCAATCCTGTTGTTAGCATTTCAATAGGAGCTGTAGCTGGAGGTATAGAATTTAGGTAGTTTATAACCTGATAAAGCCTTTTAGTCCATTGTTGTAGGGATTGCTTATCATCTTTCAACCATTACTTTAAGAGGCCATTCATTCTGTCTATGAGGCCTCACCTGTGGGGATATGGAGTAGATGAAAATTCCACATTACATCATAGTCCACAGCTCATGTTTAGGCCATCTGTCTAGTGAAAAGCATTCCCCACTCTCTTTCTATTTGTGTAGGTATTCTGTAGAGGGTGCTTACCCTTTCTTAGACAGCACGTGGTGGCTCTCTGATTAGTTTTCCCCACTGGAAATCTAACAGAAATCCCATGCCACAATCTGCTGCAGTGAATGTATACTTTGCCCCTTCTGAGATCAGAAGGGGGACTGATGTAGTTCACTTGCCACTGACTCACAGGAGTCTGTGATGAACTGATGTGTCCCATTTGGTAGGGCAATTGGCATGGTTGTCAGAAGGAGCACAATGGACACTCCCATGTGATCTCTGGAGGTTACTGACATGTGATGGGTAGCTGGAACTGCTGGGTAAATATCATTAGGTTTGATACCCTCAATGTCTACTCTTTTGATGAAGTCACTCGCCTGCTTCTCAAGTTTCAGTAGTGTGGCTCTGGACTCGAGTGAGGGAGTCTGCCTCAGTGTTCCTGGGTAGAGTGTTAGGATTGTGGGTGGGTACATAATAATTACCTTTCATTACTGGCAGGCATCCCAGATGTCTTCCCATAGCTCTCATCCCCAGAGGGAGTAATACATGACTATCTATTGTTCTCATTTTTAGGTTGCCATCCAGGTTGTGAGGCCTTTGCGAACAGCCCAGCTGTTGGTACAGATAGTTAGCATGTCTCCTGGTCTGTGCACTACTACCATCCATATGGCTCTTAATTAAGCCCATTGTCTGCTTTGCATAGTGCTAGTCTCTCAACATATGGTGTTAGTACTGAGTCGTACCACCACAGCTTTCCATGTGGGAGGCTGCCTATGAGCAGATCCATCAGTATACCAAACAGACTCACAAATCATTCTTGTGTCTTTTATAGTGGGTATTTCAACAGCTAGTTCAGGTGCAGCAATTTTATCTGTTGAATTTTCTACAGATGACACTGGTCCTAAAATTTCATGCATCTTGGCTTTAAGAGGGCTGGTATTGAAAATACTGTGTTGCAACAAAGAAGGCTTTAGCTTTGTTAAGGAACTTAATTGTGCACTGCCAGAGTGTGGCTTACTGGCTATATCCATAATCCACTCCTGTATAGGAAGGGCAATCCTCAAGGAGACAGGACATTTTTATATCAGACCTTGCACTTATGATAGAGCATTATAAGCAGCTATATCTCAATTCTGCCCCTTTCCATAATTGTGACCAGAACCCTACAGGTACTCATTTAGAATGTTGCCTCTGCCACAAACCCCTCTGAAAGCCAATGTTGGTGCTAGCCACATCCAATTCACAGGGTAAATCCAGATCTACTTCCCTCAGTGCTTGTGCCTGTGCTAGTAGTGCCCTTTTTGTTTTCTCAAAAGCAGCCTGCTGGGGGTCATCTCATTCCCGAGTATGACCTTTTCTAATTAGCATATTGTTCTAGTTTGCTAGCTGCCGGAATGCAATATACCAGAAACAGAATGGCTTTTAAAGAGAGGAATTTAATAAGCTGCTAGTTTACAGTTCTAAGGCCAAGAAAAATGCCGCAATTAAAGTAAGGCTATACAAATGTCCAAATTAAGGCACCAAGAAGAGTTACCATCACTCAAGAGGCCTATGGGTTCAGTGTTTCTCTCTCAACTGGGACGGCACGTGGCGAACGTGGCAACAGTCTGCTACCTTTCTCTCCCAGCTTCTTGTTCCATGAAGCTCCCCAAGGGGTGTTCTCTTTCTTCATCTCCAGAGGTCACAATGGAGACGAAGCCCACCAGATAGCTGGTGGACTCTGTGGTTCTTCAGCCTTGTGGCTCTGCTTGGCTCTGCTGTGGCTTTCTCATGACTCTAAAAAGGGACTCTCTCTAAAATGCTTTCTCTTTGAAAGGATTAATGGGTGGAGTCACAACTCTATGGAAGCTATCTGAGCAAAAGTTACCGCCCACAATTGGATGGGTTGCATCTCCATGGGAACAATCAAAATGCTCCCAGCCAGCAATATTGAATGAGGATTAAAGGACATGGCTTTTCTGAGGTCCACCACAGATTCAAACCAGCACACATATACAATGGCTTTAATATTTGAACTAAATGGGGACTGAAAAGTCTCCAATATCCTAGTAGGCCTAGAAGGCCATTAATTGCTTTGACATATGTAGGGCATAGGAAACCATTGAACCTTATTCATTACTGCAGAAGGAATAATTTTTGTCCTACTAAGGCATACAACACTTAAGAATTTGACAGAGCATCCAGGGCCTTGCAGCTTTGTTGTTGTTGATTGCCCATCCCTGGCTCTCAAAATGGGTTATTAATGCTTCTGACACCTCTTTTAGTTCTGAAAAAGAATTGCTGATTAACATGATATCATCAATATAATGAAATAAAATCACAGATTTGGGTTTTCCCAATTGGTCAAGTCTTTTGTTATTAGGCTGTGGCAAATATTCAGGCTATGTAGATAGCCTTATGGGAACACAGTGAGAGTCCTTTGCTGCCTCCCCAGGTGAAGGCAAAACCAGGTTGACTGGTCTTATTTAAGCGAATAGTAAAGAAAGCATATGCTAATTCTAAAACAAAGTGGTAATGACATAACTAAGTATTAATTCTTTGTAGTAAAGGGCAATGTTTGGAAACATTGCATAGAAAGGTGGTGTTACTTTATCCTCTGCTTCCCAAATCACTTCCTTTTCCTCCTCTTCATCATCAGATGAAGGATCTATGTGACCCCAAGCTTTTGGGTTCCACCCTGGATTAGTTAGTATTTTTAAGGCTTAAACTTGGGTAATTTTCTACCACAGGTTTGAGCATATTTACAGGTTAATGTTTCTAATTGATTATCCACACTGTGCAAGCATTTAATTAAGGCATCTTTCATGTCCATTTGAGAAAGCTGTATGTCCCTCTCTAATTTTAATTCTTCCTTTAGATGAAGAGCTGTTGCTTTTGCTGCCTGCTCTGCCTCTGTGGCCTTATTGAAAGCTCCTAAATGGGGCCAGGCTATGGCTGCTGCTAGTCGGCGTTTTCTTTGACTTTTGCTAAAATTTAGTTGTTCTTCAAGCTGTTGCAAAACAATTTGCACCCTACTGGAATGTTCAGGCATTCTCATACTCTTGTGGTGGTCTCCATCCATCCACTGTGTGGGGACGGATAGCCATCCCCCCCCCCCCCCACACAGACTAAACAGGCCAATTTGGAATTTTCTGTATGGATTTTTCCCTTCCCTGGACCCATGCCTACTGCTGCCAGTAGTGTTTCAGGTTCCTGGCTGGCTCATCGCTTGTTTGGGCCCAGACTAAGTTCTGCAGAGCACAGGAAGGGGCAGCTGCCGGACTGATAAACATTCTAGACACTGAAACAGACATGGGCTTACTGGGATTTATGGATAGGAGAAGATTTTTCTGGTGCCAGCCATTCCGGAAGTCAGTGTCCTACAAAAGGAACAGAAATGCATGAGGCAATATATGATTTCAGAACAAAGGCATTCCATATAGTAGGCGGACACTGGGTCTCTAGTTAAAACCATTAAAGGGGCCTAAGACCTGAGGTTTTATAAGGTTAGTGTTAAGACTAAGATACAATCAACCATTTTTTACATCAGAATGACATTTTCCCCCTCTGGGGAGATTATTTACTTTTTTGACCTTTGTTCTTGGCCAACATAGGTTTGTTATAGGCTTTTAGGAGGGGGCCCAGGCATCAGGCTGCCACACACGGTAAAGTGGGGTTATTTTAGAAAGTGAACCAGAAGCACTTCTCTGAGGTAGTGACATATTTGCAGAGATTGAAGGTGTTTCAGGATGAGGGTTCTCAAGTCCAAAGAGCCTTGAGGCAGGAATGGCATTCAGGGGAGAGCAAGAAACCAGTGTAGCTGGCATAGAAAAGTGCTAGGAAGTGAGGTCAAAGCAGAGGCCAAGATCAGGTGGGCTCTGTAGATGGTGGAAAACACTTTGATTTTCCTCGGCTTGTGAGGGGAGTCATTGGTCGGTTTTGAGCAATGGCATGATCTGATTTGACCTTAAAAGGGAATCAAGAGTAGAAGCAGGGAAACCAGTGGGGAATCTGCTATTCTATCAAAGTGAGATTTGTATTAGGATGGAGTGGCAGGAAAATGAATTGCAATTTTTCCCCCTGCAAAACAAAATTAAAACACACACACACACACACACACACACACATACCTTTGTAAATGAGAGGGTCTAAGTGAGCTTGTGGATTCTTTGTTGCTAATGTGTCTCTTTTTTTCCTTCTGGAAATCTGTGAAAGACACAATTATAATACAGTCTTTATATGCTTCTTTTGCAATTACTCTCCTAAGATGAGCACCTAGTTGGAAGAGCATAAACCTGGTTGGAAGAGCATATTTTCCCAGATTTATACTGTTGAAATATTTGTTGATGATACAGTTGAGGAAATTTTTTAGCCCAAATGAATGGAGTTTGTTGTGTGTATTCAACCTCTGCAGATCTACTTTCAGTTTGAGTTCTATACTTCTCTGCCCTGGCATGCATTTCATTCAATAACCTTATAGCAGCAAAAGAGGAGAACAAATCTGCCTCTGGCAGTTTGGAATTACCACAGGGCCAAAACAAAGAGGGTTTTGTTTTGTTGTTATGGCATGTTCAGGATTTCATTAGTTGATCTGGGTAACAGATTCTAGCAAACCTAAACATTTTAGTAGTTAAATATACTTTCCATTTTTCAGAAATTGTTTTTATTTTGATCAAATTATTCTGGATATAATCTTTGAAAGACAAAACCCTCCTGTTGTCAATACTTACTTCTCCTTAGGAAAAAAGTCAAGAATTTAGCTTCATTAATTAATATCTGTTCATTGATAGCTTGATTATATTGTGATGGAAATTCATTCATGTTAAAGTATAACCCCAACTAGCATATATCTGTTAGGACTTAAAACTCTAATTAGGAAATTGAAAAGTTTTATTTTTTCTCTTAAACAATTTTAGGTATCAGCTTAGTGAGGGGATAAAATGTAGCCATCATTGCTTCAAGGTTACAACTGATTCATTGCCTTTAAGATAAACTGGGATAGGAGCTGGGATGTTAAAGGACAAGTGGTAAAAGGGATGGCCCAGAACCTCTTCTCCAGAATGTTCCTTACTTCCTGAGCAAGAGGAGCTCACTGGACTTTGCTGAGGATGCTGGGAGTCTTTAATTTGTCATCAGATTATTGTAGAACACAGAATTACTTGGCTTTGAGTAACAAAGTCCACCAAATAATCATGGCTTAACCAGGTTAGATTATTTTTTTCTATATGCAGTTTTGTATGTAGGCAATCCAGAGCTAGAACGGCAGCTCTGTTATACAAAATCCTCTGAGATTGAGCCTTCTACTGGCTCTGCCATCCCTGTGCTATGGTCCTTGTTCTCATAGTTAAAGAAGATCAAGCCATCACACCTGCATACCAGCAGCCGGATGGAGGAAAGGAGGGGCCAAGGCTAACACCAGTTGTTTCTTAAGGGAGGTTCCTAAAAGTTATCACAGGAACTTCTAGTTACATGTCATTGGGCAGAGCTTAAAGGTCACATAGCCATATCCACTGGCTGGGAAACGCCGTGTGTACTTTAGGTACCCAGGTGCTTATCTAAAAAGTGAGTTTCTATCAAAGAAGGAAAAAATGGGTAATAGGGACAAGCGACTTGCCCTCTCTGAATGTTCCCACTTGCCTTTTGTTTTAGTTTCTCTACTTGAGTACATTACATACTCTTTCTCACCTTCCTTTCCTGAGTTTACCACCTCTCACATTTTTCTCCCCAGGATAGTCAGAGCTCTATTTTGTAATTTCCGTTAGATCTGATGTGATTTGTTTATTTAAAAATATATTTTCATATCCATATCACCCCCCAATTTGCTATCCTGAAATGTACTCCCCTGACTGAAAAACTAGACCTACATCAGGTAGTAAGTTTTCTAACCCAGTAGGGTCACAAAAAAGGTTTTGTTACAATGGACATGTTTTACTAATAAAAGAAATGAATTCAGGAGGAAATGGAAAATAAAACTGTCCTTAAGTAATCCATATGTGACCTAACTTAGAGGCAAATCTATTACTTTACAGCCTGTGGTACAGACTTTAAAATAACCTCCTATCTTCACCCAGGCATAGATAGTCTAGAAAATATAAATGGGAAGATCTTCAGAAAATATTCTAAAATTTATATAAGACTTTATAAGCAAATCATAAAAATATTTTAATTCTTAGCTTTCATGGAATTATAAAATTAAATCAATGTGGTCTACATAAAACATCTGTCTAAATTTAGTTTTAGTGAATACTAATTTGGGGGGAGTGGAGTAAATAGTAGTAGTAGAGTTCCTGGGTCTCTAAGCTTTGCCCTTCAGTTTCATATTATCTGTAAATCCTTAAGCTACATAAAGTTCTCACCTATTTCACAAAAAAACTGAAAGATATTTAATTAATGTTCATAAAAACATCTCTGAATTAAAAGGGATTTTTTCCTCTGTTTTACCAGTACACAGCGTAGCTCTCCTCTTACTTTGTTCTTGGTGTGTTTCTGTTTTGTTTCAGCAATGTGTACAGCTATTCTGGTTTGCACTATAAAGTTGTCATATGCATTGTTTCAACTGTTTCCATGACATGCGAATGGACAAGTATTTAAAAAAAAATGTTCTTGGCCCTGAAACAAACTATATTAATTTATACAGGTAGGTAACCAGACCTCCTCTTAAACTTTATCACTTGTTCTCCTTCTAGCTGAAAGGAGAATATTTTTGTATTTTTATGAGAGATTGGCAAAAGGCCTGACCTCTTAATAAATATCACTGTGGACTTTTACCTGCTTTATAGCCTTTAAGTTATGAATAGCGCTCTTGGATAAAGGTCACCACAGCCTTGAGTACAGCCAGTTGGACAGAATTTCTATCTAGTAGGGCACATTGCACCTGAGGTTAGAACCTGAACAGAGGGCCAAAGGGCCTGCAGGTTTCCATGCAGTAAAATTCACCAAAATAGGAAATCTCCTAAGGCCTGAGCTACCTGTTTGGGATAGCAGAAAGAGGAAATGCATGGACAGCCTATCCAAAATTAGTATCTCAATAAATGATTTTGACACATTTGTCAAAGGAGCGATGTAGATTTTAGAGCTATTTGTAGAGTGAAGATAGTTGAAGCTTTCTAGAAGATGAGGCCGTTCAAACAAAACCTTAGGGTAATCCTGAGGAGGAGGACGTGGAGTCAGAGAAGCATCCTTGACCAGGAGTCAAGGATGAGAATGACTGAGACAAGACTCCTGGATTTACTGGTTGAGAGACCAGATTCAATAGGGCGGAGGGAAACAACCTTGGTTTTCAGGGGACGAAGAAACAAGTGAACGGTGAGAGTGAGAACATGGGTGCACAGTCCCTTTGAGAACTTGCGTGTTGAAGGGGAGGCAACAGGATGGAATAGCTAGCTAGTAGAGGTTACCCAGGGTACAGAAAATTTTCTTCCAGGCTGAGAAGAGCCTTGGTAGCTTTGGAGGCAAAAGCAGCGAGGGAAAGACCAAGGATGCAGGTGAAAGGAACAAGGTCAAGGAGAGGTTGTTTTGTATGTGCTTTGGGGCCCTGACAGTGCTTGCTAGATTCTTGTAAGGATGTGATTTTGGATAGGTTAATTGACTTCCTTGAATCAGTGTATTCATCAGTGACCTGAAGATAAAACTTAGTACATAAGACCCAGTCCTAGTATGATTGGGGCTGGGAAAGAATTTAGAGTTTGTCTGATGGCTACATGTTTATTTTATAAATAAAGGAACGAGACCTAAAGAAAGAGAGTGACTTGCTTAAAGTTAAGCATCCAGTTAGAAAACTAGAGTTTTACATGGGAATTTTCAATTCTTAGTTCTCTTCTGTCTTAACATGGACAGTGAAGAGAGACTTACAAGGTAAATATTAAAAGGAAAGTTCTATGCTTGGCTTAAAAAATAAACCTCCTAGAAGCTTAGCCTACCTATATGCATATCTATGAGTTATTTCTGGAGGACCTCTTTTGTTGCTCAGATGTGGCCTCACTCTGTCTAAGACCAACTCTGCAAGTGAAATCATTGCCCTCCACACTACATGGGACATGAAATCCAGGGATGAAACCTCCCTGGCAGCCTGGGAGATGATCTTCAGGGATGAGTCTGGCCCTGGTGCTGTGGGATCAACAATACCATCATGAACAAAAGGGGGAAAAGAAGTGTAAAAAATGAGGTGTCAGTGGCTGAAAGAGTTCAAATAGAGTCGAGAGGCTACTCTGGAGGTCACTCTTATACAAGCTTCAGTTAGACATTGCTACCCATCATCACTTGCCAAACCCCAACCAAAACCATTCCAGCCAAATCATAAAGAACACCCAGGGTGATATATAAGATTCTACAAAGGTTCCATGCACTAGGGTAGCTTTCCAGAAACCTACCAACCTCCAGATGGGTCCCTGGACCAGATAAGTTCTGAAACCTAAGTTATGAAACCTAGGCCAGTCTCTCCAGAACATCAGCTAGTTCCATCTCCGTACCCCATATTATTGACGGCCCCTTCCAACATGAAAATGTCAGAGAAGCATAACCTAAATACCCCTAAAGAGTGGGAGAAAGATCAAAGACGATGGTGGAGTACTACAGAGAAGGTAGGCTTTAACAAATGAGTATGATTGCTGAATCCTTATTGATATTTCTTTTAGTTTCAGGTATCTTAGAGCATTAGAAGTAAAAATGTAAAATTATGGAATTGTAACCCATACCAAACTTTGAAATCTGTTCTACAACTAATGTAGCAACATGCTTTGAAATTTATTGCTTTTTTGTATATATGTTATTTTTCACAAAAAAGAAAAAAAGTCAATTGTAATGATAAAAAAAGCATTCTAGCCTCCACTGTTCTGGAGCAGATAAAAGGAAAAATCTGAGACGATGGCATGGTAGCCCATAACAAACTCAGGGATCTGTCCTGTAACAACTTGTTGAAGAGTGCTTCGAAAACTAATGTTTTTTTCTTTCTTTGCCTTGTATATATGTTATATTACACAATAACATTTAAAAAAAAATAAAAAAAATCCCTCCTGGGTACAGTTTGAGTAGGAGGTAGAGAGGACAGCTGGCTGCATCTCAGTTCATATGAAGAAGATTTAGGGGATTTTAGTTTTTCCATAAGCACAATATGAGCTACTAATACAAACTGTTGCCAAAAATAAGGGTGATGTTGGCGTGGCCCTTATAACTGTGAGGAACACCTAAAACCAAGGAGGCCAAACCACGTCGAGTATTCTATCCAACCGAGGCACCACACTTAAAGATCATTGGCAACATGAAAGCAGGGTTCAGAGAGCAGGGTGTTGAGGCCGAGATTTACTTTGAAGGGGAGTGTTAGGGGTAAAATAAAAATATTTAAAGGACTATGATGAAAGAAAGAAAGAAACTTATCCCATGTAGCATCTCAGAATGCATATCTGGGACTTTGGAAGAGAAGTTTTGGACAAAGCATTTGGGCTGAAAATGAGGCAGAACTAACACTTTCAGGTGTTAAAATATGGAGTGAACTTCCCTGTGAAGTATTCTGTGTAGAAGACTGAATAAACATCTGTTGGGTTGTGTAGGGGGCCATTTTTAAAATAAACTTTTAATTTTAGAATAGTTTTAAATTTACAAAAAAGATTGCAGAGATAGTACAGAGAGTGCCCATATACCTCACACCCTCTTGGTGTGACTTGGGTCACTTGGAAAGTGTAAAATCCTCTCAGGGATTGTAAAAACTATCTGGGCCTGACAAAGAAAGAAAACAGCCCTGTTGTTAACCAGGCTGGAAGGACAGACACAGATAAACCAACTGCAGAATTAACAGGAGACATTGTTTTCCTCAAGGTCATGCAGCAGCTATAAAATGCCATAATGATCTTGTCTTTGGACAACTGCTGTGTTTGTACAAATGCCTCCAGACCTGCTATTTAGCACTGATCTATTTCCTGGGAATTCCTGATTGCTAAACTGCCTTTGCCTCACAATAGCACCTAATCCCTAGTTAATCCCCCACTTCTCTTACTCTCATACAGAAATAGCAGCCAATCCAGAACTGCTTCTCTTAAACCTTCCTTAGAATTCTTCACAGGAGTAAAACTTCAGAAAAGAATCCTCTTTCTCATGTTCAGAGCATTTGATGGCTGCTTTGGAGCAACTCTCCCTTGCTGCAATGAATCAATACATCTGATTTTGTCTCTGCTGGTCTTTGCCTGATTAGGCTTTAACAATTTGTATAGGTAGAAGATTTGGTGGCCTCTCTAGGGATTTTAGAGAATCAAAGCTGGCTTTATGCATGCATGTGTTGGAATGGTCTATTTGGTGAGATTCTGTCTTGGTCAATGGACAATTAGCAATGGCCAAAATAGTATAGACCCTCTATTTCTGTAAATTCTATTTGTTGAGCAAGCAGAATGTTCCAGGCGGTATGCCAAGTGCTTACAGACATTATTTTATCATCACAATATTCCATTTTTAAGATATAGAAACTGAGATTCAGAGAGGTCAAATGATTTCTCCAAGGTGGTAAGCGGAAGAGTTAGGATTTGAACTCAGGTCGATCTGTTCTGAAGCATGTGCTCTTACCTATGACTAAGGTGCCTCTTTATAGATTCTCAGCAGCTCCTAGTATAGTGGGCTTCAATTGTGGACACTCCCTTTAGCCCACCCAGTACCTGTTTAAGTTAAAAAAATAAACCTTTAACTTTTGTTAATTAAAAAATAGATCTCCAGTAGAGAAGGTACCTGTTTTTTCTTGGTTATCTGCCCCCTGCACATTGATGGAGAGGTAGCAATTGCATCTGATGCTCTGGTTCTGGCTTTTGTTTTCCATGGTTTTCTGTGCTGTCTCCATGTATACCGGACACCATCATAATTATTAGTTTCTCTTTCAGGTTTAGTGAGCTAAGTTAAAGTGTGTACTTAACATCACTATAGTTTTAATGAAGTCTTCTAAATCTTCAATATCTGTTTCCTAGGGAAACAGAAAGTTTCCCTAGGAACCTTTCATTGACTTGATGCTGTTTCAGTAGGTCAGCCAGGACTTCCAGACCAGTGAGACTCACAAGGGAATTTTTTCTATCTCTCTTTCCTCAGAATGGTAGCCTGGAGCTAGTGTTTGTCAGATATATGACCACTAAGATGGGGTCCTAAGAATACCCGGCATCTCTGTCAGGTCTGAGTTGTTTTTTGCCAAAGTTTTTGTTTGTGATGGCAAATCTCTGTTAACTTTGTCCTTCTACTAGGGTCAAGTGAAAACTTAATTTCTGAAAAAATAATTCTCCTGAGTGGAAATGGCAGAATATTTCATTTGGTATGCAGGAAAGTTGGAGGGTGGAAAACTAAAGCTGAGAGAGGCTTGAGATGGAAGGTGGGAAATATTTGGTAGCATTAATATGGCATTCTTGGATATTGGCAGGATGGCTTCGTGGGGGTATGCAATAGGACAATGTGATACTTATTATAGATGTGCTTGGAACAATAAATGTTTCATAGGAAAAGATCCCATTCTTGGCAGGAGGCTGCACTCCCTGACTTGAAAGGTCTTTTTTCCATATCTAACTTAGCCGATTAAATCAAGGTTTATGAATTGTGAGGAAATGTATGCAGCGACTAAGTTCTGGGAGAGGAAAGGCAAAAGAAGTTGGAACATAAATACTTTTAAATATGTTCCTAAATCGAAAGGAAGAGAGCCCAAAAACAAACAAACAAACAAACAAAGTCAACACACATACACAAATTTTGAAATCAGAAAGCTCTAGAACGGAGTCCCTCCCTTGCCAATTTGTAATGTTGGGCAATTTACATACCTTCTCTGAATAAGAATTTCCTTATCTATAAAAAGAGAATACCCACCTTATTGGGCTTTTAAGGTTAAATGAAAGAACATAAGTAAGGGGTATATAGTGGGCAACAAATGGAAATTTTAAATATCATTAGTTAGGTCCTGTAATAGGAAGGGGTCACAAAGTCAAAGAATAGGTAGATGACAATAGAACAATTTAACCCCACGACCAAGAGCTGCTTTAAAATAGAAAGCACATTAACATTCATGTTAAAATGAGATGAAAAATAGTTTAAAGTCAGACAAAGTGGTCTGGAGGAAATGGAAGGAGAGATGTTGGCCCTCCATCAGGGAGAGGGACTCGGCCTTGGGCCTCCAGGAGCAGCCTGAGCGTCCACAGGGCTGCTTGGCTCCACCCTTTGGCAGGAGGGAACACCTGGAGGGAAGAGCGGGGAGTACGGTAATGCACCTGGCTCCATAAGCTCATATTTTCCTACCCAGACATTTTAAGAGTCTGGCAATGAGAAGTTTCTCTTTGGTTAATAGGACGGCTTGCAGAAGTATTCTTAGAAGACAATTGCAGGACTTTGTTTCCATTTACAATTAGCCAGAAGTTGCTCAACTGAGGGCAAATAAAGAAGGGTTTAGGAGCTCAGGTGTTAGTAGCAATATAACTTTACTGATCCCCATGATGTTGAAAATCTGGCTCAGGTGATATTATTTGGTTAGCTACACGGTGACCCAGATTCACCCAGTATGGCCACTCTTGCAAGTCTATTCCATCACAGATCCATTTATTCTTCTCCTTAATATTAAGGTTCAGAGTCCCCATTCCTGTGAGAAGGCATCTTCAACTGTCTGCAGGTCCAAATCATTTGTCTCCAAATGATCTTTAAAAAGCACCTCGTGTCACTTTTTCTATGAAATGTTTCTCAGTTTTTCCAGGTCTCACTGATCTCTCCTTCCTCTGGACCTGTAAGTTGGTATGGTTGCTAATTGTTTCATTTGGCTTATTTTTTTTCTCCGCTACTATGTTATCTAAGTCTAAAAGCTGGGCCTATATCCCTTACTTTTTTTTGTATGCCTCATAGCATCTGCCAAAGGAGGCACTCAATGAATAACCATTGATTAAATGATATAGATGTTAAAATTATAGTGTATTGATGTGATATAAATTCATTTATTGAATAAGCACAGAATAACATGCAAATGAAACATGAAAAATAGCAAGTCTTTTTTCTGTCAATTTTATTTGGTTTGGATTTAATGGGAATTGGTTCTTTGAGTTATCAGGAACAAAAATGATCTTTATTTATTTTGGGGGCCATTTGGTAGTGAAAAAAAGTTCCTGCTTTTGTTAATATTTTAAGGACATTATTATATTATTCAATGAGGATGTTGATTTTAATGAAAGGAATTTAAGGTTAGACATTATTTTGAACAAGCATCCACTAGATGGCAGGCGAGTGTTAAGAAAGAGGAGTGAGAACCTGAATTATGATTATTTTGGGGGATTGTTATATTTCCACAGAGCTGTCTCAGTCATCACGCCTTGCCAATAGCTTCTTAATTTCTATAAAACTTTTCAGTACTAGCTTTCCAGAGGCTTTAAAAGTGATTGCAAAATGTTCCATGAAATGTACCGGCCAGATATTTTTCCACTACCACATCTAACCCTAGGCTGACCTACTTCCCCTAATTTTCTTATACCATAAATGGGATCCTACCTTACCACGGGAATTAAACAACAATGAACAAAAATGCATTATTCAGAGAAATGGAGAAATGAAACAGCTATTGTTAATGTTGAAGACAACAAACAATAAAGCCTGTGATCAGTCCATATGCAATTGCTTAATATCTGTTAATATAGCATTTGTATATATAGGAAAGTTCTCATTTAGAGGAAAATTTGGTTAAGAATAATTATTGTTTGTTAAAACAATGGATTGAAATACACTTTTGCCTGCAAGTATCTAAGGACTGTTTAAGAGTGCTCACTTGGTGAACCTTGTCTCACATCTGGCAGCATTTCTGCTTGACATAGCCCTGAACATTTGAGGAGATTACAAACCCTATCAGAGAAATCTCCATCCCACCTGTGCTCCCACCCCCAAAGTAGTCAGAAACCTGCGCTGAAGTTTGTGCATCTTGAGTGGCCTGACTCTGCTCACTCTACCTCATGCATATTTTCTTCTCTTTTGCTACATTTTTCAGATGTGATTGATCTGTTGTGGATGCTATTAAGATTTAGAGAAAAAATGAAGAGCTCTACTTATACCCCTAAATTAAGCAAAATAAATGAGACCAATTCAACAGTGCTGAATTCCCATATCTTCTTTAGAGTTGCCACTGTGAATGAAACTTGAGATGAATGCCACCTATATACTTTATGGTATTCAGACTTAAACCTTAGAACGCATAAATGCTAATTAACAAACAGATATTAAACAATTGCATATGGACTGATTACAGGCTTTATTGTTAGTTCTCTTCAATATTGACAATACTTATGCAAATAAGCCTATGAAGTTTTAGAATTAAGAAAACGACATAACTGCTAAACTCTCCTCTTCAGACAATTTTGAATATCATGAGGACAGAAATTAGCAACACATGCCTCTCATACCTCTGTGTTCCAAGGTTCCTTCCTTGGCAGGCTATTGAGCTATAAATGAGGAGTGAATTGTGTGGGGCTGAAGGCGCTATGGCCAGAGGGCAGTACCTATACCTTACCCTTCTCAGTTGTTAAGGATTTAAAAAAAATATATTTTTATTGACAATCTTTACACACATATAGCCCATACATGTTGCACAATCAATGGCTCACAATATCACCACATAGTTGTAAAATCATTACCATGATCATTTTTAGAACATCTGCATCACTCCAGAAAAAGAAACAAAAACAAAAAACAAAAAACTCATATATCCCATATACCTTCCCCCTCCCTCTCATTGACTGTTAGTATTTCAGTCTATCCAATTCATTTTACTCCTTATCCTCCTATTATTTATTTTTTATCCATATTTTTTGCTCATCTGTTCATACCCCGGATAAAAGGAGCATCAAACAAAAGATCACACAGTCACATTGTAAAAGTTATATCATTATACAATCATCTTCAAGAATCAAGGCTACTGGAACACAGCTCTACAGTTTCAGGTACTTCCCTCCAACTACTTCCATACACCATAAACTAAAAAGGGATATCGGTATAATGCATAAGAGTAACCTCCAGAATAACCTCTCGACTCCGTTTGAAATCTCTGAGCCTCTGACTTTATTTTGTCTCATTTCTCTCTTCCCCCTTTTGGTCAAGAAGCCTTTCTCAGTCCCATGATGCCGGGTCCCGGCTCATCCTGGGAGGTCTGCCCCACATTGAGGACCTGGCTCTTTTGATAATATTCCTCATATTTTTTTTTTACGTGAAAAAAAAAAGAGGATTAAAGACAGACACTCTATTTCCTCAACTAAAACTTTTTTTTGAAAGATGGGTCTGTTAGAATAGGCTCTTAGCTCTATGATAACCATAAAGACCTCAGAATCACCCCTATCAAGTTCTTTCATAGCTTCCTTGGGAACTAATAAGTTGTTAAGGATTTTTAACGGATACAAAGGGAAGAGAGCCAAAAAATGTTGAAAAAACAATAACTAAGGATCTCTGATGTGGGTTTTCTACACCCCTATCCACTCTTCACTAAACTAAAAACACTATTTTAGTATTTTTTGCACATTTAATATCCATTTTTCCAATGGTGTAATATACAGCTAAGTAAAACAAACAAGTGATTACTACTGTAACTGCATCTGAAAATAGACCTACCAAGGGCACTCTGTCTTGGCAGCAACTCACACTTGCCTTCGGCAAAAATAGTTAATTTAGCCTAAGGAGCCATTGAGAGAAAATACATTGAGTGAAAATTGGCTGTTTACTTCTCAATAAATGTTTTGAGTGACTAATACAGCCAGAGCTGAATAGTTCCCTGAAAGAAATGGAAAGCAAAGAGCTCAAAGTCTTTGCTACAAATATCTGCTCTGGTTCTTAAGATTTTTTGACAATGTTAGAAATAATCTCACCATTAGAAATAGCTGGCCAAACCTCTCATGGGTTTTAGAGAATTTTTTTGCTTTACAACTGTACTCTGCTCATGTTGTTCATTCAAAATGTATATATCCAGCATTCAACATAGTACTTGATACTCTGTGGGTGCTCAATAAATGAGCAAAATTGTCATCTGTCATTGAGATGGATGTTGACTCTCGCTCATACTTTGATTTTTCCTTTTAAGTGCAGTCATGCTTTGCTTTTATTTTGGCTAACACCTTCGTGGTGTTAAAGAACCTGAATCTATGTAACCAGCACCTATGTAGGTAATCTTATGAAAGACTTTCTGATTTTTCTTTTCAGCTAAACAGAATTTCTCAGCAGTGAAGGAGACCGATTTTTTTTCTTAACATTTCTTATTGTAAAATATAACATATATACAAAGCAAAGAAAGAAAAAGCAATACTTTTCAAAGCACACTTCAATAAGTTTGTCATGGGCTATCATTCCACCATCTCAGATTTTTCCTTCTAGCTGCTCCAAAACACTGGTGGCTGGAAGGAATATTGATATAGTGATTCAGCAATCATACTCATTAGTTAAATCCTATTTTCTCTGTTATATCTCCTCCTTCTCCTCTAATCCCTCACCTAATCTATAGGAATCTTTAGGCAATGCCTGTTCTGACTTTTTCATGTTGAGAAGGGTTGTGGACACAAAGGTATAGGAAGATATAATCAATCAATAATCTTGGAGAGGCTGGTCCCTCTGGGTTTCAGGATTTATCTGACCTAGAAACCTTCTAGGAATTATAGATTCTAGGAAAGCAAACTTATTGCATGAAACTTTTATAAAGATTCAGTTTGACCCTAGGTGTTCTTTTCACCCCTGAATGTCATGTCCCATGTAGGGGGGTAGCTTAATGATTTCCCTTGCAGTGATGGGTTTAGAGAGAGAGAGGCCACATCTGAGCAACAAAAGAAGTTTCCTGAAGCAACTCTTAGGCCTCATTATGGGTAGGCTTCGATTTTCCCCTACAGAAATAAGGTTCATAAGGGCAAGTCTCAAAATCATGGGCTTGGCTTATTTTCTTGGGAGTCAAAATATATATACATAATTTGTCCCACCTTGGACCTTCAAGGGACTCTACTAATACTTTATGATTATCGGCCCACCATAGTCTGACCTGATTAAACTATACAGAATTACAAGGCCTTGTTTCCATTCTGGACTCTAGGAGTTTGGATTGTTTAAATGAGATATCCAGCTGGGTTGATTTAGAGTATGTATTACTGAAAATTTAGCTTCTGGACATAATAAACCTCTCTGCCTTTGGTCTTATAGTAGTTGAAGGTCTAGATCACCTACAGTATCATCTTTTACCCTGTATTCTGATTTACCTTAGACCCAGCCAGATTGGCTTCATTTTCAACTCTAATTGAGGCTGATCTCTTTTTCTGTTACTTTAACTGTTATTATATATAGCTATGTTAACCCTCAGGGCAGTAGGACTCCATTTCTGGGTCTTAGGTGTCACAGAGTTATTCAAAGTTCCAGGGAAATTACCAGCTGATACACATACAACTCAGCATCTCAGAATCTAGAAATACATTGTAACTTTAGACTCAGCATGGCTGCTATTAAGGGCTTACCATCCAGCGCCAGTTTTCTTCAGAGTATTTTCTGAAAGAGACCTTAGCATATCTGTTCTTTTGTTTCTGGCTTATTTAACACAACACATTGTCCCCAGGATTTATTCGGTTTGTTGCGTGCCTTTTAACTCATAGGATTGAACGTAGGAGAAGTCCAAAATCAAGGCATCAGCAATGCGATGATTTTTCCCAGAAGGTTGTGCATTCTGGGGCTGGCTGCTGGTAATCCTTGGGTTTATGGTGTTCTATCCTCTCTCTTCTGGATTCTGTTGACTTCCATTTTTTTTTTTTTTTTTTTTTTGAAGCTTCCTGCAACTTTGTTTTCTCAAGGCCTCCAGTAATAGGATTAAGGCCTAAGCCCATTTTGCCATCTCATTGGACCACACCTTCACTAAAAATCACATCTTCAAAGGGTCTATTTACCATGGGTCATGCCCACAGAAATGGATTAAGATTCAGAGCATATGTTTTTCTGGGGTACATAATTCAATCCTGTTAACTCCAGTTCCTCAATTTGGCTATCCTGGCATCTCCGCCAAGACTCCTCAATCTAGCATCGAAAAGGTTAGAAGCCTCTGACTAGCTCTGCCTGTACTTTAAAGGTTAAAAATGTTGAAAATAGCCATCTCTGCCAGTTTTGTGCTCATTTCCCTCATTCTCTCTTTGTAACATCTGAGTACATGTAATCAGAATCGGGAGAAAGTTTGGAGAGAACAAGCTTGCTGGGCATAAGTTATACACCCTACCTATTCATACTTATACTAAGTGTCAACAACAAGGATGGAGCTTTTCTCAGTTTTTACAGGAAAAGGCTCAAGACTTTAAGCTAAAAAAGGATTGTGTTCACAAATGTACCAGGTCCATAGTCAAGTGAACTCCATGAGGTGTCCAGAGAACAAGAGACTCTGTATCATCAGAGGAGTAGTTGGTATCATCTGAATTTCCTTGTAGCTTTTCCCCTTTATGGGTTTACTTCATGCTGAGGACAATTTCCTGACTCACCTTCATTAAAGAGAGGCCGGTGAAGTTTGGGGTTTGTCTGTCAGCTGGAAGGGCACATGGCAAAGTCTGCTAGCTTTCTCTCCCAGCTTCTTGTTTTATGAAGCTCCCCCAGGGGCATTTTCCTTTTCATCTCCATTGGTCTTTGGCTGCGTGGACTCTTGACATCCTTCCTTTTTGTAGCTGCACCACATTGCATCATATAAATGTACCACCATTCACCATTGTGCTTTTCGGTCATTGTATCCTTTGACTCCCTATTGGGCATTATGGTTAATGTCTAAAATAAACAAGCCATGTCTTACAGTATCCTTGCTTGGTTGTGCAATCAGCAGCACTCTCAATTTTAGATGATTTTCATTAGTCCATTGTAGGAGCAAGGGTTAAAACAGGACCTGCAGAATTTGTTGGGAGCAGCTGGCATCAGAGTGGTGGCAGCAGTAAACTGTGGAGATTGTTATGTAGAGCAGTTTGGGAGGAAGAGAATGTTTACCCCAAATGGTTATGTTAAGTATGAAGGAAGAGAGCACTGAAAAATAAGCACTCTGATTCCTCAGAAAATGCATGCTTGCCTTTGGTCACCCTGTAGCATATAGGCTGGATCTGATTAAGAATAAAGTTGTCTATTATCTATTATGGCTGATCTTCAGACCCCCTGATCCCATCTCTTTCTCATCATTCCTTAATATCCTTCAAGCTCCAGTCCATAGGAAGCAACAGTCCAATGTGACAAAGAATTGACAAGCACAACAACTATCAAATCAAAACGACCCCTTGTCGCAGATTAGTAGAACACCATAAGTACATGGGATCCTGAATAGGATATGAGATCTTGTTGGCCTCATCAGGATAGAGTGATGCCCTGATATATCCCAGAGTAATTTGGGCAGTGAATAAAGAAGTACTTGCAAAGACCCTTCGGGGAGTGGGGAGAAAGGAGGAAATATTCAACTTTCCCATTTGGAGAATTTCTGATATTCTCAAAAGCAGTGGGGACAACCAAATCAATAGGCTGAGCCCTCCATCTTGGGATTTGCCTCTGTGAAGCTTATGACTGCAAAGCCTACTTATAATTATGCCTAAGAGTCATCCCTGAAGAACCTCTGTTTTGCTCAAATGTGGCCTCTCTCTTTAAGCCAACTTGGCAGGTGAACTTACTGCTCTTCCCCCTATGTGAGATATGACTTCTAGGGGTGTAAATCTCCCTGGCAATGTGGGAGAGAACTGGGATTTGCCAGGACCCAGCATCATGGGATTGAGAAAACCTTGATCAAAAGAGGGAAAAGAGAAATGAGAGAAAATAAAGTTTCAGTGCCTAATAGATTTCACATAGAGTCAAGAGGTTATCTTAGAGGTTATTCTTATGCATTATATAGATATCCTTTTTTAGTTTATGGTGCATTGGAGTGGCTGGAGGGAAGTACCTAAAACTATTAAGCTGTGTTCTGGTAGCCTTGATTCTTGAAGATGATTGTATAATGATATAACTTTCACAATGTGACTGTATGATTGTGAAAACCTTGTGTCTGATGCTCCTTTTATCCAGAGTATGAACAGATGAATAAAAGAAATATGGATAAAAAATAAATAAATAATAGGGGGGATAAGGGGTCAAATAAACTGGGTTGATAGAAATACTAGTGGTCAATGAGAGGGAGGGTTAAGGGTATGACTTTCATTTTTTATTTTTATTTCTTTTTCTGGAGTGATGCAAATGTTCTAAAAATGTTCACAGTGGTGAATCACACCTATATGATAATATTGTGAGCCATTGATTGTACACCATGAATGGACTGTATGTGTGTGAAGATTTGTTAATAACAATATTAAATAAAAAGAAATCTACCCCTTGTCTTTTGTCCCTCCCTTTGATTAATTGCCCCCGGTATTGCTGTAGTACTGTAGATGTCTTTCTGTTAACCGTTTCCCATAGCATGCATTTTAAGTTCCCCCCATACCCCTCTACTATTGACTCTTTGTCTACTATTGAACCTTTTAAATAGTTCATGTGAGAACTTATTTATAATTTTAAATTTAATCAGTGGGATACATGGCACTAAACATCCCCTTTGAATCATATTCACCTTCAATATGGTAATGTTACTTATAACCCTGCTAATTAGTTACCATCACTTCTATCCATTCCCTTGCACCTAGGTTCAACCTCATTGGGTAGAGTTTCCCCCATCTCTAGCTTTTCGTACCTCTAGGGTTGCTATATTCTACAGTGTAAGCTCTGAGATTATCTTTACCTGAGTAATAATAGTGAAATCATACAATATCTGTATGATTTTGTGTCTGACTTATTTCACTCAGCATTATGTTCTCAAGGTTCATCCATGTTGTCATATGCTTCAGGACCTCATTTCATCTTAGTGCTGCATAATATTCCATTCTATGTATTTACCACATTTTGTTTATCCACTCATCTGTTGATTGCCACTTGGATCATTTCCATTTCTTGGCAATTGTGAATAGTACTACTATGAACATCAGTGTGCAAGTGTCTATTCATGTCACTGCTTTTAGCTTTTCTAGGTATATACTGAGTATCGGTATTGCTGGGTCACAGATCAACTCAATATTTAGTTTTATGAGGAATCACCAAACTGTTTTCTACAGCAGCTGCACCATTATACATTCCCACCAATAGCAAATAAGTGTTCCCATATCTCCACATCCTCTCCAATATTTGTAGTTCTCTGTTTATTTAATAGCAGCCATTCTTTTCTTTTTTTGTATTTTTGGGAATTTCAAAACCAGTAATGTTTTTATTTTTAAACAAAACAACATATAAACACAAACATTCTTACCATATGATAATTTCATTCTTGGTATATAATAAAAAACTCACAATATCATCACCATGATCATTTCTTAGAACATCTGCATCAATTCAGAAAAAGAAATAAAAAGGAAAAAACTCATACATACCATACCCCTTACCTCTCCCTCTCATTGACTGCTAATATTTCCATCTACCCAATATATTTTAACCTTTATTTCCCCTATTTTTTCTATACCCCTTACCACTCCTTTTCTCTAGCAATCTACTAAATTTATTTTAACATTTGCTCCCCCATTATTTTTAATCCATATGTTTTACTCATCTGCCCATGCCATAGATAAAAAGAGCATCAGGCAAGATTTTCACAATCACACAACTACATTGTGAAAGAATAGCCATTCTTGTAGGTATGAGGTGATATGTTGTTGTTGTCTTGATTTGCAGTTCACTTAGAGCTAATGAAAATGAGTATCTCTTCATGTGCTTTTTAGCCATATGTATTTGCTCTTCAGAAAAGTGTCCATCAATATCCTCGACCCATTTTATAGTTGAGTTGTTTGTTCTTTTGTTGTTGAGCTGTGTAATTTCTTTATGTACACAGGATATCAAGACTTTATCTGATATGTGACTTCCAAATATTTTCTCCCATTGAGTTGGCGGCCTCTTCAACTTTTTAACAAAGTCCTTTGAAGTGCAGAAACTCTTATTCTTAAGAAATTCCCATTTGTCTATTTTTTATTTCACTGCTTGTGCTTTAATTGTGAAGTTAGAGAAGCTACCTCCTCCTTCTACATCCTGAAGATGTTTCCCTCCATTTTCTTCTAGATGTTTTATGGTACTAGCTCTTACTTTAATCCATTTTGAATTAATTTCTGTATAGGGTGTAAGGTAGTGGCCTTCTTTCATTCTTTTGGTTATTGATATTCAATTGTCCTCTGCCTGGTATTGAAAAGACTATTCTGTCCAGTTCAGTGGATTTGGGAGCCTTATCACCGATCAATTGTCCAGAGCAGTGCAACAGTGGCTCAGTGGCAGAATTCTCATCTGCCATGCCGGAGACCTGGGTTTGATTCCTGGTGCCTGCCCATGCAAAAAAAAAAAAAAAAAAAAAGAAAAAAATCAATTGTCTGTAGATTTGGTAGACTATCTTGACATTCCTGATTCAATTCCCTTGGTCGATACTTCTCTCTTCTGCTTTGACCATTGCGGTTTTATAGGACTCTTTAATGTCAGGAAATGATAGTCCTCCCATTTTGCTCTCCTTTCAAAGGATATCTTTAGCTTGTGGTTTCTTTCCCTTCCAAATATACTTGATAACGAGCTTTTCCTAGTCTTTAAGGTAGGTTGTTGGGATTTTGATTGGTATTGTAATTAATCTGTAGATCAATTTGGGTAGAATAGACATGATCATTTTTTTGAACATTTGCATCACTTTTTTGGTCATTATTTGAATGAAATTTTTTTCTTAATTGTCTCCTCACATAGGTCATTGCTTCTGTACAGAAGCATCACTGATTTTAATTAAAAATTTTTTTCATCATATAGTTGTGTATTAATCACTATAATCATTTTTTTGAACATGTGCATATCTCCAACAAAAGAAATAAAGAAGAAAAAAGAAAAAACTCATATATCTCATACCCCTTAGCCTTCTCTCTCATTGACCACTAGTATTTCAATCTACTCAATTTATTTTAAGCTTTGTTCCCCCTATTATTTGTTTACTTCTTATGCATATTTTTTACTCATCTATCCATACTATAGTTAAAAGAAGCATCAGACACAAGGTTTTCACAAATCACACAGTCACATTGCAAAAGCTGCATCATTATATAATCATCTTCAAGAAACATGGCTACTGGAACCCAGCTCTACAGTTGCAGGTACTTCCCTCTAGCCACTCTAATACACCATAAACTAAAAGGGGATATCCCTATATAATGCATAAGAATAACCTCCAGGATAACCTCTTGACTGTTGGAAATTTCTCAGCCACCGACACTTTATTTTGTCTGATTTCTCTCTTTCCCCTTTTGGTCGAGAAGGTTTTCTCAATTCCTTGATGCTGAGTCCCAGCTCATCCTAGGATTTCAGTCCCACATTGCCAGGGAAGTTTACACCCCTGGGAATCATATCCCACATAAAGGTGGAGAGCAGAGCATCAGTGATTTTTGTACATTAATCTTGTATCCTGTCATTTTGCTGAATTTGTTTATTAGCTTGAGTAGGTTTGTCATAGACTTCTCAGGGATTTCTAAGTATAGGATCGTGTCATGTGGTAGTTTTACTTCTTCTTCCTTTCCAATTTGGAAGTCTTTTATTTCTTTCTCGTATCTAATTGCTCCAGTTAGGACTTGTAGTACAATGTTGAATAATACTAGTGACAGTGGGCATCTTTGTTTCATTCCTAATCTTAGAGGGAATTCTTTTAATCTCTCACTATTAAGGATTATGCTTGCTATGGGTTTTTCCTGTATGCCCCTTATGATATTGATGAAGTTTTCTTTGATTTCTACCTTTTGAAGTGTTTCTGTCAGGAAAGGATGCTGAATTTTGCTTTATGCTTTTTTTGGAATCATATGATTTTTCCCTTCTGATTTGTTAATGTGCTTCCTTATATTGATCAATTTTCTTGTGTTGAATCATCCTTGCATTCTTGGCATAAACCCCACTTGGTCATGATGTAAAATTCTTTAAATGTGTTGTCGGATTCGATATGCTAGTATTTTGTTGAGTTTTTGCATCTATATTCATTATGGAGATTGATCTGCAGTTTTCCTTTTTTGTAGCATCTTTTTTCAGTTTTGATATTAGAGTGATGTTAGCTTCATAAAATGCGTTATGTAGCATTTCTTTTTCCTCAATTTTTGGAAGAGTTTGAGCAGGATTGGTTTGAGTTCCTCTTAGAATGTTTGATAAAATTCACTTGTGATGCTGTCTGGTCCTGGGCTTTTCTTTGTGGGCAGATTTTTGATGACTGGTTGAGTCTCTTGTATTTGGTTTGTTGAGATCGTGTGTTTCTTCTCAAGTCAGTAAAGGTAGTTCATTTGTTTCTAGGAATTTGTCCATTTCATCTAAGTTGTCTGGTTTGATGGCATATAGTTGTTCATAATACTCTTTTATCATTTAAAAAATTCCTCCAGGATCCATGATAACAATCCCCTTCTCATTTCTGATTTTGTTCATTTGCATCCTTTCTCTTTTTACCATTGATAGTCTAGCTATGGGTCCACCAATTTTATTGATTTTCTTAAGACCAACTTTTGGTTTTGTTGATTCTTTCTATTGTTTTTTTTTTCGTTTGTTTATTTCTACTTTAGCCTTTATTTCTTTTCTTTTATTTGCTTTGGTGTTCATTTGCTTTTCTTTCTCTAAATTCAGCAGGTGAGCAGTTAAGTCCTTGATTTTTGCTTGTTCTTTTTTTTTAATACAGGCATTTAGGACAATAAGTTTCTCTCTTAGCATTGCCTTTGCTGCATCCCATAACTTCTGATATGTTGCATTCTCATAATCATTTGTATCCAGATACTTACTGATTTCTGTAGCAATTTCTTCTTTGAGCCACTGATCATTTAAGACTGTGTTGTTTAATCTCCACATATTTGTGAAAGTTCTGGTTCTTTGGTAATTATTCATTTCCAGCTTTATTCTGTTGTGTTCAGAGAAAGTGCTTTGAATAATTTCAGTCTTTTAAAACTTGTTATGATCTTTTTGTGCCACAGCATATAATCTATCCTGGAGAACATTCCATGTGCATTGGAGAAGAATGCATATCCTGGTGTTTTGAGGTGTAATGATCTATATATGTCTATTAGGTCTATTCATTTATCACATAGTTAATGGTCTCTGTTTGCTTGTTGATCGTCTGTCTGGTAGCTCTATCTATAGTGGAGACTGGTGTATAAAGTCTCCCATTATTATTGCTGAGGTATCTATAGCAGCCTTCAGTTTTGCCAATGTTTGCCTCATGTACTTTGGAGCTCCTTTATTGGGAGCATAAAAATTTATTATTGTTATTTTCTCTTGGTGAATTGTTCCTTTTCTGAACATGTAGTGCCCTTTTTTGTCTCTTATGATGTCTTTATATTTAAAGTCTATTTTGTCTGATAGTATACAGAAGGATTATATTTCTTAATCCATTCTGCCAATCTGTATCTTAATTGGTGAGTTTTGACCATTGACATTCAAAGTTATTACTGTAAAAGTAGTTCTTGAATCTACCATCTTATCCTTTAGTTTTTATTTGTCAGATCTATATATCATTTTCTCTCTCTCTCTTTTTATCCTTTAAATTACCATTACTGGTTGTCATGGTCAGGGACATGTGTCAACTTGGCCAAGTTCTGGTATCTGTTTATCTGGTTGGGCAAATGTTGGCCTGTCTGTTGCAATGAGGACATTTCATAGAATTAGATCATGATCACGTCAGCTGCATCCACAGCTGATTCCATTTGTATTCAGCCAAAGGGGAGTGTCTTCTACAATAAGTGATGCTTAATCTAATCATGGGAAGCCTTTTAAGGAGGACTCAGAGGAGACAGGACCCATTCCTGCTTTGCCTGGTGAGCCTCTCCTGTGGAGTTCATCCAGGCCATCCATTGGAGTCATCGGCTTCGCAGCCTGCCCTGTGGATTTTGGACTCTGCATTCCTACTGTCACGTGAGACACTTTTATAAATAGTATATTTGCGAGTGTTCCCTGTTGATTCTGTTTCTCTAGAGAACCCTACACTGGTACTCCTCAATTCTGTGCCCTTTTCCAGACCTAGTTGTCCTATTTTTTTTTTCAGCGGATAGGATTCCTTTTAGTATTTCTTGTAGGACAGGCCTCTTGTTGACTCATTCTCTTGGTTTTTGAAGATTTTTAATCTCTCCCTCAATACTGAAGGACAACTTGGCTGGATAAAGAACTTTTGGTTGGAAGACTTTCTCATTCAGCATCTTAGATTGCCTTCTTGCTTCAATGGTGCCTGTTGAGTAGTTCAAACTCAGTCTTGTGTGTTTTCCTTTTTATATAGTAGATTGCTTTCTTCGTGCTGCTTTCAGGACTTTCTGTTGCTCTTCAACATTTCACAGTTTGATTACTGTATTTTCTAGAGTTGGCCTATTCGTATTTATCCTATTTGGAGTTCATTGGGCCTCCTTGATTTGCATATTTAGATCTTTTGTGTTGGGAAGTTCTCTTCAATTATATCTTCAACTAACTTTCCCAGCTCTTTACTCTTCTTTTCCTTCTGGGACATCAATGATTCTTATATTTGTGTGCCTCTTGTTGTCCATCTTTTCCCTAAGATCCAGTTCCATTTTTTTCCATCTTTTTTGCCTTTTGTTGTTTTTTGTGCTCTGGTTCAGTTGTTCTGTCTTTTAGTTCACTAATTTTTCCTAATCTCTGTGAGAGCTGCTATTTTTCTATTTAATTTTTTGAGTTCTTCTTTATGCTCTTCTGTTTTCCTGATGTCCTTTATTTCTTTATAAATATTCTTTAGTAGTAATTCCATATTCCATGTCCCCTTTGGAGTTTTTATTTGGTTATTTAGCTGGGCCACTTCCGTTTGGATCTTCACATGCTTTGGGATTTTTTGTTGTGTTGGAGCATTTGATTATGTTAGTAAAATTATTTTGCAAGTTGGTTTCCTTCACTCATCTAAAGTTTTGTATTTACTTGGTTTTGCTTTGAAGGTTCCCTTTTGCACTTTGTTTGTCAGAAATTTCCTACCAAACCAAGGCTTGGATCTCATGTAGGGAGTACAGTTCTACTGAGGGTCTATTTCAGGCTAGGCAGGTATGAATGGGTATTTCAGTGGCAGAATGCCTGCCTGCCATATGGAAGACCTGGGTTTGATTCCTGACCCATGCACCCAAAAATAAATAAATAAAATAAAATGAAGTTATAATAACAATTTGAAAGAAAAAAAACACACCTCCTTAGTAGTAGGCCCCATAGTCTGAAAGAGACACCCCAAGATATGTTGGAAATAAACTCAGAATAGTTCCCAAAGAAAGAAGAGAAAATAATTTAAATAAATAAATAAACAAAAATAAGAAATAAAAAATAATAAATACAATATAAAATACATATAAATAAATAAAAATAAAATAATAAATAAAAATAATCTGCTAATAAAATGCATGTAGAAAAATATTTTAAAAAGCAGAAAAAAGATAGAAGAAAGGAAAAAGGAAAACTATGGCAGATAGGGAGTTTGCCAGCCTGCGCTTACCACTTACCACTTCTCACCAGGTGGTGGGTGGTGCTCCTGTGGCACTTCCTTCCCTCGGGCCCACCCCTCTCTGACTGCAATAACTTGGAAGCTGGTGTGCATGGCCAAAGGGTGCAGTCCCCAGCTCACAGCACGGGACGGTGGGTCCTGGTGTGGGGCAGGGATGCGTTCAGCAGTGCCCTGGTGGAGTAGCCAACCTGCACTGCCTCATGCCCAGTGACTCCACCACACACTGTGACCAACAAGCGAGCCACCCACTTCGCCTGGCTGGGCAACCACCCCAGCACTTGGAGGCTCGGCTGTTCATGGCAGACCGCAGGGTCCACCTTGGGGCTCTTCACTGGTGCTGCCAGTTGCGGAGCTGCCGGAGGAGGTTTCCCCAGCCAGCACTGGGGCAGGCTGGAGCACAGGGAAGTCGGTTTCCTCCGATCCACACCTCCTTGCTTGCCACTGTCTGCCCCCGGCAGGGATCACTGGCGATCCAACCCACTCTGCCTTCTCCGTCGAGATCGCGCTTCCCAACAATCACTGGAAACCCCTCATGGTCACTGAACCCCCTCCGGGACCACAGTCCTGGTTGTTCTCTCCCCATCCCCTATTTTGTCCTACAGAGGAGGGGTAAACTCTGCCGTCTTCCTTGAAGTCCTCTTCTTATTTATTTCTTAATGGCTTTCTTGAGATATAATTGATATACAGTAATCGGTACGTGTTTAAGGTGTACAGTTTGATAAGTTTTGACAAATGTATATACACCTGTGACACTATGGCCACAATCAAGGTGATGATTCGTCCTGAAAGTAGTCTCTCTCTGTCCTTCCTCTCTACCCGTCCCCAGCAACTGCTGAATTGCTTTCTGTCACTTAGATTATTTTGTATTTGCTAGAAATGGTGTCATTATAGTATATTCTCGATTTTGTCTTTGGAGATACTTCCATATTTTTTGTGTGTATTAACAATGGGTCAATCTATTTGTTGCTGAACCGTATTCCATTGTATGGCTATAACACAGGTCATTTATCCATTCAACTGTTGATCATTTGTGTTGTTTCCAGTTTTTAGTGATTTCAAATAGAGCTGCTATGAACTTTTGTGTATGTGACTTTTTATGGACAGACGGTTTCATTTCTTTTGGGCAAAAAACTAGGTGTGGAATGGCTGAATCATATGGTAACTTTGTCTTTTACTTTTGAGAACTAGTCGTACCATTTTTCATTCCTTCCAGCAGTGTATGAAATTCCCAGTTGTTCCATGTAACAATACTTAATGTAGCCAGACCTTAAAAATTTTAGCCATCGTAAAGAGTAGTGTATGTAGTGGTTTTAACTTGTGTGCTTTTAACAAGTAATGATGTTGAACAACTTTTCATATACTTAATTTTATTGCTATATCATCTTTGGTGAAAATGTTCAATTTTTTGTCCATTTTTTATTGGATTGTTTGTTTTTTTACTATTGAGTTTTCAGGGTTTGTAAAATGTATATTTTTAATATAATTCTTTAATCAGATATGTGATTTGACAATATTTTCTTCCAGTCTGTGGCTTGTTTTGCTGTTCTCTTAAACCGTGACTTTTTAAATAATTTTTAAAAAAATTATTGAAATTGTAGGAAAAATCATGGAGAAAATGCAGAGTTCCCATATAACCCTGCCCCATTATTAACATTTTGCATTAGTGTGTTGCCTTTGTTACAATTGATGAAAGAATATTATTTATAATTGAACTATTAACTGCAGCTTATAGTTTACGTTAGGGTTCACTGTGTTGTACAGTACTACTTTCTTTGGAATTCTAGTAACATATATATAACCTAAAATATTCCCTTTAACCATATTCAAATATATATTTCAGTAATTTGGCATCAATTGAACTTTTGGGCTAGCTCAGAAGTTAACAATGCAGTGATTTCTATTTTCAATATGTATCATGATTGATTATCAATTTTTAAAAACAGAACCTAGATGAAAGCTCCTTAATTAAAGGTGATCACGAATGATATGCCAGATTTTGTACACAAAACAAGTTGAAAGTGCCTGAACGATAGAACTCCCCTTCCCAGCCCAATCACCAGTTTCTACAGTTCCCAGGTAGATTTCAACTCAACTTCTGTGACTCCCTTGAATTCATCTACTACTCACCATCCCTTTAGCTACTTCCCTTGTTATATAACTATCATCTTTTCCTAAACTACTAGAAGAGTTTCCAACTGTTTCCTCTTCTTTCAGTATAGCACTTCCAATCTATTCTCTACTCAGATGCCAAAATTATTTTTCTAAAATACAAATGTGATCATGCCATGCCCTTGTTTAAAATCCTCCCATGGATTCCTTTTATCTTCAAAATAAAGTCCAAACTTCTTAATGTGGACCATAATTAGAGTAGCCATGCATTGCAGTTTAAGCCTGTTTTTGACCCAGTGTGTTTATTAATAGCAACTCTATTCCATTTCCAGTGTTCTGCTTCTGTTGAGAAATTATAATTGCCTTATTTAAAAGGCCCTACAAAATCTGATCTGGGCTTATCTTTCCAGCCTCATTCTTTTGCACTCCAGCTATACTGAATTGCTTTCAGTTCCCTTTATTCATTGCTGTATTATTAACTGCTGGAGTAACAAATGCTTTTGGGCATTTTGTTCTTCCTGTCTGCAACACTTTGCCTTTTGGACATGCTTCAGATGTCAGCCTGCATTGAACTTATTCTATAAAGCCTTACTTGATATTCCATGTGTGTTTTTTAGTGCCACCCTGGCTCCACATATTAATTTCCTTATCGTAGTGTTTAATAGACCACTTTAACTACTTGTTCACTTGTCTATGCATCCTACTAAAATGTAAACTCTTTGAGGACAGGAGACTTAATTATATGCCCCCTTTTGTAATATGGCCAGCACTTAGAACAAGTAACTGTCAAACAAATATTTACTGACCACAGACTCTGCATAATAAGTCTTTGAGGCAATGAAATGCATCCTTCCCTACTGGAAGAATCTGGGGAACTCGATCTGGAATAAGTAAACCCAGAGTATCCATGATGGCCTAAATGAAGGGATTTCTTATTTAAAAACACAAAACTCTCCAAGGATTGAGAAAAATATTTCCTCTAATGGGAAATGCCCATGTCTGAACTTTAAGCATTCTATTATATTCTCTCTGAGTTCTGGCTTCTGCTTGTAGCCTCTATCACTTTGATTCCACATCCTGACCCTCAGGGGTTCAGTTTTTCTCTCTTTTTGGCTTAAGTATGAAAAAGATTCTTTGCTTCTATTATACTCAGCTGAAGAAGATTAGATTAATTTTCTCACATATAATTCAAAGCAACAAGAACCCCAAAAGAGAAAAATAAAAAAACTGGGAGAGATTAACACTAACCACAAAAATTACAAAAATCATTAAATAAGCTAGTTCTCAAAATACAGTTTTAATCTTAAGTGTCCCAGCCAGTAAAGGCAGCAATAAGTAGACTGAACTTCACATTTCTGTATACCCTTATTCTAAGATAATGATTATATTCTAGCCTCATATAGGCTGCCGTACATTTACTTATGCTTGATTTTCTTTCTTTCAAGTTCCTTGTCTGTTTATGAATGTGGCTCCTGGGTTTTATCTTTTTCCTTGGCTTCTGGAAGCTATTCCCAGTTTTGATATCTTACCCCATTTAAGAATAAACACCAATATCCTTAAGCTAAGTCTTTTCCTTGATCAAATTTCATTGCTGAGGATATTCCTCCCGGACTTGGTTTCTGGTATGATGTGAAATCTACAATCAAGTTTCAGATGCCTGCAAAGGACACCTGGAAGTCCTGTTGGATGATCCCTACATTCCTAGTTTAAGATTTTCGTTCTGAATGCCTCTGAAACCTGGCGTTCCAATTAGTCATGTATGTAAGTATGTATGTAGCATACATACATAAATATATATAATATATAGGAGAGAAACCCTGCCAGAGTTTGCCCATTGCTTTGAAAAAATATTGGAGTAACATATATACAGCCCCAAATTTCCAATTTTAACCACTTCCATGTAATTCAATGATGTAAATTACATGTACAGTATTGTGCTTCCAACACCACTATGAGTTTTCAAAACTTTTTCATCACCCCAAGCAGAAATTCTACCCTTTGAGAAATAACTGCTTTAACTCTCCATTCCTAGCCAGACAGCCTGTAATCTACTTTCTGTTTCTATGTTTTGCTTATTATATGTGTTTCATATAAGTGAAATAATACAATATTCATTCTTTTATGTCAGGGTTATTTCACTCAACATGATGTAATGATGTCTTCAAAGTTCATTAATGTTGTAACATGTATCAGAACTTCATTCCCTTTTTGATTGAATAATATTCCATTGTATGTAAATATCATATGTTATCTATTCATCTGTTGATAGACACTTGGGTTGCTTCCACCTTTTGGCTAGTTTGAATAATGCTGCTAGGAACATTGGTGAACAAATACCTGTTCTAGCCCCTGTTTTCAATTCCTTGAGAGTTGAGAATTCTTATATATATATATATATATATATATATATATATATATATATATGGAATTACAAGAGCATATGGTAATTCTATGTTTAACTTTCTGAGAGACTGCTAAACTGTTTTCCAAACTGTCGAGCAATGCACATTCCTATTTTACATACTCATCAGCAGTGTAGGAGGATGCCTGTTTCTCCATATACTACTTTCTTATTATTTTTTTGTTACTGATAACCACCCTAGTGGGTGTGAAGTCGTATTTTATTGTTTTTATTTGTGTTTCTCTAATTACTAATGATATTGAATACCTTTTCACGAGCTTACTGGCCATTTGTATATAATTTTTGGAGAAATGTCTCTCAACCCCTTTGCCCATTTTAAAAATTAGTTTGTTTTGTTTTGTTGTTGAGTTTTAGAAGTTCTCTTTATTTTCTGGATATTAAAATCTTATCATATATATGATTTCCAAATATTTTCTCCTATTTTGTAGGTTTTATTTGTACTTTCTTGATAATGTCCTTTGATACACAAAGGTTTTAAATTTTGATGAAGTGCAATTTACCTATTTTTTCTTCTGTTGTTCATACTTTCAGTTTAATATCTAAGAATATATTGTCTAATACAAAGTCCTGAAGATTTGTCCTTATATGTTCTTCTAAAAGTTTTATGGTTTTGGCTCTTATTTAGGTCATTGATCCATTTTGAGTTAATTTTTACATATGATGTTAGGTAGGGGTCCACTTTCAGTTTTTTGGATGTGGATATCCAATTTTCCTGGTATCATTTGTAGAAGAGAGTATACTTTCTTTATTGAGTGGACTTTGTACCCTTGTCAAAGTTAATTAGTCACAAATATGTGGGTTTATTTTTGAGTTCGCTGTTTTATTCCATTGAGTGTCTGTTCTTATGCCAGTACCACATTGCTTTGATTATGATAGCTTTGAAATAAGTTTTGAAGTCAGGGAGTGTGAGTCACCAACTTTGTTCTTTTTTTCAAGATGTTTTCGGCTATTCAAGGTCCCTTGCCATTCCATATGAGTTTGGAATTGAATTTTCCATTTATGCAAAAAATGCTGTTGGAATTTTTATTGGAAGTGCATCAAATTGGTGGATCACTTTTGGTAGTATTGACATCTGTTTCTGTTTTCTAAAGTTGATGAAATGCAATATACCAGGAATGGGTTGACTTTTACAATAGGGATATTAAGTTACAAGTCTACAGTTCTGAGGTCATGAAAATGTCCAATCTAGCCATGAGCAGGTGATGTTTTTTCCCTGAAGACCAACCACTGTAGATCCTTAAGGCAAATTATTGTATCTGCTGGTCTCTCCCTTCTCTCCTGGGTTTTGTTGTTTCCAGCTTTTGGTTTCAGTGGCATCCTCTCTGTCTCTGCAGTTTCTGTTTTCTTGAGTCCTTTTCTCTCAGCTTCTCTGGCTTTTGTCTCTGAGCATCTCTGAATTTATCTTATAAAGGACTCGAGTAAGAAGATGAAGACCTACCTGGGGCATGCCTCAACTTAACCGAATCAAAAGGTCCTACCCATAATAGGTTGACACCCATAGGAATGGATTAGCTTAAGAAGATGATCTTTTCTGGGGTACATACTACTTCAAACTATCACAACATCTTAACAATATTTAGTATTACAGACTGTGAACATGAAATGTCTTTCCATTTATTTAGGTCTTCTTTAATCTTTTAGCAATGTTTTGTAGTTTTCAGTGTATAAGACTTTCACAAGCTTGTTAAATTTATTCCTGGATATTTCATTCCTTTAAGTGTTACTGTAAATAGAATTATTTTCTTGATTTCCTTTTTGGATTGTTCATCTGATATGTAGAAGCACAACTGATTTTTGTATGTTGAACTTGTACCCCATGATTTTGCTCAAATCATTTATAATAGCTCCAGCAGCTTTCTTTTTGTGAATTCTTTGGGATTTTAAATATATCGGATCATATAATCTGTGAACAGAGATAATTTTACTTATTTCTTTCCAATTTGGATGTCTTTTATTTCTTTTGCTTGCTTAATTGCTCTGGCGAGAACTTCTAGTACAATGTTGAATAGCAGTGGTGAAAGTGGGCATCATAAAGTCTTATAGTTGCTTTTAAGAGGAAAGCTTTCAGTCTTTCACCATTGAGTATGATGTGAGCTGTAGGTTTCTCATATATGCCCTTAATCATGTAAAGAAATTCCATTTTATTCCTAATTTTCTGAGTGCTTTTATCAAGAAAGGGTGTTACATCATGTCAAATGCCCTTACTGCATCAATTGAGATGATCGTATATATTTTTCCCCTTTGTTCTATTAATGTGGTTTATTGCATTGACAGATTTCTCATGTTGAACCATCCTTGAATTCTGGGGATAAATTCTGCTTGGTCATGATGTGTAATTCTTTTAATGTGCTGTTGGATTCAGCTTGCTAGTATTTTGTTGAGATTTTTGCTTACATATTCATAAGAGATATTCATCTTTAATTTTATTTCTTGTGATATCTTTACATGGCTTTGGTATTAGGGTAGTGCTGGCCTCACAAAATGAGTTATAAAGTATTCCCTCTTTTTTTTTTTTTTTGGAGAGTTTGAGAAGTCTTAGTGCTAACCATTGATTTTTTTGTATACTGTATGGCGGGGTCACATTTCATTATTTTTCCATTTGAGTATCCTGTTATTACAGCACCATTTGTTGAATTTTTTGCTTTGTTTTGTTTGTTTGTTTGTTTTTTGGGAAGTGCATGGACTGGGAATTGAACTGGGTCTCCATGGCAGGCAAGAATTCTACCACTGAACTACACTTGCACCCCCCCATCACTGAATTTTAAAAATATAATAGTCCTCAACTATTCAATAGTCATGACTCTCATAATACAAGATTGAAGCTAATCATCACACCTGATCCAATATCTCTACTTAAACTCCTTGGCGTTTATTTGTGTGTCCTGGGTTGAGCCTATAGGACATGCTAGGACAATAGATTTCAAAGTGTGATCCTCAGACAGCAGCAACAATATCACCTGGGGACTCGTTAGAATTCTCACGCTCCACCCCAGATCTGCATCAGAATTTCTGGAGGTGGGACTCAGAAAATCCATGCTTAAACAAGCTCTTCAAGTAAGTCTGAAACACTAAAAGTTTGAGACCCACTGTTGTAGGATAATCACCTCTATTCCGGAAATATATCTCCAAGAAGCAGTGGGGGGGGGGGTGATCATATTCCATTATCAAAGATTTGATAATAGGAAGAACATTAAAGACCAGCTAGGGAAGCTTTAGCTCTTGCAACATGTTCTTGTGTACCTGTTACTCATTTTCCATTGCCAGTAGAAGGAAAGGAATGAAGTTTAAGTGATATTACAATCTCTGACTAATGAATAAATTAAAGTTACCTCTCTTTGTTATAATTGCACCCAGGACAAATGAAAAAAAGAAAGAAAGAAAAAACTCCCCCAAAACATAACCAAAAATGTAAGTGGGAAAGTGCTGAGTGCTCCTTAGAATAGGTCCTAACTAAAGGGCTGGGGTTAGCCATTACTCAATAGGTGTTGCAAGCTGTGAGTACTAATTCTATCTGTATTTGTCTTTCTTTTGTGCCTGGTCTGTCTTACAGTTGTCGTGTGTACCAGAGAGCAGAGATCAAGAGCAATCATAGTCTGTGATTATACTTTAAGCCATTGATTTTACTCTTTGGATGAATTGTATGTTGTATGAAAACTGTTTTAAAAAATAAGCAAACAAAAAAAGTATTCATAGTAAGCCACTTCTCAAGATTTCCAAAATATACTGCCAAGGTAGAAAATGCCCCTTTGGTATTGCTTATTTTTTTAAACACAGATGAGACATCTAGATTTCTCAGGAGAAGAGATTCCCTTAAAAAAGCAAAACCAAAAATAAATTTGTTTGTAAGGATTTCAACTTAACATTTACCTTCAAACTGTCAATGTTCCTAACATGATTTTTTTTTCATAATTATTGCAGAGCACATGGGTTTTAATAAATCCAGGGGACAGATTCAGTTCTTTTTTTTTTTTTGCACTGGGAATCGAACCCGGGTCTCCAACATGGTAGGTGAGAACTCTGCCTGCTGTGCCACCTGGCCCACCCAGGACAGATTCAGTTTTGCTTCACTTTTCCAAAAATTGGTGATGGGTGATATTTCCCATAGCAACTAGCTTAAATATCGCTCTAGCCAAACACTTGCTGCATGACAGAAGTTCCTCAGAGGCAGTAAGATACTACTGGGAATGTGAAGTGGGTGTCCTGACACGGCCAGTGCAGGGGAAGGGAAAATGAGACGTATTTTCCACCCTCTGCCTATAGTGTCCCACCATATAAGATGGAGAGTCATTTTATCTTCCAAAACTGATGTTTCATCTGGAAACCAAGTTTGCCTTCATCTGACCACTTATGGCAGGATTTGTGTGAGGTGTCATCTGGGATTCTACTTTGTTGACCTGAATATACTAGGTCTATTCCAACATATGTCGCTGTCATCTATTTTTTTCCTCCTGAAATCTTGGCATTACATTTAGGAGTTAGAAAGATGTTCACTTGTTCTAGAAAAAAAGTTGTATGACTATTTTATATGAAAAATACATCTGGCTCATAATTTTTCAAGTGATAATTTTTCAAATGACATCCTTCAAGCTCTAGACATGCTCTAAGCGTGTCGCAGGCAACATGTCATCTCTGCCACGTAAGTCTGAGCTTCCTGGGACTTCTTAGCCTTACTGTATGCATTTCATTCTAGGATTCTGTCATTTTCCTCAAGGACATTCTATAGGCATCAGATCCAAAGATATCTGCTATTTTTTTTATTTCCAGATTTCACTAGTGCAGTGGAAATACAGTACTAAGACCTGATATACTTTAAAAAGCCATACATTTATTCAGGCAGATAAGTAATTAGAAAAGAATATAGTGAACTCCAAATAAATTAGTCATCAAGTAAGACAAATGAATCTCTGAGATATTGACCATTCCCAGAATTTCATTTTAGGGCCATCAGCTTTTTGCATTGTGATGTGTAAAGGATTAAGAGCAGGAGATTGTTTATCGTCCTGGTTCTGTGATCAACAGGCTGGATGAACTTGACTGAGGTAGTTTCCTGTCTGTACCTCACTTTCAAAACTAATAATCTTAAAAAAGCAACAAAAACTTTAAGCTTAAATAGTCTAGAAACCCTACTAGTGTTGTTCAATGGTGGTTAATAACGAGTTCCATCTCTATTTTACTTTGACCTTCTCCATTTAAACTTCTTTTCCTACCTCCATCCATTAGAGGTGCATGACAGAAGAAAAAGGCAGATTGTAGGTTATAGAGAAAAGAGGAAAATATTAATGGATTATTCACAAACGGTATCAGTTCCTGTCCACCCCAGAAAATCTTGAGGCTTATTGAAAAGAGGTTTGCCTTCTAGCATCAACTCTATGGAGTTCCTGAGCCAGTGGGAGCCAAGCCACATAGCAATCAAGGGCCCTTTTGCCACCATCCCTGAGGGCTGGGGAAGGTATCTGAATTATTCTGCTGTAATGCCAGAATGTCCTGGTTTTGGGGAAGGCCCTAGGTTTACTGAGCCACAGCTTTCAATTCCTAGTTTTTTTTTTCTGTTTCTTGAATTACCCCAGTTCTGTACTCCAGAACTAGAAGGCTTGGACTTTCTATCTAGCTATTACACATTACCTTCTCCTCTTTAGTACAATAAATACTGGATTCTGGTCTCCATACTCCTAGACTCTGTCTAATTTTCAGCCTTACGGGGATTGAATTTCCATGGACCCAAGATTCTTCCATCTATCAGGCTGAAGGTATGGATGTCCTCTGCAGACTTCTGCTGTTGGCTTTTCTCTAACATATTTATTCTTTAGGGTTTGAATGTCAGTCATCTTTGCGTACAAGCTTTCTCTGTCCTCTTGCAATTTGGATACCAGATTTGCCCTTTATACTGAACTCAATTAGATTTCTAGTCTCACCCTTCATTTTAGTCTTTCTGATGGACTACAATTGAAATCTTAGAATTTCTGCCAGGTGAAACACATGGAGTTTGACAAATAGGAAAATGAGCGCCCATGTTACTGACATTTTAAGGTTATACAGTAGAGTCACAAAAGTGTTTTAACTGTTTGGCACGTATTTCCCCTGGAAATCTGAGAATATAAGCATTCTAGAAGCAAAACATTCTGTGAGGTTGACCACATCAACAGAAATGCTTACAAATTATTCTTGTCTTTAATAGGTAATAACTGCATTGCAATTGCCCTGCTGGAGCAAGTGGGGATTAACTAATTGTCTGCTTATAACACATGGAATCATTCCTGAGTTTTCATTTGTACAAAAATAAGTCCAAACATGAATTGTACTTTAGACTTACGGTCTACAGTTTTGTAGCTGGGAGATAGATGTTATGGTAGATGGAACTCACAAATTTAATGATTCAGAAACAATTTGGAAATAGTTGGGTGCAGATAAAGGTATCTCATTCTGCTGTATGAATTCAAATTTGGGGGGAAATTGTTTATGAGTTTGACTAGAAGGAGCTCTTGATTCCCCCTAATGATCACATCTGTTTCCTGTGAATGTGAATGTTTCCTGCATTGAAATGTTGCTGCCTAACAGCTTATTTGTCAGGTCAAAAGGTGTGGTATAAGACCACAAGATGTTTTTGAATGTTTAAAAATTCCTGGGGAATTTAATCTTATTCAAACTGGGTATACATTTTTAAAAAGAAATAAATATTTTTCATGTGTGAAAGAATTACTTGGGCAACATTTTTGATTGCTCTAGTTCTTTGGCCTATTGCCATGGCAATTCCATTATAATATAAGCCCTGATATGTTATATGAGTAGGAATGTTTTAGACCATAAAGGTTTGCTAGAACTTTGATTTTAGAGAATTATAGAGGGTTAATGCTGCAAGATTCCTTTGAGATAATTTAAACAAGCCTTCTCATTTTAAAGTAAATAAATTGAGACCCAGGGAGGTTGAAGATCTTGATCAAGGTCCCATCTTTTTAGCAGTGAAAGTGGTTGTAGAATGCATGACCCCTGATTCCTAGTTTAATTCTCCTTCTACCATGAGCTGGAAAGGTTTGGAACTAAAAGAAAATACAAGAGTGAAAACTTGCTCCCTTAGGTGCCTTTATATGGATTTCTGGATGTGAAGTTTGAGAAGCATAACATTTAAAGTGATTTTACTCAACTGCTTTTTAGTTTATTACCCTTCTCTGAGATGGGTTTATAGCAAACTGTTCTTTGTGTACCCAAGTTTACTTTGACTGCCTTTTAATTTTATGAATAATGAAAACAGGGTTTTCCTTTGGAGTTAGGGGTTGGTTTTTGTTTTTGATAGTTTATAGAATGGAGGCAGGAGTTCAAATTAATTATGCCAAGTTTCTGCAAAGGGAGGGCTAACTATGCACATGCTGAGAAAATGTGCCCTTGCCTTTTTGTTTGGTAACTGTGTGTATTTAATTATGCACAGAACGTGCTGCTGAGAGAACCCTGACTGGATATATTCCATTTAGTTAAGGCATACTAGTAATAATCATACTCTGAGTAGGGGGTACACTGAGGGGCCTAGTGATAGCTGAGAGATAAGACAAATGAAACAGGCAGAGGGTCTCTAGGAGGTCATTCTAACTTGCATGTCAGCCACCAAAAGGGGTGTTTAACACTGAGTAGAAAGGGCAATACTTGAATGTCTCACGCATGCACTTTCTTGGCATTCTGGACACGCAAAGATAAGGCATTACATATATTTGCCTTATAGATAAAAAATATACATTTATTTTTTAGCCATTGTGTTTTGCGCTGGTGCTTTCTTTGAGCCTGAATTCCCTGGATTTATTTCAGAGTTCTAATCTTTGTGGTGTAGAGAAATGGATGTTGGGCACAATATCAGCATATCTGGGGTCTAGTCGTAATTTTACCACTAATTTATTGTGTATCCTTAGGCCTCTGGCTTCAGGTTCCTTATCTCAAAAATTAAGTGGTTCTAAGATTTCTGTTCTAACATACATGAATCAGCTGGTTCTTCTTTTCTGCTCCCTTTCCCTAGGACTTACTCAAGCCCCAGTTTTGCTCCAAGGAATAATCATAGCTTTTGTTACCTCTGACTTTTTATTTATTTATTTATTTATTTAGTTTTTAAAAAAAACTTCTTAAAAATTGTATAATATAACATATATTCAAAGCAAAGAAAGAAAAGACAACAGTTTTCAAATCACTCTTCAACAGGTAGTTATAGGACAGATCCTAGAGTTTGTCATAAGCTTCCATACCATCATCTCAGATTTTACCTTGTAGCTGCTCCAAAACATTGGAGGCTAGAAGCAATACTTTTTTTCTCATCACAATTGACTTTTCTTTTTTTTTTTTTTGAAAAATGACATATATACAAGCAAGGAATAAATTTCAAAGAATGGCACCACAGTTAGTTGTAGAATAGATTTCAGAGTTTGGCATGGGTGACAATTCTACCATTTTAGGTTTTTACTTCCAGCTGCTCTAAAAGCAGCTAGAGACAAAAAGATATATCAATTTGATGATTCAGCAAACATATTCATTTGTTAAATGCTATCCTCTTTATATAACTCCACCATCACCTTTGATCTTTCTGTCCCTCCCTTTAGGGGTATTAGGGGTATCTGACTTTTTCATGTTGGAAGGGGCTGTCAGCAATATGGAGTAGGGAGATGGAACTAGCTGATGTTCTAGAGGGGCTGGGCCCTCTAGGTTTCAGGACTTATCTGGACCAGGGACCCATCTGGAGGTTGTAGGTTTCTGGAAAGTTACCCTAGTGCATGGAACCCTTGTGGAATCTCATATATTGCCCTAGGTGTTCTTTAGGATTGGCTGGAATAGTTTTGGTTGGGGTTTAGCAAGTTATGATAGGTAGCAATGTCTAACTAAAGTTTGTGTAAGAGTGACCTCCATAGCAGCCTCTTGACTCTATTTGAACTCTCTTTGCCACTCATACTTTATTAGTTATACTTCTTTTCCCCCTTTTGGTCAGGATGGAATTGTTGATCCCATAGTGCCAGGGCCAGACTCATCCCTGGGAGTTATTTCCCACAGTGCCAGGGAGACTTTCACCCATGAATGTCATATCCCATGCAGAGGGGAGGGCAATAATTTCACTTGCAGAGTTGGGCTTAGAGAGAGTGAGGCCATATTTGAGCAACAGAAGAGGTCCTTCAGAAGTAACTCTTAGGCATGCCTATAGGTAGGCTAAGCTTCTTTGCTACCTACATAAGCTTCACAAGACTAAGCGTCACAAGATCAAGGTCTTGGCCTTTTGATTTGGATGTCCCTAAAGTCTGACACAGTATCAAGGGATTCCATGTTGGTAAAGTTTAATAGTTCCATATTTTTCCTCCCATTCCTCAAGGGACTTTGCCAATACTTTTTGATTATTTGCTTAATATATTCTAGGATGTATCCAGGCATTACATTAAGCTATATAGGATTAAAGTCCTTCTTTCTTATCCTGGGCTCCTTGTCTTTCAATTGTTCAAATGAGCTACACAGATAGGTTGAGTTAGATCATGTGCTATAGAAAATTTAGGATCCAGACAAAATAAGTCTTTCTTCCTTTGGTCTCAAAGAGTATGTGTGGTTCTAAAATAAAGACAGTGTCTTCTTTACCCCTGTGCTCATAATTACTTTAACCATGGCCTGATCAGCTTCATTCTTATCTCTAAATACCAGGTTTTATATATATATAAAACATCCTTTCAAAACCCAGAAATAAAAATTACCACTCCAGACTAAATGTATCCTACAATCTAGGCCCTTGTTTTCTTATAAGCATTTTCTAAAGGAGACCGTGCAATAATTGTTCTTTCATTTCTGGCTTATTTTGCCTCATCAAATGTGCAACAGGTTCACTCATATCATTGTGTGCCTCACGACTTCATTCCTTTTTTGTAGCAGCACAATATTTGATCATATGTATTCACCATCATTCGCCAATCTACTTCTCAGTCAGCACATCCTTCAGCCACCTGCATTCATTAGGCATCATATATAATGCCTTAAGTCCACAGTCTGTCAACACTCCATTTTAGATAATCTCATTGTTACCAAGAGAAAGATCACCAACAAACATGCAAATCTAAACCTCCCCTTAACTTTTGCCCCTTCCCCCATTATTTGCCTCTGCTGTTGCTGTGGTAGTGCTTATGTTTTCCTCTTAAAAATAGGCGATAGCACGCAATAGCAGTTTTCCTCCTGTACCCTGCACTTAAGCACTCTTTGTACACAAATCATACCTTTGAAGTAGTTCTTGCAAGAACTGATTAATATTTCTAGTATTAATCAGTGGGACACATAGGTCTATACAACTCCTTTCAATCTTATTCACCTTCAATATGGTAATATTACTTATAGACCCTCTAGAGAACCGCCTTTACTTCTATCTATTCCCTTACATTTGAGTTCAAACTCATTAGCTAACTGTTCACCCATCCCTATGTATCTCTACATCCCCTATATTCTATATTTAAGTCTCTGATTTTACCTTTACCATGGTCATAAAAATGTAGTCATACAGTATCTATCCTTTTGTGTCTGGCTTGTTTCACTCAGCATTATGTCCTCAAGGCTCATCCATCTTGTCATGTGCTTCACGACATCTTACTGCATCCATCTAGTCTTGTTCTTCATGCATCTTACTGCTGCATAATATTCCATTGTGTGTGTATACCATGTTTTGTTAATCCACTAGTCTGTTGATGGGCATTTGGATTGTTTCCATCATTTGGCGTTATGAATAATGCTGCTATGAACACTGGTGTGCAAATGCCTGTTTGTGTCATTGCTTTCAGCTATTCTGGGTATATACCAAGTACTGCTATTGATGGGTAATAGGACAACACAATATTTAGTTTCCTAACTTGTCACCAAACATAGTGGCTGCACCATTATACATTCCCACCAGCAGTACATAAGTGTTCCAATTTCTTCACATCCTCTCCAACTTTTAAAGTTTCCTGTTTGTTTAATAGCAGCTGTTCTTATTGGTGTGAAGTGGTATCTCTTTGTACTTTTGATATGCATTTCCCTTATAGCCAATGAAAATGAACATCTCTTCATGTGCTTTTGAGTCATCTGTATTTGCTCTTCAGAAAAATGCCTATTCATATCTTTAGCCCATTTTATAATTGGGTTGTTTGTTCCTTTATTGTTAAGTTGTATGATTTCTTTATGTATATAGGATATCAAATCTTTGTCCGATATGTGATTTTCAAATATTTTCTCCCATTGAGTTGACTGCCTCTTCACCTTTTTAACATAGTCTTTTGAGGTACAGAAACATTTGATTTTGAGGAGTCCCCATTTATCTATTTTTCCTTTTGTTGCTTGAGCTTTGAGTATAAAGTTTAGGAAGCTACCTCCTATTACTAGGTCTTGAAGATGTTTCTCTACATTTTCTTCTAGAAGATTTTTGGTGCTAGTTCTTATATTTAGGTGTTAGATCCACTTTGAGTTAATTTTTGTATAGGGTGTAAGGTAAGGCAAGGGTTCTCTTTCATTCTTTTGGCTACTGATATCCAGTTCTCCCATGCCCATTTGTTGAAAAGACTATTTTGTCCCAGTTCAGTGGATTTGGGGGCCTTCTCAAAAATCAGTTGACTATAGGTTTGGTGGTCAATTTCTGCACTCTTGATTTGATTCTATTGGTCAATATTTCTATCTTTATGTCAGTACCATGCTGTTTTGACCACTGTGGCTTTATAGCAAATTTTAAAGTCAGAGAGTGTTAATCCTCCCACTTTGTTCTTCTTTTTAGGATGCTGTTAGCTACTAGGGATCTCTTTCTCTTCCAGATGAATTTGATAATTAGTTTTTCTACGTCTTCAAAGTAGGTTGTTGGAATTTTAGTTGACACTGCACTGAATCTGTACATCAATTTGGGTAGAATTGACATCCTAACTATATTTAACCTTCCTATCCATCAGTAGGGGATGTATTTCCACCTATTTAGATCTTTGATTTCTCTTAGCAATGTTATGAAGTTTTCTGTGTACAAGTCCTTTACACTCCTAGTTAAGTTCATTCTTAAGTACTTGATTCTTTTAGTTGCTATTTTGAATGGATTTTTTTCCTTAACTGACTCCTCAGGTCATTGCTTGTGTGTAGAAACATTGCTGATTTTTGCATATTAATTTTATATCCTGCCACCTTGCTGAATTTGTTTATTAGTTCAAGTAACTTTGCTGTAGATTTCTCAGCATTTTCCAAGTGTAGTATCATGTCATCTGCAAATAATGAAGTTTTACTTCTTCCTTTCCAATTTGCCTTTTATTTCTTTGTCTTGCCTGATTGCTCTAGCTAGAACTTCTAGCACAATGTTGAGTAATAGTGGTGACAGTTCAGTTTTCCTCCATTGAGTACTATGCTGACTATCAGTTTTTCATATATTCCCTTTATCATGTTGAGGTGGGTACCTTTGATTCCTATCGTTTGGAGTATTTTTATCAGAAAAGGATGCTGAATTTTGTCAAATGGTTTTTCAGCATCAATAGAGATGATCATGTGATTTTTCCCTTTTGATTTGTAAATGTGCTGTATTACATTAATTTTCTTGTGTTGAACCATCCTTGCATTCCTGGTATAAACCCCACTTGGTCATGGTGTATAATTCTTTTAATGTGTTGCTGGATTCGATTTGCTGGTATTTTGATGAGAATTTTTGCATTTATGTTCATTAGGGAGATTGGCCTGTAGTTTTCCTTTCTTATGGCATCTTTACCTGGTTTTGGTATTAAAATAATTTTAGCATCATAAAATGAGTTAGGTAGTGTTCTTTTTACTCAATTTTTGGAAAAGTTTGAGCAGGATTGGTGTTAGTTCTTTTTGGAGTGTTTGTTAAAACTCCCCTGTGAAAACATCTGACACTGGGCTTTTCTTTATAGGAAGATTTTTATGACTGATTGAATCTCTTTACTTGTAATTGGTTTGTTGAGATCTTCTATTTCTTCCTGAGTCAGTGTAGCTTGTTTGTGTGTTTCCAGGCATTTGTCCATTTCATCTAAGTTTTCTAGTTTGTTGGCATATACTTGTTCATAGTATCCTCTTATGATTTCTTTTATTTCTTCAGGGTCTGTGGTAATGCACCCTTTCTCGTTTCTGATTTTATTTATTTGCATCCTCTCTCTTTTTTCCTTTGTCAGTCTTGCTAGTGGCCATTCAATTTTATTGATTTTCTCGAACCAACTTTTGGTTTTATTCATTCTTTCTATTGTTCTTTTGTTCTCCAATTCATTTAACTCTGCATTAATCTTTGTTATTTCTCTTCTTCTATTTGCTTTGGGGTTAGTTTGCTGTTCTTTCTCACGTTCCTCTTGGTGAGCAGTTAATTCTTTGATTCTTGCTGTTTCTTGTTTTTTAACATAGGTATTTAGGGCAAAACATTTTCCTCTGACCACAGTCTTTGCCACATCTCATAATTTCTGATATGCTGTATTCTCATTTTCTTTCATCTCCAGATAGCTACTGATTTCTATAGCAATTTCTTCTTCGCCAATTCATTGTTTAAGAGTGTGCTATTTAATCTCCATATATTTGTGAATGTTCTCATTCTTTGGTGGTTATTGAGATCCAGCTTCATTCCATTGTGATCAGAGAAAGTGCTTTGAATAATTTCAATGTTTTTAAACATTGTGCCCCAGCATATGATCTATCCTGGAGAATATTCCATGAGCATTAGAGAAGAATGCATATCCTGGTGTTTTGGGGTCAATGACCTATATATGTCGTAAGGTCTAGTTTATTCAGCAAATTGTTTAACTTCTCTATTTCCTTGTTGATCTTCTGTCTGGTTGTTCTATCTCTAGAGAACAGTGGTGTTTTGAAGTCTCCTACTATTATTGTTAAAACATCTATCACTCCATTCAGTTTGCCAAATGTCTGTCTCATGTACTTCGGAGCTCCTTGATTGGGAGCATAAACATTTATGTTTGTTATTTCTTCTTGGTGAATTGTCCCTTTTATTAAAATATAGTATCCTTCTTTGTCTCTTATGATGCCTTTTCATTTAAAGTCTATTTTGTTTGATATTAGTGTAGCTACTCCTGCTTTCTTTTGGTTACAACTTGTGTGGAACATCTTTTTCCATCCTTTCAATCTATTTGTATCCTTGTGTCTAAGATGAGTCTTTTCAAAGCAGCATATAGCTATATTATGTTTCTTAATCCATTCTGCCAATCTGTATTTTTTAATTTCTAAGTTTAGTCCATTAACATTCAAAGTTATTAGTGAAAAAGCATTTCTTGACTCTGTCATCTTATCTTTTTAATTTTATTTGTCAGATCTATGTATTATTTTTGCTTTTTCTCTTTTTATACTTTAAGTTACTGTTATTGGTACTCTTCAATCTGTGCCCTCCTCCAGACTTCCTTCTCCTGTCTTTTTTTTCAACTGGCAGAACTCCCTTTAATTTTTCTCATAGGGCTGGTTTCTTTTTTTCTTTTTTTCTTTTTTTTACATGGGCAGGCACCGGGAATTGAACCCAGGTCCTCGGGCATGGCAGGCAAGCACTCTTGCCTGCTGAGCCACCATGGCCCACCCAGGGCTGGTTTCTTGTTGACAAATTCTTTCAGGATTTGTTTGTCTGTGAAAATTTTAATCTCTCCCTCAGTCTTGAAGGACTGTTTGACTGGGTACAGAATTCTTGGCTGGAAATCTGTTTCCTTCAGGATCTTAAATATTTGATACCACTGCCTTCTTGCCTCCATAGTTCTAGTTGAGTAGTCTGAATTCAGTCTTATATGTTTTCCCTTGTATGTAGCAGATTGTTTTTCTCTTGCCACTTTCAGAATTTTCTGCTTCTCTTCAACATTAGACTGACTGATTAGTATGTTCTTGGGGAAGGCCTATTTGGATTTGTTCTTTGGTATTCACTGAGCTTCTTTGATTTTTATATTTATGTCCTTTATAAGGGTTGGGAAGTTTTCTCCATTATATCCTCAACTAATCTTCCTAGCCCTTTATCTTCTCTTCTCCTTCTGGGACACCAATGATTCTTACATTTGCATGCTTTGTTTTGTCCATCATTTCTCTAAGATCTGATTTAATTTTTTCCATCTGCTGTTTTGAGTGTTTGAAATCCTGTCATCTAGTTCACTTATTCTTTCATCTCTCTCTTCAAATCTGCTGTTGTGTCTCTATAATGTGTTTTTTATTTGGTCTGCAGAATCTTTAATGTCTGTGATATCTGCTATTTTTCTGTTTATTCTTTCAAATTCCTCTTTATGCTCTTCTAGTGTCTTCTTGTTCTCCTTTATGTCATTCGCCATCCCACTTATTTTATTTAATAGAGTTATATGAACATCTTTCATTAGTTGTTCCAATGTCTGTATCTCCTCTTGGGTTTTAATTTGGTCATTAGGCTGGGCTATATCTGTCTGTATTGTGATATGGTTAGTGATCGTCTGTTGTTTTTGCTGCATGTAAATACCTTGATTGGTCTACTGTGGAAGTTGATTTCCTTCAGTAGTCTAAAGCCTTGTGTTTGCAGGATGGATGTGTAGCAGGATACAGAGCACGGAGTGGGGCACAACAGTGCCATGATGTGTTGCAGCGCAGGTATAGGTGCAGGTTGGGGATGCTATGCTGGTTCCTGTGAATGTGGATGCCTAGTGGTGGCATTCAGGGATAATACAATAACCCTTTTTGATCAGACTATGTTTCCCCAACTTAAACTGACTTCAGAAGTGAATAAAAAGTGTGCTGGAAGTTCAGGACACAGAACTATCTGCAACTTCAGATAGATCTGAGATGCAAGGATTCTCATTTACCAAATAAAAAAGAGCAAAAGTTTCATTTGAACTATTTTATAACAGAATAGGTAAATTTTAAACTCTAGATTTTGATCATAGCAAAGAAGAGTGGAACTAACTGTGTCACTCATGTTAATAAAACCTGTCACCTAAGTCTGCTTTCTTGGAAGCTGTGAAACCAAAATATAATGAGAAACCTAGGACAGAAGTTTTGTGTCAGGGAATGGGAGGTGTTAGAAAGTTCATGAGGGAAAGACACATTTTTCCAGCAACTAGATCTCAGCTGTAACCTCATTCAATGTCATTAAAAGGGTCCTCTTTAGATGTTCCCTAAAAGATGGAATATTTCCTTTGAAATCAGCATATGTTGCCCAGAAAAATCCAGGAATTTCAAGTACCTTGGGCCATAATTTGGAAATTCTGTAATTTTTTGTTACATGATTTAGTGCCATGTGATATTTCCTGAAGCAAAGATTCTCTCTCTCTCTTTGTGATGTTAGCTATATTTCTCTCTGACTTCTATACTATTTGGGTCCCTAAAAATGTCGTTAGACATTGGATCATTGACTGGATAACATCAGTTGTGGAAACTAAAGTTGGCATTGCCACAGTTGAAGTTCCAGGTATGGGCCTGGTCATCAATCAGTTCTATCTTGTTATTTTATTAATTTGCTTTTGTTCTTAAGAAACACTTCCAATGAGTTCATTTTCCTCACAAGTGGGGATCAAAATAGTAGCCTTGTCTCTTTTTGGTACTAATGAGGAAAGACACTTGTTTCAAAACTATTTATGACAATTTTTAATCTCATTGTCAGAAAGTGGGAACAAAAATTAAAGGTATTTTCTTACCTCTTGGTGAAATTAACTGAGTGGTTTAAAAATATATATCTTGCATGGGCAATGGTGGCTCAGTGGCAGAATTTTTGCCTACATATATATATGTCTTTAGCTCAAGACTGGGTGTAGATCATCTACCACTCATTCCATTCTAGAGATACAAAGGACAGAGATTTCACATTTTATTATTTTTCTATACTAAACTTACTTAGCAATGAAGGAAAACAAAAATATTATAATTATGGAGCTTTCATTTTTCTAGTAGAAGGAAGCATACCACCTCAGAAAGAGAAGAAAAAGTAACAGCCTTAGCTTTTTGGGGAGGTTCTGGATTCTGGTAATATGTACTAGGTTGGCAGATGTTTTAGCAAAAGTTTTACAGAAGGGGCTATTCTAAGTTAGAGGAGACTGTGCAGATACTGTTCTATAAACTAGGTGTAGATTTTTGAATTATAAATATAAAATAACTTGATGGAAATAAATTTCCTTTGAAAAAGAAGTAGGACAGCTTATTTAAGTTCTGTTTCCATTCCATGCAGCTGTTTGCTCTTATGCTTTCCGGGGCATAGACTTAATAAAAATCATCTGAAAATGAATGACTAATTATAAGCTATCATTTACAAGCATTGAAATCTCTCTAATCGCTCACAATTTTGTTCCAAGGGAAAGCTAGCTATGGATTACAGTAGCGATCTATGGTTGCATAACAAATTACTTCAAAATGTTGTGGCTTAAAACATCAAATTTTATTTATTGTTTCTGTGGGTCAGGAATCTGGGTACAGCACAGGGTATCACAAGCTGCCATAAAGGTGTTGGCAAGGGCTGTGATTATCCAAGGCTTGACTGGGGAGCGATCAGCTTCCAAGTTCACCCTTGTGATTGTTGGTAGGATTCAGTTCCTTGCTGGCTTTGGTCAGAGACCTCCCTTATTTCCTTTCCACATGCACTTCTCCAAAGGGTAGTTGACTTCTACTGGAATGAACAAGCAAGACAGCAAGAGAGGATGAAGAAGACAGAAGAAGTCAGGCCATTTGTAACCTAATCACAGAAGTGACATCCTATTACCTGTGTTATATTTTAATTTTTAGAAGTATGTCACTTAGTCCAGTCACACTCCAGGGGAGAACCCTGCACAGGGCCGGAAGACAGGATCATTGAGAGCCATGTTTTTGTTTTTGTTTTTTTTTTTTACATGGGCGGGCACCGGGAAATAAACCCGGGTCCTCTGGCATGGCAGGCGAGCATTCTTGCCTGCTGAGCCACCGTGGCCCTGAGAGCCATTTTTGAGGCTGCTTCCTGCATGGATAATAGTATTTGTTGAGTTAGCTGTAGTCGTTTTAACTGGTTAATTTGGAGTGAGGTCTCATTCCTTTCTACTAAAAAGTACTTTATTGCATTTCTAGAGAACAAAGATGGTGGCATAAGACACTTTAAAAGTTCCGACCCCCCATAGAATCTTTGAACAACTAGTAAAAATTGGCAAGCTCATTTGCACAAGTCAGTAGAAAATGTGGTTAAATTGTTTCTTCTGATAACCATTTGTAAATAACTTATATGTAAGGGTTGTAAAACATACACATATGTAAAAATTAAAAACATGGGGGTTATATTGGAAATCCATTCAGTCTTTCCTAATGACACCAGACTCTGAGTTGAGTTGAAGTCAGTTGGGCAATATTCCTGCTGAGAATGGCTAGTGAATAATCAAGCCCATGGATCTGCTGGAGTTTGGTTCCACTTGTGGATGATTGAGGAACTTCTATGATCTTTTTTCACTGGCATGGTTCTTTGCTCACTCAGAAAGGGAACATTTGCATGCTCTTTCTACTTATGTTAGAAACTTAGAGAATAGAGACCACAGCTTAAAGATGGACAGAAAAAGTTAGAGAAAAAAAATAGAAGGGAAGAATGAAATAATTCAGACATGGTAAAGACAAGGCAAGTCATGTGCTGGATTTCTAGCCATCCACTCAAGATTTACCATCTTTGCAAAAGCAACTGCATTGATCCTGGCATTCTGTTCACTTCAACATAGGCCAGGCTGGTCACAGTGCAGAAGTTGTCGGGGCAGTTGTAAAACCTGGGCAAAATAGATTGGAGACAATGGATTGTTTGACAGAGTTATCTGGTTTTATAGTGAATTTGACCACCAAAATGGCTAAACCAGCTGGACCTGTTGAAACAGTCATGTTTAGAGTTCAAATGATGAAAAACAGTCACATATGACACAAGAATTGTGAGAAAACATGTGACATTTGCAGCCTTTTAAAGGTCATAGTAGGGAGTAAAAGTTTTCCAAGGTTTTGCTAGTGTTTTCAGATTAAATTATGTTTATATGGAAAATAAATTCTGTCCTATTCATGTTTGAGGACTTCACTTACTTCCTAATAGGCTGTCCCATCCTGAAACTCTCTTGGTTCCATCTAGCCCTTTACTTGACATCTTCCTAAAACACCTATGTCACTCCGCACAGAGATATTTAATAATTATTCTTCCAAATTAAGGGCCACATTTCTTAACATTTATTCAAGATTTTCACAATCCTAGTCAATTTTCCTACATCTATGTAACACTACTTAACTAATATGTAACCCTACTAATTACCACTTAATTTGCAAATCCAGCTGAGTACTTCACATTCTGTCTCGAATAAAGATAAACATCTCACACATTAAATGTCCAAAACACAAACTTTCAATGATCACTTTTCTCATCTGTTCCCCTCCCAGGCTTTCCCATCTCAGTGCATAACATCATCACCAGGTTACCTGTTAAATCCATCCAAATCAGACAACTCCCTATCACATCCACTGCTGTCAACTAGTCCAAGTTACTATCTTCTCTTACTAGGTGAGCATAACAGCCTCTGAAATGTTTTCCTATTTCCATGCTTGACCCCCTACAATCTAAAGTTTCACACATAAAAAGGAATCATTAAAACATATACTCCCAATTGTATATCTGTCTTTTCAGATTGTGTCACTTCCCATCTGACTTAGCTGCAAGTCTACATTCTTCACCACAGCCCCAAGTCCCTGCATCCCCAGGCCGTTTTTCTCTGTGATTACATCTCACCGTTCTTACCATGCGCCAGCCATGGAAGTCTTGCCCCAATTCAGAACTTGCCCACTTATTCTGTCCTCATGGACTTTGCCCTTTCTGCCACTTCTCACTGGGGTGCTGGCTCCACATAACATCATGTTTCTGACTCCTTCTGGGTATTTGGGTTTTGGCTCACATGCCATCTTCCCAAAGATATCTTCCTTGACCAGGAAACTTAAACTCAGATTCTTGACACTTTCTAACCTATTTTCTTAATTCGTATGGTTTGCAGAATTTATCATTATCTGAAATTATCCTTTTGTTTTCTTATTTATTGTCTGCCCCAATCCCAGAGAGAGAAACTTCTGACCACTTCAACCTCTTCACTGGTATATCCCAGCACCTGGCACAGTGTTGGGCTACAGTAGGTGCCCCAAGCACTTTTTACAATTTGAACTCAACCAGTATTTAAGCTAAATCAGTCTAGCTACAGGCTCCTGAACATGATAGAGTTTGTGCTCCTTGCATTTGTTAAACCATTTTCTTTGGTTTGAATACAGATAACTTCCCTTTCTGTTTCTGAAAATTCTCTGTATCATTCAAAGCCTTCTTGAAGTATAGGTTCTCTTTTTATATATGTAAGTCTTAAGTCCTCAACTGGATTATAAATCCTTTGGATACTAGTACCACATTCCATGCATTTTTCCTCTTTTCCATTGCGCTGAAAATGTAAGTATTCAAGAAACACTTGTTGAGTAAATTAATTTTCATTTTCCTATCTAGGTATAGTTTTAAATAATCAGTTTGTAAATTTGAAATAATTATTTTCTGGTTAGCTGCAAACATTCTCATTTAAAATGACATCACCTTACGGATGCACAAACTAATTTCTAAATAGTTTGGTGCCAACTGGCAGCTTTCACAATGAGCTGTTGGCCTGTGTTATTTCTCCAGTAGTAAAGGTAGATGAGACATTTAGAGAGCCATTGTAGACGCGAAGTTTAAAGACTGCTTGTAGAACAACTGAACCAATACATCCATAGGCAAGAAACTTAAGAGATACACTTTCTAAAGAAGGAATCTTTACTAGAACTCAAACTTCATTTCATAGGAAGAGCAAATACCCATTCTTGTAGAAAGATCAGTGACAAAGCCTGGGAATCTGTTTTTGAAAATCACTCTTTGTAATTCTGATAACATAGCAGGTTGGACTCTATTTCTTTAGAGTTCCTTCCCTCAGAAACTCACAAGTCTAATACTGAAGATAGATGGGTAAACCAGGAATTGCTGTTGAGTTAGATAAATGTTATTTAGAAAAATCCACAGGGTGATCTGAAGCATAGAAGATCATTTAAATGGGGGGTGGTGGTGGTGGATTAGGGCCTAGAACAAACCAGGAGCTGCTTCTCAGAGGTTCTAGGAGTTGGGTTAGCAAAAATAAGGAAAGGGAAGATTTTAGGTAGAAAGAAAAATAGGTAGAGACATATAGAAGACTGAAAGGGCATAACAGGGAATTATAAATATTTTGGAATGAATGGGAAAAGTATTCTTCCATGGAAGTGCTCAGTGGTGTCTGTGTGGGTAAGGTGACAATGGACAATTGAGTTACCCAAATTTTGAGTTTTGTTATGAGGGTGGAACATCAGATCAAGATGGCTGAGGACAGAGGTACAGTAGATGTTGAACCAATGGATTTACTGTGCTAGGCAATAAAGTAAAGCCAGAAGGGAGGTGAAAGGTGGGGAGAAAATATAGGGTAGAAACCTCCATGAAGTCTCAGAATTTGTGTGTGGAGGGTGAGAGTGGGAGAGCTGGCACCATTGGAGACTGTGATCAGGAAGTGGGGACATCAGAGTTGAAGGCCATATAGATGAAGCCCTCTGAGAAGCAGCTCCTGTTTGTTCTAGGCCCTAACTCCCCACCCCCCTTAAATGTTCTTCCTCTATACTTCAGATCACCCTGTGCATTTTTCTAAAGCAGCGTTTATCTAACTCAACAGTATTTCTTGGTTTACTCATCTATCTGGAATATGACTCTAGAAGCACAAAAGAATTTAAACTGACCTTGAAAAAAGATATTGGCCATGGTCTGAACTGACAAAGAGGTAGGGGAAATAAGTTGAGTCTATCATGAAACAATCGGCAAACTTTGGCATTTTAAACCAGAACTTGAAGGACTTTATAAAAAGACATGAAATTCGATAGGCACCAATAAATGGAATTTCCATACCTAGGGAATGGAAGATCTTCTAGAAAGTCACATACAATTTGGAGGTTTCTTTTATCCTAGAAATGTGAATCTATCCAATGGATTTTATAATTAAAGAGAATTAAGCTTATAATGTATACTGAATTGACCAATTCAAATTCAGATTAAGTGAACTATGAGAATGAAACTTTTGCTTTCTGTTGATTATCAAAAGACTTCTTATTTCTCCTGGGAGGAAAATGCCAGATTACTGGTGGATAGAAGCCTGCCAGTTTGAAATGGCTCTACCACTACCTGTCATGGACCTGGAGAGACTTTTGGAGACCTGGATTACCCTACCTCCCACAGGGGCTACTGCAAGGTTAGGAGAGGATTTCAAGGTACCCTGGCATCACCCCATGAGATGTGTCTTATTTTTTTTTAAAGCACTTTCCTTGAAATATGTTGAAAACATTTCTGATGGTCCCAATTGACGCATGCTTAGCATTATTTGGAAGGAAGTTGAATTGCCCAATTAATCATAATTAGAGGCCATATAAGACAAATGAAATGGTTTAGTTAACACTTGGTGGCAACTGGATCTAATAATCCAGATAAGAGAGGAGAAAATGCCTAAAAGGACATTATTGGGACAATTGAAAAACTGGAACATAGACTGTATATTTTTTGTCAATGTTAAATTTCATAAACTTGTTAACTATTCTTAATATTGTTACATATGTGAATATCCTTGTTCTTAGGAAATATATATGGAAGTATGAAGTATCCAAGAGAATGATGTGTGCAACCTACTCTCAAATGTTTAGAAAATAGACAGACAGATAAAATGATAATGACAAATGTGGCAAAATGGTAAGAGTTGGTGGATCTGGGTATCTGGATAGTAGGTACATTTGGAGTTCTCTGTACGGGATTTGTATTATTTTTGCAACTGTCCTGTAAGTTTGAAATTATTTCAAAGTAAGAAGTTAAAAATATTTTGTAAAAAAGAAGGGATAATAAATTCTACTACAGATTGTTGGGTGATGTATGATGCAGTGTTATTATTTGTAGTCTCTTAGAGGTTTTGTTCAGTCACCAAGCTGCAGCTTGCTGCAGTTTAATGTAACCTTAATGTCTTCTAAATCACTGAAGCTGTGCTGTGTGAGTATAAAATATATAAACCTAAAATGGAGAGATGGAGTTCTCAAACCATCACATAAAAAAGTATCTTGTTTCAGTCTCACCTCATGTATCAAGTTGCAAGTGTGTTTTCAACAGTCCAAAGAACATTGTCTTCATTTTCCATTCATGAGATTGTGATTTTTGGTGTTAATAGCACAGCCGAACTGAATGAAATTTGTGGTGCCTGAGGATCTTCAAAAGAGTTTTCTGAATGATTTATAAATTGATAACTGATAGACTTAGCCATGCAGGGCACGTGTTTGTTGCCTCTGATGGTCTTGAGCCGTCTTCTCATAAACACATTTCTTTTGAATAATAATGATCCTCAATTAAAACTTCATGATTGTGCCCCAGAAGCTGGCACTCTTTTAGCAGTTAAGCTGTGCTCTCAAGATTTATGGGGAACTGCTGATTTTAATTAACTGACAACACTTAGAAGTTGAACTTTAAATAAAAAACGTGGACAAGAAAGTACACTCTGATTTTATTTATTTATTCATTTGTTTGATTATTTATTACTGTGGCCATGGGAAAATTTCAAACAAATAAATCTAACACACTTAGGGAACAAAGGAGTTTTAGTGGTTTAAATAGAATTTAAAACATTTGATGTGATAAATCTGACTTTGCTCTAAGAATACATCCTGGGCCTTCTGATTTACCTAATAAAATGGAAAATACATTTCTCCTTTAAATAGATCTGTTATCACTGGTCTGGGTTCTAACTCGGGAATGAGACAACTATCTTTTATTTAATGGAAATTACTTTTTTCTGTTTTTAGCAATCTTTACAATTCCATTAGCCTTGAAAGCCATTACAGAAATCCTAGAAAATTCGATAAAAAACCAACTTAAAACATTCTCATACTCTCATCTGCACAAAGATGACTATGTATTCCAACCAGTTTGGCATCTGTATATACCTTCATATATGTTGTGATTATCTTATGGCATCAAATCTTCTTTTCCAACTTATCTAATGACCAGTGACCACTGTCCCCTCCCTTGGCTTGTGTGCTGAGCCCGAGGACCACACATGTGCGCTCTATAGTGCATTAGTCCCGTTCTGAGCTTCAGAGTTTTCTCCTTATGCATCCTTGCCATTTTTCTCCTTTCTTCCTGTTTCTTTTTTGCTTTCCCATGATTACTGTATGATCATGGGCAAGTTACTTAATCTTTCTGTGTCTCAGTTTTTCAAATTTACAAATAAGGGTTGTTGTGAGTAAATGTGGGGGAATGCACGGGAAGCAGCTGGCATAGGTGCAAACAGCTGCTCTTAACTGGTTTCCCTTTGGTGTGGAGAAACCTACATTCTAAGAGCTGAGATACTTGGGGCGAGGCATAGATACACTGTGGAGAAGTTATGGTCACCCAAGGGCAATATTTGGGGCTATTTGGAACATGGCGTAGTGACTAATAAAATCTTTAAAAAATTCCAGGCAAATGGGTTTAGTGCATGTTTGTTATATTTTTTCCTGTGGTACACTCCCTTCACCACACAGCCTGTTCATCATTAACGTCTCTTTAATTTTTTCTGTGTTTACTATACATGACATGTTTTGCATTTTGGTTAGAATATCTTTTATTTTAAATTGCAGAGATTATTCTTACTTTGTTTAATACAGGTCACTGGCTTTTGGACTCATCTCACACAACTATTGGAAACTAAACTGGACCAAGACAATGACAGCTGTTCTGCTCATTAATCACTTACCTCGATGCTGCAGTGGCAACCTCCAGGGACTTACTGTGGGTATGCAGAGGTCAGTGTTGATCTTTTCTCAGAAGGGTGCAGTCCTGATAGTACATTTTGTTCCAGCTTTCAGTGATGGGGTCAAGAACATTTAAAAGGCAATAGAACACAGGACTTCCACAGCTCCATAGATTAATGGCACCAAGAAGATCTTCTCAGCTAACTTTGTTTCAGAAAATTTCAGTAGTTCCAGAAGCCAAATTCATGCTGTTAACATGTTTCATTAATTAAAATGAGTGGAGAATTCAAAAGAGAGGCCAGAAAGGAAAACGACATAAAGGTTTCTTTTTTGTGTGTGCCTTCCATAAATCTGAATCTCATCTTAAATTATGCAAATTGGATAGGTCATGCATGCTGAAAGTGGTTGCTGCTGACATGGCTAAGTTCAAACTGGCATGTGATCCAGTAGTCGAAATGATCTTCTCTCCTAGTAAACATAATATATTGCTTAATCCTGGCGTGGCCCTGAAAGCCAGCAGCAGAACTGTTGTCTGATCAGCAAATGTTCTCAATGATTGAGTTGGTTTCACTGAAAAATGTCAACCCCTCCCCTGGGAGCATCTGTGATGCAGTTGTGTGGATAATAGCAGGCTTGGATTGGGGAGCAGAGGGTCAGGAGAGAGCCAGACAGATGTAAGGTTCTGAATCAAGCCATTGAGTTGGGAGCCAGGAAATGAAGAATAGGGAGTCAATAGTTTCCTGTGATTAAGAACAAGATGGAGGTCAGGAGGCCAGCACACTAGCCAGGGTTGGGGAGGAATCATCAGGTCTGGGAGGTGAAGAATGAGAGAATCAGTTCAGAAGGTCAGCCCATTGACAGATGTGGTATAGCACAAGCAAGCTAAACCTCAAGTAAGAATTAAACCAGCAAATAGACAAGCCTTTTATTGTCTTTTGAACTTCTTTATCTGGCAAGGTTGAACTGGTAGTGTTTTATTAAGTAACTCCAGGAAACTAGAATTATGTGGTTCCAAATTCCTGCACCCTTTACTTAACAGCTGTGTGCTCTTAAACAAGTCACATAATATCCCTAAGCTTTATATCCTTATCTATTAATTGGGAATACTACTGCCTATCTTTTGTGGGTTTTCTAAAGTGTGTTCATTTTGTGATAGTCTCCTGTACACTTAAGATTTGGGTACTTTTCTGATTATATAGTATACATCAATAAAATGTTCATTTAAATATATGTTGTTTTAGTTTCCTGGCCGCTAAAACAAATTCCCTACAATGTATTGGCTTAAACAATGGGAATTTATTGGCTCAAGGTTTTGAGGCTAGAGGTTCAAAATCAAGGGGTCAGCAAGACAGTGTTTTTTCCTCAAAGACTGTGGCTTTTGGCAGTGGCTGCTGACCATCCTTGGACCCTGGTTTTTCTATTCATGGCAGTGTGCATGTCAGCGTTGTCTTTCTCTTCCGGATTCTCTCGACTTCCAGCTTCTCGCTGTTCCTGTGGCTTTCTCTCTCTCTTTGTGTGAATTTCATTCGTTTAAAAAAGTGGCTCTAAAAATCTGGATTAAAATTCAACCCGATTTAGTTAGGTCACAGTTTAACTGAAGTAACATCTTTAAGAGATTCTATTTATAATGGGACCACACCCACGGGACCAGGAGTTGGAACCTGAATCTTCCTCTTATGGGGAACAAGAACCATCCCTAACACATGTAAGTGTTGCATACATAGCATACATATGTATGCATACATTTCACACATATACATATAGATGTTAAATGCATGTGTGTTTGCATATATGCATATGTATTAATGTTTTGTATATACTTATATGTATATATCTGGCAGATATTATTGTTAGGTGGTTGAAAACATGATGCAGGAAGCAGCCATTTTGAATAGATTCCTGATAAAATGACATTTGAACAAGTTCTTTGAACTTGGTTGTACTTAACCAAGATTGTTTGGCATATGGTCATTTGTTTTTTTAAAACCAGCAAAGGCTGGTGAAGGTGATGGGATTATAGCTGGGTGTCCACCACTGCTGAACCCATGCATAACCGTCATTCCTACCACCAAGACCACTTTGTACATGAGCCCATTGGGCAATGATAAGAATGACTGTGGAAAAAAGATGATTGGTATCCACAGAAGAAGTCATCTTATTAATTTAACTATTAAAATTTTTCTCTGCCAAAGTCACCCTCTGGTGAGCGTTTATATGGGATACAAATATCTTCATATTTTTTTGCCAGCTTAGAAAGGTCTATCCACATACCTATTCCCTAGATCTTTTTGTCACCAATTTTCCAATCATACTCCTTCCAAGTCCCAGACTGTCCAGCCAAACCACTAGTAACAGCCTGTGAGTCAGTATACAGAGGCACAGCTGGCCAGTTTTCCTTCCAAGCAAAATGAACAACTAGGTTCACTGCTTGATGTTCCAGCACTGGGAGGATTTCCCCTCACCATTGTCCTTCAGGGAAATCCCAGAAAGGGGCTGCAATGTTGCAGCTGTCCTTTTTCAAGTGTTACTTGCATATCTTCCAGAACCATCTATAACGAGACCCAAGTTTTCTCTTCCTTAGTCAGCTGATTGTAAGGAACTCCCCCTAGGGGCCATAGCTCTGGTCTTGAAAAGAGAAGGTATTCTAGTTTGCTAGCTGCCAGAATGCAACACACCAGAGACAGACTGGCTTTTAATAAAAGGGAGTTATTTAGTTAGTTCTTCAGAGGAAAGGCAGCTAACTTTCAACTAAGGTTCTTTCTTATGTGGGAAGGCACAGGATGATCTCTGCTGGCCTTCTCTCCAGGCCTCTGGGTTCCAACAACTTTCCCTGGGGTGATTTCTTTCTGCATCTCCAAAGGCCTGGGCTGAGCTGCGAGTGCTGAGATGAGGTACGCTGAGCTGCTTGGTCTGTGCTACATTGAGTCTCTCATTTAAGCACCAGCCAATTAAGTCAAACATCATTCACTGAAGCAGGCACTCCTCCTAGCTGACTGAAGATGTAATCAGCAACAGATGAGGTTCACATACCATTGGCGCATGTCCACAGCAATATAACTAGGCACCTTCACCTGGCCAAGTTGACAACTGAATCTAAGTACCACAGAAGGTAATGTGGCAGGGTGGGGACCATAGGCATTTGGGCCATTTCCTCATGTAAAATACTTGTGCCTTCAGTACCCACTCAAGCCTTATCTCATATATACCATTTCCATTTTATGATGGAGTGCTGTGGTGCATGCCCAACTTTATGGCTTGGTGGGTCAGACAACACCCAGCTCATGATAGGCAACTCAGGTCTTGTGGTAACCTAATGGTCCATGGTTTTCAGTCTCTACTAAGACCCAGGAGCTGACCAAAAGCTGTTTCTCAAAATCAGAGTAGTTATCTGTATTGGATGGCAAAGCTTTATACAAAAATCTCAAGAGCCTGCATTATGATTCTCTTATAGGGGCCTGCCAAAGGCTCCATTTAGCATCTCTATATGCCACTGACATTTCTAGCCCCATTGGATCTGTGGATCCTATGGCCCAAGTGACAAAGCTGCTAGGGCCTCCTCTTATTCCATTCCCCATTCAAACCTAGTAGCTTTTTTTGTCACTCCATAAATGGGCTGGAGTAGCACACCCAAAAGAAGAATACGTTGCCTCCAAAATCCAAAGAGGCCAACTAGGCATTGTGCCTCTTTTTTGGTCGTAGGTGGAGCCAGATGCAACAGCTTATCCTTTACCTTAGAAGGAATATCTTGACATGCTCCATACCACTGGATATCTGGAAATTTTATTGAGGTAGAATTTTTGTTGAATTTCTCTCCACTCTGCTAACACACAAATGCCTTACCAATAAGTCTAGAGTAGTTGTTACTTCTTTCTTACTAGGTCCAATCAACGTGAGATCATCAACATGATGGACCAGTGTGATGTCTTGTGGAAGGGAGAAATGATCAAGTTTCCTGTTGACAAGATTGTGACATAGGGCTGGAGATTTGATACAAACCTGAAGTAAGACAGTGAAGATACACTTCTGGCCTTGCCAGCTGAAAGCAAACTGTTTCTGGTGATCTTTACTAACAGCTATTGAAAAAAAAGCATTTGCCAAATCAATAGCTGCATGTAAGGTACCAAGGGATATGTTGATTTGCTCAAGCAATGATACTACATCTGGAACAGCAGCTGCAATTGGAGTCACCACCTGATTAAGTTTATGATAATCCACTGTCATCCTCTGAGCCCCATCTGTTTTCTGCATAGGCCAAATAGTAGAGTTGAAAGGAGATGTGGTGGGAATCACTGCTCCTGCATTCTTCAAGTACTTAGAGTGGCACTAATCTCTGTAATCCCTCCAAGAATCCAGTATTGCTTCTGATTTACTATTTCGCTAGGTAGGGGCAGGTCTAATGCCTTCTGCTTGGCCTTTTCTATCATAATAACCTCTATGAATCAGGGAGCCAATGTGGGGATTCTGCCATTTTTTGAGCATGTCTATTCCAATTATACATTCTGGAAATTGGGAGATAACCACAGAAGGGTTCTGGGGACCCACTGGACACACTGTGAGAAGGGCTGAGCTAAAACTCCATCGATCACCTGACCTCCATAAGCCCCTTTTCTGACTGGAGTGCCACAGTGATGCTTTGGGTCTCCTGCAATTAACAGCACTTCTGAGCCAGTGTCTAATAATTCCTGAAATATCTGATCATTTCCTTTTCCCCAGTACACAGTTACCCTGGTAAAAGGTCATAGTTCTCCTTGGAGAAGGTAGAAGGAAGATTAACAGTATACATTTTTGACAGTGAGAGTCCTACTCCAAGGCTACCTGGCCTTCCCCTCATTCAAGGGGCTCGGGTCTGTGAACTGTCTCACATCTGGAAATTGATTAAGGGGCTGTGACCCTCTGCTTTTGTCATTTAAGTTAGACTTTTGTTCACTTGACCTAGAACTCTTCTACTTATACAGATCAACAAGAATTTAGTAGACTGCCCATCTATTTTACTTCTAGGTACCCCATAATCTACTAGCCAATGCCTTAAGTCTCTGCATGTCAGATTAATTTGACTGCGCTTTGAGTTTGTTATCCATTAGGGTAGACACACCTCCTACTCTATGGTGATCAAGTATTGCCACATGGCTTCAGCCAACTCAGGATCCAACCATCTCCATTGTGTTTAAGAATTCCAGGTCAGTGATAGCAGTTCCTACCGTAATATCTGACATAAAGGGACAGGTGATTACTGAGCTCTTCAGGGATGATGATGACACTAATCTCATGAATTTATTTTCAAAATTCTGGTGAAAGATGTGTCCTCTGGACATTCCTGAAGTGTGTGAGAAGTTCTTCCATGATAAATCCACTCTAACATTTCAATATCTCCAAGCCTTTGGATACCCTCATCTACATTATACCAGTATACCAGGGCTGTTCTGGTATTTCGACCACAGGTAATGTTGGTCACCTTTTGATTCACATTTCAGTCAACCACCCAAAGAAACTTTGTAAACCTCTGCTTAGTGGGCCCATATCAATAAATTCAGCCTGATCCAACCTTATATTTCTTCCAGCATTATCTAACACCCTTAATTTCCATTCCCATACATATTCCTCTGATTTCTGTCTATATAAATTAGAAGACTCATGCAGTTCTTTCAGAGTACAGTGTACTTCCCCATGGGTCACACTTATACCTCACCTTTCATGGCCTGTTGGAACTTTAGTCTAATTATAGGTCTTGAAGGAAAGAGACGTGGTGGGGGTGGGTCATGAAAAGAATTAGAAGTGTCCTTCAAGCCAATTACCTCAGGGCATTCTGTTGCAGTTTCATCTGGTAAAACAGAATTGATCTCACTAGACACAGGAGTGATGGCTGTTTCCCCAGGAGAGGTGGTTAGCGGTTTAGCAGGCCATGAAGGGTTAATCTCTTTAGGTTGAGGTTGGATGGCAAACTCCTCAGAGCAGACTGGTGGTCAGGAAACTGATTCCTCAAGGCAGGCTGGATGTCAGATAGTTGTCTCCTCAAGGCAAGCTGGAGATTGGGTGGCTGTTTCCCCAGGGCAGAACTTAAAAGATTTATCCAGCAATGACTCAGCAGAATCCAGGGTACCACTATCCCCACGGCCATCATTATCAGACCATATTTCCCATCCCAATTTTCAGGATCCCTTCTTTTCCAATGAATGTCTTTACTTTAACAGAAGATACCCTGCAAAGTTGAGATTTTAGTTTATGTTGTAAATCTGCTACACATACAATGAGTCACTGGGCCTTATTTTCAGAGATTTCAAGTCTGTGACCACAGAATAAGATTTTCTTTCAAGGCACACGTAGAAACTTTTACATTTTTCATATGGCATTTAAGTTGCAAATTTGAAGTCTTTAGCTCATTACTTTCTTGTATAACTATATCCAGCACATCTAAGGACAACCAGTCAACACCATTATACCTCTTAACTCCACAAATCTCTGTTACAGTGTCAAAAATTCTTTCTTCCAGAGTCTTGTCTCATATAAGCATACAATTTTCAGAATCAAATGGTGATATTTCACATATCTCTATTGCCAACTCATGTCCTGGACTGTCAGTGCCATCTTGATTATTGGAAATAGAGTCATTAATGCCTTTGTGTCTAACAGAGGATAAAGTCAATTGCAAAAACCCATTTTAAAAAATATTTTTATTGAAAAAAGCAACATACAAACAAATATTCTTAACATGCAAACATCCCATACATGGTGTACAATCAATGGCTCATAATATCATCACATAGTAGTATATTTATCACCATGATCATTGCTTAGAACATTTGCATCACTCCAGAAAAAGAAATAAAAAGAAAAACTCATACATACCATACTGCTACCCCTCCCTCTTGTTGACCACTAGTATTTCCACCTACCCAATATATTTTAACCTTTGTTCCCCCTATTATTTGTTTACTTTTTTATTCATATTTTTTACTCATCTGTCCATATTCTAGATAAAGGGAACATTAGACACAAGGTTTTCACAATCACACAGTCACATTGTAACTGTTATTTCTTTTTTTTTTTTTTTTAAAGGAAAGACAGAGAGAAGGAAGGAAGGATAGAAGGAAGGAAGGAAGGAAGAAAGGGAAACATCTTTAAACATTTTCTTGTTTTATTGTATTCTGTTTCTCCGTTTTTGTTACATGGGCTGGGGCCGGGAATCGAACCGAGGTCCTCCGGCATAGCAGGCAAGCACTTTGCCCGCTGAGCCACCGCGGCCCGCCCAACTGTTATTTCTTTATACAATCATCTTTAAGAAACAAGGCTACTGGAGAACAGCTGTACAGTTTCAGGTGCTTCCCTTTAGCCACTCAAGTACACCATAAACTGAAAAGGGATAGTTATATAATGCATAAGAATAACCTCCAGGATAAGCTCTTGACTCTGTTTGAAATCTCTCAGTCAATGCCACTTGATTTTGTCTCATTCCTCTCTTCCCCCTTTCAACCAAGAAGGTTTTCTCAATCCCTTGATTCTGAGTCCCAGCTCATTTTAGGGTCTCTGTCCCACGTTGCCAGGGAGGTTTACACCCCTGGGAGTCATGTATCACTTAGAGAGGGGGAGGGCAGTGAATTTGCTTGCCATGTTGGCTGAAAGAGAGAGAGGCCACATCTGAGCAACAAAAGAAGTTCTCCGGGGGTGACTTTTAGGCCTAATTTTAAGTAGGTGTAGCCTACCCTCTGTGGGATAAGTTTCACAGGAACAAACCCCAAGGTCAAGGGCTTGACCTATTGATTTGATTGTCCCCACTGCTTGTGAGAATATAGGAATTCTTCAAATGGGGAAGTTGAATTTTCCCCCTTTCTCCCCATTCCACTAAGGGGACTTTACAAAAACTTCTGTATTCACTGTTCAAATTACTCTGGGAATTATTTGGGCATCACAATAACCCATACAAACCTACAAAAATCTCATGCCCTATTCAAGCTTCCATGTATTTATGGTGTTCAATTAAACTGTCCATATAAATTAAATTAGGAAATGCACTAGTCCAAATATAAATTTTGTACCAAATAAACATTTCTTGCTTTAGTTTTACACAGAAGTTGAAGTTTTAAAATATGAATGACCATCTATTTTCAACACCGTGCAATATTGACATTCCTTTGTTCTTCCTCATGCAAAAACATTTTTTTAAAAATTTGTACACTTAGTCACTATCATTGTACACTCTAGGCATTATAGATTATACCATTTCAGTCTTTGTCATCTATCTTTCCTTCTGGCTTTATATGTGCCCCCTGTCCTCCTCCCTCTCATTCTCACTATCAGTGTACTTACATTGCTGTGCTACACTCAGGTGGTATTGTGCTATCCATTTCTGAGTTTTTACAGTCAGTCCTGTTGCACAATCTGTATCCCTTCAGCTCCAATTACCCAATCTCTACCCTCTGTCTATCTCCTGATAACCTCTGTTCTTAACTGAAATGCTTCAAGTTCACTCATTAATGTTAGTTCATATCAGTGAGATCATACAGTATTTGTCCTTTTTTTTCCTGGCTAATCTCACTTAGCATAATGTCCTCAAGGTCCATCCACATTGTTACATGCTTCATGACTTTATTCTGTCTTAGAGCTGCATAATATTCCATTGTATGTATATACTTTAGCTTGTTTAGCCACTCATCTGTTGATGGACATTTGGTCTGTTTCCATCTCTTGGCACTTGTAAATAATACTGCTATAAACATTGGGGTGCAAATGTCTGAAAAACCCATTTTTAATCTTCTGTTTTTCAAGAACCACTCCTGGTACCAAGCTGTATTAGTCAAGGTTCTATAGGGAGAAAGAACTAAAAAGAGATATTTGTAAATATGAGATTTTATAAAAGTGTCTCACACAATTGTGAGGATAGACAAAATCTGTATTGCAGTCCACAAGCTGACAGCTTTGATGAAACTCTTCAGTGAATCCTTGAGGAGAGGTTGGCTGGCTGAAGCCAAGAGAGTGATTCTCTCTTCTGACTTCTCCTTTTAAACTTTGGCTGATTAGGTTAAATGTCACTAATTGCAGAAGACACTCCCCTTGGCCAACTGCAGATGTAATTAGCTATGGAGGCAATCAATGTGTGATGATTTAATATATGAGCATTCTGGTTTATTAGTGAGCCATGAAATGTCCTTGTAGTAATGGTTAGACCCATGCTTAAGTGGGCATCATCATCTGGCCAATTTGGCACATTAACCCAACCATAAAAAGTACATAATAGCTCCCAACTACCACATATGGGCTCTGAAAAATTAAGTGAGTTAATATATATAGTAATTAGAACAATGCTTAGCACATTATAAACACTCATTAAATGCTAGCTATTGCTATTCTTTTTTTTTATTGCTATTCTTAATTCTTCACAGTGTGTTAGTTTGCTTCTGTCTGTCTGCAATAGAAAATGAGACCCTCTCTATTTCTTTATATCTCCAATACCCAGCAAACAGTGCCAGCTAATAAATATGTCTTGAATTTATTATTGTGTCCTCTTCTCAGAACTCTAAAACCCCAAATTACTACCTTTATCAAATTAAAATTCCTCATAATATTTTTTATTTTTAATTTTTTTGCTTTATTTTAGAATTTTTTTAATTTGAGAAGTTCTGGGTTTACAGAAAAATCATGCAGAAATATAAAGTTCCCATATAATTTCCCATTATGAACACTTTGCCTTAGTGTGGTACCTTTGTTATAATTGACAAAAAATATTATTATAATTGTACTATAAACTAGAGTCCGTAGTTTACAATAAAGTTTACTTTGTTGTACAGTCCTATAGTTTTTTAAGTCATTTTTATTCTTAAAGTATATATACAGCCTAACATTTCCCCTTTTAACTACACCCAAACATAATTCAGTGGTGTTATTATTTTCAAAATGCCACCATCCATTTCCAATTTATTTATTTTTATTAGAAAAGTTGTAAGTTTATAGAAAAATCATGCATAAAATACAGACTTCCCATATATTCCCCCCCATTATTAACACCTTGTATTAGTGTGGTACCTTTGTAGCAAATGATGAAAAACCTTATTATAATTAAACTATTAGCCATAGTCCATGATTTACTTCAGGGTTCACTGTTTGTGTTGTACAGTTCAGTGGACTTAAACATTTTTTCTAGTTATGTATTATGTAATACATATAATTTTTCATTCCTATTTTTCCACTTCCCTCAATTTTGTACTTTTCTGTTTTTTAAATAGTAGCTGTTCTAGTGGATGTGAAATGGTATCTCATTGTAGTTTTTATTTGTATTTCCCTAATGGCTAATGATATTAAGTGCCTTTTCATGAACTTTTTTTTACAGTTACATATCTTCTTTGGAGAAATGTCTATTGAAGTCTTTTGCTCATTTTTTTAATGTTCCAAATTAAGTTTTTATCACTCTCTGAAAAGACAGGAACACATACAATAAATAGTACCTAACATATTAACCACTTAAAATGGGTCAGGGAGTGTTTTAAGTACTGTACATTGACATTTAATTCTTACAAGTACCCTATAAGCTAAGTAATATTATTATGCCTATTTTTTTTTAGATTTTTTAAATTGTGAAATATAACATATGTACAAAAAAGCAATAAATTTGCAAGTACATTTTAACAAGTAGTTATAGAACAGATTTTAAAATTTGTTATGGGTTATAGTTCCATGAGTTTTCATTTTTTCTTCTTGCTACTCCAAGACACTGGAGACCAACAGAAATATCAATATAATGATTCAGCAGTCATATTCATTTGTTGAACCCTATCTTCTCTGTTATACTCCTCCTTCTCTTTAAATGAGATATATACATAAAAACAATAAATTTCAAAGTACATCACAGCAATTAGTTGGAGAACAGATTTCAGAGTTTGGTATGGGTTAAAATTCCATAATTTTAGGTTTTTATTTTTAGCTGCTCTAAGGTACTGGAGGCTAAAAGAAATATTATTTGTTAAATCTGATCATCTCTGTATAACTCCACCATCATCTTTGATCTTTCTCCCACTCTTTAGGATATTTGGGATATGCCCATTTTAACTTTTTCATATTGGAAAGGATTGTTGATAATATGGGATAGGGGAATGTAACTAGTTGATGGTCTGGAAAGGCTGACCTCTCCGCATTTCAGGACTTATCTGGTTCAGGGACCCAGCCGGAGTTGTTGGTTTTGGAATGTTACCACAGTGAATGGAACTTTTGTAGAATCAAAATGATTTTGAATTGGGTTTGGCAAGTTTTGAAAGGTAACAATGCCTAACTGAGGCATACATGGGAGTGACCTCCAGTGTAGCCTCTCAGCTCTATTTGTACTCTCTCAGCCACTGATACCTTATTTGCTATACTTCTTTTCTCCCTTTTTGTCAGGATAGCATTGCTGATCCAATGGTTCCAGATATTTCTCTTAAGTAGTTGTATTTTACTTTCATAATAAAGTACTTTGAGTCTCAAAACTTTTCAATTTTGATAAGTTCCTATTTATCTATTTTTTTATTTTGCTCTTTGTGCTTAGGGTATAAAGTCTAAGAAATTATAGCTTAACAAAAGGTCTTGAAAAGCTGCTTCTCTATGTTCTTCAAGGAAATTTATAGTTTCAATTCTTGTGTTTAGGTCTTTTATCCATTTTGAGTTGATTTTTGCATGTGATTTGACATAGAGGTCCACTTTTATTCTTTTGCGTATGAACATTTAGTTTACCCACCACCAGTTGTGGAGGTGACTGTTCTTTACCAATTGAGGGAACTTGGCAGTAAAAAATCAATTTTCCTTAGATTTTGAGGAAGATAGCAGAATAAGATACGCTGAATTCATCCCTGCTCCATGGAACAACTAGAGGAGTGACAGAAAATCAACTGAGACAGTGTTTTCAGGGTATGAGTGACCAGGGAGGGACTGCTATATTATATATGGAATTGAGAGACTATTCTGGAGGCTACTCTTATACAAGCTTCAGCTTGATATTGCTAATTGCCATGGTATGCCAAGCCCCAACCGACGGTATTCCTGTAAACCCTAAAGAATACTCAGGGCTCTGTCTGTGACTCTATAAAAGTTTCACTCACTAAGTTTGTTTTTCAGGAACATAAAACTTCCAGATGGTTCCTAGGCCAGATAAGCCTGGAAACCCAGAGTCACAATTCTCCCCAAGAGCATCCAACCAGTTGCCTTCTCCTACCCCATAATGTTGACACCCCTTGTCAACATGAAGAAATTAGAACGGTCATTGCCCAAATATCCCTAAAGATTGGGAGAAGGGTCAAAGGAGAAGGAGGAGTTGAACAGAGAAGATAGGATTTAACAAATGAATATGATTACTTAATCAGTATATTGATATTTCTTTTCAGGCTCCAGTGTCTTAGAGCAGCTAGGAGAAAATACCTGAAATTGTGGAACACTAACTCTCACCATACTTCGAAATTTGTTCTAAAACTACTTTTTGAAATTTATTTTAAAGTTTATTACTTTTTTGTATAGATGTTATATTTCACAATAAAAAAATCTTCAAACAAATCAATTGGCCTTGATTTCTAAAGTCTCAATTTGGTTTCATGGTCCATATGTCTGTCCTTGCACCAGTGTCACTGTTTTGATTACTGTGGCTTTATAATAAGTTTTAAAATTGGGAAGTGTGAGTTCCCATCTTTGCTCTTTTTGAAGATGGCATTGTCTATTTGGAGTTCCTTACCCTTCCATTTAAATTTGATGGACTGGCTTTTCCCTTTCTGTAAAGAATGCTGTTGGAATTTTGGCTAGGAGTGTCGAATCTGTGAACCACTTTAGGTAGAATAGATATCTTAACAATATTTAGTGTTCTAATCCATGTACATGGAATGTTCTTCCATTTATTCAGGTCCTTTTTGGTTTCTTTCAGCAATGCTTTGTAGTTTTCTGTGAAGTCCTTAACATCCTTGGTTAGATTTTCTTACATATTTGATTCTTTTAGTTGACATTGTGAGTGGAATTTTTCTAAATTCCTTCTTCAAATTGTTTATTACCAGTATATCAAAACACTAATGATTTTGGGGTGTTGATTTTGTACCCTGCCACTTTGCTGAAATTGTTTATTAGCTCTAATGGCTTTGTCGTCAATTTTTCTGATTTTCTGTATATAAGATCATGTTATCTGCAAATATTTCTCCCCGAGTTATTAATTTCTAGTTTCATTCTATTGTGGCTGGGAAGAAACATTATATGATTTTAATATCTTTGAATTTATTGAGACTTGTTTTCTGACTTAGCTATGATCTATCCTGTAGAATGTTTCATGTGCACTAGAGAAGATTATTTTCCTGCTGCAGTTGTATGAAAATTCTGTATATGTCTGTTAAGTATAGTTGCTTTAGACTGTTGCACAAGTCTTCTATTTCCTTATTGATCTTGTGTCTAGATATTTGACCCATTATTGAAAGTGGACTCGTACAGTAAAATCTCCTACTATTAATGTAGAACCATCTATTTTTCACTTCAAATCTGTCAATATTTGCTTCATATATTTTAGAGCTCTGCTATTAAGTCCATATATATTTATAATGGTTGTGTTTTCTTCTTGAATGACCCCTTTATCAGTAAATAATGACCTTGATTGTCCCTCATAACAGTTTTTTTTTTCCTTAAAGTTTATTTTATCTCTTATTAATATGGTTATCCCAGCTCTCTTTTGGTTACTGCGTGCATTGGTATTTTTTTCCCATCCTTTTGTTTTCAGCCTATTTATGTTTGCATTAAAGATAAGTCTTTTGGAGATAGCATGTAGTTGGGTCATGCTTTTTTAAAAATCCATTCTACTAATCGTTACTTTTTGGATGGAGAGTTTAATCAATTTACATTTAAACCAGCTACTGATAGCGCAGAACTTCCTTCTGCCATTTTGCTATTTAGCTTTTGTTAAGTTTCATGCCTTGTTAACCCTGAAATCTTCTGTATTAGTCTGGGTTCTCTAGAGAAAGATAACCAACAGGAGATTGGTCCATAAATATGAGATTTATAAAGGTGTCTCATGTAACCGTGGGAATGAAAGAGTCCAAAATCTGCAGGGCAGGCTGTGAAACTGGCAGCTCTGATGAAGGGTCTTGACAAACGCCACAAGAGAGGTTTGCTCACTGAAGAAGCAGTGAAAAAATCTCTCTTACCTAATAGTCTTTGACTGATTGGCTTATTTCATTTGCAGAAGACATGCTGCTAGTTGACCACAGATATAATCAGTCACAGCTGCAATCAACTGACTGATGATTTCATAAACCAGCCTTCTGTTATATCAATGAGCCATGACATATCCTTGCAGCAGCGGTCAGGCCAGTGCTTGCCTGACCACGAAACTGGGCACATCACCTGGCCAAGCTGACACCAGAACCTAACTGTCACATGTTCCTTCAGTGCCTACTTTCATATTTATTTGATTTTTTGCATTTTACCATACCGAGCCCCTTTTCATTTCTTTATGGAAATATTTTGCATATATTTCCTTTGTGGTTACCATAGAGTTGAAATTTAATATCCTAAATATATAATATTTTTTATTTGTTATCAGTTTAACTTCAACAGCACACACATACACAGCAATGCTGTCATTTGCATAGTGACTGCAGCAGTAAAGCTTCTCCTTCCATGTGTGGAAGGAAGATTTTCTCCATACCAGTCAATAACTGACACACTCAGGCATGATTAGTCCCTGAACGTATGTGTAATGCTCAGGCACCATTTTCCTGTAGACCCCTAATCTATTACTCTCATTCTTCACTAGACTATGTACAACTTAAGGGCAAGGACTGTGGCTTTCTTTTCTATACCCGGCGCCTGGCACAGGACCTGAAACACAGAAGGTCCTGCTTGACAATACAGTCTGATTGTTAAAAGATAAGCCATGGTTAGTTAATAGTAAAATTATAATAAGGTTTTCATCAATTATAACAAATGTGCCACACTAATGCATGGTGTTAATATGGGGGTGGTGGCTGGGTATATGGGAAATATATATTTTCTGTATGATTGTTTCTGTTAACATATAACTTTAATAATTTTTTTTTAATTAAAAAGGCAAGTCAGGCTCCCAGTGAGATAAGCTAAAATCTAACTGGACTTTATTAGATATATATCCCCGACATTTGGCAAACTTGTCAAATGCTAATTCAACATCTGGGTGACTTGAGTTTATTTTTCAGGATTTTTATTGATTCATAGAAAAAGACCTTGAAAATTTCACCTTGGGAGACTTCAGTTTTAAACAAAAAAAGTAAGTTTGCATCAACTTAAAAAAAATAATATTCTGTTGTGTTTTGTTATCATCCTGCATAATATTTTAATCATAGTTGTGGTATGACCCTCATTCTTAGTAGGGAAGTATTAATTTTTGAATATTTGTTTATTTCAAGGATATTGGCAAGGGAGAGTTTTCTCAAGAAGAAATGAGTTGTGCTGAGTATATCCTGGGCAGGTTATCCATCAACAGGAGCTTATGGTCTTCAGCAACCGTGGTCCTGCCTCCCAAGTAAACCGACATCTTTGATGCATCTGATACTGGCCTAGAACAAAGTTTTTGGTTCTATAGGCACTGCTTTGCTGTTTGAATATTAATTCTTTATTCTTGATAATCAGAGATGCCTGTGTTTAACTAATTGAGTTGTCATCAGAAAATGGTCCTGTTGAGACATATCTGCTCATAAGGGTTGTGAAATGATTCAGGTTGCTAACTTTTCAGATACATTTTCAGTCATGAATTACTAAGAATGCCCATTAAATTCTTTAGCAATTTCATAATATCAGTAGCAAAGGTTCTTAAATATACAGTTGGTGGAGAAAGTATAGCGTGATACAATATATATTTATTATTATCTGCTATTTTACCAAGAACATTTTCAGTTCTGAAATATTATTATGGGAGATAGAATAAAGATTGATACAGCTGAATAAAAATGACAATAAATAGGAAAAATGATAATTATAGGAAAAACATTCTTTTGGTTTATGACTTCTTAATGAGTATTCATCCATTCAGCTCACAAATATTTATTGCAGTTTGAGATTCTGGAATATATTGTGGTTAAGATTTTATGAAAGAATACGTATGCAAATATTAAGGCAATGAATATTTGGAACATCTGCCACAGCCTGGACTTCTAGTTTGGTTTGGGTGTGGTGCTCTTTGTGGTCGGACTGTGTTAGGAGTTGGGCATTAAAATGATATCTTGTGTGGAAAGTTACTTAAAAATGATGTTATTTCAACAAAGTATTCCTCAGAATTCTATTTGATTTGATACTTTTTGTCATTCTGTTTCTCCACCAGACTACTGAAATAACACGTCATCATCTAGAATATTAGCCGATTTTAATCAAGAGAACTCTAAAATGAAAGATGACACATTTGATCAAGATACAAACCTTGGTGGCCATTTAAAATTAGATTTACTGACCAGATGGTGTCTTCATGCAGACAGATGGATCTTGAAGAAATATTCTGTCCAAGTAAACATGGGGTTGGCTCCCAGCAGGGATGGATTGCTGGCCTTATTCTTTGACAAGAGGGGCTCAGGACAGTGCCCTTGACTCTACCCCAAAGTGGAGGCTTCTGCGCAGGGTCAATGATTGCAATTAGGGTCACGGTGCTTGTTGTGGTCTGCCTCTGTCCTGGGTCAGACTCCCCTGGGATCCTCCCCCACTGCAGGGGCCACCAAGTTCATGAAGGCCTGTTGCCTGAGCACAGGCCTGGACTCAGATGTTGAGCCCAGCCCTGACTGCTCTGGGTGTGAGGCACCTGCCCTACTGACTGGGGGTTTTCCCTTTCGGGATGTTCTGTATCAGCGCCTTCCTTGCTTTGGAGTGGGAAGAACTCACATTTGCTTTTAAGGCCTGGGGTGGGGAAAAGGGTCAAGCAGGCCTTTTTTGTTGTTGTTGCTTCAGCAATGAGAGTCCAAAGGAGTCCCCAGGTGATGTATCATGGATCAGAGTTCAGAGCCATAGCTTCAGAGCAATAAAATATTTACTTGAGGGTCATTGCCTTCTGAGCATATATTTTATTCTCTGTGTGTGAATTTCTTAGAGACTTTGCAGAGACAGCGGCACTTTAAGGACAGGTTTTTGAATTATCTTCACATACCTGGACCATAGTTTTCTTTGTCTTTATAGGCATAAATCTATACTCTTTATTGACATAACGTAACTATGCATTAAAGGAACCTAGAATTTCTAATGTGGTTAAATTTCATTTATTTTCATATTGTGAAATGATGTACATATATGGTAAAAAAAGCAAACAATAAAAAAGTATATCCAGTAAAAAGTAGTTATCCATCTATACCCACATAATTCCATTCACCAGAGGTCATGTCTTTCAACAGTTTCTAGTCTATGCTTCCAGTAGTTTTTCATGCATATCCTTATTTTAACATAGACACACACACAAATGGGATGAAACTACTGTGTAATTTGCTTCTTTAGTTCAATAATGTCTTAAAGATTGTTTCATAGTTGTACATAGAGACATACCTCACTCTTTTAGTGACTGGTTGTTTTTTCACTGCAGAGTTATACAATAATTTATTCACTGAGGGGTTTATTGCTTTAAGGATAATAAATATTCCATTAAACAGTTAGGGTTATGTTGAAGATATTTCTCAATAGTTCTGTGTTGAAAATGTGTTTTAACTTTATCCCCTTCTTTTTAAGATGGAAGATGAGGAGACTCCAGTTTTAGTTATAACAAAATCTTTAGTCAATTTTCTGTTTGCCAAATTCGAGATAAGCTTTATAGTGATAGTCAGAAAAGATACATGGTTCTGTTAGAAAAATGAACCTTACAGTTAATGTTTTAAAAAATATTCTTATAATTTTATTTGTATTTGTGTGGTTCAAAATAGTGATTGCAATTTTGCCAACTTATTTTAATGATGTTCTTTCCAAATTACAATAGTATTTTGAAGCAGATAAATTTCAAGAAGAATTATTTCTTTCTCTGAAAAATTTAATCCATGCCAGAACATTAAACCCTAGACAAGTGTGATGAATAGATAATATAATAAATTGAATAAAAAGAGAGAGGAGTTGCCAATGATACTTATTTGGTAATTATGCAATGAACACTAAAATTACTTTAAAAGTATTTGCCTAATCTTCTATTTGGAGAATAGAATCGTAAACTTCTTGATTCTTCATGATGATTTAGAGTAGTTAACTCTAAAAAGGAAAAATGAGCACTTGTCTAATTTTTCAGCACATTTTGCTAAAGAGATATACATTTTATATAATTACATTAGCAAACATTTTTCTCTCAATAATATCTATAAATATATTATGTTTCGGAAAAAATATGAAGATGTTAAATTTACAGTAAAAACAAAAACAACAATGAAGGAAGGCTGCTGGAAAGCATTAAAGAAATTCCCTTTTGGCTTCTGGTTTCTGGTGTTCCAAAACATCAAAGACACAAATGATCTTCTTAATTCTTTTGCATGCAAATATTTATTGAACATCCACTCTGTATCTTGTGTTATACCAGGTATTTGGGACAGAATAGCAAACAGTACAGGTTAGGTTTCCCTGGTAGCTCTTATGTTCTATCAGGAAGAGTTGCATTCAACAAATAATTGACCATTAGTAATATATGTTAAAAAAACATGCATAGTGTGATGAAAGTGTAATCGCTTGAATGCGGGTATAGGCAGAAAAGCTTCCTTAAGTGACATTTACTCTGATTATTGAAAGAAAGTGGTAGCTGGGAGAAGAACAGGTTGGTTCAGGCAGAGGGAGTACCATGTACAAAGGTGTTGAGGTGGAAAAGAACTTCATGAGAAACTGAAAGAAGCCAACGTGGCTGGGAAGTGACGGGCAGAGTAGAATGAAGTGAAGATAGAGAGATGGGCAGGGAGCAGACCTTGCTCTTATGTAGAAGCAGTCCTCTACATAACGAGGACTATGTAGACCACATTAAGGATTATGTTAATTAAATTCCTTTTGCTTGTAAGCAGTGGAAACCAACTATGGCCTGCTTAAGAAGGAAAAACAAAATATGGAAATATGATATTGGGATTTTGGGTTGGCTTATGGATGGGCAGAAAGCCTGAGCATTAAGCATTGCACAGGGCAGTAGGGATTGTGTGGTTCCAGGGGTCTTGGCAATAGGATGTTATGTGGTTAGTTACCCTCAAACTTGAACAAAAGTGCTTTTTCATAGGGCTTGTCCTTTAGAAGGCCCTGCTTTGAACTTCTGTTGGTTAAGCTCCTCTCCAAAGAGCAAGGGGTCTTCAAGGCCAAGGGTAGATGCCCACTTGGAGCCTGCCCTTCTAGACCATGCCCCAGACACTTGGGATTTGGAATCTCTTTCTCAAGCCTGTTTCCTGGGGTCTGTGTGAGTCTCTTTCCCTCAAGCATAGAACACTCCATTGGAGTGCAAACCCTAAGAATAGCCATTTGAAGGGCTCATGAGTGGGGATGGGGTCTTGTAGACTAAGGTGAGATCTCATTGTTTAACCTACAATTTAATGCATACTTGGTACTTGATACATTAACAATGAATGAAACTAGGTGTGGAACAAGGACTCAGTCAGGTGGGGTGTACTGGCATGCACACAAGGTCCCTTGCAGGATCAGACGGAGTCAGCAGATGGAAATAGAAGGTAGATATTTGGCTCAGAACTTTCAGGAATCTGCAAACTTGAAATCTGAATCTGGCATTCCATATCATTATGAAGGATGGAAGAAAGAATATATATTTTATTCAATGGTTCATTAGCTTGATTTGTAAATTTTGAACATTTATACATGAGGTATGTGGATCTCTATTTGTCCTTCTTGCCCTGGGACCTGCAAATATTAGGGATGACCTTGGTCATGGACCTTTCCTAGGGTCCTTACATTGAGGTTAGACACAGAAACTAACTGTAGTTTCTGGTTTCTATGGCTTTTTACTCAGATTTTACATTCTTAGGAAAGAGGGTACTGAGGCAGGGCCACGTGACATAGATGTAGATTAGGAGATATTCTGGGACTGAATAGCTACCTCATAGCTATGTGTTTTGTGCTTTGAGGGTTTTGAACTTTATTCTAAGATTGGTGGAAACATCAAAAGATTTTAAGCAGGAGTGTAATATGGTTAGATAAGACTTTTAGGAAGTACTCTATTTCTATGTGGGGAATGGACTGGAAGGGACCAAGAGTGGATGCTATGAGACCATGCAGGGAACTATTGAAGCAGTGCAGATGAGAGATGATATTGACTTAGACAAGGGCTTTGAACAATGGCAGTGGACATGGATAAAAGTGGACAGATATATATGTTAGAATTAATAGGACTTGCTGAATCACTGATTATATAGGGAGAGCAAAGTGATGTCAGAGATTAATCATAAATTTTTAGCTTCCTTCAAGGTTAGTGTATAATATTGGTTCTTATTTTCATGAGAAAGTTAAAGTGATCAGAAGAGAACTTCTGCCATCATGAAACCTACCAAGCTACCTGTATCTGTACCCATACATATTAAAATAATGCAAATGTCTTCCTTTATAGTAAGATAATTCAAGTGTCATTGTTCAAGGCCAACCTCTCCAACTTGAGTACTGGAATCTAACTCAAGAGTTTTTCTCCTATAATTGTACCCTAACTCTTTCATATAATCAGTTTCTCTCTTTCTATTTGATTCTCACATGGGTATAAAAAGTCTGGTTTAATATTCCCACCTGTCATGGTCAGTTTCTTGTGTCAACTTGGCCAGGTGGTGGTGCTGGTTGTCTGGTCGGGCAAGCGCCGACCGGTCTGTTGTTATGAGGACATATCATGGGCTTAAATCATGACCACATTGGCTGCATCCAGCTGATTGCAAATGCAAATGCAATCAGCTAAGGGGAGTGTCTTCTGCAACAACTGATACTAAATCTAATTACTTTTAAGGAGAATTCAGAAAAGACAATCATCTTGCTTCAGCCAGATAGCCTTTCTAGAGAGTTCATTGAGGACCTTTATTGGAGCTGTCAGCTTGCAGCCTGCCCTACAGATTTTGGACCCTACATCCCCATGGTTATGTAAGACACTTTTATAAATTTTATATTTACAGAGATCTCCTGCTGATTTTGTTTCTCTAGAGAACCCTAGCTAATATACCACCCTAAAAACAAAACAACAAAAACCCTTCATTACCTTGATATCTCATTTTTCTTCAGCTACTGACTTTTACTATAAAATCCTCAGTAGACATTTCTTTATTGCTCTTTAACATCCTCTTTTCCCCTCTCTCTTTTGAGTCCATTCCAATCAAGGTTTTGTGTCCACCGTTCCAGCCAAACTCCCTTTATCAAGATAACCCATGATTTCCATGTGGCCAAATCCAGTGGCTAATTTTTATCTCTCACCTTACCCTCCTATTAGATGCTTTGGACAGAGCAGGTCGTACTCTCTTTGAACCACTTTCTTAGTTGGGCTCTAGTGGAGCCCTTCCCCTCTAGGTTCTTCACCTTACCAGCTGCTTTTTCTCATCCTCATTTGTCGGGTCTTCCACCATCTTTTTAACCTTCGAAGTTAGAGGTACAGTCCTTGGAGTTTTTCTTTTCTGTATCTGTTTCACTCCTAGATGAGTTCATCTAGTCTCCGGTTTTAAATTCAACCATTTGTTGACCACTCTAAATATATTATTTCAATCCTAAGCACTCCTTGAACTCCAAGTCCATATGATCAATAGCCTACTCTTTCCTAGTCAAACCTGCTAATTCCGTAGTGGTTCCACCCCCACCTCTCTATATAATAGCTCTATTCTTCCAGTTGTTTGAGCCAAAAACCTTGAAGTTAGTCTTGCTTTTCTCCCCTTTCATATCCCATATTCAAAAGTACAATTTTGAAATGTATCCAGAATTCAATCACTTCTCACCATCTCTCCTGGGCTTATCCCAGTCCAAGCCATTATTGTATCTCCCTTGGACTATTGTAGTAGATTCTAAAAAAGTTTTGATTCTGCCATTGCACCCATGCAGTCTATTTACCATATGGTAGCTAAAGTGATCCTTCTAAGAAAGAAAAGAAGTCAGATAGTCATTCCTCTACTTAAAACCCACTTATAGCTTTCCATTTCCTGCTGAATAAAATTCAATGTCATTACCAAGACCTAATTAGCTCTCTGTCATCTGGCTGTCTGCTATCTCTCAAATCCCATCTTTACGTTTATATCCCTCTATGCTATACAACTACACAGGACTCACAGATGTTCATCAAACACCCAGATGTACATCTGTACTATTTAGATTCAGTTGTCAACTTGGCCAGGTGAGCATACCTAATCTTGTTGCTGCGGACATAAGCTAACCGTATGTGAACCTCATCTGTTGCCAATTACATCTGCAGTCAGCTAGGAGGCATGTCTGCTGCAATGAGTGACATTTGACTTAATTGGCTGGTGCTTAAATGAGAGAGCGCAATGTAGCACAGCCTAAGCAGCTCGCCATTCCTCATCTCAGCACTCGCAGCTCAGCCCCCAGGCCTTTGGAGATGCAGAAAGAAGTCACCCTGGGGAAAGTTGTTGGAACCCAGGGGCCTGGAGAGAAGACCAGCAGAGACCATCCTGTGCCTTCCACATAAGAAAGAACTTCAGTGGAAAGTTAGCTGCCTTTCCTCTGAAGAACTAAAAAATAACCCCCCTTTTATTAAAAGCCAATCCATCTCTGGTGTGTTGCATTCTGGCAGCTAGCAAACTAGAACAACATCTATTTCAGAATATTTACAATTATTGTTTTGTTTGTTAAAAAATGTGATTCCCCCAGATATTCACATTGTTTTCTACCTCATGGTCTTCAGATTTTTGCACAAATGTCTTTTAATTACTGAGATTTTTCCTGGCCATCCTGTTTCAAATAGCCGCTACCTCTTTCCTACCCCTGTCACAATATATTCTCTTACTCTGATTTATTTTCCTTTACAGTGCTTGCCACCATTGGCTCTACTATGTTTATTCATTTGTTTATGATTTATCTTCCCTCACTATGTTTTGAATTCTGAGTTCACTGGGATTTGGTCTGTTGTGTTTAAGGGACTAGAGTAGTGATTGGTATATGGGATAGGCTCAATATTGGTATATGGGATAAGTCAATATTGGATAACTAAAAAAGATCCTAAGACGTATATCTGACTACAAATACTTTGAAGAACGATATAGGTCTTTAATGTGGATTTTCTTGAGATATTGATAATAGGGGAACTGTAAGATACAGCATAAAGAAAGATACCTCAAAATCTGTTTCTCCTAAGGCCATTTCTCAAACTGCCTCTCATTTCCTTTTGTCTTTTCATCATTCATCCCACCCATTCCCATGTGAGTTTTCAGGTCCTCCTTACTTTCTCTGCTTTTCTCATCTATCCATGATGAAAAGAAATTTAGCTCCAAGGCACTAGTTTTCAAAGTTTGGACCCCAGACTAGCAGCATCAACATTTAGGGGGAACATGTTAGAAATGCAAATTCTTGGGCTGAACTCCAGAACTCCAGAATCAGAAACTCTGGGATGGGTTCCAACAGTTTGTGATTTAACAAGCCCTTCTTCTTTTCATTCATCACATCCAACTGCCTTCAAAAAGTTCCATTTGTTCATTGAGAAAGCTTAGAAGACCTCCTCCTTAGAGTTGTGTTTGGGCAGGTGCTTGTGTGCATATGTGTGTGTGTATGTAGAGAATTACAATTCTTATGATGTTGCATATATTTTTGCTTGTCACAAGTTAATTACCTGCAATTCTTCCAAACTGTTATTGGAAAGAGGTGAATTTTCCTTTTCTAAAGCCTCTTTCAGGTCTTAGAAGTAGAAATTGCTGGTGCTGGAGACTGTGGGTGGATCTCCTGGTACTGATGGTGTGTTCAGGACTCTACTTCAAACCCTGCTGCTCTCCCTTAGGCTTATATTCTGAAATGCTTCTTGGAGGGATGTGGTCACTCTGCCACCCAGGGCTGCTTCCCTCAGGTTTCAGCTTTATTTGCTATTAACCTTATTTTGGAGCCTTGAACATAACTGAAAAGTATGTTTTCCCAGAAAAATGTACCTATGCACATATATTTGATATTTTGTGTGCCTTCAGAGAACAATGTGAAGAAAGTATGTTTTAACCATTCTGGGCAATAAATATTGATTATACAAAACAACTATTATTTTGTTAAAATTGTCCCTAATGAAGATAAGAAGATTTAATTTTTTTCTAAGACAATAAGTTAGGTTATATAACACTAAAGCTCTCATCCATATTGAAACTAAAAGGAGAAATTATTCCATTTTCCACAATGAGTGGAAATTTTAGTTTCAATAGTTTTTTCTTTTTTGTTCATGATATATTAGGAGACACTGGAACAATTTAGAAATTCTCACTGTTGACATTTCAGTTAATATTCTAATTTTTCCTATGCATGTAAGTATATCAAGAGAATGATCTACTATATGCTCTTATTTAAACAAAAATTGGCTCAAACTGTGCTATGCACAGTTTATTTAAATCAACTCCTATTATTGAATTGCTGTACTTTTTCCGATTTTCAGCTATGATGAACCGAATTTTACATATACCCTTGAATATTTGTATGACTAATGAAATAAAGAAGTGAAATTGCTAGGTCAAGGGTTATACAAACATTTAGATTTTTAATAAATTGCCTCATTTAGTTTCAGAAAACCTGAAATAACTTCTATTTTCAGCCATACCAGGTTAAATCTCTTTTTTCTACTAACCTTCACCAAAAATAGATATGAAGACTCCTTTAAGTTTGCCAATTTGAGAAGTCAGGTATCATAGATATGATATGGTGGTTTGAAGTTGTACGTAACCCCGCAAAACATATTTTTAAATTTAATCCGTTCCTATGGGTATGAACCATTGTAAGTAGGACCTTTTAATGAGATTACTGCTGTTAAAGTGTTTGTGGCCCCATTCAGGAGCCTAATAGGATTTTAATCCTATTCCGGGAGTCCTTTATAAGCAGAATGAATTCAGACATGAGAGAGAGAACCATAGGAGGTAAGAAGCTGAACTTGACAGAGAATAGGGAGACCAGGAGATGACGCCATGTGCCTTTTCATGTGACGAGACAAGACTGGCAGTCAGTCTCAGAATTGCATACTCTTTGGGACAAAAGCATCACCTTGAGGATGCCTTGATTTGGACTTTCTTTTGGTCTCAAAATGGTAAACTAACAAATTCCCATTTTTAAGCCAACACATTTCATGGTATTTACTTGAAGTAATAATTTGTTATTAAAACTAGTGTTTATTTGATTAATAGTGATCTTGAGCACTCTGTGACATATTTATTATCCATTTACGTTTTTATGCCTCTATATGCTTTTTGCTCATTTCTTTTTGTTAGGGTGTTTTTCTTAATTTTATTGATTATATAGATATTTAATATATATTACCTGCATATGATGTGATATATATGGTTAAATACATAGGGTAAAGCGTATTAGCTATATACAATAAAGCATACTAATCATTTTCATATATGTTACAAATATTTTTTCCCATATTTGCCATTTCTCTTTATCTTTGTTTAATGATGTTTTAAAATGTCTTTTTGCCATTATTTTTAAAAAATGTTTTTAAATATACCTGTCTTTCATTCATGGACTCTGCTTTTGTTGTTATGTTTAGGCAGGTCTTTTTCCATCTTATTTAATTATCTTTTTATTTCTAGTTCTTTCCAGTTGATTAGCAAGAGTTTTCCAAGACAAAAAACTGTATCATGCAAATAATGATATTTTATTTCTTCTCTTTGCCAAGTTTTAAAATTCTTTTAATTTTTGTTGGTCTAATTTACGTTAGTTAGAACATTCAGAAGAGTTGGAAAAATAATGATCATGGGTTTGTATGTTTATTTCTAATGTAGAGCTGGCTAATGTAAAATATTTTAGAAGAATCTTTTTGCATCTTTGCATATCACTTTCCTTTATGAAAGGTCTATATTATTAATTTGTGCTCAACTCATAGGTTACTATTACATATTTGTTTTTTGGATTTGTCCTCGCTTATTTCTTCTTTCCCTTTTCCATATTTGTTAATTTCTTTCCTTCATAACATGAAACTTCATATAGCTGAATGTATTCAATATCCTCTATTGTTATATTTTTATCCTCTGTAGTAATATTTTTCCCCCTTGATGTATGTCTCTTGCTTTATTTTTTCCCTCTCCAGTATATAGTAACCTTAGAATATTTTATAAATGTAGAAAGGATCTTTATGTTTAAAAATCCAAATTATCAATGATAATAATGAGTCAAATGGAAACTAAACCCTAGGATGCTATATCTAGGCTTGTTCTCAGACTGTCCTGATTTTATGCATAGAGATGCTTTAGGGCTTTGTACATGTTCTTCCTTACTTGCATAATGACATTTTTCTTTCTAACTTCCTAGCTCTATAGCACCAGTGTCTCTTTTCTTTACGCTCTGACGTCTCTGAATTTTGCAACTTTAAGTGTTGTTAATTTTATGCTAACCTAGACTTAAAATTTTAAAGGCTAGCACAGACAAAAACATAAAATGCAGAAGTTCTTGTTTATTTTAAACACAACCTGAATATGTTTATGGTCAGCAGTAATTTTGCATAATACATGATTTCTTGAGGTGATTTTGGATGTTATTGCTGACATTTACATTTCCTGGGCTCATTAATGAAGGCCAGATGTATCTGTAGTAATTTTGGAAGAAAGAGCAAGGGGACAGTCAGAAAGAAGATTTACAACTGCAGATGGAAACTCCCAGTCTAAGTTTCTTTTTCCAAACCTAGATTAACTTTAGTATTAATGATGCTAAAATATCTTGATTAATAGTTTCAAACATCTTTTAATTGAACATTTGCATTTTAATTTTTTATCCCTCTAATTTGCATTTCTCCTTCAAATTTGGTTTCCTTCCCTGCTATTATATTGAATTTTTGCCATTTAAATGACTTTTTCCCTCTAAATATTCATTCTGCATGATCCTCTTCATGACCACCTCTACTTTTTTGATCTCAGAGCTTAAGTCTCTATCCTGAAAAAAATTTAGTGCTTTCCAAAATGTGGCTGAATCTTTTCAGCCCTGTGTGGGTTAACATAGCTATGCTGGTTTGAAACTGTTGTGTATCCCAGGAAAGCTATGTTCTATTTTAAAAAATTTTTCTTTTGCATGGGCAGATTTGAGGAATCAAACCTGAGTGTCTGGAATGGCAGTTGAGAATTCTGCCACTGAGCAACTGTTGCACCAAAGCCATGTTCTTTAATCCTGATTTAATATTGTGGGGTAGAAATCTTGATTGGATTGTACCTGTGGAGATGTGACACACCCAATTGTGGATGTGACCTTAGATTAGATGGAAATGTGACTCTACCCATTCAAGGTGGGTATTGATTAGTTTACTAGAGTCCCTTAATAGAGGAAACATTTTGGAGAGAGTTCAGAGCCAGCTCAAGACCCAGACACTGGGAGATGCAGAAAAAAAACACCCCTGGGGGCACTGTTTGAAATCAGAAGCAAAAGGACCAGCAGATGACAGCCTCATACCTTCCCAGCTGACAGAGGTGTTCCAGCTGCCATTGGCTTTTCTTTAGTCAAGGTATCTTTCTCTGGTTACCTCAGTTTGGGCAATATTTATGGCCTTAGAACTGTAAACTTGCAACTTAAGAAATTCCCTTTCTGGTATACTACATTTCAGCAGCATTGGCAAACCAAAGTGTTGGTGCAACTTTGGTAATTTCATTTGCCTTAATGGGTCAACATTAACACCACACACACACACCATAAAGCATGAGAGTTCTTTTCTCCATTTGATTTTCCCAGCATTACAAGGAGGGAGTAAAAACTTTGAGAACACTAAAAAAGGACTACACATTTCTGTAGGAACTAGGGGAGAGTAATGAAACTGTGAAGATGCATTCTTTTATTACCTTTCAACAAATATTTTCACACATCTTTCTCAATGACAGGCTTCTTTTGTGAATTGGGTGCCCCACGGGCTACAAATCCTTACCCTTGAAATCCCAGCCTGGTCCTTTCTGTTGGATTTCTTCCCTCAGGCCACCATGCCTGACTCAGATTACATTGACCTGAGGTTTGAAAACTCTTGAGAGGTAACTAGGATTTCATTTCTTCACATGTGTTTATTCTTTCTTTTTCTTTTTTTTTTTGTAGGTGCATAGTCCGGGAGTCGAACCCAGGTCTTCTGTGTGGAAGGCGAGCATTGTATTACTGAACCACCTGTGAACCCTACATGTATTGATTCTGTAGAAATATTGGTATTGTATTTCAGGCTCAAATACCTTATTGATTAAGTGGTTTCTGGTTTATTTTATGGGAAAAAAGTTTGAATATTTAATTGCAGTAGATACTTTAGAAATTTTCAATTGATATTCATGTGCTGTTTAACAACACAAAAAGTTTGCCCTCTGAGCTCATCTGTTTTCATAATATGGGCACTTTTAGTCAGGGGAACTCAGAAGAGTGAATAGGTAATCCGAGGGAAGAAATTGGAATATGTATCCCCTGTTTGTTGTCTGAGATGGAGACAATCAGAGGGACAGCATCTAAAGTCACTGAAAAAAAAAAGTTTTCTTCCCTGCCTTCCCCACTACGCGGGCCGTGGCTCCCAGGGGTGCATATCTCCCTGGTGATGTGGAACCTGACTCCCAGGGATGAGCCGGGACCCAGCATCATGGGAATGAGAAAGCCTTCCTGACAAAAAGAGAGAAGAGAAAAATGAGACAAAATAAAATCTCAGTGGCTGAGAGCTTTCAAACAGTGTTGAGAGGTTATCCTGGAGGTTAATTTTAATGCATTATGTAGAGATTCCTTTTTTGTTTATAGGTATTGGAGTAGCTAGAGGGAAGTATCTGAAACTGTAGAGCTATGTTCCAGTAGTCTTGTTCTTGAAAATGATTGTATAAAGAAATAGCTTTTACAATGTGACTGTATGATTGTGAAAACCTGTGTCTGTTGCTTCTTTTATCCAGGGCATAGGCAGATGTGTAAAAAAATATGAATGAAAAATAATAGGGGGAGATAAGGGATAAAAATTGAGTTTATTGAAATAATGGTGGTGAATGAGAAGCAGGGGTAATAGATATGAGATGTAGGAGTTCTTTTCCTCTTATTTATTTTTTCCGGAGTGATGCAAATGTTCTAAAAATGATGAAGTTGAAGAATACACACCTATGTGATATTATGAGCCATTGATTGTATAATGTGGTTGAACATATAATGTGTGTGCATATTTCTCAATAATAGCATTTTAAAAATGAAAAAAAATGTGCTTTCCTAAAGATCAATTTCATTTTTCTGTGAGTGAGTTTGAAACACCTCATTTCCAAATGATTTACTTTCTTAGGACACTTAGGGACAAATTAATTTTGCTATTTTAATAAACATTAAGTTCTGCTTTTGAAATTCCATTATAATTACAATTAAGGAGTTATAGGTTAGAAGTTATAAATCTGTGGCTCTAAAGATTTTTTTCCTTTCTAATTTTTTCCCTCTCACTTCTTTAATTTCTCTCTTCTCTTCTCTTTCTCTCCCTTACTTCTAATTTATTTTGCTGTAGTCCTCATTTTTCGGTCCACTGTCTTCAGTCTTTAAAACCATCCTGTGATCTCACATGTAATCTTTCTTACATCCTTAGTTGTTAGTTGATTTGTGTTCTCCTTAAAATATGTTCAAGTCCTATTCCCTGGTCCCATGAATGTGGTTTTATTTGCACATAGGGTCTTTGAAGATGTTGGTTGATATGAGGTTAAACTGGATTAGGGTGGGCCCTGACTCAATGTGATTGGTGCCCTTATAAGAAGAGGAAATGTGATTTTGTGAGCCATTGATTGTATAATGTGGTTGAACATATAATGTGTGTGCATATTTCTCAATAAAAGCATTTTAAAAATGAAAAAAAAAAAAGTCCTTTCCTAAAGATCAGTTTCATTTTCCTGTGAGTGAAATTTTTGTTCACAGATACAGGTAGACACATAGGGGAGAGTGCCACGTGACTGTGGAAGAAAAAAATTGAAGAAGCACTGCCGCAAGCCAAGGAATGCCAAGGATTTCCTGCAAACTACTAGAAACTAGGAAGAGGCAAGGAAGGATTCTTCCCTACAGGTAGGTTTCAGAGGGAGCGTGGCCCTGCTGGCACCTTGATTTCGGACTTTTAGACTCCAGAACTGTCAGATGATAAATTTCTGTTTTAAGCCACCTAGTTAGTGGCAGTTTGCTATGGCAGTGCTAGCAATCTAAAACACCCTTATTCTAAATACATTTCAATTTCTTTTCTCTTTCTTGTCTTTATCCCTCTCTGGTAATTACTGAACTTATCTCTCTAAAATTAACATTATTGCCAATCACTGATATTGGATAAATGGACAAAAAAAATTCCACTCCATTATTTGAAGAACTCCAAAAGGCACACCTTTGCCTGAAAAATATGTCTTTGCTCTGAATTTTTATATTAGTTACTTATTTTATTTAAGGAGGAAATAAAATGAAGCATGTTCTCAATAGTAGTGTTCAATAAGATGCTATCAACCATTAACACTCTACCCATTATTTAAGTAGTTACCTAGCAAGAGTGTGAGAGAACTGGTTAATTTTGAAGATAGAGTTGTCCCATCATGAACATAGGTGACATCAGAACAAATGGTATGAAGGAAAGTGTAGAGGAGGGATTCTGAGGTAAGATAAGGACACTGGAAGACTGGGAAAGTGAGATTACATTTTTTGTGTGTGTATGTGAATTCCTAAAAATAAACAAATCAGAATAAAACCAAGTGATGGAACAACTGTGCTTTTGCCCAAGGCAGACTCAACATGATTCACAGTCAGCTTTCTGATTTCCAAAACATGTCCTTTGAATGGGGACCACTCAGAACATAAAGCAGCTGGGTCTCGTGTTTGGAAATTTGGTGGCCTGGGAACTTTAAATGATAAACAGCTAAACAGAGATAACCACAAAATAAATAAATTGTATCTTAAATTAGCCTTGAAATATGTGAGTGGACTCTAATGAACTCTCTGATTAGGCCTGATAGGATCTTGGGAATTTGATTTCAGTCCAACAGAGAAGAGGACTGCAAAGTTGGATTACTCAAAATTTATTGGTATGAGTAATTAGAGAGCTTTGTAAAAGATGAATTCTTTTTCTGGTAACTAAACTGAGAGATTTGCAAGACAATGAAATAAATATTTGCATATATGTGTGGAAAAATGCTGTAAGAGAATATGGAGACAGATATTGACAATTTTATATAATTTCATACTTTCTAGGTAAAGATCAGGATGCATTTTTAATGTGCACCATCCTGCTACAGTCTCCAAGCATGTGCCCCATGAATACCTCTGGGTGTGATAAAGACCCAACAAAGTGCTGATTGTAATTCGTAGTGTTTTCTCTACCTGAAAAAAGTTAAGTTTCTTGAAGTGGTGATTGAACTTCCCTATGTGCTTGAAGCATATTTGCCTTGTTTACTCCCATTTGTATCTAATCAGTAACAATATCTGGCTATTTTTTTACTTGCTGTCATACAAACATGACTTTTCTTTTATTCCTACTGCTGCCACCTGTGTAGGTCAGTTTCTCCTTAACTTGCATCTTTTCTAGGGATTATTGCAAACTGGATCTTCCTCAATCCAGGCTGTCCTCATGTTAGTCAAACTGCAGTATTTTCATTCACTTTATTTCAGTCACTTTGGTGGGTATGAATTTGTATTCCACTGTGTGTGTGTGCGCTTTGTATGCTGTGTGGTGGGAGTCACCTTTCATTCTTTTTCCATGTGACTATCCCTTTATTGCAGCACCATTTGCTGAATTATTTTTTTTTGGGGGGGGAGGGCATGGGTCCAGAATTGAATTGAACCTGGGTCTCCGCATGGCAGGCGAGAATTCTCCCACTGAACTACCCTTGCACCCCCTCCATTGTGGCTTTAAGAAAAGTTTCTCAATTGCTAGTAAACCTGAACAATCGTTTGCATTTTTTGGTCGTTTAGATTCCCTCATTTCTTTGAAATCACTTGCCCATTTTCGTATTTCATTGCCTGTCTTTTTCTTATTAAATTTATAAAAACTTTTTATGTCTTAGAGATGCAGCCATTTGTTGACTTTCTGTGTGGTAAGCTGTGGTCTGTGGCTTGCTTTCTAACTCTCTTACAGTATCTTTTGATGAGCAAAATTTACCAATTTTTAATGTTATATTTAGCAACCTTTTCCTTTAAGATTGCTACATTTTGTGGTCCTCTTTAGGAAATACTTCCCTACACAAAGGTCATAAACATAGTTTATGTCATAAACATAATCTATGTCATCTCCTAGAAAGTTGATTGTTACTCTTCACATTGGGAATTGATTGTCATGCATGGTGTGAGGTAGGAGTTGTTTCATCTTTTTTCCATATGGATATCAGATTGCCATAACACCATTTATAGGAAAAGCTTTCTATACAGCTCTGCATGCTGTCTTTACTGTAAACATGTTTCTGTATATGGGACGGTCTTTTTTGTGACTCTTCCAATTGGTCTACTTGTCAAATGCTGAAGCAATATTATCTTACTTTCTCAGTCTTTATGATGAAGATTATGTTATTTGATTATGTTTTTCAGTTATGTTCTTGCTCTTCAAGATTTTCTCGGATCTTCTTGGCTGTTTGAATGTCTGTATATATTATACTATCAGTTTGTTAATTGCCAAGGGTTTGTTCACGTGTTGACACCCATGCACATATGCATGCATACCCTGCTGGGATACTGCTTGGGATTGCAATTAATCTTTAGACCAACTTGAGCAGAATTTATATCTTTTAATTTCAATCTTTTCAAGTTTTCTTCTGTTCTCTGCTTGTGTTCTGGAAGCTGGACATGAAAAGAGAGCTGGAGAGCTTGATTCAGAGTGCAGATTACCAGCCTTTGCCCTCAGTTGTGACATCTTTCTTAGTCCGCATCATCTTTGAACTCCACTGATTCTTCTGGGGTCAACAAGAGGCAGGTTGTCTAGGATGCAGAAGGGATGTAAGGGTCTAAATGCTTCTAATATAGATTAACAACACTCTACTATTAGCCCTATCAGAGCCTTCAGAGGAGCATGACACCTCCAATTTCTAAGCCTTTCAGGTGTTCATTAGGGGTCACTGGCTCCTTCCTTTTTGACATCCCTCTGTCAACTTTCAGTTTTGTCTTCTCTATTGAGTTAGGTATTATTTGTTCACTTCCTTATTCACCCCAAATTTTGCTAATGTCACTTACTTGTTACCTCTTCTCCAAATGTTTTCATCCTTGTGGTTTTATAGAGATTATATATATTTTTCTTATCACTTTAAAGGCAGAAGCAAAGACAAAGAAGTTTCGTGTCCCTTTCCTACTCATTAGACAAATCTTACTTTCTCTTAGCCTTTGTCCATGATGTTCTCTACCTGGAGTAGTTTCCCTTCTGTCCCCACTGTTCTCAATACTGCCTAACTGCAAAGCTTTCCCAGTTCTACACAACCAAATTGACCTCTTCTTTTGTGTACTCTTAAAGAAGAGTAGTTAAACTGTTTTTACGTGTTTAATACCTTTTGCTAAAATTGGTCCTGTAGATGGAGAAGCAATGTGGTAGAGAGGTTAAGTGACTCTACTCTAAACGCCACAGTGGCTAGCTCTGCCACTAATAGTAATGTTGGTACATTACTGAAAGTGTCTTTTCCTTCTCTGTAAACTGAGCTACTATGAAGGTTATAGGTTATATGGGGCTTAAGTGAGTTAATATGGGTTAATATATTTATATATAGTAAGAATACACAAATATTAGCTATTATAATAAATATGGGCTATTATTTCATATTTGCAATGATATTTGCAAACTCTTTGAGTATAAAACTGCTTTTATGCTGAAAATTGTACCTTGCCCATAGGGAATGTTCAATATGTTTAATGAATAGATGAATCTAATTACTACAGATACATTTATTTGTACTGGTCTTGTTGATTTTCTTGGAAGGAAAGCAATTCTTTGGGTCTAGATTCATCTCAAGAAAATACAAGGGTAGTAAAATAAATGAATATTATATATGTATTTAAATTAGATTCATTGACACAATTTGCATGCAATAAAACAGTCTTTTTTGGATGTTCAGTTGTATGAGTTTTGACAACTGCATACATCCATACATCCACCACTATAATCAAGATATACAACATTTCCAGCACCCCAAATTTCACTTATGCCCATTTGTAGTCAGTCCCTTCCCTCTTTCTACAGTTCCTGGTAATCATTGATCTGCTTTATGTTCCTATAGTTTTCATTCTCTTAACAGTATCTTCTATAGAAACTGTAGCATGAAGTTGTATGATGTCCAATTCATCAGTTTGTCTTTCATGAATCATGCTTTTGGTGTAATTAATCTAAGAAAATTTTGCTTAATCCAGCATCACAAAATTTTTCTCTCACTGTTTTATTCTAGTATGTATAAACTTCTAGACTTTCCATTTAGATATATGATCGATTTTCAGTTTATTTTATTTTTGTAATTTTTTGTTATAGAAATTATAGGTTTACAGAAATATCATGCATAAAATATAAAAATACAGAGTCCCCATATACTATCCTATTATAACAACTTATATTAGAGAGGTATACTTGTTATAATTCATGACAAAATATTTTTATAATTATACTATTACCTATAGTCCATCGTTATTAATAGGTTTCATTCATTGTGTTGTACAGTTTCGTGTTTTTTCTTTTAAAAAAATTTTTATTCAGTGACATATATATTACCTAAAATTTCCCCTTTTAACCACATTCACATATTATTCAGTGCTGTTATTTACATTCATAATGTTGTACTACCATCAGCACCAGTCAACAAATTACCAAAAATTTACAATCAACCTCAATAGAAATCCCTTACAGTTTAAGCATTCTCATTCCCTACCCTCAGATCAGCCCCTGATAACCTATATTCTAGGTTCTGACTCTATGAACTTGCTTAATCTAATTATTTCATATCAGTAAGATCATACAATATTTATCTTTCTATGTCTGCTTATTTCCCTCAACATGATGACTTCAAGGTTCAGTCATGGCGTTGTATGTATCAGGACTGTATTACTTTCTATGGCTGAATAATATTTCATTTACATATACATCACATTTTATTTATCCATTCATTGATTGATGGACACTTGGGTTGTTCCGTCTTTTAGGAATTGAGAATAATGCCACTATGAACATTGGTGTGAAAATATTTGTTTGAGTACCTGCTTTCGGTTCTTTGGAGGATATACCCAGTAGTGGGATTGCTGAGTCATTTGGTAGTTCTATACTTTGCTTTCTGAGGATCTGCCACACTGTTTTCTGCAGAAGCTGCTTCATTTTCATATTCACCAGCAATGAATGGATGTTTGTATTTCTCCACATCCTTTCCAACATTTGTTATTTTCTTTTTTTATAAATAGCAGCCATTTTAATGGGTGTGAAATGATATCTCATTGTGGTTCTGATTTGCATTTCCCTGATGACTGATCATGTTGAGCATCTTTTCTTATGCTTTCTGGCCATTTGTATGAGATGTCTGTTCAAGTCTCTTACCCATTTTTAAATTGGGTTGTTTGCCTTTTTGTTTTTAAATTGAAGGATTTCTTTGTGTATTCTGGATATTAAACCTTTATTAGATATATGGTTTCTAAATATTTTCTCCTATTGTATAGGTTGCCATTTTTACTTTCATAGTAAATTCCATTGAGACACAAATGTTTAAAATTTTATGGTTCCTTTTATCAAATTTTTCTTTCTTGCTTGTGCTCTGGGTATAAAGTCCAAGTAACTATTGCCTAGCAAAAGGTCTTGAAGGTGCTTCCCTAGATTTTCTTCTAGGAGTTTGATAGTTTTGGCTCTTATATTTAGGTTTTTGAACCATTTTGAGTTGATGTGGTATAATATGTGAGGTAGGATCATCTTTTTGTGTGTGTGTGCAAATGGATATTCAGTTTCCTCAGAACCATTTGTTGAAGAGACTATCCTTTCCCAATTGTAGTGGTCTTTGGTCCCTTGTCAAGACTCAGTTGGCCATAAAGGGAGGGTTGATTTCTGATGAATCACTTAGTTTTCTAAGTGTTTTTATCAAGAAGGGGACTGGATTTTGCTTGAATTGATGCCTTTTCTGTATTAATTGAGATGAACATGTGATTTTATTTCTTCATTCTGTTAATGTGGTTTGTTACATGCATTGATTTTCTTATTTTGAACCAACATTGCATACCTGAGATAAATCCCACTTGATCATGGTATTTAATTCTTTTAATATGCTGTTAGATTAGATTTGGTAGCATTCTGTTGAAGATTTTTGCATCTATTTTCATAAGGGAATTGACCTTATTTGCAATGGGTAGTATTTCCAGTACAATGTTGAATATAAGTGGTAAGAGCAGACATCTTTGCCTTTTTTTCTGACCTTAAGGGAAAACATTGTTTTTCACCATTAAATCTCATATTATCTGTAGGTCATTTTTGTAGATGCTCTTTTATGAGGTTAAGGAAATTTCCTTCTCTTCCATTGCTGTCTTTTTTTTTTTTTAAACAGGAAAAGATGTTGGATTCTGTAGATGCTTTTTCCTGTAACTAGTGAGATGATCATATGATTTTTCTTGTTTAGTCTATTAATAAGTTAATTATATTGACATATTTTTTTTGAATGTTGAACCAGCCTTGTTTCCTATGATAAATGCTACTTGCTCATGAAGTTTTAAAAAATGTATTTGCTAGATTTGATTTGTTCATATTTTGTTGGGGATCTTTGTGTCTATGTTTATGAGAGATAGTTGTTTGTAGTTTTCTTTTCTTATAATGTCTTTTTTTCGGAAAGTTTATCACAATAATGCTAGCTTCATAAAGTAAGCTGGGAACTGTTCCCTCCTCTTCTATATCTTTAAAAAATTTTTGAATAACTGGTTGTATTTTGTCCTTAAACATTTGATAGAATTAATCAATGAAAGGATTACCCTTGTAGTTTTTTTTTCTTTTTTAGGGGGGGTAGGGAGATTTCTAAGTATGAATTAAAATTCTTTAATAGATATAGATCCTCTTAAGTAAACTTTGGCAGTTGTGTCTTTCAAGGATTTTGTCCATTTTATTGAAGTAGCTAAATTTATGGGCATAGAGATTTAAAAAAAATTCCTTATTACCCTTATAAAGTCTATAAGTCTATAGTGGTATACCCCCTTTCATTTTTGATATTTGTTATTTCTTTTTTTTTTTTAACTTTGTCTCTCTTTTTAATTTTGTCAGTCTGCTAGAGGTTTATAAATTTTATTGATCTTTTCAATGAACTAGCTTTTGGTTTCATTGATTTTTCTCATTTTTTTTCTATTCTTAATTTCATTGATTTCTACTCTTTATCATTTCCTTTCTTATAGTTATTATGGGTCAAAATTACTCTTCCTTTTATTTTTAATTTTTAAGCTGGAAGTTTATATATTGTTTTGAGACTTTTTATCTCTTATAATTGCACTGCTTTAGCAGTATCCCACAAATTTTGATACGTGGCATTTTCATTTTCATTCAATTATTCCTTGACCTATAGGTTATTTAGAAGTTTGTTGTGTGATTTCCAACTTGCCAGAGGTTTTCCATGTATTTTTGTTATTGGGTTCTAGTTTAATTCCATTGTAGGAGTTAATGTGGAGAAACTGGATTTAGGTTTTGTCATTGCTATGGTTATCTTCAGCATATTCAAATTGCCATTAGAATCATTAAAAAAATATTAAATTAAATCTAGTTTTAGGATTATACTCATTTGAGTAATATTCCTTGAGTAATAGGAACCCAGGTATGGTATCTTTGACATATACTTTTAATTAATTTTGCAACTAACTGACTTTGAGTATATTTTCACATAGTTTAAGGCAAAACATAGTTTAAATGTTAAGGCTAATGGTTATGCTGCATGCAAAATTTTATGCAGTCTGCCTACTCATTTTTTATGCACCTGATACAATTGTACTGCATATCACATGTTAATTATAAATTGGCTAGGGAAATACTGTAGCACAAGTGAAAGAAAAATTTTACTCCTTTAATTTTTCTCTATCCTTTAGGTAAAACTCGCTTTCGTCAGATGTCAAGTTCTGTAAGCTGGGTAAGAAGCTAAGATATATATGGTATACACAATGATCCAATTAATTCCATTTTATTCTCATTGAGAATTACACTTCTGTCTTTGCTGAAATTAAAAGAAAGCTGGATTGTATGCCATAGGGGAGAGACAGTATGTAATTCTACAAAGTATACAATTTTGAGAAAACTACAGGACAATACAGAATGCATTGTTGGAACTCATTGACAAAAATAACTTTATTTGGCAAACAGTAATAGTTTAGCTACATTTTGGATTAAGGGTAGTACAGTACATTCTGTACTTTAGAAATTCCAGTAGCTATCAAGTACTATAGAGGCATATTCTTGACATTTACTTACCCTGAAATATCATAGTCAACATCTGTTTTTGGTTTTATATGCAGAATACATTTTAAATGATTGTATCAGTTTTTTTTATATGAAATGATTAATCTTTTTCTTATTTTGAAATGAGGCTTAGAATGAATTACAAGTCTGATTCAGGATAAATAAACCTAGGTCATCATAGCTCAATTTTTGGTTCCACAAGGTGGAATATCTTGAAATATTTCCTCTTGACTCTTTAATATTATAAGGGTAAAGGGATACGAGAAAAAAGACATCAGGCACAGGGCATAAGTTGCATGATTTTTCCCTTTCTTCTTTTTCTTCCGCAATTAGACTTTTGCTACCAGGAACAAGAACAGAACAAGATTCATTTGAACATTTAGCTTTGGGAAGAAACTAAGGGTGAGGACTTGACTTAAGGTACAAATACTGCTAAATGACCTCTGGTTGTTCAGTGTTGGTAGGATCCATATGACATTTATCATGATGTAATGAAACAGTGACACCTCAGTACCATTACCCAGGGAACTGTTTCTTTTTTATTGTACAGAAAGTGTTGGAAAGGTGTGCAGTGAAGGGAATGCAGTTTTTAGTTTATGGCATTATCAGTAACCAATTGCTTACTACCAAAAAATGAGTGGAATATATAAATTTTCCCATCATTAAAACTCAACGAAGAACTCTGATTGTGCAAAGGTGACTCATTGTTATAATGGTCACAGACCTATAGGTAAAGAGTATGGGAGGAACAGGAGGAGGTGGGCAGGCAGATATATTCACAGAGACTCCACTCTGAGTTAACAAAGAAAATCAGTGGCCGGCATGATGTAGACTACACTTGAGGAAACAATTGTTTGATAAATTGTTTGATGAAGACTTGGCATTGAAAGTTAAGCTAACATTTTGCAGATGCACTTTAAGGACTTTGTGCAAGCAGTAATCAGGGCAGCAAAGAAAAGATCTGTCCAGTGGAGTCCACATGGAATGAGAACCAACAAAATTTTAGGAGCAGCTCAGTTGAGGCTGAATTAGCAATCCAGCTGGACCAGAACAGGAATCCTCTTCCCCAGGCTGGAGAGGAACTCCTACTTCCACAGTGAGGGGTGGTTTAGAAGTGGATATCAGAATCTATTGTATACTTTGTGTAACTGTTGCTTATACTCAGGAATAAACTAATCTACCCTAGAATGTATATGATTCACATTCTATTGTATAGGTTCAGTTCCACTTAACTCCCTTTTTCCCCCATTTTCATAAATTCCTGGACTCCAGGAACCTATATGAACATTGTAGTAAAAATTTATGTTTCAGATTGAACAAAGCACAGGTAAGCAATACCTCTTTAAGAATACCATCTTAAAACACTCATTTATGTTTTGGTGTTCTTTCTGTATTTTACCCTGAATATTCAGCTTGCTGTCTCCAATCTTGTGATGATTAAATGAGATCGTCACAATTATTCATTTCAAAACTCAAAGAGACATTCCAGATCTGTTAGTAGACCTACCTCAATTATAGAAACAAGCTGAGAACTGTGGAAGTTCATTCACACAAACACTTAGAGACTGAGCTATATTAAAAACCCGGTTTCTTGATTTCCTAGTTTAGTGCTTTCACTATAACATTCACTTAACATGAAAACTCTTGGGAAAAACTTGTTAAAAATTTAAAACTTTTAAATTATTATGATTAAGGGATAATGTTAGCAAGTATGCTTAAACACCCACAGAATTTTTGTAGGAATGAAGCCATAAGACTTACTCTTTGTATGGATACTCTAGCTTCCGAGGCTTAGATTAATCAAGGGTAGTTTCAGCTTTGTGGGTCATAGATTGCAAAATAGCACTGCTTAAACTCAAGTAAAACAAGTTCAGAGGCAGCAAACTGATCATAGCTGTTGTCACAGCTCCACTTTGTTTTGAGTTCTGAAACCCAGGTTCATCTCAGCTCCCTAGATCTGCTATCTTTAGTGTGTTCCTCATCCTCACTATCCACGATGCTGTTAGTGTTTTGGCCATCAGTGCACCCATAGAGACAGATGATCTATTTACAAAAACATACATTCCACTTCATGGTAACAGATACCTTTTTTTCCCCATTCATTCCACTTCCAGTCTATCATTTCCAGAAATAGAGCTCAGATGTGAAATATCATATTAATATTAACCTCCCTTCACACATTGTCTCTGTTAGTGTAGCCTGAAAGCTCTGCACTTTACCTTAGAAGGGAGGCAGATGATGGTGAGTAGCAAGAAATAGTCTCATAAGGCAGGGGCAAATGCTCTGGAATGCCTCCTTACCTCTCCATCTATTACCCTGGAGAAAGTCAGGTCGCTAATGGTGGTCAAGTAGGGAAATGGTATCTATTCTTCTCTCAGACAAACATATGCACTGATGTGGAATCCAAAGAGGCAAAAATAGTTCTTCACTTTGGGTTCAAGTCTATAGGACTTTGTGATTTAGGAATGGTGCTTCTGGATCAGGGGTTGGCATACTAGCCTGCAAGCCGAATCCAGCCCTTATATGGCCCTTGAGCTAAGAATGGTTGTTACATTTTAAGGAGTTACAAAAAAGAAGAAGAAATGACAGAGACGGTGTGTGACCTACGAAGTCTAAAATATTTACTGGTCCTTTACAGGATAAGTTTGCTGACCCTTGTTATAGTTGATTTAACTCATCCCTGTGCTCCATTTATAGGTAGAGAACCTCATTCTTGAACACGTGGAACTCCTAAATGGATCCCTGTCCTCAGCTGAAGAAAAGTGTATCCCCCAAGGGTGGGCCATGGTGGCTCAGCAGGCAGAGTTCTGGCCTGCCATGCTGGAGACCTGGGTTCAATTCCTGGTGCCCGCACATGCAAAAAAAGTGTATCCCCAAGTCCTTTCCCTAGTATCCTCTATTCTTTTCCCCATTGCCAGTTGGTCCTTTTAACTATTTTGCTTTCTCTCTTCCCTTCTGCCCAATCTTTATTCCTTCCATGCTTGACTTCTGACATTATTAGTCAGTCATTTTTTTTTTTTTTTTTTCAAATTTTCTCACTCCTCTCACTGGCTGACTGGGATGTGAGGTTGGGATGTAGGTGAGGATGCTGAGGTGGCGGAAGTAAAAAAGTGAAAAAAGCCAGCATCTTGCTTAATGCTGGAGACATTTTCATGCGATTAGGAACAAAGCAAGGATGCCCACTATTTTCACTTCTATTTATTATACACAAAGTTTTAGCCAAAGCAGTTAGATAAGAGAAATCAATCAGAGGCATATTATTGGGTAAAGAAGGAGTAAACCTGTTCCTATTTTAAATGATATGATAGAATTCTTGGAAACTCGTAGACATTCAATGATAAAACTAACACAAATGATAGAAGAATTTAGCAAAGTAGCAGGATATAAAATTAACACCTGAAAGTCAATAGTCTTCATATACACAGTTAGAGGTTACGATGGTAGAGAAAAACTACATTTATATTGGCAACAACAATAACAAAATGTTAACGAATAAGCTTAACAAATGTATAAAAACTTCATGAAGAAAAATTTAAAATACTTTTTAAAAGCACAAAAATAGACTTGAGCAAATGGAAAGCCTGCCCTGGTTCTTGCATGGGGTTGCTCAACATCATAATGATGTCAGCCTTTCCGACTCTATTAATACATTTAACATAAGCTCTATAAAAATCCTAACAAGCTTTTGGGAGACAAGTTTATAATACAGTTTTTCATATTGAAAAATATACATAAAAGAATGCTGAAAAAGCAAAGCTAATGAGGAGAATATACCACCACAAGATATTAAAACATGTTATAAGACCTCTGTAATGAAAACAGTGGTACTGGCACATGAATAGACAAATCTGTGAATAGAATAGTAAGTCAGAAACAGACCCAAGTACATAGGAAAATTGAGTATATGACAAAGCTGGCATCTCAAATTACTGGAACAAAAATGAACTTTTAAATAAATGATCCTGGGACAAATGGATAGCCATTTAGAAAAAGTTAATTTGCCATACACAAGAATAAAGCAAACAGGTCAGGGATCTAAATGTAAAAATGGAGTTATATAAATTGTAGAATGAAACATGGTTGAATTATTTATTAATTATGAAAGGAAAAACAGCAACTATATAGTGGAGAAATCTGAAGGACATCATCCTAACAAATTGATGAAAATGAATATTACCAATAATTGGCCAGACTGATAGCGTGTGCTTCTGACAATCCACCAAGAAGGACCAGCAACACTTCTGTGGTATTCCTGCCAAAAATGAATCACTAGACTCTAATCAGAATACATTGGACAGACTCAAATTGAGGGTCATTCTAAAACTTATTTGGTCTGTACTTTTCAAAAAATCAAGGTCAAGAAAGAGAAAGAAAGGATAAAAAATTCTTGCAGACTTAAAAAGACAAAGGAGATAAGAAAAATAGATACAAGTGGGATCTGGCTTGTTTCCTGGACTGAAAAAAAAGTTTCTTTCAAGATCATTTTGGAACGATTGATGAAGTTTGAATATAGACTATGATTATGGTATTAACTTTCCTGATTTTGGGTTATGGTTATAAAAGAGAATGTCATTGTTAATAAAGACTCATGGAAACATTAAGAAATAAAGGCAGACAGTGATGTCTGAAACTTACATTTAAACGGAGCTGGAATAAAGCAAATAAGGAAGCATAAATAATTGATGAATCTGGATGAAGGCTGTGCAAGAGTCTTTAGCTATTCTTGCAAAATTATGTACAAATGAAAGTTTAAAGAAATAAGTGTCTCTACTATTTTCTGGCATTCTCTTACATTATAAAAAGTCTCTGGTATGAGTGTGGCCTTGCAGGAGGCTGAAGAAAAGAGAAGGGGAAGAAGAAACTGTGACTTCATTAGGTCTAACCAACTGTGAACTCTACTGTTTTCTCTTCTTCTTATAAATTAAAGAACAAAATCTTTGATTATAGAGGCAAGATTGTTCCATATTTTAAAAACCTGAAAAAGACAGTAGTTTTATGAAGGATAATATAAATGCAATGTAAATCATCATCCAATTTGAAAATAACCCAAATGAAGGAAAATAACGTAGGTGCTCCAATTGAATTTGCGACCTTATTCACAGGACTGAGCTACTTAGGAGAGCAATAAAACCATTTACCCAGGAAAAATTGGGGCAGCTTGATATCTGTGCAAATTTGGGGTTGCAAGCATTAAGCTGCTTATGAAGACTTTAGGCAGAACCAGAGCAGCCTTTGGTCTAGGACTAATTTTGCCCCTCTTTGGGAGGCAATACCTAGTTTTTCACTATGTTTTTCACTCTGGATAAAAATGAATGGTGCCAGACCATGTGTGAGCCCTGAAGATTGTTTTCTCTGCTCCTTTTGGATGCTGCTTCTCCCATCTTTGGCTAGTTTCCTCACACACGAATGCTGCTCAGTACTTTCCTGAAGACTTGAAGGGGACCTATGCAGAGTTCTGTGTGGTTCTCTTTGTGTAGCTCACTCTGCACTGTTCTCTTCTCTCCAGTACTTTGCTCTTGAATTCTTGCATGCTTAGACTCCAGGATGCCATTCTGTTTCCTCAACTTCGTGAATCTGCTGGGCTCTGCCTGGTTTCTCCCACCTGACCTGCATCCTGGGAACTTTCTCCAGTTGGAAACATGGGGTAATCATAGCTCCCACCTCCTGAAGTAACATGTCAACTTCTATGCATGGGTCCTTAAACTCCTTCCCCATTTGGCTTAGGGAAGGGGGAAGTGAAGGGGTGAGGGGAAGGGCCAACGCACATTGACAGTTCTTCCTTTAAAAAGTCATTACGGACGGCGTGATGTTGGCTCAGCAGGCAGAGTTCTCGCCTGCCATGTTGGAGACCCAGGTTCGATTCCTGGTGCCTGCCCATGCAAAAAAACAAGCAAACAAACAAACAAAAAAAACCTCATTACTACCAAACTCTTCAATATTTAAGACTTTCATTGCATATCCTTGATGTGAATACTAAACTAAGGGTCTATTCTGGGGATGCAGTGGAGTGAGGGTATAATTAAATGTTTGCAAATTTTGCATGGGTGGTTTGGTCCATTTTTCTAGAATGTTGTAGGCCTGTAATATCCTTTGTTTTCAGCTTTGGGTCTTCCATAGAAATTGAGAAACAGGGAAAGTTCCATTTTGACATATGTAATTCATTTAATTAACAGAGTAATAAAATAAAATTAAGCCTATATTTATATATTGGCTGTTGAATTTCTTTCCTGTTTCTCAGCTATATTTAAATGTCCTGGAAAGAAAAACTATAGCTATAATGAATTCAGTTCAGTATATTTCTCAACAGTTGGTTCCAAAAACTTCAGAATGCAACCAAAAACTTCAAAATGCAAAGCATCCTTTTCCTCATAGCGCTTGCTTCCTCCCACACTTTCACAAACAAGTGAAACTTCCGTAACCAAGTGAAACCCTCACACATACATAGATTTATTATATGTCCTTGAAACTGAAATGTTGGTCAGAAAACAAAAGGAAATGGAATTTATCTGGGAACTCCTCAGCTGTTATCCTATTGGTCCTAATAATGGTTTGTATTGACCAATTATTTTTTCTTTCTTACAAAGTTCTCTGAAGTCTTAATCCATTGTGAATTTCTACCATGTCTTCTACAGTGAATACTCTATTTGTAGTATCCTGAATGCAGCCCCCTCTTATAGCTCTTTGGTTTTGCATATGCTATTCTCATTGGGAGACACTTTCCCTTCATTCTGCATTTGGCTAGTTCCTGCTCATTTTCTGAGATGTGTCTCAGGTGTCTGGGAAACCTTCTCTGACCACAACTTGGAGTGAGTTGGGTTTCCTACCTGTGTACTCCTAGGGTAATTTGTACCTGTCTCTTCATGTTACTTAGCAAGCTGCCTTGTTACAATCATCTCTCTCTCTCCCACCAGTCTATGAGTATCTCGATCTCAGGAAATTGTCTTCCTTAGTACTTGTTCTGAGTGCTTGGCAGGTAATCCTAGGAGTCATGAAAGCTAACTTTTTTTGACTACTTGTTTATCTCAGGCAGGTTCCAAGCATTTTACATGTATTATCTCCCATAACTCAAAAAGATGCCACAAATAGGTACTATTATTTTATTTTATAGATGGGAATAGCAGGCACAGAGAAGTTAGGTAACTTGCCTTAGCAAGTGATGGAGGCCAGTTAAATCAGGGCAATCTCACCCAAGAGCCTATACTTAGTCCCTCGACTCCTCGATATGGAGAATATTCAAGAAATGGTGGGTATTTGATAAATTATTTCTGAATGAATGAACAGCTCTTTGGCCTCACAGATCATACTCTATTCAACAGAATAGAGTCCATTAAGATATGTATGTGACTCAAAATGGTCATCTGTGCTCTATAACATTTTTTATATAACCCTTCCTGGAACTCCTGGGTTGGGTGCTTTATCGGTCCAGCTTCACTTGTCATCCTGGCCATTAGAACCTTTTTGCTGATCCCCTGGACAACCAGGTGGTGGCCACTTCGGCCCTTGAAATTCAGCACTTTCCTGGTGTTAACATCTCCTTCTTATACTCAATGGTTTTATCCAAATCAGCACCTTCATTGATGGAAACTGTCTTTAGTTTCTAACCAGCCTGACCAAGCTTGAAGGCAGGAAAATATCATCGATAAAACTTATTTTAATATCCTACTGATATGACAAAATGTCATTCCGGGTGGGAAGTTAGAATTATTTCCCTAATGTTGCGCATAGAAAATTGGTCAGAGGTTATTACCATCCTTTGAAAGTGCTTTTAAAATTATAAGCAAATATGATTAGGAGAAGAACAGCAGTCACAATGATGCCCTTTCCCAAAGATGTCGACATTTTCTTCACCCCGAGAATCCTTGTAAAGGTTTACCTTGCACGCAAAAAGAACCTTGCGGATGTGATAACGTTAAGGTCCTTCAAATGGGGGAGATTATTCTAGATGACCCAGGTGGATTCTTAAAGTAGACAGCTTTCCAGGTTGGTGATTGAAAAAGTTGCTGGCTTTCAATATGGAGGAAAGGGACCATAAGTTAAGGAATACTGGCAGCCTTAAAGCTGGAAAAGGCAAGGAAATGGATTCTCCCTTAGAACCCAGAAAGAATGGCAGCCCTGTCTACTCCTTAATTTTAACTCAGTGAGACTCGTGTTGGACTTCTGACTTTCAGAAATGCAAGGTGACAAATTTGTGTTGTTTTTGGTGTGTGGTAATTTGTCACAGCAGTGATAGAAAATAATATAGTCACTTTTTCACCAGCTGCAGTCCCCCTGGATCAGCTATATAAGTTGTTAAAAGTGGATTCTGGGGTCTTGCTGCAGACCCAGTGAACTGGATCTTTGGGGCAGGATTATTGAGCAATAGCACCAGGTCATTTTGTTGCATCCTACAATTTGGATGTTCCTGGATTAGAATTTGTCAATCACAAAAATGAAGACAAATCCAGTATCATTAAACTTGCTTAAGAAGCCTTGCTTATTAATCAATAGGAAACAGTTTCTGTTTTCTTCTAACAGACTCCTCCCCCATTTAAAAAAACACACATTTTCTCACTGGCTAGCAGCTCTATTAAGACATCTTAACCAGATCCCATAATTTCTCAGCCATTTTTGATTATTAGAATCATCTCTTCCTGTGTTTATGACTCACATTTCTTTATTTAAAAACTTCCATTAATTATCTGCTTAAAAGATCTTCTTTTACTGAACACAGTTTAGGTTAGAGTGGAGAGAGGGGGGAAGAGAGCTGGTGAGGGAAAAAGGAGAAGATAAAAGGGCTTCTGGCTTGATGAGGTTCAAGCCTGTCCTTAGTTAAATGCTGTCTGCCTTGTTGCTCAAGGGCTTGACTTGGATGGGTGGTGACTCTAACGTGTACCTCAGAGCAATACTTCCAGGCAAAGGTGATTTCCAGTGAGATTTGTCTACATCTTCTGGATTACTCCCAGGTGATAGTGCCATGTATTTCCCTCTTTGCCCCATATACCAGAGTCATCCTTACAGTCCTGTAGCCTTCAGTCTCTTCTATACTCCCAGACCTGTGGACGTACTGGGATCCGTCAAATCTATGTTTCTGGAACAGAGACTTGTGGTATCCCCCCTCTAACTGGGAGTCCGGTACTATTATTGCTTTCTCTTCCCATTTGTCTTTCCCTTGCTCTGCAAGACTGCTGGTCAGGTATTTGACTGAGACAAGAAATGCTAGCCTTCCTTTTGGTGGGCTCCTGTCTATTTGAATTTTTTCCCTTGTTTTTGCACGAGGGAAACACTTGGCTCTCCTCAGTCAATAGAACAGAAGGAATGGTCTCCAAAAACACAGGATTCTCTTTTCTTCTACTCCCTAAAAATATGAACTCCTTTACCTCTCAGTTGTCTTCTTATATTTCCTAGTGGAAGCACATGGGAAGTAGGCGTTCATTGTAAAGCCAAATATCTGATTCAGTCCCTCTCAGCCCCCATAGGGAGGTTGTAGACTTACAGAACCTAGAAGTGGGATATCCAATGCCTATCGTACTTAGCTATGGGCCTTGGCCTTGGTTCCAGGAAAATAAGAAAGAGCTTATTCAACATCCTATTATGTTCCCTGGTGGGAGATTAATATTCATTCTTGAGCCTAGGAACAGCAATTGCCATCAGAGTTAATTATAAATGTTAGCCTATTCCGATATATTTTTGGCATGATTTATGAGAAATGAGTTGAGCCTTTTAGAACCAATTAGAGACTTTGTATTGTAACTGGAATTTAACCTTCTATAGATTAAGATAAGTTCAAAAAGCTATCTTAGAATAAGTCATCTATGTTTGGTCCTACCCAATACTTCACAAATTGATCAGTTTGAGTATGGTGCTAGCTGGTCAGACTTAAAAATATTACAATGTAGTGAAAACTCTTCATGTTTGGAAACTAGCCAATTATTCTAAGACTGCTGGAGTTGAAGAGAGAGGGTGGAGATGGATGTATTTTGAAGCTTCGATTAACTCTAAGAAATGACTTTTCTTACCCACTTGGTGTAAAAAAAGTGGGTCTTGATTCTAGGCTATGTAGTTTCTTTCTTCCAGTCTGTTGCAATCCAAAGAATCCTTTTCTGTTTGTTGTAATTTAGTTTTAGTTTAGCAGAACTTTCTACTTATGCTAAGTTTTCTCACTTTTAACTACCGAAATGGAGGAAGTTGTTGTTTTAAATTTCCTTTCATAGCAATAGAATCAAATTGGAAAAGAATCCATGTGTTCAGAATGTATAAAATTACATCGTATAAAGCTTAAGGTGTAAACTTTCAAACTGAGTGGGAAGTATTGAGGCTGTGATAAAAACTAAGTAATTTAAGCATATATGTAAACACTAAGGAAATATTATTTAATAAGCACATGACCTTCTAAGGGTGAAAATGTCACAAATTATTTTTAAAATATTTGATATTTAATAAAGTCTAAGCTCAATGTACCCAGAATTTTCTCTTTGCATTTATGTTTTTAAAACCATATGTAATTTTTTAAGGAAAATTTAACTCACATGTTTTAGACTCATTTGGCTATGTCATCATCTGTTTTGTAATAACTGCATTGCATCCAAGTAGTTTTTCAGTGTATTTGAAACTAAGTTTTTTTATGTCTTTTTTCCCCCCGTTGTTAAATGATACCATATTTTTGCTTGGGTAAATGAATTCACACACAAAAAATTTTGTTTTATTGACACTTCTGTAACTATGGATGTTAGATTATTTTACTAAACTAAAAATGAATTTCTCATTATTATAAAAATAGTCAATTTTGCTTATACTATATGTTTAAAGAGCATTTCATTAGTGGTAAACATGGACAAGGCTTGGTAATTTTGAGTGTAATCATAAAGATTCACATAATTACTTGTAAATTAGAAACGGAAAGTTCCAAGTTTAAATCCTACTCTAACATACAAAACAGTACAATAAGACAACTAATACTGTTAGTAGCATGTTAGGTGGCAGCAATGGACTCAACACTTCACATACAATTTAAATCACTTTATTTTTACAACATCCTTCTGAGGTGGGGATTTCACAAAAGGGGTAGGCCAGGTTCAGTAGAGTTGGTAATTGCCAAAGAACATAGTCAGACTAAGTGGTAAACCAGAGTTTGGCCAGAATATCCCATTCCAAATTTGATTCTTTGTTGCGGAAAATAATTCACATTTGATTGAATTATTGTAGTTAAAATACAAGTGCATTATTGAGTTTCCTAGAGATCAAATCAATGTGAATACAAGTTATACTCTATATGTCTATAATTTAAGGACTCAGGATCTGCATGAACCTGAGCATATTTGCCAAAATAAATTTCATTGCTCATTAGTTAAGTGATGTCCTATATTCACTTATTACATACTTACCGAGTGCTATGTGCAAGTAGATTAGCATTTAAATAATAATTCTTGATTCCTGAATATTGTGTCACAAGAACTCGGCACAGAGTGCCAGTTAGCTTTGGCAGAGAATTAGTCTTAGCAGATAACAACAAAAAAAACAACAGTTGCTACTAACTATACTACCAGAGAGAATGATAGGCTTCTCAGCAAATTAGTTTTTTAACATCTTTTTTTTTACTGTGAAATATAACATATATACAAAGGAGTAATAAATAATAAATAATAAATAATAAATAAATCTAAAACTACATAGTAAAAAGCAGTTAAAAAACAGATTTCAAAGTTTGATATGGGTTACAGTTACACAATTTCAAGTTTTTCCTTCTAGCTGCTCCAAGACACTGGAGACTAAAATATCAATATAGAAATTCAGTAGTCATACTCTTTTGTTAAATCCTAATTTCTTTGTTATAACTCCTCCTTCTCCTTTAATCCTTCCCCTAATCTTTAGGGCTACATGGGTTATGCCCATTCTAAATTTTTTTCATGTTGAAAAGGGATGCCAACAATGTGGGATGGGCAGTGGAACTGGTTGATGTTCTTGGAGAGACTGACAGCTCTGGGTTTCAGGACTTAATTGGCTTAGGAAATACCTGAAGGTTTCAGGATTCTGAAAAGTAAACTAACTGCATACAACTTTCATAGGCTCTCAGTTGGGGCCATGGGTTACTTTAGGGTGAGCAGGAATGATGTTGGTTGGGGTTTTGCAAACCATGACAATTAATAATATCTGACTGAAGCTTAAATAAGAGTAGCCTCCAGAATAGTCTCTTGATCTATTTGAACTCACTTAGCCACTGATAATCTATTTTGTTACATTTCTTTTCCCCCTCTTGGTCCAGTAGGCATTGTTGATTTCATGGTGCCAAGGCCAGGTTAATCCCTGGGAGTCATGTCTCATATTGCCAGGGACACTCATATCCTTGGATGCCATGTCCCACGCAGAGGGGAGGGTAATGATTTTATATACAGAGTTGGCCTTAGAGAGAGAGAGAGAGAGAGAGAGAGAGAGAGAGAGAGAGGTCACATCTGAGCAATAAAAGAGGTTCTCCGGAAATAGTGGTTAGGCATAATTATAGGTAGGTTTAGTTTCTCTTCTACAAAAATAAGATTCATAAGAGCAGGCCACAAGATCAAGGGCTTGGCCTATTAACTTGGGAGTCCCTAGTTTTTGAGAGAGCATCAGAGAGTACCAGGAACTATTTAATAGTTCCATATTTTTTCCTCCATTCCTCAAGTGACTTTGCCAGTATTTTTTAATTGTCTGCCCAACATACTCTGGGATATATCTGGATATTACATTAAGCTAAACGAAATTACAAAGCCTCATTCCTATGCTGGAGTCTGTGCATTTGGGTTGTTTAAATGAACTATCCAGACAGGTTGAGTCAGATTGTGTGCTACAGAAAATTTAGGTTTTGGACAAAATAAAGCACTGTTCCTCTGTTCTCATACATTAGATGAAGTTCTAAAATACAGACGTCATCATCCTTTACCCTGTATTCTGATTTACCTTAGTCCCAACCAGATCAGTTTTGTACTTACCTCTGATTGAAGCCTCTAACTGAATTGAAAACTGATTTGTTTTTCAGTTTCTTTGACAATTGTTGTAGGTAGCAATGCTGACTTTAAGAGCTGCAGAGCTCCAACTCTGAGTATTAGGTGTCACGCAGATCTCCAAAGTTCCAGGAAAATACCAACTTAAACACATATAGCACAGCATCTCAGAATCTAGAAATAACACTTAAAATTCAAGAATACATGTGACTGCTATAAGAGTTTAAAATCTAGACCCCAATTTTCTTATAAATGTTCTCTAAAAGAGACCATACAATATTTGTTGTTTTATTTCTGGCTTATTTTGCACAACATAATATCCTCAAGTTTCATTCCTTATGACCTCGTTCCTTTTTGTAGTTGCACAATGTCCCATCATGTGTATACACCAAGTTTGCTTTTCTGCTTCTCAATCAAAGTACTCTTTGGCCTCCTCCATCCACTGGGCATTATGAATAATGTCCGAAATAAACAATTCATGTCTCGCAGTATCCTCACTTAGTGGTACAGTCATCATCACTCTCAATTTTTGACAATTTTCATTGCTTTAAAATAAAAAACAGATAAACACACCCTCACCAAAAGAAAATCCAAAACTTCCCTTAACTCTTGTCCCCACCCCACCCAATTATTTACCCTTAGTATTGCTATGGTACTGGTGATATCTTTTTATTAAGTATAGGCCATAACATGCAATTGTAGTTTTCCCCCTATATCCCTCTGTTATTGAGTTTTTGTACAAAATTCATACCTTTGAAGTAGTTCATGCAATAACTTGTTTTTATTTGTAGTGTTAATTGGTGAGATACATGTTTCTATACAACCCCTCTCAATTATATTCACCTTCAATATGGCATTATTATTTATAAATCCACTAACGAACTACCACCACTTCTATCCATTCTCATGCATTAATCTAAGTTCAACCTCATTATATAACCATTCACCCATTTTTAGCTTCTCTGTATCTCTGGTCCCCTATATTCTATATTATGGGGTGGTGTGATGGTGGCTCAGTGACAGAATTCTCTACATTATAAGACTCTTTTATCTTTACCAGGGTGATAGTAGTGAAATCATACAGTATCTATCCTTTTGTGTCTGATTTATTTTACTCAGCATTATGTCATCAAGGTTCATCCATGTTGTCATATACTTCAAGACCTCATTTTGTCTTACTGCTGCATAATATTCCATCATCTGTATATAGCACTTGTCTGTTGATGGGCACTTGGATTGGTTTCATCTGTTGGCAATTGTGAATAATGCCACTATGAACATCAGTATGCAAATATCTGTTTTTTCAAGGCTTTTGGTATAATAATCTTATTTTTGTTACTCAGAGAGCTGGAGATTTACTTCTATTAACAATTATTTTCCAGGCTAGTCACATGGCCATGCTAAACTTCAGTAAGGTAGCAAGTACATTCCTAGAGGTAGGGAGAACCACGTATCAGTGCATAATGTCTGCTACATTGCCTAACCTGTCTTTAATTTTAATGAATGAACTAATTTTTGAAGAATTCAGGCTGATTTAGAATTGCTTTTGGAAACAAAAAGAAAATAATTAGAATAATCATGTCCAGTATAGACCAAATTCATTTACCATGTAAGTGAATTACTTCATGTGTTAAATATGTACTTTTTTAGTAGTTAAAAATTGCAATCTGGAGTATAATATTAAATATTAAATGATTCCAAATATACCCTTAAAATAGCTTCTGTAGGGTCACCACATTGTTTTAGTCATCTTCTGTAGTTGCATTGCTTTAATGATTCTCATTTCTACCAGCTATGCTGGTTCCATCATCCTCTATATTACTTTTCTCTCTATTCCTCTGTATTACATGGATTTTATTTTCTGGCCTTATTCCCCATATAGACTTGTAAATTAACTCTAGGGTCAAGACAAGACCACTTTGAATAATGCTGCAGAAGAGACAGAGAAGTTCTAACTTGGGTACATCTCTCTGGCAAAACATTGCATTTTCCCTATGGCCTCTCCATCTGTATTAAAGCTGTGTGGAAAAAGGCCAGAAAATTAAAAAAAAAAAAAAAAGAAAAAAAAAGAAAGGTGTTGGAAATTGTATAGGAAAATTTTTTTAAACATAAGGAATTTAAACAGAGACTTTCTTTACTCAAACTTCCTCAGAAATGATAATATTTCAGATATTGAACAGAAATACAGATTTTAAGTATCTTGGATCCAAGATTCACCTTCCTTCACCCTGCCACATGGGAAAGCAGTATGTCTAAAAGATGATGCTAGTTGATGAAGAAACACTGCCAATACAAAATTAAGTTTACAAGTTTTTAGAACTTTTTAAGAAAGTTAAGTGAATGTGAAATGCCTTTTTAAAAACCCACCTTATAAATAATAGTAAATAATAAAAGCATTTTTTGAAGTGAATTAATGCAGGTGTACTGAATGGAAAGAGAACAAATGCTAAAAAATGACTATGAAAATAAGAGAAACACAAAGAGCTGGATGGAAATGATGGCATTTGATACTTGGTGCTTCTTTATTAAGTAGTTATTCCTTTATTTTCCACCAACTTTAATGCACAAAAAAGCATTGAATTCTCTTTAAAGAATTTAAGAATGATTACGAAAATCAATGTGAAAACATAAATAACATAACAGCAATGTGTATTACTAACATAAATAACAAAAACTGAATAAACTCCTTAAGACTGCTTAATTTAATTGCTTTCCTTGAAAAATAAACTTTGTCATGTGACTTGGCAGTTAGATTCAATTTGTATTGTTTATTTGCTACTCTATGGAGACCAGACCAGCATAATAGTGAGGTGTTTGGCAATTGTTTACTTGAGTCATTCTGAAAATTCTTGTATTAAAATAACTTTTCGCTCATTATAATAAATTAAAATTTTTTAGAAAAAATAATTTCCTATACTAGTTCAGTAGATGACTAATATTCAATTATCACCATGTTCTTCATATTTTATCATTACTTTGGAGGCTTAAGGACATTTACTAAACTCATTAGATTTCCCAGTGGCCCTGGATGGTAGGTATAGTTGGTAAACTCAAATTTCTCTTTCTTGTTTACCATTTTTGTTTTAACATCTACTATGGTCAAAATTTTTTGAACATTAGTAGCAAAAATGATTACTTTTAGGTTTTAAAGTTAGTTCTGTCACTGTTACTGGTTTTCCTAGTGTGCTGAAAAGACCCTATCACTCATACTATAAATAAGAACATTTTTATATGAGAGATAGGCAATGATTTATATGATTTTTTTTTTTAATGTAGAATCTTGGGGGTGTTCACTTCTTCTCAAATCTCTTCTGGGGTTGATTGTTTGATACCTAACATTCTTCTGTTAATCCAAATCTTTGGCTGTGGTTTAGTTTCCAACTGAGGGACTAACACCCCATGATCAGAGAAATTCCTGAAGCCTCATCAGTCATTTGTATATCACTGGGAAAGAGTTGATGAAATCTGAACTTATGTTTTATGCAAATGAGGGAAGGGCATCAGGTATGTTATCTGGAGGTCTATGGGGAAAGGGATAGGAAGCCAGGGAAGCAGATAGAAAAGAGCTATATTGAAATGTCATTTACTTCCTAGCCTTGCTGGGAAACTATTTTATGTGTTGATAGCCAGCTCTGAAGAAATAATGAGAAAGCCAGTAGGAAGCACTTTCTGGATCTCACTTAGGTCTCCCCTTCATTTTCCTGGATAGTTTTAAAATCCCTTTTGGGACAATGTTTATCTAACTTCTTTCCAAACCAGTGAATGTGTTTTTCAAACACTTCAATTCCTGCTTTTTGATTGCCTTCAGCTATACAGTGACTGACCCACTTCCAAGTTAATTCTCTTTCAGATTTCAGGGAAGTGGATCTCTTCGGTAGAGTGCACAAAGATGGTAATGACTAATGTCACAAGTCACTAAGCACCTGGATACAGACTGGATGTTACGTTTATAATTCAACTGCTAAGAAAAAAATCTTAAAGGAAAGGCTAGCCTTGGACATTTCTTTTTGAGTTAGGCTTAGGTTTTTTTTTAATTTTTTTTTTTAACTACTTTAAGGACATGTATGCGGTAAACAGCCCACAACCTGTCACCTGCCACTTAAGCTCAAGAGCAAAAGTTCACCGTCAGAGCAGGTGAAGCATAGGATGGAGCAGACATCCTGCGTGCTTCTCTGCTGCTAACATTAGCTGCACTGAGGAAGCAGTGTGAGGCCCTAGGAAGTGACTGCAACATTAACCAGACTTTCCAGAGGCTCTTGAATATTCTCACTCCTGTGCTAGAAGGAAAAAAGCTCCTTGGAAGGAGGCCACTTTCTGCAGCTTTGGCAGCTGCTGGTGGCAGAGCCTGAGGGATGGGGCGGGGCATTGGACTGGTTCTAGTTCCAGGAGCTATAAGGAAAACATCTTTCCTTTCATGGGGCTTAAAGTAATTCTGTGCGGAAAAAAAATTTCTAAGTTTGATTTATTTGAATAATTCTAGGAATTATAGAAACAAACGGTTATGGAACGAGAAGATTCCTTAGACTCCTTCACTTTAGAGGTGAGAAAATTAAGACCCAGAGAGGGTAAGGTAGTTGCTAGAGACTCTGAAGCCAAGTTTGTAAGGGCTCCTGATTTCATCTGTTGATTTTTTTTTTTTTTGGCAAGTAGGAATTTTAGTTCTATCCCATGCTATGTTATGTTATGTTATATCCTGTTGCATGCAACTGGAGTATTATTTCTGGGGCTGTTTTCACAGCCTAGATTTCATGCATCTACTTGTTCAATACTTTCTTTTGCAACAACAGGCCTATTTTCTCCTCTTCCTTTTCCAGACAATTCTTCAAGGTTCTAAACATTAAGCAGAGGAAGCAGAGGGTTTCTTATGTTCCCTAACAATGTGATTCTCCCCAGTCTGTCAGTATTTTCCAGAGTGCTCATTGGAGTGCCACTCCCCTTCAGAGTCCCTGCTGGACTCTTGTTCAATGGCAATCCTTGGCTTTCAGTTCATTCAAAGAATGCTCTCATGTTTTGTGGTCTGGGGTTCTAAGTGCTTAGTTCTGCTTGCTTTTCCTGTTCTGTTATTCTCAGGTTTCTCACTTCTCATCCTGCTCTTTCCTGTTCCATTATAATGAGGAAGCCAGTGAATCCTTTCCTCATCTTAGCTCTGTGAAAAGTTATACTTTACAATGTTTCATTGTGACAGAGTCTTTTTTTTCATGGGTAGGTACCAGGAATCGAACCCAGGTCAGGTGAGAACTCTGCCACTGAGCCACCGTGGCCCGCCTGACAGAGTCTTTTATGTCTTTGCAATTAAATAGTTGAATCCCATATTTTCCATTATTTTGTTAATATTGTCAAACTGTATTAACGAGAATTGCTAAAATCCTCTCATTTGCTTAGTGTGTAATTCCAAGGGTTTTTATGCTGCTTAATATCTTGACTCAGTGTAGAGTGATTTTGCTTTATTTAAATATTTCCAACCATACCTACAAATGGCAGTCCATTTGAGATTGACAGTTCAAATATATGTCAGATGCCTTTTTTGCGATTTTCCTTTTACTCTAAAATCAGGTAGAATGATACTCTTTTGAGAGCCATTTACTGAAACGTAATCTAGAATGGTAACTATCTTTCCTCCTTGGCACTGTGAAGAAAGATATTTTTCACCAAAGGTTTTGAACTTTTTTTTACTAAATCTTACTCAGAAGTAAGCCACATAAATCCAGAAAAGCGGAAGCTCTGTTTTAGTTCAAATCTTAAAAAAGAAAAAAAAAAAAAACAAAAACTCCCTCCGACCCCACCCTGACCAACCTCTTGAAAGAATGCATCAGAACACAGTTTTTAAAAAAAATCACAATTTTAAATAGCTAAAATATTCACACAGGCAACCTCCAGATTGGGAATGAGTTATATTTCAAATGAATATAAATGTATTGTTTAAAGTTCAGAATTTATTTCTCCTTAAGATGTTGCTGGTTGGAGAGTAAATTGTTATGACATTTTATGGGAGGGAATTTGGCAATATAAATTAAAATTATGTTTCTACTCTAATAAGATTCAACTCCACTCCTTGAAATTTTGGAAATAAGCAATCAGAGAAATGTTTAAAATCCATTTGTAAGTATGTTAATCATAGTCTTGCATATAATAATGAAACACTGCAATTAATCTAAATGTCAGGCCAAAGGGTGATGTTTATATAGGACGTGATGTATTAATGCAGAGGAATACTAAGCAGCTCTTAAAATGGTGATATAGGTATACCATCATTATGTGTTTTTGACATTTAAAAATATCCAAAATATGTTAAGTAACAAGCTAGATTAAAAATGATATCTATTTGCTAAATTCTATGTTGGAGCACACATATATGGATATACATAACTTTATCTACACATATATAAAATCTGACAAATATTCACTAAGATATTAATAGTATTGGTTTTTAGGTAGTAGAATTAGAGATAATTTTCACATTATTTTGGTATTTTTATGCATTTCTAATTTTTCAGTCAAGAATGTGTTTGCTTTCAGAGTCAGGAAAAAGCAATGGTGTTTTTTTATTAATAAAAGATTATTATAGTCTCAGATAATTTCCATAGCTGATTATTTCATGTGAAGAACGGAAATAGTGTTAATGGCAATCTCCCTTTGGCAGAGGATACACTTCTTGCCCTTTGCATTCTAAAATTAAACCTTAAATGTTATGAGTTTTTAGACCGTGTGCCCCTGGGAGGGCTGTAGGTGGATTGAGGCTGCAAAGGAATGGGTGGGCTGTTCTAGGGGACAGTTGCTGCATGGCAAAGGGACACTAATGGCGAGGGGTGGGTGGAGGTGTCCAGAGACCCAGGAAGCCTCCAGCCATGGGGACAAGTTCATTCAAAAGTCATACGTTCATAGCACAAAGGCTTCTTGAATTAAACACCACTCTAAAGTAATATTAGACCTAAATTAAAGTAGAAGCTGTTCATTTTTCATCTAAGCCCCTAATTATTCCTATGTGAAGACAGTGAAGGGCTATTCTACAGCATACTTTGTAGTACAGTTCTCACTGACTTGAAAGATGAAACTCTCCTTAGTCATCCAGAGGCATTACTATAGTCCAGATGTATAGTTTATATCTTCCAACAAACGTCTATGGGAATTATTTCCTCCCAGAAGCATTAGATTATATTTTTCCAAGTTGATTCTTCCTGGCTGTACTTTAAGTTTCCAAAGATTCTTTAGTGGTATAGTTCAACTAGTTAGAAGTAAAGCTATGGAACTCAGAGGTCAGGAATAGAATCAATAAGCCAAGCTCTCACCCAGTCTTTCAGCCAAAGGACTCCAACGGCATCACTCTTAAATGAAAAGACAATATTTTGTATGCTTATATAGACATATGCAATATATGCATTTGTGTGTATATCTGCATTTATTCTCTACATCATCATACATACACATACAATTTCCCAATTCCCACATTTAAGAAGACTGTAAAACTATACTTTTCCACGCGGTGTTTCCAAAACATCCACATCTATGGTTATCTGTAGTTTAATTCACATGCATATGTGTGTGCTCATATGCACAATTCTCTCATTAAAACCAAATAAGGAAGTTCAATTCTGGTTGAGTCTACATGACCTCAAACATCTTGATGAAAAGAAGTACTCTATCTGTTTGTACCCAAATTACCCTCTATTGGATGTCATCACAGAAATATGAAATAGTGTGGATGAGGCTACTGAAAGAATTCAAATAAGAGAACAGTTTACCATGGAGGTTGATCCTTGAGGAAAGACCTGAGGTTTATAGGACTGGAAGAAAATATCAGATGAGAGTTATTGAAGAGGAGAGGTAAGGAATTCCAAGTAAAGTAATAGTAGAAGAAAGAAACAAAGACAAGATGGCTGTGATCTATGAGGGATAAAAAAGTTAGTGAGATTAGATCTCAAGGACTTCAAGAAAAGGATAGGATGGGTGGAGGCACCAAGGATATTTGTGTGAATAGTTCTTCATTTTATGGGAATTGCAGGATGTTTATCATCCTTGGCTGCTGGGTAATGAAAGCCTGTAACTCTTCTCAGTCATTGTGACAACCAAAAAATATCCCCACGAGTTTCCAAACATCTTCAATGACAGATCTGTCATTTCGTTTTAAGATCTACTAGGCTTGACAATGAGAACCTTTGAATGCTAGGATGAAATACCAGGATGCCATCAGGTTCTTATGCGTGAAATAGTTCTGTTTTTATTTTCCCAATTCCCTCATGTAGTAATACTGTAAAGCTATACTTTTCCACACATCCACATCTACTGTTATCTGTAGTTTAATTCAGTACAGAGTTAATTCTGATTTCTGTGGCATCTATTATATATTGTCTTAATTTCAGTTTATTGCCGTTTATAATCATCTTTATTTATAGTAGATTTGGGTGAAACTTAGGGGCACCACGGGGTTCACCAGACATCTGGAACAAGTTTTCAAAAAATTTGGATTTACTAAAGCCCCAACATTCTGCCAAACACTCTTCTCATCCCACCTCTAAACTTTAGAAATACATCCATTTTAGAGAACATTGATTCCATGTGTTTTTTAATTCATGTTAGTTCATATCAAAAATGTTAAAAAAGTGATTTGGCATCCAGGAAGCCCACTGAGGCTTTAAAATAAATAAACGTTTTAATGACCTGAAAGATGTCACAAAACATATTGAAACAGCAAAAGGATAAAGTTTTGATGGAGACTGGTTGGGATTGAAATGTGGCAAAATTATTTTTCCATACTGATTTATAGTGTTCCATCCAACTTCCAATCCACAGTCAGGAGAGAATGAATTGGGTAGTCAACCTAAAAAAATACTGTATCAAGTTCTGAACACCAAGACGTACATCATCATGGAGAAAGCATTAAGAAACCAACTTGAATTACACAGTCTATTAATTCTTACTACTGTTTTTTTTTTTAATTTTTTTTTTTTTTACCATAGAGTTGGTGATAATAATGTCAGAAATTTTAGGACAAACTGGAAAATGTGAGAAGTAACAAGAATCATAGTACTTTGAGAAAGAAAACAAATTTAACTTACAATAGTGATATGTCAGTGATTTTCATAATCTGAGAGACTGAAGTGCTTACCTTGCTAATGTCCACAGGCAATAAATATATAAACATGCCAGTGTGTGTATATGCATATATATATATATATACACACACATACAGAGCCAATTAAATATACCTGTTTGTATCTCTATGTAAAAAGCAAATGATTTGAATGATATAGAATCATTTATAAGCCCTATTTAAGAATCTGTTCCTTTGAAGTAATTGAAGGAGATTTTCAGAAAGATGATAGAGATGATTTCTGAGGGTTTGAAAGTAACAGCTTTGATACTAAAGAGTAGAGATATAGGCTAGTTAATGAAATTGGTGAAAAATGTTAAATATCATTATTCTGGGAATGCATATGTAAATGAGATACCATTTTCCACTCCTTAACAGAAAAGATATGAATTTCTTATCTTAGTTTCCTAAAACTAAGAATTTCCTATGATCCTCCATATCATCCCTCCATATTATTCAAGATTTCCAATGGATACATTCAAGTATTGCTGATAAAAATGTAAAATAAAATTTGAAGACACATGTCAAGAGTCTGAAAATGTTAATCTTTATCCCACTAATTCTACTTTTGAGAATAATCCTACACACACACACACACACACACACACGCACACATACACAGCCTTATATATTTACTTGAGGCAAATTGAAACAATCTGTACAGAAATAGGGGAAGGGTCAAATGTATTATGATGGTCACACAACAATTGTACAACGATGTTGAAGGCTTCTGATAAAATATGGAAATGTCTGTGTAAAGTAAAATACAAAATATTATGATGACAACTTTTTAATTGCCTAGAAAAACATGGGGAAAAAAAGGAACAGTGATTCTTTTACTCAATTCGCTTCCTAGCATTCAGTGTCAGTCCTAGAACTCAAGTATTCAATATTTCCTGACTTTCTTTTTATATATTTATGTATTTATTTATTATTAGGATAAATAATATATATACAAAAAAGCAATATATTTCAAAGCACACCACAACAATTAGTTACAGAACAGATTTCAGAGTTTGGTATGGGTTACTATTCCACAATTTTAGGTTTTTCCTTCTAGCTGCTACAAGACACTGGAGACTAAAAGAAACATCAGTATAATGATTTAGCACTCATACTCATTTGTTAAATCCTATCTTCTCTGTTATAACTCAGCCTTCTCCTTTGACCCTTCTCTCAATCATTAGGGATATTTGGGCTATGCTCATTCTAACTGTTTCATATTGGAAAGGGCTATGGATAATATGGGATGGGGGATAGAACTAGGTGATATTCTGGAGAGGCTGGGACCTCTGGGTTTCAGGACTTATCTGGTTTAGGGACCCATCTGGAAGTTGCAGGCTTCTGGAAAATAATCATAGTTCATAGAACCTTTGTAGAATCTCAGATAATGCCCTAGTGTTCTTTAGGGTTGGCCGGAATGGTTTCGGTTGGGGTTTGGCAAACCATGATAAACAGCAATATGTAGCTGAAGCTTGCATCAGCATAGACTCCAGAGTAACCTCTCGATTCTGTTTGAACTATCTCAGCCACTGGTACCTTAGTTGTTAACAATTTTTTTCTCCCTTTTGTTTAGGAAGGCATTGTCCATCCTATGATACCAAGGTCCGGCTCAGTCCTGGGGGTCAGATCCCACGTTGCCAGGGAGACCTTCACCTCTGGATGCTGACTTTCCTTTAGCATACAGTAAGCATTCCATTAACAGAAATTATTTTCATATTAAAGCAATTAAAATAATTTTGTTCAAATTTTCTTCATAATAGGAAAAAGGAAATTATTAGAGGAAAATCAGGATCTTTTCACAAGATATTTGAGAATAAAAACTATTCATTCTTTTTAGAGAAAAATGAAGATTTCTGAGCTAAAAATGTGTTCTTACTTTAAATTACAATTTGAATTAGTTTTAATCATTGTAAAAATTAACTTCTCCTCTGAGAAGTTATCTGTAACAATTTTTACTGTGTTACTAGGTTATCAAATACGAGGGGGCAATTGCACGTCCTGAGCAGGTCAGAGTGGACTACAGCTGCCAGGAGGAGCAAGATGGCCTGGATGTTTCCTTTCAAGGCCCTATTATCCTCTCTTTTATATCTCTATAGGTCCCTGTCTCTTTTTCAGCAGTCTGAGTTGCTGAAGACAGTTCCTTGGTTCAGCTCCACCACAGTAAGCTTGTTGTGGTAAAGGGTCCCTGGCTCCCGAGTAGAAGCTGCCTCAGTGGGTTACGGTGGAAACACAGCAGGCGGGGCGGAGTGTCAGCCATCCTGAGTTCAGAAACGGCATTCCGCCTGCGCGGTCAGCAGGGGCTTCGGAAAAGTGGGCTCCACTTTTTAAGGGTGCATCTGATTTTGAAAAGAATTCCCCACAAACTGCCTAGTGCCGTGAGTGTCCAAGCATATCGACTCCCACCCGCAAAGGCGGCACCTGGGGAACAGAGTCAGGCCAGGTTCGCTGCTCCCCTTAAAGGTGAGCAGTGATGACGATCTGGGCTTCAGTGGAAACGTACCGGCGCGTGGGACTGATGGAGAGCAGCCGAATGTCTTCTGAGGGGAACGTAGGCAAAAGACAGCAGCGAAGTGCCTGGGTCAAAGCTGTTCAGGGCCCAGAGATTAGGCAACTCCCAGCTCCAGCCCTGCCAAGAATGGGAGTGCACATCCTATTTCAGGCTCAAGGAAACTCTGTGCCCTAGAAGGCCGAGCCTGAGCCTCGGGTGCTTGAACCCCATCAACTTGTCAACTTTGTAAGTCCCAGATGGCTGGACTGGCGCTTTCATAAGGTTCAGACTAATAGTCTAATAGCTGGGACACAAACGGCTGCAAAGGGGTAGGTCAAAACAAGTTAGGCTTGTGTGCCTTGTGTGTTAGTCTGGGTCCTTCCAGAAGCAGACCCCAGGATGAAATTAAACTCAGAAGGATTTTATTAGGGGGAAATGCCTGTGTGAGAGCCTGGCTGGTCATCGGAACTCCACATGAGTCCGGCCGCGATGAAGGAGAGGGAGAGAAGGTTGAGTGGAAGCCTCCTTAGACCGCCGTGCAGTCTAAGGAAAGTTTGGCAAAGCAATAGGGAAGTTTTTGAGTCGGCGGACAAAGGCGCCCAGTGTCTCCTAGGAACAGGCAGGGAGCAGCCGCGGGAGGCGTGACTTGGGCGCAACCGACCAGATGAATTTAAAGGGCAGCAGATGGGGCCTCAGTCGAAGGCTCCCCCTGAAGGTGGAGGTCTGCCGGGCGCCTCCTCACAGCTCCGGCCCTTTGAGAATCAGAAGCGCAGGTCCACACCCTGATTCGGTCCAGTCCTCTATCCTCGTTTTAACTGTATTCCGAGAGTCATCTTAGTCATCTCTGTTCTTTAGCCTAATTCGAGGCCACCCTAATCTACCTTGAATTTTATGGTGAGGAAATTGGGGGTAGGGAAGGGACCTTGGCCTTTTCTAACCCTCTCAAAATCATCAGCTCCTCTTGCAAATTGGTTCATTCTCCCAGATTGCTGCATAGCAAAGGGACTGCTTTGATAAACAAAAGTCCTTTATACCTTTTTTTCCAAGGGTGAGGTTCAGTGTGACAAAGATTTGCAAGGCTAAAGGAGGCTCTTAAAATATGCTTTGGATGACCCCTTGAATGCCTGCATAGAGCACTTGGAAGTTTGGTTTCCTGGATGAAGGGAGAAATCATCTCTGATAGGGTTCCCAGAAATACACAACAACATCTACTATGAGGAAACCCTAACAATAACAGAATTAATACTTGTTAAATGTACAGATAAAACCTGACATTATAAAATGTACCTTTTATAAGGCCCTCAGTTGTCATCTGATCAAAATGTGAAATCTGAAAGTAGAAACTGTAAACAAATAATGTTTAGATGTGTTAAAGTGTCAGAAATACAGGGAGTCACATTAGAACTAAGTGTTTATTAGGACAATTATATTAATTGTTGAGGTAATTCAAACAAGATAATTTTGACTCTGGCTTAGTTTTTCCCTAAGGACAAAAAATGTGTGTGGATTGGGAGAAAAGAGGTTGACCACATTTTCTGGGTAATTTCTCATTTATGTTTCTATTTCCCTAGTAAGGTCCAGACTATTTGAGGTGACTTTCGACTGATCTTAAAAAGTACATGTATATTAAACTTATATGTAAAAAAAGAAACACCATTAAAATGGATATTGAAAGGAAGAGTGAAAACTGAACTTGAATTCCTTTACTTGAAGAGGAGACAAACCATCATGAAACATCCAGGAGATCTGGCAAACATATTCTTCCACGTTGCTTACACAAGACACAGTCTTACACAGTTCTTGCATTCACTCATGGGCTCATGTCCATTGGCCATCCATGCTCCCTGAAGGGAGCTTATGGCACTGGATTGCATCAGGGAGGTATGATAGATGAGTGGGGGACATCACTAGGGAGGGAGAGCATTCTGTTTATGGCTTGGTTTAGAGTCAGATGTGAAGGAAAGAAGATCACTAAATTTGGACACTATGTTGGAAGAAGCTAAAATTTATTTTTAATCTCTGGAAGTTCCAAAGGAGAAATAAAACCTGTAAATATGACAGTGAGATGATTGGGCTAATTTGTCAGGTAATTCTTCAAAAATGGGAACTGGGAGTTCAGCATTGTGGACATGGGGAGGTGCCTAGGAAGGACTGCATTTTAACTTCTTCATTTGGGAGCTCTCAAATAGACCTCAAACTCTGAGTCTACAAGTGCAACTGGAAGGGCAAAAAAGTACAATTTTCCTTACTCTCTGCTTTGTGATTTAGTTAGAGTTTGATGTGATGTTGGAATGAACCTCCTTAAAGGATTGAAACAGAAACAAAATGATTTAATGAATCAGCATATAAATTTAGTCAAGAATGCGAAAACATAAGAGCATCACAGAAAGCTTAAATCAATCCACCTTAGAGGGACCTGCACAGTTTAATTTGTCCATACCACTAATTAATGAAATTGCATTTACAGCTGTGAATAAAGAGATTTTACAAAGATGACTGTGGAATTTCCTTGATTCTTGTGTTTTCTTACCCCTGAGTTTGTGCTTGTTTTTGGTTTTATGGTTTTGTTGGCTGTATTTCTGCACCAATCTCTCTACTTATTTTTAAGGAATTCTCATTAGACTGTGCAAAGAACACAGAATACTCCAATGATGCTATCTCTATTTTAGGTGAGTAGGATTTTGAGAAGGCAGTTAAATTTATGTCTAAGAGTTCAAAGTCAAAAGGGAATTTCATAACTATTTTGACAATTAAAATAAGATGATAATGTAGTGTATGTAAAACCCTGTGCGAGGTATGATGGTGGAACCAAAATTACATAATTTATTGACTTGCAATTCATATGGAACATGACATGTACCCAGATGATTATATTAAAGGTATAAAATGAAAAGTATTGCAAAAGAATTATGGATGGTTTGAGGATTCAGAAGAGAATTACTTACATGTTGAGAGAGGGGGTGATAAGATGAACTCTGAGTAGAGATGGAGGAAGCACGAATAAATCATGATATTAGAAATTTCAGAGTCTGTATCAGAATGATCACACACAATAATTCAATTGTGCTGGAATGGAGAGGAGTCAGTAAAGAGAGTAGAGGAGACATGGGGTTGGGAAGACAGGGTACGGGCCCTATCATAATGGCCTGGGAATGCCGAGAGCAAGGAGTTAGGCATTATGTGCCAGGTAATAAAGAACCACTGATTGTTTTTGAGCAATAAGGGGCTTAATCAGAATGGTGAACAGGAAGAATATACTGTGAGATTAGACTTGGGGGGAATTTGGAGAGCTGGGAGAACCTTAGGATGTCTTTGCAATATCATAGATGATAGGTGATAATGACTGAACTAAGAGAGAAGGGTTAATAGAATGAGAGAATTATTTAGAAAGGTATTACAAAATACCTATAGAACTTAGCAATAAGTTGGAACTGGAGGATAAGATAAACAAAGAGAGGTGCTCCCCGAATTCTAAATCTGGATGCTGAGAAGATGGCCATACCCTTATTAAGATTGAAGAAGTTAAGAGGAGAAGCTGGTTGGGTGGGGAAGGGGGCAAATATGCTGAGTGTGAAGTGCAGGTGGGGCAGAAAGAGAGCTTCAGGAGGCAGCTGGGAATAGAGGACTGCAAATAGAAGAGAGACCATGGCTTGGATTTCAGATTTGTAGGCCATCTCCACAGAAGTGTTACCTGAAGGCAATATAGTGAATAAATTGTTCAAGAGAGAGATAGTTGAGAAAGAGAAGTGAAGAGTGTTTAAGGCAAAAACTTGGATAGTAAAGGCCTACATTTCAGGAGTTGAAGAAAGAAAGAAAAGAAAAGTGACCAGAGTTGTGATAGGAGGCCCACAGTAACCCAGGGAAAAGGTGCCAAGAAGGAGTAGGTAATCAACAGATGAGAACAGGGTAAAGACCATTTGATTATGGATCTTTGTTCATCTAAGCTTAAAGTCCTCTGAATTTTTTCATTTGAAAGAAGATTCCTTTTTTTGACTTAGATTTTTCTTAGTGCACACTAGGTTTGCCTTAAGCTAGAAATCTTGCTCTAAAATTTGCCCTAAAATAAACATTTGTTTTGATAATGTGTAAAGCCTTACTTTCAACTTCTTTACTATTAAATAGTAACCATATGTCAATGCTTCTTATGGGCAGGTACCATACTAAGCTTTTTACATGCATTAATTTAATCCTCATGATGAGCTGTGTATCTTTATTCTGCCATTTTACAAACAAGGAAACTGAGCACAGAGAGGTTAAGTAATTTGTCCAAGATCCATGATGGCTAAATGAATAGTCTCTTCATCACCTGGTCCTTACTTTTAACCACTGGTGTATACTATTTCCTCTTTTCATGTGCTTCCACACACATGAAAGTACTAACAACTTAAAAATGTGCATTCGTGATATTGGTATGCAAAGCATTTTAGCCAAGATGCTTTATAATACAGGGTGAAATTACTTCACTGATAATGCTTTGTGTACATTTTCTTTCCTTATTTATTTTTTAGCTTTCCCTTATTTTCTCTCCTCTGTGTAATATGAACCGAATGTGCATTTAATAATGAGATGTGTTAGGTACATATCGTTTTTATAATCTCAAACTCCAAAAATAGCTAAAAGAGCTTGAATATTTATGACACATGGGAGATTAAGGGATAAAAAAGACAATTGGCTATGCTAGTCTTTCAGAAATGCGACATAGGTCCTTATGCACAATTTACAAAGCATTGAAATTTGGAGCTCTGGGCTCAGATAAATAAAGGAAAGAGACATTTCTATGAAGCTCAAAATATCTAAGAAACAGCAAATGTGTATGATGATAAAGAACTTTATGATGAAGTAGGAAGCAAAATGATAGTGTAAGTGATTTTGTTTTTTAAAAAAGCAATAAAGTATTTTGGAAAAGACCATATTTTGATTGAGTCTCTAGGCTTAACTCATTTGTGACTAGAGAGTCATTTGAATCTTATGATGATTTTTCATTGTTTGGAAATTTTGCCTCTTTATCCCTGCAATGGTGAACTCAACTGTTCTGTCTGTTGAGGTGAGTTATTTTGGAAAATATTAATATCAATGTAAAAATAAGTTATGAAGATTATGAATTATCATAAAAGACTTATACAATTGAAAAAATGATGGAGATTGGTCATGCTGCCTATTTCTCATCATTCACTAAGAAAACATCTATCGAGTACAAGATGTATGCCTGGTCCTGTGAATTCAAAGGCATGGCTCCTGTTAGGTGATCTCAGGTGTCCTGATCTTAAGTATAAAATACACACTAATATGTAATTCTGTGTTCTTCCTATGCTAATATCTTAAATTAACCAAACTTCTCTGTTTTGCATGCCCTGTGCATGTGGCCTCAATGCCATGCTGGAGAGGAGACTTCTGTTACATAGAATTTGCCAAAGCATATGTGGTAGATTGAATTACGTATTCTAAGAAAAATCATGTTCTGAATCTTAATCCGCCCCTGTGGCTGCAAACCCATTGCAAGCAGGACCTTTTGAAGGTGTTGTTTTTAGTTAATGTGTGGCCTAACTGAATGAGGGCCTAACAGTGGAGGCTTTATGAAGAGAAAGCTGCATGAAGGAACAAAAAGCTGGAAGTCAACGGAACCTGGAAGAGAAAGGAGAAGATTCACTGTGACTGAGAAGCCAAGGATTGCCCGCCAGCCAGAATATACTAATTCTGGGAGGAAGAAAGCCTTCTAACCTCTGAAACCACCAAGCCAATAAATTCTTGTTGCTAAACCAACCCATTGTATGGTATTTGTCTTAGCAGCTGGGAAACTAAGACAGGGGATTTGGATGAATATTTCTGAGGAAAATATGTTTTTTGAGTGCACTGTTTATCATTCTCTTTAAACTTATTTTCAAAAATCAGACTTAGATAGAAATGATCTCTTTGTATGAAATGAGCTGTCTAATAGTCATTCAACAAATATTGGTCCATTTCTTGCTGGATTGAAGGAGCTTAATTTGAACCTTATTGTTTGGCTAATATTGATTCTGAACATTTAAAAAATTCAAAACTTCATCATTATATCCTCAATACCCAGCAAAGTATGCTTATTGAATAAGTGAAGCTATGCACTCTTCTAATATTATAAACCTGACAAAGATAAAGGTAGTACAAGGCAAAGACAAAACTATTATATTTTGTTTTCCTTAGAAGAAATATTTACCATACTTTAGAGAACCAGTTATTTGAAAGATCTCCAGACTTTTCATAACCACCCTCCCTTTATTTTTATTCAGGCAATGTTTGTACTTTTGACTTTATTAAAGCATGTGTCTTATTCATTGCTCTTTGGAAACACTTTTCAAGATTAAGATGAGTTATGTAATGGATATAGATAATGAAATTCTTTTTTAGAAAGTACTTTTTATCATCTAATCTTATTTTCTTGCATTTACCCTCTTAATTTGAATTATCAAAATGTTTTATTTGTTATGTGCATGACTTTCTTCTTCTTACACATATGCAGCCTGTTTATCTGTACTAGTAAGAAAGTGTAGTTTATCTAGCAAAGATCAACTGAAAATTTTTAATATATTTAAGTATCAGTACCTATAAACAGTGAAACTAAATAGTAAGTGGCTGAAAATATTTGAAAGATATGATAATTTAAATAGATTATATAATATAGTCTAACAACAAAAAGTTTGAAATAAATAGCAGATAAACTTTCTAGAAACAAGTTCTATTGGATAGGGAAATGATTTTCTAGCGTGATGGTGGGAACACAGCTCTCCTCAGACGTTTGGACGGGAGCTGGTGAAGTACTAAAATAAATGGCAGGAAAGAAAGGCTAGACTGAAGAACCCTTGGGTGAATAATGCATTATATATTTTCCATCTGCTTTATGCTGTTCACATTTTACATATCCCTATGCAAAGCCATTCAGCCACTGGAGGTCTCTGTTACTCTGTACAATTTTAGCAAGACAAGTGTGTCATTATTTATAAAGAGAACTATTACCTTCAGAAACAAACACTGATACTGAATAAGGGAGACAGGCTACACTTCTACATTTAATAGCTAGAAAATGTGTGCAGTTTCTGGATATTATAGTCACAGCTTTGGTTAGAAAAGGACAAGATATGGCCATTATTTTGGTCTGTATGATATTAGATGATATCCACATTCTAGAATATTCAAGTAGCTTTGTTCTACTTAAGTGACAAAGAACTGATAATAAGTGATGAATTGATTTTACCTTTCCTTATCTTACATATAGGAATATTTATGTATTTGTCTTTAAAATAAGTAAAATAAATTGGGCATAAAAATCCTTTCCTTCAAATGAGGATTTAAAGGAATTAAGAGAATATTTGTTTACAAGCTATTTTTAAATATATTTCCAGACTAATTTGAATTGAAGAAAAAAGAATATTTTCAATAAATCAGGGGAAGAAAGGAAAGCTGATCACCACAAGTATAGCACAAAGAAAAGCAAACTATTAACAAAGAGATCCTAGTTATAAAAATATGATACTTCTGTAGAGTATTTCCTAATCATCAGTGTTTTCACATATATTATTTCACCGAGCCTCACAAAAACTTTATTACTATTATCTTTTTTATTTGAAGACATGAAAGAACACATTGCAAAATATGTCTAGCATGCTCTATTTTTTGTGTGTAAATACATAACATATACTGCAATACTTATTTTTTGTTTATAAGAATTATATTATACACTCACATATGTGTGTGTTTGTACAGGAAAAAGTGTACAAGGATAAGTTTTTTTATAGTAGAACTGATCAGGGTGGGAAGTGGGGGAGAAAGAAAGAGTTAAACTTCATATAATTACTCATTCTTTGGTTAAAAAAAATGTATGTATCATTTAAAGTCCAATATAGTATTTTCAAAAGGAAATAAAAAAATTAAGACTTAGAGGACTGGAGAGTTTGTGACTTTAAGGTTACGCTGCTAGTAGTTGGTAGAGTGAAGGCAGAGCAAAGGCCTAAAGAAACAGATTCCAAATTTCATATTCCTCATTGTTCCAGAGACACTGGGGGAGACAAGCAACTGCTATTCCTCAACAAAACATAGGAAATGAGGCACAGAAGGCAATTTTATTGGAGATCTGTGCCTTAAGGATGTGGATCTTCAGGGATTATGCTGGAGGATTTGCTGGCTTTTTCAAGTGAATATTTTAATGCAGGTGAAATCTAGTAAATATGTATAAAGGGCAGCTTTAAAGGTTTTATATATATATAAATATATATATATATGACTATGGGGTTAAGAGAGGAAACATTGTCCTATCTACATAGTCCAGTTTATAATAATGCATGTTCATTGACCAAGTGTGTATGAAAACTGAAGAAAGCAGGACCCCTTTTGAACATTCTTAGCAAGGTGTAATGTTCAAACGAAACACTACTTATATGTCCTGTAAAAGTTTTGAAAGGTTATTTAAATATGTTTCTGAAGCCTCATGAAGTGAATTCATAGATGAATGCCATTGACTTCACACAGAAGAATTATCTTAAAACACTTTCTCCATCCATCACACAATATGTCAAACATCACAGTTTGGCACGTCTATCAGTTACCCATATTACAAACTCCCTAGAACTCACTCCCAAAACTCAGTCCATATTGACTGTTATGAATTGAATAGTGTTCCCCAAAAAAGATATGTTCAAATTCTAACCCATGTTAGATATGAATTGAATTTGAAAGATTGCTTTTTTTTTTTTTTTTTTTTAATGAATTTGAAAGATATGTTCAAATTCAAACCCATGGACCCATGGGTTTGGAAATAGGATCATTGAAGTTGTATTAGTTAAAATGAGACCAAACTGGATTAGGATGGGCCTAATCCAATGATTTGTGCCTTATCAGGTGAGGAAATCTGAACATAGACAGATAAAGAGAAGCTACAGTCATTGATAACTCATGGCTTGAGACATCCTCAAGCCAGAGAATGCCAAGGCTTGCTGGCAAGCCACCACAACCTTGCAGACTTCAGAGAAAGCACAGCCCTGCCAGTACATTGGTTTGAATTTCCAGCCTTCAGAATTGTGAGGCAACAAATTTCTCTTGTTTTAAGCCATCAAGTATATGCCACTTGGTTACAGCAGCTCTAGGAAACTAAAATGCTGGTTTATCTCCCCTTTCTACCAACTTCCATCTTTCTGGTTTAGATGTTTTCTCCTACTAAAGTAGTTACCCATTAGCCACAAGAAAACAAAAGATTAGAGAAACATATACTGAAATCTGCTTGGAAGGATGGGTTAAATAGAAGGTTCTGTGAATACTTTATACAACCAGTATATAACTGGGGTCCCATTAGGCCCAGAGTATGCGTCGTACCATTGTTGAACTTCAAGTTGTTTGAAAGAGCATAGTACAGGGGTTTTATTTTACATAGAAATCTTCCTTAACTTATTTCTACTTCTTTCCTTGCTGAGGAAGTCACAGACACAAGCTCAACAACCATCTCCCAGCCCTCGCCTACCTGCCCTGCCCCTCCTCTTCCATTGTGCGCTAATGTTTCAGTGTGTTTCCATTCTACAACCGCCACTCAAGGCAGAGGTTAGGAATTCATTACATCACCACCAGGGGGCGTGCGAGAGTTGATCATGATATGCTTGATAAAGGGTTCATTATATTCTTTTGTTCATTTACTCAACAGTGTTCATTAAGCCCCAGCTAAGGACTAGGCACTGTGATTGGCAGCAGGGACACAATAGTGAATATGACACTTATAGTCAGAAAAGTAGACATTAAACATTAAAATTGTGGTAAGTGTTATAACATCTTACACAATTGAGTGCTAACTATGTAGTATACATATTTAATTATATAATCTTTTCAAAAAGCTAACATGGTAAATACCATTATTACCTCCATTATACAAATGGAGCAACTGGGTCTTACCTAATTATATATCTAAGTACACACATTAAATAAAATGTTGAAACAGGGTTTCAAACTAGGTTTGCCCAGGGGGAATGAGGGTAGTTCAGTGGTAGAATTCTCGCCTGCCATATGGGAGACCCGGGTTCGATTCCCAGCCCATGCACTTCCCCACAAAAACAAAAAGAAACCAACAAAAACAAAAAATTCAACAAATGGTGCTGGAATAATGGAATACTCACATGGAAAAAGAACGTAACGTGATCCTCCCATACAGCATATAAAAGAGAACAAACTAGGTTTGCCCAACTTCTTGAGCTGAAGTCCTTAGGCAGTGTTAAAGTACTGTTGCTCCCTAGGAGGGAAGGAAAAAGCAGAGAACAAAAAATGGTGCCATTATGGAAAAGAACGAGAAGATTCTCCTCCTACCATTCAGAAGGTAGGTGCCTGGCAGCAGTGAATCAAGAGAATGGAGCATATAGAAGGGACCCTTTGGGGCTGGCTGCCAGAGCACTCAACTGAAGACCTGGCAAAGGCTATGAAACAAGCCAGCGACTTGGCCAATAAATGTGAGAAGCAAGGTACAGGGAATGTGCCTCTTGGAGGGGAAGCCCAGTCATGGAAGACCATGTGGCCACGGTAAACAATATGAATGGATATTTAAAAGATTCACCTTTGGTAGAATTCTCAGTTTCCCTCTGAAACGCAGTAAACTAAGCAAAAGATAGAGTCAATAGCATAAACTCTGGCCTTAAAGAGGCCTGGGGTATCTGCGCAGCTTTGATCAATATTTAACTTTTCTGCGTTTCAGTTTGTAAATCTATAAATCTATTATAAACATGTATTTATATTTTAAAATGAATAACTTCATGTATCAAAGAATAACTATAGATTGGTTGTACAGACTATACTGTTATTTATTAAAAATCACTTAGTCTGGCAACAGAGTATGCCTGTAATAAGTGATGGGCATTATAATTATTGTTGTTGTTATTATTGTATGCTGTTTGCATACTAAATTCTGGTTATGCTGTTTTCTATAAATCAGATTTATTTCTAGTGCCTTGTTTTGAGAATGCATGCAAACAGATTTGGTTGGACTACTCAATAGACAATGAGTTTTGGGTATACTAAATGGGGCCTTATTAATTAATTTTCATCAACATTCGTAGTAATCATTTATGGAGCACTCACTATCTCAGGCAGTGTGAGTCTGCATATACAATGGTATTTCAGCCTCACAGCAAATCTCTGGGGTGGGTCCACTCTTATCCCTCCTATTTTAGAGCTAAGGACCCTGAGGTTCTGAGACCGAAGTGATGACCGAAGGCCACATGTTGGTACAATTTAGGGCCACGTTAAGCTCAGGTCTGCTTTCTTTGTTTGAAGGGAGATATCCTCAAGAAGGTGACCTAGTCTCTGGGGTGGGCAGTGGCTATCAGAGCTTCTTCCCCCCCTATGTATCTGGGTCTCCTTCCGATCCACCCTCCACCCTGGTTATGTGGCTTCCCCTCATGCACAGCTGGGTCCTGGCAGAGAAGCAGGATCGCCTACAGGTGGAGAGTAGAGGGCAAGCCCAGCCCCGAAGGGTGTCCTTCCTGTGCAATCAGGCCTCAAGTTCTGTCACAGGTGGGGTTGAATTAATGTGGCAGGCCACCATTGACAGCATGGGCACGGGAGAGTGGTGTAGGCTGGACTACATACAGCCCCAAGCTGGGGGTGGAGGTGGGGACTTTTAATGTGTGTGAAAGTATTTCATGCCCAGTGGTTCATCTGAAAGCTTTTAAAATGCTCCTGGGTTCCTTGGCTTCTGGAGTGAAGTAGAAGGAAAGGGTGAGAATGTTCAGGGAGTGGCAGAGCCTGGGGCGAATCAAAGCTTCCCATGTAATGCTATCATCCAACCATTCAGATTCTGTTCCTCCCTGGAAAGCTTTCTTTTTCCTTTTGGTTACTCTATCTGCCTGGGATTATCACATTTTGCTGTTCTTGGAATGCCTCAGAGCTCAGAACTATGGGAAATGTGAACGTTCGTTCTTTCCCTTCTCAGGGACTTAGAGCCTTATTGCTGTACGGTTTCAGCTTTCCGTGATTTGTTTCTGAATGTTGTGGTCTATATGGAGCTAAGTGACATGCAATGCTTTCATTTTGCTTTACTGGGATTTCCTTCAGAGCTGTGATTGTTTATAATTTACAACTTACGTTATTTCCAAAAAGCACTTGAGATGGTTTCTAACACGAAACCATTTGAAATGGATAAATGCAGTACAATTGTCATTTTTAAAAAAAAATTCAAATACAGATCTGAAGTGAATTAGAGGATGATAAATAGATATAGTGGTTACCTGGGATGAGTAAGTTATTACATCTGTGACCTAAATTTAGCTCTGGGTTCCTCGGAAAACAAGGTAAAGGCATATGATGGATTTTCCAGTCTTTTTAGACTGAAAAAAGGAAGTATTATTCTTGGAGAGAGAGAATTCTTCTTGGCACAAAATTTTAGCACAAGATATGTATAAGTTTATATGTTATAGAAATATATGAGGACAAAGATATACTGTTTGCCCTTATGGACATCTGTAGATACGTGTGTACAGATAGGCACACATAAACATATGCGTGTTTGTCCCTGTGTGTGTACATCCGTACAGATACACAGAACATTGTGGGAGGCAAAAAAATGGTCCCCCAAAGATGTCTATGTCCTAATCCTTGAAACCTGTGAATATGTTAAATTAGAGGAGTTAGTATTGCAGTTGGAAGGAATTGAGGTTGCTAATAAGTGTCCCTTAAAATAGGGAGTTTTCTGGGATTATCTAAGTGGGCTGAATGTAATCATAAGGGTCCTCAAAAGTGGAAGAAGGAGGCAGAAGAGGTGATGAGAAGGTAGTGCTGTGAGAAGGGCTCAACCTGCCGCTGTTAACCCCAAAGTGACCCGGAGAATGCTGGCAGGTATAGAAACTAAAAAATCAAAGGGAACAGATGCTCCCCTAGAGCCTCAGCAATGGAACACAGCTCTGCCGACACCTTGATTTTAGCCCTATGAGAACCAGGTCAGACAACTGACCTACTCAACTGTAAGATCATAAGTTTATGTTATGCCACTAAAACTTAGTGGCAAATTTCTACAAACTGTAGAAATTTGTCACAGCAGCAGTAGAAAACTAAATGTGTACACACACACAAACAAATGAAAAAAAAGAGAAGAATAGAAAGAGAGGAGAGAGAAGAAAGAGATCAGTGGAAACATTTAAAAAATATTTTTTATTGAGAAACCTTCACACACATACAATCCATGCATGGTGTACAATCAATGGCTCACAATATATAACACAGTTGCATATTCATCACCATGATCATTTTTAGAACATTTGCATCACTCCAGAAAAAGAAATAAAAAGAAAAAAGAAAAACCTCATATATCCCATTCCCCTTACCTTGCTCTCTCATTGACTACTAGCATTTCAATCAACCCAATTTATTTTACTCCTTATCCCCCCTACTGGTTATTTTTTATCCATATTTTTTTTACTCACCTGTCCATACCCTGGATAAAAGGAGTATCAGACCCAAGGTTTTCACAACCATGCAGTCAGCTTGTAAAAGCTACATCATTATACAATTGTCTTCAAGAATCACAGCTGCTGGAATACAGCTTAACGGTTTCAGGTACTTCCCTCCAGCCACTCCAACACACCATACACTAAAAAGAGACATCTATATAAGGCATAAGAATTACATCCGGGATAACATCTCAACTCTATTTGAATTTCTTAGCCACTGACACTTTACTTTGTCTCATTTTTCTCTTCCCTCTTTTGATCAAGAAATCTTTCTCAATCCCTTGACGCCAGGTCCCAGCTCATCCTGGGAATTTTTTCCACATTGCCAGGGAGACTTACACCCCTAGGAGTCATATCCCATGTAGGGAAGAGGGCAGTGAGTTCACCTGCTAAGTTGGCTGAGAGAGAGAGGCCATATTTGAGCAGCAAAAGAGGTTCTCTGGCGGTGACTCTTAGGCATAATTATAAGTATCCTTAGCTTACCCTTTGCAGGAATAAGTTTCATAGGGGCAAACCCCAAGTTTGAGGGCTCAGCCTATTGATTTTATTGTCCCCACTGCTTGTGAGAATATCAGGAGTTGCCCAAATGGGGAAGTTGAATATTTCCTCCTTTCTAAAAGTATTTGCAAATACTTTTTTTTATTCACTGCCCATATTACTTTGGGATATATCAGGGATTCACACTAACCTGGACAAACCAACAATATCTCATGCCCTATTCAAGATTCCTTGTACTTATTGTTTTCAAATAAAATGACCATACAAGTTAAATAAGGTGATGTGCTACCTAAAATATAAATTTTGCACCAAATAAACATCTCTCCCTTTGGTCTCATACAAAAGTTGAAGTTTTAAAATACGAACCATATCATCCTTTCCCCTAAATTATGACTTATCTTAGTCCTATCCAGATCAGTTAGTGAAAACATTTTTATAGGGAAGTAAGATAATGTAGTCTAGGTACTTTCATTGTGAAGACACAACTTAATTTTTTATATACATGCAAGTAGCATCTTGACATGCCTTTTGGATATCTATTAGGGTTTTTGTCTTTAGTTCAGACCAAAATAGAAATTTTACTCTGCCTCAAAGCTGGTTACTTATAATGACATGCTACAGCCAATGTCTACCAGGTCCCCAAACCTGACTGGTGACCATCTCTCATTCAATGAAGTCATGTTTGTCATTTGAAATAAGCAGTGGCAAAAGTAATTACATCCCTGAAATCATTGAATACTATAAGTCATGGATTTTCCTGCAGAGAGTTGGTTGTTAAGCATTGATCAACACAGCACTGCTTTTACAGGTGCTCCCATCTTGGTTAAGTGGTACCATCATCCACTCAGTTGTAAAAAATCTGTTTTTGATTCCTCTTTCTTTCATGGTCTAAATCTAATAAATTAGCTCATCCTTCTACCTCTACCTTCAAATTTATTCACATTTTTCTAGGTCAGAGATTACCACTCTAGTTTGAACTATCAGCATATCTTGCTTGAAATATTGCAATGGGCTCCTAATGGATCTCCTGGATTCTAAAGTCATCTCTTTACCAATTATTCTCCACACAGCATGCAAAGAGATCATTAAAATATATGGGTCATATTATATCACTTCACTGTTTAAAACCTTCCATTATTCTTAGAACAAAATCTAAGCTGCTTAACTCCAGCCTGCAAAACCCACCCTTCTCTGCTTTAGCTTCACTCTCCAGTTATATCTTGTCTTCTCTTGACCCAGTTCTTTGAGTTCTGTCCAGTTCATCCTCCTGTTCCTCAATTTACCAAGCTCATTTCTGTTTCAAAGGCCTCTGCCATAACAGTTTTCTTTGTCCTAGATGCTCCTCTCCCCCACCCCACATCTTTGCATGGCTGCCTCTTCTTATCATTTAAGACTTAGCATAAATGTCCTTTCCTTAGAAAGGTTGGTTACCCAACCTAAAGTAATCTACATCATTCCATGTTATACTCTGTCTTAATTTCTTTTTAGTGCTTGTTACTACCTGTGAGCTCCTTGTTCATTTAGAATGCCTGGCACATGATAGGTTCTTTTTATTTATTTATTTATTCACTTATTTATCTATTCATACATGATAGGTTCTTAATAATGGATTGTTGAGTGAATGTATTTATTCAGAAAACAGAGGTTTAGAACATTGGCTAGCAATGTGTTCCATAGATAGTTTCCTTATTGTCTGGACTTAGTGGCAGAGTGTGGCTGGTGAAACTATCAGCCATGGCTTGGGATGAGAAAGTAAAAAGTGGTTGGAGTAGTGGAAATGCTAGTTAGAGTCAAAGAGCCACGAGAGCTTAGGTGAGACATCACAGTCTCGGTAAGAAGGTGGCTGTGTTAGTTAGATTCAGTTGTCAACTTGGCCAGGTGAGCATACCTAGTTCTGCTGTTGCGGACACAAGCCAATGGTACGTGAACCTCATCTGTTGCTAATTACATCTGCAGTCGGCTAGGAGGCGTGTCTGCTGCAATGAGTGACGTTTGACTTAATTGGCTGGTGCTTAAATGAGAGAGTGCAACATAGCACAGCCAAGCAGCTCGGCACTCTTCATTTCAGCATTCGCAGCTCAGCCTAGGCCTTTGGAGATGCAGAAAGAAGTCACCCCGGGGAAAGTTGTTGGAACCCAGGGGCCTGGAGAGAAGACCAGCAGAGACCATCCTGTGCCTTCCATGTAAGAAAGAGCCTCAGTGGAAAGTTAGCTGCCTTTCTTCTGAAGAACCAACAAAATAAATCCCCTTTTATTAAAAGCCAATCCGTCTCTGGTGTATTGCATTCCGTCAGCTAGCAAATGAGAACAGTGGCTAAGGGTCAGATATCAGTATAGTGACTAAGAAATACTGAACTGTAAACAGGACAAAAGTAGTGGTGGAATGTACATGCCAACCCTGGGTCCAGAGCTGACAGGTAGGGGGCAAGGATTGGGGGATAGGCAGGGGTTGGCTCCCACAGTAGATGATGCTCACCAATCCTGAACTCTTTTTGAAGTTCCTCTTCAGGTCTGACTCTGCTTATCCTAAAGTCTTAGCTCTCATATATCGGATGTCACAACTGAAGTTTTCCCTTAGAGAAATTTTAGGAAGCCATGTTCATTGATTGCTTTTCATACTCTCTAGGAACAAAAAGGCATACTTCTTCTTCTATTGACATATATTGATGATTTTCTAAAATAGAACTTTCTAAGAATGACAATTCCCATTATCATAGATTCTTATTGAAGAAAGGGCCTTGTTAATTGTTTCAACGACCTCCTAAATTTATAAAGAAAGTTTTGACTTGCTCATAGTTAGAAAAGTAGTGGCAGACTCAAGGCACGAATACAAGTTTCCTGACTTTCTGACTAATTAATTTGGAATCGCGATTGACATTAAATTTTGTCATCTGCAAAGTGAAAAATAGACAAATAAGTAAATGAGTCACTATCAGGATGAGGGGTATAGTAAACAACTGCAAAACTCTCCAGATGTCTTATGGGGTGGGTTCAGCTTAGCGGGTTCCCTTCTTAACCATCTGACCTGTAAAGGTCAGTGACTCATGGGAAGAGCCCGAAGGAGTTGTGAATCAGCAAAAATCAGATTATATTAGATAACATTTTTATTTGGAAATTTGTAATCTCTGGTTACTGTGTAAGATTTAACTGGACACTTGATTACCCAGAGACCCCCATTTTCTTTTACCATTTCTGATCCAAGGGAGTTGACTGAATTTTTAACAATTTTGATAGTACTATACAATTTTTACTTTTAGACTATTCCTCTGTAACCTAAAGGTTTTAATTTATTCTCATTTCTTTTTGAAGAGGAATGGTTTATAGCATTATAAGTTATAATGCTTGCAATTGGTTGTGAGGAAATCATGCATTCAAAACAATTAGAAGGGGGTGCAAAGGGTAGTTCAGTGGTAGAGTTCTCACCTGCCATGTGGGAGACCTGGGTTCGATTCTTTGTCCACGCACTCCTCAAACAAACAAACAAATGAAAAGCCAAAAAAAAAAAATTCAACAATTTTTTTTTTGCTGCAATAAGGGGATAGTCACATGGAAAAACAATGAAATATGACCACTTTACAGCATATAAAAACAAACAAACAAACAATTAGGACGGAAACCGAAATAAGTCGAACTCAAGTATATGATGATGGAGTAGTACTAATAGTAATAATAATTATCTTCTGATTTCTGAGCTAAGTCTATAGGTAAAATAATTTCCATTTTCTTTAGCCCTTCTCCTTTTTCCTATTTAATTCTTTAATGATAGCTTTTCTCCTTTTTCCTATTTAATTCTTTAATGATAATCTCTGTTTAAGAGTTTACATGTTTTTTATTAATTAGGTGGACTTAAGACATGACAATGCTCTGTTAAATAAGAGAAGTGTTTTATGAAATTGGAATTTTTATAAGATTTATGCAAGTAAATAAAAAGGCACTGAATTTCTACTATGTAAAAACCATGGAAGAGAAACAGGCTCTGTCTTCCAGCAACTTAAACTCCTAGCATGTTTTTCCTAGGATGTTTGGACCCTTGTTTAATAGATGGAAAGAGAAAATGCATTTTTTTGTTTCCTTAGCCAAGGCTTCTCAATGCTGGCAATGACCATGAAAGAGAGGAAATTACATGATAATGGAAATAAAAAATTGAACATTTGCCACATTAGGAAGGAGAATACTTCAGGTCTCGTTTAGAAGCTGAATCATCCTTGTGGTTATTTGAATAGCATCATAAATTGAATTATAGCAGAAGAGAAAAATCCTGTCGGGATTGGAAGGAGAAAATGCACATCTTCCAAACATAAATTTAGGCATATTAAAAACGCAGAATGCATTATTTTTGCATCTTGATGTCTTAATTTTTAAAATACTTTAATGTGTAGGTAAGTGGGAAAATAAAATAGAGGTTAGATTATGTCATCTGCTATTTTCTTTGGTTTGGGGTGATAAAAGAAGGAAAATATTCATATGCACTATAAATAAAAGGCAATCAAATCCTGGGTAGGTGAGGCGGAATGGAGGAGATCATAATATAGCTATAGAAGCTAGTCAAGTACTGTTGGTACTTATCTATTTGTATTTTGCCTGGTGAAATTCTTCTCCTAAGACCTAAATTTTGAGTGAAGTATGGAGTTAGAACATTACTCCCATCACTAAGTTTCAAAACTTTGGGATCTCATTAATTCATCTAATAGACATTTTGGATACAAATTATATTTCAGTGTATTAGGATGAGTACTGTGAATATAATCGTGGATGTGCCAAAGTCCCTATCCTCATAGGAACTTATAGTCTTAAGGAGAGGCAGATACTGCAAAAGTAACTATGAATATGATGGCTAATGGGAGGAAATTCAGAGTCAGAGTGTTATGGAATCACACAATCAGGCAACCTCTTCTAGTATGGTGAGTGATGTTCCAATCGAGAAGCAAAGATTAGTGGAAGTTAGGGGAATGAAGCTCGCGCGCGCGCGCGTGTGCGTGTGTGTGTGTGTGTGTGTGTGTGTGTGTGTGTGTGAAAGGGATGGAGAGAGACAGAGAGAGATGGGGTTGGGTAGGGAAGGAAAAATGGTATAGAAAGATTTGCAGGCAGAGGAAGCAGCACGTGTGGGAATCTTGATGTTGGAGGGGCTTGTGACCAGAGGGCAGGGAGTGGGGGGAGTGAGGCAGAGGATGAGGCTGGAGACGAAGGCAGGAACCAGCTCCTCCAGGGGCATGTCCAGGTTCTGTGTCACATCGTGAGGGTATTGGAGAGCCCATGAAGGCATAAGAAGTACATGCATTTTGCAAAACGGTTTTGGTTTCAAGTTGGCAAAGATGGAAATGGGAGCACCAGCCGATGGCCTGTGATAGAAGTCCGGGTGAGGGGGTATTCGGGATTCCTTTCTCTCCCCTTAACTCAGCAGTCAGTTATTAAGTCCCTTCAAGCCGTCCTTTGGGATGTTCTTTCATCTGCCCTCCCCTCTTTCTCATCTTTTTTCATTTCTACTTACCTTGATGTAAACTTTCACTATTTCTTTCTTCCCAGTCTTTCCCATCCTCCATCTATTTTGTTAACCACGGGCAAGTTAATCTTAAAATACCTAAAACCCGTACATGTTTCTGCTCATTTAAAAAAGCTTCCCGATGCCTCTCTTATGAATGTTTTCAGTTTCTTTCTACTCCCTGCTGTCTCTGTGGCTCCCCCTTGGTGTCTAAGCAAACCTAAACTGCCAGCTCCTTCTCTTTGACACCATTTCCCTGCCTGCAATGACTTTCTTTCTCTTACCCACTTTCCTTAATCCTGACCCTGAAGACTTCTTGGATTTCATCTTCCTTCCCAGGTGCTCATTCCAGGGAACTCTGTGGGACAAATTTTCTTAACCAGTCGTCACCTTTCATTGTTATTCATTGTTTCAAGTGTGTTTCTTGGCTCAACAATGGGATTGGTGTTTTTTCCTACGTACGCAAAATACGCCATAAATGATGAAGAATGTTGCTTTTATCGAAAGTGATATTTCTGTCAGCACTTTAGAATAATAACAAGTATTACCATTTAAGCATAATTTATGACTTCTGAGCATTTTATCATTTTAGGTTAAAATGGACTGTTTTTCCTGATATGTAACTTTACTTTAAAAATGAATTTAGACACATTTCAAAGAAAGTATGCTTTTCTTTGAAAAGTAAGTCACTTTTATTAATTTTTTAAATGAAGAAGATACATTGCTTTAGTGAAGATGAATAAATTCCTTTCATATTTTGGAAAGAAGAGTTCAAACTCACTTGTGTTTATATATGAATTAAATCCCTCATCCCTTTAGTATAAATATTTTTGCAGAACAGAAAGAATGTTCTATGCTCGGATGCTCCTTTCTGCTCTAGACAAGAGTTATATTGAATCAGCGTCTGCCTTATTTATCATTTTGATTTATGTGATATGATTAATTTGTAGCTCCTTAAAGCCTAAACAGAGCTATATTCAACTAAATATGAGGGCTCATATTATTTGACTCAAAATACACATACAAGACTTGAGAAATTCACTCATTTGGTAACGCAACAACCATTTATTGATTGATGACAGTGTCACAAAGTGTATAATTCCTGGAGAATCCCAGACTTCATTGAGTTCTGTCTGGAAAGAAATGAAAGAAAATTGGCAATTACAGAATACAACACATACACACTGTGATAGGATGAGGCAGGAGAACTATAATGTGCTGTGGAGTTTACGGAACCCAGGCATTAGGGAAGGCTTTTAGAAGAAGATAACTTTTACACTTTGAGGTATTATTCAAAGGGGGACAGCATGTGTCAAGGACCAGTGGTTAGAGAACACAGTCCTAGAATTCGGGGCTGGTGAGGAAGGCCAGAGCAGGAGGGAAAGGCTGGGTTGAGGAAATGCAGGTCCCACGAGTATCCTGATCAGAGCCCTGCTGGAAAACCTTGGGATGCCAAAGAGAAACAGGAACCCAGTGAAGCTCCCCTGTTTTTTTTTTTTTTTTTTAATTTTTTTATTCTTTTTATTTCAAGAAAGACTTTTAAGGAGAATGATACCTCCAAGTTAACCAGCCAAGATTTTTAGAAAGCAGAGCTTGTTTATCCTGTACATCATAAGAGTTAAAAGATTCTTTCATTTCCCCCAGCCTTTGAGGGATTTCTTAAGTTCAGGGCTATGAGCTACCATTATGGCTGAGAGAGGACGTGAGCCCAATTGATAGAAAGGGATGCTTCTGCAGCAAGTCTTTGCACCCTCAAAGGGTACTTGCCCATCTGGGTTGTGGGGTCTTACAGCTGTGGGAATATTATTTATATGGGTCATGTACAGAATTCTTTAGTCAGAGAAGGAAAGTGATGTTCTGAGGGAAACGGGAAGTAGAGAGTATCATAATGCCTGAAGAATCTAAAATCTTTTTTGTAAGATTTAAATGTTTTAAAAAAGAATTTTTCACATCATTTTCTGGTAATCATGATCATAATTAGATATTTCCCCTACTTTTTTCACTGTTCGTGATCATCTAATCTCTTAAAACTAAATTTTATAGATGATGCAAACGGAGATGGAAGACAATGAAGAAGGATCCTAAACGCCACCAGGAAGCTTTGCTTTATTTAGGTCTTAATGGTCACTTTGAAGAAGTGAAGTTTGATTTGAGGGCCTTTTTAGCTAGTTCCAAAGGATAATCTTGTCTGATTTGAATGGGGAGATGGAGCAAGTAATTTTTTCTTAACTGACACAAGTTCCAAACTTCCTTCTAGCATTTTAGAATATAGAATTCTCATTTTAGGAAAAAAAAATCCTGCCAGATTTTATTTTTTCTTAATGTTGATGTAGACTTAAGCTTTGGCTTTTCAGTATATATTTGAAGTGACTGTCCATGTGGAATACCATCCAGTAGAAGCAAAAAGTATTTCCAGATGCTGTAACTTTGTAACCAAATGTTAGACTTGGCAGAAGTCAGAAGGATTTTGCCACCTGACACTGCAGCTCCCCAGAGTGTCTGCCTGCCTCTGCCACTGTGCCAGAGAAAGCAAAGTGGGCAGGAGAAACCAGCAATTCTTCATTAAAGTATAATGAGGTTACATTATGAACTGATTATTTTGTAGCTCTCCAAAGCCGAACTAGAACTATATTCAACTAAATACGAGAGTTCACTTAATTTTGAGTTGAAATGTAAAAACAAGGTTTGAAAAATTTACTCATTCATTAACCGAACACAGCTTTACCATTCCATAGCTTTTTCTCTCCATCTTCTATCCCAGACAATACCCAGCCTTATGGTTAGGAAGTGAGAGATTTTCCTGATCTGTGAGCTGTGGTCTGAGTCCTTGACATTTACAGGAAACTACCTTAATGAATATGAAGGCGTCTAGTACAAGCAGCACAGTTTTACTGTAGACGAGGTAAAGAATTTTATTTATCCTTCTTGGCTTTCAGAAGCACTAACCCCTAGGGCCATGCAGAGTTGAGGCAACAGCAACTGTAAGCATTGTCCAAACTCTTGTGAGCCTTTGGCCTGTGAGATTCCGTGACTAAGGTTTTCTGGCTCTGTCCCTTATTATGAGATTATATCTTTTTTACTTTCTTTCATATGAGGATGCTGACACCAGATGGTAAAAATATTTATTTATTTTTAAACTTTTAAATTGTGTAATGTAACATATATACAAAGCAAGGCAAGAAAAAAGCAATAGTTTTCAAAGCACTCTTCAACAAGTGATTACAGGACAGATCCCAGAGTTTGTCATGGGCTATCATATGATCCTCTCAGATTTTTCCTTCTAACTGCTCTGAAATATAGGAGGCTAGAAGGCTTAAGCATTTTTTTTTTATCATCACAATTGACTTTTTTTTTCTTTTTGTGAAAAATAACATATATACGAAAAAGCAATAAGTTTCAAAGCACAGCACAACAATTAGTTGGAGAACACATTTCAGAGTTTGGTATGGGTTTACAATTCCATAATTTTAGGTTTTTACTTGTAGATGCTCTATGATACTAGAGACTAAAGGAAATATCAATATAAGGATTCAGAAATCATACTTGTTTGTTAAACCCTACCTTCTCTGTATAGCTCCACCATCACCTTTGATCTTTCTATCCCACTCTTTGGGGGTATTTGGGTTATGGCCAGTCTAACTTTCTCATGTAGGAGGGGGCTGTCAATAACATGGGGTAGGGAGATGGAACTATCTGATGTTCTGGAGAGGCTGGGCCCTCTAGGTTTCAGGGCTTATCTGATCCAGAGACCCATCTGGAGGTTGTAGGTTTCTGGAAAGTTGCACTAGTGCATGAAAACTTTGTAGAATCTTATATATTGCCCTAGGTGTTCGTTAGGATTGGTTAGAATGGTTTTGGTTGGGGCCTGGCAAGTTATGATAGAAATATTTACTTTTTTTTTTTTTTTTAAAGCATTTTTTTTTTATTTTTTATTATTATTATTTTTTTTTGTTGTTTGTTTTTTACATGGGCTGGGGCCGGGAATCGAACCGGGGTCCTCTGGCATGGCAGGCAAGCACTCTTGCCCGCTGAGCCACCGCGGCCCGCCCAGAAATATTTACTTTTGAAATGAACTTTTAGAGAAGCAAAATGTTGGCAATCTATTGATCCCTATGTTTTTAAAAACTGTCAAGAACTGTGCAAGGACTGAGACTGCTTGCAAGCTAATAAGTTAGCCTGTTGCTATTTCGTGAAGACTTGTATAAGGCATGAAATTTCTGAGTCAGAGACAAAGGACTGTGTTATTCATGGCATGGTAAGCAGCATTGAGATCAGCATATTTGCATAGGTTTTCTGAGTCCCAGTTTCCTCGAGGCAATGCAAAGAAGGCTAGATGACCCTGCACATGCCGTGGATTGCGTTATAGGAGAGGCAGCATGAGTTTAGGAAACTTGAATCTTTAATAAGGACAGTAAGCATGGCTGCCCTTTGGTAAGGAGAGAGAAACTGCATCCTTCAAGGCTATTTGCTATGTATGCTTCCTTGGAAGGATAGTCTGGAACAAAAGGTGGTCAACGCCATGCTGCGGACATGAAGAAACGAGAAAGACCCATGGCAAATTCTTTTTTAACAAAAAATAATTTCACTAGTTTGCCAAACCTCTAAGTCTGAAAACTACTGAATTAGTTGTACTTCCAGAGCATGAGGAGAAAGGAAAGAAAAAGGAAAAAAAGAGAAAAGGACAGTTATTGTGTTAAAGCGTGTGAAAATGACAAAGAAAATTTTCCCATGAGTCTACGTCTTATTGATTTCCAATTCTAAATGATTAACCAGCTTGTAAAGTTAGCTTTACATTTTGTGTGTTCTGAATAGGAATATTGACTTTCAGTATTTTGCAACAATTAATTTATTACCATAACGATTTTGAAGTGTAGGCTCTAATAATGTACACAGTTTGGACCACATTGTAGTCATTGAATCAATGGATTTGTGCTACTAAATTTTGAATTAAAATTAATATGAATATTTGATTTCATATTAATGCCTTTTCATTTGAAAAGGCGTGATAATCTTACATCTTGTGAAACTGAATTCAAAACAATTTTAAAAATTACTATGAAATAGGGAATATTTGTCTTTTGAGCAGAAAAAAGTATGACAATTTTACTAAAAGCATCCTTCATGAAACCTTCCCCTATGTAACTGTTCTGACTTTTTATATTAATTCAGTTTGGTTAGGACTAAATCCAGTCAGAAATATTTATGTATGTCCAAAGAACACAGGCTAAAGAAGATTATGGGTACTGATATGAGTTAGACCCACTTGCTTGAAGAGAGAGGAATTTTTTTGCAGAAGCTGGGGGAAAAAAAAACACTTCAGGCTTTTATGACAGGGATTTTTTAAGGAAAATGTATTCCCAAGAAATATTTTCATGGAAGATGCTAGAAGATACACGCTGAAGCTTTATATGAGCTTTGAGTACTTGCTTATTTTGTCAAGATTTTGGGATTTCTGAAATATTTTGGTAAATGTCTACAAATGAGCTTTTCCTTTTTCTTTTTTTCTCAAGACCATCTATAATCAGATCACAACTTACTATTTCTTCTTTATACCCTTGTCTCACTAAAATAGATTTCTTATTAGATAGGTATATTCAAACTATCCCTTTAAATTATGCCAGGGATATTTCTGCCTGAGCATTCCACTTGTGCTATTTTTCTTAAGTTTTTTTTTATTAGAGAACTTGTAGGTTTACAGAAAAATCATGCAGAAAATGCAGAGTTTCCATGTAACCCCTCCCCTACCTTTCTCTTTTAACACTTTGCATTACCATGGCTCCTTTGCTATAATTGATGGAATATTATTGTAATTATGCTATTAACCATAGTACATATTTTACTTTAGGATTCATTGTGATGTACAGTTGTGTGTTTTTTTAAATTAGAAAACCTGTGGGTTTATAGAACAATCGTGCATAAGATATGGGATTCCCAAATACCACCCTTTTATTAACACCTTGCATTGGTGTGGTATATTTGTTACAATTGATGACAGCACATTTTTGTAATTATACTATTAATTATAAATCACGGTTTACCTTCGGGCTCACAGTTTGTGTTGTGCAAGTCCATTTTTTAAAAAAAAATTTATTCTGGTACCATAAATACAACCTAAACTTTCCCCTTTCAACCACATTCAAATATATAATTTAGTGCTGTTAATTATGACCACAATGTTGTGCTACCATCACTACCATCCGTATACAAACTTTTCCATCATCCCCAATAGAAGCTCTGTACATTTTAAACCTTAACCCTCCCCCTTTTCCCTACCCCCACCTTATCCCCTGATAGCCTATATTCTAGATTTTGACTCTATGAGTTTGCTTATTCTAGTCATTTCATATCGGTGAGGTCATACAATATTTTTTCTTTTGTATCTGGCTTATTTCACTCAACATGATGTCTTCAGGGTTCATCCATGTTGTCACATATATCAGAACTTCATTCCTTTTACAGCTGAATAATATTCCATTGTATGTATATACCACATTTTACTCATCCATTCATCAGTTGATAGATACTAAGATTGCTTCCATCTTTCGGTAATTGTGAATAATCCCTTTATGAACATTGGTACTACAATTTAGATTTTCAATGGTAAAGTTTCAAAAGGTCATTATAACAAAGTATTTATGAAGTTGCTGTAATAAGTCAAGTGGTGGACAAGAGACACCCCTTTTCCTCACTTTGGTAGCAATTCTCATGATCTGTAAATTAGAAAAAAATAAAGTTAAATGAAAATGTTTACCACTTCTCCAAATAGTGGAGATGTAAAGTGGTTTAAGAGAGAAGAAGAAGGAAAAAAATATGAACGCAGGTTTTCCAAAGGGAATAGTTCTGTGTGATGGCTAACTGCCAAACCGCACAATCCTACTGCATATTTTCACCAAACAGGGAAGCCAGACAGGCTGCCATTTACTTTTTACCACAGCACTTTATCAATGAAATCTCATTTTAAGAGATACATGAAGCACTGACTTGAGGACATTGATAGGACTGGTAGCATGGTGGCTAGTGGGGCAAAAGACAAGGAAAGAAACGTCAACATGTAAAAGAGCCACGCGGTATGATTCTGTTTTTCTTAATACCAAAGTGTGGTTGTGAGAAAGTGGAAAATACATTCCTGGTACATAAAATTAGGACATATTATATACAGCCAACTGCCATTCCCTTAATGGCATTCCTGATGGTGATGGTGGCAAATGTTCTGGCTTGCTCTGTGGTTCAGTGAAATGAAATGCTGTGGGAAAGAGGTAGGTAGGAAAAAGGACAGTGTGCTTCAGCTCTTCCTGCCTGGTCTGGCTTACCCCAGCAAACCGGGGCCACTACCAGTCTTGGTTGGCAGAAAGAATCCGAGGACAGTGATGCTGACCTTCCTCTCCCATGTCGACAATATGTGGGTGTCAGGTTGTTTTAGCTTGCTAAAGCTGCCAGAATGCAACATAACAGAGATAGACCAGCTTTTAATCAGGGGATTTATTTAGTTACAAATTTACAGTTCTTTATAAGAAGGGCAGCTGGCTTTCCTTTGGCTATCCCTGTCACAGGGGAAGGCACATGGTGGACATCTACTGGGCTTCCCTCCCGGCTTCTGGGTTCAAATAGCTTTCCCAGGGATGATTCCTTTCTGCATCTCCAAATGTCTGGGTCTGAGTTCCTAATGCTGAGATGCGGTATCCTGAGCTGCTGAGCTCTCTTCTGACCTCTCTCTTTTAAGCCTCTAGTAAATTAAATTAAACCTCTCATGTTAGAAGACGCTCCCCTTGGCTGACTGCAGAGGTAACCAGCCACAGGTGAATTTCACATCCTGATGATTTAATTCCACAGCAACAGAACAACAGGGCATCATCATCTGGCCAAGTTGACACCTGAACTTAACTATCACAAAGATTAAATTCAAGTTTCTCCCTTTCCTTATTCTATCCCCTCCAAAGGGGTTAGGGCGGAGTTAGTGAAATACCACTGGTTGTGGTGGTTTTATGAGAGAAGATAGGGTTTATCAACAAAGCCTTTCTAAAGAAACATTCTGGAGAGGCGCATGCTTTTATTCTTTCCCCCCAATCATGCTGGTGGTTAACACAGTACACCTTAGGATATCTCCCATTTAGGGGGTGATCAAACCCTTGTATGTTCTAATTAACACAGGACAAGATTATAAAAGACGCTTTTGTCATAAAACCAAATATATATAACCAACCTTAATTCTCCAAAACAAAAGCAGAAATTTTATACATTTTATATGACTCAGCCCAAGTTATTATATTCTGTGGCAAATATGCAACTGAAATTAACGTAATGCAAAAAAATGTATAATGTATGAAAAGGAGACTTCAATTTCTTTCTGTTGCGGAATAAAATTACTTTAAAATTTATTTGATCTTTTAATATCAGAATAAATTTACTTTTTGAGAGTTAATATTTTGTAGGAAGCATGGAATAAGCAGGGAAATTAGTCTTATAAAAGACACATTCTTGTTCTTCATTTAGCAGATTGTACTTACAAGTAGTTAGAACACTGGGCCTTGCTGGTTAATTATTTCTTATTTCCTTAATTCCAGCTAACATCCACCGGTTTTAGATGGAGCTAAGAAGGTTTTTTAAAGCACTTTCCTTTGTTAAAGTTCTAGTTCCATCTTCTTAGAGTTCAGTTTCTCTCAGAAATCCCACTAAACCTGGGATGGAAGGGCTGACTGTTGACCAAATAGCTATTTGCCAGGAAAACATACTGACCTTTCTATATGTTGCTTTCAGGCTTCCTTACTGAAAAGCAGGACAATATTGTGAATAAAATCAATATTACTGAAATACAGACTTGAAAGTTGTTAAAATGGGAAGTTTTGAATTATATGTGTCCTAGTACAATAAAAAGTTTTAAAAAAAGTCCCTGGAATAATCAATTCATGTCCATTAGGCTCATCTTCTCAGGAGGTTACTGATGCGAGAAAAAAGTACTTCTGCTTTTAAGAATGGACTGCGCACTGGTGTGGACTAAATGTACTAGCAAGAAGAGATGTTTCATAGAATATAATTTACAGGTTTCTGGGGAATGGATCTTTAGAGAAGAAAACTGATGTGGTCTGTCAGGTAATAAATGATAGCGTTGGCAAAGTTCAAATTTTCAGAACATTGATCAGAAAACATCACAAGAAAAATGAGGAGATAATTGCTTTGAAGATACAAGAGTAATGCAAGGGAAAAGAACAAGTCAGAAATTTTCATAAGTGGATTTGAATTTTGTTGGAAACTAGATGATTTCTGGCTGAGGGACAGCATCTTTTGCTAAGTATTTGGGCATCCTGAAAAGTAGGGATGATTCTCTTCCCTTACTCTCTTTGTAGATAATGCCTGTGACGTTTCAAACATTAATAAATAAGAGCTTAAAATGCTAGCAAAATGTAGTTACTGTTGTTACATTACAGTTGCAATGACCTGGGATTCTGTTAGAACTTTCATTTGCAGCAAAAAATGATTTTTAGATTGTAAGTCCTGAACACTGTAAAGCTGCGTTGTTCAGAATTATTTTCAGACTATGTCTGGGGGCTGATGCCAGTTGGAAAAAGTGAGTGTGTGTGTGTGTGTGTGTGTGTGTGTGTGTGTGTGTGTGTGTAAAGAGGGTGGAGTGGGTGAGGGAAGGTAAAATGGATAACATCAAAAGTAGCAGGAGCATTTCCTGGACTCATTTATTTATTCACCCGGGCATCCATTAATCTGACAAGTACTTAAAATGACTGCTATGTGCCAGGTACTGTTTAAGGTACTGGAGAAATAGCTAAGCTTATATTTTAGAGGGGGAAATGGATGAAAGCAAGTAAACAGACAAGTATCCACATATTCACATAATGAAAAGTTCTTCGAAGAAAAATAATAGTAGGGAAGGGGATGGAGGATTATGGGGAAGTGAGGATCTGACAAAATACGTTAAGATTTGCTGATGATTAGGAGGTTCAGTGAGAAGAAAGGAGAGCAGTATGGAAGATAGGATTTCAGCCCAAGCCACTGGGACCTTTCATGAAATGGAGAAGACTGGGGAGGGGTAGGCTTGCAGAGGTGGGGGAGGTGTTAGCGGAAAATCTAAATTTCCTGTTGGGTATGTTCAACTGGAAATGCCTATTGGCTATTCAAATGGAGATGTGTACACGGTTAGATATCAAGCCTGGAGTTCTGTATGAAGTCAGGGCTTCACATAGCATACATTTGGGAGCCATGAGCGTTTTAATGGTATTTGAAGCCACAGGATTGAATAAAATAATCTAGGGAATGAGAGGAATGAGTGTAAATGGAGGAGAAGGCTGAGGACTGAGACCAAGGGTACTACAAAATTTGAAAGTCAATTATAAAAGGAGGACTCAGCAATAGAAACTGGGAAGGTGTAGCTGGCATGGTGGGAGGAGAACCAGGAGTGTGTGGTGTTCTACAAGTCTAGGGTGGAGAAACAGTAAGCAATCATAACTTAATCCCGTAACTTAATCACCCGCGCACCATGTATTCTGCTTTCTGCAGTGACAGGACTTTTGTCTCATCCTTTATGGTGGACATGTAGCTATCTCTGGGCCCCCTATATATGAATAGCCTTGAGCCATCTCTCCAGATCCAGGGAGAAATGCAAATGAGAGCACAGGAGGGATGGTGCAGCTCCACAGAATATCCCATCTCTTTTTAGTTCCCCTGGGACCGGAACCAGAATGCCTTCTCATAGAAAGAGAAGAGCTCCCCACCCCACTTCTTTTGGACCTTGATTTCTGTCACTGAGTCTGTTTCTGAGGCCTAACTTCCTTCAGCTGCAGTGTCCTTCCAATTCTCTAGGAAGGTTTGGCTGTCCCTTTACCGAGGGGTCTCTCTTATCTATTCCCTCACTGAAGGATCTCCAGTGTACTACCAAGTAAGTGCCAATAGTGCAGTCTGTCCCTGCATTATTCCTGAGGGTTACACATAGTAGACATTCATTAAATGTTGCTTGAACTGGCAGATTTGTTAAACAGCTGTGGACCAGCAGGGCTGGTTGTGTGCCCAGAGAGGCCACCAACTGTAAGAGTGCACAAATCTCTTACTACCTTTTGTTAAAGGGCTAGATAGTAAATCATTTAAGCTTTGTTGGCCAAGAGGCAAAATCAGGTATATTATTAAATACTCATATTAGGGCTGCCAGATAAAATACTTTTTGGTAAATGTCCTACTGAATTTGGGGACAGACTCATAATAAAAATTATTCAGGGGGCACAGAGATAGTTCAGCAGTAGAATTCTCGTCTGCCCTGCTGGAGACCCAGGTTTGATTCCTGGTCTGTGTACTTCCCCCCACAAAAACACAAACAAACAAAAACCAACCCAACAAAAAACTCAACAAATGGTGCTGCAATAATGGGATACTCACATAGAAAAAAGGATGAAATGTGACTCCAGCCATACAGCATAGAAAGGGAAACAAAAAGTTGTTCATTATTTATCTGAAATTCAAATAATTTCAGATAAAGAATGAATTTTTTAGAATTTTTATTTGACAAACCCGACAATCCTAATTTATGTAATCATTTGAAATACATCCATTTAAAACTGCAAAGCATTCTTATCTCACTGGCCATAAAAAACAGGTGGCTGCCCAGTCTAGGCCTGTGGGTTATAGTTTGTCAACCTCTGACCTACCATATTGGTGAAGTTCCAGTTTCAAGAAACAGAAACCACTTGCAGAAAGGGATATAAGTGTTTACAAAGCCCCTGGATTAGCTGGAGAAGTAGGCTTCACAATGAGCCTCCAGGAGTGAATTCCAGAACAACGTGGCAGTACTGGCCGGCCAAGGAAGCGGCTGTCCCACACCCTGGCTCCAGTATTGTGATCCTTAGCCTCTGGCAGACTGTGGGCTCCAGGAACATACCATCTTACCTGCAATGGGGGAATCAGAATGCCACCACCAGAACTGCTGATTTCAGAGCCATACGGTGTCTGCTAAACAGCACTGACTAATTATGTGTCAAACACTTGTACTTCTCTCTTTAATTCAGTTCTGAATTGAAGTTCTGTGCGTGTGCATCTCTTTGGCAGAGCCTAAGTCACACCCAGAACAGAAGCTGCAAGAGGTCTGAAAACAAAGTTTTGGGCTTTTCAGTCCCTGAAGTGTATGGAAAGCTCATTAGAAGAAGAGCAAATCTGATATGGAACAATCCCGTTTGCCTTCCAGCCTTCTTTTAGTTCCTCACTACACAGGGATTTTGACTTGCTTCTCTGAAAATATGGGTGAAGTCTGCAATGCTATGACCAGTAAACCCAACTGCTCTCTTTTCTATTTTGGATCCTCATCTTTCCTCCCTTTCGTATTTTTGTCAGGATGGAGGCAAGGCCTTTGTGCCTTATGGTTGTGTTTACTGCAGCCGGTAATTCCCTAAATCTTGTGATTTTTTTTTTTTTTTACTTCATCATTATGACTGCAGACTCTCAATTTAAATTCTTTAAACTTATTTTCCCTTCTCGAGCTGATGCAAATAGACCATAGAGACAAGGCACCAGATATAAAGCAGAATTCAAGCAAAATCATTCAAATGAAAAATTCAAGTGAAACATAAGATTGCTATGCATGATTTATACTTGACATAGTTGATTCTTTAATGACAACCATTCATAAAGACTTTGGGAGAATTTGGACTAAGTTTGAGGTTACACCCTTTCTCAAAATATCTCAGTGCATGCAGATCACTGAATATCCTTTTTGTTATTTCTCAGAGGCCTCCCTCCAGGGCTAATCCTTCATTCTATGTTCTGGATTCAATTTCCTTCCAATTCCTTCATGCCTTACTCTAGCAATAATTCCCTTTCTTTCCAGTACTTTTATTATCTTCAGCCTTTCACTTCTTATCCTTCCGCAATCTTGCTTCCATTCCCAACAAGCAATTGAAAATGCATCCTTCAAGGGCACAATTTGATCTCTTAACAGAAAACCAATGATCTTTTCTCAGATTTCCTTCTTCATTTTTTTCTAGCATTTGAAACTATAAACCCTTTTCCCATTTTTGAATGTCTCCTTTCACTTTATCTTGGTTTCTTTGTTAACATATGCTGTGTTTTATTTTTGACTCCTTTCCCTTTTGCCAACCTTGTGATAATTCCATCAGTTATCCTTTTATCTCATTTTGTCTTTAAGCTTTCCTTTTTCAATGACCACATCATTTATCTGAAAACATGATCCAACCTCTCTATTTGCATTAATAAAATCCTCCTCTTGGACCTGATTCCCCTACAAGTTTCAATTCTATTTCTGACATCGCTTTCACTTCTAAAATTCCCTAAGTTCAATATATCTGTGCTGTCTTAACTCTCTTACAACTTAACTCCCTGCATGTGATTTCCATAACTTCTCTACTTCCTTGTATCCCGTGACCTGCCATATACTAGTCATACTCCTGTCTTTTTTATGGCTTCTTTTGTACCCACTTTGCTCCATTTTCTTAATCATGCTCTGGAAAGTAGATATTTTCTAAAGTTCTGCATTTTTTTTTATTGCTCTGCAATCTTTCTCAGTTTCATTTGTGCCCTGCCTTTGTCTCTTGGGTGATTCTTAAATTGCCATCTTCAGCCCTCTTCAAAGCCTTTCACTATGGTAATGTGGATGCAACACAGTTTTGGTGCCAGAATATGGCCCAGGAAAGGAATTACATCCAGAAGAGCCAACTGGTATAGGCTCTCTGGATAGCAAGAGTTCTTAAGGAGTTATTTCAATTTAAGTCTGTCAAGGACAATCAAGAGCCTAGCTGGGAACACCCCAAATCAGTGTTAAGTGGATAGTTTGGCAATGAGAATGTAAATGGGGAATAGAACCAAGAGTCAGAGTCAGCTTGTAAAAAGGATTGATTGAGATCAAGTTCAGAACAATGAACATCCAGAATCATTTCTGCAAATGGTGTTGAGAACCTATGGGTCATCTTAAATAGCAGATAATAGGTGGTTTTACTAGCTTGCTAGCTGCTGGAATGCAATATACCAGAAATGGAAAGGCTTTTAAAAGGGAGAATTTAATAAGTTGCTAGTTTACAGTTCTAGGGTTGAGGAAATGTCCCAATTAAAGCAAGTGCATAAAAATTTCCAAGTTAAGGCACCAACAAGAGGTTACCTTCACTCAAGAAAGGCTCATGAAGTTCAGGTTTTTCTCTCTCAGCTGAAAGGGCATGTGGTAAAGTCTCTCAGCTTTCTCTCCTGGCTTCTTGTTTCATGGAGCTCCCTGGGGAGCGTTTTCCTTCTTCATCTCCAAAGGCGTGGACTCTCGGCCTAGTGGCTCTGCTTGGCTCTGCTCGGCTCAGCTGCGGTTTTCTTGTGGCTCTGAAAAGGGACTCTCTCTCTCCAAAATGTTTCCTCTTTTAAAGGATTCCGGGAAACTTATCAAGACCCGTGTAGAATGGTAGAGACAAGTCTTCATCTAATCAAGTTTTAATACCCACAATTTTCTCCGTGGAGATAACCTAATCAAGTTTAGACCTATTGTGCTGAATAGGGATTAGAAGAAATGATTGCTCCCACAAGATTAATGAAGATTAAAACATGGCTTTTCTAGGCTACATAAATCCTGTCAAACTGACACAGTGGTTGTGCCAGATTCACTTCAAAATGCATATCCCAGGCAGTCAAGCCCCAAACTCTCTGGTGCCTCATGTCTATCTGCCTGTTGCTCCTTTTATGTAGACGTCACTCCAGAAATGAATGTTTTCTCTTTCTGTCAATAGCACTGCCATTCTACTAATCCACAGCATCCAAAACCTTGTGCTTTCCTTGACTTCTTTCTCATGCCCCACATATTTTGAGTTTCCATATACTGTCAATTATTTATGATATTTCTTGGGTCTGTTTTTTCCTCTTCTAATGTTTTACTTTTGTCCATTATTTCTCCTGCCTGAACATGTCAGTGATCCACTTGACAAAACAATTCTAAGACCAACACCCATACCAACTGCTTGCTTCTAAGGCACAAAAGATAGGGGGAGTGCTAGTTGGATAGAGATACTGGTGTATAATAGTGATTTAGGAAGGTGTGCTCTCTTGGTTTTTCCTTGGTATATTTCCCTGAGGTCCCTTTGTCCCATTTAAGTGCCCTGCCAGTAAACCCATACTGTTGAACCCTATGCTGTTGATCTGTTGACCATTTACACCCACTATCCTGGCATTTAATTTTATACACACCTATTTAGAATTCTCAAATTTACAGCATAATAGGATACTGTAATTGTATTATGGACATACACAAATACAATTGCTTTACTTATCATATAGACTAAACAAATGTTCGCTCCTCACAAGGTTACACCTTACAATTTAATCTTTGTTTATATGCTCTCATATGTACATTATCTTCACATCCAATCTTTCTACACTTAGTTAAAAGATAGTAATTCATCAATTCATTGCTCCTAGAATAATATAGAAATTCTGTTGCTTACAATTTAGGGTACCCCACAATTTAATGCCAATGTAATAGTACAAAAGCTGCCACAAATCTTTTTTGGAACAAGGCAAGATATAAATAAAAGAGTAAATAATTTATCAATATCCCATTACAAAGAACTTCTTATCATACCTATAACATACTAAGTTTTATCCTATGTTTGGAGTGTTTTTTTTTTGGTCACAGTGCCCATCTTGTAATATTTATCCCTCTCCCTTTATGCCTTCTCTTTAGAACTAGGTTTAAAATCGCCTCCTATTTAGGCAGTTTCTGACTGCTCCTGCCCACACCATGACTCTTGATGTGGTGCAAATCTTTCAGCTCTGCTTCCTATCACTCCATGGTTTGAATGGAACCCTTGTCACTGTGCCCAGGAATACTGGGTCATGAGTTCCAGTATCCATAAGTCCCAACTGTCTATTTAAGCTTCCTCTGTTGGTTCAATGGGAAGTTAATGCCCAGGCATTGCAATTTTTTTTTTAAAGAAACTATTTTTAGTCCGTGGGCTAGACCTTTGAGAGTTAATGGTATTATACTCTTTCTTCACTGAAAAAGTTTACCTTGCTTCACTTATGTTTAGGCCATGCCATCTAGAACTATAAAAGGCCATAAAAGCATCTAGGCATCATAGTGTCATTCCCCTACTCTCCATTATCCTAGAACTTTCTTCTTAGAGATTTAGTCTTGATGAATCTCATAGTTTTTGCATCAGTCCCCACTTCTGCCTCCAATCGGCACAACTACCATATTGAAAATGTGAGTAATCATAGTCTTAGAGTGCTGAAAGGAACCATTCACAGATAAAACTTGGGTAGGAAAAAGTCTAAATGAGCAAGATTCACATTATATCTCATGAATTTTAGAGTTAAACAATGGACGATGTAATTGCAAAGGCACAGAGCACATACAACTAGTATAATTACCCCTAAACAAATTTCTTACCTGTCATTCTCAACCTCCCCAAGCTATTCTAGCTTAGATCATGTTCCTAAGTTAATTTCTGTAGAACTAAAACAAGAGTCTGTTATCCAGAGGCCTTTGGGAATCTGGAATTTGGTAGGCCTTTAGAACTGACATCAGGGTCATCCTGTATAAGATCTGTTGTCCTATAGCAATTTCTGTTTGTGTTCTTCCTTTGTCACCCAGGTTTTATTACCTAAAAGTATCATTTAAACTGTCAAAGGTAAAATGATTAATGTTTTAATGTATTTGGCATACATAATTCCTAACTTACCCTGTTGCATTTAAAAATATTTTGTCAAGCATTTCTTGTGCAATTTCTGAGTTTCAGGCACGTAAACAAATGATAAAAATAAATACAGACCATGACTTGATCTTTGGCTCAGAGGAATTCAGCATTTTGCCAGCCAGAATGGAGCAGCCACAGGAAGGTGGACTTCTCAGCTCTGCTGCTCCTTGAAGTTATCTGTCAGCTCCAATGCCTTTGGGATATGCTTCAGTGTTTAAACTGACGCCAATTTCTCCTCAAGAAGCTCCCAGCCAATGGCTGAGAAGTGTGGCAATGCTAGGCATGGTCATTTTTACCCAGAGAAGGATTCATCAAGAGGAAATCTTTGTCCTGGAGTTTCCTATATTGGGCTGGCCAAGAGGTTCTCAGAGTTGCACTGCAGTCTAAAGCTCTTCCTACTCAAATCCTGCCTTTTTCCTTCTCCATTCATAGAGGTGAGACCTACAGTATGGAGTAAAGGCCTTCCTTGGCTACTCCTGCTCCTTCTCCTTTTATATTTCATAGCCTTTAGGCCCAATAAACTTCTTGCACTTAGAGCTCTGTCTTAGTATCTGTTTGTTGGAGGACCTGAACTGACAAAACACAAACACATGAAGTAATTTTAATAAAATGTGATGACTGTTATAGTTAGAGGTATGTGCAAACTGTCATGAGATGCTTTTCCAATAAGACTGATGTCTTCCTTACGTTTTCTATTCTACCTTGTAAAGTTCTGCCTTCACAGAACATCTCATATTGTGTTATTATTGCTTGTTTATGTGTGCCACTCTACTTCGTCTACGACTCAAGGACTTCGAGTTCCTTGAGAGACAATGATAATTTGCCTTTGCACACTATTGGGTCTTTTACAGAGCTTAGTGATACCAAAAAGCTTATTAAGTGAATGGATAGGTCTTTGAGAAAGGCATCACAGAGGAGTAATCAATGATCTGAATCTTGAAGAATGAGCAGGCATTTTCCAGGTGAATAAGATGAAGGATGAATATTAGATATAAGGACCATGAAGTGCTAAGCACAGAAGAATGAACAAGGGTTTCAGGAAATAGCAAGTTATTTGGAAAGGCTAAAATTTATTGTGCTTGTGGAGTTGAGTGATGGGAGATGATGAGGAAAAGATAAGTTAACCTCTCACAAAATAGATACTGAATGTCTGTATTTATTTTATTTGTTTGCATGGTGAGGCACAGGGAATCGAACCTGGGTCTCTGGCGTGTCAGGCAAGAACTTTGCCTGCTGAGCCACCGTGGCCTCACCTGAATGTCTATATTTAAAAACAATATATATTATATCTCAACACAGGGTGTTTGAGGAATTTGTATGTGTGTATGTATGTGCATGTGTGTGTGTATGTGCATGGTGAGGCGAGATGAGGTGATTCATTCTGAATGAAAAATAGAACAAAACTATGATGGAAAAATTATATGTAGCCATGAATGTTTCAAGTGTCTGTAAAGGAAAAATTGGTTTGTTTGCTTATGCTACTATAGCAATATAAATATATTATCCAGCTCCTTAGAGCTATTTCTGTCTATTTCTTCTCTATTGTCACATGAAGCCTATTATATGCCAAATTCTTCTGGGTTTCTTCTAAAATAATTAAGGTGTCATTCTTTCCTTTACATATCCATAGCATCACTCTTCTTTCGGCAATACAAGCTTCATACTGAATCCTTACATTGAGTCTCAAAGTCTCTAATTCAGGTATTGTAGACCCTTACTCACAATGACAAGAAAAAATCCTACAAGAACTGTTTTATGTCACATTGTTCCTTGGTCACAACTTATGGTGGTTTCCTGATATCAGTTATGACACCTATAAATCCCTGAGCTAGGCCTTCAAAGCCCTTTAATTACTACTTCTATGTTCATCACCTAATCATTTCTCAGTCTCATTTCTTGGTTTCTACCACAGTCAAGGCCTTCTCTCAGTCATTTCCATTATAGTTAGTTACTTTTGGTCTTTCTTATGCTATTTTCCCTCATTTGAAGAGTTTTTAAATTTCTACTACTATAATTCCTTAAACCATACCCAACTTTGATGACTCCACTTTTTTTTTTTTTTTTTTTTTTTTTTTTTTTTTAAAGGAAAGACAGAGAGAAGGAAGGAAGGATAGAAGGAAGGAAGGAAGGAAGAAAGGGAAACATTTTTAAACATTTTCTTGTTTTTATTGTATTCTGTTTCTCCGTTTTTGTTACATGGGCTGGGGCCGGGAATCGAACCGAGGTCCTCCGGCATAGCAGGCAAGCACTTTGCCCGCTGAGTGATGACTCCACTTTTATTCTGAGTACTCTCAGGTTTATGTGTGTGTACGTACACATGTTCCCCTAAGATATGCTCGGTTAATTGACAGATCTAATACATATTTAACACGTGCTTCATATTTGTTTTTTTTGTTATTTCATTCTTATATGTTTTGCTTTTTCTTCATTTCTTAGATTAGGTAAAAACTGAGTCTTTTAAGTCTTTTGTTTGTCCCTGATAATATCAGTACCTGTTGTAAATTCTAAAGGTTCTTCAATAACAAATAGTTGAATAAGTGCACATCTCTGAAAATTTACTTTTAAATCTTGATTTCATTTAACTCTTTCTCTTTCGATCTCCTATGCTTCTTCCCCTACATATCTCATGGGGGAAGTAGGGGTTGGGCAGAGAGTGGCTATGGATAGCACAAGCTAAAGTGCCATCACAGCATCAAGAGAAGACATATATATTTTGACAACCTTTTCTCCGAATTATGATTTTCTCCCCCCCCCCCCCCGCCCCCAGGGGCATCTCTCTCTCTCCTCACGTTGCCATGGGAAGAAACATTTTTTTTGGAAGTTGTTAGCTATAAGATAATTGCAAAGAAAGCTATAAGTACAGTGTCAACTTCTCAGAAGGGAGTATATATCTTTTTTTATATCAGAAATATGATCAAATCTTCAAAGATACATGGACTCAGTAATATTATAAACACCAGTTACAACTTCGTTTGTTCTGTGACAGGGCAAATACCTAAAACAATTTTTTCATCAAGATGGGAAATGAAAATCTAACCTCATCATATTCAAGAAATCCATGCTTTCACTCTCCTTCGCTCTCAATCAAATATATTAGCAATTCTATGTCTCTGAGGAAGAGAGGCAAAGAAAAGAATATCAGAAAGAAACTTGTTTTGTCTCTGGAGTTGGCTCTCTTCCCTGAGCTGCTATATTACTGCCTTCAGGCTGTGCTGTTTCAAAGAACAGAGTTATGACTTTTTCATTTTTGTTTCCCTGGAGTTTGTAGCAAAGGCTAAATAATCAATGATCATTTGTTTTCGAATGGAACTGAAATAGTCTGAGACTAAGAGCTCACATTTGTTAACTTCTTAAATAATGTGTTATTTTTAGATATCCACTTCCAGTTTTTTCATGTTGCTCTTATCCCAATATTTCCCACTCCCTATTTTTTCTCCATATTAAGTTAAACTGCTTAAACCAAGAAGTTCCAAAAATTCAGTAGCTGAGAGACTATGGTTTATTTTTTTCTCACCTAATAGTCTGAGATAAGCTTCCAGGTTGGCAGATGGTGTTGCCTCCTGCAGGTATTTTAGGATCCAGGTAGATAGCAGTGCTGCCATTTTTCACACATGTGACTTCCCAGAGGGAAGGGGCGAGAACACATGTCTAGGGCCAGGGAATTCCGGCTAAGCAGGTGATATGAAAATTAAACTCATCATTTCTGCTCTAATTCGGTGATGAAACTGTAACCACAGAGCCATACTTAAGGCAAGGGGGCTGGGGAGCTCCGTGTCTCGTGGTCAGCCATATCACAGCTACAGCTCTATTACGAGAATCTTCTTCCCTTATTTGGAGGACAGCTAGCTGTCTCTGCCATACCTTCTTTTCCGTAAACTTCTTATAGATTCAGCCCTTAAAAACACTTCGGAGAAAACCTGTGTTTTTTTTCTCTAGATATTGACTTTCATGTCCTGAAACTGGTTTTGTTTTAATGGAATCCATATCCCATTAGTGGCAATATTGCCAAAGTAAAAAATATTTATATTTTCTCCTTTTACTCAGTTACTTTTATAAGTTAGAGGAATTTACGGTTTACTTTTAAGATCTTGACATTTAGTAGTTTTACAGTGAAACAGGCTTAGGTTTACATTGCCAAATTTTCAGAAAAATCGCACGTTGGTGTTTTAAACCAAAGAATGTGGAGTGCTTAAAATAATGGGGGATTGCCCTGAGGAAAATTTTTTTTTAAACAAATATGGTTTCTTGGATTCATCAGCTTAATTAGAATCTTTAGTATGAAACATGTTCTCCATGCACATTTGTACATTTTTGCTCCAAGAAGAAAGACCAAATACAAGAGAAAGCCTGATAACAATTTAAAGGATTTTTCTATTTCTCTTTATGTTTTCCCCTTTATGTTTTCCCAAGTAACCTTTGATGATATTGCATCTCCATTTCTTTGGCAAAGTAATTTCAAGGAGAACTGGGATGAAAGAGCGCTTAGGTTTTAATGGCCCTGCTTGTCAACAGCTGACTTTCTGTTAGGAGCAGAGTGAATACACTGGGAGGAGAACAAAACACATTCCCTGATTTGTTTACCCTTAGGGCCATCTGAGCTATTAATTGCCAATTTTTGAGATGCAGACGTGTAGTCAGAGATGAAGATGATTTTTTTAAAAAATAACTTTTTCTTTGAAATGTAATGAAAAATTGTGATGTCTATATACTAAGGCAAAAAGCATTCCTACTTACTTTTGTTCTTAGTACATTTTTGGTCCAGAACAATTACTTTTCATTAAGAATCTTAGAAAAAGATGCCATGGTAAAGTGTTTTTTCTATTAATTGGCCTAAAATTTAAGGCTTTAGGCTAGGACTAGTTTTATATGAGTAATATAGATGGGCTAAAGCACAATTTACAGACGTTTGTATGGTAGGGGGAAGCACTGTGGGGGAAATAATAATAATAATAATAATAATAATAATAGTCATTTAGCCATTACTTATATTCCAGGTTGTATGTATAGCACTTTACCTACAATATTGTTTATGAAAAGATGGGTACAATTCTTGATTGACTTCCATGCCTCTATTAAGGAAACCAGGATGATGAGAATGATATGAGCAGTCTTTAAGGAAAGCATTTACATTTCCTGTAATTTCCTTCTAATGGGAGTAAGTTTAAAAATCCAAAACTTTTGTCTTTAGGATGCTCACTTGAAGTCTATCTTTTACTCTCTCCATTCCATTAATCTCAGATAAAATAATTTTTTTCCAAACTCTAAGAGTTTTTAAAAATATAAATAATGATGGATTGATAGAGTTTTACATCTTTGGAATGGATAAATTTGCAATAGGATTGCAGGGACTTTATATAAGAGAAAGTCCTTTGGAAAGTGACAACTGGTTTTCCCTCAAGTGTGAGGAATGAAGGGAGCGCTCTGTCTCCATAGTTTAAGAAGAATGCGTTATTTTGCTCTCTTTCTGTTTTGGCTCCATATTTATTTAGTCTTTGTGGTCTTGGGGAAGGCAGTTTGATTTCATCCTCAGATGGTGAACCACATAGGCTGCCAGCCACTTAAGGATTTTGCAGGGTGTCATTTCATGTTGGAAGCATGGATGGTGTCCAAAGGCAGAAATGAGCTAATACATTTTATTATAGGATGTTGCTTTAAAAAGTGTTTATTCTTAATGGTTCCTTGTCAAAACAGAATATAGCTTTTGGAAAATTTGAAAGTTTCAGGGGAAGTGGAAGGATCAACACCTGCAGAATCAGATACCCGCTGTGTGTAATCTTGTGGACCTTTGCCAAAGGGCTTCAGAGGATGAGATCCTGTTCCTGGAAAGAGTAACAGAGAGGGTTCTGTGGCTGTATTTTCTTTACACTTTTATTTTTTGAATGCAAAATCATCATTCAAATTTATTTTATGAATTAAAAGTGATATGAATAAAATGAACTATTTCATTTGGTTTAAGAAGATGTCATTATGAGATTCCTTTAAAAATAATTTTGTTTATAATGTAGAAATTGAGAGTTGGAAGTGTGAGTGAAGTAACTTTTCTAGAAGTTATAGCTTGATATGCTTGACTCCAGTGTCCTTTCTTGATATTTCAGAGAAAATAGAAATAAGTGTGACTTTTCCTTAAAAAATAAGTCATTTTTGGGTGCACAGGTGGTTCAGTGGTAGAATGCTCATCTTTCATGCGGGAGACCCAGCTTTGACTTTTGGACCATGCAACACCCCAAACAAACAAACAAACAAACAAACAAAGAAAATAAGGCATTGTTTTTCTCTAATGTGAGAGGAAAATGTGCATTTTGTTTTGACTGGTGGCATGACTACAGAGATGGCAGAATTGCCCATTTAAAGTGGTTTAAATATTGGTGCAAATTCAATAAAATAGGCTATATTCAACCAGAGTCTCTGTTCACACTTACACCCAACTCTTGCCATCACCATATTGTTTAGCAGGCAAAAATAAGTGGCCTGTGGGTTAATGGCACTAGTATGAAATAGTACCTTACTCCCACATGTTTCCTTCCTTTGGACATTTCTTTCTTTTTACTTTCCCAAAGCAGCTTGGGGCAGAAGGGAAGGTGGAAGACTTTGTGTGTGCAGGTGTACGGGTGAGCAGCTTTGAAGGTGATGTGGTGCTTTTGAGTGGGGATAGACACTCATCTTTCTGTAACATCCTTCTTCTAGTACAATTGTGGGAACCGAATTAGGCCTTCAATTTCATGGTGGGGAGCAATTAATGAAAAAGGAGGAAGTGAGTAAACTATATTCCAAATACTCAGATAAGAAGGGGGGACCCATAAAAATCAATCAAAGCAACCATATCTACTTGAGCTGTTGAAAATGAGAGGAAATCTCAATAGAGAGCCCAGAGCTTGTGTGGTTCTGGGTGAGTTTCACCAATCCTTGTTAGTTTCATTCTATAAGGAAAATATTTGCTGTAAGTCTCCTGGAGAGTACTACCTCTTAGATATAGGCTCAGATGATCTCCATTACTTTGAGACAAATTCTTGCATTTAATGTTTAACGGTTTCCCAGAGCCAATAAAAAATAAGAACTAATTGAACAACTCCAGATTTTACTTCTTTCTGCTCCTCCAAATGTATTCTCAATTTAATTCAAGGACTAGATGAACTTCACTCTTGTAGTGAGGTACTCGGTGACCCCAGCTGTTGGCTGAGTTATTGTAGGATGTGAGTTAGGACAAAGCATCATTCCAAATGGCACACATAAGTTTTGTCAATGACGATTGTGTTTTTATGTTTCATACCCTTGAATTTTGAAATTGAAGCCAACTTATAAACAAACAGTAAAACGAACATGTTTGGCTTTTTGCAAAGTTATTTATGAGGCTTTATTGCTGCCTGAGAGTACATTCAGAATCACTAAAATCATTTGTTATTTGTACAAATTGACTCTAATAAGCACAATATATTTTCCACATGCAGAAGGCAGAGAAACATTTTGATAAACTTCTGGAACTGCCTCATAGGAATCACTGAATTCTTTGCCAGAGATTTAGGGTGATATTAATTGAACATCCTTATCTGTCCATGTTGTTGAATTTGAACATTGGAAGTAGAGTTGCAGAGAACTTATTGGGAGATTTTTCTACATCCTGATTTAAGTCCTGGAGCAAGGGGAGAAGAAGGTAAAGGACAGACATTGCATACATATGGAAGCTGGAAAGAAGTCCTGCATTACAGGGGACTCTGTGATTACCTAGACTTGGGAGACACTAGATCTCAGGAACCAGGGAGTGTACTGGGCACTTCTTATGCAGCATTTCACATCCTCTCCGCCTCATTTCATAGGCTGAACAAGGCCAGGTGACCAGTTCTTGACAGAGTGTTCTAGTTTGCTAGCTGCCGGAATGCAAAGACGGATTGGCTTTTAATAAAAGGGGATTTATTTCATTAGTTCTTCAGAGGAAAGGCAGCTAACTTTCATCTGAGGTTCTTTCTTAACATGGGAAGGCACAGGATAATCTCTGCTGGCCTTTTTTCCAGGCCTCTGAGTTCCAACAACTTTCCCCGGGGTGATTCCTTTCTGCATCTCCAAAGGCCTGGGCTGAGCTGCAAGGGCTGAGATGAGGTATGCTGAGCTGCTTGGGCTATGCTATGCTGAGCTCTCTCATTTAAGCACCAGCCAATTAAGTCAAACATCATTCATTGCAGCAGGCAGCCTCCTAGCCAACTGCAGATGTAATCAGCAACAGATGAGGTTCACATACCATTGGCTCATATCCACAGCAACAGAACTAGGTGCCTTCACCTGGCCAAGTTGACAACTGAATCTAACTACCCATATCCACCCCTTGTCAACTTGGCAACTACATGCATCACCTTAAACAACATTAAGGTACAAAAAATTCTCTTCTGGCTGCGGACCTGTGAATCTCAAAACAAGTTGTCTGGTGCCAATATGCAAAGGAGGATATTCACAGGATACAGGTTTTCATTTCCATAGGGAGAAACTGGAAGAACACAGATGTAAAACCTGTAGGGCAAACACATTGGATTTCAAAGTCTGAAAATCATTTATCCTTCAGCTTTAGAAAGTGGCAGTCCCACCGTTTCCGAGGGCCTATGCAGTGGATCACCTCTTTCCGAATCAACCTCGGGGGACATTGAGGAGACCATCATTTTCTCGGCTCCACTCTCTCCAAGCATCGGGGCCATACCTAGGCTCTCTGCCATTTCTAGGGCACACGCTCAACCCCTCCATGTGGTGGCAGCCAGGCTCTCCCCAGTCCCCCAAGGAGTGTGCTGTACCTTCCCCAAGGCCTGAGGCTGCACAACTCTTCCACTGCAACGAGGTGGGAGACTCATCCTCACCCTTCAGGATGAACTCACCCTCTCCATGTATATGGGTGGGTCCACTCTCCTGGCTGAGGTTTCTTGGCTTCAGACCCGAGCTTCCATGGTTCTCACTCTGCAAACTCCAATATTTCCCTTTTGTGTCCTCCTTTGTCAAGACTGGCAGTGGTTCTGTTTACACCAACAGTCTCTTCAAGCACTCCAGGACGTCTCCATCATTCTCTTCACAGTTCCTCCAAAATCTTCCCCTTAGCCATCCAAAGAACCGTTCCAACATATCTTGTATTTGCAAACTGCAACAGCACCCCACCGTGGGCTATTATGGTGGGAAAGGCCAAGTGGAAGCCACTAGAACTGCCCCTACCTAGTCAAATAGTAAATCAGAAGCAATACTGGATTCCTGGAGGAATTGCAGAGATTACTGCCACTCTTAAGGACTTGAAGGATGCAGGGGTGGTGATTCCCACCACATCTCCATTCAACTCTCCTATTTGGCCTGTGCAGAAAACAGATAGGTCTTGGAGGATAACAGTGGATTATCATAAGCTCAACCAGGTGGTAACTCCAATTGCAGCTGCTGTTCCAGATGTGGTATCATTGCTTGAGCAAATCAATACATCACCTGGTACCTGGTATGCAGCTATTGATCTGGCAAACACTTTTTTCTCAATAGCTAATAGTAAGGACCACCAGAAACAGTTTGCCTTCAGCTGGCAAGGTCAGCAATATATTTTCATTGTACTACCTCAGGGGTATATCAGCTCTCCAGCCCTGTGTCATAATCTTGTCCAAAGGGACCTTGGTCACTTCTCCCTCCCACAAGATATCACACTGGTCCATTATATTGATGATATCATGTTGATTGAACCTAGTGAGCAAGAAATAGCAACTACTCTAGATTTACTGGTAAGGCATTTGTGTTTCAGAGGATGGGTGATAAATCCAACAAAAATACAGGGGCCTTCCACCTCAGTGAAATTTCTAGGTGTCCAGTGGTGTGGGGCATGTCGATTTATCCCTTCTAAGGAGAAGGATATGTTGCTGCATCTGGCTCCTCCTGTCACCAAAAAAGAGGCACAATGCCTAGTTGATCTCTGCAGATTTTGGCAACAACATATTCCCCATTGGGTGTGCTACTCTGGCCCATTTATCGAGTGACCAGAAAAGCTGCTAATTTTGAGTGGGGACCTGAATAAGAAGAGACTCTGTGACATGTCCAGGCTGCTGTACAAGCTGCTCTGCCACTTGGGCCGTATGATCCACAGATCCAATGGTGCTGTAAGTGTCAGTGGCAAATACAGATGCTTTCTGGAGCCTTTGGCAGGCCCCTATAGGAGAATCACAATGCAGACCTTTAGGATTTTGGAGCAAGGCCTTGCCATCTGCTGCAGATAACTACTCTCCTTTTGAGAAACAGCTTTTGGTCTGCTACTGGGCCTTAGTAGCGACTGAACACTTAACCACGGGACACCAAGTTACCATGAGACCTGAGTTGCCTATCATGAGCTGGGTGTTGTCTGACCCACCAAGCCATAAAGTTGAGCGTGCACAGCAGCATTCTATTGTAAAATGGAATTGGCATATACGAGATAGGGCCAGAGCAGGTCCTGAAGGCACAAGAAAGTTACATGAGAAAGTGGCCCAAATGCGCATGGTCTCCACTCCTGCCACATTACCTTCTCTTTCCCAGACCAGAGCTATGGCCTGTTAGTGAATTGACTGAGGAAGAGAAAACCTGGGCCTGGTTTACAGATGGTTCAGCATGATATGCAGGTACCACCCAAAAGTGGACAGCTGCAGCACTACAACCCCTTTCTGGGGTGTCCTTGAAGGACAGTGGTGAGGGGAAATCCTCCTAGTGAGCAGAACTTCGAGCAGTGCACCTGGTTGTTCATTTTGCTTGGAAGGAGAACTGGCCAGAGGTACATTTGTATACTGACTCATGGGCTGTTGCTAATGGTTTGGCTGGATGGTCAGGGACTTGGAAAGAGCATAATTGGAAAATTGGTGACAAAGAGGTCTGGGGAAGAAGTATGTGGATAGACCTTTCTGAGTGGGCTAAAAACATGAACATACTTGTGTGCCATGTGAATGCATGCCAGACAGTGACTTCAGCAGAGGAAGATTTTAATAATCAAGTGGATAAGATGACCCGTTCTATGGATACCAGTCAGCCTCTTTCCCCAGCAACTCTTGTCATTGCCCAATGGGCTCAGGAACACAGTGGTCATGGTGGTAGGGGTAGAGGTTATGCATGGGTTCAGCAACATGGACTTCCACTCACCAAGGCTGACTTGGCTACAGCCACTTTCAGTGCCCAACCTGCCATTAGCAGAGACCCACACTCAGCCCCTGATATGGCACCACTCCCCGAGGTGACCAGCCAGCTACATTGTGGGAGGTTGATTACATTGGACCACTCCCTTCATGGAAGGGGCAGTGATTTGTTCTAACTGGAATAGACACATACTCTGGATATGGGTTTGCTTTCCCTGCGTGCAATGCTTCTGCCAAAACTACCATCTGTGGGCTTACAGAATGCCTTATCCATCATCATGGTATTCCACATAGCATTGCTTCTGATCAAGGAACACACTTCACAGCAAATGAAGTGTGGGAATGGGCACATGCTCATGGAATTCCCTGGTCTTGCCATGTTCCCCATCATCCAGAAGCAGCTGGATTGATAGAACGGTGGAATGGCCTTTTGAAAACTCAATTATGGTACCAACTAGGTAGCAATACCCTGAAAGGCTGGGATAATGTTCTCAAGTGAGACACTTTTATAAATTTTATATATGCTCTGAATCGGCATCTCCTATATGGTGCTGTTTCTCCCATAGCCAGGATCCATGGGTCCAGGAACCAAGGGGTGGAAATAGGAGTGGCACCACTCACTATTACCCTTAGTGATCCACTAGGAAAATTTAGCTTCCTGTTCCTGCGACCCTAAACTCTGCTGGTCTACAGGTTTTAGTTCCAAAAGGGGGAGTGCTTCCACCAGGAGAAACAACAATGATTCCATTGAACTGGAATCTAAGACTGCCAGCTGGTCACTTTGGGCTACTCATGCCCCTGAATCAACAAGCCAAGAAGGGGATTGTATTATTGTATGGGGTGACTGACCCTGACTATCCAGGGGAAATAGGACTGCAACTATACAATGGAGGTAAAGAAGAGTTTTCTTGGAATATAGGAGAACCCCTAGGACGTCTTTTAGTACTACCATGCCCTGTGATTAAAATCAATGGAAAACTGCAACAACCCAATCCAGGAAGGACTACCAATGGGTCTGAGACTTCAGGAATGAAGGTTTGGGTCACCCCACCAGGCAAAGAACCATGGCCAGCTGAAGTGCTCGCTGAGGTTAAAGGGAACATGGAATTGTTAGTGAAAGAAGGTAGTGATAAATATGAACTATGACCACGTGATCAGTGACAGACATGAGGACTGTGATGCTGTTTTGTTTCTGTTATACTATTTAAGTTGTAAGATATCAAGTTTAAGAATGAATGTTACCCAGGGACTTGCACCTTATTCTGGAGAGGATTACTGTGTTTCCAGTTATATGCACGACAATTGAGTGAAAGAAAAAAAAGGTGTGTTTTAATGTTTTTTTATTGGGAAATTGGGTATGGTTTAAGGTGAAATATATAGCTGCCAGGTTGACAAGGAGTGGACTGTCATGGTCTGCTTCATGTGTCAACTTGGCCAAGGGGTGATACCTGTTTATCTGGTTGGGCAAGTGCTGGCCTGTCTGTTGTGATGAGGACATTTCATAGAATTAGATCATGATCATGTCAGCTGCATCCACAGCTGATTCCATTTGTAATCAGCCAAGGGGAGTGTCTTCTGCAATGAGTGATGCTCAGTCTAATCACTGGAAGTGTTTTTAAGGAGGATTCAGAGGAGACAGCCTCTCTTTCTGCTTTGGCCAGCAAGCCTCTCCTGTGGAGTTCGTCCAGACCCTGCATCGGAATCCTCAGCTTTGCAGCCTGCCCTGAGGATTTTGGATTCTGCGTTCCCACGGTCACATGAGACACTTTTATAAATTTTTTATTTGCAAGTGTTCCCTGTTGATTCTGTTTCTCTAGAGAACCCTAACCAATACACTAAGTATGACTAGTTTTGAACAGAAGTGTCCTAACAGCACAGCATCCTAAGCACACTGAGGTTTGGGGGTCTATGGGAACTTTTCAGCCCTTGTACCTGCACAATTGCCAGGAAGTGTGGAGGGTTAGCACTCAGCACAGCAATCCTCAAATAAAGGGGTAGAGGAATCTAAGGATGGATTCCTCTTAGCTGCACATTGAAAATTGATCTTTGTATCTACTCTCCCTTCTTCCCACGTGTGTTTTCCTGTCCCTCTCACTTGCTTTCTAGGATCACTGCAATGAATTGAATTGTGTCCTCCCAAAATATATGTTCAAATCCTAAGCCCTCATCTTATGAATATGATCCTAATTGGAAACAAGATCATAGAAGATACATTAGTGAAGATGAGGCCAACCTGGGTTAGGGTGGGCCCTAATGCAATACGACAGGTGTACTTACATGAAGAATTCGGACAGAGACAGAGAAACAATGAGAAAAGATGGTCATGTGATGGAAGCAGAGACTGAGTTATGTCACAAGTCAGCGAGTGCCATGGATTGCCAGCAAGTGACCACAGGAATCTCTTAGACGTCAGAGAAAGCACAGCCTTGCTGGCACTTTCATTCAGACTTCTTGTCTCCATTTCAGTTGTTTTAAGTCCCTTAGTTTTTGTACCTTTGTTATGACACCCCTAGGAAACTAAGACAATCCCATTCCTGAATAAATCCCTTACACATCAGCCTTTATCTCTAGACCATACTTTCAGAGGATCACAGGGAAAGATTATGAAGAAATTCTAAAAATCAATACCAAATGACAATTAGCACACCAGAAAAATGGGTAGAGGATATAAACTACCTATCCAAAAAAGTATGAGTGTTAATGAGAAATATAACTTAAAAATAAGATATTTTCAGCTTGTCAGAATGACAAATTAAATTTGATAATGTGATAGTACATGTTTGAGGGAATAGTCACAAACTTAGTGATGGGAGTGCCAAATTGGAGGTGATTTTTAATGCTTTGTTAGAAGGCAATTATATTTAATATTCTCGTGGTTCTGCATGGTCTGAGCTTTTGGAGCAATGGGCATGCTTACATAGCAATGGTCTTGGAAGCTAGAGATTGTGAACCACTCTAGAGAGATTGTCTTAGGTTGTCAGGGCTGCTATGACAAATACCACAGACTGACTGTCTTAAACAACAGGAACTTACTGTCTAGCCTATGTGAGGGGTAGAAATTCAAAATCAAGGTGTTGACAGGAATAGGTTCTTCCAAGTCTGTAGCATTCTGGTGATGTCTTGCTGGTAGGCAGTCTCTGCTTCTGTCACCTGATGATCTGTTGCCTTGTGTCTCCTCTGTTCCTACTGCTGCTCAGGTGTCTGGATCTCTGTCTAGATTTCCTCTCCTTATAAGGATATCAATCATACCAGATTAAGGCCCATCCTAATTCAATTTGACCTCATCTAAACAGGATCTTTGAAGAGCCCATTTACCAATGAATTCACCCCGACAGGACTGGGAATTAGTACTTGAACATGTCTTGTAAGGAGACCTTATTCAGTCCCCAGCAGAAATGAGAAACACCTTCTTCAGACATATCTGCTTACCACCTAGGGGTGTAAAGTTCACACATTCCTTCTCTTTCTGCAGAGGGAGATGGAGCAGATGTGCCCATCACCTATACAAGCTCCACATCTCACAATTTTAGGTTCTTCTTCTTTGGTGCAAACGTTGTTACACCTGCAGGTAAGTATCTGATCCTCAGTATGTGGGCCTTGTGGGGAACTGGGACATGGGGAAATGATGCCATTTGCTACTCTGGCTGCTCTTTTGCTGTAACAAATGGAGTGCTCTCTGGTCCAGAGGTCTGGCGTTTTGTCAGTACAAACACATGTGCGTATACACACACGTACATGCAAATACATAAACGGTGGCAGGCTAACCTGTAGGTGGGGTAAAGTCTCTGATCCTTAGCAGTTTTTGACTCCACATATCTTTCAAAATTAAAGATAACTTGGAATTAAAGCTCTAGAAATTTATTATATAACTATACTTACACATATGCAAAATGATATACAAATGGACATCCTCATTGTAGCAATGTTTGTAGTAGGAAAATATTGGAAGTAATTGAAACGTCTAATGATATGGGACTGACTAAATATATTTTTGTAAATCAAAGTCATGGAGTAGTATGTTTTCATTAAAAATAATAAGGGAATGTCTATGCTATGAAATTATCTATGAGATACATTGTACAGTGAGAAAAAGCAATATGTATTTGAACTTGCTGCTTCTGATATCACCATTCCTGGACTAAAATTGAACAGCTTCATGATCCAGAAGGGGTCATGGAATGTGGACTCTGGCTACCACAGAAATCCATGTCTTGTAAAGTCCTACTTAATTTTTCTACCACGAAAGAATGGCCTTTGCCTTACTTTTTGCCTTCTAAATCTCTTGGCTATGCATTGTGTTGGCAGAACCTAAATCATACCTAAAATCCTGGTTTCCAGTAATTCTTGAAATTGTGGCATTAACCTTTTGGCCTCTCCCCTGGGTGTGTGTGTGGAGGGGTGGTGCAGAGAAGAGGGTGGGGATGAATGCCAAATGTAGATCGACATTCAACAGAAGAGGAAACTGAGGCAGAGAGAAGTTAAGAAATTTTCCCAAGACTACAAGTTGGTAGTGTTGCCAGGTTTTTAAGATATGCAGCCCAAACTCTTAACACCAATAAATTATCTTTAAAATCTGTCAATCTTTTCCTTTACATTTTCAAATTTTGCAGCCATTCTGTGAATGGTTTTCCCTATCCCAATATTATCTAAAATTTGCCCATATTTACTTGTAGAATTTTTCTTAGTTTCACAAAACTACAAAATACTATTTATGTTTTAAATATTTAATTTATTCAGAAGTTAGTTTTGTGTAATGTTAACATATAAGCATCTGAATGCATTTCTTCCCAAAAATTTATTGAATAATTTTGCATTGATCTGAAATACAGTTTTTACCACAAACCAAAGTCTGTATCTAGACTTTGTATTGTGTCCCATTAATCTCTCTGTCCTTTTTGCCACCAGTAACCTACCATTTTGATTAACAATGTCAAAACAAATGATAATATCTGTAATTGCAGGTGATTCTTCACTTCTGGGCATTCTCACGATTGCACAGATCAACTTCAGAAAACTTTAAGACTAGTCCTTTTTTATTCTCTTCTTAAAAAATTCTCTATCCATTAGAATGCATCCAGCCTCATGTAACAGAAAACCCAACTCAAAATAGCATAAGTGAGGAAATCGATCTAGCCTTTATTTAGATCCAGAGTGTGACAGTGGATTGAATGATTAGAGTGGTCCCAGCTCTGTTTCCCTGTTGGTGTCTCAGCCTTTCCTCTTATACATACTTTCCCTTCAGGCTGGTTGAAAGATGACTGCAGAAGTTCCTGGTCTCACATCCAGAGCAATCTCAATTTCCATGAGGAAAGAGAAAGAGTTGCTCTTGGAAGTTTCCCAGGGAGAGTGAAAACAATTTTCTAGTTGCCTCAAGCAAACCTTCCCATGCATCCTGTCACCCTGATTTGTATCACTTGCATATTCTTGAACCAATCACTACATGCAAGTGTTTGTTTCTTCCTGGGGTATGCGTCTACTCCAGCATGTGGAAGGGTTAGAGATCTGCACTACACTGGTTAAGTGGGGAGGAGTAAGGGCAGATCAACTATGAACAGCGTCCCCTATAATACCTCACTGTGATTTGAACTGCTATTGTTTGAGAGAAGCTTAACCTGAAGAAGAAATGAGATCTTTACTATTAAGGGTTTTCCTATCTAATAGTGTGGTTTGCCTTGCCATGTATCAAGACTTTTTCTGGTGTCCATTGGGAACTTTTCATAGTTTTCTTCCTATAGGTCTAACACATTTCATGATAAATTGATTTTAAGGTATTTATTATCTCAGCATTATCATTATGATTTTTTGTCAAAATAATAACTAATATTTATTATATGATCACTGTGTTCCAGGCACTTTTGAAAGTTCTTTTTGCATTCATTATTTTTTTTTGAATCCTAACAATTATTTTTTGTACAGATTCTGTTTTACAGATGAGAACACTATTATGTAGAAAGTTTAAATAATATGCTCAAGGGCATAAGGTAGTTCAATGGTACAGTTAAAATTTGAAGCCAAATCCTTTTAATTTCCCGGACTAGCCCATCTAATATCTACAGTAGTCTGCATTTCACTTAGTTTTCCTGTGATCTTGAAGGTAACCTGTATTCTAATATACTTTCTGACTGACTGTAACTGGTATGTCAAAAAGCTACTGACTTCGCTTTTTTTATTTTGAAAACTGCTGCTCTCATTTATAGCTCAGTTTTATAGGCCCTATATACTTATAAATATATCTCAAGAAATGCATCTCAAGGAAAGCAAGTGTAAGTCCCCAAACAACAATGAATGAAGCTTGAGAGTCAGTTCTAGCTTTTAGCCAGAGCAAGAGAGCAAAAGGAATCATGGTGCTACAGCATGGGGAAATCCCAGTGATAAGACTGCTTAATTACTACTACAAGGGGCCAGAACACTGGTTCCAGTGCTAGCCCTTGACTGATGAGGGTATAGGAGCATATGCGCTCTGTGCCTGTCCAGCATCCATTCTTCTCCTTTCCAATAGGATACAGAACTTCCTTTAGAGAACTCTGCTCTCCTATTACATAGCATCTGTCAGTCTTGAGGAGGATTGACTTCTTTCCAGTTCCAAGTTGGATCCTCATGGACCAAATCAGCCTAATATAACTCAGCTTTTGTGATGATTGGATCAGTAACCAGTCCTTTGACTATCAGATCATGTCATTTACCTGGACATTATGTTGTGCCAAGCAGAATGAAATAAAGGACTTCTATTCTAAGGTAGGATTGAAGGAACACCTCCATCTCTCTCTGAATGGTATGGTATACATATGTGAGGCCTGGAACTGCTGCAACCATTTGTAAACATGAAGGGAAACTAGGCTAAGGATGAGACTGTTAATAGAAAATTCTGAAAGAATAGCAATAAATGGAGCCACACCCTGATCAAGCTATGCCTGAACTCCCTTTCATTGTAAGTTATTTGAATAAATGTTCTTATTGTTTATATCAGTTTGAATTGGGTTTACTAATATATGTAATGCAAACATGACTAACTGTTAAAGGGGACAAAGGGGAAAGGAGAGAGGAACCCAATACCCTGCCTATCCCTCAACAGATTTTCTACCAATCTACCTATCTGAAATTCCTACCTTTAGAGTAATTCCTTTGTATTAAACTGTTGTTTTAGACCAGCACAGTCTAAAGCACTTTCTCACACGATGGTACTATTTTATATCAGTTCAGTCCAGTCCAGGAACCAGGAGCCACATTGTGACTATTGCGCATCTGAAACATGGCTAGTGAGACTGAAGAACTCAATCTTAAATTTCATTTAATTTTAATCAATTAAAATTTACATTTTAATAGCCACATGCAGTTAGTAGCTATCATATTGAACAGTGCAAATACAGATTGTCCTTGTTAAAAAATCAAGTTGCTTAGAAGAATAAGTTAGGCTCTCAAAATTTTAATGTTTTAATTAAAAGCTTCATCTTGGAAAACTTAAATTTGGGACTGGAATATAAAAGGATCCATGTATTCTATAATTTCATTTTTTGGGATGAGGTCGCATAGGAGGGACATCAGATTTGGGAAATGCTTTCACCCTTTCTTCCCCTAGAAATCTTATCTCTCACAGGTCCCTTACTCTGTACAATTATTTTAAAAGGGGAAAATAGTTGCTAATTTTTTTTATGTGGACAGTGTATTTTCTTACAGTTTAGGTTCACATCATGGGAATATAAACAAAAGCAGTATAAATAAATATATCAGGAATTCCTCACAAGTGAGGTAAATGATATGTTCCAGATGTGTGATGTTTGAAAAGAGACTATATTACTTCAATGAAACTCTAATTAAGAAATAAAGGAGAAGTCTTATCATTTTTCTTCTCCCTGTCTCTGCTTTCTTCCCCTCCTTCCTTTTTCATTCCCTTCTTATCTTCCTTCCTTCCATATCTGCTAAGGGCTTGCGGTATAAAAGACACTGAGGTCACAATAAGAACAAGGAAGATATGGTCTCTGTCCTAACAGAGCCGCAGGCTTGAAGGAGAAAGCTAGCTGAAGCCACCTAAATAAAAATGTAGTGTCAGTACATGGCATTATTAAAGCACATGATAGGGGCATATAAACTTCATGGGGAATATAGGGAAGGATGTCTGTAATATCGTAATATCAAACTAGTATAGGAAGAGAGAGTAGTAATATGCGGAGGAGGGGAGGGCTGGAATTGAAGGAGGGAACCGGAGGAAACAGAATGAAGGTCTACAAGTGAAACAGAGCCCAGTGAGAACTGGGCATGGTGACAAATTTAGGAGTCAGAATTGAAAAATCTTTGTGATTGCTTGGAAGGGGAGGGAGAGGCATAAGGGAAAGGGAGAGGGTGGTCATGCCAGACATAACTCCCTGTAATTCTAGGAGATGTGAGAGAGAGAGAGAGAAGGGGAGAGAGAGAGAGAGAGAGAGAGAGAGAGAGAGAGAGAGAGAAAGGGAGGGGAGGGAGATGTGGATAGAGAGGGGGGAAAGAGGGGTAGAGGGGGGAGAAGGAGAGAGGGCGGAGCTATGGTGGAGCTGCAGTATCCTTGCTAGTTCACCTGTTGGTGACTCAATGCTATTTCCTCTTTTGATTCTCAATTAAGGGTCAAGAATACTGGAAACTACATTTTCCAGACTTCCTGTCAGAAAGATTCCTATTTAAAGTCTATCAATGAGAGGCATTTCCATGGCATTTGGGAGTCAGGGAGAAGCAGTTACTTCTCTCTTGAGAAAGCAATGACATCTTGAAGTTTGTGTCCTGGTGGTGTTGCAGGCACTTGAGATCGCTGATGCTGTTTCCCTACAATTCCTGCACCTTGCACTCTTTCCAGCAGATTATTTTGTCTTTAATTCCCTAAATTAAGTTCTGTCCTGCTTGAAATTCCTAAAGTGATTCTGGTTTTCCTGATCAAATTCTGACTTATGATATAGCCAGCAAGCTGAGCATTCCATATCAGTGCACTGGAACGTATTTCACCTGAGAACTTAATTTCTCTGAGTTCCTTTAAGAGCTAGCTATATCAGGCCTCACACTCAAGTTTGACTCAATTACCCTGGAAGGTCTATGCATACTTGTTCTAGTTTGAAAGTAGCCAGAATGTGATATACCAGAAACAGAATGGCTTTTAAAAGCAATTTTTTTCTTTCTTTCTTTTTTTTTTTTTTGCGTGGGCAGGCACCAGGAATTGAACTGGGATTTCCGGCATCACAAGCAAGCATTCTGCTACTGAGCCACTGTTCCACCACCCAGAATGACTTTTAAAAAGGGGAATTTAATAAATTGCAAGTTTACAGTTCTAAGGCAATGAAAATATCCTAATTAAAGCAAGTCTATAAAAATGTCCAAATTAAGGCACCACCAAGTGGTTACCTCCACTCAAGAAAGGCTGATGAAGTTCAGGATTTTTCTCTCAACTGGAAAGGCACATGATGAACATGGCAATGTCTGCTAGCTTTCTCTCCAGGCTTCTTGTTTCATGAAGCTCCCCCAGGGGTGTTTTCCTTCTTCATCTCCTGGGATCACTGGCTGCATGGGCTCTCGTGGTTTTCTTGGCTCTGCTGCTCTTTCCAAAAAAATGTTTCTTCTTTTAAAGGTTTCCAGTAAATTAATCAAGACCCACTTGGAATTGGTGGCGTCACATCTACCTCTAATCAAAGGTTAATATCCAAATTGGGCGAGTCATCCCTGTGGAGATAATCTAATCAAATTTCCAACCTACAGTACAGAATAGGGATTAAAAGAAACGGCTGCCTCCACAAGATGTATAAAGATGAAAACATGGCTTTTCTAGGGTATGTAATCCTTTCAAACCAGCACACTTCTCAAGCATTATCACCCAGACTTTCCTTCCCACACTACTCTAGATTCCATCAAAATGAATGCAATTTCCTTCCCTTCCCTTCCCCCTAAACCTGTGCACTGTGCTCTTTGGAACTTCTTGCCCATCAAACCCCACTGCGTCCCCAACATTTCCTCTGAATGCTCTTTCCACCTCTTTAATATATTAAAATCTGGCTGTCCTTGAGGACATTGATTTCCCTGGAGCCATGTATCTCAGTCTAGGAAGTGGGACAGTTTTCCTTACTCTCCAGAGTTCTGTGGCGGTTTCCAAACAGTTTTCCCTAACACCTTAGCAGTGATCATCTGCTGATCTCCTGCCCCACCTTCTCTTTGATGATCTATAATTTTAGTCACTTAGTTGCATGAATCATTGAACTCTCTTTTCCCTCTTTAATACTTGATTTGCAAAATTCTCTTCCAAGGTTCTTTAAAATTCATTTCCTATATAAAACATTCAGAAGAGTGGCACAAAGTAAATTTTCAATGAGTAATATCACCATTACCAACATTCTCATTTTTCCCTGCTTGCAAGTGAGCAGTAAGCAATGCTGAAAAAAATCACACAGCTAGGATTATTGCTTTCTCTTTAAATTCATGACTACAGCCCTCAAACTGGCCTTCAACCTATCCGGCAATCAGTCCTGTTCTCTATTAAGCTTACTTTCCCACGCCTGGAGATGACATAAGATTTTCTTCTTTTTTTCCCTATATCCCACACCCTTTCATTCTCACTCTCAGCTGATGATCTCAGCGCACATGTAATTGAGAAAATATAAATAATTTGGAAACACTCTCATCTTCCCACCACCAAATCATTTCTACCTAGTACATCTGCATCCACTTTTCTTTCTTCCTTCCAATTTCCATGAAGGAAATGATCCTCTTCTGAATACAGCCAATCCTTGTTCACTGCAACCCTTCCCATATTCTCCCTTATAATACTGCTCCTCTGGTTATTCACTAAACCTTTGGGCCATTGCCACCAACCAAAAAAAAAAATCTTCAATATTATTAATTTTGAAAAATAGCAACTTCCTGCAAGCATGTTCTTTCTGTTCCAGTTCATGATAAAACTTCTAAAATAGTCTCCTGTGCCTCCTGTGCCTACTTCTTCACCTTTCATTCACTTGCCACCCTTTCCAATCTGGTATCTGATCCCACACCTGTGCAGAGTTCAAGATTACTCCTGAAAAGGTCAACCACTCCATGTAGCCAAGCTCAGTGGCCCTTGCTTGGTCCTCATCTATATTAATCACACAGTAGCATTTAACCCAGTTGAACCATTCTTCCTTTTTGGGCAATTTTTTCCTGCTTTGGCTTACATGACCCTACAACTCCTTGGTTTCATTCAAAGTTCTCTTCTTTTCTGTCCAACTCTCTATATGAGACATGCTTCTAGTTAATTTCTCCTATCTATCCAGACCTTCTCCTTATAACATGCTGCTAAGTCCAGAGTCTTTAAATACTAGTATAAAGTAAGGGATAAGAGCATTGACTTGGAACCAAATCTTGGCTCTACACATACTAGCTGTGTGACCTTGTACCTGTACCAGACCAATTTATGTCTCAGTTTCTTTATCTATGTAATGAAGCTAATGCTACTCTAGTTATAAGGTTATTGTGAGAATGATGAAACAGTATGTGGCTCCTATCAAGCACTCAATAAATATTAGCTGTTATTATTATATGCTGAAATGCATATGCTCAAGTTTATATCTCCTGCTAAGACCTACCTAAAGTCTGAACTCATACTCACCTACTACCTACTATCTCCACATGGATGACTAATAGGATCTCCAAATTAACATGCCTGAAACAGAATTTATGATTAACCTTCCATCTTGGTCCTTTCCTTAGTCCTCATACTCTCACTAAATGGCATTGTCTTCATCAATTCAGAAATAGACCCTTTAAAACTGGAGGTGCCTGTTGATGCTTCCTATAGTTCTTGTCCTTTAGTTTTTGGCTAGTCTCACTCAGCATAATGTTCTCTAGGTCCATCCATGTTATTACATGCTTCATAAGTTTATTCTGTCTTAAAGCTGCATAATATTCCATCGTATGTATATACCACAGTTTGTTTAGCCACTCGTCTGTTGATGGACATTTTGGCTGTTTCCATCTCTTTGCAATTGTAAATAATGCTGCTATAAACATTGGTGTGCAAGTGTCCGTTTGTGTCTTTGCCCTTAAGTCCTTTGAGTAGATACCCAGCAATGGTATTGCTGGGTCGTATGGCAATTCTATATTCAGCTTTTTGAGGAACCGCCAAACTGCCTTCCACAGTGGTTGCACCATTTGACATTCCCACCAATAGTGGATAAGTGTGCCTCTTTCTCCGCATCCTCTCCAGCACTTGTCATTTTCTGTTTTGTTGATAATGGCCATTCTGGTGGGTGTGAGATGATATCTCATTGTGGTTTTGATTTGCATTTCTCTAATGGCCAGGGATGTTGAGCATCTCTTCATGTGCCTTTTGGCCATTTGTATTTCCTCTTCTGAGAGGTGTCTGTTCAAGTCTTTTTCCCATTTTGTAATTGGATTGGCTGTCTTTTTGTTGTTGAGTTGAACAATCTCTTTATAAATTCTGGATACTAGACCTTTATCTGATATGTCATTTCCAAATATTGTCTCCCATTGTGTAGGCTGTCTTTCTACTTTCTTGATGAAGTTCTTTGATGCACAAAAGTGTTTGATTTTGAGGAGCTCCCATTTCTTTCTTTCTTTCTTCAGTGTTCTTGCTTTAGGTTTAAGATCCATAAAACTGCCTCCAATTGTAAGATTCATAAGATATCTCCCTACATTTTCCTCTAACTGTTTTATGGTCTTAGACCTAATGTTTAGATCTTTGATCCATTTTGAGTTAACTTTTGTATAGGGTGTGAGATAGGGGTCCTCTTTCATTCTTTTGCATATGGAAATCCAGTTCTCTAGGCACAATTTATTGAAGAGACTGTTCTGTCCCAGGTGAGTTGGCTTGACTGCCTTATCAAAGATCAAATGTCCATAGATGACAGGGTCTATATCTGAGCACTGTATTCGATTCCATTGGTTGATATATCTATCTTTATGCCAGTACCATGCTGTTTTGACCACTGTGGCTTCATAATATGCCTTAAAGTCAGGCAGTGTGAGACCTCCAGCTTCGTTTTTTTTCCTCAAGATACTTTTAGCAATTCGGGGCACCCTGCCCTTCCAGATAAATTTGCTTATTGGTTTTTCTATTTCCAAAAAATAAGTTGTTGGGATTTTGATTGGTATTGCATTGAATCTGTAAATCAATTTAGGTAGAATTGACATCTTAACTATATTTAGTCTTCCAATCCATGAACATGGTATGCCCTTCCATCTATTTAGGTCTTCTGTGATTTCTTTTAACAGTTTTTTGTAGTTTTCTTTGTATAGGTCTTTTGTCTCTTTAGTTAAATTTATTCCTAGGTATTTTATTCTTTTAGTTGCAATTGTAAATGGGATTCGTTTCTTGATTTCCCCCTCAGCTTGTTCATTGCTAGTGTATAGAAACACTACAGATTTTTGAATGTTGATCTTGTATCCTGCTACTTTGCTGTACTCATTTATTAGCTCTAGTAGTTTTGCTGTGGATTTTTCCGGGTTTTCGATGTATAGTATCATATCATCTGCAAACAGTGATAGTTTTACTTCTTCCTTTCCAATTTTGATGCCTTGTATTTCTTTTTCTTGTCTAATTGCTCTGGCTAGAACCTCCAACATGATGTTGAATAACAGTGGTGATAATGGACATCCTTGTCTTGTTCCTGATCTTAGGGGGAAAGTTTTCAATTTTTCCCCATTGAGGATGATATTAGCTGTGGGTTTTTCATATATTCCCTCTATCATTTTAAGGAGGTTCCCTTGTATTCCTATCCTTTGAAGTGTTTTCAACAGGAAAGGATGTTGAATCTTGTCAAATGCCTTCTCTGTATCAATTGAGATGATCATGTGATTTTTCTGCTTTGATTTGTTGATATGGTGTAATACATTAATTGATTTTCTTATGTTGAACCATCCTTGCATACCTGGGATGAATCCTACTTGGTCATGATGTATAATTCTTTTAATGTGTTGCTGGATTCGATTTGCTAGAATTTTATTGAGGATTTTTGCATCTATATTCATTAGAGAGATTGGTCTGTAGTTTTCTTTTTTTGTAATATCTTTGCCTGGTTTTGGTATAAGGGTGATGTTGGCTTCATAGAATGAGTTAGGTAGCTTTCCCTCCACTCCAATTTTTTTGAAGAGTTTGAGCAGAGTTGGTACTAATTCTTTCTGGAATGTTTGGTAGAATTCACATGTGAAGCTGTCCGGTCCTGGACTTTTCTTTTTGGGAAGCTTTTGAATGACTGATTCAATTTCTTTACTTGTGATTGACTTTTTGAGGTCATCTATTTCTTCTTGAGTCAAAGTAGGTTGTTCATGCCTTTCTAGGAACCCGTCCATTTCATCTACATTGTTGTATTTATTAGCATAAAGTTGTTCATAGTATCCTGTTATTACCTCCTTTATTTCTGTGAGGTCAGTGGTTATGTCTCCTCTTCTATTTCTGATCTTATTTATTTGCATCCTTTCTCTTCTTCTTTTTGTCAATCTTGCTAAGGGCCCATTAATCTTATTGATTTTCTCATAGAACCAACTTCTGGTCTTATTGATTTTCTCTATCGTTTTCATGTTTTCAATTTCATTTATTACTGCTCTAATCTTTGTTATTTCTTTCCTTTTGCTTGCTTTGGGATTAGTTTGCTGTTCTTTCTCCAGTTCTTCCAAGTGGACAGTTAATTCCTGAATTTTTGCCTTTTCTTCTTTTCTGATATAGGCATTTAGGGCAATAAATTTCCCTCTTAGCACTGCCTTTGCTGTGTCCCATAGGTTTTGGTATGTTGTGTTTTCATTTTCATTCACCTCGAGATATTTACTAATTTCTCTTGTAATTTCTTCCTTGACACACTTGTTATTTAAGAATGTGTTGTTGAGCCTCCACGTATTTGTGGATTTTCTGGCACTCTGCCTATTATTGATCTCCAACTTCATTCCTTTATGATCCAAGAAAGTGTTGTGTATGATTTCAATCTTTTTAAATTTGTTGAGACTTGCTTTGTGATCCAGCATATGGTTTATCTTTGAGAATGATCCATGAGCACTTGAGAAAAAGGTGTATCCTGCTGTTGTGGGGTGTAATGTCTATAAATGTCTGTTAAGTCTAGCTCATTTATTGTAATATTCAAATTCTCTGTTTCTTTATTGATCCTCTGTCTAGATGTTCTGTCCATTGATGAGAGTGGTGAATTGAAGTTTCCAACTATTATGTGTCTATTTCCCTTTTCAGTGATTGCAGTGTATTCCTCATGTATTTTGGGGCATTTTGATTCGGTGCATAAATATTTATGATTGTTATGTCTTCTTGTTTAATTGTTCCTTTTATTAGTAGCTAGTATCCTTCTTTGTCTCTTTTAACTGTTTTACATTTGAAGTCTAATTTGTTGGATATTAGTATAGCTACTCCTGCTCTTTTCTGGTTGTTATTTGCATGAAATATCTTTTCCCAACCTTTCACTTTCAACCTATGTTTATCTTTGGGTCTAAGATGTGTTTCCTGTAGATAGCATATAGAAGGATCCTGTTTTTTAATCCATTCTGCCAGTCTATGTCTTTTCATTGGGGAATTCAATCCATTAACATTTAGTGTTATTACTTTTGGGTAATACTTTTCTACCGTTTTGCCTTTTGTATTATATATATCATATCTGATTTTCCTTCTTTCTACACTCTTCTCCACACCTCTCTCTTCTGTCTTTTCATATCTGACTCTAGTGCTCCCTTTAGTATTTCTTGCAGAGCTGGTCTCTTGGTCACAAATTCTCTCAGTGACTTTTTGTCTGAAAATGTTTTAATTTCTCCCTCATTTTTGAAGGACAATTTTGCTGGATATAGAAGTCTTGGTTGGCAGTTTTTCTTTTTTAATAATTTAAATATATCATCACACTGTCTTCTAGCTTCCATGGTTTCTGCTGAGAAATCTACTCATAGTCTTATTGGGTTTCCCTTGTATGTTTTGTATTGTTTTTCTCTTACTGCTTTCAAGATCCTCTCTTTCTCTTTGACCTCTGACATTCTAACTAGTAAGTGTCTTGGAGAACGCCTATTTGGGTCTATTCTCTTTGGGGTGTGCTGCACTTCTTGGATCTGTAATTTTAGGTCTTTCATAAGAGTTGGGAAATTTTCAATGGTAATTTCTTCCATTAGTTTTTCTCCTCCTTTTCCCTTCTCTTCTCCTTCTGGGACACCCACAACATGTATATTTGTGCGCTTCATATTATCATTCAATTCCCTGAGCCCCTGCTCAAATTTTTTCATTCTTTTCCCTATAGTTTCTGTTTCTTTTTGGATTTCAGATGTTCCATTCTCTAGTTCACTAATTCTAGCCTCTGTCTCTTTAAGTCTAACATTGTAGGTTTCCATTGTTTTTTTCATCTCTTCTACTGTGTTTTTCAATCCCATAAGTTCTGTGATTTGTTTTTTCAGACTTTCCATTTCTTCTTTTTGTTGATCCCATGCTTTCTTCATGTCCTCCCTCAATTTATCGATTTGGTTCTTGAAGAGGTTTTCCATTTCTGTTCGTATATTCAGAATTAGTTGTCTCAGCTCCTGTATCTCATTTGAGCTATTGGTTTGTTCCTTTGACTGGGCCATATCTTCAATTTTCCTGGTGTGATTTGTTATTTTTTGCTGGCGTCTGGGCATTTAATCAGATTTCCCTGAGTGTGGGACCCAGCAGGTTGAAAGACTTTCCTGTGAAGTCTCTGGGCTCTGTTTTTCTTATCCTGCCCAGTATGTGGTGCTTGTCCGTCTGCGGGTCCCACCAGCAAAAGATGTTATGGCTCCTTTAACTTTGGAAGACTCTTGCTGCTGGGTGTGTGGTGGAGACAGAGGAAAGGTTGTAGGTTGGTTTTAATGGCTTCAAATTGTGAAGTCCTGGAATCTGAATTCCTTGAGAGAGGGATTCCACCTGAGTTGCATTTCACCCCTTCCGCAGGGAAGGTTCAGGTGGTAGAGAACCCTAAAAGCAGCCTGTTTCTGCGTTTGGGGCAGTTGTAACCTATGTAATCCCAGCGCTGAGCCCAGAGGCAATGAAGCCTCCATAGAAACAACTGCAGAAGGCTCTGTTTTGCCCCCTTTCCTCTTTTTCAGTTAGCCCCATCAGCAACTTCCACCTTGATCAGTTTCGCCTGAGCTGAGGGCCTATTTTTAGTAGTCAGAAGTTGTTCCTTAATGCCACTATTGGTGTTAGGTTGGGCTCAGTCTCTATTACTGTTGGAGACCCTTTCCTTTCCCTCCGGGGAGTCGCCTTTGGGGGAGGGTCGCCAGCCGCTGAGGCTTGGGGAACCGCTGTTCCGATGCTCCCAGCCAGCCCGGGAAGCCACGTGTGTGCAAGGGGCTGCGGTCGCCGGCCACCGCGGCTTGGAGGACCAGTGTTCTGAGGCTACCAGCTGGCCCAGGAAGCCGCGCATGGGGTAGGGTCACCAGCCACCGCGGCTTGGGGAACCGCTGTTCCGATGCTCTCAGCTGGCCCGGGAAGCCGCGTGTGTGGAAAGGGCTGCGGTCGCTGGAAACTGTGGCTTGGGGGACCGCTGTTCCGAGGCTACCAGCCGGCCCAGGAAGCTGCGCGTGGGGGAGGGTCGCCACGGCTTGGGGAACTGTCGATCCAAGGTTTCCAGCCGGCCCGGGAAGCCGCGTGTGTGGAAGGGGTTCTGGTCGCCGCGGCTTGGGGAACCTGATCCAAAGCTCCCAGCTGGCCCGGGAAGGAGGGAGGGAGGGGCTCCGGCCACCAGCCACCTCGGCCCAGGGAAGTGCGTGCCTCTCGGGGACCTCACTGCAGCAGAGTATCTTAGCCGGTCCAGCCATTCCTGAATGGGGTGCGCTGTGTGTCTGGTCTCTGTCGTGGCTCCGGGAGCTGTTCTGTACTGTTTCTAGTTCTTTAGTAGTTGTTTTGGAAGAGGAACTAAGACCCATGCGCCTTACTAAGCCACCATCTTCTCCAGAAGTCTCTTCCTATAGTTCTTAACAGTCTGAGATTAGAAAGTTTTACTATAACTAGGTAGAGGAAATTAGAGCCATAGTAGTTTTCCTTAGAATAGATAATTTTATCATAAGCCAAAAATGTCATGTTGAACTCCTAGACTATAAAGTGCTCCAGTTTGTATGTGTGTGTGTGTATGTGCTTGCTGGTGTAGATGTGTTTGTCTGCTTAAAGTTAGGTGAAAAGGGACATGAAGCCTAGAAGATCTGGTTCCATGACCAATATTCTAGAGAAATATTTTTCAATTACCTGGGCAGATAAAACACATGGTATATATATAGAATAATATATAACTTTCAAACACTTACAAAATAACACATATTATTAAGTAATTGGTAAATATCTACCATATCTTCATGATATGGTGTTTTAGTTTCCTAAGCTGCTTAAGCAAATACAATGAAATGGTTAAGCTTAAATGATGGGAGTTTATTAGCTCATCATTCGAGGTTGTGAGAAAGTCCAAATGAAGGCATCATTAAAGTGATGCTTAGTCCACTAGGACTGCTGACTGCCAGGGATCCTTAGTTTGTCACATGGCAAGGCACAGGCACAATCTCAGTTTCCACTGAAGTCGAGCTGCTCCATCTGTGTCTTTCTCTCTTTCACGTCTGCGTGCATTCTGTTTTTAAAGGACTACAGTAACAGGATAAGACCCATTCTAATTGAGGTGGCTCACATCATAACTGAAGTAAACTCATGATAAGGTCCTACTTTCAAAGGTCTCATGCCCACAGTAATCTATTAAATTTAAGAAAATGTTTTTCTGGGATACATAATAGCTTCTAACCACCACAAGTGATTATTTCTTGAAGTAGTTGATTTCTCTGGACAATGATTTATGATTTTTATTTTTGCTTGCTTTCATGATGACTCCAAATATAGACTATTTTGTTATGGCCTAGTTATCAACAGGAAGTTCTGGGTGCAGGAATAAAATAAATACCCTGAAACTTTGTGATGTTAGAAATTCAATGACCCTTTAGTGACAATTATAGCACACACTGCATTTCAGCCAGTGGACTAAACAATTCTCCTGCATTATGTCTTTCAGTCATCATGATAACTCTACCAGGTAGGAATATTATTAACTATAAATGCCAGATGCAGAAAATAGGTAATTTGCTGAAGGCCACATAGCTAATAAATGACAGAGCCAGCATTCAAGTTCATGTCTCCTATCCACAAAACTGATGTTCTCTACTATTACTTAAATTCTATTTCTGTTTCCTTTCATATAGTGATTTCAAAAACTGTTTATTCAATAGTATGTCCTAATAGTTTATTAAGTGATATATTCTTTCTACTTGGTCTTTTTTCCACTTAAGTTCCTAATTTTTTGAAATTTAAGCCGAATTATTTCTTTCTTTCTTTCTTTCTTTTTTTTTTTTTACAAATTGGATAGAGAAACTTCATTACCTCACTCTCCATTATTTACCCAAAGTAACATTCAGCTTCCAAGTTCCAGCTAAGGGTTTATAAATCAGTTTTTGTTGTATTCACCAATTCTCTTAGTACTATGGTTTCATTGTATGATGATCATTTTGAAGTCTGCATTTATTGCAAAGGTAAGACTTTCCACATATTAGTTCTTTTAAAAATTTAGTTTGATTCCCAGATCATGTCCTTAGGTTGCCAAAACAGCTCTGTGGCAGCATTGAAAACTGATGATAAATAGGGAATGTTTAGATTGAGACTTGTGAAACAGGACTAAAGCACTTATCTTTAGATCCAATTTTAGTGATGTATGTATTATGATTCCTGGCAAGTAAAAAGCAGTTTCTAGTTGATGGAAACCTTTTTCTGAAATAGACTTTCACAGAATCTCCCTAGGTAGCAATGAAAAGAAAATGTTAAATTCTCTTACATGTTACTGAAAGACATAACATGCAGTGTCTTCAACAGCAGCTTTACCAATCAGGCAGAAAATGTCTTCATATGGCTGTTTCCACAACGTAGACATTCAGTGAGAGAATCATTTTGCACTGTAGTTCTGAAGGTATTCCCACAGGGAGTTGACATATTGTAGGGCAGGGAAGAAGCTTTCTTTCGACCGAAAGAAACATAGAACATAGAACAGTTACACTATGCATGGATGGAGTGCATATTCTTAGGACCATAAAGACTTTTTAATTAGAAATAAACTTTCATTACTGCTAAAGCAACACACACACAGAGTACACAATGAGAGGGTACAGATAAATAGCAATAAGAAAAAGGAAGCCATTTTACCCAAACCTAGAAAATTATAATAGCATGTGTTTTGCAAAAAGAATCATACTTTGTAAGGTAATTTGTAAAACATTTTTCCTGTTAAATTGTTAAGTTATTTATGTTTTCATGTCAATAATTATGTTCCCTCAACTAATAATCAGTCCGTAGTCCTTATTTCCCAATTATACTTCAAATGTTCTTTATAATTGGATTGTTGAAACCAGAATCCTATTGAGGTCTGTGTGTTAACCTTGCTAAAGTCATTTAAGTGTTTGTTAATCTAAAACAATGCTTCCTATCATGACAGTGACTTGCCTGAGAGACTGGGCTATTTGTCTTGCAAAATATACCATCTTTTGGATTTACTTAGTTATTCCTCATGGAAAATCACCTGTATTTCCTGACAGATTCTAATAAATATTTTTGGCAAGAATATATGTCAAGTAATGTGACCATATTGCATCAAATCAGTGGTTGCCCCACTTTTAGTAATGCTTGGCCTAGCCAGTGAATCCAGGTGATGAAAGCCTATTCCTTCTTTGTACGGTGTGTTTTCCCAATGAATCATGAAAACAATCAGTGGGTTATTATTTTGTCACTATATAAATGACTAGTTCCCCATTAACTGTTCAACTAATAGTATTAATGACAATTGATAGCCCTTAAACTATTTGATTTTTTTCTTATTACTTAATATTAATTTGCTAGAACATAGAAAGATGGGCCCAACTGGTCTCTTTGGTTACTGTGAAGTACTGCTTCTATTGCAAATTCAGTATAAATGCCTCTTTGGCTTCAATTATCCATTTTTGATATATGAAGCTTTTTCTGATGGACACCTCAAATAATGACAACCGAATTTTCTGATTGTTTTTATTTTGAGTATAAGTTTGTACACATGGTTTCTAGGAAATCTATATGTGTTCTAGAACACATTACTAGAACCATTACTGTAGTTTTTTTTGTGGACAAATTTTCACAACTTTGTCCCAGTGGGGGCCCCTTCATATTAGCTCTTATATACTTTTGAACAAGATATCTCAGACTCAACTTGTACTATCTTTGTACCAGTTTTGGAGTCAGGTTTTGCCAAGTGGAGAATGGGGTTAGGAACTAAAATCAGAGTATTACTTGAAGCTCATAGCTGCAGTGGCAAAATTGCTTCTGGTGGCTATATATATATATTTTTTCAAATGGATTTTAATAAGCACTGAGATATGAAATATCAAGGATGTGTTCACTGGTTGTTACCTGGTTACAGACTGATTACTTTTAAAAAGCACATATTTATAAAATAAAAACTAGTCCAGTGCTTTCTTTGGCAGGACATATACTAAAAATTGGAATGATACAGAGATCAGCATGGCCCCTGAGCAAGGATGACACGCAAATTCATGAAGTGTTCCATATTAAAAACAAAACAAAACAAAACAAAAAACTTGTCCAAAGCTAGGATCATGTCCTCTTAGGAAGATTAAGATGCCCAATAAAATACGTAGTTTAATGGAAGACTTTTGAAGCTTTGCATAAAGGTAAAAGTAAAGGCAGCAAATCAATTCCCTACCAATTTTGTTATTATGTGTATTACAGTTTAGCAAAGTTGAAATGGGAGAGGTTTGCCTAAATTCAACTTTTTTTCTTTATATAATATTTTTGAGAAAAATACTGAATGAAAATCAAATAAATAATTTGAGAGGCTATTCACCAAATAGCTAAATCTGTAAGTTTGACTGAAAGACAGAAAACACAATTTTGCAAATAAGAGATTTGAATCCACAATTGCCATTGAATAATGTCTCTAGAGTTGCTCACATATCTTTATGACAGTCCATTTGAAAAAAAAAAAGAATATAAAAGTGTTTGCATTTAATGAAGGCTTTCTTTGGATTTTCCTGAAGATGGGCCTTTTCTAGGCCAATTTTTCAATTTCTTTATAGTCTTTCTGAAGGCAAAAATAGTTTGGCTAGTTTCTAGTTTCTGCTGTTATCAGAATAGCTTTTATAATATCCATTAGCACTTTTGCATTTTTTTGTGGTTTATGATTAGTGGAAAATCTTTTTCCAGAAAAGTTTGGAATAGATAGGTGGGTAGGTAGGACCATGTATCCCAACAAAAGACATGCTCTTAATCTTAACTCATAAGCATGCTCCTGTAGAGGTGAACCCATTTGTAAATAGGGCCTTTAAAAAAAAAGATTTATTTATTTTTATTTATTTGTAAATAGGACCTTTTGAAAATGTTACCAGTTAAATTGTGGCCAAGTTGAATTACAGATTAATTGTGTCCAATTAATCTGTATTACTGGAGGACTTTTATAGAGGGAGGAACTTAAGTACAGAATTCTTAATCAATGGAAATCAGAAAAACAGATACGGCAGAAGATACTGAAACCAGAAACTGGAGAAAGCTACAGGGGAAGAAAATGAGGCAGATTGACACATGACAGAGGCGTAGCATCACCAAAGCAATCCTGACCCTGGGAGAAAGCATGCCCTTGCTGACTTTCTGATTTTGGTCTTCAAGCCTTTAAAACTGTGAGACAATATATGTTCATTGTTTTAAGTCAACCCATTTTGTGGTATTTGTCATAGCAGCTTTGGCGAACTAAGACAAAAGTTTAGTCAGTACTTAAAGAGATTCCAGACTCCATTTCAGACTTCTGAGCAGCCCCTTCCCCACCAATCTTGTTATTTTAGACATGCAAGCTTAGACTCACAGGGTGGAAAAAAATAAGTAAACACATTCATTTATGGAAGAAATGATTACTGTCTTACTTGTCTAAATTGTCCATATGATGGAATGAGAAAAATCAGAACATCTAATTATTAAATAAGAAATTGCTCTGGCCTGTTGGCTTAAAATCAGGGTTGTGAACTGGCTCTTATCAAATACACATGGCTTGGGATTATAGATTTTTGTTGTCAAATTGTTTTTTCTTTGATTAAGATATGTAACCCATAAACATTTGTTTATCTATATCCATACGTACGCCTATATCTCAGTTGTCTACTACCAAGTAAATAAACTTCTCCAACCCTAGAATTCCCTTACTAACTCAGAGCTGAGGAATGAGGAGTCTCTGAATCTGCCATTTCAGAAAACTCTTCACTTACTTCTGAAACTATTTTGCTGTGTCTAGTATAAGGGTATTCTCATCCACTTTTTAATAAGCCCTTGGACTCAGTCGTCTCTATGTTCACCTTTGAAGCCATTATCATGAGTTATAAACCACATCCCTGTATTTCAGGAAGGGCTGATGCAGTCTGCACAAGTGTACATGGCATCCTTGGTGTCAAACATACCACATAACCTCATCAGACTGTTCTGATCAGGACAGATCAAATCAGGGCAAATCAGGACAGTCTGTTCTGATCAACATAGTTCTAAGAGGAATAGTTTACTACTATGCTTTCTATGGCTATTTAATCAAAACAAGAAAACAAGGTTGATGCATAAATATTTTCTATGATTTAAACTATTGAAGTTTTAACCAAAACAGTCATTGAATAATTTTGCAAATTAACAACCTCCTACTTCTGAGAACATTTACATTCAAGATGAGAAATTATATTAATAGAAGGCTTGATTTTAAAAAGTCAAATTGCATGGAAAAAATAATGAAATGAACAGAATACTGTCCTTGGAATAAGTGTTTCCAAAAAGGTTAATGTTTTTTATTTCTATATGCATTAAAGTGTTGTAAATGCAATTCCTCCAGAAGTAATAAAAAAAAAATAGAATCTGAACTACAGAATCTGAAATCTCTGAGTTTTAAATATTGCAATTTCTTGCACTGGTAATTTTACAATTGGTACCATGTGCCTTGATAATGTCTTTGAGAATCTAAAAACTACATCTAAGGTGAGCTAAATCTTTACATATGTTATATAGCAATTATCAAGAATCGATAGCAATTTAAGTAAAGACATTAAAAACATAAGAATGAGTTTTATGTAATATTGCTTGCTTACAAATGTAATTTGCAGGTATGATTTTATAAATTTTGGAATAATTTTTCAGGAACATTATAAACCAACCCAATGTTCACCAACATGTGAAGATATTATAGTAATCTGAGATGTAATTGCCTTCAACAATAAAATCATTGGAAGGTATTGGAAAAAATGCAAATTTATAAAAACTTGTTGACTTCAAAATTTTATCTTAAATGTGAATTGGTTTATTTCCTAATGCTACATTAAATTATTGTTATATATTTATTCATTCAGCAAAGACTTAATAAGCATGTTTCAGGAACTGTTACAGGTACTGGAGATATGAACTGTTATAAATGTTCTATGTTGAAAGTTGACTGCTCTAGCAGTTAGAAACGCTCTTGGTAAGTATTACTTGATAGTAAGGAAAATCTGATTGATAGGAAAACCTATCAATCAAAGCTAATAATTTTTTCTTCCTTTTGGGTTTCTAGAGCTGGGGGGCTGTTGTTTTTTGTTCAGTGAACCAAGGATGATAGAGACAGTATCACTGAAATCTACATCATTTTTTTCTTTTATGCTTGCAAGTCCAGTCATTGTTTGCTTTTGAAATGTAAAGAAAGGGTGAAGGAGCACTGCTAATGATATCTGTCCCTTTAATCAAGAGAAAAAATGCTTCCCTAGATATCACCTAGCTAAATTCCATTACTTATCATTGGCCAGAACTTTATCATATGCCCACTTTAAGCTGCAAAGAAAACAATCTAATTGACAATTAGTTTTTCCAACTTCTATGGTGGAAATGGGAATGGGGGTAAAATAAGAGTTGGGTTAGCAGTTCATAAGATTTGCCAAAATGCCTCATGGAAAAATAATTATTGACACAAGCTATAAAGTCAATTAAATTATTATAAAATTAAAATGAGCCTTTGAGGTAAGAGTACAAGTTATCAAATAGAATTTATGGGTATTTTTAAAGGGAAGAATTTGCCATGTAATGAAATAATTGCAATTTTGTCTTTGAGCTTGTGGGCATGAAATGCATATATTTTAAATATTTTTCCTTGGAAAGTAGGAAATATGCTTACTACTTTTCTTTATTCAAACAAGTAGGGTGTAGAAATTACTTAATTCTTAAAAAATTACGGAGTTTTGCTTCTAGTAGTAGTGGAGTAGCTAGTAGCAGACTAACCCTCCTACAGAGAATAACCCTAAATTCTGGATAAAATAAAAAAACAACTATTTGAAGGCAATGGAGAGAGAACAAGATCAGACAGAAACTGGAGAAGGGTAAACCCTTGCAAAAAGGGAATTATATTGGGTGAGTTTTGCATTCATGAATATTCTGGCCCAGGATTACTCTCCAGCGTGACATGAATGGCTGAAACTCAAGCATAAAGTTGCAGTCTATTGGATAGGGGAGTCAAAAGAGGGAGTCTAATTATTCCAAAGCAGCTGGTAAGTAAGGGGAATTAAGTCCTGGAAAGGAGTGAGATAATGGAAGTAGAAGGTCTAAAATCAGTATATAAACTCAGCTTTGGCTGAGTCCTAAACTATGCACACATGGAAAAGTTTCAATATACCTCAAAGAAAGCAATAGTAATTTCGAAGACTTGAAGAACTGAGCTTATGTCCACTACAGGTGACACAGAATTTGGAGTTTGAGTCCAAGTTAATTGACCCCTAGAACAAAAATCAACATTCTACAGTTAGAAAAACCAGAATTCAGAACCTTGAAATACATAATTACTAATATCTAGTGTGGAGTAGAGAGTACATCTGAAGAAACAGGAAAATATGACCAAAAGACAAAATAAAAAGCAATAAACTGAAACCAACCACAAAAGGACTCAGATGTTTGAATTAGCAGACAAATATTTCTACAGCTATTATAAATATTTTCAAGGCTGGAAGAAATATATGTCATAAAGAATGAACAGATTGGGAATCTCAACAGAGAAATAGAAACCATAAATAAGACCAAATGGAAATTGTAAAACTAAAAATCAGTACATCAAATGAAAAAATTAGACTGTGTGGGATTAATAGCAGATTGGAAATTGAAGAAGAAAGGGTCAGTGAATTTGACGAGAGATCAATAGAACAGGGAGAAAAACACTGAGAAAAATAATGGTCAGCACTTTGGTAGCCTGTGGGAAAATACCAAGTAGTCCAAATGCATGTACTTGGATTCCCAGAAGGAAAATAGAGAAAGGTTGCGGCAGAAAAAATATTTGAAAATATCATGGCTGAAAATTTCCCATAATTGGTGAAAAACATAAACTTAAAAATTCAAGAAATTCAGCAAATCTTAAGAATGATAAATGCAAATAACCCAAACCAAACCTAGGAACATCATATTACACCATTTAAAACTAGAGGTATAGAGAATTATTGGAGGCAGTTTGAGAAAATTGGCACATTATGTACAGGAATAGTATGTACATATGCTGACATATATATATATATATATGTATGTATGTATGTATGTGTATATATATATATGCTGACAGTGATATATTTCTAATTATAAATGTTTTTTAAATTAAAATTAATGAAGGCCAGCCTGATAGTAGATCAGCCTATTAAAAGTGCTAAAAAAATAAGAAAAAAATACCCTGCTAATATAGCTTGTTCTATATGCAGTGAGTGAAAAGTTCTTTCAAAAGCGAAGGCAAAATTAAGGAATTTTCAAGTTAAACAAAACCTGTGAGGACTGTACCTTCACAAGAAGAAATGCTAAAAGGTTTTCAGCCTAAGGGGAAATTACTGGATAGAAAACTTGGATTTACAGAAAGCACTGAACAGCACAGGAAACTATAAATATGTGGGTAAATATAAAAGAAAAATATGTTTTCATCTGTTAATTTTGTTAAAAGACACAGCTGTTTTAGGCAAAAATCATAACACTTCATTATGAGATATATAATGTATGTAGATTTAATATGTATAACAACAACCACAAAAAAGACTGTGGGGAAGGTGTAAATAGAACTATACTGTTTTAACATTTTTCCTGATCAATATTAACCCTAAGGAGACTGTGCAAATTCAAGGATACACATTTTAATCACTGCTGTAACATAAAAAAGTAATGGAAAGAAAAATAACTTTTTAACAAATATGAAATGTAAAAAGGAGTACCAGAAATATTCAAAACATCTAAAAGAAGGCAGCAAAAAGGAGCAAATAAAAGAAATAGTTCAAAAAAAGTAGATCTAGCTGAAGAATCGTGGGAAGATGGTGGAGTAGGGAGTTCCAGTACCCAGTCTTCTAACAAAACAACTTTTAAACAGGCAGGGGCTGTCTGAAACAGCTATTTTGAAACACCAGAAGCCAGAACACTAGAGCATCCAGGGAAGAGCGGGAGGAAGAGGCAGACACATTATATAAAGAACAGTAAGTTATTCTCTCTGCCCGGCCGCTACTAGCACCAACCCCAACTCTCACGGCAGAAGGTTCAGCCCCTGGTTCACCTGCTGGTGACAGAAAAGGACCTAAAAATCCTTGCTCCCAAGACCAGGGGTGGGCATGGCTGATCATTGATCAGGGCTTTTGATTAGCGAATTTGGATCACTGGGGGCCTGGCTCTGAGGGGAGACATTGTTCCAACCCGCCTGGACAAGGGCAGTGGAGATGTAAAGATGCTGTGACTCCTCAGGGCTGTGGGGGCCCGTTAGCTGAGGGCTGTATTTGTTAGACAGTCCAGGAAAACTCAGTTTCGGGGGCTGTCATGCAGGAGAGGTTGGTCTATCCCTTGGAAACAAAGGGAACAGCCAAACTCCTATAAACAGGGGGGCTCCAAAATAACTAGCAAGCAAAAGCCCAGCACAAGACCTAGCCTAGAAAGGTACGGAAAAGCTACACTGCATTCACCTTGGGAAGACTTCCTGATAGAAGGGTTTAGCCTAAGAAAATCTCTGTCTTATTGATAGCTAGTTACAAAACTAGGAAAGTGGTAACAAGTACAAAAAAATGGTGGGATAGAAGGATATAGGAAAAGCATACATACATGCTACTGAAGTTAAGTTGATATAAAACAAATATGATTGCTATATATTTAGGATGTAAAACTGTAGCTCCATAGTAACCAGAAAGAAAAGAGGTGAAAAATATATCCAAATAGAAATGAGAAAACACTCAATATGGTACAATGTAAAAACCAAATAAATATGAAAGTAGGTGTTAATGGAACAGAGGGACAATAAAGGTAAAGGATAAAGGCTAAATACCAAAATGAATAAGAAAGCCCTATATTATCAGTAGTGACTTTAAATGTAAATGGATTAAACTCTCCAGTCAAAAGTCAGAGATTGACAGAATGGATTGAAAAGCATGACCTATATATTGTCTGCAAACGATTCACCTTAAATTCAAAGATCAAGTAGGTTCACAGTGAAAGGGTGGGAAAAATATACCATGTAAGTAGCAATCAAGGAGAGCTGGGGTAATTATACTAATATCAAATAAAATAGACTTTAAGTAGAAAACAGTTATGAGGGACAAAGATAAACTTTATATACTGATAAAGGGGACAATTCAGCAGGAAAATGTAACAATTATAAATATATATGCTCCTAATAGCAGAGCCCCAAAGTATGTGAAGCAAATACTGACATACTTGAAGGGAAATATAGATTGTCCTACATTAACAGCAGGAGACATTAATATACCACTCTCAATAATGGATGAAACATTTAGTCAGAAGATCAATAAGTACGGACAAGACTTGAAAAATACTCCAAACCAATTAGACCTAATAGACATCTATAGAACGCCTCAAATAGCAAAAACAGAACACATTATTCTTAAGTGCACATGGATCATTCTCCAGGATGGATCATAGGTTGGGTCACAAAACAATTCTCCATAAGTTCAAGAATAATGAAATCATATAATCTACATATTTTGCAGCCAAAACAGAATGAAGCTAGAAATCAATAATAGAGGTAGAAATAGAAAATTCACAAATAAGTGGAAATTAAACAACATACTTTTAAAAATCAGTGTGCTCCCAGTGCCCGCCCATTCGCAAAAAAAAAAAAAAAAAATCAATTTGCTGCTTAAAGAGGAAATCAGAAGTGAAGTTAGGAAAATATCTTGAGGCAACTGAAAATGAAAATACAACAGAACTTGTAGATGCAGTGAATGCAGTGCTGAGAGGGAAATTGATAGCTGTAAATGCTTACATTAACAAAGAATAGACTTCAAATCAGATATCTAACCTCAAAACTGGAAGAACTACTAAAAGAAGAGCCAACCAAACCCGAAGTGAGCAGAAGAAAGGAAAAATCTAAGATCAGAGTGGAGACAAATGAAATACAGAACAAAAAACAACAATGAGAATCACCAAAACCAAAAGTTGGTTATTTGATAAGGCCAATAAAATTGAGAAATCTTTAGCTAGAGTGATATAAAGAAAGAATATACAAGTAACAGAAAACAGAAATGAAAAGAGGGCATCACTTCCAACCCTGCTGATATAAACAGGAACTTAAGAGGATACTCTGAACAACTGTTTTCAGTTTGCTAAAGCTACCACAAGGCAATATACCAGAAATGGGTTGCCTTCTAACAATGGGGATTATTAAGTTACAATTCCATGGAAATGTCCAAATTAAGGCATCAACAAGAGGATACTTTCTCTGAAGAAAGGCCATTGGCATCCAGGGTTTCTCTGTTACAAGGAAAGCACATGGCAACATTTGTTGTCCTTCTCTCCTGGGTACTGGTTTCAATGACTCTCTCAGTTTCTTTGGGTCCCCGCTTAGCATCACCAGGGTGTCCCTCTCTATAACTTTCTCTATGATTCTTCCTTTTATTCTCTCAGAAAGGGTTTCAGTTAATGATTAAGACACACCTTGAATTGGATGGGTCACATTTCCACTGAAACAACCTAGTCAAGAGGGCCCATGCACAATAGGTCTTCACCCAGAAGAATGGATTAAAAGAACATGGCTTTTCTGGGTACATAGCCTCCAAACTGCCACAAATGTATGCTTTATTATTATTATTATTAGTTTATTATTAGATAACTTAGATGAGATGGATAAATTCTTAGAAACACTCAAACTACCTACAGTGACTCACAGAAGATCTTAACAAACCAATCATTAGCAAAGAGATGGAATTAGTAATTGAATGTTTCCCAAGAAAGAAAGCCCAGGACCAGATTGCTTCACAGGGCAATCCTACCCAACATTCCATGAAGACTTAACTGCAATTCTGGTCAAACTCTTCCAAAAAACTGAATAGGAGGAACAATCCCTAATTAATCTATGAGGCCAATATTACCCTTATTCTGAAGCCAGATAATGATATAAAGAGAAAAGAAAACTACAGACCAATGATTCTTATGAATGTTGATGCAAAATTCCTAAAAAAATACTAGCAAACTGAATAAAAGAGCATGTGAAAAGAATTATACAGCATGATCAAATAGGATTTATCTTTGGCATGTAAGGCTGGTTCAACATAAGAAAATCAATTAATGTGAGGGAAAAAAATCCACATGATCATCCTAACGATACAGAAAGATATGTGACTAAGCCAGCACCCAAAATGGTAAAAACACTTAGAAGACTAGAAATAGAAGGAAGGTTCCTCAACACGATCAAGGGCATATATGAAAAGCCCACAGTTAACATCACACTTAATGGTGAGAGGCTGAAAGCTCTCCCTCTAAGATCAGGAATAAGACAAGGATGGCCACTGCCATCACAATTATTCAACATTGTACTGGAAGATCTTGCCAAAGTAATGAGGCAAGTAAAAGAAATAAAATGTCTGTACATTCGAAAGAAAGAAGGAAAACTTTCCCTATGTTCAGGTGATCTGATCCTATATACAGAAAATCCTGAAAAATCCACAACAAAGCTCTTAGAGCTAATAAATGAATTGAGAAAAGTACAAGATCAACACCCAACAATATGAAATTTTTCTATACACAAGCATTGAACATTTGAAAGAAGAAATTAAGAAAAATTCCACTCACAATAACTAAAAGAATCAAATATCAAGGAATAAATTCAACCGAGGATGTAAAGGACTTGTACACAGAAAGCTAAAAAAAACTTTGCCAAAAGAAATCAAAGACCTAAATAAATGGAAAGATATTTTGTGTTCATGGATTGAAAGACTAAATACTGTTAAGATGTCAATTTATAGTTTCAATGCACTACCAATAAAAATCCCAAGAACCTTCTTTGCAGAAATGGAAAAGGCAATCATCAAATTTAAAGAAAAGAATGAAGTTGGAGGACTCACACTACCCAAAGTTAAAACTTATTACAGTGCCACAGTAACCAAAAGATCATGGTACTGGCACAGGGACAGATGTGGAGACCAGTGAAATAAAATTGAGAGCTCAGAAAACAATGCTCACATTTATGGCCAGCTGATTCTTGACAAGTTGACAAAGAGCATTCAGTTGGGAAAGAACAGTCTCTTCAACAAATGGCGTTGGAAAAACTGGATATACATTTGCAAAAAAAGGAGGACTCCTATCTCACATCTTATACAAAAATCAACTCAAAGTGAAGCAAAGGCCTAAATATAAGAGTTAGAACTATCAAACTCCTATGGGAAAACATAGGGAAACATCTTTAGGACCATGTGTTGGGCAATGGTTCTTAGACTTTACACCCAAAGCACAAACATAAAGAAAAAACAGATAAATAGGACCTCATCAAATTAAAAGCTTTGGTGCATTGAAGGACTTTATCATGAAAGTAGAATGACATCCTAGAATGATAAAAAAATATTTGGAAGCCACATATCTGATAAAGGTTTGGTGCTCAGAATATATAAAGAAGTCCTTCAACTTAACAACAAGAAAACAGACAATTAAAAAAATGGGCAAAAGAATTGAATAGACACCTCTCTAAGGAAGATATACAAATGGCCAGAAAGCACATGAATAGATGCTCAACATCATTTAATCATTAGAGATATGCAAATGAAAAGTATAATGAAATACTATTTCATACCCATTAGAGTTGCTGTTATTAAAATAAAAGACATGGAAGATAAAGAGTGTTGGAGGGTATGCAGAGAAATAAGAACACTCATTCACTGATGGTGGGAATATAAAATGGTGCAGCCTCTAGGGAAGATAGTTTGGTGGTTGCTCAGAAAGCTAAGTATAGAACTAGGGAAGATAGTTTGGTGGTTGCTCAGAGAGCTAAATATAGAACTACCATTGACCCAGCAATATCAGTACTAGTTATATACCCAAGAGAAATGAAAGCAGGACCTCGAACAGAAATTACACATTGATGTTCATAGCAGCATTATTCACAATTGTCGGAAGTTGGAAGCAATATGTGTCCATCAACCAATAAAAGGATTAACAAAATGTGCTCTATACATACAATGGAATGTTATTCAGCCATAAAAAGGACTGAAATCTTGATACATGCAACAACACAGAAAAGCCCTGAAGACATGATGTTGAGTGAAATAAGTCAGACACAAAAGGACATATATTGTTGACCTCACTGATTTGAAACAATTAGAATAAGCGAACTCAAAGGGTCAGAATCTATAATATAGGTTGCCAAGAGGGGTGGGGATAGGGAATGGGAAGCTAAGGCATAAAATATACAGGATTCCTATTCAGGATGATGGAAATCTTTTGGTAATGGATGGTGATGGTAGCACAACATTGTGAATGTAATTAACAGTGCTGACATATGTAGCTGCATGTGATTAAAGGGGGAAATGTTAGATTGTATTTTTGGTAACAAAATACAAATTTCAAAAAGCCCTGGACCTACACTAAAGAACCAGTAAGCCCTAAGATAAACCATGGACTTTAATTAATAGTGCAATGAAAAAAATATGCTATTATTAATTGTAACAAGTGTTCCATATCAGTGCAAGGTGTTGGTGGTTGGGTGGTGATTGGGAATCCTGTATTTTATGAATGATTGTTTTTAAACCCACAACTTTTCTAATAAAGGGGAAAATTAAAAAAAATCTAAATCCAACTACATCAATAATGTCATTAATTTAAAAATGACTTGCATTTCAATGAAAAGACAGGAGTTGCCAGACTAAATATAAGAGCAAGACCAACTATATGTCATCCACTAGAGACACACTTTATGTACAGAGACTGGATACATTTAAGTTTCTACTTTTCTCTTTCCCCCATCCATTTAGAAGGAAAAAGATAGTCCATGAAAACATTAAGCATATATAGTGATTATATATAGTGCCTATGTTCATATCAGACAAAAGAGACTTCAAGTCAAATGACATTACCAAAGATAAAGAAGGATAAGTGTCATAATGATAAAAGGGTTCACTTATCAGGAAACCTACAAGAAATAACCAGGGCAGGTGGGTGCTTTTGTTCAGCATGGAGGGTGAGTAGCATGGTGGGTGCCAGTCTCTGTGGGTCAGTGCTGGGCCGCCCTGCTAGGGGCAGCCATGGGACTCAGTAGCCAGGGCCCTCCTTCTATCCAGATGGCACAGCATGGGTACGGCCAGTGTGTAGTGGAGGCAAAGGTGAAGGGAGTGTCTGCCCCTCCTTGCCCTCCTACTAGTCCCCCTCCAGCCCAGGACTAGAAATTGAAGGTTCTCCTGCTCCTCCTGGTAAGGTACTTACTGGATTCCTACTCACCAGCCTTGTTGCCCAGATATAACAGGTGGAGCTGGCCCTGCTGCAGATACAGCAGCCTCCCTCTCATTCCACATTCACATGGCAGTGCAAAGCCAAGCTCTCCAGAGGAGGGAGAGGTTATGCAAGGACCAGATATGTGTGAATCTAAGATTTTCAGTTCCAGAGCTTAGTTTACAATCTCACAAAATGAAGAATTGCATCAAAAGCGAGACAGTTCCAAAGAAATGGAGTTATAAGGACTGGCATTCATACGATTTGAGAGCCTTGACCCTGGCTTTCCCCTGAAGGGAGAGACTGTTGACCCTTAGTCCTTACTGACTTCCATGCGACCCTTCCTCCTTCCTGGGAGCAGAGCAAGAGACCTCCTGTCAAGTAAAAGAAGACATAGACTCCAAAGGAATAAGTAGATGTTCAGAAGGACATTCTGCAAGAAGAAAAAGTGTCACAAAAGAAAAAGTCTAAAGAAAGGTCCACTCTTTGGCCAGAAAGCATAAAAAAGGGCCAGGCCTGAGCTTGCAAGACCAGGAGCATCTATGTGATGCCTTGATGCTTCATTAAAAGATGACATCGAGGGGATTTCCATGTTCATTCCTTTTCAGAGAAAGAAACTCTAGGAATGCAAGGAAAGTGGAGGAATCTTTAAGCACAAGACAGACCATATTTGACACCAGTGATTTCACACCAGAGAAAAGCCCTTTAAGTGTGTTCAGTGCTTGGAAAATTCAGGCACAGTTCCATGTCACCAAACATCAGAGAATCTACACTGGAGAAAAGACTTTACATACAGTGAATGCAAGAAAGACTTCAGCTGAGGCTCAAATCTTCTAAAATGTCAGAAAACTCACACTGGAGAGAAACCATATGAACATAAGGAGTGTGGGAAAATCTTTGCCTACAATTCATGCCTCATTCGACAGGAAACCCCACCCATTGAACGTGGTAAAGCTGTCAGTCAAGATTCAAGCATTAATGAGCTCCAGAGAGTTTTTGCCCGTGGGAATTTTTCAGAGGAAAGCCTCCATCTGTAGCCCATTCCTCTTTCAGCATCTCCTGAGTGATGCCACGGCATCAGTGTGTCTTTGTCAGTTCCTGGCATCCAGCAATGCTGGTAACTGTGGGGATGCTCAGGTATGGCAAAGGCCTTTCCAGTTCACAGAATCTTTGGATCAAGACTCTATGATAGAATGGGCTGCTTTTTCAGTTACCTCCATGCTGCTGGTCGCTCAGCACCAGTTGTGGACAAGTGCATAAACTGTTGAATCTTGATGAGGTCTCAGCTACCCCAAGAACAGCCCTTGCAGGAGGTAACTGGCTATGGCCCTTGGCCAGTGTCACCCAAGGTCACCTCCACCTGTGGCCATCTCTTCTCGTGAGTATTCATCAGGCTTTGGCTCTGTCACCTGCACCTTTCCAGGATTTCAGTCTGCAGACTCTCAGCCTATTGGGGTTCTGAGCCATGCAGACCCACAGGATTTCTTCCTCTATGGGGGGATTGCAGCAGGAGGCCTAAGGCTCCAAGTTGGATAATATGTTTTTGAGGTGGGCCCTGGGACCCAGGTACCTCCACTGGACTGCACCAGACCCCACTTATTCTCTGGTGCAGACCCGGAACTCAACCTTCCATCCTGGGAAAAAGGACAGTACCATGTGCCCTTCCTGGCCCAACTATCCTTCCAGACAGATGGTCTAATTTAACCTAATGGATCATTTAGGATGTGGGATCCTTGGGACGTCTGTGGGAAAGCCCTGCCCAGCCTATGTGGTGGGGACCCTCCAATGAGCCTGCATTCACACAGCCTTTCAGATTCAACAGTGGTCCTTTCGGAGAGGAGCTTTGGAAGAAACAACATTATTGTTCTCCTGCAGCTGTGGCCAGATGGGAGGTCTGCAGTGTCACAGCAACCGCCCTTTGAAGCCTGCATTCTGCATCGCGAGGACGAGTTCCAATTGCTGGAGGGGCAGTGAATGGGCGAGATTTGGCTGTGGAGCAACCCTTGCCAACTTTTGCTGATGACCACTGTTCTAGGTAAAGGCTATAGGAGAGTTCACCCCCACTCTTCTTACAAATTTTGGGATAATAGAACAGCTTTCCAGAAGTCAAGTGATAGGTCATGGTCCCACTGCCAGACACCTACCTGCCAAGTTCTACTTGGTCAGTGGAGCCAGCAGCACAAAGGGGCAGGTTTCTCCTTGGTCTCTCCAGCTTTGGATTGTTGTTAAAGAAGATCACCCCTGAAGCAAAAAGTTCCAGCTGAAATATATATAAAAAGGAACGTTTAAAACAAGAAGCATCCTCTGAGTTCAAAGGAAAAAGCAGGAGGGAAAAAACTGCTGAGTGAGAAGAAAGGACATCTTGTTCAGACCAGACAGGCCCCAACTGGTGACCAACACCCAGAAACGTCCACCCTGGCCGTCTCCCCTCGTCCAGCACGGTGACTCACACCACAGAAGCAACCAGGTGTGCAGCATAAAATTCCATACACAAATGTAGTAGCTGCAGGGGTAAGGGAAGTCTTTACCTGAGAGGCCCAGGGAAACAATAAACATCAAAATCCACATAATGAAAACTAAAAAGCTTCAGGGGAGCTTCCACTTATTCTTAGACCTTTTCTAAGGCTAGAAGACTCTTGTCATGAGCAACTTTTCCCTACTGGCCTTTAGCCCCTCCCTTGGCATTTACTGACTGCCAGAGGGTTCCTGCTGGACCAGTCCTAACAGGGCAACAATGCTAGGAGATTGCCGACTCTGCTCTGCTCCTTTCATCTGCAATGAGCCCACACCGGAAAAGAGTGTGCTCACATAGGAAAAATTGGGAACCTTTCAAATGGTCAGAGAATGTCCGTTGCAGGGAAGGCCCATTAAAGAATGTTGAACATTGGATTTCTTGCAAAGGAAAATGGAGCAATGACCACCTTCAGGAGTCACCCCCCTGGCCCCCACAGGATTCACTCCTCACAGCACCTCCCCCTGGCATCCCTCAGCCTGCATTGCACTAAACTGGGTGATCCTGCTGAGAAAATCTCAGGGTGAGGTCATGCAGATGCTGGGAAACCTTCCAATATGATGACAAGTTGTGAACATCGTGACTGCAGTCCACAGCAGGGACTTGACATGGAGTGCCGTGCACGTCAGCATTTTGTGAACTCATGCCTGTCTCTACTAATGCCACGACTCATGAGCTGCCTACTGAGGGTAGGAGTGTGAAGGTGAAGTGAGGGGCCACAGACTAAGGTGGGGGTGGGTGCACATCTGCCTAGGGACCTGGGGTCTGGACAGACTCCATTTGAGCACTGACAGAAGGGACAGAGTCCAGCTCTTCTTTAATATGGGCTGCTGTCTCCACTTTGCATGATGAGAGGGGCTGGACCACAGACCTGGGGCTTCTTTTCCCTCCATTCAGTCCTGCTGCATTACCTGGGAAACTGTGGGCCATTAAAACCTCCCCTCAGCTTCTCAGCACCTGGAGAGCTCAACATGTTGCAGAAGGACAGGAACGGGGGTGGGGTGGGATAAGTTCCCGAGGGCTGGCTGGTTTGCACACCAGGGAGAAAGCTGTGGTGCCACTTTCCAGAATTTCATGGAGGCTGTGGTCCCTAGGATTGTGGTGCCGCTGGAGACCCCTAGGTGAGGTGGAGCCTCAAAGAGGACATCCGTGACACAGGTGAGCCAGGACAAGGGTCAAGGGGGTGACGACCAGGTTCACAGAGGAGGAGAAGCGTGGGTGGGTGGCAGGTGGGCCTGGAGCTCAGTGCCAGCTTCGGGGACTTGGGCCATGTGCCTGGGGTGTGCTGAGGGTGAGATGACTGCCCCAGAGGCCTTCTGTCAGTACCTTCCAGAACTCCAGTGATGCGGGAGCTTGCTCTCCACTCTTCTGGTTTGCACTTGAGAAACTCCAGCCTCATGTTCAGACAACGAGTGCACTCATCTGGACCCACATACCCCTAGAACCCAGGCAGGAGCTTGGGAGGCAAAGATGGGGAGAGCCAGAGTCAGAAGCGGGGCTGTCCCTTCACTGGCCTGAGCAGCCAGGTCACATGGGCTCCCAGCCTATGCAGGCATAACACTGACCAGCTGCCATAGTTCTGCGCCTGCGCACAAAGAGCCTCATGACCTAGACCAGCACACACAAGGGCCATGCCTCCCAGACCAGTGCACCTGCATAGCTACATTCTCCCCAGCTGCTGGGCACCCAAGTTTACAGGCACCAGTGTAGCATCCCCAATCTGCAGTTATACCTGAGCTGCAATGCATCAGCATACTATTGTGCCCTGCTCTGTGCTTTGCATCTTGATACACATCCATCCTGCAAACACAAGGCTTTAGACTACTGAAGGAAATCAACTTCCACAGTAAATCAATCAAGATATTCAGATGCAGCAAAAACAACAACTCACTAAGCATATCACAATGCAGACAAAGATAGCCCAGCCTAATGACCAAATTAAAACACCAGAGGAGACACAGACATTGGAACAACTAATCAAAAATGTTCATATACTTTTACTTAATAAAATAAGTTGGATGGCTAATGACATAAAAGAGATCAAGAAGACACTAGAAGAGCATAAAGATGAATTTGAAAGAATAAATAGAAAAAAAGCAGATTTCACAGATATTAAAGATTCTTTAGACCAAATAAAAAACATACTAGAGACACACAACAGCAGATTTGAATAGGAAGAAGAAAGAATACATGAACTAGGGGACAGGATAACTGATTTTGAACACTCAAAACAGCAAATGGCAAAAAACTTGGAAAAATATGAATTGGATCTCAGGGAAATTATGGACAAAACAAAGCGCATGAATATAAGAATCACTGGTGTCCCAGAAGGAGAAGAGAGGAGTAAACGGTTAGGAAGAGTAGTTGAGGATACAATGGGGGAAAACTCCCTGACCCTTATAAAGGACATAAATATACAAATCAAAGAAGCTCAATGAACTCCAAACAGAATAAATCCACACAGGCCTTCCCCAAGACAATACTAATCAGTCTGTCAAATGTTGAAGAAAAGCAGGAAATTCTGAAAGTGGCAAGAGGAAAACAATCTACTAGATACAAAGGAAACCACATAAGACTGAGCTCAGACCACTCAATTGGCACCATGGAGGCAGGAAAGCAGTGGTATGATATATTTAAGATTCTGAAAGAGAAAGACTTCCAGCTAAGAATTCTGTACCCAGCTAAATTGTCCTTCAAAACTGAGGGAGAGATTAAAATTTTCACAGACAAACAAATCCTGAAAGAATTTGTCAACAAGAAACCAGCCCTACAAGAAATACTAAAGGGAGTTCTCCAGTTGAAAAAAAAAAAAGAAAAACAGGAGAAGGAGGTCTGGAGGAAGGCACAGAATTGAAGAGTACCAGTAAGGGCAACTGAAAGGATAAAAAGAGAAAGAGGGAAAAGAATATATAGATCTGACAAATAAAGTCCAAAAGATAAGATGATGGATTCAAGAAACACATCTTTCAGTAATAACTTTGAATGTTAATGGACTAAACATGCCAATTAAAAGATACAGATTGACAGAATGGATTAAGAAATATAACCCAGCTATATGCTGCTTACAAGTGACTCATCTTAGACACAAGGATACGAATAGACTGAAAGTAAAAGGGTAGAAAAAGATGTTCCACACAATTTGTAACCAAAAGAAAGTAGGAATAGCTATACTAATGTCAGACAAAATAGACTTTAAGTGGAAAAACATCATGTGAGACAAAGAATGACACCATATATTAATAAAAGGTATAATTAACAAAGAAGAAATAATAGTCATAAATGTTTATGTTCTCAATCATGGAACTCCAAAGTTAATGAGACAGACATTGGCAAAACTGAAGGTTGCAATAGATGCTTGAACAAAATTCTACAAATGGTGCTGCAATAGCGGGATACTCACATGGAAAAAATGAAATGTGACCTCCATAATACAGCATATGAAAACCAAAACACAACAAGGCAAATGAATAAAGCAAAACAAGAAAGAACAAAAATCAAGGACTTAACTGCTCACCTGGAGAAACTTGAGAAAGAACAGTAAACTAACCCCAAAACAAACAAAAGAAGAGAAATAACAAAGATTAAAGCAGAGTTAAATGAATGGGAGAACAAAAGAACAATAGAAAGAATCAATAAAACCAAAAGTTGGTTCTTTGAGAAAATCAATAAAATTGATGGGCCACTAGCAGGACAGACAAAGAGAAAAAGAGAAAGGATGCAAATAATCAAAATCAGAAATGAGAAGGGGTGTGTTACCACAGAACCTCTATGTTACCACAGAGGATACTATAAACAACTATATGCCAACAAACTAGACAACTTAAGTGAAATGAACAAATTCCTGGAAACACACAAACAAGCTACACCGGCTCGAAAGAAGTAGAATATCTTAACAAGCCAATCACAAGTAAAGAGATTCAGTCAGTCATCAAAAATCTTCCTACAAAGAAAAGCTTAGGGCCAGATGGCTTCACAGGGGAATTTTACCAACCATTCCAAAAAGAACTAACACCCTCTTGTTCAAACCTTTCCAAAAAATTGAGGAACAAAGAACTCTACCTAACTCATTTTATGAAGCTAATATCATTTTAATACCAAAACCAGGTAAAGAAAAGAAAACCACAGGCCAATCTCCCTACTGACCATAGATGCAAAAATTCTCAACAAATATTAGCAAATCAAATCCAACAGTACACTGAAAGAATCATACACCACCCCCAAGTGAGGTTTACACCAGGAATGTAAGGAAAGTTCAGTACAAGAAAATCAATTAATGTAATATAGCACATTAACAAATTGAAAGGGAAAGAGCACATACTCATCTCAATTGATGCTGAAAAAGCATTCAACAAAATTCAGCATCCTTTTCTGATAAAAACACTTCAAAAGATAGGAATCAAAGGTAATTTCCTCAATATGATAAAGGGCACATATGAAAAACCAATAGCCAGCATCGTGCTCAATAGAGACAGACTGAAAGCTTTCCCCCTAAGATCAGTATCACGACAAGGATGCCCACTGTCACTGCTATTATTCAACATTGTGCTAGAAGTTCTAGCTGGAGCAATCAGGCAGGACAAAGAAATAAAAGCCATCCAAATTGGAAAGGAAGAAGTTAAACTTTCATTATTTGCAGAAGACATCATACTATACTTGAAAATCCTGAGGAATCTACAGCAAAGTACTTGAGCTAATAAACAAATTCAGCAAGGTGACGGGATACAAAATTAATGTGCAAAAATCAGTAACGTTTCTATATACAAGCAATGACCTAACTGAAGAGTCAGTTAAGGAAAAAATTCCATTCAAAATAGCAACTAAAAGAATCAAGTATTTAGGAATGAACTTAATTAGGGACGTAAGGTATTTGCACACAGAAAACTATATAACATTGTTAAAAGAGATTTAGATCAAAAGAGATCTAAATAGGTGGAAAGATATTCCATGCTTTGGATAGGAAGGCTAAATATAGTTAAGAAGCCAATTCTCCCCAAATTGATCTACAGATTCAATGCAGTACCAATCAAAATCCAACAACCTATTTTGAAGTCTTGGAAAAGCTAGTTACCAAATTCATCTGGAAGGGAAAGAGATCCCAAATAGTTAAAAAAGAAGAATGAAGTGGGGGGACTAACACAACTTGACTTTAAAACCTATTATAATGTCACAGTGGTCAAAACAGCGTGGTACTGGCACAAAGATTCAAGCATTGATCAATGGAATCGAATTGAGAGTGCATAATAGACCACCAAATCCATAGTCAACTGATTTTTGACAAGGCCCCCAAATCCACTGAACTGGGACAAAATAGTCTTTTCAATAAATGGGCATGGGAGAACTGGATATCAGTAGCCAAAAGAATGAAAGAGGACCCTTACCTGAGACCCTAAACAAAAATTAACTCAAAGTGGATCAAACACCTAAATATAAGAACTGGCACCATAAAGCTTCTAGAAGAAAATGTAGGGAAACATATTCAAGATCTAGTAATAGGAGATAGCTTCCTAAACTTTACACCCAAAGCACAAGCAACAACAACAAAAATAGATAAATGGGGACTCTTCAAAATCAAACGTTCTGCACCTCAAAAGACTTTGTCAAAAAGGTGAAGAGATAGCCAACTCAATGGGGGAAATATTTGGAAATCACATATCAGACAAAGGTTTGATTTCCTGTATATACAAAGAAATCATACAGCTCAACAACAACAACAAAAAACAACCCAACTATAAAATGGGCTAAAGATGTGAATAGGCATTTTTCTGAAGAGCAAATACAAATGGCTGAAAAGCACATGAAGTAGTGCTCATTTTCACTGGCTATAAGGGAAATACAGATCAAGACTACAATGAGATACTACCTCATACCTATAAGAATGGCTACCATTAAACAAGCAGAGAACTATAAATGTTGCAGAGGATGTGGAGAAATTGGGACTCTTATGCACTGCTGGTGGGAATGTATAATGGTGCAGCCACTATGGAAGACAGTTTGGTGGTTCCTTAGGAAATGAAATATTGAGTTGCCCTATGATATGATAAACCAGCAATAGCACTACTTGGTATACATGCAGAACAAGTGAAATCAATAACGCAAACAGACATTTACACACCGATATTCATAGCAGCACTATTCACAATCATCAAAAGATGGAAACAATCCAAATGCCCATCAACAGAAGAGAGGATTAACAAAATGTGGTATTTACATATGATGGACTATTATGCAGCAGTAAGACAAAATGACGTCCTGAAGCATGTGACAAGATGGATGAGACTTGAGGGCAAAGTGTTGAGTACTGTATGATGCCACTTTTATGACCAGCATAAAGGTATAATCAGAGACTTATAATACAGAATATAGGGGACTTAGAGATACATAGAAGCTAGAGATGGGTGAACTGCTAGCTACTGAGGTTGAACTCCAATGTAAGGGGATAGGAGCGAAGGTGGTTCTCTAGTGGGTCTAGGAGTAATATTACCATACTGAAGATGAATAAGATCGAGAGGGGTTGTATAAACCTACGTGTCCCACTGATTCACACTAGAAATATGAATTAGTTCTCATAAGAATTGCTTCAAAGACATGATCCTTGTATAAAGAGTATTTAAGTCCAGGGTAAAGGGGAAAACCTGCTATTGCATACTACCAGCTATGTTCAAAAGGAAACCATCAGCACTACCACAGCAACAGCAGAGGTAAATAATGGGGTGAGGGACAAGTGTTAAGAGGAGGTTTAGATTTCCTGTTTTGTGAAAGTGTGTTTATTGGTTTTCTTTCTCCTGGGAACAATAAAATTATCTAAAGTTGAGAATGTTGATGGACTGTGGACTTTGGGCCCTCTACATGATGCCTGATGAATGCAGGTGACTGAAGGATGCACTGATTGAGAAGTAGATTGGCAACAATGGTGTATACATATGTTCGAATGTTGTGCTGCTACAAAAGGGAACAATATTGTGAGGCATGCAATGATGTGAATGAACATGTGGGATATTTGGTGGGACAAAATAAGCCAAAAATGAAAAAACAGTTATGGTATGGTGTCCTTTAGAAAACGTTTATAAGAAAACATGAGTCTAGATTGTAAACCTTATAGCAGGCACATTTAGTCTGGAGTGATAATTATTTCTGGATTTTGAGTGACTGTTTTATGTATATATATTAACTGGTATTTAGAGATAAGAATGAAACTGATCAGATTGAGGTTAAAGTAATTCAGAACACACAGGTAAGGGAGATATTGTCTATAAATTGGAACCACACATACTCTTTGAAACAAAAGGAAAAAAGGTTTATTTGGTCTAGAATCTAAATCATAACTTGCCAAACCCCAACTAGGACCATTGCAATGAATCCTAAAGAACACCTAGGACATACATAAAATTCCACAAGGGTTCCATGCACTGGAGTAACTTCCCAGAATCCTACAATCTCCAGATGGGTCCCTGGGCCAGATAAGTCCTGAAACCTAGAGGGCCCAACCTCTCCAGAGCATCGGCTAGTTCCATCTCCCTACCCCATATCACTGACAGCCCCTTTCAGCATGAAAAAGAATGGCCGTAGTCCAAACACCCATAAAGAGAAGGATAGAAAGATCAAAGTGATGTTGGAGTTATACAGAGAAGATAGGATTTAACAAGTGAGTATTTTTGCTGGATCATTAAATTGATAATTCTTTTAGTCTCGGGTATCTTAGTGCAGTTAGAAGTAAAGACCTAAAATTGTGGAATTGTAATCCATGCCAAACTCTGAAATATGTTCTACAAGTAATTGTAGTGCTGTGCTTTGAAATGTATTGCTTTTCTCTGTATATGTTATTTTTCATAAAAAAGAAAAAAGCCAATTGTGATGATAAAAATATATATTTATTCCTTCTAGCCTTCTATATTCTGGAACAGCAAAAAGGAAAAATCTGAGATGATGATATGGTAGCCCATGACAAACTCTGGGATCTGTCCTATAACTATTTGTTGAAGAGTGCTTTGAAAACTATTGTTTTTCTTTCTTTGCTTGTATATATGCTATGTTATACAATAAAAAAGTTAAAAAAAGAAGAAATGATGAGTAAATTTAGCAAATTCATAGGGTACTAGGTGAATTACAAAATCAAATGTGTATTTCTATACCAGCTGAAAATGGGAAATAAAACAAAACAAGTTACATTTAAAATATCATCAAAACAAAATATTTTGGAAAAAATTTAATAAAATACATGAAAATCCTCTATGACAAAATCAACAAAACATTACTAAGAGAAATTAAATAAAGACCTAAAAGATGTGGGGAAATACACAGTATCCATAGATTGGAAGACTCAATTTCATTAATTTCCTAATTTCTTCCAATTTAATGTATTGATTCAATACAACCCCAATCCCATTATAATGGAAATTTTTATACAGATTGTCACACTAATTATAAAATTTATATGAAAGTATAATTTTACTATTTTAGAATAACTGAAATAATTTTGAAAAATAATGAAGTTGGAAGATTTAAACTACCTTATTTCAAGATTTCAATAAAGAATCTTTAGTCAAAAGAGTGCGGTATGGGCACAAGGGTAGATAAATCAATAAAATTGAATAGAAAGTCAGGAAACAGATCCATAATTTACAGTCATTTGATTTTTTATAAAGGTACTAAACTGTTTCTTCAGGGAACGTAACATGGACTTTAATATAAGAGCTTAACCCCTGATACTTTTAAGAGAAATCGTAGAAATGTCCTTTGTAATCTGGGGTGGGAAATATTCCTTAGAGAGTAAATAAATATAAAAGAAAAAATAATTAATTATAGTTCTTCAAAATTAAAAGCACTTCTCATCAAAATTCATTATGGAGGAAATGAAAAGGCAAGCTGGAGGCTGGGAGAAAATATTCACAAAACATAAATCTGACAAAGGATGTGTATCCAGAACATAAAATGAAATCATGCAACTCAGTAATAAAAAGACAACAAATAAATAATAAATGGGCAAAAAGCTGAACAGACAATTCATCACGGAAGAGTTACCAAACGGCCAATAAATACTTTGGAATAGTGCTCAACATCATTAGTCATCAGGGAAATGCAAATTAAAACCACAGTAATATGGCACCATACAATCACTAAAATGGCCCCATTTCAACTGGATGATGCCATGTGAGCAATACTGGCAATGGATTAGGTGCAAAAGTGACTTGTGGCATTTCTGGGCTGCACATTTAATTGTCAATGCAAAACCCTCCAGAGCTCTTTTTCCTTGTGGCATAATGACTTGCATCCAGCAGATTCCCTGAGTGACTGTGACATGCAAAGCCTCTTTTCCATCTCTTGTGAAACATGACCTGGTGAAGGCTGTACATGGGTGTCAGCCCCGGCCAGGGCTCACTACAGAGAACAATCCTCTCACTCTTGACTGTGAAAGTTGGTCATAATATTTGTTATATGCTCTAATACGATTATTTCACTAACTCTGGTACTTCTTAAATAATTCATGAAATTCAGGGATGCCAATCTTTTAGATATGGCTAATTCTTAAATACTATTTTCTAAGATTACTATTTTTCTCTAAATCATGCATCTCAATATATTTTGCTCTCTTATTCTCTATTTTATTCAGTTTTTCCTCAAGATAACACATACAATAAAATAATAATACATAGCAAAAAATAAACATATAGTACATAATAAATGCACCCTCAAAAAAGAGTGACTATACCTTTGTAAATCCTTATCTTATTGGCAAAAATTAATTTAAGTAAGAGCAAGTCGTTTCTAATTTATTAACTTACATATTTAAGGTAAAAATTAGAAAACATTTCTGAATTTCAGCCTTATTTGTATGCTTCAGATGCCATCTGTTTCTCTGAAATATTGCTGCAAGGAGTCAAATTATTCCTAACAACTGAGATTTTCACTGACTTGCCAGAAATTAGGGGAAAATGATTCCCCTGAATCCAAAGCTCATATCATAAAAAAAATTTTCTCAACGAAACACTTTTTTTTCACATTTATCCTATGACTTAAAGTGATACAACATGACTAAATATAATTCAATTTTCTCTTATTTATTCTACCATGTCATAATAAATATATCACCCAAAATTATTTTTCTTGGAAGAAAAACCAACTTCTAGAATTATCTGTGGTATGAACCAATAATTATTATGTAATGTCACAAGGCATCTTCTGTTCTAAGCATTTAGAATTTTAAAACACCTTTTTTTCTGAACTTCAGAATTCTGTCACAAAAAGAATTGGGAAACACTCAAGGATCAGCCCGCAGGGGGTTGAGATGCCCTGTGTAATATCTGGATATCTGGGATGGAGAAAGGATAGTCTTTTGAAGACAAAATAACTGCATATGCGTTCATGTGTACTCCAAGGCACTCACGTGCAATCCACCCTGGTTCTTAGACTCTAGTGGGGAGCTTAAAAGTATTTATTTGAATAGAAGCAGAATGAGATTCCAGGTGCATTTCCTGTTTGAAAACATAGTTGTGCTCTTGAAAAGACTGTATAGCTGCTATTTAAAATTAAGCCACTGAGGGTGGGCAACAGTGGCTCAGTGGCAGAGTTCTTGCCTGCTGTGTCAAAGACCCAGGTTTGATTTCTGGCGCCTGCCATGCAAAAAAAAAATTAAGCCCCCGAGATTTTGGGACACGTAAAAATTTTGAGTATCACGAGGGGGCCCTATTAAGAATTATACTGTGATAACAGGCATAAACGGACTTAAGAAAGGCAACCCAGGATGTATGCATAAATTTTATCAACTCTCACATTTTTCTCATTGAGTTTTAAAATAACTACAGAGGTGCTTAAACTTCATTTAACTATGTACCCTGTTGACAGTGCCTGGATGGTTCTACCTCTAAAAAACCCACAGTTAAAAATACCATGGAAAAATCAAAAGAGGTTAGAGATGAGAATACCTAGTTCTGTGCTTCACTGGCAAGGATGTCGTACCTAATGAGATGAGCATTAATCCCAAACTCTTGTTCTCACAGTATGGATAGTTAAGGGAAACTAGTATAGGTGCCACAGAAGAGAGAACAAGTGAGGCATTTTTCAGATATGTTTGTGTCCTGATTTAGGAAAACCAGTACCTAATGTGACATTTCTACAGTAGAGGCTTGTCCCATGGGCGCTTTCTTATCTTTGCCCCTTTTCCTGCCCCCACTCCTATACTTACCCGTATGCACACTGACCCTTAGTATATTCCCATCTCAGTTGAAAAAGTAGACCTTCCGATTAAAGCCAGAGTGTCTGGGATAAATCTTGTCTTCTCATACCTCCTATTCCCTAAAGAATGGGGAGTGCTGCTTCATGTACAAACCTTGGTGGTAGAAGCAGATATTCAACTAAAAAAATCTCAATTTTACTTGTTGCCTGACATTGAGCAATTCCTTTACTTCTCTTTCAACTTTAGAGCTCTTTGCAAAATGGACCTTTTTCAGGCTCCAGCTGCTCTGTGGCAACTGCTAAAAGCAACTCTTAGGGTGTGCAGTCTGCTATGTTGACAGCTTGTTATCTTTTCTAATTCTTCTCCAGAAGTTCTGAGCTATTGACAGTAGTGACTTTTCTAGGAGAACTGCAAGCTTCTTATCTCTTTTAACATGTCTCCAACTCATTTTTAAAAATAAAACTTGTCCTTTATAGCTGAATCTTATTTTTTTGGCCGGGGCGGGGGAGTAAGGAAAGGCTTGTAAAAAATACAGTATAGAGAGGAGATTTAAAATAAACAAATGGTTGACACAGAACAACCTCAGACTCACATAAGTGAATCTTACTCTGGTGATTCAGAGCATGTTTTTGATATTGTAAAGTAGTAAACAGCTTAAATGGATTTTACTGGGGTTTAAAAACAGGCTGCTCTTTATAAACTGTAATTCAGAAATGGACTTCAGGTTACTCATTCATCTTTCTTGTCCCATCCCCACACACGGATACCTCCTCTATCTTTACATAAAGAGAAACATAATATTTGTATTGTAATTAGAGGGGATAATAATCTCAAGAGGGATTTATTATAGGCTGCTCCTTTTGAATCTTTTCTTTGAAGTATCAGTGGAAATAAGGGAACATTTTTTATTGCTGTAAGAGTGAAGTCAAGGAGAAGAGACAGCACAGCAGGGTGAAGACTGCAGGAAGGAATGCTGGAGCAGGGCATTAGCGATGATTGAAAAAGAGACTTGAGAAATTGAAGATAAGATCATTCCAACAATTATTTTAGACATAATTCAGAGCTAGAATCAAAATAGTGAGATCTGCTTCTTTTATTACCTAAAATATTTCTGATACTAAATTATACATTTTATATTTTGTCTTCTCTGATAATCATATCAGCCCTACACGATAATTATTCTTTCCATTTTTATAGATGAAGATATGAAAATCTCATATGAGTGAGAGCAAATAACCCAAGTAGTATTATCATTGGTTGCAGGATTTGAGTCCAGGTTACCTTATTCCATAGCCTGTGACTATTTTACCTTGCCAGAAAAAGGGACGCAACTCAACTAGGAACTGAGGGATTGATTTACCAGGTAATCTCCAAGCTCTCTTTCAGCTCTGACTTTCCAACAAAAATTTTTATTTAAATTTCTTTTAACTTTTCCATAGTTATTTAAACAATAATTAATAATTTCAACATTATTTAATTATGTAAAAATTATAAGGCAGAAGTTTAGATTCACTGACAGCATTTAACATATTTTTATTAATAAAAACTTAACATATAATATATAAACATTAACATACAAACATTCCATACATGATGTATCATCAATGGCTTACAATATCATCACATAGTTGTGTATTCATCACCATCATTTTTTTTGAACATTTGCATCACTCCAGAAAAAGAAATAAAAGAGAAAAAAGAAAAAAGTTATACATATCATACCCCTTACCCCCCCTTTCATTGACCACTAACATTTCCATCTACCCAATTTATTTTAACCTTTGTTCCCCCTATTATTTGCTTATTTTTTATCCATATTTTTTACTGATCTGTCCATACCCTAGATAAAAGGGGCATCAGACACAAGGTTTTCACAATCATACAGTCACATTGTAAAAGCTATATCATTATATGATCATCTTCAAGAAACAAGACTACTGGAACACAGCTCTGCAGTTTCCAGTACTTCTCTCTAGCTGCTCCAATATACCATAAACTAAAAAGGGAATGTCTATAGAGTTGTAAGAATAACCTCCAGGATAACCTCTCAGCTCTGTTTGAAATCTCTTGGCTACTGACGCTTTTTTTTTTTTTTTTTCATTTCTTCCTTCCCCTTTTTGGTCAAAAAGTTTATCTAAATCCTTGATGCTGGACCCTGTCTCATCCCAGGATTTCTGTCCCATGTTGCCTGGGAGATTTACACCCCTGGGAGTCATATCCCACATAGGGAGGGAGGGCAGTGAGTTCACTTGCCAAGTTGGCTTAGAGAGATTGGCCACATATGAGCATCAAAAGAGGTTCTCTTGGGGTGACTCTTAGGCCTAAATTTAAGTTGGCTTAGCCTATCCTTTGCAGGAACCCCAAGTTGAGAGCTCAGCCTATTAATTTTGTTCTCCCCACTGCTTGTGAGAATTTCAGGAATTTTCCAAATGAGGAAGTTGAGTATTCCCCCCTTTCTCCCCATTCCCCCAAGGGGACTTTACAAATACTTCTTTATTTACTGTCCAAATCATCTGGTATTTATCTGGGTATCCCCACTAACCTGGACAAACAAACACAATCTCATGCCCTATTCAAAATTCCACGTACTTATGGTGTTCAACTAAACTGACCACACAAGTTAAATTAGGAAATGCACTACCCAAAATAGAAATTTTGCACCAAATAAACATCTCTCTCTCTTTAGTCTCACACAGAAGTTGAAGTTTTAAAATATGGACAATATCATCTTTTACCCTGTCTTCTGATATACCTTAGTCCTATCCAGATCAGCTTCATTTAAATCTCTACTCAATGTCTGATCACTTTTTCAACTTTTTAAACAGTTCCTGTATGGGGTGCTGCTGACTTTCATAGCTTCAGAGCTCTAACTCTGAGTCTTAAGATGTCTCATAAGTACCTGATGTTTCTGGGAAAGAACATGAGACCATGTTATAAACAAACGGCTCCGTATCTCACAGTTTAGAATTAACCGCTGACAGCATTTTAAAAGTTATCATTCAAATCAACAGGCAACACTATCAGAAAATCCCATCTCAAAAATCAATTAGTGGGTGGCTCAGTGGCAGAGTTCTCGCCTGCCATGCCGAACCCAGGTTTGATTACCGGTGCCTGCCCATGCAAAAAAAAAAAAAGAAAGATCAATAGTGTCGTTTTGAACACTGATAAATTGAGAATCTCAACATTAAGGACTTTGTACAGTTTTGTAGTGAATGAGGCAATAGATAGATTTAAGAATTTCCCTTTTTCATAACTTCAACCACATGTATCAAGCTTGATAATCATTACATTACTTGCTATATGTTATAGGAACTGGTTTAAATTTTTTAAAAATTTTGAGAACTAGGAATTGCTTTTCAGATGCAAAACACTAGGTCACATTTTTGATAAAGGAAGGCTTGTATAAGTACATGATATTTCATTTAACCAGCCCTTGATCAAGTGTTTTTGTTGAGTAGGTAAGTAAGAACCCCTGAGCATAACATGAATGCTTGTGGTCCAGAGGGTGCGAGCCTGGTTTTGTGAAGAAAAGGGATATTGAACCCATGAGAACATGTCCAAACTCTTCATTTCTTAATCAAGGTGTGTAATTTATAGTAGCTGGTTCCTGATTTAATCTAGCATTCCACCAGGAGCACATCATGACATCTCTGATTTATTGATTTATTTATTACTGCTTATATATTGTGCCTTTTGCCCAAAATTTTCTAGACACTGAATAAGCTTCAGAAAAAAATTATTCTTAAAAACCACCCTTTGAACAACAAGCATAATATCATATGATGTCTAAAGAACTTTTATGTCATCAGTTCATCACAGTCATATAAATATCAATTACGTGATTCATTTTTGTGGAATTGCATATGTGTATAAATATATTTATTTTAAATTTATTTCTATATATGAGGAAAAATTACTAGCAGGTGGAGATAAATAAGTTAACTGAAAATTAGGTCTGAAGTGGGTTTTCTCAGTTATCAAATGCTTGTTGAGCAGTTGCCATTTGCTATACATTGAGCTGAAGAAACAACTGAAAATAAACCAAACAGAATCTGAGCCCTCATGTAACTCACAGAATAGTGTAGAAGACAATATGTTAGTCGACAGAAGATCATGCAGTTTTATTTGTGAAGTATTAAAGAATGGTATAGATAATATTTTCTGAATTTATAGAGGAGAAAATGTCTTCCTGATAGCTCAACAGAAATGTTCTATGAAGTCAACCATGTTCTAGATACTCTAACATTACAGCGATTAAAAGATAAATTGAACCTCACCAACTAGGGTGACATTTTTCTCCTCATTAAAATGAATCTTGCTGCATGTAGGTCAGATATACAACCTGGCTTAGTACAGCAACTAAAATATTAGTTAAATTTTTATTAAAGAGTTTAAAAATCATTGGTAACTCAAGGATTATAACACAATATAGCAGTCCCTTCCACGATCCCAACCACCACCCAGTTTCTCTACCAGAGGCAATCACTGGGGAACACCTTTAAGTTTTATAGTAGTTTCTTCTGGAATTCTCCTATGTACTTCAAAATAATATGCTTATATTGTTATTTATACATTTATAATTTTAAGCAGTATCTATTGATCACTTATTAAAGTAGATGAGGACTTTCTCTTATATAATACCACCCTATTCCCCCTTGCAAATGGACATATCACAATTGTTGGTTAAATAAATATTCAATGTTGGCATTATCATGACATATTATTGATAAGTCAAATGCTGTATTGAAGACATTTGATTTTTTATGCAACTTCTGTTTTCAATTGCCTTATGTTTTCATGTGCTTAGTTTTGTATGCATTTATTTATTCCTATAATGTTGAGGATTAGATTCAGTTATGAGTGACAGAAAAGTCGAAATAATAGTGGCTTAAGTAAGGTAGAAGTTAACTTCTCCCTTTGGAAAATGGAATCTGTAGCTGAGCAGTTCAGAGCTTTTATGGAAGCTCCATGATTATCAGTGGTTAAGGCTCCTCCTTTATGTTATACCTCTCATGTTCTCAGCATATAGCTTCCACCTCAAGATCCAAGATGGCTACTCAGGCTACATCTATCTGCCCATATTACATCCAGAAGCAAGGAAAAAGAAAATAATAAAAGCATTCATTCTTTCTTTAGGATATTTCTCAAGAATTTCAATCATCACCTCCACTTACATTCCATTGGCCAGAGCTTAATCACACAGCTATTTCTAGCTGTAAAAGAAGCTAAGAGACAGCTTCCTTATTGTATGGAAGCCTTGTCCCTAGTTAAAACTTAGAGAATTTTGAGTAAGATGATGAGAAATAAAATTGTGGGACCTGTAGCTGTTTTTACCATACTTCCAAAATAGTCAAATGAAATTATAAAAACTATGAACATTATGCTTCAAGGCTTGAACACATCAGGTGATCTATCAGTTTCTTTATCTCTGAAGAATTATCTCCTGGGGCTAACAGTCAACGTGCTTCACATTGGCCTGGTTGTTCTCTAGAACTGGTGTGTACTGGAGTTTCCTTCTGGACTTCTGACATTGGGGCTCTTATTTCCTAGACTCTGTGTATCCTTCCTTCTCTTTTCTTTTTCATTTTTGTGAATCATGTCCTCAAAGTCTTTGCGAGAAAGACTAGTCAACAAAAGTATGCCCAAGGATTCTTGGAGGATGGAAGAAATTGCAAGTTCTTTTAATTTCATGAATTTCCCCATAAAACAAATGGATCAACTAGGATAACAATTAGGATAAAATCCAATGAACAAGGGGTGCAGTGGTAGTTCAGTGGTAAAATTCTTGCCTGCCATGTGGGAGACTCAGGTTTGATTCTGGGCCCAGACACTTCCCAAACAAACAAACAAGGAAAGCAAATGAAAAACCAACCAAACAAAAATTCAACAAATGGTGCTTTTTCCACTCACATTGAAAAAGAATGAAATGTGGCCCCCACCATACAGCACATGCATATGCACACACACATACACACACACACACAATCCAATGAACAACATCTACAAAAAAACTAGGTAACAAAATATACCTGCAAATACCAAAATATGAGTGACTAGGTATAAACCACTCTCATGGTTTAGGGCTGTTAAGTACCCCAGAATGGCCATGTTCTTTTAGTCCATTCTTGTGGATGCAGATCTATTATAGGCGGGACCTTTTGATTGGGTTGTTTTGGTTGGATTGACCCACCCTGTTCAGATCCCCTTACTGGAGTCCTTTATAAGAGGATAAAGGACACACAGAACAAAACCAGAGAGCTCAGAGAAGCCTCAGAGAAGATAGGAGAGGACCTACAGAAGCTCAGAGAAGACCCAACTGGACCCATTGGACCCAGAAGCTGAAAGCAATGAAACCTGGGAGTGATGGACAAGCTGACACTAGCCGTATGCCTTCCCATGTGATGGAGGTGTCCTGGATGCCAGAAGCCTGTCTTCAGTGATCAGGTATTGTCCCTGTTGACACCTTGAGTTGAACATTTTCACAGCCTAAGAACTGTAAATTGTTAGTTACTAAATACCCATTGTAAAAGCCAAACCATTTCTGATATATTTCATTCTGGCAGCTTTGGCAAACCCAAACAATCACCAATAGCTACAGAACTCATGTGGATAGAACTCTACTATCAAAATCAGGTAAGCACTGGAAAGTTTGGTGGGCAATTTTGAAGACAGAAGTTAAAACTGAGAGTCCTGTTCAATCTTCATTTGAGTGCAAAAGGGCTATGGGAAAGTTTGATGCTTCTGGGGCAATTTGGGGGAACACAGCAATTTGGCTCTATAAATCTTCCAACTGAAAAAAAAAAAGCTTCTAGCAAGACAATATAAAATATGTGAGACAATGGCTAGAGAAAACATTTGAGAAAATTGCTAGAGAAGACAGACAAAAAAGATTCAACGTATTTATAATATGAGTCTCTTCTACACACCTCCTCCTCCAAAAAAGGAAATCAAAGTAATGAAACAGAGCCAATACTAATTATTATAATTCAAGGAAAACTTTCCAAAATTAAAAAAAAAGTTAAGAAACTGCATACTGAAAAGCCATATTGTGTCCAAGGGAAATTTGATTCAAAACAGGCAACATCAAAATATATTCTAGCAATACTACTGAAATTCAAGGAAAAATATAAATAAAATTATTTGAACATTTAGGACAAAAATCATTTTTAAGGGAAAGAAAATCATATTATTATTCATATCTATGATAACAGTTCTTTATGCCAGAATACATTGGAATAACACATTTTAGATAATCAAAGAAAATGTGAATCAAGGATTTTATATCTAGTCAATCTGATCTTCATGCATAAAGACTATAGATGAACTATTCTGAATACATAAGAATTCATGGGAGTTTTTAAAATGAATACGTTCTAGGAAAGTATTAAGTTTGATAGTGTTCCACTGGGTGAGGAGCTTGGAAAGAACTTCCTCTGTATCTTGTAAAATAATTGGTCTGTTTAGAACGCTTCTTCTACCGGGGACAATTTTGTTCAGTTGTATATTTTTCCAAAGTATCCATTTCATCTAGATTTTCAAAATGTATTTGCACAGTATTATACAAAATATAATCTCTTTAAATATCAGCATTTTAATGGTTATTTTCCCCTGCTAATTTTTATTTTAAAAAGAGCTTTTGGATAAATTCATTAATACTACTATTTTTCTGTTTTCTAGCTATTTAATTTATGCCGTTATCCTGATTAATTATTTTACCCTTTGCCCTCCACTCCCTCAGTATTGGATTTGAAATAATATTTATATTATTTCCTATTTAATACTATAAAGTAATCAGCAAATCTCTCAGGCACTGTCTCCATTACTCCCATTCTTATCATTTGTTCAATATTTACATTTTCAGAGCTTATAGCAATTCCATGATTAAATGCATATTTAATGCTTAACCATGCTTCATAGTCATTTTGGTTTAACATGTATTTATGTTAAAAAGTTACTAAATTAGGAATTCATAAATGTCAGCCCAAAGCAAGTGTCTTTTTTTGTTTGTTTGTTTATTTTTGTCTCTTCTTTAGCAAGTATCTTTTTTAAGGCAGAAACATAAGAGTTGTCTCTAAAGTCAGAAACACGAAAACACAGTCCACTTTCTTCATTACCTGACATTGTTCCAGAGATTTTAGGCAATGTAATTAAATGAGACAAAGAAATTAGAAGCATAGGTTGGAACGGAATAGGTAAAATGATCTCTACTTATCAACTATATGATTATATACCTGGAGAATACAAAAGAATCAATGAAATGAATATTGAAAATCAATAAGGTAATTTCGAGACCAGTTTTTTAAAAAATTTATTTATTAATTAAAAAATAAAGAAACAAAATAAAACGACATACATAATCAGTAATTCACAATATCATCACTTAGTTGCATATTCATCATTTCTTAGAATATTTGCATTAATTCAGAAAAAGAAATAAAAGACAATAGAAAAAGAGATATAACGAACACAGGAAAGAGAAAAAAAAAGATTATACCCACCAGTTTTAAAATTAGCATGCACAAATCAATAGTTTTACAGATGTGGCGTCTCTCTTTAAGCCATTTCCACAGATGAACTCACTGTCCTCCCCCGTAAGAGGGACATCCTCTCAGAGGCATAAATCTCCCTGGCAATGTGGAACATGGCCCCTGGGGAATGAGCCTGGCCCTAGCATCATGGGATTGAGAAAGACTTCTTGACCAAAAGGGGTAAGAGAAATGAAACGAAATAAATTTTCAGTGGCTGAGAGATTACAAATAGAGTCAAGAAGTCATTCTGGAGGTTATTCTTATACGGTATACAGGTATCCCTTTTCAGTTTTGCGGGTATTGGAGTAGTTAGAGGGAAATACCTGAAACTGTTGAGCTTTAATCCAATAGCCTTGATTCTTGAAGATGTTTGAATAACTACAGAACTTTTAAGGTATGACCATGTGACTGAAAACCTTGTGACTGACACTCCCTTTCAGTGTATGGACAGATGACTAAGAAAAAAATAGACAAAAAATGAATATATAATGGGGGGAGGAGGGGCATGAGACGGGATGTTTTAGGTGTTCTTTTTTTCTTTTTTCCGAGTAATGAAGATGTTAAAAAATCAGTTGAAATGATGACTACACAGCTATATGATGATACTGTGAACTACTAATTTACAGTTTGGATGGTTATATGGTCTGCGAATATGTAATATATCACACTAAAATTGCATTTAAAAATCAATAGCTTTCAACTATTCATAAAATACAATTAGAAAATACAAGGATATATATATTTTACTTAGATATCAAAAAGGAAAAATATTCACTTAAAGTACATTTTCCAAATCTATAGAATATAGCACTTACTAGTCAGATGTCAGACTTCTGCAGTGAAGTTTTTATTTCTTTTCTTTTCTTTCGTATTTTTAATCCCTTATTCATCTTATTCTCTTTTCTGTGGGATTTATTCAATTTTATTTTCCAATTCTTCTATTGGACGGTTTTCTTTCTTCTATCATAGTTTTAATCTCAAAGTGATTTTTTTATGTTGCTCTTTATTGTTTTCTGCCCCACACCCTTAAGACACACTACTACTCATTTCTTTGAGATTATTTTTGAGGTGTTCCTTATGTTTTGTATTTTCTCCAAGTTGTTTTCTTTTACTCCTCCATAATTGAGGCTTTCCTCAAATATCTGACAATCTCTTTTCATTCACGTTTTTTTTCCAGATTTAAAAAGTAATAGACTTTATTTTTTTTAGCAGTTTTATATTCACAAAAAAATTGAGCAGAAAATACAGAGACTTCCCATATACCCCCACTTCACTGACTTCCTCTCCCTTCTTGTCCCGGCAGCTTCCCTTGTTATTAACATCTTTCATTTAACCTTTCATATCTTTCATATAACCTTTGTTATAATTTTTCAGTCAATATTAACACACTATTACTAAAATCTATAGTTCATATTAGGGCTCCCTCTTTGAGTTGTACAGTTCTATGGGTTTTGAAAAATGCATAATATAGTATCCACCCTCATAGTACACAGAATAGTTTCATTGCTCTAAATATCCCCCGTGCTCCCCTGTTTATCCTTCCTACTCTCCCTCTCGCCAAACCTGCCCCTCCTCTCTCCCTCCCACCAAACCCCTGGCAACCGCTGGTCAGTTTACTGCCTGTATAATTTTGGCTTCTTTAGAATATCATTGTTGTTGGTATCATATGGTAAGTAGATTTTTCAAAAACTGATTTCTTTCATTTAGGAATATGCATTTAAGGTTCTTCCATGTCTTTTCTTTCTATTATGGAATACTATTCCATTATATGGATGCACGACTATTTGTCCACTTACTCATTAAAGGACAGTTTTGACAATTATGAATAATGCTCCTGTAAACATTTGTGTGCAGGTCTTTGCCTGGACATATGTTTTCAACTCATTTGGATAAATAACAAGGAGTGCAGTTGCTGGATTGTATGGCAAGAGTTTATTTGGCTTTGTGAGAAACTGTCAGACCGTGTTCCAGAGTACCATTCTGCATTCCCGCCAGCAAGAATGAGGGCTCCTGTTCTCCACATCTTTGCCAGCATTTGGTGGTGTTAGTGTTTTGGATTTAGCCATCTAATAGGTATGAAGTGGTAACTTGTTTTAATTTGCACTTGCCTAGTGACATGATTTTGAGCCTCTTTTCAAATGCATATTTGCATTTGTCTTCTTTGGTGAGATATCTGTTTAGCTTGTCTACCCATTTTTTTAATTGAGGTGTTTTTTTTTTTTTTTTTGCTGTTGAGTTTTAAGAATCCTTTGTATGGTTTGGATACAAATCCTTTATTGGATATGTATTTTGTGAATATTTTCTTCCAGTTTGTTGCTTGTTTTTCATTCTCTTAAGTGTTTTTCACACAGCAGAAATTTTAAACTTTAGTGAAAAACGTTCAATTTTTTTCTTTCATGAACCATGCTTTTGGTGTTATATCCAAAAAAACATTATGGCCAAACCCAAGGTCATGTAGATTTTCTCCTATGTTATTTTCTGTAAGTATTATAGTTTCATTTTATATTTAGGTCTATGACCCATCATGAACTGATTTTTATGAAAGGTATAATGTCTGTGTCTAGATTCATTATTATTATTTTTTTTTGCAAGCATATGTCCAGCTGTTTTAGCACCATTTGTTCTAATGAGTCCTTCTCCACTGAATTGCCTGTGCTCCTTTGCCAAATATCAGTTGACTGTATTTGTACAGGTCCACTCACATTTTAGAGTGAGGAACTAAAATTCATGGGATTATGGGATCTGGAATGTGGTCATTCCATTGTGAGATAATTGAGTGTCAGTATCGGTAGGCATTTTATCTTGAATCTTCCAAACTCCTTGTGGTAGTTAGGTTCAGATGTCAACTTGGCCAGGAGAAGGTGCCTAGTTTTGTTGCTGTGGACATGAGCCAATGGCATGTGAACCTTATCTGTTGCTGATTACATCTGCAGTTGGCGCGGAGGCATGTCTGCTGCAATGAATGATGTTTGATTTAATTGGCTGGAAGCTAAAATGAGGGAGCTCAACATAGCATAGCCTGAGCAGCTCAGCACATCTTATCTCAGTATTCGTAGCTACCAGACCTTTGGAGATGCAGAAAGGAATCACCCCAAGGAAAGTTATTGGAACCTAGAGGCCTGGAGAGAAGGCCAGCAGAGATCGTCCTGTGACTTCCCATGTAAGAAAGAACCTCAGCTGAAAGTTCACTGCCTTTCCTCTGAAGAACTATGCATTTTTAACTAAATAAATCACCTTTTATTAAAAGCCAATCCATCTCTGGTATGTTGCATTCCAGCAACTAGCAAACTAGAACACTCCTGAAGATTTTAACCCTAGCTCCTGCATTTTGAGAGCCGAGGTAGGGGAAATGGGCTAGGAATCACACTCTCCTGAATGCTGACTTTCGCTAATTGCCCTGATTTTACTAGGCACTCTTTCTTACAGCTCTTCTTGGTATTTACAAATGCATTCTGTGCAGTCTCCAGAGAATACGAATAAGCCTTCTATCTTCTAGTCTAGAAGAGATGATCTAGATCTTTGATTGCATCTTTGTGACTTTCAATCAGTCCTAAGATTTTTACCCTATCTTCTCTGTCTTCAAATATACCCAAAGTCTCCACTGGATGGTATCAGTTGAAAATTTGAGCAGTTTGATATTTATTTAAGTAGATTTTCAGGAATTTTCTGAAATGAACAATAAAGTTATTTGCAAGTTAATTTTCCCTGGCCAAAAATTTCTTGGTGTTGTAAAGTCAAATTAATGAATATGGTAAGATGTGTTCGTATAATGGTTTCACTTCTCACTTAATAATAGTAAAATGAGGAGGATTCAACAACCATTCCAAGAATCTGTCAGAAGAATATTGATTCTTTCTTTTATTAGGCAGAATAGTCTGGGATACGCTGCAGTAATGATTCTCAGATCATAGTGGCTTCACGTAATTAATTGATGTTGTAATCAGTTCCATATAGGTTCGTGGAGACCTCGGTTCCAGATGGTCCCTAACTGACTGAAGTTCTGCTGGATTTCAACTGCACCCTCAGAAATTCATGGTGAGGGGGAGAGGGGGAGAGATTTGCACCTGCAATTAACTGCTTTGCCCAGGAAGTGATGCATACTGCTTCTGCTCATAGCCTAATAGACAGAACTACTAGGCAGCTGGGTAAGGTACTCTTCCACGTGCTTAGGAAGTAGAGAAAAACAATAGTCAATACTTAAGAAACAATTGGAAATTAATAACAGCATAGATACAATAAACATTAAATCTTTTTATATTTCTTAAGTAATCAGACTGTATTTCTTGTTGGCGTCCAATTCTCCTTGTCTGCTGTTCATTATTAAAATCTCCACTGGCTTTTACAGGCAACATCCTTAGAACTCTTTCTTTTCAATTTCCATTGATGAAGACATTGATAATGAAGATTTGTTATTTATCTTTAATAATGCTGTCATTACCTGGCTTCAGAATGAGATATTTTGCAATAACTGGAAAGGGAGGACATGAAAAGAACAGTGAAGTTTGTATTGCAAAGTATCTAAAGTTGTATTTGTGTTAAAGGAATCTCCTATCTTCCATCTCTCATACTAAATAAGTTTCTTTCATGGTATTTCCTGTACTAGACTAGTAAACGTTTTTGCTTCCATCTGGAGCAATCCTAAAATACTTCATCTCTGACACTATTCAGATTTTAATGCAGAAGGGATTAGAGAAAAAAGAATGCGTATAATCACGCATGCGGCCACTCTTACACAACAGAAAACCTTTAATCCTATATAGTTTTATATAATATGCTCCTTATGTGTGAATGGGACAGAGTATGGTATGCATATTATAGAAGATTTACCTATTTGCTTTGGAAGCAGTATAAAAACTTTACGTGTTGTCTATTAATAGTGTATATTTTTAGAATTATATTACATTGAAAGTTTAGTGCCCATTCACCTAGACAGAAATACAAGAACATTTCCCTTTTAAAACAGAACTAACAGCTAAAACTTTCTGTGTACTTACATACCAGAAGGATTGCTGTATGCTTTGTATGGATAACTCATCTAGTTCTCAAAATAGCCTGTGATGTACTACTACTGGTTATCCATTTAGAGATGGGGAGATGGATTCAAGGAGGCTGAGTTAACCTGCCCTCACCATGTGGCTTGTAGGTCCTGGAGCAGGAGTACTGACGCAGGCCTCTGGGGCCAGCAGTCGTAGCCTGGCGGAGGCTCATCCACAGTCTAAAGTATTTTATACACCTTTGGAAACTGACTGTCCAGTTGGCGTTCTGTGAAAATTGAATGTTAGTATATGTCATCATCTTTAAACATTATTGTAAAGAACACTGAAAGTTTTATAATATTTTCCTCAAATACGATAATTTTTAGTATTTGTCATTTCAAATGACAAACTTGAATTTTTTCTGTAATTTCAGGATTCCACAGGAAGCCGAAAAGGATTTTTTTGTTATTGTTGTTCCTAGCCTCAATTCATGGAAAACAGTAAAAATGAGGTGCTGTTTGTTAGACTAGAAGTCATACACTGGAATTGGGGTTTAAGGTCTAAAAATGTTATTTTGATAGGCCTGATTTTTAATGCTGACTCAGTCATTATCCCTTTGTATAGTCTTCAGCAAATTGTATAGTCTTCAGCTTTAGTTTCACTGTCTGAAAAATAAGGTTATTACTATTTTAAGCATGGAGTTGTTGGAATAATCAAATAGGTGCTATGAAAATACTCTTACCCATTGTCTTCCTTGATCTACTTGCCTCCCTTTCTCTTTCTCTTCTTCATCAATATTCACACACACGTCTCCTAGCAAGCGCCACCATCAGAACGTAGAAATGTCGTTTGACTGACTTTGGTGTTGTATGAGAAATGAACATTCGGGTGAAGTTCAAGAAATTCCCATATTTTAAAAAATTAGCTGTGTATTATTTTGGCTTATATTTTTCAGACCAGCCATTTCAATGACAAACCTAGATGTTCTCACTTTATATAAACCTAGTCTAAGAATGCATAGAATTGAAGCAAAATTGAGGTTTTTAGAAATCAGAAAATCTGTAATACTTTTAGAGCAGCAGGTTTTAGGTCAAACTAAGTATAAATTAGCTTAAAAGAAATTTGAAGAAAATCAATTTAGAATATTTAGTTTACTAAAACCTTGTATCTTCTAAGCTGTTTAAAAATTCACATAAGCTATGATTTGTTGGAAATATACTAAAGGCTTATAATGATTTCTTCAAAATTTTACTTAATTATTTCATAGTAATACTAGAGATTATTCAATTTATCAAAAGCCCATTTCCTAGGAATGTATTTAGCATTCAGAAAAATGTATTTTAAAGTTAATAAATAAATTTCAAAGTTTAATATTGTTTTTTGTCCAGTTTCTAAGGATTTTGTTTAAATCACATTTTCAGTAATTCAATAAAAATAAGAGATTTCAATAATCCCTTCCTGGGTTTTCTCCTTTACCTCTTTTTTGTAGGATTAAATTTTTCTACACTTTCATGTCTCATCTTTCTGCAAACTGCTACCTAATGGCTCCTTGTAAAGAAAAGAAAATTTGAGCATTTTACTTTATGGATTTTTTTAAGTTAATTCTGATTTATTTGGATGCTCTTAAATGTCACTTTCTACTGTTTTAACTTTACTTTTAGTATTTTCCCCATCTTAATTCCTTATGTGGCATAGGTATCATTCAGGAACTTCAGTCAGGAAACAGAAATTACAAGTAATTAGTGATTTGAACAGGGAAAGTTTAATACAAAGTTTTAACATAACTGGGGATTGGAACAGTGAGGCCTTGGCTAGTGAGGTTTGGCTAAAGAGAATACTAAAGAATGTAGAAATAGCAGATATAAGGGACAGCCAGAACGCCCACAGCTTAGATAAAATACCTGAGGAAAAACTTCCAGGCTGAGATCCAGACCTTGTTGGAAGGAGCATGAATATGGCTAACTGGGTGGCAGAGAAGTCACTCTGGTACCATGTGGGCAGAACTTGTTGGAAATATGCCCTATAGGTCGGTGAGGAAAGCTGTTCAAAGGGGAGTTTCTCACCTGAGGCCTCTACTACAAACCACCTGAGAATGGTGCTGCAAAACTGCAAGCAGCTAGGTGCTGTAGGAGCTGACTGTTGCAGAAGCCACGGATGCTACAGGGTTTTGCCAAAAGAAGACACTGGAATCAGAGAGAAAAATCCCTCCCTCCTGAAATGTCTCTCCAGTTCCCTCTACTGAAAAAGTTTAACATTGTAGCCGCTGGCCAAGGAAAATTATTTTAAGAGCCCACCTATATTATCATAGAACAGGTAACGTAAGACAACTTTGAGGCTGAGAGGCAATAAATCAATAACTGGAAAAGGATATCAATCTTAATTTTGTATTTATGGCAATTAAAAGACTGACCTTAAAGTCTTAAAGAATGTACTTCTCAAATTAATCTATAAATTAATAGCAATTTGCAACAAGTAAAAATCAAAAGCCCAATGAGGATTTTCATGGAACACAGTGAATCTGTGTGAAAGAATATGAAATTTTAAAGAGTAATGGGCCACTAATATCCAAGACAATTGTTCAGAAAGAGGAGGAAAAGGATATGAAACAAAGCAGGAGGAGGACAGAACATACATACCAAAAGATACCAAGTTTTACCAGAAACTTGAAATACTTTAAATAGAGTGGTATTGTCTCAGAGGTAGAAAAATATACCAGTATATCAAAATAGATATAGGCCCATGCATATATCCATGCATATATCTTTTATATATATATATATATATATATATATATATATATATATAAGAGCTTGGTATATATCCAAAATGGGATAATGGATCACTGGAGAAAATTCAATAAATGGGGCTAGGATAACTGTCTACTCATATTTAAAATTCGACTCCCATTTCATAACATCCATATAAATAAATCAATGAATTTGGCAAATTCACTGAACTTAACTTTTGAAAGATTTATATTATTTAGTCAATTGTTTTTCAGCAAACTGAATTTTGGTTAATTGGCCTGGTTCCATTGTGTGATAGCTGCCTAAAAATTTAACATCCGTGTGTGCATGTACATCATTTTCTATTATATTAAGAGAAGTTCCAAGAGAATCCTTGGTTTCCTTCTAGAAGAGAACTTTGCAATCAGCTCTTTGTGGTTGTGGGTTATATTTTTCAGAGTCAGATGGCAGAATTTTAAAAAAGGCGATTGAAGAAAATTTAGTGGAGAGATGGTGAACAATGGACATCATTAAGGAAGGGGCCACTGCCTGCTACCTCTAGGACTGAAATTACAAATAGAGGAAACATTTTTTCAGAAACCTACAGCTGTAAAATAGCAGAAGCCACAGCCCCAATTCACAGCCCAAAAAGGAGGGAACTGGGGGAATAAATACTCTTTTCTTACCCTATTGGTCCTTCTCATTAGCCAAATGTAACAAAAAAACAGCGATTCAGGGAGTCTAGTTGATCCATGTTTTAAGAGTCTGTCTCCTGGCATAAAGCAGGGTAGAGAAGGATGAAGAATATATCTGGAGAGGCAGAAACTATTTAGTACTCCTTTGTTTCTCCTTATTCTCTTTCAATAATTGCTTAGTTGAAAAACTCATATTCCCAATGCAGGGACATACGAAGTCTCTTCAATTACTGTAATACCACAAGGTAATATAATTCAGTTATATTCCCACTCCCACTCAAAATTGAAATATTAGTCCTGCCAGGGCTCTTCATTTAAGATAGTAGGGCAGAAAGATAAGGGTGGGTGGGGAATATTTCATTAACAAACAGCACAGTTGCTACAGTCCCTGCTTCCATAATTGATAATGAGGCCTAAGTTTGGTAAACTAACTTCCTCCTTCTGTTACTCATTTTATATTCTTCTTAGCTCCTGTAGCACCTAGACTAGAAGGATTTCTTTACCAGTTGACATGGGATAGAACTTTATTCCAATAGCATCTGAGTTCTTGGAGATTTTCTCTTAACTGGGTTGCCAGTATTTCTTTTCACCAGGACTACTGGGCAAAGAAGAGCTAAGAAGCATTCCTTAGGTTCCAAACACATTACTCCTTTTTTCCATTGTATGTCAGCAATATTTTTTTCTAGATATTTGGATTGCACACCCTGGCTAGGAAGGTTATCCCCTTCTCTGCCTGTTGGTTCAATGTCATGAAGAGCTAATAATGGCCAGGAAATGGTCTCAACATCCAATTTTACTTCATGAGTGTGTTACCTCAATCCGTATTGTTTTTGAACTCTAAACTCAATGAGTTAAAGTTTGTAAGAATGGGAAGCAACTATTACTTAAGTAGAACAGTGAGAGAGGCCACAGCCACCTCAACCCCTTGGTTCTGCATCTGCATATTTTGGCTACTGGAGTGGCAGCACCATACGGCGGTTGCTGGTCTGAGACTTTTCAGGGTGTTATTCTATCTGGCACCATAACTGTGCTCTTAGTAGACCTTTGCCACTGATTCTACACCAATTGCTTCTGAGTCTGGGAAATGCGGTAAGAGCAGAGAATTCTGTGGGTGTGAACCCAATACTGCACTTTCTTCAATGTAAAATGAGCTTGTTGGATAGAGGTAATGTTATATAGGATATTCAGTCAATGAACTCTTCTTGTTATGGTAGTGGGAGCATTTGGCCACATTATAGATCTATAGGAATAGATGTGGGTTCTGAATATTATTTTACTTTTCATGCTCTACTTCTCCATCTATTTATTAACTGATGGTCTAGAATCCAACTCTGTCCACTGAATCATAGTGATATTTTGTCTGTGGGGATTAACAACAGCTCAGTATCTGAGTCATTCCCGAAGGTCCGGATGTTTCTCTTTCTCCAGTGGAAAGTGACCCTGGTAAGTAGTCTCAAGTACCTCTGGGGAAGGTTTAGAGAAGGGGCTCTTAACTCAGACTACACAATTAAATAACCTATGGAGTTTAAAAAATATATAGGTGCTTGAACCCCACCATCAGCCAATCAAATCAGAGTCTGAAAGTAAGGTCTGAGAATCAGTATTTTAAAAAATCCCTAAGTGATTCTCATTTGCAGCCAGGGGTGAGAGCCACTAGCTGGGAAGATGATTTTCGTTAAAACCCTATGGCCCTATTTGCAAAGTCCTTTCTTAATGAAACCTGGCCTCCTCATTCAAGAGGTTCTGGCTCTGTGAATTGGTTCAAGCTTGAGAACTGGGTAAGTGTTTGAAAATTTCCATTATAGTGACGGAAATCAAGTTACTGCCTATCAAATATAGAATTTTCCCATTTGTAAACATCAAGCTGCACCTGCAACTATTTTATCTCTAGGTATCCCCTGGCAAATCAGCCCTTGCTGTCAATTTCTGGGTGTCACAACGCTTTGATTACTGCCCTATCCCTACACCTGATGTGGCCTGAACACTTAGGCCCTTCCACCTGGGTCCTACCTCTATAGGCTCCCATGATTGCCATAAAGTCTCCTCTCATTGCAGAATCTCTCCCTCTCACCTATAGACTATAGAAGACAGCTTTTTAAGAATGCTAGCAGTCCCCTTACCAATGCATTTCTGAATGCTTTGGGGGAGAGTGCCCCTGAGATCTCTGTGAGGGATGATGGCTGAGCAGGCTGTGCATAATAGATTCAGCTAAATATTCTCATCTCCCTGAGATTTTGAGCCCTTTTTTCTCCAGAATATCAAGGATTTGAATTCCGGCATTTCAATCTCATTGATTATAAGCAACAGTTGTGTCCAAGCTTCAATCCATCTAGCAAACTCTTACTGTTATTTGCATTATGGCAACATGTTCAGTCTGGATTCTGGGTGATTATACTCTGTTGGCTTATTTGTCTTCTTCTAATGTAATATTAGAATCATCTGATTTTTACATGCTTTCCGAGTTCTCGCTGATTCCCATTGCCACCAATACACGCAGGCTATCTTCTCCCAGACAGGCTTTGTCCTTTAACTAGGCTATTCTGGAAACCCAATTTTCATCGTGTATCTAGAGGCAATGAGGGGTGGTAGGGATGGTCCTTAGGAAGCTAGGCACTTTCTCTTATTAGTCAACTGCCCCTGGAGGGGAGGGGCTGCTTCTGCGGTAAGAAAAGGCCAGGGAGATTTTGGGATTCAAAATTCTCAGACTTGTCTTGTTGCCCAATGTCCTCATCCCACACCACAGAGTTCTGCTCTGTTCCCAACAATGCCCTCATCTTGGAATAAGAGACATGTCAAATTATATATCTATTGGGGGTTGCAACTCTTAAACCCTTCTTTGTTGTAGATTGAATAATGTAACCCAGCAAAAGACATGACCTTAATCTTAATACACATTCCTGTGGTTGTAAACTCATTTGGAAACAGGCCCTTTTGAAGATGTTATAGTTAAAGTGATCTGATCTGTGACTAGGATCTCCTAAGATCCTATTTCGGTGTGGCCCAGCTGAATCAGGGTGAGTCTTAATCTGCATTATTGTAGGCCTTATAAAGAGAAGCCAATTGAAAGCAGAGAGCAGACACACAAGATTAAGGACATCATTATGTGATGGGTGCAGAGATGCAAGCCAAAGAACCTCAAGGAGTATAGAAAGCCAGCACCAGAGTGCTACAGACTTCAGGGAGAAATCATGGCTTTGCTGACTTCTTAACTTGGAACTTCCATTCTCTGAAACCATGAGGCAATACATTTTTACTGCTTAAGCTAGCAATATATTATATTGCATTGTGTGGTATTTGCCACAGCAGCATGGCAAGCTGAGACAGGCCCTGTACTTGATCCTGGCCATATCGTCTTCATGCAGGTAAACAATAAAGGAATTATTTTAAAGCTGCTATAGAGGCTTTCTGATTTTTCACTTTCAACTTGTTTTTTTCTCTTTAATGTCAGAAGAAGCCACAACATGCTGTGATTTTTTTCTACATTAATATTCAAATTTATCTCTCAGCTAATTCCTGAAGACAAATGGCACAGCTGTTCTTTGGGGGAAAATTGAATCCCAGAGAAAGGTCCCAACAGTCAGAGTCATTTGTGAATTGTAATATGACATTTTGCCTGCTCAGATGGCCGAATTTCTGTATGGGATCACCCCAAACTTTTAGGCTTTGGGTATTGATGATGGTGAGGAGGATGATGATTAGCAGCTTTACTGAAATATATTCACACACCATACAATCCATCCAAAGTATACAGTGAATGGCTCCCAGTATCGTCACATAGTTGTGCATCCATCACCACAATCAATTTCATCACTTGAAAAAAAACATTTCCATAGGCCCTATCCTCCCTATTATTAACTCTTTGCATTGATGTGGTACATTTGTTGCAGTTGATGATGAAAGAATATTAAAATATGACTGTTACCTGTAGCCCGTACTTTGCAACAGGTGCATTTTTCCCACATGCCATTGTATTATTAACTCCCTATAATAGTGATGTACATTTGTCCTAGTTCATGAAAAAATATTTTTATGCTTATACTATTAATCACAGTCATCATCTACCACCAGGATGATTGTGTCGTATGGTACTGTGTTGTATACTCTCCTTTTCCCTCTAATGACACACATGGCTCTACACTTCCCCTTTCAGCCATAATGACACGCAGAACTCAGTGCTGTTAATAGCACTCACCATAATGGGCTATTATCATGTTTATTCATTTCCAAACATTTAAATTCAACTTAGATAAAAATTTTTCACACATTATGTATCCGCTTCCCATTCTGTACCGTCATTCTATCTTTTGGTAACCTACATCCTGGATTTCAACTCTATGAATTTATTTTTTATACTTAATTCCATTGGTGAGAACATAAAATATTTGACCTTTTATGTATGATTTGTTTCATGCAACTGAAGTTTGTCAAGGTTCATCCATGTTGCATGTTAAATGACTTCATTCCTTCTTACTGCAGAGTAAAATTCAGTTGTGTGTATATAATGCATATACTACATATTGTTTATCCATTCATTGGTTGACGGACATTTGGTTTGTTTCCTTCTTTTGGCAATTGTGAATAATTATGCTATGAATATCAGCGTGCAAATGTCTGTTCACACACCTGCTTTCAGTTCTTTTGAATATAATCCATGTGGGATTGCTGAGTCTATATAGCTTCCTGACTGTTGCACGAAAGGCAATGTGATATTTGTGGCCATTTAATTTAGAGGCTCGGATTCGTGGGCAACAGAGGCTTCAGTGATATAAAAACAGAATTTATTAGGAAAGTAATCAAAAGATTGTGAGAAATGAGACATAGTTACATCATCAGGTGGGGCAGCACCAACACGTGAAGAGGAGTGCTGGGGAATCCCGGAGACAGCATTTTCAGGATCCGACTGGAAAGGTCCCAAGCAAAGCATCCTCCTCTCCTCTCGGATAAGATTCTCCCTGTCTAACTCCCTCTGTCCTCTCCTCTTCTTCTTTCTAGCTGCTTGCATGCAGTTTATATGTTATTACACAATAGTGGCCGGATTCCAATTAGCTTACGTGACCAGGCCCAGGTGGCCTCTGGGAGCTTCCTGGGACCTAGATATCTTTATCAAAGTACGTCTCCTTCTGGAGGATAGCCAGTCCTCCCAGCTGGAGTGCACATTTCAACAATTTATTACCAAGGTCACACAATGGCAACATCAGTTGAGCATAACAAACTCTACAAACTTAATTTTCCTTACACTGCCAAACTGTTATCCACAGTGGCTATATCATTTTATACTCCCCCCAACGATGAATAAGTGTTCCTATTTCTTCACATCCTCTCCAATACTTGTAGTTTTCTATTTGTTTAATAGTGCCATTTTGGTAGGTGTGAAATGGTTTCTCATTGTGATTTTGATTTGCATTTTCCTAAAAGCTAGTAATGTTGAGCATCCTTCTTTTATAGATAGTGAAGTTTCTTGGTAATTTTTCTTGGAAATGTTTCTAGGAAATTTTCCATTTCATCTAAATGGTCTAGAGTTGTTGGCACACAGCTGTTCATAGTATCCTCTTGTGATAGTTGGGTTCATGTGTCAGCTTGGCCAGGTGATGGTGCCCAGTTGTCTGATCATGCAAGCATTAGCCTAACTAATGAGGACATTTTGTGGACTTAAGTCATGAGTCAGCTGATTGTATATATGGCTGATTATGTCTATGATCAACTAAGGGGAGTGTTTTCCACAATGAGATATTTAATTCAATCAGTTGAAGGATTTTAAGGAAGAAGTGATGAATTCATCAGTTAGAAGAGAGAACTTTCATCTTTACTTCAGCTAGCCAGCCCCTCCTAGGGAATTCTTCGAAGACCTTCATCAGAGCTGCTAGCTTGCAGCCTGCCCTATGGAATCTGGACTTGTGCATCCCCAGTTGTATGAGACACTTTTATAAATTCTCGAATTTACAGATAGCTCCTGTGGGTTCTGTTTCCCTAGAAAACCCTGAATAATACACCTCTTATGATCATTTTAATTTTTATGGGATCCATGGCAGTGAACTCCTTTCATTTCTGATTTTATTTATTTGTATTGTCTCTCTGTTTTCCTTTGTCATTTCAGCTAGGATTTGTAAATTTTATTGATCTCATAGAACCAATTTGATTTTGTTGATTCTCTCCATTTTTTTTTGTTCTCAATTTCATTTATTTCTGCTGTAATCTTTGAAATCTATTTCCTTCTACTTGGTTTGGGATTTGCTCCCTTCTCTTTTTCTTATTTCTCCAGGTGTGTAGTCAATTCTTTGATTTTAATTTAGATGTTTAATTTAGATGTTTGGGGCTGTAAATTTCCATCTCAGCACTGCTTTTGCTGATTCCCATAAGGTTTGATATATTGTGTTCTCATTTTCATGCATATTGAAATATTTACTAATTTCTCTTGCAATTTCTTCTTTGATCAATTGATTGTTTTAAAATGTGTTATTTAGCCTCCATATATTTGTGAATTTTCCCATTCTCCACCTGTTATTAATTTCTAGCTTCATTCCATTGTGGTAATAGAAAGTACTTCGAATAATTTCAACCTTTTAAAATTCATTGAGTCTTGTTTCTTGGTCCAAACCATGGTCTATCCTGAGTAGTGACTCACTGGCATTTGAGAATAATGTATTTCTGCTGCTTGAGGTATAATTTCTGTAAATGTCTGTTAGGCCTAGTTCATTTATAATGTTGTTCAAGTTCTCCATTCCTTTGGGATCCTATTGATGAGAGTGTTGTATTGAAGTCTCCAAATATTATTGTAGAGATGCTTATTTCTCCCTTCAGCTTTGCTACTGCATACCTCATGTAATTTGAAGCACCCTGGTTAGTTATATAAATATTTATGATTGCTTTTTCTGTTGGTGGACTGCCCCTTTTATTAATATGTAATGTCCTTCGTTGTCTCATAACATTTTTGTGGGTATTTTTTTTAACATGGGCAGGCACCAGGAATGGAACCTGGGTCTCCAGCATGACAGGCGAGAACTCTGCCTGCTGAGCCACCATGGCCTGCCCTCATAACATTATTTGTACTTAAAATCCATTTTGTCTGATACTATATGGCTACCCTAGCTATTTTTTGGATATTGCTTGTATTGAATATCTTTTTCTATTCTTAAATTTCAACCTATTTGTATCCTTGGGTCTAAGTTTAGTCCCCTATAGACAGAACATACATGGATCTTTTTTTAAAAACCCACTCTACCAATCTGTGTCTTGATTTTGGACAGTTTAATTCATTAACATTCAATGTTCGTACTGTAAAAGCAGTACTCCAACCATTTTATCATTTGTCTTTAATACATCATATCTTATTTTTGTATCTCTTTTGATCCTTTCAGGTACCCTTACAGATAATCTTCATTTCTACACTCTCCTGAGATGCCTGGAATTTCAGGCATTTGTCTGGAAAGGGCCAAGTGTGAGGAACACAGAAATCCAATTTGTCCAGCCAACATTTGGATAGGACTGTGCTACCTTCCCCTGTGTACCTGGAGAGGAAGGCTTCCCCAACTCTTTCAGTCTGTAGCAGCCCACTGGGCAGGAACTGGGCCTATTAGACGATGTTGGTATTGAGGGTGGGGGTTAGGTGCATGATCCATGGACAACTGAGTCATTCACTGCAGCTTCTCCATCTGTGGAAACAATGGTATGGCAGGCGCCACAGGTGCCTGCTTAGAAAGGGCCAAGTCTGTGGGACTGATATATCCAATTTTTCTGGGCAGCAGTTGGATCAGAATTGTGCCACTTCCCCTGTTGCTAAGGGGGAGGGCTTTCTTGACTCTCACAGTTCACAATGGTCTGCTGAGCAGGAATTGGACTGACCAGAAGCTGCTAGACTCAATGCAGTGGGGTAGGTGCTAGGAGTCACAGCCAAGTGAGTCACACACTATAGTTTCTTCATTGCAGTTTCTCCATCACAGTTTCGCTGACTTTTTGTCCAGTATGTTACTTCCCTGGTTTTCTGAGCCCTAAAATAGCTGTTTTGGACAGTTTCTCCTTGTCTTCCAGGTATTTTTGGTGAAGGAGGGAGCTCTGCCTGCTATGATTCTTAAAATCATGATTATTGCTATGGCTACTATGTGACACATTCCTTGATCTTTCAGTGTCTTGCTTTCCACCTATACTCCCTTCCATGCCAGCACTGATCATTTGAGTAACCATGATGTCACTGCATGCCCTGAATTACTAATATCCCTTCTCTCCCCACTCCACCCTTAGTAAGGAGGAAGAAGGCTATCCATATGCTAATCAAATATGTAAAGAAATCTATCCCAGAACCCAATTTTAAGGGTCCGTTTCTTCACTAACTTTTAGAGTTCTTATAGGAAATAAATGCTACATGCAAAAGAAGGTACTATACAATATGTGATCCTGGATTTGAATCTAGACCAGCTTTATCTTTTCTTTTAGGGACTATACTGAGTCAATGAGAAAAAATTTGAAAACGATATTTAAGTTTGATAATAGTATTGCATTAATGTTAATATTTCTTCTTTTTATAAGCATACCACAGATATGTAAGAGAATGTTCTTGGTCATTGTTTTATGAAAAACACACTAAATTACTCAAATAATTCAGAAAAAGTAGAAATAATTATACATATATATTGTAATACATATATAAAGAGAGGCAAAGAGAGAGAGAAATGGAGAGAGAGAGAGAGAAAGAAGGGGGAGTGGAAAGAGAGAGAAGGATTAAGCCAATGGGCAACAACTGGGGAATCTGAATGAAAGGTATATAGGAATTCTTTATATATTGTTTTGTTGTAAATTGTCTATACATTCAAAAATATAACAACAGAAGAGGGAGGTGTGATTGAAGAATGTTTAATAAAAGGAAAAAGATACGGGTAAGGGTAAAGGTAACCAGCAAAGGATAGTGAAAGCACCCCAGGGCTGGTAACAGGTGGGAGCTGCTACTATCTCTCAGTGTCTAAGGGCAAGTTGACTGAGCTGCTACCAGTTACAAGACCTGTATCTGTTAGAGAGAGAAACCTAAGATGAGCTGTGACCATAGAGAGAAGAAATTGGCCTCTGCTAACATGTGACCAACAGTGAGGAACTCAAGGAGATAAATATGTTGATATCCCCTCTATGTTAGTTCAAGTCATCCAAGAAGTGGATACTAAGATAGAATTAAATATGCAGGTGATTATTAGGGGAGATGCCCGTGCAGAGAGTTGTCATACAGTGATGCAGGTTAACCCTTGTTAAGGAGAGAAGGAACAAGGGAAGATCTGGTAGGACAAGCCAATCTTTGTTGCTATCCTAGTAAAGTTTTGGAAAAGACATTGGGAATTCGTTAAGCTGAAGTCATCTATCAGAAGAATTCTGGATCTTCTAGAAATGAACCTCCTTTAGTTTCCCTGCTGCACTCAATCACTGGCTGGGAACACCCTGAGGGAAGTGTAGTCTTGGCACAAATACAGTGATGGGTTTCATGATGCAGCAGCTGGGGCTGTCAATGATATTCCCCACCGATGGAGAGCTGAGAGATGCATTTTAATGGCCGCCATACCCTCTATTGACCAACCACCTGGGAGCTAGAGGGCAAAGGATTCAGGTTGTATAGTTCGTCAAAGTCCAATGACCAAAAGAAAGATGAAGAAAGTTAGAACAGGGCGGTTATGCAGAGTCCAACAGAAAAGCTTTAGCCTATTAGTCAAAAAAGAACAAAAGCACTTTCTAGACAGATTTAGAGTCCCTGAAAACAATTTTGTAGGTTGGGTGCAGTCAGTTTTTAAATTAATTGAGGTTTGAAAAGGAAAGAAGGAAACTGCTAATCCATGGCAGTGATGCATTCTGGGGGGAATAAAAGGGAACAAAGATTCCAAGTGCAGTGTGGCATGCACCGAGGGGAATGGCTGCATATAAAAATTTTTAAAAAGCATGAGAGCTAAGGTTTGTGAAACTAAGAACACAAGCAAGGTCAATTCACTTGACTAAACCAGACCACAAAGAAATGGACTGACCTCCCTCAGAGAACCATGGACGCCTGTGATGGAAAATAGAACAGGGAGCCTTCATACTGGGGCATACCTTCTGATTCTATTAGCATCTATCTTGCTAAGGGACCAAGGTTATAACACTAGGATCCTTGGAGCAATGAGAAAAAAATTAGCAATAGTAAATTAATAGAACCCAACCTGTTCTTGCCTGTGTGGAATGCTGGGGTTCCCTTCAACAATTCTTGTCAAGTGTGGGGACAATTCCATACCCGTGCTGATCCCCCTAAATTTCTGTAAAAGTCTTTGAAAGTGATCAACAAATTTGGGTACAAAAATTATTGTACCTTATATTCTTTTCAAATGAAAACAACAGGCTCAACTCCCAGTGATAGATTGTCATGACCTCTTTAGGACTTTCTTCATTTTTCATGTAAAAAATCTGAAGGAGAGGGCAAGCCACAGTGGCTCAGCAGGCAGAGTTTTCACCTGCCACGTTGGAGACCCGGATTCGATTCCTACTGCCTGCCCATGAAAAAAAAAAAAATCTGAAGGAGAAGGAAACTGTGTAGCAACAAAATAGACAGCAAATCCAGGATGATAAACTAATTTTCCTGAATTTATACTGCTACTTCTTGTTTAAGAAAGTCATGATGGACGTGTTAGGAAGTAAAAATGATTAGAGTGATGGAATACAAGGGTTAAAGGCAGAAAGACTGAAAGAGAAAAAGAGGAGCTGTTGATTTCCCAGTAAGATACAATTAAATTGCAAATGGTACAGGTTGAAAATAGAGAATAAATCCAGCCTCAGACGCTGAAAGTTATTTTTTTTCCGTAAGAGAAGCTGTGACATACTTCTCCAAAATGTATACTATTTTTAGAAGGAAAAATAAAGGTAAATATACCTTTATCACTTCAGTCTTACTAAACTATAATGGTGTATTATTTAATTTATAAAGTTTTCTAGCTGTAGTTTTGGGGAAAGGCTAAGGAAAAAACATTTCTTTTATAATAAATTATATTTCAATAATTAATACCATCTCAAGAATTAGTACCATTTTGGCAGCTCTTTTATTAATGAAAAAATGGATTATCCAGTGAATAGTTTTTAAGATTTGTAACAGATGGGAGTTGCAAAATATTAAAATAATTTAGTGTCATAACAAAAATACCCCGAGAAAATTTACAGCTTGGATATTCTATGACACTCTTTTGGAGGCTGAGGTAAAATATAACACATATGCTTTTGATTAGAACACTTATTTTTTAAGAATTGTTCAGCAAAATTCCTAACAGCAATTTTTCCTAGTTGATGACTTATTTAAATTTAATTAAATTTTATATGCAGATATCTTTTCTAATAGGGTTGTTTTTCTTATTCTAAACATTATAATTTTTTTTATCTTCTAGGTTGCCAATCAATCAAAGCTTCTTGATGGTGGCACTCATCTATTTATTCTACTTAGCCTGGAACACAGTGCCTGGCAAGCAGTGATTCTTGTTGAATAAATAAGAGTGTGAGTAATTATAGGGGACAGATAATATCCTGGATCTATTGGGCTATTGAATCCAAATATTTTATATTTTGGACTTTAGTCTCTTTATGTCATTGATGTAATTCTGTTTTTGTTTATAGACTCAATTGATGTAATTCTGTTTTTGTTTATAGACTCAATTTCAATACTTTTTGTATTGATAGACTTGCAAGGTTAATTTGATACCTTAAACTATTGAAAGACTAAAAAGTGTCCATAATCAAGTAATTTCTTTGACTTGGTGTTTTAACTGTAATCATAACTTTATATTGTTATATACCATTGTGTATATCATATCAAAAAATTATAGCTATTTCTAATTCCATAGGAATCTGTACTATGGAATTGTGTGAAGTCATATTAGCTTCCTTAGTTAAACAACTAGTCTGGTAAATTTTAAAAAGTTCAAATTTCTTCTTCAACTTCATTTATGAATTAACACCAGTTGATTTAAATACTTGATCTTTGTAGTTTTGTGTGGCCTTAAAATCGCCATTTCTGGCACAATCCAGTTGGGAAAATATTATGAAATGTTTGAGAATAGAACATTTAACTCTTTTGAGCTACTATATTTAGAAGAAAATAAAACATATTGAGCTAAGAGATTAATTAATGTTGACATCACTACCACTATCTTTGTAAACAGATTATGTATTAACCCTCCTCAAGCTTTGTAACTATGCTGGCATTCACGCCAACTTGTCTAAACATATGTGATATTCATTCGCTATTGCCTTTAACCTAAAACAGATGGCACTGACCAACAGGACAATTTAAAATACATGAAACTATTGACTAGGCAGAATGGGATAAGTTGGTGTACCAAGAAATACAAATGGAAAAAAATCTTCCAGAAAATAAATTGGTATGGACTATGGACTTTTTAAAAATGAGTTTCCTTTCTGATTGAATTTGTGAGCAAGTTAAATCAACCATTGATTCCATGTTTTAAAAAGTGTCATCTGCTGGTCTGTACATCCCTAAGATGTAGGGAACTAACATTTGGTTAGCCCTTGCTCTATGCCAGAGATTGCATTGAGTTCTCTGTCTACTTTCTGGAACTTTTCTATTGAAGTTCATTTTTGGTGAGGATTTGTAGATGATTTACAGCTTTAAGACTTTGGTCTGAAGTTATATCCACTGTTTTTTCACAGATAAAATAGTACAATTGTTTAAATTGTGAAAATAGCATATGTACAAAAATGCAATACATGTCAAATCATATGGCAACAATTAATTATAGAATAGATTTCAGAGTTTGGTATGTGTTACTGTTCCACAATTTTAGCTTTTTACTTCTAGCTGCTCCAAGACACTGGAGACTAAAAGAAACATCAATGTAATGATTCAGCAGTCATACTCATTCGTTAAATTCTGTCTTCTCTGTTTATAACTCTACTTCCTCCTTTGATTTTTCTCCCATTCTATAGGGGTATTTTGGCTGTGCTCATTCCAATTTTTTTTTAACTTTTAAAATTGTATAATGTAGCATATATTCAAAGCAAAGAAACAAAAAGCAGTAGTTTTCAAAGCACTCTTCAACAAGTAATTACAGGACAGATCCCAGAGTCTGTCATGGGCTACCATACCAGTTTTCCTTCTAGCTGCTCCAGAACGTTGGAGGCTAGAATTAATAAATATTTTTTTTATCTTCACAATCAAATTTCTTTTTTCCTTTTTTCTGAAAAATAACATATATACAAAAATAACCCCAATAAATTTCAAAGCACAGAACAATTAGTTGTAGAGCAGATTTCAGAGTTTGGTATGGGTTACAGGTCCACAATTTTAGGTTTATACTTCTAGCTGCTCTGAGATGCTGGAGACTAAAAGAAATATCAATTTGGTGATTCAGCAATCATGGTCATTTGTTAAACCTTACCTTCTCTGTATAACTCCACCATCACTGTTGATCTTTCTCCCACTCTTTAAGGGTGTTTGGACTATGCCCATTCTGACTTTTTCATGTTAAAAGGGGCTGTCAATAATATGGAGTAGGGAGATGGAACTACTTGATGTTCTAGAGAGGCTGGCCCTTTAGGTTTCAGGATTTATCTGTTCCAGGGACCCATCTGGAGGTTGTAGGTTTCTGAAAAGTTACCCTAGTGCAGGGAGCTTTTGTAGATTCTTATATATTGCCCTAGGTGTTCCTTAGGATTGATTGGAATGTTTTTGTTTAGGATTTGGCAAGTTATCATAGGTAGCAGTGTCTAACTGCAGCTTGTATGAGAGTGGCCTTCAGAGTAGCTTCTCAACTCTATTTGAACTCTCTGAGCCACTGATAATTACACTTCTTTTCTTCCTCTTGGTCAGGTTGGCATTGCTGATCTCACAATGCCAGGGCCAGACTCATCCCTGGGAGTCATCTCCCACCCCACCAGGGGGACTTTCACCCCTGGATGTCATGTCGCATGTAGGGAAGAAGGCAATGATTTCATTTGCAGAGCTGGGCTTAGAGAGAATGAAGCCACATCTGAGCACCAAAAGAGGTTCTCCAGAAATAACTCTTAGGCATACCTATAGGTAGGCTAACTTCTCTGCTAGCTATGTGAGGTTCACAAGCTCAAGATCAAGGGCTTGGCTTATTGATTTGGGTGTCCCAAATGTTTGACACAGTTTTAGGGAGTTCCCTGGTGGTAAAGTTTAATAGTTCCATATTTTTTCTCCCACCCCTCAAGGGACTTTGCCAATACTTTTTGCTTATCTGCTTAATATATTCTAGGATGTATCCAGGCATTACATTAAGCTATATAGGATTAAAGGCTGCTGTTCCTATTCTGGGGTCCCTGTGTTTCAATTATTTGAATGAGTATCCAGACAGATTGAGTTAGATTAGGTACTACAGAAAATTTAGGTTCCAAACAAAATGAACTTTTCTTCCCTTGGTCTCAAAGAGTCCGTGAGGTTCTAAAATACAGACAATGTCTTCCTTACCCCTGTGTTCTAAATTGCCTCAATCCTAACCTGATCAGCCTCATTCTTATCTCTAAATACCAGGTTATACATATATAAAACAGCCTCTCAAAATCCAGAAATGATAATTACCAGTACTAGCAGGCTAAATGACTGCTATAAGAGTTTACAATCTAGGCCCTTGTTTTCTTATAAACATTTTCTAAATGAGACTGTACAATAATTGCTCTTTTGTTTCTGGCATATTTCGCCTCACCAAATGTCCCACAGGTTCATTCACCATGTTGCATGCCTCACAACTTCGTTCCTTTTTGTAGTAGTACAATATTCGATCGTATGTATACACCATTGTTCGCCAGTCTATTTCTCAGTCAGCGCATCTTTCAGCCACCTTTACCATGGTCATAAAATAAAACATTACTTTTTCTTTTTCTGAGGTGTGTGAAAACTATAAGACCAAAGATAATGCTTTTTGAGGTTGTCTTTCTTGCATCTGTTTAGCTTTAAACTGAAGTGGATTTTTTTTTAAAGGATGCTAGCCATTTACAAATAGGATTAAGTCTTGTATACATGGAACAGTGTATGAGAATGGCAAATTAAGAACCCAATTTATGATTACTTACATAAATGTGGTAAGAAGTAGAGAGAATTTTGCTAGCAATATGAGAAAAAGCATTTGAAACATAGTTTTAAACATGGTACAATGTTTCTAGCACAGGAAATTTCTCTGTTCTATTTTTGGTTCTCAAGAAAGTACATACTTACTTTTAGATGCTACCACCAATAAAATTCTCCTGAGAGTAAGTGGTTGATTCCTGCAGCAAGAGTTTTATGCAACAACATAAGCAAATGAACTTGCAAAGATCCTGACCCATAACAGACACCCCAAACTTGTTACAGTTTTATCCCTACATTCTATTTGGTAAATATTGCATCTTTTTATAAAGGGCCCAGGATTGCTTCCATGTTTATTTCTTCTAGTATCTTGCATTAGCAGGGAATTTTTGTCTATAGTGTCTTAAACTATTTTTTAACGCTTTGTCTTCCAAATTTAGAAATACGCTTAGATCTCCTCAGTTCTTTTTTTAAATTTTTTAATTTTTTTACTTTATTTTTTTATTAATTAACGGAAAAAAAGAAATTAACCCAACATTTAGAAATCATACCATTCTACATATGCAATCAGTAATTCTTAACATCATCACATAGATGCATGATCATCGTTTCTTAGTACATTTGCATCGGTTTAGAAGAACTAGCAACACAACAGAAAAAGATATAGAATGTTAATATAGAGAAAAAAAGTAATACTAATAGTAAAAAAAAACACAAAAACCTATAGCTCAGATGCAGCTTCATTCAGTGTTTTAACATGATTACTTTACAATTAGGTATTATTGTGCTGTCCATTTTTTAGTTTTTGTATCTAGTCCTTTGCACAGTCTGTATCCCTTCAGCTCCAATTACCCATTATCTTACCCTGTTTCTAACTCCTGCTGGACTCTGTTACCAATGACATATTCCAAGTTTATTCTCGAATGTCCGTTCACATCAGTGGGACCATACAGTATTTGTCCTTTAGTTTTTGGCTAGACTCACTCAGCATAATGTTCTCTAGGTCCATCTATGTTATTACATGCTTCATAAGTTTATTCCGTCTTAAAGCTGCATAATATTCCATCGTATGTATATACCACAGTTTGTTTAGCCACTCATCTGTTGATGGACATTTTGACTGTTTCCATCTCTTTGCAATTGTAAATAATGCTGCTATAAACATTGGTGTGCAAATGTCCGTTTGTGTCTTTGCCCTTAAGTCCTTTGAGTAGATACCCAGCAATGGTATTGCTGGGTCGTATGGCAATTCTATATTCAATTTTTGAGGAACCGCCAAACTGCCTTTCACAGTGGTTGCACCATTTGACATTCCCACCAACAGTGGATAAGTGTGCCTCTTTCTCTGCATCCTCTCCAGCACTTGTCATTTTCTGTTTTGTTGATAATGGCCATTCTGGTGGGTGTGAGATGGTATCTCATTGTGGTTTTGATTTGTATTTCTCTAATGGCCAGGGACATTGAGCATCTCTTCATGTGCCTTTTGGTCATTTGTATTTCCTCTTCTGATAGTTGTCTGTTCAAGTCTTTTCCCATTTTGTAATTGGGTTGGCTATCTTTTTGTTGTTGTTGAGTTGAACAATCTCTTTATAAATTCTGGATACTAGACCTTTATCTGATATGTCATTTCTAAATATTGTCTCCCATTGTGTAGGCTGTCTTTCTACTTTCTTGATGAAGTTCTTTGATGCACAAAAGTGTTTAATTTTGAGGAGCTCCCATTTATTTATTTCCTTCTTCAGTGCTCTTGCTTTAGGTTTAAGGTCCATAAAACTGCCTCCAATTGTAAGTTTCATAAGATATCTCCCAACATTTTCCTCTAACTGTCTTATGGTCTTAGACCTAATGTTAGATCTTCGATCCATTTTGAGTTAACTTTTGTATAGGGTGTGAGATATGGGTCTTCTTTCATTCTTTTGCATGTGGATATCCAGTTCTCTAGGCACCATTTATTGAAGAGACTGTTCTGTCCCAGGTGAGTTGGCTTGACTGCCTTATCAAAGATCAAATGTCCATAGATGAGAGGGTCTATCTCTGAGCACTCTGTTCGATTCCATTGGTCGATATATCTATCTTTATGCCAATACCATGCTGTTTTGACCACTGTGGCTTCATAATATGCCTTAAAGTCAGGCAGTGTGAGATCTCCAGCTTCGTTTTTTTTTCCCTCAAGATGTTTTTAGCAATTCAGGGCACCCTGCCCTTCCAGATAAATTTGCTTATTGGTTTTTCTATTTCTGAAAAATAAGTTGTTGGGATTTTGATTGGTATTGCATTGAATATGTAGATCAATTTAGGTAGGATTGACATCTTAACTATATTTAGTCTTCCAATCCATGAACACGGTATGCCCTTCCATCTATTTAGGTCTTCTGTGATTTCTTTTAACAGTTTTTTGTAGTTTTCTTTATATAGGTTTTTTGTCTCTTTAGATAAATTTATTCCTAGGTATTTTATTCTTTTAGTTGCAATTGTAAATGGGATTTGTTTCTTGATTTCCCCCTCAGCTTGCTCATTACTAGTGTATAGAAATGCTACAGATTTTTGAATGTTGATCTTGTAACCTGCTACTTTGCTGTACTCATTTATTAGCTCTAGTAGTTTTGTTGTGGATTTTTCCGGGTTTTTGACATATAGTATCTTATCGTCTGCAAACAGTGATAGTTTTACTTCTTCCTTTCCAATTTTGATGCCTTGTATTTCTTTTTCTTGTCTAATTGCTCTGGCTAGAACCTCCAACACAATGTTGAATAATAGTGGTGATAGTGGACATCCTTGTCTTGTTCCTGGTCTTAGGGGGAAAGTTTTCAATTTTTCCCCATTGAGGATGATATTAGCTGTGAGTTTTTCATATATTCCCTCTATCATTTTAAGGAAGTTCCCTTGTATTCCTATCCTTTGAAGTGTTTTCAACAGGAAAGGATGTTGAATCTTGTCAAATGCCTTCTCTGCACAATTGAGATGATCATGTGATTTTTCTGCTTTGATTTGTTGATATGGTGTATTACATTAATTGATTTTCTTATGTTGAACCATCCTTGCATACCTGGGATGAATCCTACTTGGTCATGATGTATAATTCTTTTAATGTGTTGTTGGATACGATTTGCTAGAATTTTATTGAGGATTTTTGCATCTATATTCATTATAGAGATTGGTCTGTAGTTTTCTTTTTTTGTAATATCTTTGCCTGGTTTTGGTATGAGGGTGATGTTGGCTTCATAGAATGAATTAGGTAGTTTTCCCTCCACTTCGATTTTTTGGAAGAGTTTGAGGACAGTTGGTACTAATTCTTTCTGGAATGTTTGATAGAATTCACATGTGAAGCCATCTGGTCCTGGACTTTTCTTTTTAGGAAGCTTTTGAATGACTAATTCAATTTCTTTACTTGTGATTGGTTTATTGAGGTCATCTATTTCTTCTTGAGTCAAAGTTGGTTGTTCATGTCTTTCCAGGAACCCGTCCATTTCATCCAAATTGTTGTATTTATTAGCGTAAAGTTGTTCATAGTGTCCTGTTATTATCTCCTTTATTTCTGTGAGGTCAGTAGTTATGTCTCCTCTTCCATTTCTGATCTTATTTATTTGCATCCTCTCTCTTCTTCTTTTTGTCAATCTTGCTAAGGGCCCATTAATCTTATTGATTTTCTCATAGAACCAACTTCTGGTCTTATTGATTTTCTCTATTGTTTTCATGTTTTCAATTTCATTTATTTCTGCTCTAATCTTTGTTATTTCTTTCCTTTTGCTTGCTTTGGGATTAATTTGCTGTTCTTTCTCCAGTTCTTCCAAGTGGACAGTTAATTCCTGCATTTTTGCCTTTTCTTCTTTTCTGATATAGGCATTTAGGGCAATAAATTTCCCTCTTAGCACTGCCTTTGCTGTGTCCCATAAGTTTTGATATGTTGTGTTTTCATTTTCATTCACCTTGAGGTATTTGCTAATTTCTCTTGCAATTTCTTCTTTGACCCACTCGTTGTTTAAGAGTGTGTTGTTGAGCCTCCATGTATTTGTGAATTTTCTGGCCCTCCGCCTATTATTGATTTCCAACTTCATTCCTTTATGATCCGAGAAAGTGTTGTGTATGATTTCAATCTTTTTAAATTTGTTAAGACTTGCTTTGTGACCCAGCATATGGTCTATCTTTGAGAATGATCCATGAGCACTTGAGAAAAAGGTGTATCTTGCTGTTGTGGGATGTAATGTCCTATAAATGTCTGTTAAGTCTAGCTCATTTATAGTAATATTCAGATTCTCTATTTCTTTATTGATCCTCTATCTAGATCATCTGTCCATTGATGAGAGTGGTGAGTTGAAGTCTCCAACTATTATGATATATGTGTCTATTTCCCTTTTCAGTGTTTGCAGTGTATTCCTCACATATTTTGGGGCATTCTGGTTTGGTGCATAAATATTTATGATTGTTATGTCTTCTTGTTTAATTGTTCCTTTTATTAGTATATAGTGTCCTTCTTTGTCTCTTTTAACTGTTTTACATTTGAAATCTAATTTGTTGGATATTAGTATAGCTACTCCTGCTCTTTTCTGGTTGTTATTTGCATGAAATATCTTTTCCCAACCTTTCACTTTCAACCTATGTTTATCTTTGGGTCTAAGATGTGTTTCCTGTAGACAGCATATGGAAGGATCCTGTTTTTTAATCCATTCTGCCAGTCTATGTCTTTTCATTGGGGAATTCAGTCCATTAACATTTAGTGTTATTACAGTTTGGATAATATTTTCCTCTAACATTTTGCCTTTTGTATTATATATATCATATCTGACTTTCCTTCTTTCTACACTCTTCTCCATACCTCTCTCTTCTGTCTTTTCGTATCTGACTCTAGTGCTCCCTTTAGTATTTCTTGCAGAGCTGGTCTCTTGGTCACAAATTCTCTCAGTGACTTTTGCCTGAGAATGTTTTAATTTCTCCCTCATTTTTGAAGGACAATTTTGCTGGATATAGAAGTCTTGGCTGGCAGTTTTTCTTTTTTAGTAATTTAAATATATCATCCCACTATCTTCTAGCTTCCATGGTTTCTGCTGAGAAATCTACACATAGTCTTATTGGGTTTCCCTTGTATGTGATGGATTGTTTTTCTCTTGCTGCTTTCAAGATCCTCTCTTTCTCTTTGACCTCTGACAATCTAACTAGTAAGTGTCTTGGAGAACACCTATTTGGGTCTATTCTCTTTGGGGTATGCTGCACTTCTTGGATCTTTAATTTTAGGTTTTTCATAAGAGTTGGGAAATTTTCAGTGATAATTTCTTCCATTAGTTTTTCTTCTCCTTTTCCCTTCTCTTCTCCTTCTGGGACACCCACAACATGTATATTTGTGCGGTTCATATTGTCCTTGAGTTCCCTGATACCCTGTTCAAATTTTTGCATTCTTTTCCCAATAGTTTCTGTTTCTTTTCGGAATTCAGATGTTCCATCCTCCAAATCACTAATTCTATCTTCTGTCTCTTTAAATCTATCATTGTAGGTATCCATTGTTTTTTCCATCTTTTCTACTTTATCCTTCACTTCCATAAGTTCTGTGATTTGTTTTTTCAGTTTTTCTATTTCTTCTTTTTGTTCAGCCCATGTCTTCTTCATGTCCTCCCTCAATTTATCGATTTCGTTTTTGAAGAGGTTTTCCTTTCTCTTCGTATATTCAGTATTAGTTGTCTCAGCTCCTGTATCTCATTTGAACTATTGGTTTGTTCCTTTGACTGGGCCATATTTTCAATTTTCTGAGTGTGATCCGTTATGTTCTGCTGGTGTCTGGGCATTTAATCAGATTTCCCTGGGTGTTGGACCCAACAGGTTGAAAGATTTTTCTGTGAAATCTCTGGGTTCTGTTTTTCTTATCCTCCCCAGTATGTGGCGCTCGTGGCACACGTTTGTCTGCGGGTCCCACCAGCAAAAGGTGCTGTGGATCCTTTAACTTTGGAAAACTCTCGCCGTGGGGGAGGTTCGCCAGCCAAAGTGGCTTGGAAGAGTGCCAGCCGGCCCAGGGGTCCGAATGCGGGGAGGGTCGCCGGCCGCCACAGCCCATGAGAGCACCCGTCCGAATTTCCTAGCCGGCCCGGGGCGCCAAGTGTGGCGGGAGGGCGCTGCGGCCCAGGAGAGTGCACCATTCCCAACCGGACCGGGGAGTCACGTGTTTGGAAGGGACCCCCCCGGTCACCGTTCTCCGCGCCCTGGGGATTTCCGATCCAATTCTCTCATTTGATCCGGGGGTCCGCGCGTGGTGGGGGCACCAGCCGCCGCGGCTTGAGGGGACCGCCTGCCCAATTCTGCCAGCTGGCCCGGGAAGGAGGAAGGGAGGGACTCCGGCCACTTGCCGCCCTGCCCGGGGAAGCCCGCACCCCTTGGTGATCTCACTGGAGCGGGTTCTCTCAGCCAGTCAGCCGTTCCAGAATGGGGTACACTGTCTTTTTGATCTCTGTCGTGGCTCCAGGAGCTGGTCTGTATCATTTCTACTCCCCTAGTAGCTGTTCTGGAGGAGGAACTAAGATCCGCGCGTCTTACTAAGCCGCCATCTTCTCCGGAAGTCCTCTCCCCAGTTCTTAACAAACACTTAAATACCATTTTCCTCTAATCTTGCCTCTGTCCCTCTTGTGTTACTATTTATTTCTTCTTTGCAATTTGCAACTTTTTGGTCCTCTTCTTAATCAACCATTTCTTCTTCAAATTAGCTCTGGCCACCACCACTCTAATACTCTATTAAAACTGCTCTCCAATGCCTGCAAAGACTGCCTAGTCAGCACTTTCTATCCATACTCTCGACTTTGAAACTTTTGAAGCTCATGAGGATTTATTCCTGAAATCTCCCTGATACCTGTCTTGGTGACAGCATATTCCATGCTTTGGTTCTCCCCTTGCTCCTTCTCATTCTCTTTTGCTGTTTTATTCTCCCTTTTGTAGGGTAAACAACTATCCCAGTTTTCTGGGAATTGTCCTAATTTTAGCAGCGAAAGTGCCTTTTCCCAGGGAAACCTTCAGTCCTGGGTGAACAGGCATGATCGGTGACCCTAAGCTGGCCCCTTAAAATTTGCATTTCCCAAACTTCTGTGGTTAGTTTTCATCTTGTTCTTTACCTGGTACAAATTTTTGTCATCTACAGATGCTTAAACTACTCACTGTGTATTATTGATCACTAATTGTATGTCTCCAGCCCATAACTGAGCTAACAAACTCTATGCACTCTTCCTGAGGGAAGGAAATAGGCTCTGGGCTGGGCTGGTACCTGTGTTCAAAACCTAATTATACCAGCTACTAGTTAAAATTACTTAACTTCTCTGTACCATAGTTTATTCACTTGTGAATGGGGAGAATGCTCAGTTTAAATGGTTGACATGAGGAATAGGGCTCAAAATTGCAAATTTCTTCACACAGTGCTGTTACAATGCAGGTACCAAATAATTTGCAGCTATTTTTATTCATTATTATTGGTACTAATCTGGGATCTAGAATCCTCTTTAACACCCCAACATCTGAAAGGTATACAAATATTCCTTTAAGTGGAATGGCTTGCTATAGCAGGAATTTTCAGTGGAGAAGAAGAAGAGGCACATGCTTAGTTTGAAAAGGTTCCTTGGTGATGCTGACATTCAAGGTCTTTGGAGATCTAGTGCCTCTCCAAGTCTCTTTTTCCCATGTCCTGTCCTAACATTCAAAATACTTTGTTACTCTACAGATGTAAATTTGAATAGCATAATTCAAAATAAAATTATAATAATTTTCTTGTATCATCCTTACCTTTCTGAATGTTTCTTATCCATTCCTTCAGTGTGCTTATTCAGTTACCTAACACCCACTAATGAAATCTAGCCTATTGCTTTATAGCAGGGTAGTTCACAAGTTGCAGAGCGCATTAGAATCACTCAGAAGCCATGTGAAAACACAGATTGTTCTCCATCAAATATTTGTTTTCTTTGTCCTCCTCCTATCTTTTGTCCTTCTCCCATTCTTCGTTCTTCGTGCCCTTCATTTCCTTCTCTTCCTCCTTACCCTCTCCCTCTGTTTAATCTTCCTCCTCCTTCTTCTTTCCACTTTTCTCACCTGGAAATCTCATTTCTCTTGTTCACTCTTTGCCATCTTATTTTAAGTAAATGGTATTAAGATTTCATTAGTTTTCCTTATTTTATTTAACCTTAAGTTCCAAATAGAATTCATTGCAGGAATCAAGTATGTGACTTTCATGTCATTCCTAGGTCTTAACCATTCTGCAGGGCATGAAATCTGATAATCAAGAGCTTCTGTGACAGTGAAGGTGAGTTGTTTAAAGGCTTTAACTTTAGTTCCATTCTGCCTAATTTTCTTCATTATTTACAAAATGTTCCTTGACTAAAAATGGTACAATTGTATACAGTGAAATTGTAGAAATCACCAAGCATGACCCATTCTTTCCTTTATATTGCGAACTTGAGCACAAAGTCTCAGAAGAACATTCTCAAAGTCATAGATATAGTTCATGGTGACTTGACTAAGAGAATGCAGGATTCCTTAGTTTAGTCCACTTGCCTTTGATTACACCTCTTAATAGCCTAGCAATTCAATCTATGGAAGTGTGTAATATTTATGTCATTATTGCTCAAGGGAATGACAGTCCCAGTGGTATCCACAGATTTCATATTACCTAGAATTACTGATTATACCTTCCTGGCATAGAAACATTCAGCTATGTAAAAGAAAATCAAATGGGTGGTTTTTCTCCTTGTCATTCTGCCTGTGAACATAACCAATGTTAGCAAACAAAAACAAACAAAAACAAAAAACCAAACGAACTGCAGAGAAAAGCAGTGATAGAATGTGTACAATTGTGAAATGTGGAACATTAAACATTCTATCCTAATGAGAGCTTCCCAGGGCGACCTGTTTGAACTCTGTGCCAAATGCCCTATAAAAGGCCTACAGCTGCTTTCATTTTGTCATTTCAGACATGAAATGCAGTCCCTGAAGCAGCTGCAAAGCTCTCCACCTCCTGCCCTGCATAATAATCAGGACAGGGGCCCTTTAATCTCTGGGCTTCAGAGAAAAGTTTACTAAGGAAAAAAACAGGTCTGCAGAATCCCTGGGATCAGTCTCAGGAATACAGCAGGTGGTGGCCAAGAAGGCCATGGCAAAATCAAGGAAAAGGATTTAGATTCCTCTCAAGGCTAGCGTGATTAGCAAAGGACATGTGGGTTACAGCTGTCCTTTAGAAAAGAACACGTTTTTCATCTCCAAGTATGAAGGCAGCTTTCCATCTAATGAAATTGAAAGCCCCTCTCAGCATAGGTCGTTTTGTTATAACCAAGATATTTCCAGTTATACTGTTATTTTTATTCTTACATAAAACCAACCTCATCCAGCTTAGCTGATTCTGAAAATTCTTCTAAAATTTTCAATAGGAAATGAGGTTTCTTTTTTTTTCCTTTCTTTCTCTCTCTCTCTCTCTCTTTTTTTTTTTTTTTTTGCTTTGTTAAGTGTGGTCTTTATTAACTCTTGGATAAGGCCTCTCTCTGTGTTGCATGAATTTCAAGAAGACCCACTGGTAGTGATGACTGTCTGTCATTCTAGTTCCAAAGTAAACTCAAGGGATACTGAAGCAGAGGCAGAAAAGACAGGACAGGGACCAATGCCAAAGAACAAATGAGAGCAGTATAGCAGACTCTCTAGGAAACTTTAAAAACACCAACAATGCTGGAAATTTTTTGGGAACAATTAACTAGAGCTAAGTTAACCAATAGGTTCATTTCAGAAAAGACTAATTCTTGACCTCCCACAACTATGATGTCACCAATAATGTGCCTCCAACTTATTATGTCTAAAGTAGAGATTAGCATAGGCAGTGCCCTAAACCTACTGGGCTACCAAATTGGTTGGACCTCTGGCTTAAAACACTCTTCCTTTCTTTCTTCAGTTGATTAACTCTTATTGATCCTTCAACACATAGCTTGAATATAGTCTGCTCCAGGAAGCTTTCTTTGATCCATCACCTCCACCACCACCAATTAAGGCATTGCCCTTTCTCTGTGCTTCCGTAGACTCTGGTGCAACCTGCATTACAATAATTTGTTCATTTATCTCCTTTCCCAACTAGATTGAGAATTCCTTGGGGACAAAAACTATGTTTTACTGATTTTCCCATCCTTTGTGCCTACAGGTACTAGAAACTGAAATAAAAAGTGTTTCAAATGAAAAGTTAAATGAATGACTTTGTGCAGACCCTCATGGCATATTTAAAGTTGTCCTATTAGGCTAATGTCAGTTGCTTTTTCAGAGAGACCCCAAAATGTATATGGCTCAAACACCATACGGTTTATTTCTTTTCACAAACACATTTTCGAGCACATGTTTCTGGTCAGTGGGACCAGAAGTTCTCTGTGAGGTCATTGGTAACTGTGGTTGACAGAGTCTCTGCCATCTTCTATATGCAATTTCCAAAGACTACTGTCTCAGTTCCGGTTGGCCTGAGAGAGGAAAAGAACTCAGAAGAGTGTCCTGAGGAGCAAATGCACATAAGAAGCTTCTATAGGCCAGGTCCACAAAGCGAACATGTCACTATCACATACATTCCACTAGCTACAGCTCAGTCTCTCTGGTGCACAGACCTTTTCCAGTTTTTAACAAATTCTAGTTTATGAATTTATTAAAAGGTCAAATAACCTTTTATTCTAGTCCAATTGTTCATTATATTTCTATAAAAGAACAGAATTTTTAGGTTTTTTTTTTTTTTCACATGGGCAGGCACCAGGAATCAAACCCAGGTCTTTGGCATGGCAGGCGAGAACTCTGCCACTGAGCCATTGTGGCCCACCCCAGAATCCCTAGTTTTTAAATGTTTACTTTATGTCATGAAAAATAAATGTGCTTCTGTTTGACCAAGATAGCAGTGTAAGATGCTCCAGCGTGCAGTTCTTCCATAGAATACTTAAACTACTAGCAAAAACTGGCAAAGCCATGTTACTCAAAACTCTAGCAAACAGTTACAGGACTGCAGTAACTGAATGAGTGCGGAATCAAGAATACACACTAGAAAAGGCTGTGATACTCTTGCCAACCCTGCCTCTTTCCTCTCCTGGTGTGGTGTGGTGCCAAATTATTCTTCCACTGTGGGTTCATGGCCTCTTATGGAAGGAGTAGAATAACCCCTATGCACATATTCTATGTATTTATGATGTACCACCTGTACATTAGGACCAGTCAGGTTGGTGGCATCTTGAAACTAGGACATTTGTCTCTGGAGAACACTATCAGAACATGTTCTGTAGACAGAAGCAGCTTGTAGACAGCTAAAGCAGTAAAAAACAAAACAAAAAACCCCAATTAACTCAAAATAGCCTGAGGCAAAAAGGATTATCTCCTTTGAGTAACAGAATAGAGTGCCCAGGATGGAGAGAAGGTCTTTTTCATAGGAAATGGCGGGAATATTCAAATTTATGTAAATGAAAGATTTCTTAAGGCCACTAGCAAGCACAAGCCCAGAATAAGACAGAAGCTCAGGAAAGATTGAGAGGACTCTAAACTTCTTTTTTTCGTGTGTTAGTCTGATCTTTTTGATAAAAAAAGATAAACTCTGAAAGAGAGCACCAGCCAATGCAGAACCAATATGCAAAGACTGTGAAAGGAGTGCTTTGCATTGATTAGTTTGCTTCTGTTAGCTCCTGGCACTGAAGGAAATCTCTGTTTTATCACTAGCTGTTGAAATGATTCAGGCTGAGAAATAGACAGAGAAAAGAATGAAAAAATTAAAAGACCCTAAGTGACTTGCGGGACACCATCAAGCATACCAATAACATATTATGGGAGTCCCAGAAGGGGAAGAAAGAAAGAAAATGTGGAAGGAATAGTCAAAGAAATAATGGCAGAAAACTTCCCCAATTTAATGAAAAACAGGAATTTGCACATTCAAGAATCTCAATGAATGTCAAACAGGAGAAATTCTAAGAGAATCATAGCCAGACACATAATAGTCAAAATGTTGAATGCAAAGAACAAAGAGAAGGTTTTGAAAGCTATGAGAGAATAGCAATGTGCTATGGACAAAGTTCCAATAAGATTAAATGTTGGTTTCACATAAGAAGTCATGGAGGTAAGTCAGCAGTGGAAGGAAATTTTTAAAATTTTGAAAATAAGCAATTGTCAATCAAGAATTTTATATCCAATGGATCTGCCTTTCAAAACTGAGAGAGAGATTATGATAATCCAAGATATGCAATAACTGAAGGGTTTCATCAACACTAACCTACCCTAAAGCAATGCTAAAAAGATTTCTTCAGATTGAAAGGAAAGGACATTAGACAGTGGTTCAAGCTGCATAAAGACATAAAGACCATATGGATAATTACAAATGCCAGAACTACTGTATTGTAATTTTTAGTGTGTAACTCCACTTTTTACTTCATATAGGTTTTGAAGTATAAATGCATAAAAAATGATAAATCTATGGTTTTGGAATCTACTGTATAAAGATATAATTTTAATAAGTACAACAACAAGGTGGAAGATGGATATGTATAAGAATAGGATATATGTAATTGAAATTAATATCAAATAAAACATGACTGTTACTGACTTAGGATGATACATTTTAGCCCCATGATAACCACAAATAGATGCAGACTGAAAGGAGAAGGGAATTAAAATGATAGAACAGAAAAATCAAATGTACATGAAAGTAGGTATTAGCAGAAGAATTGATGTACTGAAAAAATATAAGACTTAGAAAGACTATGTAGCAAAATAGCAGAAGAAAGTTGTTGGGTAGCTGATGACTGGGGGTGAGCGGCCATACTGAGTCAGTCACACAGACACACAGCACACAGCACATGACTCAGGAGACAACCCTCAGGGGTGAGTGGAAGGAGTCCACTTTATTGAGGAAGTGCACAGGCTTATATAGGCTGGAAGCATGCAGGGACACGTGTCGGATGGGGATTGGTGGCCGTTGTTGCTAGGGCGAAGGGCAGATTTATGTGTCGGGCTGAGATTGGTAACTGTTGTTGCTAGGGTAGAGGGCAGATTTAAGGTTAGCGCTTTTGGCGGCCATTTTGTGTTGCCTTGCATCAGCCACGGCAGCCATGTTGGCAATATTTTATGGCTTCTCCATCATTTCCTCCTTTTTTGTTTTTTAGCTTTCCGGGTAACTGTGCCTGTCTTAGGTTGCCCCCTCCGGAGGTCTTACCCATCTTTGGCTACCAGCTAAGCCACCGGAAGCGAGGGGCAGCAGTGCCTGACTTAGGTTGCCTCCCCAGGAGGTCTTACCCATCACTGGCTGCCTGCTGATCATCACACAGGAGGACTGAGATGTGCTGGCTGTAATGGAGACTGTGGAGATGTAGGTGATGCATCTTTATGACAAAGCCAAAGCCTAGACAACTGTATCGTTCATTGCATGAGGTGGGAGTGTATGTGGGCGGTGTTTGGGAGGGGGATGGGGGCCTCAAGGAGCCCAAGGACTTCCTTGGGACTCAGGGGTACACAGCAGCTAGTGGGAGAGCAGGGGGGAAGGGTGCACAGGGGGTTGTTGACGGCAGCTCATGATAAAAATCTTCAGCATTTTCTCCAGTGCTTAATTCCCTCTCAGACTCGTCTGCAATGAATCTTAAACAAACGATTTAGCAACAGGCCTTCAAGCGAGGGGTTTTTTGTCATACCTCGGTTATTGTGAGGAATAGGTTAGGGGGAGGAGGAGGTAGAGGGGGAGGAGCGGAAGGAGAGGGGAGTGAAGGAGGAGCAGGGGGAGGGGCAGCCATGGCGGTGGCTGCCACAGGGGGTGAGGGTACAGGAGGATATAACGATGCTATGGAGGTGGGGGAGGCTTGGGCTCGGAAGTGGACGGAGGATCAGGTGCGAGGGTGGGTGGTGGAGAGGATGAAGTCAGCGTGGCAGGCGAGAGTGAAAGTGCCTCAAAAGGGGCTCCCGTGAGGCATGCATGTATCACAAGGTGGGTGGGAATAAGACCCAAAGGAAAGGTTTTTCCCCTGTGTTCCTCAGCAGCGCAAACGTGCTGAAGGAGTTTGGACCAAGTATTTGGGTCCCATATTGAGGCAGTTTTGAGCCAGGGGTTGGATTGCTTAAGGACTTCCCAGTACTCGTGCAAGGTTTTTTCAGGGATTTTGACCCACCTCACGGCCAATAAGGTGTGGATGGCTCAAGCCTGAGGTGTGAAATCAGAGGAGGGAGTATTGCCCATGACAGGGATAATTTAGAGGGGGCGGTATGCACAGAGAAACCACCGAGGGGGCCACTTACCGAGAAGGGAGTGGCTGTTACTGAGAACCACCGAAGGGGGCGGCTATCACGGAGAATCGCAGAAGGGGGCGGCTATCACGGAGAACTGCCGAAAGGCCCCACGCTGGGCGCCACTTGTTGGGTAGCTGATGGCTGGAGGTAAGCGGCCATACTGAGTCAGTCACACAGACACACAGCACATAGCACACGACTCAGGAGACAACCCTCAGGGGTGAGTGGAAGGCGTCCGCTTTATTGAGGAAGTGCACAGGCTTATATAGGCTGGGAGCATGCAGGGACACGTGTCAGGCTGGGATTGGTCACTGTTGTTGCTAAGGCAGAGGGCAGATTTAAGGTTAGTGCTTTTGGCACGAACCACCGCCAGTTCCGGGAAGAAAGCCCGTCGCGGGCTAGGCCATTTTGTGCTGCCCTGCATCAACCACGGCAGCCATGTTTAGCAAGATCTTATGATTTCTCTATCAGAAAGTTATGCAATATCAGAAGTTACTTTAAATGTAAATGAATTAAACCCTCCAGTCAAAAGGCAGAGATTTTTAGAATGGATATAAAAGCATGACCCAGCAAAATACAGTTTATACAGAGCTCACCTTAAGTACAAAGACACAAGTAGGCAGAGAGTGAAAGGATAGTAAAAAATAAATAAATAAATAAAATAAAAATAACATGCAATAGTAACAAAAAGAGAGCTGGGGTAACCATACTAATATCAGATGAAATAGACTTTGTGTCAAAAATTTTTACAAGGGACAAAGAAGGTCACTATATAGAGATAAAGGGCTTAAATAAAAGAAGATAAACAATTATTTATATAGCCACACCTGATGGCAGAACCCCCAAATATATGAAGCAAATTATTTATAGATCTGAAGGGAGAAATAGACGGTTCTATCTTGTGGTAATTTGATTCAGTTGTCAACTTGGCCAGGAGAAGGCACCTAGTTTTGTTGCTGTGGACATGAGCCAATGGTACATGTTGCTAATTACATCTGCAGTCGGCTAGGAGGTGGGCCTGATGCAATGAATGACATTTGACTTAATTGGCTAGTGCTTAAATGAGAGAGCACAATGTAGCACAGCCTAAGCAGCTCGGCATTCCTCATCTCAGCGCTTGCAGCTCAGCCCAGGCCTTTGGAGATGCAGAAAGAAGTCACCCTGGGTAAAGTTGTTGGAACCTAGAAGCCTGGATAGAAGGCTAACAGAGACCATCCTGTGCCTTCCCATGTAAGAAAGAACCTCAAATGAAAGTTAGCTTCCTTTCCTCTGAAGAACTAACAAAATAAATCCCCTTTTATTAAAGGCCAATCCGTTTCTGGTGTGTTGCATTCCAGCAGCTAGCAAACTAGAACATATCTCAATAGTAGGAGACTTTAACTTTTTTTTTTTTGCATGGGCAGGCACCAGGAGATGAACCTGGGTCTCAATAGTAGGAGATTTTAATATACCACTTTTAAGAAGGATAGAATGTCTAAATAGAAGATCAATAAAGAAATAGAAGACTCGAATGATACTTTAAACTAACTAGGACTAACAGACTTACATAGAACACTTCACTCAATAGCAGTAGCCCACAATATTTTATAGTGGTCATGAATCACTCTCCTAGATAGACTATATGTTAGGTCACAAGAAAGTCTCAGTAAGTTTAAAAGTAGTTAAATCATATAATAATCTTCTTTAACCAAGATGAAATGAAACTAGAAATCAATAACAAAGGGAGAGCTGAAAAATACACAAATATTTGGAAATTAAACAACCCATTTGTAAACAGCCCATGGGAAAAGAAGAAATTACAAGAGAAATTAGGACATACCTTGAGGTATCTGAAAATAAAAACACAACATACTCAAACTTATGGGATGTAGTAAAGTCAGTGCTAAGAAGGAAATTGATAGCTTTAAATGCTTACTTTAAAACAGAATATAGGATGGTGCATGGGTAGTTCAGTGGTTAGAATGCTCACCTTTCATGCAGGAGACCCGGGTTCGATTCCCAGACCATCCACCCCCCCCCCCCCAAAAAAAGAATATAGATCTCAAATTAGAGATCTAACTTCATTATTGGAGGATCTAGAAAAAGGAGAGTAAATTAAACTCAAAGTGAGCAAAGGAAGAAAATAGCCAAGATTAAAGCAGAAATAAATGAAATAGAGAATAAATAAGCAATAGAGAGAATCAATGAAAACAAAAAGAGGAAAAAAATTGACAAAAGTTTAGCTTGATTAACAAAGAAGAAATTAAATTGGATGCAAATAACTAAAGTGGAACTCAAAGGGAGGACATCACTACTGACCACAGTGGAATAAAAAGGATTGTAAGAGGATTACTGTGAACCACTGGGCACCAACAAATCAGGTAACCTACATAAAAAGGACAAATTCCTAGAAACAAACAAACTACCTACAGTGACTCAAGAAGAAATAGATGATCTTAACAGATGAGTAATAACTAAAGTGATTGAATCAATAATCAAAACCTCCCATCAAAGAAAAATCTGGGATAATAAGGTTTCATTGGAGAATTTTACTAAACATTTCAAGAATTATTAACACTAATCCTGCTCAAACTCTTCCAAAAAATTGAACATGTAGAAAAACTCCATAACTCATTTTATAAGGCCAACATCCCCTAAAACCAAAGCCAGAAAAAGTTATCACAAGAAAAGAAAATATATACCAATGTTCCTGCTGAATGTAGATGTAAAAGTCCCCAACAAAATACTAGCAATCAAATCCAATAGCATATTAAAAGAATATATACCATGATCAAATTGGATTTATTCTAGGTAAGCAAGGGTGGTTCAACTTAAGAAAATCAATTAAGATAGTACATCACATTCATAGAACGAAGGGAGAAAAACCACACGATCATCTCAATTGATGCAGAAATGAACTTTGACAAAATCTAGCACTCCTTGATTTAGATACTAAGAAAACTACAAATAGAAGGAAATTTCCTCAAAACGATTAATGACATATATGAAAAACTCATAGCTAACATCATCCTCAATGGTGAAAGATTGATCGAAAGTTTTCCATCTAAGATCGGGAACAAGGAAAAGGTAACTACTGTCACTACTGTTATTCAGCATTGTACTGGAAGTTCTAGCCAGAGCTATTAAGTAAGAAAATAATTAAATAAATAAAAGACTCCAAAGTGGAAAGGAAAAAGTAAAGTTTCCCTAGTTGCAGATGATATGGTCCTATGTGTAGAAAATCCTGAAAAGTCCACAAAAAACCTACCAGAGAAAATAAACAAATTTAGCAAATTGGCAGGATACAAGATCAATATGCAAATATCAGTAGTGGTACTATACACTAGTAAGTAGAAATAAAATATCCATTTAAAATAGCAACTAAAAGATTCACATATCTGAAAAAAAATTAAACATGTGTGTAAAGGACTTACACATGAAAAATTTCAAAATATTGGTAAAATAAATCAAAGAAGATGTAAATACATGTTAGGAAATCATGTGTTCATAGATTGGAAGACTAAATATTGTCCAAATGTCAATTGTATCCAAAGTTATTTACAGATTCAATGTAATCCCAGTCAAAATTCCAACAGCTGTCTTTACAGAAATGGAGAAACCAATCAACAAATTTATATGGAGGGGTAAGAGGCTCTGAATAACCAAAGATATCATGAAAAAAGAATATCAAAGCTGGAGAACTCACAGTCTCCCATTTTTACACTTACTGTTATTAACCATGTACATGTGTTCAATAGTTGCTCTTCATTCCCACCTATGATATATTTTCAAGGATTTTTTCATTTATTTTTGTTAACATTATAATTATCTGTATGGCATGCCAACTACTTAAGGGAAAGACATGATTTCTTTCTACTTCGAACTATGATACTGTGATACTTTAGGCACTAAAGCAGAGCTAATAGTTATTTTCTCATTTCATGTTGGCTGATCGAGATAATGTTTGTCGTAAAATTGATTTAAACTAATGTTAACTTTGTGGTCTCAAGTGTTTAGCTAGCAAGCAGATTCCTGAGTAGGCAAAATCTATCTCTAAAGTGTGTGTTATTAGGCATGTACCTTGATGTTTAAAAGAAATCTTTAATGACTTGAATTTCATTTTTGAGGATCTATTTTTTAAACCTTCCATCACCTGCAGTTAACAACTCTGCTTGTACTAGGTCTCTAAAAATTAGTGTGTTAGCCAATTCAATGGGGGCAAATATCTGTAGGGCTTGTTTTCCAAAGAAAAGTATTATTTAGAGTAGAACAATTCTAAGAGTGCCTATGCTGTTTTAAAGCAGGGAAAAGACTTAGCCAGGCTTGTGAGTGGAAATGTAGTGCCAAAATCCTGTCCTACTTAAAAAGGTGGTAACAAATACTGGTGAATAAAATGAAAAGTTGTAAAAAAAATTAAAAAAAAAACAACAACAAAAAACACTTATTACAAAGCCACGGTAATCAAAAGAGCATGGTACTGGAACAAGGACAAACATAAGGACCATTGGGATAAAATTGGTAGTTCAGAAATAAACCTTTACATCTATGGCCAATTGATTATTGATAAGGGTGCCAAGTCCATTCAATGGAGAAAGAACAGTCTCTTTTAAAAATGGAGCTGGGAAAAATGAAGGTTGGCTACTACCTTACAACATGTACAAAAATTAAGTAATCAAAGAGCAAGCTAAATGAAACAAAACTATAAACTAATAAAGGATCAGTGGCTGAGAGAATTCAAATAGAGTCAAGAGGCTACCCAGGAGGTCACTCTTACAGAAGCTTCAGTTAGATATTGCTACCTATCATAAGTTGCCAAACCCTAACCAAAAACATTCCAGTCAATATTAAAGAACACCTAGGGCCTTATATAAGATTCTACAAAGGTTCCGTGCACTAGAGTAACCTTCCAGAAAACTACAACCTCCAGATGGGTCCCTGGACCAGATAAGTCCTGAAACCTAAAGGGCCAACCTCTCCAGAACATCAGCTAGTTACATCTCCCTACCCCATATTATTGACAGCCCTTCCAAAATGAAAAATTTAGAATGGCCATAGCCCAAATACCCCTAAAGAATGGGATAGGAAGATCAGAGGTGATGGTGGAGTTTTACAGAGAATGTAGAGTTTAACAAATGAATATAATTGCTGAGTCACTAAATTGATATTTCTTTTAGTCTCAGAGCAGTTAGAAGTAAAAATCTAAAATTGTGGAATTGTAACCCATACCAAACTCTGAAATCTGTTCTACAACTAGTTGTTCTGTGCTTTGAAATTTATGCTTTTTTGTATATGTTATTTTTCACAACAAAGAAAAAAATGTCAATTGTGTTGATAATAGCTGCTCTATATTCTGGAGCAGCTAGAAGGAAAAATCTGAGTTGATGGTATGGTAGCTCATGACAAACTCTGAGATCTGTCCTGTAACTACTTGTTGAAGAGTGCTTTGAAAATGATTGCTTTTTTCTTTCTTTGCTTTGTAAACATGTTATATTATACAATAAAAAAATCATTAGTAGAAAACGTTGTGAAGAATGTTCAGGACCTTTTGTTGTGCAATGGCTTTCTTAGGTTCTATACCAATAGCATGAGTAACAAAAGAAAAAAATAGATAACTAAGACTTCATCAAAATTAAAAGCTTTTGAAATGAAGCCACATAAAGTTTCAGTGGCTAATGGATTTCAAATAGAGTCAAGAGGTCATTCTGGAGGTTATTCTTATGCAGTTCATAGATATCTTTTTTTAATTTTTAGTATATTAGAATTGCTAGAAGGAAATATCTGAATCTGTTGAATCTTATCAATGTGTGGTTTTCAAATGTTTTCTCTCACACTGTAGGCTGTCTTTCTATTTTCATGATGAAGTCTTTTGATGCACAAAGGCTTTTAATTTTTTTATTTATGCAGTTTTATTGAGATATATTCACATACCATGATTCCATGGTATATGCCCAGAAGACTTGGAATCAGGAACTCGAACAGATATTTGCACAGCAATATTTACAATTGCCAAAAGATGAAAGCAACCGTCGTTACCAACCAACCAATGGACAAATAAACAAAATGTGGTATAGTCACACAATGGAATATTATTCAGCCTTAAAAGGAATGAAGTTCTAGTTCATGTGACAACATGGATGAACCTTGAAGTATCATGTCAAGTGATACTTCAGTCACACAAGGACAAATATTGTATCATATCATTGATATGAACTAATTATAATAAGCAAACTCATACAGTTAGAATCTAGAATATTGTTTTCCAGGGGCTGGGTTGGGAGTAGGGAATGGGAAGTTAATGCTTAATTTGTTCAAAATTCCTATTTGGGTTAATGGTAAAGTTTTAGAAATGTACAATGGTAATTATAGCACAATATTGTGAGAATAATTAGCAGCACTGGATTACATGTGTAAATGCTGTTAAAAAGGGCAATTTTAGCTTTGTGTGCATGTTGCTAGAACAAAAATTGAAAGAAAAAACATGGCTTTTCTGGGCACATAATCTTTTCTAACCAGCACAACTCAGAAGATTCTCAGATAAAGGAAACACAGCAACACTTTGCAAGAATGATTGTTAAAACACAGTAAATGATTATACATGTAGCAGAAGTAAACCATCCTCAAGACTCACACAAAAAAATCCATTGAGGAGAATAAAAAGAAAGTCAGCTTTTGCAAGGGGACTGTGAGTCAGAAGTTCCAAACTTCATCAAACACTTGAAAAAAAAACAAAAGACAAAGAAAGAAACCAGATGCGCATTTGGGGTCCCTCTATGGAAAATATTATATGTTCTATGGTTTAATTTAAGGTACCAGAATAATATAATTACCATTATATTTTAGTAAGATTCACAGTGAAAGTGAGAAATTATAGAACTGCTTAAGCAGATATGTTTTCATTATAAAGCCATCAGTCAAGGGTACTTTTGGAGACATCCTCTGATCCTAATTGCATTCAATGACACCACTGGAAAGTTACATTTTGCCTGGCTGGGTCCACCTACTAGAGAATGGACACCAACTGAACAGCTAGATGTGTAAACTGGATGCCATTGTGAATTATAAAGAACATGCTAAGCAAAAGTCTTCAAATTTGAATAGGTCAATACAACTGGTAGGTATAATTGCCTGAAGACCACTTTGAGGAACATTGCTACTGGTTTCTCTTCTTTCTCTCTCTCCTCCCCACTCCTACCCCATCTATCTATTTCAGTTTAATTGAGATATAATTTCCATTCATTAAAATTCTGAAAACATCCTAAATGATTCCCTACTACCGAATGACAAGAGCCACTGAGCTTAATGCTGCAGAAGACTTCTGGCAAAGAACCACACAATAATTTTTGAGAAATTTGGTGATAGAATGGAGAGTTGAAATATATACAGGGCCACATGCAAGGGGATGTGCTGTTAAATGTTTAATAATAGGCTCTCTGGGGCGGGCCGCGGTGGCTCAGCGGGCAAGAGTGCTTGCCTGCCGTGCCGGAGGACCCCGGTTCGATTCCCGGCCCCAGCCCATGTAAAAAACAAACAAACAAACAAAATATAATAAAACAAGAAAATGTTCAAAAATGTTTCCCTTTCTTCCTTCCTTCCTTCCATCCTTCCTTCCTTCTCTGTCTTTCCTTCCTTTAAAAAAAAAAAAAAAAAAAAAAATAATAGGCTCTCTGGGACAAAAAGTCTCGATATTTTAAAACTGGCTCTAGGAAAAAAAAGTTGTGATTTTCTATCTTGCAAATACTCCCACTATGACTGATTTCAAGCTATTAAAGTGACATCACTGAAAGTGGAGTTGGGTAGAGGTGTACATAATTGGTTTTTTGACTAGTTGCCATACTATGTAAACTATATTTCATTAAGTTGAAGTTAATGAAACCATATTTCATTAAGTGAACTAATTAAACACCAAAGAAAGCTATTATCTTTTAGTGTCCAGTGTTTTGGAGCAGCTAGAAGGAAAAACCTGAAAATGTGGATGGTATCCCATATCAAACTTTGAAATCTATTTTGTAACTACTTGTTAAAATGTACTTTGAAAATTATTGGGGTTTTTTTGGTATATATGTTATATTTCATAATAAAAACATTAAGAAAAGAATTATGTGCCTAAAAATACGCCTTTCACTGATTATGTAAAACAACATTTATTTATATAGGCTATAAAGCAAAAATAACTCATAAACCTTTCAACCACAGATAACACACACAACATTTTGGTACAGATCATTGAAAGTTTGATTTCTTAATTGCAAACAATAGAAGCTGATTCTGGTCTAATTAAGCAGGAAAGGAATTTATTAAGGGCATGTTAGTTAACTTAGAGAAATATTGGGAAGCCAGGAGAGTCAGGTTTACTAAACAGCCAAACCCAGAATTGGTTCTGAAGGAGAAATGATTGCTGTTACAATGACACTGAACACTCTTGGGCCAAAGTCTTGGAGAGTGGCAGAAGCCAATTTGCATATCTATGTCTTAACCGAAAAGGAATCTGGACAATGGGTATCATTTGTTTTGGAAGCCACTCTGCCCTCCCACAGGGACTTAATGGGCAGAAAATTCCTCTACATTCCTGGAAGGAAACTAATAACACATGTTCATCATTATATTGAAGTTAGAATCATATAACATATAGTAATTTATTTTGATTTTAAAAATTAACTAGCATTGTATCATGAGAATTCTCTTTTTATTAGAGAAGTTGTAGGTTTACAAAAAAGTCATACATAAAATACATGAAACGTAGACTTCCCATATACCTCCCTATTATTAACACCTTGCATTATTGTGGTATAATTTTGAGAATTTTCTTGTCATTAAATGTGTTTCGAGAGCCTGGTTTTAGTGACTGCCTAATGCTCTACCTTATACTACTTCGATTTTTTTTCTGAAAATATCAATCTTTTTAACATCCTTTGAATTTCAATGGTTTACCAAATATTGGGCTTCATACCATCTATCAAATCTAAGAATTAACTTTCTTAGTTTCTTAGTCTTAGTATAACCTTTCATAATTTAAAAAATTTAGACCACGTTAAATTGTCAGCATATGGCTTGCAGGAGTGCCTGTTTTCAAGAAGGAAATAACTTTGGTACCTAGCACACAAATGATGTTATAATGCCACTTTATAGAAATGCATTAGAGCTGGCCCAAGGCAAAGTTATGTTAAACTCCGCATTTCATTCCCAACTATTTACTAGTCCCTCCAGCATGATTCAGATATCTAAACTTTTGTTCCTGAATGGTGGGAAAGCAAACTTTTATTTTCCTTTGTAACTTTTCTTAGAACAATAACCCCTGAAATCCTTGAATTTTTATTTTACATCCCACTGTTGTGTGAGGGGGTACCACCTAGATCTAGAGAACTAGTACATCAACATAAAATATGGCCTTGTGCTTGCTGACCTCTAGGCGACCTGATCTGGACAGAAGTAAATGCGCTAGTGCACCTTGGAACTCTTTCTTCTTTCTCACTAACTGGTATAGACTTATTCATGTTTTCCCTACAAAGAAAGCTACTAGTTTTATCTTTTAAAAAATTCTATCATAAAGCGGTGCTGCTTGCTCTTTAGTTCCTTCAATTTATTTCACAAAATAACTGTTGAATGGTTTAATTTAATGTCGAATGAGAGAAGAGGAAAAATGTCAGCTACTATGTGACTTTGTTTTTGAAGCTCAGCAAGTATATTTAGTGCATGTTAAGAAGTTGAATTTATGCAAATAAATGTCCTGTTTATTCTTTCAATCTATGTTGATAAAAAACTGTTTTTAATTTGAGCTTTTACATTATTTTTAGAAAGAACTTTTAACATGTTTTCTGAGAAAACAGCTTTCACATGATTTTAGCCAATGAACATATCCATTATTTTTTCTTCATCTGTATGTGACACTTTTATAATATAGTTTACATAACATGCTAACATTGATATTGGTAAACCATATAGAAAATAAAATACGACTGAGTTTGGGATAATCAATATATATTTTTTATGAGCTCATGGGAAAGAAAATAACTCATTTAATTAGCAACTATTAACTATTTTACATGCTAAGACATATCTTAATTCATGATAATTTTAAAGTATACTGTCACTGCTAAGCTTAGCTTTGGAAAAAAATACATAAAAGAATAGACTCAATTTTTTAAATAAGACAATTGTCCTATTTTTAGAGAGGAAGAAATTTCAGAGAAGGTAGTAATAATGTCTCAGCAATTTCTTTAATTCAGCTGCTAAAGTTTGCTATTTAGGCACTTTAGAAAAGATAAGATATTCAAAAAATAATCACAAACTGAGTAATATTATCATTAAAATTTAGAATGTAAAAATGAGGGAGCTGGTGTGGTAAATTGAGACATATTTAAAGTTTTCCCTCAATTAATTCTGCAAGGCATTTCTCAGTGACATTAGGGAAGTCCACAGAATTTGTTCTTTCAACTAGCTACTGTGCTTGAATAGTGGCTGGTAATAATTGATAGATGTTGAATAGAAACTAAATTCTGGGGCCTACAGACACAGATCTTTATAAGCGAAAGAGATGACTTTAAATGTGTTCTATTTTATACATGGAAATGGCACTGACCCACCATCTGTGGGGCATGTGTTCTGTGATTTTGCTGACAGTGGGAATGAATTTGCAATGATTCAGCCACATCACTTGCCAAGACCCCACTTATGAACAAAAAGTTGGCTGGGGTTAGGGGCTGCTGTCTGCAGACATGGATGAGGGAAAAACTAACTGCCTTTCTTGTGTTTGAAGCGCTTTCCCTAGCACAGTGTTACATCCAATCAGAATCTTTACAAATACAGTGCTTTTCTGGAATAGTAGAGCCTATACGGAGAAACCTCAGCTATGACTATATGAGTATACCATGCAGCCAAGTCTCGTCCCTCTGGCATAACTGTGAGAGTGGAAAGATAGAACGTAGGAGATCTCAGTGCTAAAATATTTCAGTTCTTTGGAAATAAGCCTGTCATTCTATCAACAGCACAAGTGCTTTTGGAAGACGTTGACAACATTTTCAAACTATTCTTTAGAGAAAGTATCTGAAGATAATTGATAAGTAAACACATACAAAGATATACATAGTTTAGCACACACAAATGATATATGTGTGCACAAAATTTTCAGCTGAAAATAATAACTAGGCATGGAAATTATTGAACTTGTCACAACTATATACTAGGGGAATTTCTCAGAAATTTATTTTATTGACCATTGCTAGTCAATATGTAAAATAAATAAGAAACATGCACATTTTAAAAAACTTTTTAGATAGAGAGTGTTTATTTAAAATAAACTCTATGTTATAATAAAACTGAGTTTTAAATTTTAACTCATGATTCTCACATGTTAACCTGATCCTCAAACATAGGTTTCTGTTCCATGTATAAATGCTCTTCTTCTCAACATGTTATATGATATGTACTACAGGCTCGTGACTTGGTGAAGGGTAAGAAGTTCCCTACTTGCTCTGTTCACATTGTCAGTGTGAACAGCTTTTATGCATAGACCAAGGAAGGGCTGTCCCCTGAATCAATAATTTGGTGTCATTGAAAAATGTTTTTGGTGTTGAAAAAATTTTGTCGTTTTCCTACACTTGGGCACCTTCCAAATGATCTGAACAAAATATCTAAAATCCGTCTCTGAGCATGTGAAAAGTAAACCTCAAAATGATTATCACAGGAATCATGTTTAAGAAGAAAAATGTTCACTTTTGTCATGTGTTAATTTTATGCAGATGTTATTGAATACCTTTAGCTTTTAATTGGCATCGTCATTGACTTGACAAACTTGAATCATTTCCATTTGATTTCATTGAAAGTTAGTTTACTCACTATAAGAATCAGTTCCATTATAACTAGACATTTTAGTTTGGTAACATAAAATTTACTTTTTTTGGATTAGTAATAAGATATTCTTTCATAAGATGAATGCATCAGTATCACCTTTATTATAGGAAAGCACTTTTTGTCAAAAGAATTTATGTTAAAATAGATGTTTATACTGATTTTAGCTTTTTCTCTAATTTTATGACTGTATTTATGTTTTCTCTGTTTAATCAATCAATAATCACCTGATTTAAATTTATTGTAAAATATAAATAAGACCAAATGTTAGTATGAAATGAAAAATATTTAGTGCTTCCACTACCATGTCCCACTTTTGAACTAAACTCATTTAATTGTTCATATATATAGCCTTATATTGGCTATGTGCACAACTCCAAATAAAACATTTACTTATTTATTTCTAGATTAACATATTTTAATCAATAATTATAGATTTCTGATACAAAAGATATAACATTTAGATTGTTGATAATGATAATCCTCCCTCTGTCTCATCATCATTTTAGTTTGTAAATATTTTCAATCCTTTAAACATTTTTAAATTGTTAATGGCCACTTTTATAAAATTATGAATATGGAAATTGTTAATGGTTGCTTTTATAAAATTAAATACATAACTAAAACTATACTTTTGAACTTGCATTTCTTGACTTCAAACTATATAAGAAGAAGTTTTAAGTGCCACAAATGCTTTTACCTTTCCTTCCCCTCTAGCTTTCAAAATGAATTAATTAGACCAGTTCTTTTATATGGTCAATTTTACAGCATCTATATTCTTCTTTGCACACTAAAACACTTTATCTTAGGGTACTGTGTTTTCTTTGTAGGCTGACTCTATGAATTGCAAATCAATAATTTGTGATTATGTTACTGTAATAGTATGATACTGTGTTATGTATTTACTGAAGTACAAGTAGTGCAATTTGACTCTGAAAAATAAATGTAAGTATTTCTGCTCTTGGCCACAGTTGAATAGGTAGGTTGGGCCAACCTTCCTATTTTGAACAACTACATAAACTGGACAAAAAAAATCTGGGGCATCAAAAACTAAAAAAGCAGTAAGAAATTGTAGGACAATATTCAGGACAGAAGAAAATCCTAGAAATATGAGTTCAGCATTTGGGGTTGCTTTTTAACCAGAGAAATCTGATCCTGAAAGTAGTGGCTGAGAAGCTGAGAAGCTGAGCACAGCTTCCCAACTGACTTTTGAGCCTAGAGCCCAAAAATGGGAATTAGGAGTCTGCTAAGGAGGAAAAGACTGAAACAAACAAACAAACAAACAAACAAACAAACAAAAAAAAAAAAAAAAACCAAAGCTTTTCATTGGAAACTGTTGGGGCTTGAGTCATGTCTACCACAATGAGTATGAACTTATTTGCAAATAGAACATTTGGAGATGTTATTATTAATTCAGGTGTGGACTCATTTGTGAATAAGATCTTCAGAGAACCTATTTAAATGAGGATAAATTGAATCAATCAGGGTGGACCTTAATCCGTATGATTAGAGTCCTTATAAGCAGAGGAAATTTGCATGCTGCCATTCAACAGAAGCCAGAAATTAGTGTAAACCAGAGGAACAGAACCAAGAGAGATAGATTGCCTTATGACAGAGGATTATCAGAGCATTACAGACTCTGGGAAGAAGGAAGCCTGCCAATATGTTGATGTTGGACTTCTAGCTTTCAAAACCATAAGACAATAAATTTCTGTTGTTTATGTTAACACATTGTGTAGTATTTGTCTTAGTAGACTTGGCAAACTAGGATAGGATCCAAATGACTGTCTTCTGTGGAAAAACATAAACCATAGATATACCATCTCTCAATGAACTTAAGTTCAACTTAAAATAATCTCAATACCTAATTGAATTAAGATGAGTTGAGATTTTTAATTTTCTAGTCTAGCTGCCAACCAGAAAAGAAATCCTCTCAGTTGGAAATAACACAATTTAGAACCTAATTATGAATTTTCATGTGCAATGTCTGGCACTCAATAGAAAATAACAAACAAATGAAAAATAAAGCACAACCAAAACCAAAGATAAAAAATAAAAACTGAAACTCACTCACAGGGAATCAAGATAATGCTATTAGCAGACAGATTATAAAGTAATTATGACTAATATGTTCAAGGAATTAAATGAAAAGACTAAAAGTTTGGCAGAGAAATGAAAACAATTAAGAAGGACCCAATGGGGATTCTGTAGTTGGGTAATTATAATAATAATAATAATAATAATAATAATAATAACAGTAACAATAATAGAACCAAATGGAAGTTACTGCAAATTAGACACTGTTGAAGAAAGAATATATGACCTGGAAGAAAAGTCAGAACAGCATATCCATATTGAAGATTTGGAAGACTAAATAATGGGAAATAGAGAGAAGAACATGGGATATGGTATAAAGACCTAAAAAAAGTATGATTTGAGTAGCAGAAGAATTGGAGAAAGAGAAGGATGCAGAAGCAATATTTAAAGTCATAATGGCTAAGAAATTTCCAAATTTGACAGAGATATCAATTTGTGGAGTCAAGAAGTGTGAAGAATACCAAACAAGATATATACCATATCAAAACACAACTAGGGATGGACATTGAGAGAACAAAGAGGAAGGAGAGAAAATGGCATCCACGGATTATAGTACCTACAGCCAAGCTGCAGCCCAGCAGGGCTACAGTGCTTATATCACCCAGCCACTCAAGAATATGCACAGACAACCCATGCATATGGGCAACAAAGTTATGGAACTTATTATAGCCCAAAGATGTCAGCTATATCCAGGCTCAGACTACTGCAACCTATGGGCAGACCACCTATGTGTCTTCTTATGGGCAGCCTTCTATTGGTTATACTACTCTGACTGGCACACAGTCTTGCAGCCAGCCTGTCCAGGGGTATGGCACTGGTGCTTACAATACCACCACTGCTAAAGTCACCAACACCCAGGCCTCCTATACAGCTCAGTTTGCTTGTGACACTCAGCCTGTTACCCAACCTATGGGCAGCAACCAGCAGCCAGCAGCCACCACACCTCCAAGACTGCAGGGTGGTAACAAACCTGCTGAGACTAGCGAACCTCAGTCAAGCACAGGGGGTTACAAACAGCCCAGCCTAGGTATGGACAGAATAACTACAGTTATCCTCAGGTACTTGGGACCTACCCCATGCAGCCAGTCACTGCACCCCCATCTTATTCTCCTACCAGCTATTCCTCTACACAACTGACAAGTTATGATCAGAGCAGTTACTCCCAGTAGAACACCATGGGCAGCTAAGCAGCTATGGACAGCAAAGTATGGTCAACAGAGCAGATATGGGCAGCAGCTTCCCATTAGTTATCCCTCCCACCCCCCCAAATTGGAATCTACAGCCAGGCTCCAAGTCAATATAGCCAATATAGCAGCAGCTATGGGCAGTAAAGTTCATTCCAAAAGGGCCACCCCAGCAGAATGGGTGATATGGGCATGAGTTTGGAGGATTTTCCAGACCAAGAGAGAACTGGAGCATGAGTTGTCCTGATAACCAGGGCAGGGGAGAAGGAAGATTTTTTTTTTTTTTGGTGCCGAAACCCGGGAACGAAGAGAAGGGAGATTTTATCTTGGGGGCATGAGCAGAGGTGAGTGGGGAGAAGAATACAGAGGTATGGGCAGTACTGGAGAGTGAGGTGGCTTCAATAAGACTGGTATACCCATGGATGATGGAACAGATCTTGATCTAGTTCCGCCTATAGATCCAGATGAAGACTCTAACAACACTGAATTTATGTACAAGGATTAAATGACTCTAGATGACCTGGTGGACTTCCTTATGTGGAGTGGGGAGGTCCAGGAGGCTGAGGAGATCCTGGAGTACCTGTGGGTTGCATGGGAGGCCATGGAGAAGACAGAGGGGGCTTCCCCCCAAGAGGGCCCCAGGGTTCCCCAGGGAACTCATCTGGAGGGGAAAATGTCCAACACCAAGCTGGAGGTTGGCAGTGCCCTAATCTGGGATGCAGAAACTAGAACTTTACCTGGAGGATGGAATGTAACCAGTGTAAGGCTTCTAAGCCTGAAAGCTTCCTCCCACCACCATTTCCACTCACGGGTGGTGACTGTAGCAGAGGCAGCCCTGGTGGCATGTGGGGAGGAAGAGGTGGTCTCATGGACCATGGCGATCCTGGTGGAATGTTCAGAGGTGGCTGTGGTGGAGACAGAGGTGTCTTCCATGGTGGCCAGGGCATGGATTGAGGTGACTGTGGTGCAGGAAGATGAGGTGGCCCAGAGGGCCCTCCTGGACCTTTGATGGAACAGATGGGAGGAAGAATAGGTGGCGATGGATGACCTGGAAAAATGGATAAAGGTGAGCACCATCAGGAAAGCAAAGACTGGCCCTAATAAACACAGAGACCTGCAGATCTGCATTGACTACCAGATTTATTTCTTAAACCAGAAAATGTTTTAAATTTATAATTCTGTATTTATAATGTTGGTCACAATATTATGGTTATTATTTGTCTGTACTTTAGTATTTTTCACCATTTGTGAAGAAACATTAAAACAAGTTAAGTGGTGAAAAAAAACAACTACGAAAAACTATTGAAAGTTAAAGACAAAAAGAAAAATAATTTTTTTTAATGTGGGAAGGCACTGGGAATCAAACCTGGGTCTCTGGAATGACAGTCAAGAACTCTGCCTGTTGAGCCACCATGGCCTGCCCCAAAAGAAAAAACTTTAAAGCAGCATAAACCTTTCCTTAAATTACCAACTTTCTGAGGGACAGCTGACTTTTCAAATGAAATTATGGAAGATAAAAGAATCCACTGTATTTTAACAACTCTAAAGTACTGATTGAATGCTGTGCTGGCTTGAAAGGATGTATGCACCCTAGAAAAGCCATGTTTTAATCCTAATCCCATTTTTTAAAGGCAGCCATTTCTTCTAATCCCTATTCAGCATTGTATGTTTGAAACTGTAATCAAATCATCTCCCTGGAGATGTGATTTGATCAAGAGTGGTTGCTAAGATGGATTAGGTGGAGGTGTGTTTCAACCCATTTGGGTGGGTCTTGATTGGTTTCTGGAGTCCTATAAAAGAGGAAACATTTTGGAGAATGAAGGTGATTCAGAGAGAGTCAGAGAAGAATGACATAGCCATGAGAGCCCACAAGCCAGCAACCTTTGAAAATGAAGAAGGAAAACGACTCCTGGGGAGCTTCATGAAACAGGAAGCCAGGAGAAGAAGCTAGCAGATGATGCCATGTTTGCCATGTGCCCTTCCAGATGAAAGAGGAACAATGACCGTGTTCGCTATGGGCCTTCTCACTTGAGAGAGAAACGCTGAACTTCATTGGCCTTCTTGAACCAAGAGATCTTTCCCTGGATGCCTTTGATTGGGCATTCTTATAGACTTGTAATTGGGACATTTTCTTGGTCTTAGAACTATAAACTAGCAACTTACTAAATTCACCTTTTTAAAAGCCATTCTGTTTCTGGTATATTGCATTCTGGCAGCTAGCAAACTAGAACAAATGCCAACTATCTTATCTTCTTAATGAAATTAAGATAGATAACCCTGCCAGACTGCAGTTTTGTGGAGATGGAGTGAATAACCCTTCATGAGTAATTCTTACACAATTTATGGAAGCAAGGTTCCTAATGGTATTGGGAGTGAGGACCAAGACATCAGAGGAAAAATAATTGCCTACACTAAGAAATATGCCTCCAAAAGTGGAGTTATGGACAATAAAATTATATACAAATAAAATGGAGAGAATTTTTTTATGAACAGACCTTTATGAAAATCTCTCACAATTCCTGCTTTTCAGGTGCCAATAAAATGTCTTTGACAGCACATGAGAAAATTTGTTTGTAGCTGTATAGAGACCTGCTGATATTTTGCAGATCTTTTGAAATGACAAGTGCAGAGTAGGCACCAGTAGCTTTGAATAAAACCTTGATACAACTGTTTTATAAGAAATGTTTCATCACTAATGCTGATGACATGGAGGGAAAAAGTGCATGGGGAGGACATGATGCTGATTTTGATATCTCTGAATTAAAAGGCTATTAGATAAGTGGGGTATGCTCTCATGTGCTCCAGAAAAGCTAGGTAGAATCTTTGTGATTATTTCCTTGGAGGTGTGACCCACCAAAATTGGGTTGTGACTTTTGATTAGATGATTTCCATGGAGATGTATCTCTACCTATTCAAGGGGGTGGGGGTTGCTTACTGGAGCCGTTTAAGAGGGACCCACCCATTTTGGAAAGAGATTTAGAACCAGCAGAGCCCATTCAGCTAAGAGAACTCTGGAGATGCAGAAGGAAGGCACCCTTGGGGAAGCCTTATGAAATGAGAAAAGAAAGCTAGCAGACATTGCCATGTGCCTTTCCAGCTGACAGAGGTATTCTGGACCCATCAGCCTTTCTTGAATCAAGGTATCTTTCTCTGGATGCCTTAGTTTGGACATTTTCATGGCCTTAGAACTATAAATTTGCAACTTAATAAATTTCCCTTTTTAAAAGCCATTCATTTCTGATATAGTGCATTCTGGCAGCTTTTTACAAACTAAAACATGGGGAGAATATACAACTTTCCCCTGTAAGAGAATTCCAAATAGTTTTTGTAGATATCCAAGAAGATGGAACATAATAACCCATTCCTTAAGTGTTAGATGTGCATATTTATTAGCTCCCAAATGATATAGTAAGAAAGGGGGAAAAGAGTAAATTTACAGTGGAGGCTCCTAAAAAACACTACCTCAGCCAGGTGATCAAGTTTACAATCATCAATGCTATGTCATGATAATAAGTACCCTAAATATGATGTGTTGTAAATTGCACTTTAGCTGTTGTCTTCTTCCCCAAAACAAATAACTCCAGCATAATCATTAGAAAAATATCAGACATATCCCAAGACGCAAAACACCTGACCACAACTCCTCAAAACCATCACAGTCATCAGAAATAAGGAAAGTCTGAGAAATTGTAATGTGGCATATTGGATGCTAGTTTATTAAATCATCAGTCAGTTGATTGCATCTGTGGTGATTACATGTACAATTAACTAAGGAAGTGTCTTCCACAGTGAGAGATCCAATCAGCTGGATCTAATCCGATCATCTGAAAACTTTTAAGGGAGAAGAAAACACTTTTACTTCTTCAGCCTGCCAGCCTCTCTTGGAGAGTTCCCTGACAATCTTCATCAGAGTTGCCAGCTAGTGGCCTGCCCTGTGGAATTTGGACTCATGCATCCCTACAGTTTCATGAAGCACTTTTATAAAATCTCATATTTACAGATATCTCCTGTGGTTCTGTTTCTCTAGAGAACCTTGACTAATACATCTTATAATGACTGTTAGTTCTGAGGAAATAAAGTTAAGCAATTTCTCTGTGTCTCAGCTTCCTCTTCTGTACAAGTTGGGGACTAGACAAGGAATTCTGAAAATCTTTATAATTCTAAAAGACTATGAATTTGTGTAAATAAAAAGATTCTGTAAACACGAAGCCAGGGAAGTAGATCAAATTAATTTCTGTTCCCATGCTTAGCGACACTAAACATAACATTTGTTTGAATATCTCCAAAACAAATTAAATGCCTCAGGGAGTAAGGAGATTTTACTAAAGATTTTGTGGGGAAATGGAGAGCATAACATTGTATACCATACAGCAAGACTTAACAAAAATAAAACTTGTTGTTCCACACCTCCTCACATTTTTATACAGCCTCTGGCTACATTCTCTCTTGATATCCATTGTTGTAGACTCTCCAGTTTCATGCTAGCCTTTTCTGCTTCCTGAAATTATGAATTATCTCTATATTTTTATAATTTCTCAAACAGCTAAATTTACCTTTCTCTGGGGATCTTTGCATCCTCCCACCTACCCTACTGATCAACAAGCAATGCACTACCCATAGAAGGCAAGGGATGGGGACAAGTAAGAAGTTTCCATCACAATAACAAATAAATACTTTGCACATTCATTCATACTGCAATATTTATACATATGTATGTGTACTCTTATGAAACACCTACTCATTGTGTGCCAGGAACTAGGCTACATGCTGGGAATAACTGCTAACAATACCCACTTCCTTTTCCTTATGCATTTATAGTCAAATTGTTTTCATGAATTAGGAAGAAGTCCAGTTTATGTACCAAATAAAAGTCAATGTAGTGTCATAAAAAAAAAAATACTATTCAAGATTCAATCCACTTTTGCAGCCCTTAAATCTTCACAGAATATGTCCATATTTCCTTACGGTTCCCGGGTGACAGGAAGCTGTAGTGAAGCCAGGATGCGCCTGCTGGGGTCCGTCAGGAGTCACGCTCTTGCTCTATGTCCCAGTCTGAGCTCAGAGCCGGGACGAGAAGGCTTTGCCACGGGAAATGAGATCATGCATACATAAACTCATTTATCTGCTTGGGAAAATGTACAACCCTAAGATGTATATTTATATCTTAGACATTTTAACAGACACACAGTGGTAACACTTGGTTTTTCTTCTACTTTACTGTTATTGACTCACAATCTTAGTTAAGACTGCTAAATATACTTTCATGTGAGGAAAAAAGACCTTTTTCCTAGTTTAAGGCAAAAGAATTCAAAAATGACATTTTTCTATGAAAAAGAAATAAGGTGGTAAAGGAGAATAAGGGCTAAGGTGCTCGAGAATTACATGATTTTGGTATTGGTTTGGCCATTTAAAATTCACATGACCTCAAAAAATTCTTTATCTCAGTTTATTAATCTATTAAATGGAAAAAATGAATTGCTCTAATTCGTAAGAATTTCGAGAGAATTAAATTAGATAACATGTATGAAAATACCTTGAAAATTATAAAACAAATGCAAACATAGACTTTATTTTTGGTCTGTCAGTCTACTGGAGACAAACTACTACTTTGAACTTTAATGTTCCGTTCTTTAGGTTAATATGCAAAAAATAATACAAAATGCTTAACATGTAAAGAAGTAGTGACATCACTGATAGAATTGAGTCAGAACTTAAACTTTCAATTCAAATTGGTCAACCTGTGTATATATGGAAGAATTTCCATTCAAATGGAAATATTTCATTAGTCCACAAGCAGTGTTAGACATGGTATCCTGTTTACCTTGAAATGGAAGTTGTAGTTTATTCTTAATAATTGAAGGAAGTTTCAGTTCTCATTGGAATGATCTCATTTAAATGGAGAGCAGGATATGAGAACAACAATTCATTTGTGGTTCTAATAAGAGTCATCTATTTTAGACACAGATGGTGAATAGAATTCTTAACAATCTCTTTTATTAATTTATTGGCTCCTTTCATAAGTATTTATTGAATACTTAGCATGTCTCAGATAAGTAATGACAAAATGAACAAGAAGTAGTCCTTGATTTCAAGGAGTTGATAATCTGGTTTAGAAAATAGGCAAGAAAATCAGCAACTGTAGTATAATGTAATTCTCTTCTAGAAATTTGCAGGATCTGTTTGATAGGTATTTTTTAGCTACTGACTATGGAGATGTTTTGAATGGTAGTTCAGAAGAAATGTAGTTGACAATGACAGGCCTACTTTTTTTTATCAGGCTCATTTATTCATTTATTCCCCCAGAACATATTTCTTGAGATCTCCTTATGTGATAACAGTATCTGACACTTCCCATTAGAAGTCTTTACAACCTCCTCTCTCTTGTCCAACATTTACAGAAGTCTTGGGGCAAAAAAGAGCGTAGTCCCCAGATATACAGACACATATTATTTAGTTTAAATAGATGGATATGGTGGCTGCTGCATTATACAGTCAATATTTTATATAGCGAATCAGAAGGCAGCTAAAAATTTCATCAAAATTAGCTGAGGATCCAACATTAAAAAAAAGAAACCTATTATTTGAACAGGTACAGGGGAAAGATGATGCTTAAGAAAAAGAGCTCAGAAGCAGCCATATCATTGTTGACAGCAGAGAGGGTCCAGAAAGGGCCAGGGCCTTTGCCTTGGTAACACTGTATCAGAGTTATCACCAGTTTTCCCGTGAAGAAGAATTTGAGATTAATATCACACCTTATTGTATACATCATACAGGTCATTTTTTAGTAGGTGTTATCTTCACAGGGGTGTTTGAAGAATGTAACTTTAATAAACAAGCAAACAATGTAATCTCAATTTCTTAGCCCTCATTCTGCCTGATAGGAAACTCAATACCAGATAAACTCAGACCACTTCTAGTGTTTTACAAAATTGATTGAGGAATTCCCCTTCCCTGCTCTTCTCCTCAGAAAAGCATCTAAGGTCCAAGGGGCTTACATCATTTGGCTTTGGGAGAACTCTCCAATCAATGCTGGCATCTGTCAAGATGCCTATGTTTGCATAAATCTGAATTCTGATATTTGGTTTCATGGCCTTTCCAGATCTACAGATCATTTCTCAGCTGAATTCCAGGGTCTTTTGCTTTCCCACTTTTAGATGGGAAGGCAGAAAGTGGGCTGTGGGCCAACTGAGGCCCAGGCTGTGAGCCTACTGCAGCCCAGTTTCCCTGTTCTAGTTTGCTAGCTGCCGGAATGCAATATACCAGGACAGAATGGCTTTTAATAGGGGGAATTTATTAAGTTGCAAGTTTACCGTTCTAAGGTCATGAATATGTCCCAATTAAAGCAAGTCTATAAAAATGTCAAAATGAAGACACCAACAAGAGGTAACATTCACTTAAGAAAGGCCAATGAAATTCGGGGTTTCTCTCTCAACTGGAAAGGCACATGGCGAACATGGTGAGGTCTGCTAGCTTTATCTCCAGTCTTCTTGTTTCATGAAGCTCCTTCAGGAGTGTTTTCCTTCTTCATCTCCAGAGGCCTCTGGCTGTGTGGGCTTTCATGTGTCTCTGGTGGCTGTAAAACCTTTTCCACAATGTTTCCTCTTTTAAAGGATTGCGGTAAACTAATCAAGACCCACCTGGAATGGGTGGAGTCACATCTCCCTGTAATCAAAGGTTAATACCCACAATTGGGCGTGTCACATCTCCATGGAGATAATCTAATCAACTTTCCAACCTATGGTACTGAATAGAGATGAAAAGAAATGCTGCCTGCACAAGATGGATCAGGATTAAAAAATGGCTTTTCTAGGGCACATAATCCTTTCAAACCAGCACAGTCCCTAAGTACTAAAGCAAAAGAACACAAAACAATAGCAGCAGTCTCTTGGAAAGTAAATTTGGGAAATAGCTAACTATCACCTGCATCTTTAAGAGAGTATTTTCAATAACATGATACCGGAATTTATCCTCTTTGATCTTTCTGTATTTCCTCACCTGATATATTTTATTTCTTTTCTCATTTAGTGATTTGTTAATATTTAATATGCTAACTTTACTCCCTTCTTATTAGCTATGGCTGATCATCATGAAAGTCACGGTTTTTAAATGCCGGGTTACATGAGGCATAGGGTTAGGGATGACAGGAAAAAACAAGGTGGGTTTGGTTTACCTTTCGTGCTTTGATTATATTGCTTCTTGGTATTTTTTTTTTTTTTTTTTTTTACATGGGCAGGCACTGGGAATCGAACTGGGGTCCTCTGGCAATGCAGGCAAACATTCTTGCCTGCTGAGCCACTGTGACCTGCCCTCTTCTTGATATTTTTTTAAAACAGTTTTCACGTAAGGCAGTATTCAGGTTTAAAAAAAACAATGGAAATCCATGTAAAGCCATAGGAAGGGCTTTTAATATGTTATATGAATGCCAACAATTCAGTACTTTGAGTAGTATTCTTATCCACCTCCTTAAAATTTATTTAAAAATTAGCATTCATGACTTTCTTCATAAGTGTTTATAAAATATCCACTATGATTTGCTTGAGTGCACAAAATTTCTTTTACTTCGTCATCTGTAAACACGTTATTTTTTATTTGGAGGTGATAAATTAAAGGAAGGAAGCTGCCATAAATAGTTAAAAACATATGGAACAATGAACATCACTTAGATTTCAATATATTTATTTATTCTATTTAAATATCATCCTACTTCCAAAATAATTTTAAGGGGCTTATTTCATATAAAGAAATTACTTATTGAGACCATAATGAACACAATGAACACAGCTGTAATTACCATTCCAGCCCTGAAAGCCACTGGGATGAAGTCATGGAATTATGATCTCTTCTAAGCTCATAATTGTGTGCGAACATATGTACAAGTTTATATTACTTCAGTGGGATCCTCCGAAAGAATCACATTTTGGAAACATTTAAGACAAAATAGGCTTTTCTGATCTGTTAATAAAGTAAACAATCTTGATTTAAAAAGAAGAAATCATATGTTAGGGACAAAAATGTCAAGTTCTTTTTGTAGGGGTCAGAGCTCAGTGTTGTTGTCTTTTAGAAAATGGAAAAATAAAACAGTTTTGCAATTGTTTTCATTACATAAATGTAAATAATTCACATTCCAAAAAAGTCTCTTTAGGCTAGATCAGCATCATTTTAAGGCATTTTTTTTTTATTCTTTGAGTTTCTGCTGGACCTGGTGCTTGTCTCTTAGAGTGGGTAGCGCTTGTTCTCTAGGATAATTGGGACATCAGTTACTACATCACTCTGGTGCATAGGGAGGAAAGCAAACACTTCAGGGCTGTTAGACACCTAATGCCTGCTTCACAGGATGCTGTGGCTCTGGTATGAAAAGGGCCTGAGCATCCTGTGTCTGAACTAGAGGATTCTGGGAAGGTGTTTCCTTACAATAGCTCCTTTATCCAGCCCATGTTTAACCGTGAGAAATGGCAAGACAGAAATGAAAACAGTGAACTGATCCACTTGCTCAGCTAACCAAACTCACAGAAGAATGCAATCACTTGAACCTTCTGCCCTGTTCACCTTGTCTGAGAAACCAAAAGAAACTTGGCTTTCTCCTCTACACTTTTTTCTTTTTTAAGTTTCTACAAGTTGGCATGAATTATGAATTTGGCAACAGAGTTGAAAATCTCTTCTGGTGCTAGACTTGTTAAGGGAGAAATAGGTTTACGGATCTATAATTCTGAACTTCAAGGTAAAATCCTAAATGCAGCAAATAATGCATTTTCATGGAAACATGAAAACATATGTCATAATTTAACAAGTCACCGATGAGTTGCTAAACAAGAATTTCATTTATTAAAATAGCTTACATTATATATGGTTATTGTAGAAAACTTGGAAACTGTTGAAGAATATAAATAAGTAAAACAAAGTAACCCATGATTTTAAAAAAATGCCCTGTTAACCTTTTAGTATTTTCACTCAATATATAGAATGATAGGTATTAAATATAAAATATAATTTTTCATGCATCTAACAGGTTTACTTGTGGTCATGATAATTTCTTAACTGTTGATATCAGAAAGAGTGAGCACAGTGTAACAAATCTCTTAGTTTCTATTATAATAAAGAAAAAATGGCATTGAGCAATACACTGGTTCTGGGGAAATCAGCGACGTTTCAAATCTCCCACCAACAGCCATGTGAATGATTATAGAAGCTGGTTTTCCCTCTAGTTAAGCTTTCAGATAAGACCCCAGTCTTGGCCAAGGGCTTGATTGCAATCTCATGGAAAACCCTTAGCCAGAGGCATCCAACACAGCCATACCTGAATTCCTGACCCCCAGAAATTGTGATATAATATTTGTCGTTTTAAACCACAATAAATAATAGTAATAGATAACTAAGCAATAAATAACTGACGTAATATTAGAAGAGCAGCAATAAATAAAAAACAGCATAATATTAGAAAAGTTAAATGAATTTTGGTCATTATACAATCTCTGCTACTATTTCATTCTTGTTTTATTCATTGATTCTTAGTTTTCCTTACTGGGAGCATTGGACCAGATCGGTGTTTCCAAAATTTCAGTCATTCACTAAAGACCTTCCAATATATGCCATATCTACTTACCACCTCTACTGTTATTCATTGAATTATTTATAATGTATCACGATGCAAAAAGACCTTTAAGCCAATTCAGCAATTCAGCAAACATTTCTTCGGTAAATATTGGTAGCCTCTACTGGTTACAAATTGGTAAAGGATATTTTCCTCTTTCTGATATCTTTGCTACCGGATAATACATACCAATGAGTGAAAGTCTGACTGGTTTCTGTCAAATATAAAAACATGCATTTTATTTCATCAAATTAAAATAGCACTTATTGTAAGAGGCACAATAATTTTTTGTACCACTGAATAAAAGAAATGCTGCTTAGTACAACTACAAAGTTTCATTTATTTTAAGACACTTCCAGTTGCAGACATGTTATAATGTGAGAGAAACGCGCCCTTAAAGTTTCAAGAAATAAGGTGACTGAGTATGAAAGGAGGCCATCCATTCTATTCAGTAGCTTGGGAGTCTCAGTCTTCACGAACTCTGACAAGAAAGACTCACTTCAAAAGGATCACCACGTTGTCCTGATGCTAGGATCAGCCGGCTTTGTGATAGGATTGGGCAACAAGGACTTTCATGCAATAGGAGGTTGCAAAATCAGGAAGACTCTGGATCATACACGAAGTGCTGTGGCTTTAGGGTGTTCATGCAGGGGAGGTGTTTTGTTCGATATTCCTCACCCATCACCTATCTTTTTTTTTTTTCACATGGGCAGGCACCGGGAATCGAACCCGGGTTCTCTGGCATGGCAGGCAAGCATTCCTGCCTGCTGAGCCACCGTGGTCCGCCCCCATCACCTATCTTGAATAACATTTATTTAAGCTAATCAAGATTATTTCTAACATACGTTACATGAACAAAGCCTTTGGTATCTGTTTGATCAGGTGTGTGTTAAGTTTTAAGTGTAGTTCTCTGAAGATTGGTCCCGATTAAGGCCTCAAATGGTAATGAACCACTCCCAGAGTGTGGATAAGAAATATCTTTTTCAAAATCCTCATCCCAATGTTCATACTTAAGTACTTCAAAGGAAATTCTGACATACATAGTATAGAAAATGTTTACTTTACCAAAATAAATCTATCTAGGAACCTGTGTGTTATTATTGTAAATGGAAAATGAGCAACAATAGCTATAAATATGTCACCTATACAACAATATTATGTACCAGTGTCTCATCTTTGTTGTAAAAGATTACCAATTGAGATTTTTTTCCTTAGCTTAATCAGAAGGAGAAAAACTGAAAATGGAGACATTTCTTTAGAATATTACTCAGTTATTTAATGCCCTGTAGTTGTATTATCAGTCTAGATTCTACACTTTGCAAAAAAGTGGATTAGATGATTTGAAAGTCTCTGTCAGTTACAATGTTCTTTGAAATGACATTTTTCTTTTTTTGTAAGCTGTGGGTGGAAATGTATGTCATCTTGAAAAATAGCATGTAGGTCATAGGCATCTCGGGCAGATTGGTTGCTGTGAATACATGAACCAGTGAAGTATTTATTTTTCTAGTGAGCTCATTAATAAATGAGAATGTTATAGGCAATTACATTATTTTTTCCTCATGGTGCTCATAATATGCATTTATAATATTTATATTAAAGACTTTTAGACTGCATTAAAGTGCATGCTCAAGCCCCTTGTTTTAAGAAAAAAAAACAAATGATTTATTTGTTTGAAAACTTTCAGGATCTAATGAACTTTTTTTTGGTATCTTACCATTCAGTGATGATATAACTGGTACAATTTGATTTTTGGTACTATCTCATCTTTCTTTTGTGAATAGAGGATTCACATTTTGTCATTGGATAAATATTTCCAAGTGGCCCTGAAAAGGTAAGCACAATGTCAGATGAGCTAAAAGAGCCTGTATGAACAGCCAGTAGTTTGGCTTTATACCTTCTTTGAAGCATAGTTTGACAGGGTACAATGAGTTTGCCAAACTGCACAATTAGAAGACACAATCCTCCATAGATTGTTCTCACTTCAGAAACCAGCCACAAATTTGGGGTCCCCAGGACTACCTTCATTTCTCACTGGGTAGTTGGCTACAAATTCAAGGGTCCCCACAAGCTCCTCAGGTTTGATAATCTGCTAGAACAACTCACAGAACTCAGGAAAGTGCTTTACTTAATTATTACAGTTTTATTATATCAAGGGGATACAAATCAGAACCAGCCAAGAAGATATGCACAGGATAAGGTCAGGAAGGCCCCTAAACTCAAAGTTTCTGTTGTCCTCAAGGATGCATTTTCTTCCCAGCACATGAATTATGATGATATTCAAAGAGTTTTTTCAACCAAGAAAGCTTATCCAAGCTTCAGTGTCCAGAGGTTTTATCAAGGCTTCATTATATAAACATGACTGATTGAATCATTGGTCAGTTAGTTGTACTAACTCTCCAGGCCCTCTCTCCTTCTGGGGCGGGGGTCGGGTGGGGGTGGGGGGTGGGGAAGCATAGAGGGGAGAGGGAGTGGCTAAAAGCCCAACCCTCCAATCATATGGTCGGTCTTTCTGGCATGACCAGACCCTCCCTAAGATTATCCCTGCGGCCAGCCCCACCCTGAGTCATCTGTTAGCAGAAACAATCAAGCGCCCACCATAATAACCTTGATAACAGAAGCTATCAGTGTAATCTGAGGGGCTCACTATGAATAACAAAGACACCCCTATCCCTTAGGGAATTCCAAGGGTTTAAGTGTTATCCACCAACGGGATAAAGGTCGGACTTCTTTTTGGGTTAAATCAATTCTTCACTACACACAAGGTATCTGCCTTGTTTCTGACTCTCTGCAGAAAGGGACTATCCTCTATGTAATCCTGACAGAAAAATGTGGAAAAAGTGGTTTATGACTTTGAAGAATGAAATATGGTCTGGGGCCTGGAATCAGCCATCTGTGGACAACTCTCACCCATATGTATATTCCTGATAGATCATGCACAGACATCCTCATCTCTGACATTTTTACCATTTGTTTCAAGACTTTTCCTCAACTACACATTTTATCAGCATAATATTTGAGAAGGAAATCTATTTGAATTACTAAAAAGCAAGTCTCTAGCAGTCTAGCTGAGTTTCTTTCATATAATTTTACCAAGAACAAAAAAGGTCAAACATTGGTATTCCATTATAGAAGTGAATTTGCAATTGCTAAAAAGTATCTGTTGCTATAACTTTCCAGCCTCCATTAGTCTTCCTGTTTTAATCACCTCTGTACGTCACAGCCCTAGGATTTCAGGCATGGCTGAACACATGACACCTGACACTGGGCAGATGCGATGGACAATGGGATTAGCCACAATTATTCACAGCCTAGGGGAAGAGGACTTGGCAGGCCCCTGTATAGCCAAATGGGAGCTGCGTTAGGGAACAGAGTGAACAACCAGTGGCCGTGGAAGGCAGTCTTTGTAGTATCAAGAGGATGAGGTGCTTATTGGTCCTATGAGAGGATGTAATTGGTTTGTTTGACTAATTTGGCAGGTTGGAGAGAACTGAAGCCTGCTACTCAGGGAGAAGCAGGAACCCTACCTGGTCCCAGTAATAAGGATCGGGAAGACCAGGGTGGGGAGGGGAACTTGAGGTTTGGTCATTCAAGGTTCTCCCAGTTTCCCCCAGATGTTAAGGCACGTATAACATGGGCCTTTAATTTTAGGCCTTATACCACACTTCCATTTTACTTTAACATTTATTTTAATATTTTATTTCATCTTAAACCTTTTGAAGATCAAATAATATTTTAATACTGAAATTAGTTTATGTTGTTTTTGTTTGTCTTTAATATTACATACTTCTTTTCCAAGGAGTAGGTATTTTTAGCACTGCAACAAATATTAATTACTAAAAGTGGGTTGTCTCAGACTGTATGCTGATGGAAGAAGCACAAAGCAACCAAAAGTAGAATTAGTGGTTAATAGTTGGAATTTTCTTTAACGCTTTTCCATCTCCCTTGTAGTATTCACTCCACTTCTGTTCATTGCTTCTTTGTACTTTCAATCTTCACTTCTCCATCCACCAATATTCATCTATTCTATATCTCATTCATATGGGTTAATTTGATTGTCCAACCATTTCTAAGGTGGTGGTTATTGACAGCTATAATTTTCCTCAAAGACAACAATGTGGTTTGACAACCGCATTTGCCCAATCCAGAGCAATGACTGACAGTGAGAATTTTGGCACCAGGGCAAGAAAATGACAAAGTGCTTTCTGTTGTAAATTACAAGGTCTTTTGATGCCCTTCAAACCACACCATGCAGATGGCTAAATACGGCACAGATTCTCTTTCACGCAGAGCATAATTTTTCATTATAGTTATAGTTTTTGTTCACTCTGCTAAAAAAGCTTTTTCCTTGCAAAAGAATGTGTTTCTCATTGAGGGACAGACATGCCAAGTCTGAAATTTAAAATCCAAAACATACTGTATTATCTGAGAGCAAATACAGCTTTGGAAAAAATTATCTGATGGAAAGTTACTAGAATGTTTTTTTTCCCTGATGCCCAAATATATTTTTCTTTAAATATTTATCAGCTAATCATTTTGTAGCTTTAGAGGATTCAACCTTTATTTGAGAAAGCTTATGTGCTATTTCAAATATAATGGCAGGATGACAACCTTGGAAATTTACACTCATATTTGCTTCAGTGATTTTAAGGCTGTCAAAAATGTTTGATTTTCTAAATCCATATGATTTACTTAACTCATTTTTTACACTGAGAAATGCAATGGGTAAATATAAAAACTATTTTGTAATGTTAATCCTGTACAAATTTTGCCACTATGGCAGCTATGTAGTTTTTTGTGCAAAAGAATGGATCACTGGATATATATAGGCTATATTGCATATTTGTAGTCCTTTTTATTAATGTTCAATAATTGCATTTTTCACCAAATATTTCCTTAAATGGTTCCTACATTTTATTTCACTTGTTCTATGATCTGTATTTATTTATTCAGAGGTATAATCAATTCATATACTCAGGGCAGACATAGCTTACTAAGGGCGAGAGTAAACAGTGTAAGGAATGGTTGGTGATGTGGATTTTGCATTCAAACAACAAATCTCTGTCTCTGTACTCTGTTTTGGGAGCCATTTAACTTCAGTGGCCTTACCTATAATACCGGGATTATAATAGACCTGACTATGTGATGATTAAATATGTAAAACAGATAACACTGTGCTTGGAATATAGAAAGTACACAACTAATGCTAAATTATAAACATTAACATATTATATTATTTTAATTATATTATATTTATACTAATCTTGGTAAATGAAAATTGCCCAATAAATGCTTGGGATTGGTGGCTGGGATAATATCAGTTAGAATTAATGACAACAACTACAATTTTACTGACATAGATTCTATTATTTTTCTCCTGAAGTTTTCCTTAAGTTTTAGGCTGACCCAACCCTTTTGGAAATATGTTATTTTAACAAGACCAAAATACTGTATGTAAACTGGTGGGAAAAGGACTGGATTTTAGAATCAGATTTTATTTCCTGGTTGGTTTTGCCATTTATTTGCTGGAAATGAGGGTGATCTAGCTGTGTGGTCTCTGATTATATTGGGACCTGAGGTTGGGGCAATTGACCTGGTTGGGACCTATCAGTGCCACTTCTCTGTTACAAGACTCCTAATCTCTATATTCCAAAGTCAGGCAAAGACCGTAGTAAACTCTGCAATTATGGGGCATTTGGCCAGGGAGGGTCTTCTGTGAGAACATCCCAATTGATTATTGATACTGTTTTAGGATATATTTTTTCCTCTGGCCCTAGCCACAATAACTGTAGCAAAGTTGTGGCCAACTGCTTCTCAAACACTGCAGAACTACCCCTTTTAAATCTAGTAAACAACACAAGACCTTTCCACTCTTTTTAAGTACATTCTGCTTCTACTTGGATACCACAGTGACAATTTGTGGTCAGAGACTCACAAATGCTGTTGAAATGACAGGGTTCTCTAAAAGCAAAAGAAAACAAAATTTAAAAAGAAATGAAATCTCCTCTCCCAACCAATTCAGAAAGTCCAACCTTCTTCTAAGTCTGAGTTCCTCAGTACCCCTCCTCCAGGCAGGAGATGTCCAACAGGGAGTCTGGTCTTGACAAGGAAAGGTTGTCATGAAATACATGGTTTGATTATCCCCTCTTCAAATGTAATATATTCGCAGAATTATTACCATAAAATCCATTTCCATTTTCCTTAGGGGAATTCCTAGTGTGTGGTAGAGATTTAGTACCTTTTGGGGATTTAGTACCTTTTGAGGGCAATGATGGGCCCTCAGCTTCCTTTTTTATTGCTAAAATCCTCCAAAGTAAAGTCTAAAATCAAATTGTAGACTCATAATCGGAATATACTGTTGATTTCAAGGTGCCTGCCTCTTTTTCTTGCCACATCCCAAACACGGGCTTCCTTCAAGTACACTGTCACATGATGTTGCAGGGCACCAGCCCTCCAGGGGCTTAGAGGTCCCCTATAGACACCCCAGGTTGATATGTAGTTGTTTTTGACCTATCTTTGGAAACTTCATTCTTCTCTGAATTTTTCTTCTCCATCCATACTCTCTAAAAGTGTTAAGTAGCCAATATTATATGATTCATGCTACTATTCTAATGGGACTGATGTCACTCATCCCGATTTTGAGAACGTGTCATTGTTTTGCCAGTGACCTTCTTGGGACGGTGCCATTGCCTTGCTTTCCAAAGCAGAGGTTTTTTTTTCCTTCTCCCCCCAATCCACTATCTTTTTTTTTCCAGATCAGGAAGAACAGAGGCCTTAGTCAATTATTTGAGTATTAAAAGTTTGTTCTGATTTAAATGCTGCTTGCTCTTTTGTATGATCATGAGATTCTTTGCGAGGATAGATTAATTTTACAACAATTCCATAGCACTGGTTTTCATTCTAAAAGAAAGAAAATGCTAGCATATGGTTTGGGGGAGTATTATATCCTTTTATAATTTGAGAAACATCCCAAGGACAATTCTGTTTTACTAATACCTGGATTCCCCAGTTGCGGTCAATTTAGCATTCTTCTGGACTGGCCTGTCCTTGTCCTCCCACTTCTAATGTCTCGTCCCAAACAGATGTTCTGGCTCTGCACTCGAGTTCCCACCTAGCAGCTTTTGGCTGCTGAAGCCATTTGTTTCCCAACAGAAGTTTCTCCCGGGAAAGAGGAAGGCCAAATCCCCAAAACTTGGAGGGTGTTTTTATGACCTTTGCTCTCATTATTTTTTGCTTTATCACCATATGATTTATATTTATTCTGCCACCCCACCCCTCCTGCTCCCACCTCTTCTAGAAATAATGAGGCTTTCTTTCTTCTGCTTCTCAGAATCAGAGACCATATTTTATTAGTCTGTATATCCTAAATTCACAATATTACCACAATGAATACTTAGTGGGTTAATTAAGTTATTAAAAGCTCAGATTTTGCTGAATGCAATTTTAGTAACTGCTTAGTTCTCTAAGAAACAACATAAAAAATAGGACTTTCATTAGTTCATTCATTTCCTTACTCCTACATTCATTTTATATAGTGTACTTTAGTCATCTTCACTAATGGATGAGAATTGAAATCATAAGTTCATTACCATGCAATTGCATCCCCAATCCACTGACTTTGGAATGCATTGTGCATCTATAGGCAGAATCATGTCTAAAGCTTGGGGGAGATACTAGTAATAAATCAAGAGGCCTGGATATCTCCTGATTTAGGAGGAACTGGGAATATCTCCAATTCCCTCTTCTACTTTCCACGTGCTATTCACAGACATCTTGGTCTCATTTAGAAGCAAAGAATGATTAGAAATGCCTTCTCAGACTTTTCCTGGAGAAGAGAGGCATTTAAATATCTCAGTATAAAGGGCATCTTGACCTGCTAGTTTCAATATAATTAAACTCACAAACCCTCAGATAATCAATGAACGTGTTAAGTGCTGCTATATGCCAGGGGATTTGAGACATAATGACAGAAACTGATCTTAAGATGTAGGAGGAAAACTTTCACCCACAGAAAAAATTACATGCAAGATACTAATACTAGCCACCTGCATGCCACAGACAATAAGAGCTATGGGCCTTTAGAGGAAGATAAATCATTTCACCTGGGAGAAAAGGGGAAGTATAAATAGATGAAGTAAATTTTACCTAGCCCTGGGATGATGGATTGATTTGTACTGTAGAGTGGGTTAAAGGCCTTCCAGACTGAGGGAATGGCCTGAACAAAGATGTAGAGACAAGAAATCACTAGGTAGGTCAAAGAAAAGAGTAGAACCATTTAGTGGAGCACAGGGAAAATATGGGAGAGGAGTGACATATAAATGGCTTTGGAATATATTTATCTGTTGTTGAATGAGAAAGGTGGACAGGATGGAATAAATTCCTGAAATGACAGGAATTTATGGGACAATCAGAAAGCTGGTATCATAGAAGTCAGCAAGATCATTCTTTCAGTAAGAGGAAAAATACATAGAAAAAAGTCTTTCAATAGGATGGTAGCCAGGGCCAACTTGATGGCAAAGTACCTGTGAAGTCACACAGGGCTCCACACAAGAAGGACCCCATGCTTGGTTAAATGCAGCGCTATTTTAATGAAATTCTTACTAATTTTTGAACAAGGTCCCCTGCATTTCCACTTTGCTCTTGGACCTGCAAATTATTTAGGCAGTCCTGCTGATCACAATGGAAATTAATGAAGGAGACATGAGCAAGGGCATGGGAAAGGAAGAATGGATGTGACTTGGTGAGTCTTGGTGATCAGAACATAAGAATCTACAGGGTTATAAGTTAGGAGCCACACAGAAGGATGAATAGGACTGAGGCCAGGGGATTATTCTGAGCAGGTGATCTATTTGGAACTGGGATGTATAAATATTGAAGGCCAGAGACATATAATAGGCCCTAAGATGTGCATGAAAAATGGTAAAGAAAGCTGCAAGTTCAAAGCTAGGTGACCAAGGAGGTCACACATTCTAGAAGCCAGAGCAGAGAAAAACCGAGAACCCAAAATCAAATGATAGGACAGGCTCTCTGTAGGAGAAGGAAGGAGAAGACTTGGGTGGCCCCAGTGATGCTGACTCCATAGGGTGTGGCCTCTTGTGAAGGCAGAGAGGCACACTTTTCCTGAAAGACACAGATCCTCTCAGGATTAGTTATGGTGGGAGAGGCTGATCTGATAGACACCCAAGAGAGAGACTGGGACTTCAGCAGGAATGGAGAATTCTTTTTAGTCCTATGCTTCTCTAAACAGGTAATTATCCACATTCAGTGAGGATGTTTGCAGTTCTTAAAGCCATAGGAGGAAAAATGTACACATTTCTGAAACATTCATTTTTTTTCTGAAGACATAGGGAAATTTCTACACCAAAACAAGCACTGATAAATGATAATGTTTTAAGAAAAGTTCACATGATGTTTAAGATAAACCTTGAACTTCAAAGATGTTTCAGCTAGCAGCCACTTGCTTTGTACCACTCTTTCTGACTTACTGGTACATCTACAGGATTGAGTAGCATTGCTCGGGGCAAGTGGCTGTGAGCTTGAGAATCACCTGGGGAGTTTAAAAAAAAATACTCCATCCTGGGGATTCTGAGTCAGTAGAATTTGTATTTTTTAAAATTCCATAGGTGATAGATATATGACTACTTTAGATCTTTCTTTCTTTTTTCCCCATCTTTCTTCCCATCTTCCTTCCCTTTTTTGTTCATTCTCTCACTCCCTTTCACTCTAATTCTAGCTTTCTCTTTCTTTTCCCTTCTCTCCTTTCCTCCTTCCTTCCTTCCTTCCATCTTCCTTTTACTCCTTGCTTCATTCCTTAAACCTCACCTTTTTCCTTCCTTCCTTCCCTTTTTTTCCCATGTTAGAGTCTAACTATATTTTGGGACATACAAATAGTCTTTGCCATACAAGGACATTCAAGCTGAAGAGGATTAAGCTATAGCTTTTACATCAGACCAAAATCATTGAAATTATGCTGTTTTTTCTGTTTATTTGCTTTCTGTTATTAAAAAATTTTAATAAAATATTATTTTCACATGATAATCATGTCAACACTACTATAGGTCATCAAATAAGAGACATGCCAAGAATGCTGTTCTAAAGTGGAGCAGAGTGCTATGGGTGGTAATTAGAGTTCCTCAGAAGGTTTCCTTCTCCTCATCTCCCTTTCAGTTTTGTCCCAGGTACAAAGCTTTGCGAAGACAAAGCCTAGAAGAAGTTGGAGTGTGCCAGGGGTCAGGGAAAGGACCAACAATTTATTTTAGAGGCTTATAGTGGCTATCTGGAGATGGGGTGAGAAAGATAACTAGGAAGCATAGGTAACTATTTTCATTGTGGTTCCACTCCTAGAAATTGATAAAGAAAACCCCCTTTTAAGGCAAAGAGAATCAACATGATTTAGTTTGAGTGATGGTGGGTTTTCTAGTTTTCAAGCTGCTGGAATGTGATACCAGAAACAGAATGGCTTTTAAAAAGGGGAATTTAATGAGATGCAAGTTTACAGTTCTAAAGCCTCAAAAATGTCCCAATTGTAGCAAGGCTATAGCCTTGGAAAGGTCCAATCTAAGGCATCCAGGGAAAGATACCTTGGTTCAAGAAGGCCAGTGATGTTCAGGGTTTCTCTCTCAACTGGAAAGGCACATGGTGAATATGGCGACATCTGTTAGCTTTCTCTGCAGGCTTCTTGTTTCATGAAGCTACCCCAGGGACATTTTCCTTTTTCATCTCCAAAGGTCTCTGGCTGCATGGGTTCTGTGGTTCTCATGGCTCTGTTACTCTCTCAAAAATGCTTTCTCTTTTAAAGGATTCCAGTAAACTAATCAAGACCCACCTGGAATGGGTGGAGTCACATCTCCCTTTCATCAAAGGTTAATACCCACAACTGGGCATGTCACATCCCCGTAGAGATAATCTAATCAAGTCTCCAAACTTGATTTGGTACTGAGTAGGGATTAAAAGAAACAGCTGCCTCCACAAGATGGATCAGGATTAACACATGGCTTTTCTGGGGTATATAATACTTCAAACCAGCATGATGGGGTTGAAGGGAAACTACCTAGAATGTAATTGGAGATGAGGACTGTAGTTTGTAGAAGATGTGGTCAGGGATAAAGATAGGTTTAATAGTGAAAGCTAACATTTGTTGGGGGTTTACCTTGTGCCAGACATAGTATTAAGCGTTTTATATGTTTTTTCTTCTTATGGTAGAACAAACTGCATCTCATCATTGGAAAAAAATGATATAAAGTATTTTAGAGGGAAAGTTAATGCAGGAGGAGAAGGGCTTATGGAAGCTGGACTTACAAGAAATCTTGCTATTCTATTTTTTTAACTTTTCTATTGAATAGCATAACATAAATACAAAGCAAAGAAATAAAAAAGCAATAGTTTTCAAAGCACTCTTCAACAAGTTGCTATAGGACAGATCCCAGAGTTTGTCATGGGCTACCATATCAATCCTCTCATATTTTTCATTCTAGCTGCTCCAGAATATAGAAGGCTAGAAGGCTTAAGTATTTTTTTATCATCACAATCGACTTTTCTCCTTCTATATTTTGTGAAAAATAACATATATACAAAAAAACAGCACAATACTACCTAATTGCAATGTAATTATGTTAAAACACTGAATGAAACTGCATCTGAGCTATAGTTTTTTTTTGTTTGTTTGTTCTGTTTTTTATATATATTTTTTGTATTTTGTATTTTTATTTTTTTCTCTATATTATCATTTTATTTCTTTTTCCGTTGTCTTGCTATTTCTTTTTCTAAATAGATGCAAATGTACTAAGAAATGATGATCATACATTTATGTGATATATTAAGAATTACTGATTGCATATGCAGAATGGAATGATTTCTAAATGTTGTGTTAGTTAATTTTTTTTAATTAATAAAAAAGTAAAAAACAAAAACAAAAACAATAAATTTCAAAGCATAGCACCACAATTAGTGGTAGAACATATTTCAGAGTTTGACATGTGTTACAATTCCATAAGTCTAGATTTTTACTTCTGGGTGCTCTAAGATACTGGAGACTAAAAGAGATATCAATTTAATGATGCAGCATTCATATTCATTTGTTAAATCTTATCTTCACATGTAACTCCACCATCACCTTTGATCTTTCCATGTCTCTCTTTAGGGTTGTTTGGACTATAGCCATTCTAACTTTTTCATATTGGAAGGGTCTGTCTGTTGCTGTGGTACAGATGATGTTTTCTTTTTGAACATAGCCCATAGCATGCAATAGCAGTTTTCCCCCTGTACCCTGGACACTCTTGGTACAAGAATCATATCTTTGAAATAATTATTGCAAGAATGAATTCATATTTCTAGTGTTAATCAGTGGGACACGTAGGTTTATACAACCCCTTTCAATCTTGTTCATTCTCAATATGGTAATATTACCTATAGATCCACTAGAGAACCACCTTCACTTCTATTTCTTACATTGAAGTTCAATTTCATTAGCTGACCATTCACCCATCTCTAGCTTCTATGTATCTCTAAGTCCCCTATATTCTGTATTTTAAGCTTCTGATTATACCTTTATGCTTATCATAAAAGTGGAATCATACAGTATCCATCCTTTTGTGTCTGGCTTATTTCACTCAGCAATATGCCCCCAAGGCTCATCTAGCTTGTCTTATGTTTCAGGATGTCATTTTGTCTTACTGCTGCATAATATTCCATCATTTGTATATACCACATTTTGTTGATCCGCTCATCTGTTGATGGGCATTTGGTTTGTTTCCATCTTTTGGCGATTGTGAATAAAGCTGCTATGAACATCGGTGTGCAAATGTCTGTCTGTGTCATTGCTTTCAGCTCTCCTGGGTATATACCAAGAAGTGCTATTGCTAAAGTGCATTGCTGGGTTATAGGGCAACTCAATATTTCATTCCCTAAGGAACCACCACACAGTCTTCCATAGTGGCTGCACCATTATACATTCCCACCAGTAATGCGTAAGTGTCCCAATTTCTCCACATTCTCTCCAACATTTATAGTTTCCTGTTTGTTTAATAGCAGCCATTTATATAGGTGTGAGGTGGTATCTCATTGTAGTCTTGATCTGCATTTCCCTGATAGCCAATGAAAATGAGCATCTCTTCGTGTGCTTTTGAACCTCTATATTTGCTCTTCAGAAAAATGCCTGCTTGTATCTTTAGCCCATTTTACAATTGAGTTGTTTGTTTTTTTGTTGTTGAATTGTATATTTTCTCTGTATGTACAGGATGTCAAACTTTTGTCTGATATGTGATTTCCAAATATTTCCACCAATTGTGTTGGCTATATCTTCATCTTTTTGACAAAGTATTCTGAGGTGCAGCAGCATTTGATTTTGAGGAATTCCCATTGTTTTTTCTTTTGTTGCTTGTGCTTTGGGTGTAAAGTTTAGGAAGCTATCTCCTATTACTCAGTCTTGAAGATGTTTCCCTATATTTTTTTCTAGAAGCTTTATGGCAATGAAAAAAAAAAAAGAAGATAGAAGCTTTATGGTGTTAGTTCTTATATTTGGGTGTTTGATCCACTTTGAGTTCATTTTTTGTTTAGGGTCTCAGGTAGGGGTCCTCTTTCATTCTTTTGGCTATTGATATCCACTTCTCCCATGTCCATTTATTGAAAAGACTATTTTGTCCCAGTTCAGTGGATTTGGGGGCCTTGTCATAAATCAGTTGACCATAGTTTTGTTGGTCTGTTCCTGCATTCTTGATTTGATTCCATTGGTCAAATGCTTCTATCTTTGTGCCAGTACCATTTTCTGTTTTTAGTATGCTTTTAGCTATTCAGGGTCCCTTTCCCTTCCAGATGAATTTGGTAATTAGCTTTTCCAAAACTTCGAAGTAGGTTTTTGGAATTTTGATTGGTACTGTGTGGAATTTGTAGAAAAATTTGGGTAGAATTGACATCTTAACTATATTTAACCTTCTTATCCATGAGCAGGGAATGTCTTTCCACCTATTTAGATCTCCTTTGATTGCTATTGTATTTTATTTCTGTATCTAAGGTACTTCCTTTACTCATTCAAAAAATATTTACTTCATGTTATTACCTGCTGTTGTGTTTAAAGTGTTCATTTTAGCCATTACTTTTTTTTTTGTTTTGGTCTTTGGTGATAACTTAGGGGAACAAAATACAATGTAGTTGTATTTATAAGCTTTAGAAATAAAAAACAAAGAGATCAATTCTACCCTTGTATTAATTTATATACTTGCTTCTATGTTTCAGAAATTCAAGCTAGCTTAAGAAGAGACAAATTAGTCAAAGTATGTTGGAGTGTAGTAGAGTTTTCATCTGTGGCCAATCAAAATTTTTGAACAACTTCCTTACATGTTGGTAATTTATGAGTTCCAAATTCTTAAGGTAGAAAACCAAAAAATTAGGAATCCCAGACTCCTTGATAGTTAGGAATGTCTCTATATTCTGGTGGAAGATCCTGGGAAAACTCCGTCTCTGAAGTAAGCAAAATTTCAAAGGGAGAAGGATTTTATACTTTATTTTATGCCTTTTCGTCTCCATCTTGCCTGAAATTCAGATGCATTATCTTCAGTGTCATCAAATTTATGAGTGTAACAACCTCTTGCAACCATTATGACAAATGCTCTAGTCTAAGGGTGTGGGGCATGAAGATGGAGGGAATCTGGGTTCTTGATGACATCCATGCCTCATGCTTCAGCCACGGACTTTTTGCAATCTGAGTGAGAAACAAAATCTTACATTTTGTTTATTGATGACTGGGTCTTTTACTGGTTGTAGCCCCATGGGTAATTTCTGGCTGATAAAAGCCAGAACCCAAGGGCAGTAATATGACTGGTTCTCAAGCACCACAAGAACATATATGAAATCAGGACTGTGTCCATTTTGTGTGCATGCATGTGTGTGTGTGTGCATGTATGCATGCGCTCTGGCTTCATTCTTTACTTGTGGCCGAGAAACTTTAGTGGGGAAAAACATGGCAGCCCACAGCTTCTGCCACTAGACAACTTCTTTGATTTCAGGTCCCCAAATCCCACAAAATGACTTTTTTGACCTGGGTTAGGTCAGGTTCCACATTTGCATCAATCAGTTCTGGTCAGAGAATTGGACTGTTTTAAGAACTTAACAGGTCTCAGAAAATGATATAGATGGAGAAAGGGCTGGAGAAACTCTCAGAAGAGGGCAATGGAACTGGAGGCATTCTTGGAACATAAGACAATAGCACTTCATTATAATTTGCATTAGGGACAGAAGCAAACTTTATTGTGTCTCTAATTGGTGATTATGAAATACACATTTTTTGTTGCAGTTAAGAGAGTAAGTAGTTGTCTCTTCTGTTTTTTTTTTCTTCTTTTGTATGCTGTATGGTGGGGGTCACATTTCTTTCCTTTTCCATATGAGTTATCGTGCTATTGCAACACCATTTGTTGACTCTTTTTTTTTCACATGAGCAGGCACCGGGAACAGAACCCGATATCTGGCATGGCAGGCGAGAACTCTGCCTGCTGAGCCACCGTGGCCCGCCCAACTCTTTTTTATATGGAAGCGGATGGGCCAGGAATTAAACCCAGGTCTACCGCATGTCAGGTGAGAATTCTACCACTCAACTACCCTTACATCCCTCCAATTTTTTAGTTTTGAAGAAAAAAATTTTTTTTAAATGTACATGGTCCAGGAATCGAACCCAGATCTCCCGCATGGAAGATGAGCATTCTACCACTGAACCACCTGTGCACCCTAGTTTTTAATTTTTGCGACTTAGTTTTAGTATTTGTGCTTAATAAAGATTGAGCAAAAGAGGACAAATCAAATTTCCTTGACATGATAAATGTTGGTAATTTCAGAAGGCAGAAAATACCAGAATCTTTTCAATCCAATTGAATTAGAAGTTCTATTTGTATGTTAACATATTCTGAACTGCCTTCCCATAAAAATCTGAAATAAACCTTGCCAGTATTTGAAAATGCATTCTTAATTTTTGTAATTCGAAGCCTCTATCTTTCCATATCCTTTTAGTGAACTCTCTGTTTACTGTTCAAGATGTATAGTGGCAGCTGTTTATTTACTTGTGTATACACTGGTTTTCTGGAATGTTCTCTTCAAATTGAATTTATTTGTGTTTCAAAAACTGTATTCACTCACTATGTACATAAAACTCGGCGAAATTGTGTATTTATCACTGTGGATACCGTGTAAATAATATTTAAATAAGCAGAAATAGGGATCTCCTCATTATATATGTTTGTCACATCATTATTCTATGACATTAGTTAAATGCTGTTATTTCTTAGCAATGATATCCTTTGATGTGTGATACAAGTGAGCTCAATTTAGCTGCAATTGAGCTTGGGGTAGTTATGTATTTTCTAGAAATGGCTAATCTAATATATAGCCCATCCCACGTGCTCTTGTTTCAACACGACATTGACACTCCTCCACAAAAAGCTAGGGACAATGATCCATGTCTTTAAATTTGGGTGAACTTTTGTAAATGCTGGATCAAGAGGGTGGCAGAAATGATACGTAACTTCTGATACTAGATCATAAAAGCTAATCTCAGTTCTTTCTTGTTCTCTTCCTTAAATTGTTTTTTCGGAACCTAGCTACCATGTTGGAAAGAAGCCTAGGCTACATGGAAAGGCCATGTACAGGTGTTCCAAGCTAAGCTGTGGTTAAATTCTCAGCTGACAGCCAACATCAGCTGTCAGGCATTTGAGTAAATGAGCTTTCATATGACTCCAGGGTTGAGGGTTTGAGCTGAGACCCTAGATGCCAAGGTATTTTATGCAACTAGGCTTAGGGTTTGTTTGTTTGTTTTTATATAACCATATTACTGGAACAGTGTTTGTTCTATTTCTGAAAGGCGCTTAATTTTAGTGAATTAAAAATAATTCATTAGGTTTCTTTCTAATAACACTGCACTCTATATAACATAAGAAGCCAAATTTATTTCATAACTATTCAGAGGGGGATATTTAAAAATGGTTTCTACTCACTAACTATTAATCTATTAAGATTGTCTCAGGATGATCTTTTCCTTCTGATTTGAAATGTTAGAGCTCAAATAAATTAGAAGATTTTTTAGGAAAAATAAGACCTGAGGAGATGTTTCTGTGATGAAACACTGGAATGGAGGCAGGATAATTTTCATCTCTAAAATAATTTGAAAATAAATCACAGATTTATCTGGCCTAATTGTATTTGGAGAGTAGACATCTAGACTGGAACAGTTTCTGAGGTTTTCTATTGCTTGTTTTCATGGCTTTGGAATGTCCTCAATACACCTATTTCTTATGAAGAGAAAATTATGCATTGAAGATAAACTTCTAATTATTAATTTGAATTTATGTTCATGAAGAGGGAGTTAGAATCTTGCACTGAAAGGCTTAATAGCCTACCTATAAAACAGAGCCATGCAATATGGTTTCTATGGACTAGACTATCCTATATTTCCTAACTAAAACAAAATTATTTAGATTGTTAATTAAAGATTTTAAAATTTATAAAATTTTGAATTCTATTTGTAAGGTATTTATAGTTGGCTCTCTTAAAAAGTTTTTAAAGTGTCATGGTATGCTACATATAGCAGTTTAGTATCTTTGAGATTGAAGCAGATTTTTGTTTTTGCATTCTTATCCAGCCATTATTTTTTTCCTTTAGAATTTTTGTGTGTGTTTAAAAAGGGAGTGGGAGATACAAGTTCATATTAAACTTTATATCTTCAAATATTTGTAGCTAACATGGCCAATTCTTTACCACCCTTAGGACTTTTATACCAATAAAGAATCCAAACATGTCAATTAAACAATAATACCATATTCAGCCAGAAACTACAAGGACTGCCAGCTAGAAGCTCAATCTTCTATAATGAATTAAGTCTTAAATTAAGAGCAGAGTTTACAGTCACTCCACAATTTTACCTTAACACTTCTCAACTTATCCATTTATGAACTACATATGCATATATATCTATATATATTTGATAACCACATAATACTCAGGTTTTCTTGTTTCTCATTGGCTCAACTGGGTAATACAAACAATCTGATTAAAACCTCTTGTTTACTCTTTTAAAGCAAAAACAAATGCAAATTATGTGAAATAAATGAAAATAAATATGTTTAGGAAAAATAATTGAGAAAGGTAAGCACAAATCACAGCTTAGTTAGAGTTCCTGTTCTCTTTTTTTTAATTCTTTCACAAACCAGGACTGAAATTATTCTTGGTACTCAGAATGTTCCATGAGGAACTTATTTATTCCCTTCCATAAAGATCTAAATATCCAAATGTAAGTGGATTAAACTCTCCAATCAATAGGCAGAAGTTGGCAGAATGGATAAAGAAAAATGAACCACCTTATGCTATTTACAAAAGACCCATCTTAGATTCATAGGGACAAATAAGTTGAAAGTGAAAAGATAGAAAAATAGATAATGCAAATGGTAATCAAAAGAAAGTGGGGGTAACTATATTAGTATTAAACAAAATAGACTAATTAAAACACTGTTAAAAGAGACAAGGATATTGTATATTGATAAAAGGTTCAATTGAACAAGAAAATTGAACAATTATAAACATATATGCACCTAACAGCAAACACCAAAATATATGAAGCAAACATTGACAGAATTGAAGGGAAAAAAAGAGAGTTCTAAATAACAGTTGGAGATTTCAATATGCTACTTACTACTTTCAATGCTGCATAGAACATCTAAATGGAATATCAGTAAAGAGAGGTCCTTAACAACACTATAAACCAACTAGATCAAATTGACATATATGACATTTTACCCAAAAGCAGCAGAATAGTCAAGTGCACATGGATTATTCCTAGGATAGACCATATGTTAGGGCACATTTTAAATAAATTTTAAAATATTGAATTAAAAGAAGTAGCCTCTAGGACCACAATGGAATGACGCTAGAAATCAATTATAGAAAGAAAACTGGAAAATTTATAAATATGTGGAAATTAAATAGTGCACACTTAAACATCCAAAGGGTTAAAGAAGAAGTTACAAGGGACATTAGAAAATATTTAGAGACAGATGCAAACAAAGACATAACATACCAACACTATGTAATGCAGTGAAGGCAGGGCTCAGAGGGAAATTTATAGCTATGAATGCCTATATTCATAAAGAAGAAGGATCACAAATTAATAATCTAACTTTACATCTTGAGGAACTAGAAAAATAAGGGCAAACAATTTTGATTTCATAAAAATTAAAAGCTTTTCTATATCAAAGAAAATTATAAAGAAAGTGAAAAGACGACCTACGACCTACAGAGGGAGAAAATATTTTCAAACCGTATATGAAATAGGGTTTAATATCCAGAATATATAAAGAAATCCTACAAGTCAACAACAAAAAGACAACTACCCAGCTAAAAAATGAGTAAAAGACTTGAGCAGACATTTCTTTAAAGGAAATACACAGATGGTGAATAAACACATGAAAGGTGCTCCATATCGTTAGCTATTAGGGAAATAAAAATTAAAACCACAATAAGATGCCATTTCACACCCATAAAGATGACTATTATTTAAAAAATGGAGAATAACAAATATTGGAGAGGATGTGGAGAAAGTGGAACTCTAGTGCATTGTTGATAGGAATGTAAAATGATGCAGCCACTGTGGAAAATGATATAGCAGTTCCTCAAAAAGTTAAATATAGAATTACCATTTGAACCAGCAATCCTATGTATGGGAATACACCCAAAGGGAATGGAAACATGTTCACAAGCAGATAATTGTATACCAATGTTTATAACAGCTATAATAATGGTTATAGCCAAAAACTTGAAACAATTCAAATGGCCATCAAAATGAACAGAGGAACAAAATGTGGTACATACACAGAATGGAATGTTGCTTGGCCATAAGAAAAAATGAACTTATGAGACATGCTATAATATTAAAGAGCCCTGAAAACAATTATGTGCCGTGAAATAAGCAAGACACATGAGAACATAAATTGTGTGATATCACTTAAAAGAGATTACTATAAATAACAAACTCAGAAATTCACAAAGACAGAAAGCAGATTTGAGGTTACTGGGGAAGGGATAGAGGAGGAAAAGGGGGAAGAAAGAATGTTTGAAAACATAGAAGTAAATAAATGTATGCACAATGGAAGAAATAATAATAATAATAAAAATAATTTATCGGGAATAAAATCTAAACTCTTCCTCCTGTATTTTCAGTCTTAATTATGTCCCATCCATCTATTCAATTGACCAAGCTAGAAAGGTCAGAATAATAGTAGGTTCTTCCTTTTTGTCAACCATCAATCCAGGTCCTTTCCAAATAATGCTGACCTACTTCTATCAGCATTTTCCAAATCTGCCTCTTTCTATCGCCATTGCTCTAGCTCTGATCTGGATAATCGTACCATCTGTCCAGTGGTTTCTCTTTTTGCCTCTGGTCATGTCCGCTTAGATTTGTCTCCACTCTGATGTCAGAAAGAACTACATAAAATGCAAATTGGATCATGTCAATCCATTGCTGAAAACCATTCAGAAATTTTCTGTCACCTATAAGATAAAATCTGTTAAGCACTGCAGGCAGAAACTTCTCTAACTCTGGTGCCTATATTTTCAGTCTATTGAGTGCTTTTTCTTTTTTCCCCAATACCATCTAGGGATACTAAGCTTCCTGTGGTTCTTCCAAATTCCATGAGTTTCCTGTCTTTTGTGCATTTGCTCACGTGATTGCCTCTATTGAGGACCTGGCTAACTCCTCTCCATTCTTTGCCTTCCAGCTCAGGCAGCTTGTTCAAGGAAGGCTTCCCTCTCTGCCTCACCCTAGCCACAGTGTTCCTTATCTGTGTACCCATAAATTTCTGAAACCATTTCTTTCATGGTATTTATTTTATTATACTGATAAATTTTATTTAGATGTTGGTCTCCCTTATTAATTTTTGGAGTTATGGCAAATTCTTTGTCTTCGTACCAACTGCATCTTGTACAAATTCTACACAGTCAATAACTATTTGATGAACTGAAATATACTGGATTAAAAAGAATATACACTCTGGTTTGAATAATCACAAGGTCCTTAACCCAACTCATTTCCCTGAGCCTGATTAGTAAAATCTAAGTACAGAATAAATGCTTGTTTTATATAACTGAATGGACATTCTTTGTTTCTTTTTTTTTCCCTTCAAACTAATAATTAAAAAATTTATTGTAAACAAGGCATTTTTAACTGGTTGGGCTAGGACAATTTTAGAAAGTGAAAATAACAACTCATAGCCGCCACCACCTTTCCTTTACCCACCGGTAGTTTCCCATCGCTGCTGTAACAAATTACCACAAAGCTTGAAAGAACATAAATTTATTATCTTATAATTCTGGAGGACAGAAGTCTAAAATGGATCAACAGGGCTAGTATCCTTGTGGAGGCTCTAGAAGAGAATCTGTTTCTTGCCCTTTGTAGCTTTTAGGTATTTCTTGCATTCCTTAGCTTGTGACCTGCATCATCACATCTCCTTCCCTGACTCTCAGGCTTCTCTCTTTTCCATTATTAGGATCCTTATGATTTCATTGGGATCACGTGGATAATTCAGACTAATCACCCCACCTCAAGACCTTTAATCACATTTCAAAATCCCTTTTGTCATGTAAGATTCCGGGTATAAGGACTCGAACATCTTTGCGGGGTGAGGGCATTGTTCTGCCTACAGCAATCTCTATTTACATTGCCATACCAGGCAGTTTTTGTTTTTCCACTGCATGGCACTAGGTATATGGGTTTGGGAAGGGAAACTGAGGTTGTGGAAGAGGTTAGGAAATGGAGTGGACTTTGCTTCCTCTTAGATCCAGGGGACAGTTTAGTTCTTAATTTTTGCAAATAATGATCCTTAACTGGCAATAAATTTTATTTATTGTCAGTTGATTGATTCTCTCTCTGTCTTTCTCCAACAGTATCACCATAATCTGAGCTACCATGACCTCCTATCCATATGATTGCAATCATCTATTAATTGGGTTTCTTTAAACACACTGGCCCTTCAGATCATTTCTACTCTTTGTAGCTAGAGTCTGTTGGAAAAATTAGTCAAGCAATTATTTTGTATTTTCCATGTAGACATATATAAATGCCATCTGGGAATAATTGAGAGCTTTTTAAATACTTGATATTTCAAACTCAAATCTGCTGATGTTAAGCCTGGCACTTAAAAGCCTTGACAGCTTCCCATAACTCTGAAAGGTGCTTCTTAGGTTATGAAGAATCTGGTCCTGGCCTTCCTCTCCAGTCTCACCTTGTTCATTAAAATATGTCAATAACACAGAAAAGTAACAAAGAATTAATAACCACAATGAATAAATAACCCCTATGAATCAATAATAGAAAGATTGATAATCCAACAGAAAAGGAGGCATAGCACATAGACAGGCATTTGAGAGAAGAAGATGACAGTGAATACATGAATGGATGTTCAATTTCATTGTCACCAGTGAAATACAAATTAAAACACAATAAGAATTGGTAATAATTAAATTTCTGACAATATCAAGTGTTGGCAATGACATCAAGCAAGAAGAATAGTTAGACAAATTGTTATGTCTCCTTTGGAAGCCATTAGACAATATTGTATTAAGTTAAAAATGTGCAGTTAAAAATTGGTGTTATGATTCATCAATTCTACTCCTAGTATAGATTCCCTAGAGATGCTTTTGTATGTTTGTGCTAGTAAATACATGAAACTGATCATATTAGCATTGTTTCTAAAGGTAAAAATCAGAAATAATCAAATACCCATCAATAAAAGGCAAAAAATAAATTGAGGAATATTCAAACAATAGAATTGTTTACAGCTATTAATTATAGCTACACACAATATGTATGAATCACAAAGTCATGCTAAGGAAAAGATGTGACAAATGAAGACATATGAAATGATTCTATTTTTATAACCATCTATACTGGCAAAACTAAAAAAAAAATTTAGGGTGGTGCAATGCTGGCTCAGCGGCAGAACTTTCTTGCCTTCCATGCTGGAGACCTGGGTTCAATTCCTGGTGCCTGCCCATGCAAAAAAAAAAAAAAAAATTTTTAAGTGATTTTTTTAGAAAGAAAAACTTTGGAAAAAACACCTTAAGAGCTCAGTGTGGAACAAGTCGCTAAAACAAGGCATTGTGGGAACGCAGGTTCAGGGCACCACAGAAACTTTCAGCAAATGTTCTCTTTATTACTTGTACAATATATAAAGTATGCAGAAAGTACAAGTAATCTCTGTTACTGTTTTAGTTTGCTAGGCTGCTGAAAGCAGTGTAGCATGAAATGGGTTGACTTTTAACAGTGGGAATTTATGAGCTTACAGCCTTGAAGTTTTGAGTCCATGATAGCGTCCAAATCAAGATACCATCAAAATGATGCTTCCTCCCTTGGCTGCTGGTAATCCTGGACTCCTCTGTCACATGGCAATGCACATGGCAGCATCTGCTGGTCTCTCCCTTCTCTTCTGATTTCACTGCATTCAGCTTCTTGCTGCTATGGCTTTCTCTCTTTCTCTCTCTATTCATAAAGAATACCAGTAAGAGCCATATATGGAACAATGGTCTTTCCTTTGGACCTGATGAAACAGCAGCCCCACGCTCTGCAAATGTGTGCCCAATGGCCATGCTCTCCTTGAACACTGGGGTAAAGCCTCCAGCATCTTTAAGCATTGGGGTGTTAGTCAGCCTTAGAATCCACCCTGGTCAAGCATGGGGTTGTGGCCAGACTCTGGCTTCACAAAACTCTGTGAAGGTGTCAAAAACACTTACCCAGAACCTTGCCTCTTATAAGAATTTGAGTAGTAGTGTCCAGTGGTGATATTTTGCATATTTCTATTGCGAACTCACACCATGGACTATCTGTCCCATCTTGATTATTGGAAATAGAGTCAGTAGTGCATTTGAATCTAATTAGAGAACTGAACCAATTCCAGAAACCCCAGAACCAATTCAGAAATCTAATCCTTAAGATTCTATTTCTCAAGAGCCACTCCCAGTACTAAAGCTATATTAGGGTTCTCTAGGGACATGAGATATCTGTAAATATGATAAGATTTATAAAAATTATCTCACACAACTGTAAGGATGCACAAGTCCAAATTCTGTAGGGCAGACTGCAAGCTGGAAACTCCAATGATGGTTTTCATGAATTCTCCAGGAGAAGCTGGCTGGCTGAAGTAGAGATGGAAATTCTCTCTTCTGACTGCTGAAACTATCACTTCTTTTAAAGCCTTCAACTGATTGAGCGATACTTCTCTCATTGCTGAAGAAAATCTTCTCAATTGATTGTAGGTGTAATCAGCCATATATGCAATCAACTTACTAATGATTTCAGTCCATGAAATGTCCTCATAGTAACAATCAGTCCAGAGCTTGCATAACCAAACAAGTGGACACAATCACCTGGCTATGTTGACACATGAACCTATTCATCACAGTCAGTTAAACAGTACAAATAATCCAAAAGAGTAGGGGAAAGAAGCCCAATCATGGTTGGTCTTCCAAGGTAGCAGGATCTGCTCCAGGTTGGGGTTGATGGATGACAACTCTACTTGCCCCACCCAGAGAAAAGGGACCAGTGCATTCTCTTTGAGTGTGGTTTTTACTGGCCACAGCAGGGAAGGGACTCGACCACATTTAAGGTCTGGCTGGGCATTTACATTAGATTTAACCTCTCCTCCAGGTTGTAGAGAAGGCACACAGTAGTAAAGGAGGTGGGGGTAGTGGAAGGTTGGAAGATGGCCACATAGCTTGAGTTTTTAACTTTCCCAGAGAAGAAGGTGTGGGTAGGTGAGGTCTGGGTGATGGCCACTTAAGAGATATCTGTGATTTCCATAACACCATGTCTCAAGTGTCAGCTTGCACTTCAAACAAGCTGTTTACTTAAGCAAATGTTTGGGTCTCAGTTTTCTCATTTATGAAGATAGTATTTAAAATAGATGATCTTGAAGGAGTCTGCCAGTTAAAGTTCTTGGTTGTTATGAGTTATTCAGTCTTTGAAAACTTGACTGTGGTAACTTTGAAAGGTAGAAGAACAGGTTTCCTCTTGGGAAGGATACATTTAATTTATATGAACCTGATGAATTTGAAGGTATCAAAATGGTGTGTCACCTTTGAGCCTATATCATTTACTTTATATTACTTGAGCTCACATTTTCATATTAGGCCATAAATCAAAACTTTCTATTTTATGATTCTCATTTTCCTGTGGCCTAAAAGCAATTTTAAATGTGAATGGTTGTTCTGACCATGGATTTATAGCAAGGCTAAATGAAGGTGGTTTGAGGCTGATGGATTTATGAATATGTCTAGAGACTTCTTTGGGAAGTTTACTTCTGGCACCAGAGGTATTGTGGAAAGGACAACCTACAATTAATAAAAGGAATACAAAATCACAAAGCTCAAAGGGAGAGTGTGTATTTATCATACTGAAAGGATTTTGTTTTACTGGCAAATTAATACCTGGGACCACCTGCAAGTCATAAAGCTTTGTTTACATATGATGTCTGAAAAATTCTGTTCTCTAAGGCAATTTAACGTGCTATTTGGTCTTTATAATGCAGTATTGGACGTTAGTGGAAAAATTATTTGAGACTGATATTACTTAGAGTAAGAAAAGCATTTTGTCCTGTGACTTCAGGAAACCAAGAAATTATCTCATAGACCATGCATTCACCTATACACGCACCTTAAAATTTAACTATGAAAAAAAAGTTAACTATGAACTACAATGCATCTATCAAAGTAGGATCTTCTTATACTCATATCTAACTTCTATTAAAATGTATGGACTATATGTAGAAAAAACAATGGCAAAGTGGGGATGCAAGTTAAATTTTTAGGCAATAAATACATATTTTAATGATTTTGGTAAAAGTTAACCTTTATTTTATAGACCCTCCTGTGAAGCTAATAAGCCAAAATCTCTATTGTAGAATGCTTCGATTATCAAAATCCATTTGAAAATATTTTTTAAATTTTTAAATAAAGTAACATTGGAGACAGGCTATATATCAGTTGAGTAGTAAGCATTCTGTTCTAATCTTCCCCATAAACAAGAAGTATTGAGTGTCATGCTGACATCTGTGGCCTGACGTACAGTTAACAAAAATCAACTCTAATGGCTTTTCCCACTCTAAAATAATGTCTAGTTTCAGTCTGTGGTTAAAAAAATTCCAGAGCGTCAAAGTAATATATCCCTCATGTTTCTAACAATTTTTGTGTTTTTACATTGAACATACTTTCACTGGAATTTAAGTTGGTATTTTTTAATTTGGTTTATAATGACGTTTTGTTTTTATGTGGTCTCAAATGTTCATGTCAAAGACTCAGAGCTGGAGAGCTTTAGCAATCATCTAATACAATGTTTTAGTTTTAGAGATGTGGAAAATGGAAAAATTCTTCCAAAAGTGACTCCTAGGTTGTGCTAGCTGACGTGTGTATATTCTGAGTAGGTTGCTGATCTGCAAGGTTGATCTCATGTGTGCATGTCTGCATGTATAACCTGATGCTTACTGTATTTTTCAGTTAGATTTTCATGTATTTGAGAGAAATTATATCCACAAGTCCACAGTCTCTTTGTTTACAGCCAAAGCTCCACTGTGAAACATCTCTGATTTCTGAGCTCCAACATGGCCTGTCCTCCCTGTTTGCTTTTGATTCCAGTACCAAATTGATGCTCATTGATTCAGCTCATCACCGTAGTCCTATTTTTGTCTGACTGTTCTATTTGTGATTGCATCCTTTTGGCTTGCCATTCATAATTGCTGCAGGGCTCACCTATCATCCCTCTACCACATGCACATAACGCATCTCAGCTTAGTGTTTTAGGATGAGCAACACTCCAGGAGAATGGTTATGTTCCTTCGATAAATTTTCATCTTCCTATTCATTGTTGATGTGGTTCCTAGGTGACCCTAATGAAAATGTCCAGGAAATTCTATGTGATACTGTTGACAGCTCCAAGTCTAACAGCTGTTTATTGGGAAAGATGTCTGACTTTATCTGGTGCCTGATGATTTTATTGTGGTTTAGTATTCCACTGATTGGATTGTGTTATGTGCTATTAATAAGAGACACGCAACTTGGTCTCTGCCTTCTGAGAACTGTTCTTATGCCATGTAATTCACAGAGCTTGAAAAGGCCAGCAAGTCTGAAAAGTCATTGAGGTTTTCCTTAGCATTCTTGGCTTTTGAATTCATTTCTCATTTTTATTTTTGGTGGGCCCACACACTAATTTTTAAGCCTTCATTCATGTACAAAATAATTTACAAAAAACATCATAAAGGACTAACTCTATTGAAGTGATTTGAATTTTTACACAGAGATAATATCAATCAAATAGGAATAAGTTGTAATATTTGAATTTCATGTATCAATGACAAAGAAATAATTTTGTGCAATGGGCTTGTTTTAGTTTTGTTAAAGCTTCTAAAATGCAATATATTAGAAATGGATTGGCTTTTACATAGGGGATTTATTAAGTTACAAGTTTACAATTCTAAGGCCATAAAAATGTATAAATTAAGGCATCGACAAGAAGTTACCTTCATTTGAGAAAAGTCAGTCATGTCCAGGGTTTCTCTGTTAGCTGGGAAACACATGGCTGGCATCTCTTGGTCCTTTGCCCCTAGGTTGCATTGTTTGCAGCTTCTGATTCCAATGGCTTTCTCTCTCAACTCTCTAAGCACCTCCAAATGTCTGTGTTTAGGCATTTGCTCTCTGTGTCTGCTCTTTTAAACTAATTAAGACCTACCTTGAAAGGATGGGGTCACATCTCCATGGAAACAATCTAATTAAAAGATCCCACCCACAATAAGTCTGCACCCACAAGACTGGATTAAAAGAGCATGGTTTTTCTGGGGAACATAACAGTTTCAAACCAGCACAGGGGTCTTTACTAATGCCTCATGTGGCCATGGACCTCTTTAATATAGTTTACTAATAAATAGATTCATATTGTGTTAATTTGTGTATTTCCTTCTAACTAACTTCTATTAGAACTAGTCTACACCAGGAATAGAGGAGATTATAAATTGATCTGTCTGACCATTAATACTCAAGCCCAAATGAATAATAAGATTAATATAAAATGAAGTTTGTCACAGCATTTGAGTTAGGGTCAAGGTATACTTTTGATTGTTGGTATATTTTGGGTACACATGACATAAATTACTTAGGAAAGGAGATATGTTACCTATTGCCATACGACAAATTATCTCAAAACATAGTGGCTTAAAACAATAAACATTTATTAAACCACAGCTTCTGATTCGAGAAAGGCTTAGCTTGGTTGTTCTGATGTAGAGTTTCTCACGAGTTTGCATTCAAGCTGACTGCTGGAGATGCAGTCATCTGAAAGCTTAACTGGGACTGGAGGAGCCACTTCTAGTATGATTCACATATGTGGGTGGTGCTTGGAGAACTCAGTTCCTTGTCATGTAGGCTTCTCTGTAGAATTCCATGAGTGTCCTTAAAACATGTCAACTGTTTCCCCTCATAGCAAGTGTCTTAGTTTGCCAGAGTGCTACAGCAAATACAACACAAATACTACAAGTGTCTTAGTTAAGCCAATATGCTTTGCTTAACAACAAGAATTCATTGGTTTATGGTTTGAAAGGCTAAAAGTCCAAAATAAAGATATTGTCAAGTTAACTTTCTCCCTGAAGTCTGTAGCATTTTGGTGGTGCCTTACCATGACCCTTGGGTTTCCTTGGTTTGCATCTCTGCCTCCCATCACATGGTATCTTTCTTCCCTGTGCCTGCTCTTCCAGTTTCTGCTGACTCCTAGTTTCTCCCTGTGGCCTTGTCTAACTTCCGGTTTCTGGTTTCTTCTTTTTATAAAGCCTCAAGTAATATGGATTAAGATCTACCCTCATTCAGGTGTGCCACACCTTAACTAAAAATGACGTGTTCACAATATTCTATTCACACTGGGTTCACCCCCACAGGAATGTGGATGAAGATTAAGAACATGTCTAAATTGAGGTACATAACTCAAGCTACCACACTGAGTGATCCAGGAGAAAGAGCAAGAAGCACTCTGAGACTACTTGTATGACCTAATCCTAGTAGATTACTTATGCATACTCTGATCATTAGAAGTTAATTGCTAAGTTCAGCCCACACTCAAAGAGAGGGGAATTAAGCTCTGCCTCTTGAAGGAAAGAGTATAGAAGGGTTTGGGGGGCAGATTTTAAAACCACCACATAGATTGAAAGGATAGGAGAATGATGCTCTGAAAATTATCTACCATAATTGAGCTTTTTTTTGTTTGTTTTCTCTTTTTTGTATGCTGTATGGCGAAATCACGTTTCATTATCTTTCTATGTGAGTATCCCATTATTGCAGCATCATTTGTTTAATTTTTGTTTGTTTGTTTGTTTTGCTTGTTTGTTTTGGGAAGTGCATGGACTGGGAATTGAACCTAGGTCTTCAGCATGGTAAGTGAGAATTCTACCACTGAACTACCCTTGCACCTCCTGAACTTTGTTTTTAAAGACTTCTTCACCATTTCTCCTATTACTTGAAAAATATTTTTTCTTGATTTCTGGAGCCACAGCCTAAATTTGGTTGGTATAGGTATATTCTTAACGAAGTCTAAACTAATCACTAACTAATGATTACGTAAAGTGAATCCACAGAGATTAAAGGCTTATTCTTTACTCCTTCTGGAGCATTTATTCAGCAGCGTATCAGATGTTAAAAAGGACCATCTTATTGTCATAGGGTTTCACTAGAGGCTTCAAAGCTGAGAACAATGGCTTTTAAATGCTTTCTTATTCTAAAGAATAATATGAACATTGCCACAGGACTTACTAAAAGATGAAAATAAAAATGATTTTATGACCATTAGCCCATGTAATAATGAGTTGACAAATTTGGATAAGGTGGATCTAAGAGAAGAGGAAGACACTTTGAAAAGGGCTGTTGGCCTGATTATGAGGAAGCTGTTTTCCCATAACTCAAGATAAGTTGGGTGGGTATGCTCATTGAAGGAATCACTTATTATGAAGAAGGAAAACTGACATCTTGTCCTTGGCTAGATGATGGCTGAGTTGCAGAAATCGGTGGGTGCTTTCTATGGTGCCACTAGAGTTGAATGGATTATCAACTAGCAAGTTCTTCGTATGGCTGATCTATTTACCTTGACTTCAGTAGGCACCAAGACTTGTTTCTGACTTTCACCTGGAAAAGCCTACAATATAAGAGATTGTCTGAGGTAGCTGCTGAGGACCAAGTGAGGAGAAAGGACTGCAGTGGGAGCAACTAACTACATTAATAGGAGAGCAAAGGGCCATTTCCCTGAGGTAGAAAGGAGTGGAGGGAGCAAACAGACTCTTTGGAGAGGTTGCCTAGTGGAGCAAGGTGACCCAAAAAGTGGGGTACCATAGAAATATGGACCAAGGTTAAGTCGAATGAAATCGACTAGAAAGAGTGTTGCTCAATTTGAAAAATGATGCCATGTTGAAGGTTCCTATGGGGTGTGCTGGTTTGAGGCTGCTGTGTACCCCAGAAGAGCCTTGTTCTTTTTACTAGTCCAATCTTGTCTCAGCAGACATATAGTTTGGGCAGGATATTTTTAATTGTTTCCATGGAGATAGGACTCACTCAATTATGGGTGGGACCTTTTGATTAGATGGCTCTACCTGTGCCAGTATGAAGTTTTTATGTACCCCAGAAAAGCCATGTCCTTTATTCCTCATTCAATATTGCTGGGTGGAATCTTTTTTGATTATTTCCATGGAGATATGACCCACCCAACTGTGGGTGGTAACTTTTGATTAGATGGTCTCCATGAAGATGTGTCTCCACCCATTCAAGGTGGGGTTGCTTACTGGAGCCCTTTAAGAGGGAACCATTTTGGAAAAAGCTTTAGAGCCGCCAGAACCAACAGAGCCCATGCAGCCAGAGACCTTTGGAGATGAAGAAGGAAAACACCCTCAGGGGAGTGTCATGAAACAAGAAGCCAGGAGAGAAAGCTAACAGACATTGCCATGTGCCTTTCCAGCAGACAGAGAAACCCAGAACTTCATCAACCTTTCTTGAGTGAAGGCAACCTCTTACTGGTGCCTTAATTTGGATATTTTCATGAACTGTAAACATGCAACTTAATAATTTCCCCATTTTAAAAGCCATTCTGTTTCTGATATATTGCATTCTGGCAGCTTACTAACTAAAACACCACCCATGCAAGGTGGATCTTACTCTACTTACTGGAGTCCTTTAAGAGGGAACCATTTTGGAAATACCTCAGAGCTGACACAGACAGAGACATATGGAAATGCAGAAAGAAAATACCCTCAGGCAAGCTGCTTGAAACCAGAAACCAAAGGACCAGCAAACGCCAGGAATAATACCTTCCCAGCTGACAGAGGTGTCCCGGATGCCACTGACCTTTCTTATTGAAAGTATTTTTATCTGGATGCCTTAGTTTGGACATTTTTATGGCCTTAGAACTATAAACTTATAACTTAATAAATCCCCTTTGTAAAAGCTGTTTCATTTCTGGTATATCTCATTCCAGTAGCTTAGCAACTGGGATGATCCCCAAAGAATCCACCAAGACATCCCACATACAAGAAAGTCAGTACTTGAACATACCCCATGAAAGAGTGGTTCCAACAACCAAGAAAAAGCCACAAATGGCACTCACTAGGTTAACATAGATTTTTCCCTTTTAACATTCATCCCTTTTCTCAACCTTGGTCTTGGAAAAGCCAGACGAAGCCTAGTGAATCAGGGACAAAGATAGGAGAGCAAGATGAAGAAACAGTGAAAGACAGAAAGACAGGGACATACCTCGCCTAACAATGACCAAATTGTGAAATCAGGGATCAAACTGAGTGAGATTGGGGAGGAAAAGCTTAAAACTGGGTAAGATATGAATGCTTTGATTTAGATAGACTTGAAAGGAGACTGAAAAGGAAACTGTTTCAATTCCTGAAAGTAATCAGAAGCCTGTAGAAGAACCTGTCTGAGATATGGACAAAGAGCAGGGGAAGGGAAATAGGACAGAATGTATTTGAAAACAGATATAAGAAAGAACAAAAATGTTTTCTACCAGTGCCCTTCCACCCATTCAATAAACAGGTTTCACAAGAGCCTGTTGGGCATCATATTTTTATATCAGTGCCCTGTGGCAGGTTGGATCCCTTCACAGGTGTCCATCAAACGATGATAAATGAGTACAGTGTATTTCCATTCTTTTTTAACTATGTATCCTGTGAAGTATGTGAGATGAAATGGTGAACTGAGAGGCTCATTGGAAGTGGTACTGAGAGTTAAGCGGGCTATGAGCAAGAGAGAAGAGGAGTAGCGTAATGCTGAATAACTGTTGTACAAAATGCTGCCTCATCAATCAGAGAATTGAGCGTATAAGGTTAGATATGGCAATGGATGGCAACAAGTGAATAGGCAATAAGTGTGGATGCTTTTCTAAGTACCATAAGTGATAATAATTGCATTGTGGCTATTTCTGAGTAGTTCAGGAAATATTTGGAATATTTTATTCCCTTCAACTATAGTATCATAAACTTCTGGTATTTGAAAGTGCACCTGGAACCACTTCTGTAGATAACAAATGAACAAAGCCAAGGATGGGAAAAGTACAGTTAAAAATGATAATGACGGGCGGGCCGCGGTGGCTCAGCGGGCAAAGTGCTTGCCTGCTATGCCGGAGGACCTCGGTTCGATTCCCGGCCCCAGCCCATGTAACAAAAAAACGGAAAAACAAAATACAATAAAACAAGAAAATGTTTAAAGATGTTTCCCTTTCTTCCTTCCTTCCTTCCTTCTATCCTTCCTTCCTTCTCTCTGTCTTTCCTTTAAAAAAAAAAAAAAAAAAAAAAAAAAAAAAAAAAAAATGATAATGACATTAATAACAATAAACACTTACAGCAGCTTAGGTGTTCTAAGTGTTTTACATAGATTAACTCATTTACTTAGATACTTTTACCTTGTCCTATTTTGTGAAAATGTTTTCTCAAATTTTAAATGTCTCATTTTATTTAAATGTTCTTATATATGTTATGCACTATAGACATCCTATTTAAATATAAGTAGTCATGATAGTTTTTTATCTTACTAATGAATTATGTAATTTTTTTAGAAGTGAATTAGTTGTTTGATGTTTTCAAACTATATATTTTGACAAACCAGAATTTTTCTTAGTTTTCAGAATCATCATTTGTAATAATATTTGAAATATAAACTGTAACTGTTCAGGTCTAGAAAATGAGTGCCATACGAACTCACTCCATCAGAAAAAGATAGAATTTTTTTCTTGTTGAGTACAGTTTTATAAAAGAGCTAATTTTAAATATCCAAGAGAGTCTTTTACACAGAGGAGATGTTTGTTAATTTGGAGTTAATGACTTACTTGTTTCAATAAAAAATACTCTAATATCAGTTTTAAATGCATTCTTAAATGACATGGTCTTCATGATCATATGTGGTAATTTATTTTATGTACTAGTTATTTAAAACTGATGTAAGTAAAACAAAATTTGTTGGGGGAACGAATAGGGTTTCTCCAGAGTAAAGATTACAGAGATCAACTGGAAACATACTTGCTTCACTGCACATGGTTTCTATACTCAGCCCTTTTGGCTTCCATTTTATGGTTACCATATTTATATCTTCTGAAATTATAGACCTTGGATCAAATCCTCATGTTGGAAAACACTCTAAGGTGATATTAAATGGACAAATGATTTGAACAACCTATAATTTCACAAAGGTTAGGAAGAACAAAATCAAAATAATCTCCTCCAAATGCTGTAAATTGCTAAAATTTACACAAACCTTTTAAAGTGTAACAAATAAAAAGAAACTATTTACTAAAAAAGTATCTGAAGTATCTTTTCTGGAATTTACTTTAAGCAGTTTCTAGAGAGAAAACATCTCACAGATACTAATTCATAAGGCTGTTTTTAAACAACCTTTAGTGACTACTTTAACATGACACCTTATCAGAGAAGGTTGTTATTAAAATTACAGAATCTGAGAGTTGGAAGACTACCAGAGGGTCTACAGCCACCCTGTTAGGGGATTTTTTCTCAAATTAGCCATAACTGACTCAGCAAGTGCAGTTATCAACTTGTATTAGTTTTCTATTGCTGTGTGTGCTGGTTTGAAAGGATATGTACCCTAGAAAAGCTGTGTTTTAATCCTAATCCCATTTTGTAAAGGCAGCTGTTTCTTCTAATCCCTATTCAAAACTGTATGTTTGAATCTGTAATTAGATCATCTCCCTGGAGATGTAACTCAATCAAGAGTTAAGCTGGATTAGGTGGAGATGTTTCTCCACCCATTTGGGTGGGTCTTGATTAGTTTACTGGAATCCTATAAAAGAGGAAATATTTTGGAGAATGTGGAAGATTCTGAGAGAGCAGAACGACATAACCACAAGAAGCAGAGAGCCCACCAGCCAGTGACTTTTGGAAATGAGGAAGGAAAACGCCTCCCAGGGAGCTTCTTGAAAGGAAGTTATGAGAGAAAGCTAGCAGATGATGCCATGTTCACCACATGCCTTTCTAGATGAAAGAAAAACCCTGACTGTGTTCACCATTTGGCTTCTCACTTGAGAGAAACCTGGAACTTCAGCAACCTTCTTGAACCAAGGTATCTTTCCATGGATGCCTTAGATTGGACCTTTCTATAGACTTGTTTTAATTGGGACATTTTCTTAGCCTTAGAACTGTAAACTAGAAACTTATTAAATTCCCCTTTTTAAAAGCCATTCTGTTACTGATACATAGCATTCTTGCAGCTAGCAAACTGGAACACTGTGTAACAGATAATCACAAACTTGGTGCTGTGCCTTAACACAGCAGCCATTTGTTATCTCACAGTTTTGTAGGTCAGAAGTCCAGGCACGATATGACTGGATTCTATGCTCAGGGTCTGACTAGGCTGAAAGCAAGGTGCTGTCTGGGGCTACAGTTCTCATCTGGAGCTTGGGGTTTTTCTCAAAAGTTCATTGGTTGCTGACAGAATTCATTTCCTTGAAGGTGTGAGACAGAGGTCCCCATTGTCAGCGAGCTGTTGGCTGGGGGGCCAGTCTCAGCTCTTAAAGCCTTCCTTAGGTCCTCACCCTGCGGCCCCTTTCATCTTCAGTTCAGCAATAGTGTCTTGAATCTCTGCCGTCTCTTCTCCCACAAGACAGGGAAAACTGTGCTTTTAAAGGGATCATAGGTTTGGTTCAGGTCCACCCAGAAAAACTACCTTTTTACTATAGATTGTACATAATCAAGTAAATGATATCTTATTTATAGTTCTGTCCTTACTCCAGGAGAAGAGATTATATAAAGGCATGGGTCTTCGGTGTTTGGGCAGGGTATCACACAAATGTAAATATATCAGTGACTACAACTTTGCAGTGTGCAGAACTGTTTACATCAGGGGAGTCTGTATTCTGGACAGTGGTATGGAGAACTGGTTATTACCATCATTTCCCACTTTTATTCACATGCTCTGGCCTTAAAGTGCTCTTTGGGAAGCAGACAACACTCTTTATCTTTGGCTTATTGGTGCTAATATTCCACGCTAAATCTCTTCCTCTTCTCATTCCCACACTTGGAGTCATTTTCAAGATCCATGACAAATGGATGGTGTCATCCATCCTAGTTCCATTGTATTTAAAACAAAGTGCCCATATTTTCCACTTAAAAAGGAGATTTTTCACTCAGAAATTGTACAGAAATGTACTTTTCTTGGATTTGCAGGCACAGGCTGAATCACTCACTTAACTTACCCCTTCCCCTTTTTCGTAATGAAACATTAATATTTGTTCCTTGATCTTTTAAGTTTCTGAAAAGAGCACGTACTTGTTTTTTCCTGAAACATCCAACATTGATGTTGCTCAATGACACAGACTTTCCTTCCTTCCTTGTCAATCCCCCCATATTTTAGTGGAAGGTAACATTTTGTTTATGAGTAGGGTTTGCTTTAATTTTTTATCACACATTTTCCAAGTATGTGTATACAGATGCTGATGAGGATTGCTAAACATAATGTTAATATTTATGCTCTTTTTTGGCCTGCATTTATTAGAAAGACCAAATTTCCAAAGTTCTTTGAAGAATTCAGACAGATACGTCTGAATATTTTCCGTTGAACAGTAGGTAGTGGACCAAACAAGGATTTTCTTTTTATAGCATTCCTGGCAAAAGGCGTTTGGAATAAGATTCATGTATTCCTTCTCCAACTTGGTTAACCACAACATTTGTTCGTCTCCACTGCTTTTGGCCACTGACCTTCCTGGAGAAGACACCCACTATCCCTTTTATGACCAAATGACGAGAAGCAAGCAGTTCGTAAGTGATTTTAGTCATGGAACGACTTATAGGCCAAAAAGCATGCCTGTTTATACTATCTAAGTTCACTGAAAAAGGGACTTCATTTTGTGTTTTTCACTGGTTTGGGGGACTGAGTTATTAATAATACTTTTTTATTTATAAGGGAAAGGGTCAAGAGATTTAGGCAGGACTCCAGCAAATCTCAATTCTTATTCACTAAAGTGTGTGATATATATATTTATTTTTTGACCAAAGGAATTACTAAAGGACTTTAGTTGATTTTCACAAATTTTGGAAATGAAAGTTAACTAAAATTAAAACAAAATATATACTTAAGCTATTTTTGAAAATCAAAACACTGTATTTTCCAAGTTTTTAAAAACTAATTTTTTAAAGTATGCAGCAACAATAGTTAGAAGATTTTTCTGTTTCTAAAAATGTGATTTGCAACTGCCAGGCAGAACAGTAAAGCTCAAGAAAGGCGAATGCATGCGAGGTAGGTGGTGACTTGGGGAGTGTGCATCTGTGGGGACTCTCATTGATACCAGAGAAGGGCACAAGCTGAAGTATTGGGGCAAATGAGAAGCATATGCTTCAGTTGTTCTTTCTGGCTCCACACCATTTAACAGGGCACTCTAGGGGTCCTTTGGAAGGGATAACAAAGATTTTAATAATAGCTTTCTTTAGTTCCACATTTGAAAGATGAAGAAAATACTGTGATACACAAGTTCAAACTTATTTGATCACCTTCACTGAATGGAAGGTAGGTAAGGCAGTTGGGTCTTTTCCAGGAGCTCCAAAGATGTCAGGCTAAAATTTAGGGGTCATCACCTGACCACTCATCCCACAGTGCTATTATTTTGGCCGTCCGATTTTGGCTGTGAGACACTGGATAGGACCTTAAAATTGTGGGTTAAAAATGATGGTTTAGAGACTGAATTTCTGTCCTATTCTTTGGCTACTCAAGGTCTTCAAAATCATTTGTCAACCACAGCCTTTAGGTATAAGTGAATGTTATTATTGTGTATGTTGTTGCGATAATAGTGGTGCCAATAGGGCAAGAATTGCACATATCATGTATAGAAAGATTTAAGTATGTGGAATATTGCATTAATCCCCTTGTCCCAGATTAAGTGTATGCATTACTTCATATAGATCTCTGAAACTGCCCTCCACCCCAACCATGATTTGTAGGAATTCCAGATTCCAGGAAAAAATGCAGAGATTAGTTCTGGGGGTTGTAGGGTGGTGATTTCCAAGATCTTCTATTCAGTTCACCAATCTGACCCCCAAAAACCAGATAAAGTATGGTGAGTGATGTTGGACTATTGGAAATTATGACCAGTTGGCAGTCTCAATCATAGTTCTTAAGTCAGATATGATGTTTTTAGTAGAATAGATCAACACAACCCCTGGCATGTGGCTTATGGCTGATGATCTGGTGAAAGGATTCTTCTAAATCCCATTAGTAGAGAGTCTCAAAAGTAGTTCATAGGGAGTTCAGTACTGCCTGAAAGTTGGATTTGTGTCCTTGTTTTCTCTAATAAAGTCTGAAAGGATGGAGTGTTTTAGTTTATTAATGCTGTTGGAAATGCAATGTACCAGAAATAGGTCAGTTTTTATAAATGGAATTTATTGTTACAAGTTTATAGTTCTAAGGCCATAAAAATGTCCAAACTAAGGCCCTAGAGAAAAATACCTTGAATCAAGAAAGGCTGATAGCCTCTAGGACACATCTGTCAGTTGGGAAGGCATGTGGCTGATATCTGCTGATCCTTTAGCTTCTGGTTTCAAACAGCTTCCCTGGGAAAGCTTCTTTCTGCATCTCCAAATGTCTCTGTCTGTGTTGGCTCTGAGGTGTTTCCAAAATTATTCCCTCTTAAAGGACTATAGTAGGTGGATTAAAACCTTTTATAGGCAGAGATACATCTTCATGGATACCACCTAATCACAAAGTCCCACCCAAACAATAAGTCTGCTCCCACAAGATTGGCCTAGGAAAAAGAACATGACTTTTCTGTGGTACACAAGAGCATTAAACCAGCACAATGGAGGTATTTTATGGAGAAATTATTAAAAAAATACAAAACAGGAAGCATTATAATGTTTTTACAGTGAGTTTTAAAATTCATCATTTAGGGTCTTTGATACTATTATCAATACTCTGAAAGCTTTTTCACCCAGGGGCAGGAAGGTTAGTGATAATCTTTGAGAATTTAATTACAAAATTATCTACTTCATTGAAAATTTCCCAGTTGTTGTGCCATAGTTACCTGGATGTTATTAGAAAAATAGCTTAACAACATGTCTAATTATCCAAAAATACCCTACATTTAAAGATATTTTTTCAAATAGTCTATTTTCAATATTTAAGAACAGAAGTTGTCTTAAGAATGACCTGCCAGAAGCAACTATGACCATTCAGTTCTCACCCTCCTTAGCATGGATACTTCCAGTTATCTTTTCCCCCTTCCATTGTCTGGTACAGGAATTACATAAATCCTCAAGGGAAGCCAATTGTCTTCCCAAACCGGTGGCGCTTTGAAGTACCTGCTTCTAGTAGGCAAGAGCCTGAGCTGGATTCTCCGATTCCTGTCTGCATCCAGTAGTGGGTTTATCCAACAAAAGCTTGGAACCTGCCAAGCTATACTTTGATCAAAGACCTTCTTGGTGTTGATGCCTGTCGTTGGGTTACTGCTGTAACTTACTTGCTTTGTCCTGACTAGCCACAGCCTGTGTAGCTGCAACAGATCATTTGGCTTCTGACTTTTTTTTTTTTAATGTTTTTGTTTAATTGAAATTGTCTAAATTGTACTATAGAAAAAGTAAGACAGGCCTCATTAAGAAATAGGAGGAAATGGCCTAGGAACCCAACCTTATGCTGTCAAAATTCCAGTCAAGAGCCAGGTCAAGGGACTTTCCATAAGATCTGAGATGAGTATTAAATGTGCATTTGCCTCTGCTTCCAGTCCTAGCATCTTCTCTAGTGCATCTGCTGCTCATCCTCTGTCCTGATCTCAGCATGAATACCTTTGAATAGCCTTTGTGTTCTCTGATATCTCCCGGTTGCTGGGTTCTATCTTTTGTCCATAGTTCTCTCATATGATGTTGGTATTCTCTGGCCTGGTTCAGGCCCCCTTGAACTCTGTCCCCTTGACTTCTGCCCTGGTTGGAACATATATCACAGTGTGCTTAGAACTAAAGAAACATGGGGGAACAAGATTAATGTGGTACTCATCATTGAGGAACCTACAGTCTAGTAGAAACAAGAGACCAAATATTTGAAATGCAGTCAGAATAAATATTTCATGCTCTAATTCTCAATTTTGAAACTTTTTTTCTTTTGTTCTCTGTTGCTGCTTATGTCTCTCTGGTTTTTCTTATTTTCAGCCTTCATGTTGAATACTACTAAATATCCTGATATTTCGCCTGTAATAATTTCCACTTTTTTATATTAAGACCTTTTTATAACCTTGCCATACCTCTGCTCTGGGGTATTGTCTTAGTTTGCTAAAGCTGCCAGAATGAAACACACTAGAGATAGATCGGCTTTTAATATGGGGATTTATTTAATTACAAATTTGTAGCTCTTTAGAGGAAATGCAGCTAGCTTTCATCTGTGTTTCTCTGTTACAGAGGAAGCCACATGGTGATGTCTGCTGACCTTCTCTCCTGGCTTCTGGGTTCCAACAGTTTTCTCTGGGGCGATTCTTTTCTGTATCTCCAAATGTCTGGGCTGAGCTGTAAGTGCTGAGATGAGGTATGTTGAGCTGCTGAGCTCTCTCCTGACCTCTCTCTGTTAAGCCTCCAGCTGATTAAATCAACCTCACTCATCGTGGAAGGTTCTCCCCTTAGCCTACCACAAATGTTATCAGCCATAGATGAATTTCATGTGCTGATGAATCAAGCCCACAGAAACAGAACAAGGGGGCATCATCATCACCTGGCCAAGTTGACACCTGAACTTAACTACTACAGGTGTTCATTTCATTCCCAATTTCTGGGTCAGTAGGAAGAAATAAGGCATAGATTGGATGGATTTGATTTCAGGCTACTCTTTGTCATGGAAATACCCTGGCCCCTGATCCTTGACTGTTAGTGGTTCTTTATACCATAAAACCTTGCCTTGCTTTTGTTATCCCTATGAAAATGCCACTGTGTGATGCTGCATGCTGACAAAAGAGAAATTAGAAAGGAATAAACCTAAATAATAACAGAAAAGAAAACTTCAATATAGATGCTTTTTTTTTCACTGCTTAACCTTCATAATTTTGCCTGTAACAATTTCTAGAAAATGTCTTATGGAGGTGTTCTAGTTTGCTAGCTGCCGGAATGCAACACACCAGAGATGGATTAGCTTTTAATAAAAGGGGATTTATTTTGTTAGCTCTTCAGAGGAAAGGCAGCTAACTTTCCACTGAGGTTCTTTCTTATGTGGAAGGCACAGGACGGTCTCTGCTGGTCTTCTCTCCAGGCCCCTGGGTTCCAACAACTTTGCCCGGGGTGACTTCTTTCTGCATCTCCAAGATCCTGGGCTGAGCTGCAAGTGATGAGATGAGGAATGGCAAGCTGCTTAGGCTGTGCTACATTGTGTTCTCTCATTTAAGCACCAGCCAATTAAGTCAAATGTCACTCATTGCAGCAGAAACGCCTCCTAGCCGACTGGCAACAGATGAGGTTCACGTACCATTGGCTTATGTCCGCAGCAACAAGACTAGGTATGCTCACCTGGCCAAGTTGACAACTGAATCTAACTAACACATGTCCACCCCTTGTCAACTTGGCAACATCAAGCATCACCTTAAACAGGTGCAAAAAATTCTCTTCTTGCTGTGGGCCTGTGAATCTCAAAACAAGTTATCTGATGCCAATATGCAAAGGAGGATAAACACCGGATCCATAGGGAGAAACTGGAAGGAAAACCTGCAGGCAAACACCATTGGATTTCAAAGTCTGAAAGTCATTTATCCTTCGGCTGTAGAAAGTGGCAGTCCCATTCCTTCCAAGGGCCTATGCAGTGGTGGGCCTCTTTTCAAATCAACCTCGGGGAACATCGAGGAGACCACCTCTGGGCTCCACTCTCTCCAGGCATCAGGGCCACCCCTGGGCTCTCTGCCATTTCTGGGGCACACGCTCAACCCCTCCACATAGTGGCAGCCAGGCTCTCCCAGTCCTCCAAGGAGTGTGCTATGCCTTTTCCAAGGCCCGAGGCTGCACAACTCTTCCACTGCAGTGAGAGGGGAGACTCATCCTCGCCCTTCAGGGTAAACTCACCCTCTCCATGTATATGGGTGGGTCCACTCTCCTGGCTGAGGTTTCTTGGCTTCAGACCCGAGCTTCCATGGTTCTTACTCTGCAAACTCCAATTTTTCCCTTTTGTGTCCCCCTTTGCCAAGGTTGGCAGTGGTTCCATTTACACCAACAGTCTCTTCAAACACTCCAGGACTTCTCCATCAATCTCTTCACAGTTCCTCCAAAATCTTCCCTTTAGCCATCCAAAAACTGTTCCAACATATCTGGTATTTGCAAACTGCAGCAGCACCCCACTCTCCGGTACCAAATTCTGTTCTAGTTTGCTAGCTGCTGGAATGCAATATACCAGAAATGGAATGGCTTTTAACAAGGGGAATTTAATGAGTTGCTAGTTTACAGTTCTAAGGCCGAGAAAATGTCCCAATTAAAACAAGTCTATAGAAATGTCCAATCTAAGGCATCCAGGGAAAGATACCTTGGTTCAAGAAGGCTGATGAAGTTCAGGGTTTCTCTCTCAGCTGGAAGGGCACATGGTGAACACAGCATCATCTGCTAGCTTTCTCTCCTGGCTTCCAGTTTCATGAAGCTCCCAGGGAGGTGTTTTCCTTCTTCATCTCCAAAGGTCACTGGCTTGTGGACTCTCTGCTTCGTGGTGCTGCAGCATTCTCTGCTCTCTCTGAATCTCTCCTTCTCCAAAATATTTCCTCTTTTACAGGACTTCAGAAACTAATCAAGACCCACTCAAATGGGTGGAGACATGTCATCCCCTAATCCAGTTTAACAACCATTCTTGACTAAATCACATCAACCAGGGAGATGATCCAATCACAGTTTCAAACATACAGTGTTGAATAGAGATTATTCTACCTTATGAAATGGGACTTATATTAAAACATGGCTTTTCTTAGGGGGCACACTTCCTTTCAAACCAGCACATTCCACCCTCTGGCCACTAAAAAGACATGTTTTTCCCAAATACAAAATACATTAATTTCATAACAATATCAGAAACCTTAAACCTTTCAGTAGCAATACAATGAAGTACAAAATTAGAGACAGTATAAAATGTCATCAAGTCAGTTACAGGCATGGTCTACCCTAAGGCAAAATTCTCTCCATTTGCTCTGGACCTTTGAAAACTCATAACAGGTTATTTGCTGCCAACATATAAAGGAGGAACATTCATAGGATACATATACACATGTCCATAGGGAGGAAGGAACACAGGAGTCACCGGACCCATACAGTTTTGAAAACCTGTAGGGCAAAGTCCATTAGTTTTCAAAGTCTGAGAGTCATTTATCCTCAGGGCTTTAGAAAGTGGCAGTCCCACCCTATCCAAATGCCTACGCCTGCCTCTCTCTGAATGCAACCTTGAGGGATATTGGGGAGACCACCCTTCTCTAGGTTCCACCCTCTCCAATGAGAGAACGCAAGGTAGCACAGCTAAGCAGCTCAGCATTCCTCATCTCGGCACTAGCAGCTCAGCCCAGGCCTTTGGAGATGCAGAAAGAAGTCACCCCTGGGAAAGTTGTTGGAACCCAGGGGCCTGGAGAGAAGACCAGCAGAGACCATCCTGTTCCTTCCACGTAAGAAAGAACCTCAGTGGAAAGTTAGCTGCCTTTCCCCTGAAGAATTAACAAAATCAATCCCCTTTTATTAAAAGCCAATCCATCTCTGGTGTGTTGCATTCTGGCAGCTAGCAAACTAGAACAGGAGGTTTACAAAGTTTCAGTTATATTAATGGTAAAACCAGTTCAAATATGGCAAGTTTGAATGAATTGTTCAGGGACCCATAACAAATTGAGGGCAGATCTTAGAACTCCACACTTAAGCAGTTGTACTCTAGCCATTGCGCTTCTTAATTTCTCTTTGTTTTAGTTTCCCAGGGATTAGCAGAGCAGAAAACATCCTCAGTAAATTAGTCAGGCTTCTCATCTGGTGATCAGCCCCAGTTTGGAACCACTGTGTATTACCACATTTGGGACTCCAATTGGAGTCATGCTCATCACTGGGGGAAGTTCTTTCCAAGGAAATGACTTTCCGACTGTGCTAGAAGGAGCAGGATTAAGCTTTTGTCAGCTGGTAGTTACGCATTGCATATTTACAGTGTTTGGTCACTTTAGAGCTGCATGAGGTAGGAGAGTAGAAGGCTATGAGTTGCAGAGTTCCTAAATATATTTCTAATCCTGTAAATCAACTTGGTTGCTACTAGATTTACCCTAACATCTTATGTTTTTGCACTTTCAATCTGATTGTAGAAGAGAATAATTACAATGTTTTAATGTTTATTTATTGAAAATCCAGGCTATATCAATCAGGTCATGTTTCTCTATCATACCAACATCAATTAATACATTGTTTAAAGAGTCCAGATTGTTTAAATCTAGTAACAGTGAAAACAAAACATTAGCCAAAAAGCAAAGTTTGTATATTCAAATACTAATTTGTCTCCCTTCATACCTTTTCTATTTCTTCCTATTCCTTGTTTTGTTTCTTTATTAATTTCTTGGCTATTGGTTCACAGCCTATGGAATCCTTAGTCTATGAATCTTTAAGTCGCTATTTCTTTTTAATCTGATTTAAACTACTTGCATTTCCACTAATTTAGGCATGGCAAATACTTACCTGATTCCCTTCCTTTCTATACCCATGAAAGATGTAACTAAACACTCCTACTGAGTTATGAATAGAGCCTCAGAATCCTTCTCAACACAGTACTCTAAGCAATGTTCATCTTATAGAACTGGTTTATAAGCTTAAACCTGTTTGCTATCCTTGTTCTGTTGGTATTCTTAAACACTGCTTAATTAGAACAGAATGGTAGAAATGAGAATGAAAAATGGACTAGAGGTAATGAAAATAAAACCTTATTAACTTATCATAGAAACTGACCAAATAAAAAAATTTAAAATGCTTTAGAAAGATTTTTGCATTGGTTCTTCGAACTAGACAACCTCTAACAGTAGGTCATTCTGCTTTGTTTGAATACTTTCTGAAAATGACAGATTTACTGTTTGTTGAAATAGCTCATTCCATGTTTGAAGACTTCGAAGTTTAGGAAAATTTTCCTTATGTTATGCTTTCTTTATATCATCTACCTACTTTCTTTGTATTCCTTTTTAAAACTTAAGACACAATTTACTTAAAATAAAATGCATAGGTATTAAGTGTTGGGTTTGATGAATTTTAAATACTGTATATACCCATGCAACTAACACCCAACACAAGATGTAGAACATTTCTATCACTCTAAAAATATATCCTGGTGCCCTTTCAAGTCAATTTCCTGCCCATGACCCTGCAAAAATAAACACTTTCTTACTTCTGTCACTATAGATTAGTTTTGATGATAGTCATATAAGGGGAATTATATTGTTTTTCCTTTTTTGGTGTCAGCATAAAGTTTTTGAGATTAATTCTTGTTGCATCTATCATTAGTCTTGGTTTTATCTAAGTAGTATTCCATGATATGATTGTACCTCAATCTGTTGAGCCATTTTCCCATTGATAGGCATCTCGATTATTAATGTTTGGGCAATTATGAATAAGGCTGCTATGAATATTCCTGTAAAAGTTTTGTTGACATGCGTTTTCACTGTTTTTGGATAAATACTTAGAAATAGAATTGTCGGGTTAGAGGATGAATTTATGCTTCCCTTTGTAAGAAATTACCAAACAATTTTGGTACCATCTTATGCTCCCACCAGCAATTTATGAGAGTTCCTGTTGCTCCAAATCCTTGCCAGACATTGAACTTTAGACATTCTGAAGGTGTGTAATTGTATCTTACTGTGGTTTCAATTTGTATTCCCTGATGACAGTGCATTTTTTCCCCTTTTTAATAGCTTGACTGAACTGTTGGCCTTTAAAGTGAGTAACTTTAGTTTTCCCAAACCATTTTCACCTCAATTAGAACTAATTCAAATCTCCCCCTTGTTGAGCAATTATTTCACATAAAATTTAAAACATTAAATTCACTTTCATACCATTAGATACTCCCTATGATTTTAATATATTAAAGTAATTTTAACTTTGTATTAGCTACCAATCTCCCTATTAGACCTCTGGATAATTTGACACAAAGTACTTGTATTTTAATCTGCACCACCACTGTTGAGGAAAAAAAAGTCATGAATAGAACCCCATCTTACTCCTTGGAAGAGAAATTCTAAATTTATATTGATTCTTGAACTGGTTGACTTTTCAACCTGTTTATAAAACTACTGAAGTTTCCTGTCAACCCATTTTACTATTTCACATTTATGAAAAGATTATGAGGGATTTGACAAATGACTTACTAGTATCATAATCTGCTGTGCTATGGGGGTGTCCTAATCTAACATCCTAATAATGATACAAAGATTGAGATAATAGTTCCTAATTAATATAAAGCCAGGGTATAATGAAAAGATTATTAGGCATAGAATTTTAGTTCTTACACTATCTGGCTGGACTTTCAGGGAAAAGTCACGACATTTATCTGAATCCTAGATTCCATGCGTGTGAAACACGGTAGAATTTTTTATTTCGTCTATACCATAGGATTATTATGATGATTCTACTAGATGACGTATATGGAATGTTTTGTAGCTGTAAAGAATAATAGAGGTACAAGATATCAAATGCTTTTATTTTTATGCCCTCAGTGTGTCGCATAGTGCTTGCATATAATATGTACTCAGTAAATGTTTCTTAAAGGAATGGATGGATGAAAAATACCCCAAAACCATCTGTATAATAAATCATTCTAGAATTTCTTTAAAGATGGGTATCAGAATTAACACTTGTTATAAATTCTCATTTCTTTTTATGGAAGTCACATTTGTTCAAGTCTTCTGGAATACTTCATGCTCTCCATGATTACATGTCTGAGTTCACACAAACTGGTACTTCCAGGTCCCTGGTGGCAATTCATCTGTGCCAGAAATCCCACTTTTTCAAATATCATGTGTTTTGTGTTCTAAATCTGGAGTAATGATGTAGAAACTACCTTATTTATTTGAAGACCATTTTTTTTTTTACTGAGGAAGATTCAAGCAAAAATTCCTATTTTGCATTAATCTTCTTAAGTTCCTGCTTATTGCACTGTGTTGACATTCACCCACAACACTAGGCAGTAGTTTAGTTCCTTTTTACTTATTTGTTGATTAATTCCTGCATTTAAAAAAATTTTCAATTTGGATTTACTTATTCTGCTATTGCGTACTATCCCTAATTCTCAGGCCTTACCTGATTTCCTCTGGCAGTAGCATATGACACAGTTGACCACATCTTCTTCCTTGGAATTCTTCATTGTTGCATTCTGGCACCCCACACTGATTCTCCTCTTATTTCGTTGACCTGCTCCTACTCAGTCCTCTGGCTACTGCCTCTTCATCTTTTTTTCTCTAAATGGTGGTAGCTGGAACTCAGTCTAGATAGCTCTTCACCTTTTATCTGTACTCAATTCCTGATCATGTTACTTTAAATGTATCATCTTCTGAGATCTCCCAAATTATTTCTCCAGTATGGAGTTCTCCCTTACACTGCAGATTCCTATGTACCACTGTCCACTCAACATCATCACATCGCTGTTTGGTAGACATCTCAAATTTAACATACCCGAAACCAAATCCCTCGTCTTTCTTTCTAAATCTACTCTTCCTGATGCTTTCACCATCTCAGCAAACATTACTTCTCTCATTCAATTTCTCTTTGCTTCCACTCCATTCCCATACTTTCAGTAAATTCTGTTGTCTCTACTTTCAAACTAAAGACACTCTGGGACCTGAACACTGCTCAGGAACCCTAACACTACCACATGGTCCAAACCACCATTATCTCTTGCACAGATTATACAAAACCCTTTTAGTTGGTCTTCCTGATCATGTCATTACCTCTAGAGCCTGTTCTCAATGCAGAAGTGAGAGTCATTCTGTCAAAACTTAAAGTCAGATTATGTCACTTCTCTACTCCAAATCCTCCAATAGCTCCATATCTTATTCAGAGTCAAACCCAGGTTCATTATAATATTCTGCAAAACCCTTATTAGAAGTTTGGCTCACTTCGATTACATCTACGATCTTATCTCCCACCCTTCTCTCACTTGATTACTTCCAGTTGCAATGGCCTCTTGTAAATTTGCACTTGGCTGTTTCCTATGTCTCAGGTATTTGCAGGACTGAGTGTCTCTCTTAAGTATGTGCAAAAATGTGACCTTCTCAGTGAGACCTTTCCTGACAAACAAGTTTAAGATTGAAATCTGCCCCGTCCCTGTCCCAGGTAAGCATAATTTCTTTCCCTCTTCTGTATTTTTCCATAATGTTAATCACCATCTGACTAAATATTTGTTTATTTTATTTATTGTCTGTCTTTTCCACTAGAATGTAAGTGCCATAATATTAATAATGTTTGACTGCTCTTTCTACTGCTATGAACAGCACTGTACAAATAGTAGGTACTTGATAAGTAATTGCTTATTTGTTTATCTACATAGATGAATGAATGAACCCTTTTATAGTATTAATGGTGAAAGGAGGTCTTAGAAGGCAAACAACACAATATTCCACTTTAATCATTAACTGGGCTTTCCTTAGTAGTATATGTAAATTTTCATAATGAAATGCTGTATCTCTCCAACCATGTGTAAACTTTTGAGGGAGGGACTATGTGTGGTAATCTTTGTACTCTTCACCCTATCTTTGAGCAGCAGATTCTTAAGACATAGTTTTGGAGTCAATATATAAGTATTAAGCCAATAGTAGGGTCTTTAATATGTTGCCTTTTCTGCTTTTATATGATTTTTTTCTAACTATATGTATTCAATAGGATTTGGAAGCAGTATATAACTACAAGTGCATTTCTTAAAGTTCAAACTATAGTACATTTTCATGTTAATTTACATTATATTTTATGAAAATTTTAATTCAGAAGTCTTAATAATAGTCTAAACAAAGCTAAAAATTATCCCTTTACTGTAACAACACAAATTATGGATATTCCATGATACAGGTTTACATGTACCTTTTTCATGGCCTTCATCTCTTATTCTACATGTCTAAGTAATTTTAGGAAAGAGAAAGAGCTTTTTACATGAACTTATACATGCACACATACACATACAACCACGCCAGGGAATACAGTAAACTTCCTCGGAAATAAATGTTAAGAATTGATAAAGGATGCCAAAATCAGTTCTCATCCAGGGGCCAGCCAAATGTCACTTAAGAACAACAGAACAATGATTTATTCACTTAGCTATTCCCCTAATGATATGAAGGGAACTTATGAGAAATGACTAACCTAATGAAAATGAGATATATTCTACATAAAGCAAAAATTCTTCTCAATAAAGATTAAATATGCATACATAAATGCATCTGAAGTTAATTCAACATACTAAAATAGAATGGCATTCCATTCAAGATGTGAAAAAATAATAGAGTGAGTTTGAAAAGTAAACCTGTTGACTAAAAAGAATGAGGCAAAGCAGTATTTTATATCTTCCCTCCAGAGATCCTCCTTTGTGCAGTATACAATCTGGTTCTCTGCTGGGGCTGAGGGCAGTGATTCTGCCTTTGTTATTTCCAGTATTATTCCTTGGAATCCAGGCTCTGAGATAATGTATGTGAAATAAATAAATGAATACAAAGATGTTGTAGAGTAATTCTGAAGTCAAAAGGGATTGTGAATTTTACAAAACCATGTCCATCTTTAGTGGATTTGCTATAACTAGCACCTAGTTCTCTTGACTTCATTGACAAGATTAGAGCAGGCTGTGTCTTTCAGGGGTTTTATAATTCAACTGTGGGGGGAAAATGCACACACACACACACACAGAAATTAAATATCAATGTTTGAAAGTTCAAGAGCGAGTCCTAAAGATAGGTTGAGACAATAGAATCTCAGTGGAAAAGAAAGTGGGTGCAGGGTTGAGAGGTTGGAGAATTTATGGTGAAAGTGAATCCTAAGCTGGATATAGAGTAGGGAAGGTAAGATTTTATTGATGCAGGAAAAAAGTAGAAATTTCAAATAAAATGAACAAATGGACGATTAGAACTATATGGGCGTTTTGTGGGGGAGGAAGGAAATTACACTAGGAATCTAGCAGTTTTTAAGTGAGGATCAGAATGTGGACAACCTTAAATGGAAGGCTCAGTGAAGTGGGTTTAATTTAATGGGATGTGATGAGTCAAGGAAGTGTGCTTGGAGCTGGAAAGGCAATAATGAAATCAGTGCTTTAGAAAAATTAATCTGAGGGTGTATATGAGGTATGAGGAAATACCAAACAGACCAAGTTGGAGACTTCTTTTATAAGATGGCAACTTATGCACCAGAATGGAAGTGGTATAGATAAAATGTGATGGATAGTACAGATACATTGCGGACTTTGTGGCTAAGTGAATATTCAGAATAACTGATTTCATAGTCTTCTGTTTATATACCACCTGTGTATATTTTCTTGGTTGCACTTTGCATTATATTAAAATTGTTCCCTTGTTCATATACACAACTTCAATATAAGTTCTAGTTATATCTGTATCCCTGACATCTACGACAGAGCTAGATGTGCATAGAAGGTGTCATTGAATATTTGATGAGCTGAATGAATAAATGAATGGGTGAGAAGCTGGGAAAAGCCTGGAAGAAGGAAAACAAGAGATATTTGAAGGGAAAGATGAGAGGTTGCTAGAAATAAATGCACTTCATGCTAAAGGGTGTATGAACTTCTGCAAAATTGAGAGGACTGGATTGGAGAGAATGATTTTAGGAGCATCAACATAGAGGTGATAGTTGTAGCTGTGAAAAATATTAGATCACCAAAGAAGAAAGAGTGGATACTGAGTTAGAGAAGACCAAGGACAGTTGAGTTTGGGACTTCAGGAATGTATTTTTTAGGACTGTTAACGGCTGCATAAAACAGAATTCTGACTCTAATGGCTTAATCAAAAAGGTATTTGTATTTCTCATCAGATAAAGTATAGGGGTGAAATGGTCCCTGGATGATGACATCAGGGACCTATGCTCTTCCATCAGTTCTTCTGCCATTCTTGCCATAGAACCATCATCTTCATGCTGTCGTGGTGGCTGCTGCACTGCCAGGCATTAAGTCTCATTCCCAGCAGGAGGAAGAGGGGAGTTTAAAATGCAAAACCTCTTGGTAGATGAATCTGTATCCTTTTATTAAGAAAATAATGCTTGTTTGTTTGTTTTTCTGAAATCCCAACCCAGAAGATACCCATTTACATTTCACTGACTTGAACAGGGTTACATGAAGACTCTAGTAAGGAATCCGGCCAGTTGAGTATTTTTAATTAGGTATGATATTACTCTATATCTGGGTTCTATTTCTATGAACAGTGGGGAGAATAGATACTTTGTAAGCAAGTAGCAGTGTCTGCTACAAGGAATAAGCAAAGGAGATGCATAATTAATTTGGAGAAGTGAAGGAGAATCCATTTTTGCTTTGAATTTTAAAATATTAGATTGCAAAGACACCAAAGATAATGAGAATTGAGAAAATACTAGTATATTTGGCCTGAAAGAAGTTGCTGCAAAAATATTTAAGAGTTCACTTTGCAAGGTGTGATCAGAGGCTGAGGTAAAAAATGATAGGGAACATATGAAAGCTGAGAAAGTGATAAAAATAGATCACAGGCTTTTGAGCAACATTAAAACAAAATGGAGACATAGAGGGGAAGTTGAGGGCAGGGTTATGTGGAGAGAGGTTCATCAGACTGCAAATAGCCACCTCATTTTAGAGTCTATTATCTGAATAGCTTGTGAAAGAGGGAGATACCCTTGGAGTCAATTGTCATGAGGATTTCTGGGTACATACTAGGAAATCAATAAATGGTATTGTTGAAGAAGGGGACATGAGAACTGGGATCTAGTTCTGGCTGTGCAACTGAAATTTTAACCAAATCCCAAATGAATCTCAAACTGACACCATCCACATGCCTACCTGAAATCCAGATGCTGAGGTCCTCTCTTATCACTTAGGAGGGGGTAAAAGAGCATTGTATGTTCCATTTCTACCATTCCTTTATTTATTTTTTTAAATAAATAAAATAAATAATGAAAGAAATAGGCAGAAAAATATATTTTATGTCAAATAGAATACTTTTTTTTTGCCACATGAATCATAAAATCTTTCAATTCAAAGGATTATAATCTTTATGGATTTTACAAACTCATTTTAAAACATGCATTTAAATAATAGCTTCCAAAATCTCACTTTTTACTGAATACACATAAGAAATTTTAGATTAAAATATTCACATATATAATTTTAATAGAAAAGTAGAACTTAACACTTGACTTTTGACGCCAATGCACTCTAAGTAGAAAGTGCAATTTCAAATTTTTGATCCTGAGTTTTTTTCAAAAGGATTAAACTTTAAGTACTTTAGAAGAAAGAAAATCTTAACGGTTTTATATACTTTAATGCTAATTACCTTTTTAGTGATAGTTTTAATAATTATTTTAAAAACAATTATTTAATTATAATTATTAAAAATTCTAATATATTAAATATATATTCAAAGTTTCATTTCATAGCTTCATTAGTGAAGAAAGTTATAAAAACTAGTTAATTGATGTCAGAAATTCAGTAATTCTTATGGACATCCTTTTAAAGTAAGAAATATCTAATTCTACTCTTAGGAAGTTCCTAGTTTTTACTACCATCAATTTCCAGAATTGTTTCTTTAATATAACTTATTCTTCTATAGAATTAATATTATAACCTGAATTACCATTCTTGACTGTAGACTTGCCATGAAATAATTTTAAAATATTCATAATATTGATAATAACAACATGTCAAAGAAAAATGATTACATATCTTTATAATAATTAAAATAGTGACTTATGCACCTTTTCTGTCAAATGGTCATTAATGTATGTGCATGTGCAAAAGGGACTATAGATGCTAGAGTTCAGAATACACATGGAGAAAATCTCTTTCAGCCACATTTTCTTGCAACTGATTTCTAATAATAATCAATCTTTTTTACTGTCAAAAATTTCATTTGCTTTCTTTGAAATTGAAAGGAAAGGGGTGCAATTGGATGGGGTTTTAATACTTGGATATCCTAAATCTTTAATAATGATGAGCAAAGATTTTGGAATGAAACCATCCTTATTCCTTGCTCTTTATCTTTCCCTCCAATAGAGGCATTCTAAATCATCCCTTGAGTGTAAAGCTGCTTCAAATTTCTGAATATAGTATTTAACACTTTGTTGTCACCTATTAGAACAGTGGATGGTTATCTATCAAGCCTTGAAAATGATTACCAGGTCTTAGGCATGAACTTTTTTTTTGGCATGAGAGGGATCAGGAATCGAACCTGGATCTCTGGCATGGCAGATGAGAAATTCTGCCATTGAGCCAGTGTTGTACCATCCTGGCATAAGCTTTTTTAAAAATTTATTTTATTTATTAAATGTATCAACATACAAACACAGATCATTCCATTCTATGTATATAATCAGTAATTCACAATATCATCACATAGTTATGTGTTCATCATCATGATCATTTCTGAGGACATTCGCATGAATTGGCATGAGCTTTTGAGAAGGAGAAATTGAAAATTTCTCTTGCGGTATTGCTAAGATTTCATGAGATATTTTACCTTCTTAGATGGTGGACAATATTAGAACTGTGGCACCTTGTGAACCAGTTAGTAGAAATACCGCCCTAGTTGACAGGTTTGTCTATGAACAGTCTCTGGAACAGGACTGTATTTCCTGGAGATGCTTGGAACTTTCAGCAAATAGGTGGTCAGGACAATTGCTCACCACACTTAGGTTTTTAATGAATTAACAGTATTCCAGGGTAAGGTCAACTCAGCCCCATCCTCTCTCACTGGTAAACATGCCCATGATACGAGGGAAAAGCCTGGGAGACCATTTCACAAGTTCCTTTGACTAAAGTATTCTAGCTTAGATTCTGCTAGTAGGAAGCAGAATGGGATTCAATCTGGAAATTGAAAGAGGAAAAACCATTATTTTCCATCAACAACTATGAATAAATGCTTGGACAATAAACAGAAATGGGGTTTATCATTGTTTCCAAGAGAGATCCCTTAATGGGAGCCATGATGAAATTTAGACACTTCTTAATTTCATGCATTCTATCAGCAATTTCCCTGACTTTTATCTTCTCAACACTTAGGATGGTTGTATAAACCCCAAATTATTTGCATAAAATTCAATTCTACTTGATATCTAGAGGTTTTATTTTTCCCTGATAAAATCTTGAGAGACAATTTCCAAATTATTAAAATTATGGATTGTTTCAATAAATGCACTCAGAATTTTAAGTACAAGTCCCTAGCAGACTGTGTGATGGGGAGACTGTACAGACACTTACTTTACATTCACCATTGTCTTTGCTTGTGCTCCCCCAGAAGCATATTTTGAGATTAGGATTTGAATACAGGTATTTATTTGGAGGGTAATTCCAGGAAGCACTGCTACGGGAAGTGAAATAGTGAAGGAAAGGCACCTATACAGAGTAGGATTAATGACAAGGTTATTGTTACAGGCTACAGGGGCTTAATCATACTGGACACCTCTGGGAGACAGTATAGGACATGCATTATAGTCATCCTACCTGAGAGGAAAAAAGCTGGTGTATTTATTATTTACTAGTTACTATTGTAGGTTGAGGGAAACTTCTGAGGACATTAAGTCCCTAGCATTTATGGTCTTCCTCACATGCTCATGGGCCAATAGGTCTTTGGCAGCTCGAGAAAATTCTCAGGCAGAGAGCGCCCCTGGTTACTGCACTAAGAAGCCATTGATAGGACAAAAAATTATGAATGTCGAAGGATTATGAGTGGGGTTTCAAAAGCTTCTGCTACTACCATGATGTAAACAGAAAAGTGAACAAGCGGTAACATTAAAAAAAAAAAAAATTGAAACTATCGATGGATAAGAATTGTGAATAATTCCTAAGAAACTGAAAGAAGAAAAGATACAAAAGAACCACTTAGTGGTAGCTAAGAACCGCTGTGCAGACCCCTCTGGAAAAGTAATAGGGTAAAAGAAGGGGCAATATCACGATATTCCAGCAACAGAGAAAATGGTAGAAAAGAGCAGGGGGAGTCATGGGAGAAAGCAACAGCAATATTAAGTGGGGAGCCATGGTGGGCTATGTCAGGTGGTGTGATCCCAGTGGATTTCTTTCCCATCCTCCCAGACCCAGGCATCGGCAGCGGTGCGCCTCTCTTCAGGCAGAAGCGATGCTTGGGGAGGACAGATAGATCAGCGCTAGCGTGGCTAGTAATGTCCAAAGGAACCCGGTGCAGTCAAACGCAGAACACTGGATGAAGAGGTGCTCTGCCTGGTGTAGAATTTCTGCCTCCTAGATTTGACTAATATGATCAGTAAAAATGTGGGGGCTTAAAAAGGTCAATCAAACAATGAACCTGAAGGGGCAGAGACTTATAGGAAACAGTAAAGTCACATCAAATTGAAGACACAGAGTGGAATGTTAGAAAGAGGTCCCGAAAATATCAATAATTGCAGTAAATGCAAATGACGACAACCTGTTTATTAAAGTCGTCCTTGTAACTGGACTAAATATAAAAGAAAAACAAAAGAATGAAAATATTTAATGCTGTTTAGAAGAGACACACCTAAAACAAACAACACACAGTGATTGAAAACAAAGATATCAAAAATAGATATACCAGATGATAAGAAGAAAGAACTGGCATAAGATTTTCATATCATATAAAACAGAATTCGAGATGATAGGAGTTAATGAGGACAAAGTATTTTATGTATTGGACAAAAAGAAAATGTTTCAAGAAAATGTAACAACCATAAACTTACATTAACATAACAATACAGCTTTAAAAAATATATGCATATGACAGAACCATAAGGAAAAATAATATTAGGAGAATTTAGGACACTATTCTCAAGCAGACAAAAAGTAAGTACCATAATTATTCTATCTCTGCACCTAAAATATAGAAAGCACCCATTCTTTCAAAAATCCATAGAACATTTACAAAAATTTATCATGTACAGAACCACAAATCAATATATTTATATAAATACACTAGAAATTTCTAACTAAATCGTGGATTAGAGAGGAATCAAAATGGAATTATAAAATAGTAGGTTGGATGGGAGATATTTTACAAGACTGAGGGGAACATAGGAGAAAATTTTTAGGTTTGGGAAAATTCAAGTTTGAATTACAAGTTAAATAACTACGCAAAACAATAATAAAAGAAATATAAGGGAGTATGTGATAAATAAGGAGCAATGATAATAACTCTTGTAGGAGTTTAGTAAAAGAAATATTTATACCTAAATAACCATAAACTGGTGATTTGCTGATTCATAGACATAGACTAGGATACATGTTCCTAGGATTTCACTCAGAAAACAAAATGCCAGCAATGAATGATTAGGCCCATTTCCAGTATCCATACCAACACTCGCTATTACAAATATGCAGATGATTTTCTAATTCAATAGGTAAAAATAATACAACAATCTTTTATATGTATTTCTTTAGTTATGCTGGCCATTTTGAAAAATGGTCTTTTCTTTTTTTTACCATTTATAATTGTTTTGGGAATTTGGGATACCCTTTTAAACTTGTTTTCTCCTTTTGAACTTGCCCTTGGTCTCTTGGTATTGTGACAGGAGGTGATGATAATGAGGAAAGGTCCCACCGTATGATTTTCCCAGGGCTCCACAGCCCCCAAGAATAGCACTGCACTCTGTATTTCCCTGAGCAGTCTTGGGAGCCGAAACCAAACTGGTAAGAATTACTTAAAAGGAAGTAGAACTCAGGCAGTTTGTAGGATTTGTCTTGTGGTAAAGAGTGGGGAGTATTCTAGAGGGGGGTAAAGCAGATGATTTTTGGCTTGCATGGCTAACTCATAATCGTCCCCGTTTAATTGCATACTTTTAGCCACAAAGAGTTTCCTTGACAAGTGTTTTAGTTTCCTAGGCTGTTCAAAGCAAATACCATGAAATGATTTGGCTTACACAATGGGAATTTATTCGCTCACAGAGTTCAGGAAAATGTTCAAATCTAGGCATCACCAAAGTGATACTTTCTTCCTGAAAACAGGCTGCTAGCAGTCTTTGGCTCCTCTGCCACATGGCAAGGCACATAGTAGCATCTGCTGGTCACTCCCTTCTCTTCTGGGTTCCAGGTTCTGTTGCCTTGAGCTGCTTGCTTCAGGTCTCTCTCTCTCTCTCTCTCTCTCCATTCCCCTTATAAAGGACTCCAGTAATAGGATTATGACCCAATCTGAATACGAGGTAGGTCACATTTTAACAGAATTAGCCTATTTAAAAGGTCCTATTTACAATGGGTTAGATTTAAGAACATGTTTTTCTGGGGTACATATATCTTCAAACCAGTACAACAACCATCAGTACAATCTGACTCACACTGATTGGCCCAAATGTAAGCACTGGACATAAGCTAGACCAATCAGGGGCCCTTCTCTGGGAAACTTGATTTAAGAGCAAGAGATCCAAGTATCAATCTTGACCTATCTCTCAGGCAGTCATGTGTATCCCAATAAAGAGAAACTATATTTTTGCCATGTGAACCAGGGACCTGCGCAATAAAGAAAAGAAGAGAAAAGTGAGAGAAAATAATCTTCCATCCCTTGTTCCATTTTTTCTTGAGGCCTGGTTAGGTTTTTGCCTTTGGATTCTATGAGAAACCTTTGCAATACAGATGTGTATAATTTGTACTTTATCTTTTACCTGTTCTAGTTGGTTCTACTATTTGTAACCAAAATAATCCTAATTGCTATCGTGGACGAGTGTAAACAAAGGTGCGTTTCTTGGTATTACAATAACTAGCCTAATTTGAAAGCACACAGGAAGCAAACAAGAGATGATGGAGAGTTCTGAATTCTAAGAGGTTGGTCTTAGGCTCCATACATTTCAGAAAGGAGAAAAGTAGGGCACATAAAAAGTCTGACCACACTCATGCATTGAAAAGTTTTTAGGATCAGAAAAATAGTAAGGCTTCATACTTCCACAGACCAAATGGCAAAGTGTGTGAGAATTAAGAAAGGCTGTAGGTTAAAGCAGCTAAGTGAGCAGTAGAAATGGCTTGATCTTTTCAAGAAGACCTAAAAGAGGAATGGCTGTAGAAGAATGTAGATGCTGGCCATGGACATTTGTAAAGTACACTCAATGATTGCAAAAGAAGACTTTATTCATGTTCTCTCTTGTCGAAATGGACCTGAATAGAGGACCAAACAGTAAAGCTTGCCACAGCAGGTTAGCCTGTTTCTATAATAGGCCATTGATTGCTTTCTTCTTTTCATCTTTCCTTGTATAAACTTACTTTACTTGATTTTTGTATTTGTGGGCATTCTGGCTGGATGGCACACTTAGCTAATCCAGCATATTCCCCAGTGGCCTTTACTGGGGAAAAGTGTTGATTTGTGAATATTTTCTTTCTACTTACTGTTTCTGAAAGGGCTTTAAAGTAAGTTCCACACACTTACACAGTTGATTCTGGTTAAGATAAGCAAACAATACAAGATAAGACAGTAATTTAAGATTACATATGCACAAAGTCAACACAAAAAACAACCCAACAGTCCCTAAAATGATATGGGGTTTTCATAGAAAATGTGAAGCACAGTCTTGGACTACCCATGAGCCTCTTCTGATTCCTTCTGTTGCCACAAAGCATAGCTGTGGAGACTCAGGTCCAGTAGTTGACTACTCTAGAATAATGGAGAGGAAGAAGTATGTATCTATTTCTTCTAGATAGCTTTGTTTTAAGTTTTAATGACAGTTTGATCATTGCAATACAGTATTAAAATATTAGTAAAAGGGAAGTTGTCAAAAGATTTGAAGGATTAAAATTACTTCTGCCATTTGAAAATTTGATCAGGCTTAAAATAGTTAGGACCTGAAAGGCAAAACTGCGCAAAAACTCTCATTTGTTTTCGTTAAGGATTGGTCTTTTATTTAACAAACAAGTCTACCAATAGATTAACTTTCCCTACATATTCTTGTGCTCTAAAAGAAGCAGATATAGAAGGAGTGAAAGGACAGGCTTATGAACTAGCTAAGAATTTTATATTTATAAATTATATATACACATACATGTGTATTTGTATATGTATCTTTAAACGTCTCAATAACTCTGTGAGTTGCATTTACGTGTCCTAGTTTTATAGAAGAAGACCCATGAGGCTTAGAGAGTTTCTTCAGAAACCTGATTAAGATCATGTAACTAGAAAATGTGTAGAATTAAGATTCAAACCCAGGTTTATATCACTGATTAATCGATTCACTCAAATAATGTTTATTAGGGGTGGTGCAATGGTGGCTCAGTGGCAGAATTCTCGCCTGGCATGCTGGAGACCCAGGTTTGATTCCTAGAGCCTGGCCATGCCAAGGAAAAAAAAAGTATTTATTAGGCATTTAGCCTGTGCCAGGCACTGTGTTAGATATTGTGGACCCAGGGGTGTGCCAAGCCAGTCACTGTATCTGCCTTCATGAAGTTTAGTCTAGTCGGGGCAATTAGCATTAAATGAGGAATCATACAATTATTGTACATTGCTATTGTGATAAATGCTTTGAAGGAGAATTAAAGGATGCTAAACACATAATGGAGAGTTTGAGCTCACCAAAGAAGGACGGGAAAGGCTTCCCTAAGGAAATCATCCTCGAAATGAATCTGACAGTGAACAATCAGGGAAGTCTGATCCAGGCAGATGCATCAACTTGTGCAAGAAAGGGCTCCTGTATGGAGGGAGTATGGGGAGTTCAGAAGTTGGGGAGAGAGAAGTTTTGTAGGGAAAGTGGAAGATTTTGGTCTTTATTCCAAAAGTAACGAGAAGCTATTGAAAGTTTTGAGATTCATATGTTTTAAAAGGTTCCCACTTCCTGCGTATAAAACATTCAGCTGATTGACCATATTTTTCATTCACTTTTTAACGGTGGTTGTATTGTCATTCACACAGTCAGAAAAAAAAGTTTGCTTAATTTTTACCCCTAAAATTTCCTATTTTCTAGCTTTGTTGATAAGAAATAATAATAAAAATAATTATAAAATTTTACCTCAACCTGTGAGGGAGATTCCATAATTCAGATCTTGGAAGAGAAGACAAAAATGCTAACAATGTTGATGTTAATCGAGATCTATCTTACAGTTAAATCTCTCTTTGGCATTTCCTGTTTGCCTCCACGTATTTGTCAGACATTTGGACACATTTTTTATTACAATGAACATTACTAACTTCCTTTATTCCCAGTGGGAATTATGTGCTTGCATCAAAGAAGAAAAAATGCCTGAAATGCTAATGACAAAAATAGAGATTAAAATATTAAATACTTCAAAATAGTGCAATTTGAGCTTCTGGTTATGAGATTGAATACAGACGATTCTTTCTTAAATGAAGTGATTTCTGTTTCTTTCTGCAAAAAGATGTTGGTGAAACATTTTGTTTAGATGAAATGTTTAGTTTCATTTTTCAAAATTCTAAATAATATTTATGACAACGAATTATTTTCATTTTATTAGACCATATTTAATATTGTTATTAATATTGAATTTGCTTTTTAAAAAATTATACTTTCTTTTTATTCTGAGAAGAAAATTTTTTGATACTGATATTAATGTAGAAACCAGTTGGTCGTAAGTTTAAATGGAGAACTGTATATTAATTTTTTTTTATTTTTTTTTTATTTTTTTATTTTTTTTTTAAAGACAGAGGGAGGAAGGGAAGGAAAGACAGAGAGAAGGAAGGAAGGATGGAAGGAAGAAAGGGAAACATCTTTAAACATTTTCTTGTTTTATTGTATTTTGTTTGTTTGTTTGTTTTTTTTTACATGGGCTGGGGCCGGGAATCGAACCGAGGTCCTCCGGCATGGCAGGCAAGCACTTTGCCCGCTGAGCCACCGCGGCCCGCCCTGTATATTAATTTTTAAGCTATAAAATTCCTGGCAAAGGAGGTGAGATCACAGCTACAAAAATACCCACTTGAACTATAAAAGGAATAGAAAGGTACAGTAAACACCAGCAATATTAAGCTTAATTACTTTCACTGTATAGTTTTATGATCCAATTTTTCTTTTTTGTCTAGGAGTACCGGGAAATATGTTAAATTATGATAAAGACTGAACATTTACTAGTTGACAAAAGTTATCATTTATCTTTTGTAGTGCTGCATGAAGAAATATGAATGGCAATGAAGACAAAGGGTGGTTTGGGAGCACAATAAAGCTTAGAATAAAATGCCTGCAACATCCTGTTAACAGCATGAGGTTGGTAACTGTTAAGGTAATAACAATCAGAAATTGTTTTCCCTGGGACCAGGCAGATAACCAAAAGTGAGGAAACTGCCTGAACCGGATCCAAATTAACCCCCTCTCCATACTCAGTCTGAAAACTTTTTCCTTCTTTTGAGTCTAGGTTTTCTTAATGCATTGTAGAAGAATAAGCTGTATCTTATATTAAAATGTCTGCTGTCCTTTCTTTCAAAAAGGGCACATTAGAAATAATCCGTTGTGCCCTCCCACTCAGAAATAAGCATCTCTTGCTCACAAGATTATTCCAGTTTGTTTTCAAAGGTAGGTGAAAGAGGAGCAGGGAGTGAAGTGCTTACTTGGGCTGATAAGAGCTCTAAGAAAACTTAAAAAGACATGTTTACATTTATATGTAAGTCTCATTCATTTTTATTTGACAGTTAAATGTGAAAAAGTATGCCATTTTAAACATGTCTCACTTCTAGAATAAATAGCATTCAAGGGTTTAAAAATATTTACACTTTGAACTGTAGAAATATTAGGCCCTTGAAAGATCTCTTCATTTACAAAACATTTCTGTAACTAGTATCAGACATGGTGACTCTCCAACAATTTGGAATTTAGGAAATTAGTTATTCATTTCTGAATTCCCCTTCATAAATTTTGACTGCCTTCAGTGTAGGCTTTTACCAAAAACAATATCAATTTTCACCTCTCCTTCATTCCCATGCTGTCTTGCAAAAACAAAAGAAGGAAGAATAAATAATCTGAAGAGTGAATGACTTACACAAATTCACACTTAACATTAAAACAAGAACATTTTTGGCTTGCACAATATACCCCCCTCCAAAAAAAAAATCCCAAGAAAAGTGAAACCGATTATTGTTACAAGTAAAAAACCAGACCTAATTTCCTATACATTTGCTGTAACACAAGCAGTCTTTTAAGAAAGTGAAAATAAATAGTAAGTTTATAGTCCCATAACCTCCTGGGTGGTAGCACCTCTGGCTTTGCTCTGGCAGAAATCGGGTGGCAATTTTTTATTAATATACGTGAGACGCTCCCAACTCTAGCTCTAATATTTCCATCATCCCTTCACTGTGTAATTCCTCCTGTGAAGCTTCTGGATCTCTGTTCATGATGGAAAATAGAGCATTAAGATATTTCTTACCATGATCTTAGAGAAGAACAGGTCAGTGCACATACTTAAGTATTATGGGGAAAATGTTCTTGCCTACCTGGAGATACCAGGTACAAAAGTAAAGACCAAATGGTTTATTTCCTTCATCTGTTACTTTTACACATTTGTTTTATTTTACTGATAATATTGTTGCTGTGATGACAATTTAAAAATTTAATATTTGGCTTTCAACAAGAGTAAAATTGTGTCCTTGAGTACAGTGGAAGAAGCGAAATAGATTCATCAGCAAAAAGTAATTGTTATAGTTTTAGAACAAGCTACCAGTGACACAGTCACCATGTTTAATTTGTGTTCTAAAGGGCTGCGTTTTCTTGCTCCATTTTATTTGTCCTGTACAATTAGCTTTATGTTTATGGATTTATGAAAAAGACTTCTGAAAGAAATCATGAATAAATCTAGATCTTTCTCTCAAGAGTGATTAAAATATCTACCTTAGAAAAGAAGATTTTTATTTTTGTACCAGATGAACATATTCTTATTTTCTCCAGGTAGGGAGTGAAAGTGTTTCGGTATCTAAATTAGAAATACAAGAAAGTAAATAATTTAAGTATTAGAAATAGCATTTTAATATTTTGGCAAAATCATTACAGTCTCTAGCGAGACCAAACACCATGGCTTGAAAAATGATATATTGCCACAATAAGAACAATCTTAAATTAAGAAAATAATCATATTTTAATGCAAATACTTATAGCTATCTCCAATCTTTTCTTTAATGATTCTTTGATGTGTATCCTGAGAGGTTCATATTAAGATCATAAAAAGAAATCTTCTAATGCTCTGCTTTCAATCACAAAAAAGAAGAAATGTAAAAATTCACAGAATTTTTTTCCATCTAAACTTAAACTTTTAGTTCCTAATTAGAAACAGTTAATTTCCAGAAACTTGTTAACTTGTAAATTTTATTTGATAATTATTTAAAGCTAAAACCTATATTTAAAAATTTATATCTACTGCAATATTCTATTTTGTTTAAATCACTGTTTATTAGACTCATCTATCTCAATAACCCATAATTGTATCAGATAGAAGATTGTCTTCATATCTTGAAATAATGGCATCTTGTGATTTTGGGGAGATTATTTTAATGGTAAAATGAGTTTATCTAGAATAAACAAAATATATGAACTCCATCCCTCTTTGATAAACTGTTTAATCTCTCAGGACTCCAGATTCCTCAACTATAAAATGGCAAAGGTAATAAGCAAAATTATCAGGCTGTTAAAATTATGAGTCAAAGGACAATGCCTACGATCTGATTTACTGTTGATGTTATTTCAGTGTTTGACAGTATAGATATAATATTGCATTTTGGTTTATTTGACTAAGACATATTGGGTAATAAAACAAACTATGCTATATATCTTAAACTTATGAAGAAACAATTGTGTTAGAGTACATAAAGTTGAAAGACAAATGATTCTTCATAACAGAGTTACATATTATCATTTTAAGAATAGTGAAATTATTATCAGGCACATGCCTGATAATAGGATGTTTAAAAGTGGCCGGTATTATCTCATTCAGAAATAGAAGTAATTTTTCATGGTGATGAAAACGTCAAAGGATGAATGAAGTTAGGGGTAATATGATATACTTATTTTTATAATTGGTGGGTATAAGCAAAAGTGAATCTATGTCAAGGTTTTAGCTAAAATGCCTCTCACATTAATTACCTAATGCAAGGACTTAGTTGATTCCTTTCTCTTTCCCAATATGGTTTTTGCTTGTTACTCAGTATGACTGTTGAATTACTATTGAGACAATAGATAGTACACGTACCTTGATCTATAATGTACTTCAAAGTAAAATATAAAGCATTTAAAAATCTCTCTTTCTTCACAGTTTCTTAATCATATATTTTGGCTTTTCCCCAAGGAAAATAATCATTTTTTAAAAATACACTGAAGATTTCCATTTCCTATTTTTCATTTCCCCCTTTGCTTATTTAAAGCCAACCATGAGCAAAACTGTGATGAGGTGGATTTGTTTTGTTTCCCTTCCATTTTCCTTTCCCATAAATGGCATTATTTGTCTACAGGCACCAGGGCATGTCCTTGGAGTTATTTTTCTGAGTAGTGGTGATGGATTTACATTGATCCCTCCCCAAGCTTTGGCCAGGCTCCTTTGTAGCCAGTGTCCTGCCCTGACAGGACTCCAGGTCAACATCAGTCGTGCTGAGCTTGCCTTAGAATGGAATAAAGAATCTGTCCCACCTGAATACTGTTCTGAGCCAGTCCCAGGCAAAACCTAAGTAGGGTTGCCCTTCTCCTGACTGCCCATCTTAACCCTTCCAACAAGCCATAGATGTGTCTGTATGTAACTCTCGTCCCTTCTGTATATGCACAATTAAGAAGTTCAGACTTAAGAGAAAAGGTTCCTTGTGTTACTGATTTTAAAAAAGAAACCTAGGAAGTATGAATTCCATATGAGGAAGAAACTTGATATTTTTAATATTCTTTAGGTAACTATGCTCTTTAGCTGTACCTTGTCTTCCTAAAGGTGATGACATCTTCAACACTGTGCTAGAGGCACCCTCACTTCATGTGTGCCTTTGAGAAATTTATAATCCTTTCAATTCGTAGTTTAACGTTTACATTTCCAGACAACCTGGTCACCTGGGAGTCCTGCTATTTCTAAACTTCTTGCTTAAATGATATGCAGCTAGCCGAGGGATTCAGTGAACAGATTTTACAGTAGCCTCAGGTCAAGAATTCTTAAGAAACAATAGCAGCATTATCAAATAATTCACTTTTCCTCTCTGACAAGAGAAGGTAATGATTGTGCTTCCTGATCTCATAGGATTGTTGGGATGTGTCAGTCTTTGTATTTTCCTAATATATACTCTTCTTCTAGAGGATAAAATCTCTATGTTTCATCATTAGGGAATGTATTTTCTCATTTCTCCCTAACTGCATTTTGTTCTGTGTATATTTAATACTGTTTGTAAAAAAAAAAAAAAGACATTATTTTTTCTTTATCCTGTAAAATCGGGACGGGGTAATTAAGTAGTATTAAAAATAAACACTATGCTGTGTTTAATAATACTTATCATAATAATTGAAAATACCCACACTGATCTGATCCATAGTGGTCCAGTTTGTTCAGTTTCTTAAAGTGTACATGCCTAAAATGCTGAATGCCATAGATATAAGCATAGATACATTTTTGTTTCAAATTTTGCTGATAATATTGTAACAACATAAGAATAATAAAAATGGAATAAATTTGTTCAGGGTCCCTAATTCTAAATGATTAAAATGTATACCACCTTTTACATTTTAGTTACTGTTTTTTGCTCATCTTTTTTTTGTTGTTTTGCATGGGCAGGCACCAGGAACCGAACCCGGGTGTCCAGCACGGCAGGCAAGAACTCTGCCTGCTGAGCCACCGTGGCCCACCCTGTATTTGCTCATCTTTTAGTTGACAAGTCAAACAACATAAATTAGTTAAAGACAGAAAATTGAGAGAATCTCTTTGAGAGTTAACTTTTCAAAATTTTGGAAACAATCTGACCTGAAAGTGTCAAATACAACATGAAATACATATTTTTTTGTTCTATGTGTTATGAAAGTTAGTTGCCTATTTGATACCCCATCACCTCTGAAACTTTAGTATGTATTTCTTACAAAGACATTCTCCAACATAATCACAATACAGCCATCAAAGTCAGGAAATTAACGTTGATAAATTACTACCATCTAATCTTCAGACTGCACTTGAGTTTCCCAATTGTGCCAATAATGTTCTTTATAGGAAAAGAATGACACAGTTCATAATCACCCCTCATATCAATCAAATGCTCTTTGTGGTCACATACTTGTCTAGTTTCTGTTTATTAATCGGTGAAGTTCACTTTGTTTTCTGCAAAGAGAAAAATTTGCTCCGAAGGGACTTTTTTAGAAATATTTGTGCAACAGATAAAACTGAGCTAAACGCAAGGAATTCCAATAATAAAACAAATTGATGTGTTAATCTCAACAAAAGTAAGAACAAAAACATAGGAAAATTTTTGTATCTTACATGGTTCCTGTCACTATTTTTATTAATCGATTTCAGACCGTCTGTTTTCCCTCAAAGAAATAATACATAATTCAGTTCTTTTTTGTTTGTTTGCTTGCTTGCATTAATAAAAGTCACTTCAAACACTACTTAGCAATTGCAGGAGGTAATTATTCTTATCATTGTCAGATAATTTACCTGTGACTCTACAACACAGGCAATAATGGAAGTAAATAAACATATCAACCAAAGAAGGAGTTTTCAAATCATTCTGGTCCTGTCCTCATCTTATTGCTGGTTGGACACAATCTCATTGATAAAGGAGGAAGGGCGGGGGGAAAGGCAGGATATGGAGAGAGAAACAAAAAGAAAAATAAAAAGTGGCTGAGTTCATGTCCAGCTTGGGTCACATCTCATCCCTGATCATATTTATCAGAGGTCCCAAGTGTGGTGGTGACAAATACTTTTTCCTGGCTTCTTGCCTCACACAGGGCTAAAAATGAACTCAGATTTTTAGGAAAAAATTATTTCATTATCATATCTTGCTAAAACATTTACTTTGGTTACTAGCCATTATTGATTTATTTCCAAAATCCATAATATGATATCTTTATCTATAAAACTACGTTGAAAACAGTATGACAGGGAACACTTATGCATAATGTATGTCAGTATTCATTAAATATATTGCTATTACACAATTAACAAGAATCACAATTTCATCCTTAAAAATGTTTGGTTTGATTTCACGGCTAGATTCGGAATAGACGCCTTAAAGAATGTGAATTGTAGAGTTATTCTTAAGAATCTAAATCTTCTGATTTCTCATTTCCAGTGCCCAAAAGGATCATTTATGAGGTGGCACACACGTGCCAGCTGTGTCTCTGAGTTTGCCCTGGAAGGGTAGACTGGAGAGAGGAACTTTTAGTGTGACAGCCATCTTTCCAAATCAGCCTTTCTCAGGGAGTCACTGCCACCATTTAGACATTAGATATCGCTTTGCTGCCTTTTTATCTGGAATAAAATAATCACAGTTCTCCTCCTAATGTGCACAAATATTTTATATTATTTTGATGTCAAGGAAGCAGAAGTACCAAAAACACTGGCGAATGCAATTGAGCAATATTCAGCAAATATCACTGCGTATCATGAACATTAAAGTCATAACTTTCATCCAAAGTGGGATTAATTTGATCCAAACCAGATGAATGAGGAAAGCAGCTACCGTGTAAATAGTTCAGTTGTTACTTTTCCAGGTAGAAGAAACCTAGCTATAAATCATTACTGGACCATTTAAAAGGTTTTCATAGCTTTGTCAGGATAACATTAATTTTTGGCCTCTTTAGAATGTAATATTTTCCAGAGATAAACTCTAAAAGGTTAGACGGGCAAATAGACACATTAAAATATTTTATGTGATAAAGTAGCAGATTTCTCTCCTACACTTTTTCTGTTTAAGGTGGGGATTAGTTCTAATATTTAAATATTTAAATAGTGACCTATTTAAATAGGTAGAAAGAGGTATTTTGTTTTTTTATTGATCGATTATATCATAATACATCCACAGTGGAACAAAGAATATCTTTGTGAATTTGCCTCAGACCAGCATTTCTTAGCTATCCATCTATGATCTACTTCAGTAAAAAAGCAAGCAGTGAAGAATACCTTTAGGTCATCAATCGTCAATATGCAAATCCTTTAACACAGATCTAAAACTTATGTTCTCCTTCCCTGTTAGTTACACTTAGGATGGTTAAGACCAGTGAAGAGGACGAGGGGAAGAAAGAGAGGATCAGAACATCTCTTTAGACATAATTTCAAACCACCTTCCCCCCCACAACCATGCCCAATAAAAAAAAAGATAACATTCTGGTAATATTTATCCCAGCATTTCCTATTTTCCTTCTTTCACCCATTTTTTTTTTTTTTTTTTAGCAGTAACCCTTTTCTCTTTTAGGTTCAGTGTCACTACTGAGTTTTCATTTTCCTACAGTTTCTCCTCCTGTCCTCCCTTAAATTCTGAAGCCCAAGATCCTTTGAACAAATGATAGTTAGAATTAGTTATGTTTTTATTGGTTTATCCCTGGGGAGAAAGGCAGCCCATAGAATGCAGCACACAATTTGACTGAACATTAGAAATGGATATCATCTTGAGGTCAGGCTCCAGTTTATTCATTTTTATACTTCCGTCTCTGGCAAATAGAGCAGCTAGCACAGTGCTTGGCACACAGTAGGAAGCATTCAGTAAATATTTGCTGAAAAAATGGAGTTGAACACCCTTGAGTACAAGTTTGGTCCCTCATTTTCTGTTCTATAAAGAAACAAGAGTAATGCAGACCTTACATAGCAGCTATCTTGATTAAATGAAATAATTTATTTAAAAAACTGTCTTGCAGGGTTCTGAGAACATAGTAGTTCCTCATTAAATGTTAATTCCCTTCTTTTTACCTAGTTGTTTAATTTTCCAGAGCTGTACTCTCCTTATTTGTCATTATTTGTATTTCTTAGAACTTTCCCGACAGATTTGCAGTGAGGATTAAATAAGTGTAGGTATGCAGAACTGATTTGGAATTACTAAAAAAGGATGTAAGTTATTACTAAAATATTGAAAAGCCTTATCAAACAAAGACCAAAAAAACTGATGGAAAAAAGAAATTAAGAACAAGGCTATTTTGAGAAATTACTTTCTTTTTGAGAACAAAATCCGTGTTTATAATTTTTTAGGGTGTCTTTGATTATTGATGGCCTGCTAGTTTTTCTAAAATGTCTAATGATGTTTAAGAAAAAAGCTTTGAAACAGTTCTGCTTGGGTTTGAATCTTAGCACTCACTTTCCAGCCATTCAATCTTGAGTAACTTTTCAATGCCTTCTTTTCCCTATTTGTAAAATGTTTATAATAAGCAGGCCAACCTCATGGGTTGTTGTTATGACTAAATAAGCTAATGTATGGAACACGCTTTTAGCAGAACTTGGCACATATATGCTTAGCATATATCAGCTATTACGTTAAAATAGAGTCTATCATATTTACTTCTATTTTTGTATTATCATTTACACCAATAATCTATCTTCAAATTGTTAGTCAACGCCTTTCTGTGCTCCTTTGTTTAAGAAATATTACACCATGTTTTGATCTAAACAAAAGTGCAGCAAGATTTTTTTTTAAATGCAAGCAATTGGGAATCTTAACTAAAGAAAATTGATATTATATATTAAAGGATGAGTTTCTTTTCTTAATCTTTGCAATTAATTCAATTCTTTTTTACTATCGTAGCTCACAATAAAATTAAATATCGTTCCCCTGAGAAGAATGATTAGGTCTTGGTCAAATCCAGTTTGGTTGCACTGAACATCAGAGTAAGTCTAAGTTAGAAAAGAAATTTTCTGGAAGAACATTAAGCATTTCACAGACTCAGAATCAGCTGGGCCTCAGGAGAATTTATTTCAGGAGTGTACAGTACTCTCAGTCTTTTATTTCTACTTCTGCCTGTGTGCCCACTTCTTTCTTGCCTCTCCGCACAGCTGTTCCCCTGCCTTGGCTTGGATTTGCCCACCTTACCTGGACGTGGCGTGGCGTCAGCAGCCATGTAACAGCCGAAGGCCCCTGTTACACTGGGGACCTACATTGGTGAAAGCAGTCGACTGTGTGTTGAGCAAACACGTAAGGTCTTTACTACAGTTGGTTTTTTGCACAAAATACAGGTTGTACTATAGTGTTAAAATAGTACATCTTTCAATGTTATGCCTTTAAAAGTCATATTTTTGATGAAAAAAAATCTAGAAGACTAATAATCATCCTGCGCTGCAGTCAGACGCTATTTTGGAATGGCGTTCCAAAATGGAAAGAGCTCATTTGTTTATTTGAATGAAAATGGGTAAGATTTCATGTGCTTTTGATAAGTCTATTTTGAACAGACTACTCAATACTGTTTGAATATTCATTTTCAAAGCCAAATAGCGTGTAAGAATTGTTTGAATTTTAACAGCGGGCAAGAAAATGATGAGTGGCCGAATTCCTATGGATTTATAAACCCTCTTATTTAAAGTTGATCATTTGACTTTCCAAGTAGAGTTTGTGCTTACTGAGTAGCTATAATAACTCACTCATGTAAATTGCTGGTTGGCTGCATTTTTAGTCTGCCCCCAAATTGTTTTTGGAAGCTTCTTAATCTCCTCTGGCTTGATGGGGGTCGGCAGCAAAACAGCAGGGAGCCGTTATTGATTTGCCTGTTGATTTAGGGCCAGAGCTTCTGCTTTTGTCCTGAATTAGGTTTGTTGACAACAACATCCCCCTTTGCTTCCTCCATTCTTTCCCAGACTTTATTTTAGGATATTTAAGAATCAGTTGAATGCGAAAAGTGAGATTTGGAAAAGAGAGTGGGGAAGTCAGGATCTGGGGAAATGAGTGAAGGGGAAGGAAGACCAGGGAAAACGATCTTTGAGGATTTCGGAATGTGGCTGTTTTCATTGGTTTGACAACCCTTTAGCACGGTTAATTCACAAACCAGAAACGTGTGTATTTTATAAAGATGTGTATACTTTATATGACAAAACGCATGGCATTTTATTTTCAGCTTTTTTAGTAGCAATTATAGTTTGCCAAGAAATAATAGCATACAGTGTCTTTGACTAAAATTACTAGTGTGAATTTAGCAATATTTATTACAACATGCAGTTATCTGGTAAGCATATTAGCTAGATTAGCAGACAATCTAGCTAATATGTTTAGGTTTATTTTGCATGTTGATATAATTAATGGTTGGTATGAAGTAGCATAAATAATTGATGATGATGATGATGATGAAGATAAAATCAGCCACCAGAGTCTATCTCATCAAGGATGTTTCACCATGCAGGTTGATGATCGTCAAGAAATACCATGCAGCCTTGTGGGAATCTTTGCATTGGGTAATTAGGTCTGACATTTTTCTTTGTGGTAGAGATTATTTTTGATAGACTCAGGGATTTGATGTTCTACCTCAAGCTGCCATTATCCTCATGGATATTACATATGACCTCTCAGAGCTCTATAGGTTTGATTTCTTCAATCATGTTAAATCTTCCTGGGGAAAAGCCTAACCTCTCCAGATCACCATCTTTTCCTTTATAAAATGAGCATGTAAAAAGAGATGATCTATAATCTTAAAAAGATTGTCTCTGGATTGAAGTGATTCTAAAGAACTGTGAGTAGTAACTAAGCCTGTATGCAAAGATCAGTGGAAGGAGGTAAAAACATTTGATGTTTGGAAGTCAGTAATTCTGAATGGCTGGGATTTCCTTGGGACAACAGACAGTGTAGTAGAATTTATTACAGGGAATCATAGATGTAGTGTAAAAAGCAAAACAAAACAGGGCCTCTCAGTATATAAAGGATTATAGTTTGTCATTTTCCCAAATGTACTCAGAGGTATTTACTTTATTATTCTGTTAAGCTCTGTTGCTATTAAGAGTGGGTTTCTTCTTCTTTTTTTGTTTTTTTGGTGCATTGTCTGGGAATCAAACCCAGGTCTCCCACACTGGAGGTGAGCATTCTACCACTGAACCACCCATGCACGCTGTTAGGAGTGGGTCTTTACAGAGCTCTTTTTATTCTTGTTTTAGGTTTTCTTGTAATATACAGACGAAGGTTTGTACATCTTCTTTATGTTTACCAAAGCCAATGTGGGGAATTTCTTAGAATTTAGAAAATTCTGATGAAAAACATTCTGGTCTCAGCCCTTTCAGTACATATAATATTTTTTTCTACAGCCTATAAGTTGCTCTAGCAATGCCTATATATCTGGCACATAGTAGGTACTTTAAAAAGAGTTTAATGACATTAATTCTGTTCGGAAAGAAGTCTCTGGTTATTTGAATGGAAAACAATTTTTAAATTGTGCAAAGTAAGTTCAAAGCCTGGCTATGGACTTACTTTCCATGTGAACAATTGGGTCACTTCCTTTCTTTATATTAAACAAGATATAGTTGACCTAGTAAACTTATTTTAAAGAAATAATGATTTCTCTTTGTTTTAGCCCTTTTCTCCTCTTTCCCTCTTTTTTATGTTTTCATCATGTTTTTCCTTCCTTTTTCTCTGGCATCTTATTTTCACATTTCTCATCCTCCTTCATGTTCTTTCCTTCCCCTTTTAAAAATCTCTTCCCATTTTTTCTTTTAAGTAATCACAATACTAAACAGACACCTTTGACACTAAAATTTAACATCTAACATAAATTAAATTGCAAATAGAGTGTGTTTATGATACTTCTTAAAGTATCTTAAAGTCTTTTTTGTCATTATTTTTTGTTTTTCCATTTTTAATAATTTCTGTTTCAATTCATTTAAAGTTTTTCAAGGATACAAATATCTCTTTAGAGTAGAAGTAATCAGTAAATGTTTTTTTGGGGAAAATGCTGAATGACTTTATACTTATAGAGTTGCAATTTAGAAAGAAATAATAGATGGCTAAACGATAACATTATTGGAGAATAATTAGTCTGAACCACGATGTTTCCAAACTACTTTATAAATAGTATAGTGGCAAATTACTTTCTTTGGCACCAGCACACTACTTTTTAAATGAGTGATTCTTAGTAGAGCTGTCATTGATTGGAAAGAAAGATGAACATTTCACTTTCTATAGTCCTTTATGGTTAGCAGGAGGATGAATTAAATGGGAGCAGAGGACAATAAATGACAGGTTCCCAAGAAGAGAAAAGAAATACGTAGTGGGTCCTTAAGTGTATTGAAGAATTCTATTTAACCTGGCTCTCCTTTTCACAGCAGTCATATGCATTTTACTTACTGTAAACCACCTACTGTATTCCCAGGAGCTCAATGACCACTTGGATTTCTTTGATTAACAGGATGGAAAACTGAGTTGAGTTCCAGGGACAAACATCAACAAGATTATGTCTTGTTATTGAGCTAATCCCTGTTAGGGAGTAGGTGGTCCCACATATAACTACTCATAAGAACTTTAACTAATTAGTTATGTCCTAAATGAAATTTCCAACATGACAGATGGGAATCCAGCCCTTGTGACTCCAATCATAAAATATTCTATGGAAGAACATAACAGAACTCTTTTGATCCAACCATCCACGTGGGTTGATGGAAAATACCATTTGCTCTCTAACAGAAACCCACTATAATTAACAATCCCATCTCCTTGAAACACTCTTTTCTTGGCTTCCATGGTATCTTATTCTCTTCATTTTTATTACTGTTTTTGTTTTTATAAGTAAATTCAAAATCTGACTTTAATTGATTTTTATTTCATAGGGATGAAGGTCCTTCACCAAGATAAATTTCTCCCAATTTAATGTTTGATAAACTTTGTTTATATTAAAATAACTCAAGGATACAGAAGACAATGGGATGAGATAAATGAGACTAATGGTAGGTGGGGTGGGGTGCAGATAGTTCAGGTTGATGATATATTGGGTTAGGGCTGGTGAAAACTTGCCTGTTAAAATATTTCAGTGAAATAAAAATGAGATTTTTATTTGAAAACGCTGAAATTCTCTTTGATATACTGCTCACTCCATTTGGAAGAGGAAAAGATTTTGAAGGGAAAACATTTAGATAGAAAACATTTTATTTTTATATGCTGACACAAGCCTATGAAAGTAAAATGCATATGACTGCAAAGGATCATAATCAGAATTCCAGGTACAGCATTTATCTGTTTGGACAAGATAAATATGAGCCAAAGAACAATATTTCTACATGATTTTCCTGGAAGTGATTAAATTGGAGTTCTTTGTGATTTCTGAAATATGATTTTTTTTAAGGCTTTTATTCTTATGGCCCCAGTGGGTCAGGTGGCTGTTCCCTTTCTTAGTGATTTACTCCGATTCTTTGAAATCTTTCTGGACCTCTTTATTGTTCCATAATAAAAGTTGTAGCTCTTACACAAAATTACAGCTTGGAGGAATAGGCATGAGGAAATGGTGGTACTTAGCATGCAGTAGATGGACACAGTAGATGGAGCAACCCTTAAATATTTGAATGGCTGCAATTTCAAAGAGGCGTTTACAATGCAGCTAAGAGTCATTATTTAATAACTATGTGCCAGCCATGGCACTGAATGCTTTCACACAAATTGCTCCATTTCAGTTTGAATCAACATTATGAAGCAGACGCTGTTGATTATATTTATCACATTATGCCTGCTTTACAGATGGAGAAATCGAAGTGCAAAGCAGTTAAACATCTCTCCTGAGAACACCCAGATATTACGTGGTGGAGCCAGAATTTGAACCTGGGTATTCTGACCTCGGAGTCCCAGCACTAAAGCACTTCAGCTCACTGCTTCCACTGCTTTGTGCGCCTCTCGTCAACACATGAAACCCAGAACATCGGAATTCACAGCAAGGCAGATGCAGGCTGATTATAAGGAAGAATTTCCTAATAATGATATCTGTGCAAAATAGAGTGGAGTGCCTAGAAAATTAGTAACTTCCCTGTGGTTGAGGTTGGTGAATTAGAGATGGAATGATGACACTTTGGATATGTTGCAGGGGCTATGTTTACTTCCGGGCAGAGTTGAACTACTACTGCAGTGTTTCGTTATTTGTTTTTTGTTCTGGAGTCTCTGAATGTATGATTAAATGTAACGTTTTATGTGGATGTGCCAATTTGTAACCTTGCCAGAAAGAGTCGCTGTGTCTTAGGTGCTGTGCCACGAAGTACCCCAATTTCCTATCTTAAATGGACCTAGCCACACTTTCTTTTTTCTATATTAGATTAACAATAGAGTCTTTATTAGTCAAGGTTCTCCAGAAAACATAACTGACAGAATATCAAGAGATGTAGTATAGGAATTGGCTGATGCGACTGTGGTGATAGGTTAGTCTGAATTTCGGCAGGCAGCAAATTTGGAATTCGATGTGATTTATGTGATGGTGATGTTGAGTTCCCCAGGGGCAGATGGCTGGATGAAGTAAACGTGGAAATTCTTTCTGACTGTTGAAATCCTGGTTGGTTCTCTGTGAGGTTTCCACCTGATGGGAAACAATTCTCATTATTGAAGGCAGTGTCCTTTATTGATTGTAGGTGTAATCAGCCAGAGAAGCAATCAATTGACTAATGATTTAAAAACTGGAAATACCCTCACAGTGACTCTCAGGCTAGTGCCCTAACATAGCCATATTGATGCATCACATAGAACCTGAACATTGGAAGAGGAGAAAAAATTAACTGCCCTTTAAAGCATGAAAAGAAGATGAAAAAGGGAAGACCAAATATGGGAGACTGAATGAAAAGAGAATGGATGCGCCTCTATTCTTTCTGAATTAATAAGAGACCAAAATGGGTATCTGTGCATAGATGCTACTTAGCTTAAAAACAAACATTAGCTTTCAAAAACTGTTTTAAGTCCATTTATTCCTAAATTCTAGATCTCTAAGTCATGTTCAAGTTCTGTGATCTATTTTTATGAAATAGGATAGTGAATCAGTCCTTCAAAGTTTAACATTTTGCATATTTTCACCTTGATGATGTGTTTCTTATCACGGACCTTTTTCCACAATTGTTTTCAACATTGTACATTTTTGGGCTTCAGTGTCTACATTTACCACTTGAACCCATGATACCTGAATCTAGTTATGCTTCTGACATATACTTTATCAAAGTTACTTCTCATCATTAGCCTCTAATTTATCAAATTCCTAAGTTTCTCCTGAATTTGCAGGAGGTTTTCCTATTCTGTGAATTCCTATCTTTAGCTGATTATTAATCAATTGCCAATTTCAATTCACATGTGGAATGATTGACTCGATCCTTTAGACCTGTTCTTACAGTTCAAGCACTCATTCTACATGTCTGTGTAATATTTATCATTTTCTTATGCAATACAATTTAATAATTATATCTATTTTAGTTTTCATCATAATCATATGTCCCTTTTTACCAGAACTTTTAAACCTTTAATTAGTTTTTCACTTTATTGGAAAGATGGTGTAATTTTCAGATAGCTTTGTGTATGCTGAAATAAAATCTCAGTGGCTTAACACAGCTAAAGTTTATTTAATTGCTCATGTTACATTCCCACTGTGGGTCAGTGGTGGTGCTGGTGGGGTGTCTGCTCCTCCAAGTCATTCCTCACCATCTTTTCAGTTTCTCAGCATGATGCTTCAGAGTTTGCAACTTCAGGGGAAAAGAGGGCAAGAGTTGAGCACAGACGATTAAATTCTTCCTCCTAAAATGAAACATGTCACCACCACTCCCCCCCATATTTCATTGGCCTAATCAACTAACTTTCTGTACTTACAAGTCATTGGTAGTAGTCTACCATATGCTGAGTTTTTAATGCTTTTACTCTCAAATCTGAGCACAATTACATAACGCGTGCCTTAGCACACTAATACGTAAGGTTACAGCTGAGACGAAGATGTCTGCATTTGCAATCTGTTGGTGTTTGGTGGAGTAGATGTACTTGCTCTTGATGAAGTTTTATTGTGTGTCTGTGAGGGTACTTAAGTTGAAAATATGTTAAGCTTCTGTTATTGATTTCAACAACACAAGGCTCGAATGGACCCCTTTGCACTGATGCTCAGTGGTTTTCTGTCAGCTTTACCTCAGAGTCAGTTCAGCATTACCTAAGAGAAATTCTGAGCCACTAGCTCAGTGGAAAGAACTGTGAAATGAGACCCACTCTGTAAAAGTTATTAGGGAGGCAGTGAAGAAGACGTTACTGCTTTAACAAACATAATAATTATTCTAAAAAGGCAGAAGCCCAATGGTATAAGGTTAAATTCTTGGCTTTAATCTCCACAGAACACATTCAGAAGTGGCCTCATTACCTTTTTTTTTTTTTTTTTTTTTTTTAAAGGAAAGACAGAGAGAAGGAAGGAAGGATAGAAGGAAGGAAGGAAGGAAGAAAGGGAAACATTTTCTTGTTTTATTGTATTCTGTTTCTCCGTTTTTGTTACATGGGCTGGGGCCGGGAATCGAACCGAGGTCCTCCGGCATAGCAGGCAAGCACTTTGCCCGCTGAGCCACCGCGGCCCGCCCCCTCATTACCTTTTATTAGTTTGAAATGGACAAACTTTCAGGCTAGTGTTCATTGGTAGATCAAGAGTGCTTACAGAGGCTTTGAGGTCTTTGAAAACTTTCTTGACGTGTTTATTTTGGAAATACTTGCACTTCTATATTATAGCATTGCATCCCTTTTCCCAAGAATTTAGATACTCTCTTTATACAATTGAAAGCCTTTACTTTGCTGCAGATTTGCTATTTAGCTTGTTAAAAGCCAATAAATATGAAAGTGACAAGACATAGAAAGAAATTACCATACTTGTATTTCTGTGGAGATGTGATATTGCCTAAGATGTCCCTCAACAATCCCAGGGATGGTCTGACTAGTACCTACCTCCCCTCCCTCTCTTCTTTCCTTCCTTCTCTTGCTCTCTATCACTCACTTTCTGTTTCTCATTGTCTCTCAGACTTTCTATCTCCTTTTCTTTGTTTTCTCCTTCCCTCTTTATTTTCTTGAACTAACAAGAGATAAAACAATTCTTTCTGAAATGTTTTGCTTGTAAGTCTAGCACTTAACCCTACATTATTTGACTAATATTCTCTTGGACAATGATTTAAGCATTACAGAAGTGTTTGGAAGGTAGTCAAACTAAATTGCCCCTGTATTTAATTAGATGCTTGTGGAATATATTTTAGAAAAAGAAATGAGTGTGATAATTAGACGCTTGCTTCCTTTTTTTCTTTTTAACTGACCATTTTTTGGGGGGAAGATGATAAGATATAATTTTGCACCAGTGAATAGATTATGTCAGGAGCTGATCTTGAATATAGATGAACAAACAGCTAGGTTAGTCAAGTGGAACTTTGTAAATTCCCCTCATCATTGCTCATTTAGGGATTCTTTCTGGTATAAGATAGATCTTCTGGTATAAGAGGGATATAGAAATCTACATAATTTCCTAGAATAATTGTTTTTCTGGGTGATAGAAAGAATTTCTGGCAACTAATAGGGAGTAAATACATTTTTTTAAAGCAAAAAAGATGCATAACTTCTAAATGGGCTAACTGTAATAAAAATAATTCTAGCACAGTTCCACAAGTTGGCACGCCCCTTTTGCACCCCGGGAAAAGACACTGAGAGCTGAAGGAAAGCCACTCCTCATTTCAGAAATCGAATTGATTCTGGAAAAGATTTCTAGTTAATGGAATTGAATTAATAGAAAATGTACACTATCCTAAGATGCTTCCACGGCAGAATGTATGAGTAAATGATAAGTTTAATTTAGGACAAATTGAGTCTATAAAAATAAAGCCAATCACAATTTAACCTGAATCCCCCAGGACTTAACTTCCACTGTTTTAATTACCAGATGATCTTTCCAACCGGCTCACAATTTGAGTGCCTCCTTTAACTTTTAAGAAAGCACAGCAACCAGCATATGTTTAGCAATCAAGAGTCCCAAGTGAAGACTTGATTTAATTAGCAAATCAATCATCAGCTTGCCAGTCAAAAATTCTTATGTAAACACTTTAATATTTTGTCTGAAACTGTGGAATTGGCAGTGCAGATCTTCCAAGTTAAACAATATGGGCCAGCTCTGCTGGTTGCACACCTCTTGTTCATGTGCGTGGCTCTTTCTGGATCTCTGACTGAAGTGTCACACCATCCTTGCTGCTTTTCTTTAGGGACTCTCATGTGGATCAGAGCATAACATGCTTTTCCAGATGTTCACCCCAACACAATCAAGGTCAGTGGAAAAGCAACCAGTTCCACATTCCTTTATTCACTAAAAAAGTTAATTTTTACTAAGTAGGATCCAACTGGACGATTTCTTTCATTGTTTTCCTTAGTGATGATAAGTCTGATGATAAACAACCGTGCTGAGACTCAGGAAGAGATCTTTGTCATTTATAGAGAACAAGAGCAAGTGAGAGAGATTCATCTAAAAATAAGCATGTGAAGCTTCAAGGCAAGGCTTCCTAGATCTCTGGTTGTTAGTATGTGATGCACATCTTACTCTCTCAGGTTGATAAAATTGGTAAAGTTATGTCAGACTGTCAGGCAGAAAGGAGGATGCACAATATGAGAGTACACTAAGGCTTTACAGAGATGGCTGTAAACTTGTTCTACATTTCCTTATTCTCCATTAAAGATGAGAATCTCATCTTTCTACAATCCCCCACATAGTGACACTTGGTAGTTGTGATGATGACTTCTCCAGTTTTTGATAGTCAGTTTTCCTAGTCTCTGAATGTGCTCAAGACCAAAGTATTTTGTACCTCACTTTATGAAATGACTTGGTAAAAAAGAAAGAAGTTGTGGGGTTTTATAGTGGTATTTTTCTTCAGCTATCATTATTTGTTTTCTTCCAGTATGGCTCATTCTTTAGCCAATTTCACATTATTTGTTTTCTAGAAGAAAAATATCAATTGTAATATTTGAGAGACTCGTAGAAGATGTATTTTGACAAGGTACCTAAAATGTTCCAAGAGAGAAGTTATTTGCTTATGCCATACTCAGTGAACTTTAAGGGTCCTGCCCATGTGGTTAACCTGATAGTAGAGTAAACAGGTTTAGCAGACAAAAATGCAGGTTGCCTGGTTAAATTCAAATTTCAAGTAAAAGCTGTATAAATTTGCATAAATTAGGTCCAATATTGCATATTGCATATCTAATAAAATGTATCTGGGATTCAAATTTAACTGGGTGTCCTGTGTTTCATCTGGCAAACTCTACTTGATAGGCAACTCTTCTAAGTGTGATTCTTCTCTACAGGTGCTGTAGCAAGGATTGTGGAAAACCTTTTTCCAGTGCCACCGTCCTCAAGGACTCTGCTGTTCTGCCAACATCTACCTATCAAAGTATGGGCTTCAAATCTTAAGAAATGAGCCAATGCAACTTTCTTCCCTTGGGGAAATTCCAGATTAAATTCATTAGGAATTGTAAAGTCAATTTTATAGAAAGTTGGCAGATGGTACCTGGTGCCTAGATGCTATGTCTTTTCAAACATCAGTTCACAGTCCTATATTTTAAAATCTTCCTTAAAACCCTGGTGTGTGAGTAAACAGACCAATTTTCATTTTGATCTTACCTAGAGGGAGCAAATCTGGGAGGGAGTTATCTAGCATGATGATCATGATATTTTACCTTTGCCCTCCACTCTTCTGCCTGCAATAGAAGATGGCTGCAAGGAGTATAAATTTATCATGAGAGTCAAAGGGAGTTTATCTAGTGAGGATTATGAAATCAACCCATAGTTGTTTCTTCTCCTTATAAGGAGAGGAAATAGCACCAACCTTAACCATGTACTCAAAGGCATTTCCTAGTTCTCCCATATTTTATCTAGCCTAGGATAAACTATAGGTCTTCCAGAAATATTCTAGAATGAACCTTTCTTAAGAAAGAAAAAATAGGAAAATCACAGCTTTAAAACCTTTAATATGCTTACAGATCCTAAACTTTGCCTCAGTATATACTCTTTTAATATTTGAAAGTCAGTTCTGTATATAGCATTAGGTTCAGCACTAACAGGTAGAATAGGTATACAAAGACAAAGACAAAAAGAATTCCTGCTTCACCTTTTATTACAATCTAACAGGGGAAGCAAATGTTTGCACATGAATGAGTAAAGTAATGATGCAAAGTAGTATATGAATAAGTGCACAAGTTGAGCATAGAAAGAACAAATGCACAGGAATTCAAAGAAGTAGGAAATCCATGTAAACTTGAGTGGACTTTGGGGATGGGTTTCATGTGAATGAAGGGGTATAGAAAACACCCCTTTTTGTGAAGGAAGAGTGAGAAAAAGCAGGGGCATTTGAGGATCAGTGGGGATGCAGGTCTAGATAGAGGATCATTGTCGAGGTAAATGTAGAAATAAATTCACACAAGAAAATTTATGCAGTATTATTAAAAAGCTGTGGAATTCGAACTTGGTCCTTTAGGCCATGGAGAATTATTGGGGATTTTTGAATCATGGTTTGACATGATAAAACTAGACAGGAGGAAAAAGATGTAGGTGGATTTTGCATATTATGGTGTGATCGTGTTGGAGTTTATTCCCTTAGTGTGAACCTGATAGTCAGCAAATGATCTCTGAATGTAAGTACATATAGAGATGCATACAGCATGTATATAAAGCATGGTCTCTGTTCTCTGCTTCTCAGAGAAGTACTCTTTACTGTTCCATGCAGTCCTCAGGAAAGCCACATTGACAGCTGAGTGGGTTTCTGATATTGCCTCTGTTCTTTGACGACATGACTGTCTCTTGGTCAATCTGTTCATTGTGTTCATTCTGTTTCTTGGCATCCCATCATCACTGCATTACGAAGGGGGAGGGTTGAGAGAACTGCAGCCCTTCTTGTTCAGGAAGAAATTAGCTTTTTTTGTAGGATTCTGAAAGACTTCATGGCTAGAAATAAATTAAAACCAGAGAGTGATCTCCTATGCTACATGCTATATAATTAAAAATAGCTTTTTTGACTGACATAGTTAAACGTTAAAGAAATTCCAGCTACACTAAATTCTGGAACAGTTTCCAGAGACCTCAGGAATAAAAAACTCATTTGGTCTATGCAAGTGGAAAATAAGTTTTCTTTCTTTTTTTAAACATAGGCATTTTGAGGAAAAAGCAAACACATCTACCATGGTGATTTTAATATAAAAAGGAAGTACACTGTAAATAACAGGATTGAAGCTTGGTTTTAAGTACTTTATCCTGTGTTGCAAAAAATAGTTTCAGAATCTTGAGAGAAAAAAGAATAGGGATAATGTTTTCCTCAAGAATCTTTGAATTTCTTAGTGCTTTGTCGCCTCTAGCTTCTTTGTTTTATTACTGCTTGCAAGTTAATCTTGGTTTTTATCCAAAGTCCTCTGGGCTGTGTCTCCACAATGAAATAAAATATAGAGGGTAGATTAATTCACATATTTGTCTTAATTCTCTGATGGGGTTAATTTTTGTCTTGAGTTTTTAATGTTTGATTTTTTTCTTGATTTTGATTTTTATCTTGATTTTTTTTATCTTTGATTTTTATGTTGTTTTTTTTGTCTTTGATTTTTATCTTGATTTTTATCCAAAGTCCTATTGGTTGTGTCTCCACAATGAAATGAAAAATAAAGGATGGATTAATTCACATACTTTCCTTAAGTCTCTGATAGGCTTTGGCTAACAAGAAGCCAATCTCTAGGGTCTTATTGTATAAATAGATAATTCAAGTATGGTTCAAATGGTGATCTTTCAAGAGAGATTTGATACCTCCTCTTAAGATGAAGATGTCCATTCATCTTAACTCAAATCTGTATTGGAGAATGGAGAGGAAGACATTAAAGAATCAGTAAGTTATTTATGTACTTGCTACTTATGTGTTATGGCTGAAAATTGTAATTTTTTTCATAAAATTTAATGGAAGAAAACATACTTATGTTTGGGGATTCCCTGAGGAAGTGATATTTAAGCTGAAAGTGAAAGATTAATAGGTACTAGCTAGGTGAAGGGAGATGTGGGACAAGAAAGAGAGAATTCCAGGCAGAGGAAGCTGCATATGAAAAGTACCCAATGCAAGAAACTGGCACATGAAGAATGAAAAAAAGCCAAGAATTATTGGAACTCCTGGACTGTGATAAATTATATAATTTTTTTTCACAGTTATTCATTCCCTACCTACTCTTGCCATGCCTTCTTGCACCATTGACTTTGGACTTGGCCATTCTTTGGGAAATGGAATGTGAATGACTCGATATTTTTCATGTATGAGCTCAAGCTTTAAATGCAATTACATGGCTTAGCTGGGGCCCATTTTTTTCTGCCCTAGGCCTTGGTGGACTAGCATGAACTGGACAGGAGTCATTCCTTCAGCCTGTATCCCCATTTGTGAGGACAGTGGTATGGACTCACAATTCCCAAACAGCCTGGGGAAGAACCAGAGTTTTAGGTGGCCCAGAATAACATGGCAGATGTCCCTTTGGGGGTGAAAGCCTTTGAGATTTCTGGAGATTGTTTGTCAGGCATCATCAAAGCAACAGAAGCTTTAATACTGAAGATACTGAAGAAACAAAAACCAGAGAGATGGAAAGAGATCAGACAATGCAGGGATTTTAAGAAAAGAAATAACTGCAGCTGTACGGAAAAGAGGGCAAAACTATAAGTCAAGATATACCTTAGTAGGTTATTGCAGTAAGGATATTATCTAAAATTTGAGTACTTAGTATTCATTGTCAGCCTCAGAACTTCTAAACATTTTATATGTAATAGCTAATTTAATCCTCACAATGAATAAGCCATTTTTTTCCCCCCATTTTTCAGATGAGCAAACTGAGACAGAGAAAGATAAGCAACCTTCATAAAGTTCCACATCGACTAAATCAAATTCCAACAATCTGTCTTCATTATCTGGGATGCAGAGGAGAGATGATGGTGGTTTGATCTGGTGTTGAGGGACTAGAGAGATGAGGAGGATTAGGTGAATAGGAGACAGATTTACAAAGTAGAGGTATCAGGACTTGGTTTTTCACTGACTATGAGGCATGAGGGAGGAGGAGATTTCAAAGATGACTTCCAGATTTGTGAAATTGGGCAATACACTGAGAGAGCAGTCACTGATGAGGTCGATTCTGAATGGATGGAAAATTCTAAATTTGAATTATAAATTGTTTGAGGACAACTGTTAATGCTATTAAGATTTTGCTTCATGTGTTGTGACAATTTGTAAAATAAATTGCATCAAACATTTATCAAAGTTATTTTAAAATAGCGTAGGGTTTCAGTACATTTTTCTTACATAGAGATGAATTTTTCTCGAATGTTTCTGTTGATATAGAGTTCACAGACTTGAATCAGAGAGAACACTCATGTTTGGCATAAATATTCACCCCATGCACACAAGATCAGAGCTTGTGCTGTAATTTTGTACTTCATCACTACATCTTTTTATTAGTGGAAAATACTAATTCTAGAAATATATCCTCATACTATTCAATGACTTTATTGCCGTGTTAGAAAGAAGTTAATGTGATTCACAGTTTCAACATGGAGAAACATTTATATTACAAATTCAGTAGTGAAGGAATGTTTATTCTGGGACTGCCCTGTGGTATGTTAACAGGCTATAACAAAGTTATTTCATTTAGTCCTCATAAACAAGTGCTTTTGTCTTGGTCACAGAATGATTTTGTTTTGGTAACAGTTTCTTCCTAATACATTACATTTCTGAACTATACCAATCATTAGATCATGGGTTTTTCTTTTTTTTTAGAAATTTTAGTGTTTTGTTGAATTTATTAAGTCTGAGTAATAAATATCAATTCCTTTACAGTCACAGCAACACACACAACCAAATTATGCTGTTGTCCTTTAAGGCAGTCACTTAGAGAACCTGGCACCTTTTAGAATCAGTACTGCCAAATTACCTCATACATTGTACAGGTCCAAAAGAGACATGATATCCTTACTTTTTAAATGTATTTTGTTGGAGAACTTGTTGGTTTGCAGAAAAGTCATGCAGAAAGTACAGAATTCCCATATTCCCATTTCACACACTCAGTTTTTCCTATTATTAGCACTTTGAATTAGCGTGTATCTTTGTTATAGTTGATGAAACAATTACGATTATACTATAACTATAGTCCATATTTTACATTAGAGCTCACTCTGTTGTACAGAATGGTTTTAAAAACTTTTATTCTAGTAATATGAGAAAATATATATTCAACCTAAAATTTCCCGTTTAACTACCTTTAAATAAATAATTCAGTGGAGTTAATTACTTTCACAATGCTGTGCTATCATCATCACCATCCACTACCAAAACTTTTCTGTCACCCCAATTAGGAACTCTTTACCAATTAAGCATTAACTGTCCATTCACTACTCCCACCCCATCCTCTAGCCTGAGTTCTGACTTCTGACCCTATGAACTCACTCATGCCAATTATTTCATATCAGTGAGATTATACAATATTGGTCTACTTTATTTCACTCTGTTGAGTGAAGTAAATTATGTCTCCAGGGTTCATCCATGTTGTCACCGGTATCAAAATTTCATTCTTTATAAAATTGAACAAAAATCCATTGCCTGTATATACCATATTTTGTTTATCCATTCATCTATTGCTAGAAACCTTGGTTACTTCTGATTTTTGGAAACTGAATCATGCTGCTATAACATCAGTGTGCAAATATCTGTTTGATTCCTGCTTTTAATTCTTTTGGGTATATAACTAGAAGTAGTATTATTAGGTCATATGGTAATTCTATATTTAACTTAAAAGAGGAAACACCAAACTCTTTTCCACAATGGCTGCAGCATTTCACATTCCACTAACAATGAATGAGTTCTTATTTCTTCACAACCTCTCCAATATTTGTCATTTTCTTTTTTTTTTTTTTTAATAGCAGATAATCAGTAGGTGTGAAGTGGTATCTCATTGGTATGTCCTTCCATTTATTTAGGTCTTCCTTGATTTCTTTTAGTAATGTTTTGTAGTTTTCTGTGAATAAGTCATTTGCATCCTTGGTTAAATTTATTTCTAGATATTTGATTCTTTTAGTTGCTATTGTAAATGGATTTTTTTCTTTATTTCCTCCTCATATTTCTCATTACTAGTGTGTAGAAACACCACTGAGTTTTGTGCATTGAAAGCACTACTGATTTTTGTGCATTGATCTTGTATCCTGCCATGTTGCTGAACTCATTTGTTAGCTCTACTAGCTTTGTTATAGTTTTCACATATGGGACTATCTGCAAAGAGTGTAAGTTTTACTTCTTCCTTTCCAATTTGGATGCCTTTTATTTCTTTTTCTTGCCTAATTTTTCTTGCCAGGGCAAGATACTACAAGAGAAGAAAATTACAGACCAATTTCTCTTATGAATATAGAAAAAAATCTTCAGCAAAATACTTTCAAATAGAATCCAACAGAATGTGAAAAGAATTATACACCATGATCATGTAGACTTTATTATAGGTATGCAATGGTGGTTTAACATAAGAAAATCAATTAAGGTAGTATATGCCATCAACATAACAAAGGGAAAAACAAAACACATGATCATCTCAGTTGATGCGGGAAAAGGCATTTGGCAAAATTCAGCACCTGTTCTTGATAAAAACATTTGGGAAAATAAAAATAGAAGGAATTTTCCTCAAAATAATAAAGGGCATATATGAAAAACACACAGCTAATATCGTACTCAATGGTGAAAGCTTTCCCTCCAAGATCTGGAACAAGACGAGGATATCCCCTGGCACCAATGTTATTCAGCATTATATTACAAATTCTAGCCAGAGAAATTAAGCAAGGAAAGAAATAAAAGGTATCAGAGCTGGAAAGGAAGAAATAAAGTTTTCCTTATTTGCAGGTGAGATGACCCTACATACAGAAAGACCTGAAAAATTGACAACGCTTCTAGTAAACTTAATAATTTCAGCAGAGTGTTTGGGTAGAAGATGAACAACAACAAAAACCAGTTGTGCTTATATACACTAGTAATGAGGAAGCCAAGGAAAAAAATTAAGAAAAATTCCATTTGCAACAGCAATGAAAAGAATCACATCTCTAGGAATACATTTAACGTAGATTATAAAGGATTTGTACATAGAAAATTTAAAAATATTGCCAAAATAAATCAAAGGAGACCTAAATAAATGGAAGAACATTCCATGTGCATGAATTGGAAGCCTAATATTGTTCAGGTGTCAATTTTAACCAAAATGATTTACAGATTCAATGCAATCCCCCCCCAGATTCCAACAGCCTACTTTCAAGAAATGAAAAAAGCCAATAATCAAATTAAGTCAGAAGATTAAGGGGCCCAAATGGCCATAAACATTTTGAAACAGAAGAACCAAGTTGGAGGACTCACACTTCCTGACTTTAAAGCATATTTCAAATCTGCAGTGGGCTAAGTGGCATGGTATTGGCACAAAGATAGATATATTGATCAATGGAATTGAATTGAGATTTCAGAAATAGACCCTCACACCTATGGTCAATAGATTTTTGACAATTGGGAAAGAATAGTCTCCTTAGCCATTGAGTCTGGGAGAACTCACTATCCATATACAAAAGAATGAAGGAGAATCCTTGACTCACACCATATAGAAAAATGAACTCAGAATTGATCAAAGACTTAATTGTAAGAGCCAGCACTATAAAACTCCGAGATTAAAGTGTAGGAAAGCATCTTTAGGAGCTTGTGTTAGGCAATGTTTCTTAGACTTTACATGTAAAACATAAGCAGCAAAAGAAATAATAGATAAATGGGGCCACCGCAAATTACAAACTTTTGTGCAAAGACTTTTGACTTGAAAATAAAAAGACAACCTGTGCAATGGGAAAAATGATTTGGAATTCACATATCTGATAAGGATTTTCTTTTCTTTTTTTTTTTTGTTCATGGTCCGGAAATTGAACCCGGGTCTCCCGCATGAAAGGTGAGCATTCTACCACTGAACCACCTGTGCACCCTCTGATAAGCATTTAATATCCAGAATATAAAAACAAATCCTCCAACCCAGCCCAATCAAAAAATAGGCAAAATACTTGACTAGACATTTCACCAAAGAAGATATACAAAAGGCTAAAAAACACATGAATAGATGTGCACTCTCACTAGCTCTTAGGGAAATGTAAATCAAAATCATACTAGCATATCTTTTCCCACCCACTAGAATGATTACTATTTTAAAAACCTAGAATTACAGTTGTTGGAGAGCATATGGGGAAATAAGAACACTCATTCATTGCTGGTGGCAATGTAAATGGCACAGCCACTGACAAGACAGTTTGGCAGTTCCTCAGGAACCTATATATAGAATTACCACATAACCAAGCATGCTGCTACTAGGCATATACCCAGAAGAATTAACAGCAGGAATTTGAATAGGTATTTGCACACTTATGTTCATAGTTATACTATCCACAATTGCCAAAATATGGAAGCTACCCAAGCATTCATCAGCTGGTGAATGGATGAGCAAAATGTACATGCAAATGTTGGACTGCTATTCAGCTTTAAAAAGGAATGATGTCCCAAGGCATGTGATAACATAGATGAACCGTAAGGACACTATCTTGAGTGAAATAAACCAGGCACAAAGGGACAAGTATTGTATAACCCCACTGATATGAACTAATTATTATAAGCAAACTCATAAAATTAGACTCTAGAATATATTTTAACTGGGGCTGGGCTGGGGGTAGGAAATGGGAAGTTAATCCTAAATTTTTACAGAATTTCTATTTAGGGTGAGTGTAAATGTTTAGAAATGGATTGTGGTAATAATAGCACATTATTGTGAGTGTAATTAACAGCACTGGATTATGTATGTGATTGTGGTTGAAAGGGAAAGTTTTGGGTCATGAATGTTACTAGAATGAAAGAAGATAAAACATGAGAGTGTGTAACACTGAACTGTTATGGATGGTGGTCTGCGGTTAATAGTATAAGAATTTTCTTTCATGAATTATAACAAATTACAATATTAATACGAGGTGTTGATAATAGGGTGGTATATGGGAGAAAGTTCACCTAATGTAAACTATGAACAATAGCTATTAGTACTATTTTAATATTCTTTCATCAATTGTAATAAAGGTACCACATTAATGTAAAGTTTCAACAATCAGGGGGAATATGAGAACATTGTAATTTTTTAAACTTTTTTATTGTATAGTATAACATACATACAAAACAAAGAAATAAAAAAGCAATAGTTTTAAAAGCACTGCTCAACAAGCGGTTGCAGGACAGAGCCCAGAGTTTGTCATGGGCCACCATACGATCCTCTCATATTTTCCTTCTATATTCCTGCTCCAGAATGTAGGAGGCTAAAGGGCTTAAATGTTTTTTATCATTACAGTTGACTCTTTCCTTCTATTTTTTGTGAAAAAATGCATATATATAAAAAAGGCTATTAATTTCACAGCACAGCACTACCATTAGTTGTAGAACATATTTCAGACTTTGACGTGGGTTACAATTTCACAATTTTAGGTTTTTACTTCTAGCAGCTCTAAAATACTGGGGACTGTGAAAGAGATATCAGTTTAATGATTCAGCATTAAATATTCATTTGTTAAATCCCATCTTCTTTGCATAACTCCACCATCATCCTTGATCCTTCCATACCTCTCTTCAGGGTTGTTTGGGCTATGGCAATTCTAAATTTTTGATGTTGGAAGGGTCTTTTACTAACATGAGGTAGGGAGATGGAGCTATCTGATGTCTTGGAGAGGCTGGGCTTAGTTTCAAGACTTAATGAACCAGGGATCCATTTGGAGGTTGTAGGTTTCTGGAAAGTTACTCTAGTGCATGGAACCCTTGAGAATTCTTATATATTGCCCTAGGTATTCTTTAGGATTGGCTGGAATGGCCCTGTTTGGGGCTTGGCGGGTTATGACAGGTAGCAAGGTCTACCTGAAGCTTGCATAAGAGCAACCTCCAGAGTAGCCTCTCAACTCTATTTGAACTCTTTCTGCCACTGATACTTTATTAATTACACTTTTTCCCCCTTTTTTGGTCAGGATGGAATTGTTGACTCCATGGTGTCAGGTCTGGATTCATCCCTGAAAGTCCTCTCTGATGTCACCAGGGAGACTTTCACCCCTGGAAGTCATGTCCCACTTAGGGGGGGACGGCAATGACTTTACTTGCAGAGTTGGGCATAGAGAGACTGAGGCCACATCTGAGCAACAAAAGAGATCCTCCAGAAGTAACTCTTAGGCATGCCTATAGGTAGCCTAAGCTTCTCACATCAGCTTCACAAGAGAAAGCCTCATGACTGAGTGCATGGCGTATTGATTTGGGTGCCCCCAAAGTTTTACACAGTATCAGGGGATTCCCTGATGGTAAGGTTCCATATTCTTTCTCCTCTCCCTCAGGGAACTTTGCCAATATTTTTTGATTATCTGGTTAATATACTCTAAGATGTTTACAGGCATTACAATAATCTATACAGAATTAAAGGACCTCTTTCTTATTCTGTGCTCTTTGTGTTCTGTGTTTCAGTTGTTCAAATGAGCTATACAGATAGGTTGAATTAGATTATGCACTACAGAAAATTTCAGTTCAAGTTCAAATAAAACTTTCTTCCATTGGTCTCAAAAAATATGTGTGGTTCTAAAATACAGGCACTGTCTTCCTTACCCCTGTGTTCTGAATTACTTTAACCCCAATCTGTCTGGCTTCGTTCTTATCTCTAAATGTCAGGTTATATATATTAAAAAGCCTCTCAAATCCAGAAGTATTAATCACCACTCTGGACTTAATGTGTTTGCTCCAAAAGCTTACAATCTAGGCCTCTGTTTTCTTATAAACATTTTCTAAAGGTGACCATACCATTGTTATTCTTTGGAATTCTTTGGAACAACCATTGTTGTTCTTTTGTTTCTGGCTTATTTTGTCTCACCAAATGTCCCACATGTTCATTCCTATCATTGCATGCCTCATGACTTTGTTCCTTTTTGTAGCAGCACAACCTTCATTCATAAGTACACACCATCGTTTGCCAATCTACTTCTCCATCAGTGCATCTTCCAGCCACCTGCATTCATCGGGCATCATGTAGAGGGCCCAAAGTCACAGTCCATCAACATTCTCAATTTTACATAATTTCACTGTTACCAAGAGAAAGAAAACACACCTTTGCAAAATTGGAAATCTAAACTCTTGTCCCTCCCCCCATTATTTACCTCTGCTGTTGCTGTGGTAGTGCTGATGGTTTCCTTTTGAACATAGTTCATAGTATGCAATAGCAATTTTTCCCTGTTCCCTGGACTTAAACACTTTTTATACAAGAATCATATCTTTGAAGTAATTCTTATGAGAACTAATTCACATTTCTTGTGTGAATCAGTGGGATACATAGGTCTATAAAACCCCTTTAATCTTCTTCATCTTTGAAATGATAATATTACTTCTAGACCCACTAGAGAATCACCTTCGCTCCTATCTATTCCCTTACGTTGGAGTTCAACCTCATTGGCTAACAGTTCACCCATCTCTAGTTTCTGTGTATCTCTAAGTCCCCTATATTCTGTATTATAAGCCTCTGATTATACCTTTATGCTGGTCATAAAAGTGGAATCATACAATATCATTCTTTTAGTATCTGGCTAATTTCACTCAGCATTATGTCCAAGCCTCATTCATCTTGTCATGTCCTTCAGGACATCATTTTGTCTTACTGCTGCATAATATTCCATCGTAAATGTTTACCACATTTTGTTGATCCACTTGTCTGTTGATGGGCATTTGCTTTGCTTCCATCTTTTGGCAATTGTGAATAATGCCATTATGAACATCGGAGTGCAAATATCTGTTTGCGTTATTGATTTCAGCTTTTCTGGGTATATACCAAGTAGTGCTATTGTGGGTCATAGGGCAACTCGACATTTCATTTCCTAAGGAACCTCCAATCTTCCATAGTGGGTGCATCATTATACATTCCCACCAGCAGTGCATAAATGTCCTAGTTTCTCCACATCCTCTCCGACTTTATACTTTCCTGTTTTTTTAATTGCAGCCATTCCCTATCCATGAGTAGGGAATATCTTTCCACCTATTTATGTCTCCTTTGATATATTTTAGCAATGTCGTGTAGTTTTCTGTGTACAAGTCCTTTACATCCCTAGTTAAGTTTGTTCCAAAGTACTTGATTATTTTCGTTGCTATTTTGAATGGATTTTTTTCCTTGACTGACTCCTCAGCTAGGTCAGTGCTTGTGTATAGAAATGTTACTGATTTTTGCACATTAATTTTATATCCTGCCACCTTGCTGAATTTGTTTATTAGCTCAAGTAACTTTGCTGTAGATTTTTCAGAATCTTCCAAGTATAGTATCATGTCATCTGCAAATAATAAGAGTTTTACTTCTGCCTTCCCTATCTGGATGCCTTTTGTTTCTTTGTCCTGCCTGATTGCTCTAGCTAGAACTTCTAGCACAATGTTGAATAATAGTGGTGACAGTGGGCAACCTTGTCTTGTCCTTGATCTTCTGGTGAAGGCTTCCAGTTTCTCTCCATTAGTATGATGCTAGCTATTGGTTTTACATATATTTCCTTTATCATATTGATGCAGTTGCCTTTGATTCCTATCTTTTGGAGTGCTTTTTATCAGAAAAGGATGCTGAATTTTGTAGAATGCTTTTTCAGCATTAATCGAGATGGTTATGTAGTTTTTCCATTTTGATTTGTTAATGTGCTGTATTACATTAATGGATTTTCTTGTGTTGAACCATCCTTGCATTCCTGGTAGAAACTCCACTTGGTGATGGTGTATAATTCTTTTAATGTGCTGTTGGATTCGATTTGCTAATAGTTTATTGAGAATTTTTGCATCTATGTTCATTAGGGAGACTGGCCTGTAGTTTTCCTTTCTTATAGAATCTTTACCTGGTTTTGGTATTAAAATGATATTAGCTTCATAAAATGAGTGAGGCAGAGTTCCTTTTTCCTCAGTTTTTTGGAAAAGTTTGAGCAGGATTGGTGTTAGTTCTTTCTGGAATGTTTGATAAAATTCCCCTGTGAAGCCATCTGACCCTGGACTTTTCTTTGTGTGAAGATTTTTGATGACTGATTGAATCTCTTTACTTGTGATTGGTTTGTTGAGGTCTTCTGTTTCTTCCTGAGTCAATGCAGCTTGTTTGTATTTCTCCAAGAATTTGTCCATTTCATCTAAGTTGTCTAATTTTTTGGTGTATAGTTGTTCATAGTATCCCCTTATGATTTATTTTATTTCTTTAGGTCTGTGGTAGCACACCCCTTCTCATTTCCGATTTTGTTTATTTGCATCCTCTCCCTTTTCTTCTTTGTCAGACTTGTTAGTGGCCCATCAATTTTATTGATTTTCTTATAGAACAAAATTTTGGCTTTATCGATTCTTTCTATTATTTCTGTTGTTCTCCCATTCATTTATCTCTGCTTTAATCTTTGTTATTTCTCTTCTCCTATATGCTTTGGGGTTAGTTTGCTGAACTTTCTCAAGTTCCTCTAGATTTGCTGTTAAGTCCTTGATTTTCACTCTTTCTTGTTTTGTAATATAAACATTTAGGGCAATAAATTTCCCTCTCAGCACAGCCTTTGCCACATTCCATAAGTTCTGATAAATTGTATTCTCATTTTCATTCATCTCCAGATAGCTATTTATTGGGAACATTTTATTTTTTACATGACTTCCCTGTAGTTTTTACATGACTTTTGTACAATTTCTATAATTAAGAATAATAATTAAAAAGCATTATGCTAAGTGAAAGAAACTAGACACAAATTACTACAGATTGTATGATTCCATTTATGTAAAATATACATAAAAATAAATCCATAGAGACAGAAATAGATTAGTTGTTGTATTAGTTAGGGTTCCCTAGAGAAACAGAATCAACAGGAAACACTTGCAAATATAAAATTTACAAAAGTGTTTCACATGACAGCAGGACACAGAGTCCAAAATCCACAGGGCAGGCTGTGAAGCCGACAACTCCGATGGATGGTCTGGATGAACTCCACAGGAGAGGCTCACCAGCCGAAGCAGGAATGGGACCTGTCTCCTCTGAATCCTCTTTAAAAGGCTTCCCGTGATTAGATTTAGCATCACTAATTGTAGAAGACACTCCCCTTTGGCTGATTACAAATGACATCAGCTGTGGATGCAGCTGACGTGATCATGACCTAATCCTGTGAAATGTCCTCATTGCAACAGACAGGCCAGCACTTGCCTGATCAGATAAACAGGTGTCACAACTTGGCCAAGTTGACACATGTCCCTAGCCATGACAGTTGTTATGTAGGAATAGGGAAAAGATAGAGGGATTGAGATGTGACTGCTAAGGGTCAAGGGTCTTTTCTTTTTGGAGTAATGAAAATCTTCTAAAATTAATTTTGGTGATGACTACACAATTCTGTGAATATACTAAAAATCATTGATTGCTTACTTTGTGTGGATTTGTGGTATGTAAATATATCTCAGTAGAACTACTTTAAAAAAGATATAGGGGGATAGATGACTAAAAAATATTAGGATAAAATAAATAAATAATAGGAGGAGATAAAGGGTAAAAATTGGGTAGATTCAAATATTGTGTGTCAATGAAAGGGAGGAGTAATGGGTATGGGATTTATGAGTTCTTTTATCTTTTTGAACTTTCTTTTTCTGGAGTGATCCAAATGTTCCTAAAGTGATGAAAAATACACAACTATGTGATGATATTGTGACCCATTGGTTGCATAATATGCTTGGACCATATGTGTGTGGATCTGTCTCAGTAAAAATATATTTTAAAAAGATATAGGGAATATTTTCCTTGTGATTTCTTCTTCGATCCATAGGTTGTTCAAGAGCACATTATTTAATTCCCATGTATTTGTGAATTTTCTAGTTCTCCCTCTATTTTGATTTCTAGCTTCATCCATAGTGGTCAGAGAAGATACATTGAATTATTTCAATATTTTTGAATTTATTGAGAATTGTTTTGTGGCCTAACATATGGTCTACCTTTATGCACTATAGAAGAATGTGTGTTTTCTTGTTGTTGAGTGAATTGTTCTCTCTCTATATATATATGGTAGATGTAATTGGTTAATAATATCATTCAAGTCTTTTATTTCCTCATTAATCTTCCAACTAGATGTTTGTTCATTATTAAGTGTGGTGTATTGAAGTCTCTTACCATTACTGTAGAACCGTTTTTCTTCCTTCAAATATGCCAATATTTGCTCCATATATTTTGGGGCTCCACCATTAGGTGCATATAGTTTTTGAAATTAAAGTTAGTCTTGTAAATGATATATGGTTGGGTAATGATTTCTTATCTATTCTTGCCAATTTCTGCATTTTGATTGAAGAATTTAATTCATATTCATTTAAAGTTACAAATAATGCAGGGCTTTTGTTTGCCATTTTGGTATTTGATATTTGCAGGTCTTACACCTTTTTTGACACAAAATTCTTTTGTCAATCCCTAATTTCATGGTTTGTTTTTTCGTGTACGATCTTGAGTTCCTTTTCATCTCCTTCTTTAATATTTTTCAGGTATTTTCTATAGCGTTTAAATTTAACATCCTTAATCTACAGCAATCATGTTTTATTTGATACTAACTTAACTGAAATAGTGAGCGTATACATTTTTCTTATACGTCTCTATCCTTCTGTCTTTTGATTATATTTGACACAAATCATTTGTTTATACATTATATTCCAGACCATATATTTATCATAACTTCTTATGCATTTGCATTTTAGAACCTGAAAGAAATAAAAAGTAGAGTTATATACTGAAAAACAAAATACAATAGTACTGGCCTAATTTTTCCAGGGTTGCCTAGCTAATAGGCAGAGTAGTCATTTTGAAATGAAGGTCTTTTTTAGGAAGATGTGAAATTGTGAAAGTTAGTTACTAAATTTATTTTTTTAAATATAATTGCTTCCTACAATGAGAGGGAGAGGTAAGGAGTATGGTATATATGAGTTCTTTCTTTTTTCTTTTTATTTCTTTTTCTGGAGTGATGCGAATGTTGTAAAAATGATTATGGTGATGAATACACAACTATGTGATGATATTGTGAGCCATTGATTGTACACCATGTATGGAATGTTTCTGTGTGAAAACTTATCAATAAAAATATTTTTAAAAAGAGTTGCTTCCTAACAATATAGGAAGATTCAAAATTATTGATATTGTATACAATACACACACACACACACACACACACACACACACACACACACACACACACATATATATATATATATATATATATATATATATACCCTATCAGATGAAAATACATATAGGCCTTATTCTAGTTTGCTAGCTGCCAGAATGCAATATACCAGAAACAGAATGGCTTTTAAAAAGGGGAATTTGACATGTTGCAAGTTTACAGTTTTTAGGTTGTAAAAACGTCCCTATCAAAGCAAGTCTATAGCAATGTCCGATATAAGGCATTCAGGGAAGGAAACCTTGCTTCAAGAAGCCCAATGAAGTTCAGGGTTTCTCTCTCAAGTGGAAAGACACATAGCAAACATGATCAGGATTTCGCTCCCATCACGAAAGGTACATGGTGAACACAGCATTGTCTGCTAGCTTCCTCTACAACTTACCAGGAGGTGTTTTCCATCTTCATCTCCAAAAGTTGCTGGCTGGTGGACTCTCTGCAGCATTCTCTGCTCTCTCAGAATCTTGTGGCTTTCTCTCTTGTTGTTCTCTAGCTTTTTCCAAAGTGCTTCTTCCTTTAAAGAATTCTAGTAAAACCATTCAAGACCCACCTGAAATGGGTGTAGACATGTCTCTACCTAATTAAGTTTAATGCCCACACATCTCTGTGGAGATATGCTAATTAAAGTTTCGAACATACAGTACTGAATAGGGCTTAGGAGCAACTGTTGCTCCCACAAGGTTGATTAAGATTAAAACATGGCTTTTCTAGTGTATATAAACCTTTTCAGACTGGCACAGGTCTTTCAAGTTAATTCAGAGTCAGTAAATGCTACTTGACTACTTCACCAAATTCTTTATGTTTTTTTAAAGTTCTTTGAAATTGTTTTTCACAATTTCTCTATTTTTTTCCTCTATACCTGTTGTGGGATTGGGAGACAATGGCTACTCTTTTCTCCCTTTAAATCTTATCGAAATTATATAATGGCTTCTTTCCTATGTTTAGATGTTGTTTCAGTTTGCTAAAGCTGTTAGAATGCAATATACCTGAAATGGATTGGCTTTTACAAGGGGATTTATTAGGTTACAAATTTACAGTTCTAAGACCATGAGAATGTCTGAATTAAGGCATAAACAAGATGATACCTGGACTGTGAAGATAGGTTGCTGGCACCTGGAAAACCTCTCTCAGCAGGGAAGGCATATGGCTGACATGTGCTGGTCCTTGCTTCTGGTTTGTTGCTTTCAGCTTCCAATCCTAGTGGCTTTCTCTCTGTGTCCTGTAGTTCTTCTCTTAGCATCTGTGACGCATTTTCTCTAAGCATCTGTGGGTCCTCTTTTAACTTCTCTGGGGCAAATTTTGCATTTCAACTCTTAACTTCTCTAGGCTCTCTCCATGTTGTGGGTCCTTCAGTTTCTGTAATCCTTGCTTAGCATCTCCTGGGAGCATTTCTATCTCCAAGTGTCAGCTCTCAAAGGACTCCAGTAAGCAAATTAAGACCCACCTTGAATGGGCAGTGTCGTCACATCTCTATGGAAACAACCTAATAAAAAATCTCACTCAATAATAAGTCTGTCCCCACAAGATTAGATTAAGATAACATAGATTTTCTGGGGCACATAACAGAGTCAAACCAGCACATTCCACATGCATTGGGGAAAGGCTGGCCACCACCCCACTGTTCTGAAGGGGTTCAATGTGTGCTGCAGAGAGGCAGGATCCAGGTGCCATGGAGATGCTTGAGGAGGGTGAGGCCAAGAACAAGGTGTTCTCCCCAATGTTCCCAAAGTTGTAGCCCTTGCCCAGTGTTTGGAGGAAGCAGGGCCGCTGGGTAAGCCCTAGGAGAAGGTGGACTGCTGCTGTCTCATTCCTAAGGATAAAATGTCATTCTATAAATGACTCTTGGACTTTGAAATCTGATGGAGCTTACCCTGGAGGTTTTTGGAATTGTTTGGGAACTTTGACCTCTGTTTCCCTTTCAGTTTCTCCCTATGGCAATGGGAACATTTATCCTATGACTGTCCCTCCTTTATATATTGGAAACAGATAACTTGTTCTAAGAGTTACAGGTTTATAGCCAGAGAATGTTTGCCTTAGGGAAGACCATGCTTGTAACTGATTTTGATGAGATGCTACTCTTTTTTGACTTTGTATTGTATTTGTATTGTTACTGAAATGGTTTAAGGTGTTTGTGATATTGTAATGGAATGAATGCATTTTGTATATGGAAAGAACAAGTCTCTTTAGCGTCCAGGGGGTGTAATGTACTAGTTTAAATCAGTTATATACTCCAGAAAAGTCTGTGTTCTTAATCTAGTCGGGTGGGGCCAGACTTACTGTTGAGTGGGACCTTTTAATTAGGTTGTTTCCATGCAGATGTGACCCCACCTATTCAAGGTGGGTCTTAATCCACTTATTGGAATCTTTTAAGAGAACTCACACACACACACACACACACACACACACACAGAGGCCTAGAGATAGAAAATGCTCCAGGAGATGCTAAGCTAAGAGAAAAAGTACAGTGTTTGCCCTGGAAAAGTTGAGAGGACCCACATATGCTTAGAGTGAGATGCCTTGGCGACACTAAGAAAACCTCAGGTCACAGAGAGAAAGCGACCAGTATCAGCAGTTGAGAGCCAGCACTGGGAGTAAGGAGCAGCAGACATCAGCCACATGCCTTCCCAGCTGACAGAGGTGTTCCAGATGTTGGCAGCCTTTTTTCAGAGTTCAGGTATCCTCCTGGTTATGCCTTAGTTCAGACATTTTCATGACCTTAGAACTGTAAATTTGTAACCTAATTAATCTTTGTAAAAGCCAATCCATTTCTAGTATATTGCTTCCTGGCAGCTTTATCAAACCAAAACAGATGTGAAATATTTAATACCAGTTAACCTTTGCAGTATGGCATAAAAAAATCTCTTTTTTCCTGTAACATATTTAAACTAAAAATAAACACCTACTCAATGGCATTTCCTGTATGGTAAATCTACTAGTCTGGTTTATGTAGTGGTATGTAGTGGAAACTTTGAAGCATTTTTTAATTCACTTTTGAAATTACTTTGTATTTCAGATATGTAGCATTTCCAATCATGAAATAAGTTTGAATTTTAATTAGCACATACATCTTGAGTTGATTCTTATACTGTCATCCAAAGTTTCCCAGCAGGCTCTACCATCACAAAGGTGGACTGATAAGACATTCTTTATTATCTCTCTTCCTTTCCCTGTCTCAGTTATCTGTTCCCATCCTTGCTTCCTAGGGTCACCTTCCAAATACTGTACTCAAATTTGTACATTTTTGTACAAATGAGTTGCTTCTGGGAGAACCCAAATCAAAGAATTTGTGCCAGAAATAGTCCTAGGAAGTAGAACCTCAATATGGGATTTGGGGTCACTCACCTCCCAGGTGACAATTGTTGGACAGTGTTGGTGGGAATCAGAATGGAGAAAAACACAAGTTTAGGACTGCCACCTGAAGTGCATTGAGATGGGGTACAGTTGGAAGGAGATGCCCTGATTTATACAAAATGTTCTAGTAATTGAGCTATATTGGGATTATGGTGATTATTCACTATATCACTATTGCACATGCTTTAAAAAACACTGAAGAAGTATGGTCAATTGATTTTTGATAAAGGTGCTGTGCTTGTTTGAAGCCATTATGTACGCCGGAATAGCCATGTGCTAAATTTGATCCAAACTAGAGTGCAGCTGTTTCTTTCAAACCTGATTCAGTACTTAGGGTGGAAACTTTTGATTATATTATCTCCACAGAGATGTGACAGACCCAATTGTTGGTGTGACCTTTTGATTAGCTGGAGATTGACTCAACCCATTCAAGGTGGATCTTGAAAGAATTCTTGATTGAAGTCCTTTTTTTCTGACTCTAGTTTTATTTATTAAATTAACTTTTTCCCAATATCTCAGTACTTTTTTAAATATTGTTTATTGGTAAATCTTACCATACAAACATACAAATATTTTTAACATACAAGCATTCCATGCATGGTGTGTAATCTGGCTCACAATATCATCACATAGTTGTGTATTCACCACCATGATCATTATTTAGAACATTTGCATCACTCCAGAGAAAGAAATAAAAAAGAAAAAACTCAAATGTAACATACCCATTACTCCTCCCTCTCATTGACCACTAGTATTTCTATCTACCCAATTTATTTTAACCTTTGTCCCCCCTATTGCTGATTTTTTAGCCATATTTTTTACTCATTTGTCCACACCCTATGGTGTGGACAATGAAAGGAGCGTCAGACACAAGGTTTTCACAATCATGCAGTCCAATTGTAAAAGCTATACCTTTATTCAACCATTGTCAAGAAACAAGGGTACTGGAATACAGATCTACAGTTTCAGGTGCTTCCCTCTAGCCACTCCAATATACCATAAACTAGAAATGGATATCTATATAATGTGTAAGAATGATCTCCAGGATAACTTCTCAACTCTGTTTGAAATCTCTCAGCCACTGACACTTTATTTTGTCTCATTTCTCTCTTCCCTCTTTTGGTCAAGATGGTTTTCTCAATCCCTTGATGCTGCATCCTGGCTCATCCTGGGATTTCTGTCCCACGTTGCCAGGGAGATTTACACCCCTGGGAGTCATGTCCCATGTTGGGTGGTGGTGGTGGTGGAGGCAGTGAGTTCACCTGCCCTGTTGTCTTAGCAAGAGAGGCAACATCTGAGCAACAAAAGAGAAGAAACTTCAGAGCCAATGTAGATACTTGGAGAAAGTTCATTCAGAGCTGACAGAGCCAACAGAAGACCCAGACACTTGGAGCTGAAGAAAGAAAATGCCCCTGGGGGAGCTGCTTGAAACAAGAAGCCAGAGACTCAACATATACCAGCCATGTATCCTCCCTGTTGACAGAAGTGTTCTGGACCCATTGGCTTTCTTTAGCCAAGGTATCTTTCCTGGACGCCTTTTTTTAATTTTTTATTTTCATAGCCTTAGAACTGTGAACTTGCAACTTAATAAATTCCCTTTTTAAAAATCATTCTATTTCTAGTATATTCCTTTCCAACAGCTTAACAAACTAATACAGGTGAAAAAAAACAATTCAATGGAGAACGAATAGTTCTTTTGACAAATGATGCTGGAACAATTGGATATCTATATGCAAAACACACAAAATAAAATAAACCGTAACCTATACTCTCTCCTTTTATAAGAACTAACTCGTATATATCATTTTCCACAAAATGGAAAACTGTAAAATTGTGAAGCTTTTTGGAATAAAATCTAGGAGAATATTTTGTGACTTTGGATTAAGCAGAGAATTCTTAGGTATGACACCAAGAGCATTATTCACTAAAATGTTAATAAATTGGACTTCACACAAATTAAACTTTTATTTTGCAGAAGTGACTCAAAAGTATGAAAAGATAAGCCACAGAGCTGGAGAAAATATTCACAAATATTCACATTTCTGTCAAAGAACTGTATCCAGAATATATGAAGAACTTTCAAAAACTCAACATAAGGAAATCAGCAACTGTCCACCCCATAATATTGGCAAAAGGTCTGAACAGAAACTTCATCAAAGAAAATATATGGATGGAAAATAAGTGTTTGAAAACATTTTCAGCATTATCAGTCATTAGAAAAATACAAATTAAAAATACAATGAGGTAACATTAAACACTTATTAGAACTGTTAAAATAAAAAGCAAACTGACAATACGAAGTATTGAGGAAGAAGTAGAGCAACTAGAACTCATACATTTTTTAGAGAGTGCAAAATGGTACAGCTACTTCGGAAAACAGTTTGGCAGCTTTTTCTAAAGTTTAACATGTGCTTACCATACAACCCAGTAGTCCTGCTGCTAGGAATTTATCCTAGGGAAATGAAAATTTATGTTCACGCAAAAAGCCATACAAATGTTTATTGCAGTTTTATTCATAATCTCTTAAAACTAAAAACATCCCAAATGTCTTTTAAGTGATGAAAGGATAAACAAACTGTGGTAAATCCATACAATAAAAAGGAATGAACTATTTATACATGGGACAACATAGATAATTTTCAAAGGCATTATGCTAAGTGAGAGGCTAGACTCAAAATGCTACATAATGTATGATTCCACTTATATGACATTCTGGAAAGGATAAAACTATAGAGAGGGAGAACACATCAGTGTTTCTCAGGAGTAGGTATTATGATGGGGTCTTTGTGGGGTGATTTTTATTGTGGTGGCGGTTACACCACTCTATACATGTTTCATAACTTATAAAATTGTACACCAAAATAAGCATAATTTTTAATATAGATAAATTAAGCAGTTTAAAAATTCTTGAAGGAGGAAAATAGCAGCCTTAGTCAACTATCAGTTTAGGGAATGGTATAAGGATCAGAAAGTTTCCATAGCAGCATTTTAAAAAGATCCTTTTTGTCTTAAACCAGAGAGAAAATGTTTTTTAAAATCAATAACAGGATCTCATTTTGAGAGTAATAGAGTAACAAAGAAGCCATAGCTTTGGCAATCTCCTGTACTAAGGTCAATGTCCTGATAGGGAAGATGTGAGACCTGGAAACCTGGGATGGGTAGGTCTGTAGTGCTTGAGAATCTTGAACTTCCATATTCACCTGAACTCTAAGTACAGGCAGAAGAAGCCCCCTCCTCCTTACTGGAGAGACTAAGCAAAGGCTTTACTTGAGGTGCCTGTTTTTCAAGACCATTTCACTTTTCATAAGATATGCTTTGATTTCTCATTGCTTTTAGAACAGTAATTATGGTCAAGACTTAGAATGGTCTCACTGGGAAATCTTTACCTACTATGTGTCATTAGGAATCAGGAGAACATACATAGAAATGGATTTGGAGAAGGCTGGATCTAGAATACAGAATACAGTCTCATCATTAGCTCTGGATGTCTTTGCCAGGAAAAGAATACAGAACTCTCATGTGACTCGGATTTTAACTTCCTGGTAAGGACATCCAGAGCTAATGATGATACTCTGTTGGATGATTTCTTGCAACTTGCTTATAGTAACTTTCAGTAAATCATGTAGAGATGCCAGATAGTCTTTTTTTTTAGAGTATACATAGAGAAGATCATCTTAGAATGGATATGTTCCATAAGATCAGACAATCCACAAGGTGATTGACTCGCTGCTGACCTGGGAGATGCTGAAGTCGCTTAATATCACTAAAGCAAATAAGGAATGCGCCAGTGAGGAGAAGGAATAGGTATCCTTGAAAGTCTCAGTGCTGGCTGTCCTTTGTAAATCAAGGTTGTTAAGGATGATGATAAGGATCCGGACTTCTTATGTCAGTGGGTTTGAAAGGATCCTACAATAGCAGACCCGAAAAGCAGTACTTAACCTTCATACTACCTTAACAGATAGTAATGCCAGAAGGACAACAAGGAGGCATTGAAGAGCAGGGTTTTATGCTGAAGTCTAATAGACAAAGGAGTTACTAAGTATGAAACAGAGAGGTAGTCCATGAGGTTATTTATTTACATATAGCATCAAAAGGATCAACAGAGATGTGTAGAAAGCTGATGCCAGCCTCTCCCATGGAAAATCATGAGCTGTTACCTGATTTTGCCATCTGAGTCAGTTCTTACACCCCAGCAGTCATCAATTTAAGGAAAGACTGGGCCTTACTGAGGAAGGATGCTGTATTCCAACCACATGTATATGACATCAGCCACCCTAATTCCTTCCCAGAGGGCCTATAAAAATTTACCAGAGTAATCATCCACTTGGGAAAAGTAATCCACTGATCTTTTTAGGGTTATTGGTCTGATTGCCAGTCTTACTAAGGGGCACAAAATGCTCCTAATTCTCTGTTGAAATGGATGCATACGAAAGCCTGGTGATAATGACGTTCTGGCCCTAGTCTATATCACAGTACATCCCATAGATCACATGCCCTTATACAGTCATTTCTTCAGTTCTTAAGTACATAAATAAAAGAGATGCGATTAGGAACTGGAAGAAAATAAATTGGTTTCAAGAAGTAAAAAAAAATTAGGTAGTATGGGTAAGTGTGTGCCTCTAAGACTGTCCTGAGATCTGTGCAAGCATAGTAAATTCAGAGCTGTTCCTCATCCCACACAAAATGACTGTACCAGGTTTAATTATTTCTTCTAAAAAAAGATATACAAGTCCTAAACCCTGGTCTCATGAATGTGACCTTATTTTGATTTAGGGCATTTGAAGATGCTATTAGTTGAGGCTAAACTTTATGCCCTAATCCAGTATGACTGGTGTCCTTATAAGAAGGGGAGAAATGGACACAGGTAGCCAGAGAGAGAAGATTCCCAGATGATGGAGGCAGAGATGGAGCTGTGCTGACACAAGCCAAGGAATGCTAAGGATTGCTAGTAATTGCCAGAAGCTGGAGGAAGCATGGAGCAGATTCTTCCCTACAGATTTCAAAGCAACATGGCCTTGGTGATGACTTGATTTAGGATTTCTTCTTTCCAGAGCTCTGAGACAATACATTTCTGTAGATTTAAGCCACTTAGTTAGTGGTACATTGTTATGGCAAGCCCTAGGAAACTAAGACAAGAGCAGAGAGCAGTATCCACCTCAAAGGCTAAAAGAATGGAGATGTAATAGCTCCATCATATATACCAATTTTATTCATCAACCTGGTCCTTGCAAAAATCAAATGGAGTAAGGCAGATAATAGTAAGCTAACTGTAAACTTTAAAAAGTAAGATCTCAAATAAAAGTGTATGTTTAAGTTGATATATTTACAGTAACAGACCAAAACAGCCCATGGACCTGGTATTTGGTGAGTGCAGTTGTGTGATTTCCTATAAAGGAGGAGGATCAGAAATATTTCATGTTGACCTGGAATGGATAGCAGGTCTTACCCATGGTGATGTTACTTCTCTGACTCTCCCTCACAATATAGTTGAAATGAATATTAATCATCTAGACATTCTGAGGAATAGTGTGGCTGTCCATTATACTGATATCATCTTGCTAGTCATACCTGTTGAACAGAAAGTGATGACTACTCTAGATGCCTTTTTAAGATCTATGTGTGCCAGAGGGTGAAAGATAAACTCTACAAAGAATCAGAGACCATCCAAATCACTAAACTTTTAGGAGTGCATTTCAGAAGCATGTCAGGAACATTCTCTCTAAGGTGAATAACAAGTCATTTTATGCGGCACCTTCTGCACTAAAAAAAAAGGAACAGCATTGGTAAGCTTCTTCTAAGCTGGAAGACTCATTCTTGGATATACTACTCTGAGGCATGTACTGGGTAATTCAAAGGCTATCAGTTTAGAGAGGGATCCAGAGCAAAAGCTCTGAAGCAGGCTCAGGCTGCTCTGACCCTTGGCTGTGTGACCTGATAGACCACAAGGCATGGAAGGTATTCCTGGTATATCCTCTGTGGAATCTCTGGCAAGCCCCAATAGTACAGTTTCAGAACTAGAACAAGGCCATGCCATATGCAGCAGAGAATTATTCATTATTCTAAAGCAGCATCTTATATGCTACTGGGCTCTGGTAGATGAGGTACATACTTCAACTTAACCCATCTTTATATGATGTATCCTTGATAGCTGGAATGCATGGGTGTAAATAGAAGTAGCCTTTGTGCCATTGTGACTTATACATTTGTGTAATCTGCCTCATCAGCTTCTGTCATGGTTAGGGACATGTGTCAACTTGGCCAAGTTGTGGTAGCTGTTTATCTGATTGGGCAAGTACTGGCCTGTCTGTTGCAATGAGGACATTTCATAGGATTAGGTCATGATCACGTCAGCTGATTCCATTTGTAATCAGCCAAAGGGGAGTGTCTTCTACAATTAGTGATGCTGAATCTAATCACCGGAAGCCTTTTAAGGAGGTATCAGAGGAGACAGGCCCCATTCCTGCTTCAGCCGGTAAGCCTCTCCTGCAAAGTTCATCCAGACCCTCCATCGGAGTCATTGGCTTCACAGCTTGCCCCGTGGATTTTGGACTCTGCGTTCCTGCGGTCACATGAGACACTTCTATAAATTTTATATATGCAAGTGTTCCCTGTTGATTCTGTTTCTCTAGAGAACCCTAACTAATACAGCTTCTAATTCCTAAGGTAAAATAAGGAAGTTTCTACCATGAGATATAGCAAATGTTTCACTAAACCTAGAGCTATAGTTGCAGCCTAGTTATTTTAGGTTCTGTGTTCCAGTAAACCAGTGAACAAAAAAGGAGTTATCTTGGCAAGGCTAATTGATCCTGATCATCACAAAATGAAAGAATACCCTCTGTAATACTGGAATCAGGAAGGAATATGTCTGGAATACAGGAAATTCACTGGTTCTTCTTGGTGCTCCCATGCACGGTGAGAATCATGAACAAGAGCTGCCATAAAAAGTACTCAGACTTCTTGGGTTTCAAGTCTATTTTACCCCACTGAGCAAGGTCCTCGAGCAGCAGAAGTGTTGGCCAATAAGGAGCATCTAGAATGGGTAGAGTAGGAGTAGATGGTGCACATCATTCACAGCCTTGGAACAAAGTGCAGTTGTAGGACTGTAGCTTATCCTAACAAATGTCCTGTTTCAGCTCTTCCTTCCTCCACCCCTCCCTCCATGTCTGGCTCTCTCTCTATTTCTTTCTGGTTTTCTTTCTCTTTCTCTCTTTTGCTTTTTCATTCTTTCTAGAAATAGTGACTGGCCACCACTTTGAAGAATAGATTTAATATGAAATGTGAGTGAATTTGAGTGATGCAAATGATGGATGAAAGTTTACTGTTGGCACCATGCTTATGTACCCTTCTACTTACTCAAATCTGATTTCTGTAAATCCAAGGGACTCTTTGTTTTTCTTATGGCTTCAGAGCACACCTTACATAGAGGACAAGACCCAAGTGACAGAGGGTTAATGCGCCTAGAAATAGCACTCCATTAACAAATTATTGTCTATTAGTTTGGTAGGTTACTGAAAGCAGATACCATAAAATGGATTGGCTTTAACAATTAGAATTTATTAGCTTACAAACTTATAGTTTTGAGGCTGTGAGAATGTCCAAATCAAGGCACCATTAAGATTTTATTTTCTTCCTGAAGATCAGCTGTAGGAAGTCCTTGGGTCCTCAGTGCCAGGGCAAGGCAGGATCTGCTGGTTTCTCCCTTCTCTTCCAGGTTTTGTTGCTTTCAGTTTCTTACTTCTGTGTTTTTTCTCTCTCTCTTTGTATCTATCTCATTTATAAAGGACTCCAGTTAAAGGACTAAGACCCACCCTGGGTCACACCTTAACTGAAGTAAAATCTTCAAAACGTCCTACTTACAGTAGGTTTACACCCACAAAAATGGATTAGCTTTAACAACATGCTTTTCTGGGGTACACACGTTTGGGAATTTCATTAAATACTTCACTTCCTCATCCTTTTTTGGGATAAATCTGAGGGTGTTATATACTCTCTCTCAGAGTTCCCCAGTGAGTTGAACTCCAGATGCCGCAGTGGGAAACTGGCCGGATAATGCAGGCTTTCTTTCCTTCTTTCCCCACTCCCTTTCTACCACTTTCTTTTCTGGGATCATCTCTCAACTACTCACACTTTAATTTTTACCTCACCACCTGCTGTTAGGGAGAAGACAAAACAAAACACCAGCTCTCACCAGTATTCATTAGTAGGAAAGGCCTGTCCAGAATGCTCAGCTGTGACCACTTGCCCTCTGCCCCTGTCTCAGCATACAACTTCTCATATGCTTGCCCTTACAGACACTTAGAATAAAATCCAGTGCACATGAAATTGAGTGAATTGGCTCACTTCCCCTATAACTTATTATTTGAATCAAGACCACCACCCAGAACTTCCAGTTTTCTTCTCTAACATGATGGCTGTGTTGTTTTCTTTTCCCCTAAATTACATCATGTGCATATCATTTATTGGTCAGCTACATACAAACAAAACACAATTTTTGAATGTGTATCCATTCACAAAGTTATTTATAAATAAAAAAGATTTGTGAATGTAACACATTTGTACTTAATTCGCTACAGCAGTTACTAGCAAGCTTTTTCTGTAAATATTTTAGAACTTGCAGGATACACAGGCTTTGTTGCAAATACTTAACTCTGCTGTCATAGTGCAGAAGAAGCCACAAATAATGATCTCAGGCGTGATCCAATAAAACTTTATTTACACCATCATTTATCCTGCAGGCCAATCCATGAGCCATCATATTTTGCCATCGCTTGTTCTAGCAGATGATGCTTATGTTTATGAGAGGAAATAAGACAGTGTATATTTGCTGGCATCTCAAAGACAGATGATCTTAATCCTTTTAAAAAATCTATTTATTTTTACCCATTGCCCAGCTCTTGATTTCTAAATACTCTTAAGAGGAACTAAGGCTTCTTGGAGAAATGACTGAACCTAGGGCTGGAGCAGAAAGCATGCAATATGATCCTAGACCATGTAATACCAGAAAGTAAAGAAGTTTTCAAAAAACAAAAGGATGGGGGCATGTTCATGGGAAATGGGAACCACTTGAAGGAGCTTCCAATGGTGGAAAATTCTGAGCAATAAATAATGTAGCATTTAATTGTAAAATTAAGTATATATTGAATATATAAATATAAAATAAATATCCATGAGTCCAAAATGATTTAAATTAGCGACTGAATAAATAAATGAGGATAAAAAGAGAAATATTTTTTTTATGGAAGAATTACAAATAGTATATGTAGATAATACCCTCCCAGTCTTGAGCATGCTGGATTAAAACTTTGATTACAAGGATTAATCTTTGAAAAAAGAAAAATAGTTCTTAATATTGGAGAAAACACCATCTTAACTAAGTAATTATTTTAGTTTGCAAGCTGCTGGAATGTAATACACCAGAAATGGAACGGCTCTTTTTTTTCTTTTTTTTTTTTTAATATGGGCAGGCTCCAAGACTCTAACCCGGGTCTCCAGCACGGCAAGCAAAAACTCTGCCACTGAGCCACCATTGCCCACTCCAGAACGGCTTTTAATAAGGGAATTTATTAAGTTGCAGGTTTACAATTCTGAGGCCATGAAAATGTCCAAATTAAGGCATCCGGAGAAAGATGCTTAACTCCAAAGAAAGGGCCAATGAAATCTGGGGTTTCTCTCTCATCTGGAAGGGCACAAGGCAATGTCTGCTAGCTTTCTCTCCGTATTGCATAAGGCTTCCCTGGGGGTGTTTTCCTTCTGCATCTCCAAAGGCCTCTGGCTATGTGGGCTCTGTTGGTTCTAATGTTTCTTCCAAAATGGCTCTCCCTTTCCAAAATGGCTCCAGTAAGCAACCCCACTTTGAATGGGTGGAGACACATGTCCATGGAAACCATTTAATCAAAAGTTACGACCTACAGTTGGATGGGTCACGTCTCTATTGAAACAATCAAAAAGGTCCCATTCAGCAATATTGAATGAAGATTAAAGAACATGACTTTTCTGGGGTACATAATAGCTTCAAACCAGCACAGTAACCAGTTAGCATTACTTTGTTGCCTCACTCAGTCATGTTGATATCATGTACACCCTGATATGATGTGATGAGAAGTACTTCCTCCCTGATACAGTCTCTCCACAACCCATAACTTCAGTCTAATTATGAAGAAACATTAGACGAACCCAAATTGAGTGGCATTCTATAAAATACTTGAATAGTACTGCTCAAAACTATCAAAATCATGAAAAGCAAGGAAAACTGAGAAACTAGTTCACAGACCAGAGGAGACTAAGGAGAATGACAACTGAATATAATGTGATATCCTCAACTGGCTTCTGCAACACACAAAAAAGACATTAATGGAAAAACTGGTAAAATAAGAATAAAATCTGTAATTTAGCTAATAGAAATATCCATTAGGGCATAACATTAGGGGAAACTGAAACTAGGGTATATGGAAACTGTCTGTACTATCTCTGCAACTTTTATATAAATCTAAAATTATTCCAAAATAAAGTTCATTTAAAAACACTCTTTTTTTCAGATTGTTCTTATGTACACATGAGACTATGAAAACGTCTACATGTGCATGTATGCAAGTATATAAATCAACAGACTGTAGGCTGTTATTGACAATTCTACAATATTGGATATAATGATAACTATTTTTAGTTGAATGCTTCTCTTATACTTTGGCCATTCTTTATTATTTTTTTTGCATGGGCAGGCACCAGGGAACGAACCCAGGTCTCTGGCATGGCAGGCGCGAACTCTGCCACTGAGCCATTGTTTCACTGCCTTGGCCATTCTTTTGATGAATTCATAAACTCCCATGGCTTATATGTACATGTTATCAAACTCACATATATCTTCATATATATATATATGTTTACTTTCATCCAGCTGAGAAATGAAAGTGTTTTTAAATAACTACTCTTTTGAGCATTAAAAACCTTTCTATCCAGGGCTGGCCATGGTGGCTTAGCAGGCAGAATTCTCGCCTGCCGTGCCGGAGACCTGGGTTTGATTTCTGGTACCTGCCCATGCAACAAAAATAAAACTAACAAACAAACAAAAAAACCTTTCTATCCAGGGACAGGAGCCAAAGGACAGCTAGAGCACTTGCCTACTTTATTTCCTACAATGAAGCACTTGCCTGCTTTGTTTCCTATAATAACTGAAAGGAATCACTGGTCCAAACTCCCAAACAGAGCTATTGTATTCAATGCTCATTCTGATGAGACTCAAGAGCCTCCTGTGTGTAGTAATGGATATGACAGTGTTTCCATCTTTTAGCAGTTGGGTAAGGAGTGTCAGATCAAAGTTATTACCCCATAGCCCCCAAGAGCCTCCAGATTCTCTCAGATTTGGCTCTGGTGACAGTCAAATCATGGACTCAGCATCGTAGAAAATAATATATCTTGCTTGATGGAAAATAACTTGGTGTGTCCTATTTTTTAAATTTTTCTCCAGTACTATGAATAGGATGCATAAAAATGTTTGTGAAAATAAAACTGGCTATGTAGTGAAATTATAAGAGAAATGTTGAAGGCCAATATTTTCTGCAAAGCTTTTTTTTTTTTTATCAAATTCATTTTGGTATTCCTTAGGGGGAAGAACAAAAAAGGAATGTATAAAATTTCCTAAAATTGAATTTGTTAGTATACTAATAATACCATCAGTGTATGCTTTTATATCTCTGTACTCAACTGATCTGATGACTGACTGATCCATTTTTCTTGTCTAAATAATTTTCAAGACAGTTTAATATTTTTGCTTGTATTCCCAGATTTCTCAGTCAGTTCTCCTCTTTCAGACTGTGCATATAAGATGCCAAACCAGCTAGTAAATTCAGTGTAAAAATCACACATCCATCCTCTTGTTGGGTTGTTTTGACAAAATGGCTTGTTGATTGATGGCCGTTCTCGTTCCAGTCTATTGAGGAGTTGTGTAGTCACAACCTCTTATGCTGCCAAACAGCATTTTGGGGAAATTTTTTCTTGGCTTGAATGATTTGTCCATGTCTACAATGTAGTAACAATTTCCTTATAATGCCAGGCTTCTAGATAATGATGAAAATATGCACTTTAATCATTCTAATATTTTGAAATATCCTGAGAATTCGTTGACTTTTTCACTTTATATACAACAACTTTACATTTGTTAGATATTCACTATTTCTCATATAATTTTGTAGGTAAAATGCGAATATGAAAATGTGAACTAAACTCATAGCTTTGAAATTGTCAAATATATAGAATTTGAAGCATTCAAATCCATCATCACATTGAAAATGCTTCTCAAGTGGTAAAGTCAATTACTAAACCATGAAAGGTTGGTTATTCCTAATTGTTAATGGCCAGACCTAAGTAGATTGCTAACAGAAATACTAAGATTAAAAGCTTTGAATTTCTGATTTTGTATACCTAATTTCTTAGAAGGTTATAAAATAAAACATGAGATTTCTCCTAATTTTTTTAAAAGAAATATTTCTTTGGTGAGCAATGTCTTCTCTGAAAAATGTAAACTTATTTTCTGAGGATATTTTAAGCAATTTTATCATTGCTCTTTTCATTTCCTTATCTTGGCTTATCAATTCTCATTTCTGACCCTCAATGCTCATTTCCTGAAATTTGAGGCTAAGGGATGGAAGATACTGCCCCGCTTGTCTAGACACATCCTTACCGCACTCCCTGAAGTCTGGACCCACTGAATCTTGTGGGACAATATTTTAGCGAAGCAAATATGCACAGGATGAAGTCTATGACATCATGCTCTGGGGAAGGTGCTTACACAATCTTCTTGCACAGTGAAACTCCTGCAATAAACTTTTGGAAATAAGAATAAGGGAGAAGAGATGCAATGGAAATTTCCAAGACTTTGCTACCAATAAAATATTTTGCCCAGGATATTTTCCAGAGTTATCTGATTCGTGGGTATAATAAATTCTCTGGTAGCATTATGTGGAAAATGGTCTACAGTAGTGAGTGTTTGTGTCCATGGGATTTGGAACAGAGGCAACACAAATGTTCTTTCTTTCTCTTTTTTGTTTGTCCCAAGTGTAATCTTTGGTCAGAATTCTTGCTCCCGACTTCACCCCTAAATCCATTTTGAGAGTAGATTTAGTGAAAACTTAAGATTGTTTTTGCTTGCCCCCCCCCACCTTTTTTAACTAATGGAGTGCTTTGTGGATGAGTAATTTTGAGGCAGCATATTTTAAAATATAGCCCCTTAGCTCCATGTGAACAAGGCAGCATTTTATTTACATTTTCCACGTAGTTATTCTTTTACCATTTTTAAATGCATCATGATTTTTTTCAAGAAGTTGTTTTTTAAAAATAAAAACAGATCACGCCAAGGACCTTGCAAGTCATACTTGAGGAACTCAAAAATATGAGTGTCTTAATTTGGTTTCTTGGGAATATGAGTAAGAGATGGAACAAAATGTACTAAATATTGTGAAAAACAGAAAATGTTATTAAAATATATAGTGGAATTTATATGCTCTGGTTTTCAAAGTAATTACAGTCATTACATACATTTAGAAAATACAGGTAAGGAAAGTAAACTATTCTATTGTAATATCACAGAGGTAACTAATGTTAGCACTTTGTACTTTTAAAATTTTTAATGATTTCATTAAATAGTTTTGATACTGACATCTTTAATATTCTAGAAGAAAAATAATTACAGAGTAATTTTATTTTTTTTTTTTAGATTTTAGAAGTAAGACAAATGTTCTTTTGTGTCTGGTTTGTTGTTTCTTTGAGAGTGATACTTCATTGATTACTCCTAAAGATGGATTTTTTTTTTTTTTTTTTTTTTGCATGGGAGGGCCCTGGAAATTGAACCCAGGTCTCAGGCATGGCAGGTGAGAACTCTGCTTGCTGAGCCACCATGGCCTCCCAAGATGGATTTTAAAAAATAAGACCCCATATCTATAATTTTCTAAAATGTGGTACTTATTTGGATATAGAATTTTGAATGTCAGTCTATTCTTTATAATAGAGCTAAGAAAACAGGAATTTGCTGATAGTTGATATTTGCCTTTTTAAAACAAAGATGATGATGGAACAAATGAACATTTGTTGAGAATGAAAAAGAAGCATTCAGGGTTGTACATAAACATTCTTTATTGAGGATTATTCTAGAGTCATCAATGGTTTGTTTAAAATCATCAGAGATCTTAGGCTTAGTTGCATAATTCAAGGCTTCAGCTTTCTGATCCTTAATATGAAAACTCTTGATAGAATTGAGCTAATACCTCAGCTCACTTTTCTCTTGGGAAAGGTTAAATAAAGGGATAAAAGTAGAGGTGAAGTGGTGTTGAGCCACACACAGTCCAGTTATCATCAGTTTTTCAATGACCACAGTTTGAACTTTTAATTGTAGCCAGTGCTCTCAAAATACTTGTTTTGGTCACAAAAGGAAACAAAATGAGAGTGCATGAGTCACTCTATATTCTTTAAAGTTACTAGCAAAACTGTATTCCTAAGGGAGGGCTAGTAGTGCCATCTTTATCTGGAGAGAAATCGGCTTAAATAATTGAATAATATGGGGAAACACAACAGAAGGTGATGCAGACATTTCAATTTAAGGGAGTTCTAGTTGTGTCCTCTCTTAGAGTTGGGATCAACCGCAGCAGTGAATCAGAAGTTCTGAGTTTACTAGACACATCCTGAGGAATTCAGCTGACAACAAAAGTTTAGGCTTCTCTACCCAAAGTACAGCTGCTAGCTGTCACCTTGAAGGAGTAGTTTCTAGGGTGGAATTTGTAGAAAATAGCACTTTGAGACTATGACCAATAGCTTTCCCCTTGAAAAAGGTGTTTAAAAGCTGGGTTAGAGAGCAATGGAATTTATTGGAAAGCTTCACTGGGAGGCCTGGTAGACCAAGCAAGAGCCTGCCCCCCTTCATTTCTCCAAGAAATATTCCTAAAAGGAGATATGATCTTGAGGAGTCTAAAAAGGTTTCTTTCTACTCAGGGTTAGCATATGCTGTGTAGTACAAATAATGGCTAGCTTCAAAAAATTATCAGCTTCAGCTGATATAATTACTTATTTGGATTATAAGTGAATATAGCAACTACAAAAAAAGCAATAAAATTATCAGAAGGTCATGTCTTGATTGGAAAGAAGAGATTTAGAAAAAACTAAATAATGGTGCCCATTTTAGATTGTTTTTGTACAAAAGAAAGCAATGTATTCAAAATAAAAAGTATGGATGAAAAATACCTTATTCAATCAAATATGTACAGATAGTTATATTCTAAATGAACTGAAAATACACATATCTGTTTTGTTTCCTATTGGCCCAGAACAATCTGAGATACTTTATCACAAGAAGGAAAAGTTTAGACCTTGGGATAGCCTAAAACCCATAGTGTTACAAATTACATTTTTATTTTAATAGAAATACATTTCTTTAAAGGAAAAATGAGAGCAAAAAGACTGATCCTTTGCTCTTATCAGATAAGGCTCCCATATTGTTAGTAGGTTTGAAATATTGAAAACAGTTTTTCTAATACACTTAGTAAAATGCTGCTCAAATTTAATAAAGCATTTTTCTACCAGACAGCTATTAGCTATTCAAATAATGGACTTTGAACTTAAATTTTTAAAATATGTGAAATTTAAGAAAATATTTTTCCAACATTGTTTAAAAAGACTTTTAATCTACTCTTTATTTTTATATTATTTTAACATTTCAGGTGTCTCTAAAGAGCCAGTTTCAGCTGTTAGCTTACTGCAATATTGCTCGTGTCCAGAAAAAGTATGAGGTAGCTTAGTGCTTACAGAGCATTTAGTCAAAACTGAGCATTAGGTATTTGCAAGTTTAACTTTTCTAACATATTCTTATTATATCTTCATTTATTCCCAAATAATTATAAGATATTATAACAGCAATTGGAAATCTCAGATTTTTGTTTGAGATAGAAATTTTTTAAATCACCTAATTTTTTTCATTTGACTAGAGAGATCAGAGAAATAATCCATGAGAATCACGTTTTTGAAGTACCCTTTGCTTAGGGTATGTTGATTTATTCATTTTCTGAACATTCTTTAATGTCCACTATGGGCCAGGCACTGTGTGAGTAGCTAGGTTTACAAAAACAACAAGAAATTGTCCTTACCCCTAAGCAGTTGAAAATAAAGTATACAATATTGTATTACAAATGCATAATAAATATTTGCAGAGGGTGTCATGGGAGTAGGGAAACAGATAGAATAAGGGTATTTAAAACAGTTTGGTTATTAAAAAGGAGAACATATTCCTAAGAAAAGGTGACATAATCTGAAATTTGAAGGTTGAGTATAAATATTTGGTTACGGAGAACGGCTGAACTCAAATTAATCATCTCCACCATAGAAGAGATATTTACACGTTTATACATGTGTTTTTTGAAATACAGGTATGCTTTCTCTAGTTTCTTATCTTGATTAGTCTTCATGCTTACCTTTGACACAGAAGTATCTAACCTCACATTTGACAGATATTTTATCGTCTATTCCAGTGGTTTGCAAGTTGTATTGTGCATCAGGATCTATTGGAGGTATTGTTAAAACACTAATGCAGGGTCCCATCCCCAGAGTTTCCAAGTCATTAGGTCTGGGGTCAAGACTGACAATTCACATTTCTACAAGTTCCCAAGTAAGGCTGGTGTTGCTGGTCCATAGACCACACCTTGAGAACCATTTCTCTATCCTGTCATTTCTTCTCTTGGCTGATTATCAGAACCAGCTGGGGAATGTTTAAAAAATATGGACTTTTGAGGTCCACACCTGGAGATTCAAATTTAGTTGGACATAGGAATCTGTATTTTTATAAATCTCTCCAGTTGATTTTGATTATCGATGAGTTTTAGAATCTGCTGGCATAGTCCAGTTCTCTCACTTCACAAATTATAAAACTGAGATGTAGAAAGTTATAAGAATTCATAAAAATAAACAGCTAACAAGGGAGCAGAACACACCCTTTCCCCCTCTACCACACACATCAACTATTCCTTTTTTCCTTCAATAAACCACAAAGACAATTAATTCTCCTCTGAAGCAAGCTAAAATTCCTATCTAACATGCAAGGTTTTTCCAAAATTTCCTCTTTCTAAACAATTGTTCCAGGAGTTAGTCTTAGATACAATTAGACCAGCCCTAAAGCAATGAACAGAAAATAAAACAACTATATACTATCAGGGTGGAGTGAGTTCAGATGGGAATAAAACTTCAATCTCCTCTTTACCAGGACCTTCTAGCTCAGTAGCAGAAATAGCTTTTTCTATACATTCACAGATGCACCCCCACACAAAGGTAATAAAAGACAGATTAATAGTGTGTTATTGAAGAAATACAAAATATCACAGGGGTTTTAGTATAATGAAACAAATATTGCTATCGATCTGTCAGATGCTGCACTAGTAAAAGTATTAAAACAGCTTTCTACACAAGGATATCAATACAACTGTGCAAAAGCACAACTAACTATACTATAACATAATTAAGTTTATAATAATAGTATGAGCAAAATGCTGTCAGGAGATAGAAGTGGGAGTGAATAATTCAGCTGGAATATGTGGGAAGCATTCATAAAAAGGATGATATAGCTGGACTTTGCCAGAATAAGGAGGGGGAAGAACAAAAGTACACAGGTGAGCCTGGTGCATGGACTGTTGGTGTTCTATGGCTAGAACATGAAGTGTGAGGAATCACAATAGTGTTCAGAAAGGTGAATTTGAACTGGGCGTTGAAGGATGCATAGAATTTGGCAAATAATGCTAACTTCTCTACGCATTATTACACTAACTCTTTTTGGGATTCTTCCTCTTTTCTTTCCTAACTACAAAAATTTATAAATCTCCCAGTTGGTTTTGATTATCGATGAGTTTTGGAATCTGCTGGCATAGTCCAGTTCTCTCACTCCACATTCAAATCCAGGTCCTTAAAAATTCCTACATTAGCAGTTGTCAACCCAGGCTGAGCATCACAGTTATCTATGCTGTGTAAGAAAATTCAGAAGCCTTGGCCCCAGCTAGGTGGTGTATTTTCTAGAGATTTCTAATCAGAATTACTGATGGTGGGGCTCAGAGATTTCTAACTGATAATTCTTTTTTGGCTAGCTCTGATCTGAACCACTTGGACTGCCAGATACCAAGTTGAATACATAGTTGCTGAACTCAATTGCAGAACCTAATTGCCTTACTAAGGTCTGTTCACAAATTATCTTTTCTTTTTTACCAAGCAGTTTTAGTATAAACTCTCTGAGGTCCTAATATTCCTAATCAAAGAAGAATTTCCTACATAAAGACTTCAGTAACATGAAACCCAGTTTCCTGATATATCTACTAATGTTCATGGTCGTGAGTAATGCCATTCTGAGCTTGGGAGGTGGAAAGACCCAATGTTAATTTGAACTATGACAAAAATAGGAATTTTAAACATGCACAGGATTTGTAAGACAATATTATAAAGGCGAATTTTTGCTCAACAACAAAATTAAACCAAATTGTTCCAAATTGCAGAGATGATGCATAAACAGTTCAGAAAATCAGAATGCCTAATTGCTCTGTATTGGATATTGAAGAATTAGTAATTATTGAGAATTTGTGAAGTTTTAAATTTGATGCTTTTGATGGTCATTCACAAGTCATAGAGGTTTGTGTGTGTGGATGATGTGGTTAGATAACTTTTTTTGACCATTTGTAAACATTGTTAAAGAAAAAGGTTTGAATTATTTTAATTCTCTCACAAACCATAATGAAAGCATCATTTCAAAATATAAATAAAATATTTTTATTTCTGACACATGATGTTCTGAACAGTCAAATCCCATAGCTGTATATTCAATTAGATATTATTGGATTGGGACTTTTATTATTAGGCATTGCATTAGCTCAACATTCACGCTCACTAGAGATGACTAGGGAAATTATGTTTCCTCATGGACAAATGATGTGAATTTGAATATAAAAGCAGAGGATATTCACAATATGATAATATTTAAAAATATTTTATGATTAATTTTGTCCTGAATACTAAGGAATTTATGGATATCACCCCTTCCCCTACTAGTACTTCAATGAGAGGAAATTTGAGCATAATGACTCAAGGACTAATAGTTTGGGATTCATGTAAAAATAGTATACTATAAAGTGCCATTCCAGAGTATAGTTTTCATGAGCTTGTATCATATATGTGAATCATTTCCCTTCTGTTCATAATATGCACATTTTAATTTTATGTGACAAGCTTATAATGCATCTATCAGATACAACATGTCAGTGTCATGTGTTTTGCCTCTGATGACATTTAGCATGGAATTTACATTTAAAATCAACATAGATAGAAACTTATAGAACCTAAGGTGTTTCATTTATTAATAATAGTCAATATTGTTATATGTAAATGTACAATATTACCTGAGTTGTGCATGATTATGAGGATTGAATAAATAATGGAAGAACCATATTCTGATATAACTCAAGTAATATAACAGGGACAGATAATATAGTGTCTTTTTGTAGTGCTTACTATGGGCTAAGCATCGCTCAACTCTATTTTTTGGTGTCATATTTGACCCTCATCACTATCCTAAAGTACATACTATTATCTCTATGAATGATGAACCTGATGTAGAAATCCTAGTAATTTACCCATAATTGAATAAGAAGCAGAACTGGGAGTTGAATTTAGGCAATAGGCTCCAGGGTCAGTCATCTTAATCACCGCTGTAATCCTGAGAGAAGAATCTGTATATATAACCCATGCCAACACTGTGATTCAGGATGGGAATAAGGGAGCCCCTTCTAAGATGAAAGTGTATATTTTGTGGCTATGTAATTTGAACAAATTATTTCAGTGCTTTAATAATGCTACATATTTTACTTGTTACATCGAAAAACTAATCTGTGCACATGGAAAAATGAATTATTTAAATTTAAAAGAAAAATATTACCCCTAAATTTAAATATAGTAAAAAGAACATTGAACTTAGAATTAGGAACCATCTCCAGCTTTATCTGGAGCTGTGGTTCTCTAGCTATGAATCCACAGGGGAACCATGAGGTAGTTTAAATTTTTTGAGGGATAGACAGCGTTCTAGTTTTCTAACTGCCAGAATGTGGTATACCAGAAACAGAATGGCTTTTAAATAGGGTAATTAAATAAGTTGCAAGTTTACAGTTCTAAGGCTGTGAAAAATGTCCCAAATAAAGCAAGTCAATAGAAATGTCCAATCTAAGGCATCCAGGGAAAGATACCTTGGCTCAAGAAGTCCGATGAAGTTCAGGGTTTCTCTCTCAACTGGAAAGGCACGTGGCAAACATGGCGATATCTGCTAGTTTTCTCTCCAGGCATCTTGTTTCATGAAGCTCCCTTAGGAGGATTTTCCTTCTTCATCTCCAAAGGACTATGACTGCATGAGCTGTGTGGTTCTCATGGTTCTGTGGCTTTTTCCAAAATGGTCCCTTCTTTTAAAGGATTCTAGTAAACTAACCAAGATCCACCTGAAATATGTGGAGTCACATCTCCCTCTAATCAAAAGTTAATGCTCACAATTGGGCATGTCACATCTCCATGGAAATGATCTAATCGTGATCCCAACCTACAGTGCTAAATACAGAATTTAATCCCATTTATACGTTATTGTGTTTAAGTATGAAGTAATGTTATTTTTTATTTCAATTTACAAAAATGACTTTCTTTTTCCAAATGGCTACTAAGTTGTCAGGGCACAGCTCATTCAGTTTTTTGAAAGTAACTGCTTAATAAATAGAACTGTTGGATATTTCTTTTGTACTAAGAGCATCATGAAAAAAATTACTGGGAACCTATTCTGTGTGAACTGAGAAATTTTAGGATCATTTGAAGTAGAAGTTTGGTTTTTGGCATACTGATGCATATTTTTCTCAACTTCAATTTTCTTATTTGAGAAATGAATCGGCCAGAGGAAATGGTCTCAAATTCTAGTCTAGTTGTAATAGTCAATGATTCTATGAACTGGCAGAGAATGATTTCAGTGACTTTGATAATTCCATATATCATTCATCTGTGGACAGAATGTAGCTGTTCTTTTTAGCAATCTTCAAATACATTTTTAACCAAATCTTTGAAAGCAAACTGTGAGATGTAAATGAATTAATCATTTTACAAATATACCTAATCTAATTTTTAAATCTATAGAGCTCTTTTTTTGGGGGTGGGGGAAGTCAAGAAATTTCTTCACTTGGTATCATTGAAATAGAAAATTCTCAGAGTCAGTGAAAACCTGGACTCTGTAAATACTGGAAAACTAAAGCATCTGAACTGCCTAAGAAGATATTGCTGCATGAAAGGTTCAAATCAAGAACAATTATCTCACGATTTTCAATAAAAATGTTGGCTAAAACCACACCACAGTCCCTTTATTTTATTGCCAACTTACAAATGATGCGCCCATTTAGAAAATATTTTAATGTGTGTCTATAAAAATAACATTTGTTACATGAAAAATAGTAGGCACTTATTAGGTGTCTATGAAATAATTTCTGATTGATTCTATTTTGTGGTACAAAAGTTTTGTGTTTGCTTGGCATGTTTTTGGTGTTTGTTTTGCTCAAAATATAGACCAAAAATAGATGTTATACTCTGACAATTAATACATTTGCTTTTATTTCCAAAAGAAGAAAAAGAACAAAATATTTTTGAAAGCCCATATCCTTGGGTTAATGATTTTGGAAATACAAAAAGAAGCCTCCTTCCTTCTGCCTTCTCTATCCTCCAGCTACATATGAAAATGCAATGGCAGAATAACTGTGCTGTGAATGGACTCTGAGCTTTTGCCTAGTACATGCTTAGCACATTTATTGAGGTAAAATAAACAAAAAACCCAAACCAATTGCCAACCATTGATTTAATTTTGTAGTAAAGTGCACACATGGAAACAAGAAATTCAAGTTTTTGTTGATCATACGACCATAGAGATGGTTCACAGTTGATTAGTCTGAATAAAAGTTTTATAATACTTAAACAAATATATCAGAGTTTTAAGTTATTTCCTTTTTTTTTTTTTAGCAATAATTAAGACTTTTTCTCACTAGCAAAGTAGACACTTGGTGTTTTAAAATAAAAAGGAAGACTAACAAATATACAAAACCTTAGAAACTATTTCTAGGATTTCCAAATAACTTATAGATGCATTATATAACTTTGGTTGGATCCCAATAAGGGTATCAACTGCAGAGTAAAATCAAAAGTTGGTAATTTTACAAGTAAATTGAATTGACAGTAATAATTCTGCCCATTTTTTGTGAGCAGCCTCTTCAGATGCTTGTATATATTTGTTTCAAACACTTACAATGGCTACAAATTGATTTAATTAAGTGTATTAGTTTCCTATTGCTGCTGTGTCAAATTACTACAAATGTAGAGATGTAAAAATACAAATTTGTCATCTTCCAGCTCAAGATGTCAGAATTCTCACTGAGCAAAAATCAAGGTGCGTTGGTAGAACTGCGTTCTCTTTCCTCACTCTAGAGGGAAATCCTTTTCCTTGCTGTTTCCAGGCTTCTAAGGCTGCTCTCATTTCTTGGCTTCTGGCCCTCTTTCATTTTCAAAGCCAGCAATTACATCACTTTGATCTCTGCTTCTGTTGTCTTGTCTCTTCCTTTAACTTTCCTGCTTCCCTCTTTCCGTTATAAGGACCCTTGTAGTTACATTGGGCCCATCCAGATTTGCACAGTCCCCTTTCCCATGTAAGGAAAGACATTCACAGATTCCAGGGATTAGAATGCAGACATCTTTGCAAAGTGTATTATTCTGTTTACTACATTAAAGTATATCCTGCTTCATCCTACAAAGAATTTTAGGAAACAGTGTCAACATTTTATGAAGATTTTAAGTTAAATAGATTAACTGTCCTTTATTTGGTAAAGTCTGAATAAGAATTCAGACTTGTCTTTAGTCTTATTATAAATCATACACTATTCAGCCCTCATCACATATTTCTTTAAATACAGTTGTAAGTCACAGCAAGAAGATGAAATGAGATTTATAGTATAAAAGATTTTATACATTTAAAAATAGCCTTTAAATTTGATGTTTATATTAGATTTCTGTTTACCTGAAAGAAACCTGAAGAACATTTATAAATATTTTTATAGTAATGAGAAAAATGAAAAACAAAATCCTGAGTGGAAGTTCCTGCTTATGAGATCCTCTATCTTTAGCTTATGCTCCAGGAAGAAAGTTCTTTCATTTAAGCAGAAAGGGTTAAAGGTTCACCCTCTATTGGCATAGCGTGTGTAGACTGTGGTCTCATAAAAAATTTAGTTGCCAAGAAGAATACAGATGCTGTCAGATAGAAACAGCTGTGAGATCATACAGCCATTTACTTCCACAAGAAAAGGGGTTGGAAAGCATTTTTAGAACAGAGGTTCTCAAACATTAATGTGCGTAAATATTCCACAGAGAACCTTAAAATGCAGATTCTGTTTGAGGTCCAGAGAGTTCTAAGATTCTGTATTCCTTTGAGGTTTCAGGTGATACTGAGGTTGTTGGTCTGTGAATCACACTTTGAATAGCAATGTTGTAGAACACTCTGGAAGGAAGCAAAGGCTTCTTAAGAAAGTTTAAGGAAACACAATAAGCACTTAAGTGAAACCAGAGATTTTGTTGTGAAGAAGCAAGACGTGGACACCACTGCAATTGTGGTAGGACTAAGTTATCACCTTTTCTTTAGTGAGGAAGAACTGAAACTGTATATTTATCAGCATTTTCTGTATACTCTTACTAATCCATTGTGAATAAGAACATACTGTAAAATGAATACAGTTCACAGTAGAATGCATAGGTTTACTTATTCTTTAATAGATCCCTTAAATTATTGTTATATATGGTTGACAGCACTCTATTTCTAAAGTGAATCTTTGATGCTCAGAGTGGACAGAACTAAGAAAATCTCATCCCTTAACAATTTCATTCTTATTTTTGTAGATTACTTATCACAAAGTTACATATTTACCTTTCTTTAAAATAATCAGATGATAAACAAGCAAACAGTAAATGAATGATACATTTTCATGCAGTTATAAGGATGCAGGAAAGAGAATAGAGGATAATGGAATGGTGTTGAGCAGAGACTTGAATGAAGTCAAACAAAGGTCTGAGAGAAAAATTCTAGACATGTGGAATAGTGGATGCAAATCCCAATTAAGGGAAGGGCTAGGTTTATGCAAAGAATAAAAAGGCTGGTGTGGCTGGAGTGAAGTGTATGAAGAAGAGGAGATGCCCTTGAAGAGTTGGTAGGGGCCAGGGATGTAGGGCCTTCCTTGTTGGCCATGAAGGCAAGACATTTGGATTTTATTCCCAGTGTGAATGGAATGTACTAGAAGAGTAACAGAGGTACAACTGACAGATTATGATGACAACTGAATGGTCTACGTTATTTGTTCCCCGCTTTGTTAGCCCACTATCAGGGCACCTAGTACTACATCCTCTTTTTATTTCATCATCTATCTTCCAATTTGGAATGTGAGATTCATACTGCCCATGATGGTATCTGCAGAACATGGTTACCACCTGGCATAACTGGTTGTTTTCTGAAGGTATGGGTGTGTAGGACTGTGGTTGGTGGGTTTGAGAAGAAGGGACGAAAAGGAAGAGTCTAAGGTAAAGGTAATGCTTTTCTAGAAAAGTGGACAGAAAATGACATAGCATACCACAGTTGAAAAAAATATTGATGTTAAAAAGACAAATTCAGTTTGGAGAGAAAGAACAATGAAGAGATCCCTATAGTGAATCGTACTGCCACAGAAGACTAGTTCCATGTGATTTAAAAGGTGTTCTGACAAAAAGAGTCACAAGGGTGGCATTTATTCACAGGACCCCACTTTCATCCTTTTTTTTTTGGCTTTGGTACTTCTTCAGTTCTTCATTTTGATCTGGATTAGCATTTCCACCTGTTCTTACAATTGATTTTCATTATGATTGTTGTTATAATTATTATGAAACTATTTATTTTTATATGTTATCTTTGTTAATTGTGGGTATTTAAATTTCTAGCAGATTCTCTCAGCTAATATTCTTCTTTTATTTAAAACATATTTAATGTTTTACTGTTATTATTGCTTTAGAAAGAGCAAACAGAGGATGTAGGTACATGGCAGGCATCTGAGAGAAATACCTTAGAAATTCTCCTGCCCTAAAAAACTGTCAGTTAATAGTTGGCCTCACCTCCTCCCCATGACCACCACTTGGCTTTATGTATCTCTCCTAGCCTACTAGTTATAGTCTTGCTAGCAATAAAAATGAATTGTCAGGACAGTTCTGTCTTTTGATATCTCATGCTATCCATTCTTAACAATATTGGGTTTTTAAACTATCGGTGTTGGACATCAGGCTTTCTGTGACACACACCGCTGCTCTCCTAGTTCAGTGGACAGAACTAGACACTTGTCTTTTCCTAACATAAGGTGGGTGGTTAGTGTAGTGTGCCCGAAGGAGAGCAGAACTAAGCAGCCCCAGTGATGCCTACCACGTGCCCGGTTATAGATTGGTTCTCGTAATGGATTACGCTGATTTCTTCTTCATATTAGCTCTTTAAGACTTCGTATTATCATTGATTTGCATCCACATTCAATTTCACCTTTCAAATGTAAATTGTAAATTGTTCAAAACTTACTGTGACTATTCAGGACCGTTGTTTGATGGGTGACCTATTATAGACTTTTCGCATTGTAAAAATGTTCATATTTAGAAGATTAAGTTTACAATTACTGTAAGAGCTCATGTTTAACATGATACAGGTACAGAGGGCTACTGTAGAAATATTTATAGATATGTGTTGTGCTGGTTTGAAACTGTTATGTATCCCTAGGGAAGTCATGGTCTTTTAATCCAGTCTTGTGGGGACAGGCCCATTATTGGCTCGGACCTTTAGATTAGGTTGTTTCCATGGACATATGACCCTGCCCATTCAAGATAGGTCTTAATCCATTTACTGTAGTCCTTTAAGAGAAAGAAAACACACCCAAGGAAGCCAGAGGTACCCATAGGAGCTGAGAGACCCATTCTGAAACCATCCCAGGAGAGAAGGACAGCAGACACCGCCACGTGCCTTCCAATGGGACAGAGGAATCTGGATGCCATTGGTCTTTCTTCAGTGAGGGTATTCTTTTGTTGATTGATTTGGACATTTCCATGGCCTTAGAATTTAACTTGTAACTTAATAAATCCCCTTTGTAAAAGCCAATCCATTTCTAGTATATTACATTCCAGCAGCTTTAGCAAACCAAAATGTGTCAATACATGGGTTAGTATATAAACATATATTTCTTTGCTTTGACAGCTGAGAAGGTCTAAAATAAATGATACCTCGGTATCAAGAAGCATACCTCTTGTCTCAATCTTCCTTTCTAATAACTTCTCCCAATGTGAGGAATAGGGTTTCTTGATAGTATGGGACTGGGACTAGGACAGGTAATATATAAGAAGAGTCTGTAACCTCTTATAGTTAGGAAGTGATAAAAATAAAAATATGGATTAATGTCAGAGAGACACAAGAGCTAACTGAAAGAGCTCCCAATGCTCAAAGCTGAACCAATCTAAGCAACAGAAAAATAAATAAAGCTGTATTGGGTTGTAAACCAAAGTATAAAATAAATATCCATGAAAGCATGACATATAAATAAATGATTGAATAAATTTATAAGTGGAAAAGACAAATCTCCCATGCAGAATTCAACATAGCTATTTCACCCTAAAGGAGGGTGAGCATAACCCCTCCCTTAGGTATGGGCTACTCATAGTGACTTTCTTACAAACAGTAAGAGTGCAATATGGTAAGGGGAACAAAAGAGAATAATGCTACAGTGGAGAAATCTGATAGATACTACTCTGATCAAGATCAACATCAACAGACGCAAATCATATTGCTAGTACGTCCCCTTGATACATGTGATAAAAATGACAATTTACTTCTGCAATTTTTCTTCCCCAAATCCATGACTCCAGTCTGATCATGAGAAAAGAAGACAAATTCCTATAGAAAGGCATCCTACAGCATACCTAAGCAGTGCTTCTTAAATTGTCAAGGTCATCAGAAACATGGAAAGTCCGAAAAACTGTCATAGTCAAGAGGAATCTAAGGAGACATGATGACTAAATGTCCTATGGAAACCTGGGTGAGATCTTTGAACGGGAAAAAGGGCACTAGGGAAAAATGAAGGAAATCTAAATGAACTATGGTCTATAATTAATAATGTATCAATATTGGTTCATTAATTGTAACAAAAATACTATACTAATAATGTAAAATGATATTAATTGCGGAAACTATGCAACCCTGGGTTCCATATGGGGACTCTGTATTATCTGCTCGATTTTTCTGTAAATTTCAAGTGTTTCTAAAAATAGTCTATTAAAAATAAAGAAAGAATGATTGGGAGAATAATAGGGATTACTGATCATCACTTATGAACCTGGACTATGCTCATAGCTTTCATTACTCTCAGCTCAGGAAAATATCTGCCCAGCCTCAATGAATAACAGTCCTCTAGAGTGTTGCCAAAGAGACACATATAAGAAAACAAAATACCCTATGTTCAAAGCCTTATTAGCCTTTTTTATCTTGCCATACAGAAAACCAATGTTGGCATAGATAAGAGTGGGTGAAATAATTTACTTTTATTTAATGTTAGAATCATGATTTTTTATATACCTGGCACAGGTAAGGAGAACTGTTTTCTTCTGATTTTGATTTAGCAAACTTCAAGATAAACTTGCTGTGTTATGGTGTTTATATTATTTCTGCCAGGATGAATGCAGATTTTTTAGTTACTGGTTTCATTTGGCAGTTTTTTTTCAATTTATATATACTATGCATCATCAGCTGACATAATAATTTCAGGTCTGATAATGGGATTGGTAATGTTTCTACTGTATCTTCACCCATAAAAAATAAACCTTTACTAGGGACACATGTGTTCCCTGGAGCCATTCATGGATAATTTTGTAGATCAAAGAGAAAAACAAAACTCCTGGTTAAATTAATCTATGACCAAAATCTACTATTGTTGAACAGCAGCCAAATGTTTCTTGGTATCCCTCAGAACACCAATTACATGTGATTTAATAGATGTTCTGCCAAAAAGTTGTTGTCAGATAAATTTGGGAAAATCTAGGTTTAACTAAACAAAAATGGGAGTAGTTTTTCCAAGATTCTCATAATATGCTAATGTATTTTGTGAGTCCCAAAATTTACGTACTTTCCCAATCCTCTCTGACCACAAAACTCATTTTCAAAGAATACTTATTTTTATCTCAAGGAACCAGAGTCTAAGTAATTCTGTTTGAGAAACTTGGTGTAGGATGGTGCTTTCAATGTCTGGTATCAATACCAGGATTTGTATCATCTGGGGAATTTATTAGAAATGAAAATTCTTGTACACCACCATACAACTTCTGAATCAAACTGTTAGTTGGGGTGGAGCAATCTGTGTTTTAACAAGCTTTGCAGGTGCTTCTGGGACATACAAAATTTTGGTACCTTTAGTCTAGGAAAATCTAATATCTTGAATGTAGAGACCAATGTTGTAGATTATTTTGTAACTTTAATATAGGTGTTCTCTTCCAAGGGATCTTCAAATATGCTGAAAGTCATCACTTCATTTTTTTAAAGCAATCTTACTGGATTTATATTCACATATGATATAGTCATCCAAAGCATGCAGTCAATGGATGGCTCACAGTTTCATCAAATGCTTGCACATTCATCACAATAAATTTTAGAACATTTTTATTACTCCAAAAAGAAAAAAGAACACCCAAAACATCCTAAACCCCTTATCTCCCTCATTAATTATTTGTTTGTCTTCATTTTCTTACTCATTGCCCATACACTGGATAAAGGGAGTGTTAGTCACAAGGTTTTCACAATCACAAGTCACACTGTGAAAGTTATATAGTTATACTATCATCATTATGAATTGAGACTACTGGATTACAGTTCAACAGTTTCAGGTATTTCCTTCTAGTTACTCTAAGACACCAGAAACCCAAAAAGGAATATCTATGTAATGCTTAAAAAAAGAATAATCTCTAGATTGAACTCTCAACTCAATATGAAATCTCTTAGCCACTGAAACTTTATATTGTTTCATTCCCTTCCCCTTTTTGGTCAGGAAGCCATTTTCAGATGCATGATTTCAGGGCCAGGCCTGTCCCTGGAAGTAATGTCCGATGTAGAGGGGAAGGTAGTGAGTGTATTTGTAGAATTGGCTTAAAGAGAGAGGCCCATATCTGAGCCACAGAAGAGGCTTTCTGGGGATGACTCTTAGGCATAATTACAATTTGCAGAAATAAGTTTCATAAAGGCAAGCCTCAAGATTGAAGGCTTGGCTTATTAAATTGGAAGTCCCTCATGCTTGCAAGATACCAGGAATTCTCCAGGTGGGGAAGTTTAAAATTTCCACATTTTACCCCAGCCCCTCAAGGGGACTTTGTAAATACTTTTCTTTATTTTCTGCCCAAATTACTGTGGGGTGTATCAGAGTATTACATTAACCTGTACAAAATAACAGGATCTCATTCCCTATTCAATTTTCCATGTAAATATGTTGTTTGAATAAACTGGCTATACAGGTTAAATTAGATATTGTCCTGCAGAAAATATAAATCTTGTACCAAATAAACATAACTTCCTTTGATCTTACACAGAAGTTGAAGTTTTAATATAGAGTCAATATCATCATTTACCATGTATTCTGATTTACCTTAGTCCTAATTGAAGGTGATCTCTTTTATCTTCTTTAACTACTGCTATATAGGATAATGTTGACTTTCAGAGCTGTAGAACTCTAACTCTGAGTCTCAGGTGTCACATAGCTATGCAAAGTTCCAGGGAAATACCAGATTATACACAAGAAGTTCAGCATCTCACAATTTAGAAATAACAGTTAAAACTCAGGAATAAATGTAACTGCTGTAAGAGTTTTAAGATCTAGGAACATTTACAATAAGCCTTTTTGAACATTCTATACTCCTTATTGTTGATTGCTGTTTCAGTTGGCTGAATGCAATATACCAGATATGGATTGGCTTTGATAAAGGTGATTTATTGTTACAAGTTACAATTATAAGGCCATGATAATGTCCAAATTAAGGCACCCAAGAAGAGGACACCTTCTCAGAAGAAAGTCCAATTTTTTCTCTGGGGTTTCTCTGTCACACGTGAAGGCATATGTCAATGAGTGCTGTTCTTCCCTCCCAGCTTCTGGTTTCAAGTGCTCTCTCAGCTTCTGGCATCTCCTGGGACATCTGCATTTCCAAGCATTCTGTGTCTGTTTCAGCTCTGATGCTGTCCTCTTTCCATGAGCCCCTTTAAAGACTCCAGTAAACAAACCAAGACTCGCTATGAATGGGCATGGTCACATCTCCATCCAATCAAAAGCTCACACGCACAGTTGGGTGACTCTCATCTCCATGGACGCAACCTATTCAAAAGATCCCACCCTATAATAGGACTGGCCCCACAAGATTGGGTTAGAATTAAAAGAAGATGGCTTTTCTGAGGTACATGATCATTTCAAACCATGCAACTGCCCAATTTCTACCCTCTTTCTGACTCTTGATAGTCTGTGTTCTCAACTTTATCTCTCAGAGAATTTACTCATTGTAGTTAGTTTATATGAGTGAGACTTACAATATTTGTCCTTTCATTTTTTGGCTTATTTCACTCAATGTAGTGCTCCAAGCATCTCCAAACATCTGTGTCTCTATTCTCTACGTGTCAGCATTTTTGTCAGCTCTACTCTGAAGTTTCTATTGGCTCTGTCATTTCTGTTGCTACTGTCATTTCTGACTCTCTCCAAAATGTGTCCTCTTTTAAAGGATTCCAGTAAACTAATAAATACCTTGCTAGAATGGGTGGAGTTACATCTCCGTATAATCAAAAGATCATACCCACAGTTGGACATGTCACATCTCCATGGAGATAATCTAATCAATAGTTACCACCCTGTAATATTGAATTAGGATTAGAAGAAAAGGCTGCCTCCACAAGACTGAATCAGGATTAAAACTTGGCTTTTCTGGGGTACATATATTTTCAAACTGGCACACCATGCTTACTATTTTTCTTGTGCTCTTAGTTTCTTTAGCACTATCTGAGTCCCACCCCTGGTCTTGTTATATAAAGCATAGTCCATTCCTTCTAAGGGACAAACAAATATCTAAAATGCTTTCACTCTGCTCTTCTTTCTTCACTCCTGTTCTTGATAAGCATTTATTTCTGATAAGTTTTTATTACCCCAATCTTTTAAAAATTTTTAAAAAATTAAGCACCCATCAACTAGCTCCAGACTTTTATTTTACAACTGAACTGAAGAAACATGACAAGGATGAGGGAAACAAATCTAGAGTGGTGGCAGAGATGGGGGCTCCATGGAGAGGCAGCAAAAGGGTCTTATTGACTTTTCAGAACTAGAAGCCTCGATTAAAACCATCTGGGTACAGTAAGTCTTGGGCCTGGTATTTAGATAACTCTCTCACTTTAGAGATATCCAGACCTAAATCCTATGTCATTTGCATTGGACCTGGACTGAATTAAAGCACATATCTTGCTCTTTATTCTTACTTCCTGTCACTCTTTTTCCACACACAGACCTCCTTTTTGGTGGTGGTCAAACCTGCATGTCCTCTGTGTTTGAAACTCAGTGGATCCTCTCAGACATACTTTTAGTACTTCCAATAGTAAAGTAGTATTGGACTTTAAGAATGATAGTAAAAATTAACAGAAAACTGCAATAATCAACAACAGAAATAGAGGGGAGGGACCACTGAGAAACCAAACTTCAGGAAGGAAGGTTTTTATTACTCTATTGGGTAATGAAGTGAGTCCAGCTGATTTCCTGCTTAAAGACAAAAGAGACGTGAAATCAATAGTGGAAAACGGAAATTATAAATATCAACTACAGCTTCAAGAGAGATTACACATCAGTTACAGTGTTTGTGCCTCATTTCACTTGAATGCAGTGCTGACGAGAAGTGGTGCTATTGGTAGTCTTTGTCTTTTCCTCATCTCAGAGAGAAGACTTTCAGTCATTTACCATTAAATATGCTGTTTGTTGTACTTTGATCTGATTTTGTTGATGGTCTTTTCCAGATTAAGGAAGGTCCCTTCTTCCCTATTTTGCTAATAGATTTTTAAAATATGCATGTGAGTGTGCTAACTTTATAAAAAATTGGTGTTAAATTTTGTCAAATCTTTTTTTTTCTGTGACCATTGAGATAATCATATAACATTTTTCTTTTAGTGTTGATGTGGTGAATTGCATTGAATGATTTTTGAGTGTTAATTCAACCTTGCATTCCTGAGCTACTTCTTAGTCATGTAATATATTCTTTTTATTTATCATGGTTTTCAACTTGTTAATATTTCAATGAACATTTTTCTATCTGTGTTCATAAGAGAGATAGTCCACAAATTTCCTTCCTAAGCATGTCTTCACCAAGTGTTGTCATTAAGGTCATTATGACGGCTTCCTGAAAAAGTGTCTGTATCTGTTTTTGCTTTCTGCAAGAGTCTGCAGTTCACCCGTGATGCCATGTGGGTCTAGGGCTCTATTTGTGCCAGGGTCATTAAGTACAGATTCTATTTATTTAATTGATATTAGAATAATTCAAACATTTTATTTCTTCCTATTTTGGAACTTTGTGCTTTTCAAAGAATTTTTTCATTTTGTTGAAAATTTTATGTTGACATAAGGTTGTTTATCATATCTTCTGATTGTCTTTTTTAATCTCTCTAGTGTATGGAGTGATGTGTCCGTTTTCATTCCTAATAATATCTCTTTTTCCAGATAAACCTTATTAGGGAATTTTCAACATTATTAATCTTTTGAAAGAATTCATAATGATTTCCCCTATTTGTACATTGATTTCTTCTCATATTTAATTATTTCTTTTTTAAATAGTCCCTTTGGGTTTGGTTTGCTATTCTTTTTCTTCCTGAGATGTATGCTTATAGGGTTGAAAATGAGCATTAAATTTAAATCTATATTATTTGTCAAGCACTATTTTAGATAGATTCTGCCATTTTCAATCTATTTTTATTTTCATTATCATTCAATTCCAATTAAATTTTAAATTTTGCTTTGATACATTCTTTGACCTGTGGGTTATTTATAGTAGTAACTTTTAATTATAGCAATCTCTGATTTTACCTCTAGCTTAATTCCATTGTGCTTAGAGAACATATTTTGAATGATTTCAACCTTTGAAATTTGTTGAGACTTTGTTCACTCAGCGCGTGGTTAGTTTTGGTTAATGATACATGTGTATGTGAAAGGAAGTTAATTTTATTACTGTTGGATGTTAATTTAGATGAAATGTATGAATCATGTTATTTAGATTTATATCCTTACTGATTTTTGGTCTGTTTATTTTATCATCTATTAAGAAAATTACATCTTTCAGTATGATTTTGGATGTGTGTATTGTTCCTCTTATTCTGTCAAGTTTCTACTTTATATGTTTTCAAACTGTGTTATTGAGTGAACAGATTTAGAACTGTTGATTAACCACCTCATGTTGGTTTCATTATGAAACATCTCTATCTATAAATGTTTCATTACTTACAATCTCTTCATTTTAAAATTATTTGAAATGTTCTTATAGGATATCTATATATGACAGCGTTCTTTTGTTAATGAATGTGTTGTGTATCTTCTCCTGTTCTTTTATTTTCAATACTTATGTATTGTTTTATATTCAAGGTGCATCTCTTATGTGGATCATGTAGTGTTTTCCTTACTCTAGTCTGAAAATAGTAGTAATTCTAATTTTGGGGTTCTGCCATCTGAGTCCTTGACTCTGTCCATGAAGTCATTCTTCCTTTTTCAGGAATAGTAAAACATGTCTGAAACTGAGAAGTTTATTAGAATGTTTCTGGCCTGTAGAATTTTTAAGAATCTGACAACTGTCTTTCATTTCGTCTTTTCTGTGTTTTTTTTTAGTCCTAGCTGGCAGGGTTTCGCAAATTTAACATTCTTAAGAAACTTGTGGCTCCCCTGTGTATGTCATGGGGATTCAGTCCATTATCTAAGAAGGTCCACCATAAATCTTCCTTAGATAATTCTGTCTTTATTTCTACATTCTGCTGAGGGAATCCATGAGTCATACCCTTAATGTTTTCAATGACTCCCTGTATGAATGACTATTTTGAGTTTTTAATCCTTTCAAGGCACCAGCAAAATGTTTCTAGCCCCATCCTTGACTTTCTCTGTAGAGCATGCTCTCCTGATGGTGAACCTTCTTAGCACCTTTTACAATCTAGATAGACTGAGAATTTCCAGGAACCTCAAGTCCTGATCCCTTTTTGTTTAATAGTTCTTCCATCAATCAACCTCTTTTTTTCTCACATTTTACTTTAAACAGAAAGAAGAAAGTAGGCTATACCACCAACACTTTGCTTAGAAATCTCAGATAGACATCCATGCTCATAGAGTATGCACATTTTGACTCTACATTACTGTATGATAAGTTCAGCTAAGCTCTATGCCACTATATAACAAGGATCCCCTTTCCTCTGGTTTCTAATAACATGTTCATCATTTCCCTCTGTGCCCTACCAGCAGTACCTTTAATGTCCATATTTCTGCTGACAGTCTGGTAATGACAAAGTAGGAATTATTTAAAACAATATAGGTTTTCTCTGCCTTTCTTCCTTTCTTCTGAGCCTTCCCCAACAGTGCTTTTATAGCCACATTTCTTTTTTACCAACAGTCTATTTGAAGTAATCCAGACTTTTTCTATCATACATCTATAAATTCTTCCATTACCTAATTCTAAAGTCACTTCCATATTTTTCCTTATTTCTTACACAGCATCCTACTCTTAGTACCATTCATTAGTACCCTATTGAGTTATAGCAAATTACTAAAAACAACGTGACTTAAAATATCATGAGTTTGTTATTGTACAGTTCTGGAGATCAGGAGGCCAAATGGCTGAGCGGAGTCATGTTCTTTCTGCAGGCTTTATGGGTAAAACTGTTTCCTTGCCTTTTTCAGCTTTTAAAAGACTGCGTTACTTAGCTCATGAACCCTTTCTTCATCTTCAAAGTTAGAAAGTTAATTTTTATTTTTTTTTACATGGACAGGAACTGGGAATCAAACCCAAGTCTCCGGCATAGCAGGCGAGAACCCTGCCTACTGAGCCACTGCCCGAAATTTAGCATTTTTAATCTCTGTCTCTGACTCTAATCCTCTGTTTCTGTCATAACATCTCCTTTGCTGACTCTGATCTTCCTACCTCTCTCTCGATCACAACTCCTGTGATGACATTAGACTCATCTGTGTAATGTAGGATGATCTTCCCTTCTCCAGTTTCTTAACTGAATCACATTTGCAAAGTGCATTTTGCCATAGGAGGTAACATATTCCCAAATGTTGGGGATCAGGACTTGGACATATTTGGGTGGCCATTATTTTGTCAAATACGCAAACTTATTTTGGGGGCATAAATTTTAAACATTGTATTGTACATAGTCTTAAATTTAAAATTTAAATCTCTCTCTCTCTCTTTTTTTAATCAAACTATTGTTCATGTTCTGAAACCCTATGTCCCAGATTTATTTTTCTTTTTGACGTTACTTCCGCCTATACAGAATGCCTGAAGTGCTGGAAGGGATATGGAGTTGTGTGGGAATGGGGATGGCATTCATCTTTTGATACCTCAATATATCCCACCATATTTCCATTTTTTAATGCTGTAGTCTCCTAGCCTTCTCTCAAAATGTCTATAATGGCGAAGTTGAAGTACTTATCAAGCACAGTGTTTGCTAAATTAGTAGAATCGTATAGCAGGAGACTTCTTTTAGATATTGAGCAAAGAAGAGAGAAGGAATGCTTTCATTACAGGTAACATCTGGGATTCAGTACTCAATAAGGATAAAACTGAATAGTAATAATAGTTCACTATCTACTGTTTTCTGATAACATAGTTGAACAACTCTATGCTTGATGCATAAGTTTGTACTACTACTGCTTAACAGCTTCATCATTTTACTTAGGCTTTAATATGCACAGCAGGTTAAGAGGCAGTAAGATTCTTGTTTAGTCTAACAATCATATTTGAATAGTGAATGTTTAGTTTAAAAAGTCATTCTCTGAGACGACCCTTTAAATTGAAGTATGCTGTCTTACAATGATATCAAAATAAAATTTTGACACCTGTGCACACAAAGAGCTCTAAGAAGACTGCTTTAAACATCTTTAGAAGAAAACTAACTCTGTAAGGCTGCATAGAAAAAAACATATTTTAATCCTTCCAGAGATTACAGAATTTGGCACATAAAAGGAAACAGATATGTAAAGCCAGTGGTTTTTACCCTGTAACCCAAGGATCCCTGGGGATTTCATGGAGGGACTGCAGAGGCTGCTGCATGGAGTGAAAGGAAGCCAAGCAGGCAAGTCTTCAACCAAAGTGTTCTGTTTTTATCTGATTTATAATGCTAGTTCTGGACACTCTTTGTTTGAATAAGGGCTTTTTTTGGCTAAAATAGCTGGATAGGAATTGCATCAAATAATCTGACCTAAATCCTAGTTAGCGAGGGACAGGGCCAGACTAGATTTTAGTCATTCATTCCATTGCTTAAACCCCTTCAAATGCCTCCTGTCAACTTCACAATGAAATCCATACTCTTTTGCCATGACATGCAAGTTCTTACTGACCTGACCCTTGCCTACCCCTTAGCTTACTTATGGCACTACATTCTTCTTAATACTCTAAAAAGTCTTTCCAAAAATTATGTATTGTATCTACGGAGATGATATATCTATCTCTGTTGCCTGAAACTCTTCATGCTCTTTGAGATCCTTCACCTCCTTCTTCCCTGATTACCTCATTAAGGTTTTGGATGCTCTGTGGTGCTTCCATAGAACCCTTTATGTACTCTAGTATGAGCAAAGGGTTGCATCTAGAGTATTGCAATACTCTAGATGATGTAATTGCTGCTTTGTCCTTCTCACCCAACTAAACTGTTGATAGCATGTTTTCTAAAGCATTAATCTTTGACTCAATAGCACCTAGCCTAGGAGATGGACCAGTTTGATGATCAAACATATAGATCCAAATTTATTTCTTTTTGCTCATTACCATACTACATAGAAATATTCTGGGGGATGAGGAATTAGAATGGTCATCTGAGCCAGCACTCAGAGAAGCTATGAGGTCAACAACTGGATAGGAAGGCAGCAGCAGGGAGGATAAAAGGGCATTAAATACACTCTATAACTATGTTCACTATTTATTTAGTTAAATAATTAAGCCCATGTTTGTTAAGCACCTTCTATACATAGCCTTAGGCACTATTCTAGATACTGAGGATAGAGCTATGAACAACAGAGACAAAATATTTACCTCTGGTTCTTCAATTCTAGTGGCAGAGGCTAGGTAATTGTGCTGGTTTGAAAGGATGTATGTCCCCTAGAAAAACCATGTTTTAATCTTTATGAAATCTTTACAAAATCCCATTTTGTAAAGGCAGAATACTCCCTATTCAATATTGTATGTTTGAATCTGTAATCAGATCATCTCCCTAGAGATGTAACCCAATCAAGAGTGGTCGTCAGCTGGACTGTGGGAAATGTGTTTCCACCCATTTGGGTGGGTCTTGATTAGTTTCCCGAGTCCTATAAAAGAGGGAACATTTTGGAGAATGAAAGAGATCTGGAGAGAGCAGAGAATGCTGTAGCACCACAAAGCAGAGTCAACCAGCGAGCGACCTTTGGAGATGAAGAAGGAAAACACCTCCTGGGGAGCTTCATGAAACAGGAAGCCAGGAGAGAAAGCTAGCAGATGACACCATGTTCCCCTTGCGCCCTTCAGCCAAGAGAGAAACCCTGACCATATTCGCCATGTGCCTTCTCACTTGAGAGAGAAACCCTGAACTTCATCAGCCTTATTGAATCAAGATATCTTTCCCTGGATGCCTGTGATTGGACATTTCTATAGACTTGTTTTAATTGGGACATTTTCTCAGCCTTAGAACTATAAACTAGTAACTTATTAAATTCCCCTTTTTAAAAGCCTTTCTGTTTCTGGCATATTGCATTCCAACAGCTAGCAAACTAGAACAGTAATCAACAATTACTTTATATAATATACCAGACAATAAAACTTCTGAAGAAAAATAAAGCAGGACAGGGAGATAGAGAATGACTGGGGAAGGAGTTTGTTCTTTTATAGAGGGATAGTAGGAAAGGCCTCACTAACAAAGTGTGGGGTGACAGCTGAGCAAAGTTCTGAAGACAGTGTTGGTGTTTGTGGGAAGGCTGGTCCAGGTAGAAGGAGCATCAAGTTCAAAGGACCCCCAGAGGCAAAAGTGTGCTTCATGTGTTTGAGGAAAAACAAGAGAGCAGTGCCAATGTGACTAAATAGAGTAAAAAGTGAACTGGGGAGAGATGGGTCAGATAGAACATGACACATAGATTTTTAAGAATTTTGGCTTCCACTCTGGGTGCAGTAGGAAATCCCTATAGCCTTGTTTCAGCAGGGTTTCGTGAAGTTCTGATTTTGGGTGTTTAGATGATCTCTGAATCAGAAAGACCACAGGAAGCAGAGATAGTAGGAAAGAGACCAGCTATGAGGTTATTGCAATAGTACAGGAGGAGATGTTAGTAGTTTGAACCAGAGTGTAATGGTTCAGGTAGTGAGAAGTGGTTGAATTCTTGAATTCTGGATACTTTTCAAAGTATAGTTCATTTATTATTGGTGTGGATCTAGGGTATGAGAGACAGCAAGAGACAAATGACTCCAATGTTTTGACCTACCAGTGGGAAGAATGTAATATCCATTGACAAAATGGTGGAGACTGTTAGAGAAACATATCCCCAAAGTATCTTTTTAAGAAGGCAAACCAGGAAGACATCAAGGAAAAGATGGAGAGAATCTGTACTTTAGAAGAAACCAGTAGGTTATTGCTCATAATCTTACTGCTGGCACTAGTAGGTAGACAAACTGTCTCAATTTGTAGTAGGTAAGATTGCTTTTGAAACCCTGTAAAGATGTGGAACATGCCAAACCAGACTGTCAAGAAGACTGTACCTCCACAGATTTGGCAGACATGATACAGGCTACCAGTGCATCTGAAGGTCCATAGTAGATATTCTTTCTCAGCCCTGGATGAAGGCAAACACATTGCTTGGGTTTTTCTCCTCTTGATCCTGATGACTTGGCAGTCCAAAACAGCTCCTGATCTGACATCAAGGTTAATGTGACTAACTTGTCACTTAATGTTTTAGCTGAATAAAGATCAAGCACAGTTTGTCCTCTGCATGTTTTACTTCCAGGAAAAATGCTGTATAAACATGTGGCATTTATATTTAACATACCATGTGCAATTAAAATCCCACAATATCTAAGAGACACATACTGTAATATTTGTGGTATTTGTGGACCCAGCTATTGAGCAGACTTGATAGTCTTTTTATTTCCTTACAATTCAATAACACAGAGCTTAAGAATGCTATGATGTTTTCTTCCCTTCCCTTTTTTCCCTTCCTATTCATTTTTCTATCTTTTTCTGTTGTGTTTTTTTTTTTTAAGAAAACTGTAATTACTCTTGGTTTTTGGCCATTACACACCCTATAGTGTTATTTGCTTTGCTATAATCATAATTCACATGAACAGCATGTAAAATGTTGCTCTGAATGGTGAGGAGCAGCAGCTTTGAATGTGTTTAATAAAGCTCTTGAAAGTCCTGCGCCAAGAGACATTCCTCAGAGAAATTGTCTGTTCCTTTTCCTTGAAAGTTCCTCTCAAAGAATGCTGACACTAATGTATGCCAAGACCCATTGATGGTGTCCATACCTGAAGATCTAAGGAATAAATCTAATACTGTGTATTGAGTCACCAGATGCAGAAATTGTCATAACTAAATAACTGTAGGAATTAACCATTTGTCTTGGCTTCCCTTTTGAAGCACTCTTCAAACAATTAGGTGGAAAAAAGTATAATTCTATAAGGAACTAATTCAAAGTTGGTGTACAGTATATTATATCAACCTATTTTTCAGATAAATTTTCTGAAAGTCTTTACTGAAAGAATATTAAAAATAATATTGTCTTGGGCGGGCCATGGTGGCTCAGCAGGCAGAGTTCTAGCCTGCCATGCCAGAGACCCGGGTTTGGTTTCTGGTGCCTGCCCATACAAAAACCAAAAAAATAAAATAACAATAATAATAATAGTAATATTGCCTTGATTTTTCTGTCAACACTGGAAGCTTAGCTTATTTGAGAATTTTCTCTTCAGCCCTTTAAAAGCTTTTATTGGCAGTGTGGGGGAGAACCTCTTCTATTGTGAACTATAAAATGTGTCAAATTATTAAAAAGGAATGTTCTTGTAGATTTCTGAGAAAAGTAAGAAGTAAAAAATTAAACTAAAAAGTCATATGGCATGATGAGTAATTGAAATTGAATCAGGCCGTTCACCTATTCTTCAGCACCAGTAGTCTAGAAGTAATGGATTCTGGTTCACAGTTAATAACTGTCTTTATCAGCAAAGTATTAGCTCCAGTTTGTTCAAGGTCATCCAGATAGAAACAATCATCTTATTTTCTGGGGGTCAGGCTTTGGGGGGTCAGGCTTTGGGCTGGACATCTTAAGAAAAGATCAAAGTAGAAAGAAAGGGCATTTTGAAACTTTGTAGAAGCTTTCTTTCTCATCTAACTTTGCAGAGCAACTTGACTTCTAATTCTAAGGACCAGGTCACATCCTACAATTTGTTAAAACTACAACAAACTCAGAGTGTCATGTCAGAAGGATAGGAGTTAAGGTTCAATTATTGAAAGTGAAGAGGGGAAAAAAAAATGAAGAGGAGGTAGCTTATGTATTAAAATAATAATAATGAAAACAGTAAGAACATTTCTCATCCTTTCCTGTAGAATCCTTTGAAAGAAATTTCTCTTCAAACATAGCATCTGTATACTGCAGATACTGAATAGTAAATGTGGCAGGAGTAAGTAGATGAAGGTTAGTTAAGTGTGAGGATGTTTTCTGGGCATAAATACCAGAGGGGAGGGAGGAGCATTGGATTGAGTGACAGGGGACCTGGGTCCTGGTTCACACTCCACCACTAACCAGACATGTATCCTGGAGGCATCACATAATATCTGGGTCTAAATGGTATGAGTAATCATTTCTAACAATGTCAATTTGCAATTCTAAATTTTTCTAGAAAATGAATCTCATATTTAGTAGGATATTTGTAATGTGCAAACCAATCAGATTTATAGGAATTTAGCTTTTCCTTGAACCAAATAATTTCTTTAGTTAAAATGGGGCAGGGAACCAAATCCAATTACCGAAAAACTGATGAAGTGATTACGTTTGGATGAATTTGGTAAATATTTAATGACACTGCATAAAAAAACCTATAAAATGATCAATAAACTTCTTAAAGTTAAACCATAGATTTTTAAGTTTGAGCACTAAAAATATTCCTTTGAAATAGATTTTATGTACATGTAATAGAAATAGTTGTATGATGCATTATGTCAAAATTAGCTTTTAACACAAACTAATTGGATGAAAGCATGGAAATTCTCCTTAGAAAAGAAAGAAAGATCTAACTTACTCACAGGACCTGGTAAAAGATACATATACTTGATAATATTTATTTTCATATAAACCATTGAATAGTCATTTGAGAATTTATATGGTATTGAAAAGGCTATAGGATATTTGTCAAATCATTAGCAGTTTTCAAACTTTCTGTCTTTGCTTCTTTCATTTTCTGCTATTATGTCTAAATCTGATGGGATGAACAGTGATATAAGAGAAGGCTAGGTAAAACATCCCATACAGAGAAACCGTAATTTTAAGAAGGAACACAGTCGTCTCTATATATGAACACGCTCATGTTGTTACTGTGAAGGAGTAACTAAAACATAATGAAATATTTGCCTATTATATATTTTTATTCATTCTTTTTATTCAAAGTATGAAAAAAGGTACTGATTGTTAAAAAGTGAAAATATCTCAGAAATGTTTATTAAGAAAAGTGAAGGCCCTCTATAATCCCACTCCTTGGAGAAAATCTCCCTTAACAGACTAGAAGGCTGGTGTACATTCCTCCCAAAATTTCCCCCATGCATGTATTAACAGACATATTCTATATGCTGGGCAATGGTGAGACATGACAGATAATTGTTCTGAATAGTTAAAGCTGAGCAATAACTACGATTCACTGCATAAAATAAGAAAGCAGGTAATTGTATGGTATTTTAAAATACTTTAATATTCATATTAATGATAGCAAACTTTTCTTGAGCATTCACTATTTTACCATGTGAAAGTATTGATCTAAGTGGTTTATATGCCTAATCTCTTTTAATCTTATCACCACCAAATGAGAAAGGTACTAATATTTTCACCCCTTTTATTTTAGGAAAATGTAATTTGTGCACTGTGCCTTTCACATCAGAAGAGAAGGATAACAGTCCAGGTAGCTAGATGGAAGTGGGACAGTCTTTCTGCTGTCCTACCAGTCATTTACTCAGAGTCCAGAGCTTCTTTGCGTTCTGCTTTCTGCCCCTTTTGTAAGCCACACAGTTCATCAGTCTTCCATGCCCCATTTACTGCAGCACAATCTAAGCTTCCTTATATGAGCAATCAAGTCTATGTTCTTCCACTAATAAAATTTAAACCTCAGATGCTTCCCATGTCCAAGTAAATGAAGATGTTCAATAATTTTATGTATTCCTTGGTCTCCGAGCTTTCCTTTGCTTATATCATCCTCTTATATGTTCCCTTCTGTTTCTTTTTGTCTCCACTTACCATGAATGTATTGATGCTCCAGGGATAGCCCAGTCATTTCCTAAACTCTTCCTGGGCAACTTGATGGAAATGAACCCCTTCCAGACTCCTGCAGCATTTTTCTTGAACTTCTTATGATACTTATCACATATTACTTTGTTTTAGGATCATTTGTCCATACTTATCTGGATTCTAGAGTCAAGCTATTTGTAATCCCATCTCAAAAATCACACATTGATCTACCACAACAACTTTACATAATATGGGCTTGATAAAGGTGTATTGACTTTGATTGCCTGTCCATTAGGCATAAAGAGGAATAATAATGTATTATAGTTTACTCTGTGGCATATGCAGCAAATGGACTGCAGGTGGCTATCTATAGGGAAATTATTCTTCTTGTTAATTAGATTGTATTGGCCTCAGAGACAAGGATCAAGGACATGGACACCAGCAGCATGATTAAAAACAGAAAAAGGAGATGGTTATGGTTTCCTTTACACTGTACCTCAGGGTAAGTGAGCAGGATGTGGACCTTGAATGCTGATTTTGCAGTGCCAAGAAGACCAGGCAAGGTTTATGTATATAGGTTAACAACTCTGCCCCGGGCCTGATGAATCAGGAATCATTGCAAAGTTACTGATCTATAATGTGCTCTAAAGAATGCAAAGTGTGGCTTGGTTGAACCAAAAAGCTCTAGGATAGTCTCTAGAGCAGCTAAAATCAATAGCATAAATCATGTCCAAATATGAGGAGGGAATGTTTAAAATCATAACATTTTAGAATTGGAAGGGATCCCAGCCTAGACCAACAGCTTCAATTTATTGATGAGGATAGGTCGGAGATTTAGTATAGTTCAGGTCAGTTCAGTGGAAGGCCTGCTCTGTGACCAATGTGATTCTAGAAATTGGACATATATGATTAAATAAACTCTACTCCTGTACCTGAAGTGAAGCAAGCAAGTTAACAGATAAATTTAATGCAAAGTGCCATTAACATGAAGCGAAGCAAGGCTTGTTATGTTATAATACCTTAGAAACTTGATTCTAGCTTTGAGAGGATAGAAACTGGGGGTCAGAACAATTCCTTGGGAGAGGTGGTGCCTGAATAGTTCCTTGAAGTGTAAATAGGAAGCAAAGAAGTGGACAAGGATAGGACATTCTTGGAAGGGAGGATGAACTGCTAAATGTAGTCCAGCATGAAGTGGAGGGAGGTTGATTGCTTTGATCCTGACTCCAGGAAAGTACCTGAGCTACATAGTAGTCACCAAGTGGCATTTTGTTACAAAGCAGTATGCCACTTGGTGACTACTATGTAGCTCAGGTGCTTTCCTGGAGTCAGGATGAAGCAGGAGGGGTGCACAGTGGGTCCTCTGCCTGGATGGTGACTCTACAGTGGAGCCTATTACCACATTTCTTTGGGGAAAGACAAATTTCAACATTACCCTAAGTCATGAGAGCCTCATGTCCTAAGGCATGAACAAATCTTTGCCAGCGAGCAGAGATCAACTCTTTCAATGCACACAGAGAACTATCGAGTACTGCTGGCCCCAAGAACCCTGCTTCAGGACTAACCCTGGTATCTGCCACCTCATGATCCCAGTCAACTTCCCCCTGGGGTAAATTTCTTTTAAACCAGAGATAATCAGTAACAGCCAGATCACACCTGTTATTGTGGTTTCTTTGGCCTGTACAATGTTTTTTGTGTGTGTGAGTACTTAATTTTTTATCAGCATGTAAAAATTGAAAGATAATATATAAAAATGAAGTTTTTGGATTGTTTTAGAGAAAAAGCAGTATGATCTGGTAATACAGGGATTGAATGTGTCTATCATAGTCTCATTGATGGAACTGAGTAGGGCTGCCCCTTTGCCCAGGGTTTGTGCTTGCCATGTCACTCTGGCTCCATCCTCATCACTTCAATCACTTTTTATCCATTTTATTTATCCATTTTGTCTCTGAAGACATCTGAGATGATTGTGTCTCTGCTTAATTTAAACCTCCAAAACTCAAGTGGTCCTAAATCTGTCCCCTAAACAATCAGGACTCTGTGGTCTATATTCATCTTTCTAAAGCATGCCACTCCAATTATTATGTGATTTTTATTCTTCTACGGAAGGGTATTTGTAGAGAGGGTCCTGTCAGGATTGCAAGCATAGCTTCAATATAGAAATATATAAATCAGTATTATTCACCATATGTATTAGTTTGTTAATGCTGCCAGAAATGCAGTATACCAGAAATGGGTGGCTTTTATAAAGAGAATGTATTAAGTTACAAGTTTACAGTTCTAAGGCTATAAAAATATCCAAACTAAGGCATCCAAAGGTAGATAACTTGATTCAAGGAAGGCTGATCTGGGACAGCATGTGACTGGCTTCTGCAGGTCCTTTGGCTTTTTGTTTCTAACAGCTTATCCAGGGGCATTCTCTTTCTGCATCTCCAAACTTCTGGGTCTCCTGTTGGCTCTTCAGCTTTTTCCAAAATGGTTCCCTCTTAAAGGACTCCAGTAAGCAACTCCACTGTGAGTGAGTGGAGGTGCATCTCCATGGAAGCCAGAAGGTCCCATCCACAATTAGTGGGTCACATGTCCATGCAAACAACTTAATAAAAAAGATCACACCCAACAATATTGAATCAGCATTAAAGAATGTGGCTTTTCTGCAGTATACAAGTTTCAAGACAGTACGCTATATTAATAGACGTAAAAGAAAGCTATGTGGTAATCAACATATAGCTGAAAATTGACAAAATTGAATACCAATTTCCAATAAATAGAACTTTTAATAAAATAAGAATTAATTAATACTTTACTAGCATGTTAAGATACATCTCATCACGATAGTCAGCATTAAGCTTAACGGCATACCATAGAAGCATTCTTACTAAAGTGAGGAAGAAAGCATTGATGTTCCTTATGCTAATTGAGTTGTACCCATACTCTTCTCCTTTCATTTTATAGTAGAAAACTCCCAGGGGCCACATGGGTATTCAAAGGCTTTATTCTCTAGTTTATTGCTAGGTATGTTTGTGGTCTGTGTCAGTCAGGGTTCTCTGGAGAAACAGAATCAACAGTAAAGGTCTGTTAGTATGAAGTTTATAAAGGCGTCTCGTGCAGTCATGGGAATGGAAGAGTCCAAAATCCGTAGGGCAGGCTGTGAAGCTGGTGGCTCCGAAAGGGTCTGGATGAACTCCATAGGAGAGGTTCACTGGCTAGGACAAAACAGTGAAAAAGTTCCTCTCCTTCCCTAAAAGCCTTCAGATGATTGGAATATTGCATTGTGGGAGACATGCCTTAGTTGATCACAGATGTAAACAGCCACAGATGTAACCACCAGCCTTCCGGTTTATCAACCAGCCACAAAATATTCTTGCAACAATGGTCAGACCAGTGCTTGCCTGACCAGACAACTAGGCATCATCATTTGGCCAAGTTGACAGCAGATCCTAACCATCACATGGTCATATGATGAAATTTTGTACAGTGAGCTATAAGCTATAAGTGGAGGTCATATGTGCAATTTCAAGACCTCCTCAAGGATAAAGTTGCTTGCTCTGGACGTCTTTTCTTTTTCTTCCTTTGTTGGCAAATATTGACGAAAAGAGGAGCCCCCTTGGAAACATATATTGCTAATAGCTCAGTCCTGAGTCTCATTTTTGAAATTCTGAATGATAGGTAAATATGCTTCTATCTGATTTAAACCACTGTATTTTGGCATCTTTCTTTTATACTTGCTTAACTTATACCTTTACTAATACAACCTGCATTATTTAACATTTTTGGGAAGTGCTACCCTATATAATAAGATATGGAAAACGTGTAAATATTAAAATGTAGGTAAAATAATCTTATTTGCAAATTATATTATTTTAAACATGGAAAACCTAAAGAATCTATCTAATGATAGTACAAATAAGACAATTTACTAAATTTCCTAGGTAAAAAATGATGTGTAAGAACCAATAACCTTTCTGTTTAGAAATATCACCGAGGTTAGAATTATAATGAAAGTTTTCATTTACTATAATAACAAAAATACACCTGAAATAAAATTAACAATAGGAAAAGACTATATGAAGAAAATGACAATATCCTCCTCAGGGGTGTCAGGGGAAGAAAAAGCTGAAGACATAGAAGTCATACCTAGTAGCTTTATAGCAAGAATCAATATCATAAACTAAACCTGTTAACTTTAACAAAATTCTCTTTATCACCAAACACTGTAGCAGATTTTTTATTAACTAAACTCCATCTTCAGGTTCTTTCTGTCTTGTTTGTCTACAGCATAGAGGCTGGAAAAGCCAAATATATCTTCTCTACCCGCTCTGGGAGCTAGAGGTGGCCACGTGATGCTTTCTGCCCATGAGATGTAGGCAGAAGTCAGCTAAGATGCTTCTGCTGGGCCATGATGCTGTCGCCCTGAGGAAAAAGTCAGGAGCCTTGCAGAGGCGCAGACTTAACACCCTCTGCTGTTCTTTCAAGTCTACTGACAGCCTTCTTGTGTGAGAGAAAAATAGGCACCTTTGTGTTTGAACATCCTCAGCCCGCTGCCACCACCACTACCGAGGTAAATGCTTTTCTGTTACTAGAATACCAAGGTCTTCTTAATAACCAAACACCAATAGGCACTTTTATAAACCAGAGAAGCAAATGTTAAAATTAATATATGAAAGTACATCAAGAATACCGAGGGAAATTCTGAAAAATATGTCCAATATAAAGGGCTAGGGACACTGTCCCTAAAATAATAACAAAATGTAATATAAAGCTATAAAAATGAACACGGCATATAAGCTGATAGACAGCTCTGTGGTATAGAAGAGAGCCCCCCAAATACAAACAATTCAGTGCAAAAAAATAGAAAGATAATAGAAAAATAATTTAAAAGTTCATGAAGATATGGAAATAAATGGAAATACATAAATACATGGAAAGATGCCTCACTTACAATCAGAAAAAATGAAAATTACACAACTCAGTTTCAGTTTTCACAAAAATTATGATGTATAATATGTTCTTAAAGGTAGGAGAAACAGTTTCATACACTGGATGAGAGATAAAATGATACAATATCCACAGGGGTCAAGTTGGCAACAACTATCAATATCAAAAATTGAAATTGGAATTTCTAATAATTTGTAAATGTATATCTTTAACTCTGGTGAAATGCTCCATATATCTATGTGAAATCACATATGTACTTGCATATATATGCACATATATACATATGTATACAGGGTAACAAAGTACTACTCATTATTCAGTTATTTTCTGGGGGTGGACGTACGGCAGTAGAGCTGCACCCCGGGTCCTCAACTTAGGTTATTACTCTAGAGAGGATCCTATTACAGCAGTTCTTTGGAACTCTCAGCATCACCTTAAGTCTATACTTATTCTAATGCCAACTTCAAACTATTTGAGACAACTCTTTCAAGTGCAAGTACTCTATTATTGCTACAGGAATTATGAGGGCCCCCAATCCGGCTGCTGAAAACAAGAACTTTCCCCAGTTCTGTGTGAGCTCTGGAGATTGTTCCCTTAAATTCCTTTGTGTGATAGTTTCCTCACATGTACGAGCTGATCAATTCTTAGCTGAAGACTCAAGGGGACCTTCTGAATATCTCTAGAGTATTTTTTTTTTTCTGTGCAGCTCTCTCTTTTCTCGTACTCTGCCCTTGCAAAACCTGGTTGTGTTGACCTACCCAGGTTTGTACCTATAGGTCCTCAACTCAGGGAGTTCAGTGGGTTCCACCTTGTTCTCCTCCCTGTACCACAGTTTAGAAAATCTCTCTAGTGAGTAATCATAGAACCCACTGCATATTATTATTGCCTTGCAACCATCAGTGCCCTTCATTTTCTGGTGTCCATTCCTTGAAAAATGTTTCATATATTTTGCTCAATTTTTTACTTGTTTCAGATGGAAGGCTAAATTTGCTTTTGTTGAGCTATCATTGTTAGAAATGGAAATCTCTGGCATATTTTCGTTAATGACATTTTAACAAAACTACTACATCATTCATTAAATGTAATCAATAAAACCTAATATTAATAGTGATTTCATATCCATCATCCATTTAAAAATATGTTATCTCATCTTCAAAAGTCAGAAATTTTGTATCATTTTTTAAATCTTTAAACACGTATATCTGTTCTAATTCTATAAACTTTGCGTGTATGTATGTGTGTGTGTGTGTGGGGGGGGGTGGGCAGGCTCCAGGAATCGAACCTGGGTCTCCAGCATGGCAGGTAAGAATTCTGCCTGCTGAGCCACCATGGCCCTCCCTACTCCTATAAACGTTTATATGTGTATGTTCATATACTGTAAAATTTTTACTGATTGTTTTTGACGTTTCTCTGCTACAAAGTTGTGTATATAAATTGAATTAAAATATTTTGTATGGACATATTCTAAATGTTAAAATTTTTCTTCTCAATTTCGTTAATATTAAAATGATCGTTAGCACAAAGCTAATAGAACATTATGTTTTTATAAACATAAAAACATATATAAAACATTAAATTTTTAATAAAACTTTAAAAAGTCATTAGAACATCATCACTTAATGAGCTAGATGGAACTTTTTTTCTGCAAATAGTGTCTGATTCCATGAATGAATATTAGTTACAACCAGAATGACTCAGCAATTATTATCAATTATAGTTCAGTTCTTCTTGTTTGTATTTTTGTAACTTTTTGTATTGTGAAATATAACATACATACAAAAAAAGCAATAAATTTTGAAGAGGCTTGTTGCAAGTAGTTATAGAATAGATATCAAAGTTTGGTGTGGGTACAGTTCCACAATTTTAGTGGAAGACTGCTAAAAGCTGCTGCAAGACATTATACTGGTTCAGCATTCATACTCATTTGTTGAGTCCTATCTTCTCTGTTATAACTCCTCCTTCTCCTTTGATTCTTCTCTCAATGCTTGAGGTATTTGGACTATGCTCATTCTAACTTTCTCACACTGGAAAGGGCTGTCAATAATATGGGGTGGGAAATAGAACTAGTTGATGTTTTTGAACAGGCTGGCCCCTCTGGGTTTCAGGATGTATCTAGCCTAGGAACCCATCTGGAGATTGTAGTTTTCTGGAAAGTAATCACAGTACATGAAACTTTTATAGAATCTCAGATAGAGCCCTAGGTGTTCTTTAGGATTGACAGGAATGGCTTTGGGGCAAACCATGGCAAATAGCAATATCTAGCTGAAACTTATGAGTAGCTTCCATAATAGCCTTTTGATGCTGTTTGAATGCTCTCAGTCACTAATACCTTATTTTGTTACATTTCTTTCCACCCTTTTATTCAAGAAGGCACTGTCGATCCCAAGGTGCCAGGGCCAAGCTCATCCTCGGGATTCATATTCCAGGTTGCGAGGGAGACTTTCACCCCTGGATATCATGTCCCACGTAGGGGGAGTGTAATGATTTTATTTACAGAGTTGGGCTTAGAGAGAGAATGAGACAGAGACAGAGAGAGAGAGAGAGAAAAAAAGGCCACATCTGAGCAACAAAAGAGGTCCTCTGGAAATAACTCTTAGGCATAACTTGAGATAGGGTTAGCTTCTCTGTTATCTAAATAGGCTTCACAAGAGCAAGCCTCAAGATTAAGGGTTTGGCCTGTTGACTTGGGAGTTTGTAATGTTTGAGACAGATCATGGGTTTTGCTGGTGGTAAAGCCTAGTAGTGCCATATTTTTTCTCCAGTTCCTTAAAGGACTTTGCCTGTACTTTTAAATTATCTGCCCAACATATTCTGGGATGTATGCGGGTATTACATGAAGCTATATGGAATTACACGCCTCATTCCCATTCTGGGCTCCATGCATTTGGGTTGTTTAAATGATCTCTCCAGACAAGTTGAGTTACAGTATGTGCTACAGAAAATTTAGGTTTTGGACAAAATAAACATCTCTTCCTTTGGTCTCATACAGTAGGTGAAGTTCTAAAATGCAGACGATGTCTTCCTTACCTCTGTATTCTGATGTACCTTAGTCCTGACTCAATCAGCTTTCCTCATCTCTAATTGAAGCCTAATCTCTTTTTCACTTTCTTTAACAGTTGTATGTGGCAATGCTAACTTTCAGAACTGCAGAATGCCTTCTTTGAGTATTAGGTATTGCACAGTTACTCAAAGTTCCAGGGAAATACAAATTTATACATATATAGCGCAGCATCTTGGGATCTAGAAATAGCAATCGCAGCTATGGACTAAATGGGACTGCTATAAGAGTTTACAGTCTAGGCCCCAATTTTCTTATAAATATTTTCTAAAAGAGACAGTAGAATATTTGCTCTTTTGTTTCTGGCTTATTCGCATCACATAATGTCCTCCAGGTTCATTCACTTTGTTACAGGTCTTACGACTTTATTCCTTTCTATAGCCACACAAAATTCGATCATGTATATGCACCACAGTTTGCCATTGGACATCATGCATGATGGCCAAAGTCAACAATCCATTTCTCACATTATCCTCATTTAGTTGTACAATCATCAACACTCTCAATCTTAGACAATTCTTTGCTCCCAAAAGAAGAATAACCAATACACACACCCTAACCAAATAGAAAATCTGATTATTTACTCTTGGTTTTGCTGTGGAACTGTTGATGTCTTTCTGTTAAATGCAGAACAGCATGCAACAGTAGTTTTCTCCCACACCCTTAAATTATTTACACTTTGCACAAGATTCATACCTTTGAAGTACTTCATGCAAGAACTACTTCAATATAAATATTTATAGTGTTAATTGGTGGGATACATGGCTCTATACGACCCCTTTCAATCATGTTCACCTTCAATATGGCACTATTACTTATAGACCCACTAACAAGCTGCCTTTACTTTTCTCCATTCCCTTACATTTAAGTTCAACTTCATTAACTAATCGTTCACCCATCTCTAGCTTCAGTGTATCTCTAGGTTCTCTGCATTCTATATTATAAGCTTCTGCGTTTACCTTTACCAAGGTCATACAAAATCATACAGTATCTGTTCTTTTGTGTCTAACTTATTTCACTCAACATTGTGTCCTCAAGGTTCATCTATGTTTTCATATACTTCAGAACTTCATTTCATCTTCCTACTGCATAATATTCCTTCACGTTTATATACCACATTTCGTTTTTCCACTTGTCTGTTGATGGGCCCTTGGATTGTTTCCATCTCTAGCAGTTGTGAATAGTGCTGCTATGAATATCAGAGCACAAATGTCTGTTTGTGTCATTGCCTTCAGCTCTTCTGGGTATATACAGAGTAGTGGTATTGCTGGGTTGTAAGAAAACTCAATATTCAGCTTTCTAAGGAACCGTCAAACTGTCTTCCATAGCAGCTGTACCATTATATATTCCCACCAACAATCTTGGTATATTTAAGCAGTGGATAATCTTGTTAAAATAAGCAAATAAATAAATAATGAAAAATTTTGTTACAGCAGTGTCATTTGTTTCTTGAAACACCTTCTGAATTATGTGTCAAAAATCTATTAGCTAACAAGCAGCTTTTCTTTCAATTTTAAGTTGAAAGCAAAGTGTTGAGAAACGCTTGGTTTATAAGAGATATTAGAACCATTCATTTTCTCATCACCTACATCAGTATTAAAAATTATCTTTCTGGCCATTGTTTTTCATTCCTCCCCCCACCCCCATAAGGACCATAATAAAACCAGATACATGAGCAGCAGGATATCTTTTTTTTTTTTTAAATGGGGTAGAAATCCATTATGAAAAGACTCATCTTGACCTCATAGTCTCAGACAGATGAGTAGCTAATAAAGAGGTTTACATAAAAGTTGGGGCACCAAAAAAGGATTCTTTTAAAATGATCCTTGCACGTGTACTGCTTAGAAAGACTTCAGGTACCTGAGGGCTATATACAGCTCAGATTGAAGACTCTTCTTTTAAATAAAATAATATTTTGTATGTACTTTTCATTCTGAATAGAACAAGGAGGAGGAGGAAAAGGAAGGGGAAGGAGAGGAGAGGAAGATGAAGAAGAAGAGGAAATAAAAGAAGACAAAGAAGAAGAAAGGGAAGAAGTTAGAAACTGTGTCCTGGAACTCTATAGAGTGAATTATTTTCAGGAAGCTCTAAATATCTATTTTCACTTTGTGTTAAGCTTTTGGTATATGCTTCTATTTTCTTTTACCAGTTTGTTATGCCTTTATATTGCTTTATATTTATTCCTTTACCTTATGCACCATTATAGAGTAAAGTGAACTCTCAGAAAAGGAATTGCTTTTTACTCTTTCCTTCTGTAATGGTGCACAGAAGGCTGACAGTTGAAGGAATAAATACTATTTCTCAATCAACTATCTCCAGATAGGAAGGCAGCTATGACATCAGTGCTTGGAATGAACAGGCCCCTTCATCAGGAAAGCAATGTTTCCTGTTTTTATGATGGTATGTTCCTGAGCATCACGTTTCAGTTTCAAAGCTCTCATTTCTATCTTCTTCGTTCAAAATTGAATCCAATTTGTTTTCTTCAGTTTAAAACCCCGCAAAGTTCATATTACCAGTGTCCCATGCATGTGTGTGTGTGTGTGTGTGTGTATGAGTGAGTGATGGAGGGATGGGGGCTTCATCTCAACATCAACAATAAAAATATCATTGATTGAAACAGTGCTATACACGGAGAAATAAACTGACACTGCACATGCCATTTGCTGGAAGTGACTTTGCAGTAAATTTGGGAGAAAGCAAAAAATTTAAATAAAACTAGGTATTCCTATACAGATACACAGTATATCATTGTGTATCTGTCATTTAGAAATATCTAGAAATCCAGGATAAGGATAATAATTTAAAGTCATTTTATATATAAAGAAGTAGAATAAGGAAATGGAAACTTTGGCTCCCTAAATACAGGGAGAGAGAGAAGAGAAAATCTATGTGTTCATCCTCTTCAGAAAAGACTATGCATTTGAGCAAACCCAATATATTTTCTATCCAGTAGGGAGCAGTCGAAGTCCATGATGTTCTCATAAATTCTTTGCCTCAGAGTAACAGGCACATGACTTAACACTGAATCATCTAATTAAGTCTTAGCTGAGTCAGGACTTTCTCCAACACTGACCCAGTGTTCTTTCCTGAATGCCATATTCCTTCTCACACTGGTCTTTATATTAGATAAAATTTTCACTTATCAATTTACATGGAATTTTATATTGGCACAAATGAAGACATGTGACATTTTGTGGCCAGTTACCATGCTTTTAAAAATCTACAAAAGCATTAACTATGGGGTCAAAAGAAGTTGAGGGAGGGGCAAACCCAAAGCTTGGGGGTGAGGTGAGCTCAGAATTCCTGAAAAGGACAATCAAAGTGCTCCCAGAAGGGCAAGCCTCTTACCTACTAGCCACTAACATATGAAATTCTAATAGCAATATAAGTGATGTACATGGATATTTGACTGATAGATAAACTAAGGCAGAACTAAACTAAGAATTCCCAAAAGAATATAAAGTAGTTTGAAAGATCAGGCATGTGGGAAGCACCAAATTCCATCTTTCCTACTTGAATCTCTTCTATTTTAGTGTGCCAGAAGATATTAAAGTACAAGGGGATGTTATGTAGTTCTACAGCTAAAAGCACATCTTGTCCTTTTAAAAAGAAAATCTGTGGTTTTGATTGTGTTATTGTATAAAACCTTTGAGTGCAGATTTTTTCTGGTTTTCAGATGCAAAATGTTCCAAAATAGTTCTGAAGGAGGACAGCCTAGAGGCAGCACCCCAAAAAGGCACACACTGTTGTATTATTCTGTTTAGCCTCATTGACAGAAACCAGTTTACAATTGTCTGTGGCTGGAAGTGAAAAATGAGATATATTAGGAAATTGTCAAAATGAAGAATTTAAGTATTATATTTTCCTGAGCCCTAAAAATTATGTCCAGCTTTCCCTTGATAAAATTAATAGGCACAAAGGGTAGATTCACCAGGCACAGGAAGTGCTGTCTTCATTTATGCATCAATGACACTATTGATTCATCATTAATAAGTCATAGAGTTTAAGATGGTTTTTCCCAACAGTGATGTCAGCAGACAGCCCATCCTTTGATTTGGCCATCCTCAGAACCAAAGTCATGCACTTTAATTGGTAGACAAGAGTTAGGTATGTAATTTGTGGCTATGCAGAAGACTGGCACTAACTATCCCACATGTGGTGAGCTTGAATGTCAGCCTGGTGAACTCTCCCATTTTGCCAGCTGAGCTAGCGCATCACAGGGACCACTGTTGGGAGTAGTTTCTTTACCACCATTAGCAACCTCTTGTACTTTCCTTTAAAATGCCCAAATTCAGTGGAGTTCAAATTTTTGGCATTGAAGAACTAAACTTGAATTTGGCTATACTATTTTATTTAAAATATGAAGATTCCTCAACAAATGAAATAAGAACCATTTTTTTAGTAAGTTTGCAAATACTTTTCCCATCCATTATGAAATTTACTAAAGTAACTGTTTTGCTGGGAAGTATTTATTAATTTAAAGCAATTGCTTTTTGAAATTATGATTTAGTCATACTCTAAGTTGATTAGTAATCACGTTAGTTTTATTTTAGGAATAATATGATTATGCATGTCATTGTGTCTCCTCATGTTTATACTTGAATGAAACAATATGTAGTGACAAGAACTTGGAAATTAGAGTGAGGAGACTTTATTCTCAGCTTAAAAGTGCAATCTAAAGACCTTCACACTCTCAAGATGTCAGTATGTATTCATCTATGCACTGCATAGTAAGAAGCCACGGTCATGACGTACAGGTGTAGGGAGGATGGAGTCCTAAGTATTGATGGCACCATGAAATGGCTTGGGTGAGCCTTAGCAATAGTCTCCATCAGCCTTTTAACCAACTCTTTGATTTGGACGTTGGGATTTTCTCTTGATTTTATTTAAAATATTATGCATATGCAGCGAAAACAAGTCCCTTAGTCCCTCCTTCCATTCAGACTGCTTGCTGAAGCCACATCTACAGAGAAATAATTCTGGGGATAAAGAGGATGATAGACTTTAATAAGAAGGGGCATATCTCTCTGAAAGTTTAGAGTCTGGGACTTTGGGGAGATAGCACATTGTCGGAGAGGATGAGTACGGTTTTGATGCGAGATCAAGGCCAGTGGGGGCTCTGATAACAAAAATAAGACTTAGAGCCAAAAAAGCATTTTAAGGAGGGAGAATGGGTGGGGTTTGTATATATGAGAACATGTGGCAGGGCAAGAGGAAATCTTGAAAGATGGAAGTTGTGAAAAAGAGAGTTAAATTCAATTATGGATATATTGAGCCTTAAATGGCCCTTTGGTATCTTAAACAGGGTGTTCTTAGATATCTTCAAACATGGATTGAAACTCAGAATTACCACTGGAGACATAAATTTAAGAGTAGGTGGAAGATAATACTGCTTCCCCTTATCTTCTATCTTACTATCATACTTGTAATTTCCTTTGCTCCTTTCACAACAATGTGGGTTGGGATTTCTGCCATGACCTTCAGTTCAATCTACTGCATTGTTTTAACAGTTAACAGTGTATCCCATAATCTGGGCCTCCTACAACTGAACATGCATATGCCTTCACATCATCCATCCACTTTCAGGCAAGCTGCGTATTTCTAGAAATTTTTGCAACACTTCAAGGCAAGTCTGGTTAGTAATGGATATTTGAAGGGACTAAACTGCCCCACCCCCACCCCGCAATAAACAAATCTCTTTTTGCCCATTGTATAGACAAAACAACCAGATAAACAAAAGTATTTTTATGAGTTTTCAACAGCAGTTTATGTCACCATATAGATATATTTATATCCTCTGAAAGTCTAGATTTTGCATTTAAATGGTATGAATGGTTTGCTTACCCTTTCTTGCAAATATTTGATAATCTCTACTATGTAGAGATTATCCATTTTCCTAGATGCTAGGGAAAGAGTGGAGAAAAAGACTGATGTCCCACATTTACATTACAAAGAGTAGAGAGGCAAACTTCATGCTGACTAATAAATGGTCAAGGTAATTTTAGATATAGTTAAAAGACAATGAAGAATATGACATGAAGTATTGTAATATATAGTTTAAGGCTGTTGGGATTAATTTGGAATGTTAGTCAATAAGGAAATGAGTTTTGAATTGAGACCTGATAAAAGAATGTATTAGCAATATGAGGACATGACATCAGCATACCAGGGAGAATGAAGAGAGAGACCAATGACTCTAAGGCAGAAACAAAGTTGGTTGCTCAAGGAACTCAAGATTGAAGTAACATAAACTCCTGAAATGCAATGGGAAGAGGAGGGAAGCAGGAGATGTGGTTGGAGGTCAAGTAGGGCCTTGTGGGCCATTGAAGATTAGTCAAAGCTTGTTCCAAGCACATTTCGTTCCAAGGAATTTGTGCCAAAGAGTGATATGTGGTAATTCTAATTATCTTTTTGTAGTAATACTGTTTTCATTTAGGAATAACTATGGCTTGATTTTTATTGTACCTCCAGTAGAAAAGTGGAAGCATAACAATTAGGAATGGTCATGGGCCAGTTGCAATGGACATCACATGTAATTTCTGAGTACTGCAGTGTTAATAGTACCAGCCCTCTTAATTGTAGGGATAGCTTTTGGCATTGGCACACCAAAACTTTGTTGTGGGAAATGACCTCTCGTGTAGTTGAGATATTTTACATGCACTTTTGCATTGACCTTATTTGTTGTAATATATATAAGTCCAGAAAAACAAAGCAAAACACTTCTGTCCTTTAATCTGTTCTACATAGGGCATAATATAACTGTTCAACCTATTTAGCATTATGGTTTGCTTTTGGGGTATGGTAAAAGGTGAGCTCCTGCTCAAAAGAAGCAAGATATTAAAAGAATCCCAAACCCTTGTCTGTGTAACACAACTTCGCCTATAAGTTAGTTCCACGGTATGAGTTCCACTATCCCAGTCTACCTGGTATATTATCTGATGATTGGTTTTTCAGCATGCATCCACATTTCCATCTTTAATAAAAAGTGAGACAATTTCCCTTTTCTAGAATTTTTAGGGCAAAATATCTCATCATGAGGTCAGAAATATACTTAGTATAAAGTACTATGGATATGCAGGTAATGTAATTGGTCCAGTGTCCTCACAGTCCATATGAGGTTGTGCTTAACTGCATGTTAACATTTACCTTATGGAGGTTGTGTGGGAGGGAGACAGGTCACCTTCATCAGACAAAGAAGGACTATAAAGACAGAGAAAGGTCAAGATTATCATACTTCCATTGAGTGACGAATTGCTAACCAATCTTTCTATATATACAAAGCCACAAAATGAGTGGCTTTGTATTTAAAACTGTGATCTGAATGCAGTTGAGAATTAAAAATATATACTTTTATATACAGTTGGTGCTTTAAATGTATAGGGCATTTTTAAATGTTGGGAAAGCATCATTTCAGTACTTTTATTTGATTTCACTTCATTAGATGGACTCTAATATGGTTTCCATAAATAGTTTGGCAATGCATTCCCCTTAAAAAACAACTAAAACATTCTGCTCTGAGTAAAACATTTTTTCTCTTTTGCATTAGGTTGGAGCTGAACTCTTACAGTTCGAATTTTGAGAATAATGCTTTTCCATTTGAAAACAAACTGTGCTGAGCCTGTATTTTCTCTTGGAAGCATAGAGGGGATTTTACATGTTGGTAACTATGATGAGGTTGCATGGAGTTCCTTGCTGTCTGGAGTTGTATCCTGGTAGCCATATTCTGATCTACTCCAGCTTGGAAAGGCAGATCAGCTCAGGCTCAGGTCCTGGGGTTTGTATCTTTGAAGAGCTCTCTGCCTGGTTTCTCAAGAATCTATACATAAAAGGATGAAGGGGAGTAGTAACTATAATAATTTCTCCCTCTATTCCCATCAATGAGTTTAGAGCAACTCTAAATGGAACCCCAAAGGTTGAGACTATAGTCAGGACAAATATGTCATAAGCAATGTTTCCTAAAAGCCATCTTCTAAATGAGACGCTTGGATGCATACATTTGTTTATGTTTGTGTATGCTTATATATACATATATACATATAATTTTTTTGCTATTCCATCAAAGTCTGGGAAAACTGTTTCTATTTTGACAGTTTCTCTGGATCATTTTCCAAGAGAAATGATGATTTTTATAAACATATACTCTGAAAGAAGTCTTTCTTCTTGGAAACATACATTTATTCTGTCTAATCAAAGTGAGAAGTGTCAAACCATCAGTGAAGGAATAGCCAGAAAGTATCAGGTCCCATCAGAAAAAGCAGAAAGCATGCTTGTATTTTTTCTTTTTCTTATAACCTAGGAGAGAAATTCAGGAAAATCCTTCATAGGCTTTTCCAGCAGAGAATGGGGGTATTCTGATTTTTAAATCCCACCCCAAATTATTGAGAATGTAATACAATTGAAGGCAAATTGCTTTTTTTTTTGGCATGGGCAGACGAATTGCTTTTTAAACGGTGGTGGTTGTTTTTCCTCTTGAAATACGAATATGATTTCATCCTCTATAAATCAAAAAAAGCTTGAGTTCTTCATTTTTTTGTTTCATGAAAAGGAAATTACATCATAATAGTAGTCTTCAGATAAATAAGAATTGCTCATACTCTAAAGTCAGTCAGCGTTTAAACCACAACTAAATATCAAGATCTTAAGTTGTTTTTCAGTTTTTGGCAATGTTTTGAAAAAATTTTAGAATGATACAAAATAAATAAAAACCCCAGAAAAAGATATATTAGATGGCTTTTTAACAGTACAACACTTATGGGAAAATTGTTAAGAAAAAATAAGTTGGCGAAATGTGGTTTTCATTTTGGCGTGTAAAGTAACATCAACAAAGAGTAAAACAGCAAAATATATCTTGCATTAATTGTAAATCACCAGCACTTTGTGGGACTATCCAAATAGAAAGCTTGTGCCTGAAGCATAGTCTGATGCATGAAAAGGTCTGCTTAGGAGGTTGGAATTCCAGGCTCAACTCAGCTAATAGTCAGTCCTTGACAGTTGAAAGTTTAGTTACTTCAGGCTTTAGTTTTACTACATGATCTTTACTATCTCTCTTATCTCTAAAATTCTCTGAGGCTCCAGCACACTACACCTATTTTTGTTTATCTGAATTCCAAAACATTACCTTGAGCAAAATAGAGGAATTGATTAATCATAAAAGAGAGATGATTTGGTAATAACATAATATATCATACAAACCAGGACTTTTTTGAGAGTGAAAAATGATGCTAAAATAATTTAAAATATATATGCTTTTGGGATACATATTAATGTACTGACAGATTGTCAGACTGTTTTATATTGCTGGATCTAAAAATGGTTCTTTTAAAAAACTGTTCACAAGCCAAATTCTTTGTTTTAATAACATTTTTATACATTAAGGCAATGTAAAACAATTCTTTGTATTTTTTGATTATCTGAATTATAAAAATAAATTGTTATTCTTGGTCCATATTCAAGTACTTTAATCAATTCCTTTTTATCCATTTCCATCTCTACTACCAAGCCACTGCTTTTTTTTTCTTTTACAATGTGGTCTTATTATTATTATTTTTCCATAAAATTGCATGAAACCATGGGGTACAAGGGTAGTTCATTAGCAGAGTTCTCTCCTGCCATGTGGGAGACCGGGGTTCGATTCCTGGCCCATCCATACACTTCCCCAAACAAGCAAACCAACCAATAACAAACAAACAAAAATTAGACAAATGGTGCTGCAAAAATGGGATACTCACATGAATAAAAAATGAAATGTGACCCTGCCATACAGTACAAAAAAAAAATTGCATGAAATCCTCGTCAGAGTTACATTTTCTGGTTGATAAATTTGAATTTTTTGCTACATTTGATTTTCTCTGTATATTTTTTAATTGACAAAATATTTACTATACAGGTAATTAGATACCTAGGAAGTTGAGAGCAATTTCTTGTTAAATGAGGATATTTACATTTCTAACTTTTAAAGATTGAAATATATAAATATCTCAGAGCAAGTGTTTTACAGATACCATTTTTTTTTTTACTTAAAATTTTCATTCAGGTACTTCAAGAAATATTTTTATAAGAAAAATACTCAAATTAGCTGTCTCTAATTATAATCATTTTGACTTTTGCCAAATTTGCATGCTGCACAATCATTGGACTTCTCAAATTAATAACATTTCCGTATGGAATATGAATTTATCCAATTGAATATAGGGGCTGTATCACAAGATTCCTTACTCAAGCCAAGATAATCCAAAGAAAAACTATTTAAACATTAAAATTTATATACTTTGGACTTGTCATCATTTGATTTATTCAATTCTTCATTTGCCTTTGTATGGATAAATTTCAGTGTCTTCCTAATTTCAAGCTTTGTTTTAAGAGACACAACTCATTAAAAGCTTTAATAGCTATGTTTTTGGTTCTCCATTTGCTGAATAATTTGATTAAAGATTTCCAACTAATTTTGAATGCAATGCAACAGAATTTATAGGATCCATTTACAAAATGCTTTATTTTAATTGTAAGATAGTTATATTGATTTACAAAATAATTCTTCAGAGTTCCAAACATTTTAAAATATGATTTATGACAAGTAACAGAGAATGGGCTTTTGGCTGTGCTGAGGTAATTTTCTTTTATTCAACATCAGCTTTATCATGAAATTTTGAGGTATCATTACTCTGTGAAAATATATAAGAAATTTCAACAACCACAGTTTCTATTTAAATTAATACAATATTTCCATTTGTTTGGACACAATTAAGACTTATGCATGTGTTGCAATAGATCCTAGGTATATTTCTGCTCTTTTTATTTCTTAATAAGAAAAATAATATTTTCTCCATAATGCTGTGCTCCAACAACATTAGTATTTGCATTGTCATTGAAAAAATAATTTTATCTGTTGTATTAAATTTTGTAACTAAATTTACACATTTACAAAAATGTCATATATTTCACCTTCAACAGAATAAATTTTCAGCTCTACTTTTATTATATGAATTAGATAAATAGGCTAATCATTATTAGGATTAACAACTGATGAAACTGATTTTTTTTTAAAGCTGTCATAATTTTTCTTTCTGTAAAGTTTTTCCCTCTGCTCACAGAGCCAAGACTTTAGTAGCTATTCTTTCATTTAAAGGAAACTTGGGATCTAAAATGTACACAATTATTTTGAAGAATAGTCTACATGTAAAAACATGCAAATTCACTTTCTACAACTGCCCATGATCCACTGTTATCTTTGGCATAGTTCTTTTAAGAAAACTACTAATATTTTTAAAAGATATTAATACTCCTTCAGCATATTTGTATCTTTTGATTTGCAGAAATTATATTGTTATGGTCCTTTTGGTGGGTAGTAACTGTCATATTACACATATCATAGACTTTCTTGAGAAATAGAAATTTTGAACTTAATTTTCATGTGATATGTACTTTAGGTAAACTCATCGCATTGAAAGACTTTATTAAAAATGTAAAAAAATTCTACATAATAAAATAAATCATTTTAGAGTTATATGAGAAATGACAAAACTTCACAACACAAGCATTATTCTCTCTAGATCCTATGGCAGGACTTCTTACAATTTCTTTCTTGCATAGATTTTATGTATATCTACTGCATAATTGCTTTACATGTTCCCACTGACTCCACCAACTAGTAGTTGAGGAATTCATGCATATTCTAGGCTGCAGCATGAATCAAGGCATAACTGACCAGTACAACAAAGCTAATCTTTCTTCTATTGTTACCTGAAATCAGAAGGAGTTAGCTATATCTAGCCACTCCTGCCTGCGCCCTGCATTTTATCGGTAAGTTTCATGCAAGCTGTGTGCAAGTATTAGTTACTGGTATTGAGATCTAATGAAGGGAAGAAAGGTGGTAGCCACTGATAGTCTTTCACAACTCTGGTTTTCATGTGTGTGTTACACACAACTATACAAGGGAGACCTAGGAAGAAGGTGGAACTGCCAGTGGAGGACTATCAAATCCATTGAAGATTATTTTAATGCAATTGACAAATAGTCAATCCGGTAGGACTCAAGGGGAAAACAAATCTGGGAAAACTAGGATATATGGTTACTCTCCAAGCAACTAAATACATAATTCTTTAGGTACAGTAACCTTATAAGAAGGTTTGGAAACTGTTAATTCTTCAAAGCAGTTCCTTAATGTATTGCTTTTTTGTATTATATTTTTGTGTGATTCTTGAGTATATTCAAATGAAACACATTACAGGGTTGTGTTCTTACAGGGTTGATGTAAGAATTCTATACCTAAAGGAATTATTACAGTTTCTTATCCATGATAGGTTTTCAATAAATGTTATTTACTTGAAGTCTTTTCCCTTATTTTCCAGGTTCCTTAAATTGTTATCATTTAATTCATTTTTTTCAAATCTCGTTAAATGATCATATCCTAAATATAACACTATATACTCGGCGCATTGAGCGTACCAGAATTAATCAGCCACAGACCTTACCTCAAGGACCTTAGATTCTAGAAAAGAGATAAGACATATGTTTTATATTAACATGCAAACACACACATTTTAGTACCCAACTCATTGATTTTCTCTTTATCACTACTCATATCAACATTCTCGGTGATGGCAATGTCCCTTTTATCACTGAAGCCTTGGGTGTTCTCGGTGATGGCAATGTCCCTTTTATCACTGAAGCCTTGGGTGTTCCATGCATGACTGCTTCAACTCCAATGACATATTTTTTCTCCAAATACCTCAGCCATGTACTCCCAGTCTTTCCTATAGTTCAGCATCAAGAATGAATATGCAAACTCCAAAACCTCAATTTCTGGAATCTGAGTTAATTTCAGGATTCTAAGTTTCTGGTTAACACCTCTTCTGGCTTGCTTTAATTAGACTCCTATATGCACATTCTTAAATCCTTCCATGAATCTTAGCCCCTTTATCCTTTCTTTTCACTATAAAGTATTTTCTTTATGCATTCAATTTCTTCCTTACATACATTGAAATCCATGATGTCATGGCCCATCAATGTAATCACTTCATTGTGATTATCTTTCCCTGGTCTCACTGTACTTAACGCTACTATTTTTCAGATTTCTTCCTGCTGTGTTAAAGAAAACTTTTTAGTTTCAATAAGGAAGGTAAGTCTTTTAGTGCAATAAGTAGTAAGTAGTTCTTTGAAAACATTATGAGTTAAGTGAAAGAGATTGGAAATTCAGCTTCATGTTTTTTTCAGTATAAGCAAACATTTGGTATTTTCTGAGACAATATACTTACATTTTATGTTTGGAAAATGTTTTAAGTTGCTTAATACAATATGCATTTGAGTTCACCTTCCCTTTAGTATATCCAACATTTTCAAGATTTTTTAAACAACCAAGAAATAATTTTGAGAGTAAATTTATAAATAGGAATAATTTCTAAGATTATGACCAAATGGTGGTAAGCATGGCTAAATCATTTTTTAATTTGTGATATAGCCAAAGTCATGGAAAAACACTAACCTTTTATAATTCTGCTACAGAAATAAAATTCAGGGTTTTTTTTTGTTGTTGTTTGTTTTTTATGGCTCCTCCAGCAGCTTTTGCTTGCCTTTATTCAATATTTATTCCAGTATAAGTACCTTGAAGAATCTGCATTTTACATGGGTCATGATTTATATCTAATCAAAACTAGGTACATATTAATTCAATTGAATATTTTAAAAAGTAACTACAGGGTGGGCCACAGTAGCTCAGTGGCAGAGTCTCGCCTGCCATGCTGGAAACCCGGATTCAATTCCCAGTGCCTGCCCATGCAAAAAAAAAAGTACCTACAAAACACTTTAATGTGCCTACAGCAATAATGTATGTTCATGAATGCACATGTAATAATCAAAGTAGCTCCCAATGAAAGCATTGTCTTTTTTCTCTGTTTTGTCTAGTTTTTATTCCTTCCAATCAGCAGAAGATGATGATATAAACATATAGAGAAGTAAAGGAATGTAGGATGAGGAAAGAGAAAAAATGAAAGATAAGTGGAATAAAAAAGTTAGTGATGGGTCTCAGTAATAAAATAGGTATGCTGAATTATTCAATTCCTTCTAACATTTACTATTTTCCACACTCATGTTTATAGCTTGTTCTTTTTCAAATGGAGAAATAGGCAAATATTCTTCAACAACTTTTTGAATGGTGCATTCATGTCACAATAACTGAGCACGTTGGCCCTGACTATTGCAGAGTCTTTCGGCCCAAGCAGGATGACATTACTGTTATTATGGACACATCATATTAATTTTTCTATATTAATTATTGATAAGTAGATTAATCAGTTTCTACTAAGTATTGTATTCATTTCTCTGGGAAAGACAAAATAAATATGATAGCTGATGTCTCAAGGAGTTGGCATACTAGTGAGGAAGCAAAGATTAGAATAAATAAAGTTGTTAGAAAATGATATAACTTAGAATGTGGGCAGACTATAAGGAAAATTAGCATCAATATTTGTCTGATTTGGACATAATATTTGTTATATAGACAGCACATGGCAATCATCCTAGAGAAGACTATAGTAGAGAGATATAGACTACAAGATACTAGAGTAAGTATGGGAAAGTTGGGAAATTGAAAAAATTGGGAGTGACAGAATGGCCATAAAATCCCAGAAAATTAGAACAGAAAGAGACATTAACAAGTATTTACCATGTCCCATCCCCCACACACCATTTATTTTTTAACAGATCACAAACTCTCAGAATGTGCAAGTGTGCTGGCTTAGAGCCATGCACCACACAAAAAAAACATGTTCTTAAGCTCAATCCATTCTTGTGCGTGTGAACCCATTATAAATAGGACCTTTTACTGAGGTTACTTCACTTAAGGTGTGGCCCAACTGAATCAGGATGGATCTTAATCTGTCACTGAGGGCCTTATAGGTGAGGCCCCCCCAGAGAGAGAGAGAGAAAGCCACAGGGAGCAGCCAGAAGCCAGAAATCAGTGGGACACAGAAGAGAAAGAAGATTCAGACCCACTGACCAGCCCCAGGAATGCCACAGTCTTTTGGGAAAAAGCATCACATTGATGACACCTTGTGGATGCCTTGAATTTGGACTTCTAGCCCCCCGAACATGAGCCAATACATTCCTATTGTTTAAACCAATGCATTGCATGTATTTGTCTTAGCATCCAGGTAATAAAAGCAGAAAGGAATGCTCTAGTCATTTTATTCTTCTAATTCCATAAAATATCCTCTACAAATAGATATCTAGCCTTAATTTCATTATAATGTTAATCCTTAGATGTATTTTTCTAATTTTATTGCACTCCAAACTTTCTCCATGTAGTTTCTATTCAATGATCCATCTCCAACATTTACTCAATGTGCATTAAGATGCGGTGGTATGACAGACATGTCTATGGGGAGAAATTATTTTCTTGAGGAAATGGGGTTTCATAGGGCTAGGCTAAAATGCATTGAGATTATACGTAATAGAGGTAGAAGTTATATCCAGGGCTATTTGATCACAAGGTATAGGTGTATGTTTTCTTTTTTAAAGAAAATATCTAATATCTTTCTCAGTATGATAGATCTTTGTTCTAGTTTGCTAGCTGCCCGAATGCAATATACCAGAAATGGAATGGCTTTTAAAAGGTGGAATTTAATGAGTTGCCAGTTTATAGTTCTAAGGCTGAGATAATATTCCAGTTACAACAAGTCTATAGAAATGTCCAATCAAAAGTATCCAAGGAAAGATACCTTGGTTCAAGAAAGCCGATGAAGTTCAGGGTCTCTCTCACATCCGAGAAGGCACACGGTGAACACAGTCATGGTTTCTTTCTCAAGTGGAAGGGCACAAGGCAAATATGGCGTCATCTGCTAGCTTTCTCTCCTGGCTTCCAGTTTCATGAAGCTCCCCAGGAGGCAGTTTTCCTTCTTCATCTCCAAAGATTGCTGGCTGGTGGACTCTCTCTGCTTCGTGGTGCTGCAGCATTCTCTGCTCTCTCTGAATCTCCCATTCTCCAAAATATTTCCTCTTTTATAGGATGCCAATAAACCAATAAAGATCCACCCAAATGGGTGGAGACCTTCACTTAATCCAGTTTAACAACCACTCTTGACCAAATCACATCATGCAGGGAGACGATCCAATCACAGTTTCAAACATACAGCACTGACTAGGGACTACTCTACCTTTATGAAATGGGATTTTGATTAAAACATGGATTTTCTAGGGGGCATACTTCCTTTTAAACCAGCACAACCTTCTGTCTCCACTAAATCTTCTGATGTCTTGAGTGGAATAAAGAGGGTCCCAAATCATTTGAAGCTCTTCTTCTAGAATACCCAAATGATTAAATTTTTCAAAAACATAAAATTTTCTTGTTCACAAGATTTTCTTTCACAGGTTTATGTTGACTTATTCAAGTGAAATCTTGAATCAGCCCGTATTGGGGTCAGAGGAAAATTCATGTTAATATATTTGAAATTTGGATCAATTCCTATCTCTACTTTTGTAATTCCTTTCGACTCCTTTCACTTTTCTCTTGAGCTCCTCTTTCTGCACTTTTGTTTTCCTTTAAAATTTGTCTTTCTTGACTAAGTCACTTTTGATGTTTAACTTCAGAGTTCACTTTAAACCTTCCCTTTCGGTGAGACTGTGAGACAGCTTTCAAACATGACATAAAATATTCCAAGAAAAGATGAGCTCATTAATGTTCTTTCAAGTACATGCTGGACATACAATCAGGCCACAGCTTCTTTTGGTTTAATGAGAAAAACAACCTGTTACTTTGTCTTAAGAACGGTAAAGTAAAATTTATATGATGAAATCTCTGCATATGCTGTATTAGTTCCTGTGGAGCACGTTGCTGCAATGGTGGGTCCTGGGGACGCAGGTTCAAGGCATAATGGAAACTTTAAGCAAATGATGCTCTTATTGCACAGAATAAAGAGTTCAGAAAGGGGCAGTAATCACCTTGCATAGCACAAAAATTTCAAAAGTGTGGAAAAGAAGTCTCATCAAGCCTTGTCTCCCAGGGTGGCTGAAAATTACTGTGTGGGGATTGGCAGCTTCACAGGCTTCATTTCATGCCCAAGAAAAGAAATCAATCTATAATGAATGTGGTTTTTATTCACCTAACAGGGAGGGGACCCTACTGCTGAGAATTGCTATTCTGAAAAGCATCTTGAGCTGCTGTTCTGAGTTCCTTGGTTTCAGATCTGGTAGGGCCTTCGCAGAATGGCATGCGATAGAAGAGGAGGTGGGGGTAACTGAAAGCTGCAGGATGGCCACTTAGCATATGTTTACGGCCTCACCAGAGAAGGAGGGAAGGGTAGATCAGGTCTAGGCAATTGCAGCTTAACAGATGTCTGTGATTTCCCTAATAGCTGACTGAGGAAAGCATACTATGTTTTAAAACACCCCTCTTTCTAGGTCTGTTGGCAAATCTTTTGCAATTAGAAGGCAGTGAACTGACTCCATTCTTCCATCATGAATTTGCCTAGACTTTATATAATTATTGAAAGTAGTAATGGTCACTTCTAATGAAATCATAAGGTCAAAATGAAAGCATCACTGTGATGATGGCAATATTCTCACTTCCTGGGAAAGGGAAAGGAGAACTAATATTTTTGAGTATATGTTTTGAGTCATCTTTGAGCTAGGTAATTTCTAATATATTCATTATTTTTTAATGGCATAATTATAATAGATAGCCTTTTTTGTGTGCAGAGGGAGGCCAGGTAACTTTGCCTAAACCCTAATATTAGCAAATGGTCAAGGGAAGGTTTAAGCTCCAGCCTTCCTGGCTCCAAAGTCATACCACTTTACATAAAACCAGCTATGTCCTACTTTCTATATAAGTGACTAGTTCTTTTGTTGTTTTGTGCATGGTTATTTTTGTAATTATTTATCAGTATAGGTAATTCCAAAATTCAAGTGATTTTCATAAGAAGTGAATTCCTGGGATCACTATTATTGACAGTTATTTCTATAATGTATGGATGTTAAGGCAAAAATTGTAATGGTATTGAAAAAAGCTATGTGAAAAATAAGTTGCAGAGGAAAAAGTAATTATTTATGTGTAATAGCATTCTAATAAACTGAATTTACCTTCTAACCTGAACAAAAATGTTTTTGTTTTTTATTTACTGCAGAAAAATAATATATATCATGATTAAGTAGCATTTGCTAAATTGATAATTCAGTGCAAGATGACTCAAACAAATGGTAGAATTCTGCAGTGGCTACTGAGGCTAGCTAATTTACATGGAAGATTCCTTGAGTCAAACCTAGATTCCTTCTAAGTGCTGGGTAATTCGGATTTTGGACAGGCTTTTTTCCCTTGAGTTAATTAACATGATGCAGTTGCTTAATTAACCAAAGGTCAAGAGAATTTCCAAGACAGGAGAAAGAATCACAGTTTATTTCAAACTAATTTATAAATCAGGGTTTATAAATCAGTGGTCTAAAGATTGGAGCCTTTGAGTTTCTATGATAGGTTTGTAGCTCCCTTCATATATAAAACTGAAATACATCTTCCCTCAGTATCTTCATCTCTAAAATGAGCAAATTTAACGAAGGAATGTGCTGAGGTGCTAAATGTAGAATTGCCAAGGGAGTCACTGGGAATAAGTGCTTGAAGATGAAAAACAGGGAAGGGAAATGGTAGGACAATGAGACAGAGAGGAGAAAGAAAGGGGAGAGAGTGTAGGGGAGAGGGGAGAGAGGAGAGAGAGGGAGTTTCAGTATGGATATCTCTCTGGAAATAAGGATTTCTCTATGTAGTCAGGGACTTGCAAATTTCCCTTACATGCTACCTTTCTACAAAATTAAGATATTTTGCTATTTAAGCAACCACCATCACAAACACAAAATAATTGATGAGGCTTAAAATTTATGAAAAAAAAAAAAGCATTGGGGAGAGGCAGGGAACACAGAGGCCAAGTGTAGCAATAATACATCAGATCAATCAACAGCCTGATATTCTTCCACTCAACTGCACAGCCAAGTCTGCGGTGACCTTCGTTCTTATTTGTGGTCAAGCTGAACCTTGACTGAGAAAGCGAACTAAATCCAGTTTTAACAAGAGTGGAGCAATCTGGGCTTGAAGGGCACCCTATAAGCACAAAGGCAAGAAGTGCTTAAAACATCAGAACCAGAAATTGTTTGAATCTAATTTTCAGGTGTATAGGAGGCCAATGTAACATGAGCATTACAAGAAATGGAAAAAGTGACATGTGCTGCAAAATTTTGGATTCACTTTAAGCATGTGATGGATGAATGGAGAAGGGCAGCCAAGGAGCTGCTAAGTGATGATTGGAACTGGAGCTTGAAACTTGGCAGCCAAGAAGTGAAAATATCAGGAGGTTTGGAAAAGACTAAGCAAATCAAAATTAAGTAATATCTCTGATGATAAGATTTTACTGATAATTTATCTATTGGATCATCCAGATTCTGAATATCTAAATGAGGAATAAGAAGGAGAATATCTGGAAATCTGTTATTGCTATTATTGTTTGATTTTAATGTTGTAATCTCATAATTAACAGAAATCTGATGATTTCTCTATTCAGGATCATTTTTCTTGGCTTCCCGTTGGCTACCAACTTGGTGAACTTCTTACCATCCAATTACAAACCTTCCCTCATCTAGCTGGCTCTGACCTGTCTTCCCAATTCTGTCTTACTTTCACTGCATCTGTTTTCCAATATCTTCCACAATATTGACTTAGTCACTGCTCACTGGAAAAGTCCTTCTCCCCTTGTCCACCTCTGTGTATTTCCTTGCTCGTAGCATTTCCTTCACTTCCCCTGTTTTCCTCTCTCTCTCTTTCTGTTGAATCCTACTCATCATTCAAGAACTCTTGCTTGAAATTTTCCCCAGTTCTTCCCCAAATAAATAATTTTCATTTCCTCTGTTCCACTGTCAAACTTTATTTTCTGATTTATAGAACTTTAGAAATGATCCCAACAAAATTCTGACTGATATCTTTGTGTAGTTTTCAGTCTCTTCAAATGGGCTATATTCTGGTTAAGGTATGAATTGTCTCATTTATCTCTCTATCCCCAAACACAACAAAAGCATCCATCAGATTTCCACTTTGATCGATGAAGACTCCTGGTTTAGGAGATGACAATTTGAATTGCAAGCATGAGAAGCCAAGGTTACTACCATGGGTCCATTTTGTAATACTGTAATCTCAGCACATGAGAAAGTATTAAATGTGTATGGTATTTTGATATTGATATTCTCAGAACCTTGGAAAACAGAAAGGGACATAGGTACAGGGTGTGGAATTAAAAAAAGAAATCTTATCCTTTTTCCCTGAAATTATCTAAAACAAAAAATGCTTGTGTTTAAAATGTCACATAAGTTGAGCAATAAAAATTGACAAAGAGTTATTCCTGTGCTTCTTTCTACCCCCACTTCAAGAATTTGAGTGAGCCATTACATTTCCTGAAATTGAATTTCCCCAGCTGTTGAATGAAGTCATAGCAGCAGAGATGATGTCAAAGTTACAGCTCAGCTTCATAATGTCCCACACTAATGTAGGTAACTTCAGAGTTATATTAATCTCTGAGTGTGTGCATCATATATACACTAAGGTCTAGCAGGCACCCCTGATCTACAGGGGTTTATTGGGGAAGAGGAACGGGCTAGATACCTGATGGCTGGCTGTCAGGCCCTGCATAATAATCAGAACAAGGCTCATCTCGTACCCTCCAGCCACTGATTGAGACCTTCAAGCCAGGTGAGGGGAAATGCTCTTGGCTGCTACTGAAGGGATTGTCCCACGGTCACTTCCTTTAGAGAGAACCAGAGTTTCAAGGCAAAGGAGCCTCAAATTAAGATAAGTTTTTAAAGACATGCAGTTCATTGAAGAAATTTTGTGGGAAGCAAGAGTCCAGGATGGAGTTGTGGGTCTTTTGCACATATAAAACTCTAGTGATGTGCTAGTGGGTACACCACCTAGGCAGGATTGGCCCCTCGATGACATCGGCATGGTTTGCTTTAGTACAGCAATCAGCAAGCCAACAGTCCGGGTAGGGATGTGGAGACAGACCACACCGTGCTTCTGAGGCTGCCCCTTTCCCTTCCCCTCTTTGAGCCAGATAGGAGGTTGGTAAATATGAAGCACCAGCAAGTGAAACAGGAGGAAAATCAATCCTGTTCTATGGTTGATATTTCTCTGGCTCAATTATTTATCTTTTTCTGGTGGTATTTAGAGACAATGAATAATAAAAATGGGGATGATTTTAAGGCTGCTTTCAGTTCTAATTTTATATTTGGTTAAAGAAAAATAGATTTTAATAGAAGAGAGAGAAGGGAACAGTTGCGTTTCTGACAATGCAATTAAACTTACCATAGCTGTGAAATTTTGTCTTTACAAATCAGGCAGAGTAACGAAGGAGGTGACAAATCAAGACTGATATAAGAGGGGAACCAAACTTATGTATACTACCACTCACTGTACTGACCAAAACTTCTATATTCTGCAAAATAAACTTATTGGAAAGTGAGTTTTTAAGGACTTTTTTTTTTTAAAGAAAGCTCTGATTTATTTATTTGAAACATAAAAAAGCTTCACTGTGGAGGAGGAAAGCCTGAATATATGCTATGACTATGATGTGACAGCTTCTAAGATTTAAGAAATTATACAGACTTCTAGGAGATTAAAGACTGAGGAAAAATGCACTTTCTCCCGAAACAGTACAATATCATTATTTTTTACTCAGTACCATGTTTGAGTTGATATGTGATTTACCATTTGTTAAAGGCTTTTGATGTTTTGCCTGGACACCCAGGAGTTGTTCCCATCTATCTCTAGTCAGCATGTGAAATGTTATTTAAAGCCTACATTTTTGCTTATAAATATTACCCAAGGGTTTCAGTCCTACAAAGGTCAAATTTCAACCCAACTCCTTGGACTGCTAGACCTGGAAACCTTTTAGCAAGTTCTGCGTCTGTTTTCATCTCCTGAAAAAAGTTACCTCTGCAGACAGAGGTTTGGCATTCATCTACCTCTTTAATATATTATATATTATGGATGGAACCTCAAGCACATAAAATGTCTTGTAGATGGAACACATGGATAGACATCTACATTGGAATGTTTAATATTTCTCCATTCATGAATTTGAAATCTAGGAATGGAAACTTGAAATCAGATGTTTTAAAGAGGGTTAAATCTCAGTGAATTAAAATGGCGAATGAATTCATTGTGGAAGCACTGAACCGATCTCAAAATCTGTGCTACAGTGTATTTCAAAGTACATGTTCTGGATCGTCACGTATTTTTTTATTGTCATCCCCAGTCTGCTCTAGATATAACCTAGTCCTATAGTTTCACCACATTAGGTAAAATATTAGTTTATTATTGCTGCCTCAGCTCTTGTTTGGACCCAGACTGAGTTCTTTCAAAGCATGGGCTAATGCTGCTGTGAGACCAAAAACCAAGCCAGACACTGAAGTAGGCATGGATTTCCTGGGACTTGGGCATAGCAGAGGTTCTCCAGTGGCAGCCGTTCCAGAGGTCAGCACTCAGAAATGTATTGGTGTGCAGGAGGGATAATATTTATATGACTTTAGGACAAAAATATTTCATATAGTATGAGGACATTGGGTCTCTAGCATAATCATTTAAAGGAGCCTAAAACCTGTATTTTATCAAGATTAGTGTTTAAGACTAAGGTACAGTTGTTGTCATCTCTCCATCCGTGGTTACAATCTTCCCCTACTGGGGGGTTGTTTACTTTCTTGACTTTTGTCCTTGGCTAATGCAGGCTTGTTACAGGCCATTTAGAAGGGGCCCCAGCCCTTGCTCACCACAGCTCTCTAGTGGCAAAAACTATGGGCTATAAAACGCAGAGTCCAGATCTACTCACAGTTGAATATGCGCTTCAACATGTTACGTATCATACTCAGCACATCGCATAGCATGGTTTGCTGATCTGAGGGCAAACCATGAAAAATCAGTCATGCCTAACAGCAATCTTTTTCTTTCTTTTTTTTTTTTTTTATTTAGCAGGGACAGGCACCAGGAATCGAACCCGGGTCTCCAGCATGGCAGGCAAGAACTCTGCCTGCTGAGCCGCTGTGGCCCACCTTAACAGCCATCTTTTTAATCAGCTACATTGAATATAAACTTTGAAATAATTTATAATGTTATTTTCATTTTCTGTTTTTAAATTTTACTATTTATATTTTATTTGTCTTCAGAATTGTTACCTCAAGAAAAGAATAAGAATATTATTCAACTTTACTTTAGGGGAAAGAAAACAATGTGAAGATAAATAACCCCATATCTTTCTGTTTCCTTCTCCAGTAAAATAGTTTCTTAGGGGTTATTTTTAATACTAAAAACTCCATCTCCGACTTACTTATTATTATTATTATATACATTGTTACAATCAAGTTAAGAGTAGCTACTAAAATAACTTGAAGAAGAAAAATCTATTTTAATTTTAATGTTATGAATATGGATTAAATAATATATATTTAGCACAGAATGTACGTAGTATTTGTAATAATTTTAAGTTTACCATATCTGCATTTTATTCTTTTTCTTAACTCTAATATCTTAGTTTTTCCTTTTCAAGTATGCCAATTTAAATTTTATGCATGTTATTATAAGTCTTCTTTTTGTTAAAATTCTGTTCTCAAATTTACCAACTATTTTGTTTTGCTTGTTTTTCATTTACTCAGCTATTTGTATTCATTTCTTCTTTTTGCATTTCTTGTATTTGCTTGTTTTATATTTTGTTTTCTAACTTCTTGCCTTGAATACTTAACTTTTGTTTTTTAAAACATATGAAATCAGTTAAGACCATAGAATTTGACTCTGAGAAAAACTTTGGCCTTATAGTCTTATTTTTAGAAATGGTTTTGTTTTTATTATTTTCTAAGTATACTGTAATTGGAGCATATATTCCTTCCTCCAAAAGTTTTTGAAGTAAGTTGTTTTTTTTGAAAATTCATTTCCATGTTGATAGTCCTTTATGTTTTAATTTCTTTTCTGCCTACCTGTTACGTCAAAGACTGAAAATTTGTGCTATAACTTCCTACCATTATGTTTCTACTGATATTTCTTGTATTCTAAATTTTATTTATTTTTATTTTTATTTTATTTAAGGAGAAGGTCTCTCACAGGTTGGAGAAAGTATCGAACAAAGGGCCTGCGTGCAGCACAAGTAAAGTGCTCACACAAGACTTACTACCTAGCATTTATTTACCACTTGCACAAAACTAGGGTTGGCCATTGCCACGAATAAAGGACGTGGCAATAGAAAGGAAAGAAAGAAATAAAGAAAAAAAGAGACGACGAAGAAACGACAATACAAGCAGCTCAGGGGGAAAAACACGAAGAGGGTTGCAGACATCTCCGTCTGGTAAAGAAAAGAAGCAAAGCAGGAGAGCCAAAAAAAAATCAAGTCTGCCAGTTCACACCGCAATTGAGGAGGGGGTGCTCCGTTCCTGGAAGTACTGCAATACCAGGTCAATGCGTGGAGTGGACGGAGCAAGCTCCTATTCCATCTCCCTGCTCCAAAAGATGTTAAACTGATAAGAACAGATACTACACTTGATCTTAGCCAAAAGGCCGAGAAGCGATGTGTATTCTAAATTTTTGTTTCATTCTGACACTATATTATCCATAAAAGTTGGTCACTGTTGTAGATAGATTTGTAGATTTTACAAGAAGGAATAATTTGTATATCATCATTGCTTATTGAATCATACTTCACCAGCTATTCCTCTTGAGATTCCTGTTTTATTTTATTGTGGTTTTTTTTCATTTATATTTCACAACCTTTAACTTTAAACTTTCCATATAACTTATTTAGATGTGTCTGTATTGGTCTATGTTTAGATTTTTTTTTTTTAACCAATCTACAATTTTTGTTTTTGTCTTTGGGTAGAGTGGTTAAAACACTTGTTTATGTTGTGGAAATAGCTCTGCCAATTTTTACTTATATCAACTTTCCCATGGATTTTATACCACTCTTTTGAGTCCTGTGTTTCTATCTTTTGTCTCATGAGCTGTTTTCTTTCTTTCTTTTTAAAATTTTTTGTAGTAAGATAAAAGAACATATTTGATTAATTTTTTTATTAAATTTTGATTCTATTCTTTATTTCCCATACATTTTTGAAAATTATTAAATAATTGTTAGCTTATTATTTCTTATTTCAATTACTATTTAAGGATATTACACATGTTTCTTTTCATCTGTATTTTCATTCTTATTAGGGTAATCTTACATTTGGAATGAAGGTTTTGATTAAATATTGGGTTTTGCAATTCATGCCTTCTCTTAAAATATTTTTTAAGTTATTTGAATGATTTTGTAATTATTTTCACCGAAACCATTTAGTTTTATTTCCACAATTAAGTTACTTTAATGCTCATCTTTCAGTTGGCTAAATACATCCTTGAGAAACACGTTCAGTATGGCCCAAGGGAGAATGTTTTCTTAGTTCTTATATATATTATAATGCATCTCTTTTTCTTCAGGACGCAGAAAAGGATTTCTGCATAAAAAGATTCTTGGTTTACAAATGTTTCCACTCAAAGTTCTATAGGAATTGTTCTAAATTAAATTTGTATATAATAAAGAATAACTATGATTATAAATATGAAATTAAATATATTTTTAAAAATAAATAAAACTTTTGTTTTTTCTGGCATGGATGACTATATATCTTATTTTCTTTGAAATAATAATTTAAAAATCATGGGTTAAGGATGGGACACTGAATAGTCTATAAACCCTAACACTGTGATAAGTAGTCAAATTGTTGTCACCTAGCTTTGTGGAATCTTATACTAAAGTAAAAGAAAAAAAAAAGCAGTCAAAAGCAGGAAAATGTATATAGTCAGATGACATTTATTACAAGTCCAAAATATCTTAATTTAGTCCAAGAGAAGGAGGTATGGGAAGAAGAATGAAACAAAAAAACCTGAATTCTTGAATTTGAATTCTTTGTGCACTCTTGAATGCAACAGCTGTGAATAATACATGCTAGCATGTATGCCAGGTGTTGGGTATATGCTCTTTTCCTCAGGAAGTTATTAATGCAGTACAGGGAGAAACGCCTATAAACAACTATTAAAATTTAGTGTGTCAGTGTGATAATAAAAAAGGCTATAAAGAACTTTAGAACTTTAGGGAATCTAGTAAATGTGTCCAAGGTTTATGCAGCAGCCATTTCATCTCCTTAAAAGACATTCTTCTCCTGATGAAGCCCAGTGCTTCAAAACAAAACCAGGAGTATTTCTTTTCTGTTTTCTCTACTGACTTAATTAATACAATACCGCGGTTAAAGGATTGGGTGATACGATTAGGGTTTACATATTTTCTTTTTTGTTGGTGAAAACAAGTTTGTTCCAAATTTCAACAAAGTGTGGCGGAGAAAGGAATGGAGTAACTCATGTTCACCATATGAAACCACAAATAAAATTTTAAGAAAATATTTATTTTGCAGTAACTTGGTGTATATATTTTTATTGCATAAACTTACCAATCATAAGAAAACATTTATTGGAATTATTAATGGGAGGAGAAAATATTTAATTTAAGTGTTTGTTAGTGAAAAAGAACTCAACTGAAATTTAAACTGGATGGGCTCACGCAACTCAAAAAGTAGGAATCTTGATCAACTAATTCCATACTTTTAAAAACATAGACAAACTTACATAAATTATAATTTGAAATTTGAAATTATTTTTGTTTTCTTGTACATGATGACTAATTAACTAACCACAAGTTAAACCATATGTAAGCGTATATCCCTTTGCTCCACCCTCTCTCCTCCAACCCTTTCTCAAACCTGGGGCAGTGATGCAATGCTTAAATACAGTGATTATATATAGCTTTGGAGAGATACAGAGGCCTACTCTCCCAGCCACCTCCATAAAATGAGATGCTGATTTAATATGTCTGTCCTGGGATCTGCCCTTGGTATAAAATATTTCTCCCATTGATACTGGAATGTACAGCCACTGACCCTTTTGAGGATAACTAACATTTCCTCCCAGAAAGACAATGGTTTTAACTATGATGCAATGTAATTTTACAATTATTCTTGTGACATCTTCCTACAACTACTATGATTATAATATTACTATGTTTATTTTTACTAAAAGTTATCGTCTATGCTGAGCTGCAGATACATTAAATTATATAAGATATTGCTTGTTTGTTTCTCAAGGAGCTTACATTTATCAGGGGATAAAATAGGGGGAAAATACGTGACTTATCAAGTTGAAATTTGTAATCAACTGGTGAAACCATCTCAGTGTTGGTTTGTACTAAATAAACCATATTTAAAAGGTCTCTGTCTGGGCACCAAAGTTATGCTCAAATCCAAATATTTATGTCAAACAATGTCTAAAGAGTGATTTAATATAAAACTTTATAAATACAACAGAAGACATTTATTAAAAATGACTGAATCTAATTTTAGAGTAATACAAATCTATATGGTTTATTATTGAGTTTTAAGCATAATTAAAAATGAAAAACCAGGGGAGTGCAACGGTGGCTCAGTGGGAGAAATCTCGCCTGTCATTCCGGAGACCGGGGGTCGATTCCCAGAGCCTGTCCACGCCAGAAAACAAAACAAAACAAAACAAATTGTAAAAGACTACAGAGTGGGCTCTGCAATAACATGATTCTTTCTCTCTAGATATTAGTAAGGCCTCTGTCTCAATATAATGGTGTGTTTTGTCTTCTAGAACTGCTGCAGCTTTGCTGCTGCTTTCCTTTTTTTTTTGGTTTGGTGATCCTCTATTGGGAGTTTCACACTACTTTTCCTTTTCTCTGGGCTGTGCTAAATTAACTTCCTTATATTCACTCATTCACTCAATCTGTATATTGAGTCCTTATTACAGGCCCCATTCAAGGTATTGGAATACAACAGTAAAAATAAAAGGCAAAAACTTCTGCATCTGTGGGGTTTTTTAGAGTGGGAGACAGAAAAACAAATCCACGCATAATTGGTTCAGGCAGTGTTAATTGCAATACAGAAAAGCAAAGGATTGGGTAGAGAAAGGTTGCTGTTTTTCAGTGGGATGTTTAGGGTTCTCTCTGAGGAAATAGGACTCGATAAAGACCTGCTAAAAGTTGTGGGTATTTAAGGCAAACTATCAAAAATTGTTATGCTTTCCCTGCAATTGACCTAAATCTAAGAGTCTTTATCAAATATCAGACAAGGAATATTTGCTTCCTGAAGTGTGTTCTGTAAAACTTTCATAGCAGATGCATACTACTGAATAATGATTTCTCTCTCTCGCTCTCTCTCTCTTCACCCACCTCCCACCCCTTTCTTTCTTCCCTTGCTCTCTGCCTTCCTCCTCCGTTTCTCTGGTTCCTACAGTCTGGGAATTTATTGATCATCCATTTCATGACCTCTGTTTATGGAAGGATTCTGCAGGTATGATAAGAAAGTTGGGAAAACACTAAAATACTTATTTCAAAAGTACGCAATATGTAACTGAATTTAATCATACTTGTTTATTTAATTATGAAAAATTGTGCTGGTTGTTTTTATACATTTTGGATAAAAAATTCTGGAAATATCTAGGAATAAGAAAAACAAAGGCAAAATTCTACACAAATTCTAGTATTTCAAAGGTTATCTACAGAAACCCCAAATATTTTTTTACTGTAGGTTCATAAAATAGTTTCTTTTCCAACCACTGAGACTACGTTCTTTAACAAATATATCATAGCTGGTGGCTCCCAGCTGCTGCCCGATGGAGACCCCAAACGTGGGCTGAGGAGCAGCTCCTGGTGCAAACGGTAAGGTATAAGTTGCAGCTGGGGTCCTGGCTGGCTGTGACGTCAAGCCAGTGCAGACTTGGCTTCAGGCAGTGCTGCCATTCCGCCGTGTGTTTGTAGAAGTAGGAAGGGCATTGAGAAGTGGCAAGACGTTCTTCCAGGAGACGGGAGGGGACTGGTGATGGATGACAGCCTGCGAAGGGGGTGTGGTGTCCATAGGCTCAGGATCAGATGCAGCCTTGGACGCTGGGTGTGCCAAAATGCTGCCGGCTGGATGGAAGGTGGCCAGAGATGCAGTGATGGGGAAGCCAGCGAGGATAGGACCACCGCCAAAAGTGGCTCTCAGTGGCTGTCCTGGAGGGGCCCCAAAGATGGGCTGAGGCGTGATTCCTGAGCCAAAAGGAGGGGTGAAGATTGAGGTGGGTGCACTTACTCTCTGGCAAACTTGGCAGCACCACCACAAGCTGCAGGCGTAAGCTCTCCTGCTGCCCAGCCACCCAGGGGCAGCATGACAGAACCAGTGTTTTCAGGACTCACACCCCCCCCTTTCATCTTTGGGATCCCTGTCGGCACCAAGAGGGCCTATGGAAACAACACAGGTGCTGCCGCCAATGACACAAACCTGACTCCTGGCTTTGCTGCTACGGGGATGCCCAGCACTGGGGATAGCAGCTCACTGGGTGCAAAGACTGATAGAGGACCACTTGTCTTTACAGGACCTGCAGCCCTGAAGGGAATGACAGGCTGTGGGGTCAGTGTGCCTGCCCCATGACCCAGTTCCATGCCTGGAGCTCTGAACTTTGGGGAAGGGCCAAGTGGTAGAGACAGCATCACTTCTGTTCCACAGACACCAACCATCCAGGGTATGCCTAGTGCAAGAGCAGTGGGAGGTGAGAGCACACAACATGGGCACGGGAACCCTTTAGTTCCCTCTTTAGACCAAGGGAACTGGAGTCCACCTGGCCGAAATTCAGGTGGTTCAGTGGGAGGAGATGGCAGCACTGCTGGGCCAGGAGGCCCTTTAGTTCCCTCTGCCCATCAAGGGACCCGGGGCCCACCTGCCCAAAACACAGGTGGTTCGCTGGCAGGACACCGCAGCACAGCTGTGCATGGGGGCGCTTTAGTTCCCTCCACCCATCAAGGGTCTTGGGGCCCACCTGGCCAAAAGACAGGTGGGTCAGAGGGCGGACACAGCAGGGCAGCTGTGCAAGGGGGCCCTTCTGTTCCCTCTGTCCACCAAGGGACCTCGGGGACACCTGCCCAAACTACAGGTGGGTCGGTGGGAGGAGACAGCAGCACAGCTGTGCTAGGGGGCCCTTTTGCTGCTGGCTTTGGTGGAAACGACTGACCTTTGCATGGGCAAGTGAGGAAGCAGCCTCGCCTTGGTGAACCCCCATCACCTATCCAGGTCTCAAGGAGACATTTCTTTCAGCCCAAGACACAGCATCTTGGCAAGGTAGAAGCAGAACTCACTTCGGGAACATTGATTATCTGATGTCCTTTCGGAATGGCCTTTCCACGTCTGCAAAGAAGCTCCCATCCTAGTGCTGCTGAACTCAACCTGCTCACTCTCCATATTGATATATAAATGCGTTGTTGCTAATTTCAAAAAAAAAATGTAGAAAGTATATGATGTGTTTCTGTTTCAGTATTTTAATAACCAAATTAAGCTGGTTTGGTAACCTATCTGGAGACTGACTCATTTTAAAGCACTTTGGGTCTGCAATCCTAGTGGCATCATCAGATGTCTTTTAATGTAGCTGAATAATTTAGACACCTTTTTGTGAGAAAGAGATCATCACATAATCCTGGTTATCATTTTTTACCTTCCTGAAAAATGAACTTTTTTTCTAGGCTATAACAACATCAATGCCTAATTAATATTCTAGAACATGTTACATGTTTTTATTGCAAACCAAAAGAAAATGGACTACAAGCCAAGTCCCATGCCCTGCCAAGTCCTCAACTTCCATGCTAAGTTGACTATTAGACTTGCTATCTTGATTTAGAGCAATTGTTGTATGTTCCAGATCTGATGATGGAAGTCACTGACATAAAAATGATACAGCCATGGTTCTTTAGATGCTTGGAATGTTCATTAATTTTGAAGTTACTGAAAATGTGTTAGAAAGTACCCTTATTTTTTTTCTCAGTCTAAGAAGTGAGAAACATAAAAATCTTTTTTCACAACCCTTTCAAAATTCTCCTTCCTTTTTGGTAAACAAAAAAACATTAAGCTATGATTCCCTTCTTCCTACCTTCTCCAAAGATTTGTTTCACCTTCAGTGAAGGATATTTTCATTTTTTTGTACATTGTATTGTGAAAATAGCTGTACTAAATCTTTTGCCAATGCCTAATGCTATCCTGATAATTAATGGTGCTTAATAAGTATTTGTTAAATTAATGTTAAAAAAATTGTTTTTCTCTCTCACGAATATTCATATTCATATTACTATTTTGAATATAAGCATAAAAGGAATGTTAGAAAGAGAGCCAAATTAGTACAAATAGGGGTTATACTGTATAATTTACCAGGGACTCGTTTTGTGATGTTATGATGTTGTCATTTCTATATTTTTCCTTTCTTCAGTTTACAGGTGTTGATATTGTTTAACTTTGATAATTTTTTTTCCACCTGATTTGTATTTTTTCTTACATCATCCCTTTGAACGATGTAATAAATCAATCGTTTCAGTGAGTGTAGTGTTCTGAGGTTAGGGTTCTTAAGCCTGACTCCACGAAGAACCTAAATTAGAATAGGCCTTCTAGAAGTACCTTTCTATCCAAGCCAGACACAAAGTGGCTCCCCAGGGTGAATCAGGAGCAAGTTTATTTTCTTCTTAAAAGCTAATAGTGCACAAGTTCTAACAGTGCTTCTCAGCTTCTTAGATCCAGGAACAAAGAAAGGGAGGCATTTAAGGGGTGGAATCTCTTTTTCCAGGCAGAGTTCTGATGCTGAGGGTCAAAGAGAATGGGTGGATTTGTCCAAAACCCTGTAGGAGTCTGGGACCTTTTCTCCTATTCAAGGAGGGGTCAGCCTTCAGCCAACACTTACTACACCCCAGACACTATGCTGAGAGGTAGAATTATCTATGGACCATTCCTGTAAGGAGCTCTATAGACGTTTCTAAACAATAATACACAGTGGAAAGTAATGAATGTCACAAAAGAGGTACAAACAAAATGCTATGGGAGTTGTAAACAGGAAGAACAGGCTGTCTGTTGGGTCATATGGAGGTTGGTGGTGTGCTACTGGATTAGTATTATAGGACAGATGTGAACATGTAAAAATTTCAGGCAGACAGTATAAACAGTAGCAAAAAGATAAAATGTTCCATTGGGTTGGAGTTTATTAAATGTATGAAGTGCAAATGCTTTAAATATTGTCAATATAGATGTTAATGTTTCAAAGTGAATTGCCAGTTATTAAATAATTTTCTCAGTTCCAAACCCATCCCTCTATCTCTGCTTCTTGATGCTGAAGCTAGCTCCTTTGTAAGCTCTGCCAATAGGAGGCAAAAGACGAAGACTCCAAGACTGGAGAAGGAAGAAGGAACTTCCTCCTTTTTGCCTGCTGGCTACTTATAGTTTCTGTTATAAGCATGCCATCAGCGTGCCCTTCCTCTGTTAGAGACAATCCTTACCACACAGTTGCAGAATCCAGTTTGCAGTTTGTCCAACACATGTAGAATCTTTGCCCTCAGAGACACCAGCCAACCCATGTCCTCTCATCAGAGGTCTAGGGCATAGGTCCATGGGGTCTCCTCTAGCTCAGAGACACCAGCCATGGAGCAGCTTCAGTTTCTGCTTCCTGGGGCTACTTCTCAAGTTTCTTCCTTTTGATTCCCCAGGCCAAAGGGCAGTACCTACATCCTGGAGTTGCTACCACCATCATCTTTTAGGGTTCTTTTTTTTCCCTATTCTCTTCGTTATCTAGTTAATAACTTTATGCTTAATTAACAATTCTTTATTTAAAGTCTCTCTGTTAAATAACAGATATTGTTTCAGTGTCCTGATATAATGAATTAACTATATGCAAACCACAATTTGGTGAAAATTCCCACATTACAAAATTGTAATGGAATTATCATCACTAGAGAATTCTTATTTATTTCTGTATTTATAAAATGGTATTTAAAATGTAAATTAAGGAAATAAAAACCATTATAATGGTTCGTTTAGTAATGAAAACTTATACAGGACATAGGACTTTTTTCCCTGTACCACTCTTCTGGGATCAGAGAGATATTAGTTTTTTGTTTGTTTGTTTTCTTTTAAAGAATATGCAATAAGAACACAATGAATTCCTGATTAATTTGTTCTTAAGTTAAATTAAATATTATTCACACAATATTCCTCTACCTTCATCCAATTTTACTACTGCACACCTAGAATAAAATGCTGCTTGTACCTGGTTCGTGTGTGAATGTGTGTTTAATTGGCAATAAGGAAAAGGAAGGAGAGCAATCAGCCACCCTCGTCTCGTTCTCCCACCTCATCTATGGCTGTAGGCCACCAGATGGTGACAGATCTGCCTAGGGAAACCACCCAGCCAAGAAACAGCATGTGTGCTTAGAAGGGAGCTTCTTCTACACCAAAGATAAGGAGTTTATTTTCCAGGTAATATAAAATATACTTTTTTTCCAGTTTTTTTTTTACATTTTTATTGTACAGTATAACATATATAGAAAGCAAAGAAATAAAAAAGCAGTAGTTTTCAAAGCACTCTTCAACAAGTAGTTACAGGACAGAGCCCAGAGTTTGTCATGGGCTACCATACCATCCTCTCAGATTTTTCCTTCTAGCTGCTCCAGAGTCTAGAAGAAATAAATATATTTTTTTTATTACCACAATCAACTGTTTTGTGTGTATGAAAAATAACAAATATAAAAAAAGCAATACATTTTAAAACACAGCACCACAATTAGTTGTAGAATATATTTCAGAGTTTGACATGGGTTATAATTCCACAATTTTAGGTTTTTATTTCTAGCTGCTATAAGATACTGGAGGCTAAAGAAGATATCAATATAACGATTCAGCAATTACATTCGTTTGTTAAATCCTATCTTCTTTCTTTAACTCCACCATCACTTTTGATCTTTCTATCCCTCTCTTTAGGGGTGTTTGGGCTATGGCCATTCTAACTTTTTCATGTTGTAAAGGTCTGTCAGTAATATGGGGTAGGGAGATGGAACTACCTGATGTTCTGGAGAGGCTGTACCCTCTAGGTTTCAAGATTTATTTGGTCCAGGGACCCATCTGGAGGTTGTAGGTTTCTGGAAAGTTAGTGCTTAGAACCCTTGTGAAATCTTATATATTGCCTAGGTGTTCTTTAAGATTGGCTGGAATGGTCCTGGTTGGGGTTTGGCAGGTTATGATAGGTAGCAACGTTTACCTGAAGCTTGTATAAGAGCAACCTGCAGAGTAGCATCTCAACTCTAATTGAACTCTCTCTGTCACGCATGCTTTATTAGTTACACCTCTTTTCCCTCTTTTGGTCAGGATGGAATTGTTGATCCCACAGTGTCAGGGCCAGATTCATCCCTGGAAGTCATCTCCCATGTCGCTAGGGAGACTTTAACCCTAGATATCATGTTCCACGTAGAGGGAAGGACAATGATTTAACTTGCAGAGTTGGGCTTAGAGAAAGTGAGGTCACATCTGAGCAACAAAAGAAGTCCTCCAGGAGTAACTCTTAGGCATGCCTATAGGTAGACTAAGCTTCTCTGCTACCTACATAAGCTTCACAAGAGTACGCCTCAAGATCAGGAACATGGCCTATTGATTTGGGTGTCCCTAAAGTTTGACACAGTATCAGGGGATTTCCTGATAGTAAAGTTTAATAGTTCCATATTTTTTCTCCCACCCCTCAAGGGACTTTGCCCTTTTTGATTATTGCTTTTTTATTATCTGCTTAATATACTCTTGGATGTATCCAGGCATTGCATTAAGCTATACAGGATTAAAGGAGCTCTTTCTTATTCTGGACTTCCTGTGTTTCAGTTGTTCAAAGGAGCTATACAGATAGGTTGAGTTAGACTATGTGCTACAGAAAACTTCAGTTCCAGACCAAATACACCTTTCTTCCTTTGGTCTCAAGGAGTACGTGTTGTTCTAAAATATAGACAATGTCTTCCTTATCCCTGTGTTCTGAGTTACTTTAACCCCAACCTGGTCAGCTCATTCTTATCTCTAAATATCATAAAACAGCCTTGCAAAATCCAGAAATAATTACCACTCCAGACTAAATGAGTCTACTATAAAAGCTTACAATGTAGACCCCTGTTTCCTTGAAAGCATTTTCTGAAGGAGACAATACAATTGTCATTCTTTGTTTCTGGCTTATTTTACCCCACCAAATGTCCCTTATGCTTATTCACATCATTGCTTGCCTCAGAACTTCATTCCTTTTATGTAGCCGCACAATATTTGTTCTTAAGTATGCACCAAAGTTCACCAATCTACTTCTCAGTCAGCACATACTTAAGCCAATTGCATTCATCAGGCATCATGTAGAGGGTCCCAAGTCAGCAGTCAATCAACATTCTCAATTTTAGATAATTTCATTGTTCCCAAGAGAAAGGAAACCACTAAACACACCTTCACAAAATAGGAAATCTAAACCTCTTAACTCTTGTCCCTCCCCCCATTATTTACCTCTGCTGTTGTTGTGGTAGTGCTGATGTTTTCTTTTAAACATAGCTCATAGCATGCAATAGGTGTTTTCCCCCTGTACCCTGGGCGTAAACACTCTTGGTACATGAATAATATCTTTAAAGTAGTTCTTGCAAGAACTAATTTATATTTCTAGTTAGTGGGACATGTAAGTCTACGCAATCTCTTTCAATCTTGTTCATCTTCAATATGGTAATATTACTTATAGACCCAGTAGAGAACTGCCTTCACTTCTATCTATTCCCTTACATTGGAGTTCAACCTCATTAGCTAACCATTCACTCATCTCTAGCTTTTATGAATTTCTAAGTCCCATATATTCTGTATTATAAGTCTCTGATTTTACCTTTACCATGGTTATAAAAGTGGAATCATCCAGTATCTATCCTTTTGTGTTTGGCTAATTTCATTCAGCATTATGTCCTCAAGGTTCATCCATCTTGTCACGCGCTTCAGGACATCATTTCATCTTACTGCTGCATAATATTCCATTGTATGTATATATACCACATTTTATTAATCCACTTGTCTGTTGATGGGTATTTAGTTTTGTTTCCATCTTTTGGTGATTGTGAATAATGCTGCTATGAGCATTAGTGTGCAAATGTCTATTTGTGTCACTGCTTTCAGTTCTTCCGGGTATATAACAAGTAGTGCTATTGCTGGATCATAGGACACCTCAATATTGAGTTCCTAAGGAATCGCCAAACTGTCTTCCATAGCTGCTGCACTATTATACATTCCCACTAGCAGTGCACAAGTGTTCCAGTTTCTCCACATCCTCTACAACACTTATAGTTTCCTGTTTTTTAATAGCAGCCATTCTTATAGGTATGGGGTGGTACCTCATTGTCGTCTTGATCTGCATTTCCCTTATAGCCAATGAAAACGAACATCTCTTCATGTGCTTTTGAGCCATCTGTATTTACTCTTTAGAAAAATGCCTATTCATATCTTTAGCCCATTTTATAATTGGGTTGTTTGTTCTTTCATTGTTGAGTTGTATGATTTCTTTGTGTAATCAGGATATCAAACCTTTGTCTGATATGAGATTTCCAAATATTTTCTCCCATTGAACTGGCTGCCTCTTCACCTTTTTGACAAAGTTTTTGAGGAGCAGAAGCATTTGATTTTGCAGAGTTCCAATTTATCTGTTTTTTCTTTCGTTGCTTGTGCTTTGGGTGTAAAGTTTAGGAAGCTACCTCCTATTACTAGGCCTTGAAAATGTTTCCCTACATTTCCTTCTAGAAGCTTTATGGTACTAGTTCTTATATTTAGTTGTGTGATCCACCTTGAGTTAATTTTTGTATAGAGTGTAAAGTAGTGATCCTCTTTCAAAAATGTGCATTGTTAATTACACATTTAAATATATATTCTCATTTTAGTTATGGCTAAAAATAAATTTATTATTTTTAGGAATCATAAGTTAATCTCTCTAAATGTTTTTTGTTTGTTTGTTTTTTACCTGAAATATGCATACCCTACTTGATTTTCACATTCAAGATTCTGGAGCCTAGAGTGTGAAAGAGTGGTTTTCAAATCTCATTAAAAATTTTAAATTTTATCCATTGCTTCATTACACTGTATAGCATGTAATCTGGGGGTGCTTTGGAAGAAAGTATTTATTAAAATGTTGATCTTTCTTCTGAAATAATGAAAAATTGATATGATCTATTCAATTTTACTTCATTTTTTTTGTAGTTATCTATGGAATTATTTTTGTTTCGTTAGGGAAATTTTGAGTAAACTTGAAGTTGTTAACTGAACACCATGGAGATATTCAAACTGCATGATTATGAAAGTAAGGATATTACTTGCTTACAAATAAGTTTAATTTGTCATGTAATTCAAGTCCAGTAAATAAAAGGAGTTTGGCAACTAACTTTTCTTAAGCAAGAGTAGTCAAATTCTTATTACCATCTGCATTAGTCTTCTATTGCTGCTGTAATAAATACACAAATTACCATAAATTTAGTAATAATTTTAATAAAATAACATAAATTTATTATCTTCCAATTCTGTGGGTCAGAACTCCAACATGAGTCTTACTGGGCTAACATCTAGCTGTTATCAGGTTGTGCTCCTTTTTGGATGCTCCATTGGTTTCCTTGCTTGTTCCAGCTTTTAGAAGCCACTTGCATTCCTGTGCTCATGGACCCATTCTTCATTCTCAAAGTCAGCAACATTGCTTCTCTCTGACCCTTTCTCGTCATAGCTTCGCTTTCTCAACAAAGCCAGGAAGCATCTTTTAAAGACTCATGAAAAAATTGGGCTCGTCAAATAGTCCAGGAAAAGATCACTCTCCATCTCAATATCCTTAATCTTACTTGCACCTGCAAAGTTCTTTCTGCCACCTAAGACAGTATATTCACAGTTCCTGGCATTAGGGAGTGGGCATTCTTGGGGAATATTATTCTTCCCACCATACTATTTAATTGATTTTTTAAAAAAATTAACTCCATGCGGAAGTTCAATCTCAAATGAAAGAGATGGTACTTGCTCAAATACACTGAATATAATTTCAGTGATAAATTATTCACATCAGAAAAGAAGCTGGTCTATTACCCTAAGAATTTTCTTTATTCTACTCCTTTACACTCACACCCTCCTTTAGCCATAACCCCCGGTAATTACTGACCTGTTCTTCAACAATATAATTTAATCATTTCAAGAATGTTATATAAATGGAATCACACAATATATAATCTTTTCAGGTTGACTTTTTCATTTAGCATAATGCCTTTGAAATCTACCAAGTTGCTATGTGTTTCAGTGGTTCAGTCCTTTTAATTAGAGCAGCATTTCATTGAATACCACAGTTTGTCTAGCTATTCAACTGTTGAAGAACATCTGTGTTGTTTCTTAGTTTTAGATTGCAGATAAAGCTGCTACACATTCATTTATAGGTTTTTATGTAAACATAAGTTTACATTTCTCAAGGATAAATACATACCTAGGAGTGCAATTGCTGTGTCATATACATTGCTCAACTTAATGTATCAATGTACTGTTTAACTTAATGAGAAACTGACAGTTTTAGAAAGTGGCTGAATCATTTTACATTCTTACCAGCAGGATATGAACAATCCAGTTGTTCTGCATTGTTGTTGGTACGAGGTATAATTAGCGTTATTATTTTGGTTATTCTAGTAAGTGTGCAGTAATAGCTCATAATGGTTTTAATTTGCAATTTTTTATTTAGCTGTTGATGTTGAACATATTTTCATGTGCTTATTCATCATTAGAATATCCTCTTGATGAAATGTCTGTTCAAATCTTGCCATTTTTAATTGGATAGTTTGTTTTCCTGCTGGTGGGTATAAAGAATTCTTCACATATTTGGATGCAATTCCTTTGTCAGATATATAATTTTAATTCCTTTCTCACAGCCTACAGCTGTCCTTTAATCATTTTAACAGGCTTTTTTGTAGAGCAAAACTTTTTAACTTTGATGATGACCAATTTTTCTTTTTATTTAGTTTTTTAACAGATAGTGGTTTTGGTGTCATGTCTAAGATCTCTTCGCCTAATTCCAGGTTACTGAGATTTTCTCCTGTGTTTTCTTCCACAGAGTTTTATACTTTTACACTTTACTATGAGATCTACTTTACGTTAATTTTTGTAGAAGATGTGAAATATAGGTTGAGGGCCACATTTTTGTCTATCAATTTCCAGCTGTTCCACCATCATTTATTTAAAAGGCTGTCTTTCCTCCATTGAATTGCTTTTGTACTTGTGCTGAAATTCAAAATAAGACCTATTCTGTCCCACTGATCCATATATCTATCTAATTCCACATTTCTTTATTATTATAGCTGAATAGAAAGGCTTAGCACTAGTTAATGTGATTCCTCCAAGCTCATTCTACTTTCAAAATTGTTTTAGCTCTTCCAGTTTGTTTGCCCTTCCAACATGAATTTTAGAATCCCTTTTGTCTATATCTCGAAAACAGTTTTCTGTTATTTTTATAGGAATTGCTTTTACCTATAAATCAGTTTAGGAATAATTGACATCTCATTATGTTAAGACTTTCAATGCATGAATATAATATATTTCTTCATTGATTTAGGATTTATTTGATTTTTTTGAGCAATGTTTCATAGTTTTCAGGATACAAGGTACACGTTTTATTAATTTACACCTAAATATTTTTGAGCTATTATAAATAATATTGTGTTTTAAATTTGGGGTTCCAGTTATTTGTTGCAAGTATATAGAAATTCAATTTAATTTTTTGAATTAATCTTTGTATCCTTTGACCTTGCTAAATTCACTTATTAGTTCTAGAAGGTTTTGTTTTGCTTTGTTTTTGTAGATTTCTTAGACTTTTCTACCTAGGAAATCACATCATCTGCAAATTGGGACTGTTTTATTTCTTCCTTCAGTCTATGTGTCTTCTATTTCTTTTCTGATCTTAAGGAACTGGCTAGGATTTCTAGTGTTATGCTAAACTGGAGTGGTGAGAGTGGTCATCCTTGATTTGTTTTAGATTTTAGAGAGAAAGCAATCAGATTTTCACCATTAAATATGTTTACCTATAGCTTTTTAAGATGTTCTTTATCAGGTTTGTATTCTAGTGTTTTGAGAGTTTTTGTCATGAATGGGCACTTGATTTTATTAAATGCTTTTCTAAATCTATTGATATACTCCTGTGGTTTTTATTCTTAAAAACTGTTAGTATGTTGATTATATTGAATGATTTTTTGAATAGTGAAACATTCTGGCATTCCCGGAACAAACCACACTTGGTTATGTTGCATTAATCATTTTATATATTGGTAGATATGATATGCTAATGCTTTGTTAGAACTTTTGTCTATATTCATGAGAAATATTGTTTGTAGTTTTCTTGTTGTCTCTTTCTCTGGTTTTGGTAGTAGGGCAATGTTGGCCACATAAAATGAGTTGAGAAGTACTCTAACGCTTATGCTTTTGAGAAGAGATTGGGTAGAATTGATTTTATTTTTTCATAAAGTGTTTTGTGGAATTCTCTGATAAAACCATATGGGTCTGGGCAGGCCATCATGGCTCAGCAGGTAGAGTTTTCACCTGCCATGCTGCCATGCAGGAGATCCGGGTTTGATTCCCAGTGTCTACCCATGGAAAAAAATAAAACAAAAACCAAAAACATAAACATATGGGTCTGAAGTTTTCTTTGTGAAGGTTTCAACTACAGAGTTTTTACTAGATATGGGTCATTAAAGTTATTTCTTCTTGAGTATGCTTTGGTAGTTTGTCTCGTGAAATGGAATTGGTCCATTTCATCTAAGCTGTCAAATTTAGGAGTGTCAATAAATTGTTCATTGTATCTGATTGTTATCCTTTTAATGTAATGTCCTTTTTTTCTTTCTTTCTTTCTTTTTTTGCATGGGCAGGCACTGGGAATTGAACCCAGGTCTCTGGCATGGCAGACAAGAGCTCTGCCTGCTTAGCCACTGTGGCCTGCCCTCCTTTTAATGTCCTTTTAATTTTCTTTTTAATGACCTGTAATGATATCTCTTATTTCATTCTTAGGATTGGTAATTTGTGTATTTTCCCATTTTATCTTTATTAATTGCTGAATATTAATTATTATTAATATTATTAACATTAAAGTTAAATATTATGAATAGTTTCAAAGAACCAGCTTTTATTTTCTCTATTGCTTTTCTATGCTGTATTTCAATGGTTTTTGCTCTTATGTCTATTGTCTTTCTTTTTGCTTACACTAAGTTTATTTTGCACTTCATTTTTTTTAGTTTCTTGAACTAAATTTATATTTATATAATTATATAATATATATTTATATAATTATATAATTACATTTATATAATTTTTTTCTTTTTCTTTTAAGCATGTAGTGATATAAATTTCTTTCTATCCCCCATGTTAGCTGCATTCCATATATTTTGATGTCATTTTAAAATTTTCAGTCAGTTGAATGTATCTAATTTTACCTGAGGCTTTCTTTTTGACCTGTGGATAGCTTAGAAGAATGTTGGTTAATCTCCAAGTATTTGAAAAATTTCCTCTTATATTATTACCCCATAGGTCACCAAGTCTCTGTAGACATATTATTTTCTATTTATTTATTTTTTCTGTCCAGACTGGATAATTTCTACATATCTAGCTCCATTTTTGCTATTTCCATTGTGTTATTGAACACACAATGAATTATTTACATTTCTTAATTTTAAAAATTTTCATTTTGTTCTGCAATCTTGTATCTATTTTATGAAATTTTCTATCTTTTCATTTGTTTCACAAGTGTTCATAATTGCTCATTGAAACATTCTTATGATAGCTACCTAAAATCATTTTCATATAATGCCAATATCTATGTCATATCAATGTTTGTTTTTGTTGATTGTGCTTTCTCATTTTAGTTGAGCTTCTGGTTCCTGGTATAATTTGGATTACAGCCGGGACATTTTGGGTATTGTTTTCTGAGTCTCTGGTTCCTGTTTAAAGGCTCAGAACGTATATCCTGGCCCACCTTTGTGGGCTATGATTTAAATGTAAATTTAGTTTTCAAAGTCTCTTTTTTCTGGGCTAATGCAGTTTGTTCTGTTTGTAACTATCTGAGTGAAAATCCATACCTTAGTTCAGTTCTCAAATCATTTGCTGTTTTTTAATTCTGTTTGGTTTCATTCAAGTCTCTTTGGGCCTGCCCAAGACATTACATACAGGTTTAAAGAATTCCTTTCTGCAGTCTCCTCTTTTTCATAGTTCTGCCTCTTCTCTCCAGTTTGAAGGGACTGGGGCGCTGCCTCTTTATTGTCATTCCCTTAGTGCAGGTGGGGGGCGATGGCTGTGTTCCACCTTAAGTCCCCACAGAGCCTTTGGTGGGGGAGCACTGAGGGGTGGGGGAAAGGTGCACACCAGGGCTGCACCCCCAGACTCCACAGCACCTGGTCTGGAGGGAGAGCTCTAGTTAGTGCAGGGTGGGATTTGGTTGACAAGGCTCTACCCCACAGGCTCTGCCATGCCTGCTGGAAGTGAGAGGGGTGGATATGTTCAAAATGTTCTTTTCTGCAGAGCTGATTTCTTCCTGGTCCTTTGGCTAATGTGAGAAAAAGGGCTTTTGCTTTTCCTGGAGCTTGTTTCGCATGTGTCCATTGGAGCTTCTATGCTCTAGTCTGCTTTAATGGCACCCCGTGTTCCTGAGATCAAAAAAGAGTCAGCCCTTTCCCTCCACATATGGCTTTATTGTATTTTGTTGGTTTTGGTTGTAATCAGTGAAAGCAATGTGGTAGAATATTCTTCCTTGCAGAACCAGACAAATTTGACCATTTTCATGCTCTTCCTATCCTGTTTTTCCTTTCACTACTCTTTGTTTTTTTTCTTGACCAACTTCTTTTTCTCCTTGAAGATATAGGTCAGCATTCACCTCCTAAAACAAGCTTTCTTGATGCTTTCAGATTGCTACAAATGCCCACTCTTGATGTGATACCCTTTCTCTCCAACTGTATTTACTTCATCATTTCTTTCTCTGCCTGTTTCTGGTTAGATCATGAACTCCTTTAAGGAGCTCAATGTCTTAATCCCAGCACCTAATTTCCTGGCACATGGTAGGTATGTAATAAGCAGTTTTTACATAAATGGATGGAAGGAAGAAAAAAACGCTGTGTATTTATTCATAGTTCCTTCAGTTATTGAAAACTTACTTATTTTGTGCCTATTATGTTTCAGATATCCTTCTTGGCACTGGAATTACAAAGATAATAGAAAGAAAAGATTCCTCTTTTCATAAAGCTTAAATTCCAGTAGGAAAGATGGACAATAACAACAAATAACCGCATTATTCAATAGTGAGTATTGTATAACAAGAAGAAATTAAAGCAGAGAAATTTACTGGGACAGGGCTAATTTAGATCGAACGTTTCGAGAAAATATTATCAAGAAAGAGGCATTTGAGTGGAGATAGAAATTCTAAAACAGACTAGCTGAAAAGATCTCAGGACGTAGAGTTCCAGACTGATGGAACAGCAAATGCTGAAGACTGCATGAAGCAGTTTTACTAGTGTAAACCTAACAGTCATCCCATCTTATTTAACTAAATTAATAAATCCGAAGGATGTCAACATTATATCTTAGGCATGTTTGTGTCTCTTAGAGTCCCAGAACAACACTTTTCCTAAAACAGATACTCAGTACTACACCGAATTTCAAAGTGAAGTTATTTTCACTGATTTGGAAACTCATGCCAAAATAGCTGTTTATTTTTTATGCCAGAAAAGCCCATTCATGTTAATGGTTTTGTTTCTGTATCTCCCTGATATTATGGGATTATTTTTATAATACTGTAATAATTTACGTACAGTTCAGTATCCTTAAATGCCTAAGAACATGTTGTGGCCAGAGAGAACTGTTTTCTTTTTATTTTTGGATGTCTAATGTCTAGAAAAATGTTAATCAAACAGTAAGTGTTCATTGGATGTATGCATGAATGGAGTATATGAATTAATTTTATTGGCCTATAGCAATTACAGGAAAACACTCACTTTTAGATTTCATGTGTATCATGTCTTTTTTTACTATATCAAATATGAATTCCACTTGCGCTAAATACTTTACCATTCATATAATATATGTAGACTTTCTCAGAGGTTTCAGCATACAGTACTTTCTGTGACAATAAAATTAAAATTATTCTTATTTTTCTTTAGTTTCTTCCATTCTAGAATTAAATATTTTTGTATTGTCTTATTTTTATAAAAATATTTAACAGATAACTAGTTCCCAGAATTTTGTTTTTATACCAAGGAAAACTAAAAGGTATATTTCTTAATCCGCTTGGATTGTTGAAATTTACTTTTGAAAATTCCTGTTGCTGAAGAGCACCTAAAATATATTTGTGTCTCTTTCATCCAAAGAAAAGCTTTTCCTCTGTTGACAGGTACAAGGATACTGCACATGCGGTGACAAATCCATTTCATAGGTGGCATTCTTGGAACTTTTTTTATTACAGTGAGGTACAATATCTTATACCTTGGGAAGAAGGCAGTCTTTCCAAGTGTGAGATGTTAGTGAGTGAGTAGTAGTCTGGGTTTTTCTCTGCTCACTAGAGAAAAAAGGAGCTCTTGAAGAAAATCCCTCCAGACATTCTTTATGCACTCCTAAAAGTCCACCAACCTGCACACATCAAGTGCTGCCTTTGGGACCGAGGAATGCATGATGATGACATTTTTGGGAACTGTTAACTGTGTCTTTGTAGTTAGCTACATCAATGAACACAGATAGAGAATACTGCTTGCTTCCTTTATGCGTATTTTTGAGGGCAGAAGGCCTAGTATGAGAAAAAAGGGTGGATAAGGATATTGGTTCCTAGGAAAAAAAGGAAGGGGTAAAGCACTGCTTCCAGGATTTTTGCAGTCCTGGGGACCTCAGAGGTTTCTCTGGCTCCGTTCAAAGGAGCAGTGAGGATGGAAGAGGAGGCAGGGCCAGTGCATGACTGGACAAGCATGGAGACAGGATCTCTTGCCCCACCACTTTCTGCCATCTTTACTGAAGCCCAGTCTCCAGTCATATTGAATATCTTTCTGTTTTTTGAATGTGCTAAGCTCTGCCAAGACTTAGGACTTCTATACTTGATATTCTCTTATCTGCATTGCTCTGTTCCACTAATTTTCCCTGCCTTCTTGTCACTTAGAAGGGCTAAAGTGATCTCACTTTAGCCCATCTCCCTAATATACTGTCACTATATAAATATCACTACCTCTATTTTTGTAAGCAGTGTTTATTGCCTGCCTCATGAACAAAATGATTTGTAAATGAAAAACAAAATGCTAATCAATAGAACAAGATTCTTGCTCTGAAGTCACTGAATAAAGAGACAAAGGTCACAGTTCCTGGATACAGAAATTAACAAAAAATCTTCTGTTTGCTAATGATGAGAGAGCTTGACATTTGATGTTAAATGTCATAACTTTTGTTTTCTTTTTGTGAGATGGTTTCAATTGGTACAGCATGTCATCGGTAGGGGCATTCAATTAAAAATAGGCCTTTAAAAAATGTTTTCTCTAGAATATAAATCTAAAGACAATCATGTAGAAAACAAAGAGATCTTCAGGTAGGACTTCAGGCAAGACTTTACTTCTTTAGAATTTCTTATACAATCACTTGGAATGGGATGCCAATTTTAAAATTATTTATTACTATAGCAAAACAATTTTTCTTTTTGAAGAAAGCCCAAAAATGATATTTAAAAGGAACCAAATGACTCTTTGATCTTCACATCTTCACCAAACCATTTAATCCAAAAAAAAAAAAAAAAAAAACAGGGGAGGTAATAATGAATACTAAATAAATAGTAAACATTTACTAAAAAGTTATAAAGTATTTGGCTGTGTTCCAGCCCTGTGATATAAATGCTGTTTTTATTTCCATTTTACAGATGATGCAATAGAGGTGCGGAGAGGTTAAGTATCTGGCCACGTCTACAGTTGAAAGTTACAGAGTTAGGATGGCAGCCCAGGTACTCTAATTCCAGAGCCCATTACCTTAACCCCTACTCGATACCACCTTCATATAGTGTGAAGTGCTGTTTCAATGAGTAGAAGAAACATGAATATGAACATATTTTTTATATGACAAACCACTACATAAAAGTTAGAAAACATGATGATAACAATTGGGTGACCTATTGAATTTGAGGTGCGTTTGGAGATACTCAGAGTTCTACCAGGCTGTATAGCACAGGAGACCTAATTTAATCTAGATGTAGCCTTCAGACTGAGACCTGAAAGATGAGCAGTAACTAGACATTGAAGTGGGACTGTTTGTGTTATTCTTGGCAAAGTAAACTTGTGAAAATTCCCCGACTTTGAAAGAAACTGGTAGCAGTCATTGTGACTGGATTTTATTCAGTGTGCAACCTTAATTGCTAAGGGCAATATTGATAAGGGCAGTGATTAAGACAAAGGGGCAAAGTTTATCTAAACCATAAATTTATCTATCTATCCATTTATTTATTTGATCCAAGAAAATGCTAATACCTAAGTGTGAGAGCCCCTCTAGGTCATCAAACACTGTTGGATGTTTTTCATATTAGAGGAAGACACAGTTTAATGACTCGGAGTGCGTTTATCATATCTCCCTATTTTTAAGACGATCGCATAGTATACTCTCTGGACAAGACACACTCTATAATTATCAAGTATTTGAAGTTCAAATCCATAATGAACTGAACTGATGGTTAAAAAACTTAACTTTACCTACCTCATTCAGCTGAATGTTCAAATGGTCTCCTTGAATGCTTTCCCCAGGATCTATACTTCTCAAATTGTGACCTCTTCTTCTCTGAGTGAATAAGATTAAACTGGGGACACAATACAGAAATTTAGGTAAATAAATTCTTTATTTTTATACACCTAAAATGTTTTATTAACGTCATTCAGAAGAAAAGTGAGCAGAATTTCCACTTATATTGATCATTCACATTTATGTGTGAAATTTGGAAAACAGATACATTTAATGCTTAAGGAAAATTCGAAAAGTTGGTATTTTGTTATTGGGGGATCTTTAGCTTTAGCCCAATAGTCATCGTGTTTATCATTGTCTTACATTATCAATCTACCTACAGGAAGAAAAGATTATGGTTAGAGCATTAGAACAGCATCAACTAGGGTTTGGCTATCTGACCAGGCAATAGTTATGTGCATGAATTTATGGAGGATTATGCAGACATATTATTGAAAAACAAGCTTGTCACTCAATAAATCAAGGACTCTCTACTTTGGATTACATGCACACATATTTTCTTCTACAGATTAGTTTAGTTTCCAGCCCCAGTTTTCTTCATCAGCATATTTTTAAGCATATTTATTGCTGGGGGCTTTCTGAGGAGATAAAAATAAAAATTTGGAGTATATTTTGCCTGTGACTTTGGGTTGTTGATCCCTGATAGATTTAAGATGTTGGCTTCACAAATTGATGGTTTCAATTGGGAATGTGGCTCAGTAGCTGAAAACAGGAAGTTTGTACATGAGTTTGAAATCAGTGAAAATATGCAGCTAAATAAAAGACCAACTGAATCATGGATATTTGTGTTAGCAGAGAATGCTGTGATGATGAGGCTTCCCAGAATGAACCTGAAGATGTATTCCTCTAACTTTAACTGACAAATTGGTTGTAAGCAGCAGAAGTCATTATAAAGGTAAACGATATATGCAAGTGTTCATTTGACTGCTTATTTTGTGCTATTGTAGAGATAAGTATGTCTTCAATTTGGTATCTTGCCTGAGAAAATCCACAATGATAAATGAAATCATCATTCTTTTAAAGGTTGCTAAAACACTATCCAGGCAAATCTGAAGTAAAATCACCAGAAATTTTAAAAAGAAAAATTTAAAAGAAAAACAGAAGAGAAGCACCAGGTATTTTTAAATAAGATAAACATTTAGAAGAAAATAAAAATGTTTAAACCTTGTTTTGAAGTCATTTTAGTCAATAATTATATTGAAAGGCAAAGGTCAAGAAAGAATTTAAAAATAACAGTCATGGGGTACAACTGTGACCAACGCCATTTTTGACAGGTGCCATATTTAGTGCATTCAAATGGTATGCTTGCAAAAACTGCTTAAGAGATTGAATTATCTTTTAAGGATAAGTGTTTTATTATTTTTATTAAAAATTATACTGCTCACTATTAAAAATTAAAAAGAGTACAGAATACAACAAACAGCCTGGAAGTTAACTCCTATGATTTCATAATCATTGTTCAATCCATCTTTCTGTGCATTAATGGTAAAACATATACAAATATGATAGATAAAATGTATATACCAACCATAATATTAATGTAAGAAAATTAAATTCTATGTGTAACAGATTAAAAGAAAAAAGTGAAACCTACAAGTGCTGATAAAATTTTCCTTATCCTAGTACTATCCATTCTGGTAGGATTTCTCTAAACATAAGCATGATAGTTTGGAGGTGTAAGAATATGAAATACATGTTCTTAAACTTAACCCATTCCTATGGGTGTTAACTCATTATAAGTAGGACTTTTTGATGAGGTTGCATCAGTTAAGGTGTGACCCCCACCTCAATCAGGATGGGCCTTAATCACATTACTGGAGTCCTTTATAAAAGAATGAAATCAGACACAGAGAGAGAAGCCACAGAGGCTTTCTCTATGAAAGCAATGGAACCTGGAAGAGAAGGGAGAGGCCAGAATTGGCAGCTGTGTGACAAGCCAAGGATCTAGGATTACCAGGTTTATCACCAGCCAGCCCCAAAATGCCACAGTGTTTGGCATTGAAGCACCGCCATGATGATGCCTTGATTTGGATTTTCTGTTTGCTTCAAAACTGTGAACTAAAAAATTCCTATTGCTTCAGATGACCCATTGTGTGAATTCAGCAGCCAAAGGAAACAAGGTAAGAAAATAAAAATAGGCTGCTTATTTTTAAAACTTTTTCTTAAATATTTTAATTGAAGTATAACATATGTACAGAAAAGAAAACAAATAACGAGTGGAGAGCTCAGTGAATTTTCACATAGTGAAACCATTTAGGTAACATCTCCTAGACAGGTAAATAATACATATGTGTTGTCTCTGAAGACTCCCTCCTATCCCCTCCTAGGAACCACTTATTTTCCTCCCTAAAGTAATTATGGTTTTAATATCTAACACCAGAGATGTTATAGACTGGTTTTGCCTGTTATGGAAATTTGAAATAAAATCACAACATATGTGCTCTTGGGTTTGATTTCTTTTATTCAACTATATGTCTGAAAGCTTCATTCATGCTGTTGAGTGTGTGGCATTCATTTTTACCGAACTACGCTATACTATAATATGAATACACTATATATTTTAAAGCTGTTTTATTGATTTCATTTTTCCCTGCTATCAAATGTGGTAGTTTGGAACTGTATTTTCCCCAGAAAATCATGTTCTTAAGGCTAATCCATTCCCATGGGTGCAAAACTATTGCAAGCAGGACTTTTTTGATGAGATCACTTCAATTAAGGGATTGCCCAGGGTAGGTCTTAATCCTCTAACTGGAGGAAGTCCTTTATAAATGGGATGGAGAGAGAGAGAGAGAGAGTGAGAGAGAGAGAGAGAGAGAGAGAGAGAGAGAGAGAGAGAGAGAGAGAGAGAGAGAGAGAGAGAGAGATAAATGGGATGAAGAGAGAGAGAGAGAGAGAGAACCATGGAAGCAAAAAGCTGAGAGCAACGGCAGCTGAAAGCAACATAAGCCGGAAGATAATGGAGAGACCGGCAGATGCTGCCATGTGTCTTACCATATGGCAGAGGATCCAAGGATTGCCAACTGCTCATCTTTGGGAATGAAAAAACATTGCCTTGATGATGGCTTGATTTGGACATTCTCAAGGGCTCAAATTCTAAGCTAATAAATTCCCATTGTTAAAAGCCAACCTATTGTGTGGTATCTGCTTTCAGCAGCCTAGGAAACTAAAACACCAAAATCGTGCCATGTTTCATTTGTATATGTGCCTTTAGATGAACGTTATATATGTGTTTTTGTTGGATATCTATTTAGGAGTAGATTTCTCTGCATATATTTTCTCACTTTTTAGGAAATTCTGCCAAATAGCTTTCCAAAACGTTTGTACCAATTTAAACCTCCAACAGCAGTGTATGAGTATTCCAGTTGCTTTACATCCTCACCAATATTTGATAGTCTTTTTAAAAGTTTGTCTGTACATGTGGCTGTTTAGTGGAATCTACTGTTGTTTTAATTTGCATTTGCTTAATGATTAATGAGACCAATTGTGTTTATTGACAATTTTGATATCCTCTTTTGTGAAGTTCCTTTTAAAGTTTCTTGCTCATTTTTGAAATTGGTTGGTTGAATCTGAGTCTTTGGACTCTTAAATTTGCTATGATCTTCCACTCTGTCGTTTGCATTTTTACCTCTGTAATGGTAAGATTCTGATACAGAAATTTTTCATTTTAATAAAACTAATTTCTCAATCTTTTCCTAAATGATGTGTGGTTTTATCATCCACTTAAAAAATCATTGCCCACCCCAATGCCATGAATATATCATTCTGTGATATATTTTAGAATCTGTATTGCTTTACCTTTCACACGATCCACTAGGAATTTGTTATTACGCCAGGGAGAAGGCTTGAGATTCATTTCTTTTTCTTTATATGGATATCCAATTGAGATTACAATGTTTATTAAGAGAACCATTCTTTCTCTCTGCTCTACCATGCACATTTTGTCAGAGTGTGTCTATACATGAACGTCTGTACATGTTTCTTGGTTTAAATGTTTTATTGTCCATTTGTCTATGTCCAGTTGTCCATATTGCCTTGCATCACCACATTGTCTAGGTGCTGTAGGCTTAAAGTGAATCTTGATATCTTTTTGTGTAAGTTCTCTAGCTTGCTTTATTTTCAAAATTCCTGAATGCTTCTAACCCTTTACATTTCCATATACATTTTGGTATCAGCTTCTCAAGTTCCTAGGAACATTTTCTGGGAATTTTAATTTTATTTCATTGAGTCTGTATCACTATAGGAATAATTGACATCTTTATAATATTAAGTTTTCCAACCTATGCACATGGCATACCTCTCCATTTACGTATTCAATGTGCTTCATTGGTAACACAATTAGATCTTCTTTGTCTTTAACTTGTTAGTGCACACAGCTCAACTTACAACCGCTTGTAATAATAAATATCCACTTATTTGATTTTTGGTGAGAGCATTCTCTGTCCCCTGAAGCCTCTTTGCTGCCCACAATAGCAAGACAGAATTTCCAGAGAATTGACAGCTCTAAGAGCACTCAATCAATGATTGATGGAAGTTGCTACATATTCCAGTTCTTTTGCCTATCAAGTCAGATACCATTGAAGTCTGAGTTTACACTGACTTTCAAAGAGCTTCCTGTGGGATTAAGCTTCATTTACCTAGAGTAGTAATTTTTAATAAATTCTCTTATTGTATTAGGGAAATTATATTACTTCTTATATATTGCTAGATTTTTTGTATTCACATTTTGATTGTAAGTTTGCATCTATTATTTACTTTACTGTAATGTCGTTGTCATGTTTTGTAATCAATGTTATACTGATCTTAAAAATAGTCAGAAATTGTTCTAATTTTTCCTATTGCTATTACATAAGAATTTTGTGAGATTGGTGTTATTTTCCCTTAAAATTTGGAAAACCTTCCTTGTGAGGACTTATGGGCCTTAAGTTTTCTTTGTAGGAAGATAAAAATTGAATATTGAATTTCTTTGATATGTGGCTAGTCTGATTTTAGATTTCTTCTTCAGGTATCTTTTCTCAGACCTTCAGGTATCAGGTATCTTTCTTTCAGACTGTCTCTATTTCATCTAAGTATCTTTTTAATGTCTGTAGGTCTTTAAAGTTGTCCACCTTTTCATTCTCAAAACTGGTAATTTATACAATCTCTCTTTTTTATGTGATCAATTCTATTAGAGATTATCAGTTGTATTGTTTTTAATGAATCAACTCTTAGCTTTGTTTATTCTTTTGCTGGACATTTGTTTTCCAGCAAAAAATTGTGTGTTTTACATGTATTATATTCTACCCTTGATTTTCTTTGTGTTTAATATGTTGTTTTTTCTAAATTTTTGAAATAAATGTTTAGGTCATCTATTTCTGTTGATCTTTTCTTTTTTATAATTAGGAGGCTGCCTTTTTATGTTCCAAACAAAGTCCTCTGATATGCAAAAGTATTTGATTTTGACTCAATCCCATTTATCAATTTCTTTTTACATTGCTTGTGCTTTGATTTTAAGGTGATTATAACCACCTCTTACCCTGCTATCTTTAAGGTATTTCCCTGTGTTTTCTTCTAAATGTTTTATGGTCTTAACCCTAAAGTTTAGGTCTTTGATTCATTTTCAGTTAATTTTTTTTTGAGGTGTGAGATACTGATCCACTTTCGTTCCTTTGGATATGGAAATCCAGCTCTCCAAGCATCATTTGTTGATGAGACTGCTCTGTCCCAGTTGAATGGACTTGGCCACATCCTCAAAAATCAATTGTCTATAGATGAGAGGGTGTATTTCTGAGCACTCAATTAGATACCATTGGACAGTATATGTATCTTTATGCCAGTGCCATGCTCTTTTGACCACTGCAGCTTTGTAATATGCTTTAAAGTCAGGTAATGTGAGACCTCCCACTTCATTTTACTTTGTCATGATATTTTTAGCTATTTGGGGTAACTTGCCCTTCCAAATAAATCTGATTATTATTTTTTCTATTTCTGCAAAGTAAGTTGTTAGGACTGTAATTGGTATTACATTGAATTTATAGATATATTTGGGTAGAATTGACTTCTTAACTATATTTAGTCTTCCAATCCATGGACACCATATGCCCTTCCATTTATTTAGGTCTCCATTGATTTCTTTCAGCAATGTCTTATAAAGTTTTTGTGTATAGGTCTTTTATGTCTTCGCTTAAATTTATTCCTAAGTGTTTTATTCTTTTGGTTGCTATTGTAAATGGATTTTTTTCTCTTGATTTCCTCCTCTAATTGCTCATTACTAGTGCATTTAAACATTGTTGATTTTTACATGTTGATCTCGTACCCTGCCACTTTGCTGTACTTCTTTATTATCTCTAGAACCTTTGTTATGGATTTTTCAGAATTTTCTAATATAGTATCATGCTATCTGCACACAGTGAAATTTTACTTCTTCCTTTCCAGTTTGGATGCCTTTTATTCCTTTTTCTTGTTTAATTGCTCTTGCTAGACCTTCCAGTGCAATGTTGACTAACAATGGTGACGAGGGAAAGCTTTCAGTATTTTCCCATTGAGTATGATATTAGCTGTGGGCTTTTCATAAATACTCTTTTTCATGTTCAGGAAGTTTCCTTCTACTCCTAAAAGTTTGAAGTGTTTTCATCAAAAATGCATGCTGAATTTTGTCAAATGCCTTTCCTTTTCCCCTTTGAGTTATGGGTGTGATGTGCTTGACTTTGCTAAAGCTGTTGGAATGCAATATATTAGAAATGAAATGGCTTTTTAAAAAGTGAATTATGAAGTTACAAGTTTACAGTTGTAAGGCAGTGAAAATGTCCAAATTAAGACTCCCACAAGAATTTACTTTCACTCGAGAAAGGTTAATGCTGTCCAGAACACCTCTGTCAGCTCAGTAGGCATGTGGCTGGTGTCTGCTGGTCCTTGTTCCTGGTTCCATTGCTTCCAGCTTCTGATGCCATTGGTTTCTGCTCTAAGCATTTGTGAACCTTCACTTAATTCCCTGGGACGCAATTCTGGGTTATGGCTTGTTTAGCATTTCACAGGAAAGCACATGGTGAGGTGTGCTGGGCTCTACACATCCCTCTCTAGGCATCTTCTCTCTCTTTTGGCACTCCAAGAAATTTCAAGCATTTCTGTCAGCTCTGAAGCAACTGTTCTCCAAGCATCTGCATCTGAGTTTCCTCCAAGATGCTTGCTCTTTTAAAGGACTTTAAAAAATGAATCAAGATCCACCTTAAATGGGTAGAGTTACATCTCCATCTAATCAAAAGGCCATACCCACAATTGGGTGTGTCACAGCTCCATGGAAGTAATCTAAACAAATGGTCACACCCACAACTGGATGTGTTGCATCTCCATGGAAACAATTCAATCAAAGTTTCCCATCCTAAACAATAGGTGTAGCCCCCCCAAGATTGGATCAGGATTTAAACATGGCTATTCCAGGGTACATAATAGTTTTGAACTGCACATGGCATACTACATTAGTTGATTGTCTTGTGTTGAACGAATCTTGCATTCTTGGAACAAAACCCACTTGGTCATGACATAAAATTATTTTAATGTGTGGCTGGATTTGATTTGCAAGTATTTTGTTGAGGATTTTTGCATCTATATTCATTAAAGAGATTGGTCTGTAATTTTCTTTTTCTGTAGTATCTTTGCTTGGCTTTGGCATTATAGTGGTGTTGGTTTCTTATAATGAGTTAGGTAGATATCCCTGCTCTTCAAATTTTTTGAAGAATTTGAGCAGGATTGGTACGAGTTCTTTCTCAAATGTTTAGTAGAATTGACATGTGAAGCTGTCTGGTCCTGGACTTTTCTTTTTGGGTATTTTTTTTTTTGATGATTGATTCAATCTCTTTATTATGATTCATTTGTTGAGGTCTTCTATTTCTTCTCTAGTCAATATTGCTTGTTCATGCTTTTTCTAGGAAGTTTTCCATCTCATCTAAGTTATCAAATTTATTAGCTTATAGTTGCTCATAGTTGCCGCTGATAGCTTCAGCCGGGTCGCGCGACTGGAGCATTGCCGCTGATAGCTTCAGCCGGGTCGCGCGACTGGAGCACTGGGTGAATTAGGGGGCGAGCTCGCGGGAAACAAACCTGGGTAAGCGAAACCTAGCCGTCTCAGCTAGGGGACTGAAGGACTTGAGCCAAAGGCCAATTAATCAGCACAAAGCTTTTTTATTGTTACATTGTAAGAGCTTAGGTACCGAAGCGGCTCAAGTGCTCTAAAGACCCCGAGGCTCCAGGGAGCTCAGGTTATATACAGTTGCACAGGGGGAGGAGTAGGGGAGAGGGTAGGGGGTTCGGAGAGCCAATTACACAAGCTAAAAGGTAGTTGCTAGGCAAGGGCGGCAGAAGATAGCTAGAGGCAAGGACAGAATAACAAGAAGGCTTGTGGTTTTGAGATAAGCTACTGAGACGGGAGGTTTCTGACGAGGGGGGGAAGGGAGAACAGTGAGTTAGGCTACAGACATGAGAGACAGGGAGAGAAGGTAGAAATGATTGACAATTTTTAAGTATGACTAGGCTCCAATCCCTGAGAAATATGCCACACATAGTATCCTCTCCTTATCTTCTCTATTTCTCTGGGCTCAGTACTTATGTCCCCCATACTATTTCTGATTTTATTTATTTGTATCTTCTCTATTCTTTTCTTTGCCAGCCCAATTTATGGTCTATTGATTTTACTGATTTTCACAAATAACCGGCTTCTGGTTTTGTTGATTTGCTCTATAGTTTTCAATTTCATTTATCTTTGCTCTAATCTTTGTTATTTCTTTCCTTCTGTTTGATTTGGAGTTAGTTTTCTGTTGTTTATCTAGCTCTTCCAACTGAACAATTACATCCTTGATTTTTAATCTTTCTTCTTTTGTAATACAGCACTTAAGGCAATAAATTTCTCTTGTTCACTGTCTTTGTTGCATCCCATAAGTTTTGATATGTTGCATTCTCACTTTCATTTGCCTTGAGGCATTTACTGATTTCTCTTGTAATTTCTTCCTTGATCCACTGGTTGTTTAAGAATGTGTTGTTTAGCGTCCATGTATTAGTGAATTTTCCAGCCCTTTGCCTATTACTGGTTTCCAGCTGCATTCCATTATAATCTGAAAAGATATTTTGCATAATTTCAACCTTTCAAAATTTACTGAGTCCTGATTTGTGACCCAACATGTGGTCTAACCTGGAGAATGATCCATAAGCACTGGAGTAAAAATGTATATCCTACTGTTGTTGGGTGTAATGTTCTGAAACATCTGTTAAGTCTAGTTCACTTATCATATTATTCAAGATCTCTATTTCCTTATTGATCCTCTGTCTAGATGTTCACTATTGATGAAAGTGGTGTATTGATGTCTCCAACAATTGCAGAGGTGTTCTAAGTCTTCCTTCATTTTGTCAGTTTGTGCCTCATGTACTTTGGGGCACTGTGGTTCAGTGCATCAATGTTTATGACTTTTTTTTTTGATGAATTGTCCCTTTTACTAATAAATTGTGTCCTTTTTTGCATCTTTTAATGGTTTTACATTTGAAGTCTAATTTGTGTGAGAGTATATCTACCTCTGCTCTTTTCTGTTTGTTGTTTGTGTGAAAAACCTTTTCCAGTCTTTCACTTTCAATTTTTCTCCTTGTGCCTAAAGTGAGTCTCCTGTAGACAGCAAATAGATGGATTCTATTTTTTTTTAATCCATTCTGTTTGTCTATGTCTTTTGATTTAATGTTATTAATATAAAGGCAATACTTTCTTCCACCATTTTGGCCTATGTATTTTCAATGTCATATCTTATTTTCTCATTTTTTTTAACCTTTTCAGTTACCCTTACTGTTAATATTTATTTTTACACTCTTCCCCAAACCTGTCCTTCTTTTCCTTTCTGCCTGTAGTACTCCCTTTAGTATATTTTGTAAATCAGTTCTTTTGTTCATGAACTCTTTCAATGTTTGTTTATCTGTAAATATTTAACACTCTTCCTCATTTTTTTTGTGTGTTGTATGGCTGGGGTCACATTTCATTCTTTTTCTGTGTGACTGTCCAAATAGCACCATTTGTTGAATTTTTGGATGGGGGGAAGTGTATGGGCCAGAAAGTGACCCCGGGCTTCCTGCATGGCAGGCAAGAATTCTACCACTGAACTACCCTTGCATCCCCTCACACCCTCAGTTTTGAAGGACAGTTTTTATACAGATACCGAAATGTTGGTTGCCAGCTTTTCTCTTTCAGTATCTAAAATATATCATGCTCCTGCCTTATTGCCCCCACAGTTTCTGCTGAGGAATCTGCCTTTAGTTTTATCAAGCTTCCCTTCCATGTGATGAATCTCTTTTCTCTTGCTGGTTTCAGAAACCTCTGTCTTTGGCATTTGGCAATGTGATATATGGATTGACTTTGTTTGGGATACACTGAGCTTCTCGGACATGTAATTCTATGTCTTTCATGAGAGTTGAGAAATTTTTAGTGATTATTTCTTCCATTATGCTATCTGCCCCTTTTCTCTACTCTTCTCCTTCTTGGCCACCCATTACACATATATTCATGTACTTTATGTTGTCATTCAGTTCCCTGAGACCCTGGTCATATTTTCCATTCTTTTCCCTATTTGTTCTTTTGTGTATAGGATTTCAGATATACTATCTTCTAGTTCATTAATCCTTTCTTTTGCCTTTTCAAATCTGCTGTTGTCTATCTCTGATATGTTTTTCATCTCACTGTTGTGCCTTTCAGCCCCATAAGTTCTGCCATTTGTTTCTGCAACTTTTCGAGTTCTTCTTTATGGTTGCGCAGTGTCTTTTTTGTATCCTTCATCTATTTTTCCTTCAGTTCATTGATTTGATTTAGATTTGTTTAAACATCTTCTATGATTTGTTTCAACTCCTGTATCTCATTTGAATTGTCAGTTTGTTCTTTTGACTGGACTGTATCTCCATGCCCCCTAGTACAACTCCTGATTTTTTGCTGGTGTCTAGGCATCTGATTTTCTTGATTAGCTTATTTTGGAGGTCATTTTCTCTCTTTTGCCTAGGATTTTCTTGTTGGTTGTCTTTGTTATTTAACTTTTCTTTGATATTTGGTCCACTTACTCTAGACCTCAAGCATAGCTTCTGTTTAACTGACCAGAATTTTTCAGCTCTTATTTTTCTGATTCTTGCCCTGTCTATAAGGGAGTTTTTTGAGATTTCCCTTTTTATGTGCAGTTATTTCACCCCCAGGAAAAAGTTCTCTCTTCCCTCTTCTTCCTCAGAGAACCTTGATCAGCTGTTTGTTTTGTTTTTCTCTAAATGTTGCTACTACTCCTTTCAATCCCTCTAACAGCTTTGCCTGGAGGTCTGGCTCTGGGACAAGGGTCTACCCAGATAGGATTGAGCCCAGTCAGCTTTTCCCAAACAAGACATGCCCAAGACTCATGAAAGTGGTGTAACCAGTATCAGAGTTCCTTGGGGGATGAGCACTAGCAGGATGCCAGTCTTTCCTGTGAAACCTCTTAAATCTGTGCTTTTCCTATCCTACTCTTGTCATCCCAGTGCCCCCTACAGGCATAAAGTGTTACTGCCTTTAATTCTCCGCAGACTGTGTCTCTGCCAGGGCCCTGGTTGAGATAGAGGTTGGGGCCGAAAGCAAGCTTAAACTATTTCTGATTTCCAGCTCCTGGGGCCTGATATCTTTAAATAATAGTCATTGTCTGTGCTGGGCCTTGCTCCCCTGTTCCCTTCAGGCTGGTAAAGTTACAGGACTCTCAAGGAACATCCCTCCCCTCCTGCCTGGAGCATATTGAGGACAGACTGGGCTACGCTTTTTGTATGTTGAAACTGCTTCTGCTATACCAGTCCCTGGGGTCTAAATTCTCTGAATGAGAGCTCCCACTTAAGCTGAACCCTGCCCCCTTTTCATGGGGAAGATAAGCTCTTTAGGGGACTATGTCCTCCATCTGATTGGTTATTTTGTCTCTCAGCTATTCCTTAATTGTGCTCTTGCCTGGAGGCAGGGTTGAAAACGGGGACTGCCTGCTGCTTTCTTTAATGGACAGCTAAAAAAGGGAGAGAGAGAGAGAGAGAGAAAATCTGTTCCTAGAGCTAGTACCCACCCCCCTGGGTTCACCAGTCAAGAGCTGGAGTTGGTACCCAGCTCTATGTGCCCCTTTTCTTGGTGCACAGCCCTTTTCCAGTATTCTGAGATCAGCCAACTCCAAAAACCTCTTCTTTTTTTTCTTATCTGCCCTGCCTCCTCTTCACTGGAGGTGGGACTAATATAGATCCCTGGGCTTCTTGTGTGAGTTGTAGATTTATCTGTGTTCAGAGCTGGTATGCCACAGCCAAAATGTATTAATCATATCCAAAACCGGAGCTTAGATGAGCTCTTCTTCCCTTGCTCCTAGTAGACAGGGCTTCTATTTCCCACCAGGAAGAGATCTGAATCAGCCTGCTATGCCAGTGGGAAAAGGTAACCAGCTTTCACAGTGTAGAGATATTTACTAAAATTAATTTAAAAATTACTATTGTTTTTGGATTTATTAACTATGGTACATTTCCCTGTACTATTAGCTAATTAGCTACATATTTGTGATTATCACTTATGATTAACCTAAATTAGAATTGCCTACTACTGTCACTAATACCTAATATAAATAAGTACTTTTAAAATACCTGCGCAATGCGTGAACTTTACAATACCTTGATTCCATTTATATAGCCCACTTTTATGGTATTTTCATTATATATTATAGTTCTGTATATATTTTAAACCATAGCAAATTATTATTGTTTTATAAAATGAATATCATTTTAGATTTGCCTTCATATTTCTTCTCCCTTTTGTTCTCTGTTCTTTGTATTTCTGTTTCTTTCTTAAATTATTTTCTTTCTGTCAAAGAATTCCATTTTTCATATTAGTTTTTGGAAGGCCTCTTGGTGATGAATTCTCTCCATTTTTGTTCTCTACAAAGTAATTTTAAAAGAATATTTTTGCTGGATATAGAACCTTAGATTAGCAGTCATTTTATTTCACTATTTTCAAGATGTCTTTCATTGTCTTCCGGCTGCCATCTCTTTTCTTGAAAGTATGCTGAAATTCTTATCATTGCTCCTTTGAAAGTAACATGTTTTCTATTATCTGGCTGACTAAAATGTGTTCTGTTTCTCTTTGGTTTTCAGCAGGTTTACTCTTTTTTGCCTAGGCATCATTTTCTTCATAACACATCTTGAAACTCTGGCTTTTTTTTTTTTTTTTTTTTTAAAGGAAAGACAGAGAGAAGGAAGGAAGGATAGAAGGAAGGAAGGAAGGAAGAAAGGGAAACATTTTTAAACATTTTCTTGTTTTATTGTATTCTGTTTCTCCGTTTTTGTTACATGGGCTGGGGCCGGGAATCGAACCGAGGTCCTCCGGCATAGCAGGCAAGCACTTTGCCCGCTGAGCCACCGCGGCCCGAAACTCTGGCTTTTTGTCCCATTTTCTTTTACTTTATGTGGGATTCTTTTCAACATGTATTAAAACTTTTAAATATCATCCTTTTCAAAATTGTGTTTTTTTCTCTATTATCCATCATTTAATGTCTTTGTACTTTCATAATAAGTTTGGTTATTTCCTATTGATTTATTCCATCCAATCTACTACTCTTTTCTTTAGCAACATTTAGTCTCCCATTAAAATCATATGTTGAGTAATTTTATTTTTTAGTTTTAGGATTTCCAATTGATCTTTTTTAATATATATATTTTTATTTTTTATTTTTTATTTTACATGGGCAGGCACCAGGAATCGAACCGAGGTCTCTGGTATGGCAGGTGAGAATTGTGCCACTGAGCCACAATGGCCCACCCCCAGTTGATTTTTAAATATGTGTTTGTGTGTGTGTGTGTGTGTGTGTGTGCATGTTTGAATTATTTAATTCTCTATTTTACTTTGTATTTTCTTGAACAGGTTAATCACAGTTATAAAGGTATCATTTTTATAGATGTCTGAAACTTTTAATATATACATATTTTGTGATATATTTGATATTTTTCATTCTAATTTTTGTTTGTAATTTGATTGTACTTACTGATATGACAAATAATTTTTTATTGGCTGACAAATATTGTGATGAAAATTTTAAACGTGATTTGAAGCTTTGAGTGCTGTTAACTTCCAGGGTCATCTGTTTTGACTCTACCAAGCAGATAAAGTAGAGAAAAATAATCTCAATACAGATGGGTGTTGAGCCAGTTTTGAGTTTATTTTAAAGACTTAACTGTTTCCATTTTGTCATGTACTCCTACCATGCATTTCTTTAGTTCTCAAGGTCTTCAAAATTCTTGTCCTTGGGAAGCCCTGAATTTAATTTTGGTCCCAACATCCCAATTATACTATTTAAAGTTATTCTTAACATCTGAAACTCTAACCTCTGTTCATGAATCAGCAAAGGTCTTGAGGAGAGAGTTGCACTGAATGTTGGGCTCACATCTCCAGGTTTTTGATACCTGAAATCTTTGCTATCTTGATAGTTTCCAAATCTGTGAAGCATATATTTAAATGTTTTAAAGTTTTCCAGTCATTCTCAGAAAAGTGTTTGATTTGATAGAAGTAATTCTACCATGATAGAAATGGAGTTGTTTTTATTAAAATATATATATTTCTTTATCTACTCCTAAATTATAACTTGTCTGTGTCTTTGAAGATTTTTTTCATCTCAAAGACAAAGAGAAAAATCTAAAAGCAACCAGAGAGATGATACAGTTTACATAAAGAGGAATGAGACTAAAAGTCTTTGGAACAATAAAAATAGAAGCAAGCAGATGGTTTATTTATATTCTAGTTACTATGGTTGCATAACAAATTACCACAAATTGAGTGCCTCAAAACAAATACTTTATGTATACAGATTCTGTGGGCCAGGAATTTGGACAGGGAACAGTGTATGGTTTGTTTCTCCTCCAAGATGTCTGGATCCTCAGGTGGGACAAGACACTGGGGTTACTCAGCAGCTAGGGACTGGAATTCGTTAGAGTGGTCTTCATTCATATATGAGCTAGTTGATGCTAGCTTCATTGAGGTTATGGCTAGAGAATGTGGTCACCTCATGAGACCTCCATTTCCTCAGGTGGTCTCACAATAGTCAGACTTGTAAATCAGAATTCAGAAGTGATTTATCTCAGCTTTTGCGTTGACTTTGCATTGGAAGTCATGCAGCCTCATTTTTGCCACAGTTTATTGATTATAAGGGAGTCACAAAATTGCTAGTTTTGGTTTGGAGAGGAGGACAGCATAGAGCCTGTCTTTCATTGTAGGAGAGGCAAGGTCATATTGCTAAACAGCATGTGAGATGGGAGGTGGTGGCTAGCTCTGGAAGATATAAACTGCCACAAGTGATATTTCCAAAAAGCAGAAGTAGAGCAAATGCAACCTAAAAAATTAAACAGAATTTAATTACTTAACTCTCAAAGGACAATATGAAGACATTTTTAACATTTTATTGTTGTGAAATATAACATATACAAAAAAAGCAATACATTTCCAAGTACATTTTAACAAATAGTTATAGAACAGATTTTAAAGTTTGTATGGGTTACAGTTTCATGATTTTTTGTTTTTTATTCTAGTTGCTCCAAGACACTGGAAACTAAAAGAAATATCAATATAATGTTTTAGTAGTCATACTCATTTGTAAAGTCCTATCTTTTCTGTTATATTCTTCTTTTTTTGTGGGGGGAGGGAAATAACATATATACAAAAAAGGCAAAAAATTCAAAATGCATTGCAACAATTAGTTGTAGAACAAATTTCAGTGTTTGGTATGGGTTACAAATCCACAATTATAGGATTTTACTTTTAGCTGCTCTAAGGTACTACACAATAAAATAAATATCAATATAATGATTCAATATTCATACTCATTTGTTATGAGTGCTTCTCTGTATAACTCCACCATTACCTTTGTTCTTCTTGCCACACTTTAGGAGTATTTGGGTTATTCCCATTCAAACTTTTTCATGTTGGAAGGGGCTGTAAATAATATGGGATAGAGGGATGGAACTAGTTGATGTTCTGGAGAGGCTGGTCCCTATGCATTTCAGGTCTTATCTGGTGCAGGGACCCATCTGGAGGTTGTAGATTTCTGGAAAGTTACTCTAGTGCATGGAAGCCTTGTGGAATCTTATATAATGCCTTAGGTATCCTTGAGGACTGGCAGGATTGGTTTTGGTTGGGGTTTGGCAAGCTATGATAGGTAGCAACATCTAACTAAAACTTGTGTAAGAGTAACCTTGAAAGTTGCCTCTTGACTCTATTTGAACTCTCCCAGCCACTGATACCTTATTTGTTACACCTGTTTTCCCCCTTTTGGTCAAGATGGCATTTTGATCCCATGGTGCCAGGGCCAGGCTCATCTCTGGGAGTCATCTCCCATGCTTCCAGGGAGACATCTCAGGATGTCATGTCCCACATGGTGGAGAGGCAATGGTTTTACTTGCAGAGCTGGACTTAGAAAGACAGAGGCCGCATCTGAGCAACAAAAGAGGTCCTCCAGAGGTGACTCTTAGCCATATCTATAGGCAGGCTAAACTCCGCCATATACATAAGCTTCACAAGAGCAAACTTCAAGATCAAGGGCTTGGCCTATTGATTTGCGTGTCTCTAATGTTTGACACAGTGTCAGGGGTGTTCTAGCTCACTAGCTGTAGGAATGCGATATACCAGAAACAGAACAGCTTTTATGAGGGGGAATTTATTAAGTTGCAAATTTATAGTTCTAAGGACATGAAACCATCCAAGGCTATAGAACAAGACTATAGAAATGTCCAATCTAAGACATCCAGGGAAAGATACCTTGGTTCAAGAAGGCTGATGATGTTCAGGGTTTCTCTCTCACTTGGAAAGACATGTGGAGAACATGGTGACCTCTGCTAGTTTTCTGTCCAGGTTTCTTGTTTCATGAAACTTCCCAGGGGAATATTCATTCCTCATCTCCAAAGACCTCTGACTGTGTGAGCTCTTGTGGTTCTTGAGGCTCTCTCACTGTTTCCAAAATGCTTCCTCTTTTAAGGAATTCCAGCAAAGTAATCAAGACCCACCTGGAGTAGGTGGAGTCACATCTCCTTCTAATAAAAGAACACCCACAATTGAGTGTGTCATATCTCCATGGAGATAATCTAATCAAGCTTCCAACCTATAGTCCTGAATAGAGATGAAAAGAAATGACTGCTCCACAAGATGTATCAGCATTAAAACATGGTTTTTCTCGGGCACATAATCTTTTCAAACTAGCACAAGGGTGTCCCCAGTTGCAAAGTTTAATAGTTCCATATTTTTCCTCCCATCCACAAGGGACTTTGTTTATACTTTTTGATTATCTGCTTACCATACTCTGGGATATATCCAGGCATTACATTAAACTATATGTGGTTAAAGGCTCTTATTCTTATTCTGGGCTCCCTGTGTTTGGATTGTATAAATGATCTATCCAGACAGGTTAAGTTAGATTATCTGCTACAGAAAGTTTAGGTTCTGGACAAAATAAATCTCTCTTCCTTTTGTCTCAAGGAGTAGGTGAAGTTCTAAAATACTGACAATGTCTTCCTTTCCCCTATATTCTGAATTACCTTAATGCTGAGCTGGTTGGCTTTTTTCTTATCTCTAAATACCAGGTTATATATATATATATATACATATATATGTACATACATGTATGTATGTACATGCACATTTGCATAAACAGAGATATATATACAAATCTCTGTTTATGTCAGTACTTTCAGTTCTTCTGGGTACATACAAGGAAGTGGAATTGCTGGGCCATAGGGCACCTCGATATATAGTTTTCTGAGGAACTGCCAGACTGTTTTCTATAGCAGTTGTACCATTATACATTCCCACCAGCAATGCATAAGTGTCCCAATTTCTCCACATCCTCTTCAACATTTGTAGTTTCCTGCTTGTTTAATAGCAGCCATTCTTATAAGTGTGAGTGGTATCTCACTGTAATCTTGATCTGCATTTCCCTTATAGCTAATGAGAATGAACATCCCTTCATGTGCTTTTAACCATTTGTATTTGCTCTTCAGAAGAATATTCGTATCTTTGGCCACTTTGTAATTGGTCTATTTGTTCTTTCGTTGCTCAGTTGTTTATGAATACAGAATAGCCACTTTATCCAATGTGTGATTTCCAAATATTTTTCTTCCACTGTGTTGGCTACCTCTTCAGCTTTTTGACAGAGTATTTTGAGGAGCAAAAGCATATGATTTTGAGAAGTTCCCATTTATCTATTTTTTCTTTTGTTGCTCGTGCTTGTGTGTAAAGTTTAGGATGCTACCTGCTATTACTAGGCCTTGCAGATAATCCCCTATATTTTCTTCTAGGAACTTTATGGTACTGGTTCTTATATTTAGCTGATTGATCCAATTTGAGTTAAGTTTTGTATAGTGTGTAAGCTAAGGGTCCTCTTTCATTCTTCTGACTATTGTTATACAGTTCTCCCATGCAGATTTATTGAAGACTATTTTGTCCCAGTTTAGTAGATTTGGGGGCCTTGCTGATGATCAGTTAACTATAGATTTGGTAGTCTATTTCTGTACTGTTTGGTCCATACTGTATCTTTGTGCCAGTATCGTGCTGTTTGATTGCTGTTGCTTTATAATAAGTTTTAAAATCAGGGAGGGTTAATCCTCCCACTTTGTTCTTTTTTAGGATGCTTTTAGCTATTCAAGGTCTTTCTCTCTTCAAGATGAATTTGGTAACTAGCTTTTCAAGACTTCAAGGTAGGTTGTTGGAATTTTGATTGGTACTGCATTGAATCTGTAGATCGATTTGGGTAGAATTGACATCTTAACCATATTTAACCCTCCTATCCATGAGCATAGAATGTCTTTCCACCTATTTGGATCTCTTTTAGCAGTGTTATGTACTTCTCTGTGTTCAAGCCCTTTATTTCCCTAGTTAAGTTCATTCTTAGATAATTGATCCTTTTAGTTGCTATTTTGAATGGAATTTTTTTCTCAGTTAATTTCTTGGTTAGGTCGTTGCTTGTATATAGAAGCATTGCTGATTTTTGCACATTAATTTTATAACCTGTCACCTTGCTGAATTTGTTTATTGGCTCAATTAAGTTTGTTGTAGATTTCTCAGGATTTTCCAAGAATAAGTAACTTGTCATCTGTAAATAATGAAAGTTTTACTTCTTCCTTTCCAATTTGGATGCCTTTTGTTATTTTTTTCCTGTCTTATTTCCTGGCTCTCACTAAGACTTCTAGTACAATGTTGAATAATAGTGGTTACAGAGAACATCCTTGTCTCATTCCTGATATTAGGGGGTGCTCTAGTTTGCTAGCTACTGGAATGCAATATACCGGAAATGGAATGACTTTTAACAATGAGTTGCTAGTTTACAATTCTAAGGTCGAGAAAATGTCCCAATTACAACAAGTCTATACAAATGCCCAATCAAAGGCATCCAGGGAAAGATACCTTGGTTCAAGATGGTCGATGAAGTTCAAGGTTTCTCTTTAAGTGGAAGGGCACATGGTGAGCACAGTCAGAGTTTCTCTCTCCTCTGGAAGGACACATGGCGAATATGGTGTCATCTGCTAGCTTCTTCTCCCCTGGCTTCTGGTTTCATGAAGCTCCCCAGGAGGCGTTTTCCTTCTTGATCTACAAGGGTCACTGGTTCATGGACTCTCTGCTCCATGGTCCTGCAGCATTCTCTGCTCTCTCCGAATCTCCCATTCTCCAAAATGTTTCTTTTTTTATAGGACTCCAATAAACCAATCAAGACCCACCCAGATGGGTGGAGACATGATGCCACCTAATCCAGTTTAACAACCACTCTTGACTAAATCATATCATCCAGGTAGATGATCTGATTACAGTTTCAAACATACAGTATTGAATAGGGATTATTCTACCTTTATGAAATGGGATTTTGATTAAAACATGACTTTTCTAGGGGGCATATATCCTTTCAAACCAAGACAGGGGGGTAGCTTTCAGCCTCTTACTATTGAGTATGATGCTGGCTCTAATAGATTTGGTGGTCTATTTCTGTACTCTTTGGTCCATACTGTATCTTTTCATATATGCCTTTTATCATATTGAGGAAGTGACCTTTGAGTCCTATCTTTTGAAGATTTTTATTAAAAAGGGATGTTGAATTTTTTCAATTGGTTTTTCAGCATCAATTGAGATGATCATATGTTTTTCCTTTTCAATTTATTAATATGCAGTATTACATTAACTAATTTTCTTGTGTTGAACCATCCTTGAATTCCTGATATGCACCACTTGGTCATGGTGTATAATTCTTTTAACATGCTTTTGAACTCAACTTGCTAATATTTTTTTTGAGAATTTTTGCATCAATGTTGATTAGGGAGTTTGGTCTGTAGTTTTCCTTTATTGTGGCATCTTTACCTGGTTTTGGTAGTAAAGTGACATTAGCTTCATAAAATGTGTTAGGTAGTGTTCCTTTTTCCTCAACTTTTGGAAAACTTTGAGCAAGATTGCTGTTGGTTCTTTTTTGGAATGTTTGATAAAATTCATCTGTGAAGCCATCTGGCCTTGGGCTTTTCCTTGTAGGAAGATTTTTTATGACTGATTGAATCTTTTAACTTATGATTGATTTGTTGAGATCTTCTGTTTCTTCTTGAGTGAATGTAGCTTGTTTGTGTGTTTCCAGGAATTGGTCCATTTCATCTGTGTTGTCTATTTTATTGCTATATTGCTGTTCATATTATTCTCTTATGAGTTATTTTTTAAAATTTCTTCAGGGTCTGTGATAATGACCCCCCTCTGATTTCTAATTTAGTTTATTTGCATCCTCTCTTTTTATCTTTGTCAACTTTGTTAGTGGCTCATTGATTTTATTGATTTTCTCAAATAACTAACTTTTAGTTTTACTCTTTTTATTGTTCTTTTATTCTCTCATTCATTTCACTCACTTTAATCTTTGTTATTTCTCTTCTTCTATTTGTTTTGTGGTTACTTTGCTGTTCTTTCTCAAGTCCCTCCATGTAAACAGTTAAGTCCTCAATTTTTACTCTTTTTTTTTTCTTTTATTCTTTTTTGCATGGGCAGGCACCAGGCATTGAACCTAGGTCTCCAGCATAGCAGGTGAGAACTTTGCCTGCTGAGCCACTATGGCCTGCCTTCTTTCTTCTTTTTTAATATAGGCATTTAGGGCAATAAATTTCCCTCTCAGCACAGCCTTTTCCACATTCTGTAAGTTCTTATATTTTGTTTTCTCATTTTCATTCTTCTCCAGATAGCTACCAATTTCTCTAGCAATTTCTTCTTTGACCCATTCATTATTTAAGAGTTTGCTGTTTAGTTTCCATATATTTGTGAAAGTTCTCATTTTTTTTTGATGGTTACTGATTTCCAGCTTCATTCCATTGTGATCAGAGAATTTGCTTTGAATAATTTCAATACTTTTAAATGTATAAAGACCTGTTTTGTGTTCCAGCATATGATCTATCCTGGAGAATGTTCCATGAGCACTAGAAAAGAATATATATACTGGTATTTTGGGTTGTAATGACCTATATATGTCTGTTAGGTTTAATTCATTTATCAAATTATTTAAGTTCTCTATTTCCTTGTGGACTCCCCATCCAGTTGTTCTATATATAGAAGAGAGGGGTGTATTGAAGTCTCCTACTATTATTGTTGAAGTGTCTTTCACTCCCTTCAGTTTTTCCAATATCTGTTTCATGTACTTTGGAGCTCCTTGATTAAGAGCATAGACATTTATGATTGTTATTGCTTCCTCATTAATTGTCCCTTTTACTAATATATAGTGCTCTTTTTTGGCCCTTATGAGATCTTCACATTTAAAGTTTGTTTTGTCTTTTATTAGTATAGCTACTCTTGCTTTCTTTTGGTTACAGCATGTGTGGACCATCTTTTTCCATCCTTTCACTTTCTATCTATCTGTAATACTTGTGTCTAAGATGAGTCTCTTGTAAGCAGCATATAGCTGGATTATATTTCTTAATCCATTCTGCCAGTCTGTATCTTTTAATTGGTAAGTTTAGTCTATTAACATTCAAAGTTAATACTGTAAAAACACTTCTTGAGTCCACCATCTTACCTTTTGGATTTTATTTGTCAAATCTATATATTTTCCCCCCTTTCTCTTTTTATCCTTTAAGTTATCCTTACTAGTACTCTTCAGTTTTGTGCCCTCCTCCTGACTTCCCTCTCCTGTCTTTTTTTTTCAGCCAGCAGAACTTCCTTTAGTATTTCTTTTAGAGCCAGTCTCCTGTTGACATATTCTCTCAGCCTTTGTTTATCTACAAAAATTTTAATCTCTCTTTCAGTTTTGAAGGACAATTTGACTGGGTACAGAATTCTTGGCTGGAAGTCTTTGTCCTTTAGGATCTTAAGTATATCATGCCACTGCCTTATCACCTCCACAGTGCCAGTTGAGTAATCTGAACTCAGTCTTATATGGTTTCCCTTGCATGTAGCAAATTGTTTTTTTCTTGCTGCTTTCGGGATTTTCTGCTTCTCTTCAAAATTTGACAGACTGATTAGCATGTGTCTTGGCGAAGGCCTATTTGGATTTATTCTGTGGAGTTTGTTGGACTTCTTTGATTTGCATATTTTTCTCTTTTATAAAAGTTGGGAAAATTTCCCCTATGGTATCTTCCATTAATGTTACTAGCCCTTTACTCTTCTCTTCTTCCTCTGGGACACTGATGGTTCTTATATCTGTGTACTTTGTTTTGTCCATCATTTCCCTGCAATCCAATTCAAAATTATAAATCTTGAAACTTAGAAAAATATACTTTCATCAATTTAACAAATACATCATATTGAAGGAAATTTTTAATAATAGGCTTTTTCTGTAAACCCACAAGTTCTCTAATCAAAAAACAATGCTAAAGAGTATATGATAAGCAAAGGACAGTTTGGAAAGGAGATTTTTTTTTTTTTTTTTTTTTTTTTGCATGGGTAGGCACCGGGAATCGAACCCGGGTCTCTGGCATGCCAGGCGAGAATCTGCCTGTTGAGCCATCGTGGCCCGCCCGAGATTTTTTTTTAATCGTCTGTCCCTATTCAGTCTTTCTCAAGGTCTTAAGGAAACTACTTCACAGGAAATTCATGCAAATGTGTAAGCTCCCCAGATTTTGAAGGCCTACCTGGCATCCTTTTCTCTTCAACCCTGTACTGAAGATCCAGGCTAAGGGACTCTGAACTTTGTGTTTGTCCCAGCGCTGCTGATTATAGCAGTGCTAACTGGCCTTCTTCAAGGTAGAGTCCTGGTGTCCAAATTTTCTCTTGATTAGTGCATTTAAAATAGTGCACCTAAGATTTTCGATGTTGCTATAGCAGAAGCCTGAGTTTCCAGCCACACTGTTCTTCATCAAGAATAGATAACACTGCTTTTGTTGAAAGACTATTACATGGAATATTATATTTCATTTAACACTTATTAATATCCACCGTGCTCAGAAATGAGTCATGATTCACATGTCTTTTGCCCTCAAATAAGTTTTGTGCCCTTTAAGTGACAAATTAATCTAATCCCAGCATTTGATATCAACCTGTCATATTCCACCAAAGGAACTAATGTCTATAGCTATAAGAATCAATAGCCTTGTTCTGGGTAAGGGATGCCATTCTGACTCCACTCTGATTTCTCAATAAAAATGACATTTCAGCTTTGAAAAGGGCCTTTTCATTCAGTCATTCAATAAACATTTATAGAGTACCTACCACTTGCCAGGCACTATGCTAAACACATAGTGGTGAGTGAAATGCACATGGTCTATGCTCTTGAAACTTATGCTTGAATGGGAAAAATAGGTTTTAAAAAAAAAGAAGGTAAGACTTAAGGAAAAAGGGCCTGGTGTTGCTCAGTTGTGGAGGTGGGGAAGATGGACATTAAATAACAGCAGCAAAAATTTTAGAACAGTTACATAATGGCAAAATAATTAATTAAAAAGTTTTTTTTTTCTAATTGGGCCTAGGGCCTATATTTTAATTTATAAAATTAAAATATAAAAGCTATTTGTTTTAAATAGTCTAAATAAAGTGATTATTTTCCTTTCTATACATGACTATCCCTGTTTTAAATCTGTCAGCAGTAAATGAAGTATTTTTACCTGTTATGCAGAAGTGGGCAGGAGGATTCATTTCTTCATGGTCCAGTTGAGCGAGCTCTGTATTATATCATCAAAATGCTCCAAAAATATTGGAGAGCATTAGGACAGAAGAAGAAACAAGAATCATTCAATCACACACAGCATGCAAGTCCTACTGGATTGATAAATAGGCTAGGAGGGTTTACACACTTTGAGATCTAGAAAGGTAAACAACACTTTCTTCCTTACAACCACTGAAATATACTCTTGATTCCAGCTCATTCTTTCACTGCTTAAGGGACATTAATACTGCACTTAATCACTATCATACAGAATATTCTTGGATCAATATTGTTGCATGCTTCCTTTGAATCCTGACTTTTGTATTTATTAGCCCTTAGTCTTACTTCTGAGTCACAAGAAAACTGTAGCCTTATTCTAAGAAATTTGTTCTCCTTGATTCCAACTATTCTGAAAAAAAAATTCATCATATATGCTTTAAAAAAAATTTTTTTTAAATACCAAAAGACACGTAACAAACACAAACATTCCTCTTTTGATCATTCTGTTCTACATATATAATCAGTAATTCACAATATCATCACATAGTCATGTGGTTTTTAAACAATCAAGCAGCCAACAATATTTCATTTTTAATTTTTTCTTATTGGTTCCGACAAGTATTCTTTTTCCAATTATTTTTATCACAAACAACATTTATGCAAATTGTAGAATTCTTTACCACACTGCAAACTTCTTTTCAGTAAAAATGTCAGTCCTTAATACTAGTTATATTTTCTCTAGCATGGCTATCTGTTTTCCCCACTAGCAATGTCTTCACTTCTTCATTTTTATTAAAAAAAACTGCTTCTTTAGATGCATATTACCTTTTAATATAATTAATTTATTTTTATAGTAAAGACATGCACATGATACTGATCTACAATTAACGAAAAAGCATTCAATAAAAAGATAGCCTTCCTTTGACTCTGTACAACAGTAAATCTATTTATGCCAACCCTGTACTGCTGATTTTTTATGTATCCTTTCAGAGATATGTTATACATTTACATAATTGCACATATGGATTTATAATTTTAAGGAAACCATTGTATACATTTACATGCTTGTAATACAATATTATCAAATGTTATTCATCTGATATTATATTTCAGTGAGTATGTCATATTAGTTCAAATTCAGCTACCTTGTGCTGTTTAACTTCTGTATAATTTTCTGTTGTCTTGACTTGCCCTTATTTATTTAACTAGCACCATACTGATGGGCATTTAGCTTGCCTTCAATTTTTTGTTATTACAATGCTGCCAAAATATGTTTGTATATGAGTTTTTGAAAAATTGTTGAAATACAGTTGCAGGATAATTTCCTAAAAATAGAATTTCAGGGTAGAAAAGCAGATGCATTTGTAGCAGGTAAGTATATGGATAGGTAGATCAATAGATATTGCCAAATTGAACTTCATAGATATTTTTGTTTATCACTTTTTTAAAGAAACTATTATTCTTCAAGGCACAAAAAGCTAAATAATAATAATAAACTGCTTCAGAATATCATTATTCCTCAATGACAAAAATGAGAATACCTTATACTTTCAAAGAGACTTTATAATTGTAACCAAGATAGTTTAATTCCAGAATCTTTGGGAAAAATAGGGGAGAGAAGACAGAAAAGTCCCTTGTGGTATTTGAGTTTAGTGTAGGAGTTTTGAGTGGGATCATTTAAAAATCAAATAAAAAAATGTTACCAATGCAAGTTTGATTTTGTCTAATTTGAACATAATTTACACAGAAGAGGGAGGAGAAAGGAATTAGTGACTAGACTTTCCCCATAGTCATTTGCTTATGTTTAGCGAGTACTTGCAAGACATACAGACCACGATGACGGTATGATTCATGCAGCCGTGTGAGCTCTAAGTCTAGAAGACGAACTACTTTCTAATACTGAAAACAGGGTGAGTGAGAAACACATTCCACCATGGGTCTAGAAATTTGCTATTTTTCAGCTGTATGCCTCATCTGCTCTCCTTTTCTAACCTTTCAGAAAGACAAAGGCTCATATATTTCCTCAAACTTTCCTTAATTTCTCGATTGTCATAGAGTATATCTAATTTTATTTTGGAGTAGAGACATTCTTGGATGAATATTTTTATGCATTAAGTAAACATCTTAAAATTTTGCTGCCTACAGCACAATATGGGTATCAACTCCTTTTTTGGAAGGAAGAAACAAAGCTGCAGTATTCTAATAAGCAGACTCCATAAAAATCCACAGTAATTTTCCATTCCACAAGCACTGTCTTTTTAAGTACTTTAGAAAATATTATTTTCTTTTAGCTGATTCATCCATTATATTTTTATTATTTTCCAATTTTCAATAGACTTCATATCTCATAAAATTCCAATAATATGCTGTAAATCTTCAGAAAACAGGCTGGGCGACGGTGGCTCAGCAGGTAAGAGTGCTTGCCTGCCATACCTGAGGACCCGGCTTCGATTCCTGGTGCCTGCCATGTTAAAAAAAAAGAAAAAAAAAAATCTGCACAAAACAAGTTCTGGGTGTATGTAAGCAAGGTAAGGTAACAACTAAATTACAGAACGTTATCATCACACTCATTTGACCAAGACCTAAGAACGAATCAATTTTTATTTTTTCCTTATGTCACAAAAGAGCCAAACTTACTAACTGGAAAGGAACAAAAACACGTACATACCCTCATACACATACACAGTTTTTAATAAACTGAAATGTCTTTGATTTTGTATTTTGTCAAACATCGGGTGAGTTAAACATGGTATAAAATTAACTCTCCCTTTTGAACACTTATGGCTATTTTAACAAGTCTCAGTCTACCTCACACAATTTCTCAAAGTTATAGCACATCTAAACATATATAAATCTAATATATCAACTGTACATACCTATAATAGAGAAAAAGTTTATATGGGGCTTGTCTTTTATAACACATTGTACACATTTTTTCTTCACAGCAATTGTGGATTTAGGAGAATAGAAATTCTCCTGTGCCCCATTTAATGTTGATAGATGAGGTGACCTACTAAAAGTTAAATATTGTTTTTTCATGAACACCTTAACTCAGTCTTACAGACCCATTCTAAAGATGTAGCATCTGCAGAATCTGTAGATGCTGTGGAATCTCAGCATTTGAAGAATGAGTCTGTAAAACTGAGTTTTTAAGGGCTTAGAACTGTATTTGGTTCATAGTAAGCCCCACCTCACCCCAGAATAAATACTAGATACTTTATTAAGGAGCTGGTTGAACAACCATTGCCATGAATCCTGAGCTAAAACACAGGAGCTGTTTGCCTATATTAAGCTTACCTTTTGAAACAGAGTTGATTGGAAAGGAGCTAGGATTTGGAGCTCTTTTAGTTAATTATTTCATACAATTTTTATAAGAACACAATGAAGTCATTGCTGCTTTAGCCACATTTTACAGATGAGAAAACCAGTTACAGAAAGTAAAATTATTTCCTAAATTATTCATCTTGTAGTTCATATGGCTGGGGTTTGAATCCAAGTAGTCTGACTTCAAAGCAAGAACAATTAAGCCATTTTATATTGCCTCGTTGTCAAGGTAGTCCCCTAAGTTTTGAGAAATTCAGAAGGGGAATTGTCTCTGTACATAAATTCAAGATGTATAAGAGAAACCGTAAGCAGAAGAAGGAACAACTTGAAAGCTGTCTAATAGAAGAATACTTTTCTTAGGCTCTGATTTTACCCTGTTCCTATCAGTGCCTGTTTTGGGGGCAGTGTCTGTGTATTTAACGTGGATGCGTATCTGATACTGGTATGAAGGTCTTTTGGAAAGCTCCTTCATGGGCAATTAAGAACCAAGATGCATGGGTCCCAATTATTTTTCCAGTTCTAAGAACAAAGGGACCCGTGTAGATGGATTTATTAGTTATAAAGTGAATGTGGATATACTGGTAATGCCTAGGGACTTTGTTTTTTTCACGTACAGTAATCTAGAGATAAGCAATCTTAGGCTGTATAGATGTTCTGCAATGCCATAAGAACCCAAGTCTCGTTAACTTCCCACGTTGCCATTTCTAGTTTGTTATTTTTGTCTTGGCTTGTTCTCCCTCACGTATCTCATCTGCATGCCAGATAACAAGAAAGGGCAGACTGAAAGACAGTGGAGCAAAAGACTCTCACCAGCTGCGTCTGTTCTCTCTATGTAAATTATGAACACATTTACTAGATGTGTAAATTATACCACATTCATAAAATATAATACCAAATAATTACTACGTTTTTGTTATCATTATTGAGTTATAATTTACAGCAATTGAATCCTCCATTAAATTTAAGTGTAAATTTGATGAGTTTTGACAAGTGTACATGGTTGTATAATGACCCAAAATCATGATAAAGAACTTTCCATTGACCCAAAGTGTTCTCTTACTCCCTTTTGGAAGTCAATCCTCTCTCTATCTCCTGGCCCCTGGCAACAATTGATCTGCTTTCCATCACTATATTTTTACGTTCTCTAGATTTTTAGATAAATGGAATTATAATAAATAGATTTTTGTGTGACTACTTTTGTTTAGCATAAAATACTGAAATTAATCCACGCTGTTTTATGTATTAGTAATTTATTCTTTTTAATAGATGAATAATATTCCATTATATGCTATACAATGATTTGTTTTTCCATTCATCTATTGATGGACACTTGGGATCTATTCAGGTTGGGTCTATCATGAATAAAGCTCCTATGAAAATTCATGTACAGGACTTTTTATCGATAACTGTTTTAATTTCTCATAAGTAAATATCTGGAAAATGTCTGAGTAATGCAATAAATGTTTGCTTAATTTTATAAGACACTGCTAAACTGTTTTCCAATGTGGTACTATTATTTTGTGTTCTGTCAGCAAAGTATTAAAGCTCTAGTTGTTCCTCATCTTTGCTAATACTTGATATTGCCAATCTTTATAACTGTAGCCATTCAGCTGCATGTTTATTTGTATCTCGTTGTGATTTAACATGCTTTTGCCTAATATTTAACAATGTTGATCATCTTTCCATGTGTTTATTTTTCTTTAGTAAAGTGTCTTGTTGAGCCATTTACCCATATTTTACTCATCTTCCTATATTGGGCCATTTGTCTTCTTATTAAGTTGTAGAGTTCTTTATATATTCTGGAAACATGACCAATATTGGACATATATTTTGAAAATATTTTCTCCAATTCTGTAGGTTGTCTTTTCATTTTCATAAAACTGCCTTTTGATGTCCCCAAATATTTTAATTGATGAAGTCCAATTTATCAATTATTTGTTTTATAATTGAGTCCTACTTAAGATATCTTGACCTACCCCCAAGGCATTGTTCACCTTGTTTTCTTCTAGAAGTCTTGTTCTTTAAACTCTTACATTTAGTGCTATGGTCCATTTTGAATTAACTTTTGTGTATGGTATAATGTTAGGGTTAAATTCAATTCTTTCTTTCTTTTCTGCATGTGGATATTGAATAGCTGTAGCTCTATTTGTTAAAAAGACAACTCTTTTCAAATAAAACTGTCATTGTATTTTCATATGAAATCAATTGAGCATATATTTTGGAATATTTCTGCACTTTCAGTTCTTCTCCACTGATCGTTGTTTAATTTTATGCCAATACCACATTGTCTTGGTGGCTCAACACTACAATAAGTCAGGTAATATAAATTTTCTAACTTAGCTCTGCTTTACCAAAACTGTTTTTTGCAATTCCAAGTCCTTTAAATTTCCATATAAACTTAAAAATCAACTTATAAATTTCAACACGATGTTGCTGAGATATTTTATTAATATTATGATCAGTTTTGGGAAACTTGACATCTTATAATATTAAGCATTGCAATCCATGACCAAAGAATATCTATTGATTTTTTTAATCTTTAATTTCTCTCAGCCATGCTTTGTCATTTTCAGTGTAGAGATTTCCTATGTACTTTAAAAAATGTATCCACAATTATTTCAAATTTTTGATGCTATTTAAACAATATTTGTCTTTTAAATGTCCAATTTCCTGCTGTTAGTACATGGAAATAGTATTGATATTTTGTATTAACTTTTCATCTGTAACCTTGCAAAATGTAATTATTTATTTTAGTAGTGCACAGGTGGCCATCCATCTCCATGTGTGCAAAACCAATTCCAGCCAAAAAAGGTAAGAGTGATACTAAAGTGGTTGTGACAGCTGTGCTTTAGCAACTTTTGTCAGTTACTCCAGCTCGCTGTTGGCCTGATTGACTTTTGAAAAAGTCTTTATCTGCTCTTCATCTTGAGTAGACATGGAAGCCCTGGTATACCTCTTGGCGTTGTTTGTATAAGGCTACCATATTATTTTGCATAACCCATCCCCAGTGAACAAAATATGCTTGGATGGAAGAGCATACCAGGATATTTAAGCACTGCTATGTAGTTAGTTACCTGAGGTGGGCATGAGAACAGGAAGAACACAGGAAGGACTGTCTAATTATAAGAAAACACATTTTTAAGAAATGAAGCCTCAAACAAGATGGCAGAGTGGATGCTTCAGGATACTGTCCTCCCACAGGAGCTTTGAACAACCAGCAAAAACTAATTGCAACAGCTTTCTAAAAGCTCTAGAAAAAGAGTTAAAAGACCTTAGTAATGAGGCAAGCACTGACTCGAGGTTAAAGACACTTAAAAGTGGTAGATTCTCCTGGAGTTCTAGCTGGTCTCTCGTCCACCCCTCAGTGGCTGGGCTGCTAGTCTATCCATGCTCTCAGTATGGATGCCTGGTCCCAGTTTCAGAGGGAACAGAGTAAACCTTGTGCACATACTAGAAGGACGTAAGTCATGCCCAAAATGTCTGTAGTTGCTGAGGCACTCACCTTTCCAGAACTTACCCTGCACATAGAAGGAATCTCATTGACCTCTCCTACAGAATACTGTGCAAGAGCAAGTTGTGCTGCCTGAGGCAAGGGATTTCTCGCTGTAGGAAATAAAGGGCAGTGCAGTGTGAGGAAATGGTTTCATAGAGTGGGGGACAATCATATCTGTATAAATGGGGGGATCTTTAGGGCCACATGTGGATGCCAAATATAAGATATAAGTGCAGAAAGTATCAGGAAAGCACCTAAGCTCTAAGTCCTTACAAGGACTCCAAAATCCTTGTAAGGATAAACCACGAAGTTTAAACCATGAGTCAATCTTTAAAACCTGGAAAAGGTGTTTTCTTTTTCCATTTTTTTTCGTTAGCTCCAGGCATTCAAGGACAGCTCTGCCTTAAAACTAGTTAGATACAACCTTAAGGAACAGGTGCCTCATTGTCTAAATTCCAGTGATAACACATTAAGATGTCAAAATGTCCAGGTTTCAACAAAAGATTATAAAAACTCCAAAGAAACAGGAAATAATGGTCCAGACAAAGGAGAAGATTAAAACATTACAAACCATCAATGAAGAGGATAAAACCTGGGCCATCCTAGTCAAATACTTTTTTAAAATGGTCTTAAATATGCTCAAAATGCTAAAAGAAAACATAGACAAAGAAATAAAGAAACCTGGAAAATGACAGATGAGCACAAAGAGAATGTTAGTAGAGAGACAGAAATTATGAGTAAGAGCCAAATAGTGCTCAAGACCACAGTAAAAAGTTAAAAATTCCTCAGAGGTGTCAACAGCAGACGAGATGACAGAAGAAAGAATCAGTGGACTCTATAGTAACAGAATTGAAATCATTCAATCTGAGGAGTAAAGAGAGAAAAGAACGAAGGCAAGTGAACAGAGCCTGAGGAATCCCTGGAACAACATTAAGTACAGCAATATATGCATTGTGGAAGTCTCAGAAGGTGAACAAAGAAAGAAAGGAGCAGAAAAAATATTCAAAGAAATAATGGCTGAAAATTTACCAAATTTAATGAAAGACATGAATATACACATCTAAGATGTTCAACAAATTTAAGAGAGAATTCTGAAAGCTATAAGGCAGAAGCATTGTCACACACAAGGAACCTCAATGAGGTTAAGTGCTGATTTCTCATTAGAAACTATGGTGGCAGGAAGGCAGTGGGAAGACATATTTAAAGTGCTGAAAGCAAAAATTAGAAACCCAGAATTGTGTATATGGCAAAGCTGTCTTTCAAAAATGAGGGAGAGATTAAGACATCACCAGATTTAAAAAATAATAATGCTAAGGGACTTTGATATCACGAGACAAGAAATGCTTAAGAGAATTCTATAGGTTGAAAGGAAAGGACACTAAAAAATTGACTGAAGCCAAGTGAAGAAATAAAGCTGTCCTGGCTTGCAGGGACCTTTCCAGCTGAGGGACCAAAGAAAGCACAAGATATGGACTGAGGCACGAACTTTATTATAGCAATTTACTTATAGGAGTAAAGAAGGAAGTTAATCAAGGAATCATGCTGCTCCAAAGATGGCTGATTCAGAGGTCAGCTGATAGCACTCAACACTTAGGTGAGAATTAACAGGGCCAGTTATAGGGCCCTGAGACAAGGACATTCCATTGAGTATGAGGACAAGGATATGGCGGAGGGGTCTTGTGACACAAGGTATGCTGGTTTGAAATGATGTATGTACCCTAGAAAAGCCATGTTTTAATCCTAATCCCATTTTGTAAAGGCAACCACTTCTTCTAAACCCTATTAAACATTGTATGTTTGAAACTGTAATTAGATCATCTCCCTGGAGATGTGATTTAATTAACAGCGGTTGTTAAACTGGATTAGGTGGAGGCGTGTCTCCACCCATTTGAGTGGGTCTTGATTAGTTTCTGGAGTCCTATAAAAGAGGAAACATTTTGAAGAATGAAGGAGATTTGGAGAGGGCAGAAAATGCTGCAGAACCACAAAGCAGAGAGTCCAAAGGCCAGTGACCTTTGGAGATGAAAAAGGAAAATGCCTCCCAGGGAGCTTCATAAAACCGGAAGCCAAGAGATAGATGATGCTATGTTCGCCATGTGCCCTTCCAGCTGAGAGAGAAGCCCTGACTATGTTTGCCATGTGCCTTCTCACTTGAGAGAGAAACCTTGAACTTCATCAGCCTTCTTGAACCAAGGTCTCTTTCCCTGGATGCCTTTGATTGGACATTTCTATAGACTTGCTTTAATTGGGATATTTTCTCGGCCTTAGACTGTAAACTAGCAACTTATTAAATTCACCCTTTTAAAAGCCATTCCATTTCTGGTATATTGCTTTCTGGCAGCTAGCAAACTAGATCACAAAGGTAGGATTGATTATAGTTTGTGTGGACAGGGAAAGGATTATAAGTGTCTTTGTAGATAACAATAAACATGCTAACATCACAAGGACATCAGGATATAGATTAACATCTATGCAGAGAAAGATTTGGTCTCTTATGTACATTGACCATCTCCACGTTCCTCCTTCCGTAGGGAGGTTACCTTAAACACTAACTGAGCCAAGTCATGGAAGTGGCTGCGTGTTTTCAAGTTTTACAAAGACTTAGGGAATGGCTTGACCCCTAGGTCCCCACAAAAAGATAATAGCATGTATAAATATGAATGGCAGTAATACTGCATATTTGAATTGTAACTTCACTTTTTATTTCCTATAGATTCTAAAAGATGAATACGTAGAACTTAATGATAAATCAATGGTTTGGACTTATAATGTATACATACGTAATTTGTGACAAGAACTATACAAAGGTGGGGAAACAGAGGGGTATATATACATAATGTTTGTGTGCTATTGAAGTTGTTAAATTGGTGTCAAGGCAAATAAAACTGTTATAAATTTTGGACATTAAAGTTTAGCCCCATGGGCCCTTCCCTAGGGAGGAGGAAGAGATGTGGAGTGTGCTGGTCTAACATCTAGCCAGCAAAAGAGACCTGTTTGGGTCCTGGTGCTGCTCTCCTTCCCCCACGGAGACCTGAAGACCACAGGTTGTGAAGCTGAAACACTGGGTCCAATGCTGGCATCATCCCAGGTGGGGGACTCTGGGAGCAATAGTTCAATCGGCCACACAGGAGGAGTCTCCATTGAGAGGGGACTCATTCTTCTCCCAGTCCCAGGGTTGGTGGATTTCAGTGTCCTAATTCCATATCTTAGATGTGGAAAGGAAATAACTCTGTAAAATAACCTTATTAAGACACTAAACTGCCCGGTCCACAACAGAAGGTAATAAAACATGTGAAGGACCAGGCAAATATGGCTCAGCCAAATGACCAAATTAAATAACCTGAGGGGACACAGAATATGGAACAGGTACTTAAGCTTGTTCAGAAAGAAGTAAAGAACATAATGAAGCTACTGGAGAAGCATAAAAAAGAGGCAGATGTGGCTCAGCCCATGACCAAGTTAAGGTACCCCAGGGGACTCAGAATTCAGAACACCTAATTAAGGATGTTCATAACAATATGAAAAATATCAAGAGGTTACTAAAGGAGCATAAAGAAGAATTTGAAAGAATAAATAGAAAAATCAGATATCACAGAGACGAAAGATACTGTAGACGAAATTAAGAACATATTAGGGACTTACAATAGATTTCAAGAGATAGACGAAAGAATAAGAAAATTAGAAGACAGTCCAAATGAACCTGAATGTTCAAAAGAACAAATGGCAAAAAGATGGAAACAATGCAACTTGATTTCAAGGAAATGATAGACAACATGAAGTATGCAAATATAAGAGTTATTGGTGTCCTGGAGGTAGAAGAGAATGATAAAGGGATAGGAAGGCTGGTTGAAGATATAATGGGGTGTGTTAGTTAGATTCAGTTGTCAACTTGGCCAGGTGAGCATAAGCCAATGGTACGTGAACCTCATTTGTTGCCAATTACATCTGCAGTTGGCTAGGAGGAGTGTCTGCTGCAACGAGTGATGTTTGACTTAATTGGCTGGTGCTTAAATGAAGGAACGCAATGTAGCACAGCCTAAGCAGCTCGGCATTCCTCATCTCAGCACTAGCAGCTCAGCCCAGGCCTTTGGAAATGCAGAAAGAAATCACCCCGGGGAAAGTTGTTGGAACCCAAGGGCCTGGAGAGAAGACCAGCAGAGACCATCTTGTGCCTTCCACGTAAGAAAGAACCTCAGTGGAAAGTAAGCTGCCTTTCCTCTGAAGAACCAACAAAATAAATCCCCTTTTATTAGAAGCCAATCCGTCTCTGGTGTGTTGCATTCCGGCAGCTAGCAAACTAGAACATGGGGGAAGACTTCAAACCCTCATAGAAGACATAAACATCCAAACAAAACAAGCCCAATGAATTCTAAATAGAATAAATCCAAATAGGCTTACTCTAAGACATATGCTTATCAGAATGTCAAATCTTGTAGAGAAGTGAAGAGTCATGAAAGCAGCAAGAGAAAAGAGATTTATTACATACAAGGGAAACTATATAAGACTGAGCTCAGACTACACAACAGGCTCCATGGAGGTGAGAAGGCAGTGATTTGATATATTTAAGATTCTGAATGAGAAAGACTTCCAACCAAGAATCCTTTATTCTGCCAATTTTTCTGCAAAATTGAGGGAGAGATTAAAATCTTCACAGATAAACAATGGCTGCAAGAATTTGCCAACAAGAGACCTGCCCTACAAGAAATTGTAAAGGAAGCTCTGTCAACTGAAAAAAAAAAAAAAACTAGGAAAGGAGGTCTGGAGGAGGGTACACAATTAGAGAGTATCAGTATTTCTTAAGGATAGAAAGTGGGAGAGAAAAAAGAATATATAGATCTGACAAACAAAAACTATAGTATAAGATGCTAGACCTAAGAATTGCTTTTGCAGTAGTAAATTTGAATGTTAATGGAATAAACTCATAATTATAAATCACAGATTGACAGATGGATTAAATAATATGATCTGTCTGTATTCTGCTCACAAGAGACTTATCTTAAACCCAAGGATAGAAACAGATTGAAAGTGTAAGGATGGAAATAGATGTTTTATGTACATTGTAGCCAAAGGAAAGCACAAATACTATAGTAATATCAGATAAAGTAGATTTTGGATGTAAGGTTATCATAAGAAGTTAGATTTTCATATGTTAATTGTAAAAATATTTGTGTCTTCATATTTTCCTGAAATAAAAAAACTCAAAAAATATTCAGTAACATGTTAGAAAGGCTTTTTAAATGGTTAAAGGGGAGATTCTGGAAGAATTGTGATATGCTTGATAGAGAAGGCCTGGAATGCTTTGAAGAGACTGTTGATAGAAATGTGGGCTCTAAAGATACCTCCAACAAGGCTTTAGTCAGAAATGATGAGCGTGTCATTGCAAACTGGAAGGAAGGAATTCTTTGTGGATGGAAGACAGAATTTGAGAGTAATGAATTTGGATATTTAGCAGAAGAAATTTCCAAACCAAATGTGGAAAAATGCAGTCTGTCTGCTACTTTGAGCTTATAATGAAATGTGAGAGGAAAGAGAGAAGTTGAGAACTGAACTCTGGGGTACAAAGAAAGAGATGAGCTGGAAGATTATGGGCTTCTAGAAAGGGAGATCCCAGAGAAAAGTGCCCCACGTGAGGATTTAACCAAACATGGACCCAGTCAGCCACTTCAGAAAAAGTTAGGATTGGAAATAGCACAAGTAGCTATAGTATATTAGTAATATACATATTATATGAAATAGATTTTAAGTGTCATGATATCATAAGAGGTTAGATTTTCTTATGATAATTGTAAAACCATTTGTATCTTTATAGTTTCTTGAAAACGTTTAGTAACAGGTTATTACTATAGCAAAGTTGATGTTTTTAATAAGTTTTTACTTGATATTTTGAGAATGTATATAGTTTTGATAATCAAATGACATTTAATTTAGGGTTTATTTAGAATTCAAGAAATGCTGATATCTGTATTTGTAGATGTTTTCCTTTTTCACCTTAATTTTAAATTGGTTTATGTAACTTACTGTACAAACACAAGCTTTGCAATGATTATATTTTATTTAAAACGCCCCCCAAAATAAAGTGTACCTTCAAAACACATTTTAGCCACATGGAAACAACAAAGAAAATATCAGAAGATGTGCAAACTCGTAGAGACAGAAAGTAGGGTACAGCTTATCAGTGGTGGAGAACCAGGAGCAATGGGCGCTAATACAAAATGAGTGTAGGGTTTCTGTTTGGAATGAAGTCTGGCAATGGATGGTAGTGATGGTTCTGCAAAATTGTGAATCGGATTAATCCCATGAAGGGTATTCTTGGAAGGGGTAGGGATGGGAAGATTTTTGTTGCACATATGTTTACACAATTTAAAAAAAGAAAGAGAAACTAAAGAGATAATGAAAATCAAATGCAATATGTGACGCTGAATAGGATCCAAGAATAGAAAAGATTCAAAAGGATGTTATTGGGAGATAAGAAAAAAATTGGAATATTGAAGGTAAGCTTTAAACCAATGTTAATATCTAGAACTTGGTAACTGTACTTAAGATAACTATGTAAGTGAATATCCTTGTTCATAGGAAATGTACATGAAAGTATGCATTCACGGAATATGATGTATACTACCTGCTGTCAAATGTTAAGAAAACAGATAGATAAATGATAGATAGAATCACATGACAAAGGCAATAAAAATGTTAAAATTGGTGGATCTAGGTATGAAAAGGGGTGGGGGTGTTTTGGAGTTCTTTTGTATTGGGTTTGTATTATTTTTGAAACTGTCCTGCAAGTTTGAAATTATTTCAAAATAAAGTTTAAAAAACCCAACAAGATATGGAGTAAGCCAATGGCAGATGGTCCAGCTGGGGTGATGTTATTAATTAATATGAAAGTTCTATAGATTAATGGAAATCGTATTTAACAAGTACATATTTAAAACTTCGCATGTAATTAGAACTATGCTTTCTTTAAAACAACTGTCAGCTTACAAAGCAAAGATAAATGAACCACAAACAGTGGCAGGCTCTAAAACACCAAGAAATAAGTAATATTTTTCATAAATATGTTTTGGTGTATATAAAACAAATGTGCTACACGTATTTATAACCAGATGCACACTTGTGATGTGACACTTGTTTGAAGGGTGTCCTATACCAGACAACAAGTTGTAAAAATTCCTGCTCATCAACATTAGAAAAAGATGTGTATGTATTCGTATATGCACATGTGTATGTATGTGCATCTTCCACTAAAATTTGATAGTGGAAGCTTCGGAGATCATGTATCTAGAAGTGCAGATAATTGTTAAATAGGGTTTTTTTTTAACATTTTGGGCTCATTTCTGGATCCCATGGACTGAACACTACAGCATGTTCTCAAGCTCCTGAAGAATTCAGGCCATGTAAACAAGAGCCGTGTCAACTAGGAGGCTCAGCCACAATAGCACTTGTGGCCTCATATTTTCAGAGGGTCAGTGTTTGGCAAAACTCTGTAATTTTAGCTTTCAAAGATTCTGAGCTCCAAATGTAATCTTTCATAAATTTTCACAGAAAATCTTTTCCCTAAGGGAGGAAAGGAAAGAGAGATGGAAGTCTCCTATTTCATTCCCAGGTTCTAAATCATGTTATTACTGTTATCCACAAATCTCTGAAGGCTCCACAGAGGCCACATGCTGCTGTTCCAGAGAAGGTCCTCTCCTGTGGGAATTCTAAGAAGAAACTTCTTTTAAAAAAAACATTTTTTAAATTGTGAAATATAACATATATGCAAGAAAATGATAAATTTTTACATAAATTTCAATGTACAGTTTAACGAGTAGTTATAGAGAAATTTCAAAGTATAGTATGGGTTACAGATCTACAATTTCAGGTACTTTCTTCTAAATGTTCTAATACACTAGAGACCAACAAAAAATATCAATATAATGAATCAGTAGCCACAATCATTTGTTAAATCCTATCTTGTCTGTTACAACTCCTCCCTCTCCTTTGCTCCCTTTCCCACTCTTCAGGAATATTTGGGCAATGACCACTCAACTTCTTCATGTGGAAAAGGGGTGTGACATTATAGGGTAGGGGGATGCAACTAGTTGATGCTCTTAGAGAGACTGGTACCTCTAGGTTTCAGGGTCCATCTGGTACAGAAGAAATTTCTTTTCACTTTGTAAATATCTTGGTTTTTGGACCCATTTTCTGGGCCACTATTTACAATCATTTTCTGAGCTCTAAGAATGTTTCTGAACAGAACCCTCTCTTAAGTCTCCTTTACTGCCTTTGGGATAAAGTTGCTGACTAACTGCAATATCTTACAGTCTCAGTAGCTTGCTATTTATAATTGGAATTGGACAGACCTAATTTATATTAAGTGCTCAACAAATGTTACCTGAACCAAATTGCAAGAAACTGAAGCAAAAATTACCAAGGAAGATTCTAGCTCTGTGTAACCTCAATTAAGATCCATTTTTGTTTATGTATTTATTCTCATTATAAGGATGAAAAGTGTTAATTTTGGTAGATAACTGTATAGTTACAGATCAAACCTTGGAGAGCTCTGTTTTTCTTTTTTCCTACAGTATTTTAATACATGAAACCCTTTGCTGAAAATACATTGGTTTTTTGAGGGGCTGAGACTAACATAGTATTCTAGGTTAATATAGATTGTAAATCTTACTGTAGTGTCGATTTAGATTCTCTCTTTTTCAACTGTGGCATCTTTTTTTCTTTTTTTATTGGAAGGAAAGAAAGTTGCTTCTGGGCCAGCCCTGAGCAAAACTGTGACAGAGATCAAGTTTTTGACAAATGTTCTTTCCCTTTTCTTCAAGGGTTATGACACTATTACTGCCCCAACAGATATGTTGAAATATCTTTTGACAGTAAAAATGCTATCAGATTAAAGATGTTATTAAATAATTAATAGCTCCAGGTTTTAGCACTCTGCCATGAAGTGTGATAGCACTTTAGTTTTGAGAAATAATTCCTGAAGTTTATTCTGTAGATCAGGTTCTTGAATTTTTTGGTTTCAGAAACTCTTTCACTCCTAAAAGATTATTGAGGGGAGCCTGCCCAGGCCAAAAAAATAGCAACAACAAAAAAGACGATTGAGGATCCCAAAGAGCTTTTATTTATGTGGGTTATATCTATTAATATTTACTATATTAGAAATTAAAAGTGAGCAAAATCTAAAACACAATAATTTGTGAACAAATATACCATTAACATTTAGGACCTCTGAAAATATCTATGGTATACTTGTGAGAGAAAGAGAGTGAATTGGTACTTATATCTTAATATTACTATGAAAATAGTTTTGAAAGGAACATAGAAACCCCCTTGAATCCTCAGAACACTATAAGATTAACTGACTTAGATATTTAGAGATTATTTACTGAGTACTCTGTGCTGGGAATTCCAGGAGTGGAGGCAAAGAGATAGGAAAATATTGGAGGACTTTCTTTATTCCCCGCATTTCATACCACATGCGGGTACCTATTCTACCTCTGCATAAGGTAATCCTGGGCATAGAAAAAATGAGTTTATATATGTATTAAATGAAAATGATTTGGCGTTTTCTTTATGGCCATCAAATTCTTCGTTGGTATAATCATAATCAGGAAATGTGATAGTCAAAGTCACTGTTTGAGTTGCCAGACCAGTATAGAATAGTTTCATTGTAAAATTCAGCCTCTTGATATGATCACTATCCAAAGAAAGTGAAAAAAAACCAGAAAGGGTATTTCTGTTATATTTCTTATTGTAGGGTTAACAAGTAAAACTTAGGGGAATATGTGTGAACAAATTAGAAAGGTATCCTCTGTTCTATTTATATAGCAGCTTCTTTTAAAATTATTTTTTACTTTTTTTTTTTTTTGCATGGGCAGGCACCTAAAGTTATTTTTTAATATATAAAAATGTTGAAACTGTGTTAAGTAATATCACCAGTGATTTTGGTAGGACTTTTAGGGTAGCTTCTAACTCTGCATCCAAAAATCTGATATCGTAAGTGCCATCTTTTACATTTTTTTTTTCAGAGAGTTTTGAGTTAACTGACATCAGATAACCACATGGCCTCAGAATCTAGAAAAATCACATTCACTTACCAGCCTCAAATGAAATAGCTGATGCAACAAGTTACATGGGAAAAGATTCAGCCCCATTATATTGACCTCTTAACTCTATAACTTGTTCTGGGGAGAAGTTAGACTTTCCAAGTACCAAAGACAAACCATATAGCCAGGTACTGGGATGGAACTGTATTGTCTTCCACCATATTACTCTCTCCTACTTGGAACTTTACTGCTGCTGCTTCAAGGGCAGAACTGGAGAAAACAAAACCTTCCCCATGAGACTGACTGTAACCAATGGTGAGTAATGGATGTCGATAATGGAAAGGCCAACCACTGTGGATTAGTTTCTGTTGTTCTTTTCATTTGCAGTAAGCACATTTATTTAATGTTTCTATATTGTTCAATATATTATTAATGGTTGCATTTAGGTAACAACTTGGCACTTATTGAATTTTGGTACTTATATTTCTTTTTAAATTAATTAATTATTTTTATTAGAGAAGTTCCAATTATTTTAATATTCTTTATCACTTTAGACCATTTTTATAAGTAATATGAGCTCAAAACAAAGTTTCTAACATTCCTTACATCTCTAAAATTGTATTTTATTATATGTTGTAAAATACAAAATTTAGTTTAAAAATCTATGTAGCCTATTTATATGAACTATAACCATATTTAGATGTATCAAAATTTCACTGATCATTTGTTTCATTTAGATAGTTCATAAATATAGTCTATGATTTTATGTTTGTTTATTTCCTACATAATGCAAAAGTTAGTAGCTGAAAGTGATGATTCTATTATAATCATTTTGTTTAGTCTACATTTTCCCAACTAATTCATTATATGTTTTCCTAAATTTTGGGATTGACTTAACAGGCTGAAGTCACCTGTATGAGGCTATATCCAAAGCTAAAATAAAAATGAAGAATTCTAATAAAGTATTATTATGGAGAAGATAGTATTTTTATTGGAAAAATAGTTACCAAAATTAAAACATAAAGCTAAAATGTTTGCTTTTCTTATGAAGGTACAATCTTCTGAGTATCTTTTTCCTTAAGTCACTTAAACAATTAGAGTATTTTCAAAACTCTTTTAAGGCTACTCCTTCTAGTCTGTTGGTGAAGTTGGGTTTTTGCATGAAGAACTCTTTCCCAGTAAAATTATATTTTCATATTTGTCTTCTTCAGTGTCCATGCATGGTCAATATAGTTTAGCAGGTGCTTGAAAATGAAAAAGGCGTCTATAGTTAAATATGTTTTGAAAACTTGAGTTAAACAAAATTGAACAAATTATTTTATAGAAAGAATTCTCAGAAACTTTAACATACAAATGTCTATTATAATTATCCAATGGAGGATAAATAGCAAGTGTCAGTTCCCAGACTTCTCTGTTCATAGGACCCTTTGGAGGAAGCACATACCCTGTGAATGACACCACTTAAAAATGCTTTTTTAAATATTGTGGTGTACAGAATTGGAAGTAGTCAGGAAATCTCAGTCCTTAAAATACATCATTTTCCTTCCCAAATATACGTGTTTTTTATGATATATACTCTATAATCTAATGGGATTCTTGGTATCAGTGAAGAGTAAGATCTATCTCCCTTTTGATAAAAATGAATTTTTAAGGTAAACTTAAAATCTTCAGTATTTTGAAAGTAGCTAGTCATATAACTGTGTAAAATGAATCTTTATGTTTTCCGAAATTTGCACTTAATTAAATTCTGTATAATAAATTTTGCTCTAGAACTAGCTCTGAATCTCCCTTAATGCTTTTCTGTCTGTAGTCTTGACATGCTTCTCTATGTGAGAGTTTGTACATCTGGAAGCCAACATATTTCATTGTATTGTATTCAGAGTTTTTGTTCCAGTTTAATCTGATTTGACAGATTTATAAGTTACTGTCATCATTGACAGACTTTCCCAGAGCTGCTTTAAAATACATTCATTACTGTCTTTTTAAGATCTCTTCCGAAGTTTGATGTACACAATTTCAGACGTCCAGGTTGATGTAGGATGAGAAACCCTGAGCTGGGCTGAGGACCAATCTATCAAGGAGACAGGCTTGGCAAGAACAGAGCCAGACTCTTTTATGTTAAAGAAAAAAAAAAAGAATTTCAAACTAAGTAAAACTGTGGAGGCATTGTGTTAAAATCCATATTTCTGGTATCTTTTATTTGGAATTGTTGATAAAGATATCAGTAGGTTAATTTATTCCATAACTTTATATTGAGTTCCTTATCAGTACCTAGCTTTGCGGTTGGAGAATCATCATGCCACAATTCTAAATACTTTTTATCTATTAATTCATTTAATCCTCACAAATGCAGGTGTTTTCACCACTCTTTCGAAAGGGGAAATTGAGGCACAGATAGGGTAAGTAATTCGTTCAATTAGACCTAATGGTTGGGACAGCCACTTCTTTACTAGTTCAGAAATTATTAATGAAAAGAGACAGGCAATATTTAGTAAAGAAGGGAATAGGATTTGAAAAATATGAATGATTAAGCTTGTGAGAATTCATGGATGGTAGATAATTAGGTGTTCACAGACCTAAGAATTGTAAGAATTACCTAAGGAGTTTGTTAAAAAATCTAATTCCTGGGCTTCTTCCTTTGAACATTTTGTTTGAGCTCATCCTGGATGTTACAAGTTCCAAGATACTTCCAGGCCTAAAACATACTGTATTATATGATAAAAATTTTAAATGATAAGCCAGTGATCTAATGTATGTGTAATATAGAAATAAAGTTAGGTTTTGTATTTTAAATCAGTATAAACTCATTTACATGATATCATCAGAGGTTTTACATCTAGAATTAATTGTTCTCATATCTGCATACCTTAAAAAGAACCTTTCATATTTAGTAACTTATAGAAATCATATGAGGTCAGCAGGATAGAAATTCTATCTACTTGAGATCACTAAGTCACTGTTAGAATTATTTCATCTTAACTAGTTATCAACTTATAAAAGTACAACAACAACGTTTTCTAAGCATTTTCACTAGCCAATACAGAAAACTAGAAGTTGAACTGCTTTAGAAAGAAAATTCCTTTTATGCATAGTCTAGAATGTCATCCCATTTTCATTGTCCTATAACCATTCTGTATTTCACTATCTTTATCTGTAAACTGAAAATAATAATAATATCTAAATCATTTAACACATTTAAATGAGCTAAGAGGTAGCACTTAGTGTCTGAAACTTAGTAAGAATTCAATAAAAATAACTATCATTATTTTATCAACTTTTCAGTGATCTTGTCTCTAGTCAGAAGTAAGCCTAAATAAATTGTCATTCTGTTGGAATACTCCTTTCTGGATTTTCTAACTCTGGGTGCCAGAATCATGACCACAATTGTCAGAGTTGATAATTTACTTCTGGCATCTATCTAGAGCAACACAGTGTCTTTCTTTAACCTGAAAATATATGAGAATTCTGATTAATTAAAAAATTAGACACCTCTCTTTTGGGGGAAGAGTTACTACAGTTTACTATGGAATGACATTTTCATAATTGAGCATCTGGTATTTATTTCTAAATCTTTCACACAAGAAACCCATGAAAACCTCTTAGTTAAGACCATTGTCTCTTTTTGGAAGCAATATATGTTTCTGTTCTTGCATTATTCATATTCCACAGACGTTTATGTGAACCATTCACCGTGGCTTTAAGTACCATGTGCCATTCTAATCTGAAAACTATGTCAATATATTGTGTTAAAAAGCACATATGGTTGGAGTATACGTGAGGATGTATGTGTGCCAGAGAGTAGTTGTAATTTTTCCTATTTTCATCCAGCCAATAAAAGGAATACCCCAGTGAGCAAGAATATAGATGCCAGAAAATTTCATGCTTAACAATATCAAAATTTTGTCATGGGGACCTGTAAGCTATATCTGAGTCAATATTCTTATTGGAGGACTTTATGATCTCGTATCTGTTTATTTATCTCACACTAATGGCTTATCTTGTACAGCTCAAGCTCTTATTTATTCAAAATGCTTACTTTGCTGTTGATGAAGGCAGATGTAGGCACTGGTCTCATAGAGTTTTTTCCTTGCAGATTCTAATATGGCGATATCGAATGGTTTTTTACTTGATGTTTGACATTTCTTGGGTTTCATATAAGTTTAGCTCTAGATAATTTGTAAAAGCTTAATTAGTTATACATAGATATGTTCTATTCTCTTCTACAAATTTATCTTAAAATTTCATTCAAGGGGGGGACAAGGGTAGTTTGTTCCATGTACTTCGCAAACAAGCAAACAAACAAATGAAAAACCAAACAAACAAAAATTCAACAAATGGTGCTGCAAGAAGGGCATACTCACATGGAAAAAAGAATGAAATGTGATCCCCGCCACACATACAAAAAAATTTAAAAGTTTCAAAAGGGATATGGTATGTATGAATTTTTTTCTGTTTTCTTTTTAAATTTTTATTTATTTATGTATTTATTTTCTGTTTTCTTTTTATTACTTTTTCTGAATTGATTCAAATATTCTAAGAAATTATCATGATGATGAATATACAACTATGTGATGATGATAGTTATTGATTATATAACAAGAATGAAATGATCATATGGTAAGAATGTTTGTATTTGTATGTGGTTATGTTTCATAAATCAATAAAAAAAATTAAAAAAAAAAGTTGAGGAGCTATATTATCCTCATCTGAATTTCCAGGTACCAGATACCTCTCACCTTGGCTTGGGCAGACTTTGGAGTATAAGACCTTTATTCATTGAATCCTGTCTCTTTAAGTAAGGGTTGTGCTTTAGCATTTCTAAACTATGTGCTTTTGTATACTTTAAAATACACTCACAGAATTAGATATTAACAGTTACTGATATTAACCTACGCAATATTCAAACTATATTTTCAGAGAAAGCTGTGCTCAGATTTGGTCTTTTTTAAAAAAAAAAGATATTTCTATATACAAGTTAATAGGATAACTTCATTCATTTGGAATGCTGAGGTTGGATTTGTTTTTAACCATTTTACCTAATAAGGTAAACCATTCAAATTGAGTCATTTAAACTAAGCTGGGAGAATGATCCCAGATTAGGTTCATAGTGCCAGAGGGCTCTCAAACCACAAGCAAAGGCTTGCAATCATCAATACTATCTTACAGATCCAAGATGAAATGTAATCAGAATGTGTTTATCACTCCAGGAGAAAATTATGTGATGCAGACTTCCGAAATTGCAGTGTCTCATTAGAACTATCAACTGCCAAAGACTACGTAAATTGTTTCTCTGAGAGGACTATAACTTAGTTGCCTCATTGATCAACAGATTATGGTGTGTATTTATATATGCTCTCTTGCCTTTTACGGATGAAGGTGAAATTTGAAAACAATTTTAAGAGTAATTTCAGAATTTAGCTTTTCCTCAGTAGCAAGGCTCATTTTCAATAATATCTTTCTTTTGACACTTTGTAGGAAAGAATATGGTTTAGCCATTATTTTCATTCAAAAATCTCCTTCAAACAGGTAGTTTTAAGGTACATATCTCAGTGAATTGCCTTTCAAGTTTAGGTAAGCATATTGATGGTGAAGTTCTATTAGTCTCCATGACAACACAGATTGGATAGTATATCAATTGCAATATTTTAAAAGCATTATAATTTACTCATTTTAAAACATCTAAGCTAACAGGTCTATTGTCAAATGAAGAGGAGAATAATATTTCTACAAATATGAGAACTTAAAGGAGGAAAGCTTAGGAAATAAAGACTAGGAATAAATAAAGAAATAATAGTTTTCTATAGAGTCAGTAAATATGAGATTTCTTTCGCAAGCAGAAATTTACGTACACATACACCCATATAGAAATCTTTATCTAATACCACACTGCTTTGATTACTGTAGCTTTGTATTAATTGTTTTTTTCCATGGACAGGCCCCAGAATTGAAACCAGGTCTCTGGCATGGCAGGAGAGAACTCTGCCTGCTGGCCCCCATGGCCCACCCTGTATTAAATTTTAAAATCTGCAAATGTGAGTCCTCTAATCTTGCTCTTTTTTCAAGATTGTTTCAGCTATTCCTGTTTCTTCACATTTCCATATGAATTTTAGGACCAGCTGGTTGGTTTCTGTAAAGAAAAGACAGTTGGATTTATGATAGTGATTTCAATGATTCTGCAGATCAGTTTGGGAAATATTTCCATCTTAACAATACTAAGTATTCCTTTACGTAGACGGGAGATTTCTGTCCATTTGTTTTAACTTTAATTTCTTTCAACGATGTTTTATGACTTTCAGTGTGCAAGTCTTGCAGCTCCTTGGCTGAATTTATTTCCAAGTATTTTTCCTTTATGATACTATTGCAAATAAACTTATTTTCTCAATTTAATTTTCATTTCATTCAGTGATGCTGTATGAAAATACAATTGACTTTTTCATATTCAACTTTTATCTTGCAACTTTGCTGATTTGGTTGTTATTTCAAATAGATTTTAGTGAATTTCTTGGGATGTTTTATATACAGGATCAGGGCATCTACAGATAGTGATAGCTTTGTTTTTTCCTTCATTTCCTTTTACTTCAAATTCTTGCCTGATTGTCCTGGCTAGAGACTCCAGTACAACATTGAATAGAAGAAGCAAGAGTGGCCATCCTTGTCTTGTTTCTCATTTTAGGGGGAAAGCATTCAGACTTTCATGTGTGTTGTTAGTTGAGGGTTTTTCATAAATGCTTTTAACTATATTGAGGAAGTTCTCTTCTCTTTCTAATTTGTTGTGGGTTTTTATCATGAAGGGGTGTTGAATCTTGTCAAATGCTTCTCTGCATCTATTGAGCTAATGATGTGGGTTTTGCCCTTTATTCTATTAATACAATGTATTACAGTAATTGCTTTCATATGTTAAACTAACCTTGCATTCTTAGGTTAAATCTCACTTGGACAAGAAAGATAAATTTCACTTTCTATATATTTATATATTGCTGTATTTGATTTGGGAACATTTTATTGAGGATTTTTGAATGTCCATAAAATATATTAGTTTTATTTTTTTGGTTATGTCTTTATATTGTTTTGATATCAAAGTAATACCGAGATTATAGAATGAATTGGGAAATGTTACCTTCTCTTCTATTCTTTGACAAGTTTGTGAATAAGCAGTATAAATTAATCTTTAAATGTTTGGTGGAATTTACCAATGAGCCCATCTGGGCCTGGACTTTTCCTTGTGAGTATTTTTAAATTACTAGTTTAATCTCCTTACTTGGTAAAAGGCCGATTCAGATTTTCTATTTCTTGTTGACCAAACTTTGATAGTTTGTGTCTTTCTAAGAATTTGCCCATTTCATGTAAGTTATCTAATTTGTTGCTATACAGTTGTTCACAGTATTCCCTTATAATCCTTTAATTTCTGTAAGGTTAATATTATTGTGTCCTCTTTCATACTTGATTTTAATAATCTGAATCTTTTCTCTTTATTTCCTTCAACAGATTTGTAAATTTTGCTGCTCTATTCAAAGACTAACTTTTAGTTTCATTGATTTTTCACCATCGTTTTCCTACTGTCTGTCATTAATTTCTGCTCTAATTCTCATTATGTCTCTCTTTCCACTTGCCTTAGATTTAGTTTGTTCTTCTTATTCCAGTATTAAAAGCATCAAGATTATAGATTTGAAATCTTATTTTTCAATGTCCACATACATGTACAATTTTTCCTTTAAATAGTCTTTTAGAGGTGCAGTGCATTAATTTTTGTATGTTGTATTTTATTTTCATTAATCTCAAAGTATTTTCTAATTTCTCTTTTGGTTTCTTCTTTGCCCCTTTAGTTGATTCAAATGTGTTATCTAATTTGCACAGATTTGTGTATTTCTCAGTTTCTTTCTGTTATTAATTTCTAATTTAACACCCATGTGATCAGAGTGCATACTTTGTACAAGTTCAATCCTTTTTAATTGATCAAGATTTGTTTTACACATATACCAGTGCATGGCTTATCTTGGAGAACATTCCATGTACTCTAGAGAAGAATGTATCCTACTGTAGTTTTGTGAAGTGTTTTATAGATGTCTTTTAGGTCTCATTGGTTTTTAATGTTCAAATCTTCTTGGTCAATGTTCTCTCTAGTTCTAACTATCCATTGTTGAAAGTGGGGTATTGGTGCTTCCAAGTATTATTGTTAAATTACTTATTTCTCCCCTTAAGTTTATCAGTTTTGCTTCATGTATTTTGGAGCTCTGTTTTTAGGCACATATATATTAATACTAATTATATCTTCCTGATGGATTAGCCCTTTTATCATTATAAAGTTTCCCTCTTTATCTCTAGTAATATTTTTTTTTACATATTTTAATATATCCACTCCAGGTTTCTGATGGCTACTGTTTGCATTATATATCTTTTTCTGTCCTTGTACTTTAAACCTATTTGTATCATTGAATCTAAAGAGTCTCCTATAGACAGAAAATAGTTGAATCTTTTATTTTTCATTCAATCTGAATCTCTGCTTTTGAATTGATTGTTTAATTAACATTTACTGTTATTATTGATCTAACTTGATTTACACCAAACTAGATTTGTCTTATCAAATAGAGAATTTGATAAAGAATTTACATAAAACATTTATGCCTGCCATTTTTTTTTGTTTTCCAGATATCACATCTTTCTGTTCCTCTATTCCTCATATGCTGCTTTCTTTTGCATTAACTGAACATTTTCTAGTGCAGAATTTTAATTCCTTTAATTGTTTTTCAGTATATATTTTAGTTATTTTCTTATTGGTCACTACAAGGCTTACCACATACATTTTATATGGTCAGAATCTACTTCATATTTATACTAACTTAATTCCAGAGAGATATAGAAATGTTACTCTATAGCTCTTTGCTCTCTTCTCCCTTTTGTGCTACCATTGTTTTATATATTACATTGCTATACATTACAAACCTAACAATACCTTGCTATTATTATTACTCTATGTAATTGTATTTCTATTAAAGAAGCCGATTAAAGGATGGAATTTGTTATATTAACCTTATAATTGAAATGTATGATTCTCTTCATTTGCTATTATAAATTTGAATTACTGTCTGGTGTTATTTCCTTACTCCAATACAATTTTGCTTCCATCTACTTCCTTAGTGCTGTTATTGTCAAATCTATGACATTTCGAGATATTATAGACCCAATTATTGTATACATATTGTTTTATACTACTGTTAGTTAAGGGAGGAAAGGAGAAGAAATATGCATTTTTATTCTTTTTTGTAATTACTTGATTAACTTTACCCCTCCATGTGTGTGTATGTTTGTGAATTTAAATTACCATCTGGGACAATTTGCTTTCAGCCTTTAATGTTTCTCATAAGGCAGGTCTTCTAGCAACAAATTCTGGTTTTGTTTATCCAGTAAGGTCTTTATTTCACTTCATCTTTTAAAGATTGATTTGCTGCTGTAGATTCTTGATTGACATCTTTTTTCTTTTAGCACTTTGAACATATAGTTATACTGTTTTTTTGCTCATGAGAAGCCAAATGTTAAATCAGTTGAAATTCTTTTATAAATGATGACTCAATATTCGCTTGTTTTTAAGATTTTTCTTTGCCTTTGCCTTTCAGCTTTTTTGTTGTATAACATATCTGGGTATTGAGCTTTTATGTTTATTCTACCTGGAGTTTGTTAATTTTGAAGTAAAATTCCTGTCTTTTCTTGAATTTAGGAAGGTTTTGACTAGTATTTCTTCAAATATTCTTTCTGTCCCTTTCCCTTCTTTCATTCTAGGGTTTCTGTTATATACATGTTAGTGTACTTAATGGTGTTCCCCATTTCTCCGGGGGTTTATTCAATTTCCTTCATTCATTTTTCTTTCTGTTTTTAAGATTGCATAATATCAATTAATCTATCCTCTAGTCTGCTGACTTTCTTCTACTAGTTCAAATTTACTGTTGAGCTTCTCTAGTGAACCATCTATTTATGTTATTGTACTTTTCAACTCCAGAATTTAGTTTTTTTTCTTTTTATAATTTCTAGCTTTTATTGATATTCTCTATTTGATAGACATTGTCATCATACCTTCCTGTACTTCTTAACCATTAATTTCTCTAATTCTTTGAACATATTTATAATGTCAGCTTTAAAGTTTCTAACTATTAAATCCAATGTCCGTGACTTTCAATGGCAGTTTCTTTTCCCTACTATTCCCTCTGTTTATTTATAAATCTTTCCTGTATATTTCCATACCTTGTAGTCTTTCCTTGAAAACTGAACATTTTAAGTAATATAGTAACTTTGGTTGCTGATCCCTTTCCTCCTCTCCAGCGACAACTTTTGTCATTCTTTGCTTATTTATTTAGTTTCTAGGCTAGATTATCTTTAATGAAGTCTATCTCCCCAACAATGTGAAGGCTTTGATTTTCCTTCTCAAAGGTAAGAGACTTTGGCATGCTCACACTCACCTTGGAATGTCTTAACAGAACTTCTTAAATGTCTCTTTCCAAGATCACTATGTTAAACTGTCTGTCTTATGTGGTATCACACAGAGCTGTTAAACTTCAGTAGTTGCCAGTTGGTCAATTTATCGTTTTCAACAATATCCTGTAGTTTAAATTGCTCCACAGTTTGATCCAATTAAATTCAGACAGGGATAGTTTTTAAAGCCAGCCTTTGAAGTTTGTCCTGACCCTGGGAGGGAGCTTCCTAGATATCCTTTTCCTTAGTTCTCTTTGTTTAACAAGCTGGCCTTTGGCTTGGCTTGTTGCTCCTCATCCAGGATAACTAGTAGTCTGTTTTTATTTGTTTACTATCAAACTCCTCACTGTTTTTAAAATTCTTCCTTATATGTGAACTTTCTTGCATTCTATTTCAAGCATGTTCAGTTTCTTTATGAAGAGCTTTTTAGATATCTGTTTTTAGAGATGCCTCGCCCTCTAGGCAAAATCTGAGCTGCTGTTCCCAGTGCTGGGCAGGGTCAGTAGCCTCTTGTCTTCTTGTCTTGTCTATTCCAGCATACCAACCTGCCATACAAACCTGCTGTAGTATTGGTGATCAGGGTCCTAGTATTCTGAGCTTTCTGTGCTAGGGTAGGGGCTCTGCCTTATGAGAAGGACCTGAGTGGAAGAAGGAAGCCCCTGACCTCCTGGAAGGGCTAACCAGGAATTTAGCCTCGGCAAGTCTAAGTTGGAGGAGAAGAGAAATTCTGTTGAGCTCATCTTCTCAATGAGCTATTATAGCCCTTGACTAGGAATTGAAAGGAGATTGAATACCCTTTTTTATGGTGACACCCATTGGACTGCAGCTTCTTTTAAGCTGAACTGGTGGTGGGGAAGGCACAGGTCATGGTTCATGTGCCACAGACTCTCACTGTTCTTACCAAGCTTTAGTAGATTTCCTTGAATAAATGTTTTTTTAAATTTCTATGTGATCTCTAGGCAATTTCAAGAAACTTTAAACATTTCTTTTTCATCATTTACACTGGTTGTAATTGGGTGATTGGGGGAGTGGGCCTGTGATTCACCTCATACTGCCTCCTAGAATTGGAAGCCTGTAGTATATTTTGATTCATAATGTACCACATAAAGCAAACCAAATTATGATTACAGCAGAATCTAGGTACTATGTTTTTATTCAAGTTAAAATATGAATCAGTTCTTTTCTTCAGTAATGAAACAATGGCAGCATTATACAGTGTTCAACACTATGATTTTCTAAAGTGTTTAAGACGATGGAATCCTTTTTAAATAACTTAATTTTATGAAAAATATTGCCACAGGAAACATAGCATTTTAGTCTCAGGCTGCTGAAAGCAGATACCATGAAATGGGTGAGTTGTTTTTTTAACAAGAGGAGTTAATTAGCTTATAGTTTGAGGCAGTGGGAATGTCCAGTCAAAAAATTAACAAGGGGCCACGGTGGCTCAGCAGGCAAGAATGCTTACCTGCCATGCCAGAGGACCCAGGTTCGTTTCCCGGTGCCTGCCCATGTAAAAGAAAAAAAAAAACAAAACATTAACAAGGCAATATTTTCTTCCCAAAGACCAGCTGCCAACATTCCTTGGGTCCTCTGACACCTGGTGTGGCGCATGGTGGGATCTGCTTGTATCTCCCTCCCCTCCCAGGTTTTGTGTTTCCACCTTTCTTCCATGGTTTTCTCTCTTGTTTGAATTTCATTACCTTATAAAGGACTCTAGTAAGTGGACTAAGGCTCACCCTGGGCCATACCTTAACTGAAGTGACCTCCTCAAAAGGCTCCCTAAATACAGTAGTTGTACACCCAATGAATTAGCTTTAAGAACATGGCTTTCTGGGGTAAATAAAATTCCAAATGACCACACGTAGAAAAAGCTTCTATAGTTGAAAGTGGAAGTGGAAGTTGAAAGGGAATGAAGGAAGGAGTTAAGAACTCAGGGCACTTAACCCTTCTCCTTTTTCAATCATGAAATATGAGCATACATGATGTATGGAGTGTCTGAACAAAGGCTTTAGGAAGCATTATAAATATCTACTAATTCTCTTCAACTTTGCCATTTCTTACATAGGATGTGCTCCTTTCGCATGAGTCCTGAAATGAAAAGACATGCAGAGCACAGTGCTAACTGTCAAGCCACAGCCTTCGACACCTAAACCACTAAAATCACCACTATTAGGCTTTGGTAGGTAAATTTATCAGTTATGTTGGGATGTAAGGGCTTTAAATGCATGGTAGAAGCTAACACAGAAGATTGAGCTCTTGTCTATGCCAAATTACAGAATAAAGTACAGCATAAAATGTAAAATCAAAGCCTAGAGTAAGGCCTGCTAGGAATCATGATTGTATTTGATATGGAGTCACAACTATGACCACCTTTAGAATTCTGAAACTGCCAGTTTTTCTTCCGAGACACTTCATTACTTCTTAAAGATCCCCCCATTTTCAGGAATGTAATGTCTTCAGCTGTTGCTAAGAATCCTATATTATATTGTCCTTTCCATCTATTGCCCTCTGGCCATATCTTGCCCATTATATTTATCCAGCAAAGTTCATTTACTACATGCCACATCCACTCAGGAACAAAGTCACTTCCTCCTTTTCAAGTGGACTAAAATTGTGATAGACAGATAGTAGATAGATAGATAGATAGATTAGATAGATAGATAGATAGATAGATAGATAGATAGATAGATAGATAACAAAGTTTGAATTTTAAATGAGATTACAACCCTGAGATATTTGTTACCCCCAAATGCTTGGGGTTAAATTGCACCCTAAATTGTGCCTTTGCACAGAATCAATCCTGGCTATAAAAATTGACAATAACACTAAACAAATATAGAAAAGAGATTACCCAGACTCTAATCATTTATTGATCAACAAATATATGTCGATCTTTTAATAGTGCAAGGCATGAATTGGATGATTTTGGAGACACAAAGTAATTTAGAATCAAGCATGTTTACAGGAAGTTTACATCCTCTTATACACATATATACAGCATCCATTTTGTCTGCACTTTATTTGCAGTCATATATGAGTCATTGCACGTAAATGTGTAGATTCACCAAAAGACAGTGTGGATATGTTTAAAGTCATTCTACCTTTTAATCCTGAATCCTGTAAAATACTCTTCTGGGGTCATTATATATGACCTTCCATAGTCCAAATATTAGGATGAAGAGAAAGAGCAGTAAGAAAAAGAAATCTCACTTGATTAAGTGATGGGATGAAATGTTCCCAAAGGAGGAATGGTAGTAAAGAAGCAATAAGGTGATCATGTAACTATAATAAACAGCTTAGAATATCAAGTTTTGGTCCAGAGTTGCCTATACCCTATGATGAAGTCCACTTATAAAGTAGCGTAACAATATCCAAGAATCTTTATGGGTAGTTTCTGACAAGTTGTTCAGTAGCTTTCAATTGAACCATTGGCAGAGACCTTTTCTAAATCAAATTGCTCACCAATATATTTTGAGGATATGTATTTCTGAATGCATTATTTTCATCAAGATATAAAAGTGCGGCTCTGATGAGCCTTACAAGTATATACTCCCATAAAACTTATCATTTTGCTGCTTTTAATTTTTTTCATGAAAAAGTATTTTAATGACTTGAGAGTCCTTGAAAGAACATTCTTGTATCTCCAGAAGTTATAACTGGATCCTTTTCAATTATTATAAACATAAAACTAACATTTGAGCTTTGGCAGAGAGATAGTATAACATTCTGGGCAGAGACATTGTTTGCAGTGTGCCTCTGATCACAGGGTTGCTAAAAACCTTTCCACGAAGACCATATCCTGCCCAAAAGGTTTACAATTCCTTCTCTTTTGAAGTTCTGGTGGAGTCAGCAGCCAACTAGATTTAAATAACACTTTTTTTTATAAAGTTATTTCTCAGTGGCTGAGAATTCAGACACAGATATGTTCTTGAGTGTGAACCTAAATCAAAGAACAGGTTTGAACCTAGCATATTCTGGTTGCATTGTGGTTTTATAAATAATAACGTTTATAGAAAATGTTCAGAACAAATTTCCTAACACTTTATTAAATCCCTGAAGCAAATCCCCCACAGTCCACCTCTATGTGGAGAAGAGATGCCTTTCCATTCAATGACAATTATGAGTAAGCCTCTTAATCATCATAATAGCATGTTAAATGTCCACCTAATCCCATCCTTTGATGGGGGCAAGAGCAGTCTCAGACCCAGTTCTATCATGGTACGTAACTTTGAACCCCTGCCGTCCAATCTTATTATATACTCAGCAAAGAAATGTCTTCCAAGTCAGATGATCTAAAGGAATGGTTGTTGTGGTCAGTTGGTATTTGTGAGATGCCATAGAAACAGAATGCTATAAGCCTTAAATACCTTGATTCAATCTTGATTAAAATAGAAAGAAGCCAAAAATGGCAATGATTTTTAATCTAAAAACCTAAGAGGGAATAAACTTGCTGTTTCAAAATATTGTATTAGTCATGCTGTTTTATGTGAAAGTAAGAGAGAAAACTGGAGAATATTTTCACACCAGTGTCCCTAAGAACATTAGCTGGCTAGAGCAAGTTTCTTCTTTTAATGAATTCTTATTTTCAAATAGTTTTAAATTTACAGAAAATTTATGAAGATATCATAGAAAGCTCCCACAAACCCCTCACTAACCCATTTCCCCCATTACTGTGGTACATTTATTTATTTGTCTAAATTCTAGTTTTTCATGGAGCTGACCAAAAAGTTTATGCTTTTAGACCATATCACATTAGATCATTGTCAAATCATCTTTAAAAATAATGCTTCATCATTTATTAAGGTGGTGTATTCCTATTAACTAAGTTCTTGACAGTATATGTTTATTCAGTTTACTTAAATGTATTCCATTTATTCAGATTTCACTTGTTTCTCCCCAATGTCACTTTTCTGTTCTCAAGTCCCATCCAGGACACCAATCACATTTAGTCCTCTGATGTCCTTAGCCTCTGCTGAATTGTGACAGTTTCTCAGTCTTTCCTTGTTTTTGATACCTTGACAATTTTGAGGACTGCTGTTCAGGTCCTTTGTTCCTGAATTTGGGTTTGTCTGATGCTTTTCTCATGGTTACCTCAGGTTATGGGTTTTGGGGACGATTACCGAAGAGATGACGTGCCATTGTCCTCAGGTGCGTGATACCCACACACATGCCTTATCACTGGCATGTGTTAACCTCGATCGGTTGGCCTAGATCGTGTTTACTGGGATTCTCCACTGTAAAGTTAAAATACCTTTTTGTAAAATGTTAGCTCTGTATTTGTTCTGCGGAGCAGATACTTGTCACTATTTTGGGTTGCCCTGCTCCTTGAACCTTCTTCTATGATGAGGAATTTCTCTCCCGGTGAGTTCTTGCTTCACCGAGGTAAAAGGCTGGATCACCTTTCAGCTCCTTTGCAGTTAGCATGAGGCACTCTTGCTTCAGCAATCAGAGGCATCAACTCTCCAGACAGTGAGGCAGGCTTCATGTGGAACCCACGCTGGTGAGGAGGTGACAGTGACATCCAGCTCCAGAGGCAGCAGTGACATAAATTTGCTTACTTTCAAAAAGCCTTGAGATGCAGGTCATGGCTTTCATGACAGACCAGGAAACTCATCCTAACACATTGCATCTAACCACAGGAAAAGGTAAAGTTCTTCCACAGTGTGTTATTATTTATTTCTTTAAGAAGTCCATCAAGTTGACAAATGATTCATGTTAAGAAGTAAATCAGAGTGTGGTCATGATCGCCCTAATGGTTAGGTTGTTGTTATGCACTTTCATTCTGCTGCCTTCCATGAGCAGTGGAGGGAAGGATGAAGTTGCAGCTGGTGCCCAGGGGAGCGTGTCATGCCTGCGAGCATTATCTGGTTCAAATCCAAGGGGAAAATGTTTAACACTTGCTGGCCAGTTAACCACTCCTTTATTTATTTTTCTAAATTCTACTTTCTCTTGAAGTTGACCAAATCAAAGTTTATGCTTTTGGACCATATCACATTAGATCACTGTCAAATCATCTTTATCAAAATAATGCTTCATCGTTTACTAAGGAATTAAACTTTTATTAAGAATGACTGTAAGAGTTAAACACATGATATTCATTTTGGCATTTTCTATGTTGTGCACACTTTTTTATAAGTCATGTTTATCTTCACAATGGGGAAATAAGAATACTCAAATTTGGTTTTCCTTGAACATGCTATATACATTTCCCTCTTTAATAAAGAGCTTTTTTAACAGTCTCATTTTGAAATAATCATAGATACACAGACATTTACCAAAAAATGTACAGGGAGGTTCCATGCATCCTCCCATCAGGCTTCCCCAAAGTTAGCATCTTCTATAAGCTTAGTACAGAAATGAAACCAAGAAGTTGACATTTGTGCAATTCACAGAGCTAAGTCAGATTTATGCGGCTTTACATATGCTTAGTTTTGTGTGTGTGTGGGTCTGTGTCTGGGTGTCAAAGGAAAAACTTTTACTTTTTAAAGTTTCACTCTGCTGTACAGTATCAGTTCTGGCAATGGTGACATTCAAGGAGACTGATGACCTGCCTTTGTTGCGATAAACTCCAAAATCTCAGAGGCTTAACACAATAAGAGTTATTTCTCACTCACTAAAAGTCAACACAGACTTTTTTGATTGCAAATGAACTTCCATGTATCATCAGAAACCCAGGGTCCATCTAGCCTGTGAGTCCATTGTCCTTTAAGTCCTCAGAGTTGTGTCCATTCATTGGGCAGATGTGGAAAAACAGAGAGGGTTCTGCATGGGAGGTCTGTGCCGACCAGGTCTGCACGCAATGCACGTTGCCCTGGCCTTATTCCATTGGGCAGGACTCAGTCGCATCTGCTCGAGCTGCCAGAACGAGCAGGAAATACAGTCCAGCTGTGTGTTGGGGGGCAAGGGAAACGGGTCTCGGTTTCTTCCACATTCGGTTTCTTGAAGTTATGTTACCACGCTGTGTTGATGGCTATGTTTAATGTTTTTAGTATATCTTATTGTCTCAGTCTATTTTCACTCTTAATTTAATAACTTTAAATTCTGTACATCTTTTCTGTTATCACTTTTGTTTCCCAAAGGAATGGTAAATGAACCATATAATCTCTAAAGGAGTTAAAGAAATAATTTATACAACACTTGCAAAAGTTTTTCTATGTTTGTTTCTCATCTTCCTTCTCTTACGTGCTAAAAATGCTGTGACTACATGATAAGAAATATTTGGATTAGAAAAGAAGTTTGGTCAATAATCCATATGTTAGACTATATAATGGCAAATACAGAAAAATTTGAAAATATAAAAATAATTTCATTTCCTTTTATTTTTGCACGGGCAGGCACTGGGAATCAAACCCAGGTCTCCAGCATGGCAAGAACTCTGCTTGCTAAGCCACCGTGGCCCGCCCCATTTCACTTCCTTTTAATAGACTTTATCAAGGTAATTTACATCTGGTATATGAATCATACTAAGAAAAGCTCATTTTTATTCATTTTTAAAGAGAGTATTTTTATTTGTATAGATTATCTCAAATTTTCTTTCTAGTCTTGATCTTATGGTAATACTGAAAAAGATGAAAATTTTGTGGTATTTGTTAACCACAGAAATCAAATAACCTAATTCCAATGAACTCTGGATTACATGAATTCAGTGACTCTATCTTTCTGCCTTTGCATACATAAACCCTGACCCAGATATTGTGATTTACCATCTTACAAATCTGCAAAAGAGATTTTATAAGCCCTAATGACTGAAGTATGTTTCAGGGAAGGACTGAGTTTAATCTCAAAAAGGAAGCTACTATCCAACTGCAAGTCTCCCATGAAAAACTCATAATAAAGGAGATAAGAACTCAATTTAAAAATCACTGTTCCATGGAAAGCCTTAAATAAACATGAAGGTCAGTTTTTCTATTCAGCAATTTTTGGTTCACAAATCACGATTTCCACTGTTAAACATTGTCTTTATTGTTTGAGCTGTTATTAAGAAATTATGACATCATTCTAAGTAGCTAGAGATCAGTGAATAGATGGAAAACATGGCAATTTGTTTAGAAGCATTTCCAACTGAAATTTTACATCGGTTGTGGATTTGTCAAATATCCTGCGGGAACATTTAAAGCATTAAGTTTACTTCTGCAAGCTTTTCCACACACAATAGTATATGTGTGTACGTGTGAGTACGTGCATATGTATGTATATATATGTGTATAATTAATGAGACATGATGATCTATCTTTGGTGTGAGTTAACGTCTTGAATATGCATGATGTAAAACCCAAATCCCCAAAGCACATCAGGCTTTTCTGTTCTCCCCGGCCACTAACATTCCTTTCCTTTCTCCCTTCCATCCATTCTGGCATGACAAATATAGATGTAAATATGGAAATCATCCATGGAGTTTTAAGGGACAAGTATTTCAAGCTGTTTTCCAGGACAAAACATTTTCCCATGCAATTTTTCTATATCATAATAGTTTTTCAAGTTTTATTAAGGTTTATTAATGTTCTCCAACTTATTTTCCATTTCCATGACATAAGCTTGAGCTAAAGGATGCTTTAAAGGAAACTAAAGCAATTTCATTCCTGGCATCTGACATGAATTTGCCATGAATTAATTTTCAGTTAGCAGTTGGCAATGGGTATTACAGTTATGAAGCAGCCGCTGGTCGTTTATCTATCTTGAGCTGTGCATTACATAAATCTTGAAGTATGTGAATTTGTATACTGCTATTTGGTGAAAGACCAAAGTTGCCTAATGAAAATATACCAAATATCTTTGATGTGAATATTTTCAAATTTATGAGTTAATAGGGGAGAAGCTTACCTTCCGGTTGTGTTTTCTCCCTTAACAATCCCAGACCAGACTTCTGCTTCCCAAGTTAGCTGATATGTGTTCAATAGTTCCATACTGCTATTAATTTGAGTCTGAGAACAAAATAATTAGGAAGAAAAATCTTCTGCATTAAAAATACCATGCATTTAAAAATTAAATACTAATTTTTTTTATTTTTGCATTTATTTCAGTCTCTCCAGCCATAAGTACCCTTTATTTGAGCAGATGATGATGGCTCATTAGCTATGGTTCCCTAACCATTAGCTCACATTCCAATGATCAAAAACATAGTCATACCTTTCCTGAAACCTATAAGTTATATTTGCTACACTCCCACTAAGAAAAAGTGGAACATAAAAAGAAAGTTTTGGTTCCCCATAAAAAACATCAGAAACATAAATTTAGGACCCAATTTCAGTATTAATTATGTGTAAACAATAGAGTTAGTGTAAAAGAAAGGCAGTTGCTCAAAATGAGTATTAAAGGAAGATTTTTGAGAGAAAATTATATGGGAGTTAGATTTTCATGGGAAAATAGAAGACTACAGCTGGAAAATGAGAAAAAAACATTCCTGGAAGAGGGAACATTTGTACAAAGGCATTAGCAGCAAGAAGCACCAAGGTATGTTCTAGAGTTGTAATTGTATATTTGCTAGGCAATCTTTCCATTCTCTAGGGAGAAGGAGAGTTCAGGGGCCATATTATGGGTATTATATCTCCTGCTAAGGAGCAAAAACTTTGTAGCTTATGTAAGTAGCCCAGTGAAGGGTTTCAAGCAAGATAAGTATGTGTTCACATTTTTATGGTATAAAGGCTACTTTCTATTGGAATCCAGGACACCCTAGATTCAAAGGAGTGAGAAATGGACTTTAATTCTTGTTGATTTCATCACATTGCATAGACTGTTTATATAGGGATGGTAGAAATTTATGGCTATTTTTTTGCAACCTTCAAATTACAGATCCTCTTCACATTCGTCTTACGATTTCCATACTTACTTCTGGTAAGTAAGTATGCCTTTGCTCAGTCTCTCATTTTCTCTCAGGTAGATTAATGCAGTTAATAAAGATTGATATGTTTTACTCATCTTTTAAAGTTCATTATTAGTTTTGGTACTTGATAAAGTACACAGAGAGTAAAAATGTATGAGCATAGGCAAAAATGTTGGAAAAAGAAAATAAGAAGCAGGGATATTTCATCTTAGATACTACAAGATAAGAAAAAGCTAGAATAATTGTAACTATGAATACTTGTGAAAGTATAAACTGAAGAACAGAATTGAAAGCTAGGGAATAGATCTTAATGCATATATCAGTGCTTGTTTTATAACAAATATAAAATTACTGATTATGAGTAAAATTGTTCTTATGTTAAAAAGGCTTTACCTCATAAATACATCAAAAATACTATACTTTGTTTTAAAAGATAGATATTTAAAATTAAACCTAGGTGACTATTTTATTTTGGCTTGAAGAACTTTCTGAGTTAATAGCATGATTGAAAAATGAAAGAAGTATTTATGTTTGACTACAGGGAAAATTTAAAAATTCTGTATACATGCAAAACCAAACATAATGAAAACTGGTTATATTTCAAAGAAAAATTCTAAATGTTATATATGTAAAATTATAAAGAAAGAATTATGTTTGACTACAGAAACACTTTTGAAATTTTATGTATTGAAAAATATAAAATACAAATGAACAATTAGGAAAAATAGATATAACCAATGTTACTATTCTTAATAAATAACTCTAATGAATCACCAAGATAAACTTACCAATTCAAAATGAAGTTAAATTATATAAATGGGCAATTTATAAGAGAAAAATTTCAGTTTTGTGTAAACATATGAAAACATGTTCAATCTTACCAAAAATTACATAAATGAAAATTAAGTCAGCAAGGCAGTATTTACCTCTTATGAATTTATTATTTCAAAATATGCTAGTACCTCCTATGGGAATGCATTTAAATGAGTACTGGCATATATTTAGTGGGGATATTCAAGAAGTTTTACAACTGGTACAGGATGGTGTTGACCAAACAGAACAGACGCACAACCAATCAATACTGTGTATACTTTTGACTGTATAGATTTTGATAAACTCTTACAAACTTTCCAGTGGATAATTTGCTAAAATGTGACATAGTCTCTGATATAGAAATCCCCCCATGCATGTATTAAAGATTTTTGATCAGTTTCCAAATTGCTGTTCAGAAATGTTTTATAAATTTGCTACTGTTATCAATAGTTAATGAGCGTCTGTTTTTTCACATTCTAACCAACACCGGGTATTTATTTATTTTAATTCTTGCCAATATAGATTGCAATGCTGTTTGATTTGCATTTCTTTGGCTATTAATGTATCTGGTTATTTGTTTTTTTTTCCTTTGTGCCCTGACTGCTCTTATCCTGTTAGTTACTTTTTCGTGCAACATGTCTGAACTTGTGATATTGTATGTATGGAAAATAAGATATTTAAATGAATTTTTTTCCATTCATACAGTCGTACTAATTATTTTTCATGGTCGAGGCTATTATCTTTTAGAACACAGTGTTCTGAATGTAAAACTCAAGAGTAAGAATACATACCATGTGGCATTTTGGCCCAGAATAAATCACTAAATTAAAAATGCTCTCATTGCAACAGAAAGAGATGAATGAGGATGACAATTGATGCTGTAGTGTCATAGTCGTTTTTAGTTCCGTAGGCTTTTCTCCTGTGCTTCATGCATTGCTTTACTTTTTGTCTGGTTCCTGCCAGTCTGGGACCACCCAAGTTCCTGAATGCAGCTCTTTCTGTAGTACCTTGAATAAAGGCCAAATTGCAGGGTGGAAGGTCTTTAGCTTTCTGTCTGAGGCATGAATAATTCCTTTGCCTTCTCTTCAACCTGTTCAAGTTACCTGTGGAATGCCATTCTGGGTAGCTTGGAAATGGTTCTATGCTTTATCATAAAGAGACCCAAGCATTTTATGTGTGTGTATGAGTGGACTTTATGATGGCGAGAAGAAAATAAGGAATGGATTCAGGGGTTGGCCTCACTTCTCCATTCCAACCAAGCTGGTTGAGGTTTGGGGTTTCCTGGGTTGTTGTATGTCTAGAGAAACTTGTAAATAGGTTAGTAATGGGACATTTTAAGGACGTCTGAATTGGGAAAATGGATCAAGTTGTTTTAGATATGTGGCATCCTATATACTTTTGCATTCTATCTTATATGTAAGAGTAATTCTGGTGCTGTGAGGTTTTGAACATTTAGCTGTATTATTGGTTCTCATAGAATGGAGTCTCAGAGAGATTTGAGAGCCACCTTTTTGATCATGAAAATTAAGATAATTACCATGTTTCCCTGAACAGAATATGTGTTCTCCTCACGTTGTGTGTTATAGCTACAAGTTCTTTTATATTTTCATTATTCCTAGTGACTAAAAAGGCTTTGAAAACCATATTCACAACAATAAAAGAAAGCTTTTATACTGTAGTAAAAAGAGCTGTAGAAGAGGCTTTAGAAAACTCTTTACTCCCTGTGCAGTCTTGGGCAGTTATTTGTCTTCTCCAAATCAATTTCTTCCTACCTAAAAGGAAGCTGCATTACCAGTCATGTCTAACTCACAGGATTTGGTTGGAATCAAATGAGAAGCTGTATGTTAAAGTGCTAGGGAATATAAAATATCATATGTATGCAAGGTACTACTATTAACTGATATATACAATACTTTGTATATATCATATTTATTTCTTAATGGAATAGCTGTTCTGACAAAAGTTATGTAAGACACCAAAAGATCATGATATTCCTATAATCTCTGAGAGCATGGACCAACTTGACAAGATTTATATATTCTAGTGTTTTTATTTTGTGAACTATATATTTCTCTCAGGTTATTTTATCTACAGTTTAATCTTCTTCTTTTTTTGTATGCTGTACAGTGGGATCACATTTCATTATTTTTCCATGTGAGTATTCTGTTATTGCAGCACCATTTATTGAAGTTCTGTTTGTTTATTTTTGTTTGTTTGCTTGTTTGTTTGTTTGGAAAGTGCATGGACTGAGAATCAAACCCGGGACTCCTGCATGGCAGGTGATAATTCTACCACTGAACTACCCTTGCATCCCCTATAATTTATTCTTATAATAAAAAGTTGGTCTTAACTTTCTGGCTCTTAGAAAACTTTTGAAAGCTTTTACTTTTCTTATGGTAACAGACCCATTGATTTAAATTCATATTCGTGTTTGAAATCATTTAAATTATTTTAATATGAAAAAATAAGTTGGAAATAAAATATATATCTATAGATAGATAGATAGATAAACAAAAAGATGATGTGCAGTAGTTGCATTGCCAAATATGGCAGCAAATCTAAATCACTGGTGCGAAAGTATATGTTTCAGTTTTCATTTATGCACTCCAGCCACAAACCAGTTACCCTTTTTAATGTCACTGTCTTATTTAGCTTCCATTTCAAGGGGATTACTTTATATTTTGGTCTGGCATAGCTGGTCTGGATTTTAAATGGGTGAAGGAATAAACTAAAATTAGTTGGAAATTTCATTTCAATTCCTCCTTAATTGTTTTGAGTAGCTTAACAAATTTACAATTCTGTCTCAGTTCATTTTAACCATGCTGTTCTTTGTAGAAAATGCTTCAGAATATATTGACTGGATATATAATATGAAATCTCGTATTCTAGAATCTTAAAGCTGGCTGTTGGCAAAAACTAATTTAAAACATGTAATTGAGAAACACAGTGCTTCGTATTTTACAGATTGAGAAACCAGTGCATAGAAAATATTTAAATCAAGCTAGTAAGATATTAAGGTAGCTGACTTTAAGAATTTGAAGTTCATATCATTGATGAGTTAAAGCAAAAAATTCAATATGCCCAGAAGATGCCAAAATAGATGATATGGCCACAAGGGCCAAAACCCTAATCAACTCAGTAAATTAAAGAAATGTAACCATTTTCACAGTATTTCAATTAAATAGCATATCTGAACCCCAAATAATCATAGACTCAGCTTTTTAGTGTTTGCAATGAACAGACATCAGCCTTCCTTGCTCAGGGCTTTCTCTTACCCTCCCTTCTCTCCAGGGTGGTGCTTAATGGTAGGTAGTGCATTTGGGTGGGTTGGTTGGCTCTGCCTTTCTCTATAGATGACTCAGATGTGGGTCATTTGGCTTCAGATGGGTCGGCTGCTGCCGGGTGTTTCCCATAAGTGAAAAGCCACTGGGCGGGTATGTATGGGGACAGAAGCCTTGTTGACCTTGATTAACTGTCCTTGTTCAAGGGCTTCTCTCCCCTCTCAGGTCCCTGTTAGCCTACCTCAACTTCCCCCTCAGAGAGTTCTGACCTCAGTCTTAAGGGATGTTGTGGGATGAGGTCTTCTGTAGCTTCTTCTAGTTTGTCAGGTGGTGTAGGCCCTGCTTGGTGGTGTGTACAATTATCTCATTTAAGTTGAGAGGAGAGAAGTCAGGAGAGGCAACTAGAATGGCTGAAAATCTTCCCATGAGCATTGGTTTGGTGTGAAAAGCTTCTAGTCTAGAAGAAATAAACTTGATGAGAAGCTTTAAAATGCAATGATGAATCAATAGCAAGAGGAGAGAAATGAGCAGGCTTAGGAGAGGCATTAGCCAAGTGAGAAGAGGGAGGGAAATGATCATCTTTCAGTTCAAAGAGTGAATTCTAGCTGGGTGGCTCATTCCTGCTAAACTGGGGAATAAGAAGGTACATGTGGCCAATAAAAGGATGCAAGAATGAGATTTAGAAGAGACTTGATTGATTAGGCTGCAGCTTTGGCTGCCATGTCAGCCTGATTATTTCCTTGAGAGATGTTAGTATTATTTTTTTATTGCCAGGGCAATGCATTACAGTGATTTCTCTATTGGTAAGAGCACAGCATTTAAGAAATTGAATATTTCTTGGTGGTGTTTAATTGAGAGAAAATCTCACTCTTTTTACATTGCTGCATGAGCATGCAGGACTAGGAAGGCATAGCTCTTTCTCTTTTCTTAGTTCTAGAGCTCAAGTGAGAGCCATTAGTTTTACTTTCTGAGCTCAAGTCCCTGGGGGTAGGGTTTTGCCTTCATTCTAGTTTGGGTTGTTAAATTGGGAACCCCTATTGCTTAAGAGAATAGCAAGAATTCCTCAGGTGGGGAAATTTAGCAATTTTTCTTTAGTTCTTCAAGGGACTTTGCAAATACTAGACAGGTTAAATTAGAGTGCTATATAAAATTTACATCTTTTTAATGGTATCTGTAAGGAGTAATGCTGACTTTTAGAACTGGAGAACTTTAATTTTGAGTTTTAGGTGTAATACAGATACTTAAAGTTTTAGGGAATTACTAGGTTATACAAAGAGCAAAGCATTTCAGAATTTAGAAATAACAGTTAAAGCTCAGAAGTAAATATGACTGTTATAAGAATTTACAATTTAAACCTTAATTATTTATAAGCATTTTAAATGAGGCTACTTTTAAAAATACAAATATTTGACAGTTGTTTTATATTGGGGTTATTAACCACAAACCATAACAGAAATTTTGTCCTGTTTTACCTTTACACATTTACTAAGGTTGTTAATTAACAGGTAGAATATAATTTTTATGCGTGTAATGTTGCTTTCTTAAAGTCCTTTTTGTTTAAGATGATGTTTTGACTTATAGCTGACCATGTGTATTTTTAGGGAAGCTTTAGAGTAACAGTGTAGCTGACGAGTAAATTTGGTTGTTTCAGTGATTTGTGATTTTAACATTATACATGTTAGTATTAGTATAGCATTCTTAAGTTTTTAGGAATTTTAAACAACTTCTAAATAAATGAATAATATTTTACTTATGCAAATTTACCTAATAGAAGGATAGGAAATTTCTTTTAATTATTGAAATACTTTTAAAGATTTCTTAGGTAATATGTCATACTATTTTTGCACCTTACTTTTACAAGGTGAGAGAACAAAACCTTTGTAACAGTTTTCCTCTAAGAGTGAGAAGGCTTGTCTTCTGAAATAAAGGATGATAAAATTAACATGAACATTAACAAGGATATTATTTTAATTTGACATAAAATTCTTATCTTTTAGATAAAGTATTCAAATGGCTAAGAAACATTTTTTGTAAGGTTTCAATGAGAGTAGACTAACAATTTAAATTATTTTAACAGAGAAAATTGAATTCCAGTTTTGCATGCATACATGGTTTTGCCCAAAAGTTTTGTTTTAAATATTATAACATATTTATTAAATTTTGGTTAGCATTGAATATGATAGATGGAATTTACTTTCACAACATTTTTAACAGCTTTATGCAGTTAGCAGTGACTAAAACTTTCTTAAACTCTCCAGAACTTTATACATCCATTCAGGGCTTGTAGTCAATAGATACAATAACAAATAAAATTTACCTTTTTGTTTTTATATGCCATATGGCAGGGTCACATTTGATTATTTTTCCATGTTAGTGTCCCAGTATTGCAGCACCATTTGTTGAATTTTTGCTTGTTTATTTGTTTTGTTTTGCTTGTTTGTTTTTTTGGGAAGTGCATGGACCAGGAATTGAACCCAGGTCTCCCTCATGGCAGGCGAGAATTCTACCACTGAACTGCCCTTTGCAATCCCTAAAACTTACTTTTATTTTAGAAATATGTTAGTTTACAAAGTTAACACTTTTGCAACACTGTACTTTGAGTCTGTTGGAGATTAACAGTGTCTGCTGCTAAGGCACTTTTAAATATATGGGAATTATTTTGCAACCCTTAGGGCATCATTAAGTGAGTAGGGTGGGAATTTCATCCTTAAGTTTTTGCCATTTAAAAGCAAATAGGGAGTGCTCGCTTCAGCAGCACATATACTAATAGAGAAGATTAACATGGCCCCTGAGCAAGGATGACATGCAAATTCGTGAAGCATTCCATATTAAAAAAAAAACAAAAACAAACAGCAAATAGGTCTTGAGAGTTAAGGTGAAGAGGGATACAAAGGAATGTGCTTTTTAAGACTTAGGGCTGAAAATTTGAATGCAGACAAGGCACCCAGCAGCTTGCCCTGGGATGCCTTTATTCTATACAGACAGGTATGTTTGCTCAAGGAATTTTGGGGGATGCCAAGAGGCCTCAGGTCAAGAAAGGGCCTGGGGCAAACAAGGAGGTATATACTAGCTGAGTTAATAGTCTTAAGGTGGTCTTCAAGGAGTGAAGAAGAAGAAGAAGAAGGGGGAGTGGCATTAAGGGACAATGAGAAAGGCAGATTTCCATATTGGTGCCATTCTGAGCACTGATCCCTTGGTGCCATGGGATCAGGTTCCTTATCCCTGGGCATCCCTGGGGTCCTTGAACACGAGGAAACAGATGGTCTGGTACCATCCTGAAGCTGCTGAGCTAACCCACTCGTTTTCCTCAGTGTTTGTGCTCTTAACTTATTGCCTAGAGTAGTGCTTAAGAAAATAAAAAGATTTATCAAAAACAAAGAGACTTTACAGAGGGGATCTCCTGGGTGTCAGCCCTGACTGTGGCCCTGATTGAACTGGAGGGAAAAAACATGTTGAAAGGAAATCAGGCTCCTTTAAGAATGTGGCTTAGTATATCTTTCTGGCAATTAAAGGATCTAAGTATGGGGATATTGTAGCCTAAACCAAAAGTGACTGCCTAGAATATTAAAGACACCACCTTGTTTGGTATAAGTGTCCTTAACCCAGAATTTTTTGTTACAACAGATGGAATGTTTATTTAAGGCACTGAATGTCAGGCAGGAGAATGAGGGAGATTTTTATGGAGGCAATGGAGAGGACCTCTGCCGAGGTGAAAAGAGGCACAGATTTAGCAGGAGTAAGGGTATGGATTCTCGGAAGGGAGAAAAAGAGAGTGGGGATAAGTCTCAGAGAGCTGAAGAAAGACAGAGAGAGAGGGAGAGAGAGAGAGAGAGAGGAAAGAGAGAGCAAGAAAGAGGAGGGAGGGAGGGAGAGAGAGGTGCTTGATTTGGTCCTACTGGAGTCCACAACACAGGAAGAAGCCCCCAGTGAGGTCCCAAAAGACAGAATCACCTGCTGCCCTGAAGTTCCTTGGATCGTCAGGCTCAGAGTGAACCGATTTTACATCTTGGGGGAGCCACTTTGGAGCCCCTAGATTCCTAGAGAGAACAGTGAAAATGATTCCACCCTTTCAAGAGGACACAGAGCTGCATGAGGACATAGGAGAGGATAGCAATGAGTCAAGCAAGAACAAAAGTGAAAGCATGTAGCCAATCCTCCTTGTATTAACCAGTCCAGATGGTCAGTAAGAAGTGTCTCCTGGCTGGCTCACCAAAACATGTTGCCAAATTTTGGCTTCCAGGTTCTTGGACATGCTGTGAGAAAGAACTCAAGAGAACAGCCCAAAGAGTAAGCAGATAGAAAATTTATTGAGAACACATGTAAGAGGAAATGTGCGCACTCTCACAAACATAGAGATGAGGAAGGTGAGAGGCCTTAAAAAGTATTTGTGAGGAAAATCCAGTAAAAAAATCTTTTACTATGTTGACCAAAATTAACTCTCTAGATTTCTTTGACATATAGACGTAGTGTGATACTAGAAAAATAATTAACATCTAGGGTCTAAGAATCTTGGGTACTATTTCCCACTACCATTACATATCTAAACATAGCAAGACTCCTCCTCTTTCTGGATCTCATTAAAAACAAATAATGCTAAGATAAAAAATCTCTGATGTGTCAAATCTAAGAATTTCCAAGGTTACATACCACAATTCCTTCCAAGAAAATTGTTAGACTAAAAATTGTGTTTATTAACAAAATGCCTGTTTGACCCTTTCTCAATCACAAAGGATACTGTAATGTCTTTTATAGAACAAATTATGTAATTGGAAACTTTAATGTTATGAAGAAAATAAAGGTCTCACTTTGAATAATGTCTGAGTAGCAGTCATTGTTTTTTTACCTTCTTAACTTCCATATTGATCCCTTCCTCCTACCCCACTGGCACTCAATTCCAGAGAAGCTGTCTCCATCCATGATTTGAGGATGAAGCACATGACCTAGGCTAAGTCAGTCAACTCATTCCATCCTCCTGAATGCAGATACTGATTCAGAGATGGTCTGAACCTTAACTAGCACAAATACCATAAATATAGGGAGACAGTGCCATGCTTTCCTACTTGATGCTAAGATGCAGAAGAACATAGAATCAAGAGATGATGTCAGCCTTTGGGGGATCAGAAGGCATGCTTCCTTGAAATGAAACCTACACCAAGAAGCATAGAATGAAGAGATAGAACAAAACCAAGCTAGTGGTGCATTGCCGGACCAGCAGATGAAGTCTCTATCTGAGCCAACTCTGGAAGGAAGAAGCCCCCAGTCAGGTTTTCTGAGGAAGAAGACATTAAATTCTATTTTTTGAATAAGCAAGTGTGAGTTTGGTCTTCTTTTTCTTGCAACCAAAAACATTCTATTGATTCAGTCTGGAAATTTCTCATTCAATTGGAAGAGGAAAGTTGCATATTCAGAAGTACTTAAAATAAGGTAATCTATTTTGGGTTTTTGAAAATGATGATCAGCTTTTGAAATTATTGTTGGATTGGAACATTTAAAAATAAGTAGGATGGTGTACTCTAGTGATATGCCTAACTGCCTCATAAGAAGGGTGATCATTAGTCCTGATTGACCTGGGATATACCCCAGTTTATACCTCTTTAAACAGCAGAATTATAAATAAGTCTCCATTTTGCAATCAAAAGTGTCCCAGTTTGGATAATAAATTATGTAGTCACTCTCTCAATAAAGTAGTCAAGGCTCAAATATCTACTTACATTTGGTACCAATTGCCAGTTGAAATACATAACAACAATCTGGACACAATGATAAAAAGCACCTTTGTCCTAAAGAAGGGATATGGAGTGGTGTAACAGTGGTTCAGTGGCAAAATTCTCGCCTGCCTTGCTAGAGACCCGGGTTTGATTCCTGAAGCCTGCCCATGGCGCGCCCCACCCTCCCCCTCAAATAAAAAAAAAAAACAACAACTTAAGAAGGGATATGAATATGTGAACTGTGTTTCTGGCTGCGAGTTGATCACCTCAGCAATTTGACTGAGCAGCATTTATGATCTGACAGCATCACTACACCACTGGTAAAGTAGTTCAGTGGGTTGGAAGTAACTTGTCATCTTCCTGCCAATAGACATTGCTTTAATGGTTTTTTAGCATTCCAAGGTTGTTGTTTTCATGCCCAGGAATTTTAGTTTCTACTGTGATATTGCGTTATATCTAGATATTTAGATTAGACAGTTAGAAAAGCATCATCACTATGCTTTTCTTTCTTCATAAAATCAAAAGTTTATAAATACCTGATAAAGCCTGGAATGAAATTTGAGTGTGATAGTCTAAACTAAAATATCTTTTAAAATTACCTTGCCAAAGTAAAGAGCCCATGCAGTCTAGTTAACTTCTAAAAATTAGAAGACATGGGTTTAGAAACTTTTACTTTCTTTTTCATTGTCATATGCCCAGTGTTCAGAATAATAACAGGAACAACAAAGACTATTTGTTGAACGAATGAATGCTGCCAGCAATCATTATTTTTAATACCTTAATCTGAAGTCACAGAGCATCTCTAATCTGTTTCCTTATCTGCAAAATGTAATTATAATGTCTACACAAATACCTCACAAGTTTGTTAGAAGGTACAAATGAGCTAATTTTATAAAAAGCTAACAACAATATCAAATGATATACAGGATTTAATTATATACAAAAAAGTAAATGCTACAAATTTCTTTCATTTCTACTCAAGAAATAGGTACACCCATATTTTAGTTACCTTATACACTGTGTTGCTTCTACATATAAATTAATTCATAACTATTAATTTCTTCCCATTTTAAAGCATTAAAATGTTTTAAAGTCTTCAATGTTTCCCATTGAAATAGATCCAATCATTTACCAGAAAAATCTGAGTATATATGAAAAAATTCCATCAATGAATGCATTGTTATGCTTTGTTAATCATTGCCATAACTATGAAATGTGGCAACTATTATTAGGCATCAAAAACACAAAATTTTTATTTTTCAGTCACCCAAATATTTAATAGGTAGCATAAGAATTTATAAATTCTCTTAGAAAACACTTCCATGCCCAGGATGGAAGAACACATTAAGAAACAAGTAAGCAACCACTTTTTACTTATGCTTTTTGATCAAACGCTGGCCTCAAACATAAGACTTCCAGTAGTGGAATATTTCATTTATAAGTCCCTTTCTGGGCCCCTAAGGTTTAAAGACAAATTCAAACAAAAATAAGATATATATGTATAGAATCAAAACACATAGTAAATTGAATACAAAGATACAGTTGATAGTCCAGTTTTGTCAAATTTCAGTAACCTCATGAACAAATGCCAACATATGACCTTATTTGTGTTTGGTTACCTTTTACTCTATACCTAACTACCCTTTTAGAGACATGCTCTTATCTCTTGCTTGCAGATTTCCCTGAGGAGTTGGTTTAGTAATAGGGAGAGAATTTCTCTAGATCACCCAGTCACAGCAATATGGGCAGTCAGACAATTTCCTTCAGGCTTGGAAAACAAACAGTTTGTAGGATTAAGCTGGGAAAGGGGCATCAAGCAGCTGGGACACATGTGGGATTTGGGTGAATTGAAGGGCAAAGCAGAATCCCTGAGGCAATGGGCGGGTAGGCTGAGGACAAAATGCTTCTGTTCAACCACTGCCCTCAGCCCTTGGTCATTTTACAATAGTGGGAAGGGGGAAATGAAGGAAGGTATGAAGTAAGAGAGTTTTAGCCATTATCCAGGCTTGAATGGAAACAGGTACAAACCTACTGGTTGTAAAAAATCAGCCATGATGGAAATGTAAGGACATTTTTATCAAGTGCTTATGAAGTGTAAGCTTTAGCACTTGGTAAAGCACTAAAACTTTGGATTGGAAACCAACATTAAATTCTTAACAATTAAAATTTTTATCATTAGGTATGAGTTTGGTTCAATGATCAAGCGATAGGCATAATTTTGATAAAACTTTTATATTGCCTTAAAATGACAACAGTTTATCTCCTGTGACAGTGCAATGACAGACAATCTTCAAGTCCCATGGAGATCCTTCAAATCTAAGAATAACTTTGCTCCATCAAAGGATAGTTGTTTTATATTAAGAGAACCAGAGGCCAGGCTGAGGCTGGACCCTGCATGTCAGGGCAGGAACCACAGCTACAGTTTAAAATTTGAGGGGGATAATCAATACCACTTGATAGTAACCAAAGAGACCACAGGACCAACCCAATGACTACCACCCACAGAGGAAGCCATGGGCACATACAGAGGGGCTTTGTAACAAGAAGGGGAGAGTAATAAATTCCCCACCCATCAGAAACAGGAATGAAGACAGGGTGTGGTGACCCTGGAAGAACAGCTGGGTAGCCCCTGAAGACCAGGTGAATAACCTGGAGGAAGGATGGGGCACAAAGTGTGGCTAGTGGGTTTGTCTACTGAATGTTGACTTTGTGGTCATTATACTTGGAGACTGGTGAAACACACATGGGATCCGTCAGATGCTGGCTGTTCTGTTAGGCAAGAAATATATTTCACGATCAAAGAATAGTTCTTTGCATTATTGGAATTTAAAATGCAATCGTTAGGTAACAATATAGGAATGCTGTGAATCTTTACAGACCAGTTTCAATATTAAGGTCAATTATGCTTCATAGGATCATCGTATGTAATTTCGTTGGCATAAGTTCAGAAAAGGCACTACAAAAATTAGCTCATTTTGTCCAAGAGAAGGATCCAGGGAATCAAGAGAAATCTGTTATTTCCCTAAATCTCCTAATAGTAAGGTTTTAACAGGCTCTCAGACATTGTTCAGAACCATCTGACAGTGGTGAGCGTTTGAGTCTTAGCTTTCTGTCCTAACTTTTTGTCTGCACCCACAGAGGAGACTGGGAGCAGTAAGTCGTTAAGGGACCCGTTTTTAGTTTCGCTAAAGGGAATTATACACGTGCATCGGTGGAAGAACAGTTAGGCCTTTAATACCACAAAGAATCCAGCCCACACAGATTAATGTAAGCATTGTTTGTGTTCTCTGAAGAGCATTTTATTGTGAACAGGTTTTGTTCCCTTCTGTGTGACATATGCCGTTTCTACATCCCTTGATATTTTAGTTAGTCCTTCAGACTATGATTCAGGGGTTTTCTGGTGTTTTATTTAAAAATACCAGATGTTAGACTATAAGCAGCTATGGAAGATCATGGATGACTTTTGAAGTGGAAAAACTGAAATTCTTTTTTCAGGAAAGGAATAAGCACTTGCTCAATAAAATGGGATAATCAAAAGCAGAAAGACTTTAAAGCCTTAGTAGAATGGAAATATCACGCAAGAGGAATTGTTTATTTGGTTAGCATATAAAATTCTAAGTAGAAATAAACTAACTATAATCTTTCCATATCAATTTTAGACCTTTTTTGATGAGTGCAAATGTCACTAGATGAATTTTGACCAAATAAAAACAGATATTTTATACTTGAGATTTTTTTTAAGTGGGATATAACAGAAGCCAGATAAATATATATTATTTCAAAAATGTTTAATATTGAACTCTATAGGGATAAAGTTTCTCTTCCGAAGTAAGTGCATATTTTATTGTATTCTTTGGCCTCTCTGACACACACATATAATCCAGTCATTCCCACTATATAAATCCATGTAACATTTTGAATCAGAAAGCAGAGTAATGGAAATGCAGTTGCTGCCAGTGTGCAGGATTTTCTAATAGTGTACTGCCAGGTTAAATGGAGTGCTATTTATAGCCCTAAAATCCACAGGAAAATTCTGATTTAAGGCTGACTGCAATACGAATCAGATAGCAATGCTCTGGCTATCACCTTCAGTTTGATAAACAGAATCTGAAGGAAGCAGAGTGGTGTAGTCACTTTGACTCCTGGGCTTGGAGTCAAAGACTCAGGAATCTATATTCAGCTTCTTAGTAGGTATCTGAATGGGCCTCAACGCTTAACATCTTGGGATAATGATGTGCATCTTGAATGTTTGTTGTGAGCCTTAAAGTGAAAGAAACTGTCTGGGGCATATGGCCTACTCAAAAAATTTTATTCTTTTACACATTTGCTATGCTATTTAGATAAAAAAAAAATGACATACAATGATGCTCTTTTGTTTTCGATCTAGCTGCTGGAAATAGAAGAGTATAAAGTTCACAAGCCACTTTATTTAACACTAAAATAGCATTAATAGTAGTTTTCCATCATCTTTTAGATTAGTATATCCCATTCAAATTATGATAGAAATACATGCACAGTGATAAATATTCATTAAAAGGTAGAAAAAAATACTGGCATGCAATTTTCATACAAAAACTTTGTGATTTTAACTCAGTTGTCTAAAATATGGTGTTAAAGCTGAGTTTATGCTTGAGAAGGCTTTTCTGGTCAGTGTGACGGGAAGGAGTTATGGGAGAATACCATAGATATTTGAGATCTCCCCTTTTCTATTCCACTGCTTGTAATGGCCTTTGGCTCAGGAATTCTGTGAAAATATTGCTTAGAATATGGATTTTGTATGTGTTAAAGTTATAAAGTATGACATTAGATTAGTGAGCTATATAGAGTATTTATGGTTAACAATATAGATATCAATTATATGTTGACATCTGTTAACTGCCTAAGTGAAAGGTTTTAGCTAAATATGTTCAGCATAATTTGGGAAATAAAAGGGTGTTTATAGTGGTCCAGATTACCAAGAAAATGGGTAGAGAATAATATTCCAAATTCCATCACTCTATATGTCATACCATGCCCAAGAAAGGAATGTAAGCCAGTCTCATGAACCACTTCTACATTGCTCCTCTCTAAGGAATATGTCCTCCAATATGATTTTCTTCCTCGGCGATAAGAGAAATAATGTGAATTCGAATGATAATACTTAGAGGGCTCAATTCCTTGAAAAATAATACAAGCACCAGGTCGAAGTTGGATAACCCATTTTGGCTCACTCCATATCACCTTCTCTATAATCTCCAGACCAACAAATTTGCATAGAAAACTAAGTTACTTTTTAAATAAGTCAAGCACCTGTGCCTTTTTCCTGGGTGACTGTGCCCTTTTCCATTCTTTAGATATCCTTCTAGGAACTTTAAGTGCTATCATATCTACTTGTCCCAACAACTCCATAAAGACAGACCTTTTAACATCTGAATTTTACAGGTGAAGAAAGTGAAGCATATGGCTAAGTAATTTAGCCAAGGTCATACAACTAGTAAATGGTGATGCTGGGATTTGAACCCATGTTCTCTGACTTCAAAGCCCAGGCTCTTAACCACTAAATAAATGATAAGGTACACTAATTATGGATTCTTTTTTTTTTTTGAGTGCATGCTCCAATTCTCCAAATATACATGGCCTTGTTCTTTAGGTACACCAAATGCAGGAAAGATTTAAGGTCCCATCAACCCCTCTATGAAAATACTCAATTTAGTTCATTTAACTTTGTGCATAATTAGATCCTTGTGTTTGGCAGAATAATGGCTTTCCAAATATGTCTACCTCTTAATACCCAGAACCTGTGAATATGCTAGGTTACATGGTGAAAAGAAATTAAGATTACAAATCAAGTGACTCTAAAATGAGGACATTATATTGGATTATATAGGTAGGACCACTATAATCACAAGCGTCTGTAAAAGCTGAAGAGGAGGTCAGAGTAATGCAATGTGAGATGAATGTGACCTGCTGCTAGCATTAAAGATGGAGAAAAGTGATCACGAGCCAAGGACGATGGGCAGTCTCTAGGAGCTGGAAAAGTGATGGAAATGGATTACCCCCTAGGGCCTCTAGAAGCAATTTAGCCTTGCTGACTCTTGATTTTAACCTAGTGAGAAAATTTTCTAACTTCACACGTCAAGGCTCATAAGATAATAAATTTGTGTGGTTTTAAGCCACTAAATTTGTGATAATAATTTTCAGCAGAAATAGGAATGTAATAAATCCTGGAAAAAAAAATCTGAGGAATTTCCTAATGGGATTTGTCTAACAAAAGGTTTTACCCAGTAAATAAGGGAATTCTTTCAGAGGCCTACTTCGAACCAAATCTTAGGACATTTTGCCTTTCTCTTGTCTTCAGAGAACTGTCCTGTACCGTAACGTGCCTTTAAATCACACAGGAAAGTGCATGTTTAGATTGAGTGCAAGCTGATGTTAATCCAAATCTTTTTGCTTTATCAATTAGCAACAGTATACAGTGCCTCCCTTATCAAATGGCAGCCCTCAAGCAAGATTCATTCCCTTGAGGATAAGGACTGAGTATAATGATTGGAGCAAATTGGATATCCTCATTCAGTGTATTACCCCATGGGAAACTTATCCATGTGTCTTTTCTATCATGATACCACTAAAAAGCTGCAAATCAATACATTGTAGCTCAGCTATTTGAACCAAAAATAAAGGTCATATTAAATGTACAGTCTTAAGGTTATATATATGACTAAAATCTGAAATTTTTTGTTCAATTTTGGAAAATTTCAAATGTCTCAATGCCTCATGTCAGACACAGAAATTCAATAATAGACTATTTGACAAAATTATCTCATCTTTATCATAATATTGTGATGTCATATAGCAGGAATGGGCAAGATACTACTTGTGAACCAAATCTGGCCTATTATTTGTTATTGAAGATAAAGAACACAGCCACATCCACTTAGGTATTGTTTATTGGTTTTTCTATTCAACAGGAGATAAACCATAAACTATATCCTACAAAACCTAAAAAATTTACAATCTGACTCCATATAGGAAAAGTTTGTTGAACTTTGCCATATAGACATAGTAATCTCAGGGATGCTATCTTATTTCTCATCTTACAAACTTAGTAATATTTCGGTTGTGGATGAGGCTACTTTCTCCAACTTTACAGGCTTAAAACTTGTTTAAAAATTCAAAAATCTCAAAAAATTAGAAATGCAAGAGGTTGATGAATGAATTGTCAATTTTCATGAAGAATCATCATAACCATAAAATGAATGTGCTAGATTAAGAAATAATCATTGACTGGTTTATCTCAAGCCTCTGAGACAGCAAAATTGACCAGTCAGGAAAGAGGCAGAAGTGGGCTCCCTCTACCCTAAGAAAATCCCACTGTCATCTGCACGTCACTTTGAAAAACCTCAGACATGCCAACTGGCAAAATGATGAGTGTGCTATAAGAAAGAACTCAAGAGAAGAAAAGCATTGATAATGGTAAATATGATAATATAATTGAAAAAATATATATATCTAGTAAAATAATAATCCAATGATGATAATCAGGGTCCATAGTTTGAAATTAGAAACTAGAGAGATGGGGACATTAGCAGAATTTTGAATTGCATTGGTGTATAATTATAGTATACTTGGTTTAGATAATCATTTTAAATCTTGTTTTTCAAAAACTTGAACACTGCTATTAAACAATTTAAAATATTGTGTAAATATTATATAAAATTAAAGTAACTAAATCATAGTTAATACAGCAAAATCAGAAAACAAAGGAAATAGCCAGTGATTTTTTTTTAATTCAGACTGTTCTAAAAATGTGCTAGCCATTTGCTCATTATTACTGTAAATACTTACTATATCAAGACAAAGATATTATCTTTAAAGATTTGTAAATCTACAATATGTCATTTGAGACAAAACTACCAACAAGATAGGAAAACTAATGAAAGGTATAATAATAAAACCAAGAGTACAAATAAAAGCGGAAGAAGAATGTAAAGATATTGATAGAGATATGTTAAATATAGGAATGTCATGTAATAGCTCGTGTTGATTAATTTGAAAAAATGTGTGGTAAATTATTATAAAATAAAAATTAACAAATATGAGTCAAAATACAGCAAAATAAGAAAGTAAAATAGTACATAGACAAATAACCATGTAAACACTGAATAATCAATAAATTACATATAAGCGTAGCTCTAGGTTCATCTTGGGGCATTCTTTCACATTTTAGCAGAACAGAAATTTTTCCAAAGGGTTAAAATTAATTAATGTGCAGTCATTGATTCATTTGCTTGGATCAGCATAATCATGATACTAAAAGCTACCAATAACACAGAAAAAAGAAAATTATAGAGCAATTATACTTGTATGAGGTCAAAATTCTAGATAAATATATAATTAGCATATGAAAATAGTTCATTGAAAGAATTATTTTTCTAATAACATATAATTTATTCCAGATACAAAAGAATGGATTAATATTTTTAAAATATTAGTGTAATACATCATTATTAATAGATTAGAGAAGAATAAACATGATGTCAATGTATTTTTATGTCTATTTATTATTAAATCTAATGCTGATTCATTATTTAAAAAACACTTCTAGATAAGTGGGAATAGAAAGCTCCATACTTATATAATTAAAACTATCTTAAACCTAGTGGGCAGATTTATACTTAGAGTAGAGCTAGACCATTGTTTCCCAAATTATTGTTCTTTTGACTATTAGTCTTACCTGTTGTTTCAGGTAAAGGAGGTTACACGGTCAATGATTGTGGGAAAGGCAAGCTTTTCTTGATGATAGACACAACTTCTAGTGTTTTAAAAACGTCAAGAAGTCTATCAGTGAATAGATTAGATTATCTTGTTGAAAAAACATCCCGTGAATTGTATTCCATTGGACATGGTTTGAGAAATACTGCACTAGATACATTCTCATCAAAATTAAGAACAAGACAAAGATTCTGGCTTTCACCATCATTGCTCGATGACATTGGGGGTTCAGGCCAATGCCCTTTTTTGAAAGCTAAGGGATCCAAAAAAGATGGATGGATCTGAGTCTGAATTATCACAGTAGAATGGCTAGCCATTTACATGACAAATCCTCCTTTGATTAGTTCATCAGTGAGGAATAAAGTTCTATTATGTATTCTGGGTCTATTTGATACTGCAGTTTAGCCTACTATAATACATTTACTATCAGGAGTAGCTGTTGGCTTTATTACATCTGCATATATCCCAAATCTGTCTAATACTTTCCATTTCCTGCCATCACCCCTGTTCAAGTTTCTAGCATCCCTTCCTGGAACTATCACTAACACCACCTAACGGATCTGTTTCCCCACAGTCCATTCTCTATGGTGCAACCAGGGTAGTTTTTAAAAAAAATGGAAATGAGATCACATTCCTGCCCTGTTTAAATTCTTCAGTAATTAAGTTCCTTTTTTTTTTTTCCTTTGGTATAGAAGCTACTTAATTATCTGTTCCTCTCCTACCCCACTTTTATTCTTTCCTCTTACTTTGCTACTTTAAATATGTTAAGTTCCTTCCTGCTTCAGGATATTTGTACTTGATGTTCTCTAAGCTTAGAAAGCTCTTCTCTCTGATCTTTATTTAACAGACAATTCTTACCACTCAGAACCCAGCTCAAATAATTTCTCCACAGAGGGATCTTCCTTGACTACCTTATCTAGTGTTCTTTTCCACCATCTCTATTTCCATGACGATAACTTTCAATCTCCTTCCTCTGCTTACTTTTCCTTATAATACTTATCCGTTCTGAAATGCTCTTGGCTACTTAGAATTTAAGATCCACAACAGCAGAAATGTCTGTTCAGAACTCTATTCCTGGAGACTGAAATGGTGCCTAGATCATTGTAGGTGAAAATAATACTTTGAATATATTAATTAGTGCTTTAAATCACTGATAGTCAGAATACAAGCTGGTACCATGGCAATTCCCCATTATATATCAAAAGTTCAGTGATATTTATATACTGGGTAAACCATCTAGAAATGGTATTTTTCTACCATTTTTCTACCATTTCTAGAAAAATAATTGAAAAAAATCAGAGATGTGAAAAACAATGATATAGTATTACAAATTATTAACATTATGTGGTATGTGTGATTAATATGTAATAACAAAAAAAAAATAGAGATACCTTAATGGTCCAAAAACGGGGAAATGGTTAAATAAATTGTGATATCTTCACACATATGACCACATTCATCCACCACATTTGGTAATTATATTTCTAATAATCTCTTCCAATTAAATATAATATAATATTGAAATGCATACATACATATGATACATTGTAAATATGACAAAATCTTATAATTTGGTCATCTTTTGGTATTGTGGTTTATGGGAGATATTTATTTCCTTATAATTCTGTTTTATTTATAAAAATTTATGTTAGAATATATAATTATAAAAACATAAGAATATAACAAAAAATAATTAGGATGGAGTATAGCTCTACTGAGGAGTTTTTTCCTGTATCAGGCTCTGTTGCAGGTCAACTTGCATCTTTATTACTATACAGAATAGATATTTTCATCCTCAATTTACAGATTATAAATAATTAAATAACTTGCTTACAGTCACAGGTTATAAACAGTTGAATGCAACTGAAATCCAGGTGCTTTAAAGCCTATGTGTTTTCCATTAAACCTTGCTTATCTTCAATAAATGAGTGAGGTATCCCAGATTAGTGCTACAAATGACTTGTTGGTTATAATTTAGCTTTATATGTTAATCTCATTTAACTCATGTGTCTATGCCTTACTCACCAATTTCACAATGTATAATTCTTACTGACTGTGTTGATAAGCAAACTGGATGACAAATTATATGATCTTGCTGATAAGATGATAAATTATATAGTCATTCAGTGTTTAAAATTTTTGCCCATTCTCAATTTATGAAATTATTTAGAAAAACTATTTATCCTTCAGTTATCACTGGCCTTCTCTGTATTCTGGAGCGTACCTGAGAACAATTCCTATCTAGAAGCATGGTACAGAAATGCATTTGCTTTTTAAGGACAATAACACCACCACCCCCTTATTATGATCTAATTTTCTTCATACCATTTATTATAATAGTATACATAACACTATATGAATAAACTGTATGCCAATACATTTTCTAAAAGATATATCTACACAATATCTTATACTATATACTATATAGCATTAAATATATAGCATTTTTGTATACTATAGTATGGCATACTATATAATATAACGTATATAGACTATATAGCATATACCATACTGTACTATACTATAATTCACTAAAATGTAAGTGAGAACAGAAAGCTTTCCTTCTGTAGCTATCACCTATAAACAGTGCCTGACACAGAGTAAGAAATTAAAATATGTTTTGAATGAATAACTGAAAAATTTACCTTGGAATCAATAATCCTTTTACACTCTTTTGAAGATATTTATTTCACCCCTCCTCATGCCACCTTTATTCCATTAAAGGTACAATGCTCCTTGAATGTTTAGGACATACAGCACTAAATTGTGGGGAACAGGACTTGAACCCAGGTCTTTTCATTCCTTTTCATTTCCAATTCATTTCTTTTCCATCACAGTGCCATCTCTAGTTTTAATTATTTTTAAGAAGCCCATTAGTTTATAACATGGTCCCCATTGGAAGTCTCTGGTCACAGGATTTATTCATTGAGAATAGCTACTTAAAACCTAATACAAGCAAGCCACTCTGCACTGCTTGGGACCCAAAGACAAATAAAACACTGACCTTGCATTCAAGGAACTCTCCATCTAACACAAATATAAATGCACAAAATTTCACAATAATTTCTGGGAAATTGTGTCCAATTTTCACAGATAAGGCTCATATTTCAACTTCAAAATTGTTTGCAGAATGAATTTCTATATACACACATATACACTTCCTAGCCTTAAGTTTATGGGTAGTTGATATTAATGGTTTACTGTTTAGTATATATAGCCATATAACCTGACTTCAGCATAAAAGTTATCCTAGTCTCTTATTTGCTGAAACTCTAGTATCAAAATTAGATGCTAGACTTGGCTCTGGCTCCTTCTCTTGGAGGTATCTCCACACAGTTCTTACTTTTAGAAGAGAGTCAATGGAAACGAAAAAGGAAAAGACTTTTCAATTATACATTTTTTCCAACTTGGAAAAATTTTTCAGTACTTGTTCTCAGCTCTGGCTATCAGCTATTCCTGTTTCACTGACTTGCATTATCTTTCCATGTATGCATTTTTTCCAGGATAGTATTTGGCCTGCGAATGAACTCACAGGTAATTTATTTTGCAAGTGGTTGGTGTTTGATCTATGTGGCATGACAAATAGCTTTCATATTATTTAGCTGACTAGGATGGAAGTTTGAAATAGAAATTATATTCGGCAGTATTTGTTGGTGAGCTGCTAGTCCATTTAATGCTTCAGAGTGCTAAGAGAGAAACTGTTGGCATACTACCACTAGTATTACCAATTTTCTAGACTCTTAAATTCTTTCATCTTATAATGAATCCCTAACTTTATCTTTATGACCCTGGTGTTGGCAAGTTTTTCTTGAATATATCAAAAAGTGTGTAAGTGTTGATTACTTAATCTCAAGCACTCAGTGTTGCTCTTTGCAAACTTTTACCTCAAAAGCAGTATGGACTTAAAATTGCTTTCATCCAAAAAATGCTAAGAGCTTTTTTAGGAAATTTAATATCAAACCTCTATAGTCTGTGTTATAATGATGATTTATTTGTACACATTCTGAATAAAAGAATTAAACTGAGGATTGAAGGATTAAGATATCTTCTTCATTTAGAATTTTCAATAATAATTAAAATGATAGTGATGATTACTACATTTATAGCACTTAGTTTGTCTGCTAAGTGCTGTTCATTGAAAAAATCTCCTTTAATACTTAAAATTACCCTCTAAAATGGGCATTATCACTCTCATGCTGAAGAATAGGAAAGTGAGATTCAAAAAGGACATGTAACTTCTAGGTCACACAGAGTGGATCCCAGATTCAAACCAGTGGTTGCCTGATTCCATAATCCATGCCCTTAACAGCAAAGTTCACTAAATAATATACACAGAATAATATTCATTCATAGGTTCACTTAATAATACAAAAATTGCCAAAAATTTTAATAAAGGATGTATGTCTATTACTATTACTTTGTTTCTTTAGAACACAGTTTTAAAACTCCATTTTATTAGTCTTTTCTAGTGTAAAGTGTCTGAGCACTCTAAGAAATCTTTTGATCAGAGATGGATGAGGAATTATAAAATTTAACATAAGTAACTCATATTTCTTGTCACACTAGCCTGTAGGTTTTTGAAGAATCGTAACTGGTGGTTCTGTCTCTTTATAAACTTAGTCCTTGGAAATGAAAGTCTCTCTTATTCATCTCCAATGCTTTAGGGAAGCTCCAAGTGTATCCCATAGATATGCTGCATGACAGTGTCCTTGGCTACCATGTGGCGGCCACTGTTTCCCTGCACCAAGTCCAGCTCACTGTTATGGAGTCTTCTGTCACTGCAGAATCCAAGCAACAAATCTGCCATCAAATATCAGTAGTCTGTAGGGAAAGGGAGAACCCTAATCTCTAACTGCATTAAAAGCTGCTGACATCAAGGGAGTTCATAGTATGAACTCTCAAATTCCCATTGAGATTTTACTCAAAGATGAACAATTTCATCTGTATTTTATTGCAATACAAGTTGAATGCAGAATTTGGGGCATCCCCAGAACCAACATGCTTCTCCAGCCTTTATGGCACTAAACTGAACTTGTGCTCCTAGATTTCCCAAGACAGTAGATTGTTAGATTTTGTAGTTTTGAAAGAAAACAATACACCAAGAGTTTTATGCACAATCTACTGATTTCTGAGCCTTGACAACTAATTAAAACCTACTGAATAATATTTTTACCTAAACATAGAAATAAACCTTAACTACTATGCATCCATGTGAAAAGACTATGTCTATAGAGAAGATTACTTTTAAATTATTTCAATTCCAGAAAGTTATTTAATAATTGGGGAAAATCTAGCAAAAATTTCCAATCTGTAATTAATAAACTTGGTTTTTTCCTGTGCAATAGAAGCTCAACAAATTCAACATATATAACAGATCTAGAACTGATGGGAAACATGGCAAGACCAGTGAATTCCATGAATATATACCTCCCATACTTCTTTTGCTGTGAAGTGGGTTCCTTGATCAGAAGCAATGTTGTATAGAGTACCATGATGGTGAATAAGACATTCTTTAACTCCACAGATGTTAGTTTTGGCAGAAGCATTGTTTGCAGGGAAAACAAACTCATATCTGGACTATGTGTCTATTCCAATTAAAGCAAATTGCTGTCCCTTCCATGATGGAAAGGGTCCAATGTAATCTACCTGCCACTGGGTAGAAGGCTGATCACCTTGGGGGATGGTGCCATAGTGAAGACTGAGTGTTGATATTTGCTGTTGGCATATTGGGCACTCAGCAGTGACTGTAGCCCAGTTGGTCTTGGTGAGTGGAAGTCCATGTTGCTGAGCCCATGCATAACTTCCATCCGTACCACCATGACCACTTTTTCAGTGAGCCCTTGGGCAATGGCAGGAGTGCCTTGGGAAACAGTCCAACTGGTATCCACAGAATGGGTCATCTTATCTATTTGATTATTAAAATATTCCTCTGCTGAAGTCACCCTTTGGTGAACATTCATGTAGGACACAAATGTCTTCATGTCCATTCATGGAGGTCTATCCACATATCTCTTCCCCAGATCTCTTTGTCACCAATTTTCTAATCATGTTCCTTCCAAGTCCCTGATCACACAGTCAAGCCATTGGTGACAGCCCGTGAATCAGGATACAAACACACTTCCAGCCTTTTCTTCTCCTGAGGGAAATGAACAACTAGGTGCACTGCTTGAAGTTCTGCCCACTGGGAGAATTTTCCCTCACCCACTGTCCTTCAGGGATATTCCAGAACAGGGCTTTAGTCCTGGAGCTGTTACCAGCATATCATGTGGAATCATCTGTAAACAGGCCCAAGTTTTCTCTTCCTCAGCCAACTGATTATAAGGAGCTCCTTAAGAAGCCATAGTTGTGCACTGAGAAAGAGAAGGTAATGTGGTAGGAGTGGAGGACATGGATATTTGACCACTTCCTGATGTAACTTACTTGTGGCTTCAGGACCTGCTGGAACCCTGTCTCTTGTCTACTTTCATTTTATGATGGAGTGATGTTGTGCACACCCAACTTTATGGCTTAGCAGGTCAGACAACACAGCCCAGGATAAGCAACTCAGGTCTCATGGTAATTCGGTGGCCCCTAGTTAAGTTATTCGGTCTCTACAAGGGCCCAGTAGCAAGCCTACACAGGCAGCTGGCAAAGCAGGTGTTACGCTTGTTTATTATCTTTAACCCCATATCTGCACATGAAGAATATGAGATAGTCCCTGTTTTGGTTTGCTACAGCTGCTGAAATATAATATACTAGATATGAATTGGCTTTTGCAAAGGGGATTTATTAAGTTACAAGTTACAATTCTAAGGCCATGAAAATGTCCAAATTAAGACACCAGCAAGAAGATACCTTCTTTGAGGAAAGGCAGCTGGTATCTGGGGTCCCTCTGTCACATGGAAAGGCTCAATGATGACATCTGCTGTCCTTCTTTCCTGGCTTCTAGTTAAAAATGGCACTTTCACTTCCTGTGGGTCCTTCTGGCTTCTCTTTGGGGCATTTTCTTTCTTAGCTTCTCTAAACTCTTTTGGCTTTCTCTTAAAGGACTACAGCAAGAGGATTAAGACTCACCTTGAAAGGGCATGGTTATATCTCCACGGAAACAACCTAATCAAAAGGTCCCACTCAACAATACGTCTGCCCTCACAAGACTGGATTCAAAGAGCATAGGATTTTCTGGGGTACATAAAACAGTCAAACAACCACAGTACCCAAATGTACACATTAAATATTTTCTCCTTTGTGAAGCTGTCTTATCTGAGAATATCTCCCTGATTCTGTTCTGGCAGCCACCAGAGGCTTGATAGTTCCACAGTGGATACTCTTCATCTAGAAGGGGAAAAAAGAAGGAAGGGTAAGGACACGTGTCATTACAGTTTCATAAAATCACAGAATTTCAAAGGAAAAGTACATCTTAGAAGATATCTAGACCAACTCCCTAGTTTAATGGAGGAATAAACTTGGGATTTCAACCTAGGATGTTTCAGATTCCACCCCCACACCTACCCAATTGGGGGCGTCATTCATAAGGGACCCATGACCTAGCACCCCAGATGATCTTAGAAAGACTGAGGTCACCATACTGTAGAGCTCTCTGTTATCACAGGGGTCCTTCCTTTAAGCTTTTTATTTCATGCAAGTGAAGAAAATACTCAGGATTTACAAAGGATAAAGTAAGTTTGTCAATAATAAAATTACTTTGAAAAGGTATTATAGTATAATCTAGGCAATATTATTAGTTAATAATCTGCTTCTTCCCCCTCAAAAAACAGAACTTAAATTGTAGAACGTTGACATAAATGACTATTGAATTGTTTTTCTTCAGCCTGGCAGTCGATTTCAATAAGTAGTTTTTAAAAATCACTTCTTAGTGAAAAGCTTCGTAAAAACAGGGCTTGTTTATGAAAACTCATATTCTCTTCGTCTTTCTTCACCCTTCCCTCCAACCCCAAGCCCTGTTGTCCTTCCTTATTCCTGGTTCCCTTTTTGTCTCCACCCAAGAAGGAAATGTTTCTGAAGCATGAAAATGGGGAGACTGAGATCAAGGGAGTTCTGGAATTGTTGAGTTTCCATGCTTGAGAGTTCTTTGCAACAGTGGCGAAAGTTCAAATACCAAATGCTACATTTAAAATTGCATTGACAGAACTCAAGGGCATATTTTCACCAAATGAAAAGCACAGGTCTCTAAAGTACATATTTCTTCATTTGATTTCATGCCTTAGACCAAACTGGCTTTTTTGGTCAGTGTCTAAATATGCACCAAACTTCTCTGAGTCTAGCCAGACTGTGACACTCCACTTCCATGTACCTTCCACGAATTAAGCCATTAAGGACATTTTTATGCTCGTATTCATCATTTATGTGTCCTAGTGGTATTGCTTTTGATAGTGGAAAATATTATCAGCATATTATTCCAGTTACCTTGGCAAAGCGAACTCTCCTTAATAACATTCTATTACATACTCTATGTGAGACCAAGAGGCTTGCAAACTTTTTTTCCCCCTGTTCTCCCTGAGTCATCTTGTCTGGCATTTCGTAATACATTCCAAAAAGCAAGACCAAGAGAGTAACCGCAACAGTAGCAGAGGCAATTATTTGGGAGGAAACGCCTTTGTTTGAAGAAGTGGTAGAGAAAGACAGAAAGAAGAGGCAGATGGAAAGAACGGACAGAGGGAAGGCCAACCAGCCCTGTCAGGGATTAAGAAAATAAGAATATAGATTTCTCATTATTTACTTCCTTGTGGCATTGTTCTGACAACTGAATAAACGAAACAGGAAGGTAAAGATAGAGAGATTCAGGGAAAGGAATTAGAAGACAAAGCTTAGGTCTTGATCTTGTTCCATCTTCTACCCCAATAAATTTGGATTCTGGTTTGGGGAGGCCAAGAATACTTGTCATGTTGCCCCCCTGTGTGTGTGAGTGTATGTGCACGAGCTTTTATGTTCAGATTGTAGAGTTAGTTATTGTCATAACTTTCAGTCTAACGACTTTCTTACTTTAAGACCATTCTACCAAAAAAAAAAAAAAATTTGTCTTTCCAAAACAACTTTCAAATAAGATGGTGGCCTCAAATTTTCTGTTAATCCAAGAATAATAACCTATTTTTTTAAAAGGAAAATCAGGGATGACTTTTCTCAATTATCAAGTGAAGCTACCACTACTTAAATAACATTCTACTAAAAAGGCTTGTCGTAACAGAAACACCAGTACAAAATTTACAAATATGTTCAAGTAAATTAATTACTTAAATATTTTAATGGTAAATAGTATGTGGCAGCATGGACAGGAATGGAAAAAGATGGGCTGAGTAGCATCATGGAGAAACATATTTGCAAACTGTTCCATGCTTCCCCCAAAATGGCCAAGAATTGCACGTAGTAGCCAAAATGTTTTTTAGACTATTATTTTAACATCTTGCTGATCTTGTATTTTTACAGTTTGAGTTGGTGAGATAGAATTTCACCCAATTTATATTAGATATGCTTTATATAAATATAATATTACCCCGTAACAAAACAGACAATTGGAACTAGCTCCAGGTTAACTTCCTAACAGTATTCTACTGTCTGGGGCACTTTAGATTGGGGTCAGATAAAGGTAGGTAATTTCATCCACCAGTTCCACTGCTTCTGATAATGGTACATCCTATGACCACAACCATACTGTCCCCAGGTATAGTAAAATAATTTAGTTATCTTCTAAGACATATGGAGCGCAGTGGCAACAGGGCCCATAGCAGTTGAATGCACTGACATAGATGGGGGCCCAATAATGGGGACAATGTTCCTATACATTTTGCAATTTAATCACTTACTTATATGGTGAGAACGCAGGGGTAAAGTGAGGCTGCTTAATGATGTTTCCAGCAGGAGGATTTGAAGCATGCTCTGTCGTTCTACCACAAAGATGGTTCTCAAAGCACTTGAGTTTTTAAGTGTAACATAGACTATATTGAATTGTAGTATCTATAAACGACCATTAGCTGAATTAATCCTCCCAGGTAGCTCTAAAGGGAGGTGGAGGAGAATGAAAGTGTGGCAGCATCAGGGAGTCATTTCAAGAAGTTGGGACCCCAGGACCATCCTTCACTTTTTCTAAATAAGGTCCCACTTCCATCCTTGGTAGAGCAGAACTAGGAGTTTTTAAAGAAATATGTACAACTTTTTCTTTCAGCAGGAGACAGCTTCAGCATGATCAAGCCGGCACTTGATAAAATGTTCAAGAGATTACCAGCCATTTATATGCAAACTAGTGTTGGATAACAATCTCCCAAAAACTCAGTGATTTAAAACATGGCATTGAATTAACACATGGGTCTGTAGCTTGGCAATTTAGACTGAGCTCAGCCAGGGCATCTTGGTGACTCAGAGCTGCTCCATGTGTCTCTCATCTTCCTGCTGGCAGGTCTATGTATGTTCCCAAAGTGGTGGAAGTGGCACAACAGGGCAAAGGTGATAAATAATGAGCACTTTTTAAGCCTCAATTAGCATCGAGTCTGTTAATACCCCACTAGCCAAAGGCATTCTCATGGTTGAAGCAGAGTTAGAGGACCAAAGACCCCACTATGGCTGAGGGCATGGATACAGAGAGTGAAGAACTGGTGGCATCAGTGCAGCTCTTCACTCAAGCAGAACACTTTCAGGTATTTTTAGGCCCTCATTTTTCCCTGTATGATAAGACACTGGCATGAGAGAGAGGCCAGCAGGAGAGGAAACAGTTGGAAAAGGAAAGAAATGCTTTCTGTGGAGTCAGGAGAACTCTTTGGCCAAGTAGGAGAACAAATACAAAGTTCTATATGAAATCACCCCAACTGGCTACATGTATTTTACTACCTTTTCATTTCTAAAGCCATGCTATACGCTATTGGCATTTGCCATTTCAGTTAGCTCTTAAAGCATATCTAATGCTTTGGCGTAATCTCCCTTTTATGTAAGAAGAAAGTGAATATGGGTTAATGCCCTAAATAAACAATGTAAGCAAATGGTGGAGTTAATTTTTTCTTATTCCAAATTTCATTCTCTCTTGCAAACATGTTCCCATTTTGGCGTCTTTGAGGAGGAGCCATCTCTTTTCGAAATTTTTTTCCCTAAAAAATTTCCTGGGGAATAACAAATTGTGAAAATAGGCACCAGAGAGTAGACGTGGGATTTTTAGGACCTGAAATAATTCGCTTTCTGGCCTACTCTCCCCAGAGTGTTTTGAATGGTTTCCTTTTGTAGGAGATGAAGAACATATACCTAGATCCAGCCCAGGGCATGAAAAGGCAAAAAAAATTTTAGAACAAGCACTATGTATTTTAAGCAACATGGGACAAGAGGACTCACTCATGGTGGCTACCTCCTCTTAGCAGAGGAGCAGGTTGAAGCTCAAACAGTTATGCTTTGTAGTGCAATTGGGCTACATATGATTCCACATAGCTATTTACAATGTCTCTGCAGGAACACCGAGTAGTTCCATTGACACGCGTGTGTTTGTAGAGGGCCTCTTTGGTTCCTGGCCCATAGTGTTGGCTTGAGCATGCCTCAAAACTTTGAAAAGTAGCAGAAGGAATAGAGAGCAGGTTGGATCCAGGACACTGCTGAAGCCTATCTCTAAGAGTAATTTTTCGAGGCACATATATATAGAATAGACAACTGTGTATAAATTTTAAGTAATAAAAAATTGTGCATTGTCTTTGCAAAATTAAAAAAAGCAGGAAAAATTAAACTTTTTCCATTTAAAAAGAATTAATTTTACAAAGCTGCTGGTGTTTACACATTTGTTTATAACAGACACTAATTAGGTACCCAGGTTTTTCTACTATTTAAACAATCATAAATCATGAACGTTTTACTACTTGTAGATGTCAATAATATTGAATCACTAAATGTAATCTAAAATCCCACATGAAATGTTTGGTCTATTCAGAGTCTTTATATTCAGTTAAAATCTTTTAAACCTCACACATGTTATATTGCTTCATTGATTTCCCTTTTTTTCAGCTCTTCCATCCGTGTAGCTATCATCCAACTATTCATTTAGGCAAAAAATAACATTTACTGATAATTTTACTCCATGCCACAGAATTATATATTGATGCTGTAAAATTTAAGGCAAAAATAGAAAAGATACGTTCTCTTTCCTGTAAAGAGTTTACAGATAATGGGAGAAATATACCCAACAAGCTAAAAATCATGTGTGCATATTGGGTTTAATTTGTAAAAATAAAATAAAATAAAATAAAAAAGATCATTTAGAGGAAGGGATACATTCTTCTTTAAAAAAGAATATATTCAAGGATCATTTAGAGTTGAGGAGAAGTTGATATGTGCCTTTGGGTTCTGAAAGGTAGGTGGGAATTTGGTGGTCAGAGATCAAAGTAAGGTTATTTTATTCAATGTTCATTTTTTTAGTGTATTCTTTTTTGGGGGACGGGGTGAAGGAAGACTTTAGTGGAATAAAAGACATATGGGTCCTGAAATTTTCTAGTCACATTAACTATTCCTACCTCTTTATTAGTAAAATTGGGATAATAAAATTTAACTCAGAAGGTCACTATGAGTATTAAAATAACGTATCTATACATGTAGCAGTGTCAAGAACACGAGTTAGTTCTCACATATTTTTACCATAATTTTTCATCGCTACTCTTACCAACATCTGAAATCTCATGATTTCAATCTCTTTTCTTTTTCTCTTTCAGATATTTGATCTTTTTCTCCTCCTTAGTTCTCTATACCTGAAACATATCTTTGTGTTACCCAGTCTAAAACAAACAAAATGCTCTCTTTGATACTGCCTCCTTTTTTTAGCTCTCTTTTTACTTCTCACTTTCTTTTATTTTAAAATATTTTGAAAGAGGCATCTGTACTTATTGCCTCTACTTGCTTATCTCTCCTTCATCAGAGCGCAGCATATCATGAATAGTAATTCGGTTTCTGGGCACAGGTGTAGTGATTCAAATCTTGATTCTGCTATTTTTTCTAAGCTGTATGATCTTGGACAAATTATTATCCTCTCTTTTCCTCATTTTCTTTGTCAGGAAAAGAGGATAATGATAATAGTATTACTAACTTCATAGAGTAGTTATGAAGATTAATACTCATAAAGAATTTATACTCATAAAAGATGTAGGGCTTGCAAGGGTAGTTCAGTGTTAGAATTCTCGCCTGCCATGCAGGAGACCCAAGTTAGATTCCTGGCCCATGCACTTCCCAAACAAACAAGCAAGTAAATGAAAAACCAAACAAACAAAAATTCAACAGATGGTGCTGTAATAAGGGGGTACTCACATGGAAAAAAAATGAAATGTGACCCCTGCCAAACAGCATACAAAAAAAAAAGAAAAGAAAATGCAAAAAAGTGTCTGGCACTCAATAAATATGCATAAAATGTTAGCTATTATTATTGCTAGTCTTCAACCAAGTAAAATATGGCTACTGCCCTTGTCAGTTCATTGTAATGACTCCTCCAAATGTTGCCAACATTCTCAGGATTGCCAAATACAGTAACAACTTTTCAATTGTCACCTGCTTGTAGCACTTTGCCCAGCTTTCCATCCTCATCTTATGATACCCTTAACATGTCAGGAATCCTTTTCCTCTGCACACCCATTAGATATGCAGACCCATATATCCAACTACATGGGAATACTTTCAGGTACCCCAAACTTAACATGACCCAAACTGAATGTCACATCTTCACTTTTCAGGAATCTAGCTCTTATTTCTACCTCTTTTTCAGACAGTATTCTCTCTTTCATACCCCTCAGCTAGTCTTGCTCTAAACCCATTAGAGTGTCCCTCAGAATCATGCCTCCAATCAACATCCTTTCATTCCAACTCTCATTTATTTTATTAAGACATTAATACTTTTTCTCTTGGATTCTTACAGTAGCCTCCTCATGGATCTCCTTGTCTACGTTTTCATCCACTACACTCCAAAGCCATTCTCTACACTGAAGGGAAAGTTGTCATATGAAAATGCAAATTTATAAAGATTAACTTTCTTCCGAAAATACTTCAGGATAAAAACAAAACTCTTTAGTACAGCCAGAAGATACTTCATGATATGCCTATTTCTTTAGTCACATGCTTAAGACTTCCTATAACTCTATTTTTCTGAGTGAGGAGGAAAGGGTGTATAAAGTACTATTAAATTTGGAAAAGTAAGGGAAAGAAGCAGATGAAAGTAATTATTGTGTCTTTCTCATGGCACATAATGTCTGGATAATTTTTCTTATCCTTATTGATTAACTCATTTTATCAACAGATATTTCCTAAAAGCCTCCTGATAAAGGCTAGGGTGCTAAGGATAAATCAATGAGTATATTTTACAAATATATAAAACCTACAAAGCCCTTCCATCACAGAGCATGTGTGACAATAAGTAAATGAGTAAACCTATAACATGTATGATAGTGACTCATGCTATAGAGAAAATAAACAAGACAAAGGGAAATGGAGTGGTTTCAAGATGCTATTGTATATCAGGTTGTCTGGCATAGACCCACTAAGAAGGCTATCTTTTAAGCAGAGACCTGCAGAAAGTTTAAGAGGATAAGCCATGTAGATATGTGTGGAGAAGTATTAGAGGTAGAGGGAACAGCAAGTGCAAAGCAAAGGCATGGAAGAAGAATCAAGTTAAGGATGTTTGAACAAGGAGACCATTGTGGCTGATGTGGAGAAAGAGAGGGCAGAGTAATAGGCGATGAGGTAAGAGAGGAAGTGTGGGCCCAAATTATGAGAGTCCTGAAGGTCATTCTAAGGATTGTGCCTTGTAATAGGGTGAAATGGGAAGCTCTTCTATGGATTTGAACAGAGAAGGGATATAATCTCGCTGCACTTCTCCCATCACATCTTCCCCTTTTTTTCCTGGCATATCAATTACTTGCAGTTCCCCTTCCCACTCATGCTTGCTCATCCTTTGATTAGAGATCTCCTAGTAGAATTTCAGGCTCCATCTTAGACAACACCTTTCCCAGAAGGTTGAGACAGGGGTACTTCTGAAATACCTCTATGGCATTCTATCAGTTCTAATGCTTTTGGATGTAAATAATAAAAATATGACTAATGGTGGCTTAAACCATAAGAATATTAAATACTTGCCTATGAGATGACCAGAGGTAGGCAGTATCATCGGCACACCAATTTAAGGATAGCCACAAGGTCCCAGGCTTTTTCCATCCTTCTGTTCCACCATGATCAGCATGCTGGCTTTCATCCTCCAGTTTGTGTAATGATTAAACCATCTTATATGGTAAAATGTGGTCATATGGCCACCGTCACAGTTGCCATTTTGTCCTCACAGATGACTGACTTCAAAGAAAAAATCCAAAGCAGGGCCAGGGTACAGGCTTTCCAAGACCTTTCCCTTTATACTGTTTTAGCTTTTTGTTAGGAGAAAGTAATTTCTCAGAAGACCACTAAAATTGTCTTTGTGCCTCATTACCCAGCACTGGTTCATATTTACTTAGGTGTTTATTTATTTATTTCCCAATCATTATATCCCTAACACCTAGCACAGATTGTTAACACATGGTGCTAAGTAAATATTTTTTAATAAAATCAATATTCAGCAGCCATTCTTTTCTTTATAAAATAGAACATAATGTTGTATGGTGGGATTTTTATGAAAATAACGAACTGTTCAGCAAAAAAAAAAAAAAAAAGTGACTGGAGATGAGTAAATGAAGTACCAAAAAATAATTGTGAACTAGCCAATGTTAGAGAATAGTGAAAAACCAAAGTTTCTAATTGTACATTTGAGTTTCTAAATAGAAATTCACAAATCCTCAAAGGATTGTAATTAAATTCATGTTATCTGAAAGCATGGAGTTTAAACATGTTTTGAATATTTTTTCCACCCTGGTTTTGGTTCATTGATAATGATCTTAAAAGATCTTTTCCAATTCTAGTGAACTATATTTGAACCTCACTGGTCAATTGCAGATCATGAGTCTGTGATATAGAACAAAAATAAACACAAAAACACACGCAGGAACTCTCTAAGCCCAAACTCTGCAAGGAAAATAATTGCCCTTCCCAGTAAATGGTATAAGCCATTCAGGTGTCAAAATCTCTCTGACAACGTAGGGCATGACTCCCAGGATTGAGTCTGGCCTTGGCACTGTGAGATTGAGAATGCCTTCCTGACACTGTCTATCTAGATAGTGCTATTTGCCATGGTTTGCTAAACCCCAATGGATATCACTCCTCTTGACCCTTAAGAATACCTAGGGCTCAAACTGAGACTCTATAAAGGTTTCATGCACTAGGTTTGCCCTTCTGGAACACACAGTTCCCATGGAGTTTCTAGATCAGATAAATCCTGAAACCCAGAAGGACCAGCCTCTTCAGGATTATCAGTTAATTACATACCCTTTCAGTGTGGACACCCTTTTTCAACATGAAAAATTCAGAACAGGCATTTCCCAAAGGTCCCTATAGTTTGGGAGGAGGATAAAGGAAGAAGGAGGAGGTATAACAGAGAAAATGGGATTTAACAAATGAGTATGGCTGCTGAATCTTTATATTAGTATTTCTTCTAGGCTCCAGTGTTTTGGAGCAGATAAAAGGAACAATCTGAGATGGTAGAATGGTAGCCTATGACAAACTCTGGGTCTGTTCTGTAATTACTTATTGAAGTGTGCTTTGAAAATTATTGCTTTTTTGTTTTTTACCTTGTGTATGTGTTATATTTTACAGTAAAAAAGTTTAAAAAAAAACACACGAAGAAAGACAATCCTGGGAGCTGATCCTTGATGGTACCCTGGGGCTTTCAGAATTGGTACAGGTTTGAAGGATGTTTGATAATGCAACAAAAAATGTTGGTATAGAGTCATTGAATTCAGCTCAGTAGGAGTAAATTTTTTCAGGTAGCTCTTAGTAACTCTGGTGCCCAGATATGCTTAGTACCTTACCCACTCCCTCCGACCCATGGACAAGCAGACAGACATCCTATGGAAAGTCCCAGTGACCACAGCCCCTTTAATCTCCAGGCTCTGCCTCCACTTTCCATTCCAAACCCATTTGTTCTGTCTGATGTTCCCATTTCTTGTACTAGATTCTATTTTTCTTTTCACCCTTTCAGTATGATGTCTTGGTAGGAGATGGTCACTTGACTTTCTGCCTAATCCAGGCTTTAGTTCTAAATCTTCCATAACTCCATGCTCTGCAACCACTGGCCAGGGAGGCCCCACTGCTGGGCTGAATCCTGGCCCAAAGAGCTGCAAGCCACTTATAGAGCAAATTTAGAGTTTAAAAGCAGCCTCTTTATCTTCTGAAAAAATATTTAGGGTCCTGCATAAAAGGTGTATGAATGGCTTTAGGCAAAGAGAGAGTGCTGGAAAGAGAGAGAGAGAGAGAGACAGGGAGAGAGGGAGAGAGAGAGAGAGAGAGAGAGAGAGAGAATACTGGATTGGGGTAGACAGCTAAGGCAGTTCTGTATCTCCAGCAAGAAATGATGAAGACAGAGAAGCTATTTGAAGTCAAAGGGAATTTTGTAGTGCTCACTTTAGGAGTGTAAACTTGCTTAAATGTCAGAATATTAAAGATATGTGTACTATTTAATTATTTAGAGCAGTGACTAGAACTATCAATGCAAAGTTTTGAAGAGTCTTGGACTTAAAATATTAACATTGTGTAATTGTGGAGAGTCAGAAGTCTGTATAATTACTTTCTTAGGTCTGATACTGAAAAGTACCCCTTCTACTGCAGATGTAAACCAGTGTGGAAACAGATGAGAATGAGCAAACACACAAAAGCAAGACCTGGATAGATGTAGGATAAGAACACTTTTTTATATCCAACACTGACTAAAAATGTCATCAATTTTCTAGTAACAAATTTAAATTTAGTATGAGAATAATAGTGCTTATCATTTGAGCTTTGTGGGTGAATATATCTGAGAATATGTGTGTTCTATATATTGCTTAATGACTTTATGTAGCGCGTCTATCCTCTAATCCTTTAGTTGAACACTAAGTTTAAAAACTTGAAACTCACACACACACACACACACACACACACACACACACACACCTTCCTTCAGATATTGTTGATGAGTGCTGTATGAACCTAGCAGGAAGTAAAGAATCTACATCCTAAAGTGGGCAGGAATGGGAAACGGCTCACTTTATTGAAGTCTACCTGAACAGATAGTTTTCCTGTGTGAGTGGACCACGCATTGCGGTGGCAAATTAGAACACCTTATCTTTTGAAATTTAAGAATTTTGTGGTGACCGAGACATTTTGTAAGACCTTTTCACATTTGTAAATTAGATTAGAAATTCTCTAACAATCAAGTAGATCCAGATTTGGGCTAATTATACAATTTTTAAAATTCAAATAGCAAAGGTTACAAATATGATTTTCTTTTTGCTTCTTGTTGTCTTTATATGCAGAGTTTAAATATTTTTTGAGATGGGAATGTTTTGCAATCATGTGAGATCTAATTGAAATAGAAAGATTACATATTATTTTTAATGGATTTCACCTGTGATTTTGACCAGACTAATTTAATGGAAGAATGCACATAACATTACTATGTCAGAAAAAAATAAATTAGGCCTGAATTATTTGACTATTTCATTTTCTTTAGCTTATTAAACATACCACTGCTAACAAAGTTTACATGGCCAGAGAACTCTGGAATGCTTTATGGCAGGCATTTATAAAAATGATACATGATATAGTTTCTCCCCATGCCTATCTTTCATACTGTGAAACTTCTAAGTACTACTCAAAAACATTCCAAAAAATTCTCAATTTAGCTTGCACAATTTATGCTTTACAATACCAAAGACTTAATATTATTGCTCTTTTTCATACAGTTATTATTTCATAAACTTTTATTGATTCCTCATCTTAATTAAAGTTTAAATGTGAAACTTTTAGAATGTTAACATTGAATTCTACTTGGCAGATTTCTGATATGATCCATCTCTTCCAAATAAAATATTTTTCTTTTGATTAACAATTGCTCTAACTTCTATAAGTAAATGATAAAATATTTTATCATGACAGAATGAACTTGGTAATTTAAATCAATGCAGTTAAATTTTATTTACTTGAAGCATTATCATTACCTGATTTAAAGTGTTTTACAAAAAGTAAAAATAAAACACACAAAACTAGGGAGGAGAGCATACAATGGAAGAACCAATACAATACTTCATACTTGACTTATATTTATTAATTTTAAAACTATAGATAAATTAACAGACTATCCTTGAAAATGAAACACTGATCCATGACCCTAATAATTTGTTTATTTTCCAGATAAGCAACATATTAATGAGTTGCTTATGTTAAATTAATTCTTCTGGTGATTTTGTGAACATAAAGCAACTTGTTCTTATCTTTACTCAAGTGATAAAGAATTTGAAGCAGAATATTCTCTAATCATTCAAATTTTTAATAAAGAGCTAGAACATTGATCTTCTGATTTTTTGTCAAATTGAGTGTTCCTATATAATTTGAATCTGCTTATGATAGAAGTAAACTAATTTTTATCTGATATATGAAAAAAATTGCTATTTCCTTTTACTAAGCTGTAAAACCATTCCCCAAAAGATGAAAGAAAGTCACAGGTCTTGATATCTTTCACAGTGTATCTACATAGCAGTGACTGGGTAAATGCTTGTTGAAATTGAAGTGAAACCTTGGTTTTGCATCTGAAGGAGCAGTACCTTTTTATCCTTGGGAAAGTTACTCAACCTTTCTGGGTCTCAGTTCTTCAAGCATAAAACAGGGATAATACGACTACATTTATTTGATAAAGTTATTATGTGGATTGAATGGTTTACAATATTTAAAGTTCTTGACTATATTCCTGACAGAATAAGCAATCTGTTTTCCTTACTCATTCTCTTTCCTTTTATTTTGCCCTCTCCTCTATTTCTTTTTGCTTTCCATTCTTTCTTATCCATTATTCTTATGGACTATTAGGTACTTTTAGTTCACTGGAAAGAATCATTAGAATTTAAAAAACTGAAAATGTCAAGACTTCATATCAGTCCACTTCTAAACTTTTATAAGTGGTTGCTCTATGGTGTTCTTTCTTAAAGTCCAAAAATCAGAGAAAAGTTTGCTCTGTTTTTAGGAGTACACTCATGTCCTGGTAGCCTATCTGGCAATTTTTTGTATAAATAATGAGACTGTTCTATGTCTGAGATTAGAACAATCGGGAAAGTGAAAATCTAAATATTTGAAGGATTAGGAAGCCCTATATATACCCAGCTTACTGAAGCATTTTATTTGGAAACTCGATCCAGTTCAGACAAAGACACTGATAATGAGATAATGGACATGTAAAAGAGCATGGAAGACACATTTTACAGCATATACATTATAGATTATATAATTTAAGAGCAAGAGGACAAAAGAAACCAGCTAACACAGGGATTACAAACTCACTAGTAAAGGATCATCAACTCACTAGTGAAGATGGTTTGTATGTTAATATGGCCCTCTTACTTTGGGTTGTGAATAGCATTTATACTTTTAAAATAACTGAAACAATAGGTTTTAATCTTTTACCAGTATCATAGAAAACCAGTAGCATCGTGCAAAATGTGGAGCTTTGAACCTTGTGCTTCTGCCAGGTAGTTTCCATTACTGTAGGGAGGAGTGAAAGCAGCAGTCTGACCATGCTCAGGAGGTGGCCACCTCCTCTGTGCTGAGCAGTATTAATTCTGGCATTTTCCAGAGAAGGAAATTGAAAACCGAGGTCTGTGTGCTTTTCCAAAGCTCCGTGGTTAATCAGTATCTGAGCTTGGACCTCGGGGAGCTTCTTTAGTTAAGCCTGGGGCTAGACCAAGGGGACAGACAGCACTGTGCTCTTGACCATCTTGACCAGAACCACAAAATGCTGGAAATGTCTTAGGAATGGATGTTCTCTACCAATGTCCAAACCTTAGGTATGTCCTCTTAGGTAAGTGTTAGGAAAAATACGGTGCCTCTAACAGAAGCTTCCAAGCCACAGGAACTACATGGAACTGAGACCATTTTTGACCTTTTGCCCACCTAATTTGTGGTACACTATAGTTGCGCACTTACAAAAAAAAAAAAAAATTAAGCTTTAAAAAAAGAACACACTTCTTATGCCCTCATATTTTTAAGGAACTCTAGTATACAATTTCTTTGGGATGGAATAAGAGTCAAATATCAGAATATCACCTAGTTTCTAGAGGGTTTAGTATCATACCAAATAAGGGATAATATTGCCCAATTATAAAATTCACCATAAATTTCACTGGTTCTCAATATGCTTAAGCGTTACTTTCTTTGAGCATGACACTGAATCTAAATTTAATTTTATGTTAATGTAAATTCAGTTTGATTCAACAGACATTTATTGAGTGTCTGTTATATTCACTGGGATGAATTAATTGTGAATTTTTTACAGCCTCTGTTCTCCAAAAATGTATAGCCTAGTGGAAGAAACCAATTCCAAAGTAGAAGGCTCCAGGAAGGAGAAGCTACCCAAGTTTGCATGTTACAGAAGAAATATACTTTATTTGGGGCATATTTGACAGAAGAAATAGCCTGAGAAATCCCTTAAAATATGAAATAGCATAACATATACATTTCTGTAGTATGCAGTAAAATATGGGGAGAGCAAGGAAATGAATCTGAAGAGGAAGATTGGGGCTAAGTCATAAAGTGTTTATTTTATGCCTCATTAAAGAGCTTCATTCGATGAACAATGGAAAATCACTGAAGGAAAGTTATGTGGCCATATATTCAACTGACATCAGTTTCTTAGACTACAGTAAAGATGGTTGGTCCATAGAGGGAAGACTAGAGGTAGGGATATAAGGTAGGAGACTGTTGCACAGCCCAGACAGGAGATAATGAGTTCTTGATTTACGACAGTGATAGCAAGGGTGGAGTTGAAAAGAGACAGATATGACATATATTTAGAAAGGCAAACATCTGGGTTAAACTGATTGATTGGATTTGGAGTGATTGACTGGAAGGAGAAGTCTAAGGCATTCTTTTTACTGGAGGACATGGTGGAAAGTTGGACCATTGACACAAAATACTAATAGAGGAAGAAGAGACAACTTGAGGAGTCATGGCTACAAAGATGAAAGAAATTAGACATAGTGCCACCATGCAAAGCCATCAGTTTTCATATTTTGAAATACTTCTTTCTAGTTTTTATAATTTACAAATTACATATATATTTAAGACTGTACTCCATTAAAATGATGTGATCTGCTTTTTTACTTGAAAAAACCATTATTTCTTCATAAAAGCAAAACTTGCAAGTAATCTTGCTGGATTTACCATAATTTACCATAATTTCCTTTATATTAAACAGATATGCAATGAAACACTCATCCAAAAATTGATAAGAACTCCTTGTAAAGGTGTTTTCTGAATATCTATATGTATATCTACGTCTCTATATAAACTTATTATTTATGAAAACTGGTACTGGATACTACCTAAATATTTGGTTAGATTGAAGGTGTTCATAAAATGTTCTACAAGGAATGTGATCAATATTTCTTCGTGACTGATAAGGCATAGGAGTCAATCAAATACCAGCCTATTAGCTGAAGATAATAATAAAAAATTTTCTTACTGTTTTATTCTAATAGCCATATTTTTCTTTATTTAAAAGATCATGTCATTTGTACTAACATAGTAACAACATTGTTTCTGGCTAGAATATAGCCTTGGAGTTAAAAAAGATATTCAAGAAGAGATTGTCAAATTCAGAGATTTGTCATCAATCTTTTTCCTTCCTCTTTCCAGTGATATGGCTCAGAGGAACAAAGTCAGTATATAAAAGAATTTCATTTCTCTAGGGCTAGCCTCAGGTAAACCCACGCTGCCAATCTTACGGATAAAATGCAAACCAGATTGCCTAGTGTTTTGCAAAAATAAGTAATAAATGAAATATAGGAAGTGAATATGACCAAGTGTTTATAATTCTCACTCCTTGGTTGGCAAAGTTTTAAAATTATTAAAATTGCAGACTTCGTATTTCCTTTTGTTGCGTGTCTTCTCTTTTTTCCCATTTTCTCAATAGGAAATCTTGGTATGCATTTCTGCCCTTCGCCTTCATATTTTGGTAACTCATGAAAAATGATACAAAGGTGGTTACATTCAATGCCAGAGTCAACACTTGTTCTGTTCGAAAAACTGAGGATTTCAAAACTCAAGTATTTATATATTCTATAATATTGACCTCAGTAATATTATTCCTCCAAATATGGGGGTATTTTAATTTAAAGTAACATTTCAAAATCAAAGAAGTAAACTACTTTAGAGTAATGAATACAACTTTATTTCTCATTGTTTTTCTTCATGTCACTGAGGAAGTTGCATTTAAGTGTATTTCACGCATAAATACTATTTTCCTCAAGTGGAAATCCTAGTAATTCAAGTGGAAAATTATGTTGTATTTAGTACTGTTTAATCTTTTATTGACTGACAAGTACCCAAGTCCAACAAGGACTCTTGGTATACAAAATATTGATTTACTTTAAGCTTGGATTTAAGACCTTACACTTTTAAGATAATTTTGGAAAAAATCACTTGTTACAATCATACACTTCAGTTACTTTTTATACAAAGTTATATGGATGGAAAAATAAACAAATAAACTAAAACCAGTAATATCTAGTGGCCCAAAGTCCTAGGGATAGAAATGTTCTGAGGAGTTCACAGTGTTTCTACAAGTTTCAATCAATTTTTAAAAAAAAATTATATTGTATAGTATAACATATATACAAAGCAAAGAGATGAAAAAGCAGTAGTTTTCAAAGCACTCTTCAACAAGTAGTTACAAGAGAGATCCCAGAGTTTGTCATGGGCTACCAAACTATCCTCTCAGATTTTTCCTTCTAGCTGGTCCAGAATATAGGAGGCTAGAAGGTTTAAATTTATTTATTTATTTATTACATGGGTAGACATGGCAGGTGAGAACTCTGCCACTGAGCTACCATTGCCAGGCTTAAATATTTTTTATCCCTACAATTAACTTTTTCTTTCTTTCTTTTTTTGTGAAAAATAATATATATACAAACAAGCAATAAATTTCAACGTACAGCACAATAGTTAGTTGTAGAACATATTTCAGAGTTTGACATAGGTTACGAGTCCACAATTCTAGGTTTTCACTTCTAGTTGCTCTAAGATACTGGAGGCTGAAAACAATGTCAATTTAATGATTTAGCAGTCATATTTATCTGATCTGTTAAATCCTATCTTCTCTGTATAATTCCACCATCACCTTTGATCTTTCTATCCCTCTCTTTAGGGGTGTTTGGGCTATGACCATTCTAACTTTTTCATGTTGGAAGTGTCTGTCACCAATATGGGGTAGGGAGATGGAATCATCTGATGCTGTGGAGAGACTGGGCCCTCTAGGTTTCAGGACTTACCTGGCTCAAGGACCCATCTGGAGGTTGTAGTTTTCTGGAAAGTTAAACTAGGGCATGGAACCCTGTGGAATCTTATATATTGCCCTAAGTATTCTTTAAGATTGGATGGAATAGTTGGGGGTTGGAGGTTATGATAGGTAGCAATGTCTAACTGAAGTGACTGTATTTGAACTCTCTCTGCCACTGATACTTTATTAGTTACACTTCTTTTCCCCCTTTTGTTCAGGATGGAAGTTTTGATCCCACATGAGGCCAGTGCCGGATTCATCCCTGGGAGTCATCTCTCACACCACTAGGGAGACTTTCACCCTTTGATGTCATGTCCCACCTAGTGGGAAAGGCAATTATTTCACTTACAGTGTTGGGCTTAAAGAGAGTGAGGCCACATATGAGCAACAAAAGAGGTCCTCCAGAAGTAACTCTCAGGCATGCCTATAGGTAGGCTAAGCTTCTCTACTACTGACATAAGTTTCTCAGGAGTAAGCCTCAAGATCAAGAGCATGTCTTATTGATTTGGGTGTCCCTAAAGTTTGACACAATATCAGGGGATTTCCTGATGGTAAATTTTAATAGTTCCATATTTTTCCCCCATCCCTTGAGGGACATTGCCAATACTTTTTGATTATCTGCTTAATATACTCTAGGATGTATCCAGGCATTATATTAGGCTATATAAGATATAAGGACCTCTTTCTTGTTCTGGGTTCCCTGTGTTTCAATTGTTCAAAATGAGCTATACAGATAAGTTGAGTTAGGTTACATACTATAAAAAACTTCAGTTCCAGACCAAATGCACCTTTCTTCCTTTGGTCTCAAATAGTATGTGTGGTTCTAGACATAGTCTTCCTTACCCCTGTGTTCTGAATTACTTTAACCCCAACCATATCAACTTTATTCTTACCTCTAAATATCAGGACACACACACACAGACACACACACATATATCAGCCTCTCAGAATCCAGAAACAATAATTACCACTCCACACTAAATGTGTCTGCTCTAAAAGCTTACAATCTAGGCCCCTGTTTCCTTGTAAGCATTTTCTAAAGGAGACCATATCATTTTTGTTCTTCTCTTTCTGGCTTATTTTGCCTCACCAGATGTCCCACATGCTCATTCACATAGTTGCTGGCCTCATGACTTCACTCCTTTTTCTGTAGCAACACATTCATTCATAAGTATATACTACTGTTTGCCAGTCTATTACTCAGTAGTGAGTCCTTCAACCACCTGCATTCATTAGGCATGATGAATAATGCCCAAAGTCCACAGTCCATAAGCACTCTCAATTTTAGATAATTTCATTGTTTCCAAGAGACAGAAACCCAATAAACACACCCTTACCAAATAGGAAATCTAAACCTCCTTTTAACTCTTGTCTCTCCCCCCATTATTTACTTCAGTTGTTGCTGTGGTAGTGCTGATGTTTTCCTTTTGAACATGGCCCACAGCATGCAAAACCAGTTTTTCCCCTAAACCCTGGACTTAAACAGTCTTTGTACACAAATCATATCTTTGAAGTAGTTTTTACGAGAACTAATTTATATTTCTAGTGTTAGTCAGTGGGACACATAGGTCTATACAAGCCCTTTCAATCTTGTTCATCTTCTATGTGGTAATATCACTTATAGACCCACTAGAGAGCCACCTTTACTTCTATCTATTCCCTTACATTGGAGTTCAACCTCATTAGCTAACCATTCACCCATCTCTAGCTTCGATGTATTTCTAAATCCTCAGTATTCTTTATTATAAGCCTCTGATTTTACCTTTACCATGATCATAAAAGTGGAGTCATAGAGTATCTATTCTTTTGTGTCTGGCTTATTTCACTCAGCATTATGTCCTCAAGGCTCATCCATCTTGTCCTGTGCTTGAGGGTGTCATTTGGTCTTATGGCTGCATAATATTCCATCATATGTATATACCACATTTTGTTAATCCACTCATCTCTTGATGGACATTTGGTTAGTTTCCATCTTTGGCGATTGTGAATAATGCTGCTGTGAACATTGGTGTACCAATGTCTGTTTGCCTCATTGCTTTCAGCTCTTCTGAGTGTATACCAAATAGTGCTATTGCTGGGTCATAGGGCAATTCAATATTTAGCTTGCTAAGGAATTACCAAACTGTCTTTCATAGTGGCTGCTGCACTATTATACACTCCCTCTAGCAGTGAATAAGTGTCCCAATTTCTCTACATCCTCTCCAACATTTAGAGTTTCCTGTTTGTTTAATAGCAGTCTAGGTGTGAGGTCGTATCTCAGTATAGTCTTGATTTGCATTTCCTTTATAGCCAATGAAAATGAACACCTCTTAGTGTACTTTTGAGCCATCTGTATTTGCTCTTCAGAAATATGCCTATTCACATCTTTAGCCCATTTTATAATTGGGTTTTCTGTTCTTTTGCTGTTGAGTTGTATGATTTAGTTGTGTATACAGGATACCAAGTCTTTGTCCAATATGTGATTTCCAGATATTTTCTCCCATTGAATTGGCTGCCTTTTCACATTTTTGACAAAGTTTTTTGAAGTACAGAAGCATTTGATTTTGAGGAGATCTCATTTACCTATTTTTTTCTTTTGGTACTTGGGCTTTGGGTGTAAAGTTTAGGAAGCTACCTCCTATTACTAGGAAACTAGGGCATTTCCTTACGTTTTCTTCTAGAAACTTTATGGCACTAGTTCCTATTTTTAGATGTTTGATCCACTTTGAGTTAATTTTTGTATAGGGTGTAAGATGGGGTCTTCTTTTGCTCTTTTGGCTATTGATATCCAGGTCTTCCATGCCTATTTATTGAAAAGGCTATTTTGCCCCAGTTCAGAGGATTTGGGGGCCTTGTCACAAATCACTTGACCATAGATTCGGAGGCTTATTTCTGCACTCTTGATTCGATTCCATTGGTCAATGCTTCTATCTTTGTGTGAGTACCATGCTGTTTTGACCAGTGTGGCTTTATAGGTTTCAAATAGGCTTTAAAGTCAGAGAATGTTAATCCTCCCACTTTGTTCTTTTGTTTAGAATGCTTTTATCTATTTGGGGTCTCTTTCCCTTAAGAATTTGGTAACTCACTTTCCCAAGTCTTCAAAGTAGGTTGTTGGAATTTTAATTGGTATTGTGTTGAATCTGCAGATTAATTTGTGTAGAATTGACATCTTAGCTGTACTTAGCCTTCCTATCCATGAGCAAGGAATATCTTTCCACCTATTCAGATTTTTTTTTTATTGCTTTTAGCAGTGTTATGTAGGTTTCTGTGTGTGAGTCCTTTATGTCCCTACTTAAGTTTATTCCTAAATACTTACTTCATTTAGTTGCTATTTTGAATGGATTTTTTTCCTTAACTGACACCTCAGTTAGGCCATTGCTTGTGTATAGAAATGTTACTGATTTTTGCACATTAATTTTATATCTTGCCACCTTTCTGAATTTGTATATTAGCTCAAGCAACTTTGTTGTGGATTTTTCAGGATCTTCCAAGTATAGTATCACATCATCTGCAAATAATGAAAGTTTTACTTCTTCCTTTCCAGTCTAGATGCTTTTTATTTCTTTGTCCTGCCTGATTGCTCTAGCTAGAACTTCTAGCACAATGTTGAATAATAGTGGTGACTATTACTGTGGGCATCTTTTTCTCATTACTGATCTCAGGCGAAAAGCTTTCAGTTTCTCTCCATGGAGTACAATGCTGGCTATCGTTATTTCATATGTTCCCTTTATCATATTGCAGTAGCTACCTTTGATTCCTATCTTTTGAAGTATTTTTATCAGAAAAGGATGTTGAATTTGCTGAATGTTTTTCAGCATCAGTCAAGATGATCATGTGATTTTTCCCTTTTGATATGTTAATGTGCTGTATTTCATTAATTGATTTTCTTGTGAAAAACCATCCTCGCATTCCTGCTATAAACCCCACTTGGTCATGGTGTATGATTCTTTTAATGTGTTGTTAGACTCAATTTGTGAACATGTTGTTGAGAATTTTTGCATCTATGTACATTAGGTAGACTGGCCTATAATTTTCCTTTTTTTATAGCATCTTTACCCAGTTTTGGTACTAAAATATCATTAGCTTCATAAAATGAGTTAGGCAGAGTTCATTTTTCCTCAATTTTTTGGGCAAAGTTTGTGCAGGAAAAGTGTTAATTCTTTTTAGAATGTTTGATAAAATTCCCCTGTGAAGTCATCTGGCCCTGGGCTTTTCTTTGTAGGAAGATTTTAGATTACTGATTGAATCTCTTCACTTATGATTGGTTTGTTGAGAGCTTCTATTTCTTTCTGAATCAGTGTAGCTTGTTAATGTATTTCCAAGAATCTCTCCATTCCATCTAAGTTGTTTAGTTGTTGGCATACAGTTGTTCATAGTATCCTCTTATGATTTCTTTTATTTCTTCAGTGTCTGTAGTAATGTACCTCTTCTCAGTTCTGATTTTTAAAATTTGCATCCTCTCTCTTTTTTCTTTGTTAATCTTGATAGTTGCCCATCAATTTTATTGATTTTCTCAAAAATCCAACTTTTGATTTTATTAATTCTTTCTATTGTTCTTTTGTTCTCACATTCATTTAACTCTGCTTTAATCTTTATTATTTCTCTTCTTCTATTTCTTTTGGGGTTAGTTTCCTGTTCTTTCTCAAGTTCCTCCAGGTGAGCGATTAAGTCCTCGATTTTTGCCCTTTCTTTTGTTCTTTTAATACAGACACTTATGGCAATAAATTTCCCTCTCAGCCCAAGCTTTGCCACATCCTATAAGTTCTGATAAATTGTATTCTCATTTTCATTAATTTCCAAATAGCTACTGATATCCCTAGCAATTTCTTCTTTGACCCACTGATTGTTTAAGATTGTGTTATTTAATCTCCATATGTTTGTGAATGTGCTCATTCTTTGCTGGTTATTGAAATCCAGCTTCATCCCATTGTGATCAGAGAAAGTGCTTTGAATAATTTTAATGCTTTTAAATTTATAAAAACCTGTTTTGCTCCCCAGGATATGATTTATCTTAGAGAATGCTCTATGAACATTAGAGAAGGATGTATATACTTATGTTTTGGGGTGCAATGACCTATATATGTCTGTTAAGTCTACTTCATTTATCAAGGTTGTTTAACTTCTCTGTTTTCTTATTGATCTTCTGTCTTATTGTTCTATCTATAGAGGAGAGTAGTGTATTGAAGTGTCCTACTATTATTATTGAAATATCAATCTCTCCCTTCAGCTTTGCCAATGTCTGTGTCATGTACTTTGGAGCTCCTTGATTGGTAGTATATATATTTATGATTGTTATATCTTCTCGATGAATTGTCCCTTTAATTAAAATGTTATGTCCTTCTTTGTCTTTATGATGTCCTTACATTTAAATTCTATTTTGTCCGATATTGGTATAGCTGCTCCTGCTTTCTTTTAGTTACAATTTGTGTGGAAAATCTTCCTCTATCCTTTCACTTTCAATTTGTATCCTTGTGTCTAAGATGAGTCTCTTGTAAACAGCATATAGCTGGATTATATTTCTTAATCCATTCTGCCAAGCTGAAGCTTTTAATTGGTAAGTTTAGTCCATTAACATTCAAAGTTGTTACTGAAAATGCATTTCTTGAATCCGCCATCTTACCTTTTTTATGTTATTTGTCAGATCTATATATTCCTTTCCTTCTCTCTTTTTTTATCCTTTAAGTTATCCTTACCGGGACTCTTCAATTCTGTGCCCTCCTCCAGATCTCCCTCTACTGTATTGTTTTTTCAACTGACAGAACTTCCTTTAGTATTTCTTGTAGGGCCAGTCTATTGTTGACAAATTCTTTCAGGATTTGGTTGCCTGTGAAATTTTAATCTCTCCCTCAGATTTGAAGGACAATTTGGCTGGGACACAGAATTATTGGCTGAAAGTCTTTCTGTTTCAGAATCTTAAATATATCATACCACTGCCCTCTCACCTCCTTGGTGCCAGTTGAGTAGTCTGAACTCAGTCTTATTTGATTTCCCTTGTATATACTAGATTGCTTTTCTCTCGTTGCTTTCAGAATTTTCTGCTTCTCTTCAGCATTTGACAGACTGATTAATATGCATGTTGGGGAAGCCATTTTTGGGTTATTCTATTTGGAATTCATTGGGCTTCTTTGACTTGTATATTTATGTCTTTTATTGGGAAGTTTTCCCCCATTATACCCTACCTAGCCCTTTGCTCCTCTCTTCTCCTTCTGGGACATCAGTGATTCTTATATTTGTGCACTTTGGTCTATCATTTCCCTGAATTCCAATTCAGTTTTTTTCTGTCTTTTTTTTTCACCATTTGCTGTTTTGAGTGTTTGAAAATCAGTTATCCTGTCCTCTATATCGCTTATTTTTTCTTCTGTCTCTTCAAATCTGTTGTTGTGTGCCTCTAGTTTGTTTTTTATTTGGTTAACAGAGTCTTTAATCTCTGTGTTATCTGCTATTTTTTTATTTATTCTTTCAAATTCCTCCTTATGCTCTTCTACTGTCTTCTTAATTTCCTCTATGTCATTAGCCATCTCACTTATTTTGTTAAGTAAAGTTATGAATATCTTTGATTAGTTGTTCCAATATCTGTGTCTCCTCTGGTGTTTTAATTTGGTTGTTAGGCTGGGCTCTGTCTGTCTGCATTAGATATGCTTAGTGCTCTTCTGTTGTTTTCGTTGCATGTAAATATTTCATTGATTTATTTTGGGAATTGATTTCCTTCAGTACTTTAAAGCCTAATGTTTGCAGGTTGGATGTGTAGCAGGATGCAGGGTGTGGGGCAGGGCACAACAGTGTGGTGATGTGCTGCAGCACAGGTATAGGCACAGTTTCGGGGTGTTATGCTTGTGCTTGTGAGCATGGGCACCCAGTGGCCAGGAAGGATGAAGATGTAACTGTGTGGGTGTGCACAAGTCTGGGGGGCATAACCTTGGTGTACACTGGTCTAGGGCTCAGGGCCTTTTGTGTGCATGTGTAGAACTATGGCAGCAGGTCGGTGTTATGTCTTCATGGGCTGGAGGCGATTGTGACCCGGCTGCGCAAGTCAAGGCTTGCTCAGAACTGGAAAGCGTGACTAAGGGCCGTGCGCATGTGTGGGTCTAGCAGTGCCATAAACTGATGCGCAGAGCTCAGGGTGGGAGTGTGATGATACTGTGAGACACTATGGGTAGGAGATGGGTGTAACCTGGGTATGGAGGTTTGCACCCAAAGCCTTTGTGCACTGGCGACAGCCTGCAGGGAGCAAAGAGTGAGAGGTAGTGCTTGGGAGGGATGCAGGAAAGGTGGGTTGGCCTGCACTTGGGGAAGGTGTGGGGCAGGTATGCACACTGGGCATGGGTGAGACAGGAGCACTTGTAGCAAGGGGAGTGGGGTTCAGGTGCATGGAGTGTGGGGTGAGTTATGGGTCACGGGGCTGCACTGATGAGGGTGGCATGTTCGAGGAACGAAGTTTGGCTTACTTCTTCGTCCCCATCTACCAGTCTTTGCACTCCTGTGGGCTCCATGCTTCTCCATTAGGCTTCAGTTTTCTGCTTCTCAGTACCTCAGCTTTTGCAACCACGGCTGCCCTATGTGGTCCCGAAGACTCTCCCAGGTCAGTTGCAATCTTGAATCACTGTCTCAGTCACACTCCCATCCCTTCTCTAACTTTTCCTTGGAGCAGGGCTGAACTCAATCTACCTTATTCAGGCATCTTCCCTGAACTTTCTAAGTTTTAATCAATTTTGAGAGAATATCTCATCAACAGTTTATTATGCAAAATGAAAAAAGATAAGATTGTCATTAAATTTTTTTCAGTAAATTTTTTGAGTACCAAATTAGTTCACATGATTATTTGTAAGTGCATCTATGGAGAAACAGGATAGAGTATTTGAAATGATACCTGCATAGGAAACTTTGATATGAACATTCTGCAGGATTAGGCCACATTCTGTATAGATACATACACATACACACGTACAACTTTCATTCTTACACATACATATACACACACACACAACTTTCATTCTTACACACACACACAACTTACATTCTTAGCTACAAGAGGCAATGGAAGTGAATAATAGTCTTTTAATACCTGTGAATTAAGCTCTTTAAAAGAGCTTAATTAATTTGAATTGCTCACCTCTTTAAAAGGTGAGCAATTCAAATTTCTAGAACAAAACCCATAGAGTTGCCAATTAAATTGCTTTTTTTTCATTATTCATCTATTCCTGACATTCATGATTCATCCTTAAAACCTGGGAATCCATTAGCCATCCACAGTATCCTCTAAAGGAAATACTATGAATAATGGACCCACTCAAAGTCAAGAAATGGAGAGAATTAAGAAAAGTTACCAGTGAACCTTTGAGTGAGCCTTTGGCATAAGCAGCTCTTTAGTGCTTTCTGATTACTTAGTGACACTAACATAGAAAATACAAACACTGTGTCTATTATTATTTGTCTTCTTTGACTGAATATTGTTTTAATAAAGGCCATAGTGCTTATGACAACCACATACATTTGCAAGAGCCATCACTAGCCTATGGCCTGGCTTGGTGCCACCAGCTCTCCCATTCTGGCAAAACCATGCTGAATGCTGTGTACAGAGAAATTTAAGTTCTTGCTTAACTAAGTTAGCCTTTGATTTTATATTAAGGTTTTTTTTTCTTTTAAGGAAAAAAGGCATACACCACTTTTCAGTCAGTGTTATATAAATATCATCTTGGAGACAGATTTGTTTAAAAAAAACTAAAAGAATTCATTGTTTTTAAAAGTCCTAATAGAGCCACCTTAATAAAATTTAGGTTGGGCCACAAATGTCAGTACTAACTAGTGTTCTCTTAAAGAACTATGAAATGTGTGGTGAAGGTCCCCAATGGCTTACTTGATTTTTGCATTACCAGAAAAACAGAGTTTGGTTTTCAAGGCCAAGTCCGATGTCAACAGGCGATTTTACAGCCTTTCAAGCCTGCGCTCATTCAACAGAACACAATCGACAGTAGTGTCATTATCAGAGGGCAGAACTGCTCTACTTTCCCAGGCTGCTGCTTTCCAGGAGCTTCCCAGCAGCTAACTTGCATTCAGAAGACTGCTTTCAGTTATTACATGTTTCAAGAAAATTGTGCCCTTCATCCTAAACAAAGGGAAGTCACAATCCTGGGACAGAAGCTAAGAATAACTTGCTTTCTGTAAATGTGAGGAAAAATATCCAGAAAGTAACTATATGAATATCAAGGTCATTTCAGGTAGCATTTTATCATGATTATGAAAAGCAAAATAAGTTGCATTTGCAGGTAGGAACCTACCTGCATAAGGACTTTTGTATATCAAGAATACATACAACTTTTGTGAAAAGAAATAAGGACCGTGTATGGTGTTTCAAACCAATAATCACTGAAAAAATAGCTATTCAATAAATATGTAAATGTATGGAAAATATTAAATTATGAAAATATGAGCATACACTATTAGGGAACTCAATATTTTGTTTTGAATTTGTGCATGTATGTTTTAAACAGTTTGGGTTTATATTATAGAAGTAATGAATGTATATGCAAAAATTCAAGTAGAGAGATGTGAAAGTTTCTTCCCCCATATATTGGCCCTTCTCCTGTTTCTCATCTCCTCAGTTTGCTATGAAAATTTTACTCATTTTTTAAACAAACTGGATCATGTTTCATATACTATTTTCACATCATTTTATTTCATTTAATATTTTTAAGTATTCCACATTTATCCATGTTATCACATGTACACATGCGAGTTTATTCTCTTTTAAATTCTATGTCATACTCTTGTCTGCTGCATGGCTTAACCACAATTAATTTCCAGTTTCTAGCTAATAGGAATTTCCTATTGCTGAAATGGCACCTTGATGCCTATATTGTTGTGCAATTAATTCAGTATGTATGTCGAATTTTCCTAGGGCTGAAATAGAGGAGTGAAAGGAATATACATTTTTAGTTTGGATAGTTACCGCTACATTCCCATACTACCATAGGTATCTGAGAGTGCTAGTGCCTCCACCTCATTGTTAAGCTGGCCAGTAACAAACTTTCAATCTTAGCTAATTTGATAAATGAAAAACCATTAACTTATTGTTATATTAATTTGCATTTTTCAAATAATTATTTAAGTTAAGCTTTTTATATTTCTTGAAGGGCTGTGTTTCTTTTTCTGTGAATTTCCCAGTAATCATTTTTTTTAATATAATTCTGAGCTGTATGTGTGGGAAGATGCTATTGCTGAGAAGAAAATCATCTTCAGAACCTAGATGGAAATACTTTCTTATTCCTTTTGTACAAAAATATATGTATTATTAAGCCGATTTAGGACCTCTGAAAATTACTAAGAAGTAGAATATGGATCTTCTCTAGGACCAGCTGCAATGAGCTGCAGGAAAAGAAACCTTTTGCTCACTGCATTTATCATTTCTAGGCGTTACACCAAGAGGATGAAATTTCAGAAATAACATTTACATTCATAATTTTTACTTATTCCTTATTCATTTTCAGTTTTTGATGACTTATACATAAAGCCATCATTGAAGGAGCTAGAAAGGCAAAGAACCAAATAAAATAAAACAAGGCAACTAATTAGACAAAGCCATTCCTCTTTTTAGTATCTTTGACAGTAGACAAAGGAGGGTAATAAGGCTGGGCAATAGGTGAGGGAACTTTGTTGAATGCTACTGGATTTGGACTTCCTGTAGGGATCCAGTACATATGTACAAGCCCCTATGGGACAATATTCAGGTTGTTCTTTTCTTTAAATATTTTTTGTTGATGAATCTTCACATAACTACAGTCCAGAGATGGTATACAGTCAATGACTCACAATATCAGCACATAGTTCTGTATTCAACACTATGATCATTTATAGAACATTTGCATCGCTCTAGAAAAAGAAATTTAAAAAAGAAAAACCTCACACATCCCTACCCCTTACCCTCTTCTCACTGACCACTAATATTTTAATATACCAATTTATTTTACCCCTTATCCCCCCTATTATTTATTTTTATCCATATTTTTTTACTCATTTGTCCATACCCCAGATAAAAGGAGCATCAGACACAGAGCCACATTGTAAAAATTATATTGTTATATAATTATTGTCAAGAATCAAGGCTACTGGAATACAGTTCAACAGTTTCTGGTACTTCCCTCCAATATACCATAAACTAAAAAGGGATTTCTATATAATGCATAAGAATTACCTCCAGGATAACCTCTCAACTCTGTTTGAAATCTCTCAGCCACTGACACTTTATCTCATTTCTCTCTTTCCCTTTTTGGTCAAGAAGGTTTTCTCACCCCCATAATGGCAGGTCCCAGCTCATCCTGGGAGTTAGATCCCAAATTGCCAAGGAGATTTACACCTCTTGGGAGTCAAGTCCCACATAGGAGGGAGGGAATTAGTTCACCTGCTGAGCTGGCTTAGAGAGAGAGGCCACATTTGAGCAACAAAAGAGGTTCTCTGGGGGTGACTCTTAGAATAATTATAAGTAGGCTTCACCTATCCTTTGCAGGAATGTCATAGGAATGAACCCCAAGATTAAGGCTCAGCCTATTGATTTGGTTGTCCCTACTGCTTGTGAGAATATCAGGAATTCTCTAAATGGGGACCAGAATATTTTCTCCCTTCTCCCCAGTCCCCCAAGAGGACTTTTCAAATACTTCTTTATTCACTGCCCAAATTACTCTGGGATCTATCAGAGCATCACATTAACCTGGACATACCAAGAAGCTCTCATGTCCTATTCAAGAGTCCATGTACTTATGGTATTCTACTAAACTGACCATACAAGTTAAATTAGGTAATGTGCTTCTTTATATCCAAAATATAAATTTTGCACCAAATAAACATCTCTCCTTTTGGTCTCACATAGAAGTTGAAGTTTTAAAATATGGGCAGTATCATCCTTTAACTTGTTTTCTGATATACCTTAGTCCTATCCAGATCAACTTCCTTCATATCCCTAGTGAGCTCTGATTCCTTTTTCAGCTTTTTAATCCATTCCTGTATGGGGTACTGCTGACTTTCATAGCTTCAAAGCTCTAACTCCAAATCTCAGGTGTCAAATAAACACTCAAAGTTTCTGGGAACAACCAGGTTATATACAAACAGCTCAGTATCTCAGAATTTAGAAATAACAGTTACAACTCCTGAATATATGTGACTGCTGTAAGAGCTTACAATCTGGGATCTTTTACAATAGGCCCCAACTAGATAACCCATGCTCTTGACTTCCATTCACTGAGTTTTTATATTATAGTTAGTCTATATGAGTGAGGCATAATATTTGTCTTTTCGTTTCTAACATTTCATTCAAAATACTGTCCTTAAGGTTTGTTGGCTTAGTTGCATGCAAGGAGGAACTTCATTCCTTCTTACAGCCTTCTCAGTAGTCCCTCGTATGTATACTCCACAGTTCCCCCTTCCAATCCTCAGTTGTTGTACCCTTAAGCCACCTCCATCTATTGTGAATCCCAAACACTGCCACCATAGACACCAGTGTGAAAATGCCCATTTGTGTTCCCACTCTCAGTTTTTCCAGGTATTTACTGAGCAAAGTGGTTGGAGGACAACATGGCAAAACCACCCCTAGCCTCCTGTGCAGCCACCACACTACTCTCCAAAAGGCTGCACTCAAGCAGTTCTTTGATTAAATTTTTCAGAAAGCAACGTAGACAAAGTAAGGGGAAAGAGAATAGGTGACAGACAATATCAAGCCACCAGACTGTCAATGGGAATGGCAAGCTGGGAACTACCAATGGGGATACTTTAATAAAACAAATTTCTAGGAGCAGAACCTGAATGGGGCAGAATCACCAAAGCTAAAAGAGGGTGAGAAACAAGAAATGGTCATCAAGAATATAAAATGCTGCAGACTAAGAGAATCCTCACCATAACTTATCTTTGTTCATCCCAGTGGAAATGAAAGCATGTCATTATTATATTCACTCAATAGGTAAATACTTATTGAACTCCTGCCATGTATTGGGCACTGTGTTATGTGCTGATGACAAGATGGTAGACAAAATTGGCAAGGTCCATATCTTCAAACAACTTAAAACTTGGAGAGAGCATCAAATCAGAAGCTACAATAGTACTTGGAGTTTGCTTTGGGAAAATCATTCCTCTCCCATTATGTGATTATGTGCTTTAGGTAAAACTAACTCCCCACTACCCTCCATCTGTGCCCAGGAATGGTATATTAGATCTAAAACTAAGCCCATCAGTGGATTCTTTCTTGTCACAGTGAGCAATGGAAGCCACTTTACAACCATAGAGTAAATCTTGTCTGAGATCTGAACGATAATTCTCTACAACAAGTAGAAGGCAGAGCCAAGAGTAACAAAGAAAAATCAAGTTCTCATGATTTCATTTGAGCCTGGTCAAGCTCCAACCAAAGCCAGATTTATTCCTGAACTTTTTGGTTCGGTGAGGCAATAAATTCTATTTTGGTTTAAGCCAGTTTGGTTTGGATTTTCAGTTACTTGTAATCAAAAGAGGTCTAACCATTATAACTTAGCTATTTAAAAAATAAAGTCCTTTCTCCCCTAGACACCAGAAATTTTGAAATGTCTTTTCTCTAAATAATTTATTGCAAAACCATGGTGCATTACAAATTTTAAAGCATTGAAATCTAAGAAGAATGGCATTTCTCTGGAAATAATTAAATGTCTATCTATGGAAATTATCGTATCTTTCAGTCTGTTTTAAATTGTGGTATACAGTTTGTTCTAATTTGCTAGCTGCTGGAATGCAATATACCAGAAATGGAATGGCTTTTAAAAAAAGGAATTTAATAAGTTGCTAGTTTACAGTTCTAAGGCCGAGAAAATGTCCCAATTAAAGCAAGTCTATAAAAATGTCCAAATTAAGGCACCAATAAGATGTTACTTTCACTCAAGAAAGGCCAAGAAGTCCAGGGTTTCTCTCTCAACTGGAAAGACACATGGCAAAACGTTTACTAGCTTCCTCTCCAGGCCTCCTGCTTTATGAGGCTTCTCCAGGGGCATTCTCCTTCATCTCTAAAGGTTGCTGGCCGGTAGACTTTGTAGTTCTTGTGTCTCTGCTGATCTCATCATTCTCAAGCTTTCTCCAAAATGCTTCCTCTTTTAAAGGACTCCCGTAAGGTAATCAGGACTCACCTGGAATGGGTGGACTCACATATCCTTCTATTCAAAAGTTAATACCCACAATTGGGTGAGTCACATCTCCATGGAGATAACCTAATCAAGTTTCCAATTTATAGGGATTAGAAGAAACAGTTGCTCCCACAAGACTGATTAGGATTAAAAATGGATTTTTTAGGGTACATAAACCCTTTCAAACTGTCTCACAGTTTATAGCTGTATGTTCTTCAATTATGAGAACTCAGAGAAATCTACTATTTAGGCCATTTCAAATTTACGTTTATTTCTTTTTATTTTAAGATAGAAAGAATATTACAATAATGTTTTATTTAAAAAATAATTGGTGTTTGTTGTCTTCCTCTAGGTAAAAATATTTTTTTAATTAGAAAGTTATTGTTCTGAATTTTATATTTTAATGGAGAAGATGAACACATAAACAGCAAAATTAATACACTGAAATCAATGCATATATTGTCTTTATCGTTATGTTTCAACCATTGTTCGTTGGCTCCTACTCACATGTCTTTTAGCTGGAAGCAATGACAATACTGTTTGGTTATTTCGAGGAATTTTTTCATGTCATGCATGAATATCATTTGGAATCTGCCTGGAAATGCTGTAGTAAGCATAACTTTTTCAGACATGAATAGATAAGGTGAAACTGAGCCTGATTTCCCTCCCTGGGAATTATAAGGTATAGTCTTACTTGTGCATGTTTTTTGAGCCACTGCAAGGATTTCAAATCCACTGTTCTGCATTCTTTCCTTTTGCGGATAGCTAGAAAGAGAAAGTACCATCATTTGGGCATAGAAATGGTACACAACGTTGCAGAGTTTTGTGTGTGTGTTCTGTTTCCTAATGAGGATTTGGGAGTGAGAAAATGAAAACAATCATCCAAGCTTCCTCCAACACTATTTTCCATACAGAGTCTAAGTATTTACATTAAACTTTTAATAATAACTTAATCTTGAACAGGAACAGTAGTATTTGAAAACCCTTCAAATTATATTAATAAAAACAGCTCAATGCTTACATTGTGCCTGCTATATGCCCGACAATCTTCTAAATATTTATATATATATTTTGCTATACTATGTAATATACTATATATACCACATAGTAGTATATGCAGAATACTTTATATTTGCTGCTGAAATGAAAAAGAGGGATACATGCTGTGGTGGCTGATACCCTATTGCATATGAAATGTGTGCATGTTTCCTTCTTAACATTTAGTTTCCTTCATCAAATTTGAAAATTTTTGTAGCAACTGATCACTGGCAATTTATATGTATAAAAATTCTCACGATAATCTCTGAGATGCAGGGAGGTTAAGAATCTTGCACAGCTGTTAAGTGACAAAGCTGAGATAGCAGCAGCTGAGCTGTAGGGTCTACGCTCCTGATCACTGCCCTGCATTGCTTCTCCGTGCACTAGGCCTGTGTTGAAGAGGGGACTATCACCTCATTAGAAATCTCCAAAACCTGGCATGTGCATCTACAAGTCAAACAATTCTCTATTTAACCTAATTCTGATTTTCAAAAGTTAATTCCAGTTCTGAGCCCAGATGACTGGAAAAGACATGCCAGCAAGAGAGCCATTGTGTACTCCTGCCTGATTATGAAATGCATAATCCTGACTTTAAAATGCCGTCCAAACCATGTAGGCAAGGTTGTAAAGTAATCCCCAATCATTTTTCACAATAGTCATTAAGGCTTTCTTAAGTAAGTGGTTAAGAAATAGCGACAATATGAAATATATTACATTTATTGAAGTTTCACAGATAATTTTAATACACTGGTTTTTTCAATTAGTTCAGACTCTGGAATGTTTATTTTTTTAATTAGCATTTAATTTCTTCTTTATTTAAGTCTGCACTAAGGACATGTGCAGGACAAGAAATACAGATACTGCCCTAAGGATTTCAAGTATTAGGACAATGAAGTGCGTTTTTGAATCACAAAACAAAGAGAGAGGTCCTGGCCTATTTCTTATCCCACACTCAGACATGAACTAATAGACCAGTATTCTATGTTACAATTTATGTATTTTATTTCCGATTAAAAAATGAGAAAGTTTTGACAAAAAAAGAGAAAGCTTCTCTACACTCCGTCTCACCCCAGTTATTTTGTCATATGCTTGGTAAATTTATTTAAGAAAGAAATATATTTTATGTTTTTGAGGTTTTTTGTTTTTTTTTTTTTTTTACCTGCTATAGTAACAGAAGCATCAAAGAGTTGAATTTTTTGAAGGAAGATATTTAGAAGTTAACACAAGTCTAAGTTTTAACTCCATTGTCTCCAACTTTGGTCTTAGGCAAATCACTTGGTCTTTTTGAGCCTTAGTTTTCTAAATATCTCACAGGATTAACAGCAGTAAATGAAATAATGTTATGAAAGGGGCTTGTTTATGAAAGAGATAGTCATAACTACTCTGACTTTCTTAGAAGCAATGTGTGGTCAGGGCCATTTGGGCAGGATGCGTGCTGCACAAGGGGAACATATCATATAGTGTAGGTTTCCATATTGATGAAAACAATTTCTAGCAAATGGCAGTAAAGAATCTTGTTCTGACAAACTTTGTATGTTATGAAAATTTTCCAACAGGATAAAGTTCATTTTTCTAATCCTCAAAAAGACCCTTTTCAGCGTGATAGAACTATTTTCTTGGCCTCCTGTCTCGTCCTTTCTCCAATTATACTAACGTTTGACAAATGCCCCTAATTTTCTGATTAGAAAGTTTTATTCCTCTGCCAAGACCCCTACCATGACTCTTCAATTTCCCTCAGCAAAATGCAGAGATTTTTAAATTTGGGATGCCTTCAGCCCCGTTATCAGTCTCACCTCTCCCTGTTCCCTGCCAGCCCTACCCTACGCTCCGGTGAGCAGATATACTGACATCCCCTAAGCAGTCTGCACTTTCTTGCCTCTGAGTCTGAAGAAATACTCCTAATACTTGAAACATCATTCCACCCCTCCTTTGGGGTGTTCACATCATCGATGCACTTTAACTGGTCACTCCTTCAGAAAATCATTCTTAAATGGCCCCTCTTATTAAAACCACATAGAGCTCTAGTTTGTCTCTACGTTCTCTCTTGTCATGAACTGCTTACTCATTCACTTTCCCTAGTAGATGATGAGCAACCAGGGGGCAGAGACTGTGTATCACTCACCTTTGCGCCTGGCACATATTGGATCCCATATATAATTGTTGAATGAATGAGCCATAGTCATAGGAACTGGTTTCTAGTATTGGATCTGCTGCTCATTTGCTATGTGGCCTTGAGAAAATCACTTAATCTCTCTACATTTACTTTTCTTGTTAGATGGTGGAAGTTTGAATTAGCCCATCCATAAACGATTTTGGCAGCTCTAAATGGCTATGATTTTGAAATACAGCTTAACTTAAAATTAAAAATAAAAAACTTCACTCAGTGAATGTTGTCATTATTGATATAGAACAGACGTTCCTTATGGTCCCTTAAATATAAAAATTAAGAATAGCATAAGTATTATAGCAGGTAACTAAAAGACAGATCTGGTGTAGTTTTTACAAGGGCTCCTTTTGCTTTTATTTTCTAGTTAAATAGTGAGGACATGTTAAAAAGTTTTGTATTCTCCAAACATTTTCACTTTAATTAAAAATACTTTGAATCAACCTTTGAATCTTGACTAATCTGAGTTATGATTTTATGTAGGACTTTTATTAAATTGGAGTGCAAAATCCAATGGGTGGTTGATGCTTGCCTTCCATATGGAAGACCCAGATTCAATATCCAGACCATGTACCACCATCACCACTCCCCACCCCCACCCAAAAAAAAACAATGAAAAGGGCACTCACACTTTCATCTCTCATTGCTAAGACCAAATACTATGGCAGTTGCCTACTATTGCAATAGCCAAATGCATTAAGGTGAGTTTAGTGTAATAACCTAATTTGCAATTCATTTGCCATGCCCTGGGCTTATTACAGTTAGAGTTTCCAATCCAGGGTATAAGACCCCAAAAGCATAAAGAAATCTGCCAGTGTTAAAATCAAAGACAATATTAAAGAAATACTAATATATTGAATTATTATAGAAGCTAAATGTTTAATACATCATTTTCATTATTTCATGACTATCACTATTTTCACTTCCACAAAAAATGTTGACCCTCTTTGGCAATTGGAGGCATTTGACTTGGTTCTAATAGACATGAAGTCAAGTAAAAAGAAAGCATACTGAGCTATTTTTAACCCTTTATAAAGGCTATGGTCACTATTTAAGTGCTATTAACAATAGCCAGCCAGGTCTTTCCATTTCCCAATATTCATGAGTTCTTCCATTAAGTCATCTCTGGCCTTGTCTGTTAAGTTTAATTTAGAACCTGGGGGGAAAAAAACAGCTATGTAGACTTATTAGAGATTTACGTTTTGTTCCCCATATAATAGGTATTATAAATCCCTATAAATCAACACATATGAAGGAGAACGCATAGGCTTGGAAATGTGCCATATATTTTTCTCATCTAAATTCAGGTTCTCCTATTTTCACTGCTGAAATGGAAGAGAAAGGGGGGTGGATGTTGTGGTGGCTGATACTCTACTGCATATGAAAATGTGTGTTTGATTTCTTTTTAACATTTAATTTTCTTGATCAAATTTGAAAAGTTTTCTAGCAACTGATCACCAGTAATAAAAATGTTCAGCAAGTGAAATTCAGTTATTCTACAGTGGTTTAGCATTTTTTGAATGCCAAGTGTAGTAGGTGTTTGACATAACACATAATTCACCCGCTCCCTATTTCATTTTTACTACAAATTTATGAATTAAGCTTCAGGGCAAATGACTTCAACACACAATCTGTGCCTGTTCTGGAAATGTGGAATAGGGAGCTGTACAATTATCTCACTAATCTGAAAGTCAATATGCAGAACTCAAGTGCCAACTCCTCTTGGATTGCGGTGTCCAGGAGAATGCTTAACCATCCCTAGGATTTCGGACTGTAGGCAGAGCAGTATGCTATCAGGATCTGAGTAGAAGAAATAATAATAATGGAAAGGTACTAGTGGAGTTAGGAAATGGTGGTAGAAAGGAGAGAAGATAATCACACAGAGTAGTTGGTTAAAGAAGTTAAAGCCCCTGGTGGCTTAAAATTTAGTAGACTGAGTAATAATATCACATAACCAATGTGGGTACTGAGGGTGCTCTGAGAAGAACAGAATCTTAAGGATGAGTTTTCTGAATTGGTTCTAGGGTTTCTGAAATTAATTCTCTTATTAGATTTAAAGGCACTCCTTTTCCAGTGTGAAGATAACACTGACAGTCTATGGCATGATGTAGCAATAGAGATATGCAAAATATCAGCACTAGATATTCCTAATCATTACTTATAAAAGGCAAGGTTCTGAGTGACCATGTACTTGATACCTTACAACATTTTTTTGTCAAACTAATGAGTATGGTGAGATTGGTTGATTGTTCTTAACTGCACTAGATAAAGTGGGGAAAGAAAAGGATGAGCTCGAGGCTTCAAATTTCCAGCTCAAATGTCACATAAATAACATGAAAGTTTTTGTGCCTTCTTTGAAAGAAACCCTCATCTCCTAAAAACCAAACCCAGAATCTCATCTGGTGAGTGGTTGAATTTTACAATGTAAATTGAATTCCCATCCTCACATGTTATCTACTATATAAACAGGTTCTGATTAATATGGGGATCAGAACTCATGAATTCTGCTGAGTCTTGTTTCTTTCCACCCTCGTCTGAGAAGGTTAACCTGACTTTGTCTGAGGAATCTGTAATGAGCTCCTAGGAGGCATTTGCCTTGCAGGACGCTGCTGCTTCTCCGTAGGACCTCCCGGCACTATCACTCTTTGTTTCTAGACCTATAACTAGATTCTAATCCCAGATTAGATTTGGGCCCACTAAGCAAAGATTCAACATTGTAACTAGAAGGGTTAGAAAGGGCTCCAACATTCTGTTTGATTGGTTGACTGATCATGGGTAAAAATGGGATTTTGAGGGATTAAAATACTGCCCCCTCAGGAATGTGGCCCCTGATTGAGAATCACATTTGTTGGGGTTGAAGAATCAAGTATACTGTAGAGAATGTCAACCAAAAAAGGCAATCTCACTGGGCTACATCTGATTAGAACTATTTCTGAGTAAAACCTTTACATTATTGAGAAGTTCATCTCGTTTTAGACGAACTAAAAGATGAACTTTTAGATGAACTAACTATGAAGGGTGGCCATATATGTCAGTAAAGTGAATGCTGAAGTAAAAGCCTCCATTGTTTTATATATGACACCAACAGTCATAAATGCATCTATTTTAGTGTAGAGAAAGGAGCATATTTTACTGCCTTGTCACTCGTTACAGAGTCACACAATGAGGCACCTGCCACATATTTCAGTTGAATAAATCTGTGATTTTTAAAGTTCTGTCAGTGAACCAGAGCCAGACTAGCAACAGAAAAATCATGCAAGGAGCTTGTTATAAATAAATCCAACTGAGTCCTACACCCATCCTCCTGACTTACAATCTTTGGAGTGGGAGGCCAGGGATCTTTATTTTAAAACAGTTTTGGTGGTAATTCCAAAAGACCAGGTTTGGGAAGCACTGGACTAAATATTTCTTACATTAGTAGCTGCACAATTAACTTTTTCCTCATCATATTGCACATAAGTAAGACTTTCTCCTGGGAAAATTAGTTAAAAGTCCGATAATGGCAATTCTCTGAAGAAAGTAAGGACTGATGAATAATGAAGCACAGTATCAGAACTGTGGCATCATTGCTGTCTGTCCCTTGAAGATTAAAGCAACCCACACTTTGAGAGGCTGCTTTTTATCTCTGGAATCTTAATTACTCTTTTGGCTAAGTTAGGAAACTGGAATCTTCCCGAAGTGGAGGAGCATTAGTAGACTTTTACTCATTTTCTGGAATGAAATGGAAAAGTCTGTATCCATTCACATCAGAAAAAAAACAATGTTCTCTTTAAGTCAATATGTCTTAATACTTTAAAATAGGCCAGAATTTACTACAGCACAATCTAAAGCACTATGAAAGACGTTATATGATTTATAGCAGCTAATCTAATACACTGTCATGGTTTCCTCAAGCACTCAAGTTTTTAGTAATGAGTTGCAAATAACTGCTATGAATATAATAAGCGTGAATCTAAATGTGATGCTTTTATTCAGTCTCTTGATCTCCAAGTGGTATGATTTGGACAGAAGCTGGAATACTGGATTGTTAATCTATATCAGAAGACCCTTGCTAGATTTGAAGTTTTACTGATGTACATAAAAAATTATTGGGAAAGAACTATCTTCAGCAGAAATTGTTTTTCTTTCACTTCATGGGAATGTAAACCTAACCGGAAAGATTATTCATTCATTCATCCAACAAAGTTATGTTGAGTATCTATTGTGGGCCGTGTACCCTGATTAACCTTAGCACACAATTGGGGTAGTTCACATATAAAGTCTCTCTTTTCCATTAACCTATTATTTATAAAACCCAAATGGAACCGAAATTTATATTTACTTATTAATTCATTCACTCATTTAAGTATTTTTCTTGATTATCTTGTAAATATAACCTGTTATGTTCAATCAAGGACTTAATTTATGCACAAGGCTTCCCTTCTTACTTTATACAAGCTATAATGATTTATAAAACTAACTGTAAAATATGTTCCTCAAATAATAGAGAATAAATATGTTTTACTTTCAGCTTCCTTGTTTTCTTATGAGGAAAAAAGATGGTTGTGAGGGTAGCAAAAGAAATATAAGTAAAACATCTTTTACAGTAGAATTCTATGTGGTTTGATGAAGTGTGGTTCTTTTAAATCAGCAGAGAGGTGGCTTGAAAAATTAATATCTATTTTCCCATGAAGTTGAGCTCCATGGTCATTCATTATGTAACACCTCCCTTGCATACCTTCATCATCCTTCCATTCACTTCACCGTACTCTGGTCTCAAAAATCCAACCCGGCAGAAATCCAACTGTCTCCAGCTTCCAGCCTATACCATTGCAGCTGAATGTAGCTGACGAAAACTAAGAGAAAATCAGATTATTTTCTCAAGTTTACCTTTGTGTTTCCCAATAGCCACACAATATCCTTTAGCTGATTCATCTTTTACTCTCTATTTCACATACTTCTCTCTCCTCTTAAACTCCTACACCTTTTCCATCTCCACTTTCAAATGACAATTTTGCTTTTTTATTTCCCTGATTTTTCAAGTATCTATTTCTACCTAACGAGATTCCCCAATTTTTCAGCTTAAAACAAAAAGAAGAGTGGGTCACGGTGCCTCAGCAGGCAAGAACGCTTGCCTGCCATGCCCGAGGACCCGGGTTCGATTCCTAGTGCCTGCCCATGTAAAAAAAAAAAAAAAACAAAAACAAAAAAAGAAAATGCTTTATTATTTCTCACAATGTGCAGGTCAGGAAGTCAGGCAGGGCTGAGCTAGGCAGTTCTTCTGCACCATGTACAACAGCTGGGATCAAGTACCTTGAATGGGTCATCTCTAAGATGGCCTTTCATCCTCTATGATTCTGCCATGTGCTTTCTAATTATTTGGTAGCCTGGACTTCCATGGAGCATGGCAGTTGGGCTCAAAGAAAGGGGAGGCAGAATATGTCAATCTTCTCAATGACTGGGCCCATGAATCCCTATCACTTCCACCATCTTCTATTGGTCCCAACAAGGTATTAGGCTGGATATACTCAAAGGGAGGGAAAAAATGTGATGTAAGGAACTGCATGTGAATTCAGGGATTAGAAAAATTGTTGGTAGCCATAATTGGAAGTTATGAATCACAGCTAAGAAAACTTAAGCATAACTCTTATTTCCATATCTACTATGTTACTTGTTTCTGTGCCCCAAATATCTGCTTGCCCTCTTGTTACTATTGGTGAACTGTTCTACACCTAACCGGTGTGTCAGAATCCATCCATTCTCCACATGTACATTAGAATGTATCCACCCTCAACATACTCAAGTTCATTTCTTCAGTAATTTTTCTTCTTTCCCATGCATTATCAACTTTTCCCTTCCACTTCGTAATTTCCATTGGCAAACATATACATTGTAATGTCTCTCATTAAAAAACACCAATCATCCAAATGAAAATTCCTTTCCTGAATCCACACCTTCCTCCAGATGCACTTCATATGTCTTCTCCTCTTTTGCTATGAAATTTCTCAAAAATTATCTATATGCACTGTCTTCAATTTCCTTCAATGTATCTTCTCTTGAATCTATTCCAAACAGGTTTTTTCTAATCATTCCACCAAAACAGATCTTCACTTTGCCACCACATTGTCCATACTGCTAAGTGCAAAGGACAAGTATCTGTTTTCATCTTACTTGACCTATTAGGAGCATTTGCTTTGATTCCATTCTCTATTCTATTCTATTCTTCTTGAAATTCCTTATTTTTTTCCTTTTCTGGCTTCTAAGACAATACACTCTTCTGACTTCCCTCCTATTCCACAGGCTACTTCTTTCAGGTTCCTCTGCAGGTTCCCCCTCCTTTCTTCAATCACTTCTCCAAGATTCCATTCTTGGTTCTCTTCTCATCTTCATTTACACTTATATCCAGTCTCAAGACTTTGAATACCATCAATATACCAAAAACTTTAATACTTATATTTCCATCCCAGATCTCTTTCCCAAACTCCAGACAATATCTAACTGTCCACTTGAAATCCCTACTTTGGATATCTAATCAGAATCTCAAACCAATATGTCCAAAATTGAATTACTACACTTGTCCCCTAATGGTCTTCCCACAGATTTCCCATCTCAGAAAATGACATCTCCATCTTTCCGGTTGCTCTAGCCAAAAACTTGGAGTCATCTTAAATGCTCCTTTTATCTCAAAATGCTCATGTCGAATCTGTCCTCAAATCCTGTTGGCTTTTCCTTTAAAACACATCCAATAAATGAATACTTCTCACCACAATCTCTCACCTATCAAGATTACTTGATCTAGCTTTCACTCTTGCTTCTTTAATCTTCTCATGATGGTAACTAGCGGAATCTTTTAAGAATGTAAGTTAGATGATCTTTTTCCTTTGCTTTTAAGTGACTTCCTGTTTCATTAAGGATGAAAGCCCATTTCCTTACCATTGCCTGTGATTGCATCTCCCACCATCCTGCCACTCACTTATCCCAGCCACACTAATGACTTTTCATTCCCCAACCCACCAGAGATATTCTCATTATAGGAGCCCTTGTACTTGTTGTCCCTTTTGCCTGCAATGTTCCTTCATCCTTGCCTCTACTGAAAATAGCTTTGATTTTCCTTGTCTTTTTGTTTATTGCATACTTATCCCCATTACTATATAAGCTGCTTAAACACAGGAATTTTTTTTTTTTTTGGTTTTGTTTGCCATTGTATCTCCATCATGAAAAATAACACTTATTACATGGTAGGTGCTCTAGAAAGAGTAGCTGAATTAGTAAACTCCCATTTCCTTTTGTGTTTGTTTCTTTCTTTTTAAAATGTAGTGCATTTTTATACCCTTGGAAAGTTGTTTTATTTTATGAAAATACATGCAATATAAAGATATTTTTCTCATAAATTGCTAGCCAGTTCTTTTAACCATATGTTTAGGGGAAGCTGAATTCTGGTGCTTCTTTTGTTCTATATTAATGCTTATTGGTACTGGACTCTGCCTTTCCCTTGTACTTGTTTTGTGTTTTCTTAATTATTATAAATTTGTTAACAAGTTTTAACAAATGAAAGAGGTAGTAAACCTTCTAAATTCCAAGTTTTCCCTTCACCTTTGCTTATTCTTAGACATCCATGCCAAGCTACTCACCTACTATATCCTGGTCAGCCCACTGTAATGGAAGGCTGTCAAGTCCCAAGTATCATATCAGAAATTTCCAAATTCTAGGAGCTGAGAGCAAATATATGTGGGGAATAATATATACATATCGGGGAAACTGTCTAAAGGACAGTCTACTTCTTGCCCCTGTGATATGGACCAGGATGCAATATGTGAGTTGTCTGGCATAGATGTCTAAGAGTCAACATGGGTGAAGGAGAAACTTGGGATTGAGAAGAAAGAGGGATAACTACCTCTAACACTCAAAATGGAAGCAATAGAGGTTGATGGCAGAAAAAATACTCAGTCTCACAGGTTCATACCTTCTCTCTTAGCACAATTCTATTGAAGAAAGATTAGTGCTACCAAAAAACACCTTATAAGCATAATACCTAGAATAGAAATGGGATTAGCTAGAGAGTCTGCCAGAAAAAAAACTGGATTTCCTCCTGAAACATATAATATAATTCTAAGAGTATGGTCTCCTAAGTATAGAGATAGGAAATGACATGAGGATCCATAAGGATGCCCTTACAGGCAGCATCTCCAGCATACATACAGACAAATAGAGATCTGCAATTCTGCAAAGTGTTAGAATAAAAAAAAAAATGCATTCCTTAAACATACGACACTTGATGTTGGAGCCAGATGTCAAAAGGCATGTGGAATTGGAGACAGATACACTCCTGAGATTGAAGATTTGCCATGGAAAATCTAAATGCAGATCAAGGAATTTTTTTAAATAAAACTTTTAACAGTCTGTTGTTTTCAGTCTATTCAGTAGGCAAGATATCCTCTTTTCTTTAAAAGTACTCACTGATCTGAGAGTAAAACTGATTATAAAATTTGTTTCATCCTCATAGTCACCCACATTGTCAGCAATCAATTGACGTCATTGGGTTCCATGATAAATCAAATTTAAAAAGTAGAAAACACACTCTTCTTTCCTCGGTTCTGCTAATTTCACTAGATATTTATCAGTTTTATTCCAGGTACTCTATTAGTGCAAAAGTATTTATTTTAGATCTTCGAGTACAACTTTGTTTTGGGGAACACATATGGAGGAATTTTTATAGTTGCGCATAAAGAAAGGGGCTCATTAATGAACACACTATAAGTTTTTTTAAGGAAAGCTGTCCAAAGCTTACAGCACTGTGATAAGTTGACACATTGTTTTGTCTAAATAAAACCATGTGCTAGAACACCACTTCTAGGATATCTTCCAAAGCTACAAAGCTTCAGTGTTGCCCTTGTTGCATGTATCGACATGTGCTGAGCCAGCATGCTGCTTTGACTCAAAATAGTTCATCCTCCATATCCAGGCATTAAGTCACTATACTGGACATGCACCACTGGAATGCTATGACCTACATACAGCTTATGTGGTTTATGTTTTCAGTAACTGAGAGATAATTTAATTGTCTGACTCAATTACAGTAAGTGAGACCCAGATGGCCAATTCCTCACTCACCTCACTGAAAATGGACCCTTCAAAATCCAGCCAAATTCTCAAAGGAGAAGCCAGGTCAGCAAAGCTGCCACTGAAGCACTTGTGTCCTAGTCTGTATCTTGAGAAAGTTGTTGGTTTTCCTTGACCCTTTTATTTCCAGCTCTGTTTCTTTGCAGCTGTCAAACTCTAAGATGCACAGTACAATTGAGTTTGACTCATAGAAGAATGGGGATCCTATTTTGGGCAACTGTTTCTTAGAGAAAGCCAAAAGAAATACTGCCCAGTAGGTGGAACCATAATAAAGCTAGGCTTTGATTAAGTTGAAAAGTGTACATTTTCCAAGCAGCACTGATATGCTTGGAATTCTACGTCGATCTTAATCTCTGCTAGAGAGGAATAGCCTGGACTAATAGTCCTGGGACTCAGCTACCTCATGTCCTCTACAGTCAACTGCCTGAAGACAGGTTTGCCAAGAGACTCCTTTTTTTGACCTGCCACATTGGCTTCTGACCATAAGATGCTGAGCAGTGTGTTTAGCTAGGGAACTGTAACTTAGTGAGAAAGAGGCCAAGTGTCCACTGAGAAAAAAACTGGTCTAACTCCCAGTTCCTAATGAGAAAAGGAAAAATGTTCAAGTCTCTTTCTTTTGGGTGTGCCAAGTAGTAGGCGTTAGATTTTAAGTGTAGTAAGCGTTAGATTTTAAGTCTTCCCCTCTTTGGAAACTATGCTAAAAGATAATGGAGGGAATTTCAGTGGGGGTAATGATCGAGTCTAACATGCCCCATGAGACGTCCTAGAGAAATGCACATAAAATACTAGTAAGGAGAGGAAAACCAAAGTGAGAGCAAAACCTTTTTCATCCATCATCTCTGAAAGCAAAGAATTGTGCGGTATTTATAGTAGCTATAAAAATCCCTACAACTTGATAGAAGCAAGTGGGTCACTTCTTAAAAGTCATAATAATCATGTCAGAAACATGTCCCTCCTCTCACAAACTGAGTTTACTCAGTAAAAGAAGCCCACAGTAAGGCAGAAGATAAGGCCATGAAAGAAAATGCAGACCTGAGGCTGATACTTCCTTGTTTTCAAATCTATATTAAATCCTAGTTGGAACTCATCAGGTCTGTGAGTACAGAATAGAATATTTTTATTTTTTTACACAATAAGATACTAGTAGTTGTGGTGGATGGCTTTTTTCTAATAATTGCTCAAATTATCTGAAGAAGTCAAAGCATTTCCAAAATGTAAGTGCAAGCACAGCATTTTTGGTTTATGAATATCTTTAGGATCACACGGCTACGTTTGAAAGAGCATGGGTCAGGAGTTATCATAATTTATTTTCCATGACACTATGTCTATTTAAAATATGATATATGGAGGGTAAAATAGAATGGAATAAACTTTTAAACCAGATATGGCCTTATAAGTTACCATAAAATAGTTGAAAGTAGTTATATTTTATGAGATAATATTAATAATCCCCACCTGGCTTTTTTAGAGGTTCTCTTGCCTTTCAGGAGGGCAAATTTAAAAATAATATCTCATAATTTACTAACAATTCATTAGTACTAAAATATGTTTTTATATTTATATACCTTGAAAGATATTTTTAAAATAAATGTGTCTACACAGTTGTTGGGTGAAGGTTGTAGGGAGTGGGGAAAGGTGGTCGAGTATAGAGCCCTGGCAGTAAATCAACCTGGGTTTGGACTGAGCTTCTGCCATTTTGTAAGCTTAAGCTATTCTTTTCCATTTCTACCACTCCTTTTCCTCATCTATAAAGTGGGAAAAAATGTAGATTAATAAAATAATGCATGCAAAGCTCTTAGCACAGTGGCGTGGCACATAGGTGACAGTTAAAAAAAAATACTGGTTTTTATTATTACTCTTACTGCCCAAAAATAAGCAAAATAGATACACATAAACATACACACACATGGACAGAATTCCATTTACCAGGGCCCAGGATTTCCAGGTACTTCTTTAACATTTAATTCAAGAATCCATATTGAAGTTTCCTAGGCTGGTTAAAGCAACACCATGAAATGGTTCTGCTTAAGCATTGATAATTTATTTGCTTACAGTCCATGGAAATGTCCAACTGTAAGGAGTCATCAAGACAATGCTTTCTTCTGGAAGACCAGGGGATCCTCTGCCACATGGCAAGACTCATGGCTGTATTTATGGGTTTCTCTTTTCTGTTCTGCAGAGAGACTGCAGCTTCTTGCTCTCTCTCTCTCTCTCTCTCTCTCTCTCTCTCTCTCTCTCTCTCTCTCTCTCTCTCTCTCTCTCTCTCTCTCTCTCTCTCTCTCTCTCTCTCTCTCTCTCTCTCTCTCTCTCTCTCTCTCTCTCTCTCTCTCTCTCCCTCTCTGTATTTATTCTGTTTTATAAAGGACTCCAGTAAAAGGATTAAGACCTATTGTGAATGAGGTGGGCCACACCTTCACTGAAGTAATCTCATCACAAGATCCTACTTACAATGGGTTCACACCCACAGGAATGGATTAGATTTCAGAACATATTTTTCTAGGGTACATACAGCTTCAGACCATCCCCATTTATTCTTGTTCTTAGATTCATTTAGCAAATACTGGGCAGGTGATGCAAAGGACAATCTATAGGATGTGATTTCAGGAGTCCTATAAGACCCAATTATCCCCACATGCTGAGGTTGATGTTCTCAATATTATGGACTTCATTTTACTCTATTTCATTTAATTTTATGTTTCACTTTAAACAACTCCTTTTCTCTCCTCTCTTGATCTCTTCTCTCCCTTCCTTACTTCTCTTCTGCTCTCTTCTTCCCTTCTGTTTCTCTTCATTCCCTCTCCCCACAACCCTGCCTCCAGAGAAAAGGCTGTTTGGGTGCCCAAGGTCCCCATAGAAGTCAGGAGGCTGGTAAAGGCTGCCCAAAGCCCAGGTTCACTGGGAAGGCCTGCAAAGTTCCATCTGACAATTACTCTTTAGTTTCATGCTGAAATGAAAATGTTTTTGGAGGAAGATACTTTAAGCTCTGGGCATGAACATTACATTTCATTTTCTTCATTACTTGTGTATTTCCAAGTTTTCTTCAGCAAACACATATCACTTTCATAGTCAGATGAAATAAACATTTAAAAAAAAAATAAGGAAATTGTCAGCATGACTCAGAGACTACAAATCCACGGGAGGAATCATATGTTCCCTTTGTGCTCCTACCCTGATTTCTACCGATCTTAGATATATGGGGGCGTGATGACTTGGACATCTGGGTTATGTATTTCTTTATTTTTACCATGCATCATGACATTCTGACAGTTTTTCTTGATTATAAAAATAGTTTATGAAATATACCATCACATGACAAACATATTTTTCCTTCCTAGGATTTGCACAACTTGAAAATTAGATTGCAATTTTAATCTAATTTGCGATTTCAATTAGATTGCAAATGTGAAAATTATTTGCTGTATTTATCTGCTTTTTGCCCTCAGAGGTTTCCTAACCCATTTTACTCATTCCTTCTCTGCAGATGACATTCTAGAATGCTTTAGCCTTTATTTTGTCTTCTATAAAAGGCTTTGAAGTGTCAGATAAATTCCTCATGTTCATATAGAAGCATATTTCAATAGATTGACACTGATTCACACAATAAAATAGAGCACATTTAATTGGTACTAAAGGCATTTTCTGAAAATAACAATTAGGAAATACAATTTACGAAAGTAGAAATTAACTCAGAGAAGCAATTTCACTGATGTTTGAGAAGTTTTCTAAATTTTGTCTATCCATTTGAAGAAACTGACAGAATGTTTATGACTTTTCCATTGAAAAAATATGAAATTACATATACCAGATGTTCTGTATGCCCATATTATATCAAAATTTCTAGCATTTTATTTACACTATCAGGTAAAATGTTTCAGGAAATACATCAACTTATGACACAGATATAACCCTTGAATTCATTTTCTCATGCTGCTTTGAGTTATATTTTCTTTGTGAGGCAAAAACATTGGTGTTTCAGTTAGTCTGTCATTAAAGACAATGAAAATATCAGCAAACACGGGGACTGTATCACATAGACTTAGAGAAGCACTGCATATCTTTTGGTCTCAGGAAACCTCTTTTTAAGTCAGCACTTTTCTGACTGTAGCATTTCTGGGTAAAGAATTTTTCATTATTCCTTTTCAGGAAGGTCTGGGAACCACAGAGTATGTCCTGGGTCGCTGGCCAGCTCCAGTAGTCTCAGCTTCCTGCCCCACTTCCTCTCCAGAGATTTCTTGCTTGTGACTTACTCAGCCTAAAGAGGGCAAAATCATTACCACAAAATTTGAGTTTCTCTTCCCATGTGGCAAATTTATCTCAAAGAAGTTATTTTCAAAACAAAACAACAATGAATAACACTACTCATAAACTTGAGTTATAACTTTCATACTCCTTTTCTAGAAATTTGGAAAAGAAATGAACCAGAATGGAGAAGATTTGCAGTAGGAAAACTTTGCTGAGTGATTCTTGAATTAAGTAGGAAAGAGTCTGTCCCTTTGCAGAAACTTTCCAAATCCACAGAAGCACATATTGAATACATTATGGGCCATTTTCTCCTTTTCCTCTCTTTTGACATGTAAGACGATACTTTTCCTTCCTTTGATTCTCCGAATCCTTTAACATAGTGATGGATTTCACTTTAGCCACACACGTATGCCAAAACTGGCCTCCTCACGCCACTTTTCCAGTCAACCTTTTTAACCTAACATTGTATATACACATGTCATTGTGTTTCCCATCCCCTGTGGAATGTTAATAGATGGGACACCATGCACTTTTCAGAATCTCTTTAAAGAAAACATAGAGCTGTTAGTTCTTGAGAAAATTCTAAATTGATTAAGAAAATGAAATTTACTGGGTATTAAAATTTCCATGTATATATGTATGCTATGTTTGTATTTTTAACACTTTTTAGCGGGTCTTCCCGACTACATTGAGATTATCTTCAAAGCAATGACTAAGTCATATTCTTTGTTTAGGAGTGTATGACATGATTCTTGACACAGAGTAGACAGTCAATGCACATTGACTGAGTAAATGAAAAACTGGTAGATGGATTCATGGATGGATGAATAATTGCATGCATGTATTTGTCAGCATAATTTCATCTGTAAAACAAATGTAGGAAGGTTTCTAATGGAAAGCTCTTAAGGAGTAGGTATGATAGAAATACAATGATGTGATATATAGAAGGATTTCTCAACACTGGTACTGTGGACATTTGGACTGCAGAATTCTTTGTTGTGGGATTGTCCCATGAATTGTAGAATGTTTAGCAGCATCTTGGCCTCTATCCAATAGATGCCAAAAGCATATTCCACTTTACCAACTCTGAGGCTATGAAAATTATAAATAGGTTGGTAACTAAAGGGAATAATAATGGCATTTTCCCGCCTAGATTGGGCAAGATGGGAAGCAATCTTTGTCTTCCAAAAAAATTGTGTATTCACATTAAATTAATCCATTTAAAAATATTGCTTCAAGCGATGTTATTAATTCTTAAAAACTGCATATTTTCAAACTGTAAAGTGAAAAATGTCTCTGGAGGCCAAAATCCGAGTGCTTCTAATACATGGGACTTTCATGCAGTTTCCTCCGACAAGATATATATTCCTGCCTCTGTTGGATGAACCCTACATTGCATGCTTAATTGTTCAATTCTTGGTTTGCCTTTTATTACATGTCTGGCAATTTTCCTAATTAAATAATCTAATCATCCAAAATGGCATAATTTCCCTCTATGTTGTTTCACTTACAAATTGGACAAAATATAACTGAGTTCTTAGACTCCTTAGTTTATCCATAAAATTTAATTAGAACTAATGATCATTTCACAGGCATGTTTTCAAAACACTTCCACATTAAAAATATATTATCGCTGAAGAGTCAGGCAAAGTAACCTCTATGTAATGAAATGGAAAGAAATGGGGACCTAGAGAATTAGGAAACTGAGTGGGTCATAGAGTATATTACTGGCAGAGTTAACAGTGAGTCTGAAGACTCCTGAGTACCAGTCCCAAACTCGAAACCAATGGCTCTCAAACTTCTGCATGCATAAGAAAGGCATTAGGAACTTGTTAAAGATGTACATTCCTGGGCTGCATGAAAAGATTGTGTTTCCGTAGATTTGGGGTTCTTCCCCAATAATCCTACTTCTCAGGTCATGGCCTACTTCAGTGCAGGGCCCCTCCTCTTGATTATTTTATTATTTTTTCACCAGTAACCACTCTTGCCTCCGTACCATCACAGGTGTCCACTTAAATATGTTTAATATATCTTAGACACAAATGTATCCTTGCAAAATCTATAGATGGCTTTGTGTGTGTCTGGGTTTTCAGTTTTCATAGTTATATTGTGCCACAGATATTTCTGTTTTGTTAAACTTTTTCTCAGTACTACATTAAGATCTATTCATCTTGCTGTGCATATCTAGTTTTATGGTTTTCCTGTAGTAACTCAACACATTAATGTTCATTTCCTTGAAATGGAAAACTGAATTTTTGTTTACTTTCAGCCACTATTCTCAAAGTAGTAATGACCTCCATCAATTCCTTAATTGATTTATAGAATAGTTTGTCTTTTGAAGAGTTATTTAACTGGTTTATTGGTTTTATACGTACAAAGTTTACTCAGTTCTTTCAGAATGCTCTCAGGAATGGCAGATATTCATTTACAATCCTACAAAAGTACATTATAGCTCTCATCCCCCATCCCAACATTCTCACCAAAATTTGGCACTCTTCTTTCTTCAATCTTAGCCATAGTTAGAGTGTAAAGTTTATCATTGCACTTGTAATTTGCATCTCCATAATTAACTCTGAGGTTGAGCCTTTGTCTATATATTTCTTGATTATTTCTATATACACTTTTATTAACTGTTTTCTTTTTAAATTTTATTTTTTGTGTGTATTTCCTTTTCTTGCTTTTTTGTACATCATGAGTCAAAAATCTCTGCTAGTTTTAGATATTTTAAATGGTTTCTGATAGGTTATCACCAGGCTGTTAATTTTGTCCATAGAGAAAAATTCTTATTTTAATTATAAATCTATTAATTCATTCTGGTCTCTAATGTATAAAAAGGGTTCAGCTTCGTATAACAAAGAGTAAACTATACTTTCCTCTTCAAAGTTTTTCAATTTTCCCTCATGATCAATTAAGCAATTCACCACTTCGTCCATTGACTTGTAGTGCCAAAAGGCACTATGATAAAGTTCCCATATATTCATGAACCCCTTTTCTGGACTTTATTATGTTCCTGCTTTAGTTTGCTAAAGCTGCTGGAATGTAATACACCAGAAATGGGTTACCTTTTACAACGGGGATTTATTATGTTACAAATTTACAGTCCTATGGCTATGGAAATGTCCAAACTAAGGCATCCAGAGAAAGATACCCTGACTCTAAAGAAAGGCCAATTGTGTCAGGAGTTTCTCTGTCACATGGGAAGGCACATGACAATGTCTCTGTCCTTCTCTCTTGGTTTCTAGTTTCAAATGGCTCTCTCAGCTCTTGTTTTCAGTGACTTTCACTCTAAGCATCCGTTTTCCCTCACTTGGCTCTTTGGGGTAGACTCTGGGTTTCATCTTTTAGTTTAGCATCTCCAAATGCCTGTGTCTTGGTTTCATCTCTCTGTTCTCTGTGTCAACTCTGACTTCTTTCCTATAAAGGGGTCCAGGAAAGGTTTAAGATCCACCTCGAATGTGCAAGGTCACATCTCCATGGAAACAACCTAATCAAAAGTTCTCACCCACAAAATGGGAAAAAGACTTGAACAGACACCTACCAGAAGAGGAAATACAAATGGCCAAAAGGCACATGAAGAGATGCTCAATGTCCCTGGCCATTAGAGAAATGCAAATCAAAACCACAATGAGATATCATCTCACACCCACCAGAATGGCCATTATCAACAAAACAGAAAATGACAAGTGCTGAAGAGGATGCGGAGAAAGAGGCACACTTATCCACTGTTGGTGGGAATGTCAAATGCTGCAACCACTGTGGAAGGCAGTTTGGCGGTTCCTCAAAAAGCTGAATATAGAATTGCCATATGACCCAGCAATACCATTGCTAGGTATCTACTCAAAGGACTTAAGGGCAAAGACACAAACGGACATTTGTACACCAATGTTTATAGCAGCGTTATTTACAATTGCAAAGAGATGGAAACAGCCAAAATGTCCATCAACAGAAGAATGGCTAAATAAACTGTGGTATATACATACGATGGAATATTATGCAGCTTTAAGACAAGATAAACTTATGAAGCATGTAACAACATGGATGGACCTAGAGAACATTATGCTGAGTGAGACTAGCCAAAAACTAAAGGACAAATACTGTATGGTCCCACTGATGTGAACGGACATTTGAGAATAAACTTGAAATATGTCATTGGTAACAGAGTCCAGCAGGAGATAGAAACAGGGTAAGATAATGGATAATTGGAGCGGAAGAGATACAGACTGTGCAACAGGACTAGATACAAAAACTCAAAAATGGACAGCACAATAACACCTAATTGTAAAGTAATCATGTTAAAACACTGAATGATGCTGCATCTGAGCTATAGGGTTTTTTTGTTTGTTTTTTACTATTATTACTACTTTTATTTCTTTTCTCTATATTAACATTTTATATCTTTTTCTGTTGTGTTGCTAGTTCTTCTAAACCGATGCAAATGTACTAAGAAACGATGATCATGCATCTATGTGATGATGTTAAGAATTACTGAGTGCATATGTAGAACGGTATGATTTCTAAATGTTGTGTTAATTTCTTTTTTTTTTCTTTCTTTCCGTTAATAAAAAAAAAAAATTCTCACCCACAAATGGGGGGAGGGGTAACATCTCCATGTAAACAATTTAATCAAAAGTTCCCACCAAACAATAGATCTGCCCCCACATTGGGGATTGGATTAGAAGAACAAGGATTTCTGGTGTACATAATAGTTTCGAACCAGCACATTCCACCCTCTGACCCCCCAAAAGACATATTCATTCCATATACTAAATACATTCATTCTATCACAATATCACAAAAGCCTTAGACCATTTCAGGAAAAATACAGATAAATACAAAGTCAGAAATATTACTAAGTCTAAACAAAATCAATTACAACCATGGTCTGTCCTACGGCAAAATTTTCCTCTGGCTGTGAACCTGTGAAACTCAGGAAACGTTATCTGTTGCCATTATACAAAGGAGGGATAGTCATAGGGAAAACTTTTCCATTGCCATAGGGAGAAATTGAAAGGGAAACAGGGGCACCCAACCCAAACACTTCTGAAAACCGGCAGGGAAAACCCCATTCAATTTTAAGGTCTGAGAATCATTTATCCTTGGGGCTTGAGAGAGCAGCATTCCCACCTTTTCCAAGAGCCTATACACTGGACCAGCTCTCTCCAAGCACTGGGGTGAGCATTCCAACATATCTAAGCATTGGGAAACCATGTTGTGCTTGGACCCATTCTCTTCATGTATCTGGGTGATATTCAGACTCTGCCATCTCCAGCGCACACGCTCAACCCCTTCAGAACAGTCAGGTGGTGGCCAGGCTCTATTCAATCCCCAGGGAATGTGCTCCACCCTTATGAGGCCTGAGGTGGCCAAACTTTTCCTGAATATCAAGAGGGAAGTCCTACCCTTTGCTTCTGGGGCAAACTTCACCCTCTCCACATGTATATGTGTATCTACTCTCCTGGCCTGAGATTTCCTAGCTCCAGGCCTTAAATTTCATGGTTCTGCCATTGAAGTTATTTTTCATTCAATCTGTACCTTTTGTATCCCTTTTAGTCCAGATCAGTAGTGGTTCCTTTCATACGGATCTCACAAAATATTTGTTGATTTAGCATGCAGGATTCAGGGGTCAAAACCATCAGACAATGGCACTTTCCACAAATCTTTTCTGGATAAATCCATCTTCAAAACAGACTTTTTTTTTTTTTTTGAAATGGCTGACTGGTTCTATGTTTGGTTAATTCCTCACAAGGGACAATATTCTCTGGAGTCTCATTCTCTAAAAGCTCAGAATTTGCCAAACTGTCAGTTTCTGGTTTCTTTTCACCCAAGCGTTCAGTTCTCAGTTTATCCCTTTCCTGTTGCATTTTACTATAAGCTGCAAGGAGAAACCAGGCTGCATTTTCCACATTTAGTTTGGAAGTTTCTTAAATTTCTTTAGCTAGATATCCAAGCTCATTGCCTTCAAATTCTACCTTTCATCCAACACCAGGACTCAATTTTGCGAAATTCTCTGCCACTTTAAAGCAAGGATCAATGCTTTTAAAAATGCATCATAAAATAGCCAAGAAGTGGGCTTTCAAAGTGCAACATTTTCTACCATCATATCAAGAACCAGGAAAATGTTATCTTGATTGAGAAAATACAATCAATGGATGCCAACACCAAGATGACACAGATGTAAGAATTAATTGGCAAGAATTTTAAAACAACCACCATAAAAATGCCTCAAAAAACAGTTTCAAGTTAGCAAACAGAAAATATGAAGAAAACTAAATAGAAATTTAGAATTGGAAAATATAATAATCAAAATAAAATCTAAAAAAAATTTAAATCTCAATAGATGGAGTAAACAACAGAATGGAGACAACAAAGGAAAGAATCAATGAACTTGAAGAGAGAACAATAGAAATTACTCAATTTAGACAAAATAGAGGAAATATACTGGAAAAAATAAGCAGAGCCTCAGAGACCTGTGGACTACAATAGAAGACCTAACATTCCTGTTGCTAGAGTCCCAGAAAAGGGAACGAACCAAAATGTTACTGAAAAGTATTCAAAGTAGTCACTGAAATCTTCCCAAATTTAGAAAATGATATAAACAGTTTCAAGAAGCTGACTAGACCCCAAAAAGAATTAACATAAAGCAAAATCCATGCCAAGAAATATTGACATCTGAAAACTAAAGACAAAACAAACCTTGAGGGTGTGCAAGGGTAGTTCTGTGGTAGAATTCTCACCTGCCATGTGGGAGACCCGGGTTTGATTCCCTGTTCATGCACTTCCCCCATCAAAAAAACAAACAAACAAGCAAAAACAAACAAAAATCAACCAAACAAAAGTTCAGCAAATGGTTTGCAATAATGGGATACTCACATGGAAAAATAATGAAATGTGATCCCATATAGCATACAAAAAAGAAAAAAAAGACATGAAAGTAGTGAGAAAAACCCACACCTTATCTGTAGGAAAAAGCCAATTTTAATGACAACTCATTTCTAATCACAAACTATAGAAGTCAAAAGGAAATGGTGCAGTATTTTTTTTTAATTCTGAAAGAAAAGAACCATCAAAACAGAATCCTATGTCCAGTGAGAATACTCTTCAGGAATGAAGGAAAAATCAGGATATTCTCTGACTAAGGAAGACTAAAAGAACTTGCTACCCTCCAGAAATGACTAATGAAACTTCAGTAAACAGAAAGGTAATGATAAAAGAAAGAATCTTAGAACATCAGAAAGAAAGAAAGAACAAGAGAAAAAGTAAAAGTCTAAGCAAATACATTTCTTTCTCCTCTTGATTCCTAAATTATATCAAATTATAGCAAAACTTGACAGTTAAAGCAAAAATTATAACACTGCCTGATGCTGTTCTAAATTTCAGTTGAAGAAATATTTAAGCATGTATATTGTAAGTGGGGAGGGCAAAAGGACTTAAAGAGATGTAAAGTTTCTATGCTGCACTTGAACTGATAAAATATCAACAGCTGATTGGGATAAGTTGTATATGAATAATGGAATTTTGTGGTCATGTTATGTATGATTCCATTTAAATAATATTCTTGAAATGACAAAATCATAGAAATGGAGAAGAGATCAGTGGTTGACAAGGTTTTAAGATGGTGGGGGGCAGTGTGTGACTGTAAAAAGGCAATAAAGGGAGATCTTTGTAGTGATGGAACTGTCCTCTATCTAACGGTGGTGGTGGCCACACAAATCTATCAAATATAATACAGTGGCCTAGACATATACACATATATTGTAATAGCCTAAATTTGCTTCTCATGTTGATATTTTACTACTGTCATATAAGATGTTACTGTTGGGGAAAACTGGACTAACTGCACACAGGACCTCTCTGTACTATCTCTGTAACTTCCTATGAAGCTATAATTAGTTCAATATTAAAAAAATTTTTTTAAACCCAACCCTGCACCACCTATCTGCATGGTAACAAATAACTTTTGGGAATAGGTTGGTTGTAAAGAGAATAAGTCCTTTTTTTCATTTTTCCTTCTGGAGTTTAGGAAGTCTTAAAGCTCACAAAGGTGGGAGCATTCCAAAAGAGGGCGTTCTCATGTATGAACAGATGAGACCATGAGCTCATCACTTTGTCTTGCATTCAAAGAAATAATATGTCTATTTTTTGATAAACATGGTGCTAATTAGGAGGGTCAGGGTCAAACAAAATATGGTCTGCACATCCTGGAGACTAGAAGCCTAGAGGGAAAACAGGCATATAGCAGAGTAGGGTACAAGTGTTAAGGTCCTGTCCTAACTATTTGTACAGGATACAGTGAGAGGGGGCCACAATGCTATCAGTGTGACCCAGGGAGCCCAGGGAATTGCTTCTTGAAAAAGGAATCCTCCAACTGAAGCTTGAAGCATGAGCAGTTCTCCAGATGGAATGGAGTGGTGACTAGTTCAAAAGGCAAGAGTATTTCTCTTTGTAAATCCAATTCTTAGAAGAGATGTTTACTTTTCGAGATGTATTCCATAAATGTGTGAAATGCTGAGGAGTCAGGGCTGTATGAGAGGGACAAAATGAATTTGAAACATGAAAGGTAGGAAAGTAAACATTTTTAGTATTTTTCTTCCGTGGAGGCCTCTGTCAGTCACCATGCCAATTTATAGAACTTTCCATGTAGAAACAGTCCAAACTTTTAAGTAGTCTATCTTTTTCATTCATTTGTTCACTTTCAAATAGAAGTTTATGACTGAAGTCTTCAAGTTATATCCAATACTTAATTTTTGAACTCTTGGCTTAAAATTAAAAAAAACAAACTTGACGACATTAAAATATCACTGTCAAATATTTTATTTAACAAAAATATTATTCTGTAACATAAATGAAATTTTCAAAACTTAACATTTCTATTGTCTTGTTGTTACTTAATACAATTTCATACTCTTTCTAAATTTTTAAAATTTCTTCCCCATTTTTATGTCCAAAATCTAATTCATTGCTTGGGGGTTCCCCTCTAATTCTTTCTTCACTCACATGGGCAAACCCAACAATTTTAGGGAAGTCAGAAAACAAAGGAAATATATGTGGATTAATCCAGAAGAAAATTTACTTCTCTGCCAAGATGTGTGTCTAAACTGGAAACAAATGTGTGGGCAATGTGGCTCAGTGGCAGAGTTTTCACCTGCCATGCCAGAGATCTAGGTTTGATTCCCAGTGCCTGTCCATGTAAAAAAAAAAAAAAATTGGAGAAAAATTAAACAATAGTTTTTTTTTAATATTAAATAAATTCTTGGGTTTTTTTATTTGTAAAGCAAAGTTCATTTAATTAATTTTAGTAAATGATGCGAATTTTTGAGTTCTACATTTTTTACCGTTCTTAAAAACGTTCACGTTTTTAACAACTGAATGGAACTTTTGAGTTGCCAATTTGATATTTTGTAATCAACATAAGATCTTTACAATAGATCTGTAGTTATTTAGACAATAGCTGTAGGAATCTATAGAAGAAATTTTGACATTGATGCTACGAAAATGACAATTATAAACTGTCCATTACTATGTATACATTTAAGATTTGCAAGTTAACTTATTCACATAGTTTATAAAAACTGAAGCAGAAAGTTAGAAATAAAAAACTAATTAAATGTGCTCTTGGATCTTCACAGGCTGAGTTAAATGCCTATATAAAACTCTTATTTCTCAATAAGTTACTCTGTCTCACAAGACAATATTTGTTTACTCTTCTCAATAGCAGATTGATATTTTACCAAGAAATGAAACAATGAATCTTAGCTCTTACTGCCATTTAAAAGATATAACAGCAACTATGTGGAGCTGGTGGTGGCAGAGTTGGAACATCTATAATATCATCTGCTTTTATTTTTGCTACAGTCCTTGGAAATTCCAGTTAGGTGTTTTGTGGGCAAGCCAATGTTTAGAGCTGGACTTATGCTTTATCCTCACAGTAGAACAGAAGGTACTTAAGTTATTCTATTATTATAATCCATTTACAAGGACAATCCAGATAATTTACTTTGCAAACTGTAGAGCAAGGTGCTTCAAGAATTTTCACTTTATTTGAATTTTCACCTTTTTTGGGCATTACATATGTGAAATAACAATGAAGACATTATATTAAAATAACATTTAAATTACAAAAAATAGAGACTGTATATAAATGCACATAAAAATACACAGATGCATGCATGTAAATGACAAATGTGTATGTGTGCACATATATGAAATTAATATAAAATTATACAATGAATGTCATATAACACAGGTAGCTGCTTTTGTTACATGTGCTAATGAGCAGTTCCTAAGTGCTGGGCACTCTACTCGATGTTTTACATTTATTTTCTCATTTCACCCTCATAAGAACCCTAACACATATGCAGTATTACTATTCTTTTTTTTTTTATGAAGAGATTACTGAAGCTCAGAGTAGTTCAGTGACTTCTCTAAGTTCACACAGCCTGTAAGAGGTAAAGCCAGATTTTAAAAGATGACTAGCCTGACTTTAGATGCCATATACTCAGATAGTAGTTTTTCTTCACAACCTCACGGAAGCTAAAGGTTTCTAAGTATTAAAAGATGAATAGAAATATGCAGTCTTAAGCTTTTTACTTAATTTTAAAAACATAGTCAACATTTCTCAACAAGTATTTTAATTAATTCATTATTGGGAATTCTTTAAAGAAGTCATTTCATAGCAATTGTCCGAAACAGAAAAAAAAATGTGACATTTTCAAGGAATATAAATTAAGTGATCCATATGGCCAGGTTTCCCCTGGAAACGGCATGTTTTGGCTCAGTGCTGGACCATCTAGCAGATCTGGGCAGGCTCTAACACATGTCCCAGAGACACCTGATGATTGTTTTAGCAGGAGGGACTAACGTTTGAGCAGAGTTAAGCCAGGCACTGGTGCAAATGAGTCCTGGCTCCTTCTGTGTGAACAGCTGGCAGAAGACAGACTTCAGTGTTCTTGAGTGGGTGGACTTCAGGGCCTATCTTGGGCTCTGAAGTCACAGGCACCATACGCGCTGCTTCATAGAATGATATAACTGGAAGGAACAGAGAGTGCCTCATTGCACTCCATATTTAGAGTGAGGTCTGGAGAATCAAGTGGTTAGCTCAAAGGCGCACAGATAATCAAATGCAGAGTTAATCTGGGAACTGGGCTCTCCTAACTCTCCTGCAGTGATTACAATCTCCCCTAACATAAGACAAGATGTATTCTTTTCATTGTAAATACAAAACTGGCTAACATAAAGTGGCTGGAGTAGAGTGGGAAAGTGTTACCTTACCTGTAGGAAGTACTAATGTAAGTAATGTAAGTCAATATTTTCACCTCTCCTATGAGAGTGGAAGATTACTTCAGGGGGTATTTGCCGCATTTCAGCTACTCTCCACTCCATATCCTCACTCCTACCCACTTGCCTGAATATTCCTTTTCATTTTCTCATAATATTTACCACCTTTTAATGTACTACATAATGTATGTATTGGGTTATTTCTATTTTATTGATTGTCTTCCCTGCTAGAAAGTGAGTTTCCAAAAAGGAGGAATCTTTGTCCATTTTGCACACTGATATATTCCAGTGTCATGAAGAGTAGCCCTAGGTCAAAATTTGTTTGATGTTCTGAAGTCTAATATGGTAGCCACTAGTCACATGATTCATTTGATGTTAAATTTATTAAAATTAAATTAATGTTGAAAATTCAGGATACCAATCAAACTAGCTGCTTTCAAGTGCTCAATTATCACATTTGGCTAGTAGTTACCATATTGGATAGTAGAGATATAGATCATATCCATCATAATAGAAATTCTATTAGACATTGCTAGTTTAATGAATAAATATTCAGAGTAATGAAGAAGACAAATGGGTGTCAAATGTAAAAAATCATCAGGCTAATGAGATTAACATTTAAAAGCAGAAAGTTATACCAAACCTGAAATACCATGTGGAAGTCAAAAAAAGTTAAGAATTTACAGTTTAAAGACTTTTTCTTTAAAAAAACCAAAATTTGATTCTGGATCAGTTAGGTAAAAGTAAGGAGACTAGATCATGATGGAAAAGCCCTGAAAAATAGAAATTAGTAAATCTTAGACCTTCAAAAATAATAGTCATAATTTTTATGTTAAAATACACATGTCCTCTCCAGCCTATTGTTTGCATAAACATCATTCCATAAGAAAGAGTAGAATGGGAAACAGATACATGAGCTCTATTTTCATAGAGATTCTTGAGATCTCATAGACCTGAATGACATTTGTAGCCCTGAATTGCACTTACCATTATGGAGATCTGATAGAGGAACCAGAAATGACATAACATCAATTTTTCAGTGCCTCAATTTTAATTACAAATAGTCAAGCATCATCTGGCATTTGTGAAAAATTTCCTGCATTAATGAAGGAATCCAAATAAACCAAAGAAATAAGGAAATTGGGAATAACAAAGAATATAAGGATCAGAAAAAAAAATCCTCAAAGAAAGGAGATGATATTGCAGTCATGAAAAAGAAAGAATGTTATAAAAAGGAGTGAGAAAGAAAAGAAAACAAATGTAGGAAAGAGGTAAGAAAAGAAGAAAGGAAAAGAGAAAGAAAGCCATTTGAAATTAAAAATAAGATTACAAAACTTTTTAAAAATCAAGAACAAAATAATAAAAAAGGGAAACAGGAACAAAAAGGCAAAGCAACATCAATCCTGGAGGCCCCAAAATCCAAGTAATAGTAGTTCCACATACAGCAAAGGGAAGATAGAGGAGAATAAATGATAAGGAATAAAAAAGTAAATTTTTAAGAAGCAAATGATCCATTAAGAAAAACTGAACATCAACTAATAGGTGAACAGAAACAGTACAAAACAACTCCCGGGGCTACAGCAGGGAATGGACACACAGCATAACCAAGTCTGGGCTGGCTAGTCTGACTGCGAAACTCAGCTGCGGTGAGTGAGATCCCCGAGCGGCGGGCGATTTCCCGAGCAGCCGCAGCTGCGGCGGTCCGAGCTAATCCCTCCCTCCTTCCGGGGCTGACTGAGAGACTCGGAGAGACAAGCTTCCCAGCCAAGGCGGCCGGCGCCACACTTTCGCGGGCGGCTTCGAGTCCGCGACTACAAGTCTCGGATCAGAGGGCTATCCAAAGTCTGGGCTGGCAAGTCTGATTGCGAGACTTGGCTGCGGCGAGACCCCCGAGCGGCCGCAGCTGCGGCAGTCCGAGCTAATCCCTCCCTCCTTCCCGGGCCGGCTGAGAGTATCGGAGAAGTAAGTTCCCCAAGCCAAGGCAGGCGGCGCCCTTCTTTTGCGGGCGGCTTCGAGTCTCGGCGTTAAGTCCGTGGCTATGAGTCCCGGATCAGAGGGCTATCCAAAGACTGGGCTGGCTAGACTGACTGCGAGACTCGGCTGCGGTGAGACCCCCGAGCGGCGTGCGATCTCCCGATCAGCGGCAGCTGCGGTGGTCCGAGCTACTCCCTCCCCCCTTTCCGGGCCGGCTGAGAGTATTGGAGAAGCAAGTTTCCCAAGCCGAGGCAGGTGGCACCCCTCTTTTGTGGGCGGCTTCAAGTCTCTGCTTCGAGTCCGCGGATACGAGTCTCAGATAGGAGGGCTATCCAAGCCGCGGAAGCCCCCCCCACACGGGAGGCTTCCTGGTCCGGTGGGGAATCCCCCAGGCCTGCTGCGGCCTGCAACCAGCCACAGGGTCCCCTCAAGCCGCGGCAGCTGACGCCCCCACCACGCACGGCCCCTGAACCAACGGAGAGATTTGGATCCGAAAGCCCCAGGCCACGGAGATCGGTGACTGGGGGAGACCAATTCCAAACACTTGAGACAAACGTGTGCCACGTGCGCCACGTACTGGGCAAGATAAGAAAAACAGATCCCAGAGATTTCACAGAAAAATCTTACAACCTTGCTGGGTCCAACACCCAGAGAAATCTGAATAAATGCCCAGACGCCAGCAGCAGAAGATAACTGTCCACGCTCAAAAGATTGAGAATATGGCCCAGTCAAAGGCACAAACCAATAGCTCAAATGAGACACAAGAGCTGAGACAACTAATCCTGAATATACGAACAGAAATGGAAAACCTCTTCAAAAATGAAATCGATAAATTGAGGGAGGACATGAAGAGGACATGGGCTGAACATAAAGAAGAAATAGAAAAACTGAAAAAACAAATTGCAGAACTTATGGAAGTGAAGGATAAAGTAGCAAACATAGAAAAAATAATGGATAGTTACAATGATAGATTTAAAGAGACAGAAGATAGAATTAGTGATTTGGAGGATGGAACATCTGAATTCCAAAAAGAAACAGAAACTATAGGGAAAAGAATGGAGAAATTTGAACAGGGTATCAGGGAACTCAAGGACAATATGAACCGCACAAATATACGTGTTGTGGGTGTCCCAGAAGGAGAAGAGAAGGGAAAAGGAGGAGAAAAACTAATGGAAGAAATTTTCACTGAAAATTTCCCAACTCTTATGAAAGACCTAAAATTACAGATCCAAGAAGTGCAGCGCACCCCAAAGAGATTAGACCCAAATAGGCGTTCTCCAAGACACTTACTAGTTAGAATGTCAGAGGTCAATGAGAAAGAGAGGATCTTGAAAGCAGCAAGAGAAAAACAATCCATCACATACAAGGGAAACCCAATAAGACTATGTGTAGATTTCTCAGCAGAAACCATGGAAGCTAGAAGACAGTGGGATGATATATTTAAAATACTAAAAGAGAAAAACTGCCAACCAAGACTCCTATATCCAGCAAAATTATCCTTCAAAAATGAGGGAGAAATTAAAACATTCTCAGACAAAAAGTCACTGAAAGAATTCGTGACCAAGAGACCAGCTCTGCAAGAAATACTAAAGGGAGCATTAGAGTCAGATACAAAAAGACAGAAGAGAGAGATATGGAAAAGAGTGTAGAAAGAAGGAAAATCAGATATGATATATATAATACAAAAGGCAAAATGGTAGAGGAAAATATTATCCAAACAGTAATAATACTAAATGTCAATGGACTGAATTCCCCAATCAAAAGACATAGATTGGCAGAATGGATTAAAAAACAGGATCCTTCTATATGCTGTCTACAGGAAACACATCTTAGACCCAAAGATAAACATAGGTTGACAGTGAAAGGTTGGGAAAAGATATTTCATGCAAATAACAACCAGAAAAGAGCAGGAGTGGCTATACTAATATCCAACAAATTAGACTTCAAATGTAAAGCAGTTAAAAGAGACAAAGAAGGACACTATATACTAATAAAAGAAACAATTAAACAAGAAGACATAACAATCATAAATATTGACACACCGAACCAGAATGCCCCAAAATACATGAGGAATACACTGCAAACACTGAAAAGGGAAATAGACTCATATACTATAATAGTTGGAGACTTCAACTCACCACTCTCATCAAGGGACAGAACATCTAGACAGAAGATCAACAAAGAAATACAGAATCTGAATATTACTATAAATGAACTAGACTTAATAGACATTTATAGGACATTACATCCCACAACAGCAGGATACACCTTTTTCTCAAGTGCTCATGGATCATTCTCAAAAATAGACCATATGCTGGGTCACAAAGCAAGTCTTAACAAATTTAAAAAGATTGAAATCTTACACAACACTTTCTCGGACCATAAAGGAATGATGTTGTAAATCAATAATAGGCAGAGTGCCAGAAAATTCACAAATACGTGGAGGCTCAACAACACACTCCTAAACAACGAGTGGGTCAAAGAAGAAATTGCAAGAGAAATTAGCAAATACCTCAAGGCGAATGAAAATGAAAACACAAAATATCAAAACTTATGGGATGCAGCAAAGGCAGTGCTAAGAGGGAAATTTATTGCTCTAAATGCCTATATCAGAAAAGAAGAAAAGGCAAAAATTCAGGAATTAACTATCCATTTGGAAGAACTGGAGAAAGAACAGCAAGCTAACCCCAAAGCAAGCAAAAGGAAAGAAATAACAAAGATTAGAGCACAAATAAATGAAATTGAAAACATGAAAACAATAGAGAAAATCAATAAGGCCAGAAGTTGGTTCTATGAGAAAATCAATAAGATTGATGGGCCCTTAGCAAGATTGACAAAAAGAAGAAGAGAGAGGATGCAAATAAATAAGATCAGAAATGGAAGAGGAGACATAACTACTGACCTCACAGAAATAAAGGAGGTAATAACAGGATACTATGAACAACTTTACGCTAATAAATACAACAATTTAGAGGAAATAGACGGGTTCCTGGAAAGACATGAACAACCAACTTTGACTCAAGAAGAGATAGATGATCTCAACAAACCAATCACAAGTAAAGAAATCGAAGCAGTCATTCAAAAGCTTCCTAAAAAGAAAAGTCCAGGACCAGACGGCTTCACATGTGAATTCTATCAAACATTCCAGAAAGAATTAGTACCAACTCTCCTCAAACTCTTCAAAAAAATCGAAGTGGAGGGAAAACTACCTAACTCATTCTATGAAGCCAACATTACCCTCATACCAAAACCAGGCAAAGATATTGCAAGAAAAGAAAACTACAGGCCGATCTCTCTAATGAATATTGATGCAAAAATCCTCAATAAAATTCTAGCAAATCGTATCCAACAACACATTAAAAGAATTATTCATCATGACCAAGTAGGATTCATCCCAGGTATGCAAGGATGGTTCAACATAAGAAAATCAATTAATGTAATACACCATATCAACAAATTAAAGCAGAAAAATCACATGATCATCTCAATTGATGCAGAGAAGGCATTTGACAAGATTCAACATCCTTTCCTGTTGAAAACACTTCAAAGGATAGGAATACAAGGGAACTTCCTTAAAATGATAGAGGGAATATATGAAAAACCCACAGCTAATATCATCCTTAATGGGGAAAAATTGAAAACGTTCCCCCTAAGATCAGGAACAAGACAAGGATGTCCACTATCACCACTATTATTCAACATTGTGTTGGAGGTTCTAGCCAGAGCAATTAGACAAGAAAAAGAAATACAAGGCATCAAAATTGGAAAGGAAGAAGTAAAACTATCACTGTTTGCAGACGATATGATACTATACGTCGAAAACCTGGAAAAATCCACAACAAAACTACTAGAGCTAATAAATGAGTACAGCAAAGTAGCAGGTTACAAGATCAACATTCAAAAATCTGTAGCATTTCTATACACTAGCAATGAACAAGCGGAGGGGGAAATCAAGAAACGAATCCCATTTACAATTGCAACTAAAAGAATAAAATACCTAGGAATAAATTTAACTAAAGAGACAAAAGACCTATACAAAGAAAACTACAAAAAACTGCTAAAAGAAATCACAGAAGACCTAAACAGATGGAAGGGCATACCGTGTTCATGGATTGGAAGACTAAATATAGTTAAGATGTCAATCCTACCTAAATTGATTTACAGATTCAATGCAATACCAATCAAAATCCCAACAACTTATTTTTCAGAAATAGAAAAACCAATAAGCAAATTTATCTGGAAGGGCAGGGTGCCCCGAATTGCTAAAAACATCTTGAGGAAAAAAAACGAAGCTGGAGGTCTCGCGCTACCAGACTTTAAGGCATATTATGAAGCCACAGTGGTCAAAACAGCATGGTATTGGCATAAAGATAGATATATCGACCAATGGAATCGAATAGAGTGCTCAGATATAGACCCTCTCATCTATGGTCATTTGATCTTTGATAAGGCAGTCAAGCCAACTCACCTGGGACAGAACAGTCTCTTCAATAAATGGTGCCTAGAGAACTGGATATCCATATGCAAAAGAATGAAAGAAGACCCATATCTCACACCCTATACAAAAGTTAACTCAAAATGGATCAAAGATCTAAACATTAGGTCTAAGACCATAGAACAGTTAGAGGAAAATGTAGGGAGATATCTTATGAATCTTACAATTGGAGGCGGTTTTATGGACCTTACCTAAAGCAAGAGCACTGAAGAAGGAAATAAATAAATGGGAACTCCTCAAAATTAAACACTTTTGTGCATCAAAGAACTTCATCAAGAAAGTAGAAAGACAGCCTACACAATGGGAATCAATATTTGGAAACGACATATCAGATAAAGGTCTAGTATCCAGAATTTATAATGAGATTGTTCAACTCAACAACAAAAAGATAGCCAACCCAATTACAAAATGGGAAAAAGACTTGAATAGACACCTCTCAGAGGAGGAAATACAAATGGCCAAAAGACACATGAAGAGATGCTCAATGTCCCTGGCCATTAGAGAAATGCAAATCAAAACCACAATGAGATATCATCTCACACCCACCAGAATGGCCATTATCAACAAAACAGAAAATGACAAGTGCTGGAGAGGATGCGGAGAAAGAGGCACACTTATCCACTGTTGGTGGGAATGTCAAATGGTGCAACCACTGTGGAAGCAGTTTGGCGGTTCCTCAAAAAGCTGAATATAGAATTGCCATACGATCCAGCAATACCATTGCTGGGAATCTACTCAAAGGAATTAAGGGCAAAAACTCAAACAGACATTTGCACACCAATGTTTATAGCAGCGTTATTTACAATTGCAAAGAGATGGAAACAGCCAAAATGTCCATCAACAGACGAGTGGCTAAACAAACTGTGGTATATACGTACGATGGAATATTATGCAGCGTTAAGACAGGATAAACTTATGAAGCATGTAATAACATGGATGGACCTAGAAAACATTATGCTGAGTGAGTCTAGCCAAAAGCTAAAAGACAAATACTGTATGGTCCCAATGATGTGAATTGACACTCGAGAATAAACTTGGAATATGTCATTGGTAACAGAGTTCAGCAGGAGTTAGAAACAGGGTAAGATAATGGGTAATCGGAGCTGAAGGGATACAGACTGTGCAACAGGACTAGATACAAAAACTCAAAAATGGACAGTACAATAATATCTAATTGTAAAGTAATCATGTTAAAATACTGAACGAAGCTGCATCCGAGCTATAGGTTTTTGTTTTGTTTTGTTTTGTTTGTTTTGTTCTTATTATTATTACTTTTATTTTTTTCTCTATATTAACATTCTATATCTTTTTCTGTTATAATGTTAGTTCTTCTAAACCGATGCAAATGTACTAAGAAACTATGATCATGCATCTATGTGATGATGTTAAGAATTACTGATTGCATATGTAGAATGGTATGACGAAAAAAAAAATGGTCAGCACAATACTGCCTAATTGTAATGTAATTATCTTGGAACGCTGAATGAAGCTGCATCTGATCTATAGTTTTTTTGTTTGTTTGTTTTGTTTTTTTTTCTCTTATATATTTTTGTACTTTTTATTTTAAAAGAAAATGTAATCACTGAATACTAAATGAAATGATGATAGTAAAAAAGTGCTTATATATCAAAATAATATATTTGAAAATGTGGTGTAACTATAATGAACAGGTGATCTGAAGGAAAGAAAGGGTATAGGAAAGCAAAAACATCTCCTCTATCACAGAAAAAATCAATAGATAGTATCTGAAATTGGTATTTGACAAAGAACTTCCCGATCCAAATTATTTGGAGATAGAAGTTTAAAAGTCATGTAAAATAATTAGAAAGTAGAAGACTGTTTTTTCTTTTTTTAACTATTTTTAATGACTACTTACTTTTTTAAACTACTTAGATAAAAATAAAAGCAATAAATATTAAATATATGTTACAATATATTACACAAGAACTAAAGACATTTTTATTATTTTTTATAGAAAAATATAATTACAGAAAATGTAATTATTATCTGTTTAAGCTTCTATGGTGAATTGAATTGTTTGCCCTAATTTTGATATGTTCTTGGTTCTGGCCTGGTTCCAGTGGGTGTGGACCCATTTTAAATAAAATCTCTTTCAAGATGTTACTTCTATTAAGGTGTGACCCTACCGAATAAGGTTGGGGTTTATTCTGGATTATTGAGTCCTTTATAAGCAGACAGGCAGACTGAGAGTGAACCATGCAGAAGTTAAAAGTCAATGGAATTAGAAGAGGAAAGAGAAGATGCTGCCACACGCACCGATCGCCATGTGACAGAAAAACCAGGGACCAAAGATTGCTGGCAGCTAGCCGCAGAATGCCCCAGTGTATTGAAAGAAAGTATCACCTTGCTGATGCCTCAGTTTTGAACCTCTCTTTGCTTCAGAACTGTCAGCCAATAAATTCCTGTTGTTTAAGCTTACCCATTTTATGGTATTTGTTTAAGTAGCTAGGAAACTAAAACAGCCTCTATATTTAGTCTATAACCACAGAAAACTTCAGCTTTGTACTCTTAACACTATTGGGGCTGTATATTCATTTAAAGGTGCATTTCTAGGGAGGCACAATAATTATAGACCACAGAAGTCAGAGGATAAATTATTCTATAGGATTTTTATCTACAGCTATAGTATATATTGCTTTAGAATCTCTTCTATTTCACTTCTCTAAGTTTTGCAAATACTTTCTTATTATCCCAACAATTTTCAAAACTATGTCTAGTTTCTTACCCACCTTAAAAAAACATTATTTTTGTTAATATACTAGTTATGCTTACTGAATTGGAGAAGTTTCCTTCTTTGTGTGAAGTGCTTGAACACAATTTTATTTTTCCATTACATTAGTGTGTAAGTCCCAGTGTTGAGTAATAACCTGAACATTGCACTTTTCTTGGTTTCTCAGTTCTTTACAGAGAGTGTTTGATAGTCCAATAGAGCCATTGCAACAATCATGCCTACGTTTATTCATTCAATAAATACTTATAAGAGCTCACAGAACTCGTAGCTCATCGTCACACACTGATAACTTTTTTTAAGGACCCCATCAGAACTGAAATTCTATTAGAGCAAAGGTCTTTTCTACCTTATCCAGAGCCTTTCCCCTAACAACTAGAACATATCTGGCAAGTGAAAATGCTCAATAAATGCTTATGTCTGGTGACTGACTCACAGAGGCTATAGGACTTAGTGTGCTAGAGTCAGATAGACCTACATTAAAACTCTGGTTCTGAGACTTACCATTTCTAGTGGTCTTATTAAGTTTTAAACTCCTCTCTAGATCCATTTCTTCATTCATAAAAGGGAAATAAGGTGTATTGTATATAATCTTTCAGAGAATTAAGAATGAAAATGTTAAATACGCAGGTGCCTGGCATAAAGTAAAGTTTCAGTCAAGTATCTATTACCATTTAAGGCACTTAACCTTGTAAGAAAAATCAGAATATATTAAAGTGAAGTTTACTATAGCAGAGATTTGTGCCAATAAATTTAGAAATGTGATTTCCTAGAGTTTTGTGATAGGGCAAATTACAGAAATAAAATTCCCCAGAGGGACGGATCATCTTTACTCCTTTTATCTGTGTCTCTAAAATAATGGCTAACTAAATTAATATTGGTGATGTTTTGAATGCTACAGTTTATATATACAAGATGTGTTTACTAATGATCTCATATCACTCTATCTAGCTCTTAACAGAATCAACAAGAAGTTTTTGTTATAGCAGATTCTGAGAAAAAAATATTAAAAAATGCCTCCCTCCAAATGTCTTTTCCAGCCAGTAGGCAGCTCCTATCATGAAATACCTGGCTTGTGACTGAATTTTTGCTCTGGTGGATGTCTCCTCATTTTTGTAAGTTGTTAACTGAAAGCTTAAATTGCAGTGTTATCTGACATTGTTGAGGGTATGAGCTTTCCAACATGGTATTTGCATGATTCATACGGGGTGTGTGATGCTTTGAAGCTGTATGTACCCCAGAAAAGATCATGTTCTTTTAATCCATTCCTGTGGGTGTACAGGTTGTTGATTCAGTTATTGCAATTGAGATGTGGCCCACTTCATACAAGTTGGGTCTTAGCTCTCTTACTGTAGTCCTTTATAAAAGGATAAAAGACAGAAAAAAGCCCCAGAGAAATTTTTAGAGCAAGACCCGTGGAAGGTACAAGACATAGAAGCCAAAGGAGAAAAACATGCAGAAACTCAGAAAGGAAACCCCTGAAGCCAGCAGTTGGAAGCGCTGAAACCCTGGAGAGAAGGACATCTCCATGTGCCTTGCTATTTGGCAGAGGAACCCACACTCATCAATAGCCAGTTTTCAGAGTCCAGGTAGTGTCCTACCGATGCATTGATTTGGACATTTTCATGGATGCAGAATTGCAAACTTGTAAATTAATAAATCCCAATTGGAAATGGCAAACCATTTCTGGTATATTACATTCTAGCAAATCAAAACAGGGTTGAGTGTTAAAAAATAAACAGAAACATGGAGGCAAAAATCCAATTTATCCTTACATAAAAAGATTTGAGAGTTCTTATGCTCCCCCCTAATTACAGCAAATGTTTAGCTAGAAAACAAAAAAATTATCATGGCAAGAAGCTAGTTATATCCTAGAAGGATTCTTCATAAATTCCAACTAGTCACTATTTCTTTCTCATGTAAACTCTTACATAAGTAATATCTTTAAAAACATCAAAGAGGAAAAAAAACCTAGAGTTTACAAGGAGATCATTATTACATGGAATAATCTGTATTGATTATAAATGTTTCTATACTGCCAATCTATTTATAACATCAATGAAGCACACCATCAATTAAAATTGACAAATTTTTAAAAGCAGTAACAGTTGACATTTTTTTAGTTGGCTAGAAGGTTTTTTACACTGAAGATGTAAAAATATGGACTATAGCTACACAGAAACTATTGATCTATGTAAGAATGTAACTAAATAAAGAATTTCTCCATGTAATTTTGCTAAAGGAAAACCTAGTATGTACTTGAATTCAATAAAGATGACAATAAAACCACAGAATGAAATGAGCTGGGACTGCAGTGGAAAAAAATATTGACAACCACTCAAAAAATATGATAAAACTTAAATAAATTAGAAATTACAAGGAACATATTAGAGCTTGAAATGGAACTACTTATATAGTGAATTTATATACAGATTAGGGGGAAATTAATATATATAAGGGAAAGGTCCCTGAAATAAAGGAAGAATTGTATTTGCAGAGTGAAATGTGATTTTTGTCTTGTCCTAGAAAAAAGAATATTACAGAGCTGTGGCCTCTCACATCCTGGGTGTATTGTGTTAGTTCTGAGATAATTTTTCAGACATGCAAGTAGAAAAGCAGCTTACTTATATGAAGAGATGGGGAAAAACAATTTTGACCTCAGATTTGTTCCAGCCACATTTAATAATGCAATGGAACAATGTCTACAATATGTGCTCTAATGATCCCAAAATAATACACTATGCTGTCATGCTGTCACTCAAGTATAAAGATAACAGACATTTTCAAATACGAAAATACTTAGGAATTGAACACCGTAAGTACATGGAACTTTGGGTAGGGCATGAGATTTTATAGGTTTGCCCTGATAAATCCCAGAGTGATTTGAACAGTGAATAAAAAAGTATTTGCAAAGTCCCCTTGGGGGAATGATGAGAAAGGAGGAAAAGTCAACTTCCCCTGATCGAGAATTCTTGATATTCTCACAAGCAGTGGGGTCAACCAAAGCAATAGGCTGAACCCCCATTCTTGGGGTTCGTTCATATGAAACTTAACCCTGCAAAGGATAAGCTAAGCTTACTTAAAATAAGGCCTAAGTGTCACCCCCAAGAGAACCTCTTTTGTGGCTCAGATGTGGCCTCTCTCTCTCAGCCAACATGACATGCAAACTCACCACCCTTCCCCTCTCTACCTGGGACATGACTCCCAAAAGTCTGGACCTTTCTGGCAATGTGGGACAGAAATCCTAGAATGAGCTGGGACTCAGCATCAAAGGAGTGAGAAAACCTTCTCAACCAAAAGGGGGAAGAGCAAAATGAGACAAAATAGAGTGTCAATGGCTGAAAGATTCCAGAGTAGGTTATCCTGGAGGTTATTCTTACGCATTAAGTAGATATCACTTTGTTATTCAAGATGTAATGGAGAGGCTGGAGGGAACTGCCTGAAAATGTAGAGCTGTGTTCCAGTAGCCATGTTTTCTTGAAGATGATTACAAAATGATACAGCTTTCACAATGGACTGTGTGATTGTGAAAACCTTGTGTCTGATGCTCCTTTTATCTACCTTTTTGACAGATGAGTAAAACATATGGATTGAAAATAAATAATAGGGGGGACAAATGTTAAAATAAATTTAGTAGATTGAAATGCTAGTGATCAATGAAAGGGAGGGGTAAGGGGTATGGTATGTATGAATTTGTTTCTGTTTTCTTTTTATTTATTTTTCTGAATTGATACAAATGTTCTAAGAAATGGTCATGATGATGAACATGCAACTATGTGATGATATTGTGAATTACTGATTCTATATGTAGAATGGAATGATCATATGGTAAGAATTTTGTGTTTGTTTGCTGTTATGATTAAAATTTTTTTTAACTAATTAATAAAAAAAAAAAAGAAAATACTTAGGGACTAAAGTACTACTGAGCCTTTCTTGGGCAAAAACGTATGTGCCAGAAAACTCAATTTAGACAGTGAAATCATGAGGAAGCCATAGTGAAAGGGACGTAGATCACTCAATTTCATGAGACAACAGACTAAGGGAGGAAAAGTGTACCCAAGTTCTATACTTGGCCATAAAACTTTTCTATTCTGAAGACAAAGGGGCAAGAATTCTAAAGCCTCCAAGAACTCAGGGAATGTAAACATTCAGGCTTTCTTCAACTAAAGATGGTGAAATCCTGCAAATCAAAAATCATTCAAACCGAGGCCAGAAATGGAAAAGCCATGGAAAGACTAAGCACAAAGCAAATCATCAGTACCTCACAGAATGTAAATGTTATGCTCTTTTTAAAATTAAAAAGTAACTAAATAACAAACTTTAGAATTAGGACACAGGAAGTGGGTCAAAGTGGAAAGGCACTAATTTCATCATATTGATAGAGGACAGCCGATCAATCCTATCTAAAAGTAAAACATGTAGTTAAAAACTATCTATCTTTTTGTATTTTTCATGAATTTATTTAAACTTGGAGGAATTTATAGGGATTAATATCTCTTCTGCTGAAATATTTATGTAAAGTTCCACATTCAGTTTTTTCCTTTCCATTATATATAAACTTGAATGCATTGGCTCATATTTTTCTAATAGAATGAATGCTTTGAAACCATTTTTAGAAAAGTATTTTTTTGTCTATCTGCAAATTTGTATATATCCATAGAGATGTCTGGAATTATGCTCATCTAATGTTAACAATGACTCTTCTGGACGGCACAAGTTTAAATTGTCTTCATTTTTTCTCTATTGCTTGAAGTTTGTTAATAAGCATACACATTCTTTATAAAAAGTGATAATGTCATTATTCTAAAAATAGTTTCTGAAGGAATTAGGAAAGAACAGGAATCAGTAGAATCCAGTGAGAGTATTAAACTCAATGTCCCCAGGTTGGGAAGTGTCATTTCAAGCTAATCTTGTTTCATTTGCTTAGGACTCTATTTAACAGAGGACAAAGCATTGGTGGAAGATGCTTATGATGCTGTCGAATGGTCAAAACCTCAGGAAAGGACCAATTGTTCCTTTCTTTACTTCCACTTTTGGGAAAATAAAGTTCAGATTTCCCCTCTGACAGCCAGGTAAATGTGATTGCATAAGGACATCGTGACCAGCTTCGTTCTATTTTATCACATGTAGCTGATGTGATCTTATCACACATATCTCATGCTTCTGTTTTATCACATGTATCTGATGTTTCGGTTTGCTGAAGCTGCCCAAATGCAGTATACCAGAAATTGGTTGGCTTTTACAGCTAATACAGGGACTTATTAGCTTACAAATTTACAGTTCTAATATCCAAAATAAGGCATCAACAGGAGGATGCCTTCTCTGAAAAAAGGCTACCAACATCTGGGACACCTCAGCCACATGGGAAAACACATGGCTGGGGTCTGCTGGATCTTCTCTCCAGGTCCCATTACTTTCCACTGCTGGTTTCAGTGGCTTCCTCTCTCAACTCCTCTGGGGGCTTTTTTTCTAAGCTCTCTCTGGGCTTTGTCTGTCTTTTATCTTGTCATAAAGGACTCCAATAAGAGGATTTATACCCATCCTGAATGGTCTGCATCACATCTTAAATGAATTAACCTAAGCAAAGGATCCCACCCACAGTAAGCCTCCACCTGCAGAAATGGATTTTAAAAATACAGCCTTTTCTGGGGTTCATAACAGAAAAGTTAAGTACCATCATATATGCCTAAGCCACCAAATATGTCTTTTCTTTGTACACTTATAACATTTACTGAAGAGAAAGAGGAAACTGAGTGCTTATGTGTCTGTGCATGTGAATGCAGATGCATGTGTGTACATGTGACTCTCCATATTTTAATCAACTTTCTACATTGTGTTCAGGCCTCTTGGCATTCTGTGATTCCATGCTTTGGAATCTAATTTTTCTGAAAAGTTTTCCATTGAAGAGTTGACATTCAATCCAGGCCCCTCACAATCAAATGTAAACTTTTGGACTAGGTCATTTATATTCTATTTGACATTTACTTGGTAGTTTCTTAGGGTGAAAATGACCTTGAATGGATAGAAGTTCAGTAAATGTATTTTGGCTAAGTATGTTATTTAATGTTTAATTTGATATTCTGCACCCAGAGAAAACTGATTCATTCTTTCAACAAACACCTGTCTTGTCATTACATGGATGAAATTCTAAATAGGGAGCACAACTATCATAAACTCATGGTTTTATCAACTATCATGAACTGACAGTTTTATCAAGGAGATAAACATTCAGGTGGGCTATGGATATCGTTAATGATTTGTCAGGTAACAGAGAAATTGAGAAATCATTGCGTTTTCTCAATTTGCTCTACCACATTCTTAGTCCCAGAGGTTTTTCCTTCAAACCATCAAGTTCAATGTCAACTGGAAGCAATGTGATTTTTTTAAATATATTTTGAATGCTTCTATTTAGAAATGTATTATATGTGAATAATTTTACAATATGCATTATTTATATTCTTTGGTAAAATAAAATGAACTTTTTGTAATAATAAATACAGCTTACCATATGGCCTTTTAGAATTCTTATTACTATTTGTGTTCAGTGCCATTCAGTTTTATTTTTTAATTTATTTTCCATTGAAAGCTTATGCTGATGTCTAATGGAATTAATGTACGAAGTTAGGGTCAGACTGCATGAATTATTCATTGGATTCTTGCATTTGGCCTTATGGTTAAGTCATCATAATATATAACAGTTGCCATGGAGAAAGTTAACTTTCTAAAACCAGAAATTATTACTCTTAGAAAGTTCCTTTTTATTTAATATAAGTATATGTGTAATAAGGCCCATTGTGAGGGACAAAGTACTATTACTAAAAGAGTAATTTTTGATACCTTAATTTAATAAAACGCAATCTTTAATGAACTCAAGTTTGTACACATATACTTTTCTAAAAATTAAAATACTTTTAAAGCTTTTTGCTTATTTTGAGGAAGATATTTCCTTGAGATATTTTCTTTGTAATACGTTATTGGCTAACGTTACTTTGTTCATGTATTTGTGACTTCACTGTGTGTCTCACCTCTGCAGTCCCCCTAAAACCAGGCATCTGGCTTCTGCCTCTCTTGATCACCACTGTGCATCCTATAGCCAAGGCTGAGGAACCTACTTAATACAGAGGAAGCTGTCAATAAATATTTGCAGAGTGAAAGAGCCTAGATCATCTAGGGCAGGATTTGGCAAAACTGTTTTGTAAAGAGTTGGACAATAAATATTTCATGTTTTACAGGTCATGTACCTATTTTTCTTTGGCATGACTCCATCCCTTCCTTCTGTCCATTCTTTCTTCTTTTTCTTAGGTGAGCTATATAAAAAAAGCAAGGGGCAGGATTTTGCTTGTGGTCTATAGGCCATGGTTTGCCAACCCCTGATGTAGGGTGCTTGTTAAACTCTAGATTCCTACTCTAGACCCCCAGAATCAGTCTCCAGAGGTGAGGCCCAGAAATCTACATATTCTCTAAGGGTGTCAGGAGATTCTTAGGCAATGGTAAATTTGAGGACTGGGGAATTGAAGCAAAGTAGTTTAAGGAGTCACCTAAGAATGCAAAGAGTAATAAAATTTCACTAAGCAATAAGTCATTTTTGGTAAAATGTTGAATAATGGTTTAATTTTTTGCCAGAATTATCATATCAATTTACCTTAAGTCACTCTTTCTAATGTGGAACAGAAGTGTAAATGATCTGAACTATTTTTCCTAGATGCCTGTTACTGAAATTTATCTTTCCTGTTCCATTACAAGGTGACAAAAATTTTTAAATCTTAACTTAAAAAAAAAATCTAACATTTTTTCTCTATCCATTTTCAGATATTGAAGTAGGATCAGTGCTTGCTATAAAGCCAAATTCTTTATTTTGTAGAAATCTGACATGGAACTGGGTCACTGAAAGGGACAACCCTTTAACAAGATGTTCTTCAAAATGCCCTAAAATTCTATTTCCATAGATTGGTGTAGGAGCATTTCCACGAAATGGAAAGCACAGCTGTCACTGTTTTCTCTTTCAATATGGTGATCCTTTGGCCCCAGGCTTGAAAACATTTTTCCTTCTATAGATTTTAGAGGCAAATATGACTTATCATTTATTGGATGCTAGTGACAATGCAAAATGTAGAAGAAAAATAATTCAAAGAAACAAGTGAGACCTGATTTAGTTCTTTCTGGTACATTTTTCACCATTTATTTCTTAGCTTGGATTATGTTTTCCTATTTGATTTTATTTCAAATATACCTAGTTCAAAGCTTTTATGATTAATAATTTTTCATTTGTATTAATTATACTTTTATTTATTGCTATTATTTATCTTTGTATTGTTTATTTATAATGTTTCTTACTAATCATTAGCTGTGTTCCAGGCATTGCACTAAGTACTGCCTACTCATGACCTATTCTAATCCTCACTCCTTTTGTAGTGCCATCCTCATTTTGTCATAATAAAGAAGTTATGGCTGATGGAAGATTAGGAACTCAAACAAGGCCACACCTCCAGTAATGGGTGGAGATGCAAGGGACATTTTCAAGGGCAGGTCTGAAAAAGGCCAATCAAAGACAAGAAAAGGAAGCAAAGGCTATGAACAAAAGCAAAGGAAGAAAGGATAAGTAAGGTGGGAAAGGAGAAGTAGGGAAATAATGAGAAATAAAACAGCAGTGAATTGTCTTGGGCTCATATCACCTAATAGGGTTTCTGGAGACAATGATAAGCAATTAAGAATTACAGTTTTCTCTGTATTTTCTTCTATTTACGGTCTTTTTTTTCTTTAACATGGGCAGGCACCATCAATCGAACCCGAGTCTCCAGCATGGCAGGCAAGAACTCTGTCTGCTGAGCCACTGTGGCCTGCCCTATTTAATATCTCTTTAACTCTGTGAAAAGTAAGCATTAGGATGCTGTATAATGAAGTGTTTTTATCATTTTTCCTAAATTAAAGAAAAAAACTTTACCAAACATAAAAATAAAAACATACTTAGCCAAATCACATTTACTGAACTGCTATCAATTCAAGGTCATTTTCACCCTTGGTAAAAAATTACCAAGTAAACGTCAAATAGAATATAACTGACCTAGTCCAAAACTTTATAATTGATTGTGAGGGGACTGGATTGAACATCAACTCTTCAATGGAAAGTTTTTCAGAAAAATTAGATTCCAAAGCATGGAGTCATAGAATGCCAAAAGGCCTGGACACAATGTAGAAAGTTGATTAAAATATGGAGAGTCACGTATACACCCATACATCTGCATTTACATGCACAGACACATAAACACTCAGTTTTTTCTTCAGTAATGTTTTAAGTGTTTTCTGTTCTGTTACCATTTAAACACAGTCACATATTTTTGTGATAATGTCAAATGCTTTAAAAAGCTATTCTTTTATATTGAATGCCAATTTTCTAAATCCATGAAGAACTTATTATGAGATGTCACTAGTCTTAAAGCTTTTAGCTTCTATATTCCTGAGATCTGTTTTCTCCAATTAAAATGAGCTTTACATGATAAAGAGGAAATTACAGACATCTAATAAGCCTTCCTGTATGGAAGGAATGGAAATGGGGACTGTGGTGTAGACATAGAACAGACTATTGAGCGGCTGGAAGAAGGAATGAAGTTGTGAGGCATGCAACCAGGTGAATGAACCTCAAGGTCTGCAAGTTGAATGAAATGTCAGAAACAAAAAGACAAATATTATCATGCCTCACTCTTATGGACTATAATACAAAAACTCAGTGAACTGAAGTCGAGAGCATGGAGTATCAGGTTGGGGCCTATTGCAAAGGGTCTTAGATTGTAAGCTCTTACAGCAGTCGCATATATTCAGGATTTGTAACTGTTATTTCTAAATTCTAAGATACTGAACTGTTTGTATATTCCAAGAAATTTCAGGAGTGTGATACCTGAGACACAGAATTAAAGCTCTGAATCTATGAAAGGCATCAGTACCCCATATAGGAACTATTTAAAAAGTTGGAAAAGTAATCAGACTTCAACTAGAGATATGAAGGAAACTGATCTGGATAGGACTAAGTTGGATTAGAATACAGAGTAAAGGATGATACTGTCTGTATTTTAAAACATCAAATTCTATGTGAGACCAAGGGAGAGATGTTTATTTGGTTCAAAATTCATATTTTAGGTAGTGTATTTCCTAATTGAACTTGTATTGTCAGTTTAGTTGAACACCATAAGTACATGGAATCTTGAATAGGGCATGAGAATTTTTTTGGTTTGCCCAGGTTAGTATGATGCCCCAATATATCCCAGAGTAATTTGGGCAATGTATTTGCAATGACCCCCTGGGGGACTGGGAAGAAATGAGAAATTTCTCATCTTCTAGCAAACAGCAGAGAAACCAAATCAATTACCGAAGCCCTCAGTCTTGGGGTTCACCCTATGAAACTTATTCCTGCAAAGGTTAGGCCAAGCCTACCTAAAATAAGTCCTAAGAGTCCCCCCAGAGAACCACATTTGCTGCTCAGATGTTGCCTCTCTCTGTAAGCCAATGCAGTAAGTGAACTCACTGCCCTCTCCCCTTATGTGGTACATAACTCCCAGGGGTGTAAATCTCCCTGGCAGAATGGGAGGATGAGCCAGGACTCAGCATCTTGGGATTGAGAAGACTTCTTGACCAAAAGGGGGAAGAGAGAAATGAGACCAAATAAAGTTTCAGTGGCTGAGAGATTTCAAACAGAGTAGAGAGTTTATCCTGGAGGTTGTCCTTATGCATTATATAGATATCCTTTTTTAGTTTGTGGTATATTAGAGTGGCTGGAGGGAAGTACCTGAAACTGTTGAGCTGTGTTCCAATACCCTTGATTCTTGAAAACAATTGCAAAAAGATATAACTTTTACAATGTGACTGTGTGTTTTGTGAAAACCTTGTGTTTGATGCTCCTTTTATCCAGGGTATAGACAGATTGGTTTAAAAAAATGGATAAAAATAAATAAATAATAGAGGGGATAAGGGATCAAATAAATTGGGCAGATTGAAATCCTAGTGGTCAAGGAGAGGGAGGGTTAAGGAGTATGGAATATATGAGGTTTTTCTTTTTTTTAATCTCTTTTGCTGGAGTGTTGCAAATGTCCTAAAAAATGATCACAGTGATAAGTAAACAACTATGTGATGATATTGTGAGCCATTGATTATACACCATGTATAGACTATATGTGTGTGAACATTTGTCAATAACAATATATTCAAAAAAGATGGAAGGTGATACATGTAAGAGGAAAGGAAAGAGAAAAGAAAAAGACGAGCATATGGATAAATATAAATAAACAGTGACTATATAAAGCAGTAAGAACAATGTTTAATTAAGGGGTTAAAATACAGAACTAAGATGTTGTTCAACGGTATACCATAGCAGATAGCTTAAGATATTGGATGTTACCAAGAGTTAAAGTTTTCAGTTCTTGTGTTATTCAGGAGAAATAACAACAGATTAAATTTACACTTTTTAAAGTAAGCAAGCAAGTTAAATTTTCAAAGTCTAAAATAAAAAGCAATTGAAATAGAATATATAAGTACTTAACACAGGGAAAATGATAAATAAGAAAGAAAAATTAATGGAAAAGAAAGGGTGAAAAGGAGAAAAAGGAAACAGGAATGATGGAAGTAAAAAGGAAGTAAAATATGGAATAACAGAAATAAATCCTCATATAATCATGGTCATATTAATAGTCATAATTAAGCTGGATGGGTGAAATTCACAATGTAAAATATTATGATAATCAGACTGGATGACTGTGATTAATAGTACAAATATAAGAATGTTCCTCCATGAATTATAATAAATGTGTGTCACTATTACAATGTGTTACTATAGAGTGGTATGTGAGAAAAATAAACCTAATATAAATTTTAAAATAAAACTACAGTTGGTGAGATTTTAATATTCTTTCATCAGTTGTAGCAAAGGTAAAACACTAATGCAAAGTGTCAACAATAAGGGGATATTTGGGAATGTATTTTTTACACGACTTTTTGTAAACCGACAAGTTCTGTAATTTAAAAATTAGCAATATATATATATATATATATATATATATATATATATATATATATATATATATAGTATGCTGTATGGCAGGGTCATATTTCATTCGTTTTCCATGTGAGTGTCCCATAATTGCAGCACCCTTTGTTGAATTTTTTGTCTGGTTGTTTGTTTGTTTGTTTGCTTGCTTGCTTGTTTGCTTTTGGGGGGAAATGCATGAGCCGGGAATTGAAACCGGGTCTCCCACATGGCAGGCTATAATTCTACCATAAATTAAGTTTGAGATACCTGAGAGACTTCCAAGTGGAGTTATGAAGAAGACAGTTGGATCTTCAGATCTTAACTTCAAAGGCAAGTTCAAGGCTGGAGCTCTAGATTTGGAATTTCTCAACATAAGAATGGTATTAAGACACACATGGAGGCATATGGTCCTTTACAAAGAGGATGTTGAGTGAAAATAGAAGTGACCTTAAGATTGAGACCAATTTATTTACCAATTAGAGAAGGTACAGAGAGGGTAAAATTGTCAAAGAAGTCTGAGAATCAGAACCAAAGAAACAGTAGGATAAAAGCAGAGTGAGTTGTCCAACCTTACTTACGTATTTCTAAGTTTGTCTCTAAACTTTGTTAATTCACTTGCTAATTCTCTGAATTTCGATAAAAAACTTGAAACAAGGATTAAAATAGTAGATTATTTTCTCTACCATTTTTCCAAACTTTGCTTTTCATTTAAAGCAAAGCATTTACAATTCTTTATTAAATGAAGTATATATACAGTATATTTATACATATACTAGAGAATATATCTTGGGAAAATGCACACTCGTACTGTAGCAGTGACTGTTCTTTTCCTCTTAGCCATTTTATTCTTCTTCATCAAAAATGAAACCTCAGAATTTTAGTTAATCATGTAGATCATATTTCCTAGTCTTTTTTGTAGGTAAATGAAGCTATTTGACCAAGAGCTGGTTAAAAGAGTGGAAGAAATGTTTGAAATTTCCAGGATGTTCCTTTATATAGGTTAAGTAAAATAAAAAGATCACTGGCCCTAATTATCCAGAAGATAAAAACAATTGACCTGTCTGGGCTTTCCAAGAAAATGTAACAATGAAATGTACCCTACAGAATTACAAATAAACCAGTTTCTGTCCATTTTGGTAGAGATAGCTTTTCAGAATGGACAAGCATACCGTATTAATAAATTCATATCTGCTCCCCACTTTATAAGACTCCCCTACCCTCAAACAGAACATTTCCTTGCTTGCTTCTGTATTTGCCCTCCATAAACTTTCCCTTTCCACCTGCTCAAAGGAGCTCCTTAGTACTTTCGGGTTAGCATTGCCCAATTTGCAAATAGTTTGTGACTCAAAATTTTTTAAAAGCCTGAAAATGCCTTAATTTATCTTTGGCACTTGGATGGGAATTGTACTTTATTTTCTCCCTGGAGAGAAGGCATAGTGGTAGAAAGAGGCTTCATCTAGAACCAGAAGACAGAAATCTAATTTTGAATGACACATAGATAAGATAAAAGAAATATTTCCTAACACCATTAAATCACCAACCAAAGCTTGTTGGTCTACCTTATCAAACCTCAAATTAAGAATAAGTAAATCTCTGTTTACTTTAAGTCACTGTAGTTTTATTTCTCTGTTACAGCAGTCTAACCTCTGTTCAATGTATGTACAGTTCTGTCCACTGATATATTCTTCCCTACTTCTATTATCTAGAGAATTGTTACACACTCCCCTAGCTCCCCAGCTCAAAGTCCTTAGAAAGCCTCTGCTAACAAACTAATCTGCTCTTCAGCACCTCAAAAATTGCTTGCAATTCATTTATTTTCTAAAATTATTTTATATAATTCTATCACTAATCACAATTATTGTTAGTAGCCCATCATCCTTTTCTAAAATGGGTTCCCCTCAAGAATAGGACTTAATTGAATTTCTCTTTAACTCTTCAGTGCCAAGTATAATATAAAGCACTAAATTAAGGTACTGAGTGAACAAATGAATACTTATTATCCTCCCCAATGGGTCTCCTTTCTCAAGCATTTTCCCATCTTGTCATTCTGGGGAGAGGAGTTACTAATGCAATGAAACACATTAAATGGCATTCACTGATGTGACAGCCTTTTATATCTTTTTTTTTTTTTTTTTGGCCAGTTGGCATGAGTAGTAAAGTTTATTAAAAGAGAGAGCACAACTTAGAGAGGTTAATGTGGGTGTGCCCAAGGGAGGGACACCGCTGAGTGGGGTGGGACAGCTTATTTTATAGGAAAGTTTTACCAATGGCAGCTTGCCATAGTAACCATGGAGTATTAGGTGTCTTCTTTGTTCTGGGAGGAGATAGCTGGCAGAATTCATGGCTTGTTGTCACATACCTGAAATTTGTCTTTGAGTAAATGGCTAACGATTTTTATGATCCTATGCCTCCTATTATTACCTTAGAGTTTGCTTTTGGCCCAGAACTTTACAAGCTTTTATGGTTGGGGATGTTTCAATGGTTTGGGGGCTTTAGGGAAATTTTTATTCCAAGAAGTTTGCAGCTCTGTATTAGTTCCTTTGGAGCTAGATAAGAAACAAGGGACTTGGAGTTGTCTGTTAACTCTTTCAGAGCCGAATAGGAAACCAGGGACTTACAGCTGTCCAGTTTTATCCTGCTTCAATCCCTCCCTGAAAGAGTTCAATCCCTTTAATCTTAAAGGGAGGTTGAGGGATAAATTTTTGGTGCTTTCACAGAGATGAGAGCATATGTAGGAATGTGTGTAACTACTGGCAATGTTGGAAGGGCTGGGGATATTAGAAAATGCAAAAACATTATCATGTTACAATCCGCCCCATCCCACCACTCTTACAATCTTTCTACCATCTCTTCTGCATAAATCCCTGAACATGGGAATGGGAGATTACAGGTTTACAGCTTGAAATGTTGAGAAATGAGAATAAAATAGCATTTGGGGGAGGTAAATATGCTCTGGCTCACTTGGAACTGCTTTGCCCTCTGCTCATTTATTTTGTCATATAATGATGTCCCAGTCATAGTTGAATGTGGACAGCCATCTTAGGTGCTGGTGTGCAGTTGAATCAGGAGTCTCAGTGCCTAGGATGCCACCTTTAATAATTATCCTGATTGAGCTGTTCCAAACAGATGTCACAGATGGGCAGATCCTGTTTAGATGTACTCTGACAATAGAGATAACATATAGAACAGAAAGGGGATAATTATAGAGAGTATTAGAATTAAGTAATTGCCACTTTCGGGAACATGGGTGATTAGCAGTAATATTCCATGGAAGATTAGAGTTACTTAAAGCTGGAATGTATTTGTCAAATATTTTAGTTAAAACAGAGGTTCATTTTTTAACATAACTAAGGTTATGTTAAAAAGGAGAACATAATTTACATACTTGCCTTGCTTCTTTTAGAAGGTTCTTTTTGGGGGGTACAGGGTGCAAGGTTAGTTCAGTGATAGAATTCTCACCTGCCATGTGGGAGACCCGGATTCAGTTCCCAGTCCATGCACTGCCCCCCCCCCACCAAAAAAAACAGTCAAAACAAAACAAACAAAAATTCAACAAATGGTGCTGCAATAATGGGATACTCACATGGAAAAATAATGAAATGTGACCCCATCATACAGCGTACAAAAACAAAGTTTCTTTTTTATTGAAGATGAATTTCTCATGTGTAGTTTACTGCAAACACTTTTAAAGAAGCAGTAGAGTGAAACAATGCAATTGATATGGAAATTTAATTATATAACACTGAACATTTTTTATGTAACTAATAATATATTAAATGAATTTAACTATTTTAGCACTTAATTTTGTAAGGTAAAAGAATAAATTTTTGCAACTATTTTGAATAAAAGATATGCATATACATTTAGGATTGACCTTAAGAAAGCAAACTGTTATAGGTAGTCAGGTTTGAAACAATATCTGTTTTTTTTTTTATTTAATTAAAGCTGAGGAAAAGTTTTGTTTTAAACAACTAATGGTATGCTAATGTCACCATATATATATAAAAAGTTATTTTGCCAAACTACAGACATTTTGCTTTTTACACTACTGCTTAAGGAAAACTCTGTACCGAAGATGGAATAAGAATTTAAGAAAACTGTCACTTAAACGGAAAACTGAGTTTAATTTTGCAGTATACTTTAGTATATTTTATTAATATATATTAGTATATTTTAGACCCATTAAACTTTCCTTAACTTTGACCACAATTTCTCTCTCTGTGAACTTTCTAAACTTTCCATATCCATTCAGGTTTTGTCTTACATTTTCCTCATTCTCTAACAACCATTCATTTGATCTTAGAACAAAACTATACACTCCTTTTCCTTTTAATAAAAAGTACATACTTTATATCTTTCATACTTAAGTTACCAAAATAATTTTGGAAATTGCTTCCAAGCAAACATCTCACAACATACAATTACCATAACAATGAAACTTGTCAGAATATACTTAATGCATTTTGAAACAGTTCAGTTTTGCTATTTGCTGCCCTTCAATGCTTACTTTTTTAAAGTTTTGGGTTGGGTTTATATCTCAGCAGGTGGCACTGAGAATATAGCCTGGATTCTTTCAGATGACAAAGAGCACTCCCCTGGGGTGAGGACAAACCCAAGGTAAAGAACGTTTTGTAAGGCAATTTGAGCCTTAGAAGGTGAAACTAGACAACTTTGTTTGGCTAGGAAATAAAGGAGAGCAATGGTGTCCCTGATGGAGGCTTCTCTTGTAGGACAGCATATTAATAAATCATCTCCACACTGAAGGAGACAGCTAGAGTCCAAATGCAGGAGGGCTAGGTCCTGCACTTGCCCATTTCCAAACAGGTGAGGACAGTTTAGCATTGGGGAGGTGGGGTGAGGGCTAGAGCCCAAGATTTCCTGTCTACTCCCACTATGGGACAGGTTTTAGAAGAGAGAGGGCTGGAGTGAGAGATTAAGACAGAATATGTGACTCCTATATCAATTTTAAAAATGAGCAGTCTTACCTGCCAAGTCTAGAGACACTCAGGGTTCCATGATTTTAATATTTTTCAACAAGATCTGGGGAGCCATTGGCCCAGGGCCCCTTCAGTCCTGGTCAGGGACAAACAACAGGGCTTTTGGAGAGGCTTCGCCGCTCTTTGGGGGCTCAATACACTACTGGACCCAGTGTTCTGCCCTCCTACCTTGTGGACAGGCCCTGGAAGCTCTCACCATCTTTGGGGCTCCTCTGGTCCTTTGGTCTTTGGTTTGTTTCCAGTGCCCCAACTCTCCACATCAATGAAAGCTTCCCTGTGGTTCTGCTCTGCATAGCCCTGAGGTGGCTGTTACTGTTCATAGCCAAAGAAGCAACAAGCTATACTTTATTCTAGTCTCTTCTTGCTTTCTCCTCCTCTGTAACTCTTCCATGGTTATTAAAGACAGAAAAGGCAGTACTCATAACATCATTTGTAGTTGTTTGGGGTCCTGAGGTTATCTTTTACAGATTTCTCTTTATATCAGAAGATGACTGGCCTATAAAATAGATTTTTAGTATGATTTGTGTTTCCTCAGAGTCTGAATCTACAATAGTTATTTTTTCATAGGCTCCACTGGTCTCCCCTGTCTGTGTTTGTCCTGCTGTTCCCCATGCAGCTTATCTCCTTGCCCTTAGGCTTCTACCCAAACCCTTCATTTCTCCTCAGGAGTGTGTCAGGTCTCAGAAAAAGAACTTTACAGGTAAAATGGACTCTGTGACCCAGGGGCCTCTCAGCTTCTTTTGCAGAGCCAGATGTGACAGCAAATAATAAATAATCACAAGGTTATGGCTAAGAGGTGTTTGAAGGCCCCAGACATGCCAGTGCTGCACCCACCAGAAGGCCTGCTAGATAACAGAGCCATGCGTCAGAACCCCAGTAACTAGTCAGACCATAAGTCAGTTAGCCCCCATCCAATCCAGGGGTGGCACACCACCTAGTGAGCACCCTCTTCTTCTGACATAACTTCCCTTTTAAAATGTGGCTCCGAGAACAAGAAGTCGGAGCCATTTTCTCTTTCTTTTTGCTGGCTCCCAAGGTGGGAGCCATTTTTAGGTTCCCACCTGCTTTCTCCCTTTTACTCTCCCACCTGCTTTCTCCCCTCAATAGATCTGTTAAGCTTTGACTCGCTGTCCCATGTGGATCCCATAAGGACTCGTGCCTAACACAATGGTGCCAAAACCCGGGAGCAGAGGTCAGACTGAAGCTCAGTCTTCCAGCCCCTGGGGTTATGGGAACAGCCTCCTAGTCACTCCACTCCCTGAACCGCGCAGTCGTTTAGGGTTTCCATGCACTCTAGGGCTTGGATCCACCAGCTCAGACCATCTCGACATGATGCCTCACACCCATAGCTCTCAAAACATCTACAGCTAATTCAGTCGTAGGTAAGTGATGCCTTTCTGCCCAGATCCTCCCATCAGGAGTTTTGTTCTGTGTCTAGGGGACACCCAGTGTTCAGAGAATACCCAGGTTTGCCTCAGGGAGGTGGAGACCTAAAAATCTGAGCTCAGTCAAAATTCTCCCTTGGTCAGGGAGCATGACACTCAGGGAGCATTCTTCTCCTTGTAGCAGTCAAGAGTAGTTTGGTGATGCCTTGAACAAAAGACTGCACACATTTCCAAGTCCCCAGTGACAAACTGGGGGCACCTGCTTAGTTGTTGCAAAGGATCGTCAATCTGGGTCATTAGTCTCAATTGACCCTCCCTCCTCATAATGCTTAGGGAGCATTTTTCCCCAAGTTTTGTCTGGTGTCCAGGGGACATACCAGCCTGCCTCAGGGAGGCAACTCACCCCCCTTGGCCTGTTTTAATGTGGTGTCCTGGCCTCCTGAGCACAGCCCCAACCATGTCAGTCTCACATCCCCAAGGAGATTGTAAGCCTCACATAAGCCTCCCATGAACAGACCTCCATAAGCCTTCCCAAGTACCCCTTAGGGCAACAAAAATGTTGACCAGAGATGGCACTCTCAATTAGCAAATTCTCACTGAACTTGACAATTTCATTCAGCACAATGGCAAACGGTCCCTACTCCCAAACTTAACCTTCTCGAAAGTCATGACCTTCTCTGTGCCACTCTATTGCTCCTTCACAAAAAACCTTCTAAGCTTTCTGCCCCTCAGTAGACCTCCTTAATGCTGAGGAGTCTACAGTTATCCCCAGTGCCCTCAACTCTCCTTCCCTGTTTCTCAATCCCTTCCCTTCCCACACCTTCCCTCTTTCTCTCTGAGAAATTAACCAATTCCAGTGCATTTTCTAAAACATGATAATCAAATGTAATTTTAAAATTATTTATATTTTCAGATATTATAAAACCAGATTTTTCCAACCTCTAATAAAGGAATTTTATTATAAATTTTAAATTGAACAAATGCAATTTTATTCTGCTTTTGCGTGTTCTCTCTAAATCTATATAAGCTTACTGATTAACTAAGCTAGTATTAGAACAACATTCTCAAAATTCCTCTTAAAATAGCTTAACTAAATAAGTTAAGTTTTGTCAACTGAGCAATGTACCTGGTAATAATAACACATATAAAGTATAATAAAATCCAAAATATGCTAATGCTTCAAATTTCTTATTTAAGAAACCAATTAAGTTTAGTTAAATATTTTTTCATAACATTGATTGCCTAAATTTCAAAGAATCTGGTTTTTGGTTACTTGGCCATTTGCTACCTCAGTATGTGAAAAAAAAAACTGAATTAGTAGTGGATTTGTTAATATCAATCAGAATATTTCTGTTAATAAATGCTGTCATAAATAGAGAAAACCTAATTTTTGGCTTAAAGAGTTTACATTCTAGGTAGAATATACTTGTCCCAAGGCATAGTGTAAAACAGTCATAATGAAGGAATAAAAATGCTAGAAGAATTTAAAAAGCAGAGATATAAAGAATAACCTAAGAAGTCCTCACAGAGATGACATGTGTAAGACCTTTAAAAAAGAAAGTAACATTTAAACAAATTGAACTCTGAACTAGTTTTTAGAAACCATAACTTAATTTTGTGAATTAACACATTCCTGGCATTGTTTAACAGTTCAAAATATTCTTGAGAAAAATTTGAGGTTTTCTTTTTTGCATATAAATTCCTTAAATATCAAAAAGCTGATTATATTTTAAACTTGGTGCTTTCTTGACCTCTGAAGATAATGCTGACTTGAATTGAAAGATTTTAGATATATTATGAAGTAATCATTTATGTGTTAAGAATATAAAATGAATAGATGCCTGGCTATGTTCTAAACCCAAGTATAAATTTCTTCCCTTCCTCCATTTTTTATATCTGTCTCTTTCCCTTTCATGAATACTGCTATTGGAAAGAAATATGCAGATACAAAAGCTTTATGTGTCTTTTTTTTTTTAAAGAAGCTTTTGTGTTAAGTTGAGTAGTCATGCAAAACTAAAGCTTAGTTTTCTCCCTGTTAAAATCACATGGACAGGGCGGGCCATGGTGGCTCAGCAGGCAGAGTTCTTGCTTGCCATGCCAGAGACCTGGGTTCAATTCCCAGTGCCTGCCCATGGAAAATAAATAAATAAGTAAATAACATGGAATCAGAAAAATAACTTTGTTAATGTTTATTTTGGCATTATCCTTCATTTCAGAAAACAACTCTTCTCACTGTTAGGGAAAAACTGTTACAAATAATTTGTTCTTTCACCTTGTATAAATAAGCTGCTAAAAGGACCTATTGCATTAAAAGTGTTCAGGAAGTATTACAATGGTTAAAAGTATTTCCTATCTTGATGCTAGTTAAAGTTTGAATAAATAAAATATTCATGTATTTGGAGATTGTATAAATTCCTAAAAATTTAACAATATTCTCACTATCAATGTTATATTGTGATACTAATCTGTATGATGTTAAGTTATGGTATGGTGTTGTTTGTCATGGTTTTAGCTATTCTAAAAAGGCTACATATAATAGAAACAGCCAAATTGTCAGTTGTACTGCTTTGCTCTTATACTCTCTAAAAGTATATGTGCTCAATTTTAAAAGAAAAGTTGAAATATATATATATTATATTTTATCTGTAAATAACATGTCTGGTAAATATATAAAAATATAACAGAATAAAACCTCTGCTATGGTTTCTTAATATAAAACAACTATCTAATATTTTTATTTCTGAAAGAAGCTTCATTAAGAAATGCTTATAAAATTAAAGCTCAAATTATAAGCATTAACTATTATCATTAAATTCTGAGGTGCTTTTACTCTTTGAATAGCCCAATAATTCCCTGGAACTTTAAGTGTCTGTGTGACACCTAAAACTCAAATTTAGTTCTCTAGCTCTGAAAGTTAACATGGGTCTACACAGCAACTAAACAAAATCAAACTTCAGTTAAAGATGTGATGAAACTGATCTGGTTAAAACCAAGATAAATCAATATACAAAGTAAAAAATGATGCTGTCTGTATTTTAAAGCTTTAACTTTTGTATGAGATAAAAGAAAAATGTTTATTTTGTCCAAAGTTTTCACTATCTGATTTAATCTATCTAGTGAGTTAAACAACCTAATTCAGCCTCATATAATATGGAAACTGGAATAAGGAACAAAATCTTAATGTTTTATACAAGTTAATGTTTTATACTCTACCTTTCAGAATATTTGGGGCAGAAAATGAAAAAGTATCTGCAAAGTCCCTTAAGGGACTGGGAAAGTTAGAACTATCAGGAATTCCTCAGATAGACAAGTTTAACATTTTTCTTAAGAAAGAGGGGATCCCAATTAAATAAGCCAAGGCCTCAATTTTAAGACTTGCCTTTATGAAACTTACTTCTGAAATAATAATAATAATCTGAACCTACTTAGAATTAATGCCTAAGAGCCATCTCCAGAAAATCTCTGCTGATACTCAAATGTGGCCTCTCTCTAAGCCAAACTCTAAGTTCCCCCCCAGTGTGGGACATAATTTCCAGAGGTGTAAGCCAGGCACTGGCACCATGGAACACAACTACCCCTGGCATCATGGACATTAACTGGCCCTAGCACTGTGCCAAGGATGAGACTGGCCCTGACATCATTGATGAACTCACCAAAAGGGGGAAAAGAAGATGTTTCAAAACAGAGTTGAGAGGTGAATCTAGAGATTACTCTTATACAAGCTTCAGCCAGATATTGCAAACTGCCACAGTATGGCAAATCCAACCAACAGTGTTCCTAGAAACCCTAAAAAATATCTAATGCTCTATAAAATTTTTCTTATTAGGTTTGTTTTTCAGAAACTTGAAGCCTCCAAATTATCCCAATGCCAAAGAAGCTCTGAAACCCAAAGATGCTAGATTCTCCAAGAATAACAACTAGTTTAATTGTTCATCCACTTGCCTCTTAATAACAATGCCCCTTTTTCATCTTGAAGCAGTTAAAACAGCCCTAGATGCCCCAACTGCAGCAGTGAGAGGAACCTGTGCAATATTAAATGAAACCTGCTATTTTCACATCAATAATACAGATCAAGTAGAACAAAATTTTAAAATACTAAAAGAAAATGTGACCATAACAAATAATAACTTAGGAAATGCAGATGCAGATTCATCTTGGTTAGAAAACTTTCTGTTAAATTTTCTTTCATTCTTCTCCACCCCTTTATGAGCTATTCTGCTCCTCCTCATTGGGCCCTTAGTTATTCTCATATTAATTTTCCTCTTAGCCCCTTGCCTCTTGCAATGTCTAAGTTTGTTCACAAGTCGATAGCAGCCATGACCAACCAACAAAACTCTGAGAACCTACTCCTGCTACAACAAAAATGTGGAAATCTCCTGTCACAGCAAAAACATCACTATCAGCCAGTTCCCCAACAGAAGAAGCCACCAAACCCAATTAATAATGCTCCTGCTCAACTCAAAGCAATTTCCTCCCCCAATTTCACACAGACACAGCCAGGAATAAGCAAAGAAAGAACACATTACCCCTAAAAATTGCTTTGAGCTAAGCTAAGGCACTAACCCAAATGCAACCCCAGCTCCCATCAATTTTATTAAAAGAAAAAGGCAGGAATGTCAGGTCTCAGAAAAAGAACTTTGCATATAAAATGGAATCTGTGACCCAGGGTCCTCTTAGCTTCTTTCCCTCAGCTTCTTTTGCAAAGCCAAATATGACAGCAAGATAAATAATCACAAGGTTTATGGCTAACAGATGTTTGAGAGGCCCAGCCAGCACCACATCCAGCAGAAGGTCTGCTTGATAACAGAGCAGTGCATCAGAACCCCAGCAACCAATCAGATCAGAAGTCAATTAGCACCTACCCAATCAAGGGATGGCACATCACCTAGTGGGTGCCCTCCCCCTCCAGACATAACTTCCCTTTTAAAATGCATCTCTCAGAACCAGGAGCCAGAACCACTTTTTTCTTTCTTTTCACTGGCTGTCCAGGTGGGAGCTTTTTTAGGCTCCCACCAGCTTTCTCCCTTTCACCTTCCCACCTGCTTTCTCCCCTCAATAAATCTGTTAAGCTTTGATTCGCTGTCCCATGTGGATTCCTTAACTACTCCATGCCTAACAGAGTGCAGCAAAAGGTGAGAATAAATTGGATGTCTTCGTAGTGAACTCACAGGTTTTTAAATTCTTCCAGAGACTTAGAGGGTCTTCAGAAAATTTTCCCAATTGCTTTCTATACTCTGCCAAGTTGGTCATAGAAAAAGGGACCCTTATAGTTCCCATATCCCCATTGGCTGCTTCCCAGAGAGGACGCATTCCATTTCTATTCGAGCTCCATTTTCCCTTATTTGGGGGGTGGTGAGAGGCTTCACTGTGAGTGTGTCCCACTGGACTTGAACAAGGAGGGAGCACAGTTGGTTTGGAAGCCTCTTCCTTTAAGTCTTTTTGAGATTTCAAACTTTGGAGTTTTACTTAACAATGGGCCATTTAAAATATCTGCCTCCTCTTCCTGAGACAGAAAGGATTCAACTCTTAATTCCCCGTTTAGATCATACACTTCATAACGTCTCCTCGTGGCCTTGTGCTGATATAAAGCCATAAAAAGCTGGACATGAGGAATTTCAGGCTATTTCCCTTCTCTCTTACAAAAATTTAATTGGAGAATAGTGTTAAAGATAAGAGTACCATTTTCTGGCTATTCTTCACTTCCCGATTTATATTGAAGCCAAACAATGCTACAATAAGAAATTAACTTTTTTTTTTTCAATTCAGTGGTCAGCAGATTATTCCAATTTTTCAAGGTGTAGCCCAGGGGGCTATTAATGAAGATGCTGGATGCACTGCCCATTATTCTGAAAGGAGAAAGAGGTAGAGGGATACTTACTAACTGGAGTCTGACATCTTGTCCACCAGCTGAATAGTACCCTTAAGGGCACCTACTCCCTCCCAGAGCATCCCCATGGGGGAGGGGAAAACCCTAGATATTAGGAGTCAGACTGTCTGGAATCACCCCTTGACTCCTAAGCCAGACCCAGTGGGTTAGTGAGGCAGATTTCTTACCCCAGAGGTTCTGGGTAAGACTCAAAGGGCTGATGAGATTCCTCATCCCGATGGCTCTGAGCTGAATCTCTGCTCTTTTCCCAACTCTTGGGGCAGAAAGCAATCTTCATGCATGACCCGACCCAAAAACCACTACAAACAGAGAAAAGGGATGGAGGTCCCTTTAGCTAAGGCCTGTGTTCTCCTTTGGGAAGAAAGGGTTGATGTTACAAAGAGTATGGGAATTTTACATAGGCCATATGCAAAGGAGGAGGTGAACAAGAATTGGGAAAAAGAAAGGAAAAGGAAGGGACATCACTTACGAAATGCAAGTTTTGAGGACCAGTGTCTTACATGGAAGATGCCACTCTCCTTGGATCTTTTTTTTTTTTTTTTTTTTTTTTTTAAAGGAAAGACAGAGAGAAGGAAGGAAGGATAGAAGGAAGGAAGGAAGGAAGAAAGGGAAACATCTTTAAACATTTTCTTGTTTTATTGTATTCTGTTTCTCCGTTTTTGTTACATGGGCTGGGGCCGGGAATCGAACCGAGGTCCTCCGGCATAGCAGGCAAGCACTTTGCCCGCTGAGCCACCGCGGCCCGCCCACCCTTGGATCTTTTGAAATCACTCCTGCCTGGCTCACCAGAATATGTAACCAGTGTCCTGCTGACCATAGTGCCAGCTGAGCCCCAAGCCAGGTTCAAGAGTCTCAAAATTAAAATAATTTAGAGACTAGAGGGCCAATAGGCATAAGTAGTAAAGTTTATTAAAAGAGAAGATTATTAAAAAGGAGAGTACCTGTTAGAAAGGTTAATGCTGGCATGCCCAAGGAAGGAACTTGCTGACAGTCTACTATATCTTACAAGTGACACTCTCTTGCCCACCTCCTCTTCCACTATATATGTATAAGATTATTTGCTTCATTTTTTTTTCCACTCAGGCAGGGTTTCTCGCACTGGGAGAAATTTGTTCTTTTCTCTTTTTGTCTCAACTCTTAAAATAGGAGGCTGATTGGGTAAATGGACTTACAGTCCTATCTCCCTCTTCCCATAGCATGTCTGATCATGGAGTTTCCAGTGCTCATATTCAGAATGTAAAAGAGAAATCTTTTACACCCATTTTTGGCATGATACCTAAGCCATCATCAAAAAACCAGTCTTTACCACAGCATTACATTGTTATATTAAGCACTTTCCAAGGTAATGATGAAACTGTCTTTTTGTTCCATACATTGTTTTCTTTCCTTATGTACCATGTTCTTTAGTTAGGAAATCTAAAAGGGAAGAATAAATAATAGTAGTAGCATTTGAGCACTCAAACATTACCCATACACCTTAACGGTACTTCTTTATACCCCTCCAAACCAAAGCAATACTTTAATACTTTTATGGAATATCCATCTGATCCTTACACTGAAGATGCCCTAACTTATAATAACTAACTTAAGATGTCAAAAAAATATTATACTTTTGTGGTGATTGTAAGGGATAGGAATGACATCAAGGTTTAGTCTGGGCAATGAGGATGATAAGGTGGTGAGACCAGTGAAATTTTAGAGAATCCATTGGTTGGAGGTGCTGGTGGGTTTGCAAGGCTTTTGGCATTGGGGTTCAACATCAAGTAAGCTCAAATATGGAAGGTGTTGACTCATGATAGGGATGCATATTTAAGATTATGCAGGGGTTGCAGTTATTGGGATGGCAAGGTCTTGGAAATTACCATGGGGATAAGTAGTTGAGGAAACATGTAGGACTGACATACTGAAGGAGAGAAGAGTAATAGAAGGATCATCATCTCAATAATAAAGATGTGAGTGATATTAGAGAGAATGAGAGTGAGTCAGGAACTAAAATCATCAGGAAATGAGAGATAATGACCTGAAGTTGACAATGGCAGTAATAGGGTGTTAACCTGATGACATGGGATTTAATAGTGGGAGTTTTAGGGGAGGAGGGCTGTTCAGGAATGGACATAAAGGATACCCAGCTAATATTTAAGTTTGGTAATACCAGGGGCAATAGGGGAAAGACAAAAACAAACATATAGGCAAAAATAACCCACTGGCACCTGCACTGATCAATATGAAGAGTGAAACACTTCAGGGCTCCATCCTCCCACAGAATGTTTGAACAACTATCATGAATCAGCAGAAACATCTTTCTAAAAGCTCAAGGAAACAGGTAAAGGATTGCAGTAATAGGAAAAATACAGAATTAGGAGAAGGCCACTTAAAGCAGCAGTAGGGGCCTGATTGCCCACTCCCCATCCCCTGACCAGCTTACTGCAGAGCTAGCCCATGCTGTCAGTGAAGATCTCTGGTACCAATTCCAGAGGGGACACAATAATCCTTGTGCACATGGTAGGGTATATATATCTAGCCCAATCTCTGTAATGGTGGCCTGAGGGACAATCTGTCCCAGAACTTGCGCTGCTTATAGAAGATGGCTGAACACTTTGGAAGAACAGTCACTTCTTACTATCTGGGGCAAGGAATTGTTGGCTGTAGGAGAAAAGTGCAGTGTTCAGTAGTGTGAGGAAACCATTTCCTAGGGAAGAGATAACATTTGTATCCCTGTAAATAGGGGAATTCCCAGGATCACAAGCACAAGATAGGAAACACATGCAGAAAGAATCAGGAAGGTCTCAGTGCTTTATCCTGGAGCTATTCTCCAAATTCATTGTTTGGCAAAGCTCTGAAGGTGGGCACTACCAAAAATCAATCTGCAAAGATTGGGAAAAGTGTTTTGCTTTTGTTCCTTATCCTACTTTCTTTTTCCTTCTTAGGTTCCAGCATTCAAGAAAAGCTTGTTCATAATACTAGCTGGATACAAGCTTAAGGAACTGATGACTCGTAGTCTAAATTCCAGTGATAACACACTAAAATATAAAAATGTCCAATTTTCAACAAGATTATAAAATTTACAAAGAAATAGGAAGTGATGGCCCAGGCAAAGAAGAAGGCAAATGTATTAGACACTATGAGGAAGATCAGACCTCAGACATTCCAATCAAAAGCTATTTTTAAAAATGGTCTTAAATATGCAAGCTAAAGGAAAATATGGTAAAAAAAAACTAAAGGACATCGGAAAAATGATAGATGAACACAAAGAGAATATCAACAGAGATATGGAAATAATGAAAATAAACCGAACAGAACAGTAACAGAAATTAAAGTTTCCCTACAGGGGTTCAGTAGCAGATTGGAGCTGGAAAAAGAAAAAATCAGAGAATGTGAACATAAGAAAATTGAAATAGTCCAGTCTGAGGAGTAGAAAGAATGAAGAAAAATACACAAAGCCTGAGGAACCTGTGGAACACCATTAAGAGCACCAACATATACATAGTAAGAGTCCAGAGGAGAAGGAAGAGAAAAATGGGCAGAGAGAATATTCAGAGAAAAAATGGCTGGAAACATCCCTAATTTAACAAAAGACATGAATATACATGTCCAAGATGCTCAACAAATTCCAAACAAGATAAACCCAAATAGATCCACATTGTGCCATGGTATAATCACAGGGTTGAATGCCTAAAATAGAGAATTCTGAAAGCTGCACAAGAGAAGAAATATGTCAAATAAAAGAAAGTCTCAAAAAGATTGCATCAATTTCTCATCAGAAACCATGGAGACAAGAAGGCAGTGGGGAGGACATTTAAAGTACTGAAAGCAAAAAATTTCCAATCAGAAAAAAAACATTTTCAAAAATAGGTGCATTCAGAAAAAAACATTTTTCAAAAATAGGTGTGATAGTTTGAAGTCTTATGAGACCCAGAAGATGATGTTCTTAAAGCTAATCCATCCCTGTGGGTATAAACCTCTTCTGGATGGGACCTTTTGATTAGTTTATTTTGGTTGAAGCATGCCCATGGGTGCATCTTAATCCTCTTACTGGAAAATGGATGAAATTTAGAGAGAGACACATACAGAAGACAGAGAGAAAGACACAGAAGTTGAGAGAAGAAAAGCCACAGAAACAGAGGAAGTCACTGAAGCCAGAAACTGGAAACAATGAAAATTGAAGAGAAGAGAGACCAGCAGACTCCACCATGTGCCTTGCCATGTGACAGGGGAGTCCTGGATCACAAGCAGCCTGTTTTCAGGAGGAAGGTACCATTGTGATGATGCCTAGATTTGGACACTTTCATGGCCTCAGAACTATAAGCTTGTAAGTTAATAAATTCCCATTGTAAAAGCCAGACCATTTCTGGCATATTGCATTCCAGCAACTCTAGTGAACTAAAATGTAAGGGAGGAATTAATATATTCCCAGATAAACAAAGGCCGAGGGACTTCATCACCACTAGTCCATCCTATAAGAAATGCTAACAGAAGTTCTGTAGATTGGAAGGAAAGGAGAGCAGACAATAGACCAAAGCCACATGAAGAGATAAATATCTTCGGGAAAGATAATAGCATGGGTTGATATAAATACAATATTGTAGTTTTTTGTTTATAACTCTGCTTTTTACTTCCTATAGGATTAAAAGGCAAATCCATAAAATGTAATGGTAAATCAATGATTTTAGACTCATAAAGTATAAATACATAATTTTTTGACAAGAATGATAGAAATGTGGCTGGGATAGAGAAGTAAAGGAACATAGTTTTTGTATACTACTGAAGTTAAGTTGATATCAAAGCAAATGGGATTGCCATATGTTCTAAACTGATGAAGTTGGAGTTTAAATTTTGGTTGGAGTGAAGGTCAGGTGAGACACAATGGGAAACCAAGGCCATAAAGCATAAGAAAGGATACATTTTGCTCATAGGTCCAAGGGAGAAGGTGTCATGAAGGATGAACAGGAAGCTCCATCAGCTTGGGCAACTCAACCATTAGGGGAAAACACACAAACAGAGTGAGAGACACCCTTAGCTTGTGCATTTATTGTGGTCCAGGGATGGAGGTCAATAGATTTTTCCACATAAACCAAGGACTGGTTAGATTAAAGCAAACATATGCAAAAAGGAAAAGTGACTGGGAGTTGGAGGGCAGTGGGGATGGTTAACTTATCATTTGAGACCAGCTGTAGGTTTTGGATAAGGTGTGTGTGTGGTATGGGTGGTAGCCAGAGTTGTGGATTTGGGCTTTGGGGGTGTTTATGCCCCAGAAATGGAAAGTTTCTGATTAATTAGGTCAAGGTCAATGTTAATGCCCACCTGACTTAGCAAAAGTAAGATGGATACCAGGGCAGAGTGCAAAAAATCTTGAGAGTTATAAAAAATTATCCTTTATGCCTCAGCATCATTTGGGAAGATTGTGGTAGTTTAAGTGGCTGATCTATTTACTGCCAGGGCATGCATTATTGAATTCAGGTAAAAAAGCACCTGGCATTATTGGGTATTATATAAATGTCAATAAATAGTAAAACCAATAACTGGAAACCTTTGCATAGCCCTTGCCCCACCCCCCACCCCCATTAGAAGATAGGTAGAAGAAAAGTTTGGAGGTCTTCTAGGGTTTGAGGTATTTCTTGAAAAAAACCTTGGTTATACTGTGAAGTGCCTTGATTTCTTCAGCCATCTTTCGTGTAGGTGTGTCTCTGGTTTGTTGGGGCACCAAGAGCAGTGGTGGGTGTCAGTGTCTCCAGTGCCAGTTGCTCCTGTTCAGGGAGGAGCTAGAAACCATAGGGTTGCCCCTCTTGCCATTGACCATTTGCGGATCTTGAGGAGGACTCAGATCTATAAGACCATCAATCTGGAGTGAGAAATTTGGCAACACCCAGCAGAGGTTACAGGCAGCAGCCCGAAGCAGCACAGATGGACATCAGCATGCCAGGGACCCATTCCCAGGTACTTTTAGCTATATGGGGGAGCCAGTTATGAAGCCAAGAGCAGCCAAAAAGGCATTCTGTCTCACTTTTCATGAAAGTGAACAGTACACCCTTCTTGCCATGCCACTTGTTTTTACCGATGTCGTTGGACTTTAAATCTGGGTAGGGTAATGGAGGTCACTTGCGACACAATGGAAAACCAAGACCATAAATCATGAGAAAAGATAGATTGCTACTCACAGATCTCAGAGGAAGAGGGGTGCCATAAGAGGTGGAAAGGAAGCCCTGTCAGCTCAGGTAGTTCAACCAGAAGGTGGTTTATGCTTTTATCATGGTCCAGGGATGCAGGTTAGTAGATTTCCCATGGAGCTAAGGATTGGTTGGTTTAAAGCAAACGTGTGTGAAAACAGAAAGGGACTGGGGTCAGAGGGTGGTGGAGATGGTTAGCTTTTCATTTGGGATCGGTTGTGGGTTTTGACTTGGTTACCACAAAGAAAATATCAGAGAATATGCAAATGCATAGGAACAGAAAGTAGACTACAAGTTACCAGGCTGGGGAGCAGTGGCAATAGGGAGTTAATGCAAAATGCATGTAGGGTTTCTGTTTGGGTGAAAGGAAACTTATAGTAATGGATGATGGTTAGGGTACTGTGACATTGTGAATGGGATCAATCCCACTGAACGGTATGGTACAGAGGGGCTGGAATGGGAAGATTTACGTTGTATACATGATTACACAATTTTTTTTAAAAGAGAAACTAAAAAGATAATGACAGCTAAATGCAATATCTGATACTGGATGGAATCTAAGAATGGAGGATAAAAGGCTTAAAAGGAAATTATTGGGCCATAAGAGAAATTGGAATATAAATGTTCAGCTTTATAGCAACATTAAATTTCTTGAAATTGATAATTGCACTTAAGATGAATACCTATCTACATTTCCTTTTGTGTAGGAAATGTACATTGAAGTATTACGTGTTCAAGAAGAAAAATGTGTGCTACCTTCCCTCAAGTGTTCAGAAACATACATACATACATACATACATATATACAATGATACAATAAAGGTAGCAAATGTTAAAATTGGTGAAACTGGGTATTTGGGAGAATGACGTGTTGGAGTACTCTGTGTGAGGTTTCTATTATTTTTGCAGCCCTCTTGTAAGTTTGAAGTTATTGCAAAATAAGAAGTTTTAAAAAGCTACCTCTTAAGAAGCTATTAAGCGTGCCAGAGTTCTCTGGAGAGGGCTGAGTTTCCATAAGGCCAAGATGAAGGAGGATGTCAGAGAAGAGACTGAGCAAATAGAGGATTCTTGTTTAAGATGGACTGAGAAATCCCATAGACACAGAGAAATAGTTTTAAGAGTTGGAGAAAGAAGAGAAAGGAAACATAGCAGAGCATGAACAGAGGGGTCCCTTGGAAGCTTGGACTTTTCCTGGAGGTCAACAATGGAGAAAAGAAGCAGAATGAGATTAGTCCTGGTGGACTCATGGCAGATAATTGTTGCCAGGCTATGACTGTTACGAGGAAGGAAGGAGTGGGTTTCTATAGACTCTCCTCATCCCCACTGAATGACTCAGTCCCAATGTATGTTTCACCCCTGACTGCTGGAGGGAGAGATCAACTGACTTCTGAGTGTGCGTGCAAAATTTTGACTCCTGCTGATAGACTTAAAATTTCTGGAAAAGCCCAAGTGTAACCTCCTCTTTCCTGTTAATGTTGTAAATAACTCTTAACACTTTAATAACAATGTGACCCTGAGGAAGTTATTTAATTTCTCTGAACCAGTGTTTCCTCATCTTAAAATGTAAATAACAACTGTGATCATTCAATGAAACAACATATGAATTGTCTGGTGTAAGCATGGTTCTTAGTGGACACCTCATTATGCGTTATCCATCACTATTTGTTTCCTTAAATCTTAAATGAAACGTTCAAGGAAAGAAGATCAAACCCATTGTTTTATGCTCCTGGTAAAAATTAAACTCTCTCTCTAATGGAAATTAACCCACAGACTTCCAGACGTTAGGTAATTTTTACCAGACAGGACTTGAGTGTAAATCATCTCTATTATCACCATTTGAGAATGTGGGATGGAGAGGCTGACTCTTCATATTGAGAGTGTGTGTGGATTTGAAACTGGTTGGTATTCATTGTTTTGTCTATGACATTCTTGACTAAGTTGTTATTGTGTCTAAACACTCTATTACTCTAATGAATGACATAGTACAGACTTTCGACCTGTGGCATTCACAGTAAGCAAAACACTATAATCCAAAAGTTTTAATTAAAAAATAAAACCATATTTTTTCTTTTCTTACTGCAATGCATTAATAGGAAATTATAGAAATTATATTAATGGAAAATGAAAAAATAATACAGATCATACTGGCATCATACTTCTTCCTAAGAACAATATACAGGTGAAAATTCTAACCTTGGAAAATATTTGATTTTTCTAATCACATCTCATATTCCTCAGTCTAACTCATACATAAAAAGTATAAAGGAATGTTGATCTTGCCTCCATTTACAAAATAATATACCATATCATTCAACATTTTTTCAACAATAGATTCTTATGAATTTCAAAATTCCTTTTCCTAAGAAAGGGATCATATAGGGAAGATTTAATGCTGTCTCTTCACTCTACTGTATGCATGAATTTTGGTCATTTGGCCAATCATTTTAATTTTTACTCTTCATGGATATTGCTCTAGACTTTCAAATTTTTCAAATGTGTTCTTCTTAGATTTAGTGATTGACAACATTTATTTATTTATAATTTAATTTTCCTCCTATTATCATATTACCTAACTTAAATTCTACATCATGATTTAAAAGATATAATTTATTTTATACAGGGAAATAATTTTATATTCAACATTCAACAGTGAATGGAAATGTGAAGTCATATGAAAGTGCATATTAAATCCCAAACCTAAAATTCAACATTTTAATTACGTTGGACTTTTATTTTTTGGATGAACATGTTAATGCACAGAGAAAACTATTTTCGTGTTAATAATAACCCTTATCTTACTCTGTGACTATCTAGCTCAGCTGGTTAGAGGAGATACCTGGAAAGAGATTTCATGAACGTAATGATTAGCTTATTTTTTTCTCATCCCTTGCCAAGGATTGCTTCTTAACTCCAAATGTGGTCCCCTGTTCTGTAAATGTGTGCCACTGATCAAACAAACTCATCGAAAATTAGAATTCAGTCACCATCTTGATGTTCAGCAAGTGAAATACTTCCTTTCTAGATTGTCTTACGAATTTTCTACCTAGCCTCCTAATGATTTTATTTAACTGTGAAGGTAGCTCTTTCTCTAAAAATGTTTTATTTGGCTACTATATAAGTGCTCAAGCAATTTTCTAAAGCTGCCACCTGCAAAATTTAAGTTAGGTAATATGATAATAGGGAGAAAGTTAAATTATAAATAAATAAATGCTGTCAATCACTAAATCTAAGAACACTTTTGAAAAACTTGAAAGTCTGGAGCAATATCCATGAAGAGCAAAAATTAAAATGATTGGCCAAATGACCAAAATTCATGCATACAATAGAGAGAAAAGACGGCATTAAATCTTCCCTATATGATCCCTTTCTTAGGAAAAGGAATTTTGAAATTCATAAGAATCTATTTTTGAAAAAATGTTGAATGATATGGTATATTTTTTTGTAAATGGAGGCAAGATCCATGAATTTTAATCAGAGTAGGAAACAAGCAAAAACCACACTTTCATTCTTAAACTTTTCAAATAAAAGATATTTTTTCCCCTATGTAAAATTTTGTTCATGACAATTGTAGAAATCCACTATTCCAAGGTAACTAATGTTAAGAATTTGGAATTATTTCTTTCCAAGTATTTACATAAGGGTGTGTGGTATATATGTGGGTATGTATATATGCATGTAAATTTATATGTAAATACATACACACGCATATCTATATATACACACACATGCTTCTCTGTCTTATCTCTATCTCTATATATCTGTATCTATTTATCCAGTAGTGGGAAGGGGAGGGATGCTGCTGAAATAATCTAATCTGAAGTTCAATTGACTATATGTTTTGTTGATTAATTAGTGAAATTTTGTTCATCTCTAAATCAAATGATTTTAGGGTAGGTTCAGAATCATACCTTCAACAGAGCTTTGAACCTGAAAACGGTACTGACTCCAGATACCTCTTTGTGATTTGCAGCCTAGCTTCCTGCTCTCTGAAGTATGGAATATTTCACACTGCTTCCTGCTTGTGGAGCATATAGTGGCCAGGTCGCCAGAGCTTTTAGTTATTAGGTGAGCTTTCTTTGCTCTCTAGTGCTCCAGAAATTGCTCTCCCTCATATAGTCATGACTTCAGGAGAACAGCCTCTACTCTCAGGAGGCAAAGTCCTCGATTTTTAAAGATTTTTCTCAGTTCTCTTGCCTCAACCTCTAGACTTTAGTAGTTGCATTGAGTATTTATTAATCACATATAAATTATTATTCAGACCTGAAAATTGAAACTGTAATGTTGCTGCAGACTTTAAATTAGTTTTACAAAATGTAGATATATGCTTTAAGGAAAGATCTTGTTCTTTTTGCTTAATATACAAAATCCTAGCTCAAGAATGCTTTCTTGAAATATCTTCAGTAAAGGGTAAACATGAATTCCAGTGCTATGGGGTACATGGGTAGTTTAATGATTAGAATGCCCATCTTCTATGTGGGAGACCCAGGTTCGAGTTCTGGATCATGCACTGCCCAAAAAAGAAAAATTCCAGTGCTATGGTATTCTTGGTTTATAATTCCTCTTTTTCCTTCTTACAGGATCTAAAAGACAAATACATTACAATAATGATAAATCAATGGTTTTAGACACGCAATGTATAAAACTGTAACTTGTGACAAGGACACCATAAAAGTGGATGATCAGAGGGGTGTAGGAACATGGTATGTATAAAACACTTAAATTAAGTTAGCATCAAATCAGATGAGATTGTTACAGATTTAGGATGTTAAATTTAAGCTCTGTGATAGCCACAAGGATAATATCTTTAAAAATAGAAACAGAAGGCGATCAGAAGATACTTCAAAGAGTTCATTATAAAATATCCACTATATACAAAAGAAAGCAATGATATAAAAATTAAAGGACAGAAAAGGTGAAAGATTTATAAAAATTAAAGACTAAAATGACAGTAGTTAGTCCTGCATTATCAGTTGTTCCCTTAAAGGTAAATGGGTTAAACTCTCTTGTCAAAAAGGCAGAATTGATAAAAAACATGACCAAATATATACTATTTACAAGAGAATCACCTTAAATTCAAAGATACAAGTAGATTGAAAATGAAAGAACAGAAAAAATATTCGATAGAAATATCAACCAAATGGGAATAGACGTGTCTATACTAATATCAGAAAAAAAGACTTCAAGTAAAATAACCTGTTAAAGGGAAAAAAGAACACTAAATAATGATAGAAAGTTTAGTCGACCAAGAAGATATAAGAATCATAAACATATGTACACCTAACAGCAGAGCCCAAAATATATGAGCCACATATTGGCAGATTTGAAGAGAAATACAGTTCTGATTAACAGGAGAAGACTTCAATACAACACATTCAATAATGGTTAGAACATCTAGACAGAAGATCAATAAAAAGATAAAGCACTTGAACAATACTATAAATCAACTACAGCTAGTAGGCATACATAGAACTCTTCACCCACACTGTATTAGAATAGAATGTACATTCTATACTAACGCATGCACTGCATGCCCTAGAATACCACATTAGGTTAAAAATATTCAGTACATTTTAAAAGATTGAAATCATAAAAATTATTTCTTCAATCACAATGGAATGAAGCTAGAGATCAATAACAGAGGGAGAACTAGAAAATCCACTAATATGTGGAAATAAAACAATTAAATACTCTTAAGCAACCAATGGGTCAACAAAGAAATTACAAGGGAAATTAGGAAATATCTTGAGGTAAATGAAAACAAAACTAAAATATACTAAAGTATATCAGATCCAGCAAAGTCAGTGCTCAGAGGAACATTTTTACCTGTAAGTGCTTACATGAATAGAAAAGCAAGAGCTCTTTAACCTAACATCACACCTGGAAGAAATTAAAAAGAAATAGCAGACTAATCCCAAAGTGAGCTGAAGGAAAGATTAGAGCAGAAATAAATGAAATAGAGCATAGAAAAACAACAGTTAATCAATAAAAGCAAAACTTGGTCCTTTGGAAAATCAATAAAATTGACAAATATTTTGCTAGACTGAAAAAGGGAAAAGAGAGAGGAGACAAATAGTAAAAGTCAAAAATGAAAGGGAAACATTACTATTGAACTTACTTACAAAAATAAAAATGTATTATAAGAGGACATTGGCAACAATTGCACGAACAAATTAGATAATCTTGGTGAGATGGATGAATTCTTAGAAACATGCCATTTGCCTACGTAGACTCAAGAAGAAAGAGAAGGAAAAAAGAAATAAAGAACTTTTTTTTTTTCTTTTTGCTTATCTAATCCATGGCCCAGAAAAGAAAATCAATGTAATACACCACATTAATAGAATGACGTTACAAAAACACATAGCCAATTCAATTGATGCAGAAAAGGCTTTTTGACAAAACGCAGTGATCTCTTGAAAAAAAGATCCAGAAAACTGGGAATAGAAGGGCATATATGAAAAATCCACCACTAACATGTTACAGGCTTAGTGAATAGAGAGTTAATGCATAATGAGTACAGGGACTCTGGGGTGATGGAAAGTTTTCAGGTGATGATGGCAGCACAATATTGTAAATGTGATCAATGCTACTAAACTGCATACTTGTGAATGGCTGAAATGGGAAAAAATTTATGTTGTATACGTATTGCCACATTTTTTTTTAAATCTATCACTACTGATAGAAAGTTAATATTTCTGTGTAGAAATGAAAATTGATTTTGTTTTTAGTAGTTAGTGTAGATGTACACATTCCAGCAAATGTTTGCAACTTTTACGTGGCCGATGTTTTGTGATATAAATGTACCTCTTCAGTGTATACTTTCATTTTTAAAATGGCTGTTTTTTGTTTTATGGTAAATGATATGAAACCCCCTGGGTGGGTAAGTTGGATATATGGGTATTTAAAGGATACATGTTTTCTGTAAATTAAGGTACATATACACAAATATATAAGATTTCTCCATGAAATATTAATGGAGTTTTTAAACACTGGCATGTTTTCTCCCCCTTGCAGTATAGTAGTAGATTGAAGGATCTTTCTATTTATTGTATTTGGCTGTTTCAGCACAAGTAATTCCGATATCTTTGTTTTTTTTCCTTCTGTTCGATTAAAAATCGCATGTGTGTACAATGATCTTTTGGCATACTTCCATGTTAATGGCATACATTAACTGAAATTTCCTTTATACATGGCCACTGTTTCAGACCTGTACTGCTGCTGTAACAGTTAACCTTTCTATTCTTAATGATAATTACTTGATTTCCAAGACTGTTTCTGCGTAACTAATTTTTAAACAATTTTCAGATAGTGAAAATGAGTAGTGTAATAGGAATTTTTTTTCATGTAAAGCAACTCTTTCAATGTATACAATATTAGTGTGTTTCTTCCTAAATTTAGGGTAGAAAAGTGAATAGCATGCAAAAAGTATAGAGACATTGCATTTACCAATGAAACATAATTGGGTTATGGAAACTTACAAGCTTTTATTATTTTTTCCTTCTTGCTGTACAGATAAGCTTTATTTTGTAAATGCCCAAGCCCTATCATTGAATCAACTTAATTTTTTTATGTGCTTGAAATCATTTTTGTACTCTTTAACACTCATGCTGAAGTTCTGATATTTTGTTGAAATCCATTGTTTTACTCTTTGCATATTTGTTGTCTCTTTGCATATTAATTATTAGACTGCATGCAAATACAGTCTGTCTTGCCATTGTCTGCTGAAGTGCAGGTTTGATATCGCCAGTATAGAACTACCTCTTCAGGGGTGAGGAGGACGGTGCTGTGTACATTTCTTGATCGTGTTCCTTCAAGGAGCACTGCACTATAAGTACATCAGAATGAAAAATTGATGAACTGCAACAGTATCTTTTTATCAATGTTACATATAATGCATATGCCATACTTTGCATGAATATTACGCTGGAATACAGAGCTAATATCTTGGAAAACTATAGCTGCTTCTTACTTTAACAGATTAATATATAGGTATGTATTTTTTTTTTGTAGTGAGCTTAATGGGTAAGTATTTTTGAAATGTTTTAGCTGTAGCTAAAGAAAACTATTATTAACAAAATTGAATAGTGTTACTGGTGCTCTTAAAATACTATTTTTCAGTGTAAAATATGCATATCTTATATCTCAATATAAAGGACTTAAAATGTATCAGACAGAAGTGGTTTTCAGTTTGCAAATAATAAGCAATGTAGCAGTTTTAACACCATTTCTTAAATATAAATAATCAGTTTTTTAAACTTTTTTTATTAATTAAAAAATTAACAAACAAAACATTTAGATATCATTCCATTCTACATATACAATCAGTAATTCTTAATATCATCACATAGTTGCATATTCATCATTTCTTAGTACATTTGCATCAATTTAGAAAAAGAAATAAAAAGACAACAGAAAAAGAAATAAAATGATAATAGAGAAAAAAAAGACTATACGTACCATACCCCTTACCCCTCGCTTTCATTTACGACTATTTCAAACTGAATTTATTTTAACATTTGTTCCCCCTATTATTTATTTTTATTCCATATGTTCTACTCTTCTGTTGATATAGTAGCTAAAAGGAGCATCATACATAAGGTTTTCACATTCACAGAGTCTCATTGTGAAAGCTGTATCATTGTTCAATCATCATCAAGAAACATGGCTACTGGAACACAGCACTACATTTTCAGGCAATTCCCTCCAGCCTCTCCACTACATCTTGAACAACAAGGTGATATCTACTTAATGCGTAAGAATAACCTCCAGGATAACCTCTCAACTCTGTTTGGAATCTCTCAGCCATTGACACTTTGTCTCATTTTACTCTTCCCCCTTTTGGTTGAGAAGTTTCTCTCAATCCCTTGATGTTAATTCTCAGCTCATTCTAGGGTTTTTCTCAGTCCCTTGATGCTGAGTCTCAGCTCATTCCAGGATCTCTGTCCCACGTTGCCAGGAAGGTCCACACCCCTGGGAGTTATGTCCCACGCAGAGAGGGGAGTGGTGGTGAGAGTGCTCGTTGTGTTGGCTGGAGAGAGGGACCACATCTGAGCAACAAAAGAGGCTCTCTTGGGGGTGACTCTTAGGCCTAAATTTTAAGTAGACTTGACCTATCCTTTGTGGGGTTAAGTTTCATGTGAACAAACCCCAAGACTGGGGGCTTAGCCTATAGCTTTGATTGTCTACACTGTTTGTGAGAATATCAAGAATTCAACTTGGGGAAGTTGAATTTCTCCCCACTCTCACCATTTCCCGAAGGGGGCTTGCAAATACTTTTCCAGTCACTGATCAAATCATTCTGGGAATAATCAGTTCTTTATTTGGTGGAGTGCAACATCTGTTGCTTTGGATATACTTTAAAGGAAGATGTACAAGGACGTTAATATTCAGATTACCTGCAGAGTGGGAAATAGTACAATTCATTGTAGATATTAGAAATGTTTTTTATTGTTTTATCAAACCTGGAATGACTTCCTTAACCCTTATTTAGATTGGGGTATATAGTCCTAGTTTGAAGTTTATTAGCTAAGGGGGAGTTACCTATTGTCTTTAGAGTTAGGGTATTGACATGAACAATTTCAGTATTTTGCATGATACTGTTTTATAGATGACCTTTTAGGAAAGTGGTGCATTTATTAATTAAACTGAAGAAATAGTTCAGTTGGATTCAATATCATGATTCATTTAAGGTTTAAAATCTTTTTTCAATTGCAAACACTGCAATTATTTATACTTCACAGTGCCTTCCCAGATCTTCCACCTTAGGTTCTGCTGCAAAAATCAATAGGTAAGCACAACTTAAGGACATATATAAATAAATATTTCAGGACATTAATGTTGTCTGTGAGATTTTTGTGGTTGTGTATTCAAAAGCAATCTGCTATTGCTTCCCCAGCATGTATTTTGTTATTTATGCTACCATTTCAGTGAAAATCTGTAAGTTGTTGAAACAACCATTTGCATTTCTGGGTAGTATTTTTTATCTTAGTTTTTAAAGTTATTTTTAAAACAAAAAAAATGATGAGTAGATGACTGCTATAATTGAAGTACATCCAGTTATTTTTGTATCTTTTCCCAAATATAGAAAAATTTTCAAAATTAGGAAATCACTTGGTCAGAAACTTCAACAGCCTTCACAATCTGTTTGTATTATTGATGGGACATTTTCTTTACCATCCAAAGCTGTGAATTCTTTATTTTTTCTTATTCTTGAACTGTAGTAATTCAGTAGGGACATTATGGATCAGAGATTTATTATAACTTTTTAAAGACAATTCCATTTTCATAAATAGTATATGCTAACAAAGGAAAACTTATAAGGAATACTGGCAGTATTGATAAAAGGCATGTGCATCAGTGAAATGTTAAGTGAATAGCAAGTAATCTTTCATAATCTGTATCAGTATTTTTCTGATTTATAATACTTTAATAACTGACACTGCATTTATTTTATTTTTGCCAGGTTAAAATGTTTGTGTTGTCTTATAGATGTTTTTAATTGGTACATATTTTGAGTTAAAATGAATGTATTAAAGCAGCATGATATCAGAAAAAAAAAGAGAAAGCATGACTAATGAGAAAATGACAACTAAATGCAATACATTATTCAGGACTGGATGTAATAATGGAGGAGAAAATGCCCAGAAAGATATTGGAAAAATTGAAAAAGAAATGTAATATAGAATGCATGTGTTACAATGTATGTCACACAAATATTGTTTTAGGAGGTATTCATGGGATTATCACATAGAAAGGGAGTGTGAGGTATGCTACCTACTCTTAAAGTTTTAGATTAGATAGATGGATGGATGGATAGATGGATGGATGGATGGATGGATGGATGGATGGATGGATGGATAGATGGATAGATGGATAGATAGATGGATAGATAGATGGATAGATAGATGTAGATGATAAATAAACAGAATGATATTAAAAGGTGGCAAAATGTTAAAAGTTAGTAAATCTAAATATCTTAGTAGGGGCTATATTCAAGTTCCTTGAATTATTTTTGTATTACGTTTGCAACTTTCCTGTAAGTTTGAAATAATTTTCAAATTAAAAAAAAACTTGCCCCAAGGCCTAGATATTGAATAAAAGATTATGAACATACACTGAAGGGAGAAGGCAAAAATAAATCCTACAACATGGCTGGAAGTTTTATAATCTAAAAGTAAACAGCAAGCATTATTTTTTTCTGAACAAACCCTCCCCATACACCCTTCTTTCCATCACTTGATAACATCTTATCTATTGTCTGTCTCTGAGAATTTGCTATTTCTAGTCAGCTCTTATAAGTGTTATCACACTATATTTGTACTTATGTACCTAGATTATTTCACTAAGCACAAAGTTTTAAAACTTTTTTCATGTTGTAGCTTGTTTCATAACTTCATTTCTTCTTATGGTCAAATAATATTCCATTGTGTCTATGTATCATATTTGGTATTATGCATTCATTTCTTGATAGACATTTGGTTTGCTTCTAGCTTTTAGCTATTGTAAATAATGTTTCTATAAACATTAGTGGATTAACTGTTTGAGGCCTTGTTTTCACTTTCTATGGGTATGTACCTAGGAGTAGAATTGCTGGATCTCATGGTAATTCTATATTTAAGTTCTTGGGAATTGCCACATTGCGTTCCACAATGGCTGTTCCATTTTTATATATTCCCACCAGGAATGCTCTGGATTCCAACTTATCTGCATCCTCTCCTACACTTCTTTTTTGTTTGTTTGCTTGTTTATTTTTAAATAATAGCCATCCTTGTGAGTGTGAAGTTATATCTCATTCTGCCTAGCATTGTTTCCTAAGCTTGTTGACCACCTGTATCTCTTTTTTGGAGAAATGTCTATTCAAGTCCTTTGTTAATTGTTCAGTAGGATTATTGTCCTTTTTATAGTAGTGTAAATGCTCTTTATATATTCTCGATATTAAGCCCTTATCAGATGAACGGTTTACAACACTTTTCTCCCATTCTGTAGGTTGTCTTTTCATTTTCTTGATACTTTCCTTTCACTATGCAAAAGTTTTTAATATTAATGAACTCAATTTATCTATTGTGACCTTTGTTGGTATCAGATCTAAGAATCCACTGCTGGATCCCAAGTCATAAAGATTTGCCCCTATGCTGTCTTTTAAGTGCTGTATAATTTTAGCCCTTATATTTAGGTCCTTGATCCATTTTGAGATAATTTTAGAGTTTAGCACAATTCTAACTGCATTCTTTTCCACATGTATATCCTGTTTCCTCAGCATCATTTATTGAAGACACTCTTCTTTCCTCATTGCATATTCTTAGCATTCTTGTTAAAAGTCATTTGCCATAGATGTGTGGGTGTGTTTCTGGACTTTCAATTCTGTTCCATGGGTCTTTTTGTTTCTATCTTTAAACCAGTAATATACTGTTTGCGTCACTGTAGTTTTGTAGTACAATTTGAAAATAGATAGTACGAGTCTTCCAAATTTGTTCTTCATTTTCAAAACTGCTTTGGCTGTTTGGGGTCCCTTTGAGTTCCATATAAATTTGAGGATCAGGTTTTCCACTTCTAAAGACAAAGTTGGTAGTTTCCGTGCTTGTAAGAATAAACTGATTAATTTCCCATGTGTTTTAGCTTTTTTTGTAGATCCTCCTTTCAAATAAAAGACACAAAATTTAGCAACTGTAGTAAATGAAACATCAGCCCTCCAGTTGCAACTTACAATCGTGATAAAAATGCAATACGTATAAAATAATTTTTACAGCCTAAATCTTAATGTTGCCACTATTAGAAACATTAAATTGTATATGTTAAAGTCTATTATCTTTTTGTAAATTAATCATCTAACACAATTTTGTGTATTTCAGGCCAGATTTTTATCATTATTAGTATAGACATATAATAATAAATCAAATATCAAGTTTTTTCATTCACAGTGTTAAGGTTCGATTACATTTTACTAGATAAGATTTATAGGGTAAATAGGATAGATTTATGCATACTGTTTTATTTTTGTATTTTATTTTTATCAAAGTGGTATTTGTTCATAGTGTAAAATAAATAGTGCTGAAAGCTTCACATCTAAGTTGAGCAATCTCTCATCCCTGCCTTGTCTTATACTTTGTTCATTTCCTCTCCAGAAACAACCACTTTTAACCCTTATAGTTTATTCCTCTAAATCATTTCTGATTACAGAAAAATTATATATGTAAATATATGAAAATTATTATATGAATATGATTTATATATGAAATATGTTATCTATATACATATATACACATATACATTTTCTTTTAATTTTGTAACAGTGATATTTGTTTATATTATAAAAACAAAGTAGTCCCCTCCTAAACCAAGTGGTATACTATTATTATGAATTATCTTTTGTGCAACTTACTTTGTTTTTCCTGAAATTAATAATGGCTTTATTTTTTTTCTAACACAAAGTTTTCATTTTTTCAATCACATTGCTCTCTTAAACTTATGATTAAGTCATCACATTGCTGCATTAGATTGCTTTTTCTTACATCTCTGCGCCTCCCTGTTTCTTGGTTTGTCCCTCATTTTGTTAGCTTCGGATATAGAAGTATTTGAGGTCCTTGTGCTTGACAATATCTTTACTACAGTGTCACACTTAACTGGTAAGTTGACAGGATATAGAGTTCTAGGTTTCAAAATACTTTCAGGTTTTGGAAGCACTGTCCCTGTCTGCTAGCACTTTCTAATTCAAAGTTTAGCCAGTAAATCAGCATTGCTAGAATCACCTGGGAGTTTCTTAGAAATGCAGATCTTTGTCCTACCTCTGTCTACTGAATCAGAATCTGCATTTTAGCAAGACACCAGGGGATTTGTATGCACACTGACGTTTTAGAAGCACTGGTCTAAACTGTAGTGCTATTATTCCTTTGTACATGACCATATTTTTATTCTGTGGGGATTTTCAGGAACTTCTCTTTATCCTTGATGAGCAGAAATTTCATGGTAATGTATTTGGTGTGGTTCTCATTTCATTCATTGGGCTGGAGACATAGTTGGCCCTTTAAAACTGGAGGCGCATTCCTTTATTTCTGGGAAATGTTCTTGTATTATTTATTTAAAAATTTCTTCTCCATTGTTTTGTCTTCTAATTGAAATGTCTTCTAAAGACTGTTGAATCTCCTGCAGTGATGCTAAAAGTCCCTTGTCTTTTCTCTCTTCTCATCTTGTTTTCTTTCTGGGCAATTTGTTCGTCTGCCATCTTCTAACTCCATTATTGTACATTGCATTTCATCTGTAATAGTCTTAATTTCAAATTTCAGTGAGCTTAGTCTTGTTTTTTTATTGTTCATTTTATTTCTCATTGTCCAGAATCTAGTTTCAGGGTAGAACTACTTGCAAGGGATGTTAGGAAATTATATATATATATTCCAGCAAGTAGTGCAACTTGCTAAATGTCAGTGTTCCATCATTCAGGAAGGGAAGAAAAGATAAAGGGTCGGCAACTGGAAGACAACCTCAGCACTAGAGGAATAATATAGATGAGATTTAAAAATATTGCAATGATCGTATTACCTGTTGGATTTACTTCTATAAGACTTCTTGTCAAGAAGTAGAATAAATGATGAGTAGTAAACATTGAGGAAAAATTATTTTCAGTGGGATAATTATTTGAAAACAAATACCTTTGAACAAATACCATTTCTATTTTTTACTCAGAATAAAGCCTCATCTTGGAGTCTAAAATACGCAGATCTGTTAACATAATCGACTAATGCTTTTAACAAATGGCAGTCAAAGAGCTGATTCTTATTTTGCAATACAGTTTAGTGAACCATTTACTTTTATTCCCCTGACCAAAGCCTGACTCCTGTGGTTCTGAAAGGACCATATCCTTCAAATTGACCTTGGAAGGCCGCACATGCAAGGCTGAGGGAGGAAGGATGAGCCACCTACTAGGTTGTATCAGCCAAACCAACTTTTCTCACTCATATGGTGGCAGATGCCGTGGTCCGTCTTCACTGTCACTACCCATAAATTCATTCAGATTATATTCCTGTCCCTCCATTTGGTCAGCTCTTGATTTCAGCAACAGAAATCCTAGAAGAATTTGCAATTGTATACAAAACTCTCCCATGTGGCAGTGAAATAATCCTACAGCCATAAAAAGTTAAACTTCTCATTTGAGGGAAAATACTAAGAGCAAAACAAATCTACCCATCAATCAAAGTCTCCCTTTTATTCCTGACTTTAAAACCCTCATTGGGTAAGCTAGGTAGTATTTTTAAAATGTTTTTGCAGTTTCTTTAATCATATTGAGTTCATAATTACAATTCCGGATATCTCCTAATATATTTATTAGCAAAGAATTGTAGTTAAGAGATAGGAAACATAAAATAATTTGAAATTAAAAAAAAAACTTAAAGGAAAATTGATTAGGCATCTGTTCTCAACATGTTTATTTCATATCTGTCATTGTTATATTTAAAACCTGCACATTCTTTCTTTCAAAACACATGTCAACTCCAAATTTAGAGATTCTACTAATTTCAGCTTTATTTCATTTTTATTTGTAATATGAGTTCTAAACTTTTATTTATAATATATGTTTCTGAACAATAGATGTTTTTCTGTTTATTGATATATTCTATCTATATTTTTCTAGATAGAATATACAAATAGGAAGACGTTAGCTTATAGATCTGTTTAGTCTTGCCTAATAATTTTGAGACTTAAAAAAATGGAAAGAGCTCAAAGAAACAGCAAAATTTAACTGGGTATATCCATATTACTGGAAACTACGATTTCTGGCAGAGCAATTAAAACTAATGTTTGTGAATGCCAGAAATAATGAAGGTTAAGATTTATGATGAGGAACTGTGAGTTATGCCCCTATTTTATTTTTAAACGTGAAAGATTTACAATTGTGAGGCCTGAACTGATGTGACTCTTTCATTCCAGAAATGTGGGAGTGAAGGAATGTGAGTGGAAGGCCAAAAAATGCTATCGTGTCCAGGTGGAAAAGGAACATTTAAAAGGAAGCTACTAATTGGACAATTTATTTTAAAATGTTTTGTGTAAAATCCATAAATCTTCAGTTCTTCAATAACTTAATAGGGTCACAAATACATATTTATATCACTGCATTCTTTTTTTTTCTTTGTATGCTGTATGGCAGGGGTCACATTTCTTCTCTTTCCATGTGAGTATCCCCTTACTGCAGCACCATTTGTTGAATTTTTGTTCTTGTTTGTTTGTTTGTTTGCTTGCTTGCTTGTTTGTTTGTTTGGAAAGTGCATGGGCTGAGAATCGAACCCAAGTCTCCTGCATGGCAGGGGAGAATTCTACCACTCATCTACCCTTGCATCCTCCTGCATTCTTCATTTTAATGTTCTTAACAGATATCAGATCTCAGAGCCAGATATTCCTGTTCACCAATCTCTAGAAAATTATTATTTCCCCAATGAGATAAAATAATGTTCTGGAGAACTACTCCCTGATCTCTCCTTTTTTTTTACACTAGCTTGTTCTGCCACACTCTACCCACATTTGTATCTTTAGGGAAGTTCTAGTTTGGCATTCTGTGTGCTGATAGTCCTTATTTCTCCTCTCAGTTAAACATGAGACTGCTATAATAGTTACTATTTAATAGTTCTCTTTTGTCCCATGTTTCTAACCGTTTGTTTCTAGCTTCCTTTACATTGAGAAAAATGGATTTAACTTATTTTCCAATCTCCTGAAAAATAATCAGGAACTATTTACTTAATTTGTCTCAGGTAGTGAATAGATTTTCAAGATGGTAACAATTATAGTTACCATACATTTGGGATCAGGAAACTCATACACACAGTACAATGTTTACTCCTATACACAACTTTTCTAGAAAAAAGTACCTTCTTTATTTTTGACTTTCTATAAATATTAAAATTTTGCTAAAATAAAATACCTCTTAAGCCAGATGCAGGGTTTATTTGGGAAATACTAATCGATGCTCTCAGGTTAAGTTAGGTACATTCAAGCCCATACACAGACACAAAGAGTATTTTATTAAACCAGTAGACAGAAATGTACTGAAAAGTGGCACCCTATGTCATCAATGAAAAGTTGATGCAAGATTTAAAGAAATGCAATTTATTTCTATTAAATTGAAAACAAATTTACATCATTGTTAATAAATTCTCCTTGACAACTTTTATTTTAAATTTGCATATTTCATTATTTTTAACTTAACTTTAAATGAATGCATAAAATTAACACGTGTATATACAGATCTATAATATATACATATATAAATATGTTAACATGCTTTCCTATGGTACATTTTCTTGTCTGTGACCTTGCCCCTTGCCAATTGCTAGTGTCTTCACCAAGAAGAGAAACTAAGTTCCAAAATGAAAAAACAATAAGGTAGTAATGTAGAGAGAAGGCATCAGAGCACATGCAACTCCAGAGATGAGAAAAACCAGCTGTCCTACATCCTAGAGGCTTCCCTGTTCCTGGCTCACATCCCATTTATGCATGGACTGCACTTTTATCCTTGGGTTGTTTTTTTTTTTTTAGATAGCCTTACATCTTGGAAGTCAACTTCCCATTTTCACTTAAAAAAACTGACTAGAATAAATATCAACACCGGTGTTGAGTTTTTTAATCTATGAAAACAATATATGCTTATTACAAAACATTTGACGTATACCCCCATGGATGTCCCAAAGGAGCTGAGGCAGCCGTGAGAATGCATCTGACGGACGTCCAGCTGGGTCCAAAGGGCATGGACCAGCATCCCAACTGCCAAGATTTGAAATCTATTGCCAAGACCATACCTCATCAGATTGCTTTCTGCCTATGATTGAGTGCATACTAAAGCAGACCAGTCCTGGGAGACTTGGCACTATTTTAGAGGCCAACCAGAGCTCAGTGATTCCTGACAGCTGTGTGAAAACTTCCTTAGACTGCACATCAATCTGAGATGTCTCCAGCCAAGCTTCTTTCCCTTTTCTTTAACTTGGGGTCAGATTTCCATGTCAGTCTCACACTTATGTCTTCCCCAACCTTTTTCAACTCCCTTCTTATTTCCCTTCAATCAGGCTTTTCCCGTAATAAAATCTTTGAACATTTAATTGGGTCTCAGTGTCTGATTCTCAGAGGACCCCACACAAATACAAGAGTCCTAAACTATGCACATCAACTAATTAGTATTTGACTCACTACCTCCACTGCTACTGGCTCCTGGGGAGCTTGAGATGAAACCATCCCATATGTTATTGGAATGATGGGGGCATGACTGTATGCCTTTGTCAAATTTCTTAGAACTGAACATCACAAAAGGACAACTTTAATGTGCATAAATTTAAAAGTTCAACCAGGATATTGGAGGATTCCAAACTGGAGCACAGACTGTGACAAAGGAATATAGCTATATTACAAATATATAACATAAAAGGGGTGGGGGATAAAAAGAGCTGGTCTAAATAACTTTGCATAGAAGTGTTTTAACTGGAAACTGTAAGGATAAAAACAAAAATAATTGTATATAAACACTACTCTCTAACTGCTAAGTTTATTTCTCATTGGGGTATGAGTTAAAAATTTAGAACCTGCTTTACATGTATACTGAGAATGAACAAATAAGCAAGTGGAAAGTGGATGGCAGGAGTCCAGTGTCTCAAAGTTGGAGTGAAAATTTACAGATAAGCAAAGGTGGAAAGGCTAGACTGAACCTTGTGAAACAGTTGAATCAGTATGAACTCTTGTTTAGCTTAATTTATATAAAAAGATGGGAGTATGGAAATATTATAACTGTGTGTATATACATGGTGTTTTAGTTTGCTAAAGCTAATGCAGTAAACCAGAAATAGTCTTGCTTGTACAATGGGAATTTATTACCTACAAGCTTATAGTTTTTAGGCTGGGAAAATGTCCAACTCAAAGCATCAACAAACAATGTTTCTCCCAGAAGACCAGTGAGCTTGGGCTCCTCTGTCAGATAGCCAGGCACATGGTGATGCCTGCTGATCCTTCACTCCTTAGTTGCATTGTTTTCAAATTCTGGTTTCAGTGGCTTCCTCTTTTAGCTTCCCTGGACTTTGTTCCATCTTTTATCCTCTTACAAAGGACTCTAGTAAGAAGATTAAGAGGTGGGTCCCATCTCAATTGAAGTAACCTAATCGTATGATCCCACTTACAATAGGTCTATATCCACAAGAACAGATGAAAAGAATATGATCTTTTCTGAGGTACAAATAGCTTTAAACCATCATGCATGGGTCAGTACACAGACATCCTAGCTCTATCTGCTGAGAAACTATAGAAGCAGCAACCCTTTAGTAGCAATGAGCCTAGCTGATGCCCAGATCTTAATTTCTAAATTACCATTCTCCAGTGAAAAGGAGCCAGGATATCTTGAAAAAAATGGCTGCTTTTAGGATTGAGGCAGGGAAAATACAAGTTTATCCTAGAACATCTTGTGGTGCCAGAAAGTAAGGAAGTACTCAAGAACCAAAAGTCCAAAAGGATGAGCACATGTCAGAGATATAGGAGCTGCCCTGAGAGAGTTACCAGGGGCCAAAGCTGGAAAAAATTATGCAACAAAATAAATAGATAGTACTGTAGTACAACTGAAAGTATAAAATAAATATCCATGAGAATTTATTGATATAAATGAATCACTAAGTACTATAAATGAATGGGGGAGAAGAGACATCTTCCTTATAGAAGAATTCCAAATAATATACTCACCCTTCTTTGCAATTCCCTTAAGGAGGTGGAACTTAATCCCCAAGCAGGAACTGAATTTAGTGACTGAATCCAAAGAATAGAGAATGGAAAGCTGAGTACCTCCTCTGAACTGCCCTCAGCAGAAGAAAGCTTGTCCCAAGGTATTCTAGTTTGCTAGCTGCTGAATGTGATATACCAGAAGCAGAATGACTTTTAAAAGGAAGAATTTAGTAAATTGCAAGTTTACAGTCTAAGGCCATGAAAATGTCCAAATAAAAGCAAGTCTATAATAATGTCCAAATTAAGGCACCAACAAGAGGTTACTCTCACTCAAGAAAGGCCAACAAAGTTCAGGGTTTCTCTCTCATCTGGAAAGACACATGGCGAACATGGCAACATCTGCTAGCTTTCTCTCCAGACTTCTTATTTCATGGAGCTCCCTCAGGGTGTTTTCCTTCTTCATCTCCAAAGGTCCCTGGGTGCCTGCGTTCTGGTGAATCCCTTGGCTCTTGAGCGCTCTTCAAAATGTTTCCTTTTTTAAAGGATTCTGGTAAACTAAACAACACCCACCTGGAATGGGTGGAGTCAGATCTCCCTCTAATCACAGGTTAATACCCACAATTGGGTGTGTCACATCTCCATGGAAATAATCTAATCTAGTTTCCAATCTATAGTATCGAATAGGGTTTCAAAGAAACAGCTGCATCCACAAGATGGATCAGGATTAAAACATGGCTTTTCTAGGGTACATAATCCTTTAAAACCAACACACAGATTACGGGTTATAACTAACCCCTCCAACACCCCCAAAACCCTCTCCGCCATCCAGTGACTGACTGATGCAGAGTGTGGGCCAGAATACCAAAGCCTGGTCCTTTCCTTAAGGGGACAAGTCTGAAGGTTATGACAGCTCCAGAATGCCCTGTAAAATTCCCTGGAACAACTCTTGCAACTGTATCAAAGTTGACTTTCTCCTCTATTCAATTCTGCTTCCTTCTTTCTTTTGTAGTGTGGTTCAGAGAAGACTCCATAATGAACCTTTTATATGCAAATCCCCATCTCAAAGTCTGCTTCCCAGGGACCTGATCTAAGGTATCCTGCACTGTGAAGGGAAGAGACAGATTAAAAGTAAGGAGGCAGGTGTAAATGAAGAAAAAGGAATAAGATAAGGATGCAGGTGCAATGATGAAATGGAAAGACTGAGAAAAAATGAAGAATGATGAGTAGGTTCTACTGATCTAGAGAATAGGCTACAGGGCATTTGAGAGAATGGAGAGAAAGAATCAAGGACCTGAGCTTATACTGAATGTGGACGGAGCCTCTGCTCCCACAGTAACAGCATTTCCTAATAACACATGGAATGAGTTCCAAATGTGCCTGCTATTCCACTCAGCTCTGGTCACTCTTCTCGTATCACTTAAATGATGTGTCCCTGTCATTGTTTAATGGCTCCCTTTGGTCTAGTCTTAACTGTCATATGATTTTGCCTCCAGTTTAGCAGGAATATAAACATTGTAGCCAAGTTTTGCCAAGTGTAGTAATGTCTGGTGGGATGTAAACTGATCCACATAATAATGGTTTTGTTTATACTATGTGAAAGAAAAGTAAAACTTATAAATTGCTACTACAAGGTATATGAAGAATTTAGTTATATTATTGCATGTCACCAGGATGAAGTCTGACCCAGTAAGCTGCTCATAAAAACCTCCATCTAACTTCTATTTCTGCTTGACTTATGCTTATTTTCAGAAAAGTATGACTCCAAGCACCTGCAAAAAAAGCTGTTGAAAACTGCAATCCTGTAGCCATACCCCCTTGCTCAATGGTGAATCATAAGTGAAATACCAAGAACTCATCTGGATGCTAACCTCAAGTTCTTGCCTTGCCATGGCCTGGGAAAGCCCCTTTTTAAAGCATGTGCACTAAACCCCAGTCCTGATCTTACTTCACTTTTGCTCATTATAACAGTAAATCACAGCAGGATTTAGACTCCCTTTTCTGAACATGTAATGTATGTAGATGTATGTTCTAGAATGATCAGGGACCGCACGTACTCAGAAATAATTCATTGAAAATTTCCTTGAATTATTTGGAAATCTTTTTGCCCATTTGCCCTAACCACCTGCACATGTTGCCCCTAATCCCCTATAAAAAATTCTACTCACCTCCCTTCAGGGAGAAGGTACTTTTGGACATGAATCCAGCCTTCTCCAATTTTTGGCCCAAGACTATAAAGCTGCTTTGCTGGTTTCATTCTATTTGTGTGAATGACACCAGAAAGAGACCCGTTTTGGAGGGTCTGACCCATGGAAGGTGGGTAATAGCTACAAGATGGAATATAAGGCATGAAATAGGTGTTCTCATCAGGGAGCAGGCCCAGATGTGACTCCTTATGAACAGCTCTGGAGCCCCATGAATAATGGATTCTCATTATTAAAAATGAGAGACAATGATAGAAGTACAATAACGGGCTAAGATTTGTAAATACAAACAAATCTAAAAGGTTGCCCTGAGTGAACATTGGGACTGAAGGAAAAAAATCACTTACAACCTGAATTCTAGATCCTCACAAACTTGTCCCATTATAACATTATAACATCCCATTACACTCTAACTCAGGGAAAATGTAAATTTATACTGTACTTTTCTCATGATTGGTACTTTTATACAAAGTGAAGAAATATAAAAAGAAAACTGTGTACCTGGTTATAGACTTGTACCAGATTCTAATTCAACACAGTTTATCACTTCATTATTAAAGATTATAATAAAAGAAAGGACTCTATAAATACCACCCTATAGAAATAAATTTGTTTCAATTGATTTCTGTAGAAGATAATCTAATATGTGAGTAATTCAAGAGTTGTCCAAATGTCTAGATTAAAAATTGAACCAGATCATAAAAGTAATCTAGAAGGAAAATTTAAAATTCCTAGTCTCCTGAGCCCAAGGCTGTACAAGGAATAGACATTATTTTGCCTTATTTCAAACATTTACATTTGAAATACATATGTCAACATAATATCAAGCAATTCTTTATGTGTGTGAGTGTGTGTATGTAAGATTGGGGGAGGTGGAACAGGCAGTGGGGAACATTCCTAAAATGGAATAAAAGGATTTGAATGGTCTACACTTTGCTTCTTCCTCTTCTTTGTTTCACTTAATAAATTTGTACTTTTAATTAAATCAGTTACAGAGTCATTCATAGTTTTGTAATGCTTTGTGTCGGTTTGAATATATCATGTACCTCAGAAAAGTCATGATTTAATCCTGATTCAATCTTGTGGAGTCATCCTTTTCTTTTAATCCTGATTCAATACTGTAGGTGGAAGTTTTGATCAGATTATCTCTCTGAAGATGTAACACACCCAATTGTGAGTGTGATTGTTTGATTAGCTGGAGATGTGACTCCACCTGTTCCAGGTGAGTCTTGATTTGTTTACTGGAATCCTTTAAAAGAAGAAACATTTTGGAGAGAGTCAGAAATGACAGAAACAGCATATAGCTCAGATGTAGATGCTTGGAGAACGTTGCTTTAGAGAACAGAGATACAAATGTTTGGAGATGCTTGGAGCTCAGCAGACATCATCGTGAGATGTTAAGCAAACAAGAACCTGGAGAGAGCCAAGGGAAGCCAAGAGATGAAAGCCATCCCTGGAGAAACAAAATGAGGAACCCCCATGGAACAAAGGCTGACAGCAATGGAGCCCAGGAACAAGGGACCACCAGGTACCAGCCATGTGCATCCCATCTGACAGAGGTGTTCAAGATCCATCAACCTCTCTTGAATGAAAGTTACCTCTTGTTGGTGCCTTAGTTTGGACAATTTTATAGGCTTAAAACTGTAAAAGTTGTAACGTATTGAATTTCCCTTTTAAAAGCCATTCCAGTTCTGGTATATCATATCCTAGCAGCTTCCAAACTAACGCAGGTTTAATTTAAGTCACCTTTAGAAAATTGTTTCAAAGCCTAATTGTTTTAAGCCCTTTGTATCTGTCATTAGCTACTCATCAGCATTAAGATGTAGAAAAAGATAAATGTAGCTGGCAAATTGTTTAAATATAATGGACACTTTTTTTATTTATTTTTCTTCTAAGAAATTAGAAAGACATGAATTAGAATGCTTATAAAATACTAAAAGTGGAAAAAAGTATGACTGATTCTATATTTATGCTTTCAGGATCTTTTACATTGAACTGATCTGATTTCATACACAACCCTGTTAATTTTCCATAAAATTTTTGTAAATATGGATAACTCATACAAACATTTCTTTCAACTATGTCTGGTGTTTATAGAATTCTAAGTGATTCATACAAAAGATAGTCATCTCCAAACACGCAAAACAATTTCTAGAATATGCACCATCTGTAACCACCTATTTATTCATGGCATTTCCTTTTTTCTTGCATTTAATTCACTTTTCCTTCCTCTATTTTTATCCATTTTATAAGATGCACAGTTCTTCTATGTGAAAAGTATGTTTAGATAATTAAGAAAATATGAATCAACTCATCACATTTAATTTTCCCAAGTTCAACATTAGGAACAGAAGATGGTAAAATATGGCTACATCTTAAAATGCTCAGAATTATCTTGTCAACTTTTTGAATAATTATTTTAAAATTGGATTCAATTTTACAACTAACAGCATGATTCCCCCATACTTTTTAACTATTCCCATTTGGAGACATACCGAAGCCTGAAAAAACCATCTTAGGCAATCTTAGAAATTATATTTAGAAGAAGAAGAAGAAGACACAAAGAATGCTTCATCCTTTTTGAAAGTCTGTGACAAGTTAACAGCTTTTCAGAAAAGAAAAAGATGGCTTGTTGATTCTGAGAATGATCCAGAGAACACACATTAAGAAGTAAAAATGAATGTTTAATTTTTCCAAATATAAATACATCTTTTCCACTGTGTCCAAGGGAACAATGATTAGTTATTGCAAGGACATCTGCATTCTAGTAGAGGAAAAGAAGAAAGTAATAGAAATAAATCCCTAATAGTTGGATTTCAAACAAGACATGGGAGGCTTTCATTGGGAAGACAATGATGTGGTAGGAAAAGCTCAATATTACATGTGAATCCTGACCATGCCACTTACTAGCCCCGGAGAGGGACAGGTTTACAGCCTTTTTCTGATCCTCAGTTTCTTTATTTGTAAAAAGACATACTCATAACTGCCTTATGAGGTTATTTTGACTATCAAGGGATACAGTGAAGGTCATGCATGAAATAGGTATCCAATACTAATCTCTTGAGATTAGATAAACTGGCTTCATCAACTTTTAAAGTGTGTTGTATTCTCTCATAACCTTGCATAATAGGCTGCAGAGTCAAATACATGTAACTCAAATTAGCCTACATATTCTTGACAAATGTTTTAGGGAATTGAAGGAGAACAAAAGGAAGATCGCATGTTTATTGAGCAACAGCCATGTGTCAAGACAGTTTCTATGCATAAATTATATAACCATTTATTTCATCCTCAGAAGTACTCCATAAGATAGTTTTTAGCTCCATTTTCCTAAGGCAGTTAGTTGAAAGTTAAGTAGTACTAGATTTATCATGACTAATGAGGATGTTCTAGTTTGCTAGCTGCCGGAATGCAATATATCAGAAACGGAATGGCTTTTAAAAGGGGGGATTTAATAAGATGCTAGTTTACAGTTCTAAGGCCGAGAAAATGTTCCAATTAAAACAAGTCTATAGAAATGTCCAATCTAAGGCATCCTTCTAGGGAAAGACACCTTGGTTCAAGAAGGCTGACGAAGTTCAGGGTTTCTCTCTCAAGTGAGAAGGCACATGGTGAACACAGTCAGGGCTTCTCTCTCAGCTGAAAGGGCACATAGCGAGCATGGTGTTACCTGCTAGCTTTTTCTCCCGGCTTCCAGTTTCATGAAGCTCCCCAGGAGGCATTTTCCTTTTTCATCTCCAAAGGTTACTGGCTCTTGAACTCTCTGCTTTGTGGTGCTACAGCATTCTCTGCTCTCTCTGAATCTCCTTCCTTCTCCAAAATGTTTCCTCATTTATAGGACTCCAGAAACCTATCAAGACCCACCCAAATGCGTGGAGACATGTCATCACATAATCCAGTTTAACAATCACTCCTGATTAAATCACATCACCAGGGAGATGATCTGATTACAGTTTCAAACATAAAGTATTGAATAGGGATTATTCTGCCTTTATGAAATAGGATTTTGATTAAAACATGGCCTTTCTAGGGCACATACATCCTTTCAAACCAGCACATCCCACCCTCTGGGCCCTAAAAATGACATGTTTTCCCCATATACAAAATACATTATTTCATAACAATATCAGAAACCCTTAAACCATTTCAGTGGCAATACAAACAAAATACAAAATTAGAAACAGTACAAACTCCTATCAAAGTTAGTTACAGGCATGGTCTGTTCTAAGGCAAAGTTCTCCTCTGGCTCCGGACGTATAAAAACTCAAAACAAGTTATTTGCTGCCAACATACAAAGGAGTAACAGTCATAGGATACATATACACATCTCCACAGGGAGGAAGGAACACAGGGGTCACCAGACCCAAACAGTTTTGAAAACCCACAGGGCAAAGTCCATTAGATTTCAAAGTCTGAGAAACATTTATCTTTGGGGCTTCTGAAAGGGGCAGTCCCACCCTTTCCAAAGGTCTACGCAGAGGCCTGCCTCTCTCTGACTACAACCTTGGGGGACATTGGGGAGACCACCTTTTTCTCAGCTCCACCCTCTCCAAGCATTGGGGCTGCACCCAGGCTCTCTGCCATCTTCAGGGCACATACTCAATGCCATATGGTGGCAGCCAGGCTCTCCCCAAACCCCAAGGAATGTGCTTCACCCTCTCCAAGGCCTGAGGCAGCATGACTCTTCCACTGCAATGAGGTAGAAGGCCCAACCTCTGCCTTTGGGGCAAACTCACCCTCTTCATGGGCTTGGGTGGGTCTGCTCTCCTGGCCCGAGGCTTCCAGACTTCAGACCTCAGCCTCCGTGGTTTTGCCTCTGAAGTTATTTTTCCTCCAATGTGTCCCTTCTCTGAACCCCCCAGTCCAGACTGGCAGCAACTCTGTCTATACAGGTCCCACAGCACTCTCATTGGCTTTCTATGCAGTAGCATTGGATCGTGCCCATCAGACACAAGGAGTTTCCACAAATCCTTCCTGGATAACTCCATGTCCAATCCTGGCTTTCTCTGAAATGGCTGACTGGTTCCACATCTGGCCAAATCCTCACATGAAACGCTATTCTCTGGGGTCTCCCTCCTGGAAGTCCAGAATTTTCCAGGACATCAATTTCAGGTTTCTTTGTACCCAAGAGTTCAATTTTCAGTTTATCTGTCTCCTGTCTTATTTCACTATAGCTGTGAGGAGAAATGAGGCTGTACTTTCCACATTTAATTTGGAGATTTCTTCTACTAAACATCCAAGTTCATAGCTTTTAAAATCTGCCTTCCAGCCAAAGCCACTAGTCAATTTTGCCAGATTATCTGCCATTTTAAAACAAGGCTCATCTTCCTTCCTGTCTATAATAACACATGCCACATTTCTGCCTAAGGCTTTATCAGAAGTGTCTTTAGAGTCCGCATTTCTACCAACAGTCTCTTCAAAGCATTCTAGGCTTTCTCTATCAAGCTTCTCACAACTCTTCCAAAATCTTCCCTTTATCCATTTAAAAAGCCATTGCAACATGTTTGGTATTTGCAAACCACACAGCACCCCAATCCTCTGGCTGGATGGTTAGGGACTTGGAAAGACCACAATTGGAAAATTGGTGACAAAGAGGTCTGGGGAAGAGGTATGTGGATAGACCTTTCTGAGTGGGCTAAAAACATGAACATATGTGTGTCTCATGTGAATGCGCACCAGAGGGTGACTTCAGCAGAGGAAGGTTTTAATAATCAAGTGGATAAGATGACCCGTTCTGTGGATACCAGTCAGCCTCTTTTCCCAGCAACTATAGTCATTGCCCAATGGGCTCATGAACAAAGTATTCATGGTGGTAGGGATGGAGCTCAACAACATGAACTTCCACTCACCAAGGCTGACTGGGCTACAGCCACTGCTGAATGCCTAATCTGCCAGCAGCAGAGACCTACACTCAGCCCCTGATATGGCACCTTTCCCCAGGGTGACCAGCCGGCTACATGGTGGCAAGTTGATTACATTGGACCACTCCCTTCATGGAAGGGGCAATGATTTGTTCTAACTGGAATAGATACATACTTTGGATATGGGTTTGTTTTCCCTGCATGCAATGCTTCTGCCAAAACTACCATCTGTGGGTTTATAGAATGCCTTATGTATCATCATGGTATTCCACATAGCATTGCTTCTGATCAAGGAACACACTTCATAGCAAATGAATTGTGGGAATGGGCACATGCTCATGAAATTCTCTGGTTTTATCATCTTCCCCATCATCCAGAAGCAACTAGATTGATAGAACAGTGGAATGGCCTTTTGAAAACTCAATTACAGTGTCAACTAGGTGGAAATACCTTGAAAGGCTGGGGTAATGTTCTCCAGGAAGCTGGGTATGCTCTGAATCGGCATCCACTGTATGGTGCTGTTTCTCCCATAGCCAGGATCCATGGGTCCAGGAACCAAGGGGTGGAAATGAGTGTGGTGCCACTCACTATTACCCCTAGTGATCCACTAGGAAAATTTTTGCTTCCTGTCCCTGCGACCCTGAGCTCTGCTGGTCTACAGGTTTTAGTTCCAAAATGGGGAGTGCTTCCACCAGGGGAAACAACAATGATTCTATTGAACTAGAATCTAAGACTGCCACCTGGTCACTCTGGCCTACTTATGCCACTGGATCAACAAGCCAAGGAAGGAATTACACTATTGTTTGGGGTGATTGACCCTGACTATCAGGGGGAAGTAGGACTGCAACTATATAATGGGGGTAAAGAAGAGTTTTCTTGGAATATAGGAGATTACCTAGGACATCTTTTAGTAATACCATGCCCTGTGATTAAAATCAATGGAAAACTACAACAACCCAATCTAGGCAGGACTACCAATGGCTCTGAAACTTCAGGAATGAAGGTTTGGGTCACCCCACCAGGCAAAGAACCATGGCCAGCTGAAGTGCTTGCTGAGGGTAAAGGAAATATGGAATGGGTAGTGGAAGAAGGTAGTGATAAATATGAACTTTGACCATGTAACAAGTTACAGAAACAAGGACTGTAATGCTGTTTTGTTCATGTTATACTATTTAAGTTGTTAAGATATCAAGTTTAAGAATGAATATTATCTAAGGATTTGCACCCTATTCTGAAGAGATTTAATGTGTTTCCAGTTATATGCAGGACAGTTGAGTATTGTCAGGTGGAAGAAAAAAAAATGTGCGTTTTATTGTTTTTTATTTAGAAATTAGGTATGGTTTAAGGTGGTATGTATAGCTGCCAAGTTGACAAGAGGTGGACTGTCATGGTCAGGTTCATGTGCTAACTTGACCAAGTGGTGCTACCTGTTTGTCTGGTTGGGTAAGTGCTGGCCTGTCTGTTGCAATGAGGACCTTTCATAGAATTAAATCATGACCATGCCAGCTGCATCCACAGCTAATTCCATTTGTAATTACCCAAAGGGGCATGTCTTCTGCAATGACTGATGCTCAATCTAATCCCAGAAGCCTTTTAAGGAGGATTCAGAAGAGACAGCCTCTCTTCCTGCTTTGGCCAGCAAGCCTCTCCTGTGGAGTTCGTCCAGACCCTCCATCGGAATCATCGGCTTCACAGCCTGCCCTGCGGATTTTGGACTCTGCGTTCCTGTGGTCATGTGAGACACTTTTATAAATTTTATATTTGCAAGTGTTCCCTGTTGATTCTGTTTCTCTAGAGAACCCTAAGTAATACAGAGGAGGTGGAACATGAATCAAAGCCAGGGAGTTCAATTCCGGAGCTGCTCTCTTTACTACAATATACATGTGGCCTTACAATATTACAATATTTGCAACTTACAACGTGGTTTTAAGAGGCAAAAATTCTAAAAGCAATATGCACTAAAATTTCCTAACAGTATCTCACAAAAATTTAGTATGTTTGGAAGCAAATGATAATCCCTTCTGAATTTTAACTAGATACAATTTTTGTCTATGAATTTTTTTTTTTTTTTTTTTAAAGGGAGGAAGGGAAGGAAAGACAGAGAGAAGGAAGGAAAGATGGGAGGAAGAAAGGGAAACATCTTTAAACATTTTCTTGTTTTATTGTATTTTGTTTGTTTGTTTGTTTTTTTACATGGGCTGGGGCCGGGAATCGAACCGAGGTCCTCCGGCATGGCAGGCAAGCACTTTGCCCGCTGAGCCACCGCGGCCCGCCCCGTCTATGAATTTTTTCTCAATGTAAATGTTTTGTTATCTTTTTGTGAACAATATTCTTGTATTTTCATTTACAAAATATTTTTTGAATGCCTACTATATGACTGACACTGCTCATGGCTATTGCATTGTAGCTGGGCATGAAACTGACAAATCTCTTACTTTTGGATCTTATGTTTTATAACTACTATAGGATGAAAATTCATTTCCTCTGTTATTTGGTTACCCAAAGTTAGATATTTTTATTTTTTTAATGGAAAAATAAATGCTTGATCTTTCATTTGTTTTTCATCAGTGTTCAAAATAATGAGTTGACTCTACCAGCATCTTCCAACAGTGACCAATGGTACGTTTGGAATGGTTTTTAGTTTAAATATGAAAACTCATGAATTTAAGCATATTTGATATATTTCAATCCACTGCAATTTTTACCCTTAGTTTTACTCAAATTGTCACATCTTTGGCTATCTTTTGGCCTCTTCAAGATGAATTCTGAATTCTTCTGATACGACTCTACTATTCTTTGATAGCTTCTTTTCTATCTTATGAAGCAAGTGAACTAGGTTCCCACGCATTTTCTCCCCTATTTCTAATTTTAGCCATTTCCTCAAAAAGCACTATTTATTTTAGTGAGAAATGGATTTAGAGTTCATAATTAAAACACTTTAAGTTTTTAAAATTTATTTTATCCTTATGACATATTGTACAAATGGTGTCTGGTCAAGTTACTATGTTTTAAAGTCACTTGGAATAATATCTTAAGCAGGTGGTTACACCATTAATGGAATACCTATTTAAGTTTATTTAAAAAAATATTCTTTAAGGATTGTTCTGTCATATGTTATACGTACATTGTATATAATCTTATAATTTTGCAAAATATTTCCACAGTACCAAAGTTATGCCAAACTATATATTTTATGATATCCAGCATCTATCATTTCCTCTTTTAAACTTTTCCATCTGATACCTTTTAAGTAACATTTTTGAAAATTTTACTTTTAAATTTCCATTGCTTGTTTTTATTTTTATTGCAAACAGATATAAATACCTTTTTAGATACTTATTTGAAGAGACTATTTTTATGGGCTTCCTGCTTGTGAAAATGCTGAATGATTGTCCTGGAGGTAGCAGAGTGAGCTTTCACTACTCTTTTCTTAATGCCGACATCTACAATTCACATTTTACGCATTCATTTGTACATAATATTTATGTTTCTGCTAAATTAATTAAAAATACTTCCTAAAATATACACTTAATACTTTCATCTTGTCTAGAATTGAAGTGAGACCATATTTATTACATCGTATATCCCAAAGGATACTAGCACAATTCTTGAATAGTTATTCAGCTCAGCTTTTACTAAATTGGAAAAGTGTCCTGCATCTTTGAACTTTTTTTCTGAACTGGATGCACTCATTTGGTCTTCTTAGAGTACCCTGGGTTTTACTTCAATCATAGCCATTGTCACCTTACATGGTAATTGTTTTCTTGTTGACGTTCCCCCACTGGAATCAAGGGCGGGGACTGTGGCTTTCACGCTCATCCCAGCACCTTGCATTGTGTCTGGTACATATAAATTAATCAATAAGTTTTTGGAGGTATGAATAAATTGATAAATTATGATAAAGGCCCTTCGAGTAAATGATGCTACTTAATGATTATTGTTTAGATGAATTCAAAATCTACTTCTGAGCTGGAGTTGGAGAGATTAGGATTCCATATATTTCCAAATGGCTTCCTATTTCCTAGTGGTGCTTTCCTAACCTTCAAACTGAGTATAGGAAATAACAAAAATGAAACTGTCTATAGGGAATAACATCATTTCATTACATCATGCAAATATGTATATATTCGTAAAGGCACATTTTTCACGTGTTTTAATTAATAGATAGCTCTCCTTAACTCTGTCTCTGCCTAGGGGTATAAAATCAGATTAGCTTTACACAATTCCAATTCCAATACCCTAAGGGTAAATTATTCAAACAACTGTGGTCACACATATCTGAGTAAGACAATCAGATTCATTCTGATATCTTAATATTTAGAGTTAAAATCAATAGTTAAACTCTGCTATCATTTACATTGAGATGAAACAGACCCAAGAACTAAGAGCTACCATTGAGCTGATATTTGCAAAATCAGCCTACGAAACTAGTTTCTCAACAAGGAAAGAGAAAGCCGACAAACAGAGAGCCCCCAGAAAAATGTAGGACTCATTTTTTTCCCCTGTGTAGCTGGTTGCAGTTTTATGAGCAAAACTTAATGTTTAAAAATTTGACTTTATTTCCTTCATCAAATGTAATTTCTATCTTTCTACTGATATTTGAAAATATTGTCTAGTCACTATCTACTAAATTCAGCAGAGAGTACTTGATCTATCCAGATTTACAATTTAGTCAATTTAGGATTTAAATTTAGTGGTTGAGTAGTCAGAACCAGTCAATTTAGGTTGTCTCTCAGTTCCCAGCAAAATTCAGTGACCTATGACATTGATGGAGAGAAAAAGCTGTCCTTGATCTTCTCTTCATTCCATCTTCCACTGAGATGAATTCTTCCTATTTGGTGCCTTTGATTGGACAATTCTATAGACTTGTTTTAATTGGGACATTTTCTCGGCCTTAGAACTGTAAACTAGCAACTCATTAAATTCCCCCTTTTAAATACCATTCTGTTTCTGGTATACTGCATTCTGGCAGCTAGCAAACTAGAACAGATTTTGGTACCGGAGAGTGGGGTGCTGCCCCTGTGGTTTGCACATACCAAACATGTTGGAAAGGCTTTTTATATGGATAAGGAGAAGGATCTGGAAGAGTTGTGAGAAATGAGATGTGTGTCATTACAGACTGGAAGGAAGGTGATCCTTGTTTTAAAATGGCAGATAATCTGGCAAAGCTGACTAGTGGCTTTGGTTAAAAGACAGGTTTTAAAAGCCATAAACTTGGATATTTAGCAGAAGAAATCTCCAAATTAAATGTGGAAAGTGCAACTTAGTTTTTCCTTGCAGCTTACAGTGAAATGCGACAGGAAAGAGGTAAATTGAGAACTGAACTCTTGTGTACAAAGAAACCAGAAGTTGATGTTCTGGAGAATTCTGGGGTTCCTGGAAGGAAGATCCCAGAGAATACTGCCCCACATGAGGACTTGACCAAATGTGGAACCAGTCAGCCATCTCAGAGAAAGCCAGGATTGGACATGGATTTATCCAGGAAGGATTTGTGGAAACTCCTTATGTCTGATGGGCATGATCCAGGGCTACTGCATAGATAACCAAGGAGAGTGTTGCAGGACCTGTATAAAGAGAACCACAGCCAGTCAAGACTGAGAGGGACAGAGAAAGGATATATTGGAGGAAAAATAACTTCAGAGGCAAAGCCATGGAGGCTGAAGTCTGAAGTTAAGAAGCCTCGGGCCAGGAGAGTGGACCCACTGAAGCCTGTGGAGAGGGTGAGTTTGCCCCAAAGGCAGAGGATGGGCCTTCCACCTGGCTGCAATGGAAGAGTCATGCCTCCTTAGGCTTTGGAGAGAGTGCAGCACTTTCCTTGGAGATTGGGCAGAGCCTGGCTGCCACCGTATGATGGGGTTGAACATGTGCCCCGGAGATGGCAGAGAGCCTGGGTGCAGCCCCAATGCTTGGGGAGGGTGGAGCTGATAAAAAGGTGGTCTCCCCAGTGTTCCCCAAGATTGCGTTCAGAGAGCACAGGCCTCTGTGTAGGCCTTTGGAAAGGATGGTACTGCCGCTTTCAGAAGCCCTGAAGATAAATGATTCTCAGACTTTGAAATCTAATGGACTTTGCCTTGCAGGTTTTCGAAAAGGCATGGGTTCAGTGACCCCTGTGTTCCTTCCTCCCTATATGTGTCCTATAACAGTTCCTCCTTGGTATGTTGGCAGCAAATAACTTGTTATAAGTTTTCAAAGGTCCAAAGCTAGAGGGTGGAATGTGCTGGTTTGAAAGGATGTATATCCCCTAGACAAGCCATGTTTTAATCAAAATCTATTTCATAAAGGTAGAATAATCCCTATTCAATACTGTATGTTTGAAACTATAAGCAGATCATCTCTCTGGAGATGTGATTTAATCAAGAGTGGTTGTTAAACTGGATTAGGTAATGACATGTCTCCACCCGTTTGGGCGGGTCTTGGTTAGTTTCCAGAGTCCTATAAAAGAGGAAACATTTTGGAGAATGAAGGAGATTCAGAGAGAGCAGAGAATGCTGCAGCACCACTAGGCAGAGAGTCCACAAGCCAGTGACCTTTGGGATGAAGAAGAAAAATGTCTCCCAGGGAGCTTCATGAAACCAGAAGCCAGGAGAGAAAGCTAGCAGATGATGCCGTGTTCACCATGTGCCCTTTCAGATGAGAGAGAAGCCCTGACTATGTTCGCCATGTGCCTTCTCACTTGAGAGAGAGAACCTGAACTTCATAAGCCTTCTTGAACCAAGGTATCTTTCCCCGGATGCCTTTGATTGGACATTTTATAGACTTGTTTTAACTGGGACATTTTCTCGGTCTTAGAACTATAAACTAACAACTTATTAAATTCTCCTTCTAAAAAGCCACACCGTTTCTGGTATATTGCATTCTGGCACCTAGCAAACTAGAACATTTGGTCATTTGTCAACACATGTTTTAATGCTACTGAGGTCTTTGGACTCAACCTGGTGACTGATGTCCAAGTTTACAGAGCTTCCTCTCCTTATAAGAGCTACGAGGCTTCTTGTAATGTCCACCACCTTCTTCCACTGCTCCTCACGTCCTTTCCTTAGGTCCAATTGCCTAAATGTTCTGCTCTGCCACACTGCCCCACATCTATGCGCCATTCTATATGGAGAGCATCTTTGCAAGGCCAATGGCCTCCTGGACCACACCAGGAAATAAGGTAGAGAGTTCTTGCTTGAAGATCCTTTCAAATTTACATTTTCTATCACCATTCCCTCCCCATAGGCAAAGCCCAAGTTTCTTTAGCAAGTCACAATAGTGTTTGATACTCCTGTTCTCCACACCCAACTTTGAAAAAAGTAATCTCTTGGTTTAGCCCAGAAACGACATGGGCTTGGATTATGATTGAGTCACATAATTCAGGTGCTTCTCCATGTAGGACTCTTGTGAGAATGGTCAGGTGGGAAAAAAGTCATTTAAGTGATAGTGTCTTCATACCATTGGCCCCTAGCCCTAGCCCAACCAAGAGCTTTGCCTCCACTCTGCTTCTTCCTTTCTGCCTGGAGTCTAAGACCCAAGCCATCTTAATTCCTCAACAAACAAAGTTGATTCTAACCAAAATGGAAAAAGATGTTCCATCTCACTCAATTTAAAATGATTTGGAACTTTAAAAAACTTGGGAATTGGAGCACACCTGTCCGTCAAAGGCCCATAGAACCCTGTTTGGGCATCCTCTGCTGGAGCAGGAATAAAGGCAAAATTTAAGTGTCAATGTTTTTTTAAACTTTTGTACTAATAAAAATCACCTGGGATTCTAATTGAAAGTGCGTGTTCTTTCCCTGGATCTTCTGATACAATTAGTCTGGGGTATAGGTTTGTCAGATTTAACAAATACAAATATAGGAATAGATATTGTTTATCTGAAATTCAAATTTAACTGGTGTCCTGTATTTTCTCTGGCAACTGCAATGGCATGATGCTAGGGAATCATGTTTTTAACATGCACTTCAGGTGGTTTTCATTACAATTTCGAGTAGAGACTTTAAACAGCTTCCCTTTTAGCCAAACCTACCAATCACCTTTCCAAGTGAACCTTAAAAGTGCTTCAATCAGCTGTGTCAACATCACCAATCTCATTGTTAGTTACTATGTATAACTGTTTACCATGATTTACATTTATAATTATGTAGATTATTCATATTTCAGATGAATTTAGTTCCTTCTTTTGTTGATTACAAAGCTAAACTTTTCATTTAAGGTTGGTCTTCTATGTTGATCTCAACATTTTAAACATGAGAAATTAAATTTCACAGGACACCATGGAAAATGTAATAGTGGGTCTTTGGAGGTAGAATTTAGTAGCTCTTTTGTTCTTGAATCTATGACACCATTTGAAACAAGCTGAGTAATCATAGAATGTGGTGAACTTCGACTCACAGTTTTGTCCTTAAAAGATCCTCAGCTCTGGTATGTGCTTCTTTTCTTTGGTCCAATGAAATATGAGCTTCCTGGCTCAAAGACTAGGCTTCAAGGGCCAATTGTTTACAAAAACATTTGTCTGAGAGAATGAAAATAGGGGTCCAGATGATAGATGGTATTTTAAATGTATTTGTCATGTGTGAATCCCTGAAGGATCAGTAATGGCAACATTTCCAAAAGTAATAACAGTAATTAGACGTCTTGGTTTATGAAAAATTAGCCCCATATTGTTTGAAGGTTTAACATGTCAATGATTCCCAGTCCTCTAAAGTTAAGGTGTAAGGAACTAATTGCCAAAAGTATAGGGATGGATTTAACAAACATAGCTCAGTCCAGCTTAAATAGCCTAGAAGCCCAAGAAAATTTCAGTACTTGATTTCTTGGAACTTTCATGACCTTTGGGAGCCCTTCATTAAAGAAAAATCAAGCAGATTTGCTTTAAGCAATGCCAATCTTCAATGATAAATAAAAGGAATCCCTCACAAACATCAAAAATCCTATAAAAGTTTTTTTTTTTTAATTTTTAAAGGCCAAAAATGTTCTGTAGATTTTGAAAAGGTTTTGGCTCTTCAGGTCTAAAACTCCGGTAACGATGAAAGATACACTAGGAGATCTTTCCTCTTGTAAGGTTGAGATGGTTTCCTCGCTTTCATCACACTAGTACTTGAAATCCATCCAGATTCCGAAAGATCATTCAGAAGGACTGACTGAACCCTGACATTCTCATTAATTTTTTTTCCTTTAAGACTTTTTAAAAATTTTGCATAATGTCTTCTTCCCAATTCCACTCTCCACCCCCTCAAAGAGAAAACACGTTTAATTAAATGCAGGAGGCAGCATGATTATGTTTCAAGAAAAATGACTCATTTATTTTCATCCTATGCAATATTCCAGGGATTTGAAATCTCTGATATGCATCACAACACAAGAATTGTCAGCTGAAGCGTACCTAAGGAAATGCAGAATGTGAGTGCTCCTAGTTTCTTAAGGTTGGTATAACAAGGTGCCACACTTGGTGGCTTAGAACAACAGAAATTTATTTTCTTGCAATTGCAGAGACTAGAAGTCTGAAACCTGTAAGAGAGAATCCTTCTTGCCCTCTTCTTAGCTTCTGGTGTTCGTCAGTAATACTTGGCATCTCTTGGCTTGCCTCTGCAGCACTTCAATCTGCTGCCACTCTCACATGGTGTTCTCCCTTCTGCCTGTTTGTCTCCATGTCCAAATTTCACTCTTCTGCCAAGAAGACCAGTCGTAGCTGATTAGTGCCCTCTTTAAGCCAGGTTGGCCTCATCTCTGCTAATCATATTCTCAAAGATCCTATTTCCAAATAGAATCACATTCATGGGTCTAGAGTTTAGGACTTGAATATCTTCTTTGGGGAGCACACGTCAACCCAAATATTGACCTAGAACTTTGGTTCGGTACCAAAATCATGAATTTATGGCAGGATATATGTGAAATATTGGGCAAATTTCCTAAAATTTTTAGGCTTCTCCACTTTTTTTGGGCTATGTAATTGCTAAGTTTTTCTCTCTCCATTACAGTATGAATTATACTGTGGACTTAATGGCTTTGTCCTTAAAAGTTCAATTGGACTGCTTAAATAGCAAGGTATTTGCCAAAAATTTTCAAATAATAATGAGCAAATAGAAAACTATAAAGAAAACAAGCACGAGATCAGGCTGACTCTAGTATGTATGTATATGTTGTCAAGTAGCTGGAGGAAGTAGTCTTCCCCAAAACATTCCCCGAAGGTGTCCTGCAACTTCATGCTCAGTGGAAGGGAGAAGTATTTCTCCTCCTAGCTGTAAATGTAATAATTTTTTATTGATACAAATATAGTTTCCATTTTCTACCTCCTCAATATGCAAGTTATTATCCTTTTTATTCTATCAATGCACAATGAGTTTTGCATTGACTTTTATTCATTCGCTATATTGCTTCTTAAGAATTTGCAGGGAACCTAGGTTATAGGTTCCAGGCAATAACAAGTCTAATGAATGCACCAGAAAAATCAGAAATCTTAGATAATAAGCTAAGATCCTCCACTTCCCAGCACCTGCAAGTAGCGTGAGTCTGGGAGCATGGTGTACATGTTTGGAGGCTGTGCACTTTCCTCTATGAGTTAGGAATGATCCACGGCATCCTGTCTATAATGGTTTTTGTTACGCTCTTAATTAACAAATATATGTGGAAAAATATTTTTGTGGAAACATTCTAACCATAGAGTAATATACCAATGTAATATGTTTTATGGCATAAAATAAGATACAGCATATTTTAACAGAGAAAATTAATGAAAGTATTTCACATATTTACCACAGTGACAGAGGTGTTTTTCTGAAACAGAATCAATACACCTGCATGACAGTGGCACATACATTGAAAGAGGAAGATGCATATTAGTCATGTTAGTTCTGCAAGATGTGAAAGGTAGAAAAGGCTTTTTACCTTTTAAAAGCCATTCAGCCCAGCTCTAGTTTAAAAGGGTGAGAACAAGAATTGATGAAAAGTGAGAGGAATATCGCAAACATGCTAGTGTTCATAATTCTATATCAGAAAATTCAAGCGTGATTTATATCAATCTAGGCAAACTATGCTAGAGTGAAATCCAGAGTTTCTCACTTGTTTTGTAACAACCAAAGGATTCTGGCAGCTATCACCATCCTCACAGTGATTTTACCTGTGTGTTTGTCCTCCATATCTACTGTATATACCTTATTCAGATCTGATTCTGGTGATATGGGCCAGGGTAACAATAAATATCTGAAAAGAAGAATAAAGAAAATAATCAGAGTGTATTAACCCATGAGCTACCTAAAGCCAGGAATCTTTTGTTTTAACCATTGCAATGCCCCACAGGACCTTGAAAAATGTTTCCCCTTTCCCACTTGCCCAACAAGGCAAGTGTTGTAGGAATGTTTTCTGAATTGTCTTGAAATGACAAAGAACTTCAAAGAAAATAAGGTAAAATTAGCTATAAACATATTGACAATTGGAGATGGCTGTGAGAGGCAGAGGGAGACATTTAGTAAACTGCTAAAAACTATACAAGGTTTGGAGCTTGCAAGAGAGGTGTCCTGAAGATGGAGACTGGGGCATTTCACACAAGAAGAGTGGAACATGCGGAAAGAATAGGGTTTCCCAGACTTCTGGAGATCCTCTTGCATTTCAAGCACATTGCCTTGAACGCACTGTGGTGGGAACTACGCTCCTTGGGCAGGAGGGCACAACCTGCCCATTGTCTGAGCCATTCCTGATGCTGCATGGCATGGAGCAGGTGCTCTATACAAGTTTCTGCAAGGAAAGAAGGAGAGCTGAAAAATAGCCAGAAAGTAGAAAGGGGAGAAATATTTTAATTGTAGAATCCACTTTGCAATAAACATAGATGAAGCAAACATATATGGAACTGGGCTACTTTGCTCATATAAATGTGACCCTTTCCTCTTAGAAGGAAGAGTGTAAATACTATGCTTTAATGAAAAAGAAATTCTTGTAAGAAATAATAGAAAACAGAATTGTGTGTAAATGCCACACTTTTAGTAATGAAATTAAAAGATATGGGGAATAAATAAATATAAAAGCTTTAAAATGTATTCCTCAAACAAAAATTGTATGAATAAAAAAAACTGTTCTAGTTTGCTAGCTGCCAGAATGCCATAGACCGAAACAGAACAGCTTTCAAAAAGGGAGAATTTAATAAGTTGCATGTTTATAGTTCTAAGACCATGAAATGTCCCAGTTAAAGCAAGTCTATAAAAACGTCCAAATTGGGTGAGCCACAGTGGCTCAGCAGGCAGAGTTCTCGCCTGCCATGCTGGAGACCCAGGTTCAATTCCCAGTGCCTGGCCAAAAAAAAGAAGTCCAAATTAAGGCACCTATAAGAGGTTACCTTCACTCAAGAAAGGCCAATGAAGTTCAGGATTTCTCTCAACTGGAAAGGCACGTGGCGAACATGGTGAAATCTGCTAGCTTTCTTTCTAGGATTCTTGTTTCATGAAAACAAAGGTCTCTGGCTGTGCGTGCTCTCATGGTTCTCATGACTCTCCAAAATGTTTCCTCTTTTAAGGTATTCCAGCAAACTAATCAAGGCCCACCTGGAATGGGTGGAGTCATATCTCCCTCTAATCAAGGTTAATACTCACAAGTGGGCATGTCACGTCTCCATGGATATAATCTAATCAAGTTTCCAATCTACAGTACTTAGTAGGGATTAAAAGAAACGGCTGCTTCCACAATATGGGTCAGGATTAAAACATGACTTTTCTAGAGTACATAATCCTTTCAAACCAGCACAAAATAAAACACTTAGTAGAATGGTCACAAGGAAAGAAGTAATATTTATCCATGGTTAAATACCTATTTTAAATATTAATTCATTTAAATAATATATTTGGATTGTTTCAACATATTATTTTAATTGTTCATCTTCAGTATCACTACATACCTAACTTCTCTCAATGTGTATTAATGAACCTGTGTATACTTTTTACTTGCTAAAGAAATCCTTCTGTCACTTTTTCTTTTTCCTCCCTAAAACTATTTCTCAAAATTCAACTACAAATCTACAACTATCCATTGTACTTCAAGTGCATTGAATTTGCCATTTTCCAATTTTTATTCAGATTTCTTGATTACATTTTTAGATTTATTCCATGTTCTCTAAGAAGATTCTATGATCCTTTGAATGAATATAGTCATTCAAAACATCCTACACTATAAATTATTAATCAGATCATTTTTATATGGCCATTTAATTTCAAATTTGTTCCTCTCTCCCACTACACAGCACACTCTGATGTTAAGAACTCTATTTAATTTCTTGACTGTTATGTTCTCAGCACCAAGCAGAGTGTCCACTACAAAGGAGAGGATCAATAAATCTTGGGTGAATTAATTAAAGAAGAAAATAAAGAACTAATGAATGGATATATCTCAAGTGAAAATTCCCTTTTGTTTGAGTGAAATCACTGATACTGTCTTTCATATTTAACAAGGATGCAACCAGTATAAAGGGCGGTGATGTTGAAAGTAACTTATTTTCCTAAATGCATGGGTTGCTGTGTAAAAGCAATAAATAATTCTTAAGAAAATCCTTCTGAGTCAATACTTCGGTTGCACAGAATGGGGAGGAACTGCTCACCTGAGTGTTTCAAAGAAGAATGGTGACTGTCTTTTTCCATAATAAGCTTGCCAACTCTAAGAAAATCTATGAGTTGTGTCATTGGTTTTATGCTATTCTTGTTCTTGACCTTTGATTTTCACTACAAATGTCTGATACTATATCAATCAAATCATCCATTACTGGATTCAAACTATGCATTTTATTTTTAAACCTACTTTGAATCTTGCAGAAATTTTAGCTTTCCTAATATACCGATGTTTATTTGGTTTTGCCCTCTTTTTGTGCATACTAGTTTACTTGCCATTCTTTGAATGTGAACAGACTTTTCCATGTTGACATCAGTTCATGAAGTTCACCACAAATAGTTATTTGCTACTGAATTTTATAACCAAATTGTTTCTCTTTTAATAACAGTAGACTTCCAGTTTGGATAAGCTGTCTCAAATCTTAGAAATTTTCTCTACCTCCAAAACCTGTTCCATTTATTTTCAGTTCATTTTCTTTTGAGGTAAAAAATAACATATTAAAATTCAGCAATTTTACGTGCACAACTGAGTTCTGAAAAATGTATACATTTATGTGTACTTATTCCCTTATGCTCCTGGCAGTCACAGGTCTGCTTCAGTGCTAAGGTTTTGCTTTTTCTAATAGTGTCTTATAAATGTCTGTATTCAGCTTCTTTCAGTTAGTATAATGATTTTGAGATCCACCCATTCTGGATGTGTCAGTAGTTTAGTTCTGTTTTATTATTGCATAGCTGTTTTGGTTTGCTAACGCTGACAGAATATAATATACCAGAAATGGAATGGTTTTTAAAAATGGAATTTATCAAGTTGCAAGTTTATAGTTCTTTGGCTATGAAAATGTCCAAACTAAGGAATCCAGAAACTTAGCTGGGAAGGCACATGGCTTCTGCTAGCTTTCTCTTCTGACTTCTTCAAGCAGCTTCCCTGTGGGTATTTTCCTTCTGCATCTCCAAAGTTCTCTGGCTGTGTGGGCCTTGAAGTTTTTTCCAAAGTGGTTTCCTCTTAAAGAACTCCAATAAGTAACCCCACACTGAATGGGTGGAGATACATCTTCATGGAAACCACCTAATCAGTAGGTACTACCCACAATTAAGTGGGGCACATATGCATGGAAACACCTTAATCTAAAAGATCCCACCCAACAATACTGAATCGGAATTAAAGAACATGGTTTTACTTGGGTACACAACAGTTTCAAACCAGCACAATATCATTCCATTGTATGGGTAAATCAAAATTGTTTCTCCATTCCCTTGTTGATGGCTATTTGGATAATATCAAATTTTGGACTATTATGAACAATCATATGGACATATATTTTAATTTCCTTGGGTAAACACCTGAAAAGAGGATTGCTGGGTGTTATGGTAAATGTATGCTTACCTTTATAAAGAAACTTCAATATATTTTCCAAAGTGGCTATAGAATATGTCATTCCCATGAAGAATGTGTGAGAATTCCACCAATAAGAGCAGAAAGACCAAGTAACCCATGGAGCACTGGGTAGAGTTCTAACAAAGAGAAAAATTAACCAATATATACAAAAAATCTCTCTCATTTATCCATCTCTTCCTATTGACTTATTTTGTCATCATTAGAATTCATATTTTCCTGCTTCTTGGGATGCCTTATAACTTATGATTGGATGATGGGCAATGTGATTTCACTTTGTTCCTTGAAAATTTTGTTGCATTTCCTTAAATGCAACTTTGTTTCAACATAAAATTAACTTACTTGAAAATAGTTTGATTCTTTTGTGACTTGTTTTTAAGCTGTTTTAGACTAGATCCAGAGCAGTGTTCAAACTGAGGCTAATTTAGCTCCATTGTCACGGCAATATTCTTGTTAGAATTCAACCCAATGCCCCAGGTAGTACAGGATTTTCCCACTCTCATTTGTAGGAACACAAACTTCTTCCACATCTGTTTGGCTTCTTCCCAGTGCTCTCCCTAGCCCTGGGCAATTTCCTGTAGTACATGCTACAGATTAGTGTTTAACCAAAGACTTAAGGGGCTCCTTCTACAGATCTCTTAAGTCCCACAAATTCCAATGGCCTTAGCATCCTCAACTCCAGGCTCTGTCTCCACAACTAACAGACTTCCGGGCTCTTTTGTGTTTTTAATCCTTGATTTAGCCTGGAAAGTGCCTCCTGTCCGTAAACTGAGTCAATTGTGGCACTCATCTAATTGGTTTTCTTTCTCTCAGGGATCATGATCCTAGTATGTCTATGATACAAAGCTGAAATTTGTTTTGCGCTTTAACAAACAAATTTTTGGTTGTTTAAGACAGTAAGCTAAGCCTAGTTCTCGTTAGTCTGAAGCCAGAAGCAGAGTCCTCACATGTATTTTTTGGGTTGGGAAATTGAGATCCATTTATGAAAAAATAGTATCAGTTGGGAATATTATCAAAATGAAATAATAATTTCTTTATTGTATATAACACATCTTTTCACTTTTCCAAATTATTTACTAAAACAGGTCTTGGAGCACATTTTGATAGTGTTCCTCTGTTTATTGGATCTCTCAATGCAGCATGATTAGAACAACTCTATTTGTATTGAAATACATTTCAATTAAAGGCATTATTCTTTAACCCTCATTTATTTCCAGGGATTTTTAATTGCTAAGTTTTGCATGCTTACGTTTTTTAAATACAATTATTTTTATGATTGAAAATAATGATTGATTATTATCTTTAATGATTGATATGTCTTAGTCAAGTTTACGCAGGGGTTTTAACTCTAAAAACTAAATTCAGGGCAGTGCACCCATGATTCGCGCCTGTTGTGCTGGAGACCTGGATTTGATTCCCAGAGCCTACCCAAAAAACAAAAAATAATAATAAATTAAATTCGACCCTTTAGTAAATGAAAGACTAGCATCTGGCTCATTCTAAAGATATGAATGTGAGAAACATAATGTTAAAACATTTTTTTAAAACTGAAAAATACCTTTATGATTTTCACATAAAGAATTCAGAAAAATAAGCTACACACCACACACACACCCAACATGAAGCGTGAAAGAAAATTTCAATAAATTTTAAACTACACTGAAACTAAAACTGCTGAACCACAAAATATACCAAAACAAAGATGAGGCCAACTAATTCATTAAAAGATTGTAACCTTACTATTACTAGGGAAAAATAAATATTAAGGCCAAATGAGCCACTATTTGATAACATGAGTTTCAAAACAAATGAATTTGCTAAAGCCAAATATTAGTGAGAATGAAAATTTCCTTGCACTGTTGTTAGGGATATAAATAAGAACAATCACTTTGTGTAGAAATTTAGCAGCATCATGAATTTATGTTTTTCATATCTCATGGGTCCAGTAATTCCACTCTTTAGCGTAGCCTGGAGAAGTTCCATAAGATATGATCAAGAATATAAAGGAGAATATTTTTATGACCTCCTTGTAAGTAACATTGTATGCAATGAAAAAGTAATAATCCAAATTACCATCAAAAGGAAAATATATCAATTGTGGCATGTTCATAAGATAAAATATTAGACAGAATGGATAAAGTTTTGAAATTTGTTAACTGCAACTTTCAAGATGTAGAAAGATACAAACAATGTGGTGGTATTTTTTAGTTTTGAAACATGCAAAACATTTTAATTAGGGATAAAAACATGAGCTATAAAAACATACATGCTGGCAATTAATGGCAAATTCAGGATATTAGTCACCTCCAGAGAGTGATTGTAAAGGAATTTGGAATGGTATGGAGGAGGTTTGAACTGTGTTTGTAATATTTTTCTTGAAGTAGATGATAGCTACAATAATATTTGTTATCCTATTCTCTACACTTTTCTAAATACCTGGAAGATATCATAGGAAAATTAATTTTTGAAAGGAGAGTGTAATGTCCCTCAGATGCCACTGGAAGGTCAAATTAGATTTTACTTAATCTATATTAAGGGTTTTAATGTAGCCATCTATTAACTCTATTTTACAGATGAGTCAACTGTGACTTAGACACATTAAGCAACTTGTCCAAAGTCATATATATATATATATATATATATATATATATATATATGACTTTATATATATATATAAAATGAAGAAAGAGATTTTGAATCCAGATTTGTATAATTCTAAAACCCATTCTTTCTTTTGGATTTTAGCCATTCTCCTAGGTATATTGTAGTTTTTCATTGTTTTCATTTGCATTTTCCTAGTGACAAATTATGTTGAACAATTTTTCCATATGCATATGTTCCATTTGTATATCTTTTTTGGTGAGTTGTCTGTTCAGATGTTGCCTATTTTTGAAATTGTTTTTTTTTTTTTCTTATTTTTGGGTTTTAAAATAACCTGCTGCTTCCCTATAACTACTTTCATTCCTTCTGCAATCCCAGGGTCCTGCATAGAAATGGCTCTGGCTTCTAATGGGTGGGAAATTGAAAGTGCTTCAGATATAAAAATGACTTAAGAGGAGAGTAAATAATACTTACTATAGACCATTAGGTAATGTGATTATAGGCTTTAAGATTATAAACTTGGGAAAGAAAACTTATATATTGTGCATACTAAATATATTCAAATGATTTTTGACAAAGGTACAAAGGTAATTAAATGGACAAAGGGCAGCCTTTTTTCAAAAATTGTGCTGGGAAAATTAGATGTCCATAAACAGAAAAAAATAAGTATCAATGCAGACATCACACCTTACACAAAAATTAACTCAAATTGAGTCATAGATCTAAATGTAAAATGCATAACAATAAATTTTCTAGAAAAAAAATAAGATAAAATCTGCTCAACCTTGGGTTTATTGATGAGCTTTTAGATGAAACATCAAAAATATAATACATGAAAGAAAATTGATAAATTTGTATTAAAATTAAAAACCTTTTATTCGTGAAAGACAATGTCAAGTGAGCTACAGATTCAGAGAATATATTTACAAATGAAATATCTGATAAAGAAGTGATATCCAAAATAAACAAAGGTCTCTTAAAACCCAAAAATAAGAAAAAAAACAATTTCAAAAATAGGCAAGACATCTGAACAGACAACTCACCAAAAAAGATATACAAATGGAACATATGCATATGGAAAAATTGTTCAACATAATTTGTCAGTAGGAAAATGCAAATGAAAACAATGAAAAACTACAACATACCTAGGAGAATGGCTAAAATCCAAAAACCTGATGATTCTAAATGCTGGAAGACATTGGAAACAATAGGAACTCTCATTCTTTGTTGGTAAAAATGCAAAATAGTACAGCCACTTTTGAAGACTGTTTGGTACTTTGTTACCAAACTGAACATAGACGTACCATATGATGCAGCAATCATATACCTTATTGGGTATATTAGGTATTTACCTAAATGAATTGAAGACTTATGTCCACAAAAAGCCTTCATACAAATGTTTACAGATGTTTTATTCATAATTTCCCAAAACTAGAACTAGAATTAGAAATAATGATTTCCTCATTATTTGAATTAATAAAAAACAGTGGTACATCCATACAATGGGATATTATTTAGTGGTAAAATGAAATGAGCTATCAAGCCATAAAACACTTGGAGGAATCTTAAATGCACATTTTTAAGTGAAAGAAGCCAGTCTGAAAAGAAAGTAAGTGTATCATTCTAACTGTATGAAATTATGAAAAAGGCAAAATTGGGATATTAAAGTTTGTCAGGGCTTATAGATCATGATATCTTGATGAAACATGGGAATTTTTAGGATGGTAAAACTATTTGATATAGTATTGTAGTGGTGGGTACAGGACCCTGTGCATTTTTCAAAATTCATAAAACTTTACAGAACAAATAAACTCTACTGTATACAATTTTTTTAAAAAATCAGCTAGAACTTTGAATGATTCCAAAATGGGATGCCTACTTTGACAAAAGAATCCATCTGTATCATAAATGTATGACAAAATGTCACTGAAGGGTGGAGTGAATGGAACTAACCTAAGTAACTTTGGAAATGACTGGAAAACGTCATACTAATTATATAAGAAACTATATAAGCACTGTACTCTAGTTAGTAAAGATGTTTCTCATTGAGTCACAGCTTAAAATTTCTGAAACTTTATACATGGATACCAGGATTGAGCAAATAAGTAAATGGATGGCAGGAGCTAAATGTCTCATTCACAAGAATAGCCAAGTAAAGAAAGCTAGAATGAACCATGTGTACAGAATTACAGAGACATCAGTATGAATTAATGGTGAGCTTAATATAGATACAGATGTATATGTATGAAGACATAATTAGGTCTAACATATATCTCTATAAATAATTATAGTTGTTTCTATACATGGGTTGATACATAAATGTGTATTTAGTAGTTCTGTTAATGGAGCAAAGATTCCATGGCACTCTAATAGCAATGAGCACACCCAGTGCCCAGATCTTGGTTTCTATTAACATTCTTTAATAAAAGGAACCAGAGCTCCTTGGGGAAATGGCTAATTCTAGGAATAGGAAAAAGAAAATACAAGATGAGTTTGGAATATCATATAGTGCAGAATATAAGGAAGTGCTTGAAATAAAAAATGATGAGTGATATGCACAGGACATAGAAGCTCATTGAAAGAGCACCCTGTGGCCAAATCTGGAAAAAGTTGAGCAACAAAATAAGTAAACTTTGGGATTATATCTCAAAGCATAAAATAAATATCTACAAGTCCATGTTGATTTAAATAAATGGTTGGATAAATAGATAAATTGTGGAGATACGCAAACCTCCTGTGCAGAAGAATTACAAAGAATTCATGACGCTACACTAATAGAGGAGGGAGCATTACTCTGCCCCTTGAGTATAGGCCATACTTAGTGATTTCCTTCCAATGGGTGTGGTAGGGAAAGTGGAGGGGAGTAGGCTAGCTTTATGTTGGAGAAGCATGGCAAGCACTACCTCAGCAAAGTGATCACATTTAGCATCATCAGTAATAAATCTTTCAACAGTTTGTACCCTAGATATGATATGATAAAAATAGCATTTTACCTGTGTGATCGTTCTTCCCAAATCCTCAAGTCTAATAATGAGGAATGCAACTGAGAACCTCAAATTGACAAACATTCTAACAAACACTTGGCCAGTACTACTCAAAGGTTTCAATGTAAAGAGAAAGAAGGAAAGTCCAAGAAGCTGTCAGGCTAAAGTAGGCTGAGACAATGGCTAAATATAATGTGGTATCCTGAATGAGATTATGGAAAGAAAAAGGACAGTAGGAAAAAATAATGAAATCTGATTAAGGTAGGAAATTTAGTTAATAAAGTGTCAATATTGGTTCATTAATTGTGGCAAAAGTGTCATAGAAATGTAAAATGTTTATGATAGGGGAAACTTGACACAGAGTAGATAGGAACTCTGTAGTATCTTTGCAACTTTTCTATAAACTCAAAATTTCTAAAATAAATGGTTTATTAGAACAAAAACAGTTTGATTTTTGTACTCTTAGCCCATGTGTCTTATCAATTTTTCTTAATTAAGATGTAATTTACACCATCGTAAAATATTGATTATATTCTGAAAACGCATATAAAATCTTCCAAGCAACCATTTGAGGAGTTCTAAGATAATTAAAATTACTAAGATAGATTTTCTGAAGTTAAAATTACCTAGTGCCTTAGAGGAGTTCAAGGAGATGTGTTACCACGTAATTAAATCTAAATCAGGAAGTAAATAATATTAGCAACTTCTGAATGGAGGAAGCAAGCCTCTACAGAATTTCTTTCTTTCTCTCTAAGATCCTAGGTAGTACCGAGTTTAATAATATCACAAATGTTCTAAACTGATTTGAAGCAGCATATTAAGGCCAGATTAAGATTGAGGAAGGAGATAGGAAAAATATAGTGAAGTTACTCATGTGAGATGAAAGTTTTTATATCAATTAATAAGATATGACTGTGCCAACTCAGATAGATTGAAATATGATTTCATTTTCCGAGGAAAAAATAAAAATAAGAGCAAAAGGCTAATGAAGCTAGGTCAGTAACTTCTTTAGCTTCCTCTGAGGCATCTAAAGGAGAGCACTGACCTAGAGTGGAGATTGGAAGAACCATCCTGAGACCCTCTATTGTCTATGGATGGTGAGCCCTAAATTGCCGCTGCTCCCAGCAGATTAGTAGAACCCACCTCTTGCCTTGTGCTGGAACCTGATCTTGTTTGGCTCAGTACTGAGAACTGTGCTGTATATTACAGGGCAGTAAGAGAGGAAAACAGGAAAAGGGGCGAATAAGACCAAGTGAAATTTATCACATTTTCCACAATGATGCTGCTGGTCTGCTTTACCTTGTACTGTCCTTTATTAATGTCCTTCCATTTGTAATCATCCAACTGAAAAAAACAAAATATTTCCTATTTCATGAACTGACACATAAAATCAATGCCTGATGATATTATTTAAGCTTCTAATACATGCCTTGTCAAGAGCAAAATTTAATACATTTTATATGAAAATGAATGTTTTCAGAATATGTTCTTCTTGCAGTTAGTATAAATATTGAAAATTTTATGACACACTGTTATCTAAGCTGAAACATTCAGAATGTAACTCTGTGCATCTGAAGAGTTTAAAAGGGGAGGGTAAAAGTTTTATCTATTTATACTGGTCATTTTTTTTTTTGTCTTAGGATGAGCCAAATGGTGTTATAACAATATTAACGAAACACATTATGACTTTTGATGGAGTGTTGTATACTCTATGATTTTCTTTTTGTCTTTTTTTCTCTTTTGTATTTCTTTCTTTCTTTTACCTTTTTTCATTCACTTAAATGTGTTAAGAGAGTATAATGCAAACCTTCTGCTTAATTCTCAAATTGCTTTAATGAAGTATAATTGACATACAATCAACCACACATTTTTAAAGTATACAATTTAGGTAGATTAGTCTGTGTTTTCTAGAATTTTAGATAAATCAAATCATACAATATGAACTCTTTTCTGACTTCTTTCATTTAGGATAATTATTTTGAGAACCACTGATGTTGCACCTATTAATAGTTGATCCTTTTTTATTGCTAAGTAGTATTCCATTGTATGGATACCACAGTTTGCTTATCCTCTCACCTGTTGGTGTATATTTGGATTGTTTCCAGATTTTGGCTATTACAAATAAATATTCTATAAGTTTTCAAGTACAAGTCTTCTTAAGACCTTGCTAAGTGAATGGTAAGACAAGCCAAAGGCTGGGAGAAAATATTTGTAAATCATATATCTGTATCATGAATATGTTAAAAACTCTCAAAACTCAGCAATAAAAAAAAAGATATAGCAGTAAAAACAAAAGCAAAAGATTTTAACAATAACTTCACTGAAGAAGATATAAAAATAGCAAATAAACTCATTAAAGGTGCTTAATGTCATTAGTCATGAGGAAATATCAATTAAAACCAAGATGAGATACTATTGCACATCTGTTGGAATGACTAACATTCCAAGGGTTAGCAAGGATCTGAATATTAGCAAGATGATTTCTGGCAGAACTGTGAAATGGTACAATCACTTTGGAGAATGCTTTAACAATTTCTGAAAGAGTTAAACACCTACTATATGATTTGGTAATTCCACTCCTAGGTATTTACACAACAGAAATTAAACCGTATGTCCTTTCTGTTGAACTTTTTCACTATAACACTCCTACATTTGTTTTTCTGATCAGTATTCAGTTTGACGCACACGTACTGTAACAATTGTGGCACCTTTATCTGTACAACTAACATATTAAGCTGCTGTATATTTCATAATACTGATGAACACTTTTTTATTCTTTAATTTTTATACAATTTTATTGAGATATATTCACATACCATATAATTATCCAAAGAATACAATCAGCGGTTCACAGTACCATTATATAGTTGTATATTCATCACCACAGTAAATTTTTGAATATTTTCTTTACTTTAAAAAATAAAGATAAAAATATAAAAGAACACCCAAAACATCCCATATCCCTTATGCCCCCCATTATTTATTTATTTTTGTCTTTGTTTTCCTACTATGATGATCATTTTTAACACTGCAAGAAAATGGAACCACAAGGCTAATTCTTTCTCACTAACCATTTACAAACAATGTGCATGCATATCTTGATGAATTTGTTTCAGCTAACATCTAACTTTAACCCTGAAAATGGAGTCATTCAAATTTTCCAACACTTTCTTCAACGTGATTAGCACAAAACAAATCCTCTATTTAATGAAGGTAACAAAATGCATCTGAAATAGACCATTTGAAAACATAAAAATATATACAAAAGTAGAAAGTTATCTTCAATCACATTAGGTTAGATAGTCATGTTAGGTTAATATTAAGGTATGGATACATCATACATTTAAGTACAGCAAGGACAAACAATGCATTTGAAAATTAAATTCCCTATATTTCCATAGAAAGCTCTCAATTCCATTTCAAAGCCTTGGTTTTTCATCTGTAAAGTGGGGGGTGATAATAATTTCATTTCACAGGGTTGTTTGAAGATTATGAGATGAGGAAAGTAAAGTTTTGAATGAATATCTGGTTCATAATCAGCATTCATCAAATATTTTTTCATTAATATTGCCAATAACTCTTCATTTAATTAGGTATAAATAATATTGTGATAGAATTAAAGAACTATTTTTTCCAGATATGAATGAGAAATCAGAGTTCTTGTAGATTTATACAAGCCTCAAACAGTTTCATTTGGGTATTAAGAAACACTAATAACTCTAATACAATTCAATACAACAATTTGCTCAAAATGAATAAAAGTAAAATATATTCATAGAATTCCATAAGAAGCATGTTTGATATTCATTCTAGAATGTACAAGCTATTGAGTTTGTACAAAATAAATATAAAAATAAAACAGCAGGAGTCTCATGAAATCAAAGATTTTTCAATCTTTTCTTTTTCATTAAAACATAGTAGTAGAGTAATTGGTTTCACTTCATTTATTTCAGTTTGTTTGCTTTTATTATATCTCAAACTTGGACATAACGTAGAGCCATCATTTTTTCTGTAGTTTCCTTAGCAGTTAGATAGCCTGTGCTAGACAGTGAATCTAATGATTGGAGATCTCCAGAAATTTAAATCCATAGTTACAAGCCAGTTCAAAAAATCCAGAGATTACCTGGTGTCAGCCTCTAAAGTGGAATTAGGGACAGCCCCATAGCAAAGCGCGGCTGCTGATGTCCTCATTCCATAGCGTGCAGCCATCGCATTCTAAAGGGACAGCTAGAAGCTTTCTTTTCCTTGTTCTGATCTTTCTGCTATCTATAACTGAAAAGCAGACTGTATAAATGTGTTAAAATACCGTAGAAACACAGACTTTGACATCAGAAGGGATGTGGCCCAACCTTGACTCCAAAACTTTCTAACTGTGCTCTTGAGCAAGTTTCTTATTCATCTGTAAGATAGGAGTATCAATACCAACTGTACTGGTTTGAAAGGATGTATATACCCTAGAAAAGCCGTGTTTTAATCCTAATCTCATTTTATAAAGACAGCCGCTTCCTCTCATCCCTATTCAGTACTGCATGTTTGAAACTGTAATTAGATCATCTCCCTGGAGATGTGACTCAATCAAGAGTGATTGTTAAACCGGATTAGGTGGAAATGTGACTCCACCCATTCCAGCTGGGCCTTGATTACTTTTCTGGAATCCTATAAAAGAGAAAACATTTTGGCGAAACTGGGAGATTCAGAGGGAGCAGAGAAGGACGACAGAATGCCACAGAACCAAGAAGCAGAGAGTCCACTGGCCAGCACTGGCCAGCAACCTTTGGAGATGAAGAAGGAAAATGCCTCCCAGGGAGCTGGAGAGGAAGCTAGCAGATAATGCCATGTTCTCCATGTGCCCTTCCAACCGAGAGAGAAACCCTGACTGTGTTCGCTGTGCACCTTTCAACTTGAGAGAGAAACCCTGAACTACGTCAGCCTTCTTGAATCAAGGTATCTTTCCCTGGATGCCTTTGATTGGACATTTCTATAGACTTGCTTTAATTGGGACATTTTCTTAGCCTTAAAACTGTACACTAGCAACTTATTAAATTCCCCCTTTAAAAAGCCAGTTAGCAACTTAGAACACCAATCTCGCAGGGTTGTTGTAAAGCTTAAAAGAGCTAAAACTTCTAAAAAGCAAGACTAAGAATCTGCCTGGCAGAGGGTGGTTACTCAAACAGTATCTATTATAATCATCATTCTTTCAAAAGCACTTCTTAAAGCATTGTGCTTCCAGTCTTCATATTTTTTTAAAATAGAGCTTTGACAAGCACACATTTTCTTTGGGAAACATTCCGGGAACTTTTTTTTTTTTTTTGCTTAAGTAATTTATTTGCGATCTTATACTGTTGATAATGTTCATTCAATAAACATTTGTTGGGTATCCAGTCCCTGTCAGGCACCACAATAAGGGAACCAGCTGAGAAGTGGTTCAAGTATAAAACTTGGAATTAAACTTAAATTCAAATGACACTTATAAGGATAAGTATTCCTAAAGTAGTCTGAGAAGAAACGGTTCTATGGCAGTTTTAAGAGAACAATGGAAAGTTGTTTCCTTCTAATTGGAGAAGAAATTTACAGGGATGTAAGCTCTCAGAGGTGGCACACATAGCTCCAGTTCTAAAGAAAGCTGCACAGAATTAAACACTGAAAGCTAAGGTTTATAAGACTGGACATTCAGCATGGAATCCAGAAAGTGAGGGAAAAGCTAAGGGTCTTCATTTTTGGAGTGGTAAAGGGAAAATGATGAAGAATCATAAAGCATGATACAATGTCCAGTGAAAAAGAACAGAGCACAAAACAGAGCCCTGGTTACAACAATGTTTGTGTATGGACAAACCAGAAAAGAAAATGGAAAAATAAAAACAGTTGCTATGTTAGCAAGAAGAGCTTTGAGTAAATTTTTCTCCTATTTGATAGCCTGTGAGTTTCCTATAATGTCATTCAGTCAGCAAATACAAGTCAAAAGAAAGTAAATGTAAAGATTAAAAAGTAAAGAAATGTTGTAAAACAACCATTGGTAAGTGAGAAAATATCAAACTGAAATTAAGAATTATTTATTAAAAGCATCATTTTGAAATAGTATTTAAAGTAATCCCTAACTTTGAAAACTCAACCTGTAGATAAAAACGGCATTAATTTATTCAACAGGCATTCCTTACTGCTCATCTTGCCCTAATAGCACTGTAGAACTTTCTTCCTCCTTTGTGAGATCTGGCCTCTCCAGGCTCTGCTTCCTTCTTTATCCTTGTCCTGGCACTCACTCCTGCCACCTCAGCTCTACCTCATCTCTGGAGGCCACAACTCTCTAAGACACCGGGACATAGCAAAAACCACTGGCACAGTCGGGTTTAATGAAATTGGGCTTCATTAGTTACAATTCTGTGGACTGGCCTAGTAGGACTATCCTTCATTTGTAACTTTATAAGATGAGAAATTGTACTTTGTGGGTGAATTTTTCTGTAAACTCCAAACTTTTAATTTTCAAAGGAGTTTTCAGAACAAAACCTATTCTTACTCTGGTCCTGCTTATATTACATAATTCTATATTTAAACATTTCAGTGAAGAGGCATTTAAGTGAAAAAAAGAGAGAGAGAGAGGGAAAGAGAAAGAGAGAAAGAAAGAGAGAATGGAAGGAAGGAAGGAAGGAAGGAAGGAAGGAAGGAAGGAAGGAAGGAAGAAAAAGAAGGAAGGAAGGAAAGAAAAAAGAAAAAGAGGAAGGGAAAGTGGGAGAGAGGAAAGAAAGGAAACCCTAGTAACTTAGGATAAAAGCATATAGAACTACAGGTATAGTGCTTTCTAAATTTAGATGTTCTCTTTCTAAACTCAAGGAATGGTTAATACCCACAGCCCACTATATATAGAGGACAACAGGTGTACATATAAGAGAATGGTAAATAAAATGGCACATGCTTTTCACCAGAATGCTGACTTCTGGTGGAACAGCACCAAAATATTCTTATAAACACAACAATGATACCTGTGTTTTATTTTCTGTTTTTTGTGTTATAGAGAAAGAGAGGGCTATGTAGGAATACATTCAGATTGTAACTAAAATCACAGCATGGTCCCTCATAATGAAGTTTTACTGGACTGAACATTTTGGCTAATAAAATTTTTATAGTTGTTCATTCTTCCATGCATAACTGTTGATAACCTTCGTATTTATAAAAATTAGTTGGTATATACTGAGGTAATAACTGCCTTTGACTTGTTAACAAGTGTCTTTGGAGAAAAAAAATCATCAACTGATGTTTTTATTTGTGATGTTTCTCCACCAATATAGATACTGACCGTGAAGCTCCTATCAATCACCTAAGCATTTCTTTCCTAACAAATTCCACCCACTTTGGGAACTTCCTCAATCTAAATTTTGTTAGTATTTTCATTCCTAGAACATCACTACACACTTACTTATGCATAGCTACATAACTGTCCCCTGAGTGTTCCTTGTATCTGTGTATTTGGTCTGTCAGATTAGATTGCAGTTTCCTTCAAGGTAGAGAACATGACTTTTTCACTTCTGCATGTCCTCTTATTGTCTGATTGCTTGAGATAGTCCTCATCAAATTTTTCTTAAATAATATTGAGTATTTTAATTATTTAAAGTTAAAGATAGGAAATTTATTTCTAGAGTTCATACAATTTAACTACTAAGAATAAAAGATATATCTGCAAAGAAATCGAATTGCATTAATTTGGATAGCTGTCCCTGTTGAAACTGAATGTCAGCAACAAAAGTGCCAGTGCATCTGCCTCATGCTATCCCACATACAGCACATATACTAAACATATGCACAGACATAGGTATTTTGATGAACTACCCAGATTCCCTCTTCAGGACTGAAGCCCTCATTTCTACAGATACCAGTAGTGTGTCCTGATGGCCCACAATTGAGTCTCTGTCCAAAAACTGCTCTGGACTGAAGAGAATTGTCTAGCAGCCCTTTGTCCCCTGACTCAAATGGGGGACAATCCTAACGGGCCACCGTACTCCAAAGCTCCCCTTGGGATCTGCTAAAGCCTCTGTTGGGTGCATCACAGTTCAACTCCTCTCTCTACCCAAACCTGTCTTTCTCATTCCCTTACAGAGCTAGTTCCCAAGGCATTACTCAATAAATCCTCTGTACATCAATCTCTACCTCCATGTCTGTTTCTTTGGAACCCCACTTGTGACAATTCTATCCTAAGATTTAAGAGAAAATATAATATGGAAAAGAATAATGATTTATCCACAGGCAAACTTTGTTTACTTCCAAAATATCTGCTTCTGGCATTCTGCAATTCCTTAAATGAAAAGAACTAAAAACAAAAACAAAAACAGAAGCGAGAATGTTTTAATACATTTATTTCTCTTCTGATTGCTCAGTCTGGGCACTCCCTTGTCAGGTATTAAGACTATGTAAATTCATTAAGCCTGATTTTAGAAATGCCTTGACCATAATCAGTGTGTCAAAACAAATGTACTGCTCTCCATCAAGCAGAGCTAATGAATATCTAATGAGAATTTTAAGGTACTGTTACATTATGAAAAAGAAAAACCAGTTTATAGTGAAAGAAATTGGCAATACTTCCCTTTGCCTTGTGTGCAGGATATCCCACTGTCTGAGATGAAAATACAGTTATATCTACTCATTTTTTTTCCAGTTAATTTTTCCAAACTCCATATTATCCTTATTAGCAAGAAACCAAGTATCTCAATTTTGAGGCTGGGAAGGGATTAAAAGAGAAATTAAACTGTATCTTTTAACATTTTATTCTTTAAAACATAAAATCTGAAGCAAAGAGGACAACAATGCTAATATGTATTCACTCTGAGGAAATATGCATATGTTCTTTAATTACTTATAGTACTTTCCTATAGTTATGAAATTTTTCATTAAAAAATAGATGCATAGCCCTGGATTCAGCAGAAAATTTAAGCTTTGCTTCACTGAACACCCAATAACATAGAGAAAGGACAATTTTATTTAAGGTGACTCATCTGAGAATTAGTTAAACCTAAATTCCTCTTAGAAGACCATTTGAACAGCGTGCATTTCCAAGGTATCATCGGTGTGTCACAGACAGGTTAGTATGCCCCTTTCTATGACCTGACAACTGAAATATATCTATCTTCTATGTGCACATTGACCCAGGTGCCTCTTTTTGCACATCTTAACTGCCACATCACGCAGGACTCATTCCCAGGTATGACTGTCTCCAGCTCAGCATTCTAGATTTTGTACCTATTTACCCTCCTTAGCTCCTATCTTCCACTCCTTCTGTATCTTGATTTTCAGCAGTCCTTAATTTGCTTGTCAGGGCCAAGATTTTCCCTGTTTTTTTGTACTTGACTCTCTCTTAGAACTCCATTTAGTAAATTTAGAAGTGTGCAAATGTCCTATATTGAAAATAAATAGCAAGTCTTTATGTAATGCAATTGTCAAAACGCTAAGCATCACGCTTAAAGCTGTGCTTTCTTTATCCAAAACCCAAGGGTGTGCTATTTAAATTATCCTGAATATAGCCCAGACTTAAAAACTGAGCCAAAAATAAAAAATGTCTCTGAAAAATATAGAGGTTGACTCACCTGCCATCCTGGAGCCCCGGGTTCGATTCCCAGTGCCTGCCCATGCCAAAAAAAAAAAAAAAAAAAAAAGAAATATGGAAATTGAGTCCACATAGTAAGTCCCATACTAAGTTTGCTTAGAGAATATCCATCAGGTTCTAACTCAGAAAATTTCTGTCCTTATTTTAGAGACAATTTTTAAAAGCCTGAGTTCAATGCCCTCTGGATATATTTACTTTCAAATTGGGTGAGTCAAGAAGGGCTAAAGAAGAAGAAGAGGAAGAAGAAGAGGGAAGATTGTTGGATCTAAACGAAGAGACTAGATTTTTTTTTTTAAATCCAGAATAGGAATTGTAAGATAATAAAAATATTGGGCTACTTAATATTGGGGATCATGCTTTTACAAACCTAATGGACCTTGAAGACCTCTCTGTATTGCCCCATAGTGTAACAGTAAATCATAAAGGAAAAGAAATAAATATTAAGAAAATGTTAAATAACTCAAAAAATTATAAAATACATGATAGAAAGGTTTCTATAGTTCCCAAATGATAAAATTAAAATATATAATACATTTAAAGTTGTCTGGAAAACTTGGGTACAGAACAGTCCTTTTTCCAGACCAAGTTCTAAACATATCACTTCTGTGCATAATATTCTTCCATGGTTTCCAACTTCCATAGACACGATTCCCAAACAGGGGTGCATGTTTAGAGGGGGGAAAAAAGAAAAACCTTTAAGTTATAAGAAGAAAATATGGAAATATTTACATTCATTACACTATGTTTCTCAGTTTTTTAAAAATGCAGTTAGCCATACTGGTATTTAATACTTAAGTAGGCACAGGGCCCTCTTCAGTTGCATGTCATGTAGCCACGTAAATTATTCAGAGGGAAGAGTGCAGAGCTTGATAGTGATACCCTTGCTCTCTTATTTACTTCCAAAGTATTGCAGTGTACTGCAGTTTCTATGTATCAATAAATGGATTTATATATTATCGAGACTTTACTAGAGTAAACCTCAGAAAATGAGCAAGTAGTTGCAGAGAATTCCCCCAAAGAGATCAATGATTGAACATAATACTAATATTGTAAGGACAAAAGAGCCATTTAAAAATGCTGCAGCACCCTCTTTCTCTCTTAACCCAAATCACAGGGTATGATGGTTAATTTAATGTGGGAACCTGGCCAGTGATGGTGTCCAGTGGTTTGGTCAAACAAGCACCTGGTTTTTACTGTGAGGGTACTTTGTAGATGTAAGCTAGTAGTCAGTTGATTGCATCTATGGCTAATTGCATCTATAATCAACAATGGAGATTGCCTACAGCAATGAGAGGGGTCTCCTTATCCAAGAAGATGGAGGCCTTTCAGGGAGAAATGATTTCAGGAAGAAGTCAGTAAGAAAGGAGGATTTTTTTATCAACTTCAACCACCCAGCTTCTCCTGGGGAATTTAGTGTCATCATCGAGTTCCCAGCTTGTGGTCTGCTCTACAGAATTTGGACTTGACAGTTCCCACAGTTGTATGAGCCAATTCCTCTAATAAATCTCTTAACATTCACATATATTTATATATAATATGTAAGGTATTTGCATGTAATATATAAATATATAATATATATTATAGATATATATTTATCTACAATGTTTACTTATAATCTTGTTGATTCTGTTTTTCTGAAGCACACTGACTAATGCACAAGGTGGAAAGAAGGACGGTAGGCAAAAAAGTTAGAAATTATCAGAAAGATAATTGGAAATACTGATTTACATCACCGTTATTACAGACGAACTTAAACGATATCAGCTAATGATTCTACAATGTCTCCCCAATAAGTAAAAACCCTATACCACACTTTATTTCATCCTTAACACATCCTTTGGAATTTTCTATTTTTATTTGTATTTGACAAATATATCAAACACTCAACAGCGATTTATTAGAGTCATCTCTGTGCCAGGCATGTTTCTGAACACATGAGATTTTTTTTTAACTAAATAAAAACAAGAACCACAAAACAGCCTGCCCTTATGTAGTTTACACAGAGCTGTATACAGATTTTATAGTGATAGACAGGTAATAGAGATTTACACAGACACAGAGAAATGGGGTGCTCATTTTTTAATGAATCGTGCCATCTAAAATGTTCGGATATCACTGGTGTATACAAGCTTCCTGCGTGTTGTGTATGTTATTTCTTCCTACTGGTGAAATTTTCATTCTTGCCATTCAGAGTATGAAATTTCACTCACCTGTAATTGTATCATATTGGCACCTCTGTGAACATTGCATTATATTGCTGCTTTCTCAGTGCTTTGTCTCTCTCTTCTTTCTGCCTGGAGTGCTTCTTCTACTCCTTTTTTCCCTTACCTTCTTGTTTCCCAAATTTCCTTCTTTTTGTCCTCCAACAAGCAGCTAAGTTCCTCTCCTCTGTGTAAGCTCATGTGATTGTTCCCCTAGAATGAAAAAGAACTTTTTCTATACCCTCCATCACTGTACTTACCACACTATTCTGATAATATTTATTGACATGACTATGACCTCCTTGGCAGATGGACTCAAATCTTAATCTCTCTTATATCACCAGGACTAGCATCATGTATGGTACATGTTTGGTACATAGTAAGCACTGCAAACATTTTCAAGGAATTGTTTTAAACTAATCTCCAAATGTTTTGCAGAAAGCTTAAATTTCACTTTTTTTGGTTTATTAAATACATTCAAGGAACTCTCCTTGATGATTTTCCAAGAGAATGTATCTAGGTCAACTTGAAGTTAATAAAAGTATTTGTATCATGTGCTATCTTGGTTTTAAAATTTCTATAACTATTAGCCTTGCTCTTGCTTGGCAATATTTTTCTGCAAACCAAGTGATTGTAATTACATGAGGTAGATGAAAGTGCTAACATTGTATGGAATGCAATTATTAGAAGTTGCATGCAATTTTTTTCATTTCCAGGAAGCAAGTTGAACTAAAAAATCAGTGTACTCCTAGTAATATATCACTTCTTTATTAATTTTATTGAAAAGTTGCTTGGAAAGAGATAATTAGGGGAGAGGGGCCAAGATGGCGGCTTAGTAAGGTACGTGCGTCTTAGTTCCTCCTCCAGAGCAACTACTAGGTGAACAGAAACAGTGCAGAACAGCTCCCGGGGCCATGGCAAGGAATGGACACACAGCGTACCCCAGTCTGGACTGGCTAGTCTGACTGCGAGACTGCTGCGGTGAGATCCCCGAGCGGCGTGCGATTTCCCGAGCCGCGGCAGCTGTGGCGGCCGGAGCTCCTCCCACCTTCATTCTCGGGCCGGCTGAGAGTCTCGGAGAGGCAAGTTTCCCAAGCTGCGGCAGCCAGTGCCCCTCTTTTTCGGGCGGCTTCCTGGACCAGCTACGAGTCTCGGATCAGAGGACTACCCAAGCCACGGCGGCCGGCGCCCCTCTTTTGCGGGCGGCTTCCTGGACCGGCTACGAGTCTCGGATCAGAGGGCTACCCAAGCCGCGGTGGCCGGCGACCAACGCCCCTCCCCCACGGGCGGCTTCCTGGTCCGGTGGCGAATTCCCTGGGCTGCTGCGGCCAGCGACCGACACCCCTCCAGGGAGAGGAGGGAATTTCTGACAGTGGCAGGGACTGGGTCCAACCAAACACCAATAGGGGCATTAATAAAGGAGCCACAGGGTCCCCTCAAGCCGCGGCAGCTGACGCCCCCACCACGCGCGGCCCCCCGGACCAACTGAGAGAATTGGATCGGAAATCCCCCAGGCTGTGGAGAACAGTGACCGGGGGGATCCTTTCCAAACACGTGAGACAAACGTGTACCATGAGCGCCACCTACTGGGCAGGATAAGAAAAACAGAACCCAGAGATTTCACAGAAAAATCTTACAACCTTGTTGGGTCCGACACCCAGGGAAATCTGACTAAATGCCCAGACGCCAACAGAAGATAACGGTCCACGCTCAGAAGACTGAGAATATGGCCCAGTCAAAGGAACAAACCAACAGTTCAAATGAGATACAGGAGCTGAGACAACTAATGCTGAATATACAAACAGAAATGGAAAACCTCTTCAAAAATGAAATTGATAAATTGAGGGAGAACATGAAGAAGACATGGGCTGAACAAAAAGAAGAAATAGAAAAACTGAAAAAACAAATCACAGAACTTATGGAAGTGAAGAATAAAATAGAAAAGATGGAAAAAACAATGGATACCTACAATGATAGATTTAAAGAGACAGAAGATAGAATTAGTGATTTGGAGGATGGAACATCTGAATTCCAAAAAGAAACAGAAACTATCGGGAAAAGAATGGAAAAATTTGAACAGGGTATCAGGGAATTCAAGGACAATATGAACCGCACAAATACACGTGTTGTGGGTGTCCCAGAAGGAGAAGAGAAGGGAAAAGGAGGAGAAAAACTAATGGAAGAAATTATCATGGAAAATTTCCCAACTCTTATGAAAGACCTAAAATTACAGATCCAAGAAGTGCAGCACACCCCAAAGAGATTAGACCCAAATAGGTGTTCTCCAAGACACTTACTAGTTAGAATGTCAGAGGTCAAAGAGAAAGAGAGGATCTTGAAAACAGCAAGAGAAAAACAATCCATCACATACAAGGGAAACCCAATAAGACTATGTGTAGATTTCTCAGCAGAAACCATGGAAGCTAGAAGACAGTGGGATGATATATTTAAATTACTAAAAGAGAAAAACTGCCAACCAAGACTCCTATATCCAGCAAAATTGTCCTTCAAAAATGAGGGAGAATTTAAAACATTCTCAGACAAAAAGTCACTGAGAGAATTTGTGCCCAAGAGACCAGCTCTGCAAGAAATACTAAAGGGAGCATTAGAGTCAGATACAAAAAGACAGAAGAGAGAGGTATGGAGAAGAGTGTAGAAAGAAGGAAAATCAGATATGATATATATAATACAAAAGGCAAAATGTTAGAGGAAAATATTATCCAAACAGTAATAACACTAAATGTCAATGGACTGAATTCCCCAATCAAAAGACATAGATTGGCAGAATGGATTAAAAAACAGGATCCTTCTATATGCTGTCTACAGGAAACACATCTTAGACCCAAAGATAAACATAGGTTGAAAGGGAAAGGTTGGGAAAAGATATTTCATGCAAATAACAACCAGAAAAGAGCAGGAGTGGCTATACTAATATCCAACAAATTAGACTTCAAATGTAAAGCAGTTAAAAGAGACAAAGAAGGACACTATATACTAATAAAAGGAACAATTAAACAAGAAGACATAACAATCATAAATATTTACGCACTGAACCAGAATGCCCCAAAATACGCGAGGAATACACTGCAAACACTGAAAAGGGAAATAGACTCATATACCATAATAGTTGGAGACTTCAATTCACCTCTCTCATCAATGGACAGAACATCTAGACAGAGGATCAATAAAGAAATAGAGAATCTGAATATTACTATAAATGAGCTAGACTTAACAGACATCTATAGGACATTACATCCCACAACAGCAGGATACAACTTTTTCTCAAGTGCTCATGGATCATTCTCAAAGATAGACCATATGCTGGGTCACAAAGCAAGTCTCAACAAATTTAAAAAGACTGAAATCATACACAACACTTTCTCGGATCATAAAGGAATGAAGTTGGAAATCAATAATAGGCGGAGGGCCAGAAAATTCACAAATACGTGGAGGCTCAACAACACACTCTTAAACAACGAGTGGGTCAAAGAAGAAATTGCAAGAGAAATTAGCAAATACCTTGAGGTGAATGAAAATGAAAACACAACATATCAAAACTTATGGGACGCAGCAAAGGCAGTGCTAAGAGGGAAATTTATTGCTCTAAATGCCTATATCAGAAAAGAAGAAAAGGCAAAAATGCAGGAATTAACTGTCCACTTGGAAGAACTGGAGAAAGAACAGCAAACTAATCCCAAAGCAAGCAAAAGGTAAGAAATAACAAAGATTAGAGCAGAAATAAATGAAATTGAAAACATGAAAACAATAGAGAAAATCAATAAGACCGGAAGTTGGTTCTATGAGAAAATCAATAAGATTGATGGGTCCTTAGCAAGATTGACAAAAAGAAGAAGACAGAGGATGCAAATAAATAAGATCAGAAATGGGAGAGGAGACATAACTACTGACCTCACAGAAATAAAGGAGGTAATAACAGGATACTATGAACAACTTTATGCTAATAAATACAACAATTTACATGAAATGGACGGGTTCCTGGAAAGACATGAACAACCAACTTTGACTCAAGAAGAAACAGATGACCTCAACAAACCAATCACAAGTAAAGAAATTGAATTAGTCATTCAAAAGCTTCCTAAAAAGAAAAGTCCAGGACCAGACGGCTTCACATGTGAATTCTATCAAACATTCCAGAAAGAATTAGTACCAACTCTCCTCAAACTCTTCAAAAAAATCGAAGTGGAGGGAAAACCACCTAATTCATTCTATGAAGCCAACATCACCCTCATACGAAAACCAGGCAAAGATATTACAAAAATAGAAAACTACAAACCAATCTCTCTAATGAATATAGATGCAAAAATCCTCAATAAAATTCTAGCAAATCGTATCCAACAACACATTAAAAGAATTATACATCATGACCAAGTAGGATTCATCCCAGTTATGCAAGGATGTTTCAACATAAGAAAATCAATTAATGTAATACACCATATCAACAACTCAAAACAGAAAAATCACATGATCATCTCAATTGATGCAGAGAAGGCATTTGACAAGATTCAACATCCTTTCCTGTTGAAAACACTTCAAAGGATAGGAATACAAGGGAACTTCCTTAAAATGATAGAGGGAATATATGAAAAACCCACAGCTAATAACATCCTCAATGGGGAAAAATTGAAAACTTTCCCCCTAACATCAGGAACAAGAGAAGGATGTCCACTATCACCACTATTATTCAACATTGTGTTGGAGGTTCTAGCCAGAGCAATTAGACAAGAAAAAGAAATACAAGGCATCAAAATTGGAAAGGAAGAGGTAAAACTATCACTCTTTGCAGACAATATGATACTATACGTCGAAAACCCGGAAAAATCCACAACAAAACTACTAGAGCAAATAAATGAGTACAGCAAAGTAGCAGGTTACAAGATCAACATTCAAAAATCTGTAGCATTTCTATACACTAGTAATGAACAAGCTGAGGGGGAAATCAAGAAACGAATCACATTTACAATTGCAACTAAAAGAATGAAATACCTAGGAATAAATTTAACAAAAGAGACAAAAAACATATATAAAGAAAACTACAAAAAAACTGTTAAAAGAAATCACAGAAGACCTAAATAGATGGAAGGGCATACCGTGTTCATGGATTGGAAGGCTAAATATAGTTAAGATGTCAATCCTACCTAAATTGATTTACAGATTCAATGCAATACCAATCAAAATCCCAACAACTTATTTTTCAGAAATAGAAAAACCAATAAGCAAATTTATCTGGAAGGGCAGGGTGCCCCGAATTACTAAAAACATCTTGAGGAAAAAAAACGAAGCTGGAGGTCTTGCACTGCCTGACTTTAAGGCATATTATGAATCCACAGTGGTCAAAACAGCATGGTATTGGCATAAAGATAGATATATCGACCAATGGAATCAAATAGAGTGCTCAGATATAGACCCTCTCATCTATGGACATTTGATCTTTGATAAGGCAGTCAAGCCAACTCACCTGGGACAGAACAGTCTCTTCAGTAAATGGTGCCTAGAGAACTGGATATCCATATGCAAAAGAATGAAAGAAGACCCATCTCTCACACCCTATACAAAGTTAACTCAAAATGGATCAAAGATCTAAACATTAGGTCTAAGACCATAAAACAGTTAGAGGAAAATGTAGGGAGATATCTTATGAATCTTACAATTGGAGGCAGTTTTATGGACCTGAAACCTAAAGCAAGAGCACTGAAGAAGGAAATAAATAAATGCGAACTCCTCAAAATTAGACACTTTTGTGCATCAAAGAACTTCATCAAGAAAGTAGAAAGACAGCCTACACAATGGGAGACAATATTTGGAAATGACATATCAGATAAAGGTCTAGTATCCAGAATTTATAAAGAGATTGTTCAACTCAACAACAAAAAGACAGCCAACCCGATTACAAAATGGGAAAAAGACTTGAACAGACACCTATCAGAAGAGGAAATACAAATGGACAAAAAGCACATGAAGAGATGCTCAACGTCCCTGGCCATTAGAGAAATGCAAATCAAAACCACAATGAGATATCATCTCACACCCATCAGAATGGCCATTATCAACAAAACAGAAAATGACAAGTGCTGGAGAGGATGCGGTGAAAGAGGCACACTTATCCACTGTTGGTGGGAATGTCAAATGGTGCAACCACTGTGGAAGGCAGTTTGGCAGTTCCTCAAAAAGCTGAATATAGAATTGCCATACGACCCAGCAATACCATTGCTGGGAATCTACTCAAAGAATTAAGGGCAAAAACTCAAACGGACATTTGCACACCAATGTTTATAGCAGCATTATTTACAGTCGCAAAGAGATGGAAACAGCCAAAATGTCCATCAACAGAAGAGTGGCTAAACAAACTGTGGTATATACATACGATGGAATATTATGCAGCTTTAAGACAGGATAAACTTATGAACCATGTAATAACATGGATGGACCTAGAGAACATTATGCTGAGTGAGTCTAGCCAAAAACTAAAAGACAAATACTGTATGGTCCCAATGATGTGAATCGACATTCGAGAATAAACTTGGAATATGTTATTGGTAACAGAGTCCAGCAGGAGTTAGAAACAGGGTAAGGTAATGGGTAATTGGAGCTGAAGGGATACAGACTGTGCAACAGGACTAGATACAAAAACTCAGAAATGGACAGCACAATAATACCTAATTGTAAAGTAATCATGTTAAAACACTGAATGAAGCTGCATCTGAGCTATAGGTTTTTGTTTTGTTTTGTTTTGTTTTTTTTTCTACTATTACTTTTATTTTTTTCTCTATATTAACATTCTATATCTTTTTCGGTTGTGTTGCTAGTTCTTCTAAACCGATGCAAATGTACTAAGAAACGATGATCATGCATCTATGTGATGTTGTTAAGAATTACTGATTGCATATGTAGAATGGTATGATTTCTAAATGTTGGGTTAATTTCTTTTTTTCCGTTAATTAACAAAAAAAAGAGAGATAATTAAAAAGCATACACTTTACAGCTGTGAATATTGTTGATGCATGTAGAATCGTAGAAGCCCAAGTTGCATGGTCTACAAATACCAAATAAATTTCAACTTCCAAGGCTTTCAGTTGGCGTTTTAATTAGCTGTTTCTTGCCGCTGGCTAAATTGCCCGTTACATGCCTTTTGCTGTTGCAGCCCATCTTGTGCTGCATGCCAGAATGGACTTCAAGACTCCAGTGGTTATTCACAAAATAGAAGAAAGCATGGGGAGGGGTGAGTCATTAAGAATTGAGGAATAAACTTTACCTGATAATTTTACAAACTTAATGTCTCACTCACAAGTAAAAAGAAGACAGACAGACAGCTAGAAAACAGACAAAGAAAGACAGAGACAGAGAGGGAAGATATTAATGAGGTTCAGCTGCAATCATGACTGCAATAAAAATTATGCAGAATGCCCAACAGAAAATATGCCAGGGTTCAACTTCTTTTGTTCTCATTAGTCTGACAATAAATTTTAATATTTTCCAGAAATTTGGGTGGATATGATAATTTAGATGGATTATTTATAGTAAAGTGATTACATTTGTTAAATTAAAAACAGCAGAAAGGTCATATATTCTCTGTTATTCTGCAAGCAATGTTCAACTAAAGAGAGCGGCATCTACAGAAATTCCAATTTACTGCTGGTGCCATGAATTCTTATTACAGCTGAAATGAGGGAGTGGTTTCATGTTCTATGAGATCAGCCTGTCTGAGATATCTTATTCAATTATTCTTTTCCTGATAATTGTGTTAGCTCCATTGACTTCCTAATCCTACATTTATTGATTGTACTTTATCCAATCTAGAAGAATATGAGTGTTTTAATTGCCTTTTCAGTTTTGGTACTTTGGCTTAAACAGAAAAATTTACATTTCAATAATTTATCATCAGGTTACTCTGCTATATGATAAACCTTACAAAGATTTATTTCCTAATATTGACCTTTTGTTCTTCTCCATGTCCAGAGAACCAAACCATTTTAAAAAGATGTGGAAAAAAAAATTGTAAAGCTAGTATCAAAAGTCAACATGTGCTTTAAAAGTAAATTATGTGCTTGGTAAAGGAAAAATAAATCATGGCTTTTATTTTTTTCTTTCAACAGAATCCTTTTATTATATGGGAACTCATATCAAAAGCCAATATATGAAACAGATAAAAGGGGAACTTCTCTGGTGGTCTCTGACTTTCGAGACTGGAGCATTGTCTCCTTAGGCCTCTCACTTGTCCCAACCCCATCCATCCCCTGAGGACCAGCCACTGAGCTCCTGGAGAAACACAATGTGAAAACCATCGCGTAAGATCTAATACTTGTAGAAAACTTACCATATGCCAGGTATTTTACATTTGTGTTCTTATGTATTCCTACATCAACTCTGTACATCGGGTATTTAGCCCCATATTGCATCTGGGGAAGCTGAATGCTTTGGCAGGAAACTGGTTGGCTTTTCGTAGGTTGGGCATTTTGTTGTTTTGGGGAAAAAAAAGAAGGTAATTTATTATTAAAGGCATTTTTTAAAATAAGAGCTATTAATAAAATAGCTTTTGAACTCTGGCCAAAATTTCTACCTCAAGTGACTATATGCTTAGTTTTCAACCTGAACAAGGAAAAAACAGAAAACTCACCTGTAAGTCAAAGCAATTGAATTTTATCTTGGTATAACCCGACTTCAATCCAGTTTTAATTGTTCTGATGTGAGCATGTATTCATTCTTTTTTTGGGGGGGGAGGGTGGTTCACGGCCCGGGAATTAAACCCTGGTCTCCCTCATGAAAGGCGAGAGCATTCTACCACTGAACCACCCATGCACTCTGATGTGAGAATATTTTAAAATATTAGAAAACACATTTAATAATCAAAATATTTTCTTACACAACATTTATCTAATCATTTAAAAATTAGGTCATTAGCTACTCTGGACAACTAGTATTTACCGCATGAAAAGAATAAATTGTTCTGATATTATTCATCCAGCAATATTGTTGGATTAAAACAAAACATTTCCTGACATGAGAAATGTCTAAACAGACAAAGATTAATGAAGATAATGAGTAACTAAAACATTATATACATGACTTCGAACATTATCCCATCCAAACACAATCTATTTGAATGGCTTTTTCTCAAACACAAGCTATTAGGAAAACTTAAAAGAATCTGTAAAAATGCCTCATTACTTTTAAGTAACTTTCTCAATCTGCTAGTGATTAGAATATGAAAACCTGACATGGATTGCAAATAGCTGGCACAAACCTTTGACAGAAAAAAAAAAAAACCTAAAGCTCTGAGGTATTTTTTCTTTACTTTCTTTTTTTTTTTTAACATGGGCAGACACCAGGAAACGAACCTGGGTCTCTGGCATGGGTCTCTGGCATGGCAGGCGAGAATTCTGCCACTGAACCACCACTGCACCACCCTGAAGCTCTGTTTTGATAAAGCACCTAAGTCTGGGAGAAAGACTGCATCTAGTAAAAAAAACATGCCAGTTAGAAGAGTTTTTCAACAGAATTCTTGAGCCTAATAATCTGCACAATGACATAAGGCAGTATCTCCTAGGTTTCAAAATGTGTGTACTTATGTATACTAAATATACCGAGATCCCCCAATTTTTTTTCTTCTATCCCTCTTTATCCTCACTCTTTCTTCAGTTGCCACATGCTACTCTTCATTCAACTCCATTTACGAAGAAGGAATTTACTTCCCCTGTCACACTACTGATATGAAACCCCTGAAATATGGTTATTCCTCTGTTACCTTTTTCTTAATCTCTTTTCTGGATCTGTTCTTTAGAACATCTCAGCACTCCTACCAAACTATGGGGATGGAGCTAATTTTCATCCCAGATAAGATATTTGTGCCACGGAAACTCTCCAAATAAATTCATATATGCTAGGTTCAGGTAAACTTAGTGATAGATTCATTTCATAAAATTTCATCCATCAGATCACCAATCATTTTCATTTTTGTGAATATAAAACAATCAAATTTGACATAAAGATTACGTATTTGAAAACTACAAGGGCCAATCAAGTAGACAATAAATTGTTAATGTCTGTTTTCCTATAAAATGATCCTTTTATGTTTAATGTAGTTAAATCTGGGTTAACGCAAATTATTGCAAAACCACAGTTTTCAACCATGAGGAAAAAACATATTGGGCTGAAATTTTGACTCTGGTGCCCTTGAGAGGTCATGACTTCTCTGGAGTGTCCCTTTCTTCATTAGTAGGATAAGCATAGTCTAACACCTTATCTTCCTACCTTAAGGCATTAGCCAAGAATAGAATGAAATTGCTTATGTTACAATGATTGGTACATAATAGAGTGGCATATAAATATTATTATTATCATGGTAAGTGTGTGGTTTTCATTTTGCATTGTTTTGGTGGCTAAACTTAAGATGCTGTTGAGTAACAATTGTAGACACGACTGTGTTCACCATATCAAGATTGTAAATGCCCAGAAGCAGAGGAACAAGAGGAAACAAAGCCTCCAAATATGACAGATTATATACTCAAAAAATATCATCTGACAAACATCACCTTTTAAAAGAGTTCTCAATAATTCACACTTAATACTACCCCTAAAATTAAGCCCAGGTTTTGTTATGGTAAAGAAGCAGGTTATTGTTATTACATGCATCTTACTGGGTTAGATACTGAGTTCAATTTTTTAGTTCTTGTGAAGTTTTGGAGACAACTAGAAAATATAAGTATAAGTCTGTTAAATTTGTAGGTGAGTAAATAAAAAACAGAACAGCCAAATGCACGCCTGGTGATGGAACACTATGGGAGATGAAGCAAAGTACAGTGTACCAGCCCCTCACCCTGCCTTCAGACGTGTGAGAGTCCCCTGGATCCTGCAGTGTCTTCCCAGCTTGGATGCAGCCCCCACCTGATCCTCAACCAATGTGCCCTTTCTTGGCTTACCCTGTGAACACATGTGTTTTGGGTTTGTAGTTGGATGTTAGCTCACATATTATTGGAACATTCTGTTTACTGTTATATAATTAAACTGGAAGAAATCCTCTGTGGGATGTGGAATAACAATACGACCCAAGGATCATCAAAGAAGTCACAAGTTCTTTAATGACACTGTATATTTTTTTAATCACACAAAAACATTGCCTTGCTTTTGTTTATATCAAAATAAATAGTGTTCAGATAATAATATTTTGTTCTTATTTTGCAATTTGTTTGGCTTGTCTACAGCTTACCAATATCTAACAAGTTTGTATAGAACAATGTGCTCTCTAATAAAAAATATGCTAGATCATAGAACAAAAAATGTCATTTTCATTGTAGAAATATTAGAATCATCAAGATGTTGGCTAATGACCCTATTTGTGTATTCATAAATTCATTTTGTTTTAGTCAAAATAATTCAAACCATAATTTGTCATTTTGAATTGCAGTGGCACTTTGTTCAGAGTCAGAAGAGTTTAAATGGGATGGGATTCCCTGGAAATTTTCCCCTTCTTTAATTTTAAAAGCATGTCACAATGTTCTCTGTTCCATTCCATCAAGTCATGAGCTTCCAGTAAAATACCAGTGGAAGAAAGAAAAAAAAAAGGAAAAATTGAGCTAGCAAAGGAGGATCTATCAGTCTTTTTACTCGAAGACCCCTATCACATTTTTGATTTGGTTACACTCAGATCCTTTTATGTTTTCAGACCAGAAAGAATTTGTTCATAATTAATATGGCTACATTCATTCTGTCAAAACAGAGTTCAGCATTTCAAGTTACCCTAGGACAAATACCAAAGCTGCCAAAAACAGTAGAGTCAAAACGTACTATTATTCAATTACTTGCTGAAGTACCACAAAGCAGCTTTGCTGATTTTCACACGTACTCTGTTCTGTAGGAGTCACCAACTCACACCAGTGGACACTTAACACCGTATGTCTGTGCTTGGTTGAAAGTCCTGATTTGAGTCTTCTTGGAAAAATACAATTGTTTATTCTGGTATTTTTTTCCTCCTCACTCTTCTGCAATGTTTCTCAAATCTACTATAAGGAAAGACAATTTTACCTTAATTTTTTTCAGGTATGGTTGTATAGTGCTATGGAAGTCTTAGTTAAGTATATTTTCTCACACAGATTATGTACCAAATAGGTAATAAAGAAAAAGTGGTCAATCATTTAAACGCATTTAAATGTGTCTGTTGATGAATTTCCTGGTTTCTGGGGAGGTCATTCATGTAAAAAAACATAAAATGGAAAATGAACATGCTTGTCATGACTTTCTCTCTGGGGAAGACAATGATGCCATAACATGGGAAATCACCATAAAGAGAAAAAACTGTGGACTAATGACACCAATGAGTGTTCCATTGGTTGTGACTAGAAGTGGCTCTTTTGCTGTTGAAACAAATTGTGAGCAAGAGTCATAAAGTCAATATCAGAATGGTGGAAAAGGCCTTAGCCTAAGAAAACCCAAATTCCTGATCAAAGCATTTGGTACAATCAAGAGGAAAATAAAAATTTCTAGGGGGAGTAATGATAAAAGCACTGACAAGGAATGGATGATGGCACGGTAAGGGACACTGTCTACAGGATTTTCAAATACTCTCATGGGATTCTCTCTTCAATGCCTTGTTGGGTTTTATGGAGATGATATATATATATACCTGATTGAATATGGAATTTCTTTTTAGAATTTAATATTTTATCAAATTTATAGAGTATGATTAATGCAATTGCTCTATTAATGTTTATTGTAAAAAAAAAGTGTGGTTGATATGTGTGTGCTTGTGTCTATGAAGGTGTAGACACACAATACTGCCCTCTTCAAGCTAGGAATGTAAGCGTGAACCAAAACTACTGATTAAAATGTGACAAGCTTATGCATTCCACTCAGTATTGAGAAACTTGAAAACACATTTTTTCCAACTTTTTTATATGCTACTCAAAAACATCAGTAGGGAGATATGACAGATGACTGAGGTTGGGCAAAATAAAAACAAATTTAAAACCACTGCATTTCTTACTTTAAAAAATATCCTAAATTTAATGGCACTGGAAGGGAAAAACTCAATAATGTCAAAATATGTGAGTTTCACGCAGTCAGACTGCTGGAAGTTTGGATAGTGTTTCTCAAGTGGCAACTGGGACCTATAGTTTAGGGACCAAAAAATAGTATTAATTAAATATCTTCTCTGTCCTATTCAGTCCTCGTTTGGAGGCTTTTAAGAAAGTACAGTTTATCTATGCCTGAAACATTTAAAATCCACAAAGATGATGTCTTCAGGCAACTACTTAATGGGCTGCAAAACCTTTAGCTCACAGTGAAGACTGAGATCCTTCAGATGTGAAGTGTTTGAGAGATGTTAGCAGTAGTTTTAGCAGTCATGAGGTTTCAATCTCATCTTGGGCCAAATCAGTTACAGTGGTTGAAAAAGAAGGATTGGCAGATTGGGCAAGAACGAATGAGAGTAGTCACAGCAGGAAGCTCACTAGAAGCCACATTATGCCAGTGGAGCTATTTTAAGCGGCTATGGTGGGGGTCTCAGGATAACAATAGTAGTAACAATATTGGGGATCTATTTGAGGGCTCAGGAAAGATAGTGATACCATTTGGGAGGAACTTCAGGAAGCCAATGGCAGGAACCACTTTGAGAAATATAAGAGCAAGGTAGCCTGCTTGGGATTGCCATTGGAAAGATCAGCCTGATGATCAGGGATCAAGTGCAGCACAAAGCACTTATTTTGGGAAGTTCCATAGCCTGATGACTATCAGGTAGTAAAATAGTGTAAGACCCAGTGGGAGGTCCAGGGTTAGTGAGGTTCCTGAGGCTACAGAACCATTGAGTTTTGAAAGCATCTTGCCAAATGACAAGCTGACAAGCTTTGAATTACTACTCTAGCAGAACACCAGTAGAGGCAATGGGCATGAGAACAGGCCTCAGGTTGAGGAGGGTGGAGCAGTAACGAAGACTTCCCAAGGAAGGAACTAGATTCAGGAGTATTTGTGAAGGGTTTGGATATCTGGTCCTTGGCAAAACTAATTGGTCTTACTGTGATCCTTTCTCCCACTGAGAGTTAGAACGGGGCTGAGGCTGGTGTATGAAAAACTAAGAGGATGCTGAACTTTGATTTCCACTCAGGACTACATATGATGTACCATATACCAAAGATACAATGCCACGTTTGATGATAGAGAACCTGAGTCAGTTCCATATCTTCACCCCCTGCTTCTCATACAATTCTTACTTGAGTGATGGATTTACAACCTTGATTTTCCAGGTAAACGTAAGAACACATCAGAACACAATTCTCCCATAAATGTCATTACCTATAGGATCATATTGTCTGTGTGTGTATGTGTGTGTATGTATGTATGTGCATGATTTCTTCCAGAAGCTTTGAATTTATAAATTTAAATTCAATTTAACCAACTGTTTCAGTTTCTTGACTGCTAAAATAAATGCCATAAAATGGGTTAGTTTAACCACAGGAATTTATGGGCTCAGGGTTTCAAAGGCTAGAAGGCTTTCTTCCTCCTGGGGTCAGTATCTTCCAGCTAGCCAGAAATCTTTGGAGTTCCTTGGCTTTTCTGTCACATGGCAATGCGCACGGTGATGTCTTCTTCTTTCTTCTCTGGGTTCCATTGGCTTCCACCATCTGGCTGCGGTCCATGGTTTCTTTCTCTTTGTGTCCAATTTCCTTTGCTCATAAGGACTTCAGTCACAATGGATTAAGGCCAACCCTCATTCAGTTTGGGCACACATTATCTAATAACATCTTAAAAAGTCCTATTTGAAAATGCATTCACATGCACAAGACCAGGGGTTGGGATCTGAATATGCCTTTTGTGGAAGACATGATTTAATCCCCACATCAACCTTTTTAAGTATGTACTATATTGATTTTGGAAAAGATTGTGTAGGCAACATGCTCAACTAGTCCTCTTAGTACAGAAATAAGATATTTACACAAATAATTGCAACATAAAGCAAACTGTGTATCAGTTTCAATCAGGAAAATATGCTTTTATTTTCCCTTCCTCATGTGACATCTTTCTTCAATTTTCCCAAGTGCTTTTTTCTTTATATGTTTATAATGCATGCTATAGCCTTAACATTTATGTATGTTTAAAGTAATCTGCATTAATATTGCTTTAAAGAAAAATGCTTGTTTATACTTTCCAATAGTTTGACATTTGAAGTGTCGAATTTTCTCTACTGAAAAAAAATAAAATGAAATTACTTACTTACAAGACCTTGCCATTGCTTCTCAGTTTCATGAAAATGGGCTTCTTTCCCTTTAGTAATTTAAAATAGAAGGTGAAATGTTTACAAAGGTTGGGAACAACTAAGATGGCTTTGATTTTATTTTTACTATATGGACTTACTCTATGATGGTTTCATGTCAAGCCAGACACCAGGACCTTCCCCAATTTCAGAAAAATTTTCTCCATGATTGCTTCATCTTATAGACATTTTAGCAAGTTCCAAGCCACAAGATGTTGGCTTCCTTTTTTGATTAAGGAGGACAATATTTAAGTTTGATATCATATTATAAGGTCAATGCAGAAAACTAAAGACTTCCATTTGTTAAAGTTGAACCTTGCTTCATTTTTTAAAGTGGAGATTTCTGTCTTATTTCTCCCTTTTTCTTGACAAAATTGAAATTCTTCTATTTTTCTCTTATGATATGAATCTCTCCTCTATACTTTGAGTCAAATTTTCAAAATAATTTGAAAAATCAAAGCAACCTAAGAGTCACTATATTTAAAACAACATACCTACTAAAGGACCAAATGGGTTTAAGAAGATAAAGATGAGAGTTGAGACGACATAGACATGCCAATTCGGTTACCAACAACATCAGTGACCACAACTCTTGCTCCCCATGCAATCACCTTTTAGTTAGAAAATTTATACTTCATTTACCAAAATCACTATCACTGAAGAACTTAGTAAAAGTAGGAATGATGGTTGTAACTCAACTTATCAGTCAAATTCAAACTTTAGAATAAAATGCTTGTGAGCCTATGCAAAAATGGAAAAATTATCTGCTTTATTCTTTCATCTGCTACCAAAAGTAGAATATGAGTTTTCCTTCATACATTATACCTTCAAGCAACTGTGCTGAGTTCAAAGGATAGAAAGCACAATAAGACTTTTTGCCTACATTGAATTTTGCATACAGCACATAGCCTATATTATTGAACAATAAGTCCTTGTCTTAACCTAGGTTATTCAGAGAGCAGAGCCTGTATGCAGGCAGATCATTTGGCAAGTGATCCCAAAATATAACAGTGAAGGACCTGAGAGAATGAAAGAAAGAAGGAGGAAGTCAACACAAGGAAGTGTTACTAGTTGACCACTGCTTTTGGCAGACAGATGCTCAATTCTGCTGGGACCTTCCAGTAAGGATTGGAACACATCTCAAAATTATCTGTTCAAGAAGGAAGGACAGAATTGTTTATGTTATCCCTTCAAAGTTGTATGTGTGTGATTACTAACCTGGTTTCCGTGGCCATCCTGCCACTCAGCATCAAGAAGCTCCCAGGGCAGGAAACAAGAGAAACCAGTACATGGTTGAGGTGAGGCTCTTTCTGCACAAAGCAGGTTGATACCTGTGCAGAATAGTTTCCATAGCCATGGCTTGATTCAGAACTAGAAGATCTAAGGCTGTGCATTTTTTTCTACAATATTTTCCTGCTTTCTGCTCTGTATGTAATTGCCAAGTCAATTCGGTTGTAATTCCTTTAGAGCAACAGTGCCCACATTATAACATCCCCCCCCCCCACAAAATGTTCTATGTTCAAATAAACAAAAGTGGAAGGGATTTCTTTACTGTGAGACTTTATGAACATTTAATGGGTTGATGCTTTGTAAACCTTTGAGAAGGTTTTATAAAGCTCTGCTTCTTAAATTTTTTTTTAATGGTGAAAGCTTTCCTTGTCATAATGTATCTTCTAAATTCTATCCATTCCATCTATCTGCCCATGTGTTCACAAAATATTTGCTTAGCACAAACTGTCAGACACTATGTTCCAGAATTACATGTTCAATTCCTATTTCTCATTTTGCAAAATAAGAATATTGATATCTTCATCACCAGATATTGTAAAGAATAACTGAGATGATTTATAAAAGATCAGCAATAACTAGGAAACAGTAGGCACTAAACAATGTGAAGACTAGAGATCAGCAAATTATAGCCCATGGGTCAAATCAGGTCCACTTGTTTATGTAATTAAAATTTTGTTGAAATCCAGTCACAATCATACAATACATATTGTCAACGGCTGCTAAAGTGATAGAGCTTAGTAGTTGCAACAAAGACTCTACAATTTGCACAGTCAAAAATGTTTAGTATCCAACTCCTTATATAGGTTTACCAACTCGTGCCCTCAACTATTATTTCCCAAATTCCTAGATCTTAGAACTACCTGAAGCACTCTTCCCTGGAGATTATGATTAAAGACATTTGAGGTAAGGCCAGCAATTCCATATTTAACAAGATTCTCAGTTAATCCTTATATTCAGCAAGTTTGGGAAATTTCCCTAAGGAATGACCATCTAGAGTTGTAGTTCAAGATAGTGGAAAAGATATTTTTTAGTGACAAGAGGCAGTCTTCTGTAACACTGAAAGCATGCATGTTTATGATCATTTGTCTGAATTGGTATTAAGGTAATCCTGAGTAGAACAAAGAAAGGTAAGCATCCACTAAAACGTAAATTATAATTATCTGGCAGAAATGAGACTTACCACTGCCTATGGAATACTAGACCAATTAAAAACATGGAGATGATACTCAGATAATAAAATGCAGAACTTTGAGAAAACTAGAAGACTGGCATTAAGAGGAAAGAATAAACTGAGCTACATGGTGACAGACTTATAAACATTTCAGTATTGATGTGAAGGCTTTTCTTCAGTTGCCAAATGTTAATAACAAGGCAAAAGTTTAAGTAAGAAAAGAATAATGTAGAAAGAAATTCTAAATGCTTAGATCTTGCTAAACTGTGGCATATATTACCTGTCAGTAAAGTGGGGTACAAGTACTTTTACTAACTCAGAAAAATCAAAATCAATTCTAGTGTTCAGAGTCATAAAGACACTTACTTTTGAGGCATAATTACCAGAAGACTCAGATTCTCTATTTCCATGGGGACATAGAAAATGGCATCACAGATAGAGGAATTTACTTGTTACCCAATTGAGAAGAAGAAATTAGGCCAAACAGGCTGAAGATTGCTTAGGTGGTAAGATGCTGTGAGCCAAGTCATGGCTACCGCTGGAGAAGTTTTAGCTGTCCTACCCCAGACAGGACCCAGAAAGCCTTTCTAGGAAGATACTTGATGACAGTAAACTTTACTGGGTAGGAATCATGATGGGTAAAAGGAACACTGCACATGCTGAGCCCTACCTTGGGACCATTTGGCACCTGCTCCATCTTGGTCTTCCAGCTCTTCCTCTGAGTAACATGCGATTAAAATCATTTGTGGGAGTCTTCACTCCAAACTTTAAAATACTCACACCCCATCATAGAAAGGCCTCTGATGCATTCTTCACACTTACATTTCTTCCAGAACTTTTCACGCATCTATCGAGTCCATTTGAATAAATCAAAACGTTCCAACTATACAAGGCTTTGTTTAATCTGGAAGAAGTGAGCCTGCCTCCTCAGATGCTACGTGCAAACAGGACGAAATCTGGATGAAAAACCTGTGCAATTTTCTTTCTAATCAGGAAGGAATTTTCTTGGCAATGGATTCGCTCACTCAAATCTTCCCTCCTCTATAAAATGCCTAATCATCAAGTAAGATTATTTATTTTTCCATTTAAAAAGTTAGCATCTACCAAGGATTTTCTTTAAGTTTTTTAAAAGGTCCATGCCTTTTTTCTTTGAATTTTTTTCAAGCCTATTAAGCAAATCACATAGAATATAAGTTTAAATAGAAACGTAGCATGGTTTCATCACTCAAGCAAGATACTCATACAACCACGTGCTCACTTACAGAGATTCTCAAATACTTGGGAAACAATAATTCCATATAAGTTCTAGAATTTAAATATTCATATCCATATAATTCCTGATGTATGTCTTTATAGGGACACTTGTATAATATAAGCTAACTTGTATATCACATACACACATATTTTTGCTGCTTCTCTTTTCCAGACATAGACACTCAGATAAGTTCAGAACCAGGAGATGTTGTCGGTGACTCAAAGTGGCGGTTTTAAAGCCTGTCCGCGAAAGTTGTGACATTCTTCCCATCGGAGGTTGAGTGCTTTTATCATTGTTTCAATCAATAGATAGATTAGAAGTGACTTCAAAGGTGAGGTCAAAAGACAATACAGCTTCTACCTGGTTCTCTTGGGAACTCATTTTAGAGAGCTACTATGTAAGCAGCCAAACTGCTCTTACACTGGCACGCTTTCAGAAAGTCCAAACGGGTGTATTCACAAAGCCACAGGAAGAAAGAGAGAAGACTGGCATGCTGTTACCACTTCCTGTTGTTCCAGTTTCAACCACCATCTGATCGCAACTGTTTAAAAGACCTCAACCCAAAATACCCGGTGAAGCCCTATCCAAACCCTTCACCCACAGACACGGTAAGATAGTAAATCGTTTGTTTTCGTTTCAAGCAATGAAGTATTGGAGTAATTTATTTCACAGCATAGAAAACTGAACACCCAGATTCACTTGTGCTTTTCATTATCTTTAGTTATAGAAGACACTTTGGATCCCAGGATTCTCCCCTTGTCTTTAGGCCATGATTGTGATGAATTTGTTTAGGTACCATAGGACTTAGAGAATAATACAGTGATATTGAAAACTGGCACTGCTTCCTCCAAAAAGCTTCCATGTCCACAATTTTTTACTGGGGCCATTTGTAGCCCTTCAGTGGAACTCTAAAGACAGGATTAAATTAGGGTGGTGCAATGGTGGCTCAGTGGCAGAACTCTTGCCTGCCATACCGGAGACCCAGATTCAATTCCCAGAGCCTGCCATGCAAAAGACAGGATTAAATTCAAGTCTCTAACATGGCAAAAGTTGCTGATTTATACTCATGGCAGAACCAGCTCCAGTTGAACCACATTCACTTGACCTTTTGATGGACTTGAGTTCAAATCCTGGATAAATTTGACTATAAACATGCTTCTGCCTAAGGGGTTATTTCATTCAACTATTCAGAATGAAATCTGAAGAAAGAGGAGCAGTCCATATGCAGGAGTTTTAGTACAGAAGTATGCATGGATATAGGCTGGAGGCTGGATTGGAGGATATTATTGGACAGGAGTGTGAGTTACAAAACAGTAGTTAAATATAAAATTGTGTCATATGTTTAGTTTCTTGAAATAATGCTCTATTAAAATATTACAATATTGAAAACGTTCATTAAATGACTATATTGGTTACTTGCTACAGTTTTTAAAATTAGGATGGATTGAGGTTTCCTCCATTCCTGTGGGAAGCTAAATGATTGGTCCTCAACACCAAAAACCTTATTGGAAAGAGCTGCTCATGTGTTGAAACATCAAGTACTTGTTGGTTAATTGTTTAAACTAGTGTTTATAAAAGTCCATCAGTATCACCTGGAATACTTTATTAAACTGAAGATTCTTGGACCTCACCACTGACCTACAAAAAATATAAATCTCTAAGAAAGAAGCCCTATTATCTGCATTTTGCAAAGTTCTCCAGGTGGTTGTGAGAAATGTATTGGGAAAATATTATGGAGGCCAAGGAGAAGACTAGCCTAAATACCCTATTTAAAGATATTTAAAGACTATCTCTTTAGGGTATTGCTATCTCAGTTTCATCTTAGGCCTTCATGGCTGCATGTTATTTTATATATGTGTCTCTCTGTTACCTTCCATTTTGTGGTATTCTCTTCTCTCCTTAGGTATCTAGTATTTTCTCCTTCGTATTTCTCATTCTATTTCCTCTTACTTTATGGAAAAGGTAGAAATCATTGAAATGAACCCTCTGTGTGCTCCCATTTTAATGTATTCCTCAAAGCTGGCCAGGTTCAGTCTGGCCAAACATGGAATAGCTATCTGTGTTGTATGCTTGACTCTGCCACTACCTTTCTATGGTTAAGATCAATTACTCTGATTCTCCCCAGTTTTCATTTTCTTTATTATGAAATGTGGGTATCTACCATGGGTCTCTCCACCGAAGTCTGAGTTTGGTTGTCATGAAAGGCTCTCAATGACTTATCCTCCTGTTCTTTCCAGTTTTATTTCCCTTACATGGGTACCACCCACTTTGCTCCCAGCCCAGGGCTTGCACTTTCCAGACTTTTCATGTTTAATTGCTGATGATAAACATGACTTCCCTGTTTTAGTTTATCCTCTGCTTAGAACACTTTCCTCTCTGTTTCGTTGTTTAGCTAATTCCCACTGCCACTCAAAACCCCAAAACATTGAAGCCTGCATGTAACTCTCCTGCCATATTCAACTACATTATATCTTATGTGCATAAAATATCTATATCCACAAGGGCAAGCATTAACTTCTAATAATCCAACTTCCCCACTAACTAGAAAAGGGAACATATGCCCAGTGTCAACATTTTGCATATAACTGAGGTTTGCATGCAGCTCTAACATTTTGTACGTTTTAAGCAGGTAGTAGATATTCAAACTGTGGATATTCTGAAGAGCTCCTGGGATGCAGTCCTGTAACTCCTAACCTTTAAGTGTTGATGACTATCGCACACATGGTGAAAAGCCTGCTGTCGTGTCAGGTAGACCTAGGTTTGATTTAGGCAGCTCCATCATTGCCAAGCTATGCAAGCTTCTGTAAGATCTTTAGTCTGAGCCTCAATCCTCTCATCTTTAAAACAGATCTTATAAATAGCCTTTACCCCATAAGAAAATTCTAATTAGGTACTTAGCACAATGTCTACCTAATGTTTGTCACATGTCCTTGAATCTAAAATATCTATTTAAATGCTGCCAATTAAAGTATAACACAATGTTTTTATAATCACTTAGAATTTTTATTTTATATATATATATTTATTTTATATATATTTTTATTTGTATTTATTTATTTTATATGTATATAAAAGAGCTCTTTTAAAATTTTAGACCTATGTAAGTATAGATTTTTAAAATCATTTATCACTTTCTTCATAAATAAGAGGAAAATGCAAATAAAATAATTTGGGTAAGGTATTCATAATCTTATCAATGCCCTTTAAAATAAGATGCATTGATTTTGATATTTTCCATGCAACATTCTGCTCGATGCCTTCATGATCACAGGTCATACATCATTTCTTAAAAGTCTTCTCCACTATTGTCTTCAAGGCATTACTTCAAGGTGATCACACCCATTCTACATATTTTTAAGTTGACCTATCTTGATCTTTCTAAAAATGTCAGGTGAAACTACTTTGTCATGTCTACCATCCGGCTAATGGAAATTGTAAAATACATTGTTGAAAGACATATTCTTAAATCAAAATATAAAATGTTTTGCAAAATATGTGTATGTTATCACCAACGAAATTTGACAGTGCTCAATAAATATTTTTATTGTTGTATTCATGACAATGTTGGTGATGATGATGATGACAAAGATGATGGATATTAGCTGGGATATGTGTCATTTGTGCCTGATATGCATGATTATACAACTGAGAATGTATGGCTGACAACTGGATGCATTTATGTCAGGACTAAAAAGACTATATAAATGAACAGGAAAGCCATTGGTGTGAAAAGTTTCCTGATAAAAATTTTGGTTCCATGCCTGATATGACCAACACTTTAGGGTATTAAAAATGTCATTAAAGCTTTCTGTTCTGATACTATATAAGTAAAACATCTCACTCTCAGCACTAACATTTACATTATGTGCTTGTTTTCAGTTAGTAATGGGAGAATTCTTATGGACACAATTTTCATGGAAGATAAATATTCCACTTCTATAGTTCCCGTATTCCAGGACCCCTTTCCTCTGCGTATTTCCTCTTGCATTCTATTTCTGCTTATTCTTTTATTTTATATTCCGTTTAAAAATAAGTGATTCTGAAAATAGATAGGGATTGAAATAAATGTACAAATCATGAAGGTGAAAGGTGAAAACCATTTCGATCTATTCATTTTTCAGCAACTGGGTAGCATTTCTGTATAAATATTCTGTATTTATTTTGAATCATGTTCAGTTAATACTATTGTTTTTCTATTTCCTACATATGATGTACTTGTGCCAATGCCACTGAATCATGCATTTTCTAGATAGCAAAACTTTCTGAAGAAGGTATTTTGGTGCCAAGCCTGGCCAACAGATTACACCAATTCTTCCTTGTGCAGCTCCACTGGGAATAAATTAGATAAGATGCAAACTCCAGAAATGCAGTCAAGGTCACATTTCTCCATCAGTTCTGCAAATATAACAACTCTGAAGAGAAGGACTATGCTGCAGAAATTTGAGCTTCAACTGCTTTTCATTGAAAACTTTCAAATGGCCTAGAGAATCTTCCATGGCTCATAGCCATCCAGAGGCAAGATCTAACTTTTATTTTGTTTCATAATCTCTAGCAGGTTTCCAAGCTGTTTTTTAAAGAGATATCATCTACATTTATTTAATGGCAGCCCAAATGGACAGGGTCTTATTTTATTATTTTCCAATCTAGAAATCAGATTATGAATGTTTACATGGAAGCTAGTAGCTGGAATTTCTTGAATCATTATAAAATTTCAAAAATTTCAGTTTTTCCCTTACATTGCCTACCCTCTTCCCATCTGAAATTTAAACTTGTCTTGGTGTAAGGGAAAAGGAAACCAGTACAAAAACCATAGCCATAGTTTTGTGGCTTTCTTTGCAGATAGTCAGCTCCATTTGGTAATCGAATTACCTCTCCAAAAGGAATTGCATATTTATCCATTCATGGATCCATGCATTCATTCACTCATTCATTCGTTGGAGGAGGATAACCTAGGGGATTTACTATCTATAGGGAAAAAAAGATATGAAAATAAAGAAAAGTAATGAAATGTTATAGATACTAGGAGGGAAGTATCATGACGTTATTGCTGGGGGAGTTACAAAGAAATAAAAATTAGGTATGATGATGAACTTTTATCTTAAAAAATGAAGCAATGTTTCTAAATCTCACAGTCAAGGAAACCCATTTCAGACAGGGGTGAGTTTATGGGTAGGAGTGAGGTCGGGGGATAGAGGATTTGTGCATCTGCACAAAAGCGTGAAACTTCCCTACGTGTTGCTAGCAGTGCAAACATTTGATCTGATTAACTATAATGAGAGAATGAATATTTTCACTGAAATGGCGGTGAATCAAAACTACCTGATTTTATATTCTAAGGCATTTTCTGTTGGCAACTTAAGAATTTGGAATTTGCAATGCATGTACCAAGAATGATTAGGTTCCCGGGTTCCTCATTTGTTCAACAAAGGGCTCTTTTACCATTAAAACAGCCGAATTATTGTGATGCAAATGTAGAATATATTTTAGTTCCTGAGAGCAGGGAATGTGTAATTTAGGAATGAGTGGGGAAAAAATATTAAATTTCAGTACCCTTTTCAGTTACTTTGAAATTTGTCTTCTTCCCTTACAAATTCCTTGGACAACATTGGTCCCTTCACTCCTTCTTCCCCTTTTCCTCTCTTATCCTTAAAAACTGAGCTTCTGTTTCTGTCATTCCTTTCTCAGACCCAAGGAACTCCCATAAATATCCATTCACCTTCAATTCTGCAGTACCTTGAAACATTCTCTTCTGGTGCCCCATGGTTTCTTATTAAAGGAAACCCAACATGATGCTATTCCACCTGAACTGCAGATTTATTTTCTATCCAAACTTCCATTCCAGAGTGCTGAAATTTGACTTCAGTTTCAGCAGGAAAGCAATCTCATTGAACTAATTTGTCTTACACTCCATAAACTCCCAGAAGTATTTGTATTTATAACACAAGTGAATTGGTAGGATTTTAAGCAATAATATAAACTGAAGGGAATTTATTCAGGTTTTAGGAAGAAACACCATTCAAGCCCACTGGCTGCTCTTGGGGTCTTCCACGTATGAGATTCTTAAATTGTTGCAGCTTTCTGAAGCTTATCTTCTTCTAACATTTTGGAACCTTCAAATTATCTAAAAGTTTAAAGGAATTCCCATATTCTCACCTATGGAGGTAAAAGCAAAGGATGAGCATCAGTTTAAAAGATGGTGAGGTAGGGTCAGATTAGGAAAAACAGGGAAGGGAGAGAGGAGGTAATAGTGTCCTTATTTATAAAAAATGTATACTCTTTCTCCAAAAGACATAAAAATATTTAAAAACACCTTAGACCCTTGTAAAATTTGTGAATATAACACAGGAGATGATTTTGGTCTAGTGAGAATATAGAAAATGGTACATTAATCAATGCATTCATTTGTGTGTTTAATAATTTCTAAGCCTATTCAAAAATTTTTCATTGCCTTTTTCATTGAATTGCCTAGGAGTATAACCTACAAGAACTAAATGAAGACGTCCTCTAAAGCTTATAAAGCTAGATTTCACTGAAATCTTTTATTTTAATAAGCAATTTTCTACTTCTTGCAAATATATATTGCATATTTGTTTTGAACCATAATACTTTACATAAAAAATCAACTCATGATTCTAAACAATACATTCCCTAAAACAAATAATAAAAATATTTACATTCAGTAAACTATTCCAAAGTATTTTTTCAAATTATCACATGGTGAATTTTAAAATTTGGAATTACATTATTAAAAAAATCACATGATTAAATATGAGTGGTCTTAATAAGTTAACATATATTTGTCATTTTGCCAAAGAGCTGAAATATATTTGCAAATGTAAACTATTTACCTAACGAATATTTATTAAATTCCTATTACATACAGTAATTGTGTACAACAAATAAGTGTCAAATGAAGCGACAGGATAGTCATTTTTTTCTGTTGAGTTGATGGTGATTTTATTTCTTTTATTTTAGCTCATTTCATTTTGCTTTTAAATCAGAAAGAAATATCTTGGAAAGTCACTGTGTACTCTCTAATTTTGCTGTTCCCTTCTTTTTCTTCATCTGAAAGTTATCTGTAAACTGAGGCTGGAAACATAAGGTTCTATCCAATCTCATTCTTCCCATCTCTGCAATTCTCAGACCATAAATGAAGCCAGTTTTTATTATGTAGAGCTTTAGTGACAGTATACATATGAGCACAGTGAATTTCAAATGCTTACATTCTTAATATATTTAAATAAAGCAGACATAAAGTGGCTTTCTCTTTTCATGAATTAATATCCTTTGGAACTTCAAGGACTCTTCATCTTCGTTAAAGTGGGCTAACTCTCCAAGGATTGTGATGAGTCTCAGTGAGCCTTAGTAAACTTTCCCAACACTTAACATCTACTGCAAGAAAGTATGTATCTAATATACAGCCCCCAGATAGATATTTCCATCCTAAATAATCCACAGGTAAACTAGAGTGCTAAAAAGACAGAATGTTCTGTACCAAAAAGACTCCTTTTTGCCTTCCAGCTAGTCAAATCAATCCTAGTATGTACTCTTATGTTTTCCAAGATTCTGAATTAAAGATCTTGTTTTCTTGGCAGTTTTCTGGATAAATTCAGTAAATTTGTCCTTTGATGGAACAGAAACACACTAGTCTTTGAAGCCGGGGAAGCCTAGATTTGAATCCAGACTGATAATTATTTACAGCTTACATGACCTCGTTTTAGCCTTGACACCATCATTTGTAAAATATGAGCAGATAATATGTCTGTTTTGAAGGGTTGTCATCTATAAAGTGTTTAACACTATGGATGACTCACAATAGGGATTTGAAAAGTCAGTAATGGCAATGGCGAAGGCAGCAGTAGCAGTTAGTAGTAGAATTAGCAATGGTTGATAGTTGTTAGTATCAGTATTAGACTATTAGTATTTATTGGAGAAGAAATAAAACACTGGAGAAGAAATAGCATTAGACAGCTACTTTCGTGTGTTGAGACTTAGTAAGATCTCCTTGACAAGGCTACCAAAATGGAAGGGGAACCCAGAACACTCTGCAAAAGGATTATAATGGTCTATGCCTAGGGAGAGTGGGATTGGATATGGATGCAAACTTTTAGAATGGTGATTTTAGCAGGAGATATGGGAGAATCATTGGTAAGAAAAGAAAATAAAAAAGTGTCAACTGCGTAAATTGGCAGCAAATTCTAAATGGGAAGTTTAGCTTGAGTTATCTTATATTAGCAATATCTTAGATATTTGTCAGTTCCTTCTGCTGGGACTCATGCATGCCCTCATGGCATTTTAATATCCCTTAGGTAAATGAGTAAAGGAATGTAGAAGAACATCATCAACCAGTAATGAAGGTTCAAAGAACACTTCAAGTGACGCAAAATGAGGAAATATAATCTGCTGAACCATCCTTGTTGACACTATGATCCCATATTTTTATCTATGGATACAACATTTAGAACTATAGCTAGGCCCATTCTTAAAAAAAATCAGAAGGTAATATCAGATTTAATCTCTCTATCTTTGATTCTGTTAATAAGAACAAAGTTTTAGAAAACACAATTAAATATGGTTGTGTCTAGTGATACTTATAGAGACTTATCTATATGAAGTATATTTTGATTATCTGATTGAAAATGGTTGTCCATACTTTCAAGCAGTTTAGTTGAAAACTGAGAAGGACTTTAATATTGGTTTAACTTACTGCACATATTTCTCTCTCTTTAGATGTGGTCTCTCACTTCTCCATTTTTTATTACAAAATTATGTTTGAACAAAAGTAGTCAAAGGGGAAGCTAAGTATTTTTAATTATAACTACACATAGGACTGATAAACTGAGAAAGAAGATAACACCATTTTGACTTATATTATTGTTTTATTGCCACTGGCCTTCTTCTAATTTAAAAAGGAATTGCAAAATTTATAATTTCATGGAATTCATAATCCTTACTGTTTCAGGTATCCTTCCTTGTTATGTTTAATTTTTCCTCCATTCTGATTATTTTATTCAATGCATACAAACATTCCTACACACATACGTACACACTCATATACCCTTCTCCATTTACCGACTTTAATTTCTGAGTCCTATCTGTTCCTGGTGTTCTCACTTTGAATTTCTTATTGTGTCCTTATATGTTGAAATCATATCCATGTTCTTCTAATTTATTTATAAATCTGTCTCAATTTGATTTGTTTTAATTAGTACCTTATTTTTTACAGACATTTTAGGTTTGCAGAAGATTTGAGCAAAAGAACAGAGTTCCCATATATCTCCTCTCCCCTGGTACAGTTTCCCCTATTATTAACACCTTGCATTAATATGGTTTATTTGTTACAACTGATGAACCAGACTTGATGCCTTATTGTTAACTAAGGTCCATAGTCTACATTATGGTTCATTTTTTGTGTTGTATAATTCTATGAGTTTTTACAAATGCATAGTGACAAGTATCCACCATTACAGTACCATAACAAAATAATTTCATAGCTCTAAAAATGCCCTATGCATCCTCTATTCATCCCTCCCCCCTTATTTCTGAACTCCTGACAAACACTGATCTTTTCATGGTCTCTGTAATTTTTCCTTTTCCAGAATGTCATACACTCGGTCTCATACTGTATATAGCTTTTTCATATTGGCTTCTTTCATTTAGCAGTCTACATTTAAGGTTCTTCCAGGTTTTTTCACTGTCTTAAAAGCTCATTTCTTTTTACTGCAGAATATTCAATTGTATAGAGTACCACAGCTTGTTTATTCATTCACCTATTGAAGGAAATCTTTGTTGTTTCCAATTTATGGCATTTTTAAATAAAGCCTCTAAAAACACTTATGTGTAGGGTTTTGTGAGGAAATAAGTTTGCAAATCACTTGGTAAGTACCTAGGAATGTGATTGCTAGATCACATGGTAAGACGATGCTTAGCTTTGTAAGAAACGGCCAACATTCTTCCGAAGTGACTCTACCATTGTGTATTCCCACCAGCAATTAGTAAGAGTTTTAATGGTTTTTCATATTTTTTGGATACAATGCCTTTAACAGATATGTGTTCTTCGGATGTTTTTCTCAGCATGTGGCCTGCCTTTCCATTTTATCAAGAGTGTCTTTTACAGAGCAGAAGTTTTTAATTTTATCAATTTATCAATCTTGTCTTTAATGGACCATGTTTTTGACGTTGCATCTAAAAACTCATCGGCAAACCCAACATGTACATTTTCCTGTTATCTGCTAGAAGTTTTAGAGTTTTGTGTTTTACATTGAGGCTTATGATCCATTTTGGGTTAATTTTTGTGAGAGGTCAGTGTCTGGATTCATTTTTCTTTTTGCTTATGGATGTCCAGTTGTACCAGTATCATTTGTTGAAAAGACTATTCATTTTCACTGAATTGCCTTTGCTCTATTGTCATAGATCAGTTTACTATATTTATGTGCATCTATTTCTGAGTTCTCTACTCTATTCCATTCATCTGTTTGTCTACTCCTTCCTCAATAACAAACTTTCCTCATTGTTATAGCTTTATAGTAAGTCATGATGTTGGGAGTGTCAGTTCCCCAACTTTGTTGTTCTTTAATATTGTGCTGGTTATTCTGGATCTTTTGCTTTTCCCCTGTAAACTTTAGAATAATTTTATTAAAATCCATAGAGTATCTTTCTGGAATTTTTTATTGAGTTTATAAAGCACGTAGGGAAACATTGACATTTTAACAATATTCAGTGTTCCTATCCATGAGCATGGAACATTTCTCCCCTTATTTAGCTTTTTTATTCATTCATGAGAATTTTGTTATATTGTATATTTCTTTCCTATTTATATCTAAGTATTTAATTTTGGGGTGCTAATAAAATGGTAGTTTGTTTTAATTATAAATGGCAATGATCCATTGGTAAATAGGAAAGCAATAGGTCTTTGTGTATTAACTTTGTATCCTGCAATGTTGCTAAAACCATTTATTAGTTTAGAAGTTTTTTGTTGGTTCTTTGGAATTTTCTACATAGACAATCATGTCACCTGTAAACAAAGACAGTTTCATTTCTTCCTTTCCTATCCATTTTTTTTCTTTCCTTAATCATTGCCTACAACTTCCAGTGTGATGTTGAATAGAAGTGATGAGAGGGGTCATATTTGCCTTGTTCCTGATCTTACAGGGATTGCATCACTGTTAACTTTGATTTTAGCTGAAGGTTTTTTTAATGGATTTACTTCACCAAGTTCAGAACATTTTCCTCTATTCCTTGTTTGCTGAGAGTTTATGTCATGATTAGGTTTTAGATTTTGTCAAATACTTTTTATGCATCTACTAATATGATCATATGATTTTTTTCTTTGTAATGTGATGGATCACATTAATTAATTTCTGAATGTAGAACCATCCTTGCATGGTGTATAATTCTTTTTAAACCTTGTTAGATTGATTTGCTAATTTTTTTAGGATTGTGCATTGATGTCTATGAAAATATGAGTCCATAGCGTTCCTTTCTTGTAATGTCTCTGTCTAGTTTTGGTATTGATAATGCTGTCTTCACAGGATGAGTTAGCAAGTGGTCTCTCTGCTACTATTTCTGGAACAAACTGTAAAGACTTGGGATCATCTCTTCCCTAAATCTTAGGGAGAATTCAGTAGTGAAGCCATTTGGACTTTGTGCTTTCTGTTTGGAAGAACATTAATTATTAATTCAACTCCTTTAACAGACATAAACTTATTAACATAATGTATTTCTTCTGGTAGATTGTGTCTTTCAGAAAATTGTTTCACCTTTTATCAAATTTGCAGGCACAGAGTTCATAATATTGCTTAATGTCTTACCTTACCAGTTCTGCTATGACACACCCTGCTTGGCTTAACAACAGAAACTATCTCACGGTTTGGAGGCTAGAAATCTGACATCAGTTATTGGCAGGGCTTGACTTCTCCACACTGTTCTGGCTGCCCTTCATCTTAGGCAATCTCTCTTCCCTTGGGTCTGCCCTCCTGGTTTACACCAAATTCTGACATCTGGCATTTTCTGCATTCAAATTTCCTCTCTTTATAAGTCCTCCAGTCACATGGATTAAGGCCCACCCTGATTAAATTTGTCTTTATCTAAATAAGATCTCTGAATATCTTTTTCACAAATGAGACTACACCTAAACTAATAATAACATCTCAATGGGTCTATTCATAAATGGGTTTAGACCCAGTAGAATGCTGATTAAGACTTGAACATTCTTTTGCAGAGGACGTGATTCAATTCCCAGCAGTTTTTCTTTTTAATGTCCTTGTGATCAGTAATGATGGCCCCTCTTACATTTCTGATATTAATCATTTGTATCTTCTCCCTTTTATTCCTGGTTGGCTTGGGTAAAGATTTATCTATTTCATTGATCTCTTCAATTAACCAGATTTTTATTTCATTGTTTTTTTTACATAGTTTTCTTTTCAAATTCATTGATTTCTGCTTTAATTTTTATTATTTCTTTTTTCTGCTTTCTTGAAATTTAAATTGCTCTTCTTTGTCTAGTTTCCTAAGGTGGAACCTGAGATAATTTTACAACTGTCTTCTTCCTTAATGTATGCATTCACTTTTATAAATTTTCTTCTAAGCCCTTCTTTCCACTGCACCCATAATTTCACTTAACTCAAATATTTTTAATTTTTTAATTAATATCAATTTTTAATTTCTCTTGAGTCTTCACATTTGACCATTTTTATTTAGAAATGTGTTGTTTAATCTCCAAATATATGGGGATTTTTCAGCAGCTTTTCTGTTCTTAAGTTCAACCTTTTTTATTGTGATCTTAGAGCATACTTTGTATGACTTATATTCTTTGAATTTGTTAACTTTATTGCCCAGAATTTAATCTGTTTTGTAATTTTGTATGTGCTTGAGAAGAATGTGTAATCTGCTGACAATAGATGCAGTATTTTATAAATGTTAAGTAGATCCACTGGATTGATGGTGTTCAGCTATATTTTTACTGATTTTTTTATCTGCTGGATCTATTAACTGCTGTTGGAGGGGAGTTGAAATCTCCAGAAATAATAGATAATGAAACTGAGTCTTGAAGAGGTTAAATCATTAAATATAAACTCCTTGGAGGTAAGGTCAAAGTCTACATATCTTGATACTGTATTCTGAGCACCTAATACATTGTGCCTGATAGATTGTAAGTACTCAACAATATTTTTTGATGGAAGAAAAGTAAATTAATGAAACCGAGGGTTAGACAGAATTGAGATTTCAGACAATGTTTTTATTATTTTAAAAGCTATAGTCCTTGATAATTACCTAGAAAATAACAATGTACTTACAAACCCTTCCAACTAGAGATATTCAAATTATTGAAGTATTTGTAATTTAGAGTAAAGCAGTAAATGTATTAAGGTAATGAAAGAACAATTTAAGGGCTCTAAAGACAGTTCCCCTTTCACCATGAAAAAATAAATTAACTGAATTAAGTTAAGTTGGCAATATAAAAACTATCGAAGCATTTAAATGAAACCTGGAAGAAATAATTGAAAGTTAAGTAATTAAAATAATGCTTCTTAATGCAAACACTCTTGTTGTAAGTAGAATAATTTAACTTCAGAAAATTTATAAAATTTCTGATTGCACATGAAAATAAAATTCAGTCAATAAATTCAATATTTGTTTCCTATTTGAAAACTAGGTGATTGCAACAATGACATGAATTCAATGGCAAAACAATTAGCTGAATCTCTTAATTCATAGATAAAAGTCTATTAATTCAGGAGGAAGGAATAGAGTTAAAACAAATATATGAATTGTTTGACAACGCATCAGTCACTATCTAATCATACTGGAAGATTTTAATAACTCACATTTCAAATATATTAGAAAATTTATTGAATTAATAGAAAACTAAATGATAAAAAATACATGGGAATTAATACACTCTAAAAAGCACTGCTGGTGCTTTTTTTACACAAATTTCACTCTAAATTCATTAATGTCCCTAACTCAGTACAAATTGAAAAATGCTCATTTTTGCCACTTATACAACATTAAAATTATCTTAGCTAATGGCCTATCAGTAAAATTTCTCAAATACTAAAGTAGTCTAATTATAAATACTGGAGTCAGAAAATCTTGGAGCTAGGAGATACATTAGAGAAGTTTTCCAACCTGAGTGAGTGACACAGAAGTGTGTTGCAAAAAGATTAAGGTGAGTCTGAGAGAGTGGTTGCCACATATTTTTGTAATGCTGTGTCTTTGACATAATAATAGGAACTGAATAGTGTTAATATGGTCGGTATTTTTAGGAGGCTTAATTTTTACATAAATTTATTTCCAGCAGAATGAGGATTTTTTAAAGTTGGAAACTTCTAAGAATCATAACCTTTAAAAAAGTTATGTCACTAACTCAGTGAAACAATAATGATTATATCAATTTTTTATTTCTATATCCCTGTAATACATCTCTCCTTCAGCCTAAATTCTTACTTGCATGGAAAAGTCTTCTAATGAAGCAATAGTGTCAAATTGCTCTAACATCTTCCATCTGATGCAGAAAACAATTTGGCTCTATTTAAGTGAATAATGGAAAATAAGAAGCAAAATTGGCTTATGAGTTTAGTTGTAAGATTATCAGATAGATCTCAAGTCGCTGTTTAAGGTTGTCCAATTAATAACTAAAGCTCAGATAGGCAATATTTGTTTGGGCACCAATGAGACAATAGAAATAGAACAGTTGTCACTTTTGAAAAATACCATTATTATCAGTGATAACATTGCAGACAGCACAGAGAAAGCATTATCTAAATTATTTAAACAAGTTTTTATTGCATATCAGTAAATCTTTATATATTGATACTGTACTCAATTAGCACCACTTAAAATCACTGAAGATAATTGCTTAAAGTAAGATTGTTTTCTCTAAAGGAAATACCTAAATAACACCTAAACTATTTGGGAAGCAATATTCAATATGTTGAATGAAAAATTGGAAATAAATTAGAAATTGTTGCAACATTGCCTAATTTTATGACCTGATGCAGTGGCTTCAAAAAAACCTTGAAATTGTAATTAAGATAATAGTTTTTTTTCTCAGAGAAGCTACTCTAAGTTGCCTTTAGATATGATTTCGTGGTTGATTATGTTATAAAAATGGTGACTCAATCTAAATTCCTACATTCTGTTCTGTTTTCAGATTATGTAAATGAATATAAGAACACCACTCTCAGCCATTCACAATGAAACACAATGACTTCCCAGAGGAAGAGGTTTCACAAGAGTTTGGGAATAAAAAAAAAAAAAAAAGAATTAAAAAATGTTTATTTTCACTTTGTATTTTTGCTAAAAGATAGTTATTGGCTTCAAAAAAAAGTTATTTCCAATCATTTTTGAGTATCTGAAGAAAACTCTAAAATTACATGGATTGCATGAATTTATATTCATGAGAACTGACAAAAGTTTATACATTCAAAAAAAAATTCAGCTTTAGAAATAAAAGGATAAAATGTTCACTGGTGATGCTTTTCAATGTTTTTATTTAAATCCTGTAAAAGGGATCGAAGCTATTGGAACAGCACACTCTTATGCTTAAGGAAAAGGTATTTTGAAATACTCAGTATGAAAAATTCATTTGGATTAGTACACACAAATTAAAATTCAACAGGACCTTTGTCAATGAAAGAAAACTAGTAGCTATTGGATTTAAATAATGAGTATATCCTTAAAGTACATTTCTGCAGAGAATAATTATTAAGGATTATGATTAATTATAATTAATTAATTAATCAGTTGAAGAAAAAGTGTTATGTACACTTCTGATATTTGCTACCCCAATTTCTAATTTAGACTCCAATCAAGACTCACTATCACACTTGTTATACTTATTTTTCTTAGTTCTTTTTAATCTAGAAGAGTCCCCTGTCCCCATCCCCAAGACATTGAATATTTTTACAACTATGGGCCATTGCTTTGGAGAATGACTAAAATCTGGATTTGTCTGTTTCCTACTGAAATAATTTAATTATCAAACATCATTAACAAGTCTTGATCAGGAACTGCATTTGATCATAAAATATAAGCATAAAATCAGAAAGTGTTTTCTAATAAAAAGAAGTAGGGCTCCTTAGAAAAATGGCTGATTGAAGATACAGCATTGGAAAAATATAAAGTGAGCCTGAATGGGCATGAGTGAATAAGCATTTACTAGTCAAATTCAGGAAAATTTGAGCATATAAAAAGGAGAACTTTATTGACTATTAAATAATAAATAAAACCCCATAAATTAGGGAATAAATTGGAAAAGGTGAACACCAGGAGTCTCTGCTATGGACCCTTTCAGATTCAGAAAATTTTGGTAAGAACTCTTCTGAATTCAGATGGGGAGATCTGGTTCTGCTACAAAAGTCTATCCTCCTGCTGATTACAATAATGAACTCTGGGCAATAGTACAGTGAAAAAAACTGAGGAATCTGAAAAATAAATAAAAGCAGGAAGATTGTGATGTAGACTCAAAGTCTGAATTTAAGACCTATAAGGGGATGAACTCCCTTTTGTTTGTTTTTCCCTCCTATGGCAGAGTGGAGCAGATAGGCAGCTAAAACTCTGAAGGAAATCGTCCCATCTTTCTAGCCAAAATAATCATATAAAGGGGATCCATGAAGTCAAAGATGAGGCGGAAATCCTCAGTTTGAATATGAACCTGCATAAGTCCCAGTCTAACCACCAAAGCATATAGATATCAGTCTGACACCCCCTCCCCCAACCGGGCTAAAACCAAAAGCCTAGCAAAGACCTAAAGAACTGAAATGATAGTTGAATCACCACTCACAAAGGGCAAGGCAGCAACCATACTCTGAATTTACCTGGTTTGAACATTTGCTAAAATAAAACATTAGCATTTCCCAGTATATAATAACAAAACCCAAAGTCTACACAACATAACATTCACAAGGTCCAAGATGCAATCCAAGTTATTCTACAAAGATTTAGGAAAATGAGATGCATTCTCAAGGAAAAAACAATTGGATGCTACATTCAAGATGGCACATGCAGTGTGATTATTAGGCAAAGACTTTAAAGGAACTAAGTGCTCTGTGAAGTCAGAAAAACCACACTAGAAGTGAAAGAAGACATAGAAAATAACAGCAGAAAAATAGAATTGATTAAAAATTGCTTAAAAAGGGCCAAATGGAAAGTTCAGAAGTAAAAGTACATTATCTAAAATAAAAAATTCCCTGGATAAGCTCAATAACAAGATGGAGGTGAGGTAGTAATGAGCTGGTGAACATGATGGTAGATTAATAGAAAGTACTGAGAAGAACAGAGAGAAAAAATTTAAAAGAAAAATGAACATACCTTAGGACTTGTGAGACAAAATTAAAAGGGCCAACATTTCATGCATGCAAATAGAATTCTAGAAGTAGATAGGAAAGAGATTGAGGAAGAAAATTTATCTGAAAATTTATTTGAAAAGCCAGTAAAAAAATTTCTCAAATTTATTGAAAGATATAAACATTCCAATTCAAAATGCCCCACAGAATTAATTGCACAAGAACCATGTCTACAAGCACAATAATCAAACTTCTGAAAACAAAAGCAAAATAAAAATCCTAAAAGCAGATATGGGAAAACAACACATCATATACATATGTAGTTCTCAGATCTCCATTAGAAAATGCAGAATGTAATACAGAACTATGTATTTAAAGTACTACGAGAGAGTACTTTAAATCAATCCAGAATTTTATTGCCACTGAAAAATCTTTTGGAAATGAAAGCAAAATAAAAATATTTCAGATGTGGGAAAATTTAGAGAAGTAGCCACCGTGGGGTCCGGAAACATTGCTCATTGTACTCAGCCTGCTAAGGTGACCTTCATAAATTCTGGGGAAACATAATGGAGCATAGCTTATGTAACTAATGTTGTAATGTACAAGTATCTAATCATGTATCCCGTGAGTGAAGTCACTTGTTGGGTAAGTGCCATTTTTGTGTAATTTAGTATACAAGGGACTGCTGCTCTGTAAACATCGGAGCAGATGGAATGACTGAAGATGAACACTCTACCAGAGACTCTTCAAGCCTTCTTCCAATTCGCTACCAGACCAGAGCGAGCGAACCTTAAAGCAGGGACCTGACAACTGGCTTAGTCGGCAGGATATGGTGAGTGCCCCTTCCCCCCCTGGAGGATGCCGGACCAGATGGGATGTAGCCCTCCACAAGCTTGTGGCATCCTGTAGCAGCTGTTCTGTTGTAGTGGTCTGCCCCGGAAGCTCGGCATCAGGGGGGTGCCAAAGCTTTAAGCGATTTTATAGCTGGCATCCAGATTCCCCAGCACAGTATAGTAGGGAAGCTGTCTTGTTTTTTCTTGACTATGTTGTGGGAGCAACATAAGTAGGCTTTAGCAGCATAAACGCAAGTCCGGAGACTGCAGAAGAAGCAAGAACTGGAAGCCCAGGTCTGAGCCTTAGAAGAGGAAATGGTGGTGCAGGGGCTGCCTGAAACGGAGGGAGTCAGAAGTGAGTTGGTGCCATCCCAGGCAAGTGCCCCTCCCTTGCTCCATGCCCATCCCATTGTGAAACAACAGATGGAGCACAACCAGCCCTTAGCTTCAGGGGTGGACCAGTGGCGCCCCCACAAGTCTGCCAATAGCCGACATACACGGCATATACTCCAGGGGGAATCCGAGATATTGTGAAAGAGGTACTGCAAAACCGGGCTAGACACTACCGGCATGGCTGTTGCACCTGTGAGACAATTGGGCTGATAGCCTGGAATGCTCAGAAAATGAAACAGCACCATTAGGGGATGTAAAGGTGCACAAAAGAGAGAAGGAAAAGCTGCCCCATGAACAGAAAAGGGGTTGGCAAAGCTGATGGTCCTGCCAAGGTATCCTGATTGCAAATGTGGGTTAATTAAATAATCACAGGGGTGAATCTAGAGACAATTGATCAACAGCCCAATGAAGTATTACTAGCTTTGGGGAAAAAGTTGCCCAGGGAACAGAGATTCACTAAGCTAAAGGGGGAAAGGCTTCATGCAGTGGGGATGATATGGACTTGATTGACTGATGCACTAGAGAGGAGCTCAGCTGGTGGGGGAGCCAGTGGACCAAGGCCACATGTAAAACTTTCCATATGCTGGTCCCCCCACAATTTACAGCATGTCTTGGCCCTAGTGAACACAGGTACAAAATGCACATTGTTGTATGGAAACCCAGACCAGTTTGAGGAATGTCTAACTCACACTGATAGGTATGGAGGGTGCATGGTGCATCTGAAACGAGCCACGGTAGTGCTTAGCATTGGTTGCTTGCCACCCTGAGCCTACACAGCATATATATATATACATGCTATTCCTGAATATGTATTAGGCATGGATATTTTGCAAGGGTTGAGTTTAAGAACCACCCAAAGAGAATTTCAGTTATGGGTGCAAGTAGTAAAACGTGCTTAGAGGTTATCCTCACCATTTCCCAATGTGCCTGCCTGAACCCCAAAGAATTTTTAAAGTGCGGCAATATCGGTTGCCTGAAGGACATGAAGAAATTGGGCAAATGATCCTACAATTGAAAAAGGCTAGGATCATGAGGACAGCCCATAGTCCTTACAACTCCTCAGTTTGCCCTGTCCAAAAGCTGGGTAGCATATGGAGAATGACTATTGATTACCATGAGTGCAATAAAGTCACTTTTCCCATGCATGCTGCAGTATCATTGATGACTGATATGATGGATCAACTTTGGGACAGTACCACTATGTGGTGGACTTGACAAATGCATTTTTCTCCATTGCCCTGGCTCCAGAGAGCTGGAACCAGTTTGCATTCACATGGAAAGAGTGGCAATGGAGAATTATGGTGCTGCCACAGGGCTATATACATAGTACTACTGTGTGCCATGGGTTGGTGGCACAAGACTTGGCCCTTGGCAATGTAAGGATACAGTGTCTTTATATCATTATATAAATGGTATTATGTTAACCTCTGATTCTCTTACAAATTTAGATGATACCTCAGACAGCCTGTGCTGTGCACCAGATTGCCTGGGGATGGGCAATCAAAGAGGCCAAAGTCCAAGGCCTGAATTGTCTTTCAAGCTTTTGGAAATTGTATGGTCTAGTAAGACCAAAATAAAGTTCTTGGGAATTATCTGGTCAGGTAAGATTAAAGTGGTCCCAGAAGCCGTGATAGATAAGGTCCAAGCATTTTTGAGACTGCCAACAGTAAAGCAGCTATAAGCTTTTATAAGCCTTTTAGGGTAATGGAAAGTGTTTGTCTCCCATTTGGCTCTGGTCTTGTGTCCTTTGTATGGCTTCATTTAAAAGGGTGCCCCATGGGATTGGGGAAGAGATCAAGAGAAGGCATTTGCTGCAGCAAAGAGGGCAGTAGCGCAGGCCCAGTTGCTACAGGTAGTAGATAAGGTGATTCCTTTCCACCTGGATGTGACCCTGGTCAAGAAAGGTGCCCTCTGCGACTGGGGGGATGATGACTAACATGCCTTTGCTATAGCAAAAAAGGCATTAATACAGGCCCAGGCGCTATAAGTGGTGGATAAGGTGGTTACTTTCCACCTGGATGTGACAGCCTATGAAGTAGTCTTTGGTTGGGGACTTTGGCAGTGTTAGGGTAAGTGCAAGAATTTTGGTCCCAGTAATGGAAAGGAAGTTATGGAAGGGAGCAGAGATGAGATATTCCACCATTGAGCAGCAAGTAGCTGCTGTCTATGCTGCCCTACAAGCAAGTGAGTCCAGAACAGGCCTGTAATGGAAGACCAGCAGAACTGCAAGTGATAGAGGCAACTGCCCCCATTAGATGGCAGTGGGTTTATGGTCCAAAATTGGGCCATAGGTATGGCTGAGATTGGTCCAAAGGTCTAGATATACAGGGGACATTAAACTGTCCCATATAAACTGCAAGCTATGGGAATGATTGAAAGGTATCCCCCCCAAAAAAGCTCTGGGTTTTAGCCCCAGAGGAGCTGATGTTGAAGGGGTGGGCTACTCCGATTGACTACTGTTGTTCACTTATTAAAGAACGCCTCAGCACATAAAGTACTCCCCTTTAGGCTTGTTAATAATAATATATAAGATATAAAATAATATATAAAAGGTGGATTCTCACCTCCCTCCCAGAAACACTCCTTAATTGGAATATGGTATATCACCAATGGCACCATGGAAAATGAGTTGCCTGGTGGTCTTATCCTCCAGCCATAATCTTTTAGGAGCTGGAGCCATTAAAGTAGAATTAGAAATTGAACTTTAGCTGAGCACACTGCCTGTGCTTTTAAGTGAACAAAACAGGCTTTAACTTTAGTGATAGATGAAACTACCCTGATGAGAAGGATTGTTTTGCAAAACAGAATGGCTTTAGATCTCTTGACAGCTGCACAAGGGGGAATTTATGCAATGTTACATGTAGACTGTTGTGTGCATGTGCCTGACAGTCAGGATTCTGTTGAAGGTGACTTACATGGAATGGATGGGGAAATGCAAGCCTCTCACTCCCTATCACAGCGTCCTTTACGGTTCTGGTGGAACGCCACGACAAGGAGTTGGCATTGGGTAATAGTAACCTTATCACACCTGTCTGGATTTCTGGTAATATTTTGTTGCTCACTTTATTGCTGTTGTGGTCTGTGGGCCCAAGGAGCAGCCCTGTGGGATAAGGCATTCCCGAGAATGCAGGGCTTTTAGGGGTGGAGTGTGGGGCCCAGAAATATGACTCATTATAAACAGCCTGCTAAGATGGCCTTCATAAGCTCTGGGGGAACATTATACAGCATAGCTTATGTAACTAATGATTTAATGGGCATGTGTCTAATCATGTATCCCATGAGTGAAGTCACTTGTTGGTCAAGTGCCACTTTTGTGTAATAAGGTATATTACACTTTATGTAAGGTATATATATATATATATAAGGGACTACTGCTCTTTAAGCATCAGAGCGGAGGGGAATGATTAAAGATGACCACTTCACCAGTGGCTTCTCGTACTTTCTTTCAATTCACTACTGGACCAGAATAACCAAACCTTAAAGCAGGGACCTGACAATCACCAACAGTCCCACTGTATCAAAAAAAAAAAAAAAAAAAAAAAAACCAAAAAACAATACCAAAGGACATTTTCAGGATGAAGAAGAGGGAAGTGATACCAGAGGGAAACTGCGATCTTCAGAAAGGAAGAATATCAGAAATGTTTAATATTGGATAAAAATAAAAGATTGCTTTTACCTTCTCAAATTGTTTTTTAAATGCATACTTGTATAAAACGATACAGCAGACAATCTTATTTCATTCCTAGATACATGAGAGAACATTAAAGGTCATTTTTGTAACAACTGGGGAAAGTTGACTATGAACTGGATATTAAACAACATCATGGAATTATCTCAAATATTTTGAATAATAGAATATGTGGAGAATATGATATATGTTAAAGAATTAAGGGATGCAGGGGAAGGAAAGAGAGAAATAAGCAAATGTGGCATATTAATAATTGGTGCAACCAGGAGTAGGATAGAGGGGTGTTCATTATCCCATTCTTTTATATTTTTAAAATAAATATTTGTGGAAAAATAGTAAACCTTTGATAGGTTTCTGTCATGGTAACTAAAATTTTGGAAACTGGTGGGGAAGAAAGCTCCATATATTTGAGAATGTGGAAGATTTCCACTGAGCCTACAGATCACTGGGTAACAGGGAGACTGGGCCAAGGTAAACATGGACAGGCAGGCAGTGGCAATAGAAAACTTTGGACCCAGACTAATGGAATTTCCATTTTCCTTTAATGAGTATGATGTGAAGTCACTGGAAGATGTTAAGTGGTAGAGTGTCTTGGCCTGAACATGTTTTAAGAAAATAATTCTAGCTTTTCTGTGCATAGTGGATACGTAGGACAAGAATAGAATCAGGACAGTTGGTTAGAAGGTTATTGAATGGGTTCAAGAGAGCAAAGATGATGGAGTGGATAAGGCTGTTATCTTGGAGAAGTGTTCAATTTGGGCTGTATTTTAATTATGTGACTGTACTGGCTGATGAGTTAATTATATCAGAGCATGAGAAGAAGGGAATTATCAAGAATAATGCCAAGATACTTGAGCACTTGAGTGTAGAGAGATGCCATTAAGTGAGATGGAGAAGTCTGTCAGAGAAGTAGTTTGGAATGGGCAAGCACAGGTTGATTTTGGCTAGGTTACATTTGAAATGCATGTTAAACATCCAAATGGAGATGTCTGGTAGACAGTTACTGTCAGGTAAACTGAAGTTCTGGGGAAGACCAGGACAGGAGATTTGGCAGACGTAGGTACATAGATGATGGTAAAGTCAGGGAACTGTGTGCAGCCACACTGGAACAGTGGTTGTTAGAAAAAAAGGAGACTGAGAAAGAGTCTTCAGGACAATAGAAGAGAATCATGAAGAATTGAGTCATATGTGGCAATAGAAACAAAAAAGGAAGTGGTCAGCTAACCAAGTACTGCCCAAAAATCAGAAAGTTAGGGGTAGAAAAATGACCACTATAGACGTGACAATCTCATGGTCACTTCTGTCATCATTAATGAAGTCTTAAAGCAGTAATGACTGAAGCCTAGTGGAATGGATGAAGGAATGCCATTAGGTGAAAAACTGAGGACAGATCTTTCAAGATGTTAGGCATGATGGGGAATAGACAAAAGGGACAGTGACTAGAGCAGCAGGTAGACTTCCCATTGCAACTAGAAAAGTTTCAAACCCTTTAAGATGGCCTATCGTGACTTTCATGTTTTAGCTTCCCCCCATCTCTGGCCTGTCTCTTAAGGCAATATATTTGCATGTCTTTCTAACTGGAACAATGAGTAGGGAGCTTCACAAAGGCTGAAGTGTTGTTGACTCTGTATCCTCAGTACCTGGCACATGTTGAGTGAATGGATGAAAGGAATCAAATGTGAACCAATTGCTCAACCCTGCTATCATTCATTTAAATGTGAAGTCAACAGAAGAACACTCAGAAGCATTCAAGAACTAGGAAAAGCAGCACCTATAAGTACTTCTTTGGAACATAAAAGCAAGCAAAAAACAAAACTAAAACTGAAATGAAACCAAACAACTGATAAATCTAATTTTTTTTTGAAAAGGAGAAACTATAGCAAAATGGGCTCACAGTGGATTTAGATTAGTGTAAAACTAAACAATTGTGGAAATCATGGCTACACAAGAGAATTTAAATGCTCTATGTCATGGTATTGTAAAATTAAGAACATATCCAAATCAGTGAGGATAGGAGGTCCAAAGAGGGGAAAAATACATGGAAGGTAAAATGTGGTTATTTCATCATATATTAGCCAATTCTGATGATTGTTGAAATAAGTAGCTTAAAAAGGCACCAAATTTTTAATGTTTGCATAAACTTTTTATTAGCTTTAGCGGAATCTTCTAGGATTTGTTAGCTTTTGCTGGAAGGAAATACTATTTGAAGTTTAATAATTCCTCTATTAATTTTCCTTTGGTTGAATTAAATAAATTTCAACATTTTTTATTAAAAGAGAATGTATATCAGCATCTAATTTTTCTTAAAATATGCATTTTATGTTATGTGACCTACTATTTATTATGCATTAAACTTTATGTGTGTTTAAACATATATAAGCATATATATGTTGGAGAGAGAGAGAATTCTAGTGGAAATATATTTTCAATTTTTATTGAAAATTTTTGTTTTTTTTTTCTGGGCAACAAGATATGGGGGGTTTTAAAAAATTCTTCCTTGTACTTTTAGGTATTATTGGAGTATTTAAAATAAGCATATATCACTTTAATAAGACAATAAAACCATCATTCTAAAAATTAAAATGTGTGAGCATAATCTTTCTGAAAATATTCAGAAGAATATTGGCGATATTTGTTGTTCAGATTTTGTGGGTAATCAGTTCAACTATCTCTTTTAAAAAGCCAAATGCTATATACTTAGAGAATTCCACAACATTTTCATGATTTCTAATGGTATTTGTGTGATTTGATGACATTCTAAAACATTATCTAATCATTTGTAATGTAAAAGTGTTCACATAGTCACCACGAATCATTCATATTTTTGACTCTGTGGAATAATTACGTAAGATTAACAGATCATATATTTTTTAACTTATATTTTAGTAACCTATATACAACCTAAAATTCCCCCCTTCAACCACATTCAGCTGTATAATTCAGTGGTGTTAATTATATTAACAATGTTGTGCTACCGTTGCCACTTTCCATTACCCCCAACAGAAATTCTCTTCCATTTAAACTTTAACTTCCCATTCCTTAGCCCTCCTCAGCTCCTAATAAACTGTATTCTAGTTTCTGATTCTATGAATTTGTTTAATCTAATTATTACATATCAGTGAAATCATACAATATTTGTCCTTTGATGTTTGGCTTATTTCACTCAACTAGTTGTCTTCAAAGTTCACCCATGTTGCACAATGTTCCATTGCAAAGGTATTAACACATTTTGCTTATCCAGTCATCTGTCTATGGACACCTGGGTTGTGTTCATCTTTTGACAATTGTGGATAATGCCATTATAAACATTGGTGTGCAAATATCTGTTAGAGTCCCTGGTTTTAATTCTTTTGACTATATACCTAGCAGTAGAATTTTTGCTTCATATGGTAATTTTATATTTAGCTTCCTGAGGAGCTGCCAAACTGTTTCAACAATGGATGCACCACTTTGAAGTTCCACTAACAATGAATGAATATTCCTGTTTCTTCAAGCCTTTCCAATACTTGTATTTTTTTGTTTTGTTAGTGGAAGCCATTGTAGTGAGTATGAAATGGTATTCTGTGATTTTCTTTTTTTTTTTTTTTTGCATGGGCAGGCACCAGGAATCAAACCCAGGTCTCCAGTATGGCAGGCAAGAAATTTGCCTGCTGAGCCTCCATGGCCTGCCCTATCCTGTGATTTTGATTTGCATTTCCCTAATGGCTAATGATGTTGAGCACCTTTTCATGTGTTTTTTTGCCAATTGTTTATCTACTATGAAAAATTATCTAGTCAAGCCTGTTCATTTTTTAAATGGGTTACTTGTCTTTTTTGATGTTGAGTTATAGATTCTTTTAATATATTGTGGACATTAAACTCTTATCAGATATGTGGTTTCCAAATATGTAGGTTACTTTTTTACTTTTGTTATTAAGTCCTTTGATGCACAAACATGTTTAGTTGATATTTGTATATGGGGTGGGATAGGGGTTGACTTCATTATTTTGCATACAGATATCCAGTTTTACAGCACCATTTGTTGAAGAGACTGATCTTTTGGCATTGAGTGAACTTGGCACCATTTTCAAAAATCAGTTGGGTCTTAGACGTAAGGGTTTATTTTTAAACTCTCAATTCAAAGTCATTGGTTTATATGTCTATTCTTGTGCCAGTACTGTGCTATTTTGATGACTATAGCATTGTAAAAAGTTTAAACATCAGGAAATGTGAGTCCTCCAATTCATTCTTATATTTTAATATATTTTAATTATTCAGAGCTCCGCACCCTTTCAAATAAATTTGATGATTGAATTTTCCATTTCTTCAAAGGGGCTGTTGAAATTTTGATTACAATTGCATTCAATCTGTAATACTTTTCAGTTCTAACTGATATCCAGAGAACGTGTAGACTTCCAATCCATGTGCATGAAATATCCTACAATTTATTTAAATCTTCTTTAATTACCTTTAGCAATGTTTTGTAGTTTTTTAATATTTGAGTTCTTTACATCCTGGTTAAATGTATCCCTAGATATATGATCTTTCAGTTACAACTGTAAAGGGAATTTCTTTTACTTTCCACCACAGATTGCTCCTTACTAATGTATAGAAACATTAGTGGTTTTTGTGTATTGATCTTGTACCCCTACCACACTGTTGAATTCAGTTATTAGCTCTAGGAGCTCTGCTGTAGAATTTTCAGGATGTTCTGTTTATAGGATGATGTCATCTGCAAATGGTGAAAACTTCACTTCCTCCTTTCAAATTTAGATGCATTTTATTTCTTTCTCTTGCATAATTGCTCTGGCTAGAACTTCAGTACAATGTTGAATAACAGTGGTGAGAGTGGGCATCCTTGCCTTGTTTCCATATCTTAAAAGGAACACTTTCTATTTTTCACCATTGATTATGACACTAATGGTGGCCTTCTCATATAAAGTTTTACCACCCTTGCATATGTTATAAGTTCCACTTGATCATGCTGTATAATTCTTTTAATGTACTGCTCAATCTTGTTTGTTAGTACTTTGTTGGTGATATTTCCATTGGTATTCATAAGATAGTCTGAATTTTCTCTTCCTGTGGTGTCTTTATCTGACTTTGATATGAGCATGATATTGGCCTTATAGAATAAATTAGGTAGTGTTCCATCCTCTTCTTCTTTTTTCTTTTCTTTTTTTTGGGAGGGGGGTAGTTTGAAAAAGATTGGTGTTAATTCTTCTTGCAATGTTTGGTAGAATTCACCTCTGAAGCCAACTGGTCCTGAGTTTTTCTTTCTTGGGAAGTTTTTAATTACTAATTCAATCTCTTTACTTGAAAACTGGTGTGATTAAATCTTCTATTAGTCAGGGTAGGCTCTTTGTGTTTTTCTAGAAACTTATCCATTTCATCTAGATTGCCTAAATTGTTTGCATACAGTTGTTTGTAGTACCCTCTTATGATTCTTTTCAGTACTGATGCCTCTCTTTCCTTTCTGGTTTTAATTATTTGTTTCCAATCCCTTTTTTTCTCTGTCTAGTTATAGGTCTGTCAATTTTATTGATCTTTTCAAAGAACCTACTTTTGGTTTTGTTAATTTCCTTAATTGATTTTTTCAAATTTCTCTATTTCATTTATTTTTGCTCTATTGTTTGTTATTACCTTCCTTCTGTTCACCTTGGGATTAGTTTGCTGTTCTTTTTCTAGTTCCTACAACTGTGTGATTAGGCCTTTGATTTGAATTAGCTCTTCTTTTATAAGGCATTTAGGACTAAAATTTAACTTTGGTCATTGCCTTTGCTGCTATCCATAAGTTTTGATATGTTGTGTTCTAATTTTCATTCATCTCAAGATATTTACTGATTTCCCCTGTGGCTTCTTTTTTGACTCATTGATTGTTTAAGAATGTATTGTTTAACTTTCAATAGTTTTTAGAGAGCAATCAAGGTGCATTAGAGAATGATTTGTATCCTGTTATGTTGTGGGGTGATGTTCTTTATATCTCTGTTAGGTTTAGTTCATTTATTATATTATTCAAGTTCTCTGTTTCTTTATTGATCTACTGTCCAGGTAGTCTATCCATTGATGAAAATTGTGTCTTGAAGCCTCTAAATCTATTGTAGAGGTGTCTATATCTCCTTCAGTTTTACCACTGCTTGATTCATGCATTTTGTGGCACTGTAGTTAGGATCATAAATATTTATGATGATTATTTTTCATGATGGATTGCCCCTTTTATTAATATATAGTGTCCTTCTTTGTCTCCTGTAACAGCTTTTGACTGAAAGTCTATTTTGTCTGATATTAGTGAAAATCTCCAAAAAATATAACTAAATAGGTAAATGTGGGACAAAAACACATTCTTTTGGCTAATATTTGTATTATCTTTTCTTTTGCTTCCACTTTAAACCCATTTGTGTCTTTGTGTCTATGGTGTATCTTTTTTAAACATACATAGTTGTATCATTCTTACTTTATCTAATTTACCAATCTGAGGACTTTAATCCATTAACATTCAGTGTTATTATTATAAAGGCAAATCTTAGTTTAGCTATGTTGTCCTTACTTTTTGGTATGTCATGTCCCTTTTGTTTCTCTTTTCCTTCATTGCAGCTTACTTTTGCATATAGCTGATCTTTTGAGGTAACTGATTGAGCCTTTTGTCATTTCTATTTCTGCATATTTTTTAAATACTTTCTTTGTTACCCTTGGGTTTGCAATCTAATTCTATAACCTACTATTTTGAGAAGGTAACAGCTTAGCATCAATGGCATACTCATTCTCTGTTCTATATCCTTATTTTCAATCTTATGCTGTTTTTGTCCCACATTATCTCTCATATTTTGAATTACCTTTATTGGGAAATATGATTATTTTTATTCAATCATATTCTAATTCTTATAGAAATTAAAAAGTAGAATTATAGATTGTGTGCATAATATATAAGTACTATTGAGATTTGCATTTACCTATTTAGTTATATTTTTTGGAGATTTTCACTTCCTCATACTATTCCAAGACACTCTTTCCTGTGTTCCTTTCAACAAGTAGAACATCCTTTAGCAATTCTTGTAGATCTTTTGCTGATAAACACTCTCAGTTTTTGTTTATCTGTTAATGTTCTTCATATCTTAAACTGTTCTTCATTTTTAAAGAACAGTTTTGCTGAATAAAGAATTTTTTGCTGGAAGATTTTCTTTTTTTAGTACCTTAAATATATCATACCACTTCCTTCCCACCTCCATGGTTTCTGCTGAGAAATCAGCACTTAATTTATTAAGGATTCCTTGTCTGCGATGAATTGCTTTTCTTTTCCTGCTTTCAAACATTTTGATTTAGTATGTGTCTTAGCATAAGATTATTGGGGGTTATTCTCTTTGGAGTTCATTTGCACTTTTTGGACATGTCTTTTGCAAGAGTTGGGAAATTTTTAACCATTATTTCCTCATATAGTCTTTCTGCCCCTTTTCTCTTTTCTTTTAAGAATACCCAAGATGCATATTATTGATGTGCTTTATGCTGTCACACAGGTTACTTGGACATTGCTCAGTTTCTTTTTTCTATTCTTTTCTCTGTGTATTCTTCCAAATGTATGATTTCAAATTCTGTGTCCTGTGGTTCAATGACTATTTCTTCTGATTGTTTAGATCTTTTGTTACATACCTCTAGTATATTTAAACCTCCATTATTTTTTTCATACCCATACTTTCTGTTATGCTCCTTTTTAAATCTTTTAATTCTTCCTTTTGTTCACTCATTTTCACCTTTATATTCTTTACTGCTATATCCTTATTTAGTTTATTTCAATGGATATTTTTTCCATTACAATTGCTATAAGGCTTGCATTATAGCAATCCAGTTTTCTCTCCTATCCATGATGCTTTTCCACGTTAGTGTGTCCCACCCCAAGGAGCCAGATTGGGTCAGCTTTCAAAAACATGTGTCTGTTAATTTAGGTGCTCCAGCAATTAGAGGCTGTGTTCAGCATGTGCACCTCTTGCCAACAGTTCTGCCACAGTTTTATTTTGTTTCCTGGGCCCTTTGGCATGCACATACTCACCAGCTGCTTGGTTTCTGCCCTGGGTCTAGGGGTTCTTGGGCCCCTGTACCTGGATATGCTAAGGTTCTAAACTGTGGCCATGAGTAGCTCTGTGGTATGCAACCAGGGTAGAAAGTCACCACAGTGCTATGGCTGGGGGACTCTTAAGCCTCGTGGGACCAAGCGAGGGGTAGGAGTCTGGCCTAGCAGGTTCACGTCATAGATCGCCTACCTTTTTTACGTTGTTTTATTCTTCAATTCAGCATTTGTGAAGTCCTTCTCCAGTCTCTATAATATTTCAGAATTCCAAGCAAGTGGGAGTTGTCTTTTATTAGTTCTTTCTGAGGAAGACTTTTCTGAGGGCTCTCTCATGTAGCCATCTGGGTGATGTCCTTCAATAGACAATCTTTAAACCTCCAAAAAGTGAAATTGATTGTCTGCACTATCAATTTCTCATTTTGAGCTTCTAGCAAATGAAGAGAATTTATCATCTATCAGAAAATATTCAAGTGAGAAGAAATTTGAAAGAAAGGAAAATGTAACTATTTAAGTTACATTAGGTCTCTCCCATTCATTTAGCTTTTATTATAAAAAGCATAATTAGTACTTGAGAAATGGCATGTGTTATTAAATGACTTTTTCAGTAATGATACCAAATGTCAGTAATGATACTGTACAATAACATATAAATGTATTGAGCGTTGCAGTTAGAGAGAATGAAAAAGAGAAAAAGAGAGCAAGAGAGAGAGAGAGCTTTCTCTACGCTGCATTCCATGGATAAAAGAACATTGTGTTCCTGGTATGCATTTTAAAATCTCTTTGGCAATTGTTCTTACATGGGCAAACTACCAATATTCAAACATTTTATGGTCTTCAATTCTCTCCAAATGAAACAGAATACTTTCAACCATTATCTTGTTCAAAAGAGGTTAGCCCCTCCACAGTCCCCTGCTTAGTTCTGGAAGAAGTTAAAACAAGATAAAGAGGGGCAGAATTTAGGACAACTGATCTGATACACCAATTAAAGCCAAACCAGATGGTCTCCTGTCTGCTCCCTGGTCTGTGTGGTTCATCATCAGATGACTTTGCTTTCATGTCTAATACCTTCCCATTGCTTCTAAGGACTTTTAGATTAAAACCAACCCCCTCACCAGAGCCCAGAGGACTCAACACCATCCTGCCCTTGCCTACTTCTTTTATATCATCTTCTACAAGCTATTTCAATAGGACCCACCTACTTAGTTCTTATCTTCTTCCTCAAATGCCCAGTCTGGTTCCTGCCTCTGAGCACTCACACTTGGGGTCCCCTCTGCCTGGGCGCTTTCCTTCATATCTCCTTTTTGTAGCTCTGGCTTCAGATTGCACCCACCTCCACAAGGATCACTGTTTCTGAAATATTACATCCTCCAGTCATTCCCTCGGTATATTCCACTAACCACTTTTACTGTCTTCATAGTATTTAAAACTATTTGAAACATTCTCATTTTTAACATTTGCCTTCCCCCACTGAAAGAGCAACTATTCCCACCACGAACTGAATTAGCAGTGAGAATAGGAACTTTGCCAGTCCCTATAGTGTTTACTATGTAAAAAATGAATGAATGAAAAAGATACAAAAATCAGATAACCTCAAGATACTCTCTGAAAGCCTTACTTATCATCATGAGGTATTTTGTTTGTGTGTTCACGAATGTAATACCAGCTTTTAATCAAATTTATGAAACAAATTTGCCTTAAGCTAGGATTTTTCAATCTACTGGGTTATTTTTATTTAACACCCTTTACTTTACCATAAAATAGTTGCTTTATATATGCCTTTTATATATTGAATATATATATTTTAACTTTATATTATATATATCATCTTTATTTTTATTTTAATAGGTCAATGGCATTAAAGAAAATATACTGATATGCTGGAGATTAAGAAATGCCATGATTAAGAGCAAATGCTGAGAAAGAAGAATACAAAAGAAAAGAGGAACACAGTAGCATTTCTTTTTTTGTCCTTCTATACTTACACTGGCAGATAAATAAACCTTTATATTTATATGCTGACAATGAAAATTCTATTAAAACATCATCCATTCAGTGGCATTGGGTGATTAAAGAAAAAATATATATACTGACACTTTTGTTATCTGGTGAGGGTTTTTAAATGTTTTGTCTTTATATATAGATAATTTTAAAAGACACTAAAAGCAATTTTGTGGAAGGAAAAAGAAAACATTACCTCCTTCTTACATGAAAATGACCTGTACATTAATATTATAAAAGACATTATTATAAATCATTAATATTGCATTTGTGCAATATCCCTTGTAGCACTCTATAGTCATCAGAAATTCATGTCTAAAATGGGGAATAAGCACCAGCAGAACACAGATTGTTCTTTATCATTCCCTACATTTCCTAGTATCTTGAGAAACTCAAAACATCAAGACTGAAGGAAAATTCTAGGAAACTAAAAGTGAGGTCAAAAGAAAGGAGCGAGTTAAGAAAATATAGCAAGTATTGGCCCTTCAGGATTAAATTTTTGGTTCTTTTGAAGTGATAAGAAGATTTTAAAATGACTGATAAGAACAGAAGAAATTTATCATTCATGATTCTATCTCTCTGCCTCTGTGTCTCCAATAGCAGCAGCACTTGTGACAGTCCTACCAGCCTCTGCAAAAATGGGACTTATGGTCCAAATGCAGACACTGGTTCCTTCCTTTCACTCAGCATTTTCTTTCTTCTGGGCTCCTGACTTCCATCCAGTTGCTTTTCATCTGAATTTTGCCTTTATGTCTGTCAAGTTGCCACCTCTAAGGGACTGTTTGCCTGGTTTTGATCGCCACATTGCCCTGGACACATCATTGGGTAAGGATTTCTTCCAGGCCCTGAAGTGTCACCATTAGATTCTAGCCAGACTGGGAGGGGAGAGCAGTTACAGTCAAACCCTTCACTGAGGTGATGAAATAAAAAAAATTAAACTAAGCAATTATTACTATTATATGGAAAAACAGTAGCATTTTGCCCAATTCTTTCTTCTGATCATTGTGAGCTGAACTAGGTAGTGTCAGCAAAATAGAAAAGGTGGAATTTGAGCTGTACTTTGTGGATAGGTAAAATGAAGTCAAGCATAAAGGAAGAATAATTCATGTCAGATGGAGGCAAATAAATTGGCCAAGACACAGCATGAACAAAGCATATTCAACAGACAATCTTGGGAAAGCTGCTCCTTTCAAGGCTGCAAAGGTCTATTTGGCCAACTTGTGAGGCATTTTGAATACCAGTCTTCTGAGCTCTTGTAAATTGTGTTTTATTCTCTTTTCTGAATTATTGTCTGCAGACCACCTGCATCATAATCACCACTTTGCTTCTTTAGAAATGCAAATACTTGGGACCCACATAAATTTACTGTACTAGAATCTCTGAGGATGAAGCCAGGAAATCTGACTTCATGTCGAGTTCACCAGTTCATTCCTGTGTTTGAGAACAAATACTGTGGAGTAACCATTTTAAAACTTTCTTCTTAACAGTGAAACATTATATATTGAAACAGTATACAAAACAGATGAAAGCCTTATTTGCGTGGTGGATGTGCATGTGCGTGTGTGGTGGGATGAGGGGAGTCTCTTAGAATACCTAGGGCTCCTTTGGAAAACCACTGCTATAGTTAAGGGGGGAAACACAGAGCAGTATCATGATGACAGTGGGATTTTAAAAAGATTAACATTAGAGTATAAAATGGATTTGAAGAGGAAAAGATTAGCTTAAAAAGACCAGCTGGAGGCTAGTGTAACAGATATTAATTTGCCACTTCAAAATAAGATGTTCAAGAAATCCCAAAGGACTTTATTTTCTTTGAACAAATAAATCTGATTTTGAAGTCCCCAGCCAGTTATAAATTCAATCACAATCATATTTGGGCCTCTTTTTCCAAACCCATCCTGTATCTGTGGGAATGTTTGGGAATCTAATGCAGAGTGATAATTTCAGGAAGATATCTCTGGTGTTCGTCCACCCAGATCATCGCCTGTAAGCTCACTGGACAAGTCTACATAGTGACTTAAAATCCAGTGATTCTGGACATCAGTGAAATTAGTGCAATAGGGACCTTTGAGAATTCTCGCTTGCATAGAAACAAGGAGAAAATTGACAAAAATTGCCAGAATAAACTTTTTCAGAAGTCTGGAAATTAAACAAAGGCTTGCAGCTACGCTGAGAACATTAACTCAAAATAAACAGTCTAATTTCTGTAAAAGCAGCATGCCTCGTGGCATTTTAACTTGCCCAAGTCCAAACCTCATTCTCTAGCTCCACAGTAGCTTTGAGAAACAGCAGCCCACACTGATGGTGAAACCCAGCAACCTGGTAGCCACTGGAGGAAGGACAGAGCTCCTGCTAAATATATTAGTCAAAAAATTATTTTAAAAATTATCATGTTGGGTTGTTTCCTCAAAGACCCCAAGTCTGTACTAGACCTGACCCAAATCTTGCCAAATGCAAAACGTTTTGTACTCTTTCCCCTGAACCCAAATCTTTTCCCCCAAGGGTGTTTTTCATAAGGCCTTACAGGCAATTGTCTAACACTGTAGTTGATGAGGCAGAAGATGGTAATTGAGGAAAACAATCAACTATTGAGTTCAGGAAAAATCATTAACATGCAGTTTGCCCAGCTTTTTTCTTGTTGTAGGATGGGGAAAGTTCTTTCCTGCTCCATATATCTCTGAGTTGAGGCTGGAAGTCCTGTGCTAATTGTTTTTTTTTCTGGGTTTGACTAGAGGGGAGATATGAGATGCACATGTTTCTACTCCCTCAAGGAGGTGATATTGAAAGGAGTCAGTAAAGAACATTCTTTCCTCAGTTTGATGGTTTCACGCTGGATGTTCCCCCAGAAAAATGTATTATTAAATCTAATTTATTGCTGTGGAGATAAACTCATTGTTAAGTAGGAACTTTTGATGAGGCTACTTCAGTTAAGGTGTGATCCGTGTCATTCAGGATGGGCTTTAATCTTATTACTGGAGTCCCTTATAAATAGAATAAATACAGAGATAATGAAAGCCACAGAAGCGAGAAATCAATGATACCCAGAAGAGAAGGGAGAGACACTGCTATGAGTCTTATCATGTGGCAGAGGAGCCAAGGATCACCAGCAGCTGGTCTTCGAAAAGAAAGCATTGGCTTGACAATGCCTTGATTAGAGTCTTCCCAGACTCTAACCGTAAGCAAATAAATTTCCTTTGCTTGAACCAGACATCTCATGGTAGTGATTTAAGAGCGCAGGAAGCTAAAACACAGGGGATCGCAACTAGTACACTCAGAGGCTTATGTGGAAGCTCCTTAAGCACCTCTATGCCTTAACCTATGTTCTCACTGTTTTAAAAGCAGATATCTTCTTTCTTAATGTTTTCTAGCACAGTCTCTATCCCCCCATCCAGAAATGTGGTTTTGTCTCTACCTTCTGCTCCTTCATGAACTGGGTGATACACGAATTACAATAAAGTGTTCGATCTTTTTATACTTTCCCACACTTCCTTCCCTTCCTCTGTCATTTGCATGTTGAAATTCTGGAAACTTTTCTTCCTGTTCACAGATTGTCAGGAACATGGGATTTGAACATGTGAGGTGCTCAGAGATAATGTAGCCCAACCTTTATTTTTGGTTAGGATAAAGAGGCCTGGAGAATCTAAATGACCCTAGTTTTACAAAAAGATGGATTATTATCATACTACTGAGGATTCAGTTCCCTTCTTTCAAGAGTGCAAATAATCAGATGGCAGTCAGCCCACAAACTTCGGTTTGGCATTTATATTTTAAAACATATGGTCAGTGAATGAACATGGAGATGGAGAAAGTATATGAACCATAAGATTTCTTAAGACCTATTTTAGCCTATACAATAAATGATTAAAGTGTTACTGAATATCATCTATGATTTTATAAATTCTATCCCATTTTGGCATATCTTTTCTTCTATTCTAAAAATATCATTTCTACTCATAAGGCATTTAGTTTATAAGAAAACATTATAGATTGTGTGATGTATATTTTTTGCATAGTATAATGTGCCATGAGATACACTCCAATTTTAAATAAATCGTATTTGAATCTGTTAAGATACTCTTGAGGTGGTTATAATCATAATTTCATAAGTGTATAGTTATTATTGTATTTTGTAATTTTACCTGGCTTCAGCAGTTATTTTTACTTTCCCATCAACATATTTTCCCTTGGGCTTTACAGGCATAATGGGGAGATGAAATTTCAAAACTAAAATAAATGTAAATGATTCAGCCACCCAGTATCTTCACTTATATGTTTGGTTATACCAACATATATATCTAATAAAATTTTTATAAAGCAAATCCAAAAGGAAAGAAAGAAAATTATTAGTTTACTATGTAAACAATCACTTTTTCAGACACTTTTATCCCAACAATTCAAATAGCTATTATGGCTTTCCTTTGTTTTATTCCTGGCATGGAACTACCAAACTAATCAGGAAACAAAATAAACATTAGATAATTAGACTCCCTTGGTATTGAATTTTGATGGCACAATTTAATGATGGACCTCAAACTGTTGAACACTTTGTTGGTACATCTTTCTGTCAGGCATGTCACATGCTTGGTTTAAGAACACTTGGTGTTTAAATGTTGCAAGATGTGAAAAAACTTGATTTGAAATGCAAAGCATAATAAGAAGATATATTCATTTTCATTTATTTGCACCTCAACATTTTAAGAAATTCCTTCCATAAAACTACGCTTTAAATTCAGGAGGCCTTAGATAAAATCTTGAGTGTATACTATACAAAAGTATTTAGATAAATTTTTGAAAATTCTGCAAGCCTTCTGTCTCTATGTCTACCCAGTGTCAAAAATTTAGATCTTTAGAAACATCGAGCTGATGAAATGAATTTGCCATCCAAATGTTTGGCGTTGTGTGGCTCAGGTCTTGTTAGCCCTGTCTTCTTTTAAATTTTTGACATGGGTTGCTTGCATAAATCAAATGGAGGCTGAAATAAGAAATGTATTAGTTAGGGTTCTCTAGAGAAAAAGAATCAACAGGGAACACTTGCAAATATAAAATTTATGAAAGTGTCTCACGTGACCGTAGGAGTGCAGAGTCCAAAATCCACAGGGCAGGCTACAAAGCTGATGACTCCAATGGATGGCCTGGATGAACTCCACAGGAGAGGCTCACCAGCCAAAGCAGGAATGCGACCTGTCTCCTCTGAGTCCTCCTTAAAAGGCTTCCCATGATTGGATTTAGCATCACTCATTGCAGAAGACACTCCCCTTTGGCTGATTACAAATGGAATCAGCTGTGGATGTAGCTGATGTGATCATGACCTAATCCTATGAAATGTCCTCATTGCAACAGACAGGCCAGCGCTTGCCCTATCAGATGAACAGGTACCACAACTTGGCCAAGTTGACACCTGTCCCTAACCATGACAAGAAATAAGTTAAAAGAATGTTAAAATGATATTAATGATAGGTTGCCCATGATTAGAATGTAAATAAATGGGAAAAAATATGCATTTGTAACAACTGATAACCAGACATACATGCAAAGATCTGATATGAACTGGCTTGATGCCTGCTGGAGGGGCACTCACTTGTTAAGGAAGGACATCAGTGACCAGACTTCTGAACATAAAATCCCAGAGCAGACCCACTCCAGTGCCTGGCAGGTAGAGGTGAACTGATCCCAGATCACCCCATCTCTCAGCTCCATCACCTGTACTGTGTTGTGAGTTTTGTTCCCTCCTTATCATTCCCCATGCCACCCCCACCCTCCTCTCTCCCAGGTTTGGATCCTCCATTGATGCATGTTGGACCAGCTCCTGAAACCCTTGTTAAAGATATACATATGCCTGTGTCAGGTCCAGCCTGATAGACTTTTAAAGTCTCTGGTGTCCTCTGCCTTTAAATGTGTTTTGTGCCCTTGACTGGCTTATTACATGAAGATTCAGCTCCCTTCTTTCAAGAGTGCAAATAATCAGATGACAGTCAGCAGCTTGCAATTAAGCAAGCAAATAAATTGCATTGATTATCCAAACTACAATCATGCCTCAGGTATCTTCAATCATTTCTCAGATATCTTCAATTTTACAGCATTTACATAACACTCTCATACCACTGATGCACAATCGTTCATTCATTTATACCCCAAAACTACCTTAAAGAAAGAGGCAGAGCAAGAAGATGCTAATTAGAAATCATGATATTGTCAAAGGGATTATTAAAAGTATTAGCTCAGACTAAATTTTTTTTAATGTATAATTAATTCATTTTGTCCAAACAGTCAAGGTGTGAAGATTGATGAAACAGAGAAGATGATAAGCTTTATGCAAAATAATGTAGCATATGTTCTTCTACATATCTGAATTGTAGTAAACACACATGTAGGTAGATTAGATAGATCAGCAGGTAGATAGATAGACAGAAATTAAGTCAACTATTATGGAAACCACAACACCAAGTCCAAATAGCAATAAAAGAGCATCATTTTCATTTGAGATGAAATACTGCTCAAGTAGTAAAATGCTTATGAATTAAGTCTTAATATATCACAATAATTTCCATTTAACACATATCCTGAGGGTTTTTCGTTTCTTAGTTTGATTTTAGTTGACAAAAATAATTTGAGAAGAACATATATGACTATCATTTTGCTTTCTTTATTTTGGAAATATGATCACTAATGTTTCTCTGTAAGAGGGAATGGCTTGGTTTAGGAAAATGGCACTGGGAAAGCACAGTGATTACATTCTTGAAATGATTCAGATTTTTGCATTTACTGCATTTTTTTTTTTTTTTTTTTTTTACATTAGGCGGGCATCGGGAATCTAACCCAGGTCTCCCACACAGCAGGTGAGAATTCTGCCACTGAGCCACTGTCACACCACCCAAATTTTTGCATTTAAGAAAACAACTAAGTGTTGATTATGTTAATTTACTTACGTTAACTTTTTTTAATAATATTAGTGAATAACTACTTTCTTAGGAACTACCTATGAATATGCGTTTGAATTGAGATTTATGTTGTATTCATTTCTTCATATTACTTCTACTTTTCATCATCTCTGATCTGCCTGTTATTCAACAAAAGTGAAAGCTCTGGCCCTCAAGGATATGTACGCAAGGTGTTTATTATAGCAACCTTTGCAGGGGAAAAAGCTGGAAACAACCTTCCTGCCCATCAACAGGGGAAATATTAGCTAACCCATTATATAGTTAACTAAGAAGTATGAAACTAGTATTGAAAGAATAAGTTAGCAAGGGAGTGCAAGGGTAGTTCAGTGATAGAATTCTCGCCTGCCATGTGGGAGACCCAAGTTTGTTTACCAGCCCATGCACTATCCCCCCCCAAAAAAATTCAACAAATGGTGCTGCAAAAATGGGATAGTCACACGGAAAAAGAATGAAATGTGACTCCCACCATAAAGCATACCAAAAAAATAAATAAATTAGAGCTCACACTCTACCCTAACCCATGGTATTGGCAATAAGTTGTTATATAAAAAACAAGCTGCAAAATAATGTGCATAATATGTATACATATATCCCAGGTTGTTGGGGTTTTTTTACATGAATTTGGGCATTGTACTTCTTAAACTATGATTTGAAATAGTTTAATAGTATTAGAAGTATCTGGTGACTAAAGAGTTAGCAGAATTCTCCTATGCAGCCATCTGGACCTGGTATATTTTGTATGTGTGTTGAGTGGAAGTTCTTTCCTTTCTCTATTTTTTCTGTGGTACTGGTCTGTTTAGATTTTCTGTCTCTATCGAGATCAGTTTTGGTGCATTGTATTTTTTTAGGAAATTATCCATTTCATCCAGGCTTTCAAATTTGTTTGCAGAGATTGTGCAAATTAGTCTCCTCATTTTGAAATTATTCTCTGTTTTGATTTATTTTACTCTTGTCATTTCTAATTTTGTGCATTTGGGCCTTTTTACTTTTATGTTGATTAGGTTAGCAAGTGGTTTATTTTGTTGATAAATTTCGAAAAACATTTTTTTAAAAAAAGAATTTCAATGCACAAAGTGGATATTTTTCAAAGAACTGGATTTAGATTTATTTATTAGTTCTATTTTTAGTTTTTCTAATCCATTACTCTCTACCTTTATTTTTCCTCATTTCTGCTGCTTTATTGTTTCTTACTATCTTTTTAAATTTGTTGTTTGGTTCGTTGATTTTATATAGCATGTAAGTTACTTGATTATATAGCTAATTCTTGTGTTGGGGCAATGAAATTACAACATGAGACTGAAGCATCTAATAGTCCAGAAAGTAAGGGAGTGCTCAAAAAGGAAAAAAAAACAGATGGGTTCATGCCACAAGAACACAGGAGTAAACCAAGCGGCCAAAGCTGGAATAATTTGAGAAACATGATAAATAATTTAAAAAGTAGCTAATAACCCAAAGCGTAAAATAAGTGTACATGAGTTCATACTGATAGAAATGAATTATTGAATAAATAAATAGGAGTGAAGGGACAGGGACACATTTTCCTTACAGAAGAGATCCAAATAATATATGTAGATACTGCCTCTTCATGGGGTCGAACATAACACCTATCCCCTTGCTAATACCACCTTAACCAAATGGGTAAGATTAGCATTATTAGTAATAAATCATATTAATATCAAGCACCTCCTGATATGATGTGATGAGAAGGGTTCTTCACTTCTGTGGTAAGTTTTCCCAAAATCACAAATTCAATCTATAACTGAGAAAAATATGAGATACCAAAATCCAAAGATATTCTACAAAATACCTGGGCCAGTACTCTTCAAAAGGTCAAGAAAATTGAAAAGACTGAGAAGCTGACACAGACTGGAGGAAACTAAGGAGGCCTAAACAGTAAATGTAATGTGGTATCCAGGACTGAGTGGTGGATATTAGTGGAAAAATGACAAAATTTTAATAAAGTCTGGAATTTATTTAATAGTAAATATACCCGTGGCAGTTTCTTAGTTTTGACAAATGCACCACGATTGTGTAAGCTATTAGCATCAGGGTTATATGGGACCTATCTGTACTATCTCTGCAATTTTCCTATAAATCTAAAATTATTCCAAAATAAAATTTTATTTTCAAAAATCTACTACAAGTTTCAGTGATGTAAGGTGAAATTAATTAAATGTCAAATTATAGTCAATGGAGATTCAAAGATATTGAACAATAATGTTGTCATCTTTATTTATTTAATAACATTTATTGAACACTTAGTATAAGAAGAGCACTGTGCTATGTTCTCGATGGGAAATGGTGAAGCAACATGCCAACTTCAAGACAGTTCAACATCCTTAACAAAAACGTTCAGATTCTATAAAAGGGACTGTCAGATTTAACAGGTGACAAGGGACTATATTATGAAAATGTAAGGGCTAAGCTAACCCTAAGAAGAGAAAGCTGTACTTGGGTCCATAGAAAAATCCGGTTACTTTTATATATTTTGAATATAATTGTTATTAATTTAATTAATTATTGTTAATCTATAACAATAAATAAATAAAATAAGCATTTTTAATTATTTGTCAAGGCAAGTATTTCTAGCAGAAACCATCTCAAAGCAGCAGTCTCATGTAATCGGTGGAACTCATTACATTACAATATTGAATTTCAGCCAATTTACATTCTAATTATTTCAAAATAATCTGATTTCTATTATCAGACCTATTTATTACTCCAGGAACTAAACACTTGGAAAAATGTTACAACATGTTTCGCTGGGTACAAACTAGCTCTTTAAGTCTGTATTTTTCATACCATTTATAGTGACTTAAAAATGGGCCATGACATTTTTCAAGTGAGTCACTACAGTTTTTAATGAAATAGGGTAGAATGCAATAGAATAGAACAGTATAGGATTAATGAAAAGTATTTACTGCAGTAAGGATACATATTGTTTGGTGAACTTTTTTTCAGTTTAGGTGTGTGTGTGTGTGTGTGTGTGTGTGTGTGTGCGTGCATGCTCACATAAGCATATATATGTCTGTGTCTGTGTATTAGACCATGTGTAAAGTATATTTCTTACCATGGGTCTAGATAAAAGCATTTCAACTTCCCTGCTTAAAGGATTTCCAACCATTGTCACAGGATGAGAGGCATAGCACATAAGTCTTATATGAGAAGTCTGAATAATAAGCACCATGAAAGCGTGAAAGAAAAATCCTATCTCCCTTAGGAATTAGAAAAAAACTTGAAGGAGCTGAAAATTTGAACAGCATTCTAAGAGTTACACAGAAGAATTCCAAGACAGAGACTTGATAGAAAATGATATCACAGGTAGTTGAAAAGTAGAAGTCAAATGTACAATGTGCATCAGAATCATCCAGATGCTTGTAAAAGTGCCGATATGGGGACCTTGCGCTGAGGTATTCTGGTTCGGTAGGTCTGGAGTATGACCCAGAGAATTGCGTTTTTACAAGCACCCATTCTCTACACACACCTGTTATGATTCTGATTCATGGGCTCCAGGCACCCTGGTAATATGGAGGGAAAAAAACATATTTGCAAGAAGTTAAGTAGCACAGTTTGACTCAAATAAAGTGCAGTTCCATAAAGGAAAATCTTGGGAGACCATGCAGAAAAGATAGATTGATTGTAGATGGCTTAGAACTTCAGGTTGAATTTGCATGTTACCTTAAAGCAATGGGGAAGTCAATCATAATTTTTATGGATAGAGTTATACCACTTAGGAAGATTAATTTGGTGTTTATATTAAAAAGAAAGATAAGTTGGGAGTGGAAGACTGACTACAAGTATGTTGGATATCTAGGTATGAGTCTAAAAGGCCTGGCTTATTAAAGGAGAGAAAGAAATTTGCAAATTGAGAGTGTCTGGGCTTTTGCACAAAATATCTAGTTGAGAAAAATAATAAATTTTCAGACTATGATCATAGAATTCTTAACCACATATGGCAGGCACATACAGGACCACTAAAAGGATTATTATTTTGTTTCAATCAAAGTTTATCATAATCTTAAACTTTGGGGGTTGATGAAAATATTATCTCCCGGGAATCTTTGTACTGTTTCTTAAAGGAAATAGCCACCCGTTTTGCCTAACAAAGTGGGACAGCATTCTGAAATGTTTAATGCACTAAATTTCAATGAAATTGACATTGATTTTCTATAGTATGCTAACATAAGTATAATAACTCATTACTCCTTATATCCATGAGGTCTTCATTCACCCAAGTATACAGATAATATTTCCATTTAGTTTAAATTATCTTTATTGTACATTGCCTCAAATCAATTTTGCCAGTTCAAAAATGAAAATAAATTAGCATTAAGTTTCACATCCTTGAAACCTGATCTCAATTTCACAAAGTCTACATTTATCAACCTATTAAAATTATTTTGTGTTCATTTGATAGACTATGAATATATTTCTCCTGCAATGTGAATAACCCAATGTAAACAATGTAATAAAAAATGTCAACAATGGAAATGAACCCTGGGTGAACTGCAGAGTGCGTGGGAATTTCTGGAGGCCAGGGTTGTCTTTATGTGGAAATAGAACATTAAGTAAAAACAGACTGAATCTAAGCTACACATGCATAGATGGAGCATGTGTTTTCCATGTTCTCTACATTCCAGGAGTAACAGGGATACATGCATCCCAACAAAATACATTGTGTGGTCAGAACAGGAAAGAACCCATACATGATAACCTCAACCCAATAAGTTCCAAGTTAAGTAAAACAATAAATCTTCAGACCATGGACCTAATTAGAATAATTAATCACATATAGCAGGCACATCCATGACCACGGGTTGCTAATATTTCCTTCCAAGTTTACATTGGTGTTTGCTTCTCTATTGCATGCTTATTTTGATCTTTAAAAATCATCAGTTCTAAATTTAATCATTTTAGCAACTAAAAGCATCACTTGTAATTGGAGCTTACCAAAGTAGCTCTCTTCAAGGACAATAACCTGCGACATCTCAGATTAGAAGTGATGTTACATCAAAATCGAAAGCCTCAGAAGTGCTTTCTAAAATCAACTTAACTATCATAAAACCTTCATTTTTGGATTTTTATACACCCCTAGAATATACATATATGCCACGGCCAAACATTTCCATTATAAAACTCTATCTGCCTATGGAAATTGCTTAAATTAAATATGGTAACATTTATTTTATGCTTACTAAGTGCTTGGTATTGTGTTAAGTGCTATATAAGTATCCTCACACAAATATGCCTATAAAGTAAATGCTACTATTATATCTGAACAAAACCAAAGAGTACCCTAACAGTCTGCCTCCAGAGCCCATGATCTTAACCACTCTGGAATAAATATTTATTGATGAATAATGAAGGAAATTATAGCTTTGAAGAAAATAGCACTATCTGTTCTGAGTTACCTTTTGCTACTGAGTCAAGAGTAATACATGTAGGCGGACAATGGTGGCTCAGTGGCAGAGTTCTCACCTGTCATGCTGGAGACCCAGGTTAAATTCTTAGTGCCTGCCCATGTAAAAAAAAAAGAAAGAAAAAGCAGTACATGTAAAAATGAGAAGCTATTCTTCTTTGACAAGTTCCTATTTGAAAGTAATAAAATAAATGTTTTTTTTATTAACGGAAAAAAAAAAAGAAATTAACCCAACATTTAGAAATCATACCATTCTACATATGCGATCAGTAATTCTTAACATCATCACATAGATGCATGATCATCGTTTCTTAGTACATTTGCATCGGTTTAGAAGAACTAGCAACACAACCGAAAAAGATATAGAATGTTAATGTAGAGAAAAGAAATAAAAGTAATAATAATAGTAAAAAACAAACAAACAAACAAAAAAAAAACCTATAGCTCAGATGCAGCTTCATTCAGTGTTTTAACATGATTACTTTACAATTAGGTATTATTGTGCTGTCCATTTTTGAGTTTTTGTATCTAGTCCTGTTGCACAGTCTGTATCCCTTCAGCTCCAATTACCCATTATCTTACCCTGTTTCTAACTCCTGCTGGACTCTTTTACCAATGACATAGTCCAAGTTTATTCTCGAATGTCCGTTCACATCAGTGGGACCATACAGTATTTGTCCTTTAGTTTTTGGCTGGATTCACTCAGCATAATGTTCTCTAGGTCCATCCATGATATTACATGCTTCATAAGTTTATCCTGTCTTAAAGCTGCATAATATTCCATCGTATGTATATACCACAGTTCGTTTAGCCATTCTTCTGTTAATGGACATTTTGGCGGTTTCCATCTCTTTGCAATTGTAAATAACGCTGCTATAAACATTGGTGTGCAAATGTCCATTTGTGTCTTTGCCCTTAAGTCCTTTGAGTAGATACCCAGCAATGGTATTGCTGGGTCATATGGCAATTCTATATTCAGCTTTTTGAGGAACTGCCAAAGTGCCTTCCACAGTGGTGGCACCATTTGACATTCCCACCAACAGTGGATAAGTGTGCCTCTTTCTCCGCATCCTCTCCAGCACTTGTCATTTTCTGTTTTGTTGATAATGGCCATTCTGGTGGGTGTGAGATGATATCTCATTGTGGTTTTGATTTGCATTTCTCTAATGGCCAGGGACATTGAGCATCTCTTCATGTGCCTTTTGGCCATTTGTATTTCCTCTTCTGAGAGGTGTCTGTTCAAGTCTTTTTCCCATTTTGTAATTGGGTTGGCTGTCTTTTTGTTGTTGAGTTGAACAATCTCTTTATAAATTCTGGATACTAGACCTTTATCTGATATGTCATTTCCAAATATTGTCTCCCATTGTGTAGGCTGTCTTTCTACTTTCTTGAGGAAGTTCTTTGATTCACAAAAGTGTTTAATTTTGAGGAGCTCCCATTTATTTATTTCCTTCTTCAGTGCTCTTGCTTTAGGTTTAAAGTCCATAAAACCGCCTCCAATTGTAGGTTTCATAAGATATCTCCCTACATTTTCCTCTAACTGTTTTATGGTCTTAGACCTAATGTTTACATCTTTGATCCATTTTGAGTTAACTTTTGTATAGGGTGTGAGATATGGGTCTTCTTTCATTCTTTTGCATATGGATATCCAGTTCTCTAGGCATCATTTATTGAAGAAACTGTTCTGTCCCAGGTGAGTTGGCTTGACTGCCTTATCAAAGATCAAATGTCCATAGATGAGAGGGTCTATATCTGAGCACTCTATTCGATTCCATTGGTCGATATATCTATCTTTATGCCAATACCATGCTGTTTTGACCACTGTGGCTTCAGAATATGCCTTAAAGTCCAGCAGTGTGTGACCTCCAGCTTCGTTTTTTTCCTCAAGATGTTTTTAGCAATTCGGGGCACCCTGCCCTTCCAGATAAATTTGCTTATTGGTTTTTCTATTTCTGAAAAATAAGTTGTTGGGATTTTGATTGGTATTGCATTGAATCTGTAAATCAATTTAGGTAGGATTGACATCTTAACTATATTTAGTCTTCCAATCCATGAACACGGTATGCCCTTCCATCTATTTAGGTCTTCTGTGATTTCTTTTAGCAGTTTTTTGTAGTTTTCTTTATATAGGTTTTTTGTCTCTTTAGTTAAATTTATTCCTAGGTATTTTATTATTTTAGTTGCAATTGTAAATGGGATTCGTTTCTTGATTTCCCCCTCAGCTTGTTCATTACTAGTGTATAGAAATGCTACAGATTTTTGAGTGTTGATGTTGTAGCCTGCTACTTTGCTGTACTCATTTATTAGCTCTAGTAGCTTTGTTGTGGATTTTTCCAGGTTTTCAACGTATAGTATCATATCGTCTGCAAACAGTGATAGTTTTACTTCTTTCTTTCCAATTTTGATGCCTTGTATTTCTTTTTCTTGTCTAATTGCTCTGGCTAGAACCTCCAACACAATGTTGAATAATAGTGGTGATAGTGGGAATCCTTGTCTTGTTCCTGATCTTAGGGGGAAAGTTTTTGATTTTTCCCCATTGAGGATGATATTTGCTGTGGGTTTTTCATATATTCCCTCTATCATTTTAAGGAAGTTCCCTTGTATTCCTATCTTTTGTAGTGTTTTCAACAGGAAAGGATGTTGAATCTTGTCAAATGCCTTCTCTGCATCAATTGAGATGATCATGTGATTTTTCTGCTTTGATTTGTTGATATGGTGTATTACATTAATTGATTTTCTTATGTTGAATCATCCTTGCATACCTGGGATGAATCCTACTTGGTCATGATGTATAATTCTTTTAATGTGTTGTTGGATACGATTTGCTAGAATTTTATTGAGGATTTTTGCATCTATATTCATTAGAGAGATTGGTCTGTAGTTTTCTTTTTTTTGTAATATCTTTGCCTGGTTTTGGTATGAGGGTGATGTTGGCTTCGTAAAATGAATTAGGTAGTTTTCCCTCCACTTCGATTTTTTTGAAGAGTTTGAGGAGAGTTGGTACTAATTCTTTCTGGAATGTTTGATAGAATTCACATGTGAAGCCGTCTGGTCCTGGACTTTTCTTTTTAGGAAGCTTTTGAATGACTAATTCAATTTCTTTACTTGTGATTGGTTTGTTGAGGTCATCTATGTCTTCTTGAGTCAAAGTTGGTTGTTCATGTCTTTCCAGGAACCCATCCATTTCATCTAAATTGTTGCATTTATTAGCGTAAAGTTGTTCATAGTATCTTGTTATTACCTCCTTTATTTCTGTGAGGTCAGTAGTTATGTCTCCTCTTCCATTTCTGATCTTATTTATTTGCATCCTCTCTCTTCTTCTTTTTGTCAATCTTGCTAAGGGCCCATCAATCTTATTGATTTTCTCATAGAACCAACTTCTGGTCTTATTGATTTTCTCTATTGTTTCATGTTTTCAATTTCATTTATTTCTGCTCTAATCTTTGTTATTTCTTTCCTTTTGTTTGCTTTGGGATTAGTTTGCTGTTCTTTCTCCAGTTCTTCCAAGTGGACAGTTAATTCCTGCATTTTTGCCTTTTCTTCTTTTCTGATATAGGCATTTAGGGCATTAAATTTCCCTCTTAGCACTGCCTTGCTGCATCCCATAAGTTTTGATATGTTGTGTTTTCATTTTCATTTGCCTCAAGGTATTTACTAATTTCTCTTGCAATTTCTTCTTTGACCCACTCGTTGTTTAAGAGTGTGTTGTTGAGCCTCCATGTATTTGTGAATTTTCTGGCCCTCCGCCTATTATTGATTTCCAACTTCATTCCTTTATGATCCGAGAAAGTGTTGTGTATGATTTCAATCTTTTTAAATTTGTTAAGACTTGCTTTGTGACCCAGCATATGGTCTATCTTTGAGAATGTTCCATGAGCACTTGAGAAAAAGGTGTATCCTGCTGTTGTGGGATGTAATGTCCTATAAATGTCTGTTAAGTCTAGCTCATTTATAGTAATATTCAGATTCTCTATTTCTTTATTGATCCTCTGTCTAGATGTTCTGTCCATTGATGAGAGTGGTGAATTGAAGTCTCCAACTATTATGGTACATGTGTCTATTTCCCTTTTCAGTGTTTGCAGTATATTCCTCAAGTATTTTGGGGCATTCTGGTTTGGTGCATAAATATTTATGATTGTTATGTCTTCTTGTTTAATTGTTCCTTTTATTAGTATATAGTGTCCTTCTTTGTCTCTTTTAACTGTTTTACATTTGAAGTCTAATTTGTTGGATATTAGTATAGCCACTCCTACTCTTTTCTGGTTGTTATTTGCATGAAATATCTTTTCCCAACCTTTCACTTTCAACCTATGTTTATCTTTGGGCCTAAGATGTGTTTCCTGTAGACAGCATATAGAAGGATCTTGTTTTTTAATCCATTCTGCCAGTCTATGTCTTTTGATTGGGAAATTCAGTCCATTAACATTTAGTGTTATTACTGTTTGGAAAATATTTTCCTCTACCCTTTTGCCTTTTGTATTATATATATCATATCTGACTTTCCTTCTTTCTACACTCTTCTCCATACCTCTCTCTTCTGTCTTTTCGTATCTGACTCTAGTGCTCCCTTTAGTATTTCTTGCAGAGCTGGTCTCTTGGTCACAAATTCTCTCAGTGACTTTTTGTCTGAGAATATTTTAATTTCTCCCTCATTTTTGAGGGAAAATTTTGCTGGATATAGGAGTCTTGGTTGGCAGTTTTTCTCTTTTAGTAATTTAAATATATCATCCCACTGTCTTCTAGCTTCCATGGTTTCTGCTGAGAAATCTACGCATAATCTTATTGGGTTTCCCTTGTACGTGATGGATTGTTTTTCTCTTGCTGCTTTCAAGATCCTCTCTTTCTCTTTGACCTCTGACATTCTAACTAGTAAGTGTTTTGGAGAATGCCTATTTGGGTCTAATCTCTTTGGGGTGTGCTGCAGTTCTTGGATCTGTAATTTTAGGTCTTTCATAAGAGTTGAGAAATTTTCAGTGATAATTTCTTCCATTAGTTTTTCTCCTCCTTTTCCCTTCTCTTCTCCTTCTGGGACACCCACAACACGTATATTTGTGCGGTTCATATTGTCCTTCAGTTCCCTGATACCCTGTTCAAATTTTTCCATTCTTTTCCCGATATTTTCTGTTTCTTTTTGGAATTCAGATGTTCCATCCTCCAAATCACTAATTCTATCTTCTGTCTCTTTAAATCTATCATTGTAGGTATCCATTGTTTTTTCCATCTTTTCTACTTTATCCTTCACTTCCATAAGCTCTGTGATTCGCTTTTTCAGTTTTTCTATTTCTTCTTTTTGTTCAGCCCATGTCTTCTTCATGTCCTCCCTCAATTTATCGATTTCGTTTTTGAAGAGCTTCTCCGTTTCTGTTCGTATATTCAGCATTAGTTGTTTCAGCTCCTGTATCTCATTTGAACTATTGGTTTGTTCCTTTGACTGGGCCATATTTTCAGTTTTCTGAGCGTGATCCGTTACCTTCTGCTGGCGTCTGGGCATTTAGTCATATTTCCCTGGGTGTTGGACCCAACAGGTTGAAAGATTTTTCTGTGAAATCTCTGGGTTCTGTTTTTCTTATCCTGCCCAGTAGGTGGCGCTCGTGGCACACGTTTGTCTGCGGGTTCCATCAGTAAAAGGTGCTGTGGGCCCTTTAACTTTGGAAAACTCTCACCGTGGGGGAGGTTCGCCAGCTGAAGCAGCTTGGAAGAGTGCCAGCCGGCCCGGGGGTCTGAACGCAGGGAGGGTCGCTGGCTGCCGCAGCCCAGGAGAGCGCCCAACCGAATTTCCTAGTCAGCCCGGGGCACCAAGCGTGGCGGGAGGGCGCCAACCACTGCAGCCCTGGAGAGTGCACCGTTCCCAACCGGACCGGGGAGTCACGTGTTTGGAAGGGACCCCCCCGGTCACTGTTATCCGCGGTCTGGGGATTTCCAACCCAACTCTCTCAGTTGGTCCGGGAGTCTCGCGTGGTGGGGGCACCAGCCACCGCGACCTGAGGGGACCGCCTGCCCAATTCTGCCAGCTGGCCTGGGAAGGAGGAAGGGAGGGACTCCGGCCGCTTGCCATCCCACCTGGGAAAGCCCACGTCCCTCAGCGATCTCACCTGAGCTGTTTCTCCCAGACAGTCAGCCGTTCCAGGATGGGGTACACCGTCCCTTTGATCTCCGTCGTGGCTCCGGGAGCTGCTCTGTATCTTCTCCACTCCCCCCATAGCTGTTCTGGAGGAGGAAAGGTGAGGGTGGCAATGCTGTCGAGGACAGTGGCAGAGGAGCCGGTGAAGGTGGAAGAGGGCACGGTGGTGGTTGGAGAGCCGCCAGAGCAGGAGGAGAAAGGGAAGAATAAGATGGCGGATGGAGCACCACCGGAGCAGCTAAAATAAATGCTTTTAAGAATATCTCTTGCCATCCTGTATTATTGAACAATATCAACTGGATTATGCCCTCTATTACTCTGAAAATTATTTGGTATCTGTTAGCTATATGTGGCAGCAATTGGTCATTATTCCACTTTGCGGGGTACATTGAATTCCATATTAATGGTTTTAAGTATTTCCAAACAACATACTTTTTCTACAGAAAGCACATGGAAGGAATGGAAAACCATTAATGTTCCCATTATGCAAAGATAACTACTCAACACATCTTGGTATGAATCATTTGAGGCATTTCATTTCCTCTGCTTATAATGGCAACATAATTTGTTGAGTATTTTCTTTCTTCTGCTGTAGACATTTTATTCTTTTATTTTAAGAAGTCAGCCAAACCTTGTGATTCAGGGCTTTTGTACTGCAGAAACACCACAAGAAGTGATAGGACTTCTAGTGGTGAGGCTAAGGGCTACTGAAGTCACTCAAAACTAAGAGCCAAGCCTTGGAAGTCATGAGAAAATATGTTCTGACCAAGGTCAGTATGAATGCACCTGAGCCATCCACCTACAGGCATGTGAGAGATTCTACCAACAGTAACCAGAATGGAATGAGGACCCAAAGGCTTTTCCTTGCATGTTGCAATTATCATAGCATAAGACAAGGCCTTCCTATGCCCCTACAGAGAAATGAAAAGAAACTAACAGAAGGGGATATGTCCTGTGTTCTCTGTCATAAATTTATTCATGTGATTTCAAACTGAATATAAATTTAATATGTGAGTCCTTCAAACGCTTATGCATTTACTTGCCAGAATTCGTATGATAAACTTTTGTTTGTGACTGAAATCCACTTCAGTTGCTTTCTAATTTTTTTTCCTTTATTGAGATAATAATCCACATGCCATGAAATTGGCCATTTTAAAGGCTACAATTCAGTGGTTTTTAGTATATTACCAAGGTTATGAACCTTTCATCACGAATTCTGTAATTTTTTTTTTGGCATGGGCAGTATCTGGGAAACGAGCATGGATCTCTGGCATGGCACGGGAGCACTCTGCCACTGAGCCACCATTGCTATAACGTTTTCATCACACCAAAACAAAACTCTATATCCATTAGTAATCACTCTCCATTCTTCTTTCCCCGCCAGCCCCTGACAACCACTAACTTAGTTCTGTCTCTATAGATTTGCTTATTTTGGACATATCATACAAATCTAATCACAGAAATGTCATCTTTTGTGTCTGGGTTCTTTTACTAAGTATACGTTTTCAAAGTTCATTCATGTTATTGTGTGTATCAGTACATCATTCCTTCTTAAGATTGAATAATATTCCATCATATGGATATCTTACATATTATTTATCCATTCAGCGGTTGATGGACATTTGGGCTATGGCTATTGTGAATAATGCTGCTATGAACATTTGTGTACAAGCATTTGTATGAACATATGTTTTCAGTGTTTTTGGATGCATACATAGGAGTGAAATTACTGGTTCATGTGGTAACTCCATATTTAACATTTTGAAAAACTACCAAACTGTTTTCCATGGTGGCTGTGCATTTTATAAGTAAGAGCCTGAAAAGAGAATTTAGGGGCTATTCCCAGAGGGGCTGCACTGGGCTACTCATTGCAAGTATACAACATTGGTCCTTTCCTGCCACCCCAAGTCATGTCCTATGCCTTCGTTGTGGTAGACACCTGTTCAGGCTGTGGTCTTGCCTTTCCAGTTCATCGTGCAGATGCCATATGCACTTTGGTAAATGGGCCTTGTCACCCCTTTTGGCACATGTCTTCTGACCAAGAATTCCACTTTACAACACAATCCACTCCATGATGGGCCCAGACTCACAGAATTAGACTGGCTTCCATGTTACCAACAACCCACAGGCAGCTGGCACTGTGGAGAACATTATGGAGCCTCTGTATATACACCCTGACAACGCTCTTACTGAAAGCACTGTCCACCTTATCTGGGCCCTCTAGATGCTGAACTCCGCAGTTATGAAGAAGGAAAACATGCTCTTATCCTGCTTCCTAGCGCAGGGAGTGGACAAGGGCAGAGAAGAAACTCAGGCTCTGCTATACATGTTCTTACACGTATCGAGATGAGGATTGGCCCCAAATGGAGACCAAAGGCATACCAGTTGGGACTCTCCTTTCCAGCCACTATCAGGGGATCACCCTGCTGTTACTCCATTATACCCTTCACATAATTCTTCTCCTGCGTTTTTGGACATTTTGTGGTATGTAAGTAATAAAGTGGTCATTTGCTGAAAGTTTTTGTTCCCATGACACACTGTGTAGCAACTTGTTCTACAGTGACCATGTGGATTTCCAGGAATATGTCAGAGCTTTCCAAAGCCCCTAAGCATAGCTCATTCCTTGAGTTTTCCTTGTAAGGAGTTTGGTTAGTCTAATGTTTGCCCAAACTCTCATTCATTGCCTTAGGCAGCTGAGATATTAAAACATATGACTAACTCTCCCTGGGGAGAGTCTTTTAACACTGAGAAATTAAAGTTAGGTTGAATAAAGGCAAGTTTTTTTGAGTAGGGGCTACCAGGGAACCACCAGACAGTTCAAATAATGACTTCACTTTGAGAATGAGGCTTTGAAAGAGCTCCTGCCCCATCCTGCTCCCTTCATTACTAGAATGTGGGCTATTATTTTTCAAGGCTGCTGTGGAACTGGAAGTAGGGATGTTATTAGAGCAAGTTAAAACACCAGAAACTCACTGTTCTTATCAGAGAAATTCATTTTTCTTGACTCAAGTGTTCCTCCAGTTGCTTAAAACCTTTGGTTAATTCCTAGAGATCTGGAAAAGTTGGTTCTGACAACTTTTGACAGTTTTCCAGAGTTTATAAGGTAGGGTGAACATCAGGGTCCTTGCTCCACAATGTTTGCTGAGCCACCCTTCCTTTAGTTTTGGGAGGAGTTTTATGAGAACTTTCAATAGTAGAGTGAAGGTAATGGTCCCTCAACCCATTCCTTCTCACAACAACTTTACTTTCTAGGGAGCCGTAAGTCAAAAGCTGAAAGAATAGCTTTTCATGTGAGACTCCAGGGCTCTAAACCCACAATGCTACTGCTTTCAGGGCCCGTATGAGAAAATGCAGTGCAGAGCTAGGGGAGGGCAATTTTCACTACCATGCCATAGGTGGTCATCCTAACTCACCCAATCCCCTGGAAGAGTCAGGTACACCCAACAGTAAGTCCTCCTTAGGAATTTGGAAGCGAGGTAGAGGGGTCTGAGAGCAAAGGGACTTCCATCCGCACAAGGGTGTTTGGGACAAAGTGTGGGAAGCGTGGTAAGAGTTCTGCTCTGAATGCTTCTTAGAAGGCACAGTAATCTCAGTGTCAAGAGTAGGTTTAGTGATAAAATAGCTGCCCCTTCTTATAATTGATGGCTTCTATTTTAGACTCTGATAATTTAGGAAATGCACAGCTAAGGAATTAAATGTTTTCCACTAAATTGACTCCCCTGGAAGGCAAGAATTGCTTCATAATTTCTTTCTTTTAAAAACATAATTGATAGTTTATCAAAGTGATACACCCATGTTGTTCTTTTAAAAGATGAAAGAGTCCTAAAAGCTTATTAGAAAAAATTAGCAGTCTTCTGCCTCACAGTCGCCTACGTAAATGTCCAATCTGTAGAGGCAATCAACCACTTTCAATGGGCATATGCATATCTTCTTATTTAAAAAAAAACATTCATATAGCAAAGTTTCTGGACTTTCAATTTTAGGAATTAATTACTTACTATATCTCAATTCTATCCATTTTCTTCTTTGTTTAGTTTTCTGTATACTTAGGTTTTTCCTCAAACTCTTCAACAGAGCTGTAAAATTCCTCTCAATTTTGTCAAACACATAAGGTGCATTATCAGTTTTACTGCATTTCTTATGTTTCATGGGTGCAAAGTCATCTTCTCTCTCAGGATATTAATTGTAGTTTGCTTTTAAGACAGGCTGTACATTGTCCCATTTCCTTTTAATTCCCTTGTTTATGTATTTTGGACCCTGTCTTCCATTTTTAAAGCTTTCCTTTGAATGTCTCGTGATCCTGGCTGTCAGTTCATATTAAAATAGGGCACTAAAAAAGCAAATGGGAAGCTCAGCATCCAAAGTTCGGGCTTGTCTGGTGAAGGGCTTCGGTAGACCAGAAAGGATCCAACCATATCATTATCTGTACATATATCCTCTTATGCTAGTCTGTTCCTATAAAGCAGCACCTTGTAATCACTTTTTTAGGACAGAGGAGTAAATAAAGCCTGGTTGTTCAGCTTTCTGTTAGTGAAATGAATCAAGGGGGCAAATGGTGAGGGTCTCGTCACTCTCTACCTACATTTTCACTTTATTCCCTTATTTTCAGTTAAAGATTTGTCTCAGTTAAAGATTAGTCTCTACTCTCCTCAGTGCCCAGTCTTTAGGAATACAAAGCTTCTGAGTCATTTTCTTTAGAGAGAGAATTTCACTTCAGCTTCCGCAGGGATTTAGGAGAAAGAGCAGTCTGGATATATAGGTTAGAGGAGGTCTTGGGCTCCAGTGCTCCTTACATTAACCTTCAACAGAAGGTTCTGTCTCAGCCTCACCAGTTTTCCTAAGGTACATGGTATCCCCAGTTTCAGAGTCTTTCTCTGATACTTCTCTATCTTGCTATCTGTGTATTCAGCCTCTGCAGGTATTTGACGTCAGCTTTCTACTCTCTGCTAAAACAGTTACTTTAGACAATCTCAATTTCAAAAATTTAGCTGACACATTTCTTTTGCCACTGGCTTCTATTCTAACTCCTACTGCATACCTCTTCTACTCCCATTCATGTGGGGTTTGGGGAAGGAGTTCAGATAAATGCACATGGGTTCAGTATGAAAACTGGATGTCCGATTTTCTTTCTTATTCTTCACAGTGCTTAGCATAGAGAGTCTCCCTAAAGGATGAATTTGTAAAGAAAAATGAATGTCACTGAACATATAGAAATAAACAGCTGCTCTGGAAAAAAAAAAGGAAATTGGGAAATTCCCACTGGATAATCTGTTTTTAGCAATGGCCAAATACCTGTGGTCTGGATCTGCTGCACATCAGTGTTCTTGTAGCTCTCCAAACATGTGTGAATAAAGAGTCTCCAAAATTATATGGAGGCTTCAGATTCACAAGAGGATCATGTATAAGCTGGTGGCCATTGCTGATTTTGCAATACAATGCCCTTTCTGCTACACTAAGCAACAGAGTCAAGAAAAGTTTCTAGATTAACTTTTCCTAATTAGAAAAGTGTATAGAATTCTTCCTGATAGACCTATTAGGAATTATAATGTTCCTTATTATTAGCCCATTTAGAAAGGGCTAATATCATAAAGAGTTTTAAATATGTGCTTTGGGACAATAGTCACATATCAGAAATTTTTTTTTAAGCAAAGGGTAAGTTTATTTGAAAATTTAACTTGCTTCCCGTTCTAGTTCGCTAGCTGCCAGAATGCAATATACCAGAAACAGAGCGGCTTTTCAAAAGGGGAATTTAATAGTTTCCTGGTTTAAGTTCTAAGACTGAGAAAATGTCCCAGTTAGAGCAAGTCTATAGAAATGTCCAAATCTAAGGCATCCAAGGAAAGATACCTTGATTCAAGAAGGCTGATGAAAGTCAGGGCTTCTCTCTCAAGTGGAAGGGCACACAGCGAACACGGCCAGGGTTGCTCTCTCATCTGGAAAGGCACGTGGTAAACACGGCATCATCTGCCAGCTTTCTCTCCTGGCTTCCTGTTTCATGAAGCTCCCCGGGAGGCGTTTTCCTTCTTCACCTCCAAAGGTCACTGGCTCGTGGACTCTCTGCTTTGTGGTGCTGCCTCATTCTCTGCTCTCTCTGAATCTCCCTCATTCTCCAAAATGTTTCCTCTTTTATAAGATTCCAGAAATTTATCAAGACCCACCCAAATGGGTGGAGACATGTTGTCACCTAATCCAGCTTAACAACCACTCTTGATTAAATCACATCTCCAGGGAGATGACCTGATTACAGTTTCAAGCATACAGTATTGAATAGTGATTATTCTACCTTTATGAAATGGGATTTAGATTAAAACATGGCTTTTCTAGGGGACATACATCCTTTTAAACCAGCACACTTCCATTTTCAAATGGACTACTGTATGCAGACCTGTTCAACAAAATCTTGTTTTATCTATAATTCCATTTAACTAAAATATGATACTGTGTTGATTTTTGGACACAAGAAATTATTCCTTGTTTCCTCAAATACATATTAAGTACCTGAAAATACCAGGCACATGAGAAATAGAGCATTGCTTTTGAGATGTCAGTAAATAAATAAGGTTAGTATATTCCAGTATGGGAGATGCACCTGGATCTACAAAGAGTGTGAGCTCTACCTCACTAAAGGAAAGAAAACCTCCTCTGACACTATTCATATATACAGTCCTTCTATAAATGAACAAGAAAGAGATAAACTGGAAAAATTAATTAAGATGTGGCCATATAATTTACAAAAGAAAATACACAAATGGCTGATTCATAAATCTATTAATCTCATCACTAAAGGCAAAACTACGAGTAAATTTAAACAATGAAGTACAATGATGATTAGCAATCTGTCAAAGAATAAAAAGAGTAACTATATATAATTTTAAGGAAAGTATAGTGAAATAGGTACTTTTCATAAACCATTAGAAATGTAAATGAGCTTAAATCCTTAAAATACATTAATAGGAGAAAACAAGTATGTCTAGTATAGATCTCACTATACTTTCTCTGAGAGCATAAAATTCTTACAACAGACCACTAAAGAGAAGAAAAAAAAACATTTTTAAGCTAGGTCATTTTCATTATCAGATGGGGGAAAGCAAGCTGGCTATTGAGAAAGACAGCTTTGTTCCAAATTACTAAACTCGGAGGAAACAGATGATGTCTACAGTATATTTAGAACCAGAATTGAACCGCCTGTATTAAAACCTAAAAATATGTATATCTGTCAATCTTGCCATTTCACTCATTGTAATTTAACATAAGGAATTATTATAACTGTAAAAGGATATATTATGATGATACTCTTTGCAGCAGGTATTCTAATAAAAAAATTTAGAAGAAATCTGTCCAAAATAGGAAGATTTCTTAAAGAATAACATTATATTATATTTAAATGCATAGGTTCAACAGTCATTCCCAAGACCTTCTTCCTTGCTGGCAGAGCTCACCTCTCCTTTTAAGGCTGGATATGCCAATTATTAACTTTCCCAGATTCCTTTGCAGCACAGACAAGGGCATGTAACCTAATCTTGGTCAATGGTATCTGAGAGAAAGTATACTTGGAAACTTCTGAGAAAAAGCTTCTTCCCTGGGTAAAAGAAATATGTGAGGAGAAACTCTCCTCCCTGCTTCTGAATGAAGCTGTAAGGAGGTGAAGCGACCATTTTGCAACCTTGACAGAATAAGCCAAGGAAAAAAAGCTAATATGCCATGGTTAGTAGGGCAATTTAGAGAAAAATTATCTGACTAATATATATCTCAATGGTTACAGGTTTGTGTGAGTGTGTGTGTGTGTGTGTGTGCGTGTGCATGTGCATGCGTACTTGTGTGTGCCTGTGTATTTTTAATGACCAGGGGAAAAGCCTGGAAAGGTCAAAAACAAAAGTAAAACAAAGACATAAAGTCTTCAGTCAATTTCACTTGAAAATAAGAGCATGACGTTGACGTTAAAAAGTAGATGTGTCATTGCTAGGCAGAAAAGCCAGCTTTGGCTTGTACATCTGGAAATTACATTATAGTTTAAAAATGCCTCTTCTAAGAGGAAGTATCCCTATCTGTTGTGGTCAGACTTTTTTCTTTTTCAAAACACACTGAAAATAGGTCAGAAAATCATTTGCACCTGGAGAGTACATAATCTTTAACAGCCTTTCTTCACAGATTATAAAATTGCTTCTCTGAATGTACAATAGTTGAATAAAATATGTTAACAGTAAGCACACCTGCTTCAGGATTTTGTAATTTTAGTAGAAAGTATGCAAATAAATTTTTCCAGAAAAATTAAAACGGAATTTGCTTATGTCTTCCAAATTTTCCAGACAAAATATTTATTGACAGATTTTGTAAAGTGATCTCAACAATTTGCATGGCTTTTCATTTCTTTTAAAATCTGTATCAATTTATAACTGCACTTTTCTATTTGTAGAGGTTGCCATTTAAAAGGATAAAAATAGCTATTGTACTGTTCTTGTGCTTATTTTTAATGGTGGAAGTTTTGTCACATGCAAAGGACCAGATTTGTCATCAAATTTCAAAATACTTTTTAAACATTTAGTCTGGGAACATCATGAGAAAATAACTGTCTTGGAACTGTGGGATAAAAGCTTATAAAATCATTAGATCACAAATATGAAATACATGTCTAATATGGAATCATTCATACGCAGAGAGCAGGACTCCAGAGGGTAGATGAAGGATTTGGAAAGTGCTGGCAGGAATAGAGTCCAATGGTGCTTGCTGCTGCTTTTTTAAGTAGAGAGGGGATCAGTGTCCCATTAACAGATTCATGTTGCTCAAAATGCCCAGAAAAAAGAGACCAAACTATTCACAATTTCACTACAGAGTCTGAAATTAATATGTGATTTTTAATATGTGATCACGCTTTGACCAATCAGTGTTTTGTTAAGTCGTTGAACTATTGTCTTCTAAAATAAGAGCCTGGATAGAAGCACAGTTAGCAAATTATTTTTCACAGATGTTCTATGAGTAACTATTAACCAGTTTTCCATCTTTTACTATAAATACGTAAATACATCTTTCCATCATGGATGCAAGTTCCCTTGTGATTTTGGAAAATATTTTTAAATGCAGGTAAGGATTCACTCATTTAAAAGACTGCAATGAGATCATACTTTAATATCTGGCCTAGAGCTTGGTGCTGGGGACAGAGCAGGAAGTGAGCCAATGCCACTCCTGCCCCAGGAATCCCAGTCGAAGATGCCTCAATGTTATCATCAGAACCGAGAGTCAGCTGACACATTTGGCACATCCAGGCTGTGGATGACAAACTCCCATTCTGACTAGCCAGTGCTTTATTTTGACTGAGTAGTGTCTCTGCCATAAAAGATCCTTAAATATTTTTAACGTCTTCCCTGACTATAATATTATAGCAAAGTTAGCATTTTAAAATGACATTATTTCAAAGATAGGTGTGTGCATGTGCGTTTTATTACATTTTAGAAATATAAAAATGCTGAATATCACTTGACAGATTGTACTACTCCAAACTAGACAAATCAAGCCAATATGTAGTCAGTTGACCATATTCTCACAGGTCTGTACGTTCTACAAAGAGCACCATCTTTTTACACTTCTTCATAGGCCTGCCTAATATAATGTCGTTATATATGAAGTAGCATGTTTAGAAACATGAGTAATAAAGGAGAGAATTATCTCTAGTCTCAGTTGTGGCACTATCAAAATCTTCTGCGCAAATCAAAATCTCCTGAAATAGAATCAAACAATGCAACTTTCCCTTCTCCAACAAGCTGTTGTGAGAAGCAAGTTGTAGGGAACAGAAATAAGGCCTTATGATTTTATTTCCATTATCTTTAAAAGCTATATCCGTGATCCTTTGTTACTAATTAGGAAATTACGTTTAAACCAGTTCTCTTCAACTCACTTGGTTTCATTATGTACACTGGAGAGGAAGAACTCTCAACAGAATTCTTAAGAACTTGAACCTGACAACTTGCTGTATCCTTTTCTTCCACTAAGCTGATATATTTTGGACCATCTTCAATATTGAAGAAACCTAGTGTAACTATCCCCGCCTCCAGTTATTCCTAAAATTCTTTCTGATATCCTTTCCCCCATATATGATATTTATACAACAAAGTAAAAACTGGCTTTAAAATTGTCACAAATGTTATACATTTAAGTAAACATAAAGCAGATTTCATCATTGTCCCTCTGTCAGAGATGTATTTTACACTTGATTAAAAAGGGGGTGTCTGAAAGGTTTGGAATCTATAAATCAAGGATCTGCAACACAATGGTCACATAAATAGTTGTGAATGTGTGGAGTGGGTGATTGTGTGACTACAAAAAAGTAATGGGAAAAAAGGGGTATTCTGTATGCTAAATAATCTCTTTTCCCATCTTTTCAGCTTAAGTCATTGTCTTAGCCCATGCAAATCAGTTACTAACCTGCAATTAAACAGGAGAAATCATTCTCAATTCCCAACCCATTTTGTGGCAATTACATTCACGGATTTTAAAGTATATGTTTCTATGAAATATGCTTTTCCAATACATGAAATAGTCTGCATGCCTGGTAAATTTAGCTACATAACCACTTTTCATTTATTAAAGGTCAGTTCACAAATTTTTCATTTTATGAAGAAATAGACATTGGTAGCAATGTTTCCAAATTTACAAACAGAGTTTGTCAACTTTAAAAGAATCCAAAGCATGGTTTGTCATCATAAGAAGAGAAATGCATAACTCACAACCTATACTAGAAGGAATTGGTGATGGTAGCCAAGAAATGGGGAAAGATTCACGCCAACACACTCTATAGGTGGAATCCAGAGTGCCTGGGTGGAAGTATGAGCAGCTCCAGTGTCTAGACAACTGTGGGAGACAAAATTATTCAAGACTAGGCATTACCTTTGTTTAAAGACTCAAAAGAAAGAAATAGAACATACCGAAAATAAATGGAATTCCAGAAGTGATGAATGCCTCCAGAGATTCAAAAAGATCCTTATTGCATAAGCTTCGCCTAAGTGCCAAGGCTGTGCTTTCATTAACAATTCAGAAAACCGTTATAAAGTTGGGGTGGTGAATTAGTTTGGGTAATGCCCCCCTCCCCCTGCAAAAAAAAAAGAATGAGAATATGGGGTAGGTTGAACTGGAAGAGACTCATCTCATTTCCACATTCCATTTATAAGAATTGTGACCCCTGCCTGGAAGCTGCTTCCCAAAGACAATCTGTACCAAGAAAGGAGGCCACCACCTCTACCACAGCAGATTAAAAGGGATCGAACTGCTCCTTTGTGCGATTGCTGAGTGAGCTTTGGTGCATTCGTCAAAATCTGAGGCTTAAAAAAAGGTGGCGTAGGGAGGGCCACGGTAGCTCAGCAGGCAGAGTTCTCACCTGCCATGTAGGAGACCCGGGTTCATTTCCTGGTGCCTGCCCATGTGGAAAAAAAAAATGGAGTAATATATTTTTATACAGTTTGTAAATTGAAATTGAATTGTTTATGAAAGCTTGGACAATATTGTCTCCTTGAGTGATTTTTATGATAAGTTTAAAAATCACATTTGAGATTTCTTATAAATGGGTGTTTTGAGAGAGCCCAGATTCCCATGCAATTTTTCCCATAAAATTTAATCAAAGATAATCAATTTTAGAAAAATTGCAGTAGGAATGGTTTTTGAGGAAGGACGTTTCTTTGTTAACCAGATGAGACGACTTCCTCTTTGGCCATGGCCAGGTCTTATTCTCAGGCACTGAACAAGTTGTCTCAGTCACTGAACCTCTAACAATTTTTCTCTATTAAAAGAATTTCCCTGTGCTACCTAATAAGGAGGACTAATGTCGACTATGAAAATAGTCTCCACAGGCAACAAACCATACAACATATAGGAATCAGAAAAAAAAAAAACGCAAAACAGACATTTAAAAATAGTAGGCTGGCTGCTCATGCTTGGTTTTACTTACTATTACCACTAATAGTTGTATCATCAAACCACATAAACCCAAAAACGTCATTTGGTAAAAGTCGCTCAGTTATCACTTAAATTATGAACAGAAGAGTTTACATGCACACTAAAAACCCATAAGTAGGAGGATTAAGTCAAAGGAGGATGTGTCTTCATTTTTTAATGTGTCCTCTTTCTGACAAGCAGAATTCTAAATATAAACATAATTTAAATAAGGTTTTTAAAAGTAAAGCTCATAATTTTACTGCCACATTGGGCCAACAATTGAACTTGACAAAGGAGATGAAACATTAAGGACCATTAGGGAGTCAGGGAAAGGGCACGTGGAGCCAGAGCTGGGGCTGGCAAACAGAAAACACATTTTTCCACTTCCATGTAAAGAAACATTTATAGAATGTCTCTGAAATTCATATGAAGTCTATGGTTATTACTGGATGAAAAAAGATAAAGAAAAAATGCAGCATTTTCTAGCAATATGAATTCAATTTTTATGGGGCCTATTCTCAATGCAGGTAATATGAGTATCAAATAGCAACAGATTTATTGAACCAAATAATGAAAATAAAAGTTATTTTAAGCTACTTCACCTTTGTTCAAAAGTGCAGATGATAGTTTGGTAAAAACACAGTAATTTTAATAAGAAATATGTGCCTGAGCTTTCCATACTATTTTCTATTAGGTATATTTAAAGATTAACTTTAAATTGATTATGTAATTTTCATTCAATCTAGGAAAATTGTTTAGGGCCCATGAAAAAGGTTTTAAATTCAGAGATTAAGTATTTTTTAGTATCATAAAGTTCAGCAAATTCGCTGAGTACAAAAGTCTACTATAACTTCATTAAACCAGTTTATTTTGCTTTGGTGTTTGGAAAATTCCAAATATGTCAGAGCAAAAGTTGTGATCATTTTTTGCCATTCTACCTATGACAATATAAAATAACTCACAGATAAAAATCATTTGGTAAGACATATGTATTTTTAATGTGTAAAAAAAGGGGAGCTGCAAAAGGATAAACAAATTAGCTAAAAATATTTTTATATAAAGATACAACAAAATTTTAGAATAAAATCAGGTTATTTTCATTTTAAAATACTGCTATGAACACAAAATTCTCTCACACATTTCATAAAGGATATTCAGTAATTCTATTCAATATAAGAATTTGTGTCTGGTTAACAGCTAAGTATATATTTGTTTATAGCTACACAGTCATATTCAATGGAAAATGGAAAATAACCTTGAAGGCTAATGGAAAAAAAACGTTAAAATTTTCCTTCAGATTTTCCAATTGTAGGATTTATCCTGGTGCATGGTAAACAGTCCTAAATCTAGAATTTCTCTCATTCTGCCATGAATCTCAATAATCATGAGTGCAAGTGTTGAAACATATGCTTAAGAGTCAGCTCTGCTTATAGATTTTCTTTTCAACTCTTGTAGAAGCAAAAGATCTTTCTGTTCAGGGAACTCTGGTAGACTTTGTTGTTTTCACTGACAAAAAAAAACCATAGCACGTCTTCCTCTGACTTCCCAAAGTTAGTGCACTATTTGTTTATAAGTGGTATAAAATACCTGCACTGCAGAATGGAATATAACTTAAAAGATGCTCAGTGCCCTCTCACTTAAGGACTCCAAGTCTACACAAGTGGGCATTTGACGGTGTACCTTGAAGACCACTATACCTTATTAATCCCTTAGACCTTGTTGGATTAATCCTTTTCAGATAGTCACACTAGTATTTTAATATTAGTCCTCAGAGTTTATCAAAGTCAGTACTGGAAATAGGCGGTTCAATTCTGGTTCTAAATATACTGTAGACATCATCTGTTTCCTCCGAGTTTAGTAATTTGGAACAAAGCTGTCTTTCTCAATAGCCAGCTTGCTTTCCCCCATCTGATAATGAAAATGACCTAGCTTAAAAATGTTTTTTTTCTTCTCTTTAGTGGTCTGTTGTAAGAATTTTGTGCTCTCAGAGAAAGTATAGTGAGATCTATACTAGACATACTTGTTTCTCCTATTAATGTATTTTAAGGATTTAAGCCTTTTAAAATATCTACATTTTAAGTTTTATTTGTGTGTGCATCTGTATGAGAAAGAAAAAGAGAAGAGATTGCTTCTTCTTTGGCCAGTTCCTCTCTCTAAGATTTTGTCTATACATGGTGGGGGGCGGGGGAAGAGTGAATTAGTGACTTGAAATTTAATATCACAAGGAAAAAAAAACAACTTTTTGCTTCTTATATTGCCTATTAACCTACATCCACACCTGTGATGTCACAATAATGCTCAATAACCAAAGAAAATTACACCAATTTTATCCATCCACCAGCAAAATGTATCTCAGAGACTATAAATATTTGTCATTCCATCTATCATGTGGTTGATAGACAATTACTAAATAGTGTAAACAAGTGTCACACTGAAATATTTTGTGAATCTTAATAGTCTCCTGACACCTTACAATTAAAACAACCTGTTGTCTTAGCAGTATACTTAAAATTAAGTCTGCTAGTTATTTTCAGTGACTTTAAAGCTAAGATTGCACTCCCCCAACTATACAACATTTGTATTAATTTGTAAATTATCCAGAGTTATAAAGGAATTTTATATTAAACCTGCAAACAAGTTCAGAGGCAGAAAATTTAAATATTATTTTTCTTTACTGTAAGGTTAAATTTTTTGCAGTTACCAGTGCTATTACCAGAATTTGAAGAACCTTTGAGATTAAACAGCCTTCTACTCATCTACATTCACAAGCTAACATTTAAACAAATTCCTTAGTTTCTGTGGCTCTGAAAGTCTCCAAATGGGATTCTTTCACATCAGGGTTGTTTTCATTATTTAATGTTAAGTATACCTCTTCTAATTTGTTGATGCATAACCCTGAGACATAATGAATCTCTAACAGGGTAATAGCCAGGTTCTTATCTCCCTTCTTATGCCCAGGAAATATTCTGTATTGTAATTTTTTATTTTTATTTTTATTTTTATTATATAAGCTGATTGGACCAATCAGAGTGCACTTTAACTTTTAGAGTCTCTACAATAATTGCTGCTTTTTATGTTGTTGATAAGAGCTTTATTTAACAATGGATATTAATCCAGGGTGCTTGATTTTCCGACAAGTTCCTTTATTTCACAACAAATCCCTAAGAACCCCATCTGGACTTTATTTTTAATATTTGTATCAAAACTCTGACCTATAACCCAATAACTTCTGCTTCTAATTGATTTTAAAACCATTCTATCTGCTGGATCTATTTGCCTGTTTCAACGCTTCAGCAGCATTTTTCATTCTTGACAGGGTTTGCAGTTCCCATCTTTTATTATGATACTGTGCCAGACCGCTGCTTCTCTCATCCTCAGAGATCCTCTGTCCACCTTCCTGAGGACAGCCTCTGCTTCCTTCATCCTAACAGAACAGTCACATGGGGCTGTGAAGCCTGCAAATGAAGCAGATGGGCGTACGCAGTGATGGGTAACCCAATAAATTCTATGTGGATTCCACAATGTTCTTTCCTAAAAATAGATCTAAGTCATATTCGAAGACTCAATTGAAAGGCTGAAAGTCTAAATTAGGGTGTGAAACTTTCAATTTCTCAAGTTATGGAATCACATGTTTTCCCAAACCATTCATGAGAAAAAAGGCATTACAATAATAGTTTGCACTAAAATGAAATGTGTTGTTGTACTTCACATCCTTATAGACCAAATATGTCTATGCTTAAATACAAAAGAAAAAGTAACCAAGAGCCATGAACTAAATATTTGAATTTTTTTTTAGTTAATATATTATCTTATTTACAGTGTTGATTTTCCAAAACTGGAAGGAGCTTAATGGATTGTTGAATGACGATACCACACCTCACTCCAGACACACAATGTTTGGTTATATTCATATTGTTATTACATTTACATATACCTACTATAAATAATGCCCTAGATGTAATCCATTCCATTTCGCATGTATAGTTCCCAAGAACAAGTAGCTTTAAACTTGTAACCAAATGGATAAAAGTCTGTTTCAATATTTGTGAAACTTAGTGCTAGAGGAGTGGTCAAAAGAAATTAAGATTCAGGATTACTTTTTCACTAAGGTTTTGAACTAATTGCAAAGTTCCATCTTCTCTATATCAATAGTTGCTATGAAACCCTCTCATTTATCTCCTTTTATTCCAGGAGAAATTTGGAACTAATGTGTTCAGAAAGTGAAGTGAACAATTTAAAAATATTGTAAGTGGTAACAACCAGAGAACACCAGTAGTGCTTGGAAATTCAGCTTCTTAATCCCATAATATACACCATGGATATATTTGGTGATGAGAACATCTGCAGATCCCGGTGCTAATAGGAAACATCTCTACATGACAAATTTAGTTTTCTGAAGTACTTCAATCCTATTTTATCCACCCAAAATGACAGAAATTTAGCAGTTACTGTATGTAAAGTTTGCTTTAAAAGCTGCTAAAAACAATCATAAGTGGATGTTGAATATTTCCAGACTACTAAATCCATGCTATGAAGATGTATAGAAAATATCCTGTTGTAAGTTTACCTCTTAAATAGTTTTGTTACTAAAAATACAGATTTCAAACAATTAACAGCTTCAGTAAATTAATAATATGCTAAAATGTTTTGCATTCATATTCCCATTTCCAGCAGCCCACATTTATAAAGATTCAAGCTTACTTTCTGTATAAAATGATACTAAAATGGCATTGTGGGTTCTATAACTCAGCAAGTTCTAGCTTTGCTCAGTTTTTGTAGACTAAAAATGAGGTAGGGCAGTCACTGAAATGTATTTTCCCAACTTAATTGTAGAAAATGGCAATGGGATAATAACGAGATAAAGTTAAATACATAGACAACTGAAACTACAAATCTCCTGTGACAAAAAAAAATTTGAATTATTTACATGAAATGAAGCACTACAGATTTCACTATCCAGCACATTTTTAGTCAGAAGTGCTTGTTATGGTTGTATGGTTTATGTGCAAACAAGAAGCTTGAGTGACAACTAAAATTCAACTGACTTCACTTACCAAACATCACTCTTTGTGATGGTTAGGTTCTGGTGTCAACTGGCCAGGTGATAATGCTCAGTTGTCTGGTTAGGCAAGCACTGGCCTAACCATTGCTGAAAGGTTATTTCACGGCTGACTGATAAGCCAGAAGGCTGTTTTTAAGTCATCACGCAGTCGATTGCCATTGTGGCTTATTACATCTAGGATCAACTAAGAGCGTGTCTCCTGCAAGCAAGATAATCCAATCAATTGGATTTGACCTGATCGGTTGAAGACTTTAAGAAAAGAGAGAATTTTCACTGCTTCTTCAACCAGCAAGACTTTATTGGATTTTGAACGCTATGGATTTTGTACTCTTCCATTCCCATGGTCACATAAGACACCTTTATAAATCTCATATTTAAAGATATCTCTTTTTGGTTCTGTATCTCTAGAGAACCTTGACTATATAGCTTGATACAGGGAGTGATTCTTGAAGAACAGAATCTTAGAAATGGGTTTTTACAATTGATTTTCTACTCTGACTAGACTCAGAGGCACTAATAACTCTGGTTCTAATAATCAAGATGGCACTGACAGTCCATGGGGTAAGTTGGCAATAAATATATGCAAAATATCACTATTTGATTCTGCTTATTGTATGTTCATATGAGGCAAGGCTCTGAATAAGAGTGGTTTTGATAGTTTTATGGGGTTTTGTGGAATTAAGACTATAATGATGTTGGCTGGTTACTGTTAGAAAGGCTGGATGCAGTTATGAGGAAAAGGATGAGCTGAAAGCTTCAAATTTGCAACTTAAGAGCTGTATGAAAGATGTAAAAGTTTCCATGTGTGCCTTGAAAGAAAATCTGATTTCCTGCAGTCTCAAACTTGATATCTCTGAAAACCAGATACAGAGCTTCATTAAGGTAGCAAATCTAAAATGTAAACTAAAATGCAACCTCGCAAGAGGACTGCTCTTAAAGTGATGGTTTTGATTGGAAAAGAATGGGATCCTGAAACTTGAGGTGTGGACACATGGCTTCATAATGATGGTAATGGGGACATGGAAAACCTGGAATCTGCTGAGACTTTGCTCAATAGACCTGTTATGGTTTGTCTTGAGGAAACAGCTGCCCCACCTCCAGCCTGCCTTGAGAAAACAACTTCCTGACCTCCAGTCTGCCCAGAGGAGTCTGCCATCCACCTAGTAAGATTAACCCTTCACTGCCTGCTAATTCTGTAACCAGTTCCCCTGGGGACATACTTCTCACTCCTCTGTCTGGAGTGATTAATCTTGTTTCACCAGATGAAACTGCAAGGGAATGCCCTCAGGTAATTGGTTTAAAAGATACATCTAATTCTCTTCATAATTAGAGACCCACCACCACCCCTCTTTTCTTCAAGACCTATAACTAGACAGAAGTCCTAACAGGCCCTGAGAAGTGAGGTACAAAGTGTGACCCAAGAGGAGATACACTATATTCCAAAAGAATTACATGAGTTTTCCAATATGTATAGACAGAATTCACAGGAATATGTGGGGAAATGGATACTAAGGGTATGGGATTATGGTGGAAGGACAATAAAGTTGGATCAAGCTGAATTTACTGAGATAGGCCCACTAAGAGGAGATTCTACTGTCTATGTTGTAGCTGAAGGGGTTACAGAGGACATTTTGTTTGGATGGTTGGCTGGAACATGGACCAAAAGGCAGCTGACATTACCTGAGGAAAAAGTGCCAGCACTTCCCTGGTATAATGTAGATGAGGGATATAGACGGTTAGAGAGATTGGAGTGTTAGAGTAGATTTATCATGGAAGACCTGTTTACAGACTTCAGGAATGTCCAATGGGCATACCTTTAACCAGAATGTTGAAAAATAAATTTGTGAGACTAGCTCCAATATCCCTGAAAAGCTCTGCAGTTGCCCATCACTGTAGGTCAGATATTACTGTGAAAATTGCTGTGACTGAGTTGGAATCCTTAAGCACAAAGGGTATGTATGATCAGATCCCAATAGGCAGAAGCCATGTGTCATGGTCAGGTTCATGTCGTCAACTTGGCCAAGTAGTGGTACCTGTTTATCTTCTTGGGCAAGTGCCAGCCTGTCTGTTGCTACGAGAATACTTCATAGAATTAAATCATGATCACGTTGACTACATCAACAGCTGATTCCATTTGTAGTCAGCCAAGGGGATTATCTTCTGCAATGCATGATGCTTAATCTAATCATTGGAAGTCTTTTAAGGAGGATTCAGAAGAGACAGACTCTTCCTGTTTCGGCTGGTGAGCTTTTCCTGTGGAGTTCATCCAGACCCTCCATTGGAATCATCAGCTTCACAATCTGCCCTACAGATTTTGGACTCTATGTTACCATGGTTATGTGAGACACTTTTATATTTACTAATATTTCCTGTTGATTCTGTTTCTCTAGAGAACCCTAACTAATACAACTTGGTACCAGGAGTTGTTCTTAAGAAACAGAATCTTAAAAGTGGGTTTTTATGACTGGCTTTCTACTCTGACTGGACTCAAAGGCACTAAGGACTCTGATTCCCATAATCAGAATGACACTGCCAATCCATAGAGTGAGTTGGCAAAAGAGATAGTCAAAATATCACCATTCAATTCTTTTAATGCTTCACTTGTATGAAGCCAAGCTCTGGGGGATAATGTTTTTGACAACTTTATGGAGTTTTGTGGAAATAGGAGGTATAGAGATGTTGTCTGGTTGTTGTTAGATATACTGTATACTTTAATGAGTAAAAGGGATGGATTTAAGGCTTCAAATGAGAAGCTTATGTGCCATCTGGCAGATGTAGAAGTTTCTATGAGTGTCCTGAAGGAAAATCTTATTTCCTGTAGCTGTAGACTTGAGATCTCTGAAAATCAGATTCAGAATCTTATTGTTAGAGTAGCAACTTTGCAATGTAAACTGAAATCTCAATCTTGTATGGTGTCTGACATTAACAGAAGGGCATTAATTGGAAAGGAGTGAGACACTGAAAAATGGGATGGTGACAAATGGATTGATAATAATGTCAGAGGCAAGGTTGAAACCCTAGATCATGCTGAGTCTTCTCTAGATAACCCTGTAATAGTCTGCCTTGAGGACATAGCCACCCCACTCCAGCCTGCCTTGAGGAGTTGGCCACCCAGACTCCACCTGAAGGGATTAACCCTAGACTGATTAATCCTGTTTTACCAGATGAAACTGGAAATGAATGCCCTGAAGCAAATGGCTTGGAAGATATTTCTAATTATTTTCATGACCCACCCCCACCACCCCTCATTTCTTCCAGACCTAAAACTAGACTAAAGTCCCAACAGGCCCCTAAAGGTGAGGTACAAAGTATCACACATGAGGAGGTATATTATACTCCAAAAGAACCGTGTGAGTTTTCCAATTCATATAGACAGAAATAAGGGGAATACGTGTGGCAATGCATTTTAAGGGTGTGGGATAATGGTGGGAGGAATATAAGGCTGGATCAGGCTGAATTTATTTATATGGGTCCACTAAGCAGAGATTCTGCATTCAATGTTATAGCTCAAGGGGTTAGAAAAGGCATTAATGTTTGTTTGGATGGTTAATTAAAACATGGATCTAAAGGTGGCCGACATTACCTGAGGTTGAAATGCCAGAACTGCCCTGGTATAATGTAGATGAGGGGATTCAGAGGCTTAAAGAAACTGGAATTTTAGAGTGGATTTATCATGAAAAGCCTGCTCTTACACCCCAGGAATGTCTGGAGGATGCACTTTTTACCATAACTGTGAGAAATAAATCTGTGAGACTGCAACCATTATCCCTGAAGAGCTCTGTAGTTGCACTTCTCTGTAGGTCAGATAATACTGTGGGAACAGCTGTCACTGAGCCAGAATCCTTAAACACAATGGGGATGATGAGATCCTGAGTTGGTAGAAGCCAGGTGACAGCACTTAATTGTCAAAGACGGGGTAGACTTAGCTATTATAATAGACAGCAAACTCAAAGCAGGAGTCAAAATAATCTAACTTGCAGAAATTTGTGGCATTGGCTAGAAAATCATAGGGGACCTAGAAATGCAATAGATGGACAATCTACTAAATTCTTGTTTGAGCTGTATAAACAAGAGCTCTAGGTCAAGTGAACAGAAGTCTAACCTGAATTACAAAAAACACTGAGTCATGACCCCTTAATCAATTTCTGACTTGAGACATTTACAGAACCAGAGCCCCATGAATGAAAGGGAAGCCAGGTCCCTTTAGGGGAGAACTCTGTTATACTGCCACAAATTTATACTGTAAATCTTCCTCCAAGCCTTCCCCAAGGAGACCGATGGACTTTTACCAGGGTAACTGTGCATTGGGGAAAACGAAATGATCAGATATTTCGGGGATTATTAGACACTGAATCAGAAGTGCCATTAATTCCAGGGGATCCAAAATGTCACTCTGGTTTACCAGTCAGAGTGGGTGCTTATAGAGGCCAGGTGATTGATGGAGTTTTAGCTCAGATCCATCTCCCAGTGAGTCCAGTGGGCCCCCAGACTTATTCTGTAGTTATTTCCAGTTCCAGAATATATAATTGAAATAGACATACTGAGCAACTGGCAGAATCCCCATATTGTCTCTCTAACTCATGCAGTGATGGCTATTATGGTTGGAAAGGCCAAGTGGAAGCCACTAGAACTGCCCCTACTGAGCAAAATAGTAAATCAGAAGCGATACTGGATTCTTGGAGGGATTGCAGAAATTACTGACACTCTTAAGGACTTGAAGGACGCAGGAGTGGTAATTTCCACCATGTCCTCATTCAACTCTCCTATTTGGCCTGTGCAGAAAACAGATGGGTCTGGGAGGATGATGGTGAATTATCATAGGCCAAACCAGTTGATAACTCCAATTGCAGCTGCTGTTTCAGATGTGGCATCATTGCTTGAGCAAATCAATACATCACCTGGTACCTGGTATACAGCTATTGATATGGTAAATGCTTTTATTCACAATAGTTGTTAGTAAGGACCACCATAAACAGTTTACTTTTAGCTGGCAAGGTCAGCAATATACTTTCACTGTCCTGCCTCGGGGGTATATCAACTCTCCAGCCCTATGTCATCATCTTGTCTGCAGGGACATTGATCATTTCTCCATCCCACAAGACATCACACTGGTCCATTATATTGAAGATATCATGTTGATTGGACCTAGTGAGCAAAAGGTAGCAACTACTCTAGACTTACTAGTAAGGCATTTGCATGTCAGAAGATGGGAGATAAATCCAACAAAAATACAGGGGTCTTCCACCTCAGTGAAATTTCTAGGTGTCCAGTGGTGTGTGACATGTTGAGATATCTGTTCTAAGGTGAAGGATAAGTTGCTGTATTTGGCCCCTCCTATGACCAAAAAAGAGGCACAATGCCTAGTTGGTCTCTGGATTTGGGTGACAACATATTCCTCATTTGGGTGTGCTACTCCGGCCCAATTATCAAGTGACCAGAAAAGCTGCTAATTTTGAGTGGGGAACTGAACTAGAGGAGGCTCTGTGACAGGTCCAAGCTGCTGTACAAGCTGCTCTGCCACTTGGACCATATGATCCAGCAGATTCAGTGGTGCTGGAAATGTCAATGGCCGAGATTCTGTTTGGAGCTTTTTGAATTGAATGAGGAAGAGAAAATTCGGGTCTGGTTTAAAGATGGTTCAGCACAATATGCAGGTACCACCTGAAAGTGAACAGCTGCAGCACTACAACCCCTTTCTAGGGTGTCTTTGAAGGACAGTGGTGAGGAAAGTTCCTCCCAGTGGGCAAAAGTTTGAGTAGTGCACCTGGCTGTTCATTTTGTTTGGAAGGAGAACTGGCCAGAGGGGCTTTTGTATACTGACTCATGGGCTATTGTTAATGTTTTGGCTGGATGGTCAGGGACTTGGAAAGACCATAATTTGAAAATTGTTGGCAAAGAAGTATGGGGAAGAGGTATGTGGAAAAACCTTTCTGAGTTTGCTAAAACATGAAGATATTTGTGTCCCATGTGAATGCACACCAGAGAGTGACTTCAGGAGACGAAGGTTTTAATAATCAAGTGGATATGATGATCCATTCAGTGGATACAGGTCAGCTTCTTTCCCCAGCAACTCCTGTCATTGCCCAATGGTCTCATGAGCAAAGTGATCATGGTGGTAGGGACGGAGATTATGCATGGGCTCAGCAACATGGACTACCACTCACCAAGGATGACTAGACCCACACTCAGCCCCTGATATGGCACCATTCCCTGAGGTGATCAGCTGGCTACATGGTGGCAAGTTGATTACATTGTACTGCTCCCTTCATGGAAGGGACAGTGATTTGTTCTAAGTGGAATAGACACATATTCTGATATGGGTTTGCTTTCCCTGCATGCAATGCTTCTGCCAAAACTACCATCCATGGGCTTACAGAATGCCGTATCCATCATTATGGTATTCCACACAGCATAGCTTCTGATCAAGGAACACACTTCACAGCAAATGTAGTGCCAGAATAAGCACATGCATGGAATTCTCTGATCTTACCATGTGCCCTATCATCCAGAAGCAGCTGGATTGATAGAACAGTGGAATGGTCTTTTGAAAACTCAATTACAGTGCCAAATAGGTGGCAATACCTTGAAGGGCTGGGGTAATGTTCTCCAGGAAGTTGTGCATGCTCTGAGTCAGCATCCACTGTTCTTAGCTTGGTGGGGTTACCCAAACTTTCATCCCTGAAGTTTCAGAGCCATTGGTAGTCCTGTCTGAAATGGGTTGCTGCAGTTTTCTATTGATTTTAATCAAAGAGCATGGTAGTACTAAAAGATGCCCTACGGGATCTCCTATATTCCAGGAAAACTCTTCTTTATCTCCATTGTGTAGTTGCAATCCAATTTCCCCTTGATAGTCAGGGTCAATCACCCCAGCCAATAATGTAATCCATTTCTCAACTTGTTGATTCAGGGGCATGAGCAGCCTAAAGTGACCAGGTGGCAGTCTTATAATCCAGTTTCCACCAAAGGGTGGAAATGGGAGTGGTACCACTCACTATTACCCCTAGTGATCCACTAGGAAAATTTTTTCTTCCTGTCCCTGCGACTCTGTGCTCTGCTGACCTACAGGTTTCAGTTTCAAAAGGGAGAGTGTTTCCACCAGGAGATACAACAATGATTCCATTGAACTGGAATCTAAGACTGCCACGTGATCACTTTAGGTTACTCATGCCCCTGAATCAACAAGTTGAGAAATGGATTACATTATTGGCTGGGGTGATTGACCCTGACTATCAGGGGGAAATTGGATTGCAACTACACAATAGAGATAAAGAAGAGTTTTCCTGGAATATAGGAGATCCCGTAGGGCATCTTTTAGTACTACCATGCCCTTTGATTAAAATCAATAGAAAACTGAAGTAACCCATTTCAGACAGGACTACCAATGGCTCTGAAACTTCAGGGATGAAGGTTTGGGTCACTCCACCAAGCTAAGAACCACAGCCAGCTGAAGTGCTTGCTGAGGGTAAAGGGAACATGAAATGGGTACTAGAAGAAGGTAGTGATAAATATGAACCACAACCACATGATCAGTTACAGAAATGAGGAGTGTAATGCTGTTTTGTTCATGTTATACTATTTAAGTTGTAAGATATCAAGTTTAAGAATGAATATTACCCAAGGACTTGCACCCTATTCTGGAGAGATTTAATGTGTTTCCAGTTATATGCAGGACAGTTGAGTTTCGTTAGGTGAAAGAAAAAAACGTGTGTTTTATTGTTTTTTTTGTTTAGAAATTAGGTGTGGTTTAAGGTGATGTGTATAGCTGCCAAGTTGACAAGGGGTGGACTGTCATGGTCAGGTTCATGTGTCAACTTGGCCAAGTGGTGATACCTATTTGTCTGGTTTGGCAAGTGCTGGCCTGTCTGTTGCTGTGAGGACATTTCATAGAATGAAATCATGATCAGGTCAACTGCATCCACAGCTGATTCCATTTGTAATCATCCAAGGGGACTATCTTCTGCAATGAGTGGTGCTTAATCTAATCACTGGAAGCCTTTTAAAGGGGATTCAGAAGAGACAGGCTCTCTTCCTTCTTCAGCCATTGAGCCTCTCCTTTGGAATTCATCCAGACCCTCCATTGGAATCATCAGCTTCACAGCCTGCCCTAAAGATTGTGGACTCTACATTCCCACAGTTACGTGAGACACTTTTATATGTACAAGTATTTCCTGTTGATTCTGTTTCTCTAGAGAACCCTAACTAACACACCATGTGGCAATAGGTTATTAGCATAGATAAGGTAGGCATGGTCACCATAAAGGACAGCAGACTCAAAGCAGCAGTCAAAATAATCTGACTCACATAGACTTGTATTATTGGCTACCAGATCATGGGGTACCTACAAGCAAAATAGATGGGCAGTCTACTAATTCTTCTTTGAGCTATAGAAGAAGAATTCTAGGTTAAGTGAACAGAAGTCTAACTTGAATTGAAAAACAGAGAATCATGATCCCTTAATTAATTCCCAGACTTGAGACTGTTTATAGACCCAGAGCTCCTTGAATGAGGGGAGGGCTGGGTACCCTTGGGGAAGGACCCTGTTATGCTGCCCAAAATTTACACTGTTAACCTTCCCCTTAGCCTTCCCCAAGGAGACCTATGGCCTTTTACCAGGATGGCTGTGCATTAGGGAAAAGGAAATGATCAGATATTTCAGGAAGTATTAGATACTGGCTCAGAAATTACAGTTGTTCCAGGGGACCTAAAATGTCACTCTGGTCCACCAGTCAATGAAAGGCCTTATGGAGGTCAGATGATTGACAAAGTTTTAGCCCAGGTCCATCTCACAGTGGGTCCAGTGGGCCCGTGGACCCATTCTGAGGTCATTTCCCCAGTTCCAGAATGCATAATTGGAACCAACATACATAGCAACTGGCAGAATCTCCACATTCGTTCTCCAACTTGTGGCATAAGGGCTATTATGATAGGAAAAGCCAAGTGGAAGCCACTAGAACTGCCTCTACCTAGTAAAATAGTGAATCAGAAGCAATACTAGATTCCTGGAGGGATTGCAGAAATTAGTGCCACTATTCAGGGCTTGAAGGATGCAGGGTGGTGATTCCCACCACATCGTCATTAAACTCTCCTGTTTGGTCTGTGCAGAAAACAGATGGGATTTGGAGATGATAGAGGATTATCACAAATTTACTATGTCATAATCTTGCCCTCGGGAAACGTGATTATTTCTCCCGCCCACAAGATATCAAACTGATCCATTATATTGATGAAATCATGTTGATTGGACCTAATAAGCAAGAAATAACAACTTATTGGTAAGTTCTCTAGAACTTCTCCAGACTTATAGGTAAGGCATTTATGTGTCAGAGGATGGGTGATAAATCCAACAAAATTACAGGGGCCCTCTACCTCAGTAAAATTTCTAGGTGTCCAAGTAGTATGGGGCATGTTGAAATATTCTTTTTAATGTGAAGGATAAGCTGTTGCATCTGGGTCCCCCTCCTGTCCAAGAAGAGGCACAATTCCTAGTTGTTTCTCTTTAGATTTTAGAGACAACAGATTCTTCATTTGGGTGTGCAATGCCAGCCCATTAGAGAGTGACCAGAAAAACTGCTAAGTTTAGGTGGGGACCTGAACAAGAGAAAGCTCTGTGACAGGTCTTGGCTGCTGGGCAAACTGCTCTGCCACTTGGCCATATGATCCAGCAGATCCAATGGTGTTAGAAGTGTCAATGGCAAATAGAGATGCTGTCTGGAGCCTTTGGCAGGTCCTTATAGGAGAATCACAATGTAGACCCTTTGTATTTTGAAGTAAAGCTTTTCCATCCACTGCAGATAACTATTCTCCTTTTGAGAACAACTTTTGGCCCTCTACTGGTCCTTAGTAGAAACTGAATTCTTAACCATGAGCCACCAAGTTACCATGAGACCTGAGTTGCCTATCATGAGCTGGGTATGTACATAACCAAAAATTTTTATAATGTTTAAGGAAAATCTTTCTGTAACCATGTGTGCAGTTTGAAGCTATTATGTTCCCCCCAAAAGACCAGGTTCTTTTCATCCATTTCTGTGGATGCAGACTTATTGTGATGGGACTTTTGGGTTAGGCTGTTTCAAGGTAAGTCTCAATCCTCTTTCTGGAACACTTTATAAGAGATGAAATTAAGAGAAGCCCACAAGGAAAAGCCAAGAAAATGAATTCAAAGAAGCACCCACAGAAGCTAAGAGAGGAAACCACTGAAACCAGAAGTTGAAAGCAATGAAACCAGGGAGAGAGGAGCAGCAGACATGGCCATATGCCTTCCCATGTGGCAGAGGTATCATGCTAACAGCCTTTCTTCAGAGTCCTGTTGATGCCTTGAGTTGGACTACTTTCACAATCTAAGTACTGTAAATTGTAAGTTAAGAAATCCCCATTGTAAAAACCAATCCATTTTTAGTATATTGCATTCCAGCAGCTTTAGCACACCAAAAAACCACGTAAGAATCTTATAAAGATAGTACTGTTAAATTTACTCATCTAAAAAGAATTCAAGAATTGTTTTCAAATGTCTATTTTGTCTTAGAAAACAGCTATAAAACAAAGATAAACAGCTCTTCCAGCAGAGCCTGCCGACCTCTAGCCTGGTATAGATATCCAGCAAAGTTTAGCACACCAGAGGTCAATAACCTTCCTTCCTGTTATCCCCTTGAAAGAAGAAGAAAAACATGTGCTCTTTGGTTTCTCATCCAACTTTTAATCACCATCTAAAATTTTATCTTCCACTATTTTTCCTTATTTTTATTAATTGAGTCAATTAAATATGAAGAAAGCATCCACTCTAAGCCCAGCACTATACCAGCTCCAAAGGAAAAGAAATTAAAGAATACAATTTCTAACTTACTCTGAATTTCTTTTAAAATATGAGTACCTATAAAAATACGGACACCACAAATATATAAATATTAGGTAAGGTATAAAGATAACGTTAAACACTACAGCCATTGTGCAGTGAAGTCCAGATTTTAAATCCAGGCTATGTTATTTTTTCCTGCCTCATGACTATAACAGTTTAGTCATTCTCAATGTCTCTATTTTCAAGAAGGAAATAGTATATCAATTTCAGCATTAAATAAATTAGCATACACAATGGGCACATCACAATACTTGGACTCAGGTAGCCATTAAACAAAGGAGTTGTCTTAGTTAAGCCTCTTTTAACAGTTAAGTTTTTAAAAAAACAAAACAAAATACTTAACTGGTTTTTAAAAACGTTATCTTGAGAAACACAAGAAAAGAAGTATATTTGGACTTTAGGAAAGACAGAAACCAAGAACTAAGCTACTGGAAATCAAAGCAGTTATTCTCACAGTTGTTTCTCTCTTTCTCTGTGTTCACAGAGCCACAACTTACTTTATAGCCTGTGGAAGATGCCGAGCCATCAGTTTAAATAAGATTTGCTCTGCAAAGTGCTCCCAAATGCCCCAAAGCAGGATTCATCAGTCTCTTCTCCATATTCCCATAGTAAGTGGTGCATGTTCCAAGTAAGTCTACCCTTTTTCAGAGTGAGAACCTTAAAGCCTATACCTTCAGGGTCACTCAGAGCCAATTTTGTCTTCTATACAAAGAGTTTTCAAACTGTTGTCTCTTCTATTTTTAATGTCATAATACTTTACTTTTGGTCTGAAAATCATGCACAGATTTTCTGGTTAACTATTGCTGTATAACAAATTCTCCAAGATCTAGTGACTTAAAACAACACAATCATTTCATTTTCGCTCACGATTTCTGTGGATCAGAAATTCAGGAAGGGCTTGGCTGAGAAGTTCTGACTCAAAAGCTCTTCTGCAGTTGCAGCTGAAAAGTAGTTGGGGATGGAATAGCTGGTGACTGGCCAGCATCCATTTCCCTTCACGTACTCTCAGAGCTTCTGCACCTCTTCTCTCCACGTGGCATATTGTGGACTTCCTCATCTCAATGTGTTCCCAGGGTAATTGAACTGTGTCCAAGGCAGTTTAAGACTCCAGTGTTCCTGCTGTCTAACAGACTAGCCCAAAATGTAGTGGCTTAACCTAACAAAAGCAAATCATTGATTTGACCTTAAATCTGAAATTTGGGCAGGATTAAGCATGGAATTAGCCTGTCACTCAAGTGGAGACTTGAGATTCACTTCACAATGGCTTATTCGCATGGCTGGTACATGGGACTATTGGACCCAGAGGCCTCAGTTCATCTCTACATGGACTGCTTCCTATTGTTTCTTGGGCTCACTCATATTGTGTGTCTTGATTCCAAGAGTGAATGTCCCATGAAAGGAAAGAAATTTTATGGCATTTTAAAAATGTAGTCTTGGAAATCACATAGCATCCCTCATGCTGCATTCTGCCATTTAGAAGCAAGTCACAGATATGAGAAAATTCAAGGGAAAGGAATTAGGCCCCACATTTTGATGGCAGAGTGGCAAGGTTCTAGAAAGACATCTGGGATGGGAAATTTTGTTGAGGACATCTTTTGAAAGTACAATATGCCACAGTGGATCCCTTAAAACTAAAGAAACCTTATCTGAAATATTTCAGCCTGGATGTGTTTTATAATTCAGAATTTCTGAGTTTTTGGAAGGGTGCTATGGTACATAAATTATTTCTTACAAGATATCCCCGGTAGCTATGGGAGGCACCTGTGATCAATCCCATTAACATCAACGTACAAATAGCATTTAGGATCAGAAACTTACATCTAAGTACTCCATAGCTGCATCTCAGTTATTTGTTATTAAGAGTTTTAAATTTTATTCAATTCTAAGTACTTTCTAAATTATGTTAAGATTTCTGTTTGACCTATAAGCTATTTGTTGGATTGAAGGGTTTAGATTTTACCCTATTTGCAAGCTAACAAGTTAGCCTGCCACAATTATAGCACATCTTTCTATTTTCCCCTCCAGGGAGAGAAAGAGAGAGAAATTACTTTTACTCTAAATGGAAACAAACTTCTGACAGGAAGAGAGGAAAGGGAGAACTACTTCATCTTTAATATCCTGTGGTGTCTCTGGGGAGGACACCTCTAAATCTCTTCAGAGAGCTACTCTATCTTTAGCTTCCAAGATTATTTGCTAGTAAAATGTACCCTTTTCTCAGAAGGCTCACTCCATGTAGGAGAGTGAGGAATCCATGCATAGCCTCCTGGCACTATTTACTAGTAAATATTTTTTGCTTTCCAAATATAAGGAGCTATGTAAAATATCTTTTTGTTACTTCAAAATCAATTGCATTATATTTGGATTATATGCCTACCTGATATAAATAATTTATTTTGTGTTATGATTTCCCTTGTGTCCAAATATATGGTTACCTTAGTCTACAGGGCTGCTATGACAAATACCAACAATGGGTTAGCGTCACAACAAAGATTTATTGGTTTATAGTTTTAGATGCCAAGTCAATTTATCAGCAAGGCAATGTTTTCCGCCAGGGTAGTAGCATACCAGTGATGGCAGTCTTTTCTCACAGGGCAAAATCCTTGTGTTTTTCCTGTGTGCTGATCTCTAACTCTACATCTGAATTGAATCTCCTTACAAAGGATTCCAGTAATAGACTGAGGCTGACTCGGATTCAACTGGACCACACTTAAATGGAATCCACACCTTAACTGATATTATATCTCCTAAATTTGTGTCCTATTCACAAATGGGTTCATAGCCATAGGAACCAGACTAAGATTAAGAACATGCCTTTTGTTGGGATACATAATCAGATCTTCCACAGTGGTCGTGTTTCATAATTGGCTCCACATTTTTCATTAAAAACTATTTTTTTCCTAATTGTGAGAGCAAACTTCATTTCATGTTTCATTCGACTGAGTATCTAGCGATTACTTAGATATCCCAAATGCTTAATGATTTGTCAATGATTTGTTAATTATGTCAATTTTGTCTTTGTATATTTTTGAGGCTTTTTTATTAGGTACAATTAAGTTTAAGATTGTTAAGTATCCCTAAATATTATCATATTATTATCCTCTTTATTTCCAATAATATATTTAGCCTTAAAATCTACTGAAACTGATGCTAATTTACACACATTTTTGGTATACATTTTTCCGTCCTTTTGCTTTCAACTTGTTCTTGTATTTTTGGTATTTTTCTTTAAAACAACATGTAGCTGTATTTTTTAAACCAATCATATAATACCAAATTATGATTTTCAAATTGTGATCTGTGGGCCCTTCTGCATCCCCTAGGACTTTTCAATGGGTCTATGACAGCAAAACTCTTTTAAAATAATCTTAAAACAAATAAATTTGCCACATATTTACCAAAGGAAAAAAATATATGTTTCAGAGCTATTTAGATTTGTAAATTAGGGATTTTAAAACAGAGGTTATAATTCTTAGGAAAAGATGAATGTCTTGGGGATTTCTTATGGATATATACCTTTAAAAATTATATTCTGATCTTGATTATTTAATCCCATTTAAGTTATCATTTTTCAAGGAATATGGTACCAGTTTGTAAGTTTAATGGGGGCAGAATATTAATTTCACATGACAAAATTATGTGAGGAAAAAGTATTCCAAGCTGCATTGATGACATCTACGAAAACTATCTTTTACCTTTAAATAGGAATGAATATGAATAAAAGACAGTGGCATTTAGAGGAAATAATGAGGATCTTCTACCACATGAGTTCAAAATGTCTATTTGGCAAAAAAAAACATTTTGGAGAGACTTTGTGAGCAATTTGCTGTTGGCAATGCTGAGAACGCATTGTTCCTACATTACCTAATACCTTTCCAGTATTGACTGCTAACATTTTAACCTTGCAAATTTAATTATAATTAAACTTTGGGTGAAATTTTAGATAGCTCTAATTATCCCAGAAGCTTGTTCTATGATGGTGAGGTTCAGCCTCAGTTCAGCTTATACTGGATATTAGTTTTAACACTCAAACTTTCCACATCTGACTAAAATGTTATTTACTTACCTCTTTAAGCAGTTTAGTTTGTAAAACTGTCTACCGCTTTATTTTAAAACAATTTTCTTCACTACAAAAGCAAGATGAGAATGAGTTAACTTTATTAAGTGATTTTAAATATTTTTTATTTTCAAAAGGACTGTGTCATAATATCCACTTTATAGTACTGTATATGTTTAAATAAACTTTTCTTTAGGAAATCAAGAAGGTAATTTTAAAGTCTGGAGTAATTTTACACACTTACTCCAACCTTACTTTATATTTAAGGCAAAAAAGGCACAGGGCAGCTAACTGACTTGTTCCAGCAAATTTTTACCAATGTTACAGAAATTTTCTTCTCTGCCTTTTCCTTTAAAAACCAATTTAAAATAAACCAAATGAATCCACTTTTGTGTTTAACTTCCACACATTTTCACAAGCCAAAAAAAATAAATTCCTTTCACAGTGGGCCTCAGTAAAATCCTTCTACCATCTTTTAACCAAATAATTACTAACAAGATGCGTAGTTCTCCTGATAAATAATTGATTGCTCAGATGCCAACATTTGCCTCTTCAGTCACAAAAGTAAATTGAGAAGAAAACACCTGAATAAAATATTAAATGTTTAAAGTTTAAACTGTATCAACAAAATAGCAGTTAGAAAAAAATTTCTTTTTGTCCTCCAAATGAGTTTACAAGGGTTTGTACAGTTTGAGTCTGCATATAATACCATAGAGTATAAATGATACACCAAATTCCAATACTTGCCTTTCTTTTTTTTTGAAATACAATTGGGAAGTTTTCCAACCATTACTCAAAACGTACCTGAAGAATCTTTTCTGGGTGATGAACACTATTTATATTCATTTTGATAAATTATCTAATTTACCTGCATTCAAAATCTATAATAATCCAGTTGACAGCAGTTTTTTCCAGAAGGACTTCTACATTCTAAAATTATAAGTCATGTATCCACCTCCTCAAATTTCATTTTCTGTATTTCCCCACTATTTCAGTTCCCCAAAAGAGAAAAAATAGTAAGACTGATATAACACTTTTAATAGTAACCTCAGCTATGTCTGTAAGAGTAGAGCATGGTGTGATTTTGTTCTGAGCAGGGTTTTTTTTTCCCTTTAGGATGCAGAACTTCATTTCATGCCTCAGTTTTGTCCAGAAGAAATCTTAAGCACCCTTCCTCTATTTTATGTCTTGTAGGTCCTGCAGAGTTGGAGAATGTGGCAGAGGAGCATTTCCGTGTCTGGGAATGCAAGAGGGAACATATTATATCTATTTTTAAATCACTTAAAATTCTTGTAGTAGCTGAAACCTGGAGACTAAACTTGAATGAGCTCATTGTTGGACCACACCTAATACCCAGTGACCTTTCCCCTCATGCTGTGAACTTGGACACCACTCCTGTCTTTTCTGTGCTTCAAGCAATAGCATCACAGAACACCACCAGTTCCACATTCACTCCCCAGGTACTCCCTACCACAATACCCTGAGCTACATGATAACCACGTGCTAGAAATAATTAGGCTACTTTTCTAAATGCCAAACTCAATTCTGTTCAACAGTGTTACTAAATGGTATCTTTGTGAGCTTGAGTAGTTAAATTACATCTAAAAGACAGCATAGGAAAGTTGAATAACAGAATTCAATAGGGTACCCAAACCAAGAGACTGATGCCTCATGCTTTGAGGGACAATTTTAATTTATGTTCCTCTAAATGAAATCCATACATAAAAGATATGCTGAGTATGTGTTACAGTCACTTCCAGAGATGTTGCCAGAGGGCTTTTCTTCTGAGTTTCAGTTTAGCTGAATATGTGTTCACTGCCTAACCCCTGTGTCAAAGACTCTCTGTGTTCAATTGACTTTTGGCTGGCAAGCTCTGTGATAGGTAAAAGGGAGATAGAAAGACAAACTTCCTTCAAGGTTTTACATTCTGAGAGGGATGATAAACATTGACAATATCATGAGAACAGCCAGAATGATCTGAGAATCCAGAAGAGGTACATCAATCCATTCTGAAGATAAAATTGAATACTTTCAGGAGAGAGATTCTTGGTGAATAACAATGAGTGGGTGACAAAAGGGAGTGAGGGTTAGGAGGTATCTTTTAGGAAAGGGAAGGGAAAACAACAAAGATTCAGGTATTGGAGAAAGTGAATTCTTTAAGGAACCACAAATTGGTGTTCTGAGAACACAGTGAAGGTACGAGATGAAATGAAGCTGGGGAGAGAAATAGGAATGAATCATGAATGCGTTTATATTGTCATTCTAGGGGTGTGGATTTTATCTACAGGAAATGAGGAACCATCGAAAGATTAAACAGGAGAAATAAATGCTAATTTTTTTTTTCTGAGCAGTACCAATAATGAATTAGAGTTCTGACCTAAAGCATGGAAATTGGAAGAAGGAGAAATCTGGAAGTTTATTTGAAAGTTTATTTGAACTTGGTCATTTAAGAGACTGAGAAAGAAAAAGTGAAGAGCCTAAGAGGACCCACCAGTTTGCTATGACTATCTTGATTTAGAGCACTTGGGAAAGAAGGATCAGTTTACAAAGTGAAATAAGTTTGGTTTTGTTGAAGGTGAGTTTGAGATACCTGTGAGACATCCAGGAAAAACTGACAGTAACGCAGCTCAGCAGAGAGCTTTGCACTAGAAAGTGATATTGTGAACCATTGAACAAAGCTCACAGGTCACAAAAATAACCAAAAGATAAACAAAGCACAGATGAGAGAGAAGTTCACCCAGAGATGCTTCTTCTCTGAGTCTTTCATTAAGATGTGTTAAACTACATTTATTGGAGGCTGCTAAAAGACAGGCATTCTGACAGCTCTGGGATTTCAAAGACGAGTAAACAGTCTCTGCCCAAAGGTATTCCCAAGTCTGGGGGAGTTATTTACATGTGAAAAAATAATTATGAGAGGAGCAAATAGTAGAGGCAAAAACAGTGGCTGTTTAGAACGTAGTTGTCTTTCCTAGAAGACACAGTGTGAGAAATGAGGAGACAATATCTCCGAAAGCTTCATGAAGGGGGACTGACATTTAAGAGGAGTCTTAAAGATCCTTAAATGTGGATTAAGAAAAAGAAGAAATGAGTACCGAAGTACAGAGTTGTGAAGGTTCACATTATGGGGCTCTGAATAGTTCAAAATGTTAATCACCAACCAGACTTTGAGAAAAGGAAGGGCTGGAGATGATAGGAAGTTTTGTTTTTGTTTGTTTATTTTGTTTTTGTTTACAAATAATGATGAATTTGATTAAGTTGTAGTTTCTCGACGTGAGCACTATTGACATTTTGGGCCAGAGAATTCTTAGTTGGGGGGACTGTCCCCTGCACCAAAGGATGTGTCACATCCATGGGATCTATTAGCTGCCAGTAGCACCAGTAGCTGCCACCGCTTCCCATTTGGATGATACAACTGTCTTCAAACCGTGTAAAGTGTCACCTGTGGTCAAAAATACCCCAGTGGAGAACTACTGGGTTAAATTATTCAAAGTTTTGGAGTCTCAAATCATGTATAGACCCCATAGTTCCATGGAAGGACCAGGTGCTTATTCTAGTTGTTACTTTCATCTCTCATTTTACCTGCTTAGGAAACTGAATATATGAAACAGAGATCACTGGAATCATAATTATCTAACCTCTGAATAAGATTTACCATATACTTCTCTTCTGATTATCACTACATGATTAATGATTAAAAGAAACAAATGAACATGTTCAGCAGCTGAGAAGGAAAGGCCTTTGTAAGATTGTTATCGACTCAACTTGGAATTGAAAGAGAAAGAAGGAAAACTTGTGGTAGTTAAGGAAATATCTTACATTGGGGAACTGAAGTGGTGGGAAGGAGGGAAGGAAGCCTTATTAATAGGTACAATCTTATTTTCTTCTCTTTTTATTTTGAGTAGTACATTAAGCTTTCAGAAATAGAATGATTCATTCTTGTATTACCTTGACATTCCATAGATAATTAACATAGGTATAATTATATGAGTAATGAAAATCTAATGGAATGCATTAAAACAACCCCAGTATCCTATGAATTAATTTTAAAAATACAGATGTAGTATAGTAATGCAGCCAACTCACCAGGTAAATAGATTCTACCACCATCTTCACAAACTTTTGACACATTTAAAACTTAGATCGCCAATAACTTTTCATCTAAGACATTTTTTTAAATGTTTTACTTCTAAAAGAGCTAAAGGAAAACCTCTGTATTTCAGATGCTTTATTTAGTGGTAACTGTTTTATTTAGAAAAAAATGGTTAATCATTCTGCAAGACTTAGCAAATACTTATGAAAGGGAAAAAATAACTTTAAGTTGGAAAATTCCTCTCAAAAGAATTCTAAATGTCGCAAAGAAGATATTGGGCCAATTTTTTTTTAAATTTTCTTTGCATAGTGTATAACTCACATCTGGGTTGCCACAGAGAGGTTGAGACTGTTTACAGATCATCAGTATCAGGCACAAAAAAAAACCCTAAAAAACGTAACTTTAGTGAAGTGGGGCCCAGAGTAACTGAAATCGTAAGCAGATCTCCTGAAGGAGACCCTTAAATCCAGCCTCCCATCTAAGCCAAATAACTGGAGCCAGACCATGAAAGCATTTTTGTGTGAATGCATCGCTTCCTCTGCAGAGGTCGGCCTGTAAGAACAGAGTGCTTCCCCCTCATTTCTGTCCCCTCTACCACTGCTTCTGGGCCAGTCCTACAAGGTTAGACAAGATAAATGTTTTTCTGTTAACCTCCTTGTGAGCCGGAGAACATGAGCTACACTTCTTTCACTAGAATGAAAGATTTATAGCTTCCTCCCAGCAGTTTAGCTTTATGTTCTGGGATTCAAGGCAAGATTTCAGACAGCCTCCCACAGCCTGTTCTCTCTACGTGTTCTCCCACCACCCTTCTCTAAAACAGCACTGCTCAGCCAAAAGTCCTCCCAATTCTAGTGCCTGGGGAAGACATGGGGAGACTGGGAAGTGCAAGAGTCCTCTGTGGGAATCCCCGGATGAATTAGAGGCAGACAGAGGAAGATTGGAGAAGGTGGGGAGGATGTAAGAGAATCCAAAAGCATTGTGCCAAACAGCTAAGCATCCCGTCCAGTTGCTTTACACGTCCTTCTCTTCCCCCAGCGCCCCCCAAGAAGTATTACATTAACTCGTTTGTCACCTTGCCTTTTGAGCAAATGCTCTGGGGCTCAGCTGCCACAGATTGTAAAAGAAATCAACGTCCAAAATCCTACCAGCAGACAGTGCTGTAGAAGGTGTCAGTAACGAGAATTAAGTACAAACACCCAGGACACCTACGGAAAGGTGGCCCTCCCTCAGTAGGTCCCCAGCATGGAGTGAGGAAGTTCCATTATTCTTGCACCTACAGCGTCCGAGTGATGTCATTCTTACATGAGCTATATTTGTCAGAAACAAACTAAACAAGGTTTTCCTCTCAGTGAATGCATTCCCCAGTTGTGATTAAAACAAAATCTTCTTAATGACCATTCTACAAAATAAGAATCTAGGGACAACCCATCACCATCTGTTTAAGAAGCCTCTCCAACAATGAGCTCAAAGTAATAGAATGGATGCCATCATTTTTTCTCCAAATGCAAAGCATCTCAGAATATCTTAAAGAACATCAGTATTTTTGGGAAAATAAAGTGTTAATGTGGAAAATTTTTAACAAAATCACAAAGGAATTTTATTTGTTTTTAGAACTTATTTTTGTTTTAATCTGGTGTTTATTCTTTCTCTTAAGACCATAATTTTACCCTATTTGTCAAGCACCAGATGTTAAAAAATTACTTCTGCCAATATTATGGATTTAAAAGTCATATCTTATTGAAGTTCTAATTTGCTTTTTCTCTGTATTAGGGTAAAGATGTGATATCTTGATATTTTTTTGTAGACTTAGCCTTTTCAACTTTTCTCTCTGATCACATTCTTTTCATATTGTAAAATGAACAATAAAGAGCCAAAACAGCTAATACTCATTTGCTATGCACAACTTTTTAAAATTTTTATGTAATAGATTTTATCAATCCTTTATTTTATAGTGCCTGGATTTTACATCATGCACAGAAACTTCCACAGATGCCCACAATTTCTTTTAAATGCTTTTATCATTTTTTAATTTAAATTTTTTATATCTATAATGTATACAACTCATTCTTTTATATATAAAAAAATCCAACTTCGTATTTTTCCAGATGGCTACTCAGTTATGGCAAAACCATCTTTTCACTGATATGAAATATCATTTCACATATACACGATTCCCATATGAATTCTCTGTTTGGTATCATAGATTTCTCTGTCTTTTCATGCACCAATGTTACTCTATTCACATATTTCACAAAGTTTCCAGAGTGCCTGCTATGTGGCAGGCTCTATTCATCTATTTTAGGTGCTAGAGATATAGCATTGTAATAAGAAGGAGAGAAAAGAAAAAAGAAATATGCCTCTTGCTCCATTGATTTTATGTTCTAGTGGCTAGAGAAAATAATCAAATCACAAAATTTTAGCATATTAGATGGTGGCAACATATAGGAAGGAAAATCAAAGCAAAAAAGTCAGAGGGGAAGCTGGAGGTGTGGTGATTTCAACAGAATGGTCAGGAAAGTCTTACTGACAAAGGGGCATTTGAGCAGATGCCTAAAGGAGGTAAGGGTGTGAGCCATATAGATAAAAGGAACAGCACGTGATTAAATGATTGAAGAATTGTAAGGAAGGTAAGGTGGCCATGGCTGAGCAAGCAAGGAGGGTGGTAATGGATATATTTTGAAGGTAAAAACAAATAGGATCAGCTGTCAGATTAGATGCTAGGTATGAGAAAAAGAGAAGCATGAACTATAATGACATTTTTGATTGAGCAACTGAACAAATGAAGTTGCTATTAAGATTGTGAAGAATCTAGAAGAAGCAGGTTCAGGGAAAGGTTCAAGATTGCTATATCACAAATGGGCAAATTAAAACATTGAAAGCTAGAATGAATTACTTTTCTTCTACACTGATTCTGATATTCATTAGGGCGGTTAACAGACATTCAGGCTGATTTTCCAAGTATCCAGTAGGATTACAGTTCTCCATCCAGGTTGAGTTATGCATGGCCAAGTAACTAGCTGTGACCAACAAAGGCTAGTTACATGGAGCCTCCTTCAACCTGATTCCCTGAAGAACTACAATGAACAAAACTCCCCCATTAACCAGCATTGGATATGAGGCAGGAATAAGAAATAAACTCTGTGTGTTAAGCTACTAAAATTTTAATGATGTTCATACTACAGCATAACCTATAGTATTCTGACTGATACAAAATTGGTACTCAATATGACATGCTGTCACATTACATACCAAACAGGAATACTTAGCATCGATTTAGTAACCAAGTGGTGGGCAGTAAGGAAACCAATTTGGAAGTTGGGAGGATAATGATCAATGTTATAACAACATTGCCCTTGTCTGCAGTAACCTGGACGGGATATAATATATCTAAAGATCTGTAGCTTTAGTGAAAAAGGTCAGAAAATGAATTTACTATTGTGTGTGCTGGCAGCTATTGGTTTCCTTTGATAAGTTATTACAAGAAAGAGATAAGTTCAAAAAATAATTTGCTAAGTTTAAGTAAAGCAAATAAAATGGAATAGCTAAAATCCAAAACAATGAACAAAAAGCTATGAGAGAGTACTAATTCTCATTACTCAATTTGTCAAAAAGAAAAATTTGGGTACCCTAAAATGACAAAGGCCAATTAGAACTCAGAAAGGATAAAATGAAGGCTGTAGTTTTCAAAACCATTATTAAAGCTTCTGAATGGATTAAGGTAGCCAGAAGAGTAAAGTGCAACAAAATGCTTAATACCCGTTTATTGATGAGTTCAGGAGTTGTAACTGTTATTTCTTAATTCTGAGATACTGAGCTGTTTGTATATAGCCTGGTCTTTCCCAGAAACTTCAGGTATTATGTGACACCCGAGATTCAGAGTTAGAGATCTGAAGCCATGAAAGTCAGCACTACCCCATACAGGAATTGTCTAAAAAGTTTAAAAAGGGATCAGACTTTGACTAGAGATATGAAGAAAGTTGATCTGCATAGAACTAAAGTAGATCAGAATGCAGGGTAAAAGATGGTATCATCCATATTTTAAAACTTCAACTGTGTGAGACCAAAGGGAGAGAAGTTTATTTGGTGCAAAATATTTATTTTGGGTAGTGCATTACCTAATCTTTGTATGGTCAGTTTACTCAAACACCATAAGTACATGGGATCTTGAATAAGGTGTGAGATTTTGTTGGCTTGTGCAGGTTAATGTGATACCCTGATATATCCCAGAGTAACTTGGGCAGTGAAAAAAAGAAGTATTTGCAAAGTCCCCTCAGACTTGGGGGAATGTGAGAAAGGAGGAAATATTCAACTTCCTTATTTGGAGAATTCCTGCTATTCTCACAGGTAGCGGGGACAACCAAATCAATAGGCTGAACCCTCAACCTTGGGGTTCACCCTGTGAAATTTATTCCTGCAAAGAATAAGCTATACTTACTTAAAATTATGCCCGAGTCACCCCAGAGAACCTCTTTTTTACTCAGATGTGGCCTTTCTCTCTCTCTAAGCCAACTCAGCAGGTGAACTCACTGCCCTCCCCACTATATGGGGCATGACTCCTAGGGGTGTAAATCTCCCTGGCAATGTTGGACAGAACTCCCAGAATGAGCCAAGACCCAGCATTTTGGGATTGAGAAAGCCTTCTTGACCAAAGGGGGAAGAGAGAAATGAAACAAAATAAAATGTCAGTGGCTGAGAGATTTCAGAGTTGAGAGGTTATCCTGGAGGTTATTCTTATGCATTATATAGATATCTTTTTTATGTATACGATGTACTGGAGTGGCTGGAGGGGAGTACTGGAAACTGTTGAACTGTGTTCTAGTAGCCTTGATCCTTGAAGATGATTGTATAAAGATACAGCTTTTACAATGTGACTGTGTGATGAAAACCTTGTTTCTGATGATCCATTTATCCAGGGTACGGACAGATAAGTAAAGAAATATGGATAAAAATTAAATAATAAGGGGTTAGGGGGTGAAATAAATTGGGTTGATGGAAATACTAGGGGTCAATGAGAGGGAGGGGTAAGGGATACAGGGTGTATGAGTTTTTTCTTTTTTCTTTTTCTTTTTCCAGAGTGTTGCAAACATTCTAAAAAATAATCATGGTGATGAATATGCGACCATGTGATGATATTGTGAGCAACTGATTGTACACCATGTATAGAATGTACACATGTGAAGAGTTGTCAATAAAATATATTTTTTAAAAAGGTGGAAGATTTCAAAATGTGGGATTCCCCACTGTTCTACTTTGCTAGCTGCCAGAATGCAATATACCAGAAGCGGAATGGCTTTTAAAAAGGGGAATTTAATAAATTGCTAGTGCACAGTTCTAAGGCCGAAAAAATGTCCCAGTTAAACAAGTCTATAGAAATGTCCAATCACAGGCATCCAGGGCAAGATACCTTGATTCTAGAAGGCTGATGAAGTTCAGGGTTTCTCTCTCAAGTGAGAAGGCACACAGCGAACACGGTCAGGGTTTCTCTCTCAGCTGGAAGGGCACGTGGTGAACACGGCATCATCTGCTAGCTTTCTCTCCTGGCTTCCAGTTTCATGAAGCTCCCTGGGAGGCGTTTTCCTTCTTCATCTCCAAAGGTCACTGGCTGGTGGACTCTGCCTCATGGTGCTGCAGCATTCTCTGCTCTCTCCAAATCTCTCTCATTCTCCAAAATGTTTCCTCTTTTATAGGACTCCAGAAACTAATCAAGACCCACCCAAATGGGTAGAAACATGTCGCCACCTAATCCAGCTTAACGACCACTCTTGATTAAATCACATCTCCAGGGAGATGATCTGCTTACAGTTTCAAACACACAGTGTTGAACAGGGGTTATTCTGCCTTTATGAAATGGGATTTAGATTAAAACATGTCTTTGCTAGGGGACATACATCCTTTCAAACCAGCACACCCAAATTCCCTTTTTCTTCGCTCCAACATCATGGAAATATACGACAAGGTGAATCCTCCATTGGCTTACTATGATGAGCAGAGCCTTCCTCCTATCCTGTGTTGGGCATCTAAAGCAACAAAGAAATAAACCTTCATTGTGTTAAATCACTGGGATTTTGCAGTTTTTGGAACTGTGCATAATCTATCCTACCCAGACTGATACAAACTTATTACTGAGTGGGTTTTTTCCTCAGATGCCCAGAATTGGCTACCAGGGCCTCACGTGGGCTATAAGGAGTACCATTCCACAGGTTGACATTCTAAAGACAGCCACAAACAACCAGAGCAGCAACAGGCTTGAGACATGAAAAGACTTGCCACCCAGAAGGGCTGTCTGCTGACTGAGATAGCTTCATAGTAAATCATCTGTAAGCAGTTGGAAGAGGTAGAGCTGTAACCAGAGCTTCCATGTCAGAAGCTGCACAATGGGAGGCCTCCGCAGAGCCCTCTGAAAACTCACTCCTGCCTCTCCACAGAGCCAGTCTTGTCAGGTTGGCAAGAGCAAGTCAATGTTAGCCACAGAAGAAGTGATGATTGACAATAGTAGCCCGTAACAAAAGTGACGCTTTTTCCCTCTTCGTTGCCTTTCCCCATTTCATTAAAGAAGGTATAGTTCAAGAAGGGAGAAAAGAAGAAGAGTTATCCCTCAGGTATTCCAGTTCCCAACTCCGCCTCACCCCCCACCCCACCTTCAACAAATGAAACAGGAATGAATAGCAGACTATGCCCTTTCCCCATTCCAGGTCTACAGGGGAGAGAGGAGAAGGAAAGGTTTCAATCAAATACAAGATTAGAGTTTTAAAATCTACTCATTTTCAATAATCAAAAGTGACCAGGATTTTAATCTGTCCAAGATGTTGAGATACAAGAAAGAGATATTCATCTGAGCATGGTTCCAGTCAGTGACTGCAGGAAAACAGAACAGTATTATATTTGTTCCCCACTGCTCAAGAATCCAATTACAGCTGTGACCCTGTTGGAAAACTGTTGTGCACAAACGAATGTGGACCCTGAAAATGATGAATGTGGGAAATATTAGTGGATGTGATGGAACTGGATTTGAAAGCATGTACAGAACTGGAGCATGCAAATTGATTTTTAATGTACCTATCTCAGACCCTGAATTTCCAAAATGGAAACTTCTTCCTAATAAAAAGTACACATAATGTCCACAGTACCAGAGCCCTGAGGTATGAAAACACCCATATGGCCCCAGACCTAAGTACACCACTAAACATTGGCCAATATGCTGGAGCTGACAGTGGGGAAAGCTCTGTTCCCTCCAGGAACAGGACACCTTTAGCAAGAGACACTTGAACTATTGCTAGGGCATAGCAGCATATGCTTCTGGAATGATAGGTGGCAAAGCAAGTAACCTTAACAGGTGCAGGTCTACTGAGTCCTAGAGGTCTCCATGCTTTCAAAGCGGCTAGTGCTTTGATGACTGTGAGTAAATACCTCAACTAATCAGAACAGCCTTCTGGATGTGTTGAAAACCAGAAAGCAGAGCGTATCGACTTTTTAAATAAACCGGGAGGCTGGGGAAAAGTTGTCTGTGTATATATAAGACAAGAACAATGGGTTGAAGTGAAGGGCCCTGGCCAAGGTACCTTTACACTCAGAAAATGTAAATGCTTTTTAAAGCAAGTGGAGCAGAGCAATATTCAGTGACTTGTGCTGCTCTGAGATAAATCTGACTAAACCTTAATCCTTCTTTCATCTGCTTTCAATTATTCATGTTAGTAAAGGAAATAGAAGCGGAAGAAAGTGATAATGCACTTCCAAGACTTGAGAAATAGGTGCCGAAAGAATGAGTTCGGAGGAACTGGCCTGGTCCCTACCAGCTAGAATAGACAAGGAATTTTCAGAGCAACTTAAAACCCAGGCAATCACTCCTTCAGCTTTAAATGGTGTAAACATGTTTCCTCAGGTCCCTTCCAGAACAGACTGGCAAAGTAAGAGTACTCAGCTCAAATTTCCAGCAATTGTGCAGCCACCTCAGTCTGCCTACTATGTGACTGACCAATTGGGCCACAAGCAAAGGTAAAAGGATTTGCAGGAAGAGGTCTGAGTCCATAGTAAGACCGGAAAGAACACTGCCAAACCACAAACTGGCAAGGATCACAGATTCCCCATAAGAAGTTAGAGAACTATAGGTGCCCATCATTTAGCTTTACTTGTGGGGAAGATGGACATTTAATGGCAGGCTACATTCACCAATGTGAATAGAAATAGATGAGAATAATGTAAAAGCCAAGGCAGGCATAATGGATCTCCAAATTCACAAGCCAATTTGGGTAATAAAACCTGAAATTCTCCCCATAATGGACAGCTGGGGTTTGGCTATGAGGGGAGGGGTTGGCTGTGACCTATAGAACCAGCCTCTCATGGGCTCAGGAAGCCCATAGTGTTCACACTTCTTGTATCCTCCTATCCTAGGGACCCCAGTGGAAGTGGACAGGAGATTAAGATATGAGAGTAACTTCCTTATCCAATTTTTTTTTTAATTCTGAGGCATAGGAGGAGAGAACAGGTGTCAAATGAAGTCTTCTGTGACTGGCTACCTTTAATTCAAAGACAATGTCTTACTGTCTGATGAAGCTGTAGATGTGGCAAGTAGCCACGGGAAAGTGAAGAGCTAGGGTTTTTTTTTTCCCAAGTTAAACCCCTGGAACTTTTGCCAAAGTCCCTGGAAGTGTCAAACCATCTCAGCAAAACAGAACCAAGGTTAAATTTCCCAACAATAATGTATGAAGGCTAGAAGACAGGTTAAGTCTAACCAACAAAAGTGTAAAAATGTGACTGTTCTCTCATCTAAGACTTAAGAAGTAAATGGATATCAAAATACGTATATTGCATGAATATATCTAAAATGTGCTCTATAATGCAAAAAATATTTTGAAAACATTAATAAAAAAGAAACAAAAATTTCTACATGATTTTGTCACTTAACTTCTGGCAATGAAAGATGAGTTGGTCTATGACTTCAACCGAAAAAGACATCCTAAAGTCAGAGTGTTCACATATCTCTTGATACAAATGACATTGTAATTGCCCATGGTTTCATCCTGGTTGATCATCTTAACTCCTAGTCCATTGATTTAAATATCACCTGATGATTCCACACTTTATATTTCCATCCCAGACTCATCTCTGAACTCCTCTTGCTGCCTCACAAGTCAAATTTAATATGCACAAATCTCCACTTGCGTTGTGCACCTCAGTCAGTGCTGCCTCTATCAACCAACAGCTCTAGCAGAAATTCTGAAAATCATTCTTCATGGTGCCTTGTTATGCAGCCCTCTTTTAAAAAATTCAAGTGCCATCAGCTGTAACCATAAAATAGATTTCAAATTCATCCACTTTTCTCCTACCCTCATCTCTATCTCCATCTTCCCTCTTCCACACCACCATAACAGCCTCCTAATGTGTCTCTTCTCTTCCTCTCCTGCTGTTCTTTTAGTCATTTCTCCACCATCCAGTATGCTCTTAGCATGCAAACTAGTCTTTCGGTTCCCCCAGGCGTTCACCATCTTTTCCGTCATGCTGTGGTACTCTTCACTCTGTTCTTCCTCTAACATGTGCTCTCAGACATGGAAGAAGTATCACATGCTCAGAGAGGTCCTACCAACTCAGCTAAACACAATTCCTCCATATTGCACTCTCTTCCATCGCTTTTATCAAAGTTTACATATGCATTCAAGTCATTTTCTTGCTTCTCCTAGAGATCATGCTGTGCCTTAGTTTCCTAGAGCTGTCATAACAAAGTGCCACAGACTGGGTGGCTTGAAACAACAGAAATTTATTGTCTTACAGTTCTGGAGTCTAGGTGTCTAAAATCTAGGTGTCAGTTCCTCTTTCAGCTTGTCGTAGTCCCCAGATTTCCTTAACTTGTAGCAACATAAATTCAATCTCTGCCTCTTCCTTCATGTGGCCATTATTTCCGCTAGGTCTGTGTCTCTGTGTCCAAATTCTTATAAGAAACCAAGTCATATTGGATTAGGGCCCACCTTAATCCAGTATAGCCTCATTTTAACTAATTACATCTGCAAAGACATTATTTCCAAATAAGTTCATATTCACAGGTGCTGGGGTTAGGGCTTGAACATATCTTTTGGGGGGGATATATTCAATCTACAACCCACTGTAATAATGCTGCAAGATAATTTATGGGAAAAGAAATCAGCAGTCATCAAATGTCTTGCTATGTAGCTAGCCACCTGCCAGGTCAGGATTTCTGATTTTCAGTCCTTGCTTCTCATACAATGTTACTTAAATATGATGAATTTTGAACTTCTATTGACTATACACTCACTCTTTTTCCATCTATTCTTTGAGTGCCTACCGTATTGGCACTGGGTTGCAATGAAAAAGAAGTTAGACATTGAGCCCATGAAACTTTACTTTATGCAGTGGAAATCCACCCTGGAATAAAATATTTGATACTCAATTTATAAAAATTCACTAATTCATAGAAATTCAAGAACAGTTTATTTCATCAAGGAAAAAATAATAATAATAAAAAGAAAGATTATTATTTTGTCCTGATTGAATCAAGGAAAATATTTGTTCCTGAATTTAGTAATATAATTTGCTAGCAAAACAAAAACCTCTAGACATTAAAGAAATTAAGAACCACAAGAATGCCAAGATCTATTTTAATGTCTTTAGCTACAAAATCAACAAAATGTGACAATGAAAATGAAAAATTTTAATCAGTTGAATTCTTTTGATAAAGTCAGATATTTATTACTATGGTCAAAACTCATTTAATACTCATACGTCTTAATGTTTATCTGAATGCTTTTTATAGTAATTGAGCATCTAATTTTTTTTTCAAGTTCATTGCATTCTCTCTTGGTCTTCTGCTTAGTGTTCATCTATCGGGGTGCCAATATAACTGTTTGCAAATATCTCTCCTTGGTTACATGATAGTTTACATTCTGACATTTGCCTTTTGTTTATAATAAAGTTATTTTACAGATCTTTTTTTTCATTTTTCATTTTTAAAACTAAAATTATTTATTTACTTTTAATTGTGGTAAAATATATGTAACAAAAAATCATTTTAACATTTTAAGTGGGCAATTCTGTGACATTATCTACATTATCTACATTGACAATACTGGGTAACTTTCACCATTGTCTATTTCCAGACTATTTTCATCGTCCGAAATGAAAACTCATACTCATTAAAAAAAAACTCCCTGTTCTCTCCACCCCTTACCCCTGGGAACCACAATTTTACTTTGTGTCTCTACCAACTTGTTTATTCTAAGTATTTCACTTAAGAGAACTCATATCCTATTTGTCCTTTTGTGTCTGACTTATTTCACTCAACATGATGTCTTCAAGTTTCACCCATGTTGTAGCATGTATGAACACTTAACTTCTTTTTATGGGTAAATAATATTCCATTTTACATAGAGATCACATTTTGTTTATCCATTCATCTGTTGATGAACACTTGGGTAACTTCCACTTTTTCCCTATTGTGAATAATGCTTTGATGGAAGGATAGGTATACAAATATCTGTCTGGGTGCCTTATTTCAATTCTTTGAGGCATGAACCTAGGCGTGGAATTGCCAAGTCACTTGGTAACTCGATCTTTAACTTTCTAAGAAACCATCAAACTGTTTTCTATAGCTGTCACACCATTTTACTACCCCACCAACAATGTAGAAGTGTTCTTATTTCTCTACATCCTCACCAACATTTATCTTCAGTTTTCTTAATAATTGCCATCCGGAAGGGTGTGAAGTGGTATCTCATTGTACTTTTAATTTACATTTCATTAATGGCTAATAATGTTGAACATCTTTTCATATGCTTATTGGCTATTTTGATACCTTCTTTGAAGAAATATCTATTCAAATCCTTGGTTCATTTGTTAATTGGATCTTGTCTTTTGCCTTTTTTTGTTGAGTTGTAGGACTTCTTTATATATTCTGCATGTTTAGCACTTATTAGATATATGGTTTCCCAATATTTTCTCCCATCTTCTGGGTTATCGTTTCATTTTCTTGATAATGTCCTCAGATGTACAAAAGTTTTTAATTTTTATGAAGTTCATTCAATATATTTTTTTCTTTTGCTGCTTGTGCTTTTTTGTGTAAACTTTAAAAATCCATAGCCTAGGGCAGTGCAATGGTGGCTCAGCAGGCAAGAATTCTGGACACCCAGGTTTGATTTCTGGTGTCTGTCCGTGCCAAAAAAAAAAAAAAAATCCATAGCCTACTGCAAGATACTGAAAATATTTCTTTGTGTGTTCTTGTAAGGGTTTTATAGTGTTAGCTTCTTATATTTAAATCATTGATACATTTTGAATAAATTTTGAATATGGTGAGAGATAAGGGCCATATTCATTCTTTTGCATGTGTATTTCCAGTTGTCCCAGCACCGTTTATTGAAGAGACTGTTATTTCCCCATTGAGTGGTTTTGGCATCTTTGTTGAAAATCAACTGGCCACATGTATATGGCTTATTCTCTGAACTCTCAATTCTATTTTATTTATACGTCTATTTTACTGCCAGTACCACATTTTTATCTTTTTATTAGAGACCCTATAGTTTACAAAACAATCAGGCATCAGATGACAGGATTCGCAACCCACCTATTATTAACAGCTCACATTGTTGTGGTATATTTGCTACAGTCAATGAAAGCACCTTGTTTTAATTACTTTGATTTGAGGTAAGTTTTAAAATCAGGAAGTGGGAAGTGTAAGTCCTCCAACATTGTTCTTCTTCAAGATTGTTTTGGCTATTCTTTGCCCCTTGAAATTTCATGTGAATTTGATGATAACGTATCCATTTCTGAAAGAAAAAAAATGACTGCTAGAATTTTTATAGGTATTGCATTGAATTTTTAGATAATTTTAGGTAGTATTGACATCTTTAAAATACTGTATTCTGATCAATAAACATGGGGTATCTTTTTATTTATTTAGATCTTCTTCAATTTCTTTCAGCAACATTTTTTATTTTTCAGTATACAGGCCTTTAATCTCCTTGATTAGATTTATTCCTAAGCAAAATGGCGTCCTAAAGCACATGACTATGGATGAGCCTGGAGGACATAATGCGGAGGGAAGTAAGCCAGACATAAAAAGGATAGATACTGTATGATTCCACTTTTATAACCACGATAAAGGTAAAATCAGAGCCTTATAATACAGAATATAGGGGACTTAGAGATACATAGCAGTAGAGATGGGTGAACAGATAGCTAATGAGGTTGAACGCCAGTGAAAGGGAATAGATAGAAGTGAAGGTGGTTCTCTAGTGGGCCTATAAATAATGTTACCATATTGAAGATGAACAAGATTGAAAGGGGTTGTATAGACCTATGTGTTGTCTGACTAATTAACACTAGAAATATAAATTAGTTCTTGCAAGAACTACTTCAAATTTATGATTCATGCACAAAGAGTGTTTAAGTCCAGGGTACGGGGGGAAACCACTATTACATGCCATGGGCTATGTTTAAAAGGAAAACATCAGCACTACCACAGCAACAGAAGAGGTAAACAGTGGGACTTAAGAGGAGGTTTAGATTTCCTATTTGGCAAGGGTGTGTTTATTGGTTTTCTTTCTCTTGGGAACAAAGAAATTATCTAAAATTGAGAATATTAATGGACTGTGGACTTTGGGCACTGTACATGATACCTGATGAATGCAGGTGGCTGATGGATGCACTGACTAAGAAGCAGACTCACAAATGATGGGGTATACTTATGAATGAATGTTATTCTGCTACAAAAAGGAACGAAGTTGTGAGGCATGCAGTGATGTGAATGAGCGTGTAGGACATTTGGTGAGATAAAATAAGCCAGAAACAAAAGAACAATTATGGTATGGTCTCCTTTAGAAAATGTTTATAAGAAAACAGGGGCTTAGATTGTAAGCTTTCATAGCAGACGCAGTTAGTCTGGAGTGGTAATTATTATTCCTGAATTTCAAGAGGCTATTTTATATATATATATATATATATATATATATATATATATATATATATATATATATATATATATATATATAACCTGATATTTAGAGATAAGAATGAAGCCCATCAGGTTGGGGTTAAAGTAATTCAGAACAAAGGGGAAAGAAAAACATTGTCTATATTTTAGAACCACACATATTCTTTGAGACCAAAGGAAGAAAGTTTTATTGGTCTGGAACTGATGTTTCTGTAGCACATAATCTAACTCAACCCATCTGTATAACTCATTTGAACAATTGAAAACACAGGGAGCCAGAATAAGAGAGTTCCTTTAATCCTGTATAGCTTAATGTAATGTATGGGATACATCCTAGGGTATATTAAGCAGATAATCAAAAAGTATTGACAAAACCCCTTGAGGGATGGGAGAAAAAATATGGAACTATTAAACTTTACAATCAAGAAATCTGATACTGTGTCAAACTTTAGGGATACCCAAATCAATAGGACATGCCCTTGATCTTGAGGCTTACTTTTGTGAAGCTTATGTAGTAGCAGAGAAGCTTAGTCTACCTATAGGCATGCCTAAGAGTTACTTTTGGAGGAACTCTTCTGTTACTCAGATGTGGCCTCAGTCTCTTTAAGCCCAACTTGCAAGTGAAATCATTGCCCTCCCCCACTACGTGGAACATAACATCCAGGGGTGAAAGTCTCCCTGGTGGTGTGGGAGATGACTCTCAGGGATGAGTCTAGCCCAGGCACCATGAGATCAACAATTCCATCCTTACCAAAAGGAGGAAACAAAGTGTAACTAAACAAAGCATCAGTGACAGAGAGAGTTCAAATAGAGTCAAGTGGCTACTTTGGAGGTTGTTCTTATGCAAGCTTTAGTTAGGCATTGCTGCTTATCATAACATGCCAACCCCCAACCAGGACCATTCCAGCCAATCTTAAAGAACACCTAGGGCAATATCTAAGGTTTCACAAGGGTTCTATGCACTGTTTAAACTTTCCAGAAACCTACAGCCTCCAGAGGGTTCCCTGGACCATATAAGTCCTGACCTAGAGGGCCCAGCCTCTCCAGAATTTCAGATAGTTCTATCTCCCTACCACATATTATTGACAGACCATTCCAACATGAAAAATTTAGAATGGGCATAGCCCAAACACCCCTAAAGAGAGGGATGGAAAGATCAAAGGTTATGGTGGAGTTATAAAGAGAAGATAGGATTTAACAAATGAATATGAATGCTGAATCATTAAATTGTTATCTCTTTTAGTCTCTAGTATCTTAGAGCAGCTCGGAGCAAAAACCTCAAATTGTGGAATTGTAACTCATGTCAAACTCTGAAATCTGTTTTACAACTAATTGTTGTGCTGTTTTTTGAAATTTATTGTTTTTAAATATATGTTATTTTTCAAAAAAAGAAAAAAAAGTCGATTGTGATATGTAGCCTCCTATATTCTGGAGCAACTAGAAGGAAAAATCTGAGAGGATCATAATGGTAGCCAATGACTAACTCAGGGATCTGTCCTGTAAGTACTTGTTGAACAGTGTTTTGAAAACCATTGCTTTTTTCTTTCTTTGCTTTGTGTATATGTTATATTACACAGTAAAAAACAGTTTAAAAAATTCTATGGATTTTCACAAAAAATATTTATTCCTAAGCATTTTATTGTTTTAGATACTAGTATAAATGGAATTGTTTTCTTTATTTCCTTTTCAGATTGTTTCATTACTAGTATATAGATACCGAACTGATTCTGCATGTTTATCTTTTTTGTTGTTGAATTCATTTATTAGTTCTAATAGCTTTTTTGTGGATTCTTTGATATTTTCCATATATAGCATTATGTCATCTGTGAATAGGGATAATTTTAATTTTATTTTCTCCTTTTCAATTTGGATGCTTTTTTTTTTTTTTTTTTGCATGGGTAGGCACCGGGAATAGAACCCGGGTCTCTGGCATGGCAGGCAAGTACTCTACCTGCTCAGCCACCATGGCCCACAATTTGGATACTTTTTAATTCTTTCTCTTGCCTGATTGCTCTGGCTAGAACTCCTGGTACAGTGTCGAATAACAGAGGTGGGCTATTATTCAGACAATGGGTATCCTTGTGTTCTTCCTGATTTTAGGGAAAACTTTTAGTCTTTCACCATTGAGTATGATATATGTTGTGGGTTTCTCATAAATTCCCTCTGTCATGTTGGTGAATTGCCCTTCTTTCTTGGTTTTCTGAGTGTTTTTATCATGAAAGCTTGTTGGATTCTGTCAAATGCTTTTTCTGCATCAATTGAGATGCAGAATTTTCTTTATGTATTTTTTCCCTAAATTTAATTACAGTGCTATATTTTTACATTGATTGATTTTCTTATGTTGAACCATCTTTGCATTGTCAGAATAAATCCCAATTTGTCATTAAGTATAATACTTTTAATATATTGTTAGATCCAGTTTGCCAGTATTTTGTTAAGGATTTTTCATCTATATTCATAAGGGATATTGGTCTGTAATTTTCTTTTCTTGTACCATCTTTACAGACTTCGATATTGGGGTAATGCTGACCTCATAGAATGAGTTAAGAAGTAATTCCCTTTAATTTTTTGGAAGAGTTTTAGAAGGATTGGTGTTACATCTTCTTTAAATGTTTGATAAAAATCAGCAGTAAAACCATTCAATCCTTGACTTCTAAACTTTGTTGGAATGTTTTTAATTACTACTGCTATCTTTTTATTTGTTATAAGTCTAAAAAAAGACATTTCTTCTTGGATGAGGTTAGGTAATTAGTATGTTATAAGAAATTTTTCTATTTCATCCAGGTTTTCTAATTTGTTAGCATATAATTGAGCACTGTCCCCTCAAATAACCCTTTTTTTTTCTGTAAGGCCAGTAGTAATGTCTCCACTTTCATTCCTGACTTTAATTATTTAAATCTTCTTTTTCTTCATCAGTTTTGGCTAAAGGTTTGTTGATTGTATTGATCTTTAAAAAAAAACTTTTGGTTTTGTTGTTTCTCTCTATTGTTTTTCTATTCTCTATTTACTACTTCATTCTTTCTACTAATTTTAGGTCTATGTTGCTCCTTTTTTGTTTCAGTTTATTTAGGTGTGCAGTTTAGTTATTGAGTTGTGATTTTTATTCTTTCTTAAGCACTTAGAACTACAAATTTCCCTGTGAGCACTGCTTTTGTATGTCCCTTTTACATTTTAGTATGTTGTGTTTTTGTTTTGGCTCAAGATACTTCCTAATTTTTCCTGTGATTTTTTATTTGATTCATTTGTTGTTTAACAGAGTGTTGTTTAATTTCTACATTTTTATAAATTTTCCAGTTTTCCTTCTCTTATTGGTTTCTAGCTTTATTCCATTGTGGTTTAAGAAGATACTTTGTATGACTTCAAAATCTGTAAATTTATTATAATTTGATGTGTAGCCTAACATATGATCTGTCCTGGAAAATGTTCTACGTGCACTTGAGAAGAATGCATATTCTACTATAATTGGGAAGAGTATTCTGTGTATGTGCATTAAATCTAATTGGCTAATAGTCTTAATCACGTCCCCTCTTTCCTTATTGATCTTCTGCTTAGATGTTCTATCAATTACAGAAAGGGATGTAAATGTAATTTAGGATGCAGTCTCTAAATATTATTGTAGACCTATCTATTTCTCCCTTCAATGCTGTCAATTTTTGCTTCATATTTGTTGGGGCTTTGTTGTGAGATATGTACATATATATTTATAATCATTATATCTTCTTACTGGATTGACACTTTTATCAATATGTAATATCCTTCTTTGTCTCTTGAAATCTTTTCATACTTAAATTCTATTCTGTCTGACAATAATATAGCCACTCTGGCTCTTTTATTTACTGTTTGCTTGGAATATCTTTTTACATCCTTTTACTTTCAATTTGTTTGTGTCTTTGTACCTAAAGTGAGTAGCTTGAAGACAGTATATAAATTGCATCATGCTTTTTCATCCAATCTACCTATCTCTGCCTTTTAGTAAGATAGTTTAATCCACTGGCATTTACGGTAATGACTTAGAAGGAAAGGCTTACTTCTGCCATTTAGCTCTTTGTTTTTTGTATGTTTTTGTTCCTCAATTAATCCATTAACTGCGTTTAAAAAATAACTTAGTTGCATTTTGCTTCTCTTCTTTTCTTTTCTCTCTATATTTTTTATTATTTTCCCAGTGGTAACCTTTGTAATTAAAATTAACATCTTAAGCTAATAACAACCTAGTTTAGCTAGTACCAACCAAGTTTTAGTTGTATACAAATTTTCTACTACTGTATACCACTGTCTATCTCCCTTTACATTGTTTTTTCTCAGATTCCATCTTTATTCATTATATACCTATTAACATAGGTTTTAAATTTAATTTCACATTTGCCTATTAAGTCATATAGAAAGGTGTATTGAGTATTGAATCATGTCCTCCACAAAAGACAGTTTAAAGTCTCAACCCCTGTTTACCAAGAAGCCATTTGTAGATAGGCTCTTTGAAGATGTTATTAGAGTGTTTCAAACTGAATAACAGCAGGTCTTAATACAATATGACTGAAGTCCCCATAAGCAATGGAAATTGGACATAGAAAGAGAGGCCACAAAAATAGCTGAAGCCAGAAGTCAACAGAATCCAGAGGAGAAGAAAGTCACTGTTATGTGCATTGCCATGTGACAGAAAAGCCAAGGAATTCTAAATATATCCAGCCAGCCAGAAGATACTGATCCCAGGAGGAAAGAAGTCTTCTAACCTTTGAAACCATAAACTACTGTTATGAAGCCAATCCAATGCATGGTATTTGTTCTTGGAGTTAGGAAACTAAAATGGGGGTCAGGGGAAAGCAGCTACAAACCAAAAGTACAATAATAAAGGATTTTACATTTTCCCATGTTGTTTCCTTTACCAGTGTTCTTGATTTCTTCTTATGCCTTTGAAATACTGTCTGCTGTCTTTTTATTTCACCCTCTATGACTCTCTATAGCATTTCTTGAAAGGCAGGTCTTCTGATAATGAACTCTTTCAGCTTTTGTACATCTGTGTCTTAATTTCTCTTTCATTTTTGAAAGATAAACTTTCAAGATATAGAATTCTTGGTTGACAGTATTTTCTTTAAGGATTTTAACCATGCCACCCCACTGTACTCTGGCCTCCATGGTTTCTGATGACAAATACGCTGTTTATTTTGTTGGGAGTCTCCTGTATGTGACAAGGTGCTTTTTTCTTGCTGCTTTCAAAATCCTGTCTTTGGATTTTGACAATTTTGCTACAATATGTCTTGTTGTACATCTATTAGCATCTACCCTTTTTGTCTTTCATTGAACATTCTGCATGTGCATAATTATATCTTTCATCAAATTTGGGAAGTTTTGGGCCATTATTTCGGCAAATAGTTTCTCTGCCCCCTTTTCTTTCTCTTTTTCTTCTGGAACTCCAATTGTCCCACAGGTCCTTTCATTGTTTTTCATTACTTTTTCTTTCTTCTCCCTACAGTGGATAATTTCACTTGTCTTGACCTCAGATTCACTGATCCTTTCTTCTGCTTCTTCAACCTGCTGTTGATCTGTCCAATAAATTTTCATTTCTATACTGTACTTTGTGGCTTTAAAATTATTGTTTTCTTTTTATAATTTTAATCCTTTTATTTTGTTCAGATGCCATTTTCTTAATTTTCTTTCATTCTTTGTGTATGGAATCCTTAGCTTATTGAACATATTTAGGACAGTTGATTTAAAGTCTTCAACAAATAGCTGTTACTGTTGTTCTAGTTGAGGGCTGGAACCATCAATTTTAGACTTTTCCAAACCACTTTTGCTCCCACAGGGAACAGAAAAAGAAAAGAGGAAAACATAGGTACTATCTTTTTAAGATTATTCTGCCATTTTTTTCCTGAGGGGTTGGAACAATAGCTGCCCTCAGACATCCCCCCACCCACCCACCCCCAGAAATCTTAAATACCTGATCAAAAGCAGTGTTCAGTGATCAGACAAACCACCCCTGGATTTTGGTGGACTGGTTCCTGACAGCCTACCCTTACAAGCTGCATGGGAGCCTGGGCTTCGGTTCCACTGCTGCCTTCAATGTGGTTGGGCAATGGAGGATGGTAGCCACTGGACAGAGGGTGAAATTCAGCAGTATTTATGCAGTTTACCAACCTCTTCCTCCAGGTTTCCCCTGGATGTTACACAGTATTTCACTGGACTTCAGAGTTTCAAAATCATTGATTCAGACAGTTTCTGACAGTTCAATAGTTGTTTTGATAAAGGGATGGATTCCTGGAATTTCCCACTCTGCCATCTTCCCACAGTCCTCTCTCCAGAACACAGTTCTTTTCACAACGAAATAAATCACTACCGTAAATTTGTTTTTAATTCCTTTGAATTGTAAGGAAGCAAATGGAATGCATTCTGAAAAGTTACATAATCTGTTAATGATTGCTAATTTCATTGAAAAGAAAAATATCTGCGGGTGACAGAATGATCTAAACAAGAGCACAGAGTATATATTACGTTCTATAAAGATTGTATGTGTGTGTGATGTACACTCACTAATTGTATATCCAAAGACTTTCACTAGGTAGGATTAAGTCTGCAAATACATGAAAAAATATATTTATTTATAAAAGCACTTTCTTTGAACTGAATCCAAAGAGCTGAAATGCAGGATGCTAGAAATAATCAGCATTAGTGGGGTTGGAGCAAAAACAGTGGTATTTCTCAACAGATGAAACATTTTAAGCAATTTGGAGAATTTACCTGTTTTAAATAGAAAACGAGAAACAGGGAACATTTGAAGAAAGGTAGGGGGCATAAACTATAGCATTTTCTCAGCAAGGCCCCAATTGGCCTTGTTTAGCACACGCATTTCAGAATCCCCATGTGGGAGACTCATGCAAACTACTTATTTGACATCTTTGGTCATATAATCCCTAAAAGTGGAAAGAAGCACAGAGATTCATGAGAGCACTGCTACTGGTGTCACAACATCAAAAGGAGCTGAGAAGGGAATCCAGCTGCTAGAATTTGAATTAGTAGAAGAAACCACTGCAGATTGTTTATGGAAGCACAGATGGCTAAAGGGAAAACAGCCTTCTCAGAGCCTGCTTGCCAGGAGAAACACTGGCAGGACACAGTTGTACTCTGTTAACATTTCCCTCCAATTTAAAAGGGTTTTAATTTAAGAATTTAAGTGCTAGACAATAATACTTGACACTTTTCATATATGACTTGTATACAGATTTACAACTATAAAAGTTTGAATTGGAAAAATTCTACAGAGAGAGAGAGAAAAGTAGTTCACCTAGCAGGCGGTCAGGGCACACAGTGACCTTTTGGAACTCTCAAAAGAATTTCAGAAGCTTAGGAAAGGCCAAACATGGAACGGACCGCCAAGCACGACAAACACATAATCTAAAAAGCATGGTCAGATTTGGGGTTATAAAAAGTAAAATCAGAGTAAAGGTCTCCAATGGTAGACATTTATGGTAGCAGTCTATTTAAAAAGCAATTGACTCTGGGATCTGTCCTATAACTACTTGTTGAAGAGAGCTTTAGAAAACGATTGCTTTTTTCTTTCTTTGCTTTGTATGTATGTTACATTATACAATTAAAAAAAGGTAAAAAAAAAAACACAAAAAACAGCAATTGGAAGTTTACTCTACAATTTAAAATGAATACTCAAAAATAATTTGCTTAGGAAGAGTCAAAATAAGTTTGCATAACTTTACATAAAGGGGCATAAAATTAATTACATAACAGTTTGTATGCTACTATTTTTATTTTAACTTCTTAAATTTTATGCTAAAAATACAAAAATAATACACATCATTAGCTTCCTTCTGCTTCTTAATAGAGGGGAAGTTTGCATACCATTCAATGGCCTGATTGAGACATATTTACATAGACTGAGGAAAGAAAAAAGTGTGGAGCCAATGCTTAGAGGTTTCTATTCTTATTTAATTGTCCAATTAGTGTTCTTTAGAGAGCCCCAAACCTAGACTGAGAGGTTGGATACCTGCCCCCATAGGCCATATACCCAATTGCAGGCCAGAATAATCTTCCAGCTTGGTGTCAAGCACAAGTGGAGTTGGTTTCTCAACTTCAATCTAGATAAAGCAAAGAATGAAGGAACACATAAATTGCAACTTAACTTTGAGGGCATCATCCCAGGTTTATTTCAGAGCCTGGTTTCTTTCAAACACTGTGCTTTATGCACATAAATATTCCCAAGCAGGTTAGTGACAGCAGCAGAGTTTGATCCCAGGGTGTCTAACTCTAAAACTATTTCTGGATCAGATGTGTGCTGCTTCTCAGACACGGCATGAGAAAGGGCTGTGGGGATGGCAAAGAGGGATGTTTTAATCAGCCCCTCTTTACTGCTTGCTGAGGGAGGAATTGCCTCCCTAGGCTTACAAAGAAAGCTGAATGCAGAACACCTGAGACTGGACAGATGCGAGCCATAGTAGTTTAGAAGTCACATATACTCACAGCCCAGGAGGAGGAGGAGGCAGCATGCCACCTAGGGTCACTGGGTGAACAACCACGAGTCTTGGGAAGCAGGCTTGGTGGTATCAAGAAGGCGAGGTGCCTCCTGGTCCCATGGGAGAATGCTTGTTTGAATAGTTCCACAGGCTGGCTGAGAACTGAAGTCTACTACTCAGAAATTATGCCTGGTCCTCATAATGTCTTATCTTCAGTAGCAGAATATGGAGGGGATCTGTGCTTAGTCCCTTAAAGGACCCCCTCCCCCAGTTTTTCCCAGATATCTAGTCACACATAACACTGAGTCCTAATTTTAGGCCTTACACCACATGGAGACACATACACAAAAGAGAGAGAGAGAGAGAGAGAGAGGGGAAATGAAAGTAAAGTCAGAAGAATTCAGTGATTCATTGGATGTGAGGGAGAAGAAGTCAAAATTAGTTCCAAATTTTCATGTTTGGGGAATGAGAAAAGGATAGAAATAATATAAGGTAAAGGGAAAGGAATATTTTTAGGAGTGACAAAAAGATGAGCCCAACACTAAATAAGTTTCAGATGGCAGCAGGACATTTGAGAGGGTATGTCTGGAAGTCAGAGATTTTGAGGATGAAGCTCTGGTTGTTCTTTCCCCAGCTAGAATGAATATTGCAGCAGTGGGACCAGAGCATAAGATGAAAATGCTCATGGAAATCTGGCCTCAATTTTCTTTCCTGATGTTTTCTTGAAGTTAAAACATTGAAAATGTGAAACATCAAAAACTTGTACATGATTCTGAAGAGCTTAAGCATTACGGTTCAACAGAAGTCATTTTTTTTTTTTGACCAACCAAGACTTTCCTGTCTTCTGATGCCAATTTATATTCAAACAGTTTTTCCCTAATAACCTAAAGTGTGAAAACATATGCTTTCCTCTGCCTGCACCCTGTCCACAGCACATCCTGTAAAATTCCATCCTTCAGAAGTTAACTTATAGCTTTAAAATGATACAGGTCTTAAAATAAAAGTTTGAGGGCTCAAGGAAAACAGTGGGTTCCTAATGTAACTAGAACATGGGGCCAAACCTTTAAGGAAATATTTAAAGTCTATACTTTTGCCTTTCCTAAAGGAATCTTTTGAGAACTATTGCTTTTACTATTCCATCTTAAAAATATGAAGTTTGTGCAGTGATCATTTCCCCTAAGGTTGCAAATGTAGTCAAGCTATACTTGGCCCGCCAAGAAAGATACACAAAACCTAAATATTCAATATACTCCAGAAAAAAACGAACCATTTCCTAAGAAGGCTCTGCAGTGTTGGTATAAATTGTAATATCAACTTTATTGTATGCCTTGCTCTGGAAAAAAAATTTTTGAAACTCAATAATCTTTTATTCCTAATAATAATATGACCCAAATAGGTAACGTGGCATTGTTCAGCAGCTAACAACTAGGCAGTACAAACTGGACTATAGCCAAACCATTTCTATATATACTCCACAAACTCAAAAAGAAATCCAAAGAATAAAATGAATATGAATGTCTCACATTCTTTCAAAACATATAATAATAAAGGCAGAAATCGGAATGAAATTTTTAATTTTAGCACAGGTGAATTCAATAAGAAAAAAATGTTTTCTGGATTCAGAAATCATAGTCATAATAAATATCTTTTTTTGGTGAAATAGAGGTGGGATATTCTTTTAATAGCAGCATTTTGAGTATAACTTAAAGGATAAATAGGAGAGGGAGACAACAACACACACAATCAGCTTTCATTTTAACAGGTGGGTGGACATTGTGTAACTTACTGCAAGAGACAACTGATGCTATAAAATGTGTTTCACTTTTGTGAGAGTTTGATACTGTTTGAATTTCTTTCCCATGTCTTCCTATTTCTGAATGTGGAGTATGTGTGAGGATAAATAAATGTCTAAGGGGGATGTATTCTGTTTTGCTAAAGTTGATGAAATGCATTATACCAGAAATGGACTGGCTTTTAACAATGGGGATTTACTAGATTACAAGTTTACAATTCTCAGGCCCTCAAAATGTCCCAATTAAGGCAACCATTGGATGACAGCTTCTCTGAAGACTGGTTACCAGCAAACTTGGGCTCCTCTGTCAGATGGAAAGCACATGGTGATGTCTGCTGGTCCTTCTCTCCCAGGTTTTGCTCCCAGCTTCTGGCTTCTCTGGGGCTTTTTTCTGTGAACTTCTCTTAATTTCATGTATGTCCTTTAACCTCTTATAAAGGACCCCAGTAAAAGGATTAAGACTCACCCTGGGGCAGGCCTCAACTGAAATAATCTCATCAAAAGTTCCTACCTACAACAAATCTGAACCCACAGGAATGGGTTAAGAAAACACAGCCTTTTCTAGGGTACATAACAGTTTCAGACTAACGCAAGATGTTTGTAGGAGCAGGGTGAAGAATTTTGAGAAATGCCAAAATTTCTGACAATAGGGGAATTAATGGGCAATTTATGTTACATCAACTTCTGAAATATTATGCAAATATTAAAGATGATAACCATGAAAATTAAAATGAAATCCTAAAACCATGATTTAATCATCTCTACTGAAAAAAAGAACATGATAGTGTGTGTACAGTGATTAGAATTATGGAAAAATATGTTTTCCCATAAAAGCTAGAAGAGAGTTTACCACCTAAACACTGTGTTTCAATGCTTGTATAATGGAATGTTTAAATATTTTGATTAGGTTTAGTATTATCTTATATTTTAAAACTGTTCCTGAATATCTATTGCATTATATATGTTCATATGGCTAACACACAAAAAGAATTTACAATTCAAAATTAAGCAATCTTTTTCTTCAAGAGGCAGAAGAAAAACAATTTGCTGGTTTTAAGACCCGTCTCTGCCATTGTATTAGTTGTGCAAGCTCAGGTAAGTTATTTAATCTTCCTGCACCTCAATTTAAAATATAAAATACAAAAGCTAACAGAACCAACCTCTCATGATTATTGTCAAAATTAAATGAAATCATCCACAGAATACCTGAAAAAGGAGCTTTGCACATAGGAAATTTGAATAAATGGCACTAGGTTATCTAATTTACAAAATATAAAGCACATTCTATACGTGTATGTGTGTTACATTTATGTTTATATGGGTAAAGGCATTGAGTACATGTCTATCAAATAAGCTTACACGAATATATTATACATTATATGTGATATGTTACTGTTCTATATAACAAAAATCTTACAAAATTCTGAGACTTAAAAATTATTATCTCCATTTTACAGATGAGGAATAAAGACTCAGAGAAGTGAAACACCTTCCCAAAGATCCCAGAGCTACTAAAATAGCCCAGCCAAACAAGAATAAGGCTAAAAATACAGAAGCCCAAGGTCTGACCCTCTAGCCATACTCTTCCAATGTATGAGAAATAAAATACACTAGCTCACATTTCAGCCCAGCATAAACCTCATCAGTCTGGTGACACTTAATAAAACGGGCACTCCAGTTATTCCTTCAATCATTTGCGAGACTGAAGCCCTGCTGTGAGGTCTCACAGCCCCTTCACCTTATGTTCTGGGTAAGAAACCTGGTCTTTCTCACCTCATCTGCTTTCAGCGAAGCTGGCTGGACTCCCTTAAATGTTGAGAAATGAGGATGACGGATAGTGGAGCCTTCCCACACTGATGTTAAAGAAAAACAATTCCCATTAAAAAGGTGTACAGAGAAAACTCTTCCTCTGCAAATCAATCATTTTAGCTAACAAGATTAAATAAGTTTCACTTGTCTGCTGGGACTTCTCTAAGTCTTGAATGTGTGACTGTGAACTTTGGACCTTCAAGAGAACGACTTAACATGCAGCATTTCCAAGTTGTTGTTTTGTTTTGTTTGTTCTGGAGAGCCAATTAACACCTGGCATGAGTGTTCCTGGGAGCCCATTCTGGATGCTGATGCAATGGAAAAAGCCACTGCCAGCGTCAGGAAAGGAGTTCGGGTCCCAGCCCTCCGCACACTCAGTGTGATTTTAGGCAACTGCTTCGGATCTCGGTTTCCTCCTATAAAATAAGGAAATGCTGTCTGATATGCTGTGGCGGTGCAGAATTTCTTTCCGTGTCAAATGTCTGGAAAAATCTACCCACATGATTACTCCACACCACAAAGTGGCTCTAAATGCCATCCCTCCATATGCTTGTGAGCTGATTGAGGCAGGAACAAATGTTTCAAAGACTGAAGAATGCATTGTTTGTTCTCAGCATAATACGGGAGTAACGTAAGAATTACAAAACTTATAATTAACAACCTAACAGGACTCGAGAAAAACATTCTTACGCCAGGCAATGCAACCCACAGATGCCATGCTCAGAAAGCAAACCCAAGTGTTCTCATTACGGAATTTCTCACTTTGCTTACCCAGCCTTGCCGCCCACCGCTCTCCAGCACTTTCCCTCTGCTTCAGCCAAGCCAATCTCCCACGAGAACCACGTCTACCCCACCTAAACTGCTTCCTCCCGTCCATGTAATGCTCCACCCTTCTGCCCAAAGCAGTGCCTTTACCCAACGTGCATGGAGCCCTCCTGGGTTCAAGAGATTCTGAACTTTGTGAGGATAAGAACTCTGCTTTATTCTTCTTGTATTTCTAAGCTTCTTACTCAGTGCTAGACATAATTTAAAGACAAAATGATAATACCACTCATGGTATTCTCTCCTACCTCTAAATCCTTTTCTACTTCCATACACATACAAATAATATTTAAAATTATAATCTCAGGGTAGTGCAATGGTGGCTCAGTGGCAGAATTCTCACCTGCCATGCCAGAGATGTGGGTTAATTCCCATGCAAAAAATATGTATATATGTTTAAAACTATAATCTCTAACATATAACATATCTATAACAAAGCACATTTCCTATATTTCTTATGGGTGTAATAGGACCTCTTCTAACAGATGATGTGACTATTTTATTCCTATCTTTGCTATAATACCTAGTTTAGTGTCAGGTAAGTAGAAAATATTCCTGAAGTACTTGTTCATTGATTATTTCACTGTAACCTCTTTCTTAAGAACCATTATAACCTGAATAATATTACAATTTATGAAGTGAATATTATGTACAGGGACTGTGGTTAGCACTTTACATACATCATTTTATTTAATCTTCATAATTAACTATGAGATGGATAATATCATTCCTATTTTCTAGGTGACAAAACTAATGGGCAGTGAAGTTAAATGATTTTTCCAGGGTCATGCAGCTACTAAGAATAAAGTGACTATATAATTTACTGTTAACCAGGATCCATCTGTGTGTGAGTGTAGACTCTAGAAATCGATGAAATTATATTGCCTTTTAAAATATTTACTTTCTGACTGGCTGACAATTGATTTTCTTATGCCAGTAAACCTATAAAATAGTTTTATTTAAAAACTATTACAAAATTTAAATTCTTTTTTAAATAATAAATGTATCTACATATATAAAGCAAGATTTTAAAAAATAATAAAAGCAGAATAATTATTCTTGGAGTGTATTATGCACTTTAATCCATTTCTTAGCCATTTCTATTTCTAAAATTGTGCTATGTTATATTTCTGAAGAATGTTTTTCTCATTATTGCCATTATTTTTAAGTTTGTCCTAAAATTTCCTTCTACCATCTTCAAAATGGTATACTATGATAGGTAAATTTGATATTGTTGTACATTCAATGGACTTTTCTCTATGGACCATACTTTTTCAAATGGAGAAAACGCTCTTTCTAGAGGTTTGGATGTACTCAGAAACTCATCTCCCAAAAGAGGATTATTCTCATTTCTATTTTTCTTTTACTTTTACATTGAAATATATATATATTTTACAGTCTAAATATTTTCACAGTTACTATCATTTTGCCTCCATTCAGAAAAATGTTTTCCCCAATTCTCTGAGAAAATGGTCTTAAAATAGGTTGCCTCTATGATCCTTTTGACTGTTTTCTCAAACTTAAGCCTTGCAAAATTGGAGGACGTCCCAAATCCATTCCAATTTAATACAGAATGAAAATTTGCCCAATTGAAATAGGACCTTCATAAGAAGATTCTTCCTATAGATCAAGATGTTTCAAAACACAATTATTGAACTTATAAATTAAATCTTCAACCTTCTAGAATTCACATTACTTAATTTGTTCCATTCTTCCTTTAATTTTTGGATACAAATTTCATTATTTTCTTGTTTGCAAGCTTTTCTTTTCAATAATTTCAATTTGTTTAAAAGCTTCAAAAGTTGAAATTTTGGACACACTATCCATTAAATACATTTTTAAAAGACTTACAACCACTTCAAATAAAATGTAACCAACATTCAAGGACATATTTGCAAGAAGTGCAAATACTGTAAATCATTTAGGTTGGTTTAAGTTCAAACATTTCTAAAATCTGACTTTTGGTAGGCAGCACAAAGAGAAAACATATATTACCATTGAAGTAATTATTTAATGTGAACCTTTACCTAAAAAGTATATAATTCAGCTATTCCAAATGTATATTTATATAAGTGATTATACATTTTGACAGCCAGTTGTGTATATGATTCTGCTCTATATGATTCTGAATTTCATAAGAATCCTGTGTGTACCATGATTAGGTGCTCTTCTAAGATTTGCATTCATAGTATCAAATATTTTACATTCACTGTTGAATTTTTTAACCAAATTTACAATATTCTTCGACAGGCAAAGTGTAGTTTCTACCATGCAGAATTTCTCTTTTATTCCTAGTGTCTCCTATCTCCTCTCAAGGCCTCATTTAAGCAGAATCCTAAAAAATTTACTTTTGTATCCTTATCTACAATTATGAATTTTACTTTTACAGCAACTCTAAATTTCATTTTTTTAAGAATTAATCTGAACTGAAACAAAGCTTTGTGGGACCTTAAGATAGGTTTTGGCACATCCTTAGAGCTTATAAATTTGTTAATGCCTTTTTGGACTCTTTAGAAGAAGAACTTATTTTAAATTTATTTTCATGTGGTGCTTAATTAACACAATTACTCTCTTCTGCAAATGATACCTTTTAAAATAAAGTATAAAACTATTTCAGGAACATAACTGTAAACCAAACACACTTTTTTATGATAAGAAATTGAAATCACCACATTTGCAAAAAAGCAAGTTGAAGGTATTTGAAATTACAAAGCTAATAATAGTCATGTTTTGAGACTTGGATTGCCTTTAACAGTGAAAAGTTAGAACCATTAGAAAGCAAACAAAACAACAATTATCTAGATAAATTTTGTATAACTCAAGGAAAGTGTTTTTAATCTGTAGAATATTCTATCTTGGTAGTTTAGCTCACAAACTGTAATATAACCATGTTATAAGAAGTGGTCTCATTTTATGTCGTGAAAGAAATGAAGAATATCTTCAGTACACTCCCGTGAAAACTATTATCCCCACACTTACCTCGCTCAACTTCTATCAGAGCTGCCAGACAGCTACAAACCCCAAATATGAATGGGTCAAATTTAAAACATCTAAGGGCTCCTCATCAATTATAAAATTAACTACAGCTTCCCTAGCATGATACACAGCACCTGCTGACATCATACCCCAATATATTTTTTAGCCTCCTTTTTCTGCTCTATGTTGAAATACACTGCAATGGTTCCCATCTCGCTGCCTTTGCTTGTGTTGCTTTCTTTGCCTGGATTTTTCTTTTCCACATGCTCAGCCAGTTTTCACTCACTATTTAAAACCCAGATCAAATGTAACCTCTTCTTGTCTTCATCTGCAGTCTGCTAACATAACTCTATGCTGGAGGTTTTAAAAAATATTTTATGATTATTTTTATATAATTGTTTCCTCATCCAAACAGTAATTTTATAGAAGAGAGAGCGATTTCTAATGATTATTTTTTCATTACCGTTTTGATTTGTTTCCTTTGGGTGCATGGTCAGGGAATCAAATCCGGGTCTCCCACATGGAAGGCACGCATTCTCCCGCTGAACCACCCCAGCGTGCACCACTGTAATGATTATTTTTTGTCTTTCTAATGGTTGCTTGATCGTTTTTTTTAATTAAATAGGTTCTTTTTTAAAAAGGAAAGAAAAGACAAGCTTCGTTATTTACAAACTTTCAGCTTAGACATTCCTATGGATATGAACAAAGCTATGCCTCAGAACAAAAGTGAAGGTGTTAGTGGTTGCAGCAAGTTGCTATAGAACTAGCTATTGTGGGATTCATTCATTAACCTGTGCTTTCTGTAATTGTGGTTACTTTTATTGTTTTCTAAACAGTAAGAACTTTATAAATAAAGTCCTATAAGTGAAAACATATTGAAAATGTTGGAAGTGCTATTAAAGGCATAAAATTATAAGGAAAGTAAAAGCAAAAAATAAAACTGAAAATGGAGAAAAATGTATATACCTAAAGGATGAGGTATTTGGTAACGGGAATAATTGTGGAAAATAAAGATCAATCTATAATGTGAGAACCACACTGTACCTATGCAGTGACAATAATCCCAATAATCACATTGTGAGTTCCGTAAGAAAAGAGGCTATATCTGACTTTTCAGTTGTGTTCACTGTGCCTGGCTCATTGTGTGTGCCCCGTAAATACTTGTTGAATAAGTTAATGAATCCATCAGAAGGACATTTTAGTGTGTGTCATTGTCTTTTAAAAACTGAAAGGGAAAACTTAAATTCTGAACCTACTATGGAAATATTTTTTGACTTTCAGCCAAAATACAATAGGTTCCAGTTCCTTTAAAATCTGTAAAACAAAGAAGTATGTGGTGAGGTGATAGTGTGGACACCATTTTTGCTAAAGAGTTCCCTGCAACATTAGAGGAAGACGTATATGCCTCAAAGCTGTCTTATAGATTACTGCTTTTTAAAAAGATGCTTGAAAAAAATTATCAACAAGAATAAAGTGACCACATTAGTTTACAGGATGAGCACTCAAAATTGTTGATCTTTCCTCAGAAGTCCTCATTTCACTGGGAGGAAGACTTTTTGGAAGAGGATATCTTAACCTCTTCAAGTATAAAGGGATTCTAGCCTGTGATTCTTCCTATGGAGTAAATGCTCAGTCATTCAAGTTGCCTCCCCCTCCAACGTTTAAGTGGATCTGGGCTAAAGAGGGGAACTGGGTAGGTTGGCATGGTTTCAGAGGTGAGGGGAGGTGCAACAGTCCAAATGTAGCAATCCTAGTCTTGCCCTCTGTCTTTGACATCTCTGCTCATCATGGTGCTGCCTCTTGTCAGCCTGGTCATTGGGTACCCTGATGGCCTCCAAGCAGCTGATGTTCCCTTCTTGCTTCCTGACTCAACCTTACCTCAACTTTCACTTGCACTGTAGGGCTTCTATGAGGTTTGCCAATGAACTCGATTCAGTCCTAGTCTCAACAGGTTTGCCTTTCTGTAGTCTTTGGACAACATCCATTTGACTGTTATAAAAGCCCCTCCAACAAGTTCACCACCCAAACTCTTAATTATATGCTTCTTTCCCCTCAGAGCTTGTCAGAATTCCTGGGTCTCTTCCATGACACCCAGATCCAAGAACAGCTTCAGAACTCTGTCAAGCTGGTCTTTCCATACTTCTGCTATTGCTGCATGGATGTGAACCACAGTATCCTCCTGCCAAGTTGTTTCAAGACCACACTGCAAGACAGTCTCTTTCCGTGTTTCCAGAAGAGGAGATCTGATCCTCCTCTGCTTTAGGCTTTTCTCTTAACCTAAGCAACATGGCTTTTTCTCTACAATTCAGGTCCAGAATTGGAAGTCTTACCACCTATTTTACTTCCTCCTTTCCCCTTCCAACATTCTTCCAAGAGAAGCAGTTAGCTCTTTACTTCTTCCTCTCTAGTTAGAACTAGTCAACATTTTGTCCTATTTCTTCCAAAGAGAAGAATGCCTATCTCAGTCTTAATGGCAAAAAGAAACATTACCCTTTCTTTACCATGGGAAAAACTGGTGAGATGAATCATACAAATGAGGGTCTTCATAAGGAAATTATTAAATTACTTCTAAGACTTACAGAAAACAAAGTTCATTAGTTCAATATGCCAAAGATGTTATCTCTACTTTATCTGGTTTAAAAACTCAAATAGATTCCTGGGCCATGCACCAGGAAAAAAAAAAAAAAAAAAACCTCAAACAACTCACATTCCTATTTGGTACCTAATTTGTAGGAGAAAACTTCCTGTAATCAGGACAAAATTATTTGTGAGAAACACTGTGGCAATACAAATTATTTACAAGTACCATGAAAGCTTAAAATTAAGATGTAATATATATTAGAAATAACATTCAGTTTCTTACTATGACACCACAAAACTAGGAATCTGGTCATCTTTTATTCCTATTAACCTACATAAATACCTTCAGTTGCATACATTCTATTAATTAAATATAAAGAAATGAAGGAAAGTTCCAAACCTGTGTTATAATGCATGCTTGTTTTAACATTTGGCAATAAATGATAACATTTCATAAGCCATTTGAAGAAAAAATTATTACCAACTCAGGGAAGAATTATGAAATAAACTTCTACTGAAAAATAATTTAAAATAACAAAATTCTTAGCTTCTTTCAACACTGAGAAGATTGACCAAATAATAAAAAATGAACTGTCAAGAATGCATCGTCTGCACAGCTTGAGAGCTAATGATTCCATCTTCACATTTCTAAAAAAAGTTTTTCATGTTTTGCTTTCTACTTCATTTCCTACTTGCATTTTCTACTAAGATATATAATAGACATATAATATGATTTAAAATATAAATAGATTTTTACTAATCATAGGCCATCTTTCTCCCAACAGGAGACCCAGTCTATGCCATTACTAATGTCTATTTCACATCCACTCTGTGTTCAGGGCTGGAGACAAAGATGGTTAAGACTGAATAAGCACTATTATTTAGTTTAGTGTTAGGAAATACAGTTTTAAAAGACTTCTTTTATTCAGGAGTTAATGGTAAGTGACGAATAAAACTCCTCACTGATGAAATGGTCTGTGACCAGTCGTTCAGTCTTCGGATGCAGAACCATCTGTGCTGTATGAAAGAATGAACATTGGCCTTGAGATTTCCTCTCTGGTTCTGCCATACTCTAGATGGAAGGACTTGAGCAGGTCACCTAATGTCTCTGTTTCTCATTCCTAGAAACCTAATACGGATCAAAGTTGTTGAGGCTAAAAGCTTATCAAAATGACTGGTTCAGATTCACCATTTCTTTCTTCAAAAACCCCATCTAGGTTTTGTTACCTACCGTTCTATTCCCCAGAGCTGTATGTGGTCCTCTGAATTCACTCTCTTTCTGTGAGAGGACTGTGTAGCTCATTTGTTCTAAGATATATTACTTTGTTGTTTGGGGTTCGAGAAAAAGGAGCAGAAGACAGGCTAGGGTGAGTTGTTGGCTTATAATTGAGAACCTGTGTTCCAGAATCATATGCAATATACTGCAGTGCTGTTCCATTATATCTAATAATGTAGTAACCACATGCATAATTTTTACTTTATCTTTCTTTTATAGTGCCTCTAAGGGTTAAAACTTTAATCTGTTAAACTCTTTCAGAAGAAGTATTTAACTTTATTTTTGACTTTCCTCTTTATGTTTTATATGGAAGCTGTTCACTTCTGTTTTCCCCATTTGGAGACTTGTTGAATTCAGCAAGTAAATCTGGTTTCTTGAATCTCTGTGTTCACATTTGGCTTAATCATATAAAAATGTCAGAAATCATAAGGTTACTACATAAAAAGACCTGGAGTTTTACAAATAAATAATTAATCAAATAAGAAATTACTCCATTGGCTGGTATTTATAACTTTTCACCAGTTGCTGAAAACAATCCACTTGTAAAATCAAGGGCAAATAACATTTGAATCCATTGAATAAAACTCACCTTAATAAAAACAAAATCCAGTTGAAAATGAAGATTCAGAATCTGTAGCCCAGAATAACAGCAACTATTGCCATTTGAGAATGCCATTCTTTTTTCCTCAAAGTAGTGGTTTTTACCACCCACCATCTGACCTTCTGCATATAATGCTAACAACTTAAAATTTTAAAAAGGGTGTGTGAATAAATGCATGTTCATTGAATTCCATGATTTTTTTAGAATTTTGGTGCTTTTTGCATTATAATAAAATCAGATTTATCGTGTGTGTGTGTGTGTGTGTGTGTGTGTGTGTGTGTATGTGTGTGTGTGTGTGTATAAGAGAGACAGAGAGATTAACGGATTGAGTATACCTAGAAAAGAAGTCTGGAAAGGTGCACCAAAGCTGTTAACAGTGCTCAACTCCGAGAAATGAAGTAACAAATGAAAATTTCTTTTCATTTTCCCGACAAATGTTACTTTTGCAATTTTTTTAAATAAAGGAAAAATATTTTGTGATGCACTTAATATAACATAGCAACCCACATTAGAAAGCTAATTCTTCCATCAAGTCCCCTCATTTCAGTAAATGGAATCATCTCCAGGCCTTTTGTTTAGGTGCAAAATCTCAGAGTCATATTTGCTTCTCTCTTCTTTCTCACAGTACTTTGGAATCATCAGCAAGTTCTGTTGGTTGTACCCTCAGAATATACTTTCAGAATCCAATTAGTTCTCACCTACTCCAGGACTACCAGCCCGGTCCAAGCCATGTTCTCCTCTTATGTAGGCTACTGCACAACCCTGTTAACCAATCAGGCTCCCACTCCAGCTCTTCAAAGTCAGCTCTTCACACTGCAGCCAGATTGCTCTTCTTTAAATGAAATCACTCATGTCTGTCATCTGCTCAAACCCTCTTTATGTGATTTGATGAACAAAATCTGAACTCCTTCGCTGCATGATCTGCCCGCTGCCCTTCTTTCCAGTCCCACCTTCCACCACTCTCCTTTCTCAGTTTGATTTCCTTGCTGTTCATCATGTTCATGAAGTTCTTTCTAGTCATCATGCTCTTCCTTCCACCTGAAATGTGTCTTTTCCCCCGGAGTTTCCAGGATCCATTCCTTCATTTCATTCAGTAAGTCCTCTGCCTAGATGTCATCTCTTCCAGCAGACTGTCTTCTCCACCAACTCTGTGTTGTGTCCTACTCTGGGTTTATTCATAGCACTTCAATAGCTTTGCAGTACTACAAAGTTATTGATTTGTTTATTTTCATTGTTTCCTCAATCCCCACTTCCAGCACACAAGCACACGTTTATATATGTACGCATGAGAGTACACACACACAGCAATGTATACTTTATGAAGGCAGGGATTTTATCTATCTTATTTACTACTGTAATCCCCAGTGCTTAGAATAGTGCCTGGAACATCAGAGGACCTAATAAATATTTATTTAATGAATAAATAAATAATAAATAATATTTCACAAATTTTTGCAGATAAATATCCTTGAGATCTTTCCAGTAGCCTAAAGGTGCTGAGAAAAAATTGCTAAACAATCCCTTAAAAATTCCATGCATAAAAATGAGCAAGGAAGCATAGGATCAATGGTCATATTCCATAAAGTTGGAGTATTTACAACAAATTTGACAGAATATTTTGCATAATTAATATTTTATTAATTATGTACTGAATTAGTCCAGTGGTTCTCAACCAGGAGCAATTTTGACCCCCACAAAGAACATTTGACAAGGAAAATATTTTTGGTTATCACAACTGGAGGAGGGGGTGATACTGGTAACTAATAGGTATAGGCCAGGGATGCTGCTAAACATTGCACAATTCAAATGTCACCTCCCAAACAAGGAATTATTTAGCTCAAAAATGTCAATAGGGTGATCAGAAAGCCCTGCTCTAAGGGAGTTTAAATCAGAAAAAATGCAGAATTTTTTACTAATTCATGCTCAAGATCAAAGTTAACATTTACAGCACTTTTGCATCAATGGTGGGTCCTATATAATTAAGTATCAGTATTTCTCCCAAAAATGCCCTAATTTTAGCCAGCTCCAGACAAAATTGCAAATTAATGGACTTTGTCTTTGGCAGCTTTTCACTTTTACCCTTCTAACTCACAGCCTTTCCACCTTTTCTGTCTATTAGTGTGATCACTGGAATTAGTATGTCTTCTCACCCACCCCCTCTCTCCAGGGCCCTGAGCCCTCACTAGATACCACACTTGGTCCAGATAAGTCCCAAATTGTCCATCAAGCTATATTAGTCATTTCCTTAAGTCAGCTCAGAGTGCTACAATCCTGGAACCAAACCATAAAAATAATGTAGCAGGGAAAAATGTCAATTTCTGCATCTAAATTTCACTGACCAGATTTCACCAGGACAGGAGCAAGGTGATGATTTAGACATGTTGAAAGGACCTGGGATATTTAATTGACACCAAACTCACCATGCACCAGGGCTGTACTGTATATTATAAGTTGTGTGAGCACCAACTTCTAAGGGTACAGTCACAAATCAATGCATTCAGAGAAAGTATGAAAGTGGCTGGGAATCTCAAAGCCATATTTTACATGGAACAACTAAAGAAACTTGGAACACTGACACAATAAAAGAGAACACTTAGGATGAAGAAAATTATAATCTCTAAATGTTTGTTCAATGATCACACACATAAAAAAGGAGCAGACAATTTTGTCACTTTAGCGGGAGGAACTAATACTATTGAGTTGAAGTTACAGGGTGGTGGGGTCTGGCTTTGGCTCAATATGAAAGAACTTTTTATGAGTTTTCTGTAAAAAGTGCTGCTTCACAAATAGTGTGTTTCTTATTACTCAAAATATGCAGGCAGAGGCCACGGGAATGCTTTTTGGGGACACTGCAGAAGGAATTCCTATTTTGGGTAGGAAGTTTGACTAGAAATCTCTAAATGCCCTTTCAATTCCGGGATTCTTCTAGTCTACATTTTTTTATTAAAAAAAAATTTATTCTTTCCCAAAAGAAAATGTATTTGAAATAGGCTTATTTTCTCATTCTTAATAGCTTTCAAGAAATCTTGAAAGAAATGTATCCTCTCCTGTCTTTCAAACACTTTTCAAATACACAATTGTATAAATACCCTCACTTAAAGTTATGATAAAAAGTACACTTGAAGTCATTGTTTCTGAATCAGAATTATAGGTTACTTTAGGCATAAATGTAAAAATATATAATTTTGGTTTAATCATCATGCCCTATTTAATCTTTTTAATATTTACTTAAATGCCTTCCTGGTTAATTTTTTTTCAAGTAGGTATAAAATTTTTCTTTAAATTGCACTTTTTATTTAACAGTCATTACAGAATAAAGAAAAGTGCAATTAAACTGATATCAAGAGATAGGTTCATATTTCAAGTTAATAATGACTATGTCCTCTGTTCAATGAATTGGTGCTCTGGATATCATTTTCCTCATCCTTAAAATTAGGTTTTCAACTACATCATCCTCAAGACTTCTTTCAATTACTAACATGTATGATTATATTATTTGATATTATAGATACAGCTACTACCAAAGCTTTGTAAGTCTTGAAATATTTCTATACTGCCTTTCATGTGTCATTACTGACATTTGAAAGCTTAAATAGCCCTGTAGTACCCAAGTTAACTACTTTTTTTCACAGAAATCACAGCTTTTTGAGAGTTACACATTCAAGTAGTCTTGGATAGCCTGATGGAATCAGAAAGGATAGGATGCACATGTGAATAAGAGGAAGGGAGGTACACATATTTGTCCTTTGTGTATCATATTTGTCCTTTGTGTTTTGTTCACTTCTGCCTGAAGGCCTGCCACTCTGTCGCAATTAAGAGGACTTTAATTTCTTGGCAAGAGTGAAGAAGTCATTCTGACATATCTATGGCAGCCTAAAATGTCAAACCACAGTGCTGATTAATACTGGTTAGAGCACGGATTGGTGCTTCACACTTGGGTTTCTTCAGTGCCACATTGCTGTGGCCGAAAAACTACATGGCAGCCAAAGCCAATGCTATGAGTTGAAATGAGCAAATGCTATGAGTTGAAATGAGCAAAATAGAAGTCACCGTCACCAGTAAAACTGCTGCCTTCCCTTCTTCACCAGATGGGGACAGTTTTTCATTGATCAATTAAAATTGCAACCTCAGTTCCCTGCATAGCATAAGTGTTTATTAACTATTGAGTAAACATGAAGTATTAAGAAACAAAATTTTTAAAGATGCTCCTGAGATTCTTTAACTGAAATCTTCTCTATAGTTGAAATCACACTCTTGACAAGAACAAATTGTAATTTTATTTTAACAAACTTCTTAACTTGATGAAATAAATCAATTTTCAACTTTTTTCCCATAAAGAAAGCCCATCAATAATATGAATTAAATAAAAATTTATTGACCATTATCTACAACAACATGTCTCATTATCAAGTGACAATCTACAATTTCTCAGCATAAAATGTTTTAGAGGTGTTCCTTGAGATTGAGAGCTAACACTGAATCTGAAAATATGCTAGGTATCTCAGCTTGTCCCTCCAGGTGAAACCTCCACTCTGCTTTCTGCCCAGGAGGTTGATCTGTTTAGATAATAACAATGAACTCTGGGGTCCTCTGGTTTCCACTTGGGCTCACCAATAAAGGATCCTAGCGAAAAATAAGAAGAGAGTTGAGTAAGGTTGGGGTGAATATTCCCCTGCGTCTCTCCATACAAAGACTCTTTCAGGCTATCTCCGTCTTGCCACTGAAAGGCACTGAACACAGCTTCTCTGCAAAACTATTTCCTTCCAAGTTCTGGTCATAGCTTCCTCCCTTTGCCCCTCCTTGCCTGTGGTACTATGCTATTCATTTAGGTTTTACTATTTCCATGCCCTCATCTTGGTAAATAGTATCTTTTAGAAACCCTCCTGAATTATCCTAATTTGAGTGAACATTCTGCTTTTGGTATGTTTGAGCCAAATGCTTACATGAAGCTTAAGGAAATATATAATTTCCTTTCAAAGAAACTTATTTGAGCTTTATTTATCCTTTTAATAAGTTTTATTTTCTATTTCATCAAGTTTAGGCTTTGTATCAGCTAATTCCATCTTTCCAATTGCATTTGGTTTATTTTGCGTTGCTTTTGCAGATTCAGTGAGACAAGTAGCTACTTATTTTTCATTTTTACTTTTTAATAGTGAAAATATCATGTTTTCATTTGAGACCTACTGGTTGCTAGGTCTCACTGGATTTGATAAAGTGCTCTCCTTCCCATTCAACTCTATACAATGATTTTTCCTTTTAATTTCCTTTTTTTGTCCACTGTCATCTGGTACTGTTTCTTATTTTTTTAAGTGTTTAACATTTTTCATGGAGTCTCTATTTTATTATGCATTTCTAATTTTAATGGAAAATATGTCCTATAAAATCTCCACTCTCTTTTGAATTTATTAAGGATTTTTTGTACATCAATTTGTTTCTACTCTGATTCTTGAAAAAATTATATTCTTTATTTGAAGATTGTACGATCCATACATGAACACATCAAGTTCACTAAATACTTATTTTTCTGTCTAGTAAATTTATTTTCTGATATGATATAGTAAAGAATCTTTCATTATCACTGTACTGTTATCAGGTTTTCCTTGCATTTCTAATAGTTTTTGCTCTGTGTTTTGTCACTCTGTTGTTTGATGCATGTCATTTCGTGGCTATTAAACCTTTATCAACTTGAATTTATATCATTACACAGTATGCCCCTTTATTCTGTTTGGTGCTTTTGACCTTAAATTTCATCTTGCCTTATATTAATATTATCATTTCAATTTTCTTTTTTGTTGGCATTTACCTTATATATCTTTGAGCAACTCCATTTTAAGAAAAAAAGTAAATACAGGTGTTTTTTTTTTTACTATTTATGTGTACCCTTTTATAAACTCACATATCTGAATTTTGATTTTAACCCAAAGTAGCAGTTTCTATCTTTTAATGGGTAAATTTCATCAATTCACATTTAGCAGCAAGGCCTATTATAGCTGATATTCCTTCCACCTTACTCCATTGTTTACTGCTGTTTACTGTTGCTTCTTTATTTCTCTTTTCCTTGGTTTTGTTAGTGTGATTAAATTGCTGTTCATTCTAACTTCCCCCATATTAGCTTGAAGGTTCTAGTGTGTTTTTCCATTCCTTTAATGGTTACCATCTTACTCCCTGTCCTCTTACTTAAACAGTCACATATGTCATTTCATTTATTTGGAAAACAAGAAACTAACGACATCTCTGTTTCCTTTAACATAATGTTTTAATTTTACCTGCTTCACCACATCTACAATATAAAAAAAATTTTTAAACTTTTTGCATGGCCCACGTTCTTCTCTCTTACATACCCTCCCATCTTCTGGAAGACTGTTATTTCTCCTCTTTTGTTCCCACATGCCTATGATTTCCCAAGATACTTTAGTGTTTACCATATGAAAAATTCTTTTATGGTATATCTCTTCTATTTCAAGAGTTCTGCCTAGTACTAATATTATGTATTCTTGGACAGTGTATTCTTAAACAAATATATAGAAGAATAATGAGGTAACGTTTATTGAGCATAGATTATGCACCAGATGTCTTTCTAATTTTTTTACATTTATTAACTCACTTATTCTTTGCAATTATATTGTGGGATAAGCTGTACTATTATTCTCATTCTTTATTTTACAGATGAAGAAACTGAGGCAAAGAGATGTTAAATAACTCGCCTAATGCCACACAGCAAATCAATGACATAATGAAGAACTGTTCCAGTAACTTCTGGATCACAGTGCCCCACCATGGACACAGCTCTTTGTCTTCATCCAAGCTGAGCTCTCTGCTTGGGTTCATTTGTTTTTTAATTAGTCTTTTTCATTTATTTTCCTAATATGGGTGTGCTGGTTTGAAAGGATGTACGTCCCCTAGAAAAGCCATGTTTTAATCTAAATCCCATTTTGTAAAGGCAGAATAATCCCTATTCAATACTATGTTTGAATCTGTAATTAGATCATCTCCTTGGAGATCTAATTTAATCAAGAGTGGTTGTTAAATTGGATTAGGTGATGACATGTCTCCACCCATTTGGGTGGGTCTTGATAAGTTTCTGGAGTCCTATAAAAGAGGAAACATTTTGGAGAATGAGAGATTCAGAGAGAGCAGAGCAGAACGACACAGCCACGAGAAGCAGAGTCCACCAGCCAGTGACCTTTGGAGATGAAGAAGGAAAACGTCTCCCAGGGAGCTTCATGATACAGGAAGCCAGAAGAAGAAGCTAGCAGATGATGCTGTGTTCACCATGTACCCTTCCAGATGAGAGAGAAACTCTGATTGTTTACCATGTGCCCTTCCACTTGACAGAGAAACCCTGAACTTCATCAGCCTTCTTGAACCAGGCTATCTTTCCCTGGATGCCTTTGATTGGACATTTCTATAGACTTGCTGTAATTGGGACATTTTCTCAGCCCTAGAACTGTAAACTAGCAAATTATTAAATTCCCCTTTTTAAAAGCCATTCCGTTTCTGGTATATTGCATTCTGGCAGCTAGCAAATTAGAACAATGGGGGATTGGGGTTGCATTTGATGTGAGTTCTCACTTACCCTGAGTTCATACTTTTCAGCTTGACAAGTGAATGAATTTGAGCTATGTATAGGACTCTTGGGCAGCAGGTCTTTTCTCACAAAGGTTTCTCTCCTAGTATCCCAAGCTGCATACAAGTCTTCTTCACCTTCACTTGGCCAGGAGACTTAAATAAAATGAAAGAGGCTTCTTCCACAAACCTTACCAGGGTGCTGACATCCTGAATGTGTTAGGTTATCTTAAAGCACTGGGATGGAAGTAAAAGAAGTAGAACTCACGCAGGAAAAGGCTAAGGAGTTGTAAAAGACCTAACATGTCTATAATGGGTGTTTGGAAAGAAAAAAAATGGAGTAAATATATGGAAAAATAATGCCCCTAGGCTAAGGAAAGATTTAATCTGTGCATTGAAGAAGCTTACTGAGGTGTAGTCTGTTTTAATGAAAAAGATACATAATTTGGTAATTTGATGGATAAGAAAAAGGTCTTAAAAGCTTCTATATAGGAACAGCAAGTTACCTATCAATGGATATTTCACTCTCAATCATAAATAGAATTTTTAAATGTTGTCAATATGGAGAACAGACTAGATCCCATCTTAGAATAATCCATTAAGTCTTTCCCTCCATGACTGTTAGACAATATATACAAAAAGAAGGAGACCCTTCTTCTGCAAGTCAGCTAGGCTTGCTTCTTCAACAAGTCAGTGTCCTAATAAAGGGGAATGTGCTAGGTTAAAGAAAACCTAAGGGGCATAATAACCAGATGCAGCAAATCTTTTTCAAATGGGCACCATTTTGGGCAAAACAGCTATAAAGATCAGTCTGGAATCATTTGGAGAAATTTAAATAAGGCTGGAGTATCATAAGAGATGAAAAGTTACTGAAACAGAAAGATGGAAGTGGTTGCCTGGAAAAAGTAGGCTACAAAACAGTAAATCATCACATCACATAAACATACCCACAAACATATACATGTATGTGTGCATATATATAAACTGTATTTATATGTATATATGAGAAACTATATGCATACATGTGTGTACTGGATACATAGATATGTATATATACATAATCTATATTTATAGTTATGTAAAAATATAAAATCTGGAAGAACATATTATAGAGTTAAAAATGATGTCTAAAGTTGGTGGGAATATGGAATATATTTATTCATTTTATGTTATGATTTTTAACAATTCACAAATATTGCATCCATACAATAAAATTAAAATTATTGGAGGAGGAAGAGAATGAAATGGAGGGCAATGAGAGGGGGAAGATGGGAAGTGATAGGAAAAGAGGAATGTTGAAATTGGGAAATGGGCAAGGAAGAAGAAGAGGAGGAAGAAGGGAAATCCAAGGACCTCTGGGTGGAAGAAGTGTGCAGAGGCAAGGATGAAGATCAGTAATGTTATGCTTTCATTGCAGGGTATCTGGAAACCAGCACCAGTAGAGATGCAGAACTTGGAAGAGCTTGTCTATTTCAGATCACCACAAATTACCACAGAAGTAAAATGTAACCCTGATCAATGATGGCTAAATTCCCACACATTGATACGGCATAGGTTGGAAGGCCGAGCTTGATTTTGAAGAAGAATCTCAAAGCATAATTCAGTTATGGATATATCCAAATTTGTGTGACTGTTCATGTGCATACAGACTACATGATGAAATTTTGTAGCATCTGCATCTCTTGCAAAAAATATCTAAAAATATATGTCCATGATTAAAATGAATGTGGAACTTTGTTTTATGATACCATATTCCCAATAATTTTAAATATGATTAGTATAAACTTCAAAATTATGAACTGTTGAATATTTACTCTGACACAAAGCAATAGTTGTCTTCACAGTGTCCTTGAGAAAAGGATTTTCTAGGTAAGTATATTAAAATTTCAAGAAGCATGTTCAGTTTTCATAATATTATCTACTATTTTATTTAAGAATTTATCATACTCTTTATAAATTGAAGATGCTGAATTCGATGAAATCTTATGAAGTGTTGTCATCAGCTGCTTAAGATATTGGATCTTTTTTTCTTGACTCTTACTGACTGGACAACTAGACAAAAATTTGTCTAGCATGCTATTAAATCCTCCCTGGGGTTAGTCAGGATTAAGGAGCCTTGACTGTACCTACAGTTAAATATGCATTAAATAAATTGAAAAATTAACTTCTCTTTATTTCATAAAGAGGCTGCATTCAATATAGCCATTGATTGAATGACTTTCATTGTTTGATCCTGTACATAGCTGTGATAACATCCTTTAGCAACCTGTTGATAAGGCTGTACGCTAATATCGAACAAATTGTTTAATGGATTTGTTTCCACCACATTCACTGATTCTAAATAAAAATTACCTCCTTTAGGTCTCTGTAATAATTCCTTAGGGTCCACAGGGCTAAACGACACAAACAGCCACAAAACCAATTTAAGATTACAAATTATTGGTATTGTTGAACAATGAACATGATGTATTTACAACAGTCTCACAAAAGCTAAACCTCTTACCACCAGTACTTAGTTTTGTCACAGCATGAGGCATTAGATTTCATACTTTCGTTGAGCTTTTTTTTTCCTTGAGTCTTTAAATGGTGTCTGTGCGGCACCATATAAACCAAACACTGAATCAATAATTTTCAGCACAGCCATCTTTGGTTCATTATGTGAGTAAATAATGGGTCAAAGAGTAATATTATCTTCAAAACGTTTTGGATACCTTTCAAGATAATTATAACTTGCTTAAATATATCAATACATTAAGATTTAATTCAGGGTTAATTTTTTGTGTATAAAATTCTTCCTAAGATATTCAACTAAATATGGTTCTAATGAAATATTGGCAGTAATGTCATAAAGTACCAAAACCTTCCAAGCCATCTGTATTTTTTTTTCCAGGAAGCATGAAACAGAAACAGTTGGAATGTATCTTGGGATGAGGAATATCAGTGGCATGCTTATCTGAACTAGAACAAATAACTTTCTAATTTGCTAATATATTAGATTCCAGAGCACCATGGACTCAACTGACATTATATCATATTCCCTGGGTGCTAAACTGAATGTGCTGTGCACTGCCCTATGTTATCAATTTTTTCCTGTTCATGGTTAGTCTGAATACTTTCACCGAGCCACACAACCACGACTGCCAAAAATGCATGCAGGCACACCCTCATATTCTTAAAATGGATATACTTACAAATTTCAGGAACTCCCTTGTTTGATGTCTTAACATTTTATGCTGTCAATCTTTCCTTTAAACATTAAAACAAGCCTGTTCATGTAATTGTTCAGGGTTTAAAAATGTTAACGTGCCTAAAATCCAGGTCATGATTTATGATTTGCAATCAATCTCAGCTATTCATTTTTGCAGGTAGAAGTCTCCTGAAAGGAAGGAGAAGCATTGTGGAGATAGACAACTTTTACTATAAAAGTTCACACCACTAGATTCCTTCTTTTCCCACAGCCATTCTTTCCTAACCATTGGCTTTGGCTAGTTAACACTTTCATGTAAGGCAGGCAATATGGTCTTTTCTACCAAAACTGAGGAAACCAGACTTCGTGGTTCAGACCCTTAGCTCATTGACTCAGGCCATCACTCTGGCTGACCTGTAGGGTTATGTGTTAGTCAGTTGGGTCTGCCTGTGAGAAAGAGGGGCCCTCTCAGTTCTCTTTAACTGAGGAAATTTGTGTGGTTGACCTGTGTTCTGGTGTGAATTTGAGGACCCCAGAAAAGCCATGTCCTTTAATCCTCATTCAATATTGCTGGGTGAGAGCTTTTAGATTATTTCCATAGAGATGTGACCCACCCAATTATGGGTGGTGACTTTTGATTAGATGGTATCCACGGAGTTGTGACTCCACCCATTCCAGGTGGGTCTTAATTAGTTTAGTGGACTCCTTTAAAAGAGGAACATTTTTGGGGAGAGTCCCTTTGTAAAGCCACAAGAGAGTGACAAGAATCACAGAGCCAACACAGTCAGAGACCTTTGGAGATGAAGAAGGAATATGTCCCCTGAGGGAGCTTCATGAAACAAGAAACCTGGAGAGAAAGCTAGCAGATGTCACCATGTTCACCATGTGCCTTTCCAGTTGAGAGAAAAACCCTAAACTTCATTGGCCTTTCTTGAGTGAAGGTAACCTTTTGTTGGTGCCTTAATTTGGACATTTTTATAGACTTGCTTTAATTGGGACATTTTCTTGGCTCTAAAACTGTAAACTAGCAACTTATTAAATTCCCCTTTTTAAAAGCCATTCCATTTCTAATATTTTGCATTCTGGCAGCTAGCAAACTGGAACAACCTAGAGCCAGGGATCTTCTAGGGTCCTGCTAGCCCCTGCATTTCTTTCTAGTGGTTCCTCCCTGTATTGGTTTGAAACTGTCGTATATCCCAGAAAAACCATGTTCTTTAATCCTCATTCAGTATTATTGGGTAGGATCTTTTTTGCTAAACTGTTTCCTAATCAAAATGTTAAGTGGTTTCCATGGAGATATATCTCCAGCCATTCAAGGTGGGTTTAAATCCACCTACTGTAGTCCTTTAAGAGGGAATCATTTTGGAAGAAGCTTTAGTGCCCACACAGCCAGAGACCTTTGGAATGCAGAAGGAAAACACTCCCGGAGAAACCTTATGAAAGGAGAAGCCAGGAGAGAAGTAAGCAGACATCACCATGTGTCTTCCCAACTGACAGAAGTGTCCAGAAGCCAAAGACGCCAGCAGATACCAGCCATGTGCTTACCAGTTGACAGAGGTGTTCTGGATGGCACCAGCCTTTCTTGAGTGAAGATAACCTCTTGCTGGTGCTGTAATTTGAATTATTTTCACAGCTTTAGAACTGCAAACTTGTAATGCAATAAATTCCCTTTTTAAAAGTCATTCTATTTCTGGTATATTGCAGCTTTAGCAAACTAAATCACACCCCACTGCCCCCCAGTGTCTGCACCTCTTTTTGTACATCTACTCAGCTCTCAGCTCATTCTCAATGAACCAGTCTTCTCCTTATTCTCTGACCATAGTTGATTAGAATCTTCTTCCAATTGTACAAAGCTTCAGGTACCCTGACTGGTTGATGTACTGCAGGGTGCCAGTCCCTGAAGCTTTAAAAAAAGGTTTTATAATGTTAAATACCCTATGTGACAATATTTTTCATTGAAATTTTGAGCCATATTTCACTGATTACCTTTGGTTTTTGTCCCTGATTTCTAGCAAAACTCCAAATATTGATTTTGTTTGATAATGTCCTTATTTTGTGTTCTTATCTTGACGACTTGCACTTTCAGTGGCCCTTCTTTTCAATACCTCTAAATGGCTCTAAGACTTAGATAAGCCCAATTCCCCAATTCTTCTGGTGCATAAGCAGAATTCTAGGTCTCAGGGAGATGAAATTACACAGATTCAATACTGCATTTTTTTGCTAGGAAATCAGAACCCCTGTCCACCTCAAAAATAAGTTGGAAATTCACAATACAACAGCACAGAAAGGAATTCAAAGGTCTTCAGTTGGATTGTGGAAATTATACACCTACTATGTCAAGACTCTTCCCTGGAATAACTGCCCTTCCTCAACTTTCTCAGGTAGTTTGGGAGTGAGAATTCAGGGCATGTTAGTGTTTTGCTATATGATTTTCAGGACTGTTGGCTCCACTCTAGACAGAGGCTGGGTCCACATTTACAGCTGAACAGAGTATCTGATTTATATAATGAGCCATTTCCTGATAAACGTCATGGATTTCAGATAGAATTACAGAAAGGAAGTTAGATAACTTCAATATACACACAGTCCCCTTAGGATAGCAGATTTTTTTGTTTTTATTATTTAAAATGTAATCCTCAGACATCAGATATTTTAGGTTATCCACAAAAGAAACAGAATTCAGAGTAAAACAAGACAACAGAACACAATAAAGAGATAAAGTGAATGATGCCAGGTAAAGAAAAAGAAAAAACAAGTAAATTCTGTTACCTGGGGCAGTAGGTTTAGTTGTATATTGACAAATTGAAGAAGGCAGATCTCTTGGACCTGAGAACTAGAAAGTAATGGAAGAACTGTGTGGGTGCTCAAGTAAAACTGAGTTTGATTTATAATTGTATATTTCTTTTCATTCAAAGTAACCACAACCCAAATATAAGGCCATGGCATTGAGTGCTCAGGTGGTTCAGTGGTAGAATGTTCCCCTTTTATGTGGGAGACCTGGGTTCAATTCCCAGACCACGCACCTTAAAAAAAAAAAATGACCATAGCATCAAGTATTTTGCTACACTAGACCTGAAAAGCACACTTAGTCCAATGACTGTTACTTTCTTGCCAAATCTGGGCATATGTATCTGTAAATTATAATATAAATGCATAGTGTACACCTGTGTCAGTGATGTATACAGGCAAGAAAAATTATAAAACTTCAAACGATCAATTTTAAGGATATCATCTTGTTATTTTGATTCTATTAATATTGGCATTGTTCCTATTATTTCTAATTTAGAGAATGGCCAAACATATTAAGGAAAGAACAAAACTGTACACCCTCAGAGAGATTCAAGAAATGTAATATAATTGCAGAAGGGACCTCTTAGAAAAGTATTTCCCAATATACAGAAAGAACAGCATGAACTCTGTACATACTAACAAAAGTATGAGGTATAGGTTTATAAAATCACATACAGAATCGCCCCCAACATTAAGTAAAGGCTATCATAATTATCTCTCCAGCCATGCTTCCGAGGGACCTATTTGAAGCATCAGGGCAAATCAGAGAACAAGAGGGAAAAGAAACATACCCTAGGGCACAAATCTAATTTTCTGAATAGCGAGACATCCAATAGCAAATAGGTGCAATATGTAAACTACTGGAAAGAGTAGGGAAAAAAGGTACAAGTAAATGAAGATTTGTATGAGAGCAAATTCAATGAACGACTCTGATCACTTAGTTCTTACATTTTAGAGTCAAATTCTCAAAGGTCAAAGAATAGTAGCATTTCATTCAGTGACTTTTCCACCATTTTCCATGGTAGTAGTGGTAACTGAATGAGTTATTGCAGGAACGAATCAGAGAATGTAGATTTCGACCTTAATTTTTCTGTCTCAAAAAGTGAAAGACTGAGGTCAACCATGCTTAATTCCTGATTTGTCAATAAGCTTGTGATGCTCCAATAAATCCCAGAGTGATTTGAACAGTGAATAAAGAAGAACTTGCAAAAATTCCTTGGGTGAAAGGAGAGTCGGGGGCGGGGGGGATTCAACTTCCCCATTTGGAGAATTTCTGATATTCTCGCAAGCAGAGGGGACAACAAAATCAATAGGTCAAGCCCTCAATCTTGGGGTTTACCCTATGAAATTTATCCCTGCAAAGGATAGGCTAAGGCTACTTAAAATTAAGCCTAAGAGTCACCACCCAGAGAACCTTTTTTGGTTGCTCAGATGTGGCCTCTCTCTCCCTCTCTCTAAACCAACACAGCAAGCGAACTCACTGCCCTTTTCCCTTCTATGTGGGACATGCAGGGGTGTAAACCTCCCTGGCAATGTGAGACTGAAGTCCTAGGATGAGCTGGGACTCAACATCAAAGGATTGAGAAAACCTTCTTGAACAAAAGTAGGAAGAGAGAAATGGGACACAATAAAGTGTCAGTGGCTGAGAGATTTCAAACAGAGTCAAGAGGTTTTGCTGGAGGTTATTCTCACACATTATATAGATATCCTCTTTTCAGTTTATGATGTATTAGAGTGGCTAGAGGGAAGTACCTGAAACTGTAGAGATATGTTCCAGTAGACATGTTTCTTGAAGATGATTGTATAATGATATAGTTTTTGCAATGTGACTGTGTGATTGTGAAAACCTTGTGTGTGATGCTCCTCTTATCTACAGTATGGACAAATGAGTGAAAATATGGTTAAGAAATAAATAATAGGGGGAATAAAGGTTAAAATAAATTGATTAGATCGAAATACTAGTGGTCAATGAGAAGGAGGGGTAAGGGGTTTTGCATGCATAAGTTTTTTTCTTTTTTATTTCTTTTGTTGGAGAGATGCAAATGTTCAAAAAATAATCACGGTGATGGATACACAACTATGTGATGAAATTGTGAGCCACTAATTGTAACCATGTCAAGAATGTTTGCATGTCAAGACTGTTTGTATGTTGTTTACATTAAAAAATAAACTTAGAGGCTTTCCAAAGATAAAGTAGAGAGGGGAGGAATAGAAAGAAAAATAAGAAAGAAAGGAGAGACTGAGAAAATAGTAATCTGAATTCTAAACACAAAATAATTCCAAGAATTTGTTATCCGTAATGATCCATCCTGCTTTAGCTTCTAGCCATTCAACTATTCACATTTTAATAATTCTGTTTATATATTAACTCCACTGTCTTCCATCCACCTTGCCCCCTTGTCAATATCCACCTCTCTTTCTCATATCATTTAAAGGATTAGACATTAATCTATATTGTTGTCAAGGCAGATTTGTTTTTCCTCAAATACTAACAGGAGTTACCATGGCAGAATCCTACACCCAGCAACTGTCTCACACTGAGAGTTGAAATGGGTGGCAATTGGAACACGGTCATAGGCTCTGGAGTTTGACTGCCTCAGTTCAATCTGATCCCACACATACCAGCTGGGTGAACTGGCCAAATCACCTAACCTCTCCAAGCTCCAGCTTCCTCCTTTGTAAAGCAAAGTAATAGAAGTATCTCAGGGTTGTAAGAATAAACTGATGTTTTGCATCTAAAATACTTAGCATACCCACTGACATACGGTAAATGCCCAGTAAATGTCACTACTGTCATCAGTTACTTCTCCTTCTGATCCATCTATGAATGGACTGTCTTCTTAAACCATTCTTAGCCAAAATGGTTAACAGGACCAACTTAGCAATGATGTTAATACAATTCTAGAAAAAAAACTTTCAGTAAAGACATATAGGAAAACATACAGTATCTAAAATGTGCAGCCTAAAAAACTCTTCTTTGTTTGAAACCAATAGAATGTGGCACATGAATACCTATTTTATTTTATTTTATTTCATATTTTATAGGAACAAATAAAAGCTTTATATACAGGCTTACATATTAGTTTGCTTATAGTTTAGTCAAGTTATTTTATAACATATATATAATTTAGGAATATAATTGATTGCAGAGCCCCTGGAAGACAATCACGCAGATTGATAAATACATGGAACACCTGCTGTCTAATTACATAAATGAGTCTTATGGGTAGGTAGAACAGGGACATTCAATATTCAGATATTCTGTGTTAATCTAATATCATAGGTAGAATAATGCACTGCACACATCTAAAAATAAATAAATAAATAAATCCAAGTCAATTCTACAAACCTGTAAATATGTCACTTTTCAGAGAAAAGGGGATTTTGCAATTGTGATTAAGGACATTAAGATAGGAAAATTATCCTGTATAATGAGGGTGGGCCCAATATAATTGTAAGGATCCTTGTGAGAGGGAAGTATGAATAATAGTGTCATGAAGAAATTGTGATGATGGAAACAGAGGTCAGAGATAAAGATTTGAAAATACGTACTGCTGGTCTCGAAATTCTATGACCGAAGGAATGCAGGCAGCTTCTAGAAGATGGAAAAGCCAAGGAAATGGATACCTTGAACCTCCAGATGGAATGCAACCCTACGCACCCATTAACAACTTGATTTTAAGATTTCTGATCTCCAGAACTGTAACATAATATAATTGTGTTGTTTTACTAGGTTTGTGTTAATTTGTTACAGCAACAACAGAAAATGAATATATGTGGCTTAACTAAGAAAAATGCAGAATCACTAACTAACTATTGGCTTTTCCCTCACTGACTCTCTCTGATGTTGGACCTCTCATAAAATAATCACTAGAAGGACCAGCAGAATTCACTGAACTTAGATCTAATTGAAGCAACCTAAAAAGTCCAAGTAAAGCTCAGGTAAAATCCTGGGAATTCTGGGCCATAGAAAATAAAAGTAGGCAAGGAGTTTCAAAAATAAGATGGTTGCTAAAATGAAAGGAAAGACTATATCAGTTAGCCCTTGCTGTGTAACAAACAACCACAAAACAACAAGTATTTATTTTTTCTTATGATTCTGTTTGTCAGCTGAGTGGTTCTTCTGGTCTAGGATGATTGGTGAATCTCCACAATCAGCTGGCAGTTGCCTGAAACTGGATGGTCTAGGATGCTCTCTTTTAAATGTCAGTACTTGGCAGTTTGGTTTAACCAGGAGAGCCTCAGCAGTTAAGCTTGTCTCCACCCTATCTTGTCTCTCATCCTCAGTGGATTAGTTCGCAGCTAATCTCTTGCTGGTCTCAGAGATCAAAAAACACATGATAACAAGCCTCAATGAACAAGCACTTTGTGAGCTTCTCTTTGCATCATATTTGCTATTGTGCCATTGGCCAGAGCATCTCCCATGATCAAGCCCAGATTCAAGGGTCAAAGGGACAGACTCTACCTCTTTCTCGAAATTACAGCACAGCCAGATTGCAAAGGAGCATGAACACAGAGTGTGAATACTTTGGGAGCCATTTCTTACAATCTACCCCATGAATTTAATTATAAGAGAACTAATTTAGATTTATGTAAGCATCATATTTTAATTTGTAGAGGAGTCAACTGAGTATTTTATGATGCACAGTCTAACTTGTGGGAGGATCCCAGTGATGCAATAGAGCAGCACCTGGGGAGCTTGGTAAACCTGATGGAAAATCTGTTTGCTAGGAATCAAGAACAGAGTACTCATTCTCTATTCACATATTTTCAACTGCTCTTACTAAGGCTGCAGATGGAAAGAAAGTTTGTTCGTCGTAGTTACCCTCAACACTTCCTATGCTCATATTAAAGCAGTAGCCAGTAGCAACTTTTTAGAATAATTTCTCCCTCCTACGATTCTGCAATAAATTATTTGCCAAAATTTTAGGCGGAATAATTGTATACATGTAAATTATAAATGTTAGTACAAGGAAGAACATCTACACCCTCAACATCTATTACAGAGAAATGGGGTGAAGCTTAGAAATGGCAAGTGTCCTATTTCTCACTACCAGTTAGTAGCAAAGCAGAAACTGAATCCCATATCTTCCAACACAAACCCATGTCTGTTGAATAAATGCTGTAAGTACATCTGTCCATCTTCTGTATTTGCCCCTTTCCTTTTTGTAGTTCATTGGCTCTTCCTCTTTCCAAGATCTAAGTCCATCATTCCCTTCATAACTACTGTATGCTCTGATGCTCTACAAATTCATGGAGACCATTTATTCATTCATTCAACAAATACTTTTGAATGTTTCCTATATGTCACTGTCCAAGGAACTGGGATACAACAAACAAAAATGAAATGTGGTCCCTGCTTTCATGGAATTTATAGACTAGTGAGGAAATTAGATACCAGCCAAAAACCTCCACAAATGGTTGTTAGTTTCAACTATTATAAATGCAATAAGAAAAGGTCTAAGGTGGTCTAAAAATTTATAATGAAGTTGATTATACAAAGATCAAGGTATTGATTCTTACTAACTTAAAATGGGTCTTAAATTCTCTGAACAAATTACCATCACCAAAATGATGGGATGTTTTGTTTGGCTTAGACTGGGTCATATATTTACCCCTCATGGCTAGTGGTGGGATTACCTCACTCTAACTCCATAGGCAGAGACTATGGATCCTTCTTTGGGTGATTTCCCAAGGAAACATGGGGCACTATTACCTGAGCAAAAGAAATGGACTGCATGAAGTAAAACCCAGACACATCCATTATACCAATCTTCAAAGACCGGCCCACTGAGAAATTCTAAGTACCTAAGCCTACAATAATATCTTCTCTTTCCACTTAACATATACTACTCAGACAATGTCAGTTCTTTGATATTTGTTTGATATTTTGTCCTATGTCCACACGAGACACTCAACCTTTAATCAAGGAGTCATATCTAATATAAATATATTGTACCTCTGCCAAGGCAAAGAGTGTTTTTTCTACAGTAGGTGTTCAGTAATTTTTGTGGTCAGTGACAGTTCCATTTACAGAAGCTTTGTGAAAGAACTGGAATTCCAAGACATCTTTATGGATGTGAAGAGTGGACACCTGCTTATTATATACCTGGTGAGTATTTCGAAGTTTTATCATTGGTCTCCTCATCCCTAACTTTTGTCTCTAAGTTTGCCTCTCAAATTTAGTTAGAAACCTTCTGTGTCCTCATAAACCTGCTGGAGAATGTGCCTCAGACTGAGGGTCTTGATCATAGTCAGTAACACCTCTTAAATAAAACAACAACTTGAGAATACAGTTGTTCACATTACCCTGATATTCTGACTTCTACTGAAATTTTGCCTGATATTATCCTAATTTTGGATTTTTTTTTCTGAGAAAGCTTTCCCTTGGTTCTGTTTCTAGGCTGTGCATTTTATTTGTCCTCATCTCAAATGGTTTGCAAATCCAGGCTCCTGCCCTCAATCCCTTATTTAGGCCGCCACACTGGAGGGAGCATCTGGTCCATACTCCATTTTTTCAGCAAGAAACCTGAAGGACACAGACAGGAGTCTGAGTTATTGTGGAGTCAAAAGAAAGAAATACAGATTTGTTTTGAATTAGATCAAAAAAGAAGAGCATTCAAAAGAAGAGGAAGAAGAATAGATGGCTCAAGCAGATATTTTGTTAAAAAAAAAAAAAAAAAGCCTTAAATGATAAGGAGCTAGTGTTGATGGCAATAAAGAACTAAAACATAAAGTAAATATTCATTCTTAAGAAAAAGTGTACGTTCTAGATCTCTGGGGACATTAAGGGGAAAAGTGGCATATAAGTAAGCCCTTTATTCCCATTTGGGTGGTCCCATGTGTTAAGTTGGAGAAGCCAACCACACTTTGCTCCAAAGATTGCAAGTTACCAAGTGTATTGTGCCCACTCTTGGCATTCCATTCTGCCTGAAGTCACTGAAATTAATTGCTTCTTTGGATTAAAAAATGTAGTGCCACTCATCAATAACATTTTTAAAAATTTAATTATTTTTTCTACCATTTAATAAGACCCTAAAACAAAAGTTTCCTAGAAAACAAGGAAGAAATGTTGAGACTCAGAAGCAGCACTAAGAGTCCCTTGGAAGACTTAAATCCCCTCTGCCCATAATCTCCATCCATCTCTTCCAAAGCCAACTCAACTACATGCTCATTCTAGAGAAAACTGTGTGTCTGCTCACAAATGGAGCATCACAGAAAATCTTCTAGGTCATTCCTTACAATCAGATTGCCATCTTAATTTCTTTGTACAAATTCTAGAGCGGTCAGACTACAGCACCCTCCCCACAGTGATCAGAGCCAAAGATAGCCTCATTGATGAGAATTCTAGAGAATAGGAGAATGGCCTTTAGTAGTTGAGGAGCTGACTTGGGGAAGTTAGAGAAACAGCCATGAAGAGGGGAAGGTGACCTGTCAGATCATGGCAGTGCCAGAATGCATTTAAATATGTTTTATGGAAGCCCCAGCTAAAAGAATTCCGTACAGTTGGTGGAGCACAGCAGCAACTGATAGTCACCAGCCAGCAGCAACAGGAAAGTCAGTGGTGCCATGGTCCCAGGAAGTAGAGGCACTCATGGTAGGACCCCAACTAGGAGTTGGAGATTTTGCAAACAGGATCAAACTCTCTGGGAAGAGGATGACAAGCATTAACCAAGACATGAGGGCCCATGTCAAGGGGGCCTTCCCTCCTACCCTTTTATAAAAAACTAGAAACCACCAGAACTTGTGGCTGGGCCACAAGCAAGAGCGGTTTTGGCTTGACAAGTGCCTTGAACAACACAATCCAATTCAACCCCCAGGCAGAGGGAGAGCTGAAGTTGTTACTTTATGCTGTGCACAGTGAGTGTTGGCTTAGGAATGGGACAATGTTTGGACCTAAATATGGGTTCAACAAGAGCCACATTGGAAAGTTTAGGGAGAAAGAGCATGAAAATGAGATGGATATATATATTTTTAATTATCTATACTTTCTGTTGAATAGCCTGAGAAAATCCTCATGGAATGAAATTTACATGATTGCAAACATTTAAACTAGTTGGCTAATGCTATTCAGTTTTGCTAAATTTTCAGGAAGAAAATACAAAAAGTAGCATATTTTCAAAGGAATTTTCATCTTAGAAAAAAAGCAGTGGGTTGCTTTATTTTCTGCCCCTTTAAGAACATTATACAGTGATGTGATATTAACACTAAAATTTGACCCACAGATTACATTCAGAAGAAATAAATATTTCCACTTATTTGATGTTATTCACCTAATTTTAAAAGTATAACACATGGTCCCTTCTTCACATTCAGCTGCTTATATGCCTCATTATAAATATTTAAACTAGACCACACCTGGATATCTCAAGCAGCTTTTCTCTAGAAAAGCAAATATGTATATATACACTTTTGCAAAACATGATCCAGCAACTCAGCTGTAGAGAAAACAAAGTTCTTTTTTAAGAGCTGAAAACAAAGTCAATAGTTGGGGAAGGATGGGGGAATCAAAGGAAAATTGATGATGAGACTGGGTAAAATCATATCTCCATTTTTCTCTTTAAGAACCCACTGAATCTCACAGTTACCTACCTCATAGGGGGAGGGATGGAGGGTATGGCTGAAGAAACAACTGAACAGATACAAGTCCTCTAGTTTTGGCTGTTTTCCCTAAAGGAAATACGTAGGCTTAGAAAGAAAGAAGAAACCAACAATCCTATCTTCAACTAGCAACACAGGCCAGGATGTCCAAAAGGCTCAGCCCCCATTTACAGCAAAAAAGATCCAGGTGTTTCACACCTGGAACCACCACACCTGTGTAATGATGACCAACTCACACTTTGTGTCAAGTGTTTCCTGTCCTGAGAGCACAAGAATCACATGGTGTATGGAGCAGAAAAGGCGACTGTGAAATACAGGAAGTTATTTCAGGGCATATTGAACACATAGAAGGAGAAACTTGAAGTAGCTAAAAGGATATAGGCTGATGAGAAAGAAAGAATGGTGATGATTCAGGGAGAAGAGCAGCATTTTTGAAGAGATGATTGAGTCTGAATATAGGATAAGGCTGCCGTTGTTGAATGAAGAGAATGAGATGAATCTCTTGAGACTGAAATGATGTGTAGTCATCCTGAATAAAAGGCCTGTCTGAATCACCTGATTGGATTTGCCAGAGAGCTAGAAGAGAAGTTCCAGGAGAAGCCACACAGACTAAACAGTTTGGGAAGAGAGAACATGACTAAACTGAAGGAGAGTGAAGTTAGAGTCTCTGAACAAATCAGCAGCCTCCTAAGGATCACCACAGAACTGGAGAAGAAGTGTGGGGAATCTGCCTTAGCACTGTTCCAGAATGCAAGATATTCTTTGAAAAGTTGTGAGTCACTACTGCTTCAGTGTCTAAAAGTCTGCCCATATCACAAACCGAAGTTTTGGCCAAATAACAGGAATGCATGAAATGCTAAGTGTATTTCAAAGACTAACTTTGGATGCTGAAACAGCTCAACCCTTTCTAGTTTTGTCTGAGGATCTGAGAAGTGTTAGTTTTGGAAATGTCCTCCAGGATATACCTGATAACCCAGAGATTTTACTTCAGTGCCACTATGTTGGGTGTGAGCTTCACCTCAGGGAGGAATTAGTGGGAGGTGGCTGTAGAAAAGACTGCAAAGTGACAATTGGGCGTATATGACTCTGCAAGCTGGAAGGGGACAGACCCAATGCTTCTGAAGATAGATTCTTACTCACAAGATCCATTATGGGGAATGATTTTACCTTCTGGGTCTTTCCTCCTCTAAAAGGGGTTTCCCTAAGTGAGCAAAAACTCACAAAGTTGGAGTTTTCCTAGCCTATGAATATTGGCAAATATGATTCTACAATGTGACAAGGGAGATATCATGTTTCCAATTTCTCTTATCCTACCTTCCAAGTAGCTCTCAGACCTATATTTTCTCTTTGTATCCCAAATGAAAGCATGAATTCAGACGGTCTCACCATTTGTAAGCCTCATGCTCCTTCTCCTGGTATTACTGTTAAACTTCAATCTTCCTTAGTGTAAAATCAAAGGCCAAGAGAGGCCAGAAAGTTAAGAGCATGACTTTGTGAAAGCATTTCTAAAAAAGAGATTTTGCATTTGAGTCAGAACCTTTGCATTCCCATGTCTTACAATCTCCATTTAGTAGAAGAGGTTGCTTTTAAATTGAGTCATGAATAACTAAAGGGCTCCACACTGGTTAGAATAACAAATGGATATGCAACATAGCATTGCAAATTTAGAACAGAAATGTAATCTGGCCTCAGATTAACTGGAGTCTTAGGTCTAGGTTAAGGACTCTAGACATAGTTCTTAAAACATTGACAGAATTCATTTATTGGCTCTAGGAGCTTTATTGTGGATTTTCCATGACTTTCCTGTATATAGGGACATGTCATCTGCAAAGGGAGGATTTTGTTTCTTCCTTTACAATTTGGATGGCTTTTGTTTCTTTTTCTTGCCTAGCTACTCTGGTGGGAACTTCCAATGCAGTGTTGAGTGATAGTGACAGTGGACATCCTTGTCTTGTTCCTAATCTTGGAGGTAAACTTTCAGTCTTTCACCATTGAGTGGGATGTTGGCTGTGGGTTTTTAATATGTGCACTTTGTCATGCTCAGGAAGTTTCCTTCTATTCCTAGTATTCTAAGTGTTTTTATCAGGAGGGGCTACTGGAGTTTGTCAAGTGCCTTTTTCATCAATTAAGATTATCATGTACTTTTTTTCTTTATTTTGCAATGAGCTGTATTGCATTGGTTGATTTTCTCTTGTTGAACCAAACTTGCATACCAGGGATGGGCTCCACTTGATCATGGCATATGATTCTTTCAATATGCTGTTGAATTAGGTTTGTTAGTGTTTTGTTGGGGATTTTTGCACCTATGTCCATAAGAGATATTGGTCTGTGGTTTTCGTTTCTTGTGGTATGTCTGTCTGGCCTTGGTATGAAGGTGATGGTAAAACAACATTATGAACACAATTAACAACACTGAAATATATATGAGTATGAGGAAGAGGGGAAATATTCTATTGTATATATGGTAACAGAATAAAAATAAAAATCTAAAAATCCATGGAATGACATTACACAAGCCATAAACCCTAAATTAAACCCTGGATTATATTTCATAACAGTACAATTAATAAATATCTGCTATCATCAGTTGTAAACAAATGTTCCACACCAAAGCCAGGTGTCAGTGATGGCATAGTATATGGGAATCCTATACTTTATGCATGATTTCTTTAAACCCACAACTTCTCTAGTAAAGGGAAAAAAAATTTAAACAGAGAGAAAAAAAAGCATTGGCTGAAATGAGCATAATCAGGAATGACAGCAGTGCTTTAGATTGGAGGGTTTCATCCTAGTGCCATGTAGAATACATGCATCTTATGGCTGATCCTTTTACTGATATCAAGGCATCCTATTATTGACATTGAGTATAAAGACATTTGAACATTTATCATTCCAAATAGAAAATAACTTAATTTCCCTGGGTATTTTATCTGGATCAGGAAGAGGTACTGGAGGAAAAAGTAAATATCCTAAAAATACATTTTTCAAGTGTCCTCTTCTACTTTTCTAACAAGGAAAATTATTAGATTTCTTAAAATAAACCTGATAGTTCAATGTTTCAAAACTTAGAAGATAATAACCCGTTGGATGAAGCAAATTATCATACACAAAGATTCCAAGTCTCTTTTAGATGACACTGTACCCTTCTTATGGTTTAAAGGGATTGAATATGGAAGAAATGTCCTGAGCCTTATGGTCCATCCTGACGTGAGTGGAATTTTATTGGCTCTTCTAAAACAAAGGTCGGGTTCACAGAGCTATTAAAAGAATTGAGCCTCAATTGAGTTGATAGCTCTACAGACTCAGCAAATTCTCTTGGAAACACACAGATTGGCCAGAGTAAGAGGCAGTAAAATCTTGGGGGGTTCCAGCATGCAAAGGGATTCAGAAACTATATCCAGACCCACTAGATGTCACTGTGTGTGTTAGTTCATCTGAGTAAGACCGACACACACTGAAGAAAGAAACCACTGCAGGCAATAAAGCTCCAAGCCCAGCCACATCTAGACTAGGTTACCTGACCAGCTGACAGTGTCTCCAGTTTGGTCATTTCTGGCCACATTCAGCAATGTCCCAACTTCCTCAGTGTCTGAGTTACTGATAAATGCTCTTTTCAACAGCTACAACTAATGTTTCCCAAGTAGTTCCAGTTACTTTTTCCACCTCTGGCTCACTCCAAAGAGTTCCAGAGGTTTATGAAATGTTTGGAAAACCAGAGGTTTCTTTTTTCGAAAGGAAAAAATAACTCTCTCATCTCAAACCTCTCTCCCAGAATGACCTTAAAAGGCTTGAAATTATAGGTTATTATGTGTAGCTAAAAAGCTCATATTTGAAGACTTACTTTGGGGGATTTTCTTTTAGGGGGAAACGTCTAGGGAAGGGAAGCAAGAGACATTCCTGCTTTAGGTGGACCATTTAGATGCAACAACAGATGTCTTTCCCCACAGAGTATTAAAGGAGCAAGAAACAAGTTTTCATAAGTTAAAATAACTGGCCTAGCACTTGATTTGGTATAGACTAGAATTCTCTTCCCATTTGAATGTGATCTGAGTGAAGTCATTTGTCACCTCTGGACCTCAGCAAATATCACTGTTACTCGATAGTGGTTGAAATGTCTCGTCATAAGATCCCTTGCACCAGTAAAATCTGATATATCTGTACAGTTTCGTCAAATTCTGCAACTTCATGTCTTCTAGCCTAAAACATAACAATAAACATGTCTTTTCTCCGGTATTTGTGCGCACATTTTATTCAAGAACATCCTTCCTTCCTCAGGCTTCTGTTACTTTTCTGTCTTTGGTTAGAAGAAATTTCCTCTAGCATTTACACTTTATGATATGTGCTTATGCTTTATTTCTTGGTCATTGTCAACATGAATAGAAGTTTTATTTGCACAGCCCTTCAATTCTTAGAGTCTGAATAGAAATATATAGGATAAAGTTGTAATCCTGGCCATTCCTTCTTTTACCCAAATGTGTAACTCAGGGGAGACATTACTTCCAGGAAGGGGTGGATTGCAGGAGATGAAGGAAGGGTGAGAAATTCATTCCAGAACTACTTTCCCAAATGCAGAATCTTGAGTAAACTTCTTGGGAAACTAGGGAATTTGAAGGGAAGATAGCCATGTATCAACATTAGGAAGCCTGGTGGTAAAACACTTGAGCGAATATCTACTCTTGTGACACAAACTAGTTCTTAAACTTTTGTCTCAATTAACTAGTCAGTCTAGAAAAATATGAGGGCCCAAACCAAATTCATGAAATGTGGTCAAAATACTGACAAAATTCCAGCAACAAAAAAGTAGAAACAATCCTCTAGGAGTTAGAATGTTCTTTCATTTTTATTGTGTGAAGATGCACAGGTTTGCCACTATAGCCACTAACTACATGGAGCTACTTAAAATTAAATAAATTTAAATTAAATTAAATTAAAAATCCATGATTAATAGTCCCTAATGGCTAATGGCTACAAATACAGACTCAGCTTCAAGAGGTAGTAGATCCAGCAAAATATTCATGAAGGGATCACAGCCTTGTTTCCCCAAGTGAAAGATTCTTTCCTTTTTTTAAAATTTTAAGCCGATAATTCCCAGTGGTATAATATGCATATATCACATTTTCTTTGTACCCCGAAAAATAAGCAAACAATTTTATTTATCAGCATTTTCAATTTAAATATGATTTTCCCTAGTAATTTTTTATGCCCTTAGAAACTAAGGGTCCAAGGTCATTGTACAAACAGCTGGTCATGGCATTTCATCACATAATGAACTTGAGTCTGCTCTCTTTCTGTGGGAATATATAGTTAATTTGGTTTTTAAAATAAGATATTCTGAAAATATAATAAAGTAACATGAAATTTACAAATTTTAAAAAATATCCTTTTGGGGTGTCTGTACCCTAGGAAGAAGATATGTACTTAAACTTAATCCATTCCTATGGGTTTTAAGTCATAGTAAGACCTTTTGATGAGGTTACTTCACTTAAAGTGTTGCCTACCTCAATCAGGAGGGGTCTTAATCCTATTACAGGAGTCCTTTATAAGCAAAATGAAAGTCAGAAAGAAAGCCATGGGAATCAAGAAGTGAAAGATTAACAGAACCAGAAAAAGAAGGGAGAAACAGCCATATGCATTGCCACATGGCAGAAGAGTCCAGGGTCAAGGATGATCAGTAACCAGCCCCAGACAGCCAGACTCTGGGGAAAAGGCTTCACCTTGGTGACACTTGGGTTTGGCCTTTTTCCTAGCCCCAAAACTGTGAGCTAATCAATTCCTATTGTTTAAGGCAATCAATTGCATGTGACTTGCTTAGCAGCTCAGTAAACTATAATGTTAAACCCCTTTGAATTTAAAAGAAATTGTTTCAAAAATGTGGCAGTGAAAAAGCTATAAAAATTTCATAGTCATAATAAAATAAAATAATGCTTGAGTTTATAGACTATTGTCATGCTATTTGTCATCCCAATTTCAGTTGACTAGATACTTTGCCCTTAACCTCAGCATATATTGCATCTTATAAGATAAAGTCGTATTGATGTATTCTGGTGGCAAAGACATTCTCAAGTCAGCATCAGTTCTAAGAAGCAGTAACAATTCTATTTCTAGGTTGTTGGATGTATTCGCTAGAATCCTATTCTAAATGAATCAATTTCCCATTTAGATCTGATTTATAAATGTAGGGAGAAAAAGTCATGGATGTAAAAAGTATGACAAGACTATCAATGATTTTTGTTACCATATTTAAACCCTGTGATTCCCAGTAATAAAACTACATTATTCCCAGACATCACTCCCCTCTTCTACTGGGGGTGAGGATGACTCAGGGAAGGTAAACAGAGAACGTGATTACCTTTCTGGTAAAAATCATGTGTTCTTTGGACCCTGAAACAATAACTTCTTTTTCCTACAGGAAAGAACATATTTTTCATATGAGTCCCTTAGAGGTGGGTGAGCATCAAAATAGACTAAAAATAGAATAAAAATCCATATAAATCTGTTGCCCTCATCAAAAGAAACATACTCCATAAAATCAACACAATGCTCAATGAGTGTATCATGGAACTCACAGAGAACTGAATCACTCTGCCAGATTTAAAGATGGCGGGGAGGACAAATATTATCTGCATATTCAGAGATGACTGAAAAAACTAATTAGGACCAAAAGCATGAAGGGAGAATCTGTGGGTGAAATTCAATTTAATTTTAATGCAATAATAAGAAGGTGTGGTTATGGGAAAAGGGGATGAGAGATAAAGATTAAAACAAAAGGACCATGTCAGTTCTCATCACCTGTATCTGAATTAACTCATTTAAAGAAAAAAGTATACTTCTCTCCCTAATAAACATTAAAAAATGGATAATATTCTCTAGAAAATACATCTTGTTGGTCAGAATTGGATTTACTTTTTCTTTGTAACTTTTTCATGAAAAGTTTTAGAGCAGTGGCTGGGATACAGTTAGCAAAGAAACTTCAGATATGCCAAATAGACACAAAACCACATCATCTTTATGTGGTTTTCTATAAGTTGTCTTATGCGGAAAGCATCTTTATCATTTTTGCTGCACCAATATTTACAGTATTTATCTACATGGTTACTTTGCTACGTAAGTGTACTATTTAAAGCCTTACATATGTGAAGAAGTTTTCAGACACAGGAGAGGCTTGTTACAGATAGAAGTATATGATAGAATGATAGACAGAATCATCTAAAATGATATTTACAAATTTTCTTATTTTTAAAAAGAGCTTCAAGAAGACAGCTGAGAAATTTAATGAATTTCACTGTCAACCACGTTAGATCAAGTAAATTAAATGTATGCAGTGAGTCCTCCCCATGCTTTAAAGCCGTGCTTCTCAAACCTTAATGTGCATGTGAACCAACTGAAGATCCTGATAAAATGCATTCTTATGCAGTAGATCTGGAGTGGGGGCTGAAATTATGACTCAGGTGAAGCCAGGGCTGTTCCACTGGGTTTCAAGTAGCATAAATTTGAGGAGTATTTTTATGAGCAATGATTACAAGCAAGATCTTCTCCGTGTAGAATTTATGGCAGAGTAACTACATGGAGGGATGTTTCCTAAGTAAATTTTTAAGCAATTTTATTGAGATAAATTCACATACCATATAATTATCATAAGTATACAAAAGTTCATAGTATCATCATATAGTTGTGCGCTCATCACCACAATCAATTTTTTAACATTTTCATTACTCCAAAAAAATTAAAATAAGAAAGAATGCCACACCCCTTATCCCTCCACATTATTTATTTTTTGTCTTTATTTTCTTGCTCATTTATCCATACATTGGATAAAGGGGGTGTCAGTCACAAGGTTTTCACAATCACCCGGTACACCATAAAAGCTATATTGTTACATAATCGCCTTAAAGAATCAAAACTACTGGATTACAGTTTAACAATTTCAGCCATTTCCTTCTAGGTATTCTAATACACTAAAATCCAAAACAGGAATATCTATATAGTGTATAAGAATAACCTCCAGAATGACCTCTGAACTCTGAAATCTCTCATCCACTGAAACTTTATTTTGTTTCATTTTTCTTGCCCGTTTTGGTCAAGAAGTCTTTCTCAATCCCATGATGCCAGGTCCAGGCTTGTGCCTGAAAGTCATGTTCCGTGCTGCCAGGGAGATTTATACCCCTGGAAGTCATGTCCCACACAGAGGGGAAGAGCAATGAATTTAACTGCAGAGTTGACTTAGAGAGCAAGACCATATCTGAGCAATAGAAGAGGTTCTCTGGGGGGTGACTATTAGGCATAATTATAAGTAGGCTTAGCTTCTCCTTTGCAAGAATAAGTTTCATAACAGCAACCCCCAAGATCGAGGGCTTGACCTATTAAATTGATAGTCCCCACTGCTTGCAAGAATATCAGGAATTCCCCAGGTGGGGAAGTTTAATATTTCCACATTTTTTCCTCAGTCTCTTAAGGAGACTTTGCAAATACTTTTTTATCTTCTGCCCAGATTATCCTGGAATGTATTGGGACATCACAATAACCCGTTCAAACCAACAAGATTTTACTTGCTGTTCAATGTTCCTTGCAATTATGGTGTTGAAATAACTGACCATACAAGTTAAATTAGATAGTGTGCTACAGAAAATATAAATTTGGCACCTAGCAAACATCTTTTCCTTTGGTCTGACACAGAATTTCAAGTTTAAAATGCAGTCAATGTAATCCTTTTCTTCTCAGTCTGATTTACCTTAGTCCTAACGTACTGTTCTCAAGATTCATTTACTTGGTTGCATGCCTCACAACTTCATTCCTTCTTGTAACCACTCATTATTCCGTTGTATGTATACACCACAGTTCGCTCTTCCATTCATCAGTCATTGCAACCTTAGCCACCTCTGTCCATTTCAAATCATGAATACTGCCACCACAAAACCAGTGTGCAAATGTCCATTCATGTCCCCACTTTCAATTCTGCCAAGTATGTACCTAATAACAGAATTTCAGGATCATATAGCAAACCTATACTTAACCTCCTCTGAAATCACCACACTGCCCTCCAGAGGGGCTACACAACTATACTCACCTACCATCGTGAATAGATACATCTCTGTCTCCATATTTTTTCCAGCACTTTTATCTCTCTGTTTCTTTTTTTAAACAGTTTTATTCACACACCTTGCAATCCACTGATGTAAACGATCAATGTTTCCCAGTATAATCACATCTTTATACATTTACAACCAAAATCTATGTGAGGATATTTCCATCTCTTCCACAAAGAAAGAAGAAGAGGGAAAAAAAGGAATAAAAATAAAATAAAAAGGAGAAATAACACCACCACCAAGAATCTCATACTCCTCTCTTTTATCTCCCTGTTGTTAACATTTAACTTTGGTATAATGCCTTTGTTATATATAATGGAAGCATATTACAATGTTACTGTTAACCATAGACCCTAGTTTGCTTTGATTGTATTTTTTCCATTTGCCATCCCATTTTCAACACCTTGCATGTTGACATTCATTTATTCTCCCTTATGTAAAAACATTCTTATATTTGTACATTTAATCATCATCATAGACCTCTCCAGGTTCCATTAAGTTATACAATACCAGTCTTTGTCTTCTTGCTTTCCTTCTGGTGTCACATATGTCCCTAGCCTTCCTCTTCCAATCCATACTCATGCTTAGCTTTGTTCAGTGTAATTTAATATTGTGCTACCATCAGATACTATTGTGCTATCCATTTCCGGATCTTTACCATCAATCCTGTTGAACATTTTGTACTTTCAGCATAAAATGCCCAGTTTCTACTCTCTTTCTATCTCCTGACAACCTTTATTCTCAACTTAACTCTTAAAGTTCACTAGTTAATATTAGTTCATATTAGTGAAACCATAAAGTATTTTCTCTTTTGTTTCTGGCTAATTTCACTCAGCATAATGTCCTCAAGTTTCATCTATGTGGTTGCATTCATCATGATTTTATTCTGATTTATCTTATCTTATTTGTTCCTCTCTTTTTACCATTAGTGACAGAATTCATTTCTACACTCTCCTCCAGATCTCTCTCTCCTGTCTTTTCCTATCTGCTTGAAGTGCTCCCTTTAGTATTTCTTGTAGAGCAGGTCTCTTGTTCACAAATTCTCTCAGTGTCACTTTGTCTGAAAATATGTTAAAATCTCCCTCACTTTGGAAGAGCAGTTTTGTTGGATATAGAATCCTTGGTTGACAGTTTTTCTCTTTCAGTACCTTAAATATATCATGTCACTGCCTTCTTGCCTCCATGATTTCTGCTGAGAAATCTGCACATAGTCTTATCAAGCTTCCCTTGTATGTGATGGATTGCTTTTCTCCTGCTGCTTTCAGATTCTCTGTCTTTGACATTTGACAATCTGAATAGTAAGTGTCTTGGAGTAGGCCTTTTTAAATACATTCTATTTGGGGTATGCTATGCTTCTTGAATCTGCAATTTAATGTCTTTTATAAGAGACGGGAAATTTTCAGTGATTATTTCCTCCATTATTCTTTCTCCTTCTGAGATACCAATAGCATGTATAATTTTGTGCTTCATGTTGTCATTCAATTCCCAAAGTCCCTGCTCTACTCTTTCGCCATATCTTCTCTCAACTCACTGATTTGATTTTTTCATTGATTCAGCATGCTTGTTTGAATATCTTTAATTAGTTGCCTCAACTCCTGTATCTCATTTAAGGTGTTAGTTTGTTTCTTTGACTGGCCCATATCTTTGTTTTTCTTAGTTTGACATAATTTATGGCTGGTATCTATATAGGCTCCTGATTTTCTGGATTAGTTTATTCTGGAGATTGTTTTCACTCTTTTACTTAGTTTTTATTGTTGGTTGACTTTGTTCTCTATTTGTTCTTTGACATTCAGCTCAATTTATTCTAGCTCTCCAGTTTAGCATCTGTTTAACTGATCAGAACTTTTCATTTCTTGTTTTACTGGTTCTTTTCTATATGCCTATATGGACCCTTTTTTTTGAGGATGGTCTCTCTAGATATGATTAACCCTAATCATATTTTCCCAGACAAGGCAGGCGCAGGTCTCAGAAGAATGGTGTAATCATTATTTCCCGGAGGATGAGCCCAGCAGGGTGTCTGACTTTCCTATGGAGCCTCTAGACACTGCTTTTCCTAATCTGTCCAGCAGGTGGCATTTTTCAACCCATACCTTCCCCCCTCACCACCCCCCCCCCTAGTATAAAGTGTGTGGAGCCTTTAATTCTCAGCCTGCCAGGGACATGATTGAGATAGAGGCTGAAGTGGAAGGCAAGATCAATTGTTTCTGAAAGAGGGCCAGCACTCTAACTGGACCCTGCCCTCTTTTCTTGGGAAAGATGCATCTCCTTTAGGGAATGATCTACTTCATTTGATTTGTTAGTTTGTCTCTCAGACATACATTAATTCAGCTCTTGCCTGGCTCAGCACAGACGAATGAAAATGCCTGAGGCTTTCTCTAATGAGCTATTTAGAATACTTCAAGGGAGAGAGAAAGAGAGAGAGAGAGAGAGAGAATCCTTTCTTAGAGCTAGTCTCCCCAGTCCCCAAGTTTCGCTAGTCAAGAGCTAGAGTTGGTACATAGCTCTATGTGCGCCTTTTTTCCGGGCACACTACTTTCCCAATATTCTAAGCTTGGCCAAGTTCAAAAGCTGTTTTTTTTTTCTTTTTTTCAGTTGTGAATCCTCTCTGCCATGAGTTATCTCAGATTTACTTTCCTGCTTTCTCTGGGTTTTACAGTGCTCAGAGCTTACATTCAGCAACTCAAATTTGTTCATTAAAACCAGAATTGGAGCCATGGCGGCCAGCAGCCAGTGCCCCCCCCCCCCCCCACAGGCGGCTTCCCGGTCAGGTGGTGAATCTCGGATCAGCGAGCTACCCAAGCTGCGGCGGCCGGCGGCAAGTGCCCCTCCCCCACAGGCAGCTTCCCAGTCTGGCGGTGAATCTCGGATCAGCGAGCTACCCAAGCCATGGCAGCCAGTGCCCCTCCCCCACAGGCGGCTGCCCGGAGGGAGAGGAGGGAGTCTCTGACAATGGCAGGGACTGGATCCAACCAAACACCAATAGTGGCATTAATAAAGGAGCCACAACATCTTTTGCTGGTGGGACCTGCAGACAAACAAGCGCCACATACTGGGCAGGATAAAAAAAAAAGAGCCCAGAGACTTCACAGGAAAGTCTTTCAACCTGCTGGGTCTCACACTCAGGGAAATCTGATTAAATATCTAGATGCCAGCAAAAAATAACAAATCACACCAGGAAAATTGAAGATATGGCCCAATCAAAGGAACAAACCAATAGTTCAAATGAGATACAGGAGCTGAGACAACTAATTCTGAATATACGAACAGAAATGGAAAATCTCTTCAAAAACCAAATCAATAAATTGAGGGAGGACATGAAGAAGGCAAGGGATGAACAAAAAGAAGAAATGGAAAGTCTGAAAAAACAAATCACAGAACTTATGGGAATGAAAGATACCGTAGAAGAGATGAAAAATACAATGGAAACCTACAATGGTAGATTTCAAGAAACAGAGGCTAGAATTAGTGAACTGGAGGACGGAATATCTGAAATCCAAAAAGAAACAGAAACTATATGGAAAAGAGTGGAAAAAATTGAGCAGGGGCTCAGGGAATTGAATGATAATATGAAGCGCACAAATATACATGTTGGGGGTGTCCCAGAAAGAGAAGAGAAGGGAAAAGGAGGAGAAAAACTAATGGAAGAAATTATCACGGAAAATTTCCCAACTCTTATGAAAGACCTAAAATTACAGATCCAAGAAGTGCAACGCACCCCAAAGAGAATAGATCCAAATAGGCGCTCTCCAAGACACTTACTAGTTAGAATGTCAGAGGTCAAAGAGAAAGAGAGGATCTTGAAAGTAGCAAGAGAAAAACAATCCATCACATACAAGGGAAACCCAATAAGACTATGTGTAGATTTCTCAGCAGAAACCATGGAGGCAAGAAGATAGTGGGATGATATACTTAAATTACTAAAAGAGAAAAACTGCCAACCAAGAATACTATATCCAGCAAAATTGTCCTTCAAAAATGAGGGAGAAATTAAAACATTTTCAGACAAAAAGTCACTGAGAGAATTTGTGACCAAGAGCCCAGCTCTGCAAGAAATACTAAAGGGAGCACTAGAGTCAGATACGAAAAGACAGAAGAGAGAGATGTGGAGAAGAGTGTAGAAAGAAGGAAAATTAGATATGATATATATAATACAAAAGGCAAAATGGTAGAGGAAAGTATTACCCAAACAGTAATAACACTAAATGCTAATGGACTGAATTCCCCAATCAGAAGACATAGACTGGCAGAATGGATTAAAAAACAGGATCCTTCTATATGCTGTCTACAGGAAACACATCTTAGACCCAAAGATAAACATAGGTTGAAAGTGAAAGGTTGGGAAAAGATATTTCATGCAAATAACAACCAGAAAAGAGCAGGAGTAGCTATACTAATATCCAACAAATTAGACTTCAAATGTAAAACAGTTAAAAGAGACAAAGAAGGATACTATCTACTAATAAAAGGAACAATTAAACAAAAAAACATAACAATCATAAATATTTATGCACCAAATCAGAATGCCCCAAAATACATGAGGAATACACCACAAATACTGAAAAGGGAAATAGACATATCTACCATAATAGTTGGAGACTTCAATTCACCACTCTCATCAATGGACAGAACATCTAGACAGAGGATCAATAAAGAAACAGAGAATTTGAATATTACAATAAATGAGCTAGACTTAACAGACATTTATAGAACATTACACCCCACAACAGCAGGATACACCTTTTTCTCAAGTGCTCATGGATCATTCTCAAAGATAGACCATATGCTGGGTCACAAAGCAAGTCTCAACAAATTTAAAAAGATTGAAATCATACACAACACTTTCTCAGATCATAAAGGAATGAAGTTGGAAATCAATAATAGGCAGAGTGCCAGAAAATTCACAAATACTTGTAGGCTCAACAACACACTCTTAAACAACCAGTGGGTCAAGGAAGAAATTACAAGAGAAATTAGTAAATATCTCAAGGCAAATGAAAATGAAAACACAACATATCAAAACCTATGGGAGGCAGCAAAGGCAGTGCTAAGAGGGAAATTTATTGCCCTAAATGCCTATATCAAAAAAGAAGAAAGGGCAAAAATTCGGGAATTAACTGTCCACTTGGAAGAACTGGAGAAAGATCAGCAAACTAACCCCAAAGCAAGCAAAAGGAAAGAAATAACAAAGATTAGAGCAGAAATAAATGAAATTGAGAACATGAAAACAATAGAGAAAATCAATAAGACCAGAAGTTGGTTCTATGAGAAAATCAACAAGATTGATGGGCCCTTAACAAGATTGACAAAAAGAAGAAGAGAGAGGATTCAAATAAATAAGATCAGAAATGGAAGAGGAGACATAACCACTGACCTCACAGAAATAAAGGAGGTAATAACAGGATAGTATGAACAACTTTATGCTAATAGATGCAACAATGTAGAGGAAATGGACGAGTTCCTAGAAAGGAATGAACAACCAATTTGACTCAAGAAGAAATAGATGACCTCAACAAACCAATCACAAGTAAAGAAATTGAATCAGTCATTCAAAAGCTTCCTAAAAAGAAAAGTCCAGGACCAGATGGCTTCACATGTGAATTTACCAAACATTCCAGAAAGAATTAGTACCAGTCCTGTTCAAACTCTTCAAAAAAATTGAACTGGAGGGAAAGCTACCTAATTCATTCTATGAAGCCAACATCACCCTCATACCAAAACCAGGCAAAGATATTACAAAAAAAGAAAACTACAGACCAATCTCTCTAATGAATATAGATGCAAAAATCCTCAACAAAATTCTAGCAAACCAAATCCAGCAACACATTAAAAGAATTATACATCATGACCAAGTAGGATTCATCCCAGGTATGCAAGGATGGTTCAACATAAGAAAATCAATTAATGTAATACACCATATCAACAAATCAAAGCAGAAAAATCACATGATCATCTCAATTGATGCAGAGAAGGCATTTGACAAGATTCAACATCCTTTCCTGTTGAAAACACTTCAAAGGATAGGAATACAAGGGAACCTCCTTAAAATGATAGAGGGAATATATGAAAAACCCACAGCTAATATCATCCTCAATGGGGAAAAATAGAAAACTTTCCCCCTAAGACCAGGAACAAGCAAGGATGTCCATTATCACCACTGTTATTCAACATCATATTGGAGGTTCTAGCCAGAGCAATTAGACAAGAAAAAGAAATATAAGGCATCAAAATTGGAAAGGAAGAAGTAAAACTATCACTGTTTGCAGATGATATGATACTATATGTTGAAAACCCTGAAAAATCCACAGCAAAACTACTACAGCTAATAAATGAGTACAGCAAAGTAGCAGGTTACAAGATAAACATTCAAAAATCGGTAGTGTTTCTATACACTAGCAACGAACAAGCTGAGGGGGAAATCAAGAAACGAATTCCATTTACAATTGCAACTAGAAGAATAAAATACCTAGGAATAAATTTAACTAAAGAGACAAAAGACCTATACAAAGAAAACTACAAAAAACTGTTAAAAGAAATCACAGAAGACCTAAATAGATGGAAGGGCATACCGTGTTCATGGATTGGAAGACTAAATATAGTTAAGATGTCAATTCTACCTAAATTGATTTACAGATTCAATGCAATACCAATCAAAATCCCAACAACTTATTTTTCAGAAATAGAAAAACCAATAAGCAAATTTATCTGGAAGGGCAGGGTGCCCCGAATTGCTAAAAGTATCTTGAGGGAAAAAAACGAAGCTGGAGGTCTCACACTGCCTGACTTTAAGGCATATTATGAAGCCACAGTGGTCAAAACAGCATGGTACTGGCATAAAGATAGATATATCGACCAATGGAATCAAATAGAGTCCTCAGATATAGACCCTCTCATCTATGGACATTTGATTTTTGATAAGGCAGTCAAGCCAACTCACCTGGGACAGAACAGTCTCTTCAATAAATGGTGCCTAGAGAACTGGATATCCATATGCAAAAGAAAGAAAGAGGACCCGTATCTCACACCCTATACAAAAGTTAACTCAAAATGGATCAAAGATCTAAGCATTAGGTCTAAAACCATAAAACAGTTAGAGGAAAATGTAGGGAGATATGTTATGAATCTTACAATTGGAGGCGGTTTTATGGACCTTAAACCTAAAGCAAGAGCACTGAAGAAAGAAAGAAATAAATGGGAGCTCCTCAAAATTAAACACTTTTGTGCATCAAAGAACTTCATCAAGAAAGTAGAAAGACAGCCTACACAATGGGAGACAATATTTGGAAACGACATATCAGATAAAGGTCTAGTATCCAGAATTTATAAAGAGATTGTTCAACTCAACAACAAAAAGACAGCCAACCCAATTACAAAATGGGAAAAAGACTTGAACAGACACCTCTCAGAAGAGGAAATACCTCTCAGAAGAGGAATTGGCCAAAAGGCACATGAAGAGATGCTCAATGACCCTGGCCATTAGAGAAATGCAAATCAAAACCACAATGAGATATCATCTCACACCCACCATAATGGCCATTATCAACAAAACAGAAAATGACAAGTGCTGGAGAGGATGTGGAGAAAGAGGCACACTTATCCACTGTTGGTGGGAATGTCAAATGGTGCAACCACTGTGGAAGGCAGTTTGGCGGTTCCTCAAAAAGCTGAATATAGAATTGCCATACGACCCAGCAATACCATTGCTAGGTATCTACTCAGAGGACTTAAGGGCAAAGACACAAATGGACATTTGCACACCAATGTTTATAGCAACATTATTTACAATTGCAAAGAGATGGAAACAGCCAAAATGTCCATCAACAGACGAGTGGCTAAACAAACTGTGGTATATACATATGATGGAATATTATGCAGCTTTAGGACAGAATAAACTTATGAAGTACGTAATAACATGAATGGACCTAGAGAACATTATGCTGAGTGAGACTAGCCAAAAACTAAAGGACAAATACTGTATAGTCCCACTGATGTGAACCGACATTAGAGAATAAACTTGGAATATGTCATTGGTAACAGAGACCATCAGGAGATAGAAATAGGGTAAGATAATGGGTAATTGGAGCTGAAGGGAAACAGACTGTGCAACAAGACTGGATACAAAAACTCAGAAATGGACAGCACAATACTACCTAATTGTAATGCAATTATGTTAAAACACTGAATGAAGCTGCATCTGAGGTATAGTTTTGTTTTTTTTATTTATTTATTTTTTATTTTTTTATTTTTTATTTTTTTCCTCTCTATTATCGTTTTATTACTTTTTCTGCTGTCTTTCTATTTCTTTTTCTAAATCGATGCAAATGTACTAAGAAATGATGAATATGCATCTATGTGATGATATTAAGAATTACTGATTGTATATGTAGAATGGAATGATTTCTAAATGTTGTGTTAGTTAATTTTTTTAAGTAATAAAAAAAGATATTGGAATAAAACAGAGAAAAAAAAATTTACTAGAATTGCACCAAATTTGATTGGGGTGAGGGATTGAAATTTCACGAATCTTTACTCTTCCAATCTATGGACATAGTGCAGGTCCCCAATTTGAGTTTCCTTTTATTTTAGCAAAGTTATGTCATTTTCAGCTAGAGATTTTGAACATATAATTTTAAGTTTATTGCCAAACATTTTATATGTTTATCTCATCTTAAGTGGAATTGTTTTATTTTCCAGTTTGCTGCCTGTATTTAAAAATAAAATTGTCTGTTATGTGAAAAAAACAAAAACAAAAACAAAAAACAAAACCAGAATTGGAGCTTGGTTGAGTTACTTTCTTTGCTGATAGCAGAAAGATAGCTTCTGGGGTAGAGGCACCAGCCTCTGCAGTTTGGAAGCTGTACTTACATTTTGGTGCAGTGATCCTAGCCCTTGCACCTATTCCAGCCTGGTGATGTGTGTCCAGTCATGAATGTTCCCCAAATAATTGTTCCTGACAGTTCCTGACTCTTCACCGGCTGCTCTAGAGGACTAGTCCTGGTTAGTGTGATGCCCCGATAAATCCCAGAGTGATTTTAACAGTGAATAAAGAAGCATTTGGAAAGTCCCCTTGGGGGGATGGGGAGAAAGGGTGAAAAACTCACCTTTCCCATTTGAGGAATTCCTGATATTCTTGCAAGTAGTGGGGACAACCAAATCAATAGGTCAAGTCTCAATCTTGGGGTTTGTTCCTATGAAACTTTTATCTTCAAAAGATAGGCTAAGGCTACTTAAAATTAGACCAGAGTCACCCCCAAAGAACTTCTTTTGTTGTTCAGATGTGGCCTCTCCCTGTCTCAGCCAGCCCAGCAAGCAAACCCATTGCTCTGCTCCCCCTCTATGTGGGACGTGACTCCCAGGAGTGTAAACCTCCCTGGCAATGTGGGACAGAAATCCTAGGATCAGTTGGGATTCAGCATTAAGGGACTGAGAAAACCTTCTTGACCAAAAGGGGGAAGAAAGAAATGAGACAAAATAAAGTGTCAGTGGCTGAGAGATTTCAAACAGAGTCGAGAGGATATCCTGGAGGTTATTCTTACCCATTATATAGATCTATCCTTGTTCAGTTTATGGTGTATTAGAGTAGCTAGAGGGAAGTACCTGAAACTGTAGAGATGTGTTCCAGTAGCCATGTTTGACTGTACAATGATATAGCTTTTGCAATGTGACTGTGTGGTTTTGAAAACCTTGTGTCTGATATGCCTTTTATCTATGGTATGGGCAGATGAATAAAAAATATGGATAAGAAATAATCAAATAATTAGGGGAGAAAAGGTTGAAATAAATTGAGTAGATTGAAATACTAGTGGTCAACGTGAGGGAGGGGAAAGGGGCATGGTATTTATGAGATTTTTCTTTTTTCTTTTTTATTTCTTTTGCTGGAGAGATGAAAATGTTCAAAAAAAATGATCATGGTGATGAATACACAACTATGTGATGAAATTGTGAGCCATTGATTTTAACCATGTCAAGAATGTTTGTATGTCAAGAATGTTTGCATGTTTGTTTGTTGTTTACAATAAAAATATTTAAAAAAGAAAAAAAAATAACAGAATTGGAGCTTGGCTGAGCTACTTTCTTTGCTGCTAGCAGAAAGGTAGTTTCTGTTGTCCACCAGGGAGAGACTGTAAATCAGCCTGTCATGCCAACGGGGAAGGGGCACCACCCTCTGCAGTTTGGAAGCTGTATTTACTTTTGGTTCAGTGATCTCAGCCCTTCCACTTATTCCAGACAGGTGTACAATGTGTGTCCAGTCATGGATGTCTCCCAAATAATAGTTCCAGGCAGTCCTTGATTCTTTATTAGCTGTTCTAGGGGACTAGCTAAATTCCACACCTCTCTATGCTGCCATCTTGCCCTACTTCCTCTCCCACCAATTTTTACTTTTTGTGATATTTACCTTATCATGCTATCTATCTATCTATCTGTCTATCTGTCCATCCATCTATCTAATCATCTGTCCATTTTCTGAACACTTGGGAGGTTATACATATTATGCTCCTTCAACACTTAATTGCTGCCAGGTACACTTATGTATTTTATATTTCAATGCAAGTTTATTGAGATATATTTATATACCATAGATTACACCAAAAGTACACAATCTATGGCTCACAGTATCATCATATAGTTGAGTATTCATCACCACAACAATTTTAGGACATTTTCATTACTCCACAAAAAAGAAATAAAACAAACAAACAAAAAAAACCCCATAACATCCCATAGCCTTTATCCCTGCTGTTTCAGTTTGCTAAAGCTGCCACAACGCAAAATACCAGAAATGGATTGGCTTTTAGTAAGGGGATTTATCAACTTATAAGCTAAAATTCTAAGGCCATGTATTTGTCCAAATTAAGGCACCAACATGAGGATACCTTCACTCAAGAAAGGATGATCACCTCCAAGATTTTTCTGTCAGTTGGAAAGGTATGTGGCTGGCATCTCCTGGTCCTTTGTTCCTGGTTTTCATTACTTTCAGCTTCTGCTTCCAGTGGTTTTCTATATCAGGTCTCCAAACATCTCTAAACGTCTGTGTCTGCTCACTGTGTCAACTCTTTTAAGGACTTCAGCAAACTGCTTAAGCCCATCATGAATGGGCAGCGTCACATTTCCATGGAAATAACCTAATCAGAAGGTCTCACCCAAACAATGGGTCTGTCCCCACGAGATTGGATTAGGATCAAAAGAACATGGCTTCGGGGGTACTTGAAACCAGCACATTCCACACTGTGCTGTCCCAAAAGACATGTTCTTTCCACATACAAAATATACTCATTTCATCACAATACCACAAAAGCCTTAAACCATTTCAGCAACAATGCAAATACAATGCCAACTCTCCAAACACTAGGGTAAATGTTCCAACATATCCAAGCATTGGGGAGACCATCTTGTTCTCAGCCCCAGCCTCTTCAGGCATCTAGGTGGCACCCAGATTTTCTTCCATTCTGGGGCACCTGCTCAACACACTCAGAACATTGGGGTTATCAGTAAGGCTCTTTCCAATCCCTGAGGAATGTGTTTCACCCTCTCTGAGGCCTGAGGGGCAACACAATTCCTGGGCAATGAAGCAGAAGGCCTAAACTTTGCTTCTGGTGCGCACTCACCCTCTCCACATCCATGGGTGGATCTGCTCTCCTGGCCCAAGATTTCTTGGCTCCAGACCTTGGCTTCCTTGGTTCTGCCTTTGAAGTGATTTTTTTTCCTTCAACCTGTCCCTTTTCTGTTCCTTTTAGTCCAGATTGGCAGTGGTTCTGTTTATACAGATCTCACAAAAAATTTGTTAACTTGGCATGCAGCATTTCGGGGTCAAAGCCATTAGACAATAGGACTTCCACAAATCCTTTATGGATTACTTCATCTCCAATCTCGGCTTTTTCTGAAATGACTGACTGATTCCATGGTTCATTAAATCCTCATGTGGGGCAATAGTCTCTGGGGTCTCATTTTCTAAAAGCTCAGAATTTTCCAAACTATCAGTTTCTGCTTTGCTTCTCTTCTGGCTTATGGTTTCAAAAAGCTCTCTCTATAAGCATCTGTTGCTCTTCATTTAGCTTTTCCAGGGTGAATTTTAGATTTCATCTCTTCGCTTAACATCTCCAAACATCTGTGCCCTGAATTCATCTTTCTGCTGTCTGTTTCAGCTCTGCCTCTCTCTGAGCTCTTTTAAGGACTCCAGTAAACTAATCAAGACCCACCCTGAATGGGAAGGGCCACATCCTATGGAAATGATCTAGCCAAAGGTCCAACCTAAACAATGGGTCTGCTCCCTATGTGATTGGATTAGGATTAAAAGACATGACTTTTCTGGGATACATAATATTTTCAAACCAGCACACTCCCCTATTGTTATTATTATTATATTTTGTCTTTGCTTTATTACTCATCTACCCATACACTGGATAATTGGAATATCAGTCAAGGTTTTCAAAAGCACATGGTCACACAATAAAAGCTATATAGTTATACAATCATTACAAAAGATTAAGGCTACTGGATTATAGTTCAACAATTTCAAGTATTTCCTTCTAGCTATTCCAATAAACTAGGAGCTAAAAAAAAAAATCAATGTAATGAGTCAACAGTCATAATCATTTATTAAGTTGTAATTTCTTAGTTACACCTCCTCCTTATTTCCTTTAGTTTGCTAAAGCTGCTGGAATGCAATATACCAGAAGTGGTTTGGCTTGTATAAAGGGGATTTATTAAGCAAGAAGTTTAGTTCTAAGGCCTAAAAAAGGTCCAAACTAAGGCATCCAGAGAAAGATATCTTGATTCTGAAGAAAGGGCTGGATGTTGTCTGAGTCTCCTCTGTCACATGGGAAGGCACATGAACAGCATCTGCTGGTCATCATTTTCAGTTCCAGCTCTTGATTCTAGTGGTTTCCTCTCTAAGTGTCTGTGGGTCTTCACTTAGCTACTCCAGGGCAACACTCTGGGTTCTGGATTGCTTAGCATCTCGTGGATAGGCATATGGTGACATCTGCCTCAGCTCCCGGGGCTTCTGCATTTCCAGACATCTGTGTCTCTGTTGCTCTTAAGCTACTACAAAATGTTTCTCCTTTTGAAAGACTCTAGTGAACTCATCAAGACCTACCCTGAATGGGCAGAGTCACATCTCCGTTAATCAAAAGACCACACCCACATTTGGGTGTGTCACATCCCCATGGAAATAAATTAATCAAAAATATTTAATCAGGATTAAAGAACATGGCTTTTCTGGGGTACACAATATTTGCAACCTGGCATACTTTCATTAAATCATTATCTCAATCAGGAATATCTTGTAAATAACCATTTTTACCTTCTTCATGCTGGGAAAGTGTGCTGACCCTATGGAGTAGAGGAATGAAACTGGTTCATATTCTTTGAAAGATTAGTGTCTCTGGATTCTAGATCTTATCTGGCATAAGAACAATCTGAAGACCTTAAGTTTCTGAAAAAATAAACTTACCAAGAAAAACTTTTATGGAATCTTAGATAAAACCCATGTATATTTCCTTTTGTAACTACCTTAAATGCAGTTATCAAGTTCAAGAAATTTAACACAGATACAAAGCTTGCAGTATAAGTTCTGCTTTTTTTTCACATGTCCCAATGATGTCTCTTGGAGCCTTTTCTCTTCCCTTGCTAGATCTCATTCAGGATCATATATTGCATTTAATTGTCATTGTCTCCTTAGTTACTGTCTCTTTCCTTTTTTAATTTTGGGATCACATACACAAACATAAACTTTCCCATCTCTTGCTCTGATTTATTCTTCTGATTGTTCATTACTAGTGTATAGAAACACTACTGATTTTGGGTATTGGTATGGTACCCCACCATTTTTTATTTATTAGCTATCATGTTTGCTGTGATATTTTTTTCAGGATTTTCAGTATATGGGATCCTTTCACCTGCAAATAGGGAAAGTTTTACATCTTTCTTTCCAATTTAGATGCTTTCATTTCTTTTACTTGCCTAATTGCTCTGGCTAGAACTTCCAGTACAATGTTGAATAACAGAGGTGACAGTGGATAACCTTGCCCTGTTCCTGTACTTAGTGAGAAAGATTTCAGTCTTTCACCAGTAAATACAGTGTTAGCTATGTGTTTCTTATATATGTCTTTTATCATGTTGAGGAATTCTCCTTCTATTCTTAGTTTTGTAAGTGTTTTTATAAAGAAGAGGTGCTGGATTTCGTCAAATGCCTTTTCTCCATCAATTGAGATGATTATGTGTTTTTCACATTGTTCTGTTAATGTGATGCATTGCATTAACTGATTTTCTTATGATGAACCACACTTGCATACCTAGGATAAATCTCACTTGATCACGGTGTATAATTATTTTAATGTACTGTTGGATTTAGTTTGCCAGTATTCTATGTGTTTCATTTTCCTCCTTCTTTGCCTCGCTGGTGATGGTTGATTGAATTCCAGATACTGTAATTTTTAACTTTTGGGGTGTTAAGATATTTTTGTATTCCTATAAATATTCTTTAGTTCTGTTCTGGGATGGAGAACAGTTTGTAGGTGGTTTGATTCTTTTACATCTTGCTTTTAAGGTATATTAAATAGTACCAGTCTGGAGTTAATCATTCCCTATCTCTGAGGCTATAGTCCTCTTGAGTATTCTGCCCAATGCTGACAAATTATGTAGTTTTCCTTTCTGTCTGGTAGAAATAGGCACTGGCCACTTTTTCTGTAATTTTATTGGATGCTTCTTTCCCAGGCCCAGGGTAGTTTTCTCACATGAAATTTTCAATCATTAATCTGCCAAATTCTGAAAGGCCAACCCATTTGTAGAACTCTGGAATTCCTTCTGTGCAGCCCTGTCCTTTCCACCACCGTGTCCTGTAAAGTATAGCCACTTCAGTCTACCTGGACTTTCAGTTCCATCTCCTTGACTCGGGGAGTCTTTTGGGCTCCACTGGCTTCCTTTTCCCTGCATTGCTACCTGGAAACTTGTCAAGAAAATCAGTGTAATAATTGGCTCATGTCATTTTTATCCCATCTCTCAGGGATTATTGTTCTTTGTTGTCTGATAGCCAGTGTCTTGAAAACTGTTGTTTCACATATTTTCTTGGGATAATTTGTTAGGTTCAGACAGCAGAGTACATCTAGTCCCTTTTACATTTGCTTAGATGTCTCAACTAGTTATGAGGTCTTCAGTTTCCATAACCTCACAGCATCTTCTATCTCTCTATGACTCTGACATGTACCTATCTTTATTATAATTATGCATGCAATTATTTTATTCTTCTCAGTAGACTCAGGGTTCTTGAGAACAGAGGCTACTGGGTTGCTTGTCTACATACTTTTCTCTATTTTCTACAAGTGGTTATCACCCATGGGACTCCCAATAAATATATATTGAATTGAATTAATGAAAAAGATACTCTGAATTTATACACAACAGACCTTAGTCTTTTCTTTCAGAGCCTGAATTTTTTGAAGCCAGCAATTCTTTATTGCTCAGTAAATGCTCAAATTATCAAGACCATAATTTTTCTTTTTATAAAGTGGCAAAATATGTAAGCTACTATGTTTATTATATATATGAAATAAGTTTTTCCTATATTAAATGATGTATATCATGTAGAAGTGGTCTGACTCTTAGTACCAGAACTGACCTAAAAGATAACACTCAGACATTTTTCACTTTGATAAAAAGTCTTTTGTAATTTTTTCCAAATTTAATTGACAGCATTTATTTCAGGTTCTGAGCCATGAGTTTGCTCTAGTGTGCCAGTCTTTTATCTGCTGAAAAGTAAATAAAAATCTAAAGTTGAATTATGTTAAAACATAATAACATTTTCTGGAACTGACATGATTTTAAAAATCTGATCCAATATTTATGAAAATATTATTGTGCCAGTTTGAATCTGTCGTATACCCCAGAAAAGCCAAGTTCTTTAATCCTCAAACAATAATGTTGGGTGGGATCTTTTTTATTGCTGCCATGGAGACATGACTCACCCAACTGCAGGTGGTAACTTTTGATTAGATGGTTTCCATGAAGATGTGTCTACACCCATCCAAGGTGGGGTAGCTTACTGGAGCACTTTAAGAGGGAACCATTTGGGAAAAAGTTTTAGAGGCAACAGAGCCAAGAGAACCCACACAGTCAAAGATCTTTGGAGATACAGAAGTAGAATACCCCTGGGGAAGACTTATGAAACAAGAAGTCAAGAGAGAAAGCTAGCAGAAGTGGCCATGTGCCTTTCCAGCTGACAGAGGTGTTCTGGACCCATCAGTCTTTCTTGAATCAAGGGATCTTTCATTGGATGCCTTAGTTTGGGCATTTTCATGGCCTTGGAACTATAAACTTGAAACTTAATAAATTCCCCTTTTTAAAACCCATTCTGTTTCTGGTATATTGTGTTCCAATTTAGTTTACAAACTAAAACAATTACAGGTGTCAGATTTGCCAGAGAGGCTTATATGTTTGATAAGTATATTGTCATATCTTTCACTGCCATGAAAGGTGATGAGGGACATGGTTATGTCACAAGATTTAGTTTATTGGGGTCCTTCATGATGTAAATTTTTGGAAATGCTCCTCCGTCTTTAAACTCTATGTGTGATTCTTTGACATCGTTATTAAATTTATGTGTCTCTGATTGTCAGTTTGGCTTATCCCCCATGACCAATATTACTGTTATAAGAGAGGCCAGGGATAATAGAAAAAGACAATCTGGAGTGAGTACCCATATTCAAGTCTGGACTCTATCACTTAGTAGCAAAAATTAAATTAGAATATTTGATTCTTATTTCTTCATTTAAACATTAAGGATAATAATGTCTTTTTCAAAGTGCCATGAGGATTTAATGAGAAAATTTTCCTGAAAGTGTTCTGTAAATTGTAAATTGATACTTTAACAAGTATCAAGATTCCTTTACCTTGACTAGAACTTGAGTCCTGAGGTCCACAAAGCTGAGTTTGTATGCCACAGTGTGCATATGAGTTGATCTACTGGGAAGCAGGAAGAATGTTTTTTTTTTATTAATTAAAAAAAAATTAACAAAACATTTATAAATCATTCCATTCTACATATATAATCAGTAATTCTTAATATCATCACATAATTGCATATTCATCATTTCTTAGTACATTTGCATCGATTTAGAAAAAGAAATAAAAAGACAACAGAAAAAGAAATAAATGATAATAGAGAAAAAAAAACACTATACATACCATACCCCTTACCCCTCGCTTTCATTTACCACTATAGGAAGAATGTTTTTGAAACTTTACCTACATTTACTTTAAAAAGAGTCCTTTCATGGGGTGTTTGATTTGTAACATATGTGGTGAATTTATCACAAATTGACACACATACCCCAGGTTTTTACTGTTTTGGGGTGTGTGATGAAATTTTTAGCACCGTTTGGTACACAGTTGTCATCTATGAGCTGGTTGTAGAAAAGTATTAATCTTCTTGGATCTTCTTTGATAACAGATTTGTGTGTATTTGTGTGTGTGCACAGAGTTTGGTTTTCATGGACATAAAGATATAAATACATAGTTCCATGAAGTAATAGTAGTCGAAGTCTTAAACTGCAGCACTTCTTTCCACCCCAATACCTGATTCCTTCAAATGCCAGATAAAACAACAAACAGCAAACAAATTTCTTTGTCAAAGCAAATGGGTACTTCCTTTAAATTGGAAAGAGTTTTCAAGGAATCAAATAATTTAAACTGCTGTGGGGAGGACTTGGTGATTGGAAGGAAATAGCTCCCTTGCTAGGCTCCTTTCAGCTCTAATGGTTTTTTTCCAGTTATGATTTTTACATTTTTAATTATCAATTAAAAATGAGTGCTAATTGATAATTATAGTATTGGTGGTGCTTACTAGACAACTATGTTCCCTTTAAAAGTTTTATGACAATTAAAATAGAAATTATTTAATTTTCTTAAAGAGTTTTATAACTCTTTATATTTTGACCAGTGTCAACAGCCAACACATTTTTTCATTTGATACAAAAATATAATATTGTGCATGTTCTTATGTTTTAATGTAATTCAATTTTTTATTTTTATTTGCTTTTCTACAGGTAAAAGACTGACAAATTAGAGCAAACTCATGGCTTAGAGCCTGAAATAAATGCTGTCAGTTACATTTGGAGGAGTTACAAAGGACTTTTTATGAAAGTGGAAAGATGCCCCAGTGCTATCTTTTAGGCCAGTTCTGGGACGGAGTCAGACATGACTCACCTGGCTGTGTTCTTTCCACCCCAGAATGCAAAACAATGCAGTCTACTCCATGGGAGACAAGATTTACTGTCAATCACATTTTTCAGCTATCAATCTTTTTGATGCTAGAGCATAATTGCTTTAAAATGAGAGGCATTCAAAGAAGCTCAAAACTGTAAACATGTGATAGAAAAATTGCAAACACATCTACACTTGGGGCTAGGATGAAATTTCAAGCTGCGCTGATCTTGTCTGCCTCATTATCAGCAATAAGCAAACTCCAAAATCTGGTCTAAGCAAACTAATGGTGAACCTGTGTTATGTTCAGCCCTCAAATATGTGTTAATATCAACATGGTTCTGTTATTCTAACCACCTTCAAGGTTCTCTATTAAAAGGAAATGCTAATACTTGAGAAATCATTTAATTCAGAAATATTTATTGTGCAACAATTATGGTCCAGGCAATGCTCTGGTGCTTAGTATCAATCACTCAAGAAATATTAACAAAAGTCCCTCCCCTCACATTTGCGAGGGATGAGTACAACGACAAACAATGGCCATAATAAATAAGTAAATATTATAGTTTTTTAGAAGGTGATAAGTGCTATAAGAAAAGATTAAAATTTGGCCTGATAAGGGGGATCAAGGGTGTGGGGTAGGGTGGGTATTGAAACTCTGAATAAGGTTCTTATGGATGGCCTCATAGAGGAGGTGGCATTTAAGCAAAGATGTGAAGCAGTGGAGACTATGGACCTGCTGATATCTGGGGAGAGTATTTCAGGCATCCAGAAGGGCTCGTGCAAATGCTCTAAGGTAGAGGTATCCAGTCAAGGTGGTAAGGTGTGAGACACAAGGGTCTGGGAAGAGGGGGTGCTGATCTCAGTTTAAGGACCCCAACTTTTACTGTGAGTGATTATGAGAGCCGTTGGAGGATTCCGAGCAGAGGAATAACATGACCTCATGTACAAACAGAAGTTCTGCCTTTGGCTACAATATCTGTACTAAGCTGATCAATGGCTTATACCATTGAAACCGCTTTGAAATATCAGTTTTCAGTACAGTAGTCTGGTTAAATAATTTTGAATGATTGATTCACAGAGTTTTTCAAACCGAAGGTTTTCATCTCTGTGCTTAGTCATATATCAGTGATGCCTTATAGGAAACCCTTGTGGTTGAAAATTACTATTCAAGCCAGATTTCAGAAGTCCAGGTAGGCCTGCGGTTGGCCCAGAGGCCAGAAGACACTCTGGATGTGGGACCCCTTCTGTTTCTGTATGGCAGGTTTATTAGCCTTTGATTCTGCCTTCACAACTTAGGTTGGGAGATGGAGTCCCAGCCAGAAAACGTCAAATAGATGCAGCCAAGTGTTTGGTTCTCTCCTGACATTGGGAAAAGGGAGATTTTTTTTTTTTCATTTACACTCTTAAAAGAGTGTGAACTTATTTCTGCAGCCAAAACAAACAAGCTTGAAGATGATGACACTTACCATACCCAACCACAAAAGGAGGGGTTTATCTGAATCAGAATGAATGGCCTTGACTTAGTCCCTGGTTTCTGCCTTTACACGAGCCATACACACCTGATTAACTACAAAGATAGTCCTGTAAACTATGGACCTCTCTCTCAATCTCTCTTTTTTTTTTTTTTGGTATGAAATTGGGTGTGGACAATGTAACTTAATTGGAAAGCCCAAATAATGGGTCTGTATGAAAGAGATTACAGGGGCCTGCACTTACATGCAAAGCCCTGGGGTGTGAGGAACCACCCTGCTATTGCAGACAGAATACAAATCCTGCATGGAGTGAGCAATAACTTATTTTGGCATGAATATTAGCCACATCCGCATATAATAGGCATTAGTGATACCCATCAACACTATTTCTCTCCAAAGACAATACATGTAAACACACAGCCCTATTTCACAATTTTAATCAGAAAGATGATTATTTCATATCCTCTGAAATGGGAGGTAATTGAAATTAATAGGTTTTTATCTTATGTGTTTGAGGAAAATCACCTTAGATATTTTTGCAATATGAATATTTTGAGCAAGAATGGATCCTTTCATGAAGAATTTATTACTGCATCTTTTATTTTCAAACAGGTATTTGAAGAAGGAGATCAATGTCTAATAGCCTTGAAGTATTCAAGGGCCACTGACAAGCATGATCTATCCAGCCATCACTTACCAGTTTTGCAAGGGAACTTTTACTTGTAAAATTGTGAAGTGAGTAATATATCACTGAGAATTAACACTCTCCTGGCATTTTTAAGTTAATTTTTATTGAAGTATAATAAACACATATAAAAGTGCCTAATTTTTAAGTTTATGTGTGAATAAATTTTCGTAAAGTGCACGTACTTCTATAAACACTCTGCACCAAGACATTGAACATGGCAACGCTTATTTGTCCCCTCCCCATGAGATAACCATTACTCTGATATGTTATACCATTGGTTAATTTTATTTTATACAAATGGAGCCATATAGCGCTTTTTTATGAGATTCATCCATGTTGTTCTATGAAGTTATTTTTATCATTGTTGAATAGTACTCCATTTTAGGAACATTACAGAATATATTTTTCCATTCTCCTATTGAAGCACATTTGTTTTTTCCAGTATTAGCCTGTTTTTAATTGTTTCATCCTCCACATTTCCATACATGGGTTTTGGTGTGCCTAAGTATGCCTTTCTGACGGGCACTATACCTGGGGGAGGAATTGCTGTTCATAGGATATGCATGTATTTAGCTTCAGTAAATACCACCAGTATTTTCCATTGCTCTAGATTTCTTACTGCATTTGGATGTTTCTATCTAGGACTGTTTTTCTTTAGCATTCCTAGTACAAAGAAAAAAATCAGTTTTTGTTTATCTGGAAAGATGTTTATTTCACCTTTGTTTCAAATAATGTATTTGCTAGGTATAGAATTCTAGGCACTTTTATTTTGCTCAGCATTTTAAAGTTGTGATTACATTGTCTTATGGTTTCCATTCTTTTTGTTCAGAAGTGGGATGTCAGCCTTAATGTTACTCCTTTAAATGTAATGTATCATTTTTATATGGCTTATTATGTTTTCTTTGTTTTTAGTTTTTTCTTGTTTTACATTGAAAAGCTATGTCTAGTGTCATGGTTAGGGACAGGTGTCAACTTGGCCAAGTTGTGGTACCTGTTCATCTGATTGGGCATGCGCTGGCCTGTCTGTTGCAATGAGGACATTTCATAGGATTAGGTCATGATCACGTCAGCTACATCCACAGCTGATTCCATTTGTAATCAGTCAAAGGGGAGTGTCTTCTGCAATTAGTGATGCTAAATCCAATCATGGGAAGCCTTTTAAGGAGGACTCAGAGGAGACAGGTTCCATTCCTGCTTTGGCTGGTGAGCCTCTCCTGTGGAGTTCATCCAGGCCATCCATCGGAATCATCGGCTTCGCAGCCTGCCCTGTGGATTTTGGACTCTGCATTCCTACGGTCACGTGAGATATTTTCATAAATTTTATATTTGCAAGTGTTCCCTGTTGATTCTGTTTCTCTAGAGAACCCTAACTAATACATCTAGGTTTGGTTTTCTTTGTATTTATTTTTCTTGGATTTTTGAATCAATGACTTGATACCTTCTACTAGTTTTAGAAATCCCTCAGACATTATATCTTAGTGAATTCCTTAGGATTTTCTTTACATAAGGTCGTGTCATCTGCAAATAGAGTTAGTATTACTTGCTCCATTTTACTTTGGATGCCTTTTATTTCTTTACTTGTCTGAGTGCACTGGTTAAAATCTCCAGTACATTGTTTAATAGAGGTGGTGAGAGTAAACACCCTTGTCTTGCTCATTTTATTACAGGGAAAGCATTTGATCTTTTACCATTAAGTATGATGTTAACAGCAGGTTTTCAGGGATGCCCTTTATCAAGTTGCGAAAGTTTTCTTCTATTCCTAATTTGTTGAGTGTTTCTCACATTGAAGGGCATTGGATTTTGTCAAACGCTTTCTCTGTGCCTATTGAAATAATCATCCTTTTTGTTTTTTATTTTATTAATATGGTGTATTACCTTAATTTATTTTTAAATTTTAAATCAGCTTTGTTTCTTGGAATACATTCCACTTGGTCATGGTGTATATATGGTCATGGTGTTTATATAGGTTGCTGGATTCATCGTGGTAGGGTTTTTTGCATCTGTATGAATAAGGGTTGTTTATCTGTAGTTTTGTTTTTTGTATTGATGTCTTTGGCTTTGGCATCAGGTAATATACTGGCCTCATAGAATAAAATCCCATGCAATTTGTAGACATTTTCATTATGAATCATATGTTTCAAATTCTATATGTTCTTTTTTTTCCTCATCCTGTTTCAGTTTCATAATTTTTTATTGACCTGTTTTGGAGTTCACTAATTCTTTTCCTAGCTATAACTAATCTGCAGATTAAACTCACTTACTGTGTTGCCAGTTTTTAAGTTCTGTAATTTCTATTTTATTTTTTGTTGTTACTGATTTCAATTCTCTGACTAAAGTCTCCATTTGTCATCTATTTTCCTAAAGATATTAATCACAGTTATTTTAAAGTCCATGTCTAATAACTCTAAAATCTGAATCACCTGTGAGTCTGCCTTTAGTCTATTTATTCTCTTGGTCTGATTTCTTGGGAGAACTGCTAATTTTTGATTGAATGCCAGACACTGCATCTTGAGAAATATTACCTTTTTTCATGCCAAAGAAAGATTTACTTTATCCTCCATCAGACAGTCAGAGCAAAAGGCAATCCACTTCCATTCAATCCAGGAGTGAGCTCTCTTGCTATTGGCTCATTAAATATAACATAGTGCATTTAGGAAACAAAAACCCTTTATGTTAAATGCAGGAGATTTTTATTGGGAAGATACAATCTAGGAAATGAATCTTTAAAGATTGTACATCAGTATCTGTGCTGTACAAAAGTCAACACAGTGCTTGATTAAGAAGGATCAATAGAAAAGATTATTGTATTCATGTTAAGTGGTGAGGTCCTTGAAACTGGAATAAGGTAGAGTATTTGACTCATTGCCCCTCAGCCGGACAGGGCCATGCAGAGCACTTCACATTGAGTAGGTGCTAAATAATTATTCACTAAATTGAACATCAGAGATGCTTGTTTTGAGGATTTTATGTTATTGTAAGGATTATTATAAGGATTAATTGTAGGACCAAACAAACACTAAATAAATATTCACACTTGATATCTAGAAAAAAGCACTGATATTTTGTCTCTCTTTTGGGGCACTGGCTCTCCCTTTAGCTATCTCCTTTGTCTTACATGTAGGTCAATTCATTTTAATATCTGATCCTTCAGCATTATAGTTGGCCTACCGTATATAATATTTATACTTTTCAGTTCACCATGGATCTCTTGCAAGTTCTTATGTAAACTACCAGCCTGAATGTTATCTGAGAAGAAACTATAGAACAGTTTATTATTAAGCAAAAGTCAAAGATAATCCAAACAACTTCCAAATCATTGCTGGTTTTTCAGAAGTTTTGGATCAATGACATTGGCTTTGAAAGTGTGGCCGGATTAACCTTAGGAATTAAATATGGTGACAAAGAAATGTTAAATATGGCTTCAAATTCTTTCTTGTAATAAAATAAGATTGAAAATGAAATCATGAAAGAGAATTTTATCTCCTGTAAGCTTTGTGTTTTCTAGAAAAAAAAAAGAAGAAATTAATTTCCCTCCAATGCAAGCCAACTTAATAAAGAGAAACTCATTGAATCCAATAAAATACTTTCATATTTTTATTTTTTAATTTATATCTCAGGATTGCTTATTGGAGCACTTTGAAGTAGGGAGGCCACAAACTTCTCAACTGAGCCAAAATCTTTGCTTTCTCCCTTCAGACACATGGTTATTTTTCAGGGTTAAGCAGTCTTAATGTTTTTAGATGGAAACAATCTCATTGGAATATAAATTCCTAAGTTTTCTTACCCAAAAGCACTTTAAAAAGCTGGTGGAGAATGCTGACATTGGATTGCACATGCACGGTTAGGCATTGATATGCTATGTTTAGACTGGATTAATTTAAGGGAAGAGAAATTTTAGATTGCGCACTAGCCAATTAAGTCAAAGAAGTGACCTTGCAAGGTTTTAACATGCAATTTGCTGATATCTAGAAGAGCATTTGCTCGTACTATGTCTTGATTAAAGAAACACATCCTCAACAAAACGGCAGGGAATGTTAATTTTTTCTTCTCTTTAAGAAACTGCTAGAGGTCTTTGGATCATTACCAACCTGAGTGAACTGCACATTTTCAGTAAATAATGATTGTGAGCCTGCTTCTTTCCAGGAAGGAATGACTTCTTAAGTATAATTTATTCTGCCAGAGAAAGATTTCAGTTGTGAGAATCAATTTGGAAAATGAGTAAGAATCACTTTTTGGGTGCTTTATACTAATCAAGGAAACTTAATTCAACAAGTTAAAAGTACTATAAACATAAACAATACAGCTTCTTAGTTACACAGGACCAATTGGCAAACTGAATATACTTTGTGGGACACTTTGATGAGGAGAAGAAACAGTTTTCTTATTCAACTAAGGTTCATAAATGGAGGTCTGAAAAACTAAGAAAAAATCCACTTGATTTAATTTTATTGAAAAAATTCTAGAAAGACCCTTTTCTTGAAAATTAATAATTTGCATCTTTTCAGTACATAGATTGGGAAGCAGTGTGGTCAACATGATACTTTCCTAGTTCAAGGAACTTTACTCTTTAACCAACCCCTAATATGAAGATATCCACAGCAACTCCTTTGGCAGAGAAATAATGTGTACTAGGCAAGACCCAAGAGGGCACCTTGAAAAGTTTGATGGCACCCTTTGAGATCAAAGGCTTACATTTCCTTCATATGTTTTTGGAATTCAATAAGGGAATAGAGTTTGTCCCTGGGAAATTAAAAGTACAATGCCATTAAAGCCTTACTAGGCACCAAAACATATGCTAAAGCTAGTCATCAGAATGCTGCAATACCAACACCAGCATCAGAACCAATAAACAGATGAATGGAGCAGAATGGAAAATAAGTTAAGTAGCAGTTATCTACAACTAACTATTAGTAGATAGTTAAAACCTTATTGTATTATCCATTAAGATGGTACCATAAATAGTAGTAGAAAGGATTATTGGATTTTTGTTCAATAAAATTTTACTATTATGTTTGGGTAATATTTGGAAAATTTGAAATTCAAACTTGACCTCAGGCTATATACCAAAGTAAATATCTAATGGATTGAAAGTTAAGTATAAAACATTAAACAATGATTTTAAAGAACAATATTTCATAAGAATAAAAGTCATGAAGAATTGTAAAATATTTAAACTAACAATTACATTCTGGTGTAAAAATTAGACCACATAAAATTTTAGCAATGTAAGAATGTAAATCACAATCAAAGCTAAAAATCAAATAAATGTGGCGGTGGAGGGTGTAGTTAATATCTTTCTTAGAAGAATCATTAAAATTATCAAGAAAAACACGAAGCCTTCAATAAAATAACGGACAAGCAACATGAAATAAGAAATGTAAATGAACTATCATAATGGCATAAAGGAAATTACATGTGGTGCCTCGTCATCTCGCCTGGCTTAGCTGTAAGATTTCTTATTGAGCAACCACTCCAGCTAGCCGTGCCCTGGGAATAACTGCAACTAGTAGGGCCTGAACCTCCTTTGGGCATGGGTGATAAGAACCTTCTTCTACAAATGGCTTCTGCCCTTTTGTGTTGCATAATTTACTAGCAAGGTCCATAATTCCATATGGCTTGGATGATAAGAAGTTGCTCTCATTTTCTCCAAAGGGCCCTTGACACTTCTGCTTGTCTCAAGATACAGTTTGAAACTTCCAATCCCTAGTATCTGCAGAAAAGCCCTTGTCCCTCCTCCTGGGTCATAATAAAGTCAAGACTCCAGAACTCACTTGTACTTCTCCACCACGCCCACTCCATAGGCCCTCCCAGGAGCCTAGTTAGGGAAGCCCAGTGGGCCCCTCTACCACCGTCATTTTCCCCACTTCCCCTCAAGAGCCTTTGATCTAACCACACTGCCCCTTCCTGCATTCCTGGTTGGTTAACTAGCTATCTTTGTGTTTCCTCACCCAAAGCACTTTCCCATAGCATCCCAAACAATTGAATGCATATTTAAAAAGGCTCAAATCCATTAGTAAATGAAAATTAAAACTGGGATTCATAAATCACATATCATATGAAAAATGATTTTAGGAATGATGGAGCAGGTGGGTATGAGAGATTGGTCCCATACCATATCAGTGATGGAAGTGTGAATTGTTACTAACTTCCTGGAAAATAATACAGCAATCTGCACTTCAAGTGAGGAGCACTTTACCTCTGTAATCTTATCAGACTTAGAATCAAATGCTGACAGACAAGGAGGTTTGTTACAGCGTTATTTATTGTGGCAAAAAAGCCAGGAAAAAAAATGTCCAGCAAAAATAAAATTATTAATTAAAATAGGTGGATTATTATATAATTATTATAAAGCATGATTTCAAGGAATATTTAAGGACATGGAAAAATACCTATGGTAGCACATTGAGTGAGACAAGGCAGGATAGAAAATTTATATAGTATATGCTATAAATTTTGTAAAAGTATGTGTGTGTGTGTGTGTGTGTGTGTGTGCATACATGTGCACGTAAGAAAAAACTTCATTGTAAATATATTAAAATGTCAACAGTATTTGTTTTGGCGTGGTTAGATTATAAGAAATTTCAATTTTTTATTTTTGTGCTTGGTAATTCTTACATTTTCTACCAAAAGTTTGATTTAGTTTTATAATTAGCAAAAAACACCTTTTTTAAATTTAAAGTTTACTACTTACCTTAGTAATGATTCAATATACTTGGGACTTTTAAACTTGCAATGTCTCATGATGAGCTATGTAAAGTTGACTAATGTCTTGATTAATATCTCTGACTCAAACGGTTAATACATTCCTTACAAGTTTTAGCAAGAGGGTAACTTCCTTACCTTGCTCCTTGCATGTCTATCTCCTTATCTTTAATATGTGGCAATAATAGTGGAACAATTCTTTAAATAAATGGAGCCATGAAAAAAAAAAAAATCAGACATTCCCCATGGGTTGTTGTCACCTTTTTATTTTTGGCAAGACACTGGCAGTTAACAAATAGAGAAGGTGGCTACAGGTGACAAACAATTCTTTTCTCTAGTAAAGGCAACAATTTAACTCCTCAAAAGATAAAATTTGAAGCAATTAGGACCTAAAACCATGAGAATTCTCTTTCTCCCCTTAATCTCCATTATACTTCTACTTTTCCATTCTCCACCAAGTCTCTTGAGGGCCCCGTCTGCACCTATGTCCTGATTTCTTCACCACTCTTTCAGCTACTCCACTGCCAGCAGTGTGACTTCTTTGTTCCATCCCACTCTGCACGCTCAAAGAGATCAGTGCCCAAACCCAAAGCCTTGCCTCAGTTTTCTGTCTCTTTGACCCCTCCATACATGCAAAACCAATCACTAATCCCCTTTGCTTTGAAATAGTATCTTCCTGTGCCCCTGCCACACCCTGTGGGGACTCTCCAGTGTTTCATCGGCTCTAAGCACTTCTTTCTTTATTGTCTTGGAGGTGGGGATAGAGACAAAATTACATTTTCTTGGTTTAAATATTGTTTCTATAAAGACTGTTAGTTTATTGATTTCTTCCAGAAATAGCATATACCATGTGCTTAACTGGGACTATAGAGCTGCTACTACAGCTGAAGTAGAAGAAGAGGAAAGAGGAGGAGGAGGAGGAAGAGAAGGAGGAGACTGCCATTCAAAGTGCCTTAGATGTATTGACTCATTTAGTTTCCCCAATAATCTCAGGAGGTAGATATTAATATTTCTTCCATTTTTTCCAATGAGGAAATTAGGTGCAGAGAATTAACTAACTTAACCAAGTCATGCAGTTGATAAAAGACAGATCAGGATTCAAACCCAGGTATTCTGCAGTCTTAACACTATATTATAATACTGTCCATATCCTTAAACAATTCAAACTCCAAAGGGAGAGACATATAAGAAAAAGAGGAGAAAGTGTGCTGATTGTCATAAGATACAGAAAAAAAAAATCCTGAAAACACAGAAATGAAAGCCATTCCAGAGATACAGCAGAGGCATCCAGGCCCAACCCATGATTGGATTTACATTGTGAAGTTGAGGAAAAGGCAGAGTGAGCACACCAGGCAGAGAAAACTGCATGTGCAAAGATCTGTGAGAAGCAAGCACTGCATTTTGAGGAATTGCAGAATCATTCTGTTTCTCTTTAGGTTGTGGATTCTCCCAAGAAGCAGAGATGGAACCAGAGACAGAGGCAGTAACCAGATAATCTAAAACCTGGTAATCATTCTTAAAATTCTGGCTGTTTTTCTAAAAGGGATGGGTTATCACTGATGGTTTTTAAACCAAATAGGGACATGACCAGGCTTTCATTTTATAAAAGCTACCCTGGCAGCAATACAGAGGGTGGAGTGGGCAGTCTGAGTGGGTTGTCTAGGTGAGAGAGTGATGAGATGGCTGCAACAGAGGCACCAGCACTTAGAGTGGAAGGGAGGGTCTGACACGAGCTTTGGGAAGTGGAATCCACAGAAGTGGACTTGATTATATGTGGGGAAAGATGAAAGGAAAGAGTAGGAGTTAAGAATGAATTTTGTGTTGCTAGACTGCGTTATGACTGGAAGGTGATCCCATTTTCTAAGATGAGAAATGATGAGTTATAGTAGGTGACTGAATAAAAGATTGAAAAGGAAGCTGCAAATATAAATTTTGAGATAGGGCAAGAGATGAGGGGATATTGAATACAGAGGTCATGGAATATAGGTTTGGGGAATCCTGACTGTATGAAAAAATGGTAGATGAGATCACATTGTAGGAGAGTACAGAGTGAGAAGGGGAGACTTCAGTCCTTGGACTTCCCAGAAAATATGGATATTTAAGGAATGAGGGGAGGCAGAAAAAGCAGAAGAGTCAGATAAATAACTGCCAGAGAAACTTTTCTGCAATTTTGTAAAGTCTTTCCAAATCATAAAGAGTTCATTGAATGAGCCTCCTGTTTACATAAAGGAAGTCTAAATTCCATAGAGTCTTGTTGGAAAACCGTATCAGGGAAAGAAGAGCTGGAGGAGACTAGTTTGGCTTTCTTGCTTTCTATTATTTTATAAATTGGAAGGAAAAGGCTAAAGCAAAGTTTCCACCCTCTGATGTGTGGTAGTTCCACTGGGCTGAGCTTCGGGAGGGAGAAGAACTGAACATGTAAAAATAAACAATGCGTTTGCCTGAAAAGAGAATGACAGCTTGGGAGAGAAATCTGGCTACTTTTTATTCTTTGATTCCATGTTTCCAAAATATCTTTTCTTTGATCACCTTTCAATTTAGATTTTGCTGTTAAAATCATAGAATCATATGATGCAGTGATTCTACTCCAAGATGTCTGATACCCAAGAAAAATGAAAGTGTATGTTTATATGCAGGCTTGAATGTGAATGTTAATTAACAAAGTTATTCAGAATCGTTAAAAACTGGAAACAATCCAAATGTCTATCAGCTAGTGGATGGATAAACAAAATGTGATATATATCCATACAACAGCAACCTATTCAGTAATAAATAGAGACAAACTGCTGATAAATGTTACAGCATACATGAACCTCAAAAATCATGTCCAGACGAAAAAAACAAACACAGAAGACTACATATTGTATGATTCCATTTACAAAAAAATTCTAAGAAAGATAATTTTATAGAAACAGAAATTAAAGCTGTGGTCTCCTGGGACTGGGCCTTAGAACAAAGATTTATTGCAAGTAGACTGAGGGAATTTTGATGGTAAAAAAATGTCCCAACATTGAAGAGTTATCCCTTCAATGAGAACATTCAGCTTAAGACCATATCCAAGCTAGTTTCCTGGTGTGATGAAACCTCTCGGCTTAAGAAAGCATTCAACTTCAATTTGAGGGCACTCTTTTACTATTAGTGAATATTTAAATGGCTAACATCTTTATGGAGAAACTCAAGGTAAATATGTCAACATTTTAGAAAAGCTTTCCATTGATTCAACAGTGCCATTGTTAGGAATCTATATTAATACATTACTGAAAAAGTACACATAAATGGGCCTACAAAAATAATCACTGCATCACTATTTTCAGTTGGAATTAATGTAAATGTATATCAATTAGAAACTAATAAAACAAATTATAACACATTGATACAATGGAATGATAGATGAATGTCAAAACAAATGAGATTGATCTACAAGTATTGACATTGGCAGAACTCCACATCTGATTAAATGCAAAAAGAGTAATAGTCTGCCCAAATAACATGACCTCATTTATGTAAGAACTATACATATTCACACCCACAGTAAAAATAAGGGTTGGAAGGATATTAATCTAAATGGAAATAGTTGTCATTTCTGGGGAAAGAAACAGGGATCTTGTGGGAGTTTCATTTTCTGTACATGTTCCTGTATTGATGATGGTATTAGAATGGAGAAAAGAAATTTCACAAGAGAAAAATGATTAAAACACTTCAATTATTAAAAAAAATTAGTAAATCAAAGAGATATACAGAAAATTAGCAAAGCTATATTCATTTGTTCATCAACAAATGTTTGAGAAATGTGCTATGCACCAATCCAATCCTAGTCACAAGTGATACCCTACTTTTCAAAAGAACTCTTGTTTGGAATTTAGTGGGATAGATAATTGGTCAAATAATTATATGAATAAATACAAATTATAATTTAGATCATGTCTATGAAGGTGCAGTCCCTTGTAATTTAAGACTATATAATAGTAGAACCTGACTAGATCATGAGCTCAGAGAAGTCATTGTGTAAGGCATGACAGTAGAAGGAACTCAATAGACAAAGAAGAAGAAAGAGCATCTTGGGTAAACTGCATGTACAAGGGTTTTCTGGTAGGAGATACATTGATTCAATCAAGTGATAGAGAGAGGACTAAAGTGGCTGGATCACAAAAAACAAAGGATGAGCAAAAGTGTTGGTGGGGCCAAATACTACAGAGCCATCTTAAGGATTTTGACGTTATAATGAGCATAATAGGAGATCATCCATTTTGGAAAATAAGTGAAAACTGATATGCTAGGTTTTGCATTTTGAAAAGATCATTCTGGCTCTAAATGAAGCAAATAGTGTTAGAATAACAAGAGAGGATTCAGGGGAACCAGGCAGGAGACTACAGGACAACTCAACATGCACCCACCTCTGCCCAATGGCATGTACTGATGGCACACATAGTGGCCATTTTTATTAAAACATTAGAAATACAAGTGTGTTAAACAATACTAGGGTCACCTCCAAGAAATACATTCTTAAACACTTTCCAAAAATGAATGAGGCTTGATATCTGTTGAAGGAATACACTTAACAGTTCTTTGAAATCTTGTAGGCATTTTGGTGCAGCCATAAATAGCTTTAGGAATAAGTAATTGGAATTTAAGCGTGTCTCTGAAAGCTCCAACTTTACCAGTTTTATCAAAAATATGGAATGGAATGTCCAATATACAGCCCAGAATAAAGAGGAGACTGGAAGCAAGATTTTTCTGGGTATGTTTCCTGAGAAAGGTCTCAGAGAGGTCTTGTTCTCTGATCATTTGATACAAACTTTCTAGTCAAACTTGGTAGGTCTATACCCATAGAGGAGATGGATACAGTTCATTCCACCTGGTTTTGCTCTAATTCCATGATCTCCAAGCAGCCTTCGGATTATAATTGGTATTCCCTAGGACACACAGGAAGAGAGTGCTAGGACTGGCAACCTAACAAGACCACATAAGGCATAAAGTTTCCAGGAGCTGTCAGAGCTGAGCAAGGGGTCCTGGCAGCTGTTCATAGAGATCATTTCAATTAAAGCAGAAATCACTTTTTAATCAGGGATGCTGGTTGGCTTTGTCTGTGCTGTCTTGTAGCAAAGTTTCCTAAAGTTCCACAAATGGACTGTGGATAATTCAAACTTTTCTGTCATTCATTACATTCATACAAGAATTTAACATGAGGTGGCTGGTTTAGAAATAAGTAATTGCCTGTATCTGGGGAAGAGACCTTCAGCTACAGCTCTCTGGGGCTGGAAGAAGCTGTGGGAAGGTTCTGTGACTAAGCAACTATCAATAGACAATTGAAGCCACAGCCTGGGAGGGCTCATGTATTATAGGCATCAAAACAGCAATTCATTATCATCAGAGCTCCCACTGTTGTTGGGAGGGACTCAGACTTGGAAAATCAACATGATGCTTTAGTATGCCAAGCAAGAGCCCAGCCTTCATGGAAATTGGAAACTCTGTTGTGGCAGAGAGTAGTATGGATTTGGAATTCAAAATTATCTTGGTTGAGGTGTGCTCTTTGCATGATATGCCCTAAACTCAGGCTTCCCATCTTGCTGTCATCAGGACCCCTGCCAATGGCCCCACCTCAATAAAGCTTTACATTTCATTATTTTATAGCTAAAGGAATCATCTGCCCAAGTCTTCTTTTGTCTCAAATTCTTCTGGCTTTTTTTACCCCTTTCCTTTTTCTCATTAGCCCTCTTACTTCACTGACAAGCTCCCAGACATGGTCCTTCATTTAAACTGACCAGGTGGAAGAATGGACCATAGATAATTATAACAAGTTGAAAACTCACTGCAATCCGTAGTTACCTTTTTCAAATGACTGAATTGATTTGTTTGAATTTCATCTCCAGTGCCACCTACAGAATATGTGAAATCACCCAAATCAAATTTTCAAAGTTTGGGCAAAATTTGGGAGTTAAGCTAGAGACGTTTTTTTCCTGGTGATTTTCTCACTTGAGTTTATAAAGCATCTTGATGAATGAATCAATGTCTTATTCCTCTCTTTCTCTTCAGTACCTGGCCAATGTTAGACTCAATATCTCTTCATCAAACCAAACTGAAATGAATGTGGGTACTGCATTATAATATCTACTGCATCGTTACATTGTGGAAATGTGTCAACTTCAGAATCTTGGCCAACTTCCTCTCTCCTTCTCAGGAGGCTCTTTAATTACTAGCCCATCTCACTTCGCATTCCCCAATAAGGTAACTTCCCTGATTAGTGGATTGCTTACATCATTTAGGAGTAATTAGAAGAATGAACAGAGAAGAATTTAAACTGAGTGCAAGAGGAGGTCAGGGCATATTAAAAGATAGAAAGTCAATCAACATAAGAATAAGTGCAGAGAGAGAGGAAGAGGAAAGGAGAGAGGGAGAAAATGAGGGGATTGTGGTAAGATTTAAGGACAATAAGGAACGTTGTGGTTGTGGCATGGCAGTATTGAGAGTCTAGTGTGTGATCCCTGGGGAGAAGATTATAAAGATGTTGCTGGATGTTAGGAACTGCATTCCTTTTTAATTTTGTGAAACAATAAATACTGGAAGTCTTTAATGTTTTTAATAGTTATTCAGCCCCACAATCAAGCCGCTAGTTCTAGAACTTTATTGGAATGCGATATACCAGAATGGAACAGCTTTATTTTTTTTCCACTGAGCACAAATGTATTTGATACATACAAGAGGAAATCAAAATAGCCAAAAATCTAACAAGGATATCTTCCCTATTAGCCACATTTTGACTAATCTCTAAACATTTATGAGTACTTCCATGTGTCATTGTTATCTCACGTAATGAAAGTTCTAAGGTAGAAACTGCACATGCCAATTAGGATGCTAATATGCTCCTATTCTAGCCAAGCCATTGTCATGTATGCTGCTGCCTTCTCACACAGTTCTTTTAACTTTTAACTGGCCTTTACAACTGGAAGTCCTAATAACCTTGTCATGGTTAGGGACAGGTGTCAACTTGGCCAAGTTGTGGTACCTGTTCATCTGATTGGGCAAGCACCGGCCTGTCTGTTGCAATGAGGACATTTCATAGGATTAGGTCATGATCACGCCAGCTACATCCACAGCTGATTCCATTTGTAATCAGCCAAAGGGGAGTGTCTTCTGCACTTAGTGATGCTAAATGCAATCATGGGAAGCCTTTTAAGGGGGACTCAGAGGAGACAGGTTCCATTCCTGCTCTGGCTGGTGAGCCTCTCCTGTGGAGTTCATCCAGGCCATCCATTGGAGTCATCGGCTTCACAGCCTGCCCTGTGGATTTTGGACTCTGCGTTCCTACGGTCACGTGAGACACTTTCATAAATTTTATATTTGCAAGTGTTCCCTGTTGATTCTGTTTCTCTAGAGAAGCCTAACTAATACAAACCTCAACCTTGAAATTTGCTGTGAGGATTTTAGGAGATAATTAATGCATTCCAGTTTCAACAGTTTCTGACATGTAAAAATATTTATCAAAGAAAAAAAAATGGTAATCAGGATAATACTATGAGAAATTTAACATTTACCCCAATCCATCACTATTATTGAAAAGCTACATCAGCGATATTCACTTAAACCTTGTCAGTTGAGTATGCTATATTGATAATAAAATGTAGAAAAAATTGAAGTGTATAAAAAATGAACTACAATTCCACTATCCTGAGACATTTTATGCTTTTTCCTCTCTCTTTTATATATTTATTTGGTCATTTCAATAGAAGTCTGGAAGACAAGGGAAATTACTTGCGTGCTTAAATTGCCATCTTGATGATGGTATGGTAGCCCATAGCAAACTCTGGGATCCAATCTGCAACCATGGAACGGCTTTTATGGTTAGGTTCATGTGTCAACTTGGCCTAGTGGTGATACCTGTTTGTCTGGTTGGACAAGTGATGGTTTGTCTGTTGCAGTGAGGACATTTCATAGAATTAAATCATGATCATGTCAGCTACGTCCACAGCTGATTACATTTGCAATCAGCCAAAGGGGAGTGTCTCCTGAAATGTGTAATGCTTAATCTGATCATTGGAACCCTTTTCAGGAGGATTCAGAAGAGGCAGGCTTTTCCTGTTTCGGCTGGTGAGCCTCTCTTGTGGAGTTCATCCAGACCCTCCATCCGAATCGATGGCTTCAAAGCCTACCCTGTGATTTTGGACTCTGCATTCCCGCAGTCATATGAGACACTTTTATAAATTTTATATTTGCAAGTGTTCCCTGTTGATTCTGTTTCTCTAGAGAACCCTAACTAATACATGTGCTAAGTTTCAAGTTTACAGTTCTAAGGCCATGAAAATGTCCAAACTGAGGTAATGCTCTAAAAATGTCCAAATTAAAGCATCCAGGGAAAGATACTTTGGTTCAAAAAAGCCAATGATGTTTAGGGTTTCTCTCTCAACTGGAAAGGCACAGGGTGAACATGGAAATGTCTGCTAGCTATCTCTCTAGGCTTCTCTAATGTCTTCCCTAGTGGTGTTTTCTTTCTTCATCTCCAATGGCCTCAGGCTGTGTGGACTCTGTTGATTCTGGTGGCTCTAAAGTTTTTTCCAAAATGCTTCCCTCTTAAAGGGCTCCAGTAAGCAACCCCACCTTGTAGGAGTGGAGACACATCTCCATGGAACCATCTAGTCAAAAGTTACCACCCCAAATTAGGTGGGTTACATCTCCATGGAACCAATCAAAAAAGTCCCACCCAGCAATATTGAACGAGGACATGGCTTTTCTGGTGTATATAATAGCTTCAAACCGGCACATATGCATTTTATTTATTTAAAAATGAATACCAACAGGAAAAAGTGCTGAAAATGGGTGGATAATATTAACAAGCTTTCAATTTTCAGTACTCAATTTAATAATTCAAGAAATGTTATCACAGGAGAATGAAGTACCCTTGTCACTCATTACAGGCAACTTTGAAGATGAAAATGACATATTGTGAGTTAAAATCACTTTATGTTTTTAAAAATAAAAATATTAAGAGGAAATATAACTTTATCTCTAACTAGCCTGGATCTTGATAGTCAAACAACTTTAATAATCAAACTTTAAATTTCATGTGAAAGGATAGGTCAAACCTACTAAAAATTAGGCCTAAGAATCACCCCCACAAGAACCTCTTTTGTTGCTCAGATGTGGCCTCTCTCTCCAGCCAACACAAGAAGCAAACTTACCACCCTACCCCTGTCTACGTGGGACATGACTCCCAGAGATGTGGACTTTCCTGACAATGTGGGACAGAAATCCTGGAATGAGCTGAGACTCAGCATCAAGGGATTGAGAAAAACCCTAGAGTGAGCTGAGATTCAGCATCAAGGGACTGAGAAAACCTTCTCGACCAAAAAGGGGAAGAGTGAAGAGAGACAAAGTGTCAGTGGCTGAGAGATTCCAAACAGAACTGAGAGGTTATTCTGGAAGTTATTCTTACACATTAAATAGATATCACCTTTTTAGTTAAGGTGTAACGGAGAGGCTGGAGGGAACTGCCTGAAAATGTAGAGCTGTGTTCCAGTAGCCGTGTTTCTTGAAGATGATTGTATAATGATATAACATTCACAATGTGACTGTGTGATTGTGAAAACCATGTGTCTGATGCTCCTTTCATCTACCTTGTTAACATATGAGTAGAACATATGGAATAAAAATAAATAATAAGGGGAACAAATGTTAAAATAAATTTAGTTTGAAATGCTAGTGATCAATGAAAGGAAGGGGTAAGGGGTATGGTATGTATAATTTTTTTTCTGTTTTTGTTTTATTTCTTTTTCTGAATAGATGCAAATGTTCCAAGAAATGATCACGACAATGAATATGCAACTATGTGATGACATTGTCAATTACTGATTATATATGTAGAATAGAATGCTCAAAATAGGAATGTTTGCATTCATTTGGTGTTTTTTTGGTATTTAAAAGAATTTAAAAAAAAAGAACTTGCTTTGGTGTAAACTCACCATATTCTAGTTTTTACTGTATACTTGGATTATGCATGAATAAAGGTTATAGAAAAAAAATTTCGTGTGAGACATGTCTAGGAGTCAAGTTTTCCAAATCTCCTTTGTTATAGCATGTGTACCTTTAAGCCCAAATTCTTGCTAAAGTAACTGTTTGTTGGTAACAACAGCAACAACAAAAAAACACCTTGGGAAACAAATTAAAAAGAGAAGGAAAATGAAATCACCCAAAAGTCTACTTCCAGCACTAATGACAGTTATTTTGGAGCATCTTCCCCTAGTTTTTAGTCAACGAATGTGTGTGTCTGTTTGTGTGTATGTGTGTATACAATCATGCACAATAAAGTAAGATTTCAGTAGTTATACAATTGTATAGCCTGTTTTTTTTCATTTAGCAAGAAATGTAAGCATTTCTCATTTTGAATATTTTTCCAAACATTATTTTCAGTGGATGAATACGAATATGTTTAAACCATTTTTTAGTTCAGATATGTCATTTTCTTCCAAATCATCAGAGTTTTGAATTGAGATGATGATAATTCAAGCAATTGGTTTTGAAGTTAAACTTTTTGACAGGCAAGAATTCTACCACTGAACTACCCTTGCACACCTGAAGTTAAACTTTGTATCTTCCTGTCATTGATATCTGATAGATAACCATGGGTTTGATTTATGATAAGAGATCTAATTTCTTTGTGACTATAGCCCAATTTGTCTGATTATAAACAAATTTAGCTAATGTGGCATAAAGTATAGAGTTAAAAAGGCTGTTCAACTCATGGGAGAGACTGAATTGTAGGCTACTTCAAAAGAAATTTACTTTTATTATTTATAATACCCATATGCAGGTGAAATTAGGATAATAAAAATACAGTTCAAAGTAGTGACAAGAAAAGAACATGAACACTCTACTGGCAAAGGGTTTGGAAGTAATGGCAGCCATGTGCATTTTCTGCACACCGTTTTCCAATTGTGCAACTATCAGTGTTGTGGGCTTGGGCCCAGTGGTGGCTGTGGTGTGGCCTCCATTCCTGGATCTGTAGCCATCTTAAAGATCCTGTGAGCTGGGAAGTATCCTTTTAATAAATTCCTTAATGTTTTTTTCTTAACTGGTTTCTGTTGCATTAAGAACTTTAACTGATAGAACTCTAGAACCCTTCCATCAAATGAAAACTTACCTAGACATGGAAAATATATGCGTAAAATATGAGTTCTTTAAAATGGAAATCCAAAGTCAGACAAAGTGATTGAATTGCAACAAGTTGGTACAAATTTTATGACCATTTTGAGAAAGGTGTTTCAATGCTCTGGAATTATGGAATCTGTCTAGGTCTGTTGGTCCATGCTACTGTGCCCCTCAGCAACTGAAATAGCTGTCTTATGGAAGTGGTAGAAAGAGAATAATTTTGCCTACTTTTCAATTTGCCCAGGGAAGGCCTGGTGACTTGATAAGCAGACTTCACTATTGTGCTCTGTAGGTTCTTAGTGTGGAACCATCCATTTGTAGAAGGCACAGGAGGTAGTGGTAAGGCATAATTAGGAGCTGATGCTGTAGTTTGTTGCAGTCAAACTACAAGGCAGTCAGCCTTCCCAACTTGGTCATTCAAATACAAAATATGCTTGTTCCCATGCTTTTAAAGACAGAAAAAGGCTAAGGGCTACAGCATTCAATTGAATAACTCAGGTGCCAGGCCAATCTTAGTCTTTGGAAGGAGAATACATATGGACCATGCCTACTCCACCACAGATAACTTAATAATTACAGACTATAACTGACTGTTCTCTCCATTATAGAGCCAGGGGATCTCTTTTGCCAAATTGTCTAGAAGGGTTCACCCACAGCCTTGACAGGTGTTTTTATTTCTTTGAGAAAAGCCCTTGGCATGGACAAATTCTTGGCATGCAAGCTTAACCTGAAGGGAGTTCCAAGTTGCAGGAAGTCTTTGCTTTGGCTAATATAATTCCTCTACCTCTTTCATTACCAACCTCCTCCCTCTGCTTCCAGGAATTTCTTATTTTGAGAAGTCTCAAGCTGGCCCTCACCAACATCTGCACACCGAGACCCTGATTCTGTTCCTTTGATGATATTAGAGACTGATACCGTATATTCTCACTTCCTCTTTGACATTAAATCTGTGTGGTTCTCAGACTCTAGGTTATCCCTGCTCTTGGTGGGCCTGCAGCCACATTTCTATGGAATACAGATTTGCTTATCATGTTGGCTTTGGTTCATTTATTTGGAAGTGTTTTTTCACAAGTCTCTTGCTCATCTATTTGGTCATTCTTCCATTTTGGACCAGTTGCTTCGTTGTTTCCAACTTCCTTTCATGGCTGCTTTTGTTTCTTTTTCCTCTGCATCCTCACCACTTTTCAGGGTGGTAGGGAGAAGACTGCTTCACCTTGTATTCCTTTCCATTATGATTTTTACATTCCACTAAATACAAGTGTAAATACATGCCAAGATCCATAATAGAAGTGTCTGTGACCGTGAGCAACACAGTCTTTTCTCCTGAACTTGAGTCCCAGTTGAGGTCACTGCCAGCTCATGAGACTTGGGGGACTTTGTGAGGACCATCCTTTTGCCTCAAGACAAAGGGACATCATTCCATGAAAATTCTTTGCCAATGGGAGTTCTAGAACCTCCTGTTTCATCTCAATCATGTTCCTTAAGAAATTTTGCCTTTTGTTTAAACAGGCATATAGATATGAGCTGATTAGCTATCAAATCCTGTTTCTTCATCCTGGAGGATAATCTGAGCTGAGATAAAGTGGGAATCCCAGATTCAGCTCTAGGTCAAATTGGAGAGGATATGTTGTTAAATCCTCAGGATTATTTTGAGCAAAATCTTAATACCAAGATGGCCTTAGAAATGATCCTGCCTACAGAGGTTGCTGTGCTGGGTGTACAAAGACTGCTATTTATTTAACTTGGGGAAGTTGGCCTGAGTAAATATTCCTAAAACTGGGATAGAATTTAAGTCATTTCTGGGTGTGTGAAAATACCATCCTTTCCTCAAAATCACCTTGGTTTTAAATCACTATGAAAATTCAATTGCTTTTGTTTTTGTTTTCTTATTTAGAGAAAGGAGAAGGATTAAAAAGGGATCAGAATTCTCTTTTTAATAGCAATTGATACGCTAGTGGACAGATCAAGTTGTGAATATAACAGACATATAACTCTTATTGTGTAACTGTGAAGTTAAGAATTAACAAATGATAATGATTATTAAATCATAGATATTTCCTTTTACTTTGTAAGTATATTAGACTAGACAGAGGGAAATGCCTGATATCTCTAATTTGAAATTAGCTGCCTTGATCTCTGATAATGATTGTATAGCCTTTATCTTAGGCCCTTGTAATTATAAAAACCTTGTGATTGTAAAAAAAGACCAGCCTTCACTTGTATCCATTTATTCAGTCTTTCCACTTTGGAGTCTAATAATCACTAAAGACAGCCCTTAATGTTTATTAATGAAAGGTTTTGGGTCAGCCCAGAACTAACCGACACCATGTCCAAAGTTATCTTGATAACTGAAACTGAATCTAACAATTTGGGCCCACCTGACATGTACAGTAGCTTAAACTTTATCTTACAAGTCACGTATACCTTATTATAATACTAAAAATCATGCCCATTATCATATTAAGGCCACCACTTTCTTACATAAGTTTTGTGACTAAGCATGTAATCAATCTGTGCATCCTCAATAATTAGATCACCTCTAATTACATCAACTGGGGTCACTGTGCTTATTATCCTAAACCCTGCCCATCCTTTTCTCTAATAAAACCATCAGAATTACTGCAATTGGAAAGACAGATCTGTTCTCCTGCTATGCACCTAGTAGTAACCTTTTTCTCTCTTTGAAAGCCCAGCATCTCAGGAATTAGTCATCTGAGCACATGGGGCAAAAGAATCCACCATCTTTGTCTGGTAATTTTGCAACCCTCCGATGGGATGGAAGCCCAAGGTGTTGGAGCCCCAGCAGAGCAGGTGAGCCAGGTCACTGAGCCCTTTGCAGCTGCTGGACTGAATTTGGTTTAGAGGCTCAGCAACTGGGGTTTCTCTGTTCTGCCAGCGCTCCAGGTTTGGCACCTTAAATATCTTCAAACAGAGAAACCGTTCCCAGTTCTATGTTCAGACATCTGACTGGGTGAGTGGATCAACAGGAGTCAGAGTGGATTGGGAAGTAAATATGGCGGTTCAGGTCCCCTTGGACCTGGCTTTAATGCGCAGTCCTGCTTCCAGAATGATTCCTTAACTCTGACCTCAACACCTTTCTCTTTCCTGGGTACCATACTGTACAGGGTTTGAAGCCCTGACCTAATCCAACAATTAATTAGTGTTTAATGAAATAAAGTAGGCCTGTTTAAGTGCTAGCCAGTGTGTTACTAGATATAGTAAGTGCTTAATGCTTGTTTAATTGTTAATTTGTGTGCTAAGTGTTTAATGTCTGTTTGATTGTTAATTGATGTGTTCCATGTATTACTTAAATATAGCAAGTGCTAAGTGTCTGTTTAAATTTGTAAGTTGTATGTGATGGCATTTACACTACCCAAGTGTTTCAATTGTTGACTATAGAAGTTCTTTGAAATGGGACATTAAAATTTATTAGCATTCCTAAATATAGCCCTCTGGGTTGTATCTGGAATTATTGGGGAAATTTTAGTTATGAGCTTTTATTAAAGAAAAACAAAAAAACAAAAAAACCTTACTTTATTTCTTTCACACAGTTTGGCCACAATGTAATTTACAGTCAGAAGAGAGATGATGTGAACATGATTCTATAGAAAAGAATATTATATTACAGTTAGAGCTGTTCTGCAAAAGACAGCAGAAATGAGATGAGATGATTTATATTCAATCATTTATTTATCTCTCCTGGTAGTTGATGTTGATGAGAAAATGTAACATTCTACCTATAAAGATAAGTGGAGAAAAGAAAAATGTTCTCACTGATTCAAACCCAGAGGATTCAGTAGAATCTTTGTTAACTCTTTCATCTGCTCCATCTCCACACTATAACAAAGGGGTCAACAAATCAGGAAAAGAGGAAGATCTCCTACCCCTTCCTCACCCTCTTCCGTATCCCCCTTTATCAGAGGGAAAAGAGCCTGGGATAGGAATAGTCTCCTAGTCGACAGGGTATCGAATTAGCCAGGGCTTCTTTTCACAGTCAGCAGCAGAGCCAATAAAAAAACTACTACCCTTTTTGCAAGTGCCTGTAGGAGTAGACAAATGGGGATGCCCAAGAGGATTTGTGTAAATGCATACCCCATTCTCCACATCAGATTTATATATCTGGAAAAATAACACCCTACTCTACAGAGATGACCAAAAGAAAATGAAGAGCTTAATGCTTCGATATTTGCAGCCTGTAACCCAAGTTGGATTGACATTCAGGCCTTGTTAAATACCTTGATAATGGAAAAAGAACGGAAAGTGGTAATAGAAAAGGCAAAGCAGGAAGCAGTTAGGAAATAGGGAGAAAATCCTGGCAACCCAGCATATGCTGGAGCAAATTTAGCAGTACCTATAAGGAATCCTGCGTGGAATCCAAATGAAGCAGGCAACTGGGCTAAATTAGAACATTATAAAGAGTGTATTGTTGTACACTTCTGAAAAGGGGTCCCTAAAACTGTAAACTACCAAAAGATAAATGAAGTAAGACAGGGACCAAAAGAAAGTCCTTTGGCTTTTCTTGAAAGAATTTATACTACGTACTGGCAGTACACTGACATAGATCCAGAAAGTCCAGAAAATGCCAGAAATTTGAATATGACTTTTATTACTCAGAATTTTCCTGATATAAGGAGGAAGCTACAGAAAATTGGCAAAGGACTGCCTGTCTCTAGGTTGGTTGAATTTGCTTTTAAAGTTTATAACAGGAACCAAGTTAAAGAATAGTAGTACTTTCAAAAGCAAGCAGCACTCGAGGATGTATACCTTAGGAGGCAAATGGCACTTCTTGGGGCCCTAATGAACCAGCCGCCCCACCACCCCCTGTGAGATTTGGAAGAAATTCCTAAAGAATTAGGAACCAACCAATACGCATACTTCAAGAAAGAGGGGCTCTGAACTGGGGATTATCCTAGTTGCCCACAGGGAAAAACCCCAAGGGAAGCTGGACAGCCCAAATTCCAGATGCCCCAAGGAGATGATAATACAGCTGACAGCAACTTGGAATGAAGGGGCCCAGGGGCTTTATTGGAAGAAACCTCACTTCTCTCAATCTCCCACCAAGAGCCTCGGGTAACAATACAGAAGGGAAAACAATTAGTTGACTTTCGTATGATACAGGAGTCACATACTGGTGTTAAATAAAAAACCTAATGCAATTTCAACTGATCAGCAACTTATAACCGGAGCATCTGATGGGACAGCAAATAAACCATTTTGCAGCCACTAGACTGTCTAATTGAGACTCAAAATTTAAAGCAGTTCCCTGTATGTACAAAAATATCCAGTTCGCTTGCTGGGAAGAGACCTACTAACCAAGTTAAATGCCCAGATAACTTTTTCTCCAGATTGTTTGTCAATAGAATTGCCTCCGGGACATGCTTGTGCATTACAAACTGCTTTATTATTCACTGAAGGAGTAAGCAGACCAGGCCCAACCCAGAGGAAATCTTGAAAGCTGTGAAATCAGAGGCATGGACTGATGGAAACCTACATGGGCAATAACTGTAAGACCAGCTCTGTTGGTTAGCTGATGGCTGGGGGTAAGTGCCATACTGAGTCAAGCACACAGCACACAGTCACGAAGAAACGACTCAGGAGACAACCCTCAGGGGTGAGTGGAAGGTGTCTGCTTTATTGAGGAAGTGCACAAGCTTATATAGGCTGGGAGCATGCAGGGACACATGTCGGATGGGGATTGGTCACCGCTGTTGCTAGGGTAGAGGGCAGATTTCTGGGATTGGTCACCATTGTTGCTAGGGCAGAGGGCAGATTTAAGGTTAGCACTTTTGGCGCGAACCACCGCCAGTTCTGGGAAGAAAGCTGATCGCAGGCTAGGCCATTTTGTGTTGCCTTGCATCAGCCACGGCAGCCATGTTGGCAATATTTCATGGCTTCTTCATCAATTCCTCCTTTTTTGTTTTTTAGCTTTCCAGGTAACTGTGCCTGTCTTAGGTTGCCTCCTCCAGAGGTCTTACCCGTCTTTGGCTACCAGGTAAGCCACCGGAAGCAAGGGGCAGCAGCGCCTGTCTTAGGTTGCCTCCCCAGGAGGTCTTACCCATCATTGGCTGCCTGCTGATCATCACACAGGAGGATTGTGATGCGCAGCTTAGGCTGGCTATAATGGAGACCGTGGATATGCAGGCAATGCATCTTTATGACAAAGCCAAAGCCTAGACAACGGTATCGTTTGTTGCATGAGATGGGAGTGCATGCAGGAGGGGGTAATCCGGAGGGTGCTTGGTGGTGCGTGTTTAGCTCAAATGAAACTTCAAAAGCCAGAAACTGTATGTCATATTAAATAATACACACTTACGCTAGAATCCAGAGAAGGAATTGTTCCATTAATAGAGACATTTTTGAAATCCCAATGAATACAACCCTGTCAATCTTCATATAATACTCCAATATTTCCTGTGTGAGAGCCGAGCACCCTAAATGAATATCAGTTTGTGCAAGATCTCCAAGCTATTTATCAAATTGTAAAAGACATCCACCTTGTGGTGTCAAATCCATACACCTTACTTACTCCATCATCCAGAGATCTCTGTTGGTTCACCGTCTTTGACTGAAAGATGCCCTTGATTCAGAATCTCAAGAACATTTGCTCTTGAATGGCAAGACCCAGTTACTAACCTTAAACAACAATATTGTTGGTCTGTTCTTCCACAAGGATTTAAAAACATTCCCACAGTATTTGGAGAAGCATTAGCCAGAGACCTATAAGGTTTTGCACTTACATTAAGGAATATTATTACAGTGTATAGATTATATATTAATAGTAAACTGTACCAAAAAGGCATCAGATAAAAGTACTATCAAATTTCTTAGCAGACTGAGGTTACAAAGTCTCAGAGAAAAATAGCTCAAATTCTATAAGAATCAGTGAAATATTTAGGATTTGAGCCATCCAAAAGACTGGGAAATCTGTTGCAGGACTGGAAAGAGGCTTTAATCTGAGTAGCAGAACCACTCACAAAAAGACAGCTTCGAGGATTCCTAGGGATGGCAGGATTCTGTGGAATTTGGATGCCTAACTTTGGATTCATAGCAAAACCCTTATAAAAAGCCTTGACAGGATCTGAGCAAGAGCTCATTCAAATGACTGAATGTAAGATTGCCTACCAGAAAATATAAACTTTTAATAGCCCTAGTCCCTATGCCGCCCAGACCCAAGAAAATACTTTGACCTCTTCATAAATGAAAGACAAGAGATTGGATCAGAAGTATTTACTCAACATTTATGAAATTGCTAGAAATCTTGTGTCCTGTTTTTCTTAACAGTTAGACAATACTATCCAAGGATGGCCAGTACATCTAAGGGCTGTAGCAGCCGTGTGTGACATTCTCAAAGAAGCTGAAAAACTTACTTTAGGACAATCCACCACTGTGCATACCCCACACTATATGCTACAATTGTTAGAACAGGAAGGTGGCTATTGGCTCACTGCTGGATAGTTAGATAATATGTTGGTTTGAAAGGATATATGTACCCTAGAAAAGCCATTTTAATCCTAATCCTATTTTGTAAAGGCAACCATTTCTTCTAATCCCTATTCAGTACTGTATGTTTGAAACTATAATTAGATCATCTCCCTGGGCATGTGACTTAGGGAGTCACATCTTGATGTGATCTTGAGTGATCAAGCATGGTTGTTAAAATGGATTAGGTAGAGATATGTCTCCACCCATTTGGGTGGGTCTTGATTAGTTTACTGGAATCCTATAAAAGAGAAAACATTTTGGAGAAAGGGGTGATTCAGAGAGAGCAGAGAATGCTGCAGCACCATGAAGCAGAGAGTCCACCAGCTAGTGCCTTGGAGATGAAGAAGGAAAATGCCTCCTGGGCAGCTTCATGAAATAGGAAGCCAGGAGAGATAGCTAGCAGATGATGCTGTGTTCACCATGTGCCCTTACAGTCGAAAGAGAAACCCTGACTGTGTTCACCATGTGCCTTCTCACTTGAGATAGAAACCCTGAACTTCAATGGCCTTTTTGAACCAAACTATCTTTCCCTGGATGCCTTTGATTGGACATTTCTATAGACTTGTTTTACTTGGGACATTTTCTCAGCTTTAGAACTGTAAACTAGCAACTTAGTAAATTCTTTTTAGAATCCTTTCCATTTCTGGTATATTGCATTCTGGCAGCTAGCAAACTAGAACAGATAAATATCAAACTATTCTACTAGATAATTCTAACATCACTCTAAAAGTTCTTCTAGTTTAAACCTGGCGACCTTACTTCTGAGTGGAGAAGGGGAACCTGTGCACATCTGTGTACAAATAATTGATCAAGTCTATTCCAGCTGCCTGAATATGGTCAATCAACCTTTAGAGCATCTCGACATTAAGATGTGTACTGATGAAAGCAGCTCTATGGAGAGAGGGTTTTAAAAAGCCAGTTATATAGTGGTATCTCTACAAACAGACTGGAAAATGGGACCTTTCCCCTGGGATGACTGCACAATGGGCAGAACTCATTGCATTCACCAGAGCTCTACGTCTGGGAACAGGTCACCAGGTAAACATATGTGCAGACTCTAAAATGATAATGGTGTGTGGGAGGAGGGGAAGCTTCTACATAAAAAATTTCACAGGAACCGTCAAGAGCTCTGAACATACATTGGAAATTATAAGCGTCTTAGAGACCACAATCTACTGGCAAAACAGAAAAAGATGAATCATACCTCAAAGAAGGTGGTGGCAAAATCTTGCCAAGAAACTAATTTCTCATGGGATAAGTTATTTCCAGTGGCTCTGATGCGGGTAAGGGTAGTGCCCAGAAATAGGTTTCTTTTGAGCCCATTTGAAATGGTATATGGGAGACTATCCCTAAAACTCTGGACAAGTCTAAGAGTTAGAAACTAAAATGTGTTCAGTCACTAGGGGCCACATTAAAAGCAATTCATTGCTATGCCTCAAGTCAGCTGACTTTTCTCACAGATGTTCCCCTACATTCGTTTAAACCCAGGGACCAGTTCTTTTTAAAAAGTGGAAATCCAACATCCAACAGACTAGTTGGAACCAAAATGGGAAAGTCCCTATGAAATCTTATTAACAACTCACTCTTTTGTCAAATTAATGGGAGTGAAACCATTGGTACACCATAGAAGGATAAAAATAGCATCCTCTAACCAGTTTTTCTCTTCTAGGCTCCTTCATAGGACAAATATTGAAAAACAGACAGGTGAAAATCCTGAGGAAGGAGAGGAAACTGACAAACTCCCAGGAGGCAGATATCTTCAGATATCAGGGCATTTATTTTACCTGAGTACCATTAAATATTTACAGAACTTTATAAATGTGTGCTGTCCAAAGGATAAAACATCTTCATTTGTAGTCAAGTAGACAGATTACTAAATAAAATTATTAGGCTCCTCTCAACATGTATTTTTGGCATATCCCTGTTTTGTATCTATGCTACAATATAGCCCAAGTTGCTGAACTATTATCAAGCACTAATGTTTTCATACAATGGGCACACTCCTATGCAAATTTCTGTGAATCAATCTGATTGCTGGGTGTGTGGTCAATTACCTACATCTACTGGTTCTGGGTTACCCTGATGGGTATCATCCCTCCAGGGAGCTGACTGGAAGAAACTAAGAAAATTAATTAAAATGTTGCAAGAACAAAGACAGATTCTTGATACCATAAACATAACTAATGCAGATCCAAAAAGATGGCCAGTTAATTTAGAAACCCCAGGACATCGAATTTCTTTTTCTTATAGCATAACAGTGGAAGGGGCTATTCAACATGCAAAACATTTAGACAATAAGACTAAACATTTAACTATCAGAAAAAATGAAGGGCATTTGCAACTTTAGTCTGGCATGGTATGGCTAATGCCTGGGTATGGCAGATTAAGCCACACAGCATCTCTCTGTTGGGAACAACAGAACCATTCACAGGAGCATAATCCTTCCAATACAAGAAAAAATGGGATGGCTGCGTCCAGAGCCATGCCTCCAAACCATAATATCACAGGAGAGTGACTGGTTTGGGACAGATTGGGTTAATTGACCTAATGATTGCTGGGTAGCTCTGAACAGAACTCAGTTGTTAAGTGGCACCAACCTACGGCCTTAGTTGCTTCCAGGTTGGATAGGCACATGCACTTTAGGATTACCTCGGCTCAAGGGAATATTCATAAAACCCAACCATTGGGAACAAATCTGACATTATTAAAGTCTTGTTGGGCCTGGTCAGTATTTCATTGGTACCACCACCTGGCTGCTATAGGTCTGCCTTTGTTAGGTATAGAAGATGTTATACTTAGAATAGAGGTACTGAACACTTTTATACCACAAGCCTTATCTCTTCTAAATACTAAAGTGACCCTAATGTATAAAACAGTACTACAAAATCAAATGGCTTTATATGTCTTAACAGCTTCACAGGGAGGGACATGTACTATAATAAAAGCTGAATGTTGTACCTATATACCTGATGAATCTGATAATGTAACTAAAGTGTTAAAATATATGAAAACTCAAATTAATGCTGTAGATCTTGGCTCCACCTCCTTCAACATATTTGGTTTATTCAGCTGGATTCCTATAGGAATAGGATCCTGGTTTCATTCAGTGTTACATGAAGGACAAGTAATATTGCTACAAATAATTGCAAGCACATTTGTCTTTAAAACACATCTCTGGCTGTTAGCCCAGCCCTGCCATAACTGAAATACAGGAGAAGCCTTAATATTCCAGAAAAAAATTGAAGATAAAGAATGTACACAGCTACAATCTAAGAACTTCCACTCACCAAACCCTTAGGGTTGACACCCCTTTGTCAGACAGAGGTTGCCAGAGTGGTCGTTGGTTGTCCAGATATCCCTCAATATTGGGGGATGGTCAAATGAAGGGAGGAATTGTAACTGTAAAGTTTGGAATCAACAAATGATAATGATTATTAAATCAGTATATAGATATTTCCTTTCACTTTCTAAATGTATTAAAACAGACAGAGGGAAATAGCTGAAATCTGTGGACTGAAATCAACTGCTTTGATCTCTGATAACGATTGTATAACCTTTTTCTTGTGCCCTTGTGATTATAAAAACCTGGTGACTAGCCTTCGTTTGTACCCATTATTTGTACGTTTTTTTACTTTGGAGTCTTGTAGTCACTAAAGACAACACTTAATGTTTATTAACAAAGGGTCTTGAGTCAGCCCAGAACTAATCCATCCCAAATCATAAGTTATCTTAATAACTGAAGCTGACTCTAATCAAAGTGGGCCCACCTGACATGCACAGTAGCTTAGACTTTAACCTACAAGTCACCTTTATCTTATTGTAACACTAAAAATCATGCCCATTGTGGTAGTTAGACTCAGTTGTTAACTTGGCCAGGTGAAGGCACCTAGTTCTTTTGCTGTGGACATGAGCCAATGGTACGTGAACCTCATCTGTTGCTAATTACATCTGCAGTGGGCTAGGAGGTGTGCCTGCTGCAATGAATGATGTTTGACTTAATTGGCTGATGCTTAAATGAGAGAGCTCAACATAGCACAGCCAAACAGCTCAGCATACCTCATCTCAGCACTCACAGCTCAGCCCAGGCCTTTGGAAATGCAGAGAGAGATCACCCCAGGGAAAATTGCTGGAACCCAGAGACCTAGAGAGAAGGCCAGCAGAGATCACCCTATGCCTTTCCATGTAAGCAAGAACCTCAGTTGAAAGTTAGCTGCCTTTCCTCTGAAGAATTAATGAAATAAATCCCCTTTTATTAAAAGCCAATCCATCTCTGGTGTGTTGCATTCTAGCAGCTAGCAAACTAGAACACCCATCATCATGCTAAGGCTGCCATTTTCTTACATACATTCTGAAGCATGTAATCAATCTGCACATGCCCAATAATTAGATCACCTCTAATTACATCATCTGCGGCCACTGTGCTCATTGTCCTAAATGCTGCCCATCCTTTTCTCTAATAAAACTATCAGAATCAGTTCCGGAGAAGATGGCGGCTTAGTAAGACGCGCGGGTCTTAGTTCCTCCTCCAGAAAAGCAACTAAAGAAACAGAAACAATACGAAACAGCTCCCGGAGTCACGACAGAGACCAAAAAGACAGCGTACCCCATTCTGGAACGGCTGAACGGGCAGGGAGAATCTGCTGCGGTGAGCTACCCGAGGGGCGCGCGTTTTCCCGGCCGGGGCGGCTGGCGACTGGGGTCCCCTCCACGCACGTGGCTCCCCGGTCTGACTGGGAACGTTGGATAGCGGGGCCCTCCCGTCACGCTTGGCGTTTCGGGCCAGCTGGGCAATTAGGATGGGCACTCTCCCAAGCCGCAGCGGCCAGCGACCCCCGCCTCCACGCGCAGTTTCCCGGCCGACTGCCGTGCAGACAGACGAGCGCCACGAGCGCCACCTACTGGGCAGGAAAAGAAAAACAGAGCCCAGAGATTTCACAGAAAAAGCTTTCAACCAGCTGGGTCCCACACCCAGGGAAATCTGATCAAATGCCCAGACACCAGCAGAAAATAATGGATGACGCTTGGAAAATTGAAGATATGGCCCAGTCAAAGGAACAAACCAATAGTTCAAATGAGATACAGGAGCTGAGACAACTAATGCTGAATATACGAACAGAAATGGAAAAACTCTTCAAAAACCAAATCAATAAATTGAGGGAGGACATGAAGAAGACATGGGCTGAACAAAAAGAAGAAATAGAAAATCTGAAAAAACAAATCACAGAACTTATGGGAGTGAAGGACAAAGAAGAAAAAATGGAAAAAACAATGGATACCTACAATGGTAGATCTAAAGAGACAGAAGCTACAATTAGTGAACTGGAGGATGGAACATCTGAATTCCAAAAAGAAACAGAAACTATAGGGAAAAGAATGGAAAAACTTGAGCAGGGGATCAGGGAACTGAATGACAATATGAAGCGCACAAATATACGTGTTGTGGGTGTCCCAGAAGGAGAAGAGAAGGGAAAAGGAGGAGAAAAACTAATGGAAGAAATTTTCACTGAAAATTTCCCAACTCTTATGAAAGACCTAAAGTTACAGATCCAAGAAGTGCAGCGCACCCCAAAGAGATTAGACCCAAATAGGCGTTCTCCAAGACATTTACTAGTTAGAATGTCAGAGGTCAAAGAGAAAGAGAGGATCTTGAAAGAAGCAAGAGAAAAACAATCTGTCACATACAAGGGAAACCCAATAAGACTATGTGTAGATTTCTCAGCAGAAACCATGGAAGCTAGAAGACAGTGGGATGATATATTTAAATTACTAAAGGAGAAAAACTGCCAACCAAGACTCCTATATCCAGCAAAATTGTCCTTCAAAAATGAAGGAGAAATTAAAACATTTATAGACAAAAAGTCACTGAGAGAATTTGTGACCAAGAGACCAGCTCTGCAAGAAATACTAAAGGGAGCACTAGAATCAGATACGAAAAGACAGAAGAGAGAGGTATGGAGTAAAGTGTAGAAAGAAGGAAAATCAGATATACAAAAGCCAAAATGGTAGAGGAAAATATTATCCAAACAGTAATAATACTAAAAGTTAATGGACTGAATTTCCCAATCAAAAGACATAGAATGGCAGAATGGATTACGACCCAGCAATACCACTGCTAGGTATCTACTCAAGGGACTTAAGGGCAAAGACACAGATGGACATTTGCACACCAGTGTTTATAGCAGCATTATCTACAATTGCAAAGAGATGGAAACAGCCAAAATGTTCATCAACAGATGAGTGGCTAAACAAACTGAGGCGTATACCTACGATGGAATATTATGCAGCTTTAAGACAGACTAAACTTATGAAGCATGTAATAACATGGATGGACCTAGAGAACATTATGCTGAGTGAGTCTAGCCCAAAACTAAAGGACAAATACTGTAAGGTCCCACTGATGTGAACCGACATTTGAGAATCAGCTTGGAATATATCATTGGTAACAGAGACCAGCAGGAGTTAGAAACAGGGTAAGATAATGGGTAATTGGAGCTGAAGGGATACAGACTGTGCAGCAGGACTAGATACAAAAACTCAAAAATGGACAGCACAATAATACCTAAGTGTAATGTAACTAGGTTGGAACACTGAATGAAGCTGCACCTGAAATATGGTTTTTTGTTTGTTTGTTTGTGTGTTTGTATCTTTTGTTTTTGTTTTTTCTTTTTCCTTTATATATATATATATATATATATATATATATATTATTAGTATTACTATTTTAATTCTCTTCTCTATATTAACATTCTATATCTTTTTCTGCTGTTTTGCTAGTTCTTTTCCTAAATCGATGCAAATGTACTAAGAAATGATCATACATCTATGTGATGATACTAAGAATTACTGAGTGCATTTGTAGAATGGAATGATTTCTAAATGTTGTGTTAATTTCTTTTCTTTTTTTTGATTAATAAAAAAATTAAAAAAAAAAACTATCAGAATCACTGCAGTTCAGAAAGACAGATTTTGGGCTGAAAGGCCATCTGTTCTCTTGCTGTGTATCTAGTAATAAACTTTTTCTCTCTTTAAAACCCCGGTGTCTCAGGAATTGGTCAGTTGAGTTCATCGGGCAGAAGAATGCACTGTCTTTGTCTGGTAATGATTGCTTATCACCTGAAAAGCCATTACGTGCAGAATTAATCCAAGCAAATCATGAGGTTTTTGTTTTTTTAGTCTCCCTCCCTGGGCCTTCTCCTTTCTTCATTAGTACTCACTAATAAGACTTTCCATATCCTGTATGTATGTACCCAGTATACTCTTAAGTCCTCCCTCCACTCCCTTTTCAAAACCTGCCCTCAGGAAGAAATGAAAAAGGAATCCACACTATGTTAGCACTGCCAGGTTTATTCACACTCTAGGAATGCTGAATAAAAGCAATTACAAAATTTTATGTGGAATGTCAATCAATTAGGAAATATAAATTTGTGCAGTGGATTCTATTCCACAGAAATTAAACCACTAGGACCATAATTTCTATCTCGAAACTATTCTAAATATTTTTAATAAGTACCTATGGGATGACAAAAAAAAGAAACACTCATTGTCCTGGAAAACCAAGAGACAGAAGACCATTATGCACTGTAGAGTTCTCCTATCATATCTTCACAAATTCTGCTTTACCTGTATGAATTATAAATCCTGTTTAATATGGCAGTTTGGGTTGCTAAAGCTACCAGAATGCAATGTACCAGAAACAGATAGGCTTTTAACAATGGATATCTATTATCTTATAATTTGCAGTTCTTAGGCCATGAAAATGTCCAAATTAAGCCATCAAGAGGAAGATACCTTCTCTGAAGAAAGATCGCTGGCATCTGGGGATCCTTTGTCAGATAGCAAGGCACATGGCCAATGTCTACTAGTCCGTCACAACCTGGTTTCATTGCTTTCAGCTCCTGGTTCTAGTAGCCGCCTCTCTGAGCTTCTGTGGGTCCTCTCTTACCATCTCGAGGACTTTCGCTCTGGGGTCTCTCAGCTTTTATGTCCTTTATTCTCTCATAAAGGACTCCCGTAAAAGGATTAAGACCAACCTTGAATGGGTTGGTCACATCTCAATTGAAATAATCTAAGCAAAAGGTCTTACCTACAATAGGTCTACATCCACAAGAATGGATTAAAAGAACATGGCCTTTTCTGGGGTACAGAACAGATTCAAACAAGCCTAATGACCTCATTTTTATCAGCTTTTAGTTTACAGAGGATCTAGACAATTAATATCAATTCTGGAAATTGGCCAAAAATAAGTTATCTTGAGGGGTGCCAGGATGCCAATGGTAGAACTCTCACCTGCCACGTAGGAGATCAGGGTTCAATTCCTGGCCAATGCGCTTTCCAAAACAAACAAGCAAGCAAACAAAAAAAGAAACAAAACAAAAAAAATTCAACAAATGGTGGTGCCACAAAGGGATACTTACATGGAAAAAGAATGATATGTGATCCCACCATACAGCATACAAAAAAATAATAGGTTATGTTGATGGGGAAGCTAACACATTATTAAAAATTCTTAGAAGTCACTTTCATTTCAGTACATAGTCATAATACAGACCTTGTGTAAGTGTACTTCAGGATATGATCACTGAATTTATTTGAAAAGATTTCCAACAAAACAAAAGCCACGGACATAGTCCTCTATAATATTTTTATGGAGCTGCTTTCCTATAGTGAGGTAAATTGTAAGAAAGAGGAATGAAGTCATTATTCACTTCTTGCCTGGAACATGTTTCTACTTTTCTCAAGTGTTTGTATAAGTGATCATTTATAAAATGATTCTAGAAGAAACTGGATAAAATAGGTCTATTTGAAATGCAGTCTTCTCAAAACTCCAATTTTGAGGCAAGAACACTTGATCTTAGTTTAAATAATTATTTTTTTCATATCTTCTGTTCCTTACTAACATTCACTCTTACTTTTCAATATGGAATATTTGTTTTCTTTTCAAGGGGAAAGTCTATTTTCACATAAAGGATAGGCATACAAAAGACATCTTTCATAGGACTACTCTAGTCCAATAAAGATTTATGTCAAATAATCTGTAAGATTTTCTAGCCTTGAAGGTAGGAAAGGCATACCTTCAATGCCATTCACAATGCTTTGCCTAGAGTAGATACTCAGTAAATACTTGTTCAATAAACATAATCCAAAGCAAATGAATGGCTAATTTAAATGATAGAAGACATTTTGCTTTGAAGAGAAATGCAAATTATGGCTTAAAATGGCATCTGCCTAAAAGACCTTGATACAACATCTTCCAACTCCTTCTAAAATAGTTAAAAAAAATTACTATGTGCAGAAAATCAAAACACAGCCTAAATGAAACTCATGGAGTTACCTACTACCAAACCTTGGAGGAATTCCAAGGACAATAAGATTGTGAATATCTGGATGGATATAAAGACAGCTATTAGCCTGGCCTCATGTAACAAATCAAACCCCAACCATTAAAATATTGGAAGATGTCTCCCTCACTTATTAGTTTCAAACTTAGAACCAGGAGATGAAAAAGCTACAAAATCAGGCAAGCTATTCTTCAGTCCATGCTTTAGGAGGAGGTCAAGTATTGATCCTCTTCTCCCATTTTTCTCCATGGAAAGTTACGGATGCTATGGGTTGTAAATGTACCTAATATGATACTACTAGGGAGTGGATTTGAAGAAAGTTGCACCTAAGTTTAACCATATTGCATGAAGGCCTGCAGGACACTGGGGGTAATAATGGCAAACATGATTCTGCCCCTTTGCAGTAAGTTTCTGGTGGAATTTTGATTGGCCAAAACTGAAGAATGAGCAGGGCCGAGGACCAGCTGTTTCCCTAGGCTAAAGCTGCCAGAATGCAATATACCAGAAATGGATCAGTTTTTACGAAGGGGGTTTATTAAGTTATAAATATACAGTTTTAAGGCCATGAAAGTGTCCAAATTAAGGTCTCAATAAGAGGATACCTTCACTTAAGAAAGGCTGAGTCCTGTCTGAGGTTTCTCTGTACATGGGAAGGCACATGACCATGTCTACTGGCCCTTTCATTGCTTTCAGCACATCTTCCAATGGCCTCCTCTCTGAGGTTCTGTTTGTCTCCAAGCATCTCCAAATGTCTGCACCTAAACTTTCTCTAAAATGTTTTCCTGTGTTGGTTCTTTTAAGAACTCCAGTAAATTAATTAAGACCCACCTTGAATGGGTGGAATCACATTTCCATCTAATCAAAATGCCACATCTCAATTGCGTGTGTCTACATGTCCATGGAAACAATCTAATCAAAAGGTCACACCCATATTTGTGTGTGTCACATCTCCATGGAAACAACTTAATCAAGAGGTCCCCCTCTACAATATTGGATCAGGATTAAAAAACATGGCCACCCCCATGAGATTGGATTAGGATTAAAAGAAATTGGCTTTTCTGAGGTACATAAAGTTTCAAACCAGCACAATAGGTATCTTACCTGAGGATGAGTATACACAGCAAAATTTACACAGGGTCTATAGCAATACAATAACACAGCATAGAAAAGAAAACAAATGGAAGACCCATAGCAGGGTGCACTGCTCAAAAAAACTTACCTTGGAAGTCAGAGAAAAGATTTATATACTATCTGGCATCCTTGGTAGGGTGCAAAATGACCTGACCACTATAAAAAAAGAGCAGAAAATTGTAGGTGCTAAGATGCTCAGATAAAAGGAAAACTACATCAAATAAAGAGACAAAAATACAAGATAAAAGAAGGGAGAAAAAATAATTAAGATTAATAGATAAATAACATTTTTTTTCTACAAGTTGACCTTGTTGAAGATCAAAGTTTTGAGTTATATTGTGGAATTTGTGACTTTAGAAGCACTTTTTGCTTTAAATATGTCAGATCAGAGACACAGAGCTGCTGTTTCAAACAATGGAACTAACACAACAGTTCTTATGGTACTGGTGGGAACAAGGACATATGCTTGGAGAGGAAAAGTAAAAATTTAAAAATAACATTTTAAATTAACTTAATCTATACAGTGTATGAAATCCTATTTTTTCCTGTTAGCAGTTATGGCTTGTGAATTCCCACAATCACACAAAACATGTTTTGAAATTCTTTCTTTATTAAATTTTTTATAAGAAAGTTTGTATGTTTATGAAACAATCATGGATAAAATACAGGATTCACATACACCACCCCACCACTAACACCCTGCATTGGTTTAGTACATTTGTTACAATTGATGACAGTACTTTTTTGCAATTGTACTATTTTTTTTAAACAGTAGTTACCTTTGTTATAATTGATGAGATATTATTAAAATCACATTATTGCTTATCATTCATAATTTACATTAGGTGCATTTTCCCATATACAACTCTGTAACACCTTGTATTAGTATTGTACACTTAGTATAATTCTATTCTTTCCCAGCTGAATTAACTTGGCAGCCAAAAATCAATTAGCTATAGATGTGAGATTCTATTTCTGAGCTCTCAATTCAATTCCATTGATCAATATAGCTATTTTCATGCCAGGACCATAATGTTTTGACCACTATAGCTTTGTAATATGCTTTAAACCTAGAAAGTGTGAGTCCTCCAATTTCACTCTTCTTTTTCATGATGTTTTTGGCTAGGAAGCCCTTACCCTTCTAAATAAATTTGATAATTGTCTTTTCCATTTCTGCAAAGTAGGCTGTTGGAATTTTGTTTGGGAATGTATTGGATTTGTAAATCAATGGGGTAGAGCTGATATTTAATTATATGTTGTCTCCAATCCATGAACATGGAACGTCCTCCCATTTATTTAAGTCTTCTTTGATTTCTCTTAACATTGTTTTGCAGTTCTCTGTATAAAAATCCCTTATATCATTGGTTAAATTTCTTCCTAGATACTTGATCCTTTTAGTGCCTGTTGTAAATGGACTTTTTTTCTTGATTTCTTCCTTAAATTGCTCTTTACTGGTGTATAGGAACACTACTGATTCTTGCATGTTGATCTTGTATCCCACCACTTTGCTGATCCTGTTTATTAGCTCTAGTAGTTTAATTGTAGATTTCTTGGGATTTTCTATATGTAGGATCATGTCAGCTGCAAATAGTGAAAAATTTACTTCTTCCTTTCCAATTTGGATGCAAATAGTGAAAAATTTACTTCTTCCTTTCCAATTTGGATGCCTTTTATTTCTTTGTTTTGCCACTTTGCTCTAGCTAGAACTTCCAGCATAATATAGAATAACAGTGGTGACAATGGGCATCCTTGTTTTGTTCCTGATCTTAGAGGGAAAAACTTTCCATCTTTTGCTATTTAATACAGTACATTTCATATATGCCTTTGATAATGTTGAGGATGTTTTCTTCTATTCTTATTTTCTGAAGTGTTTTGATCTGGAAATGATCTAGAATTTATCATATCCCTTTTCTGTATCAATTGAGATGGCCATGTGGGTTTTCACTTTCATTTTGTTATCACGGTGTATTTCATTAACCGATTTTCTTATGATGAACCACCCTGGCATATCTGGAATGAAACCCACTTGGTAATGACATATAATCCCTTTAGTTTGCTGTTGGATTCAATTTGCAAGTACTTTGTTGAGGATTTTGGCATCTATATTTATAAGGGAAATTGGTCTGAAATTTTCTTTTTATGCAGTATCTTTAGGTTTTTGATGACTGATTCAATATCTTTACTTATAATTGGCCTGTTGGTGTCTTCTGTTTCTTCTAGAATCAGTGTTGGATTTTGTGTGTTTCCAGGTGTTTGCCCATTTCATCTAGCTTGTTAATTTTTTGACATACAGTTACTCATAGTACCTTCTTATGATGCTTTATTTCTGCCAGATCATTAATAATGTTCTCTGACTCATTTCTGATTTTATTTATTTGCATCTTCTTTCTTTTATTCTTTGTCAGTTTAGGGGCTTGTCAATTTTGTTGATCTTCTCAAAGAAACAATTTTTGGTTTTATTGATTCTCTAGATTTTTTTTTTCAATTTCATTTATTTTTGCTGTAATCTTCATTATTTCTTTATTCTGCTTGCTTTGGGATGAGTTTACAGGTTTTTTTCCCTAGTTCCTCCAGGTAAACTGTTAAGTCTTTGATTTTAGCTTTCTTCCTTTTTAATATAAACATACAGGGCTATAAATTTCCCTCTCAGTACTTGATTTTGCTGTATCCCATAAATTTTGATATGTTGTGTTCTTGTTTTCATTCACCGTGAGATACTTACTGATTCCCTTTGTAACTTCTTCTTTCACCCACTGATCGTTCAGGAGTGTGCTATTTAACCCCCATGTATTTGTGAATTTTCAAGTTTTTCATCTGTAATTTATTTCTAACCTCATTCCATTATGGTGAGAGAAAATCCTTAGTATAATTTCAATGTTTTAAAATTTACTGAGATTTGTTTTGTGACCCAACATGTGGTCTATCCTAGAGAATGATCCATGCACACTCGAGAAGAATGTAGATCCTGCTGTTTTGGGGTGTAATGTTTTGTGTATGCCTCTTAGGTTTTGTTCATTATCATATCATTCAAGTTCTATGTTTCCTTACTTTTCCTCTGTCTTCATGTTCTATCTACTGCAGAGAATGATGTATTGAAATCTCCAATTATTATCATAGAGGTGTCTATTTCTCCCTTCAGCTTTGCCGGGGTTTGCCTCATGTATTTTCAGGTGCCATTGTTAGGGTGCATAAATATTTATCATGGTTATTTCTTCTGGGTGGATTGCCCTTTTAATAATAAACAGTATCATACTATTAATAATTCCAAAAGATGGAAACAATCCAAGTGACTATCAACTGATGAGTGGATAAACAAAATGTGATGTATACACACAATGGAATATTATGCAGCAGTAAGATGAAACGAGGTCTTGAAGCATATAACAACATGGATGAACCTAGAGGATATAATTCTGAGTGAAATAAGCCAGACAAAAAAGATAGATGTAGTATGATTTTACTATTATGACTTTGGTAAAGAGAACAAACTCCAAATCATGTGGCCCAGGAAGAAAATTGTTCTCACGTATAACAATGAACTAGGTATTGCATCTCTGCAGCTGGACTATGCAACTGACTTCGCATGCAATGGGTTCTATATGTTTCACATTTTTAACATTGACCATTCACAACAAAGAAAAGACAAAAAATAATATATAATGTCTTTCTCTGTCTCTTATAACAGCTTTACTTTATAAGCAACATATAGTTGGATCATGCTTTTTTTTAATCCATTCTGCCAATTTGTGTCTTGATTGGGGATTTTAATCCATTATCATTCAGTGTTTTACTGTAAAGTAATACCTGTAAAGGTAGTACTTACTTCAGCTATTTTATCCTTTGGTTTTTAATACTCATATATTTTTCTTGTCTCTATTTTTACCCTTTTAGTTGCCCTTACTGATAATCTTCATTTCTTCACACTACTCCAAGCCACTTTCTCCTGTCTTTTCCTCTTAACTGGCAGAACTTCCTTCAGTATTTCTTGTTGGACCAGTCTCTTTTGATGAACTCGCTCAGTTTCTATTTATCTGTGAATATTGTAAACTAACTCTCCATCACTTTTGAAGGACAGTTTTGCTGGATAAAGAGTTTTTGGCTGGCAATATTTCTCTTCAGTGCCTTACATATATCATACCACACTGCTTTCTTGCCTCCATGGTTTTTGCTGAGAAGTAGACACTTAGTCCTGTGTTAGAGCTGTTGTATATAATGAATTACTTTTCTCTAGATGCTTTTAGAATTCTCTCTTTATCTTTGGAATTTGACATTCTGATTAGTATGTGTCTTGGAGGAGGTCTATTAGGGTTTATTCTGTTTGGAATACATTGCATCTCTTGGACAGGTATATTTACATCTTTCATGAAAATTGGGAAATGTTTGGCCATTATTTCTTCAAATACTCTTTCTGTCTCTTCTCCCTATTCTTCCCCTTCTGGGACACCCATGACACATGTTTGCATGCTTCATGCTGTCACTACAATCCCTGAGACTCTGATCAATTTTGTTCTATTCTTCTATCTGTTCTTCTGTCTACAAGATTTCTATTGTTCTGTCTTCTAGCTCACTGATTCTTTCTTCTGCCTGTTCAAATCAGCTGTTGTGTGCTTCTAGAGTATTTTTAATCTCTTCTGTTGTGCCTTTCATCCCTATAATTTATTCTTTCACATTCTTCTTTATATTCACACAGTGTCTTCCTAATATCTTTTATCTCTTTAGCTGTATTTTCCTTCATCTCTTTGAATGGATTCAGGAGATTTGCTTGAACTTCTTTGATAAATTGTTCCAAATTCTGCCTCCTGTGAAGTTTTAATTTGTTCCTTTGCTTGGGCCATATCTTCCTGTTTCTTAGTATGGCTTGTAAGTTTTTTCTGATGTCTAGGCATCTGATTATCTTGATAAATTTGCTCTGAAGGTCAGTATCTTTCTCTGCCTAGGGTTTTATTGTTAATTGGCTTTGTGTTAAGGCTTTTCTTTGATGCTAAGTCCACCTTATTCTAGACCTATGAATAGCCCATATTTACTGATCAGATTTTTTTCAGCTCTTCTTCCTTTGATTCTTGCCCTGGATATGCAGTACAAATTTTGAGATTTCACTTTTTGTGCAATTGCTTCACCAGCAGGAGAAAACTTCTTCTCTTCCTTCTCTGGTAATCTTGACCTGTTCTGTTTTGGTGCAGAATTTTCCCCCCAGTTCCTATGGTTTGTTTAAATTTTCTCTCTTACTCAGTGCCCCATTTTCCTCGTAGTTTTCATTTCTGGGAATCTTCTACCTTACAGCAGTTAATTTACAAACCCAAACCTTTTTTTTTTTTTTTTCCACTCCCAGAGGCTTTTCTGCCTCTGGATTTTTGCCTGTATGGGTAACCTACCCTGAGGAGCCAGATGTGATGATCCAGAAAGTCCATTTTGCATTTAGGTGGTCCAGCCAACAGAAACTGGATTGACTAAGTGCACCACTCCTTAGTAGTGGTTTCCTTTCCACCCCACCCCCACCACCACCACCACCCAGGGGCCTTTATGCATGCGGTCCTCTCCAGAGGCTTGTGCTCCACCCTGGGTCTCTGCAGACTTGGCACCTGGTGCATGTGTTCTAATATGCTCCTGCAGTGGGAGGAAGAGATCTCAGCCTCTCTGTCTCTGAGGGATTCCCAAACTTCATATGACTCAGTGAGGGGAGGCCATTTTCTACCTGCTTTTTCTGTTTCTTCAATTCAGTGTTCATGGAGTCCTTCTCCATTCTGTACCACCTTCCTGAGCTGTAAGCAGTGGGGTTTGTCCTTTAATTCACAGGATATTGTTTTTGTTTTTGTTTTTGTTTTCAGGGGATGCTTATCTCATTATGTCGAAGACATCACCTCTCTTCCTCTCAAGATTCTTGTATTCATAAAAACATTTAGACATTTATATCTCAGATGGCTAAAAACAGGTCTTTACTTTAAAATAATTTAAACATAGGATAATTCTTATTTCTTTGAATAGTGGGAAAAGACAACTAGAAAATAATTTCAGTTCATTTCAAGTTTAGTTAATAAACAGTCCTTAGTTTAGCTCCCTGGGTCACAAACATTTTGCTTCTTCTAGCTTCTCTCCTGAACAAACAGCAGATATGTATAACATAGTGCTAGAATAAAGAAAAGTTGTTTTAGGCTCGAGTAAATGGCTTCACTATTTCACTTTAATTAAAGCTGACTCTTTTCTTAGAAGTAGACTCACATTCTTGTTTTTGTATTTTTTTATTTCTCAAAGCAGTAACTTAATTCCATCCAGAGTAACCAACTTAGATAAATGTAAGACTTTCTACAACTAGATTTTAAAATGTAATTGGTTTAGAGAGAGCTAGTTAAACCCAAATTTAAATACAGATAATTCCCATAAATTTGTTACAGAAGTTAAGAGAAATTTCCTCGATAAAATAGTGTAATGAAAGTCCCTCAAAGAATCTCCCTACTTCAATTCATAATAAAGTGAATAACAACAACAATAAAAATACCCCCTCCCCCCAAAATCCACATCAGTTATTAAAAAAAACAAACAAACAAGGTGGACTAAACTCAGTGCTTCAAAGAGTTGTAGCTGTGGAAAGAAACATGAATCAAGGATGACAAGGCAAAACCAACTCCCACTTCTCAAAAGCCATACTGATGAGTCCATGGAATCCTGAGAACTCTCTTTAATATTCCCCAATATGGAGAGAAGCAACTTGAGGAGCTAATTTTATATTTTTCCTGATTTAGGGTTAGGGAAATTACCATGTATGAAAGTGTGAAACCAGTGATTCAAGCACAATGGACAATGAGGCTGGCCTTCTCTAAGGGAAGTGAAGATTTCAGAACCAAAACAGAATTGGAAGCCTGATCCAAAACCCAGAAATATATCTCAGAGAATGGGCACTCTGCCAGGTGGAAGGAAGACTGATTGAAGGCAATGTGAAAATCTTCATGCCCAGGCCCACCACACAGGGGTCGCTCATGATTTTTAACTGAGGTTTTCCCCTCCCATACTTCCCTACTCTCAGGTTGGCAGAGAAGAGAATGAAAGGCTGATTGGGTATGAATGAGACCAGAAGGAGACATTCAAGTAGTCCAAGTCACTTCTGTGAATTGAAAAACATAATGTTTTTATTGTGTTCAAGAGTTAGCAATAATGATAATATCACAAATATAACTGTATTTGTAACAGAAAAATCGTAGATTGAACAAGTAGTATGCTTATATTATGTAGCCTTGATATGATATCATGAGAATGGCACTTTATTTCTGTGGTCTTCCTCCTCCAAACCCATAACCCAAGTCTAATCATGAGAAAAACAACATACAAATTCCAATACAGCAGCATCCCACTATATACTTTCCAACTACTGTTTACAATTGTCAAAGTCATCAAAAACAAGGAACGTTAGAGAAACTGTCACAACAAAGAAGAACTAAGGAGATCTCACAATTAAATGTAGTGTGGGATCCTAGATAGAATCCCGGAAGAGAAAAAGGGTATTAGATAAAAAACTAAATATAAACAAAGTACGGATTTCAGATAACAATGGTGGATTAATATGGGTTCATTAATTGCAACAAATGCTCTATTCTAATGTAAGATATTAGCAATTAGAGAAACTGAGTGCAGAGTTGAGGTAGAGTATATGGTAATTCTTTGGGTTATCTGCACAATTTTTCTGTAAATCAAAATTCCTCTAAAAAGTAAGGTCCATTAGTTTAAATAATGAAAAAAAACAGAAAGTTTCTAGTTACTATAATTTTTACAACTTCTAACAGATATATTTATATATGAATAATTACTAAAAAGTGGATGAAAATTATCATATTCACATATATGTAAATTTCTCCTAAAAAACAATAGAATAAGATTAAAAATGATGAGAGAGCTCAGAAGACTAGGTAGATAAAATATAGATTTCATATATCAACGTAAATAAGAACTCATATGCCAACACAAACAAGATTTCATTTGCTGTAGCAAGAAAAATAGAATAATACCTAATAATTAGTAATAAAATGTGGTCTGCACATGAAAAGAAGCTATAAAACTATAACGAAGGATATAAAATACCTGAATAAGGAAAGACAAATAATTCTCTCTGTGGCAGACTCTGCTAATTGTTACTCAATATCCATCACTGTACTTTTCCTTTTAGGGATAGAAACCCCATCGTTTTGGGACAGGGTCCACATTTCCCAGCTCCTCTTACATTTGGGTATGTTGAATGTGTGAGTGAATACTGGCCTACGTGGTCGTGATGTGAAAAACTTCTAGGTCATGTCTTAGGAGGAAATGGTTTGCTCTCACTTTTTTTCTTCCCTTGTTGAGTTTGTAACACAAATGTGGTAGTGGTAAAGCCAGCTTTGACCTTGTAGATGAGGGTAACACTTCAGGGGAAAAAGTTTCATCTCTGGATGATCTTAAAGAGCAGGGTCATCTCCTAGCCTGGACCACATCCCTGCCCCTGGCTTGATCCAGCAGTGAGAAATCAACTTCTGTCTGGTTTGTCATCATACATCTGTGTCTCTTTATCATAGAAACTTATCCTGTATCCTAACTGATATACTCTGGGTATTGTATATTTTTCCAAAATAATTCATAGGCTTAGTGGAATGGTACATTTATGACACCCATTAAAAATGATGTTTTCAAAAAAGATTACAGACATAATAATTATAAAATGTTTGTAAAAAGAGTGTGATATAAACTTACATATCTCAATTGCATACATATGTGTGTAGACTTAATACCAGGAAGATATTATAACTAATTTTTCATTCATTTTAGATAAGGGATCAGAGGTGATTTTTGTTTGCTTTTTAACATTTTCTACACCTAAAAATGCTTAATAACAAGCATACATATGTTTTCCTTTTTTTTTTTTTTTTTTTTTTGCATGGGCAGGCACCAGGAATTGAACCCAGGTCTCCCACACAGCAGGCAAGAACTCTGCCACTGAGCCACCATCGCCTCTTAAAAAACAGAATTTGGCAGTTAAATTTTTTGACAAGTGTGCCATGGCAAATTAAGAGAAACTAAATGAAAAAATAAGAACAGTATTAGTACAGTTTAGTTTGTAAAGAGTTATTTACTGTTAATGAGATGGATCTGAATAAAATTGTGAAAAAGACATAAAATTTATTTCTTAAAAATATGTATAAAAAAAGACAAAGTCGTCAATAAAATGATCAATTCCAACGAAATCTAGATAGCAGCAACCTCAAAATTTTGACATGTGACTCACAACATTGAGTGAAATTCAAAATGGTAATTTTTAAGTGTTGATTTTTAAAATGAAAAATAGCAATCTAATTTTACTGTTATATTTTATTGCAGATATTTTTCCTTTGTGGTTCAACATTTTCTAGAAAATAAACATTATTCTAGTATGCTCTCTAATATAACTGGCTAGAATATACAGGTTAATAGTGAGATTCCAATTTCTAAAGGCAAAGATCTGTGTTTTGAATAACAGCAAAGTGACTAATATTTCTCACATATCAATTGAGGGAGTTTCCAGGACTCCTCATGTTCCTCTAAGTTGCTGACTTCCAGATTGGAGTGAGTGTCATTTCTGAAGATTTAAAAAATACAGGTATCCCTGCCATACAGCATACCAAAAAATAAAAAAGTACAAGTATCCCTTACTTCCTTTCTCAAACCCCTACCTGTTGAATTGGGAGCTTCACATACATAATTAAAACTTTTTTCACACATGATTATGATATGCATGCCTTGCTTTAATAAAAACTCCTTTAAAATAATACTTGTTTTGTGAAAATAGGCAATAAAATAAAAATACAATGTTTTGGTTTGCTAAAGCTGCCAGAATGCAATATACCAGAAACAGATTGGCTTTTTCAAAGGGAATTTATTAGATTACAAATTTACAGTTCTAAGCCATGAAAATGTCCAAACTGAGGCAACCATAAGAGGACACCTTCACTCAATAAAGGCCAATAGAGTTCAGGGTTTCTCTGTCACATGGGAAGGCACATCCTTCTCTCCTAGCTTCTGGTTTCAAACGGCTCCTTCTCGAAGTGTCTATGGAGCCTCACTTAGCTTCTCTGGGGCAAACTCTGGTTTTCATCTCTTAGCTTAGCATCTCTAAACGTCTTGACCCTGGTTCACCTTTCTGCTCTCCGTGTTGGCTCTCCAAGCATCTGTGCTTTCTCCAAAATCTCTCTCTTTTAAAGGACTCCAGTAAACTAATTAAGACCCACCTTGAATGGATGGAGTCACATTTCCATGAAAATAATCTAATCAGAAAGCCCAACCCAACAGTGATCTGCCCCACAAAATTGGATTAGAATTAAAAAGGCATGGGGTACATAACAGTTCCAAAGGAAATAAAAGACTGAGAGCCCTGACCAAAGCTAATTTTGTGCAACAAACGTTTTTCCAGCACCTATGCTTTGTGCTGGGCACTCAGTCATATCAATTATTAGAAACAAGGTCCCCCCTCCCTCTGCCTGCCCCCCACAAGCAATTTACCATGATCCATTTATTTTTTCAGATTAGAAGTTAGACCCAAGAGATTAAAGGTTTTCTCTAAACTCATACAGCTGGTTAGTGAAGAGCCACTGTGAAAACTTAGTTATATCAGTGCCTGATTTGGGGCTGTTTTCCTGGCTTGAGTTTGGCTCTCCGTGATGGGTTGCTCTGAAGCAGCAGCTATCGTCTGTGTGTAGTGAAGGCAAATGAAGAAGTAGTGACCACAAATAATGCTTAGACAGGATGAAAAAATGGACTTGACAGCAATGGCTGTCAAACATTCCTGTGAATTATTAAATCTCCTTCTTTGGGTGGCATTTAAGTAAATATCATGGTCTATTTGCAGGTATGCTGTACCCAAATTTATAAAACAAGAGTGTTGACCTAGGAAAGTGGAGATTCTGCTCTCTGACCTCAGAAGTCAGTGAACCTCACTGAGTTTCAGGCTTCTTATTTGTTAAAGGAGAACTTAAGCCAAGATGCAGGAGGATGTCTTAGTTCCGGGAACAGCCTCTGCAGCCATATTGCCCAAGTTCAAATCCTGGTTCTGTCACTTAATACTCATGTCACCCTGTTCATATTATTTCTTTTTTTTCTTTTTTTTGCTTGGGCAGGCACAAGGAATCGAACCCAAGACTCTGGCATGGCGGGTGGGAACTCTGCTTGCTGAGCCACAATGGCCCACCCCATGTTATTTCTTAAGTCTTTGTGCCTCAGGTTCTTTGTTTTAAAATGAGGAGGATAATAGGACCTGGCTTGTAGGATTTTTGTGAGGATTTACGTAAGTAGTAACTAAGGACTCTTAGTACAGTGACCGGCATGTCCAATCACAATGTAAATGTTGGCTCTTATCATTACTTTAGGCCTGCTAAATCTCTTCAAGCTAAAAAAAAAAATGCATCTATAATTTATACTATATAAATTTATTAGAATTATTGGGCATAATCAAAGAACAAAAACAAACACATCTGCGAATAAGCAGTCTCTTTAGTTGTGTTTAAGACATCTTACTGATGCCTTAAACACAACTATTACAGGCCTAGTATGGCTCTGAATGAATGAGATAATTTTTGCCTAGAGTTGGGGAGAGCAACTTAAGTAACAATGTCCTTTGATTTATGAAGTTCGTTTTCCCCTTTATTATCATTCCCTTCAAAAATGTTTAGAAGGATAGAGATAAGAAAAACCCATGCTCCCCAATCCAAATCAGGAAAGTGACAAGAGCCTCAATAACACTTGGAGGAATCTGAGGTTTCTTGTGGGAGGTTTGAGATATTTTCACCTGCCAAAATTACCTCCCCATTCTCATGGAAAAGAAAAGCAGACAGACGTATTTGGCTTTAAGAACATATGTGTTGTCATAAATAACAGACACGAACATGAATTCTGCCTGATTTCCAGTCCCTTTATCTGGGTTAGAAGTCAGTGAATGTTGAGTAACAAGATTTTCTCAGTTCTCTGCTTGTCTCCTTTGGATGAGCTGGCACACACAGTCATCCTGATGAAAATTAGCTATTGCACCCACTGAAAACTCCTTTGGTTGTGCCAGGGATGCTGAGCAATTTACCATGATTACTGCTGACAATTCTGTCCTGTGGTTAAGAGACTCTTGATTTATTAGACTTTCCTTAAGTGGAAGCTTATTTTTGTTTTAAACTTTAGCTTTAATATTTTCTTCTTCCCGAACCAATCATCTCCCCTCCACCCCCCGACAGTTAGATAAATTTTTTTTAAGTAACCTGGAAAGATTTCTACATACCGCTTTGACTCAGCTCGAGTCACGGGACTGTGAGCCCAGCCTGCTAAGGTTTCCTTGCCCTTGAGGCCCTTGGCAGTGCCCCTCTGATAGGAATACCATTTGTAGTTTGCCTACACTTTTAATAAAGACTTTTTGCTAGAATCAACATTGCTTTTTTCAAGTTGCTGCTTGCCCAGAAAGCAGTGCTCGTAAGTGCCGCCATATGAGCAAATCTCCTGTTAGCTCGTGTCTTTGGTTTTGTTCATAAATGCTGATGAAAAGATTTTCCCCCTAAGAACTAAGGTTATTCGGGCTCGGCTGATTGTTTTCTGAGTTGAAGTTTATTGAAAACTGTTTTTAAGGTCCTTTAGCAAATCCAGGGAAACACGCTTATGCAAATAAAAGTGAGATACATTTGTTTTGAGAAAAAAGTCAAGGACAAATTTTCCTTGGCTTATATCCCCCCTTTCCTCCTGTCTTGAAACAACAGCACTACTGTGGAGAGGTTACACAAACACATTCCTTAGGGAGGTGGTCAGATGCTGAACATAGAATGGTGGGCAGGAAGCTGCTCTGCTATAACCCCAAACTTCCCAGCTGTCAATGCATTCTTCCTCATCTCTGAATCTCCCTTTTTCTCTTTGCCTTGTGGGGGCAGCATCTCTTGCTGGAGAACCACTAGGCGAGTGTGTTAGGACCCAAATGCATACTCTCTAGCACCTGAGAAATGAATAGGTCAGATCATTTCAAATCCATCTGTGTGACTAAAAAAACAATTCCAGATGATGCTATTATTATCTTTGATTACAAAACAAATGTCATTAATATTCTCAAAAGAAATCAGTTAAACTGATGATTTTTTTTAGAATCTCTATACTTGGTTTGCATAATAACTTTTCCTCTTATTTTCAAAATGAAAAATGTTATATTATTTATTCTAATTGTAAAAATAATATATGATTATTGTTTAAAAAGTTTCAACAGTGGAGGAAATATTAAAATAAATTAAAAGTTCTCTAAATCTCAATATCCTGAAGTAACCATTCCTACTATTTTGGTGAATGTCCTGCCAGGTGGTTTTCCATGCTAGATATGCTCCAAAGAACCCTGGTTTCATAGATTATATATTACTTTTTTAATGAGAAGAATTTAGTTGCTAAGTAGGTAAACAAAGTTAAGCATGTTTCTCCATTGTAAACCTCCTTGGAGCCTTTAATGCCTGATTGTGCTTTAAACACCTCTAGCAAAAGGTTAGTATTCAATATTTCTTAAAATTAGGATTGGAATTCCTTTTTGGAAAACAAAAAAGTATCTAAAAAAGTGTTTCTCTTTAAGCACTTACCCATATGTATATACTACTTCATACAAATGTGATCATAAAACTCAAGCTAAACTATAGCATATTTTCATGTAAACCCAATAGTATATCATGAACATGTGTCCATATTCATGAAAAGATAACTGTCATCATTTTTAATGGATGCATAATATTCCATTGTGTGTGTGTGTGTGTGTGTATATATATGTGTGTGTGTGTATATACATATTCTAGTGAACCACATTATATGTTGGTAATCTTTGGGGTACTGAAGCAAAAACTAAAATACATGCATTAAGTTCACAAAAATATTGGCAAATACTATGTCAAAATTAGTAAGTAAAAAGATAAACATGCCATTAAGGAAAGGATCAAAGGACACAGGAAGGTCACAGGATGAAAAATCAATATGGATTTGAAATACAGATCAATATGGATATGAAATTATGTTCAAGCTCACTTAAATCTATGGCATGCAAATAACAACAATATAAAATACTTTGCTAGGTTCAACAAAATTGAACACTAGTCATAGGTTTGAGAAAATGTACACTATTGTTCTATGAAAAAAATATAAATTGCTACCAACATTCTTGGAGGCTCTATCCATTAAAATTCTCAATGAGTGCTTGCTTCGGTGACACATATACTTAAATCGGAATACAGAGAAGATTAGCATGGCTGCTGCACAAGGATGACACACAAATTTGTGAAGTGTTCCATATTTTTTTTAATCCCAGAGTGATTTGAACAGTGAGTAAAAAAGTATTTTCAAAGTCCCTTGAGGGAATGGTGAGAAACGGGGGAAAGTTAACTTCCCCATTTGGAGAATTCCTGATATTCTCACAAGCAATGGGGACAATCAAATCAATAGGCTGAGCCCTCAATCTTGGGGATTTTTCACATGTAACTTATCCCTGCAAAGGATAGACTAAGCCTACTTAAAATTAGGCCTAAGAGTCACTCCCAGAGAACCTCTTTTGTTGCTCAGATGTGGCCTCTCTCTCTCTCAGTCAACATGGCAAGCAAACTCACTGCCCTCCCCCTCTCTATGTGGGACATGACTCCCAGGGTGTGGACCTTCCTGGCAACATGGGACAGAAATCCTAGAATGAGCTGGGACTGAACATCAAGGGATTGAGAAAATGTTCTCAACAGAAAGGGGAAAGAGAGAAATGAGACAAAATAAAGTGTCAGTGGCTGAGAGATTTCAAATAGAGTCGAGAGATTATCCTGGAGGTTATTCTTACGCATTATATAGATATCACCTTTTTAGATTAAGGTATATTAGGCTAGAAGGAAGTGCCTGAAACTGTAGAGCAGTGTTCCAGTAGCCATGTTTCTTATTATTGTATAATGATATAGCTTTCACAATGTGACTGTGCGATGGTGAAAATCTTGTGTCTGATGCTCCTTTTATCTGGGGTATGGACAGATGAGTAAAACACATGGATTAAAAATAAATAAATAATGGGAGAATAAGTGTTAAAATTTAAAATTATATATATTGGATAGATGGAAATACTAGTGGTCAATGAGAAGGAGGGGTAAGGGGGTATGGCATATATGAGTTTTTTCTTGTTTCTTTTCATGTCTTTTTCTGGAGTGATGCAAATGTTCTAAAAAATGACCATGGTGATGAATATACAACTATGTGATGATATCATGAGCCATTGATTGTACACCATGTATGGAACGTTTGTTAAGAATGTATGTGCTTGTACATTGTTAAAATAAAATTTTTTTTAAAATTTCAATGAGCATATCCTTGGTCCACATTTGGGCCCAAAAAAGCCCATCTCCTTTTATGAACATTCCCTTATTTAGGTATTGCTGTGGGCTGCACGCTGTGCTAGATGCTGGGGACAAGACAAATAAATCCCTGACCTCTACTTTTACAAGAAGCTTATGATATATGCACTCTGAGCAAATCAAGCTCACTTAAAGAAACGACTGGACTTTCAATAAAAAGTTCTTGAATATACAGTAATAATAATGCATTTGACTAAAATCATGATTCGATGCTGAAATTAATCAGGCTTTCTCCAAACAGAATTTTTCCATTTTCAGTAATGATTAGAGGAAAGTTCATATTCCCAGAAATTCCTGGCAGAGGTAGAGTTTGGTACAACTGGAAATCCTTCTGGTGGATATAAACTAATGAAGGATAGGTTAAAAAAAATCAGTGTTTTATATTCTGAGACATGCTTCCTATGTTTTCCTTCTTGTACATGGTAACACATCTGTTCCTTCCAGGCTTCCCTATTTCTGTCTCTGAGTAGTAGCTTTCTTCTTCAGAAAAATCTATTCTGTTTTAGGGAGAGAAGTTAGTTGGAAACTCACTGAGGGAGTAGACTGTATCTTCCTCACTCTAGCATCCTGAGCATAGCCTATTGCCCAGTCTATTAGGTAGATGCTATAAATTTTTGTTGACTGTACATAGTTATGGCTGTACCTCATGAAAGGTGACACCAAAAAGTTAGCATTTTGAAAGTGAGCTCTGGATGGAAAACCAAGCCAAGACTGTCATTTAACATCCATGTACTTTTTAAAAATAATGTCTTAGATATAAATATGGTATCATTGGATAGAGTAGAAACTTTTTGGCAAAATAAATGCTATGTGCATAATTACAAAAAGCAAATATTTGGAAATGACCCTATGTCTAAATCAGGCTGTATCATTAATATTGAGCATTAAGAAATAGGTGATTCAGTAACTATGAAAAAAAGGAAACAAAAAAAGGCAGTAGTCAGCTGCCAGGCATAAGATGGCATTTTAGTTAGGGTTCTCTAGGAAAATAGAGCCAACAGGCAATATCTATAAATATGAAATTTTATATAAGTATCTCTCACAACAGTGGGGATACACAAGTCCAAATTCCATAGGGCAGGCCACAAGTTGACAGCTCAGATGAAGGTCTTCAATGAATTCCCCAGCAGCGGCTGGGTGGTTGAAGTGGAGAGAGAGATTCTTTCTTCTGACTCCTTTAAAGCCTTCAACTGATTAGATTAAAGATCAATAATTGCATAAGACACTTTCCCTAGCCAAATGCAGATGTAATCAGCCATGGATGCAATCAACGTGCTGATGATTTAATAAACCAGCCTTCTGTTTTTTTAACCAGCCATAAAATGTCCTTACAGTAATGGTTAGGCCATTGGTTAACTGACCAGACAACTGGGCACCAGACAGAAGCATTTCCTGGTCTCATGAGGTTCACATTCTAGTGGTGTGAAATTTGCAGTAGAGTGGGGATAAAATTTTGGAAAAGGGTGGAAAGGGAACGTAAGGAAAGACCACAAACATAAATACTAGTTGGCTGTGAAATTACAAGGCCTCCTTCATAACTAAGCAGTCCGTGGGGTGCAACTTATAGGAGTGAGGATTGTAAATAAATGTGGTGGGAGATAGTGTTGATGAGTAGAAATGTAGATAAATGAAGTGGTTAAATTCAGACCTAATTATTTGGGTAATGAGATTACACAATACGGTGGAGATTGCGGGTGATGTGAGTGAATCTGTTTGGGGAGGATTGTTGGTAATCAAACAAAGGATAGATTTGACAATCAGATTAGGTAAGAGATCATCTCAAGGGAACATGTGACAGATGAGAGCTTTTGTTTTTATCATGTTAGAAAGTTCAAAGATAAACCCAGGTTGAACAACTTTTAAAGGAAATATACATATTGCGCATACTTAAAAATATGTCTTTCCTTCTTTTCTCCCTTCCCCTTCTCTCTCTCCTTCTCTTAAAAACCATTTGGAAGGATAGTTAAGAAAAGACTCATGTTAAAATCAGTAGAGGACACTTAGCTTGTGTTTGGCTGAGAGATTCCAGTGGCTGAATTGTCAGACTCTATCTGTTAGTAGTTGGTAACAGCTAAATATGTATATATTTATATATATATATATATATATAGGTCATTTATATAACATACATATGTGACCTTCATTATTATTTGAACCATAGGAACAAGGGCAGGCATTAAATATTTTGTTTCCTTTTTTGGTATACTGCATGCTAAAATTATTTTCTTATTAATCCTACTTTTAAATATATTATTCCAGGTTTATGCTGGAGATACTCTAAAGGGTCTTTCAAACTGTGCTACCAGGCCAGGAAGTTTTCTACATATGCATTGGTCGTAAAAATATACCAGTGTCCTTTCCTCTGGTGAAGAGGGATGAGGGGAAACATGTAAATTATTGGCTAAACTGTTTTAAAGCCAATAGCATTATTGATTTCAAACAAGACAATAGAATATCACTAAGAAACAAATGTAAAATACTCAATCTAGTGATGCTAAAATGTTAAAAAAAATAAATATATATATAAATAAATATACACAACCACTCAACTCTACATTAAACTGCTGTCAAATCTATTTAATAGGGGTCATCTTATTTTGATTATACTTCATCAATAAAAACAAAAAAAATAAATTGATCTAACTTGTTGACAATGAACATATGGTAATGGTGACAATTTGTAACAATTTGTTTATTTGGAGAGTGGATATTTGATGTGGCCTTTGAGTAATTTTTGAAAAGATTCCCTTTACCAAAAGGGTATTTTCAGTGGCTTTGGATTCGAGCAGCATTTATTTATACATAAGGTCAATCACATTCCTTCCACTAATTTAAAAATGAGCTAGTTGGATGATAGAATCTTTGTGTGTGTGTGTATTTAAGCTAACTTCATTATCTTGGCTAAAATAAATAAATCTGAGTGGAGAAAAGTAACGAAGTAATGTTCCTATTAGTTGTTAGGATAGGAGTTAGTGATCATTATTGAGGGGCCATAGGTTTGGCATTTAGCAATATTGGTGGCAATGCTCTCGTGACTGGTTATGAAACTCCAACCCACGGTACCCATGTTAGACATGCTAATTCCAGTACGGCACCATATGCATCTGTAAGTACAAACAGGTGGGCAAGAAATGGGACTCAGGTAAATGGTCTCAAATAACACCTTCCTTGGTACCTTCACTCTATAAATGCACAGGGCATTAAATTCAGTAACTTCTTTGGACCATCTCCTTACCCCCACCCCCCAAATACAAACCAGAATCTAGAAGTCTTAAAGAGACATGAAAAATAGGAGAAAGTATCTTATCTTTAGTGCATTTGAAGATACAACCTCATATGAGACTGGCTTGGTCTCTCAAGTTCATGGTGCTGCTGCTCCTGGTCTAACTTGAGTGCAGGAGTCTTGGCCGCAGCTAGGAGTCCTGGTGTCTAGGGGGTACCTTCTTCTATGCAGTCCTCCACTCTGAAATATTGCCACTTTCCTGAGTTCCTGTCACTTGATGGAAGGGGCTTCCCAATCACAAGAATAAATCTCACAAATTCTAGCTCCTTCTCAGCCCCTGAGAATCGCTCCTTTCTCTTTTCTTACTCCAAAGACCATGTTATCCCATACTCCTTTTGGGATACATAGACACATTTTCAACTAGTACACTTTGACAAAAGATAGGAAGAACCCTCTTGCCCAAGTCCAAGGAAATACTAAAGGACCTTTTGCTGCCTGTTTAGAATGGGATAAAAAAAAAATTATAAAGCAGGTAATCATAAAATAGTATCTTGGTATGTTACAAATCATCTTGGATGTCTTCTCTCATCTGGTAATACAAGATATGGGTCTTGTTGGTATCGACTGGTTTGGCCCATGTTTTACTTCCATGCCTCCTGAACGTACCATTACCAACAGATTTTATGTGCATGGAGCTTCCTGGAGCTGAACAGGTGGAACAGGCATTGGTTTATAGGGCCCAGGTTCGTGGCTGGCAAGGCAGAATATCCTAACCGACATGGTGGGTTGTTGATTTAATCCTGAATCCTGAATCTCTGAAAGCAGCAGCTGAGAATACCTCTAATTCTCCCAGCCCCTAAGATGTGATGCTTGCTTCTCCTTACTTGCCTTTCCCTACTTCCAGTATTCACACTCTTCTGATTTTTTAGGTGTGAAGTTTCCTTTGGAAGCAACATTTCTTGGAACATTACTAGCAATTCCTCCTTTCAACATGGCAGTGTTTTGCCCTGTTGTGGCTCACTTCCAAAGAATTTATCTAGTTTCACTCCTAACTGTAAACATTTTGGGTCTGGAGAGAGTAGAGAAAGGAAATGCTAATAATACAGATCTGTGCAATTGCATAAGATTTTGTTTATTGGTTATAGTTTAAATAAATAAATGAAATGTTATCTCAAGTCGAAACATGCACATAAAATTCCAAGTAAATGGAAGATGAGGATCAAAATGGAGTTAGTTCTAAATTCTGAGATACTGAACTGTTTGTATACAACCTGATCATTTCCAGAAACATCAGGTCTTTATGTGATACCTGACACTCAGAGTAGACTTCGACCAGAGATATGAATGAAGCTGCCCTGGATAGGACTAAGGTAGATTAGGAATCAGGATAAAGGATGATATCATCCATATTTTTAAACTTCAACTTCTGTGTGAGACCAAAGAGAGAAGTGTATATTTGGTACAAAATATATATTTTGGGTAGTGCAGTTTCTAATTTAACTTGTATGGTCAGTTTAGTTGAACATCACAGGTACATGGAATCTTGAATAGGGCATGAGATCTTGTTGGTTTTTCCAGGTTAGTGTGATGATCACAGACTTGCAGACAAAGAACAAATTTTCCATTTTCCATTTGAAATCTTGCTGGTGCTTGTAAAAAGATACACTGATTCTAAATGGCCTTTATTAAAATCAGGATACCATGTGGGAACCACATGAACCATGGATTATGCCCTCAAATCAGGCCAAATTCATAGTAGGAAAAACCTTCTGTCTTGGTGGGAGAATGAGATGAAACATGAAACAATAAGGCTTCACAAAGATCCGCACAAACTGAAGCGGTTGGTGTGGGAACAAGAAAAAATTACAAAATTATCCAATAGAAGAGAAATTGTGCATTAGCTCGTCTTTGTGACTCGCCTAGGAGAGAAATTGATATCACATGAGCTGTTTCCCAAAGTCTTTTAAAAGCATCAGGCCCATATTTGATGCTTGTCCATCTGCCTCCAAAACCTGTATCCTACATCCCTCCTCTTGCTGTGAATATACTCTGGAGATGTTGGGAACGTAGCATCATGGAATTGCTTGAGGCTCTTCCAGGAGACAGAAGACCTTGGGGAGGCAGAAGTAGAGCAGGGGGAAGATAATATGAATGAGATGCTGTGTGTCTAGAAGTCAATTAGGGGTATGGTGACTGTAGGGACCTGGAGAGGGCATATTGGGTCTCAAGGCACAGCGGTTGCCAACTATTGTCATAAGAGATGTGGATATGATAGTCCTTCCAGTGTTTTGCAAGGAGTCAGAAATCCAGTTGCTCATATAAAAATATCTCCCAAATTTTAAATATTGGTATTTAATTCAAGTTTGCTGAAAATTAATTTTTATATAGCCAAATAAAGCATATATTTACTCAATAGTTGGCCCCTTGATTAGCAGATTGCAAACACTGAAAGAGTGTGCCATGTTGAGTAAACTTTATTACTTGAAGTTTTCTGCCCCTCTTTTACCAGAGTCAGACTTTTAGGGAGAAAATGGTGATTGTCCTATGTGCTTCTGAATTCTAGAAGGGAAGTGGAGTTATTCTGTAGAAGAGAGTAGCAATGGGTTAAAGGCTTAGAAACTGGATCATCTTAATCACAGAAAACAAACAAACAAACTGCACAGACATTTAACCCTGTTGCTAGGACCCTATGCAGTCTATCTCCATGCCTAGGACATCAGCCTTTGCTTTGTAAGCAGGGGTGGTGTTATATACTTTGAGGGCATTACTGTACTTAGTCCAGGACCAGAAGGAAAGTTAGTGCTCAAGAAACCTCGAATTTTGACTGAACCTTTAATATGAATTGAGACAGATGAAATTGTCATGTTTTCATTGGTTTTATTTTACCTTAGTCAGCTTTATAGTAATATGACTAGCTCAAAAAAATATTCTTTCTCAGACACTAACCTAAATAAACATAGTTGACCTTGAGCAGAACTGTAAAGTTTTCAGAACTTTAGTTTGGGGTTGGGAGGGGTGTAACATGATGGTTAAATGTATGTGTTGAGACTGATTGTATGTGCTTGAATACTGGCTCAGCCACTTTCCAGCAGATTTTGAATCCAATTCCCTTTCTGAACAATGAAGCTAGAAATAAAACCTACCTTCTAGCAATGTTATGAAGGTCAAAGGACTTATTGCATGAGAAACTTTAAATGGTGCTGGGAAGCTCTAGGTAAACAAAGCTAATATTTCCATGTTCTCTTTTTCTACATCTCACAATCTGACTGCTTAGGAATCCTCTCCTACCATACCTTACCCAGCCCAACTTTCCTCGGACAAAGGAAATGATCCCTATTTCCCTCCTTATCCAAACTTCTTTTCCATCAACCCTAATCTTAATTGTCATGAGAAAAGCAGTTTGGATCATTTATGACCAATACCAGTTTACCAGGTGACTTTTCCCAGTGCCATTTGCATATTTTTTTTTAAAAATTGAGGAAGTGATCCTTTGTCTACCAGATTTAACTGATGGTAAGAAACACCTAAGACTGATAAATCACCAGACCCCATTCTTGGAGACTTAGATTTAGTTGATAGGGGGCAGGCTCTTGGAATCTACAGTTTTAATAATTTTCTCAAGTAAATTAGTATTTTCAGAAAGTTTGGGAAAGGTTACTTTAACTAAAAAACTTAATATCTGTGATGATATGCCATCTTCTAATACTGGCATGATCTTTACTCCTTTCTTGTGGAAGTTTGTACATAATCTTCTCAGGTTCCCTAAATCATAAACATGGGTCACTCTTTTCTCTATCCACATAGACAACTCAAAACCTTAGTTTTAAACTTGATTGTGGGAGGCAGAGCAAGATGGTGGCATAGGAAGGTGAGCATTTATTTAGTCCTCTAGAGCAGCTAGTAAATAGCCAGGAACTGTCTGGAACAGCTAACTATTTGGGGGACATCTGTGACCAGACACACATCATACACCAGTCTGAATTGGATGGAAAGGCTCAGATTACAGCACAGAATTGTAAGTAAAGCCCCAAACAGTGAAGGCTGATGCCTCTTCCCCACTGGCATGGCAGACTTTTTTGGAGACACTTTCCCATGGGAAAAAGAAGCAGTCTCTGCTTGGGATCAAGGGAAGGTAGCTCAACTACCTTCTGCAGTTTTAATTAGCAATTTTGTGCTGCTGAATACAATCTCTGAGCACAGATAAACAGAGAGCAAGCAGAAAGGAACCCTGAGGTCTGTCCTGGCAGGAAGGAGGTGGGACTAATGGGAAAACAATGAATAAAAAACAATAAACAGAAGCTTTGGACTAGACTGGAAAAGAACTGCACCCCAAGAAAAGGGGTGCATAGTACCAGGTACCACATTTGGCTCTTGACTTGAAAAACTTTGGGGATAGGGACAGGCTCTGAAAACAGATTTCTTTTCTTCTTATTTTTTTAAACTATTCTACATAGTTCATTTGAGAAAGTCTCAGGTATTGTCAATTGTCAGAGCTGACCGAGGCAAGGGGGGAGTTAAGATAAGTCTGAGAGACAAAGTAATGAGTTAAGTGAAGGAGATAATTCCCTAAAGAGCATATCTTCTACAAGTGGTGGGGAGGGGAACAGGGCCCGGTTCAAGTGGCAGCTCTCATTCAGAGAATTCAGATCCCAGGTGCTGGAAAACAAAAACTTTTATGCTTGCTATCTACCTCAGCTTCTGTCTTAACCATGCCCCTGGAAGGGACAGGATCTTCTGAGAATTAAAGGCACTGCACCGGGCGGGCCGCGGTGGCTCAGCGGGCAAAGTGCTTGCCTGCTATGCCGGAGGACCTCGGTTCGATTCCCGGCCCCACCCCATGTAACAAAAACGGAGAAACAGAATACAATAAAACAAGAAAATGTTCAAAAAAAATGTTTCCCTTTCCTCCTTCCTTCCTTCCTTCTATCCTTCCTTCCTTCTCTCTGTCTTTCCTTTAAAAAAAAAAAAAAAAAAAAAAAAGGCACTGCACCACTTTACACTGTGGAGATCTGCAGGCTGACAAGCACCACCTTCTTAGCAGGATAAGCAAAGCACAGAGTCTAGAAGCCTCACAGGAAAGCCTAACAACCTGCTGGGCTCATCCACTGGGAAACTTGATACTGATTATTCCCTCCTCCTGAGATCTGGGCCTGTCTGCTCTGGGAAAATCTTATTGGGGTTGATCATTTCTGGGAGATCCTCTTCAAAAAAAAGAAAAAAAAAAAGGTTCCATTGAGTCAGGGCAAGAACCAGAAAAACAAAAGCTGAAGAATTCTGATCAGTTAAACAGAAGCTATGCTTAAGGTCTAGAATAAGTTGAACTGAACATCAAAGAATAGATAGAGAGAAAATTCAACCAACAAGAAAATCCTAAGTAAAAGACTGAAAATGACCTCAAGAATAGACTAATCAAGTAAATCAGATGCCTAAACACCAACAAAAAAATGTGAGCCACATTAGGAAAAATGAAGATATGGAACAGTCAAAGGAGCAAACTAGCACTTCAAATGAAATACAGGAGTTGAAATAACTAATTAAAGATGTTCAAACAGACATGCTAAATCAAATAAAAAACAAAATCAATGAATTGAAGGAAGATATAGCAAAAGAAATCAAGGATATAAAGAAGACATTGGGCAATCATAAAAAAGAACTCAAAAGTTTGAAAAAAATGGTCAAATTTATGGGAATTAAAGGCACAATAAAAGAGATGAAAAACACAATGGAGACTTAAAACAGCAGATTTGAAGAAGTAGAAGAAAAGACTAATGAAATAAAGGACAGGACAACTGAAATCCTACACACAAAAGAAAATATAGGGAAAAGAATAGAAAAATATGTTCATGGTCTCAGAGAATTGAATGACAATATGATGTGCACAGATACATGTTTTATGGATGTCCCAGAGTGAAAAGATATGGGAAAAGTGGCAGAAAGAATAATGGAGGAAATAATCACTGGAAATTTCTCATCTCTTATGAAAGACATAAAATTACAGATCCAAGAAGTGCAGCATACACAAAACAGAATAGACCTGAAAAGACCTACTCTAAAACACTTCTAATCAGATTGTCAAATGTCAAAGACAAAGAAAGTATTCTGAAAGCAGCAAGAGAAAAGCAATCCATCACATACAAGGGACATTCCATAAGATTATGCATGAATTTCTCAGAAGAAACCATGGAGATGAGAAGGCAGTGGGATGATATATTTAAGATACTGAAAGAATTATATACCTGACAAAATTGTGCGTTGGCTTGAAAGGATTACATGCCCTAGAAAAGCCATGTTTTAATCCTGATCCATCTTGTGGAGGCAGCCATTTTTTAAAAAATCTCTATTTAGTGCTGTAGGTTGGAAAATTGATTACATTATCTCCACAGAGATGTGACACACCCAATTATGGGTATTAACCATAGATGTGATTAGAGGGAGATGTGACTCCACCTGTTCCAAGTGGGTGTTGATTACTTTACTGGAATCCTTTAAAAGAGGAAACATTTTCTAAAGAGCCTTGAGAACCGCAAGAGCCCACACAGCCATAGATCTTTGGAGACAAAGAAGGAAAATACCCCTGGGGTAGCTTCATGAAATAAGAAGCACAGAGAGAATGCTAGAAGACATTGCCAGGTTCTCCATGTGCCTTTCCAGTTGAGACAGATGCCCTGAACATCATCAACCTTCTTGAACCAAAGTATTTTTCCCTGGATGCCTTAGATTGGACATTTCTATAGTCTTGCTTTAATCTGGATATTTTCACAGCCTTAGAACTGTAAACTAGCAACTTAATAAACTTCCCCTTTTCAAAAGCCATTGTATTTCTACTATATTGCATTCTGGCAGCAAACAAAATGAACATTGTCCTTCAAAAATGAGAGTGAGTTTAAAATATTTTCAGACAAACAGACACTGAGAGAGTTTGTGAACAAGAGACCTGTTCTGCAATAAATACTAAAGGGAAGACTACAGACAGATAGGAAAAGGCGGGGTGGGGGGAGAATGTAGAAATAAAGACTATCAGTAAAGGTAAAGGATGGGGGGAGATAGAGAGAAAGATATGACATATCCAAAAGACAAAATGGTAGAAGAAAATACTGCCTTTATAGTGATAAAGTGAATGTTAATGTATTAAATTCCTTAATCAAACTACATAGCCTGACATAATGGATTTAAAAACAGGACCCATCTATGTGCTCTCTACAAGAGACTCACTTTAGACTCAGGGAAAAAAATATATTGAACTTGAAAAGTTAGAAAAAGATATTTCATGCAAACAGCAACCAGAAAAGAGCAGAGGTAGCTACACGAATATCAGATGAATCAAGCTTTAAATGTAAAGTAATTAAAAGAGACAAAGAAGGACACTATGTACTAATAAAAGGGAAAAATTCATCAAGAAGACATAACAATCATAAATATTTATTCACTGAGCCAGAGTACCCCAAAACACATAAGGCACACACAGACAACATTGATGTGAAAACTAGACACCTACAATAATCATTGGTGACTTCAATACACCATTCTCATCAATGGATAGAACACCTAGTCAGAGGATCAATAAGGAAACAGAGATTTTGAATAGTATGATAAATGAACTAGACTTACCAGACATTTACACAATGTTACACCCCACAGCAGTAGGACACACATTTTTCTTAAGTGCTCATGGATCGTTCTTCAGGAGAGACCACATGTTGGGTCACAAAGCAGGTCTCAATAAATTTTAAAAGACCGAAATTATACAAAACACCTTCTTGGATCATAACAGAATGAAGCTGGAAATAAATAACAAGTGGAAGATTGGAAAATTCACAAATAAATGGGGACTAAACAGCACACTCTTAAACAAACAGTGTGTTAAGGAAGAAAACACAAGAAAAATCAGTAAATAAGGGAAAATGAAAACACAACATAATGAAAACTTATGGAATGCAGCAAATGCAATACAAAGAGGGAAATTTATTGCTTAAATGTCTTTATTTAAGAAGAAGAATACAGAGCAAAAATTGAGGAATTAATTGTTCACCTGGAAAAACTAGAGAAAGAACAGCAAACTAAACCCAAAGCAAAGAGAAGGAAATAATAACAAAGATTAGAGCAGAAATAAATGAAATTGAGAATATGAAAACAATAGAATCAACAAAGCCAGAAGTTGGTTCATTGAGAAAATCAAAAAAATTAATGGACCCTTAGGTATAGTGACAAAAAAGGAGAAAAGATGCAAAGAAATAAAATCAGAAATGGGAGAATCACTTAATAAATTAACTATTAATTCCACAGAAATAAAGGAGATAATGAGAGGATACTAAGAAAAATTATATGCTAATAACTAGACAATGTACATGAAATGGACAACTTTCTAGAAAAGCATGAACAACCAGCATTGACTTGAAAAGAAATAGATGACCTCAATAAACCAATCACAAGTAAACAGATCAAATCAGTCATCAAAAAGTTTCCAAAAAAGAGAAGTCCAGGACCAAATGGTTTCATATATAAATTCCACCAAGCATCCAAGAAAAAAATAGTACAAATTTGAAGAGAGGGAAAGCTACCTAACTCATTCTATGAAGTTAACATCACCCTAATATCAAAGCCAAACGAAGATACTATAAGAATAGAAAATTACAGACCAATCTCTTTAGTAAATATAGATGCAAAACTCCTCAACAAAATACTTGCAAATAGAATCCAACAGCACATTAAAATAATTATATGCTGTATTAGACAGGGTTCTCTAGAGAAACAGAATCAACAGGAAATATCCATAGATATAAAATTTATAAAAGTGTCTCACATAACTTTTGAGGAACATAGAGTTCAAAATCTGTAGGGCAGGCTGTGAAGCTGATAACTCCAAGAAGGGTCTGAAGAACTCCACAGGAAAGGCTCAGTGCCAAAGCAGGAAAGAGACTGTCCTTTCTGAATCCTCATTAAAAGTATCCCGATGATTAGATTAAATGTCACTCGTTGCAGAAGACACTCCCTTTGGCTGATTACAAATGCAATCAGCTGTGGATGCAGCCAATGTGATCATGATTTAATTCTATGAAATGTCCTCATAGTAACAGACAGGCCAGCACTTGCCCAATCAGACAAATGGGCACCACCACTTGGCCAAGTTGACACATGAACCTGACAATGTAGGTCCACTCCTTGTCAACATGGCAGCTATACACATCAACTTTAACCATACTTAATTTCTAAATAGAAAACAATAAAAGACGCATTTTTTCCTCACCTAACAATATTCAACTGTCCACATATAACCTGAAATGCATTAAATCTCCCCAGAATAGAGTACAATCCTTGGGTAATATTCTTTCTTAAATTTGATTTCTTACAACTTAAATACTATAACATGAACAAAACAGCATTACAGTACTTGTTTCTGTAGCTAATCATATGGTTGTAGTTCATATTGATCACTACCTTCTTCCACCACCTATCCCACGTTCCCTTTACCCTCAGCAAGCACTTCAGCTGGCCAAAGTTCTTTGCCTGGTGGGGTGACCCAAACCTTCATTCCTGAAGTTTCAGAGCCATTGGCAGTCTTGCTGGATTGTGCTGCTGCAGTTTCCATTGATTTTAATCACAAGGCATGGTAGTACTAAAAGACTCCCTAGGGAATTTCCTGCATTCCAGGAAAACACTTCCTTATCTCCACTGTGTAGCTGTAGTTCTATTTCCCCCTGATAGTCAGGGTTAATCACCCCAGCCAGAAAAGTAATCCCCTCTTGGCTTGTTGTTCCAGGGGCATGAGTAACCCGAAAGTGATCAGGAGGCAGCCTTAGATTCCAGTTCGATGGAATCATTGTTGTTTCTCCTGGTCGAAGCACACCCCTTCTGGAACTAAAACCCATAGACCAGCAGAGCTCAAGGTCACAGGGACAGGAAGCAAAAATTTTCCTAGTGGATTACTAGCGGTAATAGTGAGTGGTATCACTCTCATTTCTACCCCTTGGTTCCTGGACCCATGGGTCCTGGCTATAGGAGAAACAGCACCATAGAGTGGATGCTGATTCAGAGCATACACTACTTCCTGGAGAACATTACCCCAGCCCTTCATGGTATTGTCCCCTAGTTGGCAAGGTAATTGAGTTTTCAAAAAGCCATTCAATCTTTCTATCAATCCAGCTGCCTCTGGATGATGGAGAACATGGTAAGAGAATTCCATGAGCATGTGCCCATTCCAGCATTTCATTTGCCATGAAGTGTGTTCCTTGATCAGAAGCAATGCTGTGTGGAATACCATGATGATGGATAAGGTATTCTATAAGTCCACAGATGGTAGTTTTGGCAGAAGTATTGCATGCAGGGAAAGCAAACCCATATCAGAGTATGTGTCTATTCCAGTTAGAACAAATCACTGCCCCTTCCATGAAGGGAGTGGTCTAATGTAATCAACTGCTACCAAGTAGCCAGCTGGTCACCTTGGGGAATAGTGCATATTGGAGGCTGAGTGTGGGTCTCTACTGCTGGCAGATAGGGCACTCAGTAGTGTTTATAGCTAGGTCAGCCTGGGTGAGTGTGAGTCCATGTTGTTGAGCCATGTGTAACCTCCATCCCTACCACCATGACCACTTTGATCATGAACTCATTGGGAAATGACAGGAGTTGCTAGGGAAAGAGGCTGATTGGTGTCCACAGAACAGGTCATCTTATCTACTTGATTATTAAAACCTTCCTCTGTTGAAGTCAACCTCTGGTGCACATTCACATGGGACACAGATATCTTCATGCTTTTAGCCCACTCAGAAAGGTCTATCCACATACCTCTTCCCCAGACCTCCTTGCCACCAATTTTCCAATTACGGTCTTTCCAAGTCCCTAACCATCCAGCCAAACCATTAGCAACAGCCCATGAGTCAGATACAAACACACCTCTGGACAGTTCTTCTTCCAAGAAAAATGAACAAACTGGTGCACTGCTTTAAAATTCTGCCACTGGGAGGATTTTCCCTCAGCACCCTCTTTCAGGGACACCCCAGAAAGGGGTTGTAGTGCTGCAGCTGTCCACTTTTGGGTGGTACCTGCATATTGTGCAGAACCATCTATAAACAAGGCCTGAGTTTTCTTCCTCAGTCAATTCACTGTAAGGAACTCTCCAAAATGTCATAGCTCTGGTCTGGGAAAGAGAAGGTAATGTGGCAGCAGTGGAGACCATGGGTATTTGGGCCACTTCCTCATGTAACTTACTTGTGCCTTCAGGACTGCCCTGGCCCTATCTCATATATACCATTTCCATTTTATAATGGAGTATTGCTGTGCATGCCTAACTTTATGGCTTGGTGGGTCAGACAACATCCAGCTCTTTATAGGCAACTCAGGTCTCATGGTAACTTGGTGGCTGATGGTTAAGTATTAAGTTTCTACTAAGGATCAGTGGCAGGCCAAAAGCTGTTTCTCAAAAGGAGAATGGTTATCTGCAGCAGATGGTAAGGCTTTACTCCAAAATCCTAAGGGTCTGTGTTGTGATTCTCCTATAGGGGCCTGCCAAAGGCTCAAGACAGCATCTCTATTTGGCACTGACACCTCCAGCACCATTGGATCTGTTGGATCATATGGTCCAAGTGGCAGAGAAGCTTGTACAGCAGCCTGGACCTGTTGCAGAGCCTCCTCTTGTTCAGTTTCCCACTCAAAATTAGTATTTTTTATGGTCACTTGATAAATGGGCCAGAGGAGCACACCCAAATGATGAATATGTTGTCTCCAAAACCCAACAAGACCAACTAGGCATTGTGCCTCTTTTTTGGTCATTGGAGAGGCCAGATGCAGCAACTTATCCTTTACCTTAGAAGGGGTATTGTGACTTGCCCCACACCACTGGACACCTAGAAATTTCACTGAGGTTTAAGGGCCCTGTATTTTTGTTAGATTTATCTTCCATCCTCTGACACACAAATACCTTACCAGAAAGTCTACAGTAGTTGCTACTTCTTGCTCACTAGGTCCAATCAACATGCTATCATCAATATAATGAACCAGCGTGAGGTCTTGTGGGAAGGAGAAATGATCAAGTTCCCTGCAGACAAGATTATGACATAGGGCTGGAGAGTTGATATACCCCTGAGGAAGGACAGTGAAACCATATTGCTGACCTTGCCATCTGAAAGCAAACTGTTTTGGGTGGTCCTTACTAACAGTTATTGAGAAAAAAGCACTTTCCAGATCAATAGCTGCATGCCAGGTACCAGGGGATGTATTGATTTGCTCAAGCAATGATACACATCTGGAAGAGCAGCTGCAATTGGAGTTACCACCAGTTGAACTTCTGATAATCCACTGTCATCCTCCAAGTCCCATCTATTTTCTGCACAGGCCAAATAGGAGAGTTGAATGGGGATGTGGTGGGAATCACAACCCCTGCATCCTTCAAGTCCTTAAGAGTAACAGTAATCTCTGCAATCCCTCCGGAATCCAGTATTGCGTCTGATTTACTATTTTGCTAGGTAGGGGCAGTTCTAGTGGCTTCCACTTAGCCTTTCCTACCATAATAGCCCTCACTCCACAAGTTAGAGAGCCAATGTGGGGATTCTATCAGTTGTTCAGTATGTCTATTCCAATTATGCATTGTGGAACTGGGGAAATAACTACAGCTTGGGTCCGGGGGTCCACTTACCCATTGTGAGACAGACCTGAGCAAAAATTCCATTGATCACCTGATCTCCATAAGCCCCCACACTGTCTGGTGGACCAGAGTGACATTTTGGGTCCCCTGGAATTAATGTCACTTCTGAATTAGTGTCTAGTAATCCCTGAAACATCTGATCATTTCCTTTTCCCCAGTGCAGTTACCCTGGTAAACAGCCATCAGTCTCCTTGGGGAAGGCTTGGAGGAAGATTAACTGTATAAATTTGTGGCACTGTAACAGGGTCTTCCCCCGAAGAGACCTGGCCTCCCCCTTATTCAAGGAGTCCTGGGTGTGTAAACTGTCTCAAGTCTGGAAATTGATTAAGGGGCCATAACTCTATGTTTTTTTAATTCAATTTAGACATCTGTTCACTTGACCTAGAACACTTTTGTTTATGCAGCTCAAACAAGAATTTAGTAGATTGCCCATCTATTGCACTTCTAGGTACCCCAAGATCTACTAGCCAATATCACAAATCTCTACCAGTCAGATTATTTTGACACCTGCTTTGAGTCTGCTGTCTATTACAATAACCACATCCACCTTGTCTCTGGAGATTAAATGCTGCCATCTGTCTTCTGCCAACTCAGGTTCTGGTCATCCCCATTGTGTTTAAGGATTCCAGCTCAGTGACAGCTGTGTCCACAGTAATATCAGACCTACAGAGAAGTGCAACTACAGAGCTCTTCAGCAATGATGGCGCTAGTTTCACAAATTTATTTCTCACAGTTCTGGTAAAAGGTGCATCCTCTGGACATTCCTGGGGTGTAAGAGAAGGCTTTTCATGATAAATCCACGCTAACATTCCAATCTCTCTAAGCCTCTGGATCCCCTCATCTACATCATACCAGGGCAGTTCTAGCATTTCAATCTCCATTAATGTTGGCCACCTTTTGATTCATATTTCAGCCAACCAACCAAACAAACTCTTAATGCCTTTACTAACCCCTCACGCTATAACATTGAATGCAGAATCTCTGCTTAGTGGACCATATCAATAAATCCAGCTTGATCCAGTTTTATATTTCTCCCCCCATTCTCCCACACCCTTAAAATCCATTGCCACACATATTCCCTTGATTTCTGTCTATATAAGTTGGAAAACTCCAAAGTTATTTTGGAGTATAATGTACCTTCTCATGGGTAATACTTTGTACCTCACCTTTTGGGGCCTGTTGGGACTTTAGTCTAGTTTTAAGTCTGGAAGAAATGAGGGGTAGTGGCAGTGGGTCATGAAAGAAATTAGAAGTATCATCCAAGCCATTTGCTTCAGGGCATTCATTTGCAGTTTCATAGGGTGAAACAAGATTAATCACTCTAGGGCCAGTCCCTTCAGGTGGGGGTTGAGTGGACAACTCCTCAGGGCAGGCTGGAGTTGAGGTGGCTACATCCTCAGGGCAGACTATTACAGGCTTATCTAGAGAAGACTCAGCATAATCTAGGGTATCTATCTCTCCACTGACATCATTATCAATCCATATATCACCATCCCATTTTTCAGGGTCCCATTCCTTTCCAATCAATGCCCTCACTTTAATGGCAGACACCATGCAAGAGATTTCAGTTTATGTTGTAAAGTTACTACTCTGACAATAAGATTCTGAGTTTGATTTTTGGAGATCTCAAGTCTATGGCTACAGAAAATAAGATTTTCCTTCAGAACACTCATAGAACATTTACATCTGTCAGACAGCACTTTAGCTTATCATTTAAAGAATCAAATCATTAGAAGAATCAAATGGTGATATTTTGACTATCTCTTTTGCCCACTCACCCCATGGATTGGCAATATAATTCTGATTCATGGAATCGGAGTCCTTAGTGCCTTTGAGTCCAGTCAGAGTAGAAAACCAATTGTAAAAACCCATTTTTAAGATTCTGTTTCTTAAGAACAACCCCACTCTTGGTACCAAGCTGTATTTGCTAGGGTTCTCTAGAGAAACAGAGTCAGCAGGAAATATTCATAGATATAAAATTTATAAACATATCTCATGTACCTTTTGAGGAACGTAGAGTCCAAAATCCATAAGGCAGGCTGTGATGCTGATGACTCCAATGAAGGGTCTGGATGAACTCCACAGGAGAGGTTCACTGGCTGAAGATGGAAGAGAGACTGTCTGTTCTTAAAAGCCTTCCAGTGATTAGATTAAATGTAAATTCATTGCAGAAGGACGCAAGAGTGGTAATTCCCATCACATCCTCATTCAACTCTCCTATTTGGCCTGTGCAGAAAACTGATGGGTCTTGGAGGATGATGGTGGATTATCATAAGCCCAACCAGGTGATAACTCCAATTTCAGCTGCTGTTCCAGATGTGTACCATTGCTTGATATATAAACCAACCAACAAGATCTCACTCCCTATTCATGGTTCCATGTAATTATGGTATTTGAATAAACTGATTATACAACTTAAATTAGGCAGTGTGCTACAAGAAAATATAAATTTGGCACCAAATAAACATCTCTTCCTTTGGTCTTACATAAAAGTTGACATTTTAAAATACAACCAATATCATCCTTTACCCTTTAGTTTGATTTACCTTAGTCCTAGTCAGATCAGCTTCATCCATATCTCTAATTAAAGTCTGATCTCTTCTTCAGCTTTTTAAACAGTTGTTGTATGGGGTAATGGTGACCTTTATAGCTGCAAACCTCTAACTTTGAGTCTCAGATGTCACACAGATAACCAAAGTTTTAGGGAATGACTACGCTATACACAAAGAGCTCAGCATTTCAGAATTTAGAAGTAATTGTTATAACTCAGGAATAGATGTGACTGCTGCAATAGCTTATAATATAGGAACCTTTACAATAAGCCTTCCCCTCATAACCTATGCTCTCGAATTCAGTTCTCAGACTTTTCACATTATAGTTAGTCCTATTAGTGAGGCATTACTGTATTCTCATTCCTGGCTTATTTCACTCAATATACTGTTCTCAAGGTTCATTCACCTAGTTGTATGCCTCACAACTTCATTCCTTCTTGCAGCTGCTCATTATTCCATTATATGTATACACCACAGTTCACCCTTCCATTTATAAGTTGATGTATCCTTAGCCCACCTCCATCCATTGCAAATCATGAAAACAACTGCCATAAATACCAGTGTGCAAATGTCCATTCATATTCCTGCTTTCAGTTCTTCCCAGTATATACCTAACAATCAGGTTGCAAGATCTTGCTGGTTGGTTTATATGGGTTAGTGAGATGCCCTGATACATCCCAGAGCAATCTGGGCAGAAGATAAAAAAGTATGTGCAAAATCTCCATGAGGGACTGGAGAAAAATGTGGAAATATTAAACTTCCCCATAGGGGAATTCTTGATATTCTTGCATGCTTTGGGGCTTGCTCTTATGAAACTCATTCCTGCAAAAACCTAAGCCTACCTATAATTATGTCTAATAGTCACTCCCAGAGAACCACTTTTGTTGCTCAGATGTGGACTTTCTCTACTCCAACTCTGCATGTGAACTCACTGCTCTTCCTCTGTACATGGGACATGACTCCCAGGGAAGTAAATACCCCTTGCAACATGGGACATGACTCCCAGTAATGAGCCTGGTCCTGGCATTGTTGGATTGAGAAAGACTTTAGCAAAAGGGGGAGAAGAAATAAAACAAAATAAAGTTTCAGTGGCTGAGAGGGTTCCAATAGTCTAGAATTCATTCAGGAGGTTATTCTTATGCATTATATAGATATCCTTTTTCAGTTTTTGGTGTATCAGAGTAGCTAGGGGAATGCCTGAAATTGTGAAACTGTGATCCAGCAGTCTTGATTCTTTAAGATGATTGCATAATTATGTAGCTTTTATGGTATGATCATGTGATTTGAAAATCTTGTGGCTGACACTTGCTTTATCCAATATATGGACAAATGAGTAAGAAAACAAAGACATAAAATAAGTAAATGATATGGGGGGAATAGGGAGTATGGGATGTTTTGGGTATTCTTTTTTTTTTATTTTTGTTCTTATTTTATTTTTTACAGAGTAATGAAAATGTTCAAAACTTGATTGTGATGACGAATGCACAATTATGTAATGATTCTGTGAACCAATGATTGTATACATTGAATGATTATGTGTTTTATGTGAATATATCTCATTAAATCACATTTTAAAATGGTGGATCTAGGAATCTCAGAAAGTAATTGTATGTTGGAGTTTATTGTATGGGGTTTGTATTATTTTTGTGACTATCCTATAACTTTGAAGGATTTCAAAATACAAAGTTTTTTAAAAACTCATAAATGCATTCTCTCACAGTTTGGAGACCAGAAGTTCGAAGTCAAGGTTATTGGCGGGGCCATGCTCTCTCCACTGGCTGTAAAGAAGCATACTGCCTCTTTTTAGCTTCTGGCAGTGGCCAGCAATCCTTGGCATTCCACTGCTTGCAGCTACATAACTGCAGCCTGTGTCTCCATCTCAACATGGCTTTCAGGGCTTCTCTCCTGTGTCTCTGCTCTGTGTCTCTCCTAAGGTCAGGAGGAACATTGGATTACGGGCCCACCCTACTTCAGTATGACCTCATCTTAACTAATTCCAACTGCAACAACCCTATTTCCAAATAAGGCCATATTCTGAGGTGCTGGGGGTTAAGACTTGAACAATCTTTTGGGAGACACAATGCAACTTATAACATTCCCTAAACCACTGTCTCGCATAAAATATTCTGTACATGTGTTATTTTTAGGATTACCCAAGAGCTGCTACTCTAAATTCCTATTTTTTCCTATCCTTTCCACTTTTTAAAGTCATAGCTGCCAAATATGCATAAAGTGTCTATTGAGAAGTTTACAGCATCATTGGGAGATTAAAAGCACTGGAGTAATTTCCGAGCAAAGAGACCTCATATCCTGCCAGAAAGGAACATATCCAAATCCAACAGATGTCATGGTGAAATAGGTTTCCAAAACAAAAACGTATATATAGTGTTTCAAACTTTGTAACTGATTTGGTGGACAAGGATGAAAATTCTGTTTGAGAAAAACTATTGTGAAAGAAATCATTAGACTTATATGTAGCTCTAGAAGAGTCTGAAAAAAATAAAGACTATTTTAATTTAAAGACCATTTAATTTAATAAACAAAGCCACATATCTGTCTTTGAATGAATTGAGGATATGAATCACTAACTCTTTTTAAAAATTCACTCCAGAACCTAGCAACAAACAATGGTAACTTACACAGGGTAACCAGATCACAAACAATGGATCAAAAATATTAGTAAGAGATATTTAACCTTAATCAATTGCAAACTAACATGTTGAGACTAAAAGGCACCCTATTTGCCTAAGAGTCTTGCAATGAGAAAGATGACTGGTAGTTATTTTTGGATATGATCTATATAGTTAATCCGATTCTTGCATCTTGCAAATAAATATTGTCCTTCAAAAGATCACCTAGTCTTCCATATTTACTATCCTGTTGAAGATTTCTCTAAAAGAATGAGAAACAACACCATTTTCAATTAAAATAAGGTGATATCTTAAACATGCAAGTAGCAAATCAACTTCTCTACACGATCTTCTCATCAGCTTGTTCTTTGCAGTGGTATCAATAGTGGGTTTGGGAGGGAACGCGTGTGCTTCAGTCTCTCTCTTTAATATATAGACTTAAAGTAAATGGAAGACCGGTAAATTCCTCAGCAGAAGAAAGAAAGGTCTAACTTAAATGGCTGGAGAGATAGACACTAATTAGAAATAAGCCACAGAATCTAAGTGGCACGAGCGTTATAGCCATCAGTTAAGGCAGACGGCAAGAGTGAAGTAAGGGGAAAAATGGGGAAAGCTTGAAAGTCTATATAAGAAGCAGTCAGATAAGTTCCCATCTCCACCCCAAACTGAGATGTTCTAGACTCAGGGACACACAGAGAGGAGGGCAGGGTACGGTGCGAGGCTGAAAACAAAGGTTTTAATTGAAAAGGTATTCACTGAACAGCTGGATGAAACGTTAGTCCGTGCTCTATTCTGGCACAGATGCAGAATTCTACTACCAAATGCATACTGTTTTTGGAACTTCTGTCAGATTAGAGGACCTGGAAAAATTTGATGCACTCAGAAAAAATGCCTATAAATTCTGCTACGTAAGTTTCAGTCTCAAAACTGAATGACAACTCATTTGCTATACAACGAATTTGTCCCTCACTCTTTTTGGGGGGAGGAAGGTGTATTCCTTTTGCATTTAAATATCAATATGTGCATGTTTCATTCTTTTATAGTTATAAAAGTCCTAGTCTGTTTTAGACAACAGCATTTAATAGTTTTCAATCCAATAAAAGATGTTGCTTTCAATTTGAAACATTGTAAGTATGTATGTGTATAAAAAATAACCCAATGTAGGACTGATTTGACAGCTGTTTAAGATCAATAAATGCTTATTATTGAATACGCAGGTGGTAGAGATTAAAATATACGTATTCATTCTAATACACATCACCATAAGATTTTAGGGGAAAAGAAAAGATTCTAAAAATTTTATGAAAAAAAAATAGTTCACAAGCAAGGAAATAAGAATAAGAACGACCCTGGAATTCTCAACAGCACCACTGGAAACCACAAAATATGGAGTAATGTCTACAAAATTAGTAAAAAAAAAAAAAAAGTATTTTCTACTTAGAAGTTTATGTCCAACCAAGCTATCGATATTGTGTGAGGATAGAATGGAGACATTTCACAGATGCATGTGTCTAAATATTTATTTACTATGCATTTCTTTTCAAGAAGCTATTGGAGAGTGTGCTTCACCTAAATGAGGTAATAAACTAAGAAAGAGAAAGATATGGAACAGAAAATGAGAAACTAACAGAGGATCCAGGGGTGGGAAGTTCCTGGGATTTCTGCAAAAGCAAGTCTCAGGATGACAACCGTGAGTCCTACATAGATTAGAGTAGCAGTATGGAAGTCAGAAGGGAAGTCTTCAGGAAAACAAAAATTCAAATTACAGATTACCAGTCAAGTTGAAACCTCTAAGAAATGTAATCTAGAGAACTACTGGAAAATATAGGGAGACGCAGTCTTAGATTAAAAGCAAATTAAATAAATGAAAAAACAATTGAGACAATAATCAACTCCAGGAAATGCAAACCAGAGTAAAGGAAAAGGAACACAATCATGTACATTTTTTACTGAACAGTGAATGATAGTTACTCTCAATAACGAAAAATTTATGTAAAATTGTGACACAACTATATGGGAAAAATATGGGAAGAGTGGGATGCAACAGAGTTAAAATTTTGCACACCATAATAAAAACTCAATAGATAATGTCTAAAAGCACTGAATTGAGAGAGAGCATTATGTATGCACATTATTTTGAATTTTGAAGAAAAACTGAAAGAATTAAAATTTGCTGTCTCTTGAAAGTGGCATGGGGTTAGAAACGGATTGAGTGGAGGCCAACATTTTCTTGTTATAAGCCTTACAGCACTACTGAAATGTTTAAACTATCTTTGAGTATGTGATACATTCATCAATTCTGAACTCTTCTGCAAATGACTACATACCCAGTCTGTGTCCCTTCAAACTGTATGACCCTTACTGATAATAATTCATTCCTTAATTTCTTTTCCAACGTTTGCCAAATAAACTAAAGAGTCTTATCTTTCTTACTGAGTATAGGAATCCAGTTTGTAAATACAGAATTTTTCATGAATGTTTTTAAATTTTCCACCCAAATGTTTTTTCTGGTCTTTTATCAATTTCTCATTAAAATGCTTACATTTTTGCTGTGTGATAAATCTCAGATTTGAAATTACTCAGAAAATTCCATTTGAGAAGTTGTATAATTTTATTGATCACTAATGTATCAATAGGAATATTTGTTTATGGTATTGTCTAACTTCAGAAGCTATGGAAATATCATTACAATTAGAATTCGCCTTTTTATTTTCAGTTCCCAACAACTAAAATTTCTTGAGATGGCTCAGAATGAGATATCTTGTTCTTAAAATTACTTAGTCACACAACACCAGAAAATCAAATTTTACTTAAAATTAATGCGGGAGGGTGTAAGGGTAGTTCAGTGGTTAGAATACCTGCCTTTCATGCGGGAGACCGGGTTCAATTCCTGGACCATGCATGTCCCCCACAAAAAAAAGTTGAAAAAATTTAAGTTACCGTTTGTGAAAAAAAAATCACCTAAGTTCCTCCTGAATTTTTAAAAATTCCTTAGTACTGTACTATATGGAAAATAACCTAGTGGATATTCTCCAACTCATTGACAACAATTAAAGTTAATAATTCAACTGATGGCTTTAAAAACAGGTTGGATTGATTTGAGGAGAAGTGGGAGGAAGATCATGTCTTTGCAAACTGAAACATTGTTCTAGTTTGCTAGCTGCCGGAAGGCAACACACCAGAGACGGATTGGCTTTTAATAAAAGGGGATTTATTTTGTTAATTCTTCAGGGGAAAGGCAGCTAACTTTCCACTGAGGTTCTTTCTTACGTGGAAGGAACAGGATGGTCTCTGCTGGTCTTCTCTCCAGGCCCTTGGGTTCCAACAACTTTCCCCAGGGTAACTTCTTTCTGCATCTCCAAAGGCCTGGGCTGAGCTGCAAGCGCTGAGATGAGGAATGCCGGGTTGCTTAGCTGTGCTACACTGCGGTCTCTCATTTAAGCATCAGCCAATTAAGTCAAACGTCACTCATTGCAGCAGACATGCCTCCTAGCCAACTGCAGATGTAATTAGCAACAGATGAGTTTCACCTACCATTGGCTCATGTCCGCAGCAACAAAATTAGGTATGCTCACCTGGCCAGGTTGACAACTGAATGGAGAAGAAAAGGTTTGGGAAAAACAGAAATAGCATTATAAACATATATACAGCATGTGGAGAAAAGCCTAATGCACACATGGAAGGAGAATTTCAGAAGAAATGATGCATAGGCTCGTCCGCCTGCCTGCTGCCCTAGTCTCTGCACCGCAGCCCTCCGCGCTGCTGGGAAACAAGGAGCTGCAGCCCAGGCTCCCGCCACCTCTTGCCCTGGAGGCTGGGGACGCTGCACGTTTGTCCCATTCTGCTCTCAGTGCGGAAATTCAGACAAGCAACAGAAATTGGCACTGAAACAGTGGGACTCAGCAGTTTTGCACAGGAAGCTTTAAATGTGTTGTTTACTGTGGTCTTCCCAAGGCTGGGACAAAATTGAACAAACAAGATGGGTTTGGTGCTTCGGAAAGTGTGGAAGGAGCTTGTAAATTTTATTCTCCTCCATCAGGAGAAACAACAGAAATTAGTGAAGCTCCTGCAAAAAAGCAGGACTTGCCAACAAATCTTGTTATGAAGATGGTTGGCTGATCCAGATGATACAGAGTAATCCTTCATAACTTGATGAACTAATGAGTGAAGAAGCATATGAGAAATACAGAAAAAATCTATAGTGGAGTGAAAATGGAAACCCTAAATAAAATAATCTAAAACAACTTACTCCAGCAATATTTTTAATTATTGACAGATACAGATTTATAATAGCAACTTTTAGCAATACCAATAGGAAAACAGATTCTACTCATTCCAGCTATGCTTGTGAAAGAAAATACCCCCTTAACTTTCTGATAGAAATACAATATGCATCTTTTGCACATCACCCAGCAATTTAGAGTGGGATCTGGGTTTTATATTCAGAATTCATGCAATTATCTGAGGTAAAAATGACTTGTAAAACTTATGTCATTCAAGGGTGACATTGCTATTTATCTTAAGCCTTATACACTGTTGCAACTTGCTCACATCCATCATGGATTTAGGTGAAAATACTTAATGATACTTTCATTGGAAATACCTAGGAGTGAAGATAACTTTTGTTAATAGTACAGTGTCAGATGAGGGACAATACTGTTTTAATTTTGCAATATACAACATTTGCTGGAACTATTTTCATGCAATGAAGGCTTATAGCAAAATAAGAAATCATCTAACAGTAATAATAATAATAAAACATTCTACTTCTCCATAAAAAAAAGAAAGAGTGAATAGGATAAAAGCAATATTTAAAGAGGAAACAGCTGAAAATTCTCCAAAACTGTTGAAAGTCACTAAGAAAGAGAACAAAAAGCATCACAAACTCAAAACTGGACACAAAGGAAACAACGTCCATTAATATCATAGTTAAACTGCTGGAAAAAAATAATCTTAAAAGCAGCCATAGGGCGGGCCGCGGTGGCTCAGCGGGCAAAGTGCTTGCCTGCTGTGCCGGAGGACCTCGGTTCGATTCCCGGCCCCAGCCCATGTAACAAAAACGGAGAAACAGAATACAATAAAACAAGAAAATGTTTAAAAGATGTTTCCCTTTCTTCCTTCCTTCCTTCCTTCTATCCTTCCTTCCTTCTCTCTGTCTTTCCTTTAAAAAAAAAAAAAAAAAGCAGCCATAGATTTTAAGCAAATGAGGAGACTTAAAACTTACTCCTTTACAGAAATTATGCAAGCCAGAAAATGACAGAATTGCAAATTTAAAGGGCAAAAAATAAAAATAAAAAAATAGCTACCAACTTGAAATTTTGCACATTTGAGAATATACCCTTCAAACATTAAGTTGAAACAAAGAATATCTAGACAAACAAAACACTGAGTTATTTTACCCTCAGAATACCCACATTAAGAAAAGAAATCTAACAAACTCTCCAGGCAAAGGGAAAACATTTTGATCCAGAATTATGACAGTGATTCAGTAGGGACTAAATCTAAATTAATATGACAGTAGAAAATAATTATGATTGAAATAGAGTAAACAATGGCATGAACATAAAAGTTGGCAACTGATAAATGAAGTTCTAAGTTTTGGCATTATATAGAAACTTGTAAAAGTGTTTATTTAAATTAGACCCTATTAAGGAATCATGGTTTGATTATAGGTCAACAACTGAAAGAATATGCGAGTAAAATTCTAATAAAGGGGAAATACGAAATTTAAAATAAACCTTGATTCAATAAGCAACATAATTCTAACTAAAACATGGGTCAATTTTAAAACATATAAAAATAAATGATAATGAAGGGCAGGCCATGGTGGCTTAGCATACAGACCTCTCGCCTGCCATACCAAAGACCTGGGTTCTATTCCCGGTGACTGCCCAAGAAAAAAAAAAAAAGAGATAATGGAAATACAACCACAACTCATAAGATACAACTCAACCCTAGGGGGAAATTTATAGGTTTAAGATTTAAATGAAAGAAAAGGAAGAAAGGCCAAAAATCAATTACTTAGTGTTCATCTCAAAAAGTTAAAAGAAAGAGCAGAAAATTAAACCCAGAGAATGTAAAAGGAAGGAAATAAAAAGATAGGAGCCAAAAATAATAAAATAGATAAAATAAAATAAAATATAGAAACAAAACAAATATTGGTTCTTTGAAAAGACAACTAAAGTTGATACCCCCCTGTCATGGTCAGGTTCATGTGTCAACTTGGCCAGGTGGTGGTGCCTGGTTGTCTGGTCAGGCAATCTCTGGCCAGTCTGTTGCTATGAGGACATTTCATGGACTTAAATCATGATTACACTGGCTGCATCCACAGCTGATTGCATTTGTAATCAGCTAAAGGGAGTGTCTTCTGAAATGAATGATGCTTAACCTAATCATGTGAAGTCTTTTAAGGAGGATTCAGAAGAGACAGCCACTCTTCCTGTTTCAGCTGGCAAGCCTGTCCTGTGGAGTTCACCCAGACCCTTCTTCAGGATCGCCAGCGTCACAGCTTGCCCTATGGATTTTGGACTCTTCCATTCCCTGAGTGTCCAGCTAGCCTCTCCTGAGAGTTCATTGAGGACCTTCATCAGAGTTGTCAGTTTGCTGTCTGCCCTACAGACCTTGGACTCTACAGTCCCATGGTTATGTGAGACACTTTTATCAATTTTACATCTATGGATATCTCCTGCTGATTCTGTTTCTCTAGAGAACCCTAGGTAATACACCCCCTAAGATTGTTCAAAAACAAAGAAAAAAAAGAGGGAGAAGGCAAAAATTGTCAGTATCATGAATGAAAGGGAGAAATATCACCATACATCCTTCAGACGTTAAAAAGATAGGTATTTCCCATGACATTATGCCAATAAATTTGACCATTTAGATGAAATACAATAACATCACCTACTAAACTTTACACAAGAAATAGATAATGTGAGTATTCATGTATCTATCAACAAAACTGAACCTGCAATTAAAAACTTTCTGTGCATCACTCAAACATCTACTCCCAAAGAGCCTGAGAAGCTAAGGAAATAAATTCAATAGCAATAGCAATCAAAGAAACACATAGACAAAAATAAAATTGCTTTCTTAATATGCTCTATTATCAATGCACTTACTAAACAACATTTTCTTTTATATTCAATACAGATAAAATTATTTTAAAAATATTTTCTATTTCTCATCATGTGCATATCAGACTTTTTTTTTAAATAAGGCTTATAGCCTGCAAACATATCATGCTGGCTGCTTTTTAAAAAACTATCCTTTCAATTTGTGGAGTCTTAAAAATGCTATATTATGTTTAAATATAAACATAAATGTTTATATTTCCAGGGAAGAGGGAGAACAAGAAGAAATGTTCACATGAAAAGGCCAATATGTTATATTTAACAATCTCCAGATGGATTTTCAAGAACTAGTTCCACTTTTACCTAAAGGTTTCCAGCTACCATTTGGTGCAAAGGGAATATAACTACATGGGTTAATTATGCCTCAGATTTAACTGGCCATTAGGCTGAATATAAGGAGTTTCACACTTTTTTTTTTTGCAATACTTTCATCCTTCCTGGCTCCTGCCACAACAGTGGGCCTGAGTTTACACTGGCAGTCACATGCTTACCACCAGAAGGGCTGGAAACCTTCCTCATATTAAAGACAGAAATTTTGGAATAAATGGAAGCCACTAACTCTAATATGCTGAGAGTCAATTCTGGATAAATCAGATTTTCCTGTCCTTTAGTTCTTGAAATTTTCAGTCTGCCCAATCTTGTCATTGTTATTAAAATATTGTCCGCTGCATTTCTAGGACAACATTATTTAATAAACCCTTCCAGTAGGATTGATCAGCATAGGTCTTTTGTAGCCTCATCTCTTTACAAAAATTTTAAAAATTGCATTCTATTTCTTTTGGATAGTGTGAAATTAATTAACATTTTATTGACAACCTGACCTAAAAATACTTTTCAGATTTTTTTCTGTTATACGATGATATACACTAGGTCATTTTAATTTGATAGCATATTTAAAATTATTTTTATGAGAATTTCACTATTTAAAATTATTTTTATGAGAATTTCACTACCATATATTCATATTTCTTAGGCAGTGTCCAAATAACAGCAAACAGATATTTGGAGATGTAATTAAGAGATAGAGAGAAAGACTTGAATGTTTTTTGTTCTAAAAAGATTATCCTTACATGGGTCATGTCCAATCCTACGAAAGCATGAATTCTAATCTCCCTACAGTTTATAACTGCATCTCTCTATGAAGGTGGTAGGAGAACTAAATGACCCTTCAAGATCTCTTCAAATTCCATGAATTAATTTTGAAATAGTTTTTATGTGTCACTAGATCTTCTCCACTTTACCTGGAAATAAGTCACCCTAGTAATCAAATTAGGAACTAAATAATATACGACTTTAATAAGTACATTCTGTTCCTTATGGGTATATTTAATGATATTTGCTGTTGATTTACAGATTATATGCTTAATCATTTGCTATGATTTACATCTACAAAAATATTATTTTTAATTGAATTCATGACTCACTTCCAGGAAAGAGCAAAAGTGGCCCTTTCCAATTTGTATGGCCATTGTTAGAGCTACAAAGGAAGTTCTTTTCTTCCTGTTAGGAATGTGTGATGCAAACCAATTAAACTTAAAACAGCTCCCTCCAAATGTTAAGTAAAAACTTTTAATCCATCATCATGTATCTGTTACATTCTTATAATTTCCAGCAGAAAAGTGGCTCTCATTTTTAAAGATCTACATACTTGTTAATGAGACAAGATTCACATAAATGGCATATCCAGAGCTCAGTCGGACTTCTGTCCAATAATGAAGTGTGAATTCAGTGAAACAGTTGGTAAATGTCTAGAAATTCAGAGGACGTGAGACCACTGTGGCTGGAACTATAAGGAAGACTACATGGAATGGACATGTGATTTGACCAGAGCTTTAGACAAGGTGCAGAATTTAAAGAAGGGAAAAAAAAGGAGAATGAGTTGCTCAGTGTAAGAAAAGGATTGGCAGTTTGAAGGACTTGGTGTGCACAGTGCACCAGCCTGAACAAGAGATTGTTTAAAATCAGTATTTCCTAAAGTATCTTCACCCAATACAAGATCCCAGGAAGTGACTAGATGGATAAGCTGCAGTGGTAATATGATTCTGAGTTTAAGCAAGTACCTGACATGCAATAAGCATGTAATACATGTTCATTTTTATTAGCAATTGTGCTTTTCTAAAAAATATACTGCGTGATCAAATAAATTTAGAAAGTGTGTAAGCAAAATTTAACAGGCATATATTTACATATGATTTCCCAGAGACCTTGAGATAATAATGCATCTTGTGAATTTCAAAACATGAAAAGTTTCCCACATTTGTTAGGCTACGGAATCCTTTTTGAATGGAACACAATTAATTTCTGTGCAACATTTTGTGAATGCCATCATATGTAGTACTAAATAAATGTACTTATATGCCACACTTCCCCCACAACCTCAGAGTTTGAAGTAGCACTGTTAACTGATGAAATAATTTATTAATAATAGTAATAAGAACTAATCTATATCGAGCACCTTACTTTTAAGGTGCTCCTAGCAACCCTATCAGGTAGACTAATATTATCCTTTTTTTTTCCTTGCAAAGAAAATGAGTCTTAAAGAAGTTACATTTTTAAGTTCACAGATCTAATAAGCATCTAAGCTCAGATTCATTCTCAAAGTTTACAGATTTAACTACCAGTTTATACTCTACTGCAAGGAACAGTCTGCTCTCCATTGGTTTCTTAAAATATCATCTTCTACTCCAAGCTGACTTATCATGGACTTTCTTCTGAAAAATTCCTGAAGTAGTTTGGGAGACTGCCATTTCATCCACCACCTTAAAAGAAGAAAGCACTTAAGAAATCACATTCCAAAACATGCATTAAAAGTTTCTGGTCCGTTTACATTTAGTATTAGTTTTGCCTTCTCACACCATCTGAGCCATGTTATAACAACCCTTAATTATGGTTCCTGGCTAGACGTTTTGAGAAATATTTATATCTCATAACTAAGTATGTGCTGTTCCTCTCTTTTCTTTTTCATTTAATTTTGTCCTCTTGATAATGTTCTCCTCCACACCAGGGAGCACTCGTTGGTGGGAAAGTGAAAAGCTGATGGACAAGGATGTCAAAGGCAGTGCTCCTCCAAGTGTGTGCTGCTGCCACCCGGTGCCAGTCCCCGAAGGTTTTTGCTACTCTCCATGATAAGATCGGGTCCAACTTGAGAATTAATGTTTGCAAACTTGTACAACTTGACAAGGTAATTTTTTGTTTATTGACTTTAACATTAAAATTTGCAGGCTTATACATATTTTCTTTTTTTTATTTTTTGTTATTAATTTTGTGTTAGGATTCTTTAGAGCTTTAGAACCAGCAGATATATATGTAAATATTAAGAGATTTATTGACTCACGTCAACAAATTGACCCTTGTGACTGTGGGGATCGGCAAATCTGAATTCTGTAGGGCAGGCTAAAAGTTGGAAACTCCAATGAAGGTGATGTTGAATTCTCCAGGAAAAGCTGACAGGCAAAAGTAGAGATAGGAATTCTTTCTAACTGCTAAAATCCTCAGCCATCCCTCCAACACTTCCAACCAATTGGATAAGAAGAGTCCTCTCATTGCTGAATGAAATCTCCTGTGTTGATGACAGATGTTACCAGTCATAGATGCAATCAACTGACTAATGATTTAAATCCAATAAAGAAATCAGCCTAGTGCTTGCTTTACAAAACAGCTAGATGCCATAACCCAGCCAAGCTGACATACAAAATTAACTATTGCAAGTTTTCATTTTATCTTTACAAAGATGTGGGGTGGGAAGAGGAGCTAATCTACCACAGATGGTTTAGGAAGCACTAATCTAGAAAGCAGGATTAAGATATGACTTTTTTAAAACTTTTTTTATTGTATAATATATCATTATACAAAGCAAAGAAATAAAAAATCAATAGTTTTCAAAGCAACCTTCAAAGAGTGATTACAGAATAGATCCCAGAGTTTGTCATGGGCTACCATATGATCCTCTCATATTTTTCCTTCTAGCTGCTCCAGAATATAAGAGGTTAGAGGGCTTAAATACTTTTTATCATCAAAATCAACTTTTTTTTCCTTCTTTTTTGGTGAATAATAACATATATACAGAAAAGCTATAAATCCAAGCACAGCACCACAATTAGTTGTAGAACATATTTCAGACTTTGACATGGGTTACAATTTCACAATTTTAGGTTTTTACTTCTAGCTGCTCTAAAATACTGGAGACTAAAAGAGATATCGATTTAAAGATTCAGCATTCATATCCATTTGTTAAGTTCTATCTTCTATGTATAAGTCCACTATCACCTTTGATCTTTCCGTATCTCTCGTTGGGGTTGTTTGGGCTACGGCAATTCTACTTTTTTTATATTGGAAGAGTCTGTCAGTAATATGCAGTAGGGAGATGGAACTATCTGATGTTCTGGAGAGGCTAGGCTAGCTTTCAGAACTTGTCTGGACCAGGGACCCATCTAGAGGTTGTAGGTTTCTGAAAGTTACTCTAGTGCCTGGAATCCTTGTGGAATCTTATAAATTGCCCTAGATGTTCTTTAGGATTGGCTAGAATGGTCCTCGTTGGGGGTTGGCAGGTTGTAATAGGTAGCAAGTTCTACCTGAAGCTTGCGTAAGAGCAACCTCCAGAGTAGCCTCTTGACTCTATTTGAACTCTCTCTGCCACTGATACTTTATTACTTACACTTATTTTCCCCATTTGGTCAGGATGGAATTGTTGATCCTACAATGTCAGGTCTGGATTCATCCCTGGGAATCATCTCCCATGCCGCCAAGGAGACTTTCACCCTGGATGTCATGTCCCATGTATGGGGAGGGCAATGATTTCACTTGCAGAGTTGGGCTTAGAGAGACTGAGGTCACATCTGAGCAACAACTGATGTCCTCCAGAAGTAACTCATAGGCATGCCTATAGGTAGTCTAAGCTTCTATGCTACCTACATAAGTTTCACAAGAGAAAGCCTCATGATCAAGGGCATGGTGTATTGATTTAGGTGTCCCTAAAGTTTGACACAGTATCAGGGGATTCTCTGATGGTAAGGTTTAATAGTTCCATATTCTTTCTCGCCTCCCTCAGGGGACTTTGCCAAAACTTTTTGGTTATCTGCTTAATATACTCTAGGACATTTCCAGGCACTGCAATAATCCTTACAGGATTAAAGGACCTCTTTCTCATTCTGTGCTCTCTGTGTTTCAGTTGTTCAAATGAGCTATACAGATAGGCTGAATTCGATTATGCACTACAGAAAATTTCAGTTCCAGATCAAATAAACCTTTCTTCCATTGGCCTTAAAGAGTATGTGTGGTTCTAAACTATAGACACTGTTTTCCTTATCCCTATGTTCTGAATTACTTTAACCCCAACCTCTTCAGCTTCATTCTTATCTCTAAATATCAGGTTATATATATAAAACAGCCTATCAAAATTTAGAAATAATAATCACCACTCTGGACTGAATGAGTCTACTATAAAAGCTTACAATCTAGGCCTCTGCTTTCTTATAAGCATTTTCTAAAGATGATTATACCATTGCTGTTTTTTTTGTTTCTGGATTATTTTGTCTCACGAAATATCCCACATGTTCATTCACATCATTGCATGTCTCACGACAATGTTCCTTTATGTAGCAGCACAGCCTTCATTCATAAGTATACACGATCGTTCGCCATTCTATTTTGTCAGCGCATCCTTCAACCACCTGCTTTCATCAGACATCATGTAGAGGGCCCAAAGTCTACAATCCATCAACATTCTCAATTTTAAATAATTTCATTGTTCCCAAGACAGAAAGCCAATAAACGTACCCTCACCAAATAAGAGATCTAAACCTCTTCTTAACTCCTGTTCCTCACATTATTTACCTCTGCTGTTGCTGTGGTAGTGCTGATGGCTTCCTTTTGAATGGAGCTAATAGCATGCAATGCAGTTTTCCCCCTGTACCCTGAACTTAAACACTGTATATACAAGAATCATATCTTTGAAGTAGTTCTTATAAGAACTCACTCATATTTCTAGTGTGAGTCAGTGGGACACGTAGGTCTATACAACCCCTTTCAATCTTGTTCATCTTCAATATGGTTATATTACTTCTAGACTAGAGAATCACCTTTGCTCTGATCTATTCCCTTACGTTGGAGTTAAACCTCATTAGCTAATTGTTCACCCATCTCTAGCTCTAAGTCCCCTGTATTCTATATTGTAAGTCTCTGATTATGCCTTTATGCTGGTCATAAAGGTGGAATCATACAGTATCTGTCATTTTGTGTCTGGCTAATTTCACTCAGCGTTATGTCCTCAAGGCTCATCTATCTTGTCATGTGCTTCAGAACGTCATTTAGTCTTACTACTTGTGTTAGTTAGATTCAGTTGTCAACTTGGCCAGGTGAGCATACCTAGTCTTGTTGCTGCGGACATAAGCCAATGGTACGTGAACCTCATATGTTGCCAATTACATCGGCAGTCAGCTAGGAGGCGTGTCTGCTGCAATGAGTGATGTTTGACTTAACTGGCTGGTGCTTAAATGAGAGAACGCAATGTAGCACAGCCTAAGCAGCTCAGCATTCCTCATCTCAGCACTTGCAGCTCAGCCCAGGCCTTTGTAGATGCAGAAAGAAGTCACCCCGGGGAATGTTGTTGGAACCCAGGGGCCTGGAGAGAAGACGAGCAGAGACCATCCTGTGCCTTCCACGTAAGAAAGAGCCTCAGTGGAAAGTTAGCTGCCTTTCCCCTGAATAACTAACAAAATAAATCCCCTTTTATTAAAAGCCAATCCGTCTCTGGTGTGTTGCATTCTGGCAGCTAGCAAACTAGAACACTACTGCATAATATTCCATCGTATATATATATATATATACCGCATTTTGTTGATCCATTCATCTGTTGATGGGCATTTGATTTGCTTCCATCTTTTGGTGATTGTGAATAATGCTGTTATGAACATCGGTGTGCAAATGTCTGTTTGTGTCATTGTTTTCAGCTCTTCTGGGTATATACCAAGTAGTGTTATTGCTGGGTCATAGGGAAGGAAGCTCAGTGCTTAGTTTCCTAAGGAACCGCCAGTCTTCCATAGTGGCTGCACCATTGTACATTCCCACCAGCAGTGCATAAGTGTCCCAGTTTCTCCACATCCTCTCCAACATTTACAGTTTCCTGATTGTTTAATAGCTACCATTCTTATTGGTGAGGGGTGGTATCTCATCGTAGTCTTGATCTGCATTTCCCTTATAGATAGTGAAAATAAGCATCCCTTCATGTGCTTTTGAGCCATCTGCATTTACTCTTCAGAAAAATGCCTATTCATTAGCCCATTTTATAATTGGGTTGTTTGTTCTTTTGTTGTTGAGTTGTATAATTTCTTTGTATATATAGGAAATCAAACTTTTGTCTGATATGTAGTTTCCAAATATTTTCTCCCATTGAGTTGGCTGCCTCTTCATGTTTGACAGAGTCTTTTGAGGTGCAGAAGCATCTGAGTTTGAGGAGTTCCTGTTTATCTATTTTTTCCTTTGTTGCTTGTGTTTTGGGTGTAAAGTTTAGGAAGCTATGTCCTATTACTAATTCTTGAAGATGTTTTCCTACATTTTCTTCTAGAAGCTTTATGGTGCTAGTTCCTATATTTAGGTCTTTGATCCACTTTGAGTTAATTTTTGTGTAGGGTGTAAGATAGGAGTCCCCTTTCATTCTCCTGGCTCTTGATATCCAGTTTTTCCATGCCCAATTATTGAAAAGTTCTTCCATGCCCAATTATTGAAAATCCCCAGACAATTTGGGGGCCTTGTCAAAATTGGTTGACCATAAATTTCGTGGTTTATTTCTGCACTCTCAATTTGATTCCATTAGTCAATGCTTCTTTCTGTCTTTGTGTCAGCACCATGCTATTTTGACCACTGTGGCTTTATAATAGGTTTTAAAGTCAGGAAGTGTTAATCCTCCCAATTCATCCTTCTTTTTTAGGATGCTTTTAGGAATTTGGGGTCTCTTTCCCCTCCAGAAGAATTTGGTAGTTAGCTTTTCCAAATCTTCAAAGTAAGTTGTTGGAATTTTGATTGGTACTGTCTTGAATTTGTAGATCAATTTGGGGAGATTGACATCTAACTATATTTAGCCTTCCTACCCATGAGCAGGGAATGGCTTTCCACCTATTTAGATCTCCTTTGATTTCTTTTAGCAATGTTATGTAGTTTTCTGTGTACAAGTCCTTTATGTCCCTAGTTAAGTTCATTTCTAGGTATGTGATTCTTTTAGTTGCTATTTTGAATGGAATTTTTTCCTTAACTGACTCCTTACCTAGCTCATTCTTGTGTATAGAAATGTTACTGATTTTTGCACCTTAATTTTATAATCCACCACCTTGCTGAATTCGTTTATTAGCTTAAGTAACTTTGCTGTAGATTTCTCAGGATCTTCTAAGTATAGTATCATATCATCTGCAAATAATGAGAGTTTTACTTCTTCCTTTCCAATTTGGGTGCCTTTTATTTCTTTGTCCTTCCTGATTACTCTAGCTAGAACTTCTAGCACAATGTTGAATAATAGTGGTGACAGTGGGCATCCTTGTCTTGTCCCTGATCTTAGGGTGAAGGCTTCCAATCTCTCTCCACTGAGTATGATGCTGGCTATCAGTTTTTCATATATTCCCTTTATCATATTGAGGTACTTACCTTTGATTCTTATATCTGGAGTATTTTTATCAGAAAAGGATGATGAATTTTGGCAAATGCTTTTTCAGCATCAAATTGAGATGATCATGTGATTTTTTCCCTTTTGATTTGTCAAAGTGTTAATCATTAATTGATTTTCTTGCGTTGAACCGTCTTTGCATTCCTCGTATAAACCCCAGTTGGTCATGGTGTATAATTCTTTTAATGTGTTGTTGGATTTGATTTGCTAATATTTTACTGAGAATTTTTGCATCTATGTTCATTAGGGAGATTGGCCTGTGGTTTTTCTTTCTTTTAGCATCTTTACCCGGTTTGGTATTAAAATGATATTAGCTTCATAAAATGAGTTGGGCAGAGTTCCTTTTTCCTCAATTTTTTTGAAAAGTCTGAGCAGGATTCACATTAGTTCTTTCTGAAATTAATGATAAAATTCCCCTGTGAAGCCATCTGGCCCTGGGCTTTTCTTTGTAGGAAGATTTTTGATGACTCATTGAATCTCTTTACTTGTGATTAGTTTGTTGAGATCTTCTATTTCTTCCTTAGTCAGTGTATCTTGCTTGTGTGTCTCCAGGAATTTGTCCATTTTATCTAAATTGTCTAGTTTGTTGGTGTATAGTTGTTCATAGTATCCTCTTATGATTTCTTTTATTTCTTCAGTCTGTGTTAATGCACCCCTTTTCATTTCTGATTTTGTTTATTTGCATCCTCTCTCTTTTTTTTCTATATCAGTCTTGCTAGTGGCCCATCAGTTTTATTGATTTTCAATTTATCCAGATGTTTGACTTCTGTATTTCCTTGTTGATCTTCTGTCTAGTTGTTCTATCTATAGAGGAGAGTGATGTATTGAAGTTTCCTACTATTATTGTTGAAACATTTATCACTCCCTTCAGTTTTGCTAATGTCTGTCTCATGTATTTTGGAGCTTCCTGATTGGGAGCATAAACATTTATGATTATTATATCTTTTTGGTGAATGGATACTTTAATTAGTATATAGTGTCCTTCTTTGATTCTTATATGTCTTTACATTTAAAGTTTATTTTGTCCAATATTAGTACAGCTACTCCTGCTTTCTTTTGGTTACAACTTATGTGGAAGATCTTTTTCCATCCTTTCACATTCAATCTACTTGTATCCTTGTGTCTAAGATGAGTCTCTTGTAAGAAACATATAGCTGGATTATGTTTCTTAACCCATTCTACCAATCTGTATCTTTTAAATGTTAAGTTTAGTCTGTTAACATTCAAAGTTATTACTGAAAAGGTATTTTTTTTATTCCACCATCTTATCTTTTTTATTTTATTTGTCAGATTTGTATATCCTTTTCCCTCTTTCTCTTTGTATTCCTTAAATTACCCTTAGTGGTACTCTTCAATTCTGTGGCCTCCTTCAGACCTCCCTCTCTTGTTTTTTTTTTTTATCAGCTGGCAGAATGCTTTCAGTATTTCTTGTAGGGCCAGTCTCTTGCTGACAATTTCTTTCAGGACTTCTTTGTCTGTGAAAGATTTAATCTCTCCCTCAATTTTATTTTTTTTTATTTTTTATTTTTTTTATTTTTTTTAAATTTTTTTTTATTAATTAAAAAAAGAATTAACAAAACAATTAGAAATCATTCCAATCTACCTGTACAATCAGTAATTCTTAATAACATCACATAGTTGCATATTCATCATTTCTTAGTACATTTGCATCGATTTAGAAAAAGAAATAAAAAGACAACAGAATAAGAATTAAAACAATAATAGAAAGAAAAAAAACAAAAAAAACAAAAACAAAAAACTTATACCTCACATGCAGCTTCATTCAGTGTTTTAACATAATTGCATTACAATTGGGTAGTATTGTGCTGTCCATTTCTGAGTTTTTATATCCAGTCCCGTTGTACAGTCTGTATCCCTTCAGCTCCAATTACCCGTTCTCTTTTTTTTTTTTTAATTAATGGAAAAAAAGAAATTAACCCAACATTTAGAGATCATAACATTCTACATATGCAATCAGTAATTCTTAACATCATCACATAGATGCATGATCATCATTTCTTAGTACATTTGCATTGGTTTAGAAGAACTAGCAACATAACCGAAAAAGATATAGAATGTTAATATAGAGAAAAAAATAAAAGTAATAATAGTAAAATCAAAACAAAACCTATAGCTCAGATGCAGCTTCATTCAGTGTTTTAACCTGATTACTTTACAATTAGGTATTATTGTGCTGTCCATTTTTGAGTTTTTGTATCTAGTCCTGTTACACCGTCTGTATCCCTTCAGCTCCAATTGCCCATTATCTTACCCTGTTTCTACCTCCTGCTGGACTCTGATATCAATGACATATTCCAAATTTATTCTCGAATGCCTGTTCACATCAGTGGGACCATACAGTATTTGTCCTTTAGTTTTTGGCTAGACTCACTCAGCATAATGTTCTCTAGGTCCATCCATGTTATTACATGCTTCATAAGTTTATCCTGTCTTAAAGCTGCATAGTATTCCATCGTATGTATATACCACAGTTTGTTTAGCCACTCTTCTGTTGATGGAGATTTCGGCTGTTTCCATCTCTTTGCAATTGTAAATAACGCTGCTATAAACATTGGTGTGCAAATGTCCGTTTGTGTCTTTGCCCTTAAGTCCTTTGAGTAGATACCCAGCAATGGTATTGCTGGGTCGTATGGCAATTCTATATTCAGCTTTTTGAGGAACCGCCAAACTGCCTTCCACAGTGGTTGCACAATTTGACATTCCCACCAACAGTGGATAAGTGTGCCTCTTTCTCCGCATCCTCTCCAGCACTTGTCATTTTCTGTTTTGTTGATAATGGCCATTCTGGTGGGTGTGAGATGATATCTCATTGTGGTTTTGATTTGCATTTCTCTAATGGCCAGGGACATTGAGCATCTCTTCATGTGCCTTTTGGCCATTTGTATTTCCTCTTCTGATAGGTGTCTGTTCAAGTCTTTTTCCCATTTTGTAATTGGGTTGGCTGTCTTTTTGTTGTTGAGATGAACAATCTCTTTATAAATTCTGGATACTAGACCTTTATCTGATATGTCATTTCCAAATATTGTCTCCCATTGTGTAGGCTGTCTTTCTACTTTCTTGATGAAGTTCTTTGATGCACAAAAGTGTTTAATTTTGAGGAGTTCCCATTTATTTATTTCCTTCTTCAATGTTCTTGCTTTAGGTTTAAGGTCCATAAAACCGCCTCCAGTTGTAAGATCCATAAGATATCTCCCAACATTTTCCTCTAACTGTTTTATGGTCTTAGACCTAATGTTTAGATCTTTGATCCATTTTGAGTTAACTTTTGTATAGGGTGTGAGAGATGGGTCTTCTTTCATTCTTTTGCATATGGATATCCAGTTCTCTAGGCACCATTTATTGAAGAGACTGCTCTGTCCCAGGTGAGTTGGCTTGACTGCCTTATCAAAGATCAAATGTCCATAGATGAGAGGGTCTATATCTGAGCACTCTATTCGATTCCATTGGTCGATATATCTATCTTTATGCCAATACCATGCTGTTTTGACCACTGTGGCTTCATAATATGCCTTAAAGTCAGGCAGCGTGAGACCTCCAGCTTCGTTTTTTTTCCTCAAGATGCTTTTAGCAATTCGGGGCACCCTGCCCTTCCAGATAAATTTGCTTATTGGTTTTTCTATTTCTGAAAAATAAGTTGTTGGGATTTTGATTGGTATTGCATTGAATCTGTAAATCAATTTAGGTAGGATTGACATCTTAACTATATTTAGTCTTCCAATCCATGAACACGGTATGCCCTTCCATCTATTTAGGTCTTCTGTGATTTCTTTTAGCAGTTTTTTGTAGTTTTCTTTATATAGGTTTTTTGTCTCTTTAGTTAAATTTATTCCTAGGTATTTTATTCTTTTAGTTGCAATTGTAAATGGGATTCATTTCTTGATTTCCCCCTCAGCTTGTTCATTACTAGTGTATAGAAATGCTACAGATTTTTGAATGTTGATCTTGTAACCTGCTACTTTGCTGTACTCATTTATTAGCTCTAGTAGTTTTGTTGTGGATTTTTCCGGGTTTTCAACGTATAGTATCATATCGTCTGCAAACAGTGATAGTTTTACTTCTTCCTTTCCAATTTTGATGCCTTGTATTTCTTTTTCTTGTCTAATTGCTCTGGCTAGAACCTCCAGCACAATGTTGAATAATAGTGGTGATAGTGGACATCCTTGTCTTGTTCCTGATCTTAGGGGGAAAGTTTTCAATTTTTCCCCATTGAGGATGATATTAGCTGTGGGTTTTTCATATATTCCCTCTATCATTTTAAGGAAGTTCCCTTGTATTCCTATCTTTTGAAGTGTTTTCAACAGGAAAGGATGTTGAATCTTGTCAAATGCCTTCTCTGCATCAATTGAGATTCTCCCTCAATTTTTTTTTTTTTTTTTTTTTTTTTTTTTTTTTTTTAAAGGAAAGACAGAGAGAAGGAAGGAAGGATAGAAGGAAGAAAGGGAAACATTTTTAAACATTTTCTTGTTTTATTGTATTCTGTTTCTCCGTTTTTGTTACATGGGCTGGGGCCGGGAATCGAACCGAGGTCCTCCGGCATAGCAGGCAAGCACTTTGCCCGCTGAGCCACCGCGGCCCGCCCTCTCCCTCAATTTTAAAGGACAATTTGTCTGGGTACAGAATTCTTGGATGGAAGTCTTTCTCTTTCAGGATCTTGAATATACCATACCACTGCCTTCTCACCTCCGTGGTGCTAGTTGAATAGTCTGAACTCAGTCTTATTTGATTTCCTTTGTATGTAGCAGATTGTTTTCCTCTTGCTGCTTTCAGAATTTTCTGCTTCTCTTCAACATTTGACAAACTGATTAGTATGTGCCTTGGAGAAGGCCTAATTGGATTTATTCTGTTTGGAGTTCTTTGGGCTTCTTTAACTTGTATATTTATGTCCTTTATGAGGGTTGGGAAGTTTTCCCCCATTATATCCTCAACTACTCTTCCTAGCCTTTTACTCTTCTCTTCTCCTTCTAGGACACCAATGATTCTTATATTTGTGCACTTTGTTTTGTCTATCATTTCCCCAAGTACCCATTTAATTTTTTCCATCTTTTTTGCCATTTGCTGTTTTGAGTCTTCAAAGTCAATTATCCTGTCCTCTATTTATATCACTTATTCTTTCTTCTTTCTCTTCAAATCTGGTATTTGAAGAGAATACCTCTAGTATGTTTTTTATTTGGGCAACAGAGTCTTTAAATTCTGTGATTTCCACTACTTTTCTATTTATTCTTTCAAGTTCCTCTTCGTGCTCTTCTACATCTTTTGATTTCCTTTATGTCATTTGCTATCCCACTTATTTTATTAAATAGAGTTGCATGAACATTTTTGATTAGCTGTTTCAATGTCTCTGTCTCCTCGGGTGTTTTAGTTTGGTCATTAGGCAGAACTGTATCTGTCTGCATTGTGATATGCTTAGTGATCTTCTGCTGTCTTCACTGCATGTAGATATCTTGATTGATTTACTTTGGGAGTTGATTTCTTTCAATAGTCTAAGACTTTGTGTTTATGGGATGGTTGTACAGCAGAGAGCAAGGCACAGGATGGAGCACTCAGCACAGTGATTTGTTTAAGGGTAGGTATGGGCACAGGTTGGAGATGTTAAGATGCTGGTACTTGTGAATGTGGGTGCCCAGTGACCAGAGACGATGTAGCTGTGCAGGTATACTAATCTGGAGGACATAACCCTAGTGTGCACTGGTCTAAGGCACGGGGCCCTTTGTGCGCATGCGTAGAGCTATGGCGGCAGGTCGGCATTACACCTTTATGGATTGGGGGCAAATGTGACCTGGCTGTGCAGGTTGGCACTTCCTCTGAGGTGGAAAGTGAGGCTGACAGCTGTGCACATGTGCAGCTCTAGGACTGCTATAAAGGGCAGTTCCCAGAGCTGAATGACCTGATTCGGAGCCTGTGTGCATACGTGGGCCTGGGAGTGCCATGCTCACGGATGTGCTGAGCTCAGCAAGGGCGAGGTGAGGCTGTGTGGCACTATGGGCAGGGTGAGGGGTGGGAGTAGCCTAGGTAGGGATGTTAGTGCCTTTATGTGCTGGTAACAGCCTGCAGGGAACTGGAAGGGGGAGGTAGTGCTTGGGAGGGGTGCACAGGAGAGATGGGTTGGGCTGCACTTGGGGTGGGGGTGGGAGGCAGGTACGTGTACCAGGGGCTGGTGGGGTGGGGATGCCTGGAACATGGGGAATGGGAGTGGGTGACAGGGTTCAGGTGCATGGGGTGTAGGGTGAATTACCAGTCATGGGGCTGCGCCAGTGAAAGTAGTGCACCCAAGGAATGGGGCCTAGCTTACTTCCTAGTCCCGAGTTCCCATCCATGCACTCTCACGGGCTCCGTGGCTCCACTACTCTGTGCCTCCATGCCAGGCTCCAGCCTTCTGCCTCTCGGTTCCTTGGCCTCTGCTAAGATGTGACTTTAAAAGCAAATTCTTACCCACCCAAGACATCCTCACCAGAATGCAATATTTCCCTAAAATGTCCAACTGGTTCTGAAATTAACCATACAAGAAAAAATTGTCCACTTAACTCTGGAATGCTGAAATGAAAATGAGATCTAAAAGGGAATTGAATTCCCTTCTATTTTGTCCTTTTTTCTCTTTGCAGTTTGTGGTGCTTATATAAAGCCATGGATACTATAGTTACATGGAGCAATGTTAGAAATCAAGATATTTTTGGACACTATGCTTTGGATATAAGATTTCTAACCTTCTGATGTTAGCCATAGAAGGAACCATGACCTTCCACAAAATGCCCTTTGATATCACTGTCATAAATAAGATTATGAGTGACTGAATGACAGAACTGCTCCAGTGTGACATTTAACTCATTAATATCTTGCATTGATGCAGAAGGAGGGAGTAGGGAAAAGACTGTGAATGTGATGTATTATAACATGTGGAGGGAGGGTGTGATTCAAAGAATGGGCTCCAAGAGAAAAGAAATGGCATGCTATATCCCTCACAGCTAATATCCAACCATAACTTAGAGCAGGTATACAAAACAGATCTGCAGAAAGAAAACTGGGAGTCTTCATCACAAACACTATGTTAACCACTTCAAGAAATAAAGTGAAGCAAAATATTCAATTAAATCCCTTTCAGAATTACCTGATAAAATTAATTATGCACCATTCTATTTTAACTGACAGTTCAGTATCACCCAAGAATGAAAAAAATTGAGGATGAAAATGATTCTTCTTGCAACATTGCCAAAATTACGTCTAGAATTTCTCTTTACACATGAGCTTTAGCTAATTAAGGGGAGAAGAACAAAGTTTATATTAAAATGTATAACCTTTTGAAGGGGCATAACATTTGTTCTTAAAATTGTTAACTGTTTAAAAGGTAGAGAAAAACAGAAAGAAATTCCAGAAGATCATTAGTTGCATATCTACAATAAAAAATGAAAGCTATTTTATGTTTAATTTTTTAACTCATTCAACTTTTATTGGTCTGTGAATGTCTTGGCTACTTTATTGGCACAGAAAGGGTCTGCAATGCAATCAATATACATCTCTACCATCAAATCTGTATACTGTCTGCATCTCTACTTTCTTCCATTAGCCTATGTTCTAATTTGCTGGCTGCCAGAATGCAATATACCAGAAATGGAACAGCTTTAAAAGGGGGAATTTAATAAGTTGCTAGTTTATAGTTCCAAGGCTGTGAAATTGTCCGAATTAAAACAAGTCTATAGAAATGTTCAATCTAAGGCATCCAGGGAAAGATACCTTGGTTCAAGAAGGCCGATGACGTTCAGGGTTTCTCTCTCAGCTGGAAGGACAAATGGTGACATGGCCATGTCTGCTAGCTTTCTCTCCAGGCCTCTTGCTTCATGAAGCTCCCCAGGAGGTGTTTTCCTTCTTCATCTCCAAAGGTCACTGGCTGGTGGACTCTGTGGTTCTCTCGTCCTTCCGTCATGGTTCTGTGGCTGTCTCCTCATTCTCAAAAGTCGGAACTCTCTCCAAAGTGTCTCCTCTTTTATAAGATTCCAGTAAACTAAATCAAGACCCACATAGAATGGATGGAGACACGTCTTGATCTAATCAAAGTTTAATGCCTGCAATTGATTGAGTCACATCTCTGTGGAGATAGCCTAATCAAGTTTCCAACCTATAGTTCCAAATAGGGATTAGAAGAAATGGTTGCTCTGACAAGATTGATTGAAATTAAAACGTGGCTTTTCTGGAGTACATAAATACTTTCAAACTGGTACAGTCTACGTGATGAAAATCATATATCATTTTTTTCTTGTCTCACTCCTACCCCACTCCACATTCTAAAGTTAGCATTTCACTTTTCCTAGCAGTCTAAAACAAAGGCCAATTAAAAAAATACTCAAACAGAGGTGCGAGGGTAGGTCAGTGGTAGAGTTCTCGTCTGCCATGTGGGAGACCTGGGTTTGATTCCCAGCCCATATACTTCCTAAAACAAATTAAGAAACCAACCAAAAAACAAAAACAAACAAAAAATTCAACAAATGGTGCTACAATGATGGGATACTTCAAATGGAAAAAGAATGAAATGTGACCTTGCCATACAGCATGCAAAAATTATCTAAACAATTCAAATATGAAGGAAATATAGTAGTATTATATTTATAGGCCAAAAAAATACTCAAAAGTGTAGCTTACATTGTAGTTTTCTCTCATGGAGTTGGTGTATTATTTTACTCATCTGGGGGAGTAGTTTTGCTTTCAGTTCCCCTGTTTTGTGACAGCTGTGTTTGTTCAGAGGAAACCCTTGCCAAATTATTTGTTGAATTTGCTGTTTAAAGTTGCTTTCTTCTTATTGACATCTCATGTTCTGCATTAATATTATTTATTCCTTCACTTTTACTGATAGCCCCGATTTCCCTAACACAAATGCACTTCTGATTTTTGTCTTTCTGAAAGATTTTAAGGATTTAAAAACAAACAAACAAACAAAACTGCAGTTTTAACTGTGGAGTTCCTGTATTCTTTCTTTTAGCAAAATTGTGTGTACCAAAAGCAAGGAAACATGGAGATTTTAAATCCTCATTATATTATTATAGAATATATTACTAATATATAATTATAACAGCACCCTTGCTCCCCTTGTTTTACCTACAACTTCCTGCCAAAATGCTTTTTTTTTTTAAGCACTTTTTTCTATCATGTCACTTTTCTGTTGGAAAATCTATCCTGGCTGATTATTTCCTCCCGCTGCAAGTTTATGTATCTTTCCCTTACCATAAGACCAAATACAATCTTCTCACCTAGCAAGCCAACGCTATTTCATCCCACTCTCCAGCATGTGTTTTTCACTTTAGGCAAGCCTATCTTCATTCAGCAAACCTGGCAGCAGCGTCCCTCTCTCAGGGAGGTTGTTTGTGTTGTTCTCCTACTCTGCAATCTTCTTTGACTTTCTTATAGTTCCAGAGCTGCCCTCCCCTTGAAAGTTTTTCTTACTGCCTCAGCACTTAATTTTTCTCTTGTAAACACATCTTAACCACCAATAATTTCAAACACATTTATCATATCTCTTCATTAAGTTGTAAACCATCCATTTAGAAAAATGGAAAAAGAAAGATAAGATAGTGCTGGCGAAGATGCTTGAAAATGGGTCGTCTCTATACTGCTGTTAAGTTATGAATTCCTACAACCTTGTAGGAAAGTAAGTTGGGGATAACTCTAAAATTTAAAAACGCCTTACTTACCCTTTGACCCAGCCATCCTACATCTGGGAATCATCTTAAAAGAATAAAGTTCTAATATGAAAGGGTGTATGAAAAAGAATGCTCATTGTTGGGTTTTTTTGCTGTGACAAAAGACCAGAAACATCCTAAATGTCCATTAGTAGGAGACTGACTAAGTAAACTGTAGTACCTTCAAGCTATATCATACAGCAGTTAAATAAAAAAAGTTTTGACCATAGAGAACATTCATAATATGTGCTAAGTAAGAAAAGCATGTTGCAGAGCAGCATATAAATATATGTGCATATACGTATATACAATGGTTGTGATTTTATGAGAACATAAAGAGCAGAAAGATAGTGACTAGATCAACACATATAACTTGGTTTTGGAGTTAGAAAATTGAAAGGACAGAAATTAGGACAAAAAATAGACTGAAGCAAAATGGAAAAGAACACATGGTAGTCATAAATCTGCCCACAGATACCGGCTCTCCTCACCCTTTTCACATATGGAGCGCTGAACTCTCCAGCATTTTTATGGTTGGGTGGGGCCATGTGGCTAGTTCTGGCAGATAAGGTGTGAGCCAAAGTAATGTGTGACACTTCTGGGCCAAAACACTAAATTGTCTCCAGAGTTCCTTCCCACTATGTAATGACTGTAAAAGTACAATTGATGTAAAGCCTCCAACCTTGGGTTCCTGAATTAATACAGACACACAGAAATCACAGGCCTCTGATGACCAATATTGGAATGAGTCATATGAAAGAAATAAATTTTTCTTGCATTAAGCTACTGAGAGTTTGGAGTTGTTTGTTACTGCAGTATAATCTACCATATCCTGGCTGATATAATACAAAGGATGTAAAATGTTATCTTTTATTTATTTCTTATTTTATGCAGACACGTGATTTAAAATTTTCCCCCTAACACGGAACAGCTTGTCTTAAAACATCTTGCCCTCCCTTACTTAAGCCAATTCCATTCCCCATAAGCACCTAATTTCACACCTTTAACAAATCTTATAGTGCTCAACTTTGTAATGTTAAATAATGTGCTTCCATTTCTGTTATTTGCTCTATCCATTTTAAACAATATTTCCTGTAATGGTAAATCAGGATTCTATGATTTTATGCCACAACCATCATTCCCAACAACACCAACAATAAAAGCTTTTCTGTGTTTATCATGGTCTCTATTAAATGTGAGAAGCAGTTACTAAGCAGTTCTTGGTGACTCTTGGCTATCATTTCACGTTTAAGAGTGAAGCTAAAAAAGATGATTAGATGGTTTCCCTGCAGGTGGAGGTGAAGAAGGGCAATATGGAGAGGAGGAGAAGAGGAAGTTTTCGATCTGAGAGGCAGGAGCCAGGGGAAATATGACTCACCATTCAGTATAAAGCCTTTCTCTTAATTCCCTTTTCCAGCTCAGCAACTCACTCTTGTACCCCTCTCTCCCTAAATCAAGAGCCGATCTGATTAAATGTCTTCCAAAGAAATAAATCTCCAAGTTTCTGCAATGATAGAGGAAGAGTAATCTCCAGTGCTCCAGGAGAGAACAAAGGTGTAGGAATTTAACCACTTCTTATACCAAATTTTCAGTTAACCGTTCTGTTTTCAGCCCCATGCTTTTTGAAGTATTTGGTGCCCCAACTTCTGAGTCTTTTGCTAGATTCTTTAGGTAAACTCAGCATGTTTTTCTAAGGCATCCTTTCTGTAGCACTTTCACCTGCATTTTTCTTTTTAAATTCCTACCCTTCCATCTACTTTCTATATTTCAAAAAGTTGTTGACATCTCTTACCTGCTGTTATCTTCTCCCTCTGTCTCTATATCCTTTTGGGTTTATACCTTTATAGTTTACTTATCTTGATTTCAGTAAGATTTTAAAGGAGAGCAGGTACACTTAGGTTACTTCTATGTTCATCCAGAAGATAAATATAAAACTTGGAAACAAAGGAAGTGAAAAGAAAATTTTGAATTCTTTGAAGGCAGCTCCCACCCCAGCTTACCCATAGCACCTATTGCAGTAGGGGGCACCTACGAGTTACCTAGGAAGAACCTTATTTGTATCGAGAGGAACTTACAGGTTAAATATTCACGGAAAGTATATGCATTTATAAAAACTGGGATTAAGGCTTTCTCACTTATCGTGACAGGAGACATTTATAGCTAACTTGACCGGATTCTTCTCCTACTCATACTTCTATTTATTTTCATTTAGGATAAAAAAAGAACATTTTGTTTAGTCTTTTCTTATGCAGACGTGTATGGGTGGGACATGGAAACGGGGTTCAGTTACCATTCCTCACGTGGGTTTAAGAGGTCCAGGAATCCAGCCATGCACATGTACTGCCAAACCCACAGGTCCTGACCCACAAACCAAAATGCTGATATTTTTTCCGTGTAGCCAATACCAGATCAGTGCATGATATGCTAAAGATGTTCATGTTAAACCATTCTAAAGGACAGCAGTGGAGGGAAAAGGGCACATTTTTCAACAATCAGTTATTTGGCCCCTTTCACCACAGTATCGGCTTCTTCACATTCCGACACTGAAGAACGGAGCAGATGGAGGAATGTGGTTTCAAGTTTATTGTACTTTTCTCCAGTCACAGCCCTCAGATTTTGATATCAGAGATGCCTGAAGCCTTCATCTAAAAAAGCAAGTCCAGCTATTGCTGTGCGCTGTCTCTCAAAGAAATGGACCCCTCCTCCCTATGCAAGATACCACCACAGAATTCTTTATATATGGGTCTCAGAGTAATTTTTGCTGGGATTTTAGCCTATTATAAGATGTGGAATGTGCATTTTATAATTCCTCACTCAAGAGCCAGCAAAGTTCTTTTCAAGAGATTTTGTGACAATATTTAATCAAAGGAGCATTCTCATTTATAATTAAAATTCCAGAAAGAACCACAAATTCAGTTTTTTTCAGCCTTATTTCCAATGCCACCCCACTCTACCAAAAAACATTACCATGAAGCAGTAGTAAACAAAAAGAAAGGGAACAAAAGGTGAAAATGATATTATATAATATTCTGTGCTTACAGGTAACATTTCTTTTTTCTTTACAATAATCTTAATGAATGTGGAGAATGAATAAACCATCTTCCCTTAAATACTTTGACTGGGTTTTGTGGAGAGCTCATTTGCAAAAAAAAAAAAAAAAAAGAGGGGGTGGGGTAGAGATTCATACAATATTTAAAAAAAAAAAAAAGCACTGCATTTCAGGGGGGAGAATGACCTGTCACTTGTTTATAATTGTAATTAATTACTTGTTCTAGTAATGTGCTATACGCCTTTATATAGATTATAACATTTAATCTTCACAGCAATGGGTTAGGCACTATTGCCTCTATTTCACAGACGACAAAACTAAGGACTGATTTTCTAAGGTGTTTCAGTTGATATGTGACCTAGCCAGGATTTGAATGCAAGTCTTTTTATGTTCAAATTATATGGGAGACATCATGGCAAACAGATGCTAGATTAAGACTGCTAGTGTTTGAATCCTGGCTCTACCCTTGCTAAATAATGTTAGGTGTGTTGATTCACTCCTCTGTGCATTAAATTAATTGAGATTTCTAACTAATTAAGTGGAGATAATCAAACTAATCATTTCACAGGAACATTGTAGAAACTAAATGAAATAGAATGTGAGAAGTCCTTAAGAACAATGCTTTGCAAATAGCAAGCCCTCAGCACATATTAGCTATTATTGTTGTTGCATTATCTTTATTTCCGTGAAAATATTTTTCTGATTTGTAATTTCTAATATATAAAACATTAATAAATTTCACAGATAATTGAACCAATAAGAGACCATTGCCCTCCCAAAGTTTCTCTTCATACATAATAGGAATTGAATTTGCCCAGGCAGTCGACCAAATTGGGAATTACGAATAAACTTGGTCATCCTATTCATTTATACATCCCAAAGGGCTTCCAATATCTCTTTTCTGAAATTTCAAATATTTTTATTGGATCTTGACACACATATTTTGATATTTTAATATTTAAGACATAAATTCTAGTTAGGAAATGGAGTTGGCTGACATTATGGATGGAAAACACTTTTAGTTATCCATATTAAGAAGAAAACATGGTTCAAGTCTCAAGCATTGACTCTTAGTCTTGGGAAGAACCATAGTAGAAGCTAATAGAATAAAGTTGTACTCAATACTTATTTGCTTAACGCTTTACAGATTCAAAATGTTTTCACACACATATATCAAGAGAGCTGCTATATTCTTAACATAGTTATTTGGTCTCTGCTTTAATGTTTCCAGTGGTGAAAGACCACTGCTTTGGGGGAGAGGGCATAGGAAATTAATATTTGAAATTTGCTATAATAGGCCAAGGATCAAACAGTTTATCAGAGACTTTAAAGAAAATAAATTTTATGAATTCTGCCCCTCTCTGAGGATGCTGGCTTTCCTGGAATTGATAAAAACTATAAGCATTCACAATCAGCGGGCTATTTTTCTGACCCATAACATGGAACCGTTCATCAAGTTCTCAGGGTCCAATAAACATTCTGTATACACTGATTTATTTCAGTCTCCAGTTTAATTAATTTGCAATCAAGAAACAATGTAATGGGTAGCATATGAACTAGGAAAAATGAAAGAAAAAAAAACAGAAGGAGCAGTTTTTAAAGATTGTCCACCAACAAAAAATGTGCTTAAGCTATGTTGTGGTTTCCTTGGCTAACACCATGGAATGGATTGGCTTAAACAATGGGAATTTATTAATGCATGGTTTTGAGGCTAGGAAAAGTTCAAATCAAGACATTATCAAAGTGGTGCTGCTTTCTCCTGAAGACTGCGGTGTTTTGGGGCTGTGGCTGCTGGTGATCCCTCGTCCTGGGCTCTTCTCTCATGTGGCAAGGCACATGGTGGCCTCTCCTGTCTCCTCCCATCTCTCCTGCTGATTTCAGCTTCTGTCTGCTCTCTCTGCAGCTTTTTCTCTACCTGCTTGAATTTTATTGTGCTTTTAAAGGACTCCAGTAACAGGGTTAGAATCCATTCTGATTGGGTTTGGCCACACTTTAACGGAAGTAACCTCATCGAAATGGTATACTCGCAATGGGTTCACACCCATAGGAATGGATTTACTTTAAGCGCAGGTTTTTCTGGGAAATAGAGCTCTAAGTGACAACAAGTTACATATATTTTTCTGATAAGATTAAAATAAAGAAGATATCCTCAAACAAACATCAAATCAAGTGTGTTCTGTTAGCATGTTAATTTCGTTTATGGGTAAGGAAAGTGGGAAAAAAAATACCTTCTCAGTTTTTGTTATCTTCATAAATACCTCTTTCAAAGTTTAAAAGAAGATAAAAGTGATTTACACTGCATATACTTCGAGTGTGCGTGTCTGCATCCAGAAGGTCACGCTTCGGGATGGAGAAGTCCATGCTTTTCGAGAGAGATAAATGTGGACCCATGGTGGGGAGTTCTTGTGGTGATATGTATTGTTGAAGAAGGAGTAGAGTTTAAGGCCTCAGGAAAGAATGGTAAATCCTCAGAACTTATCTTTGCATCTCTTCTTCCTCCTCTCCCATAAAGATTGTTATTCCCCCTTTTCAAATGCATCCCATGGAAACTGCCTTAAATTCTATATGACTCAGTGATTTGGGTGTTCCTTTAAAATACAACCTGAGGGAATTTTGCAAAAATATTTTGGGTCTCAAAGAAATACCATTATTCCTTATGTGCTCCCCTGTTATTCCAACAAGGTTTAAATGGCACAAAATCAGGTGGGATACAAAGAACCTGTAATACCTGTCTGTTTCCTCAGAGGATTGGCAGAAATGAAAACAGCAGTTCCCATTTACTGAATACAAACCGTTCATCAATCTCTATACTTCACTTAGGTGTGCGTTAATCCTTGCAACAATTGAACAAGGAGATAGTTTTATTCAACCTTTGAAGATAAAGCAATTGCACAACCAAGAAATATAAAAACAACTATTAAAAAATCAATACACAGCAAAACAAGGGTTCAAACTCTTGGTTTCTGGTTCCAAAACCTTTGCATTTCCATTACACCTGGTTTTAGAAATCTCTAAAAGGAAGTGGCAGATTGGTTAGGATATCTACAGATTCAACACAATACCTACCAAAATTCCAGCACATTTTTTATAGAAATGGAAAAGTCAATGCTCAGATTCATTCAGAATCATAAGCACTCTAAATAGCTAAATCACTATTGGAAGGGAAGAAGCAGCTGGAAGTATCACACACCCCAATTTCAAAAGTTAATATAAAGCCACAGAAACAAAACAGTGGGGTGCTGGCAAGCAGATAGACATATAGATAGACATATAGATAGAAATAGAACTGAGAGTTCGGAAATAAACACAAACTTCCATGCCCAACTGTTTTTTGACAAGGGTGTCAAGTACATTAATTAGGAAAGACTGGTCTGGGGGGCTGGGGAAACTGGATATCCACTTGAAAAAGAATGAGATTGGACCCCTACCTCACATACCATATGCAAAAATTAACTCTAAATGGTTCAAGAACTTACGCATAAGAACTAAAACCATAAAACTCCTAGAAGAAAACTTGGTGGGGAACTGCCAAAATCTTGAATTCTTAAAACCGACCCCAAAAATACTAGCAATGAAAGAAAAATAGATGAAATGGACTTTGTCAAAATTAAAAGCTTCTACATAAAAGGACACTATCAAGAAAGTGAAAAGACAACCTACCCAATGAGAGAAAACAATTGTGAATCATATTTTGATAAGGGTTTAATATCCAAAATATGTAAAGAACTATTATAACTCAGCAACAAAAAAGACAATCTAATTTAAAATTGGGCAAAATTTTAGGATAAATATGTCTTTAAAGAATATATGTATATGGCCACTAAACACATAGTCATCAGGGAAAGGCAAATCAAAACCACAATGAGATACAACTTAATGCCCTCTAAGATGGTTATTATATAAAAAATAAAAACATAAAATAAAGTTTTGGCAAGGACATGGAGAATTAGGATGATGGCACACATCTATTGCTGATGGCACTATAGATTGGTGGAGCCACTGTGGAATTCAGTTTGGCAGTTCCTCAGAAACTTGAAAATAGAATTACCATATGATCTGGCAATCCCACTTCTTGGTCTATAATCAAAAGAATTGAAAACAGAGATTTGAATAGATATTTATGCAGCAATGTTTATAGCAACGTTATTCACAATAGCCAGGAGGTGGAAGCAACCCAAGTGTCCATCAACAGATGAATGGTTGAACAAAATGTGGTATATACACGCTTCGGGATATCATTCAGCCATAAAGAGGAATGAAGTTCTAATGCATGCTACAACATAGATGAACCTTGAAGACATCATGTTGAGTGAAATAAACCATATACAATAAGACAAATAGTGTATGATTCTCACTTACATGAAATACTTATATGAAGCAAACTTCTTAGAGACAGATAGCAGTTTAGTGGTTACCAGGAGCTGGGGTCAGGGAGAACTTGGGAGTGGAACAGAAAGAAGGAGCTAAAGCTTAATAGGTATAGAGTTTCTGCTTGAGGTGACAAATGAGTAGGGGTAATAGATATCAGTGATGGTAGCACAATATTGTGAATGTATCTAATATTACTGAATTGTACACCTGAATGTGGTTAAAATGGGATTCTGAGTTGTATATTTGTTACTACAATAAAACATTTTTAAATTTACATGGTATATATACATTTCTATATGCAAGTATACACATACAAATATTTATACAAATATATGTACATGTATGCATGCAAATGCATAGATAAAAGACAGAGGGAGTGCACAGCAGATCGTTAGGAGCAGATATCACTGGGAAGAACATTAAATTTGAGCAGGTCAATGAAGGATAAATTACATTATATCTAATATTCTTCTGTATTATTTAAATATTTTAGAATTTAATATATGGTTTGTTATGACTGTCATTTTGAAAAAAAAATTACTCAATATAAATTATTTATTTTTAAATCCTTTCCAGAATTTCAATAAAATTTAATTTAGAGTTCCATCAATCCCAAGAAGCACCAAGTCACCAATGCTTCTGTCTTCAATGTCTATTCCCTCAAGATTTGGCACATATGACCTGAATGGAAAAATGGCAGCACCTCTGATTATAGGAGTTAATACTTGTCTTAGTTAGGGTTCTCTAGAGAAACAGAATCAACAGGAAACACTCACAAATATAAAATTTATAGAAGTTCTCATGTAACCACAGGAACACCGAGTCCAAAATCTGCAGGGCAGGCTGTGAAGCGGTCGATTTCAGTGGAGGGTCTGGATGAACTCCACAGGAGAGGCTTGCCGGCCAAATCAGGAACAGTGGCTGTCTCTTTTGAATCCTTCTTAAAAGGCTTCCAGTGATCAGATTAAGCATCACTCATTGCAGAAGACACACCTCTCAGCTGATTACAAATGGAATCAGCTGTGGATGCAGCCGATGTGATCATGATTTAATTCTATGAAATGTCCTCATCGCAACAGACAGGCCAGCACTTGCCCAACCAGACGAACAGGTACCACCACTTGGCCAATTTGACATATGAACCCAACCATGACAAGACATGTTCTCCATTCTTTGCCTCACTTTTCTGGGGACAATTTCTGAGATTTTCAGGACTCCTGATTCCCTTTTTGTTTTGTTTCTTGGACATATACTGCTCTTTTATACAACAGAGAACTTGGAATATGTGGACTATGATAATAATTATAAATGACTTTTCCTCTCCACCAAGTTAAAGTGATTAAAGTGTGTCCCTTACTATGTGTTATTATTTTGGGGCATTACTTGGGCATTTAGCCACCAATTTTTCTCTTCAGAGGGCTGAGTTTCAAAGATACTGTTTTCCAAGAAGCCTAATCAAATCAACCTGAATTAAATTAAAGAGTGGAAATGAAGAACAGCAGCATAATTCTAGAAGAGGTTTAATTTTTATGTAGCCAAATATCTCTATCTCTTAGTTGCTAATCTTGGCTGAAAAGGTTTCCCTTACCTCTGGATGGCACATGTAGTCTTTCAGATTTTCCTACGATTTTTTAATTTTATTTTTCATTTTTCAGTTGCAAATCTATTTGGAATTTTTTGTGTGTATGCTGCAAGATAAGTTATTTTCTTCTACAACTAGCCAACTATAAAATAGCATAATTTTCCACTGAATTAATATACAAACTTTATCATATGTTAATTTCTCATTCATACATAGTTGGATCTATTTCTGCTTATCTACTCTGTTCCTTCTTATCTACTTCATTTGCTTTTACATTTGTTTATTTACTGTGTTAATTTATTCTTATCTATTTTATTCCTTATTCTTATTTCTGTTATCTACTCTATTGCTTTTACTTATCTTCTGGTCTTATATCAATATTTATTGATTTGATCAGAGACTGTAGCATACTAAGGATATCTAGGAAAATAAATAAATATTTAAATTTAAAAAAACTTTTTTTTTTACATTTTCTTTCCTTACTAGACATAAATACTGTTTGATTTAGCTTAATTTTTGTATTCTTCAGTGATTAAAACCAAAAGTACTCCACCCATGGAAAAGTCAATGCTTTGTCATAAGCCAATACCAATTACTGGATTACTTTCTAATCAACAGGATATCCAAGCCTGATATCTGGCAATACCTTAAATGCAAAGGACCTGTTAAATACAAGTATGCTTACAACCCTGAATATTTCTGTGTTTATTCAGTGATTCTTTAATTCCTAAGAACTAAGATTCTAGTATAGTACAAGTACTAAAGTTCTTATGATAATTCTGACAGAGGAAAACAATCCCTCCAAGCTTCACACTGTCACAAACTCTGAATGCAAATGGAAAAGGTGGTCAAGAAGAGAAGAGCCACCCTGAATGAAGGCTTGAGTTCTATAATCATCTGAAAAGTATCACTGAGCCCAAATTCATAAATGGGTGCACTTTAAGCTGAAATCAGTATCATTTACCCCAGGCATCATATCTCCTAAACCCAGACCTCAGTAAGACCCCCATGCTCTGCTATAGCAACAAATTTCAGATGCAACTGAAAAATGATCTCTAGAATTATGCCTTGCCTGGGAGAACTGGGAAGACCCAGAGAGGCCTGTAGGGTCCAGTTTCTGCATTCACCTATTTACACACTTTGATAATATTGGCTCAATCCTTCAAAAATTAAGGTCACAATGCTTTTAAGAAGGAAATCTGCCGCCCACATTGAATTCTTCTTCATAATGAAACCCTTATACCCAACTGGCCAGGAAAGTCTGTACAATAGACAATATAAAACAAGATTCTAGAATCTTACCCCTTCTTTCTTTGTGATGTATAAACTTAATAATCGCATCTAATGTGTGTGTGTATATATATAGACATTTGTTAGTATCTGTACTAGTTGGAAGCTGTCATGTACCCCAGAAAGGGCCATTTCTAAAAATTCATTCCTGTGGGTGCAGACCTATTATGAGTGGGACATTTTGATTAGATTGTTTCAACTGAGATGTGACTCACCCAATTCACTGAGGGTTTTAATCTTTTACTGGAGTCTTTTGTGAGAATAAAAGACAGAGAGCATAGAAAGAAACACCCAGAGAGAGTTCAGAAAGAAAAACCCCAGAAATGTTGAGAGAACCCAAAGAAGCTAAAAGAGCCACTGAAGCCAGAATCTGAAAGCAACAATCCAGGATAGAAGGACCAGCCATGTGCCTTCTCATGTGACAGAGGTGTCCCAGATGTCAGCACCCTTTCCTCAGAGAAGGTATCCTCTTGTTGATGCCTTAATTTGGACATTTTCAAGGCTCAATAACTGTAAATTATAAGTTAATAAATCTCCATTGTAGAAGCCAACCCATTTCTGATATATTGCGTTCTGGGAGCTTTAGCAAACAGAAATAGACTCTTATCCTGCATACAGTGTACTGATGGCATTATTAAAGGTTAAGTGAAATACAGCAAGAGAGCATAAATTGGAAATGAATAGAAAGAAAAAGGAAAATTAAACTTGTGAATGAAGAAAATATAAAAAGGTGTGTCATGAATTGCATCATGTCATTTGGTAGCAATGGACAACAAAGATGCATCTAAGATTTCTGGCAAAGAGTGTGGCAGCCTGCTATCTGTAGCCTGCAGGTTACAGGTTAATCTGTAACTAATAACACACATTACCTCATTATTAGTGATATGCTGCAATGCAAGTGAGGTAATCCACGGCTCAAATTATATCCTAACATGCAGGACATGGTGTGACCTAAAGCATTAAGCCTCACAGAATATGTTTGCCCAAGATTCAGAATTGTTCCACATAAAACCTGACACTTTTCTTGAAAAATGCTAAAGAAGCATCATGTTTTAGGAAGCAAACAGTATATATGCAAAAAACATAATGATTTATTGAACGCCTACTATGTTCTAGGCACTTTTCTAAATTATTTACTATCGATGGCTCTAAGCTAGTGATTAATAATAGCCTTATTTGAAGCATAAGAAAACTAAAGACTAGAGAAATTTAAGGACTTACAGAAGATTACACAGCTATGACGAGTAAGTACTAGTACATATATCTCAGCCTTTGGGCTCAACACCCATGTCCTTTCCCACTGTGGGGCAAGCCCTAAATAGTCAATTTCATGGCTTGTTTTAGAATTGGGGACACTACGGAATACTTGCAAACCAAAGTCCAAAAAGGGCTATAAATTAAATATTAACTCACTTATAGTTGTTGTTATTGTTTAGTACAATAGATTATCTATTCTAAAGTTTATTTTATATTTTGGATTTAATCTTTAATCTAATTATTTCAATAGGTTTAGTAAATGTTTGATTCAAAATGACATGAAATAAATGTCTAGAATAATAATAACTATAATTTAGGTTCTCTTCCAAATCTGACATTCTAGGATTATATGTTCCTGAATATTATATATCAGTTTACATGAATCTTAGCATGACTTTAAGATGGGTTTTATATATTTCATACAAATTCTTGATTTTTAGATCCAAAAGCAATTAAAATGAGTTTCTTCTCTAATGGTTTAGCAACCTGTTCTGGTTTGCTAGCTGCCGGAATGCAACACACCAGAGACGGATTGGCTTTTAATAAAACGGGATTTATTTTGTTGGTTCTTCAGAGGAAAGGCAGCTAACTTTCCACTGAGGTTCTTTCTTACGTGGAAGGCACAGGATGGTCTCTGCTGGTCTTCTCTCCAGACCCCTGGGTTCCAACAACTTTCCCCGGGGTGATTTCTTTCTCCATCTCCAAGGGCCCGGGCTGAGCTGCAAGTGCTGAGATGAGGAATGCCAAGCTGCTAGGCTGTGCTATGTTGCGATCTCTCATTTAAGCACCAGCCAATTAAGTCAAACGTCACTCATTGCAGCAGACACGCCTCCTAGCCGACTGCAGATGTAATTGGCAACAGATGAGGTTCACGTACCATTGGCTTATGTCCGCAGCAACAAGATTAGGTATGCTCACCTGGCCAAGTTGACAACTGAATCTAACTAACACACAACCTAAGTTTCACTTGCCTGACAATAAAAAACTGTAAGAAGTTTCAGAGTAAATGTTTCATAATTGCACGTAAAATAACTATAAAACTAAAGCAGAGGGTGGGCCATGGTGGCTCAGCATGCAGAGTTCTCACCTGCCATGCTGGAGACCCGGGTTCAATTCCTGATGCCTGCCCATGTGGAAAAAAAAGAAGCTAAAACAGATACTTCCTTCACCGCAATAACTAAAGTTATCCAACATATGATAAACAAACAACCACTAAACACATATTATTATTTGCATAATTACAGAAATGAACTTAAGGAAGATTTAGGTTTTTTGATAGACTTTTTAAAAATTCTATGAGTAAAAAGTGAATGAGTTTAATCAAATCCATCAAAGATGTAAATAAATATATTGAGGCAGATTTAAAGTAAATATAATCATGTCAAAAACATAATATAGACTGTTCCAAGTAAAAATGAAGAATGTCAGATTATCATGCAAACTACAAAGACAAAACTCTTGGGGTAAACATAAGAAAAAGATGATATATTAATAAAGAATCTATATTTCATAATAAAAATGGTTGGGTGATCAATTAATTTTTTCTTCCAGTAACTATAAGAGAAAAGAAATATTCCACTGAAAATTAAAATGAAAGCATTTGTCCTGGATAAGATCTACCTTTTCTTATCCAAGTAGTCCTCAAATCTCACTCCCTCTAGAGGAGTCATAAAAATTAGGATAAAACACTTCTCTTTGACAGTACATTTAAACACCCATTCTTCACCAAATAAGCAAAACTTCACAGAACTCTCATACTCATGGAACCTTCCTTAACATGCCATTTCCTTGTGGGTGGGGCTGCTTTGGATAGTGATGCAGGCCCTCAGAGAAATCATCAAGGGCCAGCACTAAAAGAAATTAGTCCAACCCTTCACTGTAGACTTGAGGAAACTGGAACCAGAGGTTTAAAGTGACACATTCCAGGTTAAATAATAACCAAATAACAGAGCCTGAACTTGAACCCACATATCTCAACTTCTGGCCTGATCCTCTTTCCACTCTGACCTCCTTAAGTCTGGATCAGTTGGAAGAGCTCCAGACTACAAACCACAAATGATTGCTTGCTTTGATCATCAGGAGAGAGGACTGTGATTCCCACAATAAGGTAGGCATGGTAGTACTCATAGTCATGCAGGCTGTATTTGTTTTCTGTTGCTGCTATAACAAATTTCCATTATTTTGGTGGCTTGAAACAAACCAGATTTATTATCGTACAGTTCTGTAGTTAGAAGTCCATCACAAGCATCACTGAACTGAAATAATGATGTCAACAGAACTGCATTTCTTTTTTGGAGACTCTAGGGGAGAACTCATTTCTTACCTTTCCAGCTTCTAGAGGCTGCCCACGTTCCTTAGCTCATGAACTCTTCTTCTTCAACACCAGCAGCATTACATCTTTCTGGCCATTCTTACATAGTCTCACCTTTTTTCTGACTACAGCCAGGAAAGTTTCCCTGCTTTTAAAGATTTATGTGAATACATTGCACCCACCTGAGTAATCTAAGATAATTTCCCCACTTCAAGGTGTGTATTGTTAATCACACCTGCAAAGTCCCTTTTGCCATGTAAGGTAACATGTTAATAGATTCCAGGGATTAGGGTGAGGACATTTTAGGGGGTCATAATTCTGCCTGCCACACAAGCCTTGGTACACTTATGCAGACAGGAGCATTTGTTTTCAGCCTTCCTTATTACCTTTTCTACTCCCCCACTCCCACCCCACCTCCCCTCTGCCCTTTTGCCTATTTCTTAGCCTTCCTGTAGCTCTCTGGCACCTGGAATCCTAATCATTATTTTGGAAAATTTGATTAGAAAGAAAGAAGAAAAGAAAGAAGGAAACATCTGCTACTCCCTCCCCAGCCCCCAGGGTGAATTTTAATTTTATATTAAATGTCTAGTGTCTAGAGAGCAGCACTTAGCACCACTAATGGGATTTTGGTTATAAAAGCTGGAGGTGGTCTGGGCAAGAGGAACAAGAGACCCCTCCAGCTTTCCTGTAAGTGTTCTTAAAACCTGCTCTATCTTCATAAAACCATCCTAGCCAGAAATAATCCCCTTCCAGACTCCTTACCTATATAAGAAGAATTCACCTTCTAGCAGCCGCTGAAGTCAGAGAACAGAAGGTTTTTGGACCCAAACTTTCCACATCCCAGAGAAGGGGCTTCAGCACCGAGTAACTGAAACACACAGAAACTTCCATTTCTTATCCAACCTCTCTCTTCTCTTTTGTGGAACAAGTACCCAAGGGAGAGGGACATTCTTTAATTCTGTCAAATGACCACTTCTTTCAAATGCTATATTCAAAATCGAGGGTCCTTAGATGTTCATTCCAAAAACTTCTACTCCTGTACCTCCATCACTTCCTTGCCTTTGCCTTTGCCTTCCTCTCCCTAATCTCTAGAACTCATGGCAACCAATAATTATACCCAACCAAAAACTAATAGGCAACTGGAATTCAACAAAATTGATAGATTTTAAGAATGTCAAAATTTAAGGGGAATTCACAGATGAAGTAATCAAACCCTCCCAGGCCCAGACGACCCTCCCTCGACCCACCCCACCCCACCCCACTCCTGCCCCAGTTTTGCAGATGAACAAACCACAAATCAAGAAATTAAAGTTCTTTCTGGAGGTCATTCTGTTGGTGGATGGTAAATCTCGAACCAAGTTCCTGAAGTAAAGTTTTTTCTAAAGCATAATTCTTTTATCCCCCCACCTCCAATTCTTTCAGATTTTATTACATTTTTATGTTTGTTCCAGTAAAGGCTCTTTGGGTTGCAAAATATAGAAACTTCCCAAACTAAGTCAAGTTAAAAAGTTGGGGGCACTCACAGATCCAAGAGATAGCAGGACAAAACCCAGCAAATCCTCAGGCTTACTCATGGCATTGACAGTCCCCCATTCAGCTTCCCTCTAACTTATCCTCCACCTGCTTTCTTCTTTTACTTGTACACTAGTCAGACTCACCAGCTCCATCACTATGCTGTCATCTCTTCAGGCTCAAATATTTACTTCCTGCTGGGTCTCTTAATTCAAAATTTTACAAAATAAAATCTAATCAGGTAAGATCAGCTAGGCCTGGGCATAACTCTTTGCTCCGGGGAAATGCATGAAAAAATTGTTCACTTTTGTTTCAATCAGTGGCCACATCTGAATAAAACCTACCCCTGCTTGGTGGGTGTTGGATTGGACTACGGGGTAGAGATGAATGAGACCAGAAAATTGAATCATATGTCTGGAATAGTTTTTACTTTGATGCACCTTTTTCCTTTTAGCATCACAGACCAAGTGTCCTCTGAAGATTCTTTTTTGTGCATACTTCCTTGAGGTTAAATTTGCAGAAATCCTAGGTAGGATTGATTCACTCTAGCCTAATAAGACTAGCCCATGGGTTAAAGAGTGGGACCAATGGGTGAACTGGTCCTGACTTAGGACCAGACAGAAACACAGAGCAAGTCAAATATTTAGCACCCCTTCAAATCAGAAGTATGTAAATCTCTTTTGAACCTTTGTTTAGTCAAATAAAGACAGCCAGATTTTTCTGTTAACAGACTAACCTAATTTAGTAGAAGGAATTTGTTAAATGCATTTACTTAAGGTGCTTCTGAGCTCATCAGCATCTTGAAAGGCATCTGAGAAGGTTTAACTACAGATAAATAAAACAAGCAAATTGTATTGGGAAAGAGGCTTGTGTCATACATTGTTTGGTTTCAGAATAGCAACAGGCTATTCCTGACAACGTCAGAAGAGGGATATTTTCTTGTCTGTGGGTAAAGTGGCTGGGAATTGTTCCATGAAGTTCATGCAAATTCTTAACAGAGATGGATAGGCATCAGTGAAAAGTGATTTATTTTTAATTTCCACTTGAGTCACTGTCAGGACCCACTAACATTTCATCAAATGTGTAGGTCACAGTGGAAACCTGAGTTTACTGGCATCATGTTTCTAATTTATTTTAGTGGTTTTTTTAAATGTGCTTCTTAATCTGGCCCTTATTCAGATTGCTTAAGGCCATGAAGTTTCTGCATTACTTGCCTATATTCAGACCCCAATACTTCCTTAAATTTTATTTGATAAAGAATACAATGCTTTTTAGCAAAATACTTCTCTAAGAAGAACCTTGGTGTTGCAGTTCATAAATATCATTAATTTTAAGAAGACAAAGTTAATCTTCTCCCAAGAAAATGAAAACTAATGTAGTGAGCTGATTTTTGCCTTGTAAAATCTGCAAAGACTCTCTTAAGGACTCCAGACAACACTCTAGCTTTAAGTTCTCAGTCTCAAAAAACAACTATTTTAATTAAATACAGAGATTCTCCACCAAATTCAGCCCTCAATTATTTAAGACCAAAAAAAAAAAAAAAGACATTAAAATGGCACTAATAAAGATGCTGACAAACTCATGACCATAGAGAGCAGAAAATGAGTTTTCAATGAAAGTGATGGTTACTGCTGCTATTAAAATAAATGAGGTCCTATAACTAGGAAGGTCTGGGCATTTCCCTCATGCTGTTTAAATTAATCCATAAAACTTTACATGTACAGTTTGTTCCACACACACCCTGAAAAAAATATGACTGCAAAAGGCAGCATAAGTCCATATGTCCACAGATAGTAAACTAAAGCCAACTCAGGAATCCTTTGGAAATGTATGGAATATGCAGAAGGTGGGCTAATAATTCATAAATCAAGGTAAGTAGAAATATTATTATTGCTGCTCCAAAAATCTTCAGTGCTCAAAAACCTCTCCCCATCTTGCAACTTCAGGCAAGAAAATAAAGGAACAAATCTTTGCATAACTCTTACAGACTCTTACAGGAGCATTTCCTTTCCTGCTTGTGAGAACTCATTACTTTTGTACATCACAGCCCCTATACCTTCCTATGACTCTGATGAAGAAATGAATGTGAGCAAAAATATAAAATCTACATGTAGCAATTTATAACACTTATCTTTTTAATTCCAAACTTTGATAAAAAATGGCTGTAAGCAATTGCAGGAAAAAATTTTTGTATCCAAAATAATATTAACTGGTAAATAAAGAGAGCATGGTGTTTTTAAATAAATGTACTCCCCCCAATATTTAACCAGACAGGAAAAAAATCCTTATTTATTCCAGAAAACATACATCAAAAACTGGCATTCCATAACCTTTATGTAAAACTAGCATTCTGTTGAGAATCATAGATGCAAGCATTTCCACAGATAAATGAATTCCATTTCTAGTCTATTATTTTCAAAGGACAACTCAGTTAAGCATATGGGAATGTGGTGGACCCTGCCATCTAATATTCTCCAATCCACAACATACTGAGAGAACCATATCAACCCTTATTTCTAACATTCTTTAATTAACAAAGGAAAGAGATTAATTTTCTATATTCATTTTCAGGTCATAGCAGTATATTGCAATGACTTCATGAGTGATAGTCAGAGGTCTTAAAACCGTTAAGAAAAGCATATACATAACTAGATGGAAGGATTTACTAGCATTAAATGACAATTTCAACTCAAAATAAAATACAAATTTGAGAAATTCCAATCAGAATTCCAATGGGACATTATATGAAATTGATTAAAATATATATTTTTTCATGTGGTAAAAATGTGTATGAATGAAAAATAAGTGGAAATTGCCAAGAAATTTTTAAAGAAAATTAAGAAGAGAGAGGAGAACACACGTGCAAAATAGCAGAAGAATAGGAAGTTTTACACATTGCTGCCTGTGCTGGTTTGGAACTGTTTGCACTCCAGAAAATCATGTTCCTATAGTTAATCTTTTCCTGTGGGTACCAAAGTGTTGTATATAAGACCCTTCGCTTGGGTTACTTCAGTCAAGGTGTGACACAGGGTGTATCTAAATCCTCTTACGGAGTCCTTTATAAATGGGATCAGTACAGTGAGAGAAAAAGAAAACCACAGAAGCAAGAAGCTAAAAGCAATGAAAGCCAGAAGAGAAGGGAAAGCCAGCACACACTGCCATGTGATAAGGAAGTCCAGGATCACTGGTAGCCAGTCTTCAGGAAGAAGACATCACTTTGATGATGCCTTGATTTGGACACTTTTATGATCTCAAAACTATAAGCTTGCAAGCTAATAAATTTCCATTGTTAAAAACCAGTCCATTTTATGGTATCTGCTTTCAGCAGCCTAACAAACTAAAATGCTTCCTGCACCAGAAAAATGAATGAACTGGAAGATGAGTTTGGAATTGATTAGATGATAACTCTGGAACCAGACTGGATATATAAAACAGCCATGATGATGGATGAAAGACGAAACTATTAAAAGTTCAGCTTTTGTAAATAAAGGTGAGCATAAACCAGCAACCAGCCCGCACTCCTCAGTCCCACAGCTGTGACTGTGGAAATGTTGGCAGCTACCACAACAACAGTCCAGATTCAAAGGAGCTGAAGCTGGAGCTAGGGTGAGTAGAGGAAATCTCATCCTCCAAAAGCTGGGGTGGGATATTCAGGTTGGTGAGGGAGATCCTTGTGGGACCAGCATGATGCCCCCCTTGGTTTTGGCATCCACCAGTATTCATCATGTAAAGAACAGCACATCTTTTTTAGTTGGTTTTCTTTACTTTGTGTTTGTGTCTGTTGATCTGGTGAATACCCAAGGACTCAGTGTGGACATTAGCTTTGGTTTCTGTCTTTTTGGTAGGTGCACATCCTGACCAGCATCTACTTGGAGGTAAAGAGCCAATGCACATTTTTTGGTGGTTTTCATTCTTATTCTTTCTTCTGTGTTTTGTTCTGGTGAATCCCTGAGGAAACAGCATGGGTGAGAGACCAACCACAAGCCTCATGGTTTAGAAGCCATTAAGAGGTAAGAGATAAGTGATATCATGCCAAGAGCAGTAGACCTCTGAATTAGACATGAGTTTCCATGTGGAGGTAAGACTGATAGCAAAGTTTCATCTAACTGTTGTATTTACCCTGTTTTGACCACAACAATCACTCTTGCCAAAACTTCCTTAGATCTGGTCTACATGTTCCCATATGAAGAAGTTTGGAGGATTCGTCCTCATCTTTTAATTCTTCTTTGGGAACAATCTTGGAGGACAGAAGCTCATTCTATTTAGAATGTGAGTGTCGAGGGCGGCATTAAAGTGCTTTAGGTTAGTCTATAACTGCAGATAAAGAAAACTCCAAAAACTTTTGAGGCAAAGAGCTTTAACCAGCTTATACTCAGTTGCTCTGCATGTATACAAAACGAAGTGCCTACTGAAAATATACAGTTGATTTTCTTGCTTTTTTTATTGCCCACAGGGGTTTTTTGATGAATTGATTTACCTATAGAAGCCAAGCTAAGAAGGATTATGGCATGACATCAGAGAGATACATAAGATTGAAGAGATTTTTTATAATGATCTTTCTGTATCAATCAAATTCCCAGCAGGAAAGAGATGGAATGCTCAAATAAAGGAAATTTGAAAAGAGTTTAATGAAAAGATTATTTAAGAGGTGGGACAAGGTGTAAGGAAATGATAAGAGCCTCAGGGCTAGTAAACTAAGCCTAGAGGCGGTGGTTGCCGAGAGAGAGAGAGCGGTGTGAGGAAAGCCACATGATAGTAGCTGTCATCCTCAATTGAGGAAGATGTCCAGCCAGCAGAAAATTCAATGGTGGGAGCTAGAGACCCTCCCTCCCTTGGATCTCTTATTTGTTCCTCCCAATAGCCAAACCCAACTGTAGCCAGAGGGTAAGGAAGACCATTTATGTAATGCAAGAATGGCAGCCTCCTTGCAATAGCAAATTGGAGAATGAAGGAGAATGACTATGAAGGCACAAATGAAAGCTATCCAGTATAGCAGCTGTATTAAAACTCAATGCCTATGGCACGCTAAGCTGATAATACCCAAGGAAACATAAGTATTTTTTGGCATAGTCCATGGAATAGAAATATCTGATTCAGATCACAAATTGAGCAACACAAACATGCCTTTTGCAGAGATATCAGAGGACGGGGATTCATTCACTGCTAGGGAATGTGTCCTTCACAAGAACAAAAAGATTCTTAATTGTGGACTTGGTGTCTCCTAATCTGTTTGTAAGAATCAAATACACAACAAGCTTACACATCACAGAGTCAGTATTAAACTGTAACCCTGTTTCCTCAATAGCTTCATTACTTAGAGAGCACTAAGTGCTCTCTCTAAGTCAGGAGCCCTGACTTAGAGAGAAAATGAACTGGGAAGGCACAGAAAGTAGAAAAGGTGAAAGTCTTTAAGATTATTTTAGGATATATATGCATATACTACTTGTTTCCAATAAGTCAAGGGTATGTTGCACCATTTAAGAGTATTGTGATGGCCTCCACTGAGTCAGTAATCATTCTCTGTGTCTAGGAAGTTTCATTTCTCTGTGAATGCCACTGGCAAACTACCAGCACTGTATGGAGGACCTGGAATCCATTTCCTCTCACTGGAATATTTCAAGGATAATCTCCACAGATGTATAGGACATGTGACTGCGAGATGATATGTCACTATAACATTTTAAGGTATGATAAATCCAAGATGTTAACCTAAGAGTGTCACATACATTAACACCTCTGCAGTGAAAAGTATGCCATAATATCTTTTATAATATCTGCTAACTAAGATTTGTAAGATCTTCGTGTGTGCATACTGCGTACTATAGACTTTATTTAATTCCTTTCTTACATTGTTTTTCAATTTAGAAAAATAAAACATGGCTTATTTCTAAATAAAGAAGATTATACTAAAGAGATTACTCTTTCATCTAGGCATTTTAGAGAGCTGTTAATGCTGTACTAAAATTTAAAAAAAATAAAATCCTCTTTGAGTAATCAGTTACTCGATTTAAAAAAAAAAATTTAAGTTGATCAGAGAAAGTTTCACTGTCAAGGTTTCACCAAGCACCACTCATCCTTGTTGTTTTTCTTAATTTATTTTTATTAGAGAAGTTGTAGACATTTACAGAAAAATCATGATGAAAATACAGGAGTTTCCCATGATGAAAATACAGAGTTCCAGGAGAGCTCTCTCTCCTGGCAAACACCAGGAGTTCCCATAAACCTGCTTCCATTTTTAACATTTTGCATTAGCATGGTAACTTTGTTGCAATTAATGAGAGATTATTACATTTATACCATTAACTATCACCTATAGATTGCATTGAGGTTCACTGTCTTCTACAATCCTTTGATTGCTTTGGTTTTTGTTTTGTTTTGCTTCGTTTTTTAAACAAATAGACCACCTAAAATTTCCCTGTTTAACCATATTCAGGTGTATAATTCAGAAGTGCAAATTACATTCTAAATGTTGTCTTACCATCAGCACTATACATTATCAAAATTTTTCCATCACCTACATCAATTAAAATTAACGCCCCTATTCCCACACTGGTCCCTGGTAAACCATATTCTTGTTTCTGACTCTATGAATTTTACTTATTCTAGTTATTTCCTATCTGTGAGATCAGACAATATTTGTTTTTGTGTATGGTTTACTTCACTAAACATGATATCCTCAAGGTACACCCAAGTTATTGCATGTGTCAGAATGTCATTCTTTTTCCTGGTTGAATAAAATTCCATTGTATGTATATACCACATTTTGTTTATCCCTTCACTGGTTGATGGACACTTAGGTTACTTCCATTTTTTGGCAATACTGAATAATGCTGCTGTGAATATCAGTGTCAAATATCTATTTGTGTTCCTGCTTTCATTCTTTGATGGGTATACCTAGAAATGAGATTATTGGGTTATATGGTAATTCGACACTTAACTTTCTAAGGAAATGCCAAACTGTTTCCACAGCAGTTACCCATTTTACATTCCCACAGACAATGAGTGAGTGTTTGATTCTCTACCTCCTTACTAAAATTTGTCATTCTTCATTTTTTAATAGTAGCCATTTTGGTGGGTGTGAGATGATGTTTCATTGTCGTTTTGATTTGCATTCCCCTAGTGGCTAATGATGTTAAGCATCTTTTCAAGTGCTTTTTGGCCTTTTGTATATCTTCTTTGGAGAAATATCTATTAAAGTTTTCTGCCCATTTTTTAATTGGGCTGTTTGTCTTTTTGTTATTGAGTTGTAGGATTTCTTTATAAATTCTAGATCCCTTATCAGTTATATTGTTTCAAATATTTTCTCCCACTCTATAGGTTGTCTTTTTTACTTCCATGATAAAATCCTCTGATGTGTGAAATTTTTAATTTTGATGATGTTCCATTTATCTATTTTTTTCTTTTTGTTGCTTGAGCCTTTTGTTTAAAGTCTAAGAAACTGTTGCCTAACACAAGGTCATGAAGATGCTTCCTTATATTTTCTTCTAGGAGTCTGTGGTGCTGTTTATGTGTCAGCTTGCCCAGGTAATGAATGGTGCCCAGTTGTTCTGGTCAAGCATCCATAAGCCAGTGAGATATTTTATGGACTTAAGTCATCAACGTTGATTGCATCTATGACTGACTACATCTGCAATCAACTAAGGAGAGTGTCTTTAGCAATGAAAGACAGTTAACCCAATCAGTTGAAAGGTTTAAAAGGAGAACTGTTGACTTCAGCAGTCGGAAGAGATCATTTTTATCCTACTTCAACTAACCAATCTCTCCTGGGAAATTCATCAAAAGCTTTCATCAGAGTTCCCATCTTGCAGCCTTCCCTATGGAATTTGGACTTGGACATCCCCAGAGTTGCATGTAAAATCTCATATTTACAGATATCTTTGTTGGCTATGTTTCCCTAGAGAAACATAGACTAGAGAACCCTGACTAATACAGGGTCTTATAAGTCTAGATTATTATATGTAAGTCTTTTATCCATTTTGAGTTAAATTTTGTGTTTGGTGTGAGATGGGTGCCCATCTTCATTCTTTCACATATGGATAGGCGGTTTTCCAACACCATTTACTGGAGACTATTCTTTCCCAATTGAATGGACTTGGCATCCTTGTCAAAAATCAATTGATTTCTGGTTTTTCAATTTCTGAACTTTCAATTAGATACCATTGGTTTCTAAGTCTGACCTTGTGCCAGTACAATGTTGCTTTGACCACTGTAGTTTTGTAATGATTTTTAAAATCAAGAAATGTGAGTCCTCCAACTTCATTCTTCTTTTTAAAGATGATTTTGGCTATTCAGTGCTCCTTATTTTTCCATTTAAATTTGATGTTTGGCTTTTCCATTTCTGCAAAGAAGGCTTTTGGAATTTTTGTAGGGACTGCATTGAATCTGTAAATCACTTTGGGTAGAATTGTCATCTTGGTAATATTTAATCTTTTAATTCATAAGCATGGACTCTCCTTCCATTTACTTAGGTCTTCTCTGATTTCTTTTAGCAATGTTTGCAGTTTTCCACAGATAAGTCCTCTACATCTGTGGTTGATTTATTCTTAGGTATATGATTCCTTTAGTTGCTATTGTAAATGGAACTGTTTTCCTAATTTCCTCTTCAGATTTTTCATTTCTAGTCTATAGAAACAATACTGATTTTTGTGTGTAGTACTTCACCTCTGCTGAATTTGTTTATTAGTTCTAGTAGCTTTGATGTAGTTTTTTTTTTTCTTTTGAAATGTTCTATGTATATAGGATCCTGTTTTTGCCAATAGGGAAAGTTTTACTTCTTCCTTTTCAATTTAGATGTCTTTATTTCTTATTCTTGCCTAATTCCTCTGACTAGAACTTCCAGTACTACATTGATCATGGTGCATAATTAGTTTAATGTGCTGTTTCATTGGTTTGCTAGAATTTGTGGGGAATATTTGCATCTATGTTCATATGGATATTTGTCTATAATTTTATTTTCTTGAAGTATCTTCATCTGGGTTTGGTTTATGACCTGGCCTCATAATATAAGTTAGGAAGTGTTTCTTCCTCTTTAATATTTTTAAGCTTTTCTTTTTTTAGAAATTTTTTATGACAGATTCAATTTCTTTTACTGGTTATTGTTCTGTTGAGATCTTCTATTTCTTCTTGAATCAGTGCAGGTAGTTTCTGAGAATTTGTCCATTTTATGTATGTTATGTTCAAGTCTTCTATTTCCTTATTCATCTTCTGACTAGATGTGCTGTCTATTATTGAAAGTGGTGTATTGAAGTCATACATTAATAGTAGAGACTTCAATAGCCTTAGAACTGTAAACTTGTAACTTAATAAATTCCCCTTTTTAAAAGACATTCCATTTCTGATATATTATATTCCAGCAGCTAGCAAACTAGAACACCACATATGTAGGAAATGAGGGAGACTAGATCCATGAAGAAAAATAAGAAAGAGCAACCATTCAGGTAACAAAACTGGAACACATCAAAGTCATGGGACACAAGGGAAGAGAGCTTCAAGAAAGAGGGGAGACCCAAAAGTGGGTTATGCTACAAACAGCAAAGAGACTAGCACAAAAAAAATCTTTGAATTGTGGTTTTGTTGAAAACCATCAAGGGAAGGCAGGTCACATTCCTGAGACTTATGTCTTGAGTGAATAGTGAGGAAATGGATATAACAGGCAAAGACTCATTTGTCACGAAATTTGGCAGTGAAAGGAAAGAGCAGGATAAGGTGGGTGAAGGCATGATTTTTTGAAGCATGACTTTTTAAAGGTAATAATAGGAAACTAGTAAATTGTGCCACATATGAGAGCTCTCTGGAAATGTATTCCAATAGAAGAGGTTAAATAGCTAATTGGCTACCATTTGAGATGTGTCTCAAATAATGTTACTTTCATATTTTCTAAGAAATTACACTGTCCTGTAAACTGAGAGCTTGGCAAGGGCTGGGAGTGTCTTATTCCCCAGTTTATCCAACAAGGCTCACATAGCACATCTAAATTAATTAAGTAAGTAAGTAAGTAATATGAAAGCCATAGTTTAAGCATGCTTTGTTGAAATAAAGGGCTCAAGATTGATTAATTGCACATGAAAAGACTTAGATTTCAAATCCTCATCATCAAGCAAATAGGAACAAGCAAAACAATTGGTGAAAGCTGTGAAAATCTCACAGAGAGATACATGCAAGTAGCTTAGTATTTACAATGAAACATAACTACAAGGTGAATCATTCAATTCTCAGGAGGATATTCGTTCAATCATTTATGCCACAAATATCTGAGTGCCCACTATGTGCCTCAATAAAAATGCAAATATAACCTGGCTTTCCATATTATCTCATCGTTTTTCAGATAACTTCTCTGATTTTTCAGTATAGCCGAAAAGTATCAATCACTGGGAAAGTAATTCAGTTTGACAATCTTAACACATTTTCAAAGAACATGACCTCCTTCTCTCCTCTTTTCTCTTGTCCTTCCTTGAGAGTATAAGTTTAGAAGGATGATTGCCATTTGAATAATGAACATAGCTGCATACTTGAGACCCCTTGTTAAGTCTTCACCTACACAATCCTAATGAAAAATGGAAGTGGGAAATGAGAGAATAAAAATCTCTTAATAACAATATAATACTTCTATCGGAATTAGTACAATTTGAGTTTCCATTTAGCTAGACTTGGCTAGGAAATTCAAATATGCTTTATATGCTGCAAAGAACACGAAAAAATATGTGCACAATGAGAAAGGGCTATTGCTTTTTGGTCTATTGACACTATACAAACAAACATATTGGCAGGTAACCTAATGGAAATTTTGTAAGCAAGTTTAGTCTTTTCCTCAGACTCAAGAAAGTAGTTGCAACAAGAAATGAACTATAAGTACCATGGTGGCCCTATCTCCCCTTTGGTTCCTCATACTGCTTCCTCTCTGTTTTCCAGCCCATAACTGAAGCAGAGATCTTCAGAGCACCATAAGACCTCACTGTGTCAGATGAAAGCCTGGATTACATAAACTAGCGCTGCTGATCATGTCACATCCACCTACAAAATGAGCTTAAGTTTCAGTCTAAGGATTTACTTTTGCTCTTTTTTTAAGGAAGCTTAAATTCCATCTTCAGTAATCTGCTTTTAATTTATAAACAATTAGAATCCTAATGAAAGCAAGAATAATACAAATAAAGCATCAAAAGAAATACCCAACACTGGATATATGATTGGTACAATTTGACTTTCAGAATAACTGTGAGCTGGACTGTATTAAGTTAGCTCATATTTGAAGCCACTGTTGCTGGCTCCTTCTGCTTACTTAACTGAAATGCTGAGAAGTTTATCAGTGTCAATGAATATCATCAAAAGTTTTTAAAGTAAAAAGCCATTTGAAAAGTGTAATTAAAGTGCATCATTTAAAAGGTCTTTGGAAACTATAACTTAAGCTTCTGTGGCACTTGATTCAAGAAATTCGTTTCAGATCAATTCTTGTGCACATTACTTATCATTTCTGTAAAGATGATCATAGCACCAGAATGGCTAGAAATTATGTATATTCTACTATTTAACAGAGCTAGTGTTTTGTCTAGATAAGAAATTACTGACAATTACTTATAATCCATAATAAAAACAAGAGACAATGACACCTTCAGGATTCTCATCCAAAGTTAGCAAATTGGTCCACCAGTCTCTTCTTTTTTGTTTGCCATAGTTTTCTTCCTTAAACCCTCAGGTTTTTTATGGCTTCTGCACTAAAAATCTGGACTTCCATTGGTTTTCCCAAGACAACTTCTTGGCATATTTGGAGAGAGAAAATATGAACTATGGATAAGGCAACATGGAAAATGGAGATGAACCAAAACAAAGTGCCATGAATAGTAACAATATACATGTCCAAAGATGACACGATAGCAGTATGAGATGTAAGGGTCTGACTCTGATGTGAATTGATTCAAGTTGTTTTTTAATCAAAGAATCAAAGATCTCTTGAAATCTTAACGGCAGATGATGCTGGTGGTAAAAAAGTAATATGCCAAATAAAAGTAAAAACTGGAAGTATTTCAAAAAGGAAGCCATATAGTGCTTGAGCTGTAGTGAGAATATTCCTTAGCTTTGGAAACTGAAGGATTCTTACACCAGCCCAGACATCAATTAAATAATTGTTCTCACTTTTAATGAGAATGCTTATGATCATTCCAATTGACATTTCTTATCTCATGATGAATGGAAAGCAATGAATAAAATCTAATAGTAAGTATTATTCTGTTTTTTTCATATTTTCAACATTTACCAAATTATCTTGAACAACTATCCTTGAGCTAAAAGTAAGTGCCTTCATCCAATATTTATATGAATATCATATTTTGGAAATCATAATTGTCAGCATTTCTTTAGGGGCTCTTCCAAATTAATAGAAAAATTCTCAAAATATCACTGAGATAAGGTATACCCCCACACATACATATACACACACACAGTTTCCTTCTCCAACAGTCTCATTTGTCTTTCTCCACTTACTTTCTCTCTCTCTACTCTCTTATTCTTCCTCACACTTGACATTTTACTAGTCTTCTGAACATAATGAGATTTTAGAGCTCCCCAGGGAAGTGGAACTTTGTAAACCTAATGAGTAAAATCTGATTTTATTCAAAATTTATTTGATTTTTCAATAAAAGTAATATAAAGTAATGGTTGATTTTCAAATTCAATTTATTTTTGAATAAATTAAAAGTAAACTTATAAAAAGAATTCAATGAGAGTGGCAATGTGGAACCTGACAAAACCTAAAAATTTCAACTTAAAGGGCACCTAGAGTTTCTTCTAAAAGCTAGAGTCTACAGAGACTCCATAATTTTCAGTATTCAACTCTCAGAATATGTTGTTAAGCAGTGATGACAACTCACTAACTTCTAGCCTGTGACTTAATCCTCCTTAATTATATCACATAGGAACCAAGGTGAGGGCTGCCTTTTCCCACATGAACTTCTCACAATTCCATTTCTCCCCAGCTTGTGCCGTTGCATCCATTTTCTCATCTAGAGGAGATCCAGCCTTATATTACATGTGGCTTGAAAGACAGTTTTCCATTGATATTTTTCTCTTGCAATATTAAAACTTCCCTGCAATACCTAAATGCTCTACCAATGTAGTCTTTTTGTGTTTCTATCTATTTCTATGATCTAAAAATGACAACACATCATCCAATCCAACTCGTCACTTTCTTTCAGCTATTTATGCCATGTTTGACTTCGAATCAGAAAATAATTTCCTGTCCTGTTTACATGAAGAAAAACAGAAATTCAGAAAAAATAAAAGCATTTTCCCAAAGACCACTGAATCCAATGTTCTTTCCATAAATATTGTCCCCTATGTATCAGTCTGTGTTAGTTTTAAACTGTTATGTATTCCTAGAAAAGCCATGTTCTTTATCCTAATCCAATCCTGTGGGGAAAGACCTATTGTTTAGGGTGGGATCTTTTTATTAAGTTGGTTTCATAGACATGTGACCCACCCAATTGTGGGTGGGACCTTTTGATTAGGCTTCCATGGAAATGTGTCTCTACCTATTCAAGGTGGGTCTTAATCCACTTACTGGAGTCCTTTAAGAGGAAATCATTTTGGAAAAATTTCAGAGCTGACACAGAGAGATGTTTGGAGATGTAGAAAGAAAACGTCCCTGGGAAAGCTATCTGAAACCAGAAGTCAAAGGACCAGCAGATGCCAGCCTTGTGCCTCCTCAGCTGACAGAGGTGTTCCAGATGCCATTGGCCTTTCTTGAGTCAAGGTATCTTTTTCTGGATGCTTTTCTCTTTTATGGTCTTAGAACTGTAAATTTATAACTTAATAAATTCCTTTATAAAAGCCAATCCATTTCTGATATATTGCATTCTGGTAGCATTAGCAAACTAAAATACAGAGTTGTAACAAAAAAGAGCTTTTACCAAGGTAGTGCAAATGATAAGACTTTCATAAGGACATAACTTTATGAGAAATGTGCAGGTTAAGAAAATAAACAAAAGAAATGGTAAAGCAGTCAGAAACTAGAAACAGGAAATTGCTAGTGGGAGGGCATTACCAAACCCAGCATTGAAGAGGTATGGGGAGAAAATGTTGTTGTCAGAGTTCAATGAGAGCTAGAGTTGAAGAGAGAAAACCACCTAACAAGAGGGGTGGTGTGGTAAGACATAGCTACTACCAGAGATGGGACATCTAAGAAAAGACGTCTCCTCTCCCTCTGACCTGCTGGTGCATCTCATTGCCTGAACAGAGCCAAAAGTCTACCAGCAAAAGATCTGAAATGATGTATTCCTAAGGGATCATCTTACAGAGACCAAAGAGTAGAAAAAAGACCCAGAAAGTGGCAGTGCAGAGTGGGAAAAAGGAAACTAACCAGCACACTTTATTAAATACATGGTTCTTTATTTTTTACTTTATATTTTGAAATAATTTCTAACTTAGAGGAAAGATGCAAACCACATACAGAGAAACTCAACATATCTCTATCCCTTCATATGTCTAGATGCACCAATTCTAACATTTTTCCACTATTGCCATATTATTCTATCATCTATCTATTCATCTGTCTTTATATCTGTCTGTCTATCTATCTCTCTGTCTATCTATCATTTATTTTCTGAGCATTTGAGAGCAGGTTGCACACATCATACTACTTGTACATGATTAGGTACACACAATACTTCCATGTACATTTCCTACAAACAAGGACATTCACTTACATAAGCCTGTTAAGTGCAGTTGTCAAGTTTGAGAAATTTAACATTGATATAGAACTTACATTCTATGTTCTAATTTTTCCTATGTCCCATGTCCGTGTCTTATGCTTTTGAGCCTATATCCTCCATTCTTAGATCCCATCCAGTATCATGTATTGCATTTAATTGCCATTATCTCTTTACATTCCACAAGAGATATTGAGATTCTTCACCAAAGAGGCTAAGGATCTGGGGGAGTCTGTTAATAATGGAATGGGAATTCCAAATGGTCCGCTAGAAGGGTGGGTGGGATAACTATTCGTGTCAACTTGACTGTGCTTTAGTACTCAGTAATTTGCTTAACACTTATCTAGATGTGGTGTGATAGCTAAGTTCATGTGTCGATTTTGCTAGGTTAAGTTTCCAATTGTTTGCTCAAGCAAGCACTAGCCTAATTGTTACTGTGAGGGGATTTCATGGATTTAAATATTTAAATTGGTTGATTGCATCTGTTATTGATTGCATCTAAAACCAACAAAGAAGCTTTGGTTCAGCAATGAGAAAAATCTCATACAATCAGTAGAAGGCCTTAAAGGTAGAACTGATGACTTCATAGTCACAAACAAGAATTTCTATCCCTACTTTGGCCAGCTAGCTTCTCCAGGGGAATACATTAAAAGCCTCATCAGAGTTCTCAACTTGCAGTCTGCCTTATGAAATTTGAATTTGCCAATCCCCTCAATTACTGAGGCAATTCCTAAAATAAATCTCATGTTAACATACATATATATCCTGTCAATTCTCTTTCTCTGAAGAACCCTCACTAATGCATGCAGAAAATGTACAATCAGTTTCCTTTAAGTAAAAGAGATTATCTTCAATAATGTGGTTGAGCCTCATCCAATCAGTTGTAAGTTTTAAGAGCAAAAATTGAATTTACCAGTGAAGAATAAATTCTTCCTCAAGACTATAGAATTCAGTGGAAATGAATCAAGGTGATGGTAGCACAATAGTGTAAGTGTAATTAACAAAGCTGAGTGGGAGTTTTGGAAAGGGGAAGTCTAAGGTCATGTATGTCACTACAAGGAAAAGTACAGGATAAAACATGGTACAGTGTAACAGAAAAACCTGTTATGGCCGATGACTGGTTAATTGTATAAATATAAGAAAGTTCTTACAAGAACTAAAACAAATGTTTGTCACTATTACAAGGTGTTAATAATAGAGTGGGAATTATTATATAATAACAATTATGGGAAGAAATACAATTAATGCAAACTATGAACTATAATTAACAGTTACATTGTAATATTCTTACATCAATTGTAACAAAAGTACTATGCCAAAGTTAAATGTCAATAATAGGGGAGTAAAAGGGCCATGAGATTTTTTTCAGTGCAATGAGAATGTTCTCAAGCTGTTTGTGGTGGTATATGCATAACTCTCTGATTATACCAAGAGTCACTGATTTTATACCTTGGATGGATTGGTAGGTAGTGTGTGACTAAAACTGTGAAAAAATGTAATTACAAATCCTCAAAGATACAAAATGTACCCCAGGCATAATATATAAAAATCATTTCTGATGGAGGTGAAATGAAAAACTTGAGGTGATGGATGTTGGTGTTAGTTGCACAATATTGGAATAGAATTAATACCACTGAATTATACACTTGAAAGTGTAAAATGGGGAATATTGAGTTATATCTGTGTTAGTAAAACAAAAGCAATAATAAACAGAAAAAACAACAAAATAAACTTGTTATATTTTAAAAGGTTAACTACTATTTTAAAATAAGGCATTATAGGTGCACTATGGCAAAAGGCCAAGCTGGATGATTTATGAATATTTGAATTGACAGAAAGAAAGTCTATTGTGGTTTTGTAAGCCCTGTAAGAAAATGTTGAACCTCCACCCAATCGTTAGATTGCTTTTATTATAACTATGCTTAATGCCTTTTTTAAAAGAAAATGAACCTTCCCTACTTTATAATACAAAAAAAGACAATAATATCAAATTCTAGCTGAGTTTTCAACCTGCCAGAGTCTCTTAAAGACTTCAGACTTCAGAATGCAACATCAGCTCTTGTCTGTGTTTGCAGCCTGCCAGCCTGCTCTACTGATTTCAGACTTGCCAGCCCCCACAATCACATGAGCCAATTCCTTAAGATAAATTTCTTAATATATGAATACATATGTCCTTCTGGTTATAGCTCCTTGGAGAACCCTGACTAATACAGATTTTGTGATGGAGAGTAGTTCCAAAGGAACAGAATTTTTAAGGATGAGTTTTTCTGAACTGGTTATGGAATTTCTGGAATTAATTCTCTAATCTGATTAGATTTAAAGACATGAATGACTCTATTTCTAGTGGTATAAACGACACCAACATTCCATGTTGTGATATACCAATTCAGCTATGTAAAATATCACCATTACATAGCCCTAAAATTTTATGCATGATTGTTCTGTAAACCCACAAATTTCTCTAATTAAAAAAAAAAATACAGTAAGGTACTCAGTGACCAGGTATTTGATATCTTAGGACATTTTTGTCAAACTAATGAGTATAATGAAATTGGCTGGTTGGTTCTAACTGTGCTCAGAAAACTGGAAAAAGAAAAGAACGATCTCAGGGCTTCAAGTTCCCTGCTCAAGCAACACATAATGACCTGAAAGTTCTATATCTGCCCTGAAAGAAACCTTTATCTCCTGCAGCCACAGAACTGAAATTTCTGAAACCCAAACCCTGAATCTTATTCTGCAAGTGCCTGAATTACAACACAGTTTGATTCCCATCTTTGTGGGCTGTCTGCAGTTAGAGTGAGGACATTGCTTAGGAAAGAATGGGATTCTGAAAATTACAAAGGAGATATGTGGGCAAATCCTGACAAAACCTGGGACATTGAACTTATAAATTCTGCTGAATCTTCTTTGCCAAAAGAAGGTGAACTTCCACCTTGTCTAAAAATATAATACTTTATTTTCTAAGGAAATTGTATTGACCCTCCCTAAGGTTGTTGGCTTTTGAGACACCACTGATTCTCCTCAGGATGTAACAATGTCAGTTCTCTTTGCTTCTAGAACTATAACTAGACTCAAGATCCAGCAATCTCCAAAAGATGAGATACATGTGGGATCAACAATGCCTACCTGACCAAAAGGGGGAAAAGAAATTTAACAAAATAAAATGTCAGTGGCTAAGAGACTTCTTATAGGGTTGAGAGGCTATTCTGGAGGTTACTCGTATGGAAGCTTCAGCGAGATATTGCTAACTGCCATGGTATGCCAAGCCCCAATAGGGTTTAGGTATTTCTGTAAACCCTAAAGAATACCCAGAGCTCTATCTGACAGGCTATAAAAGTTTCATTCACTAAGTTTATTTTTCAGAAACCTGAAACCTCTAGATGGTTCCTAGGCCAGAAAAACCCTGAAACCCAGAGTTACCAGTCTCTCCAAGAGCCTCAACTAGTTGCATCCCAATACCCCATAATGTACACATCTCCTTTCAACATGAAGAAGTTAGAATGGTCAACGTCCAAATATTTCTAAAGATTGGGAGAAGAACCAAAGGAGAAGGAGGAGTTGTAACAGAGAAGATAGTATTTAACAAATTAATATGACTACTGATTATTTTATCAGTATGTCTTTTAAGTCTCTAGTGTCTTAGCACAGCTGAAAGGAAATACCTAAAATGGTGTAACTGCACCCATACTATACTTTAAAACTTGTTCTAAGACTACTTTTCAGAATGTACTTTGAAATTTGTCATTTTTTTGTATATGTATATTATATTTCACAATTTAAAATGTTAAAAAATAAATAAATAAAGTAAAAGGTGAGGCACAGTGTGATCCATAAGGAAGAGTTTCAAGAAACTCCAATTTTCCCAGTTTATGCGAACATTCCCCATATAACTTGGGAAATATGTGGTAATGGATGTTAAAAATGGGATAATGATGAAAAAGGAACACAAAGTTTTATCAGCCCAAATTATTTTATTTGTTTAGCCTGCTACATGGTGAGAAGTTGATTACGTTGGACCTTGTAGTAAGCTGAGATTCTGGATTCAGTATTGTAGCTTAAGGGGTTAGAAAGGACTGAGTTGATTTGGTTGATTGGCTGAAACATGGACCAAAAGGTGGACTTCAATAAGTGAAGTTGAAATGCCAGTATTGCCCAGTATTCTGTAGAAGAAGGTATCCAAATGTTAAGAGAGATTGGAATGTTAGAGTGGATTTATCATTTAAGACTTCCTCAACCACCCTGACAGAGTCCAGAGAACACACCTTTCGCCGTAACAGTCAGAAATAAATTTGTGAGGAGCTAGCCAGCATATTTGAAGGACTCTATGGTAAGTCACATTTGTAAGTAGAAATTGCAGAAGAAACAGCTGCCAAAGAACTGGGATTCCTAAATGCACTTCACCAACAAAGACAAGGTAAGCATGATAATCATAATGGACACCAGAGTCAAAACAGTAATCACAACAGTCTAACTCACTAAGACATATGGCATAAGCTAGTTGGTCATAGTGGCTCTAGGAGAGAAATGGATGGGCAGTCTACTAAATTCTTACTTGACCTGAGTAAGCAGAACAGTTCTAGGTAAAGGGAAGGAAAATATTACTCGAATCACAAAAACAAAGAGTTACAACCCTCAATCAATTTCAAGATTGAACCAGTTTATAGATCAGGAATCCCAAATGAAGGGTGGGCTGGTCCCCTTGAGGAAGGGCCACACTACACTGGCAAAAATTTACACGTTAAACTTTCTCTCAGCCTCCCTCAAAGGTACCTACAGCCTTTTACCAGAGTAATGGTGCATTAGGGAAAAGGAAATAATCAAGCTTTGGGGAGGTTATTAAACACTGGCTCTGAAGTGACATTAATTCTAGGAGACCCAAAATAACACTGTAGTCCAGCAGTCAGAGTAGGGACTTATGGAGGTTAGGTGATCAATGGAGTTTTAGCTTGGGTCCATTTCATCATGGGTCTAGTGGATCCCCAACTTATCCTCTGTTATTGCCTAAGTTCTGGAATGCATAATTGAAATAGACAGACTCAGCAACTGGCCCAAGCCCATACTGGTTCCCAGACCTTTGGAGTGAGCTCAATTGGGGGAAGAAAAGCCAAGTGAAAGCCATTAGAATTGTCTCTTTCTAGGAAAATAGTAAACCAGAACCAATACCATATTCCTGGGGATATCACAGATATTAATGCAATCTGAATTAAAGGATGCAGGGGTAGTGATCCCCACCTCATTCCCAATTAACTTACCTATTTTGCGTGTGCAAATAAAAACAAATGGGTATTGAAGAATGACAGTGGATTATTATAAACTTAACCAAGTGGTGACTCCAGTTGCAGCTGTTGTTATAGATGTAGCTTCCTAGCTTGAGCAAATTAATACATACTCTGGCATACAGCCATTGATCTCGTAAATTCTTTGTCTCAATAGCTGTTAATTAAGACCATCAGAAGTAGTGTACTTTCACCTGGCAAGGCCAGAAAGTACCTTCATTGTTCTCTCTCAAGGGCATACAAACTGTCCAACTCTATAATTTAGTCATCAGGGACCTCAATCACCTTTCCCTTCCTTGAAACATCACAATGGTCCATTACACTGATGATATTATGCTGACTGGACCTCGTGAGCAAGAAGTAGCAACTACTGTAGACTTATTAGTAAGACATTTGTGTATAAGAGGTAAGGAAATAAATCCAACCGAAATTCAGGGGCTTTCCATTTTAGTGAAATTTTTAGGGGTTCAGTGGTATGGGGTATCGACCCCATATGTCTAGATCTCCCTTCTAAGGTGAAGAATAAATCGTTGCATATGGACCCACCTACAACCAAAAAAAGAGGTGAAAGAGGTGCAATGCCTAGTGGGCCTTTGGATTTTGGAAGCAATGTATTCCTCATTTGGATGTGCCACTCTGGCCCATTTACTAAATGACCTGAAAAGCTGCTGGTTTTCCGTAAGACCTGGAGTAAGAAAAGGCTCTGCAACATGTCCAGAATGTCATACAAGCTGCTCTGCCATATGATACAGCAGATTAACAGATCAGCAGATCCTGTGATACCTGAAGTGTTTACCAGCAGATGGAGATACTGGTTGGAGACTTTGGCAGGCCCGTATAAGAATACCACAGCACAGATCCTTATATAATTTTGGAGCAAAGCCCTGCCATCCTCTGTGAATAACTACTCTCCTTTTGAAAAACAGCTTTTGACTTGTTACTGGGCTTTAGTAGAAATTGAACTCTTAACCTCATGTGGTACTGAGTTACAATGAGACCAGAGGTGCCCATCATGACTTGGGTGTTGTTTAACTCACCAAACCATGAATTTGGGTGTACACAACAGTATTCCATCATCAAATGGAAATGCTATATATGAGATGGGACTTGAGCAGGCCCTGAAAGCACAATTAAGTCACTTTAGAAAGTGGTTCAAATGTCCATGGTCTCCTCTTCTACTACATTGCCTTCTCTCTTCCAGTCCCTATCTATGGTCTCATGGGAAGTTCCCCACAAGCAGTTGACTTAGAAAGAGAAAACTTAGTCCTGGCTTACAGATGGTTCTGTGCAATATGCAGGCACCACCCAAATGTGGACAGCTGCAGACTCACAGCCCCTTTCTGGAACATCAGACCATACCATAGGGAAATCCTTGCAGTAAACAGAATTTTGAGCAGTGCACCTGGTTGTTCATTTTGCTTGAAAGGAGAAATACCCAGAGGTGTCAATGTGCCAGCAATGGAGACTGACACTGAGTCTCTGATATGGCACTATTCCCTGAGGTGATCAGCTAGTTACCTGGTGACAGATAACTACGTTGGACCACTTCCATCATGAAAAGGACAGTGTTTTTTTCTTACTGTAATAGACACTTGTTCTGCATACAGCTTTGCCTTCCCTACACACAGTGCTTCTGTCAAAATTAACATCTGTGGATTTATGAAATGCTTTATCCATTGTCATGGTATTCCAAACAGCATTGCTTCTGATTAAGGAACTCACTTCACAGCAAATGAAGTGTGACAATGGGTCCATGTTCTAGGAATTCACTGGGCTTACCATGTTCGCTATCATCCTGAAGTAGGTGAAGAACAGTGAGATGACCTTTTGAAGACTCATTTACAGCACCAGCTAGATGGTAATACCTTGCAGGGATGTGACAATATTCCCCAGGAGAATATATATGCTCCAATCTACAATTTTGTCTCCCATAGTAAGATTCATGGGTCCAAGAATCAGGGAAAGGGACATAACTCACTATTACCCATAATGATCCACGAGCAAAATCTTTGCTCCCTGTCCCACGACCCAAGTCTTGCTGAGCTAGAGATCTTAGCTGCAAAGGGAGGAGTGATTCTACCGGGAGACCTAACAAATTTTCTAATGAACAAGAAGTTATGAGTGCCAATCAGCCATTTTGGGCTCATGCTTCTGAATCAATAGCCAAAGAAGGGGTTACTGTACTAGCTGGGATGATGGTTCTTGATTACCAAAGGGAAGCTGAAATGCTACTACACAATGGAGATAAGGAAAAGTATGTCGGGAGACAAGAAATCTGATACAGTGTCTCTTAGTACAACCATGCCCTGTGATTATAGTCAATGGAAAACTGCAACACCCCAATTCAAGCAGGATTACTAACCACCCAGACACTTCAGAAATGAGGGTTTGGGTCACCCCAAAGCAAAGAACTATGACCTGTTGAAGTTCTTGCTGAGGGCAAAGTGAATATGAAATGAGTATTGGAAGAAGGTAATTATAAATCCCAGTTACAACTATGTGATCAGTGACAAAGCTGACTGAGGACTGTAATAGTTATGAGTATTTCTTCATTATTTTGTTATGAATACATTTGTGCATGTAATATATTTGCTTCATCCCTCACTTATCTCTTTATCATATAGCATAGATGATAGATGTGTTGACTTGACATCATGGTATTTAAGTTCTGTCATCTTTACATTAGAGTATTTAAGCTCCAGGATATCAAGGGAGAAAAGTGAACATCACGCAAGGATTGCATCCTTTTCTGGAGAAAGGGCCAGTGCATTTCAGTTTAACACAGGAAGAGCTGTATCATGTTAGCAGAAGTATTATTTCATTACTCTCTTTATTTTTGTGAGATTAAGTATGGTTTAAGGAGCTGCATATCTGTGCCAAGTGGACTAGGGGTAAACCGTGATAGTTTATTCTATGTGTCACTTGGCTAGGTTATAACACCTAGTTACTTAATTAAACACTAATTTAGAAGTTGCTATGAAGGCATTTTGGATGTGGTTAACATCTACCAAGTAAAAAAGATTGCCCTTGGTATGTAGGTGGACCTCATCCAATCAGTAAGAGCAAAAACAGGCTTCCCTTAAAAAAAGAAATTTTGCAGGATTTTGCCATGAGTTTTAAACCCAATTTGAATCTGGCCTCTTCCTACAGATTAATCAGTGTGCACTCAATCAGAGATTACAAAAATAATTTTAACACAGGATTCAGCAAACATAATTAAGAAGGAAAGGTACTGTGAAAATAATCATCACAACATGTACCTCAGTGAATTAGTACTTTTATGCTTATCCCTATATTAGGATTTCCTTGGCCCATCATCCTCTCACTTGTCACAGAGTGAAATGTTGTGAGAGAATCATTCCATTGGAACATCAAAGATCAAAACCATAAATAGCCAGTGAAAGGTGGAAGTCTATTATGTCTCAAATCAATGTGGCCCTGGGACCAAGACTGGTGAGTGACAGAAGGAGCTGAACCTATCTTCAGGCTCCCAATACAGAGGCTAATGAATCAGAAATTAAGCAAATAAACTCTTAGAACTTTGAGTTCTGAGAGTTTCTGTCTAGAGAATAAGTGCTGGTGGGATAGGGGAATTTTTCTTTCTGCAATTAAACATGCTTGTTGGGTAAAGTATAGTATAGGAAAGTGATTAAATGCATGAGAAATTATGTGGGTTGTTAGAAATTGGTTGTTCGGGGTCTCCTAGGATACCTAGTTGTTTTTCCACCAACCCACACATCCTCTGTATTCCTAATAAAGCTTTTGGAATCTTCTGGGCTTTTTAAGGCTCTCAGCACTCTTTCTACGACTTCACCATATCATTAAAATAATCTAAAGTTATTTAGCATAACTTAATAGTATTAACAAGATTTTGTAATCGTATCGAAGGATATGAACTTGTTTGCTGTAACGACCATCTGAACAGCCCAAAAGACCCCTCAAAGAATAAATATACCATCTTAAATTTTCAGTAGTTTTATTGAAAAATGCCTCTTTTGTTTCAGAAATAAATAATATAAGGCAGTGAAATTCACAATCTGCAGTTAAAATATAAAAGCAGCAATTCTATGTTCATAGTCTTGCAAACATTTCCCAACTGCTTTTGATAACTAAGAAACATTATGTTCTGGGAAAAAAAAGTTCATACTAAATATACAACACAAACATGCAATTCCGTCTCTGCAGAATTATCTGCAATTTGGCATAAATGTTAATGTGTCTAAAACAAGGAGGTCTAAGGCAATATGAAATTGTATCCAGTTGATACAATATCTCAGCTACATGGCTTAGGGTTTGTGGTTGTTAAAGGAGATGTATAAAAGTATTCTATGCCCTAGTGTATAACAGAAGAAGAGGAAGATAAATAATTGCAATGGAGTTGACTCTCCCCTCTCTTTTAGATTTAGGAGGGGGTTACTTGAATTGTGGTATAATTGAATTGCAAAAGATAAACTGCCTTCTCAAAATATACAGTAGCTCTGGGCTCCAGGACTTACTGCTTAACCTAAGTTTCACTGAGGCTGCCCACTGTGCTAAATGAGGGCACAGGGCATGTTCTCTCCTTGCGGCTTCTGTGAACAAATTATCTTGCAAGCATTTTAAGGGCAAAGGCAAAGGTTTCTACAGACTCGCGCTGCCAGCTAGTCTTCCTGCAGAAACAAGGTTCTCTACAGTCAGAAAGTGTGCTCTTGGATAAAAGCAACGCCGGAAGACACTTCGCAGAAAAGACGTACGCTGTTCTCTCTGATCTGGAAATGAGAATCCCAACGCATCCCCCAAGCATCGCCGCCCAGCGCCCGCCATCCACGGTTCACAGCCCCGGACCGCGGGGCAGGGCGCGCCGCCAGCGCGCGTGGGAAGGGCGCTCCTCGCGGGGCTCGTCCGCGCGGTAGTCCTCGTACTCGTCCGCAGTCCGCTCGGGCTCCACGGGCACGATGAAGGGCTCGCGCTCAGGCAGGTAGGCCCCGCCCTCGGGCACGTAGGGCTCTGTCCGATTCAACATTACAGTTATGGCATGACTTGGAAGGCACAAACACAGCAAAACTAAATCATCACCCGAGGTGATGGCACTCCAGTCTTAATCTTATAACTATAAATAGATAAGTTACAATGTTTTGATTACTTCCATTTGCAAAGAAAATTTGGTGGTGATCAAATAATGAAATGACATTAAAATAAAAGAAAAAACCTTCAAAGATCCAGCAGTAAATACAATCATTGCACAAATACCTGGGAAGGGTCAGAGACTGAGCCAAAGAACTGTAAACACAGTACCTAGGTAGGATTTTCACAAATCCCCTAGTAACTGTTCATGACTTCAAACTCCTCAATTCAAAGAACAACTTGGAAAGATAAGGAGGTGAAGGGAAGTTTATTGGCTCCTAGAAGCTGAACTCTGAGGGTGAAAAGCTATCACCAGGTAATATACAGTACATGACATTTGCTGTGACTGACCCTCACACAGACTGAGTTACAGCTGGTGGGGAAGGAACACCAGTAACTACAGCAAGACAGGAAAAAAAAAAAAAAAAAAACGTGGTTATAAACTTTGGTTTGAAAATTGCAATTACAAAACCCAAATGAGAGTATGTGTACAAAAAAAAAAAAAAAGTAATAAGACACATGCCCTGAATCAGACACATTGCTAACAAGCAAGAAATGAGGCGCCTCCATTCGGTGTTATTCCGGCATTGAGCAAGCGGCAGGCTTGGATGCAGAAGCTTATTGTAGAATTGTTAAGTGATTTTAGTGGACAGGATCACATACAATCATTTACAAGCCACAATTAGTTTATTATTTACATAAGACATTTCTCTTTTACCAGGTTAATTGTTTTTCTCAAAATGGCATTATCTCTGCTGGTTAGTAGTTTTCTATGTGCCTCTTTCACAAATGAGGCCTCTCATGACTGTATGTTTGAACTTTTTAAAAAATATTTTTCTACATTATTACTGAAATGCATCTGGCTTATAAACTGACACCACTGCTTTTGTCTCACTCAAGTTAGTATGAAGAGTCTCCACCCTCCTTATGATGTCAACCCGGTTCTTTAACCATATCTGTGGTGAGATTTCCATACAGACTCATGTTCTAATAAGCACGTGCGCAAACATCTCAGAAACAGGATTTTCATGTATTCAAACTGTAAGCAGCACTGGCGACTTAGAAAATTTGTTAGCCGGAACCTGAAACAGGTCAAAGATGATAGTTTTTAAAAGTTGATTACTATGCAAAAACATATATATATATACATTCATCTAAGTTTGTAAAGGTTAAAGTATACATATATATATATATCCATATATTTTTAGTTATTCACACATGCCATAAGGCAGAGATAATTTACATTTAGTTTATAAGGAATTAAATTATAATTTTGTAAAAGGGTTGCATGAGAAATACACATTAATATTCAATATTTTGGATCATATATAAGCATGTACATAAATATATAGATATATAGATACTCAGATATTCAACTACTCATGCACTATTTGCTAGTAGCCAACCATACCGAACAGCAGTATCATTTTTAAAACTTGCAAGATGCTTGAAGATGCACTAATGAAAAGGTCACCAATGATCACAGAGTCAATTTATTTCCAGATATACATATATCTCCAGTCCCACATCCCGCAAAATCAGGCATTAGAGACTTCTGCTCACTAATTGTCAAACAGTACAATTTCACTACCAACCCTTTAAAAAAAAAGTATTAAGTTCTGGATATTAATTCAATGAGCAGGTGGGACAGTGAATTTGTTTCAGTTGTCTGCACCATGTTATCAAATAGTTTACCTACAAATTAGATTCCCAAGATAAATTTTTGGCATATATTACTGGCATTCTGTAATTGGATTCAACAAATCCCTGTTCCCATCCTTCAAGTTCAACAAAATCATCAGTGGGTAACATTCTCTGTACTTTCAAGGGAAATAAGCAGAGAGATGTTGTGTGATTTGGTAAAAGTGCGAATAGGGGAAGGGAAAATAATTACGGAAGTCCTAAAGTGAAATAATATTTTTCGATAGGGAGTGAACCCTATTATTGCATAATCAAAATACACAATGGAAAGAGTTGATATACTCCAGAAATCTCCAAATCAACCTTCCTTCAATCCTCGGGAATTTCATTTCCATAAATATTCTTTAATTGGGGTGAATTTAGATTCCTACAATGGCAACAACATACCTGGATACCCTTGCCCATTGTAGGGGATGCTGGCACACTGCGATGAATCACAGTACCCAGGAGGGCCTGGGGGACCCCGGATACCTGAGTTTCCAGGACGCCCAGGGGGACCAGGGGGACCTCTTGAACCTGTGGACCCTGGTGGCCCCGTTCTGGATTCTCCTTGTGGACCTAGTGTGGGAGAAAAACAAATAGGTTTCCCCTCTTCTTAGACACACCTGTAGTAGTAGCCAACACTATTTTAACTGGCACCTCCACCGCCCTGAGACCAGGCTATTCACAGTGTATGGTGAGAAAATATTTCCTCAAGAAATCATCAGTATTTCCTTAGGAAGTTAACCGACAGTATGATGGAGCCTTCTTATCATGATTCATCAAGAATTAATTCTAGCAATCCATCAATTTTAGTGATTTTACTCAAGGAAAACTGGTTTAACAAGAATTAAGCCAAACTAAAGACATCAATGAATTCTCTGGTTTGTTCCTACTCTCACAGAGATACAAGTACCTAGGAAAAGGCTAGATTAGGCAGCCACGTTGGACTGCAGTGAAAACATGGGAGCACCTGAGTACTTGCTCTGCAGCTCCAGACTATATGAAGCAATGTTAGTTCTGGATCAAGTTAATATAAATGTAAAACTTAACCACTAGGGCTGACCCTAGTTGCAAGAATCTCATGGACCTGGCAATGAAAATAAAAATAATTTTCATTCTAGTAAACAAAATGTAGAAAACAACTGGACAACTATTATTTTTTTGCCAAAATATCAGCAAAGAATCTGTGAATGAAATTTTGTGATGGGCATATATGCTTTTAGTGAAGACATACATGCTCAGTCTGATGGCTCCATAATGAAGGATACTAGAAAAAACAAAACAAAACAGGAAATGTAATTGTCCTTGAAGGCTATGTGGCCAAACAAAGTAAATAGAATTTCCTCAAAAAGGAATATAGCAACCAACCCTCATGAGCAATAAAACTCACACCCTCATATATTACAGTTATAGTCAGTACCTAGTTAGAACACATGCAAACATTTTTTGAACAAAGGAAACATAGAAATCAAGAGGTTATGCAAGTTGAATTTCTTGCTAAAACATCTACCATGATCATCCGTACATCCAAAGCTAACAGAATTAAACTATGAATCTCTTGGAGCCTGTTTACTCTTTCATATTTACAACCTTTCTTTATTTGATGTGTGAGCAAACCTACCTGGAGGGCCAGGTAACCCCCGAGGTCCTGGAGACCCAATTCCTCTTTCACCTTTCTCCCCCGGCAAACCTAAGGAAGGAGAAAAAGAGGGGACACAGGGAAAATTTATCTAAAGACATGTAGTTTTCATCTTAACCGATAATACTTGATACAAATAGTTCACCTCCTTGGTGAAAGCAGAACCTAATTTTTCACAGAAGTTCAATCTTTTAGCCAATTTTTCTTTGGCATTGGTGTGCAATTCTGGATTCATGGTCAAGAAACAAATATGGCCAAAAGTCAGGTAATATTATTTGGAGGAAACCCATGTGTCTAATATATAAAAGAATTTTTTAAAGGATTAGTAATTAAAAATAAAAATCTTGAATAGTTAAAACCCAATGAAAAACATCTTAAAGTTGTCTTATCTTTAATATCCCTGTTATTCCAGCAACCAAACCATCAGATTTATAGGAATATTTAAGTTTGCCCTGGATTTTTAACTACTACTTGGACAAAAGTGGGTACTCTTGAAACATCTGGAATCAGATAATCCCATTTTTCTTCCTTTCTTTCAATTATACTCATCTACCATGAAATTAAAGTTAAATAAACATAGAGGAACAATGCCAGACACTGACTAAACGAAGCGAAAGAATTAGGACCTAAAACTGTAAAACTACTTAAAGTACATTCGACTTGTTGCTCTGCTCTTACCACAAGCATAATAACTAGTAAGGTTTTAGTGTCTGATTTAATTTGCCAAGGTACAGTTTTTCGCATTTAGCAACAACAAAAACAACATTCTCTTAATTAAGATTTCCTAACAAAAATGTCCAGTTTCTGAGATAGGATCTCTCTGGCCTGAGGATTGCCTGAAGAGGGAGACAGATTCCTGGACAGACAGCTCATCTGGGGCTGCCTAAACAAGATGACGGTGGTTTGCCAGATACAGTCTTGCACGTGCTTTCCAACCTAACCTGGCTCTGATACTTGCACATTCCTTCCTTTATCCCCATGCAACATCCTGAAACACCCACCTCGTTCACCAGGGGGTCCCTGCATCCCTGGCGTGCCTGGGAAACCTGGCCGCCCCCCAGCTCCTGGTTCTCCTCTGGCTCCCGCGCTGCCAGGAGGTCCTGGGGGACCTGGTGGGCCCGGCTGGTTGCGATTAGAGTGGTAATCATTTGGAATCTGGTTCAGCATCTGATTGAATCTGTTCATTTGACCTACAAATAGATATAAGGCTTTTTAAGAAGAATTCCAATCAGGGAGGGATGAGACAGTAAAACTGCTTTCTCTCAGTGTCTACTGAAATCCATCTCCATTCCCTGACAACACCACCATCACCACCACCCAAACATTCTATTTAAAATCCCCAAAATAAAAATAAAACATTCCAGTCACCCAGTACAAAATGATCCCTGATAAATAACTGTTTTCACAAAATGCTGACTCAGGCCACAAACATCCGTGTGACCATAAAAGAATTAAGAAAGCTTAACATGGCTCTGACATAAAGGCTTGAGTTTTTGCCAGCTGCTAACACTCAAAAGGGAATCGTTTTTAGATTAAGAAATTAAACAATTTTTTGCGTATACCTAAGACAAGGATAGTCAGCCTTAAAGTAAACTGGGATCACTTGTGAGATATATTGAGCAGTACAGATTTCAGAGCTTCATCTCCAAAGGCAGTGGCTCTCTAGGGTTAGGATGTGCCCTAGGAACCTGGATTTTTAACAAGCATGGTAAATGAGTCTAAAGCAGGTGTTCCACAGGACCGCACTTTGAAAAACACTGATTAGAGCTTATGAAAGAAGTTTAAGTCTATTCTTAGTTTGCAGGCACTGAGTTTTCATCATGGAATGAAAAAGAAGAGTGTGTGAAAAATAGGAAGACAAGAAAAGGCCTTGTCAAAATGGATCTTCTATGATCAAATTAGTCTTGTTGGGTCCCTTCCTTCAGGTCATAGAATAAGTTAAAGATCATAATTTAAAGGATCTAATTTCTAAGTACTTTAGAAGTTTGCTGCTTTCAGATATTCCCTGATAAAGCACATTAAGAATCTTAATGTAGAAATGAAAAATCTTTTAAAGGATCATTTTTATCAGACTGAAGATAAAGATAAGACTATTGACTATCTTTAAGATATTATTAGCTTTATCTAATCAAATACTGAACAGTTTATCAAAAATGAAATGCAAACATCTCTTAGACACTTTATGACTCAAACTATGCATGTTCTTACAATTAATTAAAAAACTATTTGTAGATTTAAAAGAAAATAAATTACCACTTATCAGCTGTTCACAGACTTGTCTTGCAACTGCTCGCATTATGTTCTGGGAAGCAATGTCTCCCTTGTTAATTAAATTAATGAGAATCATTAGTATATTGTTCTTATAGTATTATAGCTTCAGACTCCAATGTTTAACACACACAGAATAAATGTAACATTTGAAGAAATACATACCCTATCGCCTTTCTCTCCTTTCAATCCAGATGAACCCTAAAAAGATAAGGAATTACACTGTCAAAAAAAGATAAGGAATTACATACATCAGAAACTATTGAGGGTTCTAGAATAATGTATGAATGAACATGACAATGAAAAGAATGAGGTTAGCTTTCTAATAAATTAGCAAGTATGACACATCATGTTTATATCCATGTTACTATTTTCTTTCTATAAAAAGAAATAGAAACAACTTCTCTCTGTCTCTCTCTCTCTCTCTCTGAGAGAAGAATATGTCTTCCAAAACAGTGCTGAGAGATGAATTTGTCACAAATTTTTAAAAGCTAAATGCCATGCATAATTTTTACATGCTATTCATAATATAGATTTAGAACTGAAATACCTATAAAGATGACCCTTGGTACCATTATACATTCTTTCTGGCTGATTAGCTCAGCTGCCTATAGTGGAAGGTCGACTGTCCCTGAAGTTAACCTCAATTCTGTTCCAGTAAGAACCAATGAGGTTTTGTAAACTACTTAGCTAAATATGTATGTCTAACCTCTTCAGGTGATTTTCCAGGCATTGGGTATAAAAGAGAATTGGTGTTTCCCTTATGAAATGACTCAAACAAATCACCCCATATCCAAAACACAACCACACTGTCATAACCCTCACACTGGCCATGGTGCAGGCGGCTTTTGTCATTCAGCCATAAATTTCCAGTCTGCCAACTGCTACCAAAAAAAAGAACATCTAGACCACTGAGTGTTCAAATAACATCCCAAATCATGCCTCTTCTCACCATCTCCAAGACTGCCTCCAATATCCTCCCAACTAGTGTCCTTGCTTCTAGTTTTGCATCCTTATAGCCTATTCTCCACAGAGAAGCCAGAGTGATATTTTTATAAGATAATTAGATCATATAACATTCCTTTGCTTAGAGATTTCCAAGGGCTTCTCATCACACATAGAACAAAAGCAGCTTTCCTTTTCATAAGCTAGATGGCTGACATAATGACCTCAGCCCACCTATCCGACCTATCCCTCTCCCCACTGGTGCATGGACCTCCTTGCTGATCTTTCCAGATGCCCAACTCATTTCTCACTCAGGGCTTTGGCTCACTCTGTTCCCTCTCCCTGAGATCCTCTTCCTACAGCTCACTCTATCACTTCACCTCCTTAGAGAAGCTCCCTAGCTACACCATATAAAATAGCCACTTTTCTACCACCAAAGTCACTATCTCTCTAACCCCTTACCCTGTTTCATTTTTCTTCATATCCTTTATATCACCGGAAACCATGTTATTTTCTTACTTGTTTTTTATCTATATCTCCCAGTGGAATAAGGGAACAGACTTTGTCTTGCTCACTGCTGTACACCCAAACCCTAGAACCCTGAGTGGTGCAGTATAGGCACTAAACAAATAAATGTTGAAGAAATGAATTAAAATACTCCACAAGCAGTGCCTATAAGCAAGCCTCCACTATATAACATCAGGTATTGTAAGTTAGCAAGAAGATATCAACTGGTTTTACTAGCTAATGGCATAACTAATGTTTATTGAGACAAGCTCTCTGCTAAGACCTATATATCCCATCTGCTATTTTCATTTGAGAAATTAGAGGAAATAAGTTAAAATGGAGAAGAAAAGGAGGGGAAATTTAACCTTTAAGAAGGATGATAAAGATGAAGGAAAAGAGGGGACATGAGGTTCCATAAAGTATACCAAATTATAATTATCATAAGAAAAACTGGAATTTGATTCTCCATTCGATAAAAAGTACTAGATCGTTGTAGAAATACAGCTACTACTGAGTTTGGAGCTTTATGTAAACTTTAGGGATTTTTAGTTTTCTTACATTTACGTCTACTCTGAAATTGTACTAGTTTGTTTTTTAATTTGCTGCCACTCTGAGATTGTTCTAGTGTGTATAGTTTGTAGAAATCATTTTTATTGTCAGTGTTTAGAGATCAGATTTCAAGTAAAGGTAGGAGACATTCCTTTCAGGGTTCTACCTGCAGCCATCAATTCCATCCATAATATTCTTATATAAGACTCTACTGAAGTCAGAGTAAAAAACAATAGAATTTGGAGTGATACAAAAGTTCCATGTACTTTAACTGATCTTGTGAAATTTCTGCCATGAACCATGGTGGAAAAGAGAGCAAGAAAGTCATGTACTAGTGTGCACACAGGGTATTCAGTATCTCAGGAGTCTTTCCATCTTCATGTTACTTGCTTAATTTCAAGTACACGTAGAAGGCACACTATGTCACATGAAAATTCCACCATAAGTATATTCAAATTAATATTTTTAGCTAAAACTTGGGCTTATGTAACTAGGACAAGGTTTAAGAAAAGAGTTCTGTCCAGACATCAGCCCTGATAAATTTGTTCCATTCTTAATAGTTGGACTTAGTTATCTTTAAGGTAACTTTTTATATCTCAGAATGCTCTCAGACTAAAAGAAATGCTTCCAAATAAATTCACACTTCATGAAGGAAAAACTTGTAAAGAAGATATGATGCTTAGCATTCATTACAAATACTTATGGATTTGGGGGGAATTTCAAATACAAATGTACATAATATCTCAACTATTATTTTAATCAAAATATCTGAACTAAAAGAAAATTAAAATAGATGTAAATTGAAAAAGGGCAGTATAGAAAAGTAAACTAATCAAATTATGTAAATTCTTTTAATTCTGGGATTAATATTCTAGCATTCTCAATGAAAGAGAAAAGAACAAGCAGCAGTAGCTGAACGAGGCTGTCAAAGGGTTAACATCTGCAAAGAGTGAACATGCCATTCACCATCATCATGTATTTTCTGAATTAAGCAGTATGCCCCTGCTAACTAGAAAAATCATTCTGCTGAACCAGATCTGAGTACTTATACAATGCAGAAATATGTGTCTTGGCTCATAATTCCATTCTTCTTAAAGAAACCCAATGACCACAGTTTTCAGCCCAGAATATTATAACAACTCAGAGAGAAAATCTTTAGAACTGGTACCAAATCAAATCCATGGGTTTATTGTAGTTTCAACAAATGCTTCAAGCACACTACAGCAGAGATACCACGATTGTGTCAAAGACTTGAAATTCTCTTCATGTTTTATATCCACAGTGAAATGACTCTAGAATGCAAATCATCCTCTTACTGGTCTGCCATGGTCTCCAGGTTTTCCTGGTTTCCCACTTGGTCCGGAGACTCCTGGAGAGCCTGGGCTTCCCTACAACACACAGGACAAGATAGAGAATGTTATGAGGAAGGAAAAATCCTATCTAAAGTAAACTAACAAAGGTGGCCAGTTTTTCAAGTTGTAAAAAGAAACAACACATAATCACTAGTAAGAAAGAATAAAACCATATTTTAAGATAACATAGAAAAATAAACTTGAAAATTCCAGTTCAATCTTTATGTATTTCACAGTTATGAGATATATTTGGAGACCAGTTGAAAAAAATTATATATGTTGTTTATATATTTTATATATATAGTCAGTTTCACAATGAGCAGACTATGATTCCAGTAAATTGGTTATAATGTGAATCTGCAGGAAACAATTCCTATTTCTTAGTTTATTTCTGTTACAAGATCAGAAATTCCATCAAAAAAGAGAATTGCAAACTATGGGTGGAGTAGAAATTCAGAGGGTGGCCTGTTTAATGCTAGATTGGGCACCATGGTGGCAGAATCTTTCCTTGTCTGCTGGGAATAGCTCTCAGCTCCAAAATTCAGTTTTCTTAGGTGCTTCTGCCACAGACTTCTGTTCTCCTCGACCACATTAGCCACAGATGTCCATTCTCCTCGACCTTACCCCATCAAAACCATAAGAATTTCTCCCTGTTACCTTTAACACAGATTCAAGAGCATTTTAGCTTTATTTTTAGTAAAATATTTATAAAATCTAATAGAGCCAACACATCATGTTCTAAAGGTTAAAATTTCCTGAAAATGAAGTCATCAAATTTTGTAGAACAATGATTCCTTTATTTCATCATTATGCAGGTTTAAGATCTTCAATAAATTCTTGAAATAAAAGTTTTTCATGCATTTAAAGAAAACTGAGAATATATGCATTAAATATAAATAATAAAATTATTTTAACATATGCTCGTAAGTCCTCATATCCTGTCATACAGACATGGAGAATATCTGTCACGTAAATAATTGTGATCTCACTTGGGCATAGGTATACAGGTGTACGTTCAAAATCATTGGTTTCAGTATTTTTTCAAAAGATCTTAATAAAAAGACCCTTTGTTTTAACTGCATGTAAAACTTCTTCAGAGTAACTGTTTGCTCAGTAATAAATGTACTTAACGTTTAAGAAGTCATAGGCCACAGATTCTTAAAATTCTAGAGCAGTAAGGACCCCCAAGGTCATAAAACCCAACGGCTCCACGTGGGAGTAAAAGGACTGAAGTACAAACCAGATAATGGCTAAATTAAGGATATTTTTCTATTTTTGATTAATCATAAAGACCCTGTATTTTAAACCATCTATTTCTTCTAGTACATTTTAATTTGGGAACAGAAAAAAAATACCCCAAAGCACAGATGGAACGAGCCTCAAACACAAGGTCGCCTCGCTCTTCTTTAGCAAAATGAAGGGGAAGGAAATAATGTAACCCATTCATTTCTTACCGGTGGCCCAGGTGGGCCCCTGGGTCCCATCGCACCATCTTTTCCAGTGAAACCCTATTGTAAAAATAGAATTAATTAACAATTACTGAGATAATGAGCAATTGAAGAGAAAAGATACTAAACAGGTTGCTTAGGGTGAAGAAAAAGATTTAGCCTAATTTGCTGTTTAAATAGCATGAAACCTGTCAATATAAAGATAAATATACCCACCTAAAAATCGTATTTCCAATTTAACTATATCTTTTATGGAATAATTAATATCTGTACTCAGTTATTTATGAAGTTATAATTTAAAACATTTCAAGAGGTCAAACTAATCTACTTCACCAAAGAACAGAGATTCCTTTTGTGAATTTATTGGTTTTCCCTTTTGTAAGAGGTAAGAAGTCAAAAGGACGAACAACACTTTCTACTGAAAAGCACTGTCCACAGACTTACCCAGTTAAGGTGGGCTCAAAATAGGATCAAAGGGGTTGAACTTAAATTTAAGGGAATAGATAGAAGCAAAGGCAGTACACTAGTAGGTCTATAAGTAATATTACCATATTGAAGATAAACATGATTGAAAGGGGTTGTACAGACCCATGTGTCCCACCAATTAACACTACAGGTACAAATAAGTTCTTACATGAACTACTTCAAAGGTATGAATCTTGTACAAAGAGTGTATAATTTCCGGGTATAGGGGGAAACAGCTATTGCATGCTATGGGCTATGTTTAATATGAAAACATCAACAGTACCACAGCAACACCAGGAGTAAATGATGGGGGCAGGGACAAGAGTTAAAGGGAGGTTTGATTTTTCTGTTTGGTGAGGGTTTGTTTATTGGTTTTTTTTCTCTTGGGCACAATGAAATTATCTAAAATTGCGAGTGTTGATGAATTGTTGACTTTGGACATTATACGTGCTGCCCAATGGATGGAGGTGGCTGAAGGATGCACTGACCGAGAAGTAGTTTGGTGAATGATGATGTATACAAATGACCAAATATTGTGCTGCTACAAAAGTGAATGAAGTTGTGAAGCATGCAACGTTGTGTATGAACCTGTGGGACATTTGGTGAGGCAAAATAAGCCTGAAACAAAAAAGGAAATATTGTATGGTCTCATTTAGAAAATACTGAAAAGAAAATTGAGGCCTAGATTGTAAATTCTTATAGCAGTCACATTTAGTCCAGAGCAGTAATTGTTACTTCTAGATTTTGAGAGGCTGTTTTATATATGTATAACCTGATATTTAGAAATAAGAATAAGTCAGGGGCGGGCCGCGGTGGCTCAGCGGGCAAAGTGCTTGCCTGCTATGCCGGAGGACCTCGGTTCGATTCCCGGCCCCAGCCCATGTAACAAAAACGGAGAAACAGAATACAATAAAACAAGAAAATGTTTAAAAAAGATGTTTCCCTTTCTTCCTTCCTTCCTTCCTTCTATCCTTCCTTCCTTCTCTCTGTCTTTCCTTTAAAAAAAAAAAAAAAAAAAAAAAAGAATAAGTCAGGATTAGGTAACTCACCATTGGATGTCATGTCCCACATGTCTCACATCCTGATTAGGTCAAGATTAAGGTAATTCAAAATACAGGGATAAGGAAGACATTGTATTTTAGAAATTCACCCACTATATGAGACCGAAAGAAGAAAGGTTTATTTTGTCTGTAACCTAAATTTTCTGTAGCACATAATCTAACTCAGTCTGTCTGGATAGATCATTTAAACAATCCAAACACAGAGAGCCCAGAATAAGAATGAGGGCCTGTAATCCTGTATAGCTTAATGTCATGCCTGGATACACCTCAGAATATATTAAGCAGATAATAAAAAAGGATTGGCAAATTCCCTTGAGAGATGGGATCAAAAATGTTAAACTTTACCACAGGGAAGCCCCTGATACTGTGTCAAATATTAGGAACACCCAAATCAGTAGGCCAAGCCCTTAATCTTGAGACTTGCTCTTGTGACACTTACTTATGTTGTGGAGAAGCTTAGCCTACCTATAGGCATGCCTAAGAGTTACTGCTGGAGGACCTTTTTTGTTGCTCAGATGTGGCCTCTCTCTCTGTAAGCCCAACTTTGCAAGTGAAATCATTGCCCTCCCCCCCGCCCGCCCCATGTGGGACATGACATCCCACGGTGAAAGTCTGCCTGGCAAAGTGGGAGATGACTCCCAGGGATAAGCCTGGCCCTGGCACCAGGGGATCAATGCTGCTGTCCTGACCAAAAGGAGAAAAAGAAGTGTAACAAATAAGGTATCAGTGGCTGAGAGAGTTCAAATAGTCGCAAGGCTACTCAGGTCACTCTAACACAAGCTTCAGTTACACATTACTACCTATCATGGTTTTCCAAACCCCAACCAAAACCATTCCTGTCAATCCTAAATTTCACCTAGGTTGTTATATAAGATTCTACAAAGGTTCCATGCACTAGGGTAACTTTCCAGAAATCTAAAACCTCCAGATGGGTTCCTAGACCAGGTAAATCTTAATATGCAGAGGGGTCAGCCTCTCCAGAACATCAACTATTTCCATTCCCCTATCCCATATTATCAACAGCTCCTTCCAAAATGAAAAACTTAGAACAGGCATAGCCCAAATACCCCTAAAAAGTGGGAGAAAAATCAAAGGTGATGGTGGAGTTATACAGAGAAAGTCACGTTTAACAAATGAGTATGACTGCTGAATCATTATATTGATATTTCTTTCAATCTCCAGTGCCTTGGAGCAGCTAGTAGTAAAAACCTAAAAATGTGGAACTGTAACCTGTTCTACAACTGTTCTACAACTAATTGTTGTGGTATGCTTTGAAATTTATTGCTTTTTTGTATATATGTTATTTTTCACAAAAAATGTCGATTGTGATGACAAAAAAAATCTTGCAAATGATTTTATTAATCACACAACTGCCTATAAGATCATTTGATGTAACAGATGTGTGTGTGTGTGTGCGCGTGCACTTATAGGAGACAGGCACACCCTATACTTTATTTATCAGGGTCTGCTCACTACACTCTCATGGTAACTGGGTTTTATTACTTAAAAGAAACATTCCAAAATCTATCAATTTGGGGGTAACAGCCTATATTAACATTAAAAACAAATATACTATTTGTTTTTAAACAAATATACTATTTGTTTTTAAACAAATATACTATTTGTTTTTAAACAAATATACTATTTGTTTACTAAACAAATATACTATTTATTTACTAAAAAAAATAGAATCAAAGGAATGTTGCCTAAAATAGCACGTGGTGTCATAAAAGATGAAGGAGAAGCTGACAACCAATTAGAAAAATCCCTTCCCCATTTCCTAAATAACTGCCAGACAGTTAAGGCAGGACTATTTGTATTGCTATTACTGGAGAATACTTTCCAAATAGAAACAGGAGCCAAAGCTGTCCTAAATGTCCTCCACTCAAAAAAAAGGAAATCCTCAGCCCTCATAAAAAGCAGTAAATGTTTTATTAGTTCATCCCTCCTCGTGTCGCCCGCGAAAGGTCAGAACTGCAGCAGCATTGAGTGCCTGGGAAGAAGAGATGTGCCCCAGGAGCAGAGCTTAGCTCTGTGCAGCCTCACTCATTGGCTCTTGCACCCCACTCTTTTTTTCTCTCCATACAGTGCCAAAGGAACTCTCTGCTTGGAATGAGGTCATTTTTGCTAACCAGTTAGCACTCCTCTCCAACAGCAGATCTCTGAAATCTAGCTGAGGATTTCTGAGTCAGGTAATTTTTTATGGTTGCTGCATTACTCTGTCAAAGATTTTTGTCTTATTTTCTGCAGAGAATAAGACTGATCATTTCATCCATATCCTCAGATTTTTGCAAAAATCAGGACCATTTCGATCACTGCATGCATGAAGTATCTATGCTTCTTATTAGTCCATTTATTTTACAAAGGAAGAAGTTTCAATTATTTCTTTAAAATTGTCTTTAAAATATTCCACCCTATAGGAAAAAAATTTCTTTTCCAGAAATTCATAAGGATAAAGATTTCAGGCTGTTTTCTGGAAGATCTGCTTAATATAAACCCAATCTCAAGTTCATCTGTTGAAACACCAATTTGCTTCTGAGAGCCTCTTAAGAAGCAAAATGCTATGGAAGTACTTCTGTGAGCATTTTCTGTGGCAGGGGGGAATGGGGAGGAAGTGCATGAGCTGGGAATCAAACCCAGGTCTCCTGCATGGCAAGTGAGAATTTTACCACTGAACTACCTTTGCATCCCCTCTACCCTTGTACCCCCTCCATAAGCAGTTTTGAGTGGCATTTCTTCCATCTACATTTCTTCAATTGCTATATAGGACACTCTCTTTTTTTTTTTTTTGATGTTGTATTTCTGAACAATCCTCCTTCAATCAGTCTAGAAACTTCCTCATCATCCATTTTCATTTATAAGAAACAAGTTGTGATGAGGACTTTATTCTGTAGTTCTCAGAATAACCACTGTAACATCTATAGAACTTTGGGCTATAATTTTATCTTATTCTCCATTTTCAAAGCTGCAGCAGTTGTTGCTTCCACTCACGTGAGGAAGGCTGAAAAGACCCTTGGTTGTCTTCACACTAAGTACCTGTATAGATGCTTCATTTGTTAACTTGCTAATAGTCCCGAAAGCTATGCTTTCTTGTGTTATGGAAATCATCTATGCTGAAGAAAAGCCATGCATCCTGTTTGTACTGAATGCATCCTGACAAGTCTTCCTTCCTCACCATGGGTCTTGGGCTTGCTCTCCTCTGCTTTCTTATCTTCTCTTCCATAGAGTTTAAGGTTTTTTCTTCCCCACCCCCACCCCCAATTCTCAGTGTCTCTCTAAATTTCCAAAATTAAGAAACTAAATGTACAGGTCTGTGAAGGATGAGATACGAGGCTAGGAAAGGAAGAGGGGAATGATTTCCTGAAAAGTTTCATTGCCCTTACCCTCACCAGAAAGCTGAATTCACATTTTAGAATCTGAGACTGGAAAAGCACGGTCCCTCCTACTCCTTCACTTTTCAGAGAAACAGTGATGGTGGTGATGGCTGTCTAACTGCCATTTCAGAGAGAGAATATTGATGGCAAAGCACATGTGCAACCCAGTAATGCCTGCATTAGCCCAAACTACTACAAGACATCATAAATTGCAGGGCGAGTAAGTAAGCCCATCAACACTTTTTGATTGCAGTGGTTTGGGTTTTATTTTGTAATTGAAAAGCTGACTTGTCACATTTGCAATCTCACTTGCCTCTTTGTTACATAAGAGTTCAAAAAACTAAAATGCCAGTACCCAAAACATTCAGAAGAATGCCTATATAAGTATCACCTCCAGATCCCAGACTCCCAAACAGTGTCTCTCTCGCCCACACTCAAAAGCAAGCATAGAAGTAAATAACGTTCACTGCCATATCATCCACCATTTTGTGTTATCTAGGAAAATCTTATCTCCATCTGAGTGACCAATTTCTTTTGCACAGTGGTGTCTTGGAAGTACTGAAGTCAACAGATTGATGTATTTAGTGACAGCTGTTGCAACACCGGTTTTCACAAACTCTGCTGCTAGTCATAAATTTTAACTTGATTGTTTAGTCAAGATACAGACTACTCTCAGTCTGTTGTCTGAACCTTTGTTTTGAGCAACTAAAAAAACCTCTGGGTTCTTGTTGGACCATTCATGGTCTCCTATGGAACCGAATGTTTCCATAACATTGATGAACAGAGCATAGCACCAGGATCACTGTGCTTCTCACCTACTTGACCCAAAGACTGGGTCTCCTGTGCTGTTTTCATTCCAACGGAAGAGCAAATCTGAAAGCTTCCATAAATAGGACACTAAGTACCAGCTCTCTACCTCATCATCAAGGCCCAGAAACAGTATCTGAGTTCTTAAGGTGTGGAGAAAATGTCTTGACTTCATAGTAAGACAGTGGAAGTTAAGGCTGCCCTCACAGTTACAAAAAAGCCGATTCATGGCAATGACTAATTTTAAGGTTTAAAACCTTTGATAGGATTCTTGGATCTCTTTCTTATCAGCTAAACTCCTTTCCCAGCTGTCTTTTCCTGAACTGATAAAATAAAAAAAATTACCAAAATTGAGATTTTGAGAACTCAGTGAAAGCCCCACCATTTTGTTTCATAAGCTTGAGATTGGTTTAATTTAGTAGATCATCCACTAATATTAGTTTTCAGTCTTCCGCAAGATATATGAACTCTGCATCTCCAGCCATGCAAATTGCATTGTGGAGATTCTTAATTAATTGGCAAAGTATGATATCATTTCCAATATCAGTATAGCTTGCTCAAGAAACTTACTCTATCTCCTGGAGGTCCCATTGGTCCTGCTGGGCCGGGTATGCCTGGGGATCCCTATACAAAAGTAAACAAACAAGTGAAATGCTGACAGTTCTCCCAAAGGAAATATCACTTAATATATTTTCTGTGTTGGCAAATAATATTTATTATTCTCTAAAATTTTGTTTGTTTGATTAAAGACAAGAGGCTCTTAAAAGAAGCAGGAAACCAGATTCACAACACAGGGCACCAGGAGTGCAGTAGATGCTCAGTCATCCAGCTGATACCTGAACTGGACAGTACAGACTTGAACAGTAGCCTAGGAAATGAAAAGGTAATAACATGCAGCACATATCCAGGCTTTGCTTTGCTGCTTAACCTTAGTTCACCTTTTGAGGCACTACAAGGGTAACTGTGCAAGTTTCACTGGACTAGTAAAAGAAAAGGCAACTTTAAGATCAACTCACTGTTCGGCCTGGAAGTCCTGGCTCACCAGCATCACCTTTCATCCCTTGGCGACCCTGCAGCGAGCAATGGGAAAACAGTTCTTAGGCGCTTTTCAGAGATCAAGTGTAAAGGGAAGATGTGAGTCATTTATGAAATCTCCATCACTTCATAAGTCCAATGTAAAGGGCCTTGAGGTGAACAATGAGGGTATTTCTGAAGGAGGATGAGTGAATAGAAATAATTTATTTGGATTGATCCTGTCTTTTAAACTTCAAATGCTACATATCATTTCTACTTACAATAATTTTATAGGATAATTTCATATAATTATAGTATACAATAGTGACCTTTGAAAGAACATAATTTACATAAGATAAAATATGATGAGAAAAACTAATTTCCACTTCAATATCTTTTATTTGATACTGCATTTGAATAAAAGGATATTCAGTAAAAGTTTGAATAAAAGGATATTCAAAATAACACGATTTTAGTCTTCAAAAAGTAAGTGAAGACACTTACTACAAAGCAAAGCAAAATTATTTAAAACTGATAAACTTAATTTATTCATAGTAGTAGTAAAAAAAGGAAAAAGCCCCTAAAACCACCTTTTGGATAATGAACCTAAATGTAAATTCATTCATTTCTAGAAAAATTTGCTAAGGAATTTTTTTCCTCTAAATACCAAAAAAAAAAAAAAAATTATCTATCTTCTATTAAGACATCTCAAAAACGGAATGCAGACCTAAATTTAAGAACTACGCATTTATTGTGTCCTTATTCAAGTATTCGTTTAGTTTAATCTTAAAGTATAGAAAACAGTTTGGAGTTAAATCAAACATGAATCTTAGAATATAAAACACCTTTTATCACCTCATATGAGCATTTGGAACAAAAGGAAAACATTTCACAAAATGTTTTTTAAACAGAAGTACGGATCTAGGTAAATTAATGTAAACTTTTCTTTAGGTCATAAGTATTAGAAAAGGACTCCAGGGTTGCCACAGACTGAAAGCAGTTTTAAAACACTGAGAATGTTGAAGGATATAAGCATGATTTTTAAAAAGAAAAGGTAAAATAAGCTGCAAATATTTTTTACAGAGTGCTTCTCTGAGTATTTTATTACATATACAATTTACATATTTGAAATTATAGTCATAAGGGGAAGTCATCTCAATGATTGACCATGTTGAATCCTTTGAGAAAACATTAGATTTTGGCACAACATAGTAGAAAATGTTCCATTTAAACTCAGTGTTAATGTGCCATCCTCATGTGATATAAAGGCTTTGCGCTTACTTGTTCTCCTGGAATAGAGAGTCCATTGGGCCCCTGAGGACCTGGAGGACCCTGAGGACCTGGTGGACCCGTATCTCCACGTGGACCGGGGGGCCCCTAAAATAGAAAGGAAAGACAACGCATTACAAGGGCATCAAATTACCCTCCAGTGACAACATCTGGCCAGAAACTTGTCTTCCTAACTCTAAGAGACCAATCATACCATCTTTGCCAACCTTTGTAGAAATCTATAAAAGCATTCATTAATGCCATTTCTTTCTTCCCTTTACTACTCATTAGAAGAACAACTGGAAACTGAAATACATTCACAGAGGAGCACTTACAGTTATATAAAAGTCCTATTAGGAGCATATTTTTTAAAGAACTAAAATATAGTGAATATAGATCAATACACAAATTTCATCAGATTTTGATTTATGTTAAGCTAGTCCTGATTTGCCTTGGCTTTTCTGTGACTACACTGTACATAAATCAAGCAAGTGAAGAATGGATATCCATTGAGTAGATGCTCCATGCTGGAGTTTCTAGGTGGAAAGGACACAAACTTGCAATCAGGCAGACCTGGGTTAGCATCCCAGGCTTTTCCTTACTAACTGGGGTAATTACTTATTAGTGATATTAAGATACAATATCTTCCCTTTACTACTCATTAGAAGAACAACTGGAAACTGAAATACATTCACAGAGGAGCACTTATAGTTATATAAAAGTCCTATTAGGAGCATATTTTTTTAAAGAACTAAAATATAGTGAATATAGTGAATACAATATCTTAATATTACACATTCTCTTCATAAAATATTTCTTTGAGAAGTCTGAGTTTTTATTCCGGACCAGTGTGGAACAGACAGAAGGAGCCAGTGACTCCCTAAGTGAAAGCCTCATTGACTGCTCAAGCCCTTCTCTGAGGCAGATGAATAAAGGAGCAGCCAAATTACTCCCAGCCACCTCCCACTCTCTAGGGGACACCACTCCCAGGAAGCTCTTCCAATAGATGGCCAAGTCATCCCCTTTGCCTCCCCAAGTTCTAGTAGAGCCCTCAAGATGCTTCTGCAGACTTCCCATGCACAATTCCTAGAGCTGTAAGATGCATTGTATGCATTTCTTTCTCTGACTAGTCTAATCCATCATTTTAACATCTAGAGATGTGAAAAGAGGTAATTATTTTTATGTAAAATACACTAAACCTGAACCAACTTTCTCAAAGTCACTCACAACTTAGTGGAAATTTGAACAACCAGACTTCAACAAATTGATAAAAATTTAAATGCACTCTAAAATATACTTACAACTGCCCCATGGATACCTCTTTCACCTCGGGGACCTTTAGCACCAGGTCCTCCCTAAAATACATATTAAAAGCACATTTTAGTGTGAAAATAAGGAAAGATGTTCATATATAAAATTTGCTTTAAGAAGCAATGTATTCTCCAGACAATCAACAATTTTACAGCTGTATGCAAAATAATTAAGTAAATATTTCATGTCATACAAATGTGTGGGGAAAGAGAATTGAAAACTTTGTACACTCTAAGTGCCTGGTTTTTACATTCTAACTTTTATTTATTGTCAGCAAATTTTTTCATCTAAGTTGAGGTTTTCTGGAAAAACCAAATGTTACTTGAATACAGTAACAGAAAAATATTTTGGGAAATTATGTGGACTGCATTATTCATGGGAAAATAATACACAAAAGGAAGAGTATCCTAAGTTCCTCAGAATTCATACTATGTACTTAAGTAAGGGGTTCACAGACCACCGAACAAAAAGGAATAAATATAACAGTGACACCAATAATATTATCTTACAACTAGGGAAAAAATCCCTATTTTCCCAAACCATCTAAGGTACTTAATTTTGTGATTACAAGTTTCAATTAGGTGAAAGACACTATGAATGGAAAATAAATGCTGATAATTCCAGTAACAGTTTGATTCTGTGTATGAGAAATTGGGTTATAGCTAACCCAAAATCAATTTACATTATTTGTTATGACTCAAATATAGTAAAATTTTGTATTCTGAGAATCCCTGAGCACTTCATATGTTAACTACATTTTCTTAAACAAGTTGGTCAACGGGGTGTGGAGATGTCACGGCCATTCAGCAAGACTGGCCCAGGTGAGAAATCAGATTGACCAAATCAAGAGGTTCCACATTGATCTGTGAAATCTACCCCTGCAATCTTCAATGTTTTACCTTGAACTTTCTTGTTCTCCTCACCCCACATGAATAGATTTGATTATAGTTCTCTCGACAAATTATTCTAAAACCTACCACTTTCACTAGTTCTAGTAGAGCTAGTTTCACTAGGATTTCTGATATTATCACATATGTAAAATCACCCTCTTTTTATGTTATTCTAAGGCTATGTCTGCCACATAAGATACATGTGTTCTAAGTTCTAGACAAGTTATTCTTACAACAGTCCCAAAACATTGCTCCATAAGGTGCATACAGTAGCTTTCAGTCAACATAAGAAATTTTCAGAATCATACCATTACACATGGAAACACAGGTTCATATCTTTAAGAGAAAAACTCTTAAAAGCTAGCTGGTAACATCATCCCTGTGTGGCTGGAGAAATGTGTTCCAAGTTTCCTTTTGATTTATTCCATTTCAGATCCCTGATCAAACTGTAAGAATTGTCTGCAATTTAGCTTATTCTGTCCTAGAAAACATGGATAGCTGGAAGCGTTTGATGGCCCCCAGACTGCAAAGAGATTATCACTCCAAAGACTCCAAAGGAAAACTTAGAAGGACTATTTCCATTTCCTTACCGCAGGGCCTGGTGGTCCTGGAGGTCCAACACTGTCTTGCGTACATGTGCAAGCATTTGGAAATGCAGGGCATTTTGCTTCATCTCTCTGGAATTTTGAAAAGAATATTTACCTATGAATTTGGGGTGGGAGGGGGGACAACTTCCCACCTACCCCCCAACATATCTTAAATACACAAGAAAGTCTGATTCTCAACTTGAAAACATAACTTCTAATTATCATTACAAGTAGCCTCATGTTCAAACTTGCATCACTCCTTTATGTCTTTGTTTTATGTTTTTCTGTGGGAAAACTCACTTGACAAGGTAATGTTTACAAGACCACCAGGACCACTGGTCATTTAATCCACATTTCTCTAATACTAGAGGAACACTAGGTATCTTAGACATCAACTCACATTTCATTCAGATTAAAACTGAAGCCCCACTTCATGGCCTACAAGACCTTACATGGCCACACGCCTTCCCCATCTCATTGTCTACCACTTTCCCCCTCACTTTTGCTCTGCTCTAAACCCATGATCTCCTTACTGTTTCCCAAATATTTAGATGTCACTCTTGCCTTGGGGGCTTTGCATTTACAGATCCCTCTGGCTAGAATGCCTTTCCCCCAGTTAACCACAGTTTTCACTCCCTCGTTCATTTAGGTCTTTGCTTAAATTTCACTATATCATTGAGGGGTGATGATGGTACTAACCTTTGGTTTCCCCTTGCCCTGATTTTTTTCCCATCTTAGGATTCTTCACTTTATAACATAGTGTATATTTAATTGTTTCTTTCTCACTGCAACTCCTATTCAAATATACATTTTCTCATTATTGTAACCCTGACACTTGGAATAGTGCTGAGCTTATGATAAGCACTCAATAAATTTTTGTTGAATAAGTAATGCATGGTCATCTTGTGGGTGGGTGTGGTTCTTTGCTTGCCTGAAGCTTCAAATCCATTCTCAGCATTCAACTCTGTAACTATTAAGAACTACACACATAATATGGGGGAAAGCCATCATCTCAAATAGAAATCTGGTTATTTCCACCACCTAAAAAAACCTTAGATATCCAGGAAAGTGATGATTTACTCTGTAAAACAAACAAAAAAAAACTATTTTAAAAGCAATAAGAGGGCTTTGTTGTATGTGGGTTGACCAAACACAGACTCAGTAGGGCTTATTTGACTATGCGCAACCACCCTGGTTTTTAGGAAGAATTTCCAGCTGTGGTTTTGTGCATTTCTGGTTTGCATGGGAAGGGTTACAGAGACCCTGGCTGAGCTTCGGTACCTTATGAGCACACGCATACTGTGTAGCCATTGGCTTCATCCTGAAGATGCAGCTGCTGAGTGCTACTTCCTCTCCCAGACCATCCCACAGAACATGAATTTATTCCTGGGAGACCACTAAAACAACAACAGGAATCAATTCCATTTTACTTACCCTAGAAGGAATATCACAGCATCTGTCTCTACTGGTCCACACCGGACTGCAGACAATGTCAAAATTCTGGATTTGGAACTGCAAACAACCAACAGCAACATCAGCTAAAGTTGCACGGAAACATTTTGCATTAATGTTTCCTCATTTTGACCTTTGCCAGCCTCTCACACAGACCCTCTCAACGATTTCTGCCCTTGAGAGCACTGTGATCCTTATATCATGAGGAAAGAACATAAAAACCTTTGCCTACGAGAAAGATAGTAAAGTGAAATACATATTTTTTAAAAGAAAACATGAATTTCTTTATTTAAATGAATTTGAAGACTCCACACATTCAAATCAACTTTGAAGACTTTACCTATGTAGAAAAGTAACATTAAAGAAACTATTTCTCACTTATTCTAAAATTGATGCTCATTTTCAGAAATTCTAAGAGGTTTATTAGACTACAGCTTTCCTAATAGCCTTCAACTTAATTATTTCAATCTAGCACATCCATTTTATCCTCCTAAAGTTTAAAAATAAAGCTCTTTTAATAATAAAATGGTCGTTCAGACATAATAATTCTTTTAAAAATCTGATACAATGTACTATTTTTTTAATTGTGTATTTTTATTATTATTTTTCTATTTTTGTACTATATAAACCTCAAATCCAATATTCAATTAGAAATCTGGATTTTGACCACAATTTCATTACATTTTCACTGCTTTTATATTGTAGAATAAAATATTTCACTTTTGAGTCGAGGAGAAGAAAATCCTGTTCATGAAAGAAAGCTAATTTTAATAAACAATGACATTAAAAGAAAAAAATAGAAGCCAAAGCTGTTTAGGTAAATGTTAACTTTGCTTTTGAAGCAACATGCTTATTGGTTTACATTTAATATGAAATTAGTTAGTTTGGTAGGGTGACAATATTAGATTTAAAATTTTACTACGAGGTGACTTTGTAAATTGGGTTAACGTGTTTCTGTCTCAAACTTGAATCAGTAGAACTACGTCAGTAAAAGGTCAGTTTGCTGCCCTATTACACTGCTCTTCCTTCTGAGACAAACGGACAAGCGACACCTCCATGAAGGGACACTGACAGTCACAGCTAGTGTCCACACGTGCCTAATGTCTTGATTTTGCAAATTTGTATTAACAGTTATTATCTTTGAAGAACAAAAAAAGAATTAATTTAGTTTGACAGGTTATCTTAGCAAATAACAATGTAGTACTCTCTTGTATCAGGATGACTCGACATTCTCAGGTGCTTTGATATCTAATTTACTTTCTAGCTATAAAGCACATAATTATATCCTGTCTGTCGCATATTGTCCTCATGTAACTTTTCTAATGTTTAAATCTGGCCAAGAAATTTGGCAATTTAAAACTCACCAAGTTACTTAGAAAATATCATTTTAACACACGGCATCAAGAAAAATTAAAATGTGTCACTTACTGTTGCTGATTTCCTCTCCCCTTTAAGTAGTTTTCCGAGAATTTCATAACCATCCGTTGTGATATTTCCAGCTTCTTTGATGTCCTTTTCTATAATTTCATAGCAGTCAATGTAAATCTTAACACCCTTTGAGGTCACTATAATATGAACCTAGAAAAATAATTTGTTTCCTTTATAAAGTTCCTTACCAAAACAAACAAAAAAAAGGCATACTTCAGTATATTTCAATTACAGGTAAAGAGTCTTGGACTACAAATCCAAGAAATGGGCAACAATGTCACTTATTAACAACATGAAATTAGACAATTCCTTATCTTCTCTGGGTCTCAGTTTCCTTCATCCACATAAGCATGCATAATTTCTTATTTTCCCAATATGTACTGTAATTTAGATGGCCAAAGAAATAGTAGTAGATGAATTGACTTTGCAAACTATAAAGCACTACAAAGAGAAGCTAATGAATCATCTATATTATTATTTATATTATTTTAGAGCAAAGGAGTCTTGAATATCTTCCAAAGATTTTGCTAAACTCGATTTTTAGTTCGTTATTCTCCATCCTCAGCCAGAAATAACTTGCACACCTTATAAATATCCTCAAAAAACTATCACGCCTTCTGCAGAGAGCCAACTCTATAAATTAATAGAATTCAGGATTTAATTTCCTTTTAAGGGTAAAACTTACATCTATTTCTTTTTTGTCTGATACTGAAGAAACTAAGAATCCTAAGAAATCTATTAGTACTGATAACTATTAAAACATTTACATTTTAACAATGTAAAGAATGTCTGTGGGTTATCCTTGGGTTTATAGTTATACTCATATTACTATATGAGTAATGAGTAACTATACTCATAGTTTCCACTTATCACAGCACAAATGCTCAAGTAAGCACTTAATGATTACTTTGAAAAGTTTGGCTCAAAGTTAAAAGAAACAGAAATTCTCTTAAATGCTGAGTCAGTCAGGATAAAGACAATCTCTAGAGATTCTTTTTGAACAGTAAACATTTTTTTCCACATGGAATCACCATCAAAGCACTAATTTTGTGAATCTAAAAGTTGGTAAATAGAAACTACACATTGCTGTTGTATAAAAATGCTACTCAGCTTACTAAAATTTTAAAAGCTTTAAATTCTCCCAGGTAGTCATCTAGTATTGAATTTAAGAAGAATACTATACAAGCATTCCTAGGATATTTATTATCTAGTGAAAACTAAAACCTATTTGTTGGTTTTGTATGGACAAATACAGAAGCAAGTATTCATGAAATATTTGAAAAACCATAGTATACATCAGAATTATTTTAAAATCAAACCTTTTAATTTGAATCAAGATTATTCCAAATACACTTGTCATCCAATGCTAACCATAAAGACACACATCCTAAAAACATGTTTCATGACAGTTTATTCAATGTGTTTTATCACATTTTTAAACACACATAATTACATGCGTGCCCCTGCTTAAGCCCTTTTAGCACATCTCCTCTCTCCAAGGATCACCCTCCTTATGCTTTTCACTAATTTTCTAGTATCAGAGTACTGTTCATTCTCATCCTATGGATTGAAGGATTCACAAATCAGATGGAAAAATGAAAGACAAGTGCTTGAATCCTTGTATGAGTGAAGAATGTAATGAACTGATATGACTTAACCTGGTACTCAAACAGATAGGGTCAAAGGAATGGGTTGCAAGATTGGGGTGAGAGAATGTAATTAAAAAAAAAAAACAGCATAGAGCAAATGAGGGGGACAAAAAAAAAAATAACTATGACAGAAAAAAGTAGAGAATTTGGGGAGAGAAGAGAAAGCATGACAAGACATGAGGGAGGGAAAAATGACAGAAGAAGTATTACATAGAAGCCGAAAAAAGAAACAGCTCACTGAAAGGTCAATGAAATGAAAAAAAGAGTGTCAAGGAAATAATGTCTTGATTTGAAAAGAAATGGATATCTGAGGTAGGAAGGAATAGGAAAAGTAAATCTTAAAATTACAGTGCAAATATGATGAAGAAATAGAGAGTATAGCAGCTAGACAAAATTAATTCTTTAATAAGTCTCTTTATTTGAGATATTTTTCCTAATTATTGGACACAAATAAAATTGTAATCTGATTTTTATCTTCTATCAAAAATGAAAAGAACACAATAAAAACTAATGACTGTCACTATGGACTTCTATAAAATCCTGCCTTTTTGGATTCAAATAAAAATAAGTATTCCATAAAAACTGGAAATCAAGAAATAGTAGCTATTAAATGGCTATGTTGATTACTAGAAGATTAGATCCTCAATATTTTCAGTGGATATGAAAGAAAAATAAAATAGCCCTTCTCAGCAAGATACTCAAATGTAAGTTTAATAGATATATCAATGAGCCCAAAAATTTCATAAGAACTTTGTCATATTCAACTTCTTTTACTGGATAAGGATTAGCTTAAGTCAATAATATCTACCAAACTAGAACTGGCTATCCCACTGAGTATTTATGTTATTGCACCTTACCATGAGGGTCTGACAATTGCTAAGGAGTTATACTACTGTACTCAGAGATCATGTTTTCTTTCGTGTTTTTAGTTTTTCTTAATGTGCATACATTATCTTTTATGTCAACAAAAAAATGTCCCTTGCCATCCTTATCAACAATCTGATTCATGAACAGGAAACCATTCTGCAAAGAAGCCAAGATTTCTCAGAAGCAGAAATAGCAAGAAATGCGGCTAAATCTACTCAAGTAGAGAAAGACATTAATTTTCACTTGAAAATCAGATTAAACTGGAAATATTTCCCTTTTATGTATAGAAGATACGAATGCCATACTGGAGAAATTTTAGATTACTTGTGCAAAAAGTCCATTCCTAACCTAGATTTTTCTTTTCTTTCCTAATGCTCCCAATTTCAGTATTCTTACTATCCTGTGATATATAAAAAGTTATAAACACCAAACACCTCCTAAGAAACATCTTAGAACTTTTAGTAAGATATTTTTAGAGAATCCCTATGTGTATTCATGTAAATGTTAAACTCATTAACATTTGCTGTATTTTGGTAGACACTGGTAACTTTTAGACTGATAAAATTTATATTTCACTGGAATTTTTGCACTTTTCCAATAAATAAGCAAGCAGAAGGTTACTGCGCTCTATAAAATTTAAAAGATAAAAAAAATTTAAGAATAAAATATAATCCTCTCAAAGTAAGCTTTTGAAACTAAATAACAAAAGTTTACAATAAAATATTAGGTAACAAAATATTGTATACACCATATGATTCAAGTTTTTGAAAGAAATTAGCATTAAAAATATATAGAAAAGTTAGTAGTTATCTCTTGATTAACAGAATTATGGTTTTATTTTAAATTTTGGTCTTTGAATTAACCATTCTTTAGAATAAGATTTTCTTTTTAAAAGATATAGCTATGTATTCTACTATTTGATATGACCATTGATAAATAATAAAAAAACTACTTTAAATCTCTAAATCATATTCTTTTTTTCTAGAAATAAGACTCATGTGATCTTATGTTTTTACCTTATGAAAACTTCCATAAAATAATGTCTTCACTTCATCTGTATCAAATGTAATGGTTTGCACCTCCCCTCTTGTATCCTTGTTAAAGAATGATAATGTCTTGCTAGAAGCTGTTGTCAACATAAAATTGTTATTAAATAAGATGCACAGTATACCTTGTATTGAACACAGTAATATCAGCAAATTTCTTGTTAGAGAGAGTTCAGAAATTTCAATAATTTTAATTGATATAAAACATAATTTGAATATTTATTTATGTCTTATTTTTTGAGAAGTTTAAATATAAAGGCATATATCAGTTAGTATATATTTAGACTTTTAAAGAGAAAAAGGAGAGGAAAAGAAGAACACAAAAATACATATTTGTGTGCCTTAAAATAAGTTAAAAATACTTACGATCCACAATCACTCCAACTTGTGGTTTATAGTCTCTGTCTGTGATTTGCCAAATTGCAAAAGGATCATTGGGAGTTTCTGGGAGAAGTCTGAACAATAATATTATCGTGTATGAAGGAGGGAGTCCATTTGGGTGTACATCTCTGTTAGATAATACAAACAAGCAAAATAAATAAACAAGGTTTCTCATCAGAAACAAAGCATATTTTAAACCTTGGGACCAAAGACTTATTAAGGGTAATATCAGGAAATATTTATAAGCTGGAAAATTTTAGGAAACACTTCAAAAGAACAAGCACTAAAGATCCATTATGTAAGTGGATTATTTACAAATCTTATAAAGTCATAATTTGGGGGAAATTGCAAAATGGTCTTTTATCCTACTCCTAATAACTAATTTTTTTCTAGACACATAGAGGGTTATGAAATTGTATAATAATTGTACAATAATGTGATAAACATTTTAACTATGGATGTAATTTAAAGAGATTTGAATTTTGCTGAATATTTTTAACTTCCATACCAGGGATATGAGATCATATATAAAACAGTCAATGGTTTTAATCTCTCTGCCCAAGTTCTAATAATTCTACACTTCCAAATCCCTCCCCTGAAAGCAAATAAATCAACCAACTTCCAGAAGCTCACATATTCTTCAAAACAAAAATAATAATAAATGTTAAGGCCATGTACATGTGCAAATGTTTAATGATGATGAAGGGGTGTGAGTCAATTAAAAGGAAATGTTTCTTGGCTCTATAGCTATTTGACAAAAAAAATTCAGTCCCATGTGTTCTTCCAGAGCTGAGTTTATCGTTGCTCAAGAGAAATCTTTGAGGCAGAGTTTTCTATTTGAGACCATTTAATAATTTTTTTCTCCCTGAAGGTAGGAAAAAGGCCTTGATCCACTCTTGGACTGAAAATAAGTTATTCCTTCATGAATTTTGGCAGAGAGAACAGAATGTCTTCTGAGGTTCCATGTGCTAGTACCACACTGCTAGTATCATAAAGAAAGATTTCTGGAATATAATTCTGCCTTGCTTTTTAAAACATATGCTTTGGGAAAGCTGACAGGGTAACTTTTATATGTTCAAGAAGAAACAATCTTATTTATATTCCATTTAAAAGAAACATATTTTCATATCAATTAACCTCTCACCTAGCCTATTTTTCTTACTCTTCTTTGGTTAACTAGTGCTTGTGAAAAAAAACTTCTTTGGTTGGATTGATCATCTTTCCTTTCAACCACAAATTCTGACTCTTGAGAGGTCAATAGGTTGTCATGAGTTAAAATGTAGGGGTCATTTAAAAGGGTTAAGCACTGAGTATTGTGTTGGTTAAAAAATCTAGAACCATGAACCAATGTACTTAACCATAAATGAGTTAGAAGCTAACAATGTGGTTGAACTAAAATGTGATCTGTGCTTCTTTAAAAGAAATTAGCTCTGGTCTTACTCTGAATTTTCCATCAGCTTTCTCAGAGCATTTCAACTTTCAGAAATATTTATGACCCTGTCCTAAGTTTCTAAAAGCTTTATTTCTTCTTGTTTTTTCTCCATAAGTTGCCAGACACACATATTTTTCAACATAAAAAGTTTTCATTTTAATAAAGAAGAAATAGATATTTTGGTTATCGTACCAGGTGCAAATTTCATGAACAGAAAAATGGCAACATCCATGGATTGCTGGAGCATCAATTAGCAAAACCTAACCACTTTCTGTCCAATTGTGAACAAGCAAAATGATCACAGCCTTTAGTTTTCTGGAGGTCTGAAATACTAAAAAGAATGCCAGCTCTCATTCTGCATTTATTCCTTCTAGTCCTTTTGCACCACAGGGAGAAATCTTCCAAGAAATAAGCTGTCTTAGAAGAAGCCTGACTGAACTCCTCACCTTAAATTCACATTGTCAGCAGTTCATAATACAGCAGAGTCAGGATGAGATTCCTGACTCTGAGAATAACAAGCCCAGGTGTTCTGTCTGCACCACTGTGTGACCTTATGGAAGATGTTTAATTTCTCTGGCCTAAGATTTTGTGACTGTGTTTAAGGAAACCAGGCTAGGTCATACCTCTATAAGGAGTTTTTTGAGCATTCTAACTTCTAGAACCCACAGGGTGCTAGGGTTCTACGAAGTCACCAAAGATTCCAAGAACCTCAAAGAAGCATCTTGTTCATTATAAAAAAAAGAACCTCCTGTTGTCATACTTACACTGTAGGCTGATTCACAAAAGCATTTTTCTGAAGCCTGTAAGCTGAGTAGCTTGGAAAAGACCCTGATTCCAAAGAGACTCCTTGTACAGAAGCAAAACTCTTTTCTGTCAAGTTGTATGCTTCTAGCATCTTAAAACCTTCACATCAGAAAATAAAATATTAAAATGAATCTTAATTATTTTGTTGTTTATATCTCAAAATAAATTAGCCCAAAGGTATAAATGCTTACCTGGTGAGGTGTAGCCATCCAAATAAATGAGGGGACAACCTGGAATGCACAGTGTTTTTTTAAGTATGATTCACCAACATAATATACAAACATTACATATGGACCAAAAGCAGCGATATATATCAAGTAATGAGACTGTTCATTAATTAATAAAAAAGAACTTATCAATCTAACATGTTATTATATATTTTCTGTAAATTCTCTGTAAGAGAAGTTATATTATTGATCAGTGTGACGAATGTTTCCTGAACATTCTCTAGTCCAACTCGAATATTTCAATGTTCATAAAACACTAAAATAGAATTAAAGGTGAAATTTTTCAGATGTTTTTCAATAGATTGAAGAACTTCTCTTCCAGAAGATTTTAGGTTTATACAAAGGCAGGAGAAGTTTTCCCATCCATCCCTCTTTTCTGCCAAGCATCAGAGCCTCCAGACTGGCTACAAACATCAAACACTGGTGACAAATATGTTGTAGTTTTCATCCATGCCCTGAGAGCCAAAGATTACCAGAGAGCCACATCCAGGGCCTCTGGGGTGGAAAAGAGACAATTCTAGGTCTCTGGGCATTTTCACTAATGCAGTCACATTCCAGCTCCCTACCCACAGTGCAGTTCCATTTTGGGATTCAGCATAACTTTTCATTTGAACAAAAGGTTACAAAATTTTTAAATTTAGTAAATAACTGAAGATTCTCTACTTCTACCCCCTCTAAACAGAGTTCTGAATTTTTAATATAGTGTTCAATGGGGGAAATATTATATTTGTACAGCATAGTCTTGCCTAAAATTAGGAGCTAGACTGGCCATGTAATTATCTCCATAATCTAATACCCTAAACCTTTGGTCCTTCACTGTATTTTATACGTTGTACTTATACCTATAGAGGGCTTGGTATGATAAGAAAACTCTAAATTCATTAAAAAATAAATGGGAATCGCCTGAATTTCTATGTAGCACATATATACAAGTCAAGTTTTTCATTGTTCTTTTGAAGAACATTTTTTGACATAACAAATACCAACTGATTACTAATAGGGAAAACCATCTCACAGAAATGCTTCTATATAAGCAGTTTTTTGTTGCACATTAATTTATTCAAAGGCCACAGGACGTTGGGAGGGTGGGAAAAGGATATATGAAAACACTTTCTTCCCACACAAGGAACATTACATCTTTAAGTCTAAAAATGAACTTCTGACAAACACATATCTCAAGAGGAAAAATGATTCATCAGGGGCTCAAATAATCTTCCAGGACCTATTTATGCACAGACTTGATCCCATATAGGATAGAGAATGGCTCACTAAGTAATTATTTTTCAAAGCAAGTGAGATTCTAGGTTTATGTTGGCCATGACTTACTGGAAGTGGCAGTTTCACAAACAAATGTAATAAGGTTGTCCTGGATCTTCTCGAAAGATTCAAAGTCATCCACAATGAACACGTGCCGTTCACTTGGTTTGCTCGCAATGTTGGCAAGTTCATTGTAGTCCACATCAGCCACACCAACGACAAAGACACTGAACCCTGCAGAGTAGCATTTAGAGACTGACTTGCAAATCCCTTTTTACCTTCTTTTATTGTCTGAATAATTCAGAGTAAAATCTTATTGGGAATGCTGCTACCTTTTCTCAGTGTATTCAATAAGTGCTTTTATTTGACATAAAATTTCCTTAATGAACATGTACTCTTTTCACATTTTCTTATTTTCTGGCTTATACAATTCAATTAATTGGATTCCCAAAAGTAAAATCCTAATAATTAAAAGATGAAAATTTCACTAGGAGAAAAACTTAATGTGGTGCACATTTCCTTCCACAGATAACCCAGCACAAACAAACATGTAAATTCTGCAGCTCTCTTGGGCACCATTTATATTTTAAGCTTATGTGACTCAGAGGCCAAGAATGGGCTCATTTCAAAATCTGAATTCTTGAATCAAGATTCCCAACAACCTCAGCTTGAAAGCAGCCCTTTGGCCACCTATGAAATGGAACCTACAACTCCCACTGGCAATAAATGCTCACTTATTTAGCCTAATGCAAATAAGCAAAATTTCATTGAAAAAGCTTAATTTAACATTAGAAAATAAAAGGTATATAGGAAATCACTAGGGATATAATTAGAGGTCAATGAAGTAACTTGAGGAACCATTCATAATCCCAAATGTAATTAGATAGGAACCCAAAATATGCATAAATCTGCTCAAAGTGTAGTCATAACATAATGGCAATAAATCATGAAAAGATCAGCTTACTAGAAAACCTCTATTAAAAGAAGACAATGCCTTGCTGTCAATTGCAAGTCATAATTTACCTGTTTTAACATAAAAAGCACTATTTAGTACATTACTTCATGTACAGTCTCGAATTTTCTTTAAAATAAGTCCATCCTGGAACCTGTCTGGCATGGTGGGGTGGGGTGATTTTATTGAAAGTATTGGAAAGACCTAGTTTCACCTCTCATGGTCCTAAAAAGCCAAAGGGCAGTGTTGTTAGGAGTCCCTCAGGATGTTCAGTTTAGAAGATCTGCCTCAGGGATAACTCCCTCTACAGGGGACCTTAGTAATCTGCATTCAGTCTGGATCTGCAAGGATGTGCTAAAGCTAAAGACTTGCCTACTCCTCTCCTTGCACAGGAAAGGGTACCAAGATTCATATCCGCTATAGCAGAAATGGGCCATCCCATTGCTTTCTATAGCCTTATGGCCCCTCAGGGGAAATGTGGTTTGCCCTTAATAGACCCTGAATCACTTCTTATATAAAGAATACACCATGTACCAAACCATTCCATAATTAAATAAAACCTAATATAACCAGGGTATAGAGAATAGAGTAAAACAAGAACAGTAAAGTAGAATGAGCTATTTTGGTCTTCTTCAATGATTCCTGAATATTTACAACTATTAAAACAATGAATAAAATGCCTAGGCATTAAATGTATGATCACGTTTACCTGATTGCTGGATGACTAAAGCTGCCTTCTTGACCTCATCCTGTGACCGACCATCTGTGACCACAACCAGCACCTTGGGGACATTCTTCCTCATGCCGCTCTCCCAAGTCAGGACCTTCTCCTTGATAAAGGTGAGGGCCTTGCCTAAAGAACGTGCCATGAAACACTTTAGTGTCAACTCAGTGAAAGCCGTCCTGATGCCATTAGCCACTCCCAACTGATAGGAATTTGGCTACTGGCGTGAGCGGGCACATTCAGCTCTACCGCTCCACATGCACTGGAAAGCGCAGGTACGCAAACACTCTGATGGACTACCTGTTCTTGTGTTTCCGCCTCTGTACCTAATATTCTCGAGGGCCCCGAGGGCCTGGGCCTTGTCGTTGTAGGTGTTCAGCTTGAACTCAGACTTGACCTCATCGCTGTACTGCACGAATGAGACCTGAAAGGAAATGTGGTTTGGTGGTGAGTGTGTCACCTCTCCCATGTTGCAATCTTCAAGTGATTCCTCTAGCTGTAGAATAGGGAGGAAGATGTCTCAGACCTGACAACACATTGTAACACTGCACAGCTAATGTTACAACATGGACTGCTCTTGTCTGATCACATTCCCTAATTTCTAAGTGTTCCATGTTAATATTAAAAAATGAAAATGTCAATAATTTACATTGATAATTAAAATACACTGTATGGTGCCTTTCTCTGGGATGTAGGAAGGCATGAGAAAAGCTGGGGAGTGATGATGCCACGGGATTAGAAATGAGAATGTACCAGCTTGAACTCAAGTGCTCTGGTTCTCAGCTTACTACTCCTTCTCATTGACCATGTCCATTCTCATGGTAATATAAAAATGTCATATGTATGATATAATCAGCACATCATAAATTTAGTGACAGTGTGATTTAATAGAATGAGTACAGACATTGTAGTCAGGATTCACCAGGTTAAAATACTAACTCTGCCAATCAATAGCCATGTAACACTGGAAAAATTTCCTAAATGTCTGAACTCTGATTTTCTTATCAATAAAATAGAAATAATTATACTTACTTTCTACAGATTTTTTAAGGACTAATAATTATATATACTAAATAACTGGTACACAGAAGTTAATGAAATATGGTAGGTAATTTTTATTAGTGTATTAGAATGCTTAATTTCTAAAAGGATATAAAGGGGTTTAATTGTGACCCATTAAATTAAGAATATAACTAAGCTGACTTGTTACTCTTCCTGGGTTGGCACAAAATCCACAGGATTATTTGGAGATGTGAAATCTAGTAAATTCAATTAAGTACCATCCCATTAAAAAGGAAAGTCAACATAATTTGTTTATGAAATTATTTGTGATTTATAACAAAACCTCTTATTGTCATAATGTCTCTAATACGCCTTAATGAAGAGGTACAAACTGTCAAAATAGCGAGAAAATTCACCAAGAGGAATGGGGAAGAAAAGATGAAGAGAATTTTTTTAAAAATAAGATAGTCTCTTGCCTTAAGGGGTCAACAAGTTAGAAGAGAGTTCCACATATAAATAATGACAATAAGAAGTGATACCATAATAGCAATATAGTCAACGTACTTCAGGAGTATGGAATGCCTAAAGCCAACAAGGGAGCCTCTCCAGAGGTGCTGGAATTTTAAGTGGGTCTTAAAAGATACAAAGCTAATAATAGCTTTAATCAGATTATCAAAGAGGTCTGGAAAGAGCCCCCAAAATAGTTAAGAGCCACTGGACCTAAATATTCACTTCAGTTCATGGGTATGTTGGGTGTGGTGAAGGAGATTCTTGACTTACAGGTAGATGAGGATCAGAAGTTTAAACTTTTCTAAGTATCTATTCTAATAAAACAAATGAATTTGGAGCATTGCCATAGCAAGATAATTGTTACAGTTATAGTTTCAAGAAAACAAATGAAATACCCTTGACTCACTGATAGACATTCTTCTGGTAAAAGTAATATCTGAAAATGTAGTGACATAGAAGGCAGCATGGCTCCGGACACCCATTCCAGTCATCTGTTTTATTGATCACCCATTCTATTCATTACTGATTCTCCTGACTTTATAGGGTATGATAATCATAATCCCTTTCATTTCCAGGGCAGTGGATGACCTTTCATAGGAATGTATCATTAGTGGAAATGCTAAGAAGGAAGTTAAAGTAATAATCCCCTAAATTCTCCAACTGGAATATTATCTTTCCAAAGAGAATAAGTAGAGGAGTATTTATTTTTCTATTTATCATTTACAGACCATGCCTTCCCAAAAATACATGTATAAAGGAAAAGCAAATAGTGAAGATAAAAATTTAGTTTATACTGAAAAATCTTCCTCCGTAAAAGGAAAGTGCAAATAAATAGTAAGACATTACAAATGAATAGCCCATTGTGGGTAACACTCACCTGAATTCCAGCAGGATTGATTTCATCAAAGGCTCCCACAGTATTGAAAATGAATTTTACAACTTTGTTAAAATTATCATCCCCAATACTCCAAGAGGCATCAGTCAAGAACACAATATCTGCCTTGGCCCCTTTGCATACTAGAAAGAAAAAAAAGGAGTCCTAAATCTCATTAATTCTTTCATTCTTATGAAATTACATAATTGAGAAATGAAGTCTAACCACTTGTTACTCAAAATGTGGCCCAGTAGGAACAGCATGCCTGGGAGCTTGTTACAAATGCAGAATCTTAGCCCAGACTTCCTGAATCAGAACCAGCAATAACAAGATGCCCAGATGATTCACATGCACAATAAAGTATGAGAAGTGCTGGTCTGGCTCTTAAACCCTGCTCTGCAATTGCTCCATCTGTTTAGATCCATTATGCAAGGCTCTTTCTTTCTTGAACTATTCAGATGGCTTCAAACAATAAATTCAGGGAAATTAAATGAGAGACAAAGATGTTCAGGTTTTTTAATAATCTAAGATTCAATGCAAAAATCGTGTTTTAAATTTTAAGTTAGGCCACTAGAATCATAATATGGAAGGATTGGAAGAGAAAATAAATATTTTTCATTTGAATCTTGGGGCTTTTACAAACAAAATTTTAGTGTATAAGAACTTAGCATGTCGGGCAGGAAACAGTGGCTCAGTGGCAGAGTTCTTGCCTGCCATAACAGAGACCCGGGTTCAATTCCCGGTGCCTACCCATGAGGGAAAAAAAAAAAAGAACTTAGCATGTCTTTAAACCAAGATGATTAATTGAATTTCTTTTGTCCAATTTAAAGAAACACATTATTATTTTACTCTATAATAATACAATTTTATTTTTTTAGTTTAACACATTTAATAGGCATAACGAAATTGTAACATTCTAGATCCTTCTAAAATGAAATAAAAATACTTTTAAAATCTGAAAAGCTTTCTATAAATGGTAGAAACAGAATGTGGGAAAAGAATAAACCAATGGATAATCAGCTTAATTTTAATTTGACAAAGCACTAAAGAATTGTTCCAAATTACTGAGAGACCAACCTTACTAGTGCAGTAAGTCTTTTTACTACTCCACTGCAAGGGACAATTACTTCTCAAACTTTAGTAAATGTAAAATTTATTTCAGCTTTCTGTAATCCAAGGCATTTGGGTCAAAAGCCAAGAACTTCAAAACCAAGGGCCTCAGGAGTTAGGATACAGATATAGCCAAAAAGTTTCACAGTGACTGTTGATGTCAGTAGCCAGCAGAAGAAATGCCCACTATGTAACTATGGAACATGTAAGGTATTTTAATGTTGCTAGACCTTAATATGACCTGCAAAGCTGAGATCTCCCGAATGAAAAACTGGAGTTATGACTGGTTTTATTCACACCAAAATGTACCAGAGGATGGGGAAGAACAAATATTAATAGCATTTTTTTCAAATAAATAAATCAGAAACATTCTACATAAATTAAAAATTATGTATATGTAACATAAATAATAAGTCCATATATCACCCATTTGCTGAATTTATTGCCTAAGTGGTTGAACTTACCATCCCGAGCTGGTGGAATGGTAGGAGGCAGGGGAGGTGAAGGTGGCTCTGTTGGGGCTTCTGTTGGTTTCAGGACTAGAATTAAAAAACAGTGATTAGCAAAACAAAAAATGTGCACATTTCGTATCACAGAACATAAATTTTAAGGTCAATTTAATTCTTCAATCACAAATCAAATGTTAGAAAATAAAGTTCCAGCCTCAATGGCACTGATATACTGGGACTTCTACACCATCCAAATGTGGCATCATTGAGGCCATTCAATATCAACAATAGCTGCAAAAATTAAAGGAAAGTTTCAAAGGAAGATCTTCAGGCTATCAGAAAGGTCAAATCAGTAAAATTCACAAACAGGGATGCAGAGTCACCTTCTCACTGTTGATTAGAACCATCTTTCGCTCCTTTAACCCTTTCCTTAAAACAACACCAATCCCTAACAAGGACAGCCTGGAACTGCTGCAGATAAAGGTCCTAAACAAACCACAGACCCCACCTTCATTACATCATTACTGCCTCCCATAGGAGGAAATGGCATACACAGGAGTCTTTTAAGTCTCCCACACTTACAGCATTCTATTCTGAAAACTCTACAAAGACTTTGCAGATGACTCAAAAACTTACTGGTATGTTCTCTGACAGGGACTCCCGGTCCCTCGAGATTTGGTGTCTGCACAAAAACAGTAACTTCATAATTGGTATCTGGTGAAAGGCCAGTGAAGCAGTGACTGGTTTCTGATCCACGCACTGTAATTTCTTGTCCTCTGGTTCCTGATTATGACAACAAAGGAAAATGCTAATCTGTCATTAATTATACTTTAAAGCATTTGTGCATGTCATTTTATAAACAAAATGGCATTCTCTTTACTGAAATTTAAAACGTTGCTTCAGTTCTTTGTGTTGGTTTGTTTGTACATACCATCAGCAGGGTTTAGTTTGAGTCTGTAGGAGGCGGCTGCCCGGTGAGGTGACCATCTGACACAGAACGTATCCCACCCTACCTGATAGGTTTTCAAATCTGTTACATTCAAATACACTACAGAAAAAAAAGAAGAAGAAAAGGAAGGAATAGATTTACACCATAAATAAAGGGCAAAAAAATACTTTTAATTACAATGAACTTTAAAACTGCTACTGTGACTAGAAAATAAAATGACTGAAATCTTAGTACATTTTCTTATGATAAACATACATAGAAATGTGGTGCAAGCAAAACAGGCCACCATTTCCCTCGGCACTTTTTTAAAGAAGGAGATTCCACATAGTCCTTCTCAAAACTATGAATGTTATAATGGAAAGTAAGAAATTCTTCTGATAGACTACTGCTGACTCTTTAACTTGTTATCAAAGCATTTGGTAATAAAAAAAAAATCTATTGTAGGCTGAAGTCAGTAATCATGGCATTTCTGTGAAAACTTCAAATTAAACCAATGCATTTAAGTAATATATGTTTTCACACTGAAGGTCAGAAAAAGAAATTAATAGCAATTACAACCCTAATTGTATGGACCATTCATGCATACAAAGACAATTTCTAGTTTTTATCTTTTAAAATTCAAAATACATTTTATGCAAAATAAGTATTTCCTCATCTTATGCAATTTTTGCATACTCAATTATATTGCTTATGGGTTCAGACAGATTTGTTTAACTGTATACCAAAAGACTATTTACTAAGAGCTAAGAAAACATGCATGTCATAAGAAGAAATAAAATTAAAGCAAGCTAGTCTGGTAAATTAGACTACACTTTTTCTTAAAGCCATCAGCAAATCCATGACTCACATGTAGTGCCTTGATCAGTCAGGGGGACACTGAGCCCAGAATCATACTGAGCATAAACATTCACATCATAGGTGATGCCGGGATTGAGATTGTGTAATGTGTATGATGTCACTTCTCCAACAAAGGCTTCCATGGGCTCATTGGAACCTTTAATAACAATCACAAATATATACAGAAATATACCATCACTTCAAGTGCTTCCAAATTTAATAAAAATTAAAGATCTTAACTTATAGTCAAATGGTGTTATAAATACAATTTCCATACTCCCTATGCATTTGCTCATTGTAATACATACTACATTTTATGGCAAATACAAAAAACTGTACGCAGAGACTGAATTCATCACCCCTTAATTCTCAAAACACAGCATTGTACCTAGAATGTATTTAGGTGTTTTCCATGTTCCTTTATGAATAAATCAATCACATGATCAACTATGCTAGGTTATCAGATCCCTTTTCTAAGCCCCATGTTGTCAGCATAGTGCTTTTTACATAGTAGGTATGCAATAAACGTTTTCTTCATTTTGCAGTAGATATGATTTAAACACTTCTGTCCCGACCTCAGTCCACATAGTTGCTCAATTACAAACTCCAACCTTCACTCCTTCCCACCCTATCTTTAAGTTCTCCCTCCAATTCTTACACAGGTTCATATCCCCTTTCTCTTGCCCTCTGTCCTTTATTGTTTTTTTTTAGTTCATATCCTTTCTGGGTACATGGAACATACCCAGAAAATTTGGTAGAAAGAGGATCTTTCTTCCAAGTTTGCTAAGCATATTGACAGAACACAGAAGCAAAGACAGCTAATAATTTAATCAAGGTGATATAAAAGTAGGTGAAAATGTCAATGGGAAGTTGAAAGCAAGTCAGCCATGAATAAACTAAAATGTATACAATCCATGTTCCAAATGGGAAAATAGCTTTACCTAATGTGAAAAATACAGAAGTTGATACTGATTGAGTATGCATTGTTTCATGATTATAATAATATATAAGATGTCTGAAAACAGTTTTAATTTGTGCATTTTTATGGACCAGATCTGACTTTTTAAATCATGCAATATAATGACAGTTTCCTCTACAACCATAGTAACAAGGATACTTGGGTCAATGGTTTAAAAGGTTATTTCTGGAAAAAGTTATTTCCCACTTCTGTTGGGAGGGGACTCCATGTGTCACTGGACTATCAAGAGAATCCAATCATAACAGATGCAATATAAAATATCCACATGCAAGAATTCTACAGTACAGCCCTATGATAAGAGTGTTTTCTTACCCACTGGCTTATACACAATTTTGTATCCAAGAACTGGAAATGGTGAAGGATCCCAGGATACCCTGAATCTCGTATACCATTCATCGGAGATGTACATATTCTGAGGAGGAAGTAATCCCACTGAAACCAAACATTGGCACACATTACTGACCCTTCATCGACACACATGGAGTGCACAGACCTTTATGAGAATTGATAATGCAGCCCCATGAAATCAATTTAATAATATTCCATAACATCTCAATCCAGAAAATAATTAAAAAGGCATAGGAAAACAAAGAAAACAGCATTAAAGTGTTCAACAGACAAACTTGGTAGTTTTCTAAAGTCAAATAGCAACTCGGGTGGGCTCAGAAACTGTTGATTTCCAAAGCAGCCCCCTCAGCAGAAGACAAGATCCAGAGCTGGTATGTTATATGGCTCAGAAGTATAGAAAATAAAAGAGATCTCAAACCATTCTGGAATGTTATAAATTACAGATGTTCAGAGTCAGAAGGCAAATTTACAGACTGTCTAGTCCAACCACCATATCATATAAATGAGATGAAATGATCTGCCAAAGGCCAAACAGTTAGTGAGGGACTAAAACACTGTTCCTTCTCTACAGTACTCTCTCTTCCACCAACATAAGCTAAAGTAAATCCTCAAGCCTCCAGAGATGCTGCCCTCAATTCCACATCTTGTAAAAATCACACTATTTAGGTAGCATGTTAACTAGCTGCTAAGTTACTATTCATAGCATTACACAAATAAGAAAAAATAAAGGCTAAATGATTAAAACCCAACTTAGAAAACTTTTCTCACAAGAGAAATGGCCTTGGCCTTTCCTGGAAAATTAAAGATACAGTAAAGATTTCTTTTCTATTTTGATAATCAAAAAAATCTGAAATATGCTCCATCCCCCAGAAAAGTAGCTATATATATATATTCTAAAATCTAAAGAAAGATAAATTAGAAGTGGTTAAATTAAAATCTTCTCGAGGACCATACTGAGTTCCAGTGCCTCAGTCCTGCAGACAATAGGTATCAGTAACTACTTGGATTCCTGGACTTTAGGGACTGAGATGAATCAACTCTAGCTCTGTATTTTCTTAAGACCTTTCAAATATTACCTCTCCCAAATTCTGTAATTTTGTCAAGATCATTAAAACACAAAGAGAGTTTGGGCAAGTAAGTATAGCAGAGAACCTAAAAATCACATTATCCAGTTAGATTTTTGCTGAATAAAATGGAAAACTAGAATGCCAGTACTAACTAGTAACAAAACTCAGGTCCACAACCCAGCCTGCCTTTCTGTTAAACGCGTGGTTCTCAATCTTGGCTGCACATGACACCATCCATGTGTCCAGTCTGCTGTACCTCAGACTGTGACACCAGAATAGTTGGAAGTAGCACCCAGGCATGAGCATATTTTCTTAAAGCTTCTCAGGTGATTCCAAAGAGTAGCCAACTTGGAAAACCTCAGCTCTAAACTATAAGAAACTACTTCCACCAGTATACAATAGAAAAAACATTTTTGTAAAAAACCTAAATCCGTAAGACAAAAAATGATCACTAACCATTGTGCTTCTGTATTTATGATTCAATCACCATAGATATCTATTACTGCATTATATTATATTATATAGAGTGCATATTTACAGCCTGAACCAATACCACACAATGAAGCTATTTTTTAGAGAATATGAAGTGGTTTCCAAAGAAGAAACATAACTATCTCAGGCAAAGTAAAAGTTTTTGTTTTTTCCTTTTCTTCTGATAGCGGACCTTTAAAACGTTAAAAACAAATTGTGCTCACATATAACCATTTTGACACATGTGATGTAATATATAAATGTTGGTGTAGTGTTGATAAAGACAAAATTTAAACATTATAAAAGGCAGAAGACATTTACCAGTTCTTCCATTTCCTGTAAGATGGCCACCATCTCCATCTTCATAAACAGGTACAACAGTAATTTTATATGGAGTATCAGATTGCAGAAGTTGCAGTACCACATTGTTTCTTCTGCCTGGGACTGTGGTCTACAGGAGAAGTTAAATTATATGTTTATTTTCAGCTAGAGAACTGCTAGATTAAAGATAATACTGGTTTATGTTTTTTTTATAAATGATAATAGTTTCTTCATATTTTCTTTTTGTTGTGCAACACTCATGGCAATGCAAACCATCTGTGCAATATGGGGAAAATGGTTTTAGAAACAGACAGGTCTGAAATCAAGTCCCGGGTCAGTCATCTCTGAAGGACGTTGTGAGGATTGGACGCGATTAAAGGTTAGACACACATGAATGAATACTGCAGCACTCAGGTGTATGTTTGTCTCTTTCATCTCACATTGTCATACATTACATTGTCATGTATTCCTTCACCAAATATGTACTACATACCTGCCATGGGCCAGAGATGGTGCTAATTACCGGGAATACATTGTTGAGCAAAAATGGACTGAGGCTCTGCCTTGAAGAATGCCAATTTAGCTGATGCAAATAGGTTAAAACTGATAGGTTAAAATGACTGAAAAGAGGAAATGGAGAACACATTCAACTATCTCCATGAACTGGGAATGAAAGACTTATCTCCCTCTCCTCCACCCTGCCCTTTTATAAGCAACAGGTATCTATTAGGCCAGTGATTCCCAGCTTGGAGCCCCCGGACTCCAAATGTTAAACTGGTGAAGGACATTATCTATTTGGTGTTTTCAGAAAGTCAAGGGAAATTGCATATTTGTCCATGCAAGGATGAACAAATAATGCAACAGAGAGCTTCTTTGCTTTAACTGCAATCACATCATCTAGCTAACGTATTATAGTGTTTCTCTCAATTTGATCAGAACCTCTAAATGACAATTACATGGGTTTCTGATTAATAAAAATAAGGGCTTAAACTAAAGCTTAATATATCAAATTCAGCCAGATAAAATGTTTCCTCACATGGGGTTTGACTGTGTTTGCCATGTGCCTCTCACTTGAGAGAGAAACCCTGAATTTCATCGGCCTTCTGGAACCAAGGTATCTTTCCCCAGATGCCTTTGATTGGACATTTCTATAGACTTGTTGTAATTGGGACATTTTCTCGGCCTTAGAACTGTAAACTAGCAACTCATTAAATTCCCCTTTTTAAAAGCCATTCCATTTCTGGTATTTCACATTCCAGCAGCAAGCAAACTAAAACAGATTTTGGTACCAGAGAAGTGGGGTGCTGCTGCAGTTTGCAAATACCAAACATGTTAGAAAGGCTTTTTAAATGGATAAGGGGAAGATTCTGGAAGAGTTCTGAGAAGCTTGATAGAGAAGGCCTAGAATGCTCTGAAGAGACTGTTGGTAGAAATGTGAACTCTAAAGACACTTCTGATAAAGACTTAGACAGAATGAGGCGGGTGTTATTATAGACTGGAAGGAAGATGAGCCTTGTTTTAAAATAGCAGATAATCTGGCAAAATTGACTAGTGGCTTTGGCTGGAAGGCAGATTTTAAAAGCCATGAACTTGGATATTTAGCAGAAGAGATCTCCAAATTAAATGTGGAAAGTGCAGCCTGGTTTCTCCTCACAGCTTATAGTGAAATGTGACAAGAGATAAGCTGAAAACTGAACTCTTGGGTACAGAGAAACCAAAAATTGATGTCCTGGAAAATTCTGGGCTTCCAGGAAAGGAGACCCCAGAGTATAGTGCTCCATGTAAGGATTTGGCCAGATGTGGAACCAGTCAGCCATTTCAGAGAAAACTAGGATTGGACAGGGAGTTATTTAGGAAGGATTTGTGGAAACTCCTTATGTCTGATGGGCATGATCCGAGGCTACTGCATAGAAAGCCAACGAGAGTGCTGTGGGATCTGTATAAACAAAGCCACTGCCAGTCTGGACCGGGGGGTTCAGAGAAGGGACACACTGGAGGAAAAATAACTTCAGGGGCAAAACCATGGAGGCTGAGGTCTGAAGTCAAGAAGCCTCGGGCCAGGAGAGCAAACCCACCCAAGCCAGTGGAGAGGGTGAGTTTGCCCTGAAGGCAGAGGATGGGCCTTCCACCTCATTGCAGTGGAAGAGTCCTGCCACCTCAGGTCTTGGAGAGGGTGAAGCACATCCCTTGGGGTTTGGGGAGAACCTGGCTGCCACCATATGGTGGGGTTGAGCATGTGCTCTGGAGATAGCAGAGAGCCTGGGTGCAGCCCCAATGCTTGGAGAGGGTGCAGTTGAGAAAAAGTGGTCCCCCTAATGTCCCCCAAGGTTGCATTCAGAGAGAGGCAGGCCTCTGTGTAGGCCTTTGGAAAGGGTGGAACTGCCACTTTCTAAAGCCCCAAAGATAAATGATTCTCAGACTTTGAAATCTAATGGACTTTGCCCTGTGGGTTTTCGAAACTGCATGGGTCCAATGACCCTTGAGTTCCTTTCTCTCTATGGAAACATTTATGTTTCCTATGACTGCTCCTCCTTTGTATGTTGGTAGCAAATAATTTGTTATAAGTTTTCAAAGGTCCCAAGCCAGAGGATAATTTTGCCTTAGAACAGACCATGTCTGTAACTAACTTTGATAGGAGTTTATACATTTCTAACTTTGCATTTCATGTATATTGCTACTGAAATGGTTTAAGGTTTTCTGATATTGTTATGGAATGAATGTATTTTGTATTATGGGGAAAACATGTCTTTTTTAGGGTCCAGAGGGTGGAATGTGCTAGTTTGAAAGGATGTATGTCCCCTAGAAAAGCCATGTTTTGATCAAAATCCCATTTCATAAAGGTACAATAATCCCTATTCAATTCTGTATGTTTGAAACTGTAATCAGATCATCTCCCTGAGGGTGTGATTTAATCAACAGTGGTTGTCAAACTGGATTAGGTGGCAACATGTCTCCACCCATTTGGGTGGGTCTTGATAAGTTTCTGGAGTCTTATAAAAGAGGAAACATTTTGGAAAATGAAAAAGAGATTCTGAGAGAGCCAGTGAAGAATGACATAGCCATGAGAAGCAGAGAGCCCTCTAGCCAGAGGCCGGGAAAACACCTCCCGGGAAGCTTCATGAAACAGGAAGCCAGGAGAGAAAGCTGGCAGATGATGCCTTGCTCGCCATGTGCCCTTCCAGCCGAGAGAGAAACTGTGACTGTGTTTGCCACATGCCTTCTCACTTGAGAGAGACATCCTGAACTTTATCGGTCTTCTTGAGCCAAGATATCTTTCCCTGGATGCCTTTGATTGGACATTTCTATAGACTTGTTGTAATTGGGACATTTTCTCGGCCTTAGAACTGTAAACTAGCAACTTATTAAATTCCCTTTTTAAAAGCCATTCGGTTTCTGGTATATTGCATTCTGGCAGCTAGCAAACTAGAACAGGGTTCACAGGGGGAAAATGATTAAAGAGGATGTATGTTGTGAAAAGGTAACAAACCCCAGACTTAACTGCTTTAAATCTCAAGTGGTGTGGTGGATATTTCCAGCCTTAGCAAATGGATATGCATTGGGGTTCATGAGAAAGCTACAAGAAATTTAAGTCTTGTTCCAGAGAAACAATATATGACACTCAAAAATTTGAAGCAATATAGGAGTATATGTATTACAAAACCAGAATGTACTGCAAAATGTTACGTTTAAAGAAAAAAGAGACCAACTAGCACTATAGAATTTAAAGAAAACCTTGTAGAGGAACTGGATTTGAAGAATGGGTAGGATTTGGATTATTGGATCTTTGAACATTAATTTAGACACCCCAGAATAAACAGTTATCATGTTTCACCACACTTTACTTCCATGCTGTAACTGGGTGGTTACAAATAGGCTATAAAATGGGGTTTTCCAATCAAAGTCAGAAAATGTGACTGCCACATGAGAGTCAAGGCGTCTAATCATAGCATGCTCCTAAGGACAAATTTAACTTCCCTCTGCAACAACCAGGTAAAAGATCATAAAATATGCCAATAAATACATATTAGACTTACATATTCATCAATTGGATCACCAACAGTGGGGGAATAAATGATCCTGTACTGATGAACTGTCCCATCAGCATGATCCCAGCTCACAGAGAGGCTATTGGTTGTCTCCCCAAAGACTCTCAGATTTCTTGGTCCACTTCGTGGTACTTAATAAATAAAATATAGTAGGGTTAGTTGTTTGAATATGAGGAAGGTAGATGGGGGTGGGGTGGGTGAGGAATGTCAAAGAATTTTACTCAAGTCAAATTAAGGAAGTTACTTGCAGCTGTTTCACCATTCACTATGATTTTTACTTCCTTATGATAAAATACATATATTTTACGGTTTTAATGTGAAATCATAAACAGTATTAACGACTATATCATTTCAGAGCTCCATTTAGTTACATGATGAATTTCAGTAACATGGTGAATTTCAGAGACATATCCTAAATTCCCAAACTGGGATAGAAAGGGATTTTCATAACATCTAGCCACTTCCCGCTTAATGAAACATAGGAGCCAAGTACTCACATTTCCAAAGTGCCTACTTGGCTAGAAGACCCAACTGCAGAGTAGAAGAAGGGAGAAAACCCCTCCCTAACCTAGTTTTAGATCCCATATAAAAAGAAATCACTAAATGGAGTTCACTCGGCAAAGAGGGCAGTTACTGACCTAAAGTTTTGGTCTGGACACAAATGCAGAGAGAGCTCTTACCAGCCCCACCCACCACCCACCTCCCACTCTTCACTGTCCTGGAGAAGCCCCTCCCTAGTTACTGGTGAAAATGAAGTAGAGAAAGAATTTCCGCCTCACGTGTTTGGCCCTGGCCAGGGCTGGGATTCCCCTCTCCATCCGAGTAGAGAGCCACGACGTTCAAAGAATAGGGTGTGTCAGGAATTAGCTGTTCCAGGTGCACCGTGCGAGTATTTCCTGGCACTACAATCTGGAAGGGGGAAATGCCAAATTCTGCCTGACATCAACCCAAATATGCACCCAGACTTTGGTTAGTCAGCATGATAACTGAGCCAAGACACATCAGAAGCCAAATGTGCTTTCTCATGAGATCTGTCCAGGCTACACCATTAAGTGCAAATTATTTGCAGAAATTTTCTTTCCAAAAAGGTTACTGCACACTTGACCCTAAGCAGCTTCAATTTTCTCCCATTTATGTTTATTATAAATATTCTCAAATCTAAACATACAGCTTACGATATTTACCCAAAGAACATCTTGATTGTTAGATACACAAAAGGGGTTACCATGCAATAGGTAAGAGCAAAAGTTGCCTGGATATATCTTACTATATACAGGGACATGAAAACTGATATTCCTACAGAACATGTATATTGCTTTCATTTGTTTATCTTTGTTCATCATTAGTGTTTATCTTTGTAAAGACTTGGCATTTAAATTAGTCCATAAATTTACTTTCACTTAGATGTTCTGATGCTATACTTATTTAAATTATTAATTTCTGATTTCAAAACTCTTAATTTACCTAGAAAACTGAATAGTGCTATGAAACGAAACAAATTGAACATTTTAAGGGCCAGTGAAGGCAAATTTTAAGATATTTTCATAGAGAGGCATTTGTAATTACAATGAAAATCTACATTGGCAAAGTTTAGCAGCGATTTGCATTTACTATTTGGGTTTTCAATCATAGAGCCTAATATGCATTTCCCCAAATTTCAGCTTTGCTAACTAAGCCTATAATTAATACACATCCCTTAATTCATTAAAGACACTCGTTTAAGTGTAAAACACATGGAACGTAGCATGTTTGTGGTTTGTACGCTGACAGACTACCAAACATTACAAAAACACAAGACAACATTCATCAGGAAATGAAGTTTCCATGAGAGGCAGCCCCATACCAACAACTGGTTCATTGTTCCTAGCCAGCAGCCATGGCAGGAGGTGCAGTAGAATTGACAAAATTCTTCTGCTGAGCTCTAAGAAGATAAAATTACTTACAGATTTGGAAGGTCTTGTGCCAGCCTCAGGAGAATACACAATGCGATACTGCTGCACAGGCCCAGGGGCAGGGTCCCAGCGAACATTAAGGCTGTTGGACGTAGGATTGTACACTTGGATGTTTCTTGCCAGTCCTCTCATCACTAAAACAAGGAAAACAGTCAGAATTTCTTGAGTCTGTTTACAACATGTTGAGTTTTTATTTTCACTTTTCCAGAGCTTATGATCTGTAATAGGATAAAATACTATCTTCCTATGGTAGTTTGGAGCTATATGTATCCCAGAAAAATATTTTCTCAAACTTTATCTATTCCTATGGTGTGAGCCCATTGTAAGTAGGACTTTCTTTCTTTTTTTTTTTTTTTCACAAAATCTTTATGTTTATCCCCACTCCAGATTTCCACTTCTATTTCCCCAGTAACTAATATGAGCTTTTTAAAACTGTTCTTCCAGAAAATTTCCAGGTCTATATATGTATGCACATACATGCACACATACATAAACATATGAAAATTTATAAAATGCCTTGTGTCGGTTATAGCCACATCCTGTAAATAGGACTTTTTGATGAGGTTGCTTCAGTTAAGCTGTAGCTCATCTCAGTCAAATGAGTCTTTTTTAAGCAGAATGAAATTTCAACAGAGAAAAAAAGACATGGGAAGCAAGAAGCTGAAGGTTAATGGAACTAGGAAGAGAAGGGAGGAGCCACAAGAGGTTACCACGTTGCAGCCTAGAATATGGATCTCAGGAAAAGGATGACCAGCACCAACCCCAGAACCAAGTCTTTGAGAGCAAAGCATCTCCTTGAAGACACTTTGATTTGGACTTTTCCTTACCTTAAAATCATGAGCTATTACAATCCCAAGGAAATTGAAAGACCTCCCTAAACTTCTAATTGCCTGAATGGGAAAGCAGATGAAAACTCTCCAAATCCAAATTTAGCCAGAGTTAGTCAACTTTGTCTATATGGAAGGAAAGCTGTTTCAAATAAAAACAACATACTAAAAATAGAAGTGGACTGCTCAGAAAGGGGCAAGAGAAAAGAAACAGGAAAAAGATGTTCGGTTTTTCAACATAGATAATGGAAAGATAGGAGAAGAGGAATGTTACACTGTTTGTCTTCTAAGTAAAATCTAACAACAGCTATGAGACACATAATTCAGTCAGCTAGTTACAATCAGTCATTCATTCTTTCATTCACTCTTCATACAACAAACAGCTACAGATTGCCTTCCGTGAAAAGAGAAAAGGCAAAAAAGGGGGAGAAATAAAAGATACACAAAGTTGTTAATGAAGTGAATCAGCAGACCAAGAAAACCATATAAACTAAATCCATATATTGACAACAAACTCTAGTTTAGCCAATAATATCATCTTTCTAGAAAACTAATCTTTTATCAAAGGAAGTTTCCATACTTGCTTCCATTTAGCCACCAGCAAGTACATCTTACAGCCAAAGAAATATTTATAAGTATGTACAAAATTCTTTAAAGAGGAGTGACATCATCAACCCGGTGACATACGATATCCCCTGGAAAAGACTCCTCTCAAAATCAGCTAATAAAGAATGAATCTCACTTGCTTGAAACTCTGGAAGATGATAGGGAAAGGACAAGGACTTCTCAAATTCTGAATTGAAGAAAAAGAACAAAAACACCAAAAATAAAGTTAAATCTATGACCTGGAAATGCCAATCCAGACCTAAACACCTCACTAAGTCACAAGAACACTGGTTGTTGCACAAAGGCAGCCTCGTCCAGATACCTCCCACCATGGATGCTGACAATAGAGCCAACTGACAGCAGTAAGTTAGAACTCCATATATATCCATGCACAGGGACCCAAGTCTGCCGAGACCCAGGGTGGAAAAAAAAAAAAACACCAGAGGCGTGCCACATACAAAATGCTCCCAAGGAAAAAAGAACCATGGCAAAACTATTGGCAAAGGATGTATGTACTCAGTCCAGGCTCTGATTATCTAAATAAGAAAAAACAAACTTTATGGTTTGAGCCAGTCTGGCTCCTGAGGGTCGATACCCTAGTGGGGAGGAAACTGGAAGAAGGAAAAGCTGAAAGGGAAAAAGAAGGAGGGAGGAGGGAATTGAACTGCTGCAAGACAGAATGGGTTTCAGAACAGGAAAGAATAATAAAAGGGGGTACTGAGTATGGGAGCAAAGTGATACAAATCATAGGAGCTGGGGAAAACAGTTCTGTACAAAAACAAACAGAAAAGATTAGAATTCCCAGAGAAGGAACAGAGGAAAGGAAGCCTTCTCCTGGACATGAAATAATTACATATAAAAGAGCAATCATAAAAGGTGTATCAAATATCCAGGGCAAGAACTAGGTACAGAGCTACTCTAGAGGGCCACTATAAGTTGGACCAAGTACCAAAGAGTCTCAGCACATAAACAAACTACAATAAAACCCTATATAATAGGGACAAACCAAACTGCAGAGTTAGTGTATCAAAATAATCACATACCTAGACATCAGCAAAAAAATTACAGGCCATATTAATAAATAGGAAGATAAAGCTCAGTCAAGGGGACAAATTAAAAATTCAAAAGGGACACAGATTTTGGAACAATTAATCACAGAAGCTCAGGCAAATCTCCTAAATCAACTCAGAGATATGAAGTAATATATGGAAAGAAATGAACTGAGATTGGATATAAAGCAAAGGATAGTAAGAAGACAATGTGTGAGCAAAAAGAACTAGAAAGTGTACAAAGAAGCCTAGCAGAAACTATGGGGATGAAAGTAATAATGGATAGTAAAAGTACACTGGAAGGACTTCTGGAAAGATGGCAGAGTATGGAGCTCCAGGACTCACTCCTCATAAAAGCAGCTAATGAGAGGCAGAAACTGTCTGAAACAACTGCTCTGGGGCTCTGGAAGCCAGGGAAGCACTGTAGAGCATCCAGGGCAAAGTGGGAGAAATACGCTGAGAAGCTGTGTTAAACAACTGTTAGTAGCTGGCTCTGTGGCAGCTGCCAGCACCAATACCCTACTCTCAAGGTGGGACACCTTGAGATCCAGTCCCTGGATGGCTGCTGCACATGGAGAGGGTCATGGAAGTCCTATTCCCCCCAAATGAGAGAAGCCCAACAAAGCACTGATCACAGCTTTTGATTGGTGAATTGGATTACAAGGTCTGGCTCTGAGCCACCATTGTATTTTGCCCCAGACAGAGACAACCATGGCTATTGTTTCAACCCACCCTTGACATGGAAGAGGTGGTAGAGATTTAAAGACAGAGTACCTCCTTAGGGCTGTGGTGAACAGTTTGCCGAACGACCTACTGGGCAGGCCAGTAAAGTACAGCTTTGGAGAAGTCAGAAAGGTTTTTTGGTATCTTTGCTAACCTCTTCCCAGGGCTCTTTGGAGTTAGTCTGGACCCTTTTCATAGGTCCTTGGCCCCATTTTGGCTAGGAACAATGATTTTGAGAAGTCTTCCCCAGGGTAACCCTGTCCTAGAATTTGCCATCCAGGCAAAAAGCTAGAAGCAGTTAAAGGAGTGCTAATAAAAAAAAAACCCAAAAACTATAGGGGTAAAACAAAAACAAACAGTAGAGCTCAAGATTCTGGGAGAAGGAACAAAGGAAAGGAAACTTTTCTCCTGGGAGTGAAACGACTACAAAATTTTGCAATCTTAAAACTAGCACCACATATCTACGGAAAGAATAAGATGAAGAAGAGCTCAAAAAATCTGATTTTGAAATTCTAAAGGTCAAGAATAAGTTGAGCAAAGTGTCAAAGAAGAGACTTAACACAAAGCTAATCAATAATAAAGTCCTAGGCAAGAGGGAGAAACTGACCTTCAGAGAAAACTCATCAAGATAATCAGCTGCCTAGATGTCAGCAAAAATTACAAGTCATACTAGAAACGGGAAGATATGGTCCAGTCAAAGGAACAAATTAAAGATCAGAGGAGACACAAATTTTCAGTAATGAATCAAAGGTGTTCAAACAAATTCCCAAATCAATTCAAGGAGATGAAGGAAAACAAGGCTAAAGAGAGAAAGGATATTAAGAAGACACTGGGTAAACATAAAGAAGAATTTGAAAGTATGAAAAGAAACAGAAAAGAAATTATGGAAATGGATGGCAAACAGAAGATATTAAAAATACACTTTGATCTTTCTCCCACTCTTTAGGAGTATTTAGGAAAATTCTAACTTTTTCATGTGGGAAGGGGCTGTTGATAATAGGGAATAGGAGGCTGGAACTAGTTTATGATCTGGAGAGGTTTGGTCCTCTGCATTTCAGGACTTTTCTGGTCCAGGGACCCACCTGGAGGTTGTAGGTTTCTGGAAAGTTACACTAGTGCATGGAATCTTTGTAGAGTCATATATAATGCCCTAGGTGTTCTTCAGGATTGGCAGGAATGGTTTTGTTTTGTTCTGTTTTGTTTTACTCATCATCATGATCATTTCTTAGAACATTTGCATCAATTCAGAGAAAAATTCATACATATCATACCCCTTACCCCTCCCTTTCATTGATCACTAGCATTTCAATCTACTAAATTTATTTTAACATTTGTTCCCCCTATTATTTATTTTTATTCCATATGTTTTACTCGTCTGTTGATAAGGTAGATAAAAGGAGTATCAGACACAAGGTTTTCACAATCACACAATCACATTGCAAAAGCTATATCATTATACAATTATCTTCAAGAAACACGGCTACTGGAACACAGCTCTACATTTTCAGGCAATTCACTCCAGCCTCTGTATTACATCTTGGATAACAAGGTGATATCTACTTAATGTGTAAGAATAACCTCCAGGATAATCTCTCAACTCTGTTTGGAATCTCTCAGCCACTGAAACTTTATTTTGTTTCTTTCTCTCTTCCCCCTTTTGGTCTAGTAGGTTTTCTCAGTCCCTTGATGCTGAATCCCAGCTCATTCTAGGATTTCTGTCCCATGTTGCCAGGAAGGTTTACAGCCCTGGGAGTCATGTCCCACATAGAGAGAGGGAGGACAGTGAGTTTGCTTGTCATGTTGGCTGAGAGGGAGAAGCCACATCTGAGCAACAAAAGAGGTTCTCTAGAATTGATTCTTAGGCCTAATTTTAAGCAGGCTTAGCCTATCCTTGGCAGGGATAAGTTTCATATGAACAAACCCCAAGATTGAGGGCTCAGCCTATTGCTTTGATTGTCCCCACTGCTTGTGAGAATATGAGGAATTAGATAGGAGTGTCCTTGCTACTCATTGTGCGCTAACCAGGTGACTGAGGGTGGGACTGACCATACAGGTAGACTAAAGGTAGGGGATATCCAAGCCAAAACGATCAACCAGATGATTGGAGGTTGGGGCTTTGGAGTTACACAGAGAATGTAGGGTTTAACAAATGAGTATGATTGCTGAAAAATTATATTGATACTTCTTTTAGTCTCCTCTATCTTAGAGCAGCTAGAAATAAAAACCTAAAATTGTGGGATTGTAACCCATACCAAACTTCTAAATCTTTTCTACAACTAATTGCTCTGATGTGCTTTGAAATTTATTTCTTTTTTGTATAGATGTTATCTTTCACAAAAAGCAAAAAAAAAGTCAATTGTGATGATAAATATATAGCTATATGATGATATTGTGGACAGTTACAATAATAATAATAACAGTAATAAAAAAGAAAAAATACACTTCAGAGGCTAAGTGGGTGGGAAGATGGGGTTGCCATATGATCATGCAACACTGTAGTTAGTATATACTTGGAGGAACTGAGAGCATGAACACAAGTGGACATTTGCACACTGGTGTTTTGTGGTGCCAGTTTTTGTGAAGTGCAATGGATAGAGATGGCCTAAAGTACATCAGCTGAAGACTGAAAGGGGGAACTGTGGTGTATACATACAATGGTCTATTGAGCAGCTACAAGAAGGAATGAAGTAGTGATGTATGCAGCTAGGTGAATGAACCTTCAGGATAGTAAATTGAGTGAAATAAGACAAAAACAAAAAAACAAATATTATAATGCCTCACTAACATGGACTAACTATAATGTGCAAATTATGAGGATTTAATTCAAGAACTTAGGTTATCAGATGAAGGCCTATTGTAAAGAATCCTAGACTGTAAACTGTTACAACAGTCACATCTATTCTGGAGTTGTAATTGTTATTTCTAAATTCTGAGATGCTGAGCTCTTTGTATGTAACCTGTCATTCTATGTAACTTGGGTATTTGTGTGATACTTGAGACTCTCTGAAGCTACTAAAGTCAGCATTATCCCAGACAGCAACTGTTAAAGACATTGAAAAAGTGATCAGACTTCAGTTAGTGATATGAATGAAACTGATCTGGGTAGGACTAAGGTAAATCAGACTAAAGGGTAAAAGATGATATTGACTGTATTTTAAAACTTCAGCTTTCTGTCTGGTGTGAGCCCAACAGAAGGAATGTTTATTTGGTGCAAAATTTATATTTTCCGTAGCACACTATCTAATTTAACTTGTATGGTCAGCTTATTCAAACACCATAATTACGTGGAGCCATTAATATAGAGTGAAATCTTATTGGTTTATATAGGTTGGTGGGTGTACCAATATATCCCAGTAAAGCTGGGCAGAAGATTAAAAATATTTGCGAAGTCCCCTTGAGGGACTGGGGAAAAGGGTGGAAATATTAAACTTCCTGACCTGGAGAAGATCTGATATTCTCCTAGGCATTGGGGACTGCCAATTTAATAGGACAGGCCCTCAATTTTGGGGTTTGTCTTTATGAAACTTAGTCTTGTAAAGGAGAAGCTAATGATTAAACTTATGATTATGCCTAACAGTCATCCCAAGAAACCTCTTTTGTTTCTCAGATGTGGTTTCTCTTTCAAAGCCAACATTGCAGTTGGAGGGAGTCACTGCCCTCCACCCTACTTGGGACATGGCTCACAAAGGTACAAATCTCTCTGGAAATGTGGGACATGACTTCTGGAAATGAGCTTGGATCAGGCATCATGGAAGTAAGAAAGTCTTCTTGACTAAAAGGGGGAAGATAAATGAAACAAAACAAAATTTCAATGGCTGAGAGATTTCAAATAGAGTCTAGAAATCTTTCTGGAGATTATCCTATGCAGCTTACAGATCTTCCTTTTCAGTGCAGTAGCTAGAGGGAAACTGTTGAACTGTAATCCAATAGCCTTGATTCTTGAAGATGACTGAATAACTATAGAACTTTTAAGGTGTGAATGTATGAGTGTGCAAACCTTGTGACTGACACTCCTTTTATCCAGTGTATGGACAGATGAGTAAAGAAAAAAAAGACAAAATAAATAATAAGGAGAATGTGGAGTATAGGATATTTTGGATGTTCTTTTTTGCTTTTATTTTTATTTTTATTCCTACTTTATTGCTTTGAAGTAATGAAAATATTCAAAAATTGATTGCAATGATGAAAGCATAGCTTTATGATGATACTGTGAGCCACTGATTGTGCACTTTGGATAATTCTATCTAAAAAAAAATAACATTTAAAGGAATAGAAAAAAAAAACACTAGAGCTATACAACAGCAGATTTGAACAGGCAAAAGAAAGAATCAGTGAATTAGAAAACAGGACAATCAAAATCATACCATCAGAATAACAGAGAAATGAATAGAAAAAAATGAGCTCCATTTCAGGGACTTGAGAAACAGCATGAAGTATACCAACAAATGTATCATGGATGTACCAGAAGAAGAAAAGAGCAGAAAGAATATGTGAGGAAATAATGGCTGAAAATGTCCCAACTCTTATGAAAGACATAAATATACATGTCCAAGACATGCAACATACTCCAAACAGAATGAATCCTAATAAACCTACTCTGAGATATGTACTAGTCAGAATGTCAAATGTCAATGATAAAGAGAGAACTCTGAAAGCAGCAAGAAAAAAGAGATTTTCCATAAAAAAAAAATGGCGGTGGGGGGGACTGTATTAAGACTAATTACTGATTTCTCTTCAGAAACCATGTAAGTGAAAAGGCAGTGGTATGATAAATGCAAGGTACTGAAAAAAGAAAAACTACCAGCCCAAAACTCTTTATCCTGCAAAACTGTCCTTCAAAAATGAGGTACATTTAATATATTCACTGATAAACAGAAACTGAGAGAGTTCATCCACAAGAGACCTACCCTACAAGAAATACAAAAAACAAACTGGCAGGATACAAGATAAACATGAAAAAATCAGTAGTGTTTCTATATATTAATAATAAGCAATCTGAGGAGGAAATTTTTTTAATTCCAGTTACAATGCCAACCAAAAACATTGAATATTTAGGAATAAATGTAACCAAAGACATGAAAGACCTATATCCAGAAAACTATAAAACATGCTAAAAGAAGTCAAAGAAGACCTAAATAAATGGAAGGACATACATGTTCATGAACTGGAAGACTAAATACAGTTAAAATGTCAATTCTATCCAAATGGGTTTATAGATTCAATGCAATACCAATTAAAATCCCAACAACTTATTTTGCAGAAGTAGAAAAGCCAATAATCAAATTTATTTGGAAGGCTAGGGTGCCCCAAATAGCTAAAAATATTTTGAGAAGGAATACTGAAGTGGAAGGTCTCAGACTATCTGACTTTAAGCATATTATAAAGCTGCAGTGGTCAAAACAGCATGGCTCTAGAATAAAGATAGATATACTGACTGATGAAATCAAATTGAGTGTATGAAATAAGAAATAGAACCTCACATCTATGGCCAATTGATATTTGTCAAGGCTGCCAATTGCACTCAATTGGAGAACTGGATATCAATATGCACAATAAGGAAACAGGACCCATCTCACAACATATTAAAATATTATCTCAAAATGGATGAAAGCTCTAAATATAAGAGTCATACCATCAAATTCTTAGAAGAAAATGTGGGGAAGCATCTGCAAGATCTTGTGAGTAGGCAATGGTTTCTTTGACTTTACACCCCAAGGTACAAGCAACAAAAGAAAAAAATAGGTAAATCAGACCTCCTTTAAATTAAAAACTTTTTCCTTCAAAGGAATTGTCAAGAGAGAGAAAAGGTAACCTACTTAATGGGAGAAAATATTTGGAAATCACATATTCAGTAAGGGTTTAATATCCAGAATATACAAAGAAATCCTTCAATTCAACAATAAAAAGACAATCTAATTTAAAAATAGGCAAAAGACCTGAATAGACATTTTTCCCAAAATGAAATTCAAATGACACAAAAGCATAGGAAAAGATGCTCAATATCACTACTATTAGGGAAATGCAAATCAAAATCACAATGAAACATCATTTCACATCTACTAGAATGGCCACTATTAGAAAAACAAAAACTATAAACGTTATAGAGGATGTGGAGAAATAGGAACACTCATTCACTGCTGGTGAAAAATGTAAAAGTGGTCAAGCCACTATGAAGGACAGTTTGGCAGTTTCTCAGGAAACTAAGTATAGAATTGTCATATGATGTAGCAATTCCACAACTAGGTATATACCCAGAAGAATTGAAAGCAGAGACTTGACCAGACAGTATACTCATGTTCATAGCAGCAATTATTCACAAAATATAGAAGCAATCCAAGTGTCCAGCAACTGGTGAACAGACAAACAAAATATGGTAGACATACATATGATGGAATATTATTCAGCTGTAAGAAGGAATGAAGACTAATGCATGAAACGATGTAATGAACATTGAGGACATTATGTTGAGTGAAATGAATAAGAAATAAAAGGACAAATATTGTATGATCTTTCACTGATATGAACTAATTATTAAAAGCAAACTTGGGTGCATGGGTGGTTCAGTGGTAGAATGTTTGCCTTCCATGCAGGAGACCTGGGTTTGATTTCCAGACCATGCACCCAAAGAAAAAAGCAAACTCATAGAGTTAGAATCAAAAGTATAGGTTACCAGGAAAGAACGAGGATCGAGATTGGGGAGCTGATGCTTAATTTATGCATAATTTATATTTAAATTGATCATAAATGTTTGGAAATGGATAGTAGTGGTGATATCACATTATTATGAGCTTAATTAACAACAGTTAATTATGTTTTTGAAGGGGTTAAAAGGTGAAGTTTTGGATCATGCATGTTACTTCAAGGAAAATTAGAAGATAAAACATGGGACATAAAACACAGTGAACCTGATTGTGGATGATGACTGTGGTTGCCAGTACAAGTAGAGGAATGCTCTTTCATGAATTCTAACAAACATATGTCACTAGTACAAGGTGTTAAAATAGGGTGGTTTATGGGGAAATATACCTAATGTAAACTATAGACAATACTTGGTAATATTTAATTTTCTTTCATAATTTGTAACAAATGTAACATACCAAAGTGTTAATAAGAGGGAGGTATATGGGATCGCTGTAATTTTTAAATGACTTATATGTAAACCTACAATATCTCTAATTTTTTTAAAAAATAACAAGTTTTTTAAAAACATTATGCTAAGTGAAAGAAAAAAATACACCAGAGGCAAGCAATGGCAGATTTGAACAGGCAGAAGAAAGAATTAGTGAATTAGAGACAGGACAATCAAAATCATACAGTCAGAATTATAGATGGAGAAAAGAATAGAAAAAAAATGAGCACCATTTCAGAGACTTGAGTAACAGCATGAAGTATACCAACAAATGCATCATGGGTGTACCAGAAGGAGAAGAGAAGAGAAACGGGCCAGAAAGAATATTTGAGGAAATAATATCCAAAATTTCTCAACTCTTATGAAAGACATAACTATATAAGTCCAAGAAGCACAACATAAATAACAGAATAAATCCTAATAGACCTACTCTGAGACACATACTTATCAAGATGTCAAATGCCAAAGATAAAGAGAGAATTCTGAAAGCAGCAAAAGAGAAGCAATTCGTCACCAACAAGTGATCCTCAATAAAACTAAATGCTCTCTCTTCAGAAACCATGGAAATGAGAAGGTAGTGGTATATTTAAAATACTGCAGAGTAAAAATTGCAGCTGGAAAAAATCTTTATCTGACAAAACTACCTCTCAAAAATGAGGGAGAGTTTGAAACACTCGCAGATAAACAGAAATTGAGAGAGTTCATCACCAAAAGAGCTGCCCTGTAAGAATTGCTAAAGGGAGTTGTTCAGGTTCAGAAGCTAGGACAGGGTAGAGTGGTTTGGAGCAATGTAAAGAAATGAAGAGTAATTAAAGGGTAAATGTAAAACCCAATATTACTCTATTATCAATATATAACTCTTCTCTTTAATTCCTGTAAGAGTCAGAATATAATTGAATAAGGAAAAGTCATATTTCTTGACAATGTACAGGCAAAATATAATGTGGGACACAAAACAACACAAAAGGGAGGAAATCAAGGGATATGGGGACTGTGAGTGTGTATACTGTTGAGGTTAAGGTAGTATCTTTCCAAATTAGTTGGTTATAGACTTAGATTGTGTAACACAAACCCATGGTAGCCACAAAGAAAGTATCTGAAAAACACACAGAAATGGAAATGAGAAAGATATCTGTCACAAATATTACTGTACAGTATAGAAAAGTAGGCAGCAAAAAAGTAAAAGGGAGGGCGGGCCGCGGTGGCTCAGCGGGCAAAGTGCTTGCCTGCTATGCCGGAGGACCTCGGTTCGATTCCCGGCCCCAGCCCATGTAACAAAAACGGAGAAACAGAATACAATAAAAACAAGAAAATGTTTAAAGATGTTTCCCTTTCTTCCTTCCTTCCTTCCTTCTATCCTTCCTTCCTTCTCTCTGTCTTTCCTTTAAAAAAAAAAAAAAAAAGTAAAAGGGAGACAAAAATGATACAAACCAAAGGAAAAAATGGCTGAAGTACCACTTATACACTAGTAATACTGAATGTTTAACGGATTAAATTTCCACATTAAAGGGCATAGATTGGCAGAATGGATTAATAAGCATGACCCAATTATAGATTGTTTAAAATAGACTTATATGCAAAAGCACAAATAGGTTGAAAGTGAAATGATGAAAAAAGATAATCCATGCAAATAGTAACTCAAAGGAGAGCTGGAGTAGCTAAACTAATTTCAGATAAAAGAGATGGTAAGTTAAATGCTGTTATAAGTGAGAAAGAAAGGTACTGTATATTAATAAAAGGGTCAATCCACCAAAAAGAAAGTAACAATCATAAATATTTATGCATCCAATCATAGTGTCCCAAAATAAATGCAGTAGATACTGGCAAAACTGAAGGGAGAAATAGACACCTCTACAATAATAGTTGGAGACTTCAATACACAACTCTAATCAAAAGAAAGAACATCTAAAGAGAAAATGATTTAAAAAACAGAGAACATGAAGAATACAATAAATGAAATAGACCTAACAGACATATCAGAACTTTGCACCCCAAAACTGCAGGATACACATTCTTCTCAAGTGCATGTGGATCATTCCCCAAGATAGACAAAATGTTGGGTCACAAAATTCAGCTCAATAAATTGAAATTATACAAAGCATCTTTTTTAATGACAACAGGCAGAGAACTGAAAAACCCAGTTTTTTTGTGGAAATTAAATAACACACTGTGAAACCACCATTGGGTCAAAGATGAAATCAGTAAAAATCTTGTGAAGAATGAAAATGAGAATACTTTATATCAAAATTCATGGGAAGCCACAAAGTGGGATTTATAGACCTGAGTGCTTACATTTAAAACATAGAAAAAAGTAAAATCAAAGACCTAACTGCATACCTGGAAGAAATAAAAAAAGAATCCAAAGCAAGCAAAAAGAAAAATGAAAAGATGAGAAAATAAATAAATGAAATATAGAGTAAGAAAACAATAAAGAGTATTGACAAAATCAAAACTTGGTTCTTTGGAAAGATCAATAAGATTGACTAATCTTAAGCTAGAGTGGCAAAGAAAAAAAGAGGGAAGATGCAAACAAAATAAAAAATGAAAGGTGGGACATTACTCTTCACTCAACAGAAATAAAAAGCATCATAAGAGGATATAAGAACAACCATACGCCAGTTTATCAACTATATGGCAACAAATTAAACAACCTGGGATGAAATCAACATATTCCTAGAAACACACAAACAACTTTTATTGACTCTACAAGAAATAGAAGATCTCAACAGACCAAATGCAAGTTAAAAGATTGAATTGGTTATCAAAAACCTCTCAACAAAGAAAAGCCCAGTACAAGCTGACTTCATAGGTTAATTCTACCAAATATTCCAAGAATAATTAATATTAATCTTGCTCAACTCTTACAAAAATTTGAAAAGAAGGTAACACTACCTAACTCATTCTATGAAGCCAACATCACCCTAATACCAAAGCCTGACAAAGATACTACAAGAAAATTACAGACCAATTTCTCTTGTAAACATAGATGTCAAAATTTCTCAACAAGTATTTTTGCAAATCAAATCCAACAGCACATTAATAGAATTATACATAAAGTGGAATTTATCCATGTATGCAAGGGTGGTTCGACATAAGAAAATCAATTAATGTAATTCATGACATTCACAAAATGAAATCACATATATGATCATCTCAATTGATGCAGCAAAGGCATTTTAAAAAGAAAAGAAAATGTATCCTTTTTTTTTTTTTTTTACATAGTCAGGCACCAGGAAACAAACCTGGGTTTGTTGGCAGGTGAGGACTCTGCCACTGAGCCACCACTGCCTGCCCCAGCATTCCTTTTTGATAAAACCTTTTCAAAAGATAGGAATAGAAGGAAACTTCCTCAATGTGATAAAGGATATATATGAAAAATCCACTGTTAGCATCATACTCAATGAATGAAAGACTCAAAACTTTCCACTGAAGATTAGGGGCAAGACAAACATGCCCGTTGTCACCACTGTTACTCAACATTGTACCAGAAGTTCTAGCCACAGCAATTAGGCAAGAAAGAGAAATAAACAGCATCAAATTGGAAAGGAAGAAGTAAAAGTTTCACTGTTTACAGATGACATAATCCTATATAGAGAACATCCAACAAAAGCTACTACTAGAGCTAATAAACTAATTCAGCAAAGTGGTGACGTTCAAGATTGACATGCAAAAATCACTAGTGTTTCTATACACTAGTAATGGGCAATCTGAGGAGTATACCAATTTTAAAATTCCATTTACAATAACAACTGAAAGAATCAAATTTCTAGGAATAAATTTAACCACAAATGTAAAGGACTTATATCCAAGAAACCACAAAACTTTGCTAAAAGAAATCAAAGAAGATTGAAATAAGTGGAAGGACATTCCATGCACATGGATTGGAGAACTAATATCATTAACATGTCATTCTACCCAAAACAACATGCAGATAAAATACAATCCCAATCAAAATTCCAACAGCTTTTTCTGCAGAAATGGAAAAGCCAAACATCAAATTTATTTGGAAGAGTAAGGGGACCCAAATCATCAAAACCATTTTGAAAAAAGAATGAAGTTGGAGAACTCAAACCTCCTGATTGTAAAACTTATTACAAAAATACAGTGAGTAGAGTTACAAAACAGCATGGTACTGGCACAAGGACCAATGGAGATGAATTGAAGCTCAGATCTCACATCCATGGCCAAATGATTTTTGACAAGGCTGCCAAGTTCACTGAATTTGGAAAGAATAGACTCTTCAACAGATCGTGCTGGGAGAACTGGATATCCACATGAAAATGAAGGGGGATCCCTATATCACACCACATGCAAAAATTAACTAAAAATGGACCAAAGACCTCCATATAAGAACTAGGACTGTAAAGCTCTTGGAAGAAAACATAAGGAGGCCTTTTTAGGTTCTTTTATTAGGCAGTGGTTTCTTGGACTTTAAAGCCAAAGCAAAAGTCACAAAAGAAAAGAATAGATAAATTGGATCTCATCAATATTAAAAACTTCTGTGCATCAAAGGACTTATCATGAAAGTGAAAAGACAACCTACTCAAGGGGAGAAAGCTATTTGAACCACACATCCATAGAGGGTTTAATAACTAGAATATCTAAAGAAATCCTCCAATTCAACAATAAAAGGACAGACAACCCAATTTTAAAATGGTCAAAGACTTGAAGAGACACCTCTTCAAACAGAATTTACAAATGCTCAACATCATTAGCTATTAAGGAAATTGCATATCAAAATCACAACGAGACTTTCATCTTGAGAAGGAGTGTCCACACTAAAGGATAGGGTGATGTAATCAATTGATAATCGTGGAGAGTTTAAGGATTTATCTGACCTAGGAACCCTCCAGAACTTATAGGTTGCAGGAAGGCAAATTTAGTGCATGCAACTTTTTATAGAGTCTCAGTTTAAGCCCTAGGTGTTCTTAAGAGTCAACAGGAGTCACGTTGATTAGGGCTTAGCAAACCATGGCAATTAGCACTATCTAACTGACTATTAAACAAACAAAAAAACACAATGAGATGCTATTTCATACCCATTAGGATGGCTATTATTCAAAAGATAAACAGAAAATTACAGCTGTTGGAGAGGATGTAGAGGAATAGGAACACTCATTCATTGCTGGTGGGAATATAAAATGGTGCAGTTGCTGTGGAAATTTCAGAGTTTGGTGGTTCTTCAGAGAGTTAAGTATAGAATTACTATACAGTCTCGCAATTCCACTTCTAGGTATATAACTGAAAGCAGAGACTTGGACAGGTGTTTGCACGCCGATGTTCATGGCAGCATTATTCACAATTGTCAAAAGATGGAGGCAACCCAACTGTCCATTAATCAATGAATAGATAAATAAAATGTGGTGTATACATACAATGGAATATTATTCAGCTTTAAAAAGGAATGAAGTTCTGATACATGCAACAACATGGATGAACCTTGAAGACATCATGCTGAGTGAAATAAACCAGACACAAATGAACAAATATTTTGTGATCTCACTGATATAAAATAATTAGAATAAGAAATCTCATAGGGTCAGAATCTGGAGGATAGGTTACCAGGGGCTGTGTTGTTGGTAGGGAATGGGAAATTATTACTTGATTTGTACACAGTTTTATTTGGGTTGCTTGCTAAATTTTGGTAATGGATGATGACGATGGTAGCACAGCATTGTGAATGTAATAAGCAGCACTGAATTATATATGTGAATTTGGTTTAAAGGGGAAATTCAGGTTGTATATATGTTACTGGGATAAAAAAACTTTTTAAAAACCATTGTACTGTACAACCCAAACAGTGAACACTATTGCAAATGATGGATAATAGTTATTATAGTCAATTGTACAATTGTAAAAATGTTCTTTTGTGAGTTGTAACAAATAGGCCATACTAATGCAAGGTGTCAATAATAGGTTGGTTTATGGGAATTCAATATTTTGTTGTTTATGCATGACATTTCTGCAAACTTACAACGTCTCCAAAAAGTTTTTTTTAATCTTTAAAAAAATCTTAAGTTGTTTTACAAATAGTAAAATTGTTATAAACTGCTTTCTGAGAATATTAATGTCAAAAAAGCACACAGATTTTTAATGCCAAAAAGCACTTAATCGACAAACCAATAAATGTGATGAACAGATTTCAACAATTCACACTATGAATGTCATTTATAAAAACACTGTTTCACACAAGTTTACAAGCACAAAGCAAAGCTCAATGAATTTTTGTAGTGAAAGAGAATAACTGAAGTAGCATATTGATGACTATATACACACTTTTAAATTCTGAAATGATCATTTTAAAAGAAGAATACCATATGAATTTATTTCATAAACCAAAATGTTAAAAGTTGGTGGTATTTGGGAAGTGGATTCTCAATGATTTTTATGTTTTTATTTTATTATTTTGAATTTTCCAAATTTTATTTAATGGACCTATAGTGCCTATATAATTAAAAAACAAAACATAATGAAAAAAGAAATTTTTCTTTCTTTTCACTTACATGTCCTTCCAGTATCTGATGTGCGTCCCCCATCACCTTCAGTATAAACGGGAACTACTGTAATAGTATATGGGGTATCAGGCTGCAGATTCCTAAGAATAGCATAATTGGTATTCCCAGGATACGGTCCCTAAAGATTTTTTAAAAACATAAAGCACTTCATTTGAAAAACTTGTGAAAGGAATCACACTTTACACAGTACATTACTCATGATAGTAACTCAAGATCAAATCAAAAATATACTGAGACATTTTCGCAACCCAAGTAAATTGTTGTACCTCCAAGTAAACTGAAACTGTGAAGGAAGACTTCTCTAGCCCCATACGTATTTTCTCCCTTTAGAACTGCTTTAATTGCGCAATCCCCCTACCATTCAGGTACCAAGGCACCAATGTATTTATCTCAAGTTCTACTAGATGAACAAAAGCTTCTTCATCTCTAAAGCAAATTGGCTAACTTCTTCGGTTCTACTTTTAAATCATTCAGCCACAGTTTAAACAAACAAGCATTTTTCACTGCAATAAATGATTACCATTTCCTCTGGACCACCTGCCGTTGGTGCATAGTACAGCTTGTACTGACGAGGATTTCCCTCTGCATGGTCCCAGCGAACACTCAAGGTGCTGGTAGATGGGTCATACACTCTTAAGTTCCTCACAGTATTCAGAGGTTCTGAAATGCACAGAAATCACGTCACAGTATGACCCCACCAAACAAGCATGCATGATAGATTTATTGATATCTCCCAGGCACCCTAAAACACTGCCCATCCATAGCCAGCACTTTACAAATAGTTGTTGAAGTAAAGAGTAAATACATGAAATGTGAATATCAGGTGCTCCTATCTTGTACCTCCACCCCCATGAAACATTTTAGCTCCAGAGCATTTTTGTCATCCTAGAAAATAATAAACATCTTTTTCCTCATAGAGACTGAACACCTGAAGCAAGTGTGCCAGTTTGAAGCTATTATGTATCCCAGAAGCCATGTTTTAATCCTGGGCCAATATTGTGGGGGAAGCCAATTCTTTCAATCCTGGTTCAATACTGTAAGGTGGGAATTTTTTATTAGATTATCTCCATGCAAATGTGGCATGCCCAATTTTAGGTGTGACCTTTTGATTAGATGGAGATGTGACTCCATTCATTCAAGGTGGGTCTTGATTAGCTTATTGGAGTCCTTTAAAGGGGGAAACATTTTGAAGAAGCCTCAGAACAGAGCAATACAGACACTCGGAAAACAGAAGTGACAGAGACTTTTGGAGATGAGGAAAGAAAACACCCCCTGGGAAGCTGTTTGAAACCAGAAGCCAAAGACCCCAGCAGATGCTAGACGTGTGCCTTCGTAGCTGACAGAGGTGTTCCAGAACCACTAGCCTTTCTTAAATTGAGGTATCTGACTCTGGATGCCTTCATTTGGACATTTTTATAGGCTTAGAACTATCAACTTATAACTTATTAAATTCCCTTTTTAAAAGCCATTCTGTTTCTTATATATTGCATTCGGCAGCTTAGCAAACTAATACAGCAAGGATGTTAAATACAATCAACACCCATTTTTAAAAACATTTTAAAAGATTAGTAAAATGTTGTGTCACCCCAGTGTTTCCAGATAAAGAGGTAATTCCACTCCAAAACTGTCAAAGAGGCTACAGGAACTTGGTTTCACTTACTGGTCTTGCCTCTTCCGGTCATGCGCCCTCCTTCACCGTCAGGATACAGGGAGGACACAGTGATTGTGTAAGGAGTGTCAGGCTTCAGCTTCTGCAGGACCACACTGTTCAGCCGTCCCCCTATTGTAGTCTTAAGTAAACCAAGGATAAGTGTTAGCCTTGTTCTCTCCACTAATTCGTTAGGAAATCTCTTTCTACAGAGCTGTGTGAGACCCTCGCCAAGCAGAAACATACCAGAGTGAATGTTTATAATATATATCCTATGGTATAATTTTAAGCATAAAAATTGCACTTCAAATCACCAAAAGAATTTTAAGTTTCAAACTGGTGACCTCAATTTGCTACCGCCAACAATGCAAAATTTCATCCAAAACACACTTCACAAAATTCTTCCAAAAAAAAAAAAGTTTTAATCATAACTGAGCTACAAAGAGACTTTGAGATATCAAAGAATTGCATAATACTAAACTCTAAACCATTCAATATTATTCTTATTTTTTTACACATGTTTTTTATTTGTTTTAGGAACACATTAAAATGATTCAGCAAAAGATCTAAAGCTCTTGGTGTTTCCCCCAAAACACCACCATTCTGACAGCATTAGCTGTGTAAACTACATGGCTTGACTCTTCGCCAGGCCACACTCAGGCCTTCCCAATAGGCTCCATGATACCAGCCTTGTGGTATGAAGCTTTGCAATTTCCTCCAATTATGGAGTTTGAAGTTTTTCATTCATTGCTTAAGGCCAACTAGCTATCTTGTTGAAAAAAAATTTGTACAATTTGTTAACAGTCTACTGAATTCAGACGTTTATGCCATACTAATTAAAATTGCATGAAAATGGCACGCTGCCCACAGTGAGAGTACATGTGGACAGCTGGATGTGCTGGACCAGTCCAGATGTTTCTAACTTAGCACCCATCTGCTCAAGTAGTCTGAATTCCAGAGAAAACCTCAGTGAATCACTGTAGTTATCGTCAGTATAAGAAATTGAACTACAGCAGCTAATTTTAATGAATCTAATATTTGAGATTATGAGAGAAAAGCATCAATATCAGTACAAGCCATTTTTATAAAAATTCTATACTTCACAAATCTGAAATCATCTACTTAGAAGAAGAGTAAGCAGAGATGTGTCTACCAATTACTCTCTGGAACCCTCAACCTACCAAAGAATTCTAGCATTAGTGCTTCATTGCTTTGTTTATTTCATGGACTAGCATTAAAATGAAAATATCAACAAGAATAATAAGCCTTAAGGTATAATCAGTTAATACTTCCCAGAAGACACATTTGTGAGACTCTTTCTAACTATAATAAACAACTGAGAGACAATAAAAGAGACAGGAGAAGTATTCGATGGGTCAGTATCACATAAAAGGCAAATCAGAGGATGAGCTTCATGTGTTTTATAATTTCATCTAAATCTGACCTGGCACAGAAGAAAAGAAATTCCGTTTCTGAAATTAAAATATCAGTCCATCTAATCTATTTTAGCTTATTTATATAAAAGTCAGTTGATACAATTGATGCTTAGTTTATTGTTGCAAATCTATTTAACTAAAATAAATAAAATTTTCAATACAAATGCATCATACTACCTAAGCATGGCAGCCTCACAATACCAAACCAAAAATTGTTCTGGGGATGGAAGGATTTCTCATTTGGCTGCTTACCATGTATTATCAGAAACCTCTCACACATTTTTAACAGCTGTCAGTGTATACCTCTGCTAAGACCTCTAAATGGATAAGAGGCATGATCCATTTGATGGAGCTTAACAAGTCAAATGATTAAAGGTGCATATTTCTCTACAGCTATCTGAGGGAATATTGTGCAAAAAATCAACAAAATTCTGGATCTCACCAAGAAAGATATTTGAAATAAACTGACACATTACTCTATCTATGTAAAAATCATGGTACTTCCTGCCCCAGCATAATACATGCAGTTCTAGTCATGCACTTCATAGAAGGTATAGCTGAAGTAGGTCCAAATACAGACAACAAAAGCAAGCAAGCAGAATGGACAAGCAGCATATTAAACAAAGGAAGACTGGAAAAATAAAGATGAAGGTTGAGTTTACAGTCCTACAATTTTCTAGGGTAATTTCATTTGGATAATTTTTTAAATGATAAATTGTAAGAATCAAGTGAACAGCTCCCCCAGATCTGAAAATACAAGATCCAGGAGATACCCTTCAATGTGCAGAAAACAGAAAAACTATTCAATAAAAGAAAATAAACATAATTTCAAACTTTCAGCACTTGATTAACTTAAAGAGATGTGGATTGAAGATATAAATAGAATAAAAATGTGCCTTGATACCTTCATAGATAATTCAACACTTAAAGATTGTAAGAGAAATGTGGATGCAATGAGGCATGTGCACAATGCTTTGAGGCTACCATGAGGAGCAACTACTGCCTCTCATAAAAGCGTCCACTGAGTCTCCATCAGTGGAGACTAAAGGGTCACACAGTTGCATTTGATATGATAAATCCAAGTCCCTCAAAAAGTAAGAATGATTAATCATTAAGAGTAAAAGGAGTTAAAAGGGTAAAGAGTAGAACTTGTCCAACTCATTTTTACAAAATGAATTACCGTTTGTTCATTGCCTTCCCCTGTTGAAGGCTGGTAAGTGACTCTGTATTTCTGAACACGACCACTGGCAGGATCCCACTTAACAGTCAAGCTGTTAGATGTTGCGTTGTACACCTGAAGATTTCGTGGGCCACTTTTTGGAGCTGGAAAAGAATTGTTGAAAAACAGAGTAGGCACACAGATGAATACTTCCAAAAAAAAAATACTCAGTGTTCCCAAGGAAATCACTGTAGTTGTATATTTCTAGGTATAGAACTAAATTTGACCCCATCTAAATGGTAGTCGGTGAACCTTAAATGACAACTCAAAAAGTAGTATAGGAAGCAAAGCTTTTCAAGAAAGTCTTGTTTAAAAGAGGCCCCATTCAACACCTTACAATTTAAAAGTCCTGTTCCCGATGGGTTTTGTTGGTGTATTTTTCATTCATTCGTTATATTTACTACTTATTCATGCATACAGTTCAGCAAAGTAAATTCTTACCTTGTGTTGTTAAGGGTATCAAACGCACTAAAAGAAAACAGTTTGGGAAAATGTTACTAGTATAGCTATAGCTCTATTTTTTTAGTTAACTTTAATATTACAATGTCTTATTTGAAAACTGAAAACTTACATGTGCGCTCACTGCCAATCAGGTCATCGCTTTCTGACTCATCGGGATAGATAGCAGTAACTGAAACTTCATAGAGAGTGTTCGGGTTCAGGTTTTCAAACACCAAAGTATTTTCATCTCCATTAAGGATGGTCTTGGGGAAAGAAGAAAAAACACATTCACACAATAGTGTCACTATTTATATCAAACACACACAAAGGCAGTTTGTTTAAATCATTTAGCCAGATGTTTCTCCTGATTTAATGTATGTCATGAGCTCAAACATCACTAATTAGAAAAGGTGCTGATTCAGCAACAGAGGTATTACATATTCCAAACAAAGTTTCCTATATATGAAATGGGATGCAAAAATAATAATAATAAAGAGAATTAACTCTACCTCCATCTTATCTGGGCTTCCAAAAGGTGCCCAGGTTATTCTGTAGAGAGACACATCTGAAGCTCCATGATCCCAAGTTCCCCTGAAACTCTCTGGTGTTGCTTCAGTAATCCTTAGGTTTGTTGGGGTTGGCACAGTTCCTATCATGAGAAAAGGTGGGACTACGTTTTTTAATGTGGTCTACAAACTTGATTTAATATAATAAGACTGCATTGTTTCAGTTTGGGAAAACTAACTGAATATATTGCTTAGACCCAAAGACCTTACCAATTCAGTTCATTTTTGAAAAATAAATAAAAGATAGTGCTCTGAAAACATAGGATATAATAGATTATTAATTCTACTTGATTATAATTGTGATTTTTTTAAAAGATGTCATTTAGTAATTCTCTTTGAACTCAGTGGTCCCCCACATTTTTGCATCTGAAAATTTTTTAAGAACCTAATGAAGTCATGGACTTTTTCATACAGCGTTACGCATAAACGCATAAGCACTGTCTGGCACATAACATCAGAGAGTTTATCGACCTTCTTGAGTCCATCAATGACCACAAGGAGACAAATGTACTCTGGGTTAAGAATTCCTGTTTCTTATCCAAGAATGGCATAAACTGAGTGAGCAGCAGCATTCTGCATTCAGGATAATACCCAAGGAAACGTCCATACTGTTATATGTAAACATCAGAATTTGTTGCTCTAATACCCAAAAGAAAAGCTTCATTTCATTTTTTAAAAATAAATACATTATTGCAGGTTAAAATTAGAATTTCCACCTTGCTTTAAACAATGATAAAATTATTGTTTTGATGATTGATTAGAACATATCTGCCTTAAAACATACAGTGAAAGCTAACTTGGGAGTTTTACCACAGGAAAGATACTTTGAAAATGTAATGCTCTAAGTAATCCATGCATAAGCTTTTCTCTTCAGAACCCTAACTTCAAACACAATATAAAGCAGAGTGCAGTTAATATCACCAGAGGACAGGTACAACCCTGGAGGCACTGATGACAACTGAAATCCCAACTTCAGCCCCTCAGTTGATCAGGAACACTGGTTGATTTCAGTCCAAAGAAATTTGGAACATCTTTCACCAGTCCCGAGCTTTCACTGTCAATTAATTCTGTCTTGTAACCAAAGCCAACCACCCAAAACCCAGAGTAATTGAAAATTTGTTTCTAATAGTTACAATGAAAGGACACATTGAGATAACGAAAGTGATAGCACATCCAAAAGAACAATAGCAAAACAAATCAACTATTAAGGATACCCTTTTTGCCTTCTAAAAGTTTTCAGGAAATCTTAATGATTAAAACAAAAATTATCTGCTTTCACTTGTCTTTTCTCTTGAACTTTCTTCTCTTTATCACACTTTTTATGTTCATGCAAAACATGGATCAGTTCTCACCTTTAGCCATGATCCTTACCAGGTAAGAACTGATGTCAAGAAAGCAACTGAAATCCCTAAGACATATGATGTGGCAAGAAAATAGCAGAATTGAGAAGAGAGAAGTGAATATGTCCAAGGTTAAGGAGCAAGCTTTGACATTTGACAAGATGCTCTGATCATGCATTGAGAGTTGGGTACAAAAGAGAAGCCATTGAGCCTCTGGTCGGGGAGTTACTATATAGGAGATAAAAGTTCAAGGCTATAGCAGTGATTCTATTAGAATCTTCCTGGATGAGGGCAAATCATTTAAATTCTCTAGACCTATGCTGTATACAATGGGAGCACTAGCCCACATGGCTATTGAACCCTTGAAATACATCTAGTCTGAATCAAGAAGCACTGTAAATGTAAAGTATGCACTTAATTTCAAATAATTATTATGGAAAAAATGAGAAATGTCTTGTTTATAATTTTTATACTGATTACTTGTTGGAATAATATTTTGGATATAGTGGTTGAATAAAACATATTACTAAACTTAACTTCACCTCTCTCTTTGTCCCTTTTTAATGTGGCTACAAGGAAATTTAAAATTAATTATGTTGCTCACATTGTATTCTTTTGGGCAGTGCTGCTCTAGACCTTACTCTTTAAGAGTGAGAGAAGCTGACATCCTTCTAAGCAGAACAGAGCAAGAATGGAAGGTTCGAGGCAGGCTGCCCTGTGTCTCTCCCAACTTTCCGCCACGGCATTTCCCCTGCCTCTGAAATCCAAGAATGCACAATCTGAGTTCCACTTACCTGACCCTCCTTACATGAGCCCATATATTGTTAATTAATTTTTTGTATCACCGCAACTAAATTATGAACTGTCATTAAATATTCACTAAATTTTTTGCATATTCAATACAAACTAAAATTGTTTGTATATTAAGTATAAACTAAAATTTTGAATCTCCACGACTAAACTGTGGGGGCGGGGGGCAAAGACGTTTATATTTAATACCTCACAATTTAGTTGTGTTTATATACTTCACATATAGTAACAGCTCAAAAATCTGTGACAATACATCTTTTCCAGAGAAAATGCCCGACATGCATAAAGAGTATGTTTTCTTCCCACTTGCCCCAGTTCTGTGCCCCTCATATACATCAGTTAAGTATCTAGAACATTAGTGACAGCACAATATAGAAAAATGGGGTAGGATAGAAACTAACATAAAAGAAATAGATACAAAGAAGATAGGACACTTTGTTCCAAACAAAACAAGCAAAAAAATGATCTATAAATCCAAACATTAATAAACGATGATAAAATTAGCATTAATAAATGAAATGACCAAGTAAGTTCAGTTACACATGCATGTAAAGTATAGTTTCCAATTATAAATAAAATGTGATCACAACTCACGGGTAGTTTCTTGAGCAGTCACTGGGGGAGACGTTCCCTCATCATACACTGCAGAAACACTGACTGTGTACAGGGTTTGTGAAATGAGATCTTTGAGGAGGGTGTTGGTCCGTGATCTATCCACCTCTATCTATAATACAAACAGAGTGCTGGAACTATTTTCACAAAGTTTAGTTCTAACATCTTTTTTGTTCTTGACTATACCTCTAGGCAAAAGAGCATAAGAATTGTGATACCAAAAAATCCAATGTTTTCCAATCTGCATAATAATGCAGGAACTGGACTCAGTTTAAATATTTCCAATATGGAAAAAATGTATGTACTGGAGCCACACCTTACACTATTGCATGGTAAATGGTGACTGCCTACAGATTCAGACAATGTAACAAATTTTCACCTGTTTCCCTTTGTTTCATTACCTTGTTTCTTCAAAAATATCTCCTATGAATTTTCTTATTTGAGATGCACAAGAAACCTGTGAGACCCATTGGTCATTATATTTCTTTCGAAATTGAAACAGCGTAAAATGAAGTGTGCATGTAGGTATAAATTTCCTTCTATAATCCATAACCGACCCAGCAGTATCAGTAACTACATGCTTGGAAGAATTATCTCTATGTTCCATGAATGCCTCTGACATTAATGTCCCTCCAAGAACACATAAGTCTTAAGCCCATTGGCCAGTACACGTTCCTCAGCTTGCTCCCACTTCGAATCAGATTGTCATGGAAACAGCTCCCCCTCAGCCCAGCATCCCCCTCAGCCCAGCATCCCCCTCAGCCCAGCATCATCTCAAAAGAAGCTCACTCCCATAGGGACACTCAACTAACAATACATTTATCCTTCCTCTTTGTTCTGCTCCAATGCCCTGTCTTACTATTCTGTGGTCCCCTCTTCTTTCCTCCATCCCTTTGCTAGCTTTTGTTTTTAGATACATTATTACATTTTTTTGTAATTCATAAAATGCAGAGCACCATATAAGGCATCTGGATGAGAAGGAAATACCATGTAGATTCTATAACTCCCTGTCTCCTAAGGGACGATTTTTCTGAGATTAATATCACACAGCAAAACATTTCTGAACTAAAATTCAAGACAGTCCAATATATTATCAGACTTTCAAAGACGACTTTATTAATCTCACAAGTTTTCAACACCATAAAGTAACAAGTATTCAAAACATGATTCATCTATACTTGTTAAGAATTCTTTTGGTAAACCTACTAGGGAACCAAATATTTCCAAATCCTTTCTAATCTCCAACTTACCTCTTTCATATCCTCTTCTGGTGTTTTATATTGTACAATATATTTATGCACTTTTCCAGGTGCAGGTCCCCAAAAGATGTTCATGGTACTATGAGTCACATCTCTGAGTTGTAAGTCTCGAGGTCCGGGTAAAGGCACTAAAGAAGCACAAGATATTAGGTCCAGATGTGGTTCTCAACCACAAAGCTCTAAAGCATTCACATAAGCTTTCCAGATTTGTTTGAAGAAAACTTAAAGGTGTGCAGCCAAATAACTGAAAAATGGTTATAACAATAAAAGAACCATAACTCTATCAGATACAGCTGAATTCTGTTTAAGAAAGTTTTTTTAAAAAAGATCGGATAATTTCCATTTTTTTTTTATTTCAACTCTAACTTTTCATTTATATTTTAACTTTCTTCTACTCTAGTTAAATAAGCTCTTATTTGCTGTCCAGCCTTCCCTCTTTATTGTAAATGTATAGCTAGTGTTTCTTTTGTATCAGCTATGTAAAAAAAGTTAAGATAGAAAACAAAATCATATTTAAGCTCCCCTAAGAATGTGACAGAAAAAAAATGGCTATGAGAGTGAAGAATGAAGATGAGCCAAAATTACACATTCAGTAAGCCTATAACAGAGAGCTCATGCCAAGCCCTTCATCTTGAGGCTTGCTCTTGTGAAGCTTATTTATAAGTAGCAGAGAAGCTAAGCCTACCCATAGTTACCTAAAAGTTAGTTCCAGAGGATCTCTTTTGTTGTTCAGATGTAGCCTCTTTCTCTCTAAGCCCAACTTTGCAGGACAAATCAATACCCTCACCCCTACATGCAATATGACATCCAGAGTGAAAATCTCCCTGGCAACATGGGACCCTCCCAAAGATGAGTCTGGGCCTGGCACCACGGGATTGACAATGCATTCCTGACAAAAGGGAGAAAGAATTGTTACAGAATAAGGTATCAGTGGCTGAGAGAGTTCAAATAGAATTGAGAGACTCTTCTGTAGGCTATGTAAGCTTCAGCTAGATACTGCTTTTTACCATGATTTGTCAGACCCCAACCAAAACCATCCCTGCCAACCCTAAAGAACATCTATGGCTCTATCTGAGATTCTACAAAGGTTCCATGCACTATGATTATTTTCCAGAAACCTACAAACTCCAGATGCATTCCTAGGCCAAATAAGTCCTGAAACCTAGAGAGGCCAGCCTCTCTGGAACATTGACAAATTTCATCCCCCATCCCATATTACTGATAACCCTTTCCAACAAATTCTATCCCCCTATCCCATATTACTGATAACCTTTTCCAACCCTTTCCAACAAATTCCAACCCCCTATCCCATATTACTGAAAAATCTGGAATGGGCAAAATATCCCTAAAGATTAGGAGAAGGATAAATTATAAGAGAGAAGATAGAATTTAACGAATGAGTACGACTGCTGAATCATTATATTGGTATTTCTTTTAGTCTCCAGTGTCTTGGAACAACTAGAAGGAAAAACCTAAAATTGTAGAACTATAATCCATAACAAACTCTGAAATCTGTTCTATAACTAAATGCTGCAGTATGCTTTGAAATTTATTGCATATATACATATATATATATATATATATATATATATATATATGCTATACTTCACAATAAAAAGTTAACTAAAATAAATAAAAGAAGGCCCACAAAAGTTTAGATGGTTAGAAGAAAATCCAAATGATAAATTTATCAAGTCAAACAAAGCTTTAGCTTAAAAAGACACAGAGAGGGTAATGAATGGAGAATTTTTCTCATTATGCGAGATGCATCAGTCTTTCTCTGGCTACCAATTGACCATTTTCCTTTGTCTCTCATTTGGACTCTGTACATCTTTCTTCCTGTATCTCTACCTCCACTTCCATGTTTCTGCATCTCCACCTCTTCAATATTTCTGTCTCTATATCTCTCTGTGCCCTCTTCCTCCACTGGTGCATTCCAACACCGTATCCAAACCCATGACTGTGTTTGTCTTTAATGTGAATCTTGGCTCTTCTCCCTGAGCAAGCTCAGATCATGTATCTCCGTCCTTGGCTGGCTCCCCACTCTTTCCATCCTTCACTACTCCATTTCTACAAAACCACCAGCTCCAGACATAAACTAACACATAAAAGTGCATTGATAAATATTTAATTTTTCATCAATGTGTTTATACTGATCTGTTATAAAGGAGCTCTTTCTCTACGTTGTCCCAACATGTTTCTATCACCCCATGCCCTTTTACTCCCTTGAACTCTTTCCAACTTCTTTATTTCCTTATAAGTATCATCAGAGACTCACCAAATTTAAGCCAAAGCATTATCCCAGAAGGTTCATTATTCAAGCATGAAACAAAACTATTAGCTAGGTAAAACAAGGGTCCTAAATGCAATTATTGCCATTTTCTCCCCAAAAGAGCACCTAAAAGCTAGCAAAACAAGCCTGAAGCACAAAAAAAGGCTGACCAACACACTCAAGAAGAGCAATCTTGAAGATGTCCATGTGTTCTACATTGTTTTGTACTATTTATTGATGCTTCATACACTTGAGGGCATTTTTTATACCCAATACCTAGCACAGAGACTCTGACATGTAATAGATAGTTAATAGGTTATTTGGAGTGACTGAATTTATTAATTCACTTAATGGAAACAGACATTCATAAATGTCATAGAGTTTCAACTTCAACAAGAACTTGGAACATCTTGATCTTGAACTTATCATCTTCATCCAACATTACTAGTCTTATCAACGCTATATACCATATTTCATGGATCTAAGACAACGTAAATTAAGAGATGCACCATTATTTTAAGCTCTATGCTCTGGTGACACCTGGCTCAGGGCAACGTCCCAACATCAGGCATGTTAAACGTAAAAAATCTGTGCATCCTAGAACCAGTTTAACATGCTAACTCGAGTCCAGAATTAAGATAGTTAGTCTCAAATTTGTTGTGGGAAGTAAAAACTCCATAAGTCATGCACAAAGTATCAAATTATCATTAGCGTCAATGAGTGAAAGAAAAAAACCTAATGACTATTTTGTGTACAGCAATGAGAAGAGAAGGACAACGAGCGATATCTCACAGGTGACTTTCCGGGCTGTGACAGGCTCACTAGTGAGGTCATGCAGAGCGGCCTGGACCGTGACAGCATACTCTGTGTTGGGGAAGAGGTCAGTCAGCTGTACATCGTTCACTGCTGGCCCCACAGGCATCTGCACGGGAAAACGCATCAGGGGTTGGTTCTCCCAACACCAAAGGGAGATGAGACATTCAAATCAAACATTTACAGTTACTGAAGACAGCCCATTCAAGTCTACTTGTAATCACTGAAATGTAACAAAACAGCCTCTATTTTTCATTTATAAGAACTGCATCTCTTTTTTCATGTCAATATTTTCTAAAATGTATTACAGGCCACAAATCTAATTTTCTATTCTTCTGCATTATGTGTAAAGTCAGATAATTAGAGTTCAGTGAAGACTTTTTAAAAATTGTAGTCTCAAGAAGACCCAATGACAAAAAACAAACATCTCCCACCTCCTTGGCTTTTGTTGGCACTGTGGCGTTGGTGGGTTCGTATGACAAGGTATAGCCGGTAGCTCCTCCCACTGGCTGCCACTGCACATGCATGGTAGTAGGTCCAACATCATAAATGTTCAGGCTGACTATAGGGACTGGTACTGTCAGAACATAAAAGCTAACATCAGGCTAATTCCTATCATTTCCAATTTTTTTATTTTTGTCTCTTAATTATTGACACTTGTATATAGTAGAGAATGGTTGCTGTGAGAAATCAAGGATGGCTAACACAAACTTTTTGCACACAAGAAAATCCAGCTTCATTTTTCATTGTCACCTCATAATTCATGACTGCATGTTACAGCTATTCATAGAGGGAACAGTTTTTAAATGAAATTTCAAAAGGCATTCTAGTGAGTCCATCTGGAAGCCAAAAGAGATACCAGCTTCCTAAAACTTCACTCAGCTCTCCCTGAAATATCTCTAAGTTGGCCATTTTCACTCTGAAGTCATAGAACTTCATTCATAAGTAGCCAAAACAGTATTTATTTCTTCAAAAAAAAATTGTAATGGGAGCACCACCATTAATAACTGGAATTTAGGGGATTTATAGACTTTTTAAAGATAAGCACATGAAACAGAATAAAAAGATCTAGAATACAAAGTGAAATCCTCTTCATTTAACAGTCATGTAGCTTTCTATTTTTTTATTCAAAGATGAGTTTGAAGTTTTAAGGAATTATCAGGTTCATCCTACCAATTTTGAAATATATTACCTCTAGCCCTTATGGTCTAGTATGAAGGTATATCATATAAGAGGAGATAAGGACTTAAATAAAATGGAATCAGTTCTTGTCCTGGAGAGCACAATGCCCATTTCTTCCTCTTATAAGTGGCATCTCTTCACACTGGAGCCCCAGACAACAGAAAGGAAGAAGGAAAGGGTATACATATTCTTTTCATATGGCCTTGGAAACCCTACCAGGAATAGGAGTGATAAATATCTCCCCAAAGGCTCTACTCAAAGCTAAAGCCATTAGAGTGCCTCTAGTAAATGCCAAAGTCTAAAGGCCAGAAAGAAAGGGGGAGATTTCAATGCCACCGGGGAGATCTGGCCATCAGAAGAAATGAAATAGGTCCTCTCTGCACAGCTCCTGTTCTTATTCTTAGTCCCACTCCCCACATGGACCTTTCCTGGTATCTTATTCCTAAAAAGCTCTGGTCCTCAAAAATTTCACCATGTAACAACCAGAGCAATGTTTAAATTCTTATCCTCTGAAAGGTATATTTGCATTTTAAGAGATAATCAAAAAGTCTTAAAATTCTATGATGCAAACCATGTTAGAAGTATAATTTCCAGGAAATTATTTCTGACTAATGGTATAACCACCCATTCTACCAGTGGGGTGCCATGACGGCAGAGGCAGCTGGTAAGAAGAGAAAAACATAGTACTTATTGGGCACCTGCACAAAGAAGACCCTTGTTAAATATTTATTGAATGGATATTGAATAAAGAAATGATTGGGAAGACTGTCAAAATCCCATATAAAATGACAATTGTTTATCTTGGAAAGCAAAACAATGAGATGTCTTTGACATCTGACTTACAGGTTTTTTCTGTGCCCTTCAGAGGCTCACTATATTCATCTTCTACCACGGAATACACATTAACGACGTACTCGGTCTCAGGCTTCAGATCTTTCAGCACTGTGCTACTTTCCAGTCGACTTACATAAAACTAGGGGAAAAGTAAAAAGTAATAAAAGCTATGCTATAATTAGTTCCTTTGTTTCTACTACACTTATAAACTAATTAACTGCAGTTGGCTTAGAAATTGTTTTTGAATGAAGTCATTATCTTTTGGTTTTGGAAACTACCAGGTTATAATGAGATTTTGGACAATTCCATTATTTATTCACCCAGTTTTTGTTTCCTTATTTGTAAAATGAAGGGGTATCCTCTTCCAGTTCTGTGATTCTTGTATGGACTCCAGAATAAATCGTGTCCTTTAAATTTTAATAACATTTATTTACTTTATTTATTGCAGAGTACATTGAAACCCATAAGAATTTAAGAAAATTTCTTTCCCTTTAATCAAATTCAAATGGAAATGCATGCCTAGTAAGGTTTAGAAATCACCACTATTGACTTAATTCGGCCTTTCCCTGCATCCGTTTTGCCCAACACCCCACATTTTCCTCAAAGCGCCAATGAGGACCCAATGGTAACATTAAGAAATAGTGAGCTGTAGGTGTCTACTTACTTCTTGATGTTTCCCTCCAGAAACTGGGTAGTATTCCACCTTATATCTATCCACACTATCAGAAGGCGGTGTCCAGCTAACTCTAAAGGAACGATGGGTTCGTTCAGAAGTAACTAGGTTAGAAGGTGCTTCCAAGTCACCTAACATGGAAATAAAGAGTACATATTTTTTTTCATTAAAGTAACAACGTGTGAAGTTTGAAACTAGATTGAAATGGTATTACTTTTCACATACCAGTGTTTATGCTTCCTTTCACATAGTAAGTAGCTACAATAAATCAATACAGAGCCCTGTTGTCCATGAGACAATTCTGAATATGTTGGCAAAGGGTCTTTCAGATCCAGAATATTCAAAAAATTGAGCTCATTTTCTCTCCCTTAATATTTGATCTCCCTTTTCCTTATGGCACTATCAGTTTGCCAGTTACCTAGACTCAAAGCCTCTGACTCATCCTTGGATACTCTCTCTTCTCTAAACTAGTCCATGTGATCAATAAATAAATATATGAATTCTGACAATTCAACTTCTCCATTGTGCTTTCACCATCACCACCACTACCCAAGGTCACTGCCCACTATTCTGATTACTTATATCCATGTCTTCTGTCCTCAATGATAATGTAAGCTCTATAAGGGCAGAATTCGTTTTCCTTTTTATGATTAGTTCCCCTACAAAATCTAGTTCAGTGGTAAGAGAAGCTAGAAATGAGAGAATGAAAATTTAGAAATACTCTACCACTCATGATTGTCTCTTTGTGGGTAAGTATAGCTGAAATGACTAGTAAATAACAATATCTGGAATAAATATCTATAAAATAGAAATATTAAATTTAATATAACAATTAGGGAGATGCTCCAAATAATAGTTTAAAGAGAAAAGAAGTTATCCAATGACTCCATCATTCTCACATAAACTCTTTTCCACTTCCGTTGGTAAGCCAAAAATGGGGAAAGCATTTCCATTCTTTGAATCCTAATGTTTACTGTACTTGGGTCAAAATTAGCAAGTAATTTTACTCTCCGGGGGATTAGAATGAATGCAACCATTACATTGTTGATAAAAAAATAAATAAAGGGAAACAGAAAAAAAAAGATATTTTCATTCCTAATCAAAGTTTTCTCCAATTGAATAAAACTAAAAGTCTATCAGTTAGTCCAGAGCCAAAGCCCACAAATTCTGGCTGCCTTTCTGGTCTGTTTTTCCAGGAAAAATATCAATTTGCTATCTAAATTTTTTCAAAAATCTGCAAACTTTGGAGAGAGATACTCAAGAAGGAACATTCAGCCTTTTATCCAGGGTATAGACAGATGAGTAAAAAATATGGATAAATAAATAATGGGGGGATAAGGGGTAAAATAAATTGGGTAGATTGAAATACTAGTGGTCAATGAGATGGAGAGATAAGGGGTATGGGATGTATGAGTTTTTCTTTTTCTTTTTTCTGGAGTGATGCAAATGTTCTAAAAATGATCATGGTGATGAATATACAGCAATGTGATGATATTGTGAGTCATTGATTGTACACCATGCATGGACTGTATGTGTGTGAAAATTTGTCAATAAAAATCTTTAAAAAAAGAAAAGAAGAAACATTCAAATAATTGTATCCCCAATCCCCAAAGTACCTGAAGTTTTTATACAATATTATTTGTTAAACTCATTCCAACAATTCCAAAAACAAAATAAATTAATGAAGGACAGTCTTTAATTTTTTTTTTTTTTTTTAACATGGGCAGGCACCGGGAATCGAACCCAGGTCCTCTGGCATCGCAGGCAAGCATTCCTGCCTGATGAGCCACCATGGCCCGTCCGAAGGACAGTCTTTAATCATAATATTCCAATACTTAAAAAGAATTTTCTTCATGTAATAACTGTTAATTTTTATCATTAATTCCTCAAAAAACTTCACTTTCTGTATCACCTTTATCACTACAAATCCAGTTATAATTTTATTTCCCAATCCTAATTACTTATTCAAAATTACTGTCATGGTCAGGTTCATGTGTCAGCTTGACCAAGTTGTGGTACCTGTTTGTCTGGTTGGACAGGTGCTGGCCTGTCTGTTGCAATGAGGACATTTCATAGAATTAGATCATGATCATATCAGCTGCATCCACAGCTGATTCCATTTGTAATCAGCCAAGTGGAGTGTCTTCTGCAATGAGTGATACTTAATCTAAACACGGGAAGCTTTTTAAGGAGGATTCAGAAGAGACAGCTCTATTCCCGCTTTGGCTGGCAAGCCTCTCGTGTAGAGTTCCTCCAGACTCTCCATCAGAATCGTCGGCTTCACAGCCTGCCCTGTGGATTTTGGACTCTGCGTTCCCGTGGTCACGTGAGACACTTTTATAAATTTTATATTTGCAAGTGTTCCCTGTTGATTCTGTTTCTCTAGAGAACCCTAACTAATACAACTACTTTTTACAAAGACCCCTAAATATATCTTTAACCATTTAACCCTTTGTAAGTACTTTAACTCCTCTAAATCTCAGTTTCTTTGCTGGTAAAAAATTAGGGGCTTCCTAAAAGTACAAACTCTAAGGTTGTAATTTCTCTTTATGATTAGGAGGTCACAAGTAAAAAATATCAAATCAGACTAAACCATAGTTAAAGCAAAATAAATCAGAGTTAAGCCCCTCTTCCATTCCCACTCATACTGGGGAATCAAACTTCAAAACACAGAAGTCAGGGAGCAACCCAGAAATGGCAACTTAGAAATTACATAGGGTGAATATACTTTACAAGAGAGTAGACAGACACCAGAAAAGAGAGTGCCTTCTTTTGCTTTTTGTCTCTCCCATTTACATATACAAGTGTGTGTAGGTATGTGTGTATTTGTGTGTATATGTGGTGCAGGCATATGCAAACTAAATGCATCCTCAAATAAGTTAGAAGTCATTTTTTTAGTTTGGTGCTATTAAAAGAAACAAACAAAAAAAAAGTCAGGGTATAAACCAGTGGTTCCTAACTATGGAAGATTTTGCCCCTCGGGGAACACTTGACCACATCTAGGATAATTTTGGTTGTCACAACTTAGGGGGTGCTACTGGCATCCGTAGGCAGCCAGGGACGCTGCTAAACATCTTACAAAATCATATTATATGGTCTAAAATATCAACAATGATAAGAGTGATAAACTCTGGACGAAACTTACCTGGGCCTTTGACACTGTTACACAGGTTTATGGTGAGGTGATCCACTATCCTAGAGAGCGACTCGAAGTCTGCCACATTGTACGCATGCGTGTCATCCGGGTCAGTGGCAATCATCTTTAACTCATCTTCATCAGCATTTTTAATACCTTCAAAAATGAATATACACAAATCAAAATTGCTTCTTATAAAAACAATTAATATAATGAAACAATTTAAGTACTACCCTTATGTATTCTATATTAACTATAACATATATATTATTTTTCTCAATAATGAAATGACTAACTATAGTTAAAAACAAATTTAAAAGAATATAAACTGAAGGCTGTTCTAACGAGCTTCTTTTAAATGCTTTTAGCACCAATTTCCTACCCCAAAAGAGTGGTGTTTTTTTTTTGTATTTTTTTCTGGAAAGTTCTCTAATGGATATTTAAAATAAACATGGTGCTGTGGAAAACCAAGCAGGAATTTTCCTGAATCCTGTTAACCATTCATTTGTCTTCTTGATTCATTTTTCTTCTAAGAAACCATGTAGTTTTGTTTCTTTTTTGAGAAAAGAAAAAAATGAATTAACTTCTTGAGAAGGGATTTGATAAATGATGTGAAAATGTGGGTTGTTTGTGTGTGTGTGTGTGTGTGTGTGTGTGTGTGCGCGCTTTGGATAATATTTTCAACTACAAATACATTCTCAGCACATTTGTAACCCCACAGACATTGATATCCTTTGCAGTGCTTACCGACAGCAAACAACTCCACGCCTTCATCCTTGAGTTTCTTTGAAGGGGCTTCTACATCATCTTGTGATTTTCCATCAGTGATGAGAACACCAATTTTGCGAGCTCGAGGTCTCATGCCAGCTTGGGTCTTGAAGTTTTGCTGGCGAATGAAATTCAAAGCCATGCCTAGTGGGATTTTTAAAAGACAATCAGTTGCATCACTATTCAGCCACATGCTTTGGCCGAAAGCAGGCACTGAACAGCGGCAGCCCCTCCTCACTCACCTGTGAGAGTGTTGCCCCCTTTGTATGGTAAATTTGCCACAGCTTGCAATAAACTCTTCTTGTCTCTGTGAGCATTTAACTGCCACTCTGTTCTGGGGTCCCCACTATACTGAGAAAGAGCTAAAACAACACCGTTGGCATTAGCGTATATAAAAGAGCACAATGAAAATGACTAAATGTCTTCAATGTTATTAGAACCTACCAATTTGTACTCTTTTGGGGCCAATGTCAAAGACTTCCACAATACGAGAAATGAAACTCCTTATGGTTTTAAAATTTGCCCGGCCGATGCTCCATGATCCATCCACCAGCAACACAATATCTGCTTCGGCTCTAGTGAGGCACTCCAACCCTGACATGGCAATCGTGAGACAGGACAGAGTAAGGAGCAAATTGATGGGACGGTTACTTCCTAACTGTGACTCTACCACCCCCTGGATACTCAGTGTTGCCTGACTGTTTCAATTCTGTAGCTGGTTGATTTGGAGTACAAGACTATGAAAATATGCCCTTATGATTTATTAAACCCAAACAGCAGTCACAAAAATCATCAATTTCTCCAAAGACTATTTATTTGGCAAATCTTTCCTTTGTCTTTACTATATTTCCCGACACAGTCACAAAACCAGGAAACTTGAATTAAGCCATCGTTACAAATTCTCACTCATCTATTTAATTTATTAAATGAGTGAAAATTTATAGCAATTTGACTATAAGGTATTAATAATTTTAATAAAATTTTATATGATCTAAAGATTAGACAATGAATGTATTCTTCTATAATACTTAATGGTCAAATAAGCAGACAATTATGAGGTGGATTGTCAACATGTATTAACTAGAAAATGTTTCAGAGAGCCAAAAGCATTTTTTAAGATAATTAAATTACCATAAAACTATTATATATATTGAAGGATTAGGCACATGACTCTTAAAATTAAGCCCTTTTGAAATAAAATCATATTGTTTAAAACAAGATGCAGTATTATTCCTTATTCAATTATTAATTATTTAAGTGCTCACCTACTATGTATAACAACCAGGTAAATACAGGTGGTGAAATTTGCACATTTAGAAAATCAAGACAGAAGGAACATAATTTAGAAAAATGCATACAAACAAATACACAAATTGAGAGCTGTAGAGACAACAAGCACACTGATACAAAGCTAAGGGTGTTTTGGAAAGAGAGAATAATCCCAATATCCTCAGTGCACAAGCTACAAAATAAAAATATAAGTCAGTTAATATCATCATAGAGAAACAATAGAGCATTAATGCAAAATAGCAAGATTTGATTCCTTCATTTTTTAATCCACATCCATTTTTTAAATACTCTCTTTTCCAGCTATTAATATGCCTCTTCTTGTCATGTTAGCATCTGATTTTTATATTAAAAAAAGAAAACTCACTGAGAAAAATTAAGTTATGCTCATAACACTAAGAAGTTGTCATTCATGTATTAAATACTCCATTAGAATTGCAAGTTCCAAATACTGTTCCCAAGCACCCGAGACTTTACAAACTGTTCCTTCCCTGTCCAGTTTTACTCTTTTTTTTAGGAAATGATGCAAAATATTTAGAAATAAACTCAATCTACACTTCTACCTCTAAGAATGTTAAAAACTAGCTTCATCCACAACAAGGCTATAATCATGGCAGGGCCAAAAATGTTAAGAGGCTTTTGTTACTACTCAGCTTTCCAAACCACATTTTCTCACCTATAAATGTAACCTAACTTGCTTATCCAGCCCAAATAAATCATTTATGCAATTAATTTGACAAAAGAAAACTACATGGCTATCACTAAAAAGAGAGAAAATGTACAAAATCTACCCTCACTAAACAGTTATCTTTAAATAATACAGCATTGTATAACTAATGCAATGTCAATGTGAGAAGGCTAAAAAAAAATAGTCAAAAGTGTGCTTGGCTGGATGGTTTAAGATTTTATTTAAGTATACAAATCATTTAAATAAATTTCAGTTTAAAAGTTTTGCAGTTGTTTTTCACTGTCTGATTAACCTAACAGTTCACATTTGAAATAGCTTCATAATGTTAAGTTTTCCTAGAGGAATATAATTCAATTTCTTACCTGAGGATAAAATTGGCATTACAGTTGTGTCAGAAAGGGTTGTCATTTCTTGTCCAACAAGCGGTGAACTTTCTCCTCCATCAAACATTCCAAAAACATTTACTTTATAGGTGGTACCTGCCCTGAAACGTTAAAATACATAGTCTTATGGATAATTGGCTCAAGTGGTAGCATTTTTTATTTTTTTTAAATAAACATTCATCTTAATTTACTTCCTTTCGCAGAAAGCTATAATGTACGAGATTGTAAGAGAAGTAAATTAATTCCCACTGCATGCTCTTTTATGCTTACTGTGTGAGATATTAAAGGAAACTAGCCAACAAGCTCTCCTGAGAACATTAGGGGTTCACAGCACCAGTTTCTGTTTTGCCTTTCTATCACATGTAGAATCCCAACCATGCCACTGAGTATGTAAGGGAAGGATTAGCCTCTTTGCTCTTACTTCTTCTAAGTAATGAGCTTGAGAAAATAAGCAAAATTTGTACTTTGCAAGGTAACAAGAAGGCACCTAGCACAATGCCTGGCACATAGTAGGTCAAAAATTCCATCTGCTCTACTCTTATAAAACTAAACAGCAAAAGATTTATTTATATTTTAACATTATTGAATGAACAGTTGAATAAATAAAGTTCCCCAAAGGCAAACACACAGTAGTCCCTTCTTTTTTACAGTAATAAATGTAGGGCACTTTTCCTTGTTTTCCATTGCACAAACTGAAGCTAAACCATTAACCAGCCCACTTTTCCTCTCTCCTGCCAGCTGGCATCAAGTATAAAGTCCTGCTTTGTCTCTCCTATGTCTTACATTGGAGAAGGATTACCACTCAGGATCTCAGGCTAAGTCACCTGGCCCTTTCCTGAAGGCACACAATCCCCTACATTTCCACATGGCTGGCTGCAAGTGGCTTTTCATAAAACTATGGAAATAGGGATGCTAAGGTTTAAAAAAGCAGGGTGTTGCTGAAAATGTGTCATTCTTGATCTTTTCTAACAAAAATATTGCAAGAACAAATTTGCTCGTGACTAAATTCGGCTGCTAACCTAAGCTTGTCTTCTGCAGCACCAAGCATAAGAAAGCAATGCCAGCTAATTTTAGACATTCTGATGGTAAACAGACATGAGTGACTATTTGTCTAAGGCTTAATAATTTACATAAGTTCAATCTTTTAACACAAACTGAATATAATTCATTCCTACCTAAGTTCCTCCAACACAACTGTGTTGTCATATGGTCCAACCACTAACTCCCCTAGTCTTCTGTCGTCTCCTGTAGGGTGGAATGTGACTTTATAACCCTTCACTTCCCCAGGAGCAGGTTCCCAAGTCACTCGGAAACTTGACATTGTGGGATCAGATGTTTTAAGGTTTCTGGGTGACTTAAATCGAGAAGCTGTGAAGATAAAAAGATTTAAGAAAAGTTATCCAAAAGACTAACATGGCTTTTAGGGTTTCATACTACCCCCTACGATAATAAATCTAAATAGAAATAGCTCTGTGATATATATGGGATCATCACAAATGGAACACTTAAAATGAATATTTATAATAAAGGTTAAGTCTCATATTACAGGATGTCATACCCAATAAAAGTTCTAATAACAGAGTGCCCCCAAGTGGAAGTGCAAATAATTTTCACAATTCAGAGGTATGTATTATCATGCATATATTAATTAGGCATTCTCAGTTTTAAACATTTACAAATAAAGTAGATATACTATATTAAAGTCTTCTTTTAAAACATCACACATTTTTGAAAGCAGAAATTATTTCGTACCTGTTGTTCCCGATCCTTGCCTAAGCTTTCCTTCTCCCTTCTTGTAAATTGGGAGAACTGTGATGTCATATGTGGTCTTGGGCTGAAGCCGTTTCAACACTGTTGAGGTGATGGTGGGTGGCACTTTAGCTACCATTTGCCTCCCCCCACCACGGGGGCGGTAGACAACACGGTAATTCATGACTTTTCCAGGTGCTGGTTTCCAGGTAACTCTCATCGTGTTTTCTGTTTCTTCATCCACTTTCAAGGTCTTGGAATCGTGAGATACTATGAGATAAAAGGAAGACTAAAATATATGCCATATATATGTCCATCTCTCATTTATGTAACAAGAAACTATCTGTGATTTCTTAAGTATGAACATTATTCTCTTGCTTAGCATTGCACTCTCTCATAAATTCATGATGGCGTGTGAGCCTAAGCTTAGTAAGATGTTTTCTCTTTATCTGCCTAATAAATTAAAAATGAAAGTTCATATTGCAGGGATTTCTGCTCCATTCTAGAGACTTTAGAAAAGAAAATATCCATTTCCGGAGGTGAGCTTTTAGAAATTTTTTGTTTCCATCTATAAAGAATTCTTCTAGCTACAGTGTTATGAGGAATACTAAAATCTGGGGATGCAAGATTGAAAAGTTTACTTGGGCCTTTTTCAGGAAAAGTTTCAATCCATAATGACTGGCCAGGGTGACTTTGGTTAGTGCTAATCTCGTGACTGCCACATGCATTCAAAGACAATGGCCAGAAATGACTAGAAAACTCTGACAGACAAGAATATCTCATGGGTTTTAAAGATAAATAGGTATGAATTGAAAATCTTAGGAAGTACTATATGTGAAAGTCTTTTATCGGTATATAATACATATTAAATTATCTTTTACTAATATTTCACATTATTAAATAGTAAAATATTAGGAATTAGTAAAATATTAGAAACAACTAATAGCCACAAGTAACCAACAGGATTCTTTTCTTTATACATTATCAGAGTTTATAAGTAGCATCATTACATTCAGATCACAAATCTTAGTGTTCCAAAGGTCATAAGAAGTTTCTATAGCAAGAATCTAAGCTGAAAGAAACACTGCAAAGAATCCTGATTTGAGAGAAATTTTCAAGTTCAAAAGGGTTAAAGACCACCTGAGAAAATGAAAAACGTACAAATACATGAAACAGAAGTTTTTAGACATTGGACATTATGCAGCCTAGTGATGTCTGAGAAGTGAGAAACAAATGAGTCCGGTCTATGACTGACCCAGTTATTGCTTGAAGAGAGTTTTGAGGCCCCTGTACAAGGAGGAGAAACCAGAGCGGGCTTGGTGATCTTTCTTAGGTAAGGAGACAATGTTGTGATTCTGGGGAGTCAAGGCAACTAGAGCTTGCAGGCCAGAGTTCTCCAGAGGAGAGTGTGTACAGATGACAAAACTCTACAACTCTGCCGGCAATCTCCCATGGGTCTCAACTGAGTATTAATCAGCACATTGTGTTAGGAAACTACCTTAAGCTAGGGAAAGAACCACCCGAAAAGAACAGAGGGAACAATTCGCAGAGTTCATATAGGGACAGAAATACCCCCTGTTCACTTCAGCCAGAGTGGAAAATCTTATAATTGGGGGGGTGGGGGGATGGGGCATCATAAAAACTACTCAGAAAGATATTATCTCAGCAATGGGGCAAAATTAGACCCAGACTAAATGTTTCTCAGGTCTTACCATAACAGAGCTTAAAAAGCAAACTTCAAAGAGATCACAATAACCTAATTGCAGCCCAGAAAAAAACTCAAGAATATTTATAGGCATATTAAAATATGGAATATACAAACAAGTAAAGTTCATAATATCTGGCATCTATACAATGCAATAAAAGAAATACAAATGAGAAAAATATGGCCATAATGGGAAGAAAATTAATTAATAAAAATGGAATTAGAAATGACATGTATGATAGAATTAGTCAAATTCTATCAAAGGAGACATTAATATAGTTATTACACTTATATTCCATAGGTTAAAGAAGGTAGAAGAAAGATTAAATATGTAAGTAGGGAGGTGGATCATATAAAAACAACCCAAACCAAACTTCTAGAGATAAAAATTACAATGTGTAAAGTGAAAATTTCATAAGGTGGGATCAATAGCAGATTAAATGTTGCAATTAAAAGATTAGTAGATTTGAACTTGAAGACATGGCAACTGAAAATATCCAAAATAAAGCACGCAGACATACAAAAAGACTGAGCAAAGAATCAGTGAGCTTTAAAATAATTTAAAGCAGACTAATATGGGTGACGTTGAAATCTCTGAAGAGGGTGAGAAGGTGGATAGTAGAAAAAAAAAGAACAGAAGTAATTGCCTAAACTTTTTCAACTTTGTTGAAAATATATAAACTCAAAGATTCAGGAATCTCAACAAATCCCATGCATAAGAAATGTGAAGTAAACTACAGAAATGCACATTGTAATCAAATTGCTTAAAACCAGTGATTTAAAAAAACTAAAGCATCAGGTGAAGCAAAAAAGGATGCAATACATATAGCGGACAAAAGTATGAATGATAAAATGGTTTTTTATCATTAAAAAGCAATTTAAGATACAGTTATGAATGTATATCTCTAAGTGAGTATAATTCTAAAGTATAATTATAATCAAAAGTAAATTGGTGGAGCATTTTTTTTTATTTTAATGTTTAAAACCTAGAAGAACACTCAACCAGGTTCATTACACACAGGAAATATTAAAATTCAGATTAACCTTCACTTCTCTATTACTATTCTCCAGTGGCTTGAACTATTAAAAGAAAAAAATACACATATTTCCAAAGGAAAAATATATTCTCCTTCCCTAAGTTTCTGAAAATACCATGGAGAAGAATTTGTACTATTTGGATTATTATCATTATCAATTGACACAAATATTGAATAAACTGATGTGTGACTAACATGTTCCTAGAAAGAGTTGTGCTAAAATATGTCTTCTGACTCCTATTTCCATTTCTTAAATTTTTAGTCAGTGAAACAAGAAATTTCTCCCTCTTATACAAAATGCTAAAACCAATTTTATGTAACTCGGAGTCTGAGAAAAATGTTAATATGGACATTTAAGTCTTATGAGTTTTGAACTGAAAAGAAGTCTATGTTCTCAAAAGAATGAGGTTCCCAGACCCTCATTCTATAGCACTCTCTCAAATTATAAATTCTTTTCATGTTGTAGTAAATCTCACATGATCCTTTCAAACACCCACTGTACAACCGCTAAACCAACTGCAATAAAATGGAAGAGAATAGAGAATTTCCCATCAACTGCCTTTCTGGACACAATTCATGGTTTTTATCATATCAACAGCCCCTATTCAATATCTCTGAGCTTCAGGTAAAAGCAATCCTTAAAACATTTCCAGAATGTCCCACTGGACACATTAAGAAAACCTAAAAAAGCATCAACTAATGAGTCTACCGAGTTTTCCCTAACTTAACCATCTACCACCTAAACACCATACTTGACTCAGATTTCTGAATGTACTTTTTCTAAACTTCTTTACTTTCCACAGTGAGAAAAAAAACAAAACACAGTTACAACTGATAATAGAACAAAGAAATTTTCATGATTTCTTTCTTGTTTAGTTAGATATTTGAGCAGTTTTCATGTCCACTCTAAAAAGTGAACATATCAATCCTAACAAGTCTGCTCCAAATTCAAAAGGGGATTTCTGGGTGGGCCACAGTGGCGCGGCAGGCACAGTTCTCACCTGCCATGCTGGAGACCCAGGTTCGATGCTGGAGACCTAGATTCAAATCCCAGTGCCTGTCCATGCCAAAAAAAAAAGAGGACTTTCTGTCCACTAAACTTTAAATCAATCATTCACCCAATAAATATTTAAGATTTTCTTAGATGCTCAGCATCTCAAACAGTTATCTAAAAGGTCAAACTTTTTAGAAACAGACACATGGAGAATTTCTGGACAAAATTTCCCTCTAAATGTGCATACCTTAATAATTTCTCAACTATATGAGTTGATCTTTAGTCCTATGAAGCGAAGTTATATATGTGTGATACATACGATACATGTATCATATACATCCTCAGTTTACAACATGGCTTCTCTTTACAGCAAATGAATTTCTGCCAGAAATAGAGAAGCCCAGGTTCTTAAACATCAGTCAATATATTCTGGACACAGGACTTCATTTGCTACCATGGAAACCAATCGTGAATTTTCACAAATTTAGATTTCCTTTAAGGAGTCTAAATTTTTTAATCTAGTTAATTTTGGCACAAATTAAATCTTAAATATATACAACTGAGATCACCAGCAATAAAAACATGAATTCTTCAGACAACTCAACCAAAAAGATTTTGGTTTAAGGACACCTTGAAATCAGGGTTCAGGACTCAACTGAAGTTGCTCAAGGAGCTTCTCTGTCTCTCTTCCTCATGCAGAGAAATCACCCAATTCTCCCACTTCTTTCTAATAGAAGGCAATGCAAGAATGCCCCATTTTTTTTTCTAGTGTGTTCTTCCTCTTTTCCTGAAATCCTCCTATACAAAAGGAATAAAGTTTTCTCCTATAAAATCTTTAAAACGCCCATGCTTAACAAATACTTTTTAGAAACATAAGAAATCTTTTCAGATTCTTCACCAGCCAGGTGATAATGAAAAAAAAAGGTCATTGGCAAGTAGTCAGAAGATACAAATGAGATTGAGGTGAACCTGAACCACCAGAAAACTGAGTGTGCTTTCAATTTAACCTTACCAAATATAATAGAAATAAAGTAAAGTATCTAGGATTAGTCTTAGATCCAAAATAATCATGTCTCAAAAGCTACTATCATTTATCGGTAAGTTGTAAGTGACTAAGCCTTATACTTGGTGCTTTATACATTATTTCATTTCATCCTCACAACTCTAAAAGATAAGATTTATTAACCTCATTCTACAAATTAAGAAACTGAGGCTCAAAGAAGGTTATACCAAGGTCATATAGCTATATACATGCCTGAATTCTCTTTGACTCTAAGGCTCCTAATCTTTTCACTAATTGGGACTGTTGTCTAGTCAATCATTACACCACCCAAAAAGAGTTAAATGTAGGTGGAAGGAGTAAATATTTTAAAATGTGATATAACTTTTAGATACTAAACTAACCTCAATTCAAGCCACATTCCTTTACAAGCTTCATTGTTCAGGTCTCATTTATCACATATGTAAAAAAATGCAATTGGATAACTGTATAAAATTTTGTCAGTGGGCTGATAGCTATTAGGTAGCACCAAGTGGTGGTAAAACTCCCAAGACACACACCCATGAGGTTACCTACATTCAGTGGTGGCTTCTCCACTCAAAGGTTCTCCTTCTCCACTGCTGTATGTTGCAAATACTGAAATTTTGTACTTGGTCTCTGGCTGCAGATTTTCTATCACAGTATGAATTGCATCTTCAGGGAGACTTTTCTCTCCAGTCTCAATGTCATCATAAAGTGATTTCCATGAGACCCTGTAGCCACGAACCATCCCTGGAGCAGACGTCCAATAAGCCCCAATCGATGTGTCAGTGATGTCTTTAGTTATTAAATCCTGAGGGGAACCACGTTCTAGAATATAAATGAGAGAGGAATTATTGAAACAAGTCTATAAATATATAAGCATTCATTCTGGTAGAAATACTGACTTGAAGTCAAAAGCAACTTATCTGCACTTGCCTATCCCAAAACTATTTCTACTTTTTGAGCTGCCCTGTTCTGTCAGTGAAATAGATCGATGGAACGAAACTTTAGAATTATATTTGATTCCTACCTATCATCCTTGCCTGACATGTCCAATCAGTCTGTGAGGTCCTTCAGGACAGGGACAGCATCCAAATTTTGAAAGAGTACGTGCCAAAAAATATGAAACTACCAAAAGAAAAAAATTGTGTCCACATCCTAACATTTTACCCCACTTTTGTCTGTCTTATCTTATGGTCCATAAAGATCTTTATTTCTTTACCATGGTCTTTTCTTCTCATGATCTTTTGATAAGCTCAATTTCAGTTATGATTTACTGTAACTGCAACACTCTCATAGCACTTGCAACCTCGATTCCAACAATCATTTTTTGGTGGAAACGTCTACTCACACATGCAGTTAAAAAGGCAGAAATGCAAACTTTCAATAGACGCTTAATCCTAATGAAACTAAAAACCACCAATTCCTCTGGAAAACTTAAAAGCAATTAGTCATCAAAATAAAACACACCACTTGTCTAGCTGATCAAAAACATCTGCTACTAAATTTTGGCTCTTTTGTTCAAAAAAAAGGATACAACCCAATTGGAAAAATATGGAAACCTCAACTTAATATGAGGTACAAATGTCTTCCCCCAAAACACTTTTCCACATTTTAAATGTACGTTAAATATAAAGGTCACTTTTTATTGGTTACCTTAACTAGGGTTGATGCCACAGTATGACATAAATATAAAACTATCTGCTTCCATAGTATACATTTTACCAGTAATGATACATCAGTACATGCAAACAAATGATATACAATACTTCTATAAGAATTCTGAAGGCTATTATTATTTTACTTGAATTGAAGGGTGAAAATGAATACCTTAAAGCCACACATAATTAAACAATTAAATTTTAGCACAGAAAGTTAAGACAACATTGAATGGAAAAGAAATCTGGGTGGACAAAATTCTATCATATATGGCTGAATTTAGAATGGAAAATAAATAAAACAGGAGCTGGGCATCCTACCAGACCCCAAGCCCAAATGGAAAATTTTAACTTCATTATAAATAACTTTGCTGATAGGACATCTCATCTCTGGAGGGAAATTAATTACATATTTCACTGCAACCAAGAGTACTTATTTCCAAGAACGTATTGACTTTTGCGTCTCAGTATTTGAGGCTAATTCTTATTTGAAGTTTAACTCTTATTCTTATTTAACTCTCTGCTTAGCTACTTACATTTTCTTTACTTGCAGGAGAATAAAAGTGCAACTTTGTACTTTGTTATTGGTTTGGTTTGGTTTTAGTTTGGTTTGCTTGCATTGTTTTTGTTTTGGTTTGCTAATTGATATTCCAACAATTGGTTTAAGTTTTAAATATGCAGCATATTTTTACTTTGCTTGATAGTCACCCTTTTTCCATATGTGCCTCTTCTCTTAAATTTCCCAAGTTGCACCAGTAATGCTGAAATAATCATACTTGAAAATGACTGAATTAAAATGAGATAAATAATGCTTTAATGATAGTCCAAAGAAGAATAAGACAAAAAATGCTAACTAGAATATAGGAATTCTCTTTAAAATTAACACTGGAGTAATTTACAAACAATAATTTCAGCTCTACTTTTCACAAAGATTGTACCCCTTGGCTTATTTTTCCCCTACTTTCTATAGTGCTGTTTTTGTAACATTGTTTATTTCCATGACAACAGACCTCCATCTCACAAGCACTGACTAATGATTTCACTATGAGAAAAAATAAGAGAATTGTGGTTGAAGCAAAATACATTCACAAAGACATTTATGGGCCATAAACAAAAGAAGTCTAGATCTTTAGACATATCTCCCCCATGATTTTAATAAACTATTTTAACCCTCTTGAGACACGTAAAGCTGGAACTAAATATTAGAAAAAATGCAATAGAGAGCTTTGCAGAGTTTATCAATGCCCTAAAAAGAACCTGAAAAAGGATTTTTAAGATACAAATGAAATATTAATTTAAAAATATTCCTGAGTTCTAATTGATAGCATGACAACACTAATTTGAAGAATACTGCATAAGTTCTTAATTACAGAAAAATTCTTGTAAAAACAATAGTTTCTGCTGGTGACCATATAAAGGCACCATTTGCAGGCACTGCCATTACACTAACAATCCTCCTTAGCGTCACTGAAACATAGAATCTAAAGAAAAGAGAAGGACATCTCAATACCGAAGCCAAGATTGAAAAGATAAACTGCTTATAAGGGTTTCTTATATGTCAGGCAGTCAATTAGATAAGAATATTCCTAAATATTAAATTTATACCTTTGTCAAATGCATTGATGAACTTCATTTCTTAAAAAAGCAGAAGGGCTGAGGATTCCAGCTGTTACATTATATCCAAGAATGGTGACAATATGATGTACTCATGACAAGTAAATATTATCACATCTATAACCCCTGAACTTTTAAAAAATGGGATCTTGGCTTGGCCAAATATTAGACGACCAAAAAATGAAGCAACTGGATTGCACCCTGTGGTTGTTGGCAGGAAGGAGGCTGATAAATGGCCAAGCTGGCCTTAGGGATAGGCATGAGACCAGCTGAGCCTGCCATAAGCAAGCCGTTCACCCCTCAATCCTGATCCATCACCAGCAAAATAGCTGGATTGGACCCTATCAGATACCTAGAGTCACCTGGAGAGCCAAAGCCTAGGTCTTGCCAAATCAATTAAACCTTAATATCTGGATATGTGTCTAAGCATTGGAACTTTCTAAAAATCTCTTAAATCTTCCCTGTGATACTAATTTCTCTTCAACTCTTTACACTTTGCCCCATGTTTTTCTTTTCCCTTCTTTCTGCCTGCAAGGAAGCTTCAAACTTGCTCTCCCCTTGGAATGAGTCTTCCTCATAATGAAGACAGGTGTAGTGAATGCCAAACTGGCCAAAATCATGGTACACGGCGTTGCTGTGTAGGGCTGCTGGACACTTTGTATGCTGTGTGGGTATATGGTCATGTACAACAAATCATCCCTTCAGGTAGCTGAATGACCTCAAGACTGACCCTCAGAGAAAAGAGAAGTTGATTTATGCTTTTAGTCACCCCCTTTCCATCTCACAACATGTGGGATTTTCCCCCACTCTCTCCTCTGCTCCAAACTGTCTTAACAGGAAATGGCTCTCAATTCATCCTTCTTAGTTGAAGAGTAGATCACATTTTGTGTGAATGAGATTCAATCAAAGTATTACGGTTTGATGAATTGAATTGCAGTTTTTGTACTCTCTCTAAGGATTTCAGAAATCAATTAACTACAGGAAGAGACTACTAGTGTTGGTTTGGTTTGGTTAGAACAGGTCCTCAGGAAAGAAGTACTTTTTAGGGTACCTACAAGGAAGGAGCAGAGAGAGGGATAAAGAGGTCAAGATGTCAGAAAACCAGTCTGTAGTCTTCCAGAGGAAAGATTACTGTTCTTTAAAAGGGGGAACATAGAAATGGTGACAGTGAACAGAAACCAACTCCAGGAGACTTTTGCTCTTTGTCACTACCTTTTCTATATCCTGGCTCCACCTCTTAACTAATGGCTGCCCCCTTCCCTGAATCTCTTCTATTCCTCTCTCCCAAGAATTGCAAATGGAGGCTTTATGATTTTGCGTTTGTTCAGGATTTTTTTTTCATAAATGACATTTGTTTAATATTTAATAATATGTTATTAAACAAATAACATTTGTTTATATATTTAATAATATGTAATCTCATGGCATCTAGTTTATGCTTTTCTAGACTAAACGTCTATGCTTTCTATAATTCTTTTATCTCTGGTAATTGAATCTATGGCAATATTTTTATCATGAAGACTTGATTTTTATTGCTTTGATTCCATCTTTTAATGGCTTTATCAGATACGCTATTCTCCTCTGAATAGAACCAATATAGAGATAAGGAATTACAATGCTTTTCTGTCATAAATTTGACCATGCAAAATTCTACCAGGCACTCAAATATCTGCCCTGATTATAAAACCTGTTCACATATATTGAAAAGGGATTTATCTCATGCCTCCTTGCATGCACCTCTTTGCTGCTGCTATGGGAAGTAATTTAGACATTTCCCATGACCTGAACATCCACAAGGGGTAGATTTCTACACTGGCTTGTTCCACTTTTGAGGTCGAAGAGTGAAGTCCTCAATTAAGTAAATTTCCTACGTTCCTTTAGACCTTTTCCATTTGCTTTCTGAAAAGCAAATTACCATCCAATTCAAATATAATTATAACATGAATTGGCCAATGATTATAACTGAAAAATTAATCATAATGAAGTGAAACTATATTTCATCTTATAGATTGTTCCAGCCAACTTTCATTGAGTTTCACATACGACTTTCAGAAATAGAAGTGAAACTGAAAATGTAATGAAACCCATCTTCTAAATCAGTTTGTCTTTTCCCTTAGAGCTAAGCACAAAAGTCACCCAATTTTCCACAGCAGAATACAGAAGACCTGCTTTTGGGTAATGTTCATGTTGAAATGCACTTGATTTACAATCACTGAATTAAAGCCACCTTTCAAAGGACAGTGTTCACTATTGATAAGTTAACTTAGTTACTTTAAGCAATACACAGTTCTTTAAAACCTCTTGACAATTTTAATATCCTCCAGCTTCAAAGCTTGCAAAAGCAAAAGGCAGATTTCTACCATAATTGTCACTTCTCCAATTTCATTTAGATTTTTCTCTGATAAGCAATTAGCTCACAGAAAAGGAAATATGAATTACTGTTTGGTGATTGTGCTAAAATTCCCAGGAAATGTCAGAGTTGTTATACACAGAATGTATGATTTTTCAAATTATGAGACAGCACTAAATCTAGGAAAACACAGAGAGCCTTGTTTAGTCCATCTTTGAGAAGCCCCATGTTACTCAACATCACACAGAATTCCTATGATATGCTAAAAACTTCATTGTACAAAATGTCAACTGAGTTGCTTAGTTTGAACTGTAGGAAACCATTCATGTCTAGGACACTGGCAGACTGCTACAGCAATTGAAACAAAGGAAATTCTGAAAAGTCATATTTTCCATAGCCAAAAAACAATACTCAAAACAAAAAGAACCATATTATTTCCAAACTGAATTTTCATTCATTTGTGATAACTCTTTGAATAAAAATGGACATTATTTATTTACAAGTTAAAAAAGCAAGTTTTCCTCTCTCCAAGCACTACCAGTCACAACTAAAGTTTCTGTTGAGATTTAAAGAGCATTTGAACGTACAGCAGGCTATCTATTTTAACAACAACAAGAAAAAGAGAAAACAATGTAAATCAAACCTAAAGGTTTGTGCTCAGACTCTTCTGAAGTTTGCATCTGAAATAGCAATAAACTCTGTCTTTGTTATTCTATTGCATATGGTACTAGAGCCAACCATGGGCTTCCCTGACTCCAATGCTAATAAATCTCACATCCAGAAACAGGGGAATTTTCTGATACTGGGCTGTATTTCAAAAAAGCACTAGGAAGCAGATTCAAGTCAGAGATGGTTGCAGGCCACACTAAATATTATAAAGCATTTTTTTTCCTTTTTGAATTGAAAGCTACAATGCTCTTCAGGTAATCTGTAAAATTTCCAACCTGCAGAATGCTCTTGTCGGCTGACTCCATGCCTCTGGATAAAAGAAACATTCCTTCAAGTTCTGCTCTTACCACCTCCTCTCCCAAGAGAAAACAGATTAGAAAAACAGCAGCCCTCAACAGCAGTTGCCTGGCTCTGTTCTGGGGCTTTCCACTCCTTGCATTTACCATCATATCCTATTCCTGTATATGGAATGTGGATTTGGCAGAGTTGATAGAATAAAATGAAATGGAATAACCAGGGGCAAAAACTTCAATTATTTTAATTTAGTTACAACTATGCTTTCACATATTTGTCAAGTGTACCACATATAATGCAATGGGATAAATATGTTAATAAAACAGGCTGGCAGCCTTCTATTTACTATAATAAAGAGCTTTAGTCCATAAAAATTTTTTGCTCATTACAATTCAGTTATGAATTTAACTGCATTTTTTTAAAACAAACTTGAAAATTATTTAACCTTCCTCTTTCTCAGGAAATGGGAAACAGTGATGTTTTAAATGTATTTTACTACCGGTGTTATCTCCCTTAGAGATAATTTCTGATTAAATACATGTGTACGTGTGCGTGTGTATAATCACATATGAATACAAGTTAATAGCTTCTTTATACCATTATGCAAAGCTATAATTGTAAGGAATTATAAAGAAAATTATAAAAAATGAACTACCCACCTGGCCTCAAAAACTCACAGTCCAGAAGAACATATTAGTTGTAAAATGTGTAGTTTTTGTGTGTAAAGAGTTTTTAACAAGTTATTCTCAGCAAAACCGCCTTAATTTTTGGAATCAAGAAGATTTTGACCAAATAGGACTATGCTTTTTTTGCGTGTGTGCATGGGCAGGCACTGGGAATCGAACCTAGGTCTCTAGTATGTCAGGCAAAAACTCTGCCTGCTGAGCCACCGTGGCCCGCTCAGGACTATGTTTTTTAAAAGCAAAAAAAAAATGTAGACGCATAACAGAGAATTAAAAGGTGCACCCAGAGGTAAATTATTTTCAAGATACTTTTTATAAAAAATTTTTCACAAATCTAAATTATTTACAATTATTCTGTAAAAAGTAAAATTTACCCTTTAAAAAAAATATGGAAAATCTATGCTAAAAGTCTTTAGATAAGGTCAAAAGAAAAGGACAAACTTCTCAAAAATTCTGGGTGTTACTACAGATACAAAGATCTCGTGCTTTTATTGTTTGGATTACGTCTTTGTAGTTAAGGCAATTTCAGTTTCTACCACTCACAATTTTAAAAATTTTCATGTAGCCAGCAACTATGACCAAAACACTTGCTAAAGCTATATTTTTAGATATCAGTCCTAAAGCTGTTACTACTTCCTCTGGATATATTTTATATATATATATAGTATTTTTCAGTTGCGAAAGGGTTTTTCACTTACATTTTCCCATTTGATCTTCACATTAACTCTGGGAAGGGGGAGAGATCATCATCCCCCCTTTACATATGGGTAAACTGAGGCTCAGAGGGGTTTAGGAATTACGCCAACGTCATACGGCTAAGTAGCCAAACAAGGATTCCTGTGGTAGTCACTACTTTACAAACATATTTTTATGTAAATCCTCTCCTACTAACAGATTTCATGGAATATTAAGATTAAACTCTTCACCACCATTTTTTATTAGAATATAATTTTCGGTTTGTTTGTTTGAAATTCTTGACTAAATCCTGACGCTTTCAATCAGAAGTGCCTATTGGAGGGCCTGTCCCTGAATAATCACATCTACAATCCTGGGTTGTTCTAGATCCATCACATCTGATGGGCAATTTGCCTAGCATCACTACAACTGCACATCAAAAAAAATCTTTCAGGCTCATTTTCTTCTATCATCACTTAAAATAAATCATGTAAAATATTGTGATATAAAGAAGGGGAGCTTTTTTGGACTAATTTCCCATTTTAAGCCCTCAACTATAGTTCTGATTCAACATCATGGTTACATTTCATTCCAGTGCTATTAAACTGAATTTTTATTTTTTCTGTCTTAGGCTACTACTTCCTTAGTAGTTGCAGTGAGAGCATCTTATCTCTCAAAAGATCTTAAGAAATACAAAACTCTTTGGCAATTAAACTCTAGAGAACCAAGGAAACAGCTGCACTCTTGTTGATAGTTCTTAAGTGTATTGTAAAAACTGAATTTTAGGGGTTTTCATTTTGAAAACAAACAGAAAACATGAATTCTCATATTCATCATGTTACTATGAAATCTTAATGTATGACAAGTGAAAAGATCACATGACAAGGGTCCTGTGGGAAAGAACCAGCTGTGTGACCGTGGGCAATCTGTGCCCTCTGAACCACAGCTTCTTCACCCATAGATGCTTCCCAAGGACCCTTCCACTCTAGATGTCACACTCTCCATTTAACCAAACCATGGTACTATAAACATACTTCTATGGCCTTGCAATGCAATCAACTTCCCAGTACACTTCTGCTTCCCAATCAATCCTAATTCTCTCTGTTGCTTACATTCGACACCTCTGAGTAAGAGGCTGTTTTATGGCTGTTTGTTTTTTCAACACAAATTCCTATTAAAAGGCATAATTTTATATTTCATTCTCTGGAAACGTTTTTAAACTTCCTAAACACAAAATCATAAACAAACACAAGATTCCCATTGAACAAGAGAGTAATTACCTTCAAGCGTTGTTCCTTCTCCAAAAAGTGCATCTCCAGCCCCAGATGCATACAAGGCAGTCACAGACAAGGCATATTGCGTCCCTTCGTTTAATCCTCTCAACACGGTATTGGTTGTATCTCCCCTCACAGTGACCTCTTGAGTTTCACCTCCTGCCACTGGGTTGTATGTGACGAGATACTGTTTTACTTTTCCTGGTGCCCCACTCCAAGATAATTTCATAGTTGATGTTGTTAGGTCAGAAACACGTAAGTCTCTCGGATTCCCTCTAACTTCATTAGGTTAAAAAACAACAACATCAAAACCCATTATTTAATGAAATGACTTGAAAAACTTTGTATTACTTTACCTAGGTATGAGTGTAAAATCAAATTTATATCTTGAATAAAGACTACAGCAATTGTAATTGTTGACTAGCCAATGGTGTTTTAGCATTTCTAAATCAGCCCCTACATGTTAATAGAAACAAAGCAAAAGACTTGCGGTTCCTTTTCTGTGTTTATACAAGTTAAAATCTTTTCTGTAAAACAACCACAATATTTCCTTAAAAGTAGAACAAAGCTCTACAAAATATTTACGTGTAGATTTCATTCCTCTAAGAATCTTTAATAAAAAGAGTTCATCAGTGTAATGCTATGGGCATCTAAAGGAATAGCCAGAAAATAATCTGAACTGTCTCTTGATAAAAGCAAAGCTGTCCCTAGGAAATATATAAGAGAAGAAGTAGCCCAAATGAGGCCTAGACTTGGATCCAACTCCCCAGAGGCTGTCCATTCTTTTGGCATTTCCTGTGTTTCCTGGTGGAGTGGTCACGTTATCTCTAAAGAGTCTCAAGGTATATAATCCTGTAACACTCTCCTTGGGGACAAACAGCTACCCAGTTTCACTCCAGAAAACAGAAAGTTGAAGAGTTACTGGGTCATTAATTTACTGGGTCAGTTAATGGGTCTTTACTTAGCACAAAGAGCCCTAGATACCCAAAAAGAAAGAGAAAAAGTGAAGTAGTGACATCCTAAGGGAAAAGAGGAGAGAACAGCAATAAAAAGGAAGGGTCTTCTGCAGAAAAGCCTAATTAGCTAGGCTGTTAACGATGGGAAGTAGAGGGATAAGGGCTGAGCTATAATAGATGTTCTATTTGAGTGTCTGTGGTCTCACAGTAAAGTTCACAAACTCAGATCCACCACTTATTAGCCATATGACTCTAAACTAATTATTTAATTTCCCTTAATCCCTATTTCCTCATGAAGCTGGTATAATAGTAGCAACCTAACAGAATCTATGCAGGCATTAAATAAGAAAATATATAAAAGCTCTCAGCATCGAATCTGATACAAATATGTGCTCAATAATAGCTCATCATTGCTAATGTGTTTTTAGCATTACTATTATTTACAAAAATCTTAAATTTAGAAAATAAATGAAAATTATGAATGTGTTAATTTTTCTTAATGAAATAGTGTACTGAACATTAATACTTTGAACAAATATCAGAACATATCCTGAGAGCCTAATCATCCCATTTAAACAAGAATGAGTTAGTGTTTCAAAATCTTTCTAATGAAGTAAAATGTAATTTGTTTTAATGGTGCATAATGGTTTGAATTTTAATGCCTAGATAGGCATCCCACAACTTTCTATTAGAATATTAATAATATTATTTTAAAGAATAATAAGATTATATCATTCGAACTCTATTAACACAAATAAATGATATCATGAGTAAGTAAAACTTTTGAATAATTCAAGCCCAAAAGGACTATACTTTAAGATATTCTGATAACTAACACATGGTGATTCATAGTTTGCATTATCAGGATAGTTGTCCAAATTTTCCCATTCTGTTGAAGATTTTGGTCACTACCATAAAGTCAACATATTTCCTCTACCTTCTTCAGTGGCTGCATTTCCAGTCAATGGAGAGCCAGGTCCTGAGAAATATTCAGGAATTACAGATACTTCATATTTTGTGTCTGGAGTCAGGTTCTCCAGTGTTTTCCTTCTTTGACTGGCTGGAGTGGTAACTTCTTTGCTTTCTCCACCAGGAACAGGTCTGTATATAATCCGATACCTTAAAACTCTCCCTGGAGCTTGGGTCCAGGTAATTTTAAAGCTATCTGTAGTCTCATCTGTCACTTTTAGGTTGCGAGGCGCTCCTTTTACTGAAATAAAAACAATATTTGAAAATTGGTTGATTTTATATGAAAAATACAGAACTAGCTTTTGATCACTAAATTACAGCATTTCTCCAGCCAGCCTTGTTACCTCATTCATAGTCAGCAATTAACCAGATTCCAAAATAGCATGAAAATGTCATACAATATCCAGAAAGATATTGTATATTTGATAAGCACTGTTACATTTTAATCAAATAAAGAGGTGCACAACAGTGAACTTTAAAAAGCACAAATCTTCTGTTAAATGGTAAATATTGTCATAAAATTTAAAAATAAAAATAATTTCTTGGGCTTTAAGTAACCAAGGCTTTCACTCTTACTACACTTTCTCAGAAAAGGAGAAACATAATGCCTAACACTCAGGTCTACCATATTTACCCACCTAACCCAACAGTCTTATCCAGTCATTCCCACAATTAACTTTTTTTATCTGTAAAGTCATTTAACTTGGAGAATAATTAGACCATACATGTGATGAACCAAGCACATGATGAATACTAGTAGGATCTAAATCTTGAGATTAAACTGCAGTGTTGTTTAGACTCACAGTCTTAAATGAAAATTTCATTAATCCCAAATAAGAACATAATTTGGCTTTGTGTTTAGTAAACATTTTTAAATGACCTATTTTTCAAGAGATTAACTCTCCATGGGGCAGCACATTCAAGAAAGGTGAACTAAAGGTCATTTTCTTCCCAAGTCCCTAAGATGAAACCACAGGGCATTTGTCTGCCTGTACTACTCCACATACAATTAGAAGTTTACTTGAATATCCAACACATCAATAGGTAACTCTAGGGAGGAAAGAAAGGTAACTATTCAAAAAAAAATGGCACGACAGTTAATTAACAGACTTACCCTCATGATTCATTTTGTATAGCAAAGAAAAATACTAAATTAGTCAGAATGAATGAAATCTTGGATCTGAAGTTTAAAAGTTTGGTAATTTTAAGCCTCAGATTAACCAGCAGTAAACTGTGACTATAGGGTAATTGAGATGATTAAATGAAAGAATCCACAGAAAACACTGAGCATAATGCCTGGCACATGGCAAAAAGCTCAATAATGTTTGGCTTAATGAAGATATACAATCAGAAAATTCTTTATTGATTGAAGACATTTTAAATCTCAGATTCCGCTACAGACAATAGAATTGGAAAAGTATTATTAAAGTCTATTGCAGTAGCCCAGTGGCCACAAACTGAAGTATATATGAATGTAGTGGCCTCTATTCAAAAATCCTTTAGTCTTAAATTTCTTCTTGAGACATATTTCCCATCCCTATCCCAAAATTTTGAAGACAAAGATCATTAAGCAACAATGTGGACATTACAGTAAATCATCAGAGGAAAGAAGAAATATCTCAGAATGGACTTCTAGGCTATGTAATCACAAAGATCATAAGGCAAAACATCTTAGGTCATTTAGCTTCTTTGCTGGCCTTCTGGAAAAAATAGAGCTCAACAATGCAAGATGGAAAAATATAAATCTTATTTGAACAACCTTTCAGATAAAAATATTTTCTAGCTCTTATCAGCAAGGGCCATTCTGCTATACTCAGTAAAAATAAAAAACAATTGACATCTCTTGAAGTATTCACTATGTTTACTTAAAGTGTAATTGTCTTCTCTTAGTCTTCTCTAATTAGGTTAAATAGTACCCTTTAAATGCCAAATAAGTGAAGTGTCAGAAGGTATTCAAAAATATCTAGTAAAGAGGGCACAATTAAACAAGATACTGCTTAAAACATTCATTTTGGTAATACATATTTGCCATCAGCTCATAGGTAGAGCAAGGTAACTTCAAAGTATTTAAAAAATAGCATTTCCTAGGGTGGCCAATGGTGGCTTATTGGTAGAGTTCTCAGCTGCCATGCCAGAGACCTGGGTTTGATTCCCAGTGCCTGCCCATGCCCCCCCCCCAAAAAAAACATAGCACTGATGAATTATGGGGCAGAAAAAGGTGGATAAGGAATATTTCATGAGTTAATCGTATAATAACTAACAGCTCTCTATGTCTCCTAACCTCAAATTAACAAAACAAATCTAGGTTTTTTTTTTAATTTAACAAAAGTTTTCTCTTTTTAAAAAGATTTATGAATAGCTATCTTTAAAAGATGCTGAATCTCACAATGGCATTCACTGAACTAACCACTGAATAGTATAGTGAACTCTATTCACTGAACACAATGCAAAGACATATGCTGAACTATAAAGCAGATGGGGATTTCAAATTATACCTTTGCTCAATAATAAATTGGTAATTTTTGGAAAATAGCAGAAGAAACCTTATCATACCTTCTGTGGTGGTTTCCTCTCCAACTAAGGGAACACTGAAGCCGTCCTCATATTCCGCAGTCACATTGACCAAGTATAGAGTCTCTGGTTTCAGGTTGCTGAGAACAACACTAGTGCTCAGGGATGGCTCCACCACTGTCACCTCGTCATCCCCAGCAGCCTCCTTGTAAGTGATGTGGTATGAAAAAACGTTTTCTCCAGCAGGAGACCAGTTGGTTTTGAAACTGTAAGAGGTCACGTTGGAAAAGCTAAGATCTCTTGGGGGCACATAAGCTATAAAGAAAAAAATAAGGCCGGTTAAAAAATTTTAATCTAACAAAAATAGACTTAATGATTATATGTTTCCAGAACGGCTTATATACTTTTAGGGCATGGTCATTGAGTCAATGTACTCAATAAACAATCCCCACACGTCCATTGAAACGAAGCCTCTCACATACAGGCCTCTCACGTATAGGAGATCTTGATCATTTTATCTTAGCTATTCATCATACTAAATTATACTATTTATATTACTAATTAAAATTTAACTTGCATTTTGATATTTTTAAGACAAAGCAAGAATGGAATGACCCTGCCCAAAATTATTTAAACAATAGGAGACCCAAGATGAACCAACAGAAGTTTTTCAATTAAACCTAGCATTTGGATATTAACCTTTGATGACAGAAGGCTATTTTAAGGTAGTAATCAGAGAATTTTTCTTAATAAATAATAATTTCTAAGCTAAGTATTATTAAACAAAAATCATAGGAAGTGATGATGTTTAAGACACATTGTACATCCTCAGAGGACTTAAAATTAAATTGGAACAAGAAGAGAGCACAAAGTCATCAACAAGACAAAGCGAATATCAAATGACTGAAAGTGCTGGAACAGTTAAGAAAGGTTTGCTGGAAGGGATGGAGCTTTTATCTGGACCTTGAAAATGGAATTTGGATGAATGAAAAAAAGAGTGTAGGAAATTCCAGACATGAGGAATGATGCCCAAAAGTGATCCAGGAATAGTAATGCAGAAGGAGATTTCAAAAGTCTAAGGCTATGTCTAGTCTCTGATTCCCAGGACCTAGGCTCAGTATCCAGCACACAGTAGACACTCAAATCTTGTTGAATTGGATATGACCATAAGTGTGATGAACCTGGTTCCTAACTCAGCTTGAGGGTCTAGAGTCTGAGAGCACTCATGAACCTCATGGAACACAGTTTTTCACCAGTAAATTAATGAGCCACAGAGATCACTGGAGATCCTATGATCTCTATGAATCATTCACTTATTGATAAGGAGAGAGTCATATATCAGAACTAAATAAACCAGGATCAGTAGTTTTCAATAACACAGGAGAGTTACTTTCTCCTGTATATTAAAGGAGTTGAAGATGTATACTCTTTACAATTTGACAACCAAAAATGTTTTGATCATAGAAAGATAACATTTACAAAATCTACTCACTTTTTTTTTTTATAGCTGCCAATTCTTGCTCAATTCTAAGACAGATAGATTGTGTGAGCTCAAAAGATATCCTCTGAAAAGCATCAAAATCTTCCACTGTAAACACGTGGGTCTCAGCAGGAGGAGAGGCAATTGCTTCTAACTCAGAGCGAACCGCATCCTTCACACCAACTGCAAAGATCTCAACATCTGAGTTCCTCAGTTTTATAGCAGGATCTCTGAAAGCATCTGATGATTTCCCATCAGTGATAAGAATCATGACCTTTGGTACATTGCTTCTTGAACCCTTACCAGGCACAAATATTTTCTCTCTGACGTAAGTCATTGCTTTGCCAGTGTTAGTGGATCCTCCTCTGTAGGGGAAGGTGTTTACTGCTTCAATTATATCTTCAACTTTGGTGAATTTTTTCAAAGTGAACTCAGTATGAGGATCCCGACTATACTGAACAAGACTTATCTGTACCCTATTTGGTGAAATCTCAAAACTTTTTATGAGGACTTCCAAAAAAGCTCTAACTTTGACAAAGTTTGCAATCCCAATGCTGTAGGAACCATCAACCAGAAACACAATATCAGCTTTTATATCCACACCACGTGAGCATTCTGTAAAGAAAAGAAAGCCCATTAAGATATGAATCAATCATTAAAATATAGATAACTGGGGTTTTTGTTTTGTTTTGTTTTGCTTTGTTTTTGGTAAGCAAGCCTCTTAAAAGAAAAAAAACTATTGCAAATATTGTATTTAAAACTAATTCTGAACCAAGGCATAACATCAAATGGACATCCGATATTCCAAATTTAACAATACATCTACTGACTTACCCACTTGAACTTTCATTGGTTGAGTCTTCTCCATAATTACAACAGGTTCACTGGATGTCAGTCCCTTCATGGCAGAAACACTGATCTGGTATTCTGTGTCTGCTGAGAGGTCTCTTACACTGAGTGTGGTGGTCTGCGGGCCCACACTCAAAGCATGCTGTCTACTTCCAGTTCTCATTGGAGTGAAGAGGACTTTGTAGCCAGTCACTGGACTAGGAGATGGATCCCAACTCAACTTAATGTATTTTGATGAGACTTCCAAGGCAATCAAATTGGAAGGAGGCTCAATAACTAAAAAAAGGTAACAAGCAGAAGGGTGACTAAAAACAGTGAGATAGAGTCATAATAATAAAGTATTTAGGTTTGGAGCTTCATTCTCCATATTCAAATTAATTGTGATTACATCCAGAAGAGTTGCCTACCCACAAATCCCCCTGTATCCATCAAACAAAAAGTGATTCAGTGTCTGATATTAAGCGGGGGACCTGAGAAGTTTCTGGAAAGAGAAAGCTCTTGGAAGAATTATTGGTCATAATATGCCTAACTCTTCTCTAGGGTCCTGTTTTCAGTTCTGGTTTTGAGTGTTTTCTGAATTGCCTTTGTACTCAGGCATAAAAAATGGCACTCAATAAATATTAGTTAAATCATCAATCACTCAATTCTTCAGAATGTTTTCTCTTTTAATAATATGATAAGAGTAAAATTGTAATTTTAAAAGATACTTCATTATATGCCAAGAAAAGAAAACATACAGCAGTTTTTAAATAATAGGTTCTATAATTTTAAACAATTTTGTACCAATTTATTTCAAGGTGAGAAAAAGTTCACCTGCATTCATAGCACAACCAAACAGAAGTGAAAACAATGGTTTACAGCATGCATATTGACAAATATTGGTAATCTAAAATTTTTCCATCCTTACTCAACATGGAGCATAGTCATGCACTTAGCAGGTAATGTAAGGTATTTTAAGATATTTCAGATCAAATATTCAAAATTATAGATTTGTCTATGGATTCAAATTCCCAGGAGATATGCTTCTAATGTTTTAGAAGTCAGCCTGCAAGAAGTGGGTTCAAAAACATTATAAGTTTACTTGCTCGCTCCTCTAGGAGTCAATCAGATATAGTGCATAAAATGTCTAAAGAAATGAGAAATCATGAGAGAGAAGCAATAGATGTGCCAACTGGAAGTGTGGCCAAATGTTTTGTATGATATGGAGCAAATACAGGAAACAGAAATCTCAAGCTTATGTTGGGGGAGGAGAGGAGGCTCTGAAGAAAGGTTTGAAAACCTGTGGTGTGGGGCCACTCTCCAGACAGATGGAGTTCACACAGAGAGGGGGAATAAAAGGTTGGCCTACTCTTACATGCATGTACATGCACCCCAGTGAAGACATGGGATGAATCAGAATGCGTAAAAGACTGAGCAGAGAAAGGCTAGTCAGAGGAATGGTGAGGAGATGTACTGTATAAAAATGAAGAGCAAAAAAGTGAGACAGTAAGCCATAAAACAAAAAAAGTTCTGAGACAGCATTAGTGCAATGAACATTGCCAAGATATTCGAGCATTGGAGATTAAAGAGTTAATGAGATTGAAGATGCAGCTATATAAAACATGTTTTTATCACTTCTCAATTCCTAACCTAAGAGCAATCATGGAAAAATACAAGGTCCCATAAGGATTTTGAGTAGTGACTTTGTTTTTTTTTGGTGCCCCGTGTGAGGAGCGAAGAGTAGTGACTTTTTAAGACCCTAAAAGACACTTATGAAATCCCTTTGGGTGTGGCTTTTCTTCCTCACATTTAGACACAAAAACTGAACTGATAGAAATGAGAAAATTTTCCAGATATGGGCAGATCAAAGGGACGGATCTTTTGAAACATTCCTAAAAGCTTTTAAAACATTAAGCAGAGTATGATGGTGGAAAATCCTTTCCTTAGCCAGTTAATATAAACATGCTGGCATTTTAAGTTGTAGAAAGCTAAAATAAATGTCTCCCATGCCTGTCAATGTTTAAATCGGCATGCAAGATAATTAAAGCAATTATCCGAGCACCACAATCATCGAAAACACTGAAAGTGCACAAAAGGATCTTAGAGAAAACGAAAACTTGTCCAACAATATTTTTTAAGAATTTTAGAGTGGCGTAAACATTTTTATTGAATGTTCCACTGTGGAGGAGGGGAAATACAAATGGTATATAAAAGGTGAATTACTGAAAAACAATACAAATGGAGTTTCCAACTGGAGAATCACTGGAAGATATATGTGAGCAAATATGTGTATTCCTAGGATACCTCTAAAGCTACAAATGCTATCCAAATACAGGGGAACACTCAACAAACAATCCACTCACCTTCTTCTCCACTAACCAATTCACCAAGTTGTTCATCAACCCCTGTGCACACCTGGGAGATGATTTCGTTCTGAATATCCACAATTGCATCAAAATTGGCCACATTGAAAACATGACTGAGTGAAGGGGTAGAGGCAATTTGTTTGAGTTCCTTTGCATCTGCAGCTTTAATGCCTTAAAAACAAAAAAACAAGAGTAGACAGAAAAGAGAAATGTGCAGACTTGGGGAAGTTCTTTGCTTTCTCAGTCTTTCCCAAAAGTGAAGACATTTTCAAATTCCTTACTAAGTCATAAACCAGAACTACTTTGCTTCATAACCAATGTGCAACTGTTCATATGACAAAAGCATTTTATAAGCGCACAACAAGTGGCCAACCAAAGAGAAAACCAAATGGTTAGTAAAACAGAGTGGGCTCTTATCCCGACCAATATTTGTCCCTGCCATCTGTAAAGATAATTCTTTTTTCTTGCAGAGTTCTCAGTGTGCTGAAGCCTCTGAATTCTTCAGGCATTACATAAGCTAGGAAACCCATAAAAAAAAAAAAAAAAACACCTAATGATCATACAAGGAGGCTCTTTATTAAAGTCATTGGCACAACATTTTTTTGAAAAGTAATGAGCTGGCCAAGAATGTGAATATCATCTTGCTTCATACATATGATAAGAAAATTACATGAGGGAAAAGGATAAGTAAAAATTTTACTCAAAGAATATTTGACTTCATACTACACTATATTATGCAGTATAAACTTCTAATAGCATCCTTCCTTGAAGAATCAATACTTTATCTTCCTAAACATTAAAGTATATTGAAGTAGTGCTAAAAGGAAAATAATTAATCAAATTTAACCTACCCAAAGAGAAAACTTCAACCCCAATATTGCGAAGCTCTCTTGCTGGAATTTCCACTTCATCCTGGGATTTGCCATCCGTAATGATAATTGCCACTTTAGGAAAGCCAGCTCTAGCTCCAGCTGATTCCGTAAAAGTATTTTTAACTAAGTAATCAATAGCATCCCCTGGAGTGAAAAAGATGTTCATTTACTCTGTACTTCAAAATTTTAACAAAATAAAACTACATGATTAATTTCACAGTTTTCCAATATATGATGATTGTATAATGCTTAATTTCTTTCCTGAATAGATACATTTTTTATTTTAAACAATAACAAAACCTGTAGAACATACCTGTCATTGTGTTGCCACCTTTGTATGGGATTTTTTTAATTGCAGCAAGAAGCTCATCCCTTTGGTAGTAGTGATTTAAGTTAAACTCAGTCCTGGTATCGGTGCTGTACTGGATAACTCCAACCCTTGTCTTCTCTTCCCCAATGTCGAAAGCAGACACAAGAGCAGCAATAAAGTCTAAAATGTACTTGAAATTATTTCTTCCCACACTCCATGAACCATCCACAAGGAAAACTAAATCAGTCCAGGCACTGACAGAGCATTCTGAAATACATTTGATATATTATTTTAATGATGCCATTATTAAATTTTTTATACATATATATTATATCACTCTATCATATAACATATCACATCATATAAAAATACAAACAATGCAATACTAAAATCAATCATTGCTTAAATCATTCTGCTCATTAGAACATACTCATTCATTGCTCTTTAGCCACAACTGACATGCACAAAAAGAATATAAACTTTCACTAGTACACATAGAACCATTTTAAGACCCTTCATCAAAATGTATTTATGTAACTATATGTCTTTAAATTACTATATAAGGCATTACATAAGAAAAGATAAATAGGTTATAAGACTTGCTTTCCAGGAACATATAAGCCAAGAATTTATTTGTACTATCAATCTATCTACTTTTATGCACTAGATCCTTACTTCCCTGCCAGTAAAAATTATATAATACACCTGGGAGACATACAAAATAAAGGTGAGCAAAGTATTTTTATTCCTTAGTATTTATCAATAAATAATACAAAATAATTGCAAATAACTGCATTTTACATGCACAATTGAGTTCACAGAAAAGAGCAAATCTTGTAAAATTCCCTTGCATTTTAAAATACATTGTATTAGAGTTAGCAAAGAGTGTTAATGATGACATCTAAGGGAAATAAAAAGGATAAATAGTATGGATAGTAGGCAAAAGATCTTGTTGTCGTAATTATCTTTGTATTTAAATTTGACAACGGAATCCAACTTTTATTAAACAAAGAATCATAAAAAAAAATTAATGCACAAGTCAAAGTCCTCTTCATACTCTTTAATTTCTAAAATGTATGGCTGGCTTATACAGGTTAATGTATTGTCCTTCCTTCCTTTTGTGGTTGTGGGGGCAGGTTGATTTTCATGAAAATCTGAGTTTGTGAAGCAAGACTCAGTGAATTTCCTGAAGATGTCTTTGTTCTGGCAGTCAGTTAGTGGATAATAAAGGAAGTACTGGGCTAGGAAGAGGAGGAAAGGGTCCTGGAAAAAAATTGCAAGCCAAATACAAATTGCACGCCTAATGATTTTTGCACACTATGTAATGGGCAAATTTAAATCTTTTAAATGTCAATATTTGGCATAATGCTTTGATTTAGAATAAATACTGATGGTTTGGGAGCTCTATCAGCATTGTAACTGAACATCATAAACTTCATTTCAAATCTTTAGAATTCAGAAAGAATGATAAACAGTGATTCTGCGGGAAAATTCTAGATAAAGGTGCCTTCGTATCCTGGATCATAAATCCAACTTTCACAAGGTGGCAAAATTAGAAGTGCAAAAAACTCCTTAAGTTCCCACCCCAATAAGTCTGACAAAGCAGTGTAAAGCAAAAGGAGGATAATAGCTACAAAACCTAAACTAAATAAAATTGTGTTCATCTGGTTAATGCACCAATTTATTAGAAACATCTTAGAGAGACTTGGAAAAGGTAAGAACTGCCATCAGCTAAGGCCATATAAATACTCAAGAGCTGAGCATAATACACATATGGATTTAGAAATATATCTTCAAGGCAAATGAATTGCTTTGAACACTACATGAGGGAATCTCTATCATATTCCAGCCCTTAACTACCTCGTACATCCCTAAGCAACCATATATTTCCATCAGTTTGTTTTTGATAAATGAATTGAGCCCAGTGATTGCTTTTATCCCTCCTTATTGTCAAACTTCCACAGAAAAGTTTGCACACTCGTTAAATTCAAAATGCTCCTAGTAAAAAGGATATTAAGTAATGAGAATGAATAATTGGTTAGAGTAGCAGGACTCAGGAATTGTTAACTGCTTAGTTATACATTATGCTTGTATTGTCTGTGCTTCTTCTAGATAAATCTTATAAAATTTAATTTAGTAATAGGGAGGGCTACAGCGGCTCAGTGGCAGAGTTCTCACCTCCCATGCTGGAGACCCAGGTTCGATTCCCAGAGCTTGCCCATGCCAAAAAAATATATATATAGTAATAATCTTGATCTATGTGTACAATTGAAATAGCTCCTATACTCTACATTTATGACCTCTAAAAATCCAAGCAAAAAGTATTAAGGGAAACTCACTTTGTATTTCTGCTTTTCCAGGTTTCTTCTCCCCTGGCTTCATTGGTCCACCTATTTGAACTGAATCAAAAACCTAATTATTACCAAAGGTAATAAACTCAGGAAAATATTTCCTAAAAAAGAATAAATGTAGCACCATAAAGATACAGCATTTACAAAATGACTGTGCGATTGTGAAAACTTTGTGTCTGATGCTCCTTATATCCAGGGTATGGACAGATGAGTAAAAAATAAGGATAAAATAAATAAATAAATAATAGGGGTGTCTAGGGGTTAAAATAAATTAGGTAGATGGAAATACTAGATCAATGAGTGGAAGGGGTAAGGTGTATGGCATGTCTGAGTTTTTTCTTTTTCTCTATTTTCCTGGAGTGATGGAAAAGTTCTAAAAAGTTATCATGGTGATGAATACACAACTATGTGGTGATATTGTGAACTACTGATTGTGCACCATGCATAGAATGTATGTGTGAATATTTCTCAATAGAAATAAAATAAAAAATAAAAATAAGAAAATAAATATAATACCATTATCTTTCAAATGTATGGTCCATACACAGCTGGTCTGAGAATACTGCCAAATAATCATTCCCTTTCAAATAAATTATTTTTTTTAAGATTTTAGATATATTTCCAAAAGACATCAACTCTATGGTCTGGCAAAGCTTAAATTTTTGATAGTTTACATTCATAGCATTCCTGCTGCTTCCAGAGACCAGGGTTGTAAATCAGGAATGAATTATTCACATCCATTATTAACTAGGTGTATAGAAAGAGGAGTTACTGCTGATATTAATTAATTCTATGTAAATATAACAGATTAAATCTGAAAGTCAGAGAACTCTTCTGCAAAATAAATAGTATTATAAAAGTACTAGAATTTATGTGTGTGCTTACTTGTTAGTTGGCCTATTACTGGTACACTTTCTTCAACTTCATCATATGAAGTTATCGTCACCACATATTCTACTTTAGGTATAAGGTCTGTTAATAAAGTTTCAGTGATACCATCTGCAAGAGTAAATTCTTTAGTGGGCCCATCTGGAAAACAATATAGAAAGGAAAAATATGAATATAACATACATTTTTCACATGTAACATAGCATAAATTCTCAGATGTACCCAGAATCTGAAATATTATTTTCTTCAGAACATCCAAACATTAATTATTACTGTCTCCCAAAAATAAAATTTTGTACTTAAGAAATTCAATAAAGGGACTTCTTCCTTTTTAGATAAGATAATGTCTTCACTTGTTACAATCATATTCAATTGTTGTTTAAGAAATTAAGAATTCTTGTACAGATATACCAGAATATCAAACTAAAAAACTCTCTTTTTTTTGAAGACTAATTGTAGATAATAAAATGTTTATAAATGAGCTATAAAGCAGAAAAGAATTTAATTTTAAATTACACAGTTGGAGGAGAGCAGAGAGAGAGAGAAAAGAAAATCAACTCAATGAAAACAAATCCTATAGTCTAAAATCAGCTTCTAATGGGAAGTAATCTGTGTGGAAGCAACCACCTACCACACTCACATGAGTGAATTACCTTAGTGGGTAACAGTGATCCTCTGAATTGACTTAATGAGGTAGCAAGTATTTCAAGTACTAGTGTAGTGAGTGTTTATTTTTATATTGACAATTATGTACTTTCTTCTAGATTATTTTAATTCTTATTGCAATCAAGAAACAGCAGTTCCAAAGGACTAATTCCATGTTAATATCTCTAATTATGATAAATTTTCATCAGAGTATAAATAATTAAGAAAGGCAACAATTGTACTAGAACCCTGAGAAATAGAAACCCTGGTTTACATGTGGAGCATGCAAAACAAACTAGACACCCTCCCCCACCCACCATGGGCCCCAAACAACCAGGACTCTGCCAGGTTCACTGGTCTCAGTGGGAGTATTGGGAATAAGTAATTTTCAATATCTGGAAACTGGATGGATTCTCTTTCAACTGCTGTTCTGCTTTGAAATGAATACATTACTTAACAGCAAATATATCTGGGAAGAAAAGATTTGAAGCGAGAAGAATTCATTCTTGACCCTGTTATAAATTATCAGATTTGATTTTAAAAAGTTTTACAGTTCCCTAATAAATCAGCATTTCAAGTCCTTGGTGTTTTTAAAGACCACAAGATATAAAACCACACCTCTGTTGATAAGTTATGTTGACATCATCTATCTCTACATTCAGCCAAACAATCAAGACTTCTTCCTACCACTTGGCCAGTGTGAATGGAAGTGGTGGTTTTCCCATTCCATATTAGAACTAAAAGTTAATTAACAGAGACTGGTTCTCCACACCCAGGCAACAAAATCAGCACTAAGCCTGACTATTGAGAACAACTAAAACAAGTTACTTATTCAAAGACTCCTATCCTAAGATCTACAGAATCCACGTAGCCAAAGTAAATTCTATTTTTTTAAGGTCTTGGATCAGTGTTTAGCTGGCCTGAAATCTGATAGGTGACCATGTGAATCACTGATTTCAATGTTCAGTAGTCTCCAGAAATGTGTAAATTGTTGTCTTCCATCATGGTAGCAGACCATTATCCTGGAATAATGTTTCCTGAGTACTGATATGTAGGACGCTGGGTAAGGCATAACAATTCATTCATCACTTGACACTTCAAATGTTGAAAAGGTTAAATAATTCAAGAATGCCAAGAATCAAAAATTCTATTTTATATTATCAAAGATTGTATTCAATATTCTAATCAGGTTTTTGCATGTATGTTTTGAAGAACATTGGCTTAGCATAGGAAACCACATTAATAAAACAACAGTATAAAAGTATAATAATGAATACTGGACTGGAAATCTGGGTCCACCAAGTATCTGGTGACATTATCCAAATCCCTTAAATAATCTAGAGCCCAGCTTCTCATAAAATGGGAGGAAGAGAGATTGGATTATATCATCCTTGATGTCTCTATTCTATAACTCTCTATAATCTTGAAATTTACCTGTTGTAGGGTCCACTGTTATTCTGTAACCCACAATTGGATCAGCTGGTCTTGCCCATGACATATGAACAGTATTTTCATCTATAATTTTAAAATTCAAGTCTGAAGGAGGTTCAACTGCAAAAAGAGAGAGTGGGTGGTATTAGTTATATTTTCCAATGTCACAAAATAGTGAATTTAATAAAGAATTATGTTGAGCAAAGCATACTAAAATTGTCTTTGCATAAATTTGTTTCCAACAAATATAAAAGATATCTTGTTGGATAAGAATAAAATTAAAAGCTGACAAGATATGACAAAACATCAAAGAGTATACATATTACAGAAGACAGCACAAAACACTTTAGATTCTTGAGTTGCTAGGTCATTCAAGAATGGCCAGCAAAATCAAGCAAATAGAAACATATCTGGATACAAGTACATACAAGTACAATGAAATCACACATAATAACTACATCTGCAAACAATTCACATAACAATTAAAGGAATTTCAATACATGCTGAGTGCATTTCGAACAAGCATGCCAAATCACAACCTGCTTAACAACCATAGAAGTTAATTTGGAGCATCGACATAATACTTTTTTTTTCCATAACATGGAAAAAAGTCAGTAGTATTTTTAGCTCAATCTCTGCATTATTGCTTTGTTTTTAATTCTATTTGGATAAATCTCAATCTGCGGCAGAGATGAAAAAATTATTTTAATGAAAAAGAGGAATCATGGGAAACTCACTGTGATGTCTCACAAGAAAATATACATTTAAATGTATATTCAATTCATATAGACAAATATTCAAAAATAATTAAGGGTTGTTAATGTATAATTATATAAACAGTAATAAGCAAATGTTTATAAAACTAATATTCTGCCTGTTTACACCAACTTGCTGTATGTTTCCAAGGTGTAAACCAACACAGCTGTTATCCTTGCAGCAGGTGTACTCCATACTAGAAGTGGCATTTTAAATTAAAATGCCAGTATGGTCCTTCACAAAACAATGGTTAATTATGAAAAGACAACACCAATGTATATTTATGGACATTTATTTCAGAATTTAAAGAAAACAGTGAAGAAGAATCAGTGACCTGAAGACATGACTGCGCATAAAAACTTGGAGAAGTAAATGACAGGAATAACTGAAAAGTACAGAAAGGAAAAGTTTACATACAAAACTATGTAGCATCATGCATGTGTCAATGAAATGTTGACTTGTTTTTAGTTTCCCACAATGAACAAAAGCCTCCATGTACAATGGTCATTACACAAAGACGTTTCAGAAATATTTTATAATGATATTCTCTCTACAATGTTCATGCCTCGACATGCAGCATTGTACTGACTCACTGTCAGTGCATGGTCAGTGCATTAAAAATTATTACTTTTAAGCAACGTAAGATGACTTTCAGTCATACATTTCATAAAATATTTTAGTCTGAAAGTATTCCTTGTGAGTCAGAATTTTTGCATCTGTTTTGAGAGATTGCAATCTCCTTTTAGTTTTTTAATAGAAGTCAATTGAAATATAGTAGTAGCTTGGAGACCTGAGTCATAGAATTTAACTGGGGTTAGGGATTTGTAATATTAATAGCACATTTTAATGGAAATCAAACAAATCGAGCAAACATTTGCTTTAATGAACTGCTGCTTCCAACTGTATGATATTGCTTCTTATTTTTATTGGATACACTAGTACTGGAATGGAAGTTATTTTCTTATTATCCATACACAGGCAGTGAGATTAGACTATTAATCTACATGCATAGTTTAATTATTCAACATTCTGCTGTCAGTAACCATATTGCAAATTTTTGCTGTTGTCGTCACTTAGTATAACAAGCATGCAGCAGGTGTTAATAAGACAATAGGTATTAAGAATATCATTATAAAATATTGTTCCAGTAGCAATGGCTCAGGACAAATTTAATGCAAAGGCAGGCACAACTGGCCTGAGCATGCTTTAAAAAAAATCAGTACATGGAAAAACAGTACCACCAACCTTGGAAGGAAATTGACCTGATGCAGCAGACATTAGGTTAAAACTGCTGAAGGGCAGCAGCAGCCCACCTTGTTGATTTCCAAATGACCAGGATTCCAGATAAACTGAAAAATTGACTGTGGGGAAAAGTCTTTAACATTTCAGCGGATTTTAAGGTGTTCATAGAAACTTAGATGTGGTACTTGACAATCAAAAATAGGAAAGAATGACTGACCAGCATGTGAACAGCAGAGAGCCCACTCTACGTTTCTTCTTCCTGATTTTATCACACCTACAACCTTCTAGCCTTGCCATTTTATTTACACTTTTTTGTCTCATAGTAAAAACTTATCAAGTAGGTGTGAGGGTGTGACCCATGTCAACTTGAATCGATGCAAAAGGTTTTTTATTAATTTTGAATAAAATTATATATAATCTGTATATAATTATATATAATTATTTCATTTATAAAAAACTAAATCACAGCTACCATTGCACCATCACAAGCAGTGTCTTTATTTTCCCAAAACAATGGTGATTCTAAGACATTTCAAATTTGAACCATCTACCAATGGATTATAATTGCAAAGTCATAGCTGCATAAAATAAGTTGACCATAATAAATGGAACTGAAAACATAAATAAATAAAAACAGCAATCAGATATAAATTTATAAAATATGTACAAATTTTATATTTTTATAAATTTATGCTGATAGTGAAGAGATTAAAACTGTAAGTATATAGAACTCAAGTAATTTAATTTCATATTCATGAATAATGCTTTTTGGCTATCAAAATACATAAAGTCATATTCTGATGAGATTTTGTTACATAAATTGGCAGGATTTAGGACGTTTTAGGAATGATAATAACTAACATTTTTGCTGAGTTTGTACTGTGTTATAGCCAGATTGCCAATACCTCATAGATCATTCCTCATAACAATCCATCATGGTAGGCTTAATTATCCCATTTTACAGATGAGTCAGTGAAACTCAGAAGGGTTGGCACAACTACTGAGGAGCAGGAATAGCAATTCCAGGGTCTATTCTGCCTCCAAAGATTATGGTGTTCTACTGTACTGGATTTAATATAAAAGTGCAAAAGTATCTGAGTCAAAGACTAACTTTAGAAACAAGTGTATATATGAATATATATTTCTCTACTTTATTAAAAAAAAATTTCCAGAAAAACACACTGCTAAAACATTGTATTGAAGAAAAAGTAACATCTTTATTCCAATCTTTGAGACAACATTGGAAAAGATACTTACTACCTTAATGATAGAAACCTTTAGAAATGGTAAAGTGTAGTGAGTTTATTGTATTTGATCGACATGAATTTATATTTTCCATTCAAAGTTAGAAATTTAATTGTCTTTGCCATGATATAAAAATTTTCATTTCATATGTGTCTACAAGATGCTAAGCAGTGAATTACTTGGTACACATTAAAAATTGTGTCCTCTCATTAAAACTACTGGGTGGACCAGCTTTCAAGCAAGGAAGCTCAAATAGCCAAACCAACACTAAAGTAGTAAAACAGCTGGATCTTATCTGCTCTGTCACTAAATAACTATATTGGTTGGCCTAGGTATTCAGCCTCTCTGAGCCTCATTTTATTTGACAAAATGAAAGGATTAGAAAATATTATTTCTAAGTTCTCTAGTTTGAAATCACAATGACACTGAGTAAATATGGGATTATAAAAATATGCATTAATTAGTTCTTAACATACAGAGACAATTAAAGCTTTTGGCCTCAATTCACTGATGATTGGTAATATCCAATTGTTCATTATATATGATAAATGATAAAAGACTTACTGAAATTAAAACTGTTTTTCATAAAACTTCTGTCCATATCAAATTCTAGATTAATTAAGAAGGTGTCCGATATTCAGAGAAAACAGTCCATTAACTTTTAAATGCAAAGTGTTAAATTTTTAAAATTACAATTAGTATACTATACCATACATGGGCCAAAAATAATCCACACATTCTGGGTTATACCGAGCACTGGCCAAAATATAAGGTCAAAAACATCTATACTGTCGCTAAAGATGAACAAATACTGAAGGCAAAATATCATTTCCACCCCTATTTCTACAGAACAAAATAACGTATTATGGAAAATTTAGTTCCTGGAATAAATAGCCAAAGGAAAACAACAGGGTGAAGGTGGTGCCACTATAAAAACAACAAATGCAAAATGTGAAGGACAAAACCTTTCAATTAGTATCAAAAACTATATTGAGTTTTCAGCACATAAAAAATTGAGTAAATTGAAAATGGTCAGAAAAATATTCAAGAATACAAGAGTACAAGTATGAGTAGTCAAAGAGGAAGAAAATATGGCTACTTTAGCACCAAGATCAAAATGGCATAGTAGGAAATGGGTACAAGCTGAAATTTTGAAATGCCCAAAAGATACATTTTAATGAGATCCTGTTTCCAGCCCACTGTCTCCTGAAATGCTTTCGCTACAAATTTTGTTAACCTTTCACAGGTTCTTGGGGCCACTTATTTGGTTGTTGATACTAGAAATATGCTCTTCAATATAACCATCGCCACATGTGGCTCTTGAGCACTTGAAATGTGACCAGTCAAAATTGAGATGTGCTGCAAGCATAATTATCCACCCAATTCCAAAGACTCACAACAAAGAAAGTAAACTATCTCATTAGTAGTTTTTTATTGATTACATGTTAAAATGATAATATTGTAAGAATATGAGGCTAAATAAAATAAATTATAAAAATTCATTTCACCTGTTTCTTTTTCCTTTTTTAATGTGGCTACTAGAAAATTTGAAACTGCAAATATGTCTTGCGTCTGTGGCTCACATTGTATTTCTATTGGACAATGTCAAATTAGAGAATAAGGCCAAGAGTATGAATCCTATTGAAATATAATTATTAAATGCTGACCTAAAGGGAAAGGTGAGGGTAAGGAGGGACAAGGAAACATACAGCTTAAGAAAGCCAAAGAAAGATCTGTACCATATAGAACTATAACCACATTAAAAAGATAAAAAATATGAGAAATATGAAAATAATCAGTAATGTCTATAGTAAAGTGTTCTTTATAAATGCACTTTACTAACCAGGCATTATTTAATTCAGCACTGATTTTTCTCCACTTAAATTATTTCAAATCTAATTCTTTTCCCAAGAAGTCTTAAATCTTTCTGATTTTCAGATAACTATCTTCTTAATGAGCCATAAATGGGCTTCTTCAGTGAATTACCTAAAAATATCTTTAGTAGGGCTTCCAGAAATTTATCAAATCAACTTGCTTCCTAACAATGACACAGAAAAGTAACACTAAAGTCAACCTCATCTGGATGTTAATTCCCAGGCCACTCTAAAGGGCCTCTCACATTCCCAAAATACTAAACAGATAGGAAGAGTCACATGATCTCCTCACTTTTCTCAACATGCCACATACCTTTTGGCATGTAAGCTTTCCCCAGCCTTAACTTTTTGTATCTGCAACTTTGTCCTAGAAAACCAAAGACTAAAGGAAGTTTTTCAAACTTCAGTGTTGCCATGAAAGAGCCTACTTTCCCATAAACTCTCAAAATAAACATCCCACCCTGGAACTTCCACACCTGTCCGGTGAAGGAGTACATAATTTTCTCCCTTAACTCCAACAGGGGATTTCTTTATTGAAAAAAAAAATGTTAAGGATACCTCTATGGCACTACCCCATTTACCCTGCATAATAATTAAACTAGTTTGTTGGATCTGTAGTGATAATTGAGGGATGACTGAAGCCCACAGTGGGTTAATATATGTAAATGACTTGATTAATGAATACTGAATACTGAGACGTTTTTAACATAAAAATATAGGTATCAAGTTCACACATCAAAAAGAATAAAGTGGAGTTGAAAATCTGCAAAAGTCCTTTTTTTAGAGGACGGGGCCAGACGGAGTCGGGTTGTAGAGGAGGAAGACGGAAAACCCATCTGCGAACTTCTGGCCACCTCTGCGCTTGGGTCAGAGGCGCGGGGCTCCTGGCAAGGCCGGCAGGAGGGAGGGAGAAAAGGTGCTGGAGGTGGTGCCCGGCTCGCCTGGCTCCAGCTTCTTCGGGGCCTGGGAATCTTGGCTCAGAACTAACCTATCTGCACAGAGCTGGGCCTGGGCCAAGCACTTCGAAACCCGGCGAACCAAACCGGGACAGCGGCGACCCTGAACCACGCGAACGCTCCCGGACCCACTTTGCCCGCCGCCCATCCCATGGGCAGTTTGCTGGCTCATTTGCCTGCGCCTTCTGCCTAGCGGACTGAGCTCCCCACAAAACACACACGCACGCGGAGCGCCGGCGCTGTTGCAGTCTTTTATTTCGTGCTGTCACCGAGGTCGCAGCCCTGAACCAGGTGGTTACCAGCCTCGCAATCAGGCGCGCCCGCGCTTGCGGTGTCCTGTTCCTGTTCGTACTCTCCAGGGCAGCTGGTCCTCTCCGGAAGGCGACATTGTGGGCGGCAGTGTGGACAGCACACCACAGAGACAAGCGCAAGAAGATCACACAGTATTGTACGGGATGGACTAAGCAGAACACGAAAAAGCTGGACCTGAGAGCTGGGAAATGGACAAACCTCAGGAGAAGGGGGCGTTCCTCCGGAGGAGAGAAACCACCGCAGAAAACACGAAGTGCAGGGATAACAGAGCAAGCAACGGAGGCAAGAAAGATTTGTTTATTTTTCCTTTCTCGAATTCTAACTTGTCACCGAGGGAGGGTAAGGGAGGAGCCTTTTACCTTCTGCCTCAATGGAAGACAGGAGCAGGGCCGCGCCCAGGGCGGCGAGCGCTGGGGGAAGCCTGGTCCTCATGCTCGGCTTCCGGGCTCACAACCGCATGAAGGGATCTGCGAGAGGAAGCAGTGACCGCATCAGAACCGGGCCGAGGCAGGCCAGGAGCCAGGGAGTCAGGCCTGCGCCTGGAACCAGGTTAGAACTGGAGTCCGAGCAAGCCCAGCATCCTGCCAAATCTGCCTTAATAACCGCAGGGCCCAGCCTGGCACACAATGGGCCTATTGTGGAGCCTGGAAGTCAAGTTCATCAACAGAAGTTAGATAGTGACACTGAAAGAGGGTTCAAGTTTAAAGAGAGTCCTGTTTTCCTGAAGGCTGGCCCTGTTTAATATCCCTGTGAAGGCCTTACCAGGTCCCTCAAGACTTCATCCTGCCTGGGTGATGGCTAATTCAGAGGTCACTTTATCCCTGACTCAACTAATGTCTCTTCCAGCTGGGGATTTTATTTGGCTGCTTTTTCCTAGCTGCTGAACTCTTTAAGTAACTACTTTAGTGGTCTCAGGGTACTTTGGAAAAGTATAATAAACTGCTTTTACTCACTTCTTCTTCATTTTGTTTTGCCTACAAATACACAGCTCTTTAAGGCCTGAAATGGATTATACAGAAATATGTAAGGCATAGCTGAAACCTGACCCTCGGGCTAGCTGGATTGTTTTCGTGTCTGATAAATCCTTTACTCAAACTAAGGGGAAAACAATTCTAAAATACATAATGAAAAGAGACAGAAGAGGAGAAAAACCCTTTTCTGTCTTCCCAACATATTTTTTAATAACAATTCTTGGTCATATTTAATCTTTGCATTTCACTGTTCATTTATCCAGAAAAGTTACGGGTACATATACTCCAGAAGAGAATATATTTTGTTCTGATTTTTCCTTACTCTTTACTAGGTTATTCATTCCTTCAAGACAAAGAGAGGACCTTACTCCTCTTTTGTGGTCTCCAGCACACACAATCAGCGCTTACTCCCTGCTGGCAGGATGTGATCTTCTAAAATCATCTAAGGTCCAATTTAGAGACAAAAGCTACCAGCAAAACAGTAACCGGGAAGCTGCCAAAAGCAAAGCATAAGAAGAAAACTGACTCTGAAGTACATAAATTATTGTAAAGCAACAGACTAGACATCAAGAAAAAAATGAAGGTGGGAAACTGTCTTATTTGAAAAAAACAAAAATAAGCCAAAGGTCGAGCCCCTTTTGAGAAAAGAACTGACAAGCTCCAACCAGTACTGTGCAAATTATTGGCTCAGTGTTTTAGGTCAGTTTTTCTCTGGCCTGAGTGTAAATTGAATTTTAAATGTCTGATGAGCAGGCGTGCCAAATTGCCCAAGGATCCTTTTCTTGAAGCCAAGATTGAAACTTTGGCTCTGCTCCGGGGATCCAAGGACTCTAGCAATTTCTTTCTTTCTAATTAACAATTGTTGGACATTTCTAACTCTCTTCCATATCAGTAAAAAGCAAGAGGTGAGACCGGCCCACTGTGACCATCCTCTGGCCTCAAGTTTGCCATGATGATTTCCAATTCAGTTGGCAGTCGTGCTCGCGAAAAATTAAAGTCTGACATCAACCCATCGAAGTTGTGTGCAGATTTTTTTCTTAATCCGCGAAACTCGACAGAAACCTGAGTACTGGAAGGGTTTTTATCTGGGTCTACAGCGCCACCTATTGTCTTCTCGAATCAGTGGCAAGAATGAATCATCCCGCTTGGGGGTAGCAGAACGCAAGGTTGAAGCCATCCAGTCAGGCATTCCATCCAGATAGATGTGTTTTACGAAAAAGAAAAAAACATTTATTTGAATGCTTAGCAACACTTCATTGAGCATTCTCAGAAATAAATATCTCAAAGCAGCGGCCGCTACGTAGCCGAGAGGATTCCCTCACTTCGCCCTCATGAATGAAAATGAGTCAATTGAGGGATAGGGGAGAACTCACCCTTCCCCCACCCCCATTGTAAGAGGACAATTCTTAACTCTGGTGTCAAAATTTTAATTAAAAAAAAATAATAGTAACCTCCTCTGGCAGGGTGCCTGCAGATGCCGTGCGTGTGTCCCACCTCCTCTCCTACCCACCGCGTCCTTGACGTTTAGCTAGCCAAGGGCGAGTTTAGCGTTCATTTCCTTTCTTGCAGCATCTCTCCCCATCCAGAGCGCAAAAGAAGGTCGCAGAGTCAGACAAAGGGGGATGGGGTAGGGATGTCCCGGAAGTCCCGAACTAGTCATCTGAGGGTCCCGATTTGGGGCACCTCCCCCACCCCGAGTCCCCGTTCTGTAAATGCATGCGGAACATCATTTAGGGTGGTAACCACCTCAAAGGTCCCACAAACTCCGAGTAGGGCCTCAACCAGTGCACCCAGGAGGGGGTCAAGGATGGGAGTTTTCTCCAGGAGCTGAGGAAGGCAGACTTTTGACCAAGGCTGAGTCCCCTATAGTCGTCCTAACCCAACCCTTCGTATGCTTTGAAAAGCAGAGGAGAAAGGAGCCAGAGTACTCGACGAGGAATCTGTCTCGAGATGCCACACACACCCGCGCAGCCTCGACGAGCTGCAGAGTACTCAGTCGGCCTTCCAAAGAATTCCGCAGAGTGCGTCACCCGAAATACCTTCCCAGCGCCCCCGCTGCACGCCGGCACTCCCGGGCAAAGCTGCAGCCGCGAGATAATGAGGGACGGCTGGCTACAGAAACCGGCGCACCCTTTTCATCGCAATCGACAGCATCTACAGATGAAATTTCCTAACAAACGGAAACACTGAACAGGGTACTTAGTTATGCACATACAGCCATCCTGCACCAGCTTTTAAGAAAAGCTAAATTTCCTTCTCCCTCAAAAAACCCAAACGTATCGCAAAACCCTAGTGTACTAGGACAAATCTCAGGTGTGGACAAATCTCCACACTTAGCTGTCCAAACGCTCCCTACCCGGGAACCCCAACGGAGGAGTAAGGAGCGAAATTTGAGTTTCCCTCGCTGTCTTTAAGGGAGGATGGGGGAAAGGGGGCTCGAAACGGGACCGACCTGAGGCGGTGGTGACAGAGGTAGCGTCGGCGGCAGCGGCTTTCCAGGGTGGGAGAAGCCGGCGTTCGGTAGGACCCCCGCGCGCCCCGGGGATTAGCCGCTGCGCCCCAGGAGCACCTAGAGGCACCCGGGCGCTGGGCAGTGGCCCCGCGGGCCCGAAGGAGAAAGAGGACCCCTGGAGGCGCAGCGGGAGCGACTGGGCGGGCAGAGAAGTTCCCGGGCGGCAGCTGCCGGCGCGCAGACGCGGCTGGGGCGGCTTGCCTTCGCCGAGTGGAAAGAGGCTCCGCGCCGCGGGCTACTTAATAGAGGGCTGTTCCCAGCTCTCAGTTTACTCGGTTACGAAACGCCTGAGAAGGTGGACGGTTGCCACAGGGTGATGTATGCTCCTCCGGCGGTGAAGGAGGTCTACTTTTGGGAACGTGTGCATACTTCGAGCATTCCTTCTGCGTGAGGTGGCGATCGCCGTAGTAGCAGTGCCCCGCCGGGGGACGGGAAGGGGGGCAGAGGGCGGGAAAGGGGGACAGCCGCAGCCGGGTCCACTGCCAAGGGAAGCCGCGCACTCCCCCGCTTGAGGCGGACTCGGGAGCTCGGGTTTCTGTGTCCTTGCAATTTCCTTTAATGATTTTTTTTTTTAATTAAGAACAATGAGATGAAAGCCACTCTCATTTTCACTACTGCGACGATGTGTAACTCCATACCTCCACCCTATCCTAGCCCCATTCCCCCATCGTCACCACTTCTACCTTCCTCCCCCTCCGTCCTGGGTGCACTTAAAAGCGATTTACGGGGTTTCCATGAACTAACTGTCTGTGCGCGCGGCGCGCCTTCTGTTTCAATCTCAGAGCTGCGATTGGAAACCCGGTCAACAGCCCGCCCGGGGCTCAGCACCGGGATGGCTTTCCCAGTCCTGTCTCGCTCCCTTGGTGCTTCGGGACGGAACCTGGAAGCTTCATCTGAGCCAAAAAGGAGGGCAAGAAAAGCTGTGAAAGCCGTGTATCCTCAGAACAGGAAGCCGCTTAGGAACAAGTTACGTCCACCATAGAGATTTCTCACTGGGAGGAGCGAACCCTGGTGCGGGAGCAGGCTCCCAGTAAAAAGTGATGCCCTTAAACCCCGCGGGTCCAAGGGGACGAGAGGGAAAACAAGTCCCCTGCCGCCACCAACAGCGAGTTGACCTTCTGTCCGCACCGTCGCCTCTATTTTACCAATGCTGCGCGTTGGCCATGAGCCTGGCAGCAGAGTTGCCAAGTTGTACAGGGCGCACGAAGGGAAGGAGGCGCATTTACACCTTAGAATCAGAAAAGCGCCCCTCGAAAGGTTCTGATTACAGACTTCGGTGCGCTCAGTACAGGCCCTGGTCCTGACGGTCTCATAAATCCGAGAGGCTGAGCTGCCGAGGCTAGAGTGGGACGGGGTCCCTGGGATTGACCACTCCCAATGGTAGAAGAGGTATTGTCTCCAGTACAAATCTCGCTTCCCTCCTTGGTCTGAGGTCTGCAAATTTGGCCTTCCCTCCACCGGGCGTAATAGCCTCCGAACTTGCCTTTAGAAGGACAAGAACTTGCAGAGCAATACCCTACTCCCACCCCACCCCCGCTCCCTGCACAGGTTCCCCCCAAGGAGAGCCAGAGGAAGTGAAAGGGAAGACTGGAGGGGGAGAGAATGGAGAAAAATGAGAAATAAGGAATCTCCACCTCTGCACATTCCCCAAGCACATACGGCCCACTCAAAGTCCAGCTGTATAGCGTGCACAAAGGGCCCAACACAAGCTCGCTGAATAGGCTTTCTCCCCTTCAGGTCCTCACAACTCCAGGGCTTGTAAGATCATCGGAGTAATGGATAACCCGACGTGAGCATTGCAGCGCGCGGGCCGCCATGCAGCCAAGTCAGCCTTGGAGAAACATCGCCCGGGTACCAGCAAACCCCGACCCCGAACCTGAGGAGACGGGGATAACCCTTCATCCTCACACGCAGAGCCTGGAACGCCCAGGGAAACCCGGGACACCGACTCTTCCTGTCTAGGAAAGGAAAACTGCTGTGCTGCGTGCACGCCCAGGCCGGCTGGGGTTGCATTTGGCCCAGATGTTTTCTCTGTGTGGTTTTCTTTATGTAATTTTAAATTTTGTGATGGTGATATTATTGTCTGGGGAACATGTGACTCTCGATTTTGATTGTCTTGGTTTACAAAGAGTTCTCTCCTGTTGAATTGGTTCAGAACTGGAAACGCAATTATCTGTCCAGAAGCCGAGCAGTCATCTTCCGATGAGCCCAGGGCTACCGCGGGCTTCCTCTTCCTGAGGCTCGACGGAAGAGACGGCTGCCCCGGACAGCGCGCACATTGCACCACTCTCCAGTCCAGAGCCGCGTGCCCCGACCCATCTGGGCATCGCTTCTTCCTCGAAGCATTCTTGCTTACATACTTAGATTTAATACATTTTGGAAGTAGTTGTTTCAGACGTAGGGAACACAAACAACCAGCCACAAACGTCCTCTTTCATAACAAGGATCCCTACGCAAAACTTCCAGCGTAGTATGAGCCAAGGAGAACTCACCGAGGTGGGAGTACACAAGAATTGTAGCCACAAGCTAATGCAAGCACATCTATCCTCAGGGAACACGAGTGTCATTCAGATATAATCAAAGCGGTGCCTGAGGGGTGTCATCACAGGACGTCTGCATTTTGTGGTCTCGTGGGTCTATAAAACTAGATTCCCAGTGTGGTAAGCTGTTAGACTCGGTGAAAAAACATCGTAGACGCCCTTCTAACCTAAAGTCCTCCACTGTTGTGTCCATTTCTTGAGACCTCTTGGAATCTGTTAAGTTTTGCCACTTCCAGATGGTATTTATCTACTGAGGTAGTGTTGGTTGGATTTATTCCGTTTGGTGCTTCCTTTGGTTTTTATTCCTCACGTTATATCCTGGGATCTTCCTCTTCTTAGGGTCCCTCTCTTCTGCTCCCACCTCTTCTCCCTTTGACTCCTTGGTTCCTGGTGGGGGCCGGACCTTCACATTTCTTGTCCGACAGCGCGCTCTAGTGGTCAGCTGGAACCCTGGTGTCGAAGTCAAAGTTCCCAAAACGGTAGAAAGCCGGGAAATTGTTGTCAATTGTTTTAGAAGTCGTGAAATAGGTGTTTGAAAAATATGTCATTCATCTACCTACTTCAAGTACTGACTGAGGGACGGCAGGGTGGATGAGTGTCATAAACTTTCTTTGTGCACATTAATTAGTGTGCCTACAGAATTTCTTGCCCAGGGGGCTGCGAGGTTCCAGTCAGTTGTCTTGGAAGAAAGGAGCGGACAGAAGGATGAAGTGCAGATTTCAGGAACCAGTTGAGATGACGGCGCCGCCTTTAACTCGTACAAAGGCAAAAGCCGCCACCTCATTTATTTGTTTAGTATTAACTTGGCTAGCGTTAGGTAGGACATTTTCCGGAGTGTTTCCATTGCAAGGTTTACCTTGTGAGGAGAGAAAAGGTAACCTGGGCAGAAGCTCTGGCTGGCTGTACCTAGAACGCGCTTCAAGGGTTTCCCGTGAAGAAAGCCCTCACAAGCCTCTTGTGCCGAAGGGTGGGGAGACAGTGCTCCGCCTGCACTGATCCTTAGAGTCTGAGAGGCAGCCTGACTAGGAAGGGTCTGAAAGAAGGCATCAGTATCTTTTTCTTTAGACTCCTTTATGCGACTCAAGAGAACACACAGCTAACTAGCATCTGTCATGTACCTGTACAGTAGATGTAAAGATAACTAAAACAAGACCTGGCCCTCAAAATTGAATGTCAAGTCTGCGGCACCTGAGGCAACTTCAAGTGGTCACTTGAATCTGGCAAGAGATTGTTGCCCTCAAGATGTTTCAGCATTAAAATTTTGAAGCAGTGACTACCACTCTCTTTGCACAGCAAAGCATAGAAATGCTGAGACCAACGCCATCCTTAAAGGAAGGAACAGGGCGCTTGTTACACTCCTTCCACCTTCTTGACAGGTTCTGCCTCGTTACAAAAGGTTATTTTGATGTGATCTTCCCGCCAGTACTGAAAACAACCTCCCACCAGAGTGTAACTGCAGCAAAAACCAAGACAGCACTATATTTACCTTAACACACAAAGTGGCTAGCTCAAACCTCATGTGATCTCACGGAGTTGTGATTGAACAAAAAGCTATGACACTTCAAAGGCCAATGCATTCACACACAGTACCTTCTTAGGATGAATAATTTAGATTTAATAAAAACCAAGTACTGCTGAGAAATGATTGTTCAGTTAGCTCTGACCTCCCTCGGCAAAGTGTCCAAGATGAGAGGAAATAAACTCATTAAAAGTTAAGAAAGCAACCCTCTGTCACTTTCTCCCTTGCCTTCATGACATTTTATATTGTTCAAGCCATCCTTCTACTGCAAGGAATTTGGAATCTGTTTATTTTGTAACCATCAAGGCAGCTGAAGGTCCACAGTGTCGATTCTTCATACACAACTGCCTAGTGTAGGAAGTTGGTGTGTATACATTCACATACACACACAAGTAGGTAGAAGATGAAATATCACAGGAAACCATTTTCAAGATTTAAGCTTGGTCGTCAAACTCTATAGACTGCAAGGTAGTAATGATAAAACAGACAACAGATGTATGATTGCTCTAGATTGGAACTACTGTGTGGGGGGAAAGGCAGTTACTAAACCAAGGTTACACTTATCAATACATTTTTGTACATTTACTAATTCATTCAGCTACATTAATGAAACATCCATACCCCAGTATTCAAAGTGGGCTTGTTCCTAGTCTAATGTGGAATGCGCCCTCTGGTGGAGAAAAGGGCCAACTGTTGTCTAATTGGACTCATCATTTAATCATTTTTTTATCCCGCCTGGGAGGCAAGCATCCTACCACTGAAAACCTGTGCACCCTGTGTGAGATGTCCTAAAATAGCTAAACAAAAAATTCCCTGTCCTTAAGAAATTAAATGTATACTGGAAACCAGAAATAATATGTGTAAAAATCAAATATGATTCAAGGAGGTCTAGAGACTGAGTAACTGAAAGCTGAAGGGCCATGCCAAAAACAAGTATTGGGCAAATACATGGGATACGGGAACAAGATAAACAGCATCATAAAGAATCAATCAGCTCAAGCCAGAATGTGGAGCAGTCCATAGGAAAATAAAAATACCCAGTTTTTCCACAAACCAATGACAAGAACAAAGGGGAAGAAGAGTTGGGGGAAAAAAATTTTTTAAACTCTCACGACTGTGGGGCCTCTATGGCTGAGGAGGAGATGAGGGCGGAGGAGCAGGAACCAGGCTGGGCCAGGTATCCAGGAGTGGTGGCTGGACCTTGCCTCCTGATTTATCAAACAGACCTTGTTACAAAGATGAAACCTGGTGAAACTCCTATGTTTGACCTAAGTTCGCTCAAAGAAATAGACGGAAGCCAGAATACAGCTACATTTTTCTCCAGCTATTTCCCCAATACATCCTGGAGAAGGCTTGGTTTTGTGGCCTCTTTGTACTGCTGACTTAAATACAGGAGCAGTTGATACAGACTGGCGCTGTCAATTCTGAGCAATTTATGAAATCGTTTGAGCATATGAGGAAATCTGGGGATTATTATATTACAATTGTGGAAGATGTGTCTGTAGGTAAGGGTGTTGCTACAGGAACTCTAATAATTGAACATGAATTTATCCATTCCTGTGCTAAGAGAGGAAAAGTAAAAGATGCTGTTAGTGAAGAATGTAGAGGGAAGCAGCTTGGCAAATTGTTATTATCAACCCTTACTTTGCTAAGCATGAAACTGAACTGTTGTAAGATTATCCCTGAATATCTGCCACAAAAATGTTGGTTTCTATAAAAAAGTTTGGTTAAGCAATATACGAAGAAAACTACAAGTGCTGGAGATCTCTAAAGTAGAAATCTTAAGACAGTTGTCAAAGGAGCTAATGCAACAAGGGTGTACTTTTCCTATGTTAAAACATTTTGTTGCTATAACCCAGTGACCTCCACAAATACTGGACAGAAAGCCATTGTAATATTACAAGTATGATGACATTTAGAAGATGACTTTGGGCTGGTGGGACATGCTGCAAGTTTAGATTACAGAGGAAGATTATAAAAGCGTGTTTTTTAACCAAAGGAACATATTTTTAACATGAATTTTTTTTCCTGCATTGTATTTTTCTAAGGTTTGGCTTCATTTCTTGATAGTTAAGAATTAAATATCTATTACCTGTACTGCTCATTTAAAAAACAAAACATAATTAAGCAAGTTTATCACATTCAGAAAAGTAAATATTTTTGTTTCAAAGAAACATATCTAAACACCACTTAGGGTTGTATCATTTCCCATATCTTAATTATGTGAGATTGGATAAGTTAGAAAATTATAAGTGTAGTAGAGTCCAACATTTGTTTAACCTAATACCAGCAAGCAATGTGGTCAGCCTTTTAAAAGGAATAGAAATAAAAACTAAAATAAAATGTGTCAGCATTCAAAGTAAAACAATTTAAATGTATAGTTAAATGGTTCTATAATCCTAATGTAGATTCACTAATTTGCAAAAAACATTTAACAGCAAATATAATGGGATATATAAGGTACTTTCAAACAGTGAATTAGCAAGTTATTCTTATTAGCATATCATATACCTCTAATCTGATTTCTCATCTTTTCTTGGGTATCTAAAGCCTCTCTTCTGAATAATGTTTTTATGGAAAAATGGAATATTACATAATTAATGGATATTAAAGAATATATCATACTGCATTTGTCACATTCTTAAAATCTTGATGGAAGGTTTTCATATTTAATTTGATTATAATGGTACTATTATTCTCGTCACTATCTTGCTTTGATTTTATTTATGTATTTTAATAAATTTTTTTAAGTTGACATAAGAATTAGATGCTTTATTATTTATGGTTCTAATCTTTTGCATTACATGTTACATTAATCTGGTGATGAATAGTCTTTTGTTAGAAAAAAAGAACTATCACAAATAATTATTGTTAATAATAGTAACTTACAGAACTGTGAGGGGCCTAAGATTTTGCCCTACTTGGAAGCTAATACATGAATCGCCACAGTTTCATGAATACTGACAGAACACGCAGAAACTTGAATCCAAGACAAAGCTTTTTTACTAACAGAAATAGCTGGATTAACATCATTGGGATCCATTCTCCAAGCCCCAATTCCCACAGGGCAATGCGAAGAGGACAGGTGACACCTGTAGCTGTGGTAAATTGTATTAAAGACATAGAATCCGAATTTAGGGAACTGGAGTATCTTATAAGGTCTGTAAGCCTACCTAACCTTTCCCTGAGGGAGACATTATCTTTGCCATGCCGGTCAGTGGACAAATCTGCCCTTTGGGTGGAAGGAAAAATTATCTCTGTCTTCCAAGGGTGTTCACTATAACAAAAACCCTTGAAGAGATCATATGTAGCAAAGGCAACTCCACTGCTGGAAAGGCATGAAGAAAAGTGAAGGACCCAAGAAGAAATGCCTTCCAACAATAATAACTGTTGGGAGTTTATGGGATGGAGAAGGCGCTATAGGTTGAAGTGGTCACTGAAGAATTTCTGGAGGATGAAAATTTTAAAGGACTAGGAGTGGGCACTCTAAGCACAAGATTCAAAATGGAAAGATAGATAAAGGGCAAAGAGCAAGAAATGTCTTGAGCAAAAATAAAGCCAAATGGTTTTAGCAGAAAGTTTCTGAACATGATTAGAATAATAGCTGGGCTTGGAAGTAGCTTAGAAAATGGAACTAAATTCCCTAAGTGTAAGAATAACTATAATTTACGGAGCACCCACTCTATTCCAAACACTACACAAAATGTTTTACATACAAATTTAATTGAGTCTCAGAGGAGTCAAGTGACTTGGTTGTAAGTTTTGGAACCGGGATCTGAACTCATAGCTCTCTGACATCTAAGTCCGTGGTCTTAGATAATGATGATGCCACAGGGAAAATTAGGGAATGTATGTAAAATGCAGCAGGCTGGTCAGTTTTAAGGAGACCTGGTAAATGCTCTCTGTACATACGTTATATAGGATCAAAATCCTTGGGGGTTTTTTTCCTAATAAAAAAAGCTTATGGGCACCTTCCTACTATGTTAATAAAATTAGAATAGTATCTCAGATTCAAATAGATTCTTTAAGAGACCCATTTCGTTTTCTTCGGGATTTTGCAAACCAGGAAAGAGTACTCAAGAGGCACATTTGCACTCTGTGTAACAGGAACAGTTATTTCAAAGGAAAATGATGGCATTGTTGTCCCTTGGCTCTCCAGCAAGCTTGCTCATGGGTTACTGAATACAAAACACCTTATATAATACAAAAGCATCTGGGAAATGCTTAAACAGTCTTCTCCACCCTCCCAGTCTGTCTGCTGCCCAAGTGTTAGGCTCATCAAGCTTAGAGTATGTAAATTTTTCACTCATGGCTTAAATTGAGAAAATCACTTCCAAGCTCTCACATACTGTCTGTTTTGATTTAGGTTTTGGTTTTCAAGAAAAAAAGTGTGGTTTATATCCTGAATTACTCTTCCCTTGTGTTTTTTGGTTTTTACCTGATAGCAGTAGCTTTGGAACAAAACTGCTAACTGCCCCCAAAATAAAAGAGCTTGATTTTATATATCAGGAACACTGAAGGCTGTGTTTGCAGCAAGGAAGTACTTTGTAGCTCGTGATTTTATTAACATCATGCTCATGTTTTTATTAGCACTTGTTTGAAATGAAGCCTTGTGCTTTTATCATTTTTATTACTGCCTATGAAAATGAAATTGAAATGCCTGGTCTTGTGTTTCCTAGCAGTGCTTGATGCTCATTCACGTTTTTTACATGGGTGTTAAGGTACAGGTCCCAGCAAGCCAACAGTGGCCTTTTGCCATGTGGTCATTGAGTGGGCTTTGTGGTTTTCTCAGCCTTTCCCCTCTTCATCTCACTGCAAGGCCACCTGTGGCATAGGGTGGCCCTGGCAGGGCTAAGCCAGTGGGTCTCAATCCTGACTGTACAATCGAATCACTATAAGAGACTAAAAAATCTCTGTTCTTGATGCCTGAGCCACACCCTCAGACCAATTAAGTCTGAATCCTCAGGGGCGAGGCCTGCACACCTGTGCAGTTTTGGAGCTGCCTGGATAATTCTGATGCCCAGTAAGGACTGAAACCTGCTAGCCTAAGCCAAGCCCCCCTTGCTACTCAAGAAGTAATGCTAACCCCCACCCCCACCCCACATGGGACATGACTCCCAGGGTTGTAAATCTTCCTGGCAATGTGGGGCGCAAATTCCGGGATGAGCTGGGACCCGGCATCATGGGATTGAGGGAGCCTTCTTGACCAAAACGGGGAATAGAGAAATGAGACAAAATAAAGTTTCAATGGCTAAAGATTTCAAACAGAGTCAAGAGGTTATCCTGGAGGTTATTCTTATATATTATTTAGACATCCTTTTTTAGTTTATAGTGTATTGGAGTGGCTGGAGTGAAGTACCTGAAACTGTTGAGCTGTGTTCCTCTAGCCTAGATTCTTGAAGTTACAATGATATAACTTTTACAGTGTGACTGTGTGATCATGAAAACATTGTGCCTGATGCTCATTTTATCCAGGTATGGACAGATGAGTAAAAAGATATGAATAATAAATACATATATAAAAGAGAGGACAAAAGGTAAAATAAATCAGGTACATAGAAATACTAGTAATCAATTAGAGGGAGGGGTAAGGGGTATGAGATGTATGAGTTTTTGCTTTTTTCTTCTTATTTCTTTTTCTGGAGTGATGCAAATGTTCAAAAAAATGATCATGGTGATGAATACGTAACTATGTAATGATATTCTGAGCACTGATTGTACACCATATATGGAATGTATGTGTGTGAAGATTTCTTAATAAAAATATTAAAAAAAAAAAAAAAAAAGAAGAAGAATAAGAAGTCATGCTAAGGCATGCTGAAAGCTCAAGTGTCTCCTGGAAGAGGGAGAGAATAATCTAGATATAATCTAGAAATAATCAAATAAAAAGGGTTAACTGCCTGTAGGGCTTGTCCCCAAATCAGTCGTCCAAGTAGGAATTTTAAATTTGGGTTATATCTATCCGGTAACTGCTAGGAAAATTATTATGAGGAAACCAACAAACTGAGAGGGAAAGTTGATTGACCAGGGTCAAGAGCAGCTCATTGGAACCACCAGAAAATAAAGCTCAGGTCCGCCTGCAGGACAAGGCTCCACCCCTCCCACCTCCATGTTAGATTTGGGGGCCAATATAAAGGAGGAAGTTCAGTTCATGTTGTCATTTTTTTAAAGTTTTAAGTTAGACAGAAATGTGGAACAGTTTCATTTGCCAAGGGGCACTCACAATGCTCTTTTTTGCTCTTACTATGTTGATGCTAAAATATATCCAAAGGTGAGAAAAATTTGCTTTATTTCTGCTAATGAAAACACGGATCTTTTTTTTTACTGTATTTACACACAACAGATTAGTTGCATCATCTTTTTTAAAAACAGAAACAAAACTATGGACCTCATCTAATGACAATAGGAATTATCAAAATGTAATGGGAATAAAAATGATCTTGGAAATCTTGTAACCCACCCCATCATTTCACATTTACAGAACCTGAAAACTAGAGCAGTTAAGTAACTTGGTCAAAGTCATGTCTCTAGCAGCAGTTCCTAGACAATCATCCAGGTGTCAGCTGCCTGGTTGGTCTTCTTTCCATTATTCTGAGTACCCTATTCCTGGCATGTCATTAACTTTGCAAAGCATGTTAGAATTCATTGCCTCCCTGTCTCAAGAATGGGCTGCTACCTATCACAACAAACCTGCGTCTGCAATCTTGTGAAGTTAAAGTGAAACAAAACATGCCACCAACAGATAGTTGACATATGCAGCTTGGTGGATAGAATTGGCCCACCCTGCTCTACCAGTATAGACCATGAGAGAGATGCTAACAAGGAGACCAGATGTCTCAGTCCCATTAGTTCGTGCTGCAGAGCAAACAAGAGAGGAGGGTAGCTCCACAATGTCTACTTGCTGCAAAAGCTAAAACAGGTCCAGATCATTGTTCAAATGTTCACTGAGTGTAGGTGAGCAGACTGGACCTAGTACAGTGAGTTTGTTTCCTGTGACAGGCAGTGTCTGTACTCTTCCCAAGTTCACCCTTGGGAATGGGTGAGACTATTGCCCCTCCAACTTTTAATCACTCGTCTCCCAAGAATGCCATAACTAGTGCTCTACTGCATCGAAGGGTTCTCTTGCTAGTAACAGAGAAAAGAAATAGCAGGGTCTAACACACTTATGAAAGCCAAGAAGGAGGTAGTCGACTGCTGATATGGCAGCTTTGTTCCATTAAATCCTCAGACACCCAGCTCTTTTTATCTTATTACTGTACATATGAGGCCTCTGTTTTGATGTACCTCACGATCCAAGAGGGCTGCTCCAGCTAAAGACATAACATGTGCATTTTAGCCAGAAAGAAGAAGCAAAGGACAGAAATTGTGGGGGTGGGGCTTCAAACAGCAATCTCTGTTGTCTTTTGAAGAAAGTTCCCACCAGCTACAATTTGACAATTGTGATTATATCTAATTTGCCATAACTTAGTCACATTGCCACATCTAGCCACAAGGGGGGCTTGGAAATGTACTTTATTCTGGCTACCCTCGTGCCTTTGTGAAGATATGAGGTTCTATTACTGTGGAAGAAAGAGCGAAGGGATAATGGGAACAGCCAGCACCCTCTACCACTTATAGAAAGCAATCCAATGGTAAACATCTGTCCCATCATAATAAAAAGCAAAATGTTCAAATTGCTTTGGGGGAGAACGCAGAAAAATGCTATTAATTAAGAGTGATTGGAGAAAAGTGACTGAGTCATTAAATCTTAATTATAAAATATAATTAAACGAATACAGCTTTATTCATTTCAAATGCACACCAGAATTCAAACAGATGCTGACAAAGTTTACATAATAGAAGTACCAATGTAAAGAATTGATAATTATTTGTTATATGCATATTGAATACTAGTTCAGCATACATTACTGATGAGTGAATAAATCCATAGAAAGCGTTGAGAAATATTTTCCCTTTAAGAAAGTAAATGCTTTATGTTTACACTATTAATTTGATTAAAAGAATGTTCTCGTGGATCTTTTCCTTTGGCAAATATTGGTCACTTTCTGTGGTCTTCTATGCTAGGCATTTTGTGACTCAAAGGCAACCAAACCTAGACCTATTTATGGTGTTCAATAGCCCTGGTTACTGGCATACGATTTAACAAGACTAATTGAAAATCTGACTCATTCCATTCAGCATGGAAAACCAGCAGCCAAGCAGAGAGGGATCTCCTTCTTGTTATCACCTTTAACAAATACTTGAACTCCTGGCTGTCACTCTTAGCATAGTTTTGAGATTAGCCTTACTTGAAAGCAAAGCCTTCCTGTGAGCTAGATTACCTGTGGAAACAGCAGATTCCCAGAGAACGGTGGGGTTACAGGGTCATCATCGATGACATCATTGCATAAATATGGGCTTTCCCTCGCGAGTCATTTACTCCATTAACAATTAATAACAACTTCATTTCATCTTTCCTATCATATCGTTTTTATAAACAAACATTACGCTGGAAAACTAAGAAGGCAAAACAAATGTGGTAATAAACAGAGAGTGAACACAGGCTTCCAGGAAAATGTAGGTGTTTTTTCAATGACTATGACTGACCTGCTCTTATGCTTGTCTTACAGGCAAGAAAAAAGCTGCAGAAGGATACTCATACCTCTTCAGAAATTAAGGAGACTCCTTCTAGAGCCTCACACCAACTTGAATTTTACTTCAAGTTCATTGAAATGCAATTTGAGTATTCATTGATATATGACAGAAAGGTGCACCCCAGTCTACACTTAAACCCTCACAGTTTTGTCCTCTGGGTCTGAGATGGCCCATGGCAATAAGAAATTTATGAAAGTGCCACAGAGTACCTACTCTGAAGTGTGCAGTATATTTAAAAGGGCAAGAAAATAGACTAAGTGAAGCTGAGAATGGAAAGCTATTGATATGGTAGGTACAGAGTAAAAGTCGAAAGTTAAACAGAAGACGATTAAGTTGGGGTGGGAATTTTTTTAATTGATGAAATAAAAGACATTTATGGAATACATATTGCCCTTAACTTTTTTTTTTTTTTTTTTTTTGGCATGGGCAAGCACCAGGAATCGAATCTGGGTCTCTGGCATGGCAGGCGAGAATTCTGCCACTGTGCCACCATCGCACTGCCCTTAACATTTTAATAAATAATGAGGATAATGTGATGTCCACAAAAATCCTTTGATGAGATGTAGCTATTATTTTCTCAGCGTCCCAGAAGGAAAAAAACTAATATTTAAATAGTAGGTTATATGATTCACTTAAAGCAACATAACTAGAAAGCGGCACAGCTAATTGCGAAGCCCAGGTCTCCTGTGCCACAGCTGGTAGAGGTAAAACAGTAACCGTTGTCCTTCAGGCTGGTGGTTGTCACGTACTGTACTTCCCCCCGTCATGGCGCCCTGCTCATTCCACATGCTCTGAAGGGCTCTCCCACCCGACTCTCAGCTGGGCCTTTGGAAAATGTTTCTGAAAAAAACTCTATGGAATGATAATGTCAGATAACCAGCTTACTGTATTTATCTTTCCAGGGGACTTTGAATTCAAACAAAGTAATTTTTTCCAGGAAAAAAAAATGTAATGACATCGCAATGATGGAGTTTCAAGTACCACTGACTAAAAGAGTGGAAAAAATAGATGAGGAGGAGTGAGTCCTATGCAGCAGCTTTCTACTCTGGCAAGCAAAAAAAAAAGATGGTAAAGTTTTGGTAATGGATGATAGTGATAGTAGCATAACATTGTCAATGTAATTAACACCACTGAATTATATACTTAAATGTGATTAAAAGGGGAATTTTAGGTTTTAGATATGTTACTAGAATAAAAAATAACAACATAGGACTATACAGAACCTTAATGCAAACTATGGACTATAGTCAATAGTATAATTATAAAATATTGCTTCATGAATTGTTACAAAGGTACGTCATCAAAGCAAAGTGTGAATAACAGGGAAAACTATGTGTGTGAGTGGGGTATATGGGAATTATGTATTGTCTGCATGACTTTTCTGTAAAAGAAAATTTTTTTTAAGCCAAGGCCCACCACAGCTATCCATTTACTTTTTTTTTTTTTTTCTTTTTGCCTGGATAGGCACCTGGAATCCAACCCAGCTCTCGGGCATGGCAGGCCAGAATTCTGCCACTGAGCCACCATCACACCACCCTCCATTTACTTTTTATACATTGATTTTTAGTGATTCTCATTCAAGTAAAAAACTTTCCTATATTTTACACAATGATTTTTAAAATAACTTAGTAATATCTGGCAAAAATAAAACCAAAACCCAACTGTGAGTATACTTTGGATATGCAGTTTAAAAGCACCTATTGACTGGAAATTGCATATACTGCTGGTAGAAGTGTAAATTTGTATAATCGCTTTGGAAAAGTTCACATCTTATTATAAAGCTAAGCACACACTTGCCATACAACCCAGAAATGTCAGCCCTATAAATTTACCCAAGGGAAATGAAAATGTGTATCCACGTGAGCACCCGTGTTCAGATGCGTAGCAGCATCTTCCATAAGAGTCAAAAACTGTAAGCAACTATAAGGTCCATCAAATGGATAGACAAATTTAGAACACACATAGAATGGATACTACTAAATCATGAAAAGGAATAAACCAATACATGCAACAAGGGTGGATCTCAACACATTATGCCAAGTAAAAAAAGTCAAACACAAATTTCTATATACCACGATTACATTTATATGACAGCTTAGAACAGTGGAAACTACAGAGACAGAAATCAGAAGTTTCCAGAAGCTGGGGATGAGGGAGGGCTGGCCTGCAAAGGAGCACAATGGAACTTTTGTGAATGGGTGATGGAAATGTCCTATGTCATGTTTATAGTAGCGGATACAGGATTGCATACATTTGCCAAAATTCACTGAACTATGTACACTTCGGAAGTGTCATGGTATTTTATGTGAATTGCTCCTCAATAAACCTGGCTTTAAAAGTATAATAAACAAAACTGTGGTTCTGGAATTTTCTGATCTCATATCTGAGAAATAATGTGTTTAAAAAAAGAAAAGGAAAAGGAATTTCTTGAATATTTGCTATGAGGCAAGCACTTTGCTGGGATGTAGGAATACAGAAATGAGAGCTCTATTCCATGACTTTAAGGATCTTACAATCCGGTGTAAGCCAGAGACAAGCCAACAAAGCCACAACATTGAGTGATAAGCGCATTGGTAGAGGCATCTACAGGGGGTCGGGAGCACATAGTGGGGCATCTAAATCATATTTTTGGAAATGATTGATTCCCAAAAAAAGGGATGCTTGAGCTGAGCCATATTGCTGCAGGAATTAGTCAGCAAGATAAGAGGGAAGGATATCCTTAGCTAAGGAAGTAAAAAATGCCGGGAAACATTGCTTTTTCTTTCTTTTCTTTGTATATATGTTATATTTAATAATTTTTTAAAAACATTTAAAAATGCAGGAACAGAGACAGAGTTTTCATGAATCAACTCTAGTTTTGAGAATTGTCAATCCCAATAACATAATGAATGAAAAGGAGAAATTTCAAGCAACAGATTAGAAAATAAATTCTATGAAAGTGAGCTATATTAAAATGTTTCTTTCTTTCCAAGAAATTGATAGGTGATCTTCAGAATCCTGAAAACCAAGTTCATAAATGATCAGAACAGTTATATTAAGAAACTGAATTCCTTATTTTAGCATAGTTAGTGTCCAATTAATTCTTCAATTAGCCAAAGATCAACACAGACCTCACTTACCTACCCTATTTTTAATACTACTATATTACAACTTCATATTCTCTCTGCTTACTTACTATTCATTGATTCAATGACTTCAACTTCCTTCTTTTGATTGCTTTCAGCTTTTAAAAATTGAGCACACAGGGAGGTGCCAAGATGGCAGCTTAGCAAGATGTGGGATTTAGTTCGTCCTCCAGAACAGCTGCTAAATAATCAGGAACAGTACAGAACAGCTCCTGGGGCCACATTAGTGACCGGACACATAGGTACCCCGGTCTGGACCAGCTGAACCAGCTGCAAGCCCCGCCCCCCAGAACCGTGAGTTCCCCAAGCAAGAGCAAAAGGCACCCCACTCCCACAGGTGGCTTCCCAGAGGGGAAAGGAAAGAAACTTTACAGCAGCAGGGGCTGAGCACAACCAAACGCCAATTGTGGAATTAATTAACAAATTCTGACAACTAAAAATAGGCCCCCATCTCAAGTGAACCTGGTCAAAGCAGAGGTCGCTCATTTTTACCCTGGAACCAAGGGGGGCAGGGCTGACAGAAAAAGAAAAAAGAAAGAAATAGAGGTTTTTGTGGCTGTGTTTCTACAAAGTCTTGACTGCCTTTGGATACAGTGGCAGGACTTCTCAGGCTGCAACTGCCCCAGGCATAGGCAGAAACAAGCTTGTTTGGGGGCTTGTCTGGAATTTGTGCCTTCCCCAGGGGAGTGGTGAAGCTCAACTCAGGTGGAATCACTCCCTTAAGGAATTCAGACACCAGGGCTTGGTAATTTGAAACCATTAAAACCACCCTACAACCTCTCCTCTGTCTCTACCACGCCCCCAGCAGGGAGAGTCTGCAAGTCCTACCACATCATCTTATGCTGGTGGGACCTGCAGGCAGACAAGTGCCTTATACTGGGCAGGATAAGAAAAACAGAGTCCAGAGACTTCACAGGAAAGTCTTTCAACCTGCTGGGTCTCACCCTCAGGGAAAACCAATGCAGGTGACTCTTTCCTCCTGATAGGGGGCCAGTTTGGTCTGGGAAAATCCAGCTGGGGTCTATAATACCTAAATAGACCCACCTAAGAGGAGGGGAGGGGAGAAGGCACTATACAGGCAGGGCAAGAAACAAGAAAACAAGAACTGAAAAATTCTCCTCTGTTAAACAAAACCTAAGCTAGAGGTCCAGAAAAAGCTGAACTGAATGGGAAAGAATAGACAGACAGCAAATTCATCCAGCAAGAAAATCCTAGGTAAAAGAAGTGAAAGCAATCTCCAGAATAAACTAATTAAGGTAATTAAATACCAGCAAAAAATAACAAATCACACTAGGAAAATTGAAGATATGGCCAGTCAAAGGAACAAACCAACAATTCAAATGAGTTACAGGATTTGAAACAATTAATTCAGAATATATGAACAGACATGGAAAACCTCATCAAAAATCAAATCAATGAGTTGAGGGAGGATATAAAGAAGGCAAGAAATGAACAAAAAGAAGAAATCAAAAGTCTGAAAAAACAAATCACAGAACTTATGGGAATGAAAGGCACAGTAGAAGAGATGAAAGAAACAGTGGAAACCTACAATCATAGATTTCGAGAGGCAGAACATAGAATTAGTGAACTGAAGGGTGGAATATCTGAAATCTGACAAGCAAAGGAAAATATAGAGAAAAGAAGGAAAAAACATGAGCAGGGACTCAGGGAATTGAATGACAATATGATGTGCATGAATTTACGTGTTGTGGGTGTCCCAGAAGGAGAAGAGAAGGGAAAAGGAGAAGAAAAACTAATGGAGGAAATTATCACTAAAAATTTCCCAACTCTTATGAAGGACTTAAAATTACAGATCCAAGAAGTGCAGCATACCCCAAAGAAAATAGATCCAAATAGACGTACTCCAAGACACTTACTAATCAGAATGTCAGAGATCAAAGAGAAAGAGAGAATCTTGAAAGCAGCAAGAGAAAAGCAATCCATCACATACGAGTGAAGCCCAATAAGACTATATGTAGATTTTGCAGCAGAAACCATGGAGGTGAGAAGACAGTGGGATGATATATTTAAATTACTAAAAGACAAAAACTGCCAACCAAGAATTCTATATCCAGCAAAATTGTCCTTCAAAAATGAGGGAGAAATTAAAACATTTTCAGACAAAAAATCACTGAGAGAATTTGTGACCAAGAGACCAGCTCTGCAATAAATACTAAAGGGAGCACTAGAGACAGATATGAAAAGACGGAAGAGAGATGTATGGAGAAGAGTGTAGAAATGAAGACTATGAGTAAAGGTAAAAAAAGAAAATTAGATATGACATATAAAATCCAAAAGTCAAAATAGTAGAAGTAAGTATTACCAATACAGTAATAAAACTAAATGTTAATGGATTAAACTCCTCAATCAAAAAACATAGACTGGCAAGATCAAGATGGATTAAAAAACAGGATCCTTCTATATGCTGTCTACAGGAAACACATCTTAGACCCAAGGATAAAAATAGGTTGAAAGTGAAAGGTTGGGAAAAGAATTTCATGCAAATAACAGTCAGAAAGAAGCAGGAGCAGCTATACTAATATCCAACAAATTAGACTTCAAATGTAAAACAGTTAAAAGAGACAAAGAAGGATATTATATATTAATAAAAGGAACAATTCAGCAAGAAGACATAACAGTCATAAATATTTATGCACCGAGCCAGAATGCTCCAAAATACATGTGGCAAACACTGCAAACACTGAAAAGAGAAATAGACACATCTACCATAGTAGTTGGAGACTTTAATTCCACACTCTCGTCAATGGACAGAACATCTAGATAGAGGATCAATAAAGAAACAGAGAATTTGAATAATACAATAAATGAGCTAGACTTAACAGACATTTATAGAACATTACACCGCACAACAGCAGGATACACCTTTTTCTCAAGTGCTCATGGATCATTCTCAAGGATAGACCACATGCTGGGTCACAAAGCAAGTCTCAATAAATTTAAAAAGATTGAAATCATACAAAACACTTTCTCAGATCATAAAGGAATGAAGTTGGAAATCAATAATAGGCAGAGTGCCAGAAAATTCACAAATATGTGGAGGCTCAACAACACACTCTTAAACAACCAATGGGTCAAGGAAGAAATCACAAGAGAAATCAGTAAATATCTCGAGGCAGACAAAAATGAAAACACAACATATCAAAACTTATGGGATGCCACAAAGGCAGTGCTAAGAGGGAAATTTATTGTCCTAAATGCCTATATCAAAAAAGAAGAAAGGGCAAAAATTCAGGAATTAACTGTCCACTTGGAAGAAATAGAGAAAGAACAGAAAACTAACCCCAAAGCAAGCAAAAGGAAAGAAATAACAAAGATTAGAGCAGAAATAAATGAAATTGAGAACATGAAAACAATTGAGAAGATCAACAAAACCAGAAGCTGGTTTTATGACAAAATCAATAAGATAGATGGGTCCTTAGCAAGATTGACAAAAAGAAGAAGAGAGAGGACACAAATAAATAAGATCAGAAATGGAAGAGGAGACATAACCACTGACCCCACAGAAATAAAGGAAGTAATGACAGGATACTATGAACAACTTTATGCTAATAAGTACAACATTGTAGATGAAATGGACAACTTTCTAGAAAGGCATGAACAATCAACTTTGACTTGAGAAGAAATAGACGACCTCAACAAACCAATCACAAGTAAAGAAATTGAATCAGTCATTAAGAAGCTCCCCAAACAGAAAAGTCCAGGACCAGATGGTTTCACATGTGAATTCTACCAAACATTCCAGAAAGAATTAGTACCAATCATGCTCAAACTCTTCAAAAAAATTGAAGAGGCGGGAAAGCTACCTAACTCATTCTATGAAACCAACATCACCCTCATACCAAAGCCAGACCAAGATATTACAAAAAAAGAAAACTACAGACCAATCTCTCTAATGAAAATAAATGCAAAAATCCTCAACAAAATTCTAGCAAATCGAATCCAGCAACACATTAAAAGAATTATACATCATGATCAAGTAGGATTCATCCCAGGTATGCAAGGATGGATCAACATAAGAAAATCAATTAATGTAATATACCATATCAACAAATCAAAGCAGAAAAACCACATGATCATCTCGATTGAAGCAGAAAAAGCATTTGACAAAATTCAGCATCCTTTCCTGTTGAAAACACTTCAAAGGATAGGAATAGAAGGGAACTTCCTCAAAATGATAAAGGGAATATACGAAAAACCCACAGCTAACATCATCCTCAATGGAGAAAAACTGAAAACTTTCCCCCTAAGATCAAGAACATGACAAGGGTGTGCACCATCACCACTGTTATTCAATATTGGAAGTTCTAGCCAGAGCAATTAGACAAGAAAAAGAAATACAAGGCATCAAAATTGGAAAGGAAGAAGTAAAACTCTTACTGTTTGCAGATGGCATGATACTATATGTCGAAAAGCCCAAAAAATCCACAGCAAAACTACTAGAGCTAATAAATGAGTACAGTAAAGTGACAGGTTACAAGATCACACTCAAAAATCTGTAGTGTTTCTATACACTAGCAATGAACAATCTGAGGGGGAAATCAAGAAAAGAATTCCATTTACAATTGCAACCAAAAGAATAAAATATTTAGGAATAGATTTAACTAAAGAGACAAAAGACCTATACAAAGAAAACTACAAGAAACTGTTAAAATAAATCACAGAAGACCTAAATAGATGGAAGGGCATATCATGTTCATAGATTGAAAGACTAAATATATGTAAGATGTCAATTCTACATAAATTGATTTACAGATTCAATGCAATACCAATTAAAATCCCAACAACTTACTCTTCAGAAATAAAAAAAACCAATAACCAAACTTATCTTGTAGGGCAGGGTGCTCTGAATAGCTAAAAGTATCCTGAGAAAAAAAAATGAAATCGGAGGTCTCATGCTACCTGACTTTAAAGGTGTATTGTGAAGCTAAAGTGGTCAGAACAGCATGGTACTGACATATAGATAGATGTATTGACCAATGGAATCGAATAGAGTGTTCAGATATAGACCCTCTCATCTATGGACAATTGATCTTTGTTAAGGCAGTCAAGCCAACGCACCTGGGGCAGAACAGTCTCTTCAATAAATGGTGCCTAGAGAACTGGATATCCATATGCAAAAGAATGAAAGAAGACCCATATCTCACACCCTACACAAAAGTTAATTCAAAATGGATCAAAGACCTAAACATTAGATCTAAGACCATAAAACTGTTAGAAGAAAATATAGGGAAATATCTTATAAATCTTACACTTAGAGGTGGTTTTATGGACCTTCAAGCAAGAGCACTGAAGAAAGAAAGAAATGGGAATTCCTCAAAATTAAACACTTCTGCACATCAAAGTACTTCGTCAAGAAAGTAAAAAGACAGCCTACACAATGGGAGACAATATTTGGAAACGACATATCAGATAAAGGTCTAGTATCCAGAATTTATAAAGAGATTGTTCAACTCAACAACAAAAAGACAGCCAACTCATTTACAAAATGGGTAAAAGACTTGAACAGACACTTTTCAGAAGAGGAAATACAAATGGCCAAAAGGCACATGAAGAGATGCTCAACTTCCCTGGCTATTAGAGAGATGCAAATCAAAACCACAATAAGATATCATCTCACATCCACCAGAATGGCCATTAATAAAACAGAAAATGACAAGTGCTGGAGAGGATGTGGAGAAAGAGGAACACTTATCCACTGTTGGTGGGAATGTCAAATGGTACAACCGCTGTGGAAGGCAGTTTGGTGGTTCCTCCAAAAGCTGAATATAGAATTGCCATATGATCTGGCAATACCATTGCTAGGTATCTACTCAGAGGACCTGAGGGCAAGGACAGAAACGGACATTTGCACACCAATGTTTATAGCAGCATTATTTACAATTGTGAAGAGATAGAAACAGCCAAAATGTCCATCAACAGACGAGTGTCTAAACAAACTGTTTATATACTACTATACATTATAAAGAAACTGTGGTATATACATATGATGGAATATTATGCAGCTATATGACAGAATAAAGTTATGAAGTATGTAACAACATGAAGGGACCTTAAGGACATTATGCTGAGTGAGATTAGCCAGAAACAAAAGGACAAATATTGTATAGTCTCACTGATATGAACTAACATTAGTGAATAAACTTGGAGAATTTTGTTGGTAACAGAGACCATCAGGAGATAGAAATAGGGTAAGATATTGGGTAATTGGAGCTGAAGGGATGCAGATAGTGCAACAGGACTGAATATAAAAACTCAGAAATGGACAGCACAATACTACCTAACTGTAATACAATTATGTTAAAACACTGAATGAAGCTGAATGTGAGAATGATAGAGGAAGGAGGACTGGGGCACAAATGAAATCAGACAGAAAGATAGATTATAAAGATTGAGATGGTGTAATCTAGGAATAAAGATTGAGATGGTGTAATCTAGGAATGCCTAGAGTGTATAATGATTGTGACTAAATGTACTAATTTTAAAAATGTTTTTTCATGAGGAAGAACAAAGGAATGTCATTACTGCAGGGTGCTGAAAATAGATGGTAATTAATGTTTTAAAATTTCAACTTATGTGTGAGACTAAAACAAAAAATGTTTATTTGGTACAAAATTTATATTTTGACTAGTGAATTTCCTAATATAACTTATATAGACGCTTAATTGAACACCATAAGTACATGGAACTTGAGTAGGACATGAGATTTTGTTGGTTTGTCCAGAGTGATGCCCCGATGAATCCCAGAGTGATTTGATCAGTGAATAAAAAAGTATTTGTGAAGTCCCCTTTGGGGAATGGTGAGAACGGAGGAAAAGTCAACTTCCCCAAGTTGAATTCTTGATATTCTCACAAGCAGTGTGGACAACCAAAGCTATAGGTGAGCCCCCAGTCTTGGGGTTTGTTCATATGAAACTTAACTCCACAAAGGATAGGTCAAGCCTACTTAAAATTAGGCCTAAGAGTCACCCCCAAGAACCTCTTTTGTTGCTCAGATGTGGCCTCTCTCTCCAGCCAACACAACAAGCAAACTCACCACCTTCCCCCTGTCTACGTGGGACATGATTCCCAGGGGTGTGGACCTTCCTGGCAATTTGGGACAGAAATCCTAGAATGAGCTGAGACTCAGCATCAAGGGATTGAGAAAACTTTCTCAACCAAAAGGGGGAAGAGTGAAATGAGGCAAAGTGTCAGTGGCTGAGAGATTCCAGAGTCAAGAGGTTATCCTGGAGGTTATTCTTACGCATTAATTAGATATCACCTTGTTATTCAAGATGTAATGGAGAGGCTGGAGGGAACTGCCTGAAAATGTAGAGCTGTGTTCCAGTAGCCATGTTTCTTGAAGATGATTGTATCTTTCATATTTCGCAATGTGACTGTGTAATTGTGAAAACCTTTTGTCTGATGCTCCTTTTATCTACCTTGTCAACAGACGAGTAGAACACATGGAATAAAAATAAATAATAGGGGGAACAAATGTTAAAATAAATTTAATTTGAAATGCTAGTGATCAATGAAAGGGAGGGGTAAGGGGTATGGTATGTATAATTTTTTTTCTGTTGTCCTTTTATTTCTTTTTCTGAATAGATGCAAATGTTCCAAGAAATGATCACAATGATGAATATGCAACTATGTGATGATATTGTGAATTACTGATTATATATGTAGAACAGAATGATCAAAATAGGAGCGTTTATATTTATTTGGTGTTTCTTTTGGTATTTAAAAAATAAATTAAAAAAATTGAGCACACAAAAACTTGACTGGTTGGCTGCCATGCTGTATCATCCTGGGACATGCAGAAATTATTTAGCATACTTCTTAATGGTACAGAAGTTCTTTCCCAAAGAGGTAAAAAAAAAAAAAAAATGAGTGTCTTCCTTTGTGACTATCTTACAGAAGTACCTAAAGTTCCTGCAAGTTAGTTCACAATACTTTTACTTCCATCTTCTTGGTCAGGACATAGTCACATGTCCATACCTACCTACGAGAGATGCTGGGAAAGAAATGTAGTCTTTATTCCAAGCAGGCATGTGCCCAGCTGCTGGAAAAGGAAAGAATGTGCTTGGGGGAATAACCAGGAGTCTGAGTCAAAGGTGAGAAGCCCCTGGCCCCTCAGATACTAAGGCCATAGAGATAATGCATTTTCTAGTTAAAGCATGAATTTCTCAAAATTTTCCCCGAAATCGGAACTAGTTTTTTCATTCAGTGTGAATTGGGCACACTCTATGGTTACTCAAAAAGTTAAACATAGAACTACTGTAAGAACCAGCAATTCCATTCCTAGATATAAACCTGCAAAGAACTGAAAATAGGGTCTCAACCAAATTTCAGCACTATTCACAATAGCGAAAAGGTGGAAACAATCCAAATGTTCATCAACAGATGGATGGATAAACAAAATGCAGTTGTTGAAATATTATTCAGCAATAAAAATGAATGAAGTAGGGCAGGCCACAATGGCTCAGCAGGTAGAGTTCCCACTTTCCATGCCAGTGGCCCAGGTTTAATTCCTGGTGCCTGCCCATGCGAAAAAAATAATAAATGGATGTAGTACTGATACATACTACAACGTGGCTGAATCTTGAAAACATGCTAAATGAAAGAAGCTAAACACACGAATAATCCAGAATAGGTAAATTCATAGGGTGCTAGATAAAAATTAACTATTATGTTTATGGTCTGTTTGTAGTGAGGCCATAGAATCACCCTCTCCATACACCCATACACACATACACATTCACTTACAGTCTTGGTAACCTTGTTAAAAATCAGGAGATACTTGGTGGAACAGTGCCATACAAATGCAAATAGCATTTTGTAAGATATTTATGAACTCTGAGTCTTTGGGCAGATTTGTGTTTTCTTTTTCTTTTTTTTTTGTAATAGTACATTGTCTTTATTTTTTTTTTATTTTTAGAATGCAAATGATGATGTGACATGCTTGCAATGTTAATTTCTCCAGTTTCTTATGTAAGGACCAGTGCATAACAAAAACTCTTTCTAAAACATATATTGGAAAAAATGATAGAAAACAGGGTATCAGCTGACTTGTTTCAGGAACATCTAATATTTTTAGAATTAATAATGTTTTACAAAACAATGCAGTGTTGATTTTATGGATATCATCTTCTCTCTTCTTTGTGAAAAATAAATAAATAAATATGTGAACCCCCAAACAGTCTACTGGTAGAATTCCACAAGCTTCTTTCTTCCTTCTGGCTCAACTAACTGCCATGAAGGTAATATAGCAAGACTGGTAAAACATATAGAGTCAACAAGTTATGCAAGACCTGAGCTTTCCCACAACACATAAGTCTTTTGTTTAAAACAAGACATGCACAGTTAAAACATGCCTTGAAACAATAAAGAATTTTATAACAAATCAAAGCAAATCACTAAATCAATTATCAATAAATATTGATTTCTTAGTGCATTTATGAGCTAGACAAATAGTAAGCTTACTTTCGTCTTTTCCTGGAGAAGCGTTCTGGATGGCCCTTTGGTTATGGGAGCCTTCAGTCGCGAACCCTTAAGGGCTGGAATTTGCCGAAAACCATTTTGCCTTAAGAGTCTAAGGGAAGGGGCGGGAGGGCGGCCGAGGCGGGCTGGACCCCTCCGGACGGTGCTGCGGGGAGGGGAGGAGGGAGCGGGCGCGCCCAGCCCACACCGGACCCCAGCGGAGGGGCGGGGAGAGAGGGTGGAGCGCGGGGAGCGAGCGAGGGGCCGCTCTGGCACGACTCCATTAGCCGCTCGGGCCAGGCCGGGAGGGGGCCGCCACCGCCACCGCCACCGCCCTCGCAGCCTGCAGCCACGCGAGCCCGGGGCCGTGAGCGCGAGTCGGAGCAGCTGGAAGGAGCCATGGCTCTCGACGGGATTAGGATGCCAGATGGCTGCTACGCAGACGGAACGTGGGAACTGAGCGTCCATGTGACCGACCTGAACCGCGAGGTCACCCTCAGAGTGACCGGGGAGGTGCACATCGGAGGGGTGATGCTTAAGTTGGTGGAAAAGCTCGGGAGAGATTCCACTTGAAAATGTGCAACTTCTGGCGCCAGTGTGAAACGTCTACAGCTGTGCTACGTGATGGAATGTATTAAAATGTTCCAGCCACCCACACTTACAAGGGGTGGGGCAGAGTTTGACAAACTTGGTATCTGTATGCTCAAAGTAATATCTTTAGGGCCGTCCAAGTTTATATTAATAACAAGACTGTGAAAAAACTTTGTATTAAAAAGCAAACTTTCTTAAATAATTCTAGGTTGCCAATATGTGGTTGGGTACAAATACCCAGTGAATTGATTTTGACTTAGCTTTAAGTAGAGTGTCCTACAATATGACGTGTAAGAAAGTTTTGCACTACACGTTTTGTTGCTGATGGATGAAACCATTTTCAGCTGGAAAAATAAACTAAAAAGATTGGGTAGATGATTTTATTATAAGAGAAAAAAAGACTGCCTTCGTGAAAAAAAAAAAAAAAAGAGTCTAAGGGAAGGAGCCTTTTAGGTTCCGTGGTCACAGCTTTAAACAAAATACATGTAGAGAGTTCCGGAGAAGATGGCGACGTAGTAAGATGCGCGGATCTTAGTTTCTCCTCCAGGACAGCTACTAGGGGAGTAGAAACGATACAGAACAGCTCCCAAAGCCACGACAGAGATAAAAAAAAGACAGCGTACCCCATCCTGGAACAGCTGGCTGGCTGAGAGAACCCACTCTGGTGAGATTGCCGAGGGGCGCGGGCTTCACCGGGCGGGGCGGCAAGCGGCCGGAGTCACTCCCTTCCCCCTTCCCGGGCTGTATGGGAGAATTGGACAAATAGTAAGCTTAAACCGCGGTGGCTGGCACCCACACCGCGCGCGGCCCCCCGGACCAACTGAGAGAATTGGATCGGAAATCCCCAGGCCGCGGAGAATGGTGATGGGGGGGGCCCTTCCAAACCTGTGACTCCCCAGGAACGTGCACTCTCCCGGGCGGGCCGCTGCGGCTGGCGCCCTCCCGCCACGCTTGGCGCCCCGGGCCGACTAGGAAATTCGGACAGGCGCTTTCCCGGGCTGCGGCGGCCAGCGACCCTCCCCGCGTTCGGACCCCGGGCAGGCTGGCACTCTTCCAAGCCACTTTGGCTAGCGAACCTCCCGGACGGCGAGAGTTTTCCAAAGTTAAAGGACCCACAGCACCATTTACTGGTGGGACCTGCAGACAAACGTGTGCCACGAGCGCCACCTACTGGGCAGGATAAGAAAAACAGAACCCAGAGATTTCACAGAAAAATCTTCCAAACTTTTGGATCCAACACCCAGGGAAATCTGTCTAAATGCGCAGACACCAGCAGAAGATAACGGATCACGCTCAAAAAATTGAAAATATGGCCCAGTCAAAGGAACAAACCAGTAGTTCAAATGAGATACAGGAGCTGAGACAACTAATGCTGAATATATGAACAGAAATGGAAAACCTCTTCAAAAATGAAATCGATAAATTGAGGGAGGACATGAAGAAGACATGGGCTGAACATAAAGAAGAAATAGAAAAACTGAAAAAACAAATCACAGAACTTATGGAAGTGAAGGACAAAGTAGAAAAGATGGAAAAAACAAGGGATACCTACAATGATAGATTCAAAGAGACAGAAGATAGAATTAATGATTTGGAGGATGGAATATCTGAATTCCAAAAACAAACAGAAACTATCGGGAAAAGAATGGAAAAATTTGAACAGGGTATCAGGGAACTCAAGGACAATATGAAGCGCACAAATATATGTGTTGTGGGTGTCCCAGAAGGAGAAGAGAAGGGAAAAGGAGGAGAAAAACTAATGGAAGAAATTATCACGGAAAATTTCCCAACTCTTATGAAAGACCTGAAATTACAAAACCAAGAAGTGCAGCGCACCCCAAAGAGATTAGACCCAAATAGGTGTCCCCCAAGACACTTACTAGTTAGAATGTCAGAGGTCAAAGAGAAAGAGAGGATCTTGAAAGCAGCAAGAGAAAAACAATCCATCACATACAAGGGAAACCCAATAGGACTATGTGTAGATTTCTCAGCAGAAACCATGGAGGCTAGAAGACAGTGGGATGATATATTTAAATTACTAAAAGAGAAAAACTGCCAACCAAGACTCCTATATCCAGCTAAATTGTCCTTCAAAAATGAGGAAGAAATTAAAACATTCTCAGACAAAAAGTCACTGAGAGAATTTGTGACCAAGAGACCAGCTCTGCAAGAAATACTAAAGGGAGCACTAGAGTCAGATACAAAAAGACAGAAGAGAGAGGTATGGAGAAGAGTGTAGAAAGAAGGAAAGTCAGATATGATATATATAATACAAAAGGCAAAATGGTAGAGGAAAATATTATCCAAACAGTAATAACCCTAAATGTTAATGGACTGAATTCCCCAATCAAAAGACATAGACTGGCAGAATGGATTAAAAAACAGGATCCTTCCATATGCTGTCTACAGGAAACACATCTTAGACCCAAAGATAAACATAGGTTGAAAGTGAAAGGTTGGGAAAAGATATTTCATGCAAATAACAACCAGAAAAGAGCAGGAGTGGCTATACTAATATCCAACAAGTTAGACTTCAAATGTAAAACAGTTAAAAGAGACAAAGAAGGACAGTATATACTAATAAAAGGAACAATTAAACAAGAAGACATAACAATCATAAATATTTATGCACCAAACCAGAATGCCCCAAAATACGTGAGGAATACACTGCAAACACTGAAAAGGAAAATAGACACAAATACCATAATAGTTGGAGACTTCAATTCCCCACTCTCATCAATGGACAGAACATCTAGACAGAGGATCAATAAAGAAATAGAGAATCTGAATATTACTATAAAGGAGCTTGACTTAACAGACATTTATAGGACATTACACCCCACAACAGCAGGATACACCTTTTTCTCAAGTGCTCATGGATCATTCTCAAAGATAGACCATATGCTGGGTCACAAAGCAAGTCTTAACAAATTTAAAAAGATTGATATCATACACAACCCTTTCTCACATCATAAAGGAATGAAGTTGGAAATCAATAATAGGTGGAGTGCCAGAAAATTCACAAATACGTGGAGGCTCAACAACACACTCTTAAACAACGAGTGGGTCAAAGAAGAAATTGCAAGAGAAATTAGTAAATACCTCGAGGCGAATGAAAATGAAAACACAACATATCAAAACTTATGGGATGCAGCAAAGGAAGTGCTAAGAGGGAAATTTATTGCCCTAAATGCCTATATCAGAAAAGAAGAAAAGGCAAAAATGCAGGAATTAACTGTTCACTTGGAAGAACTGGAGAAAGAACAGCAAACTAATCCCAAAGCAAGCAAAAGGAAAGAAATAATAAAGATCAGAGCAGAAATAAATGAAATTGAAAACATGAAAACAATAGAGAAAATCAATAAGACCAGAAGTTGGTTCTATGAGAAAATCAATAAGATTGATGGGCCCTTATCAAGATTGACAAAAAGAAGAAGAGAGAGGATGCAAATAAATAAGATCAGAAATGGAAGAGGAGACATAACTACTGACCTCACAGAAATAAAGGAGGTAATAACAGGATACTATGAACAACTTTACGCTAATAAATACAACAATTTAGATGAAATGGATGGGTTCCTGGAAAGACATGAACAACCAACTTTGACTCAAGAAGAAATAGATGACCTCAACAAACCAATCACAAGTAAAGAAATTGAATTAGTCATTCAAAAGCTTCCTAAAAAGAAAAGTCCAGGACCAGATGGCTTCACATGTGAATTCTACCAAACATTCCAGAAAGAATTAGTACCAACTCTCCTCAAACTCTTCAGAAAAATTGAAGTGGAGGGAAAACTACCTAATTCATTCTATGAAGCCAACATCACCCTCATACCAAAACCAGGCAAAGATATTACAAAAAAAGAAAACTACAGACCAATCTCTCTAATGAATATAGATGCAAAAATCCTCAATAAAATTCTAGCAAATCGTATCCAACAACACATTAAAAGAATTATACATCATGACCAAGTAGGATTCATCCCAGGTATGCAAGGATGGTTCAACATAAGAAAATCAATTAATGTAATACACCATATCAACAAATCAAAGCAGAAAAATCACATGATCATCTCAATTGATGCAGAGAAGGCATTTGACAAGATTCAACATCCTTTCCTGTTGAAAACACTTCAAAAGATAGGAATACAAGGGAACTTCCTTAAAATGATAGAGGGAATATATGAAAAACCCACAGCTAATATCATCCTCAATGGGGAAAAATTGAAAACTTTCCCCCTAAGATCAGGAACAAGACAAGGATGTCCACTATCACCACTATTATTCAACATTGTGTTGGAGGTTCTAGCCAGAGCAATTAGACAAGAAAAAGAAATACAAGGCATCAAAATTGGAAAGGAAGAAGTAAAACTATCACTATTTGCAGACGATATGATACTATACGTCGAAAACCCGGAAAAATCCACAACAAAACTACTAGAGCTAATAAATGAGTACAGCAAAGTAGCAGGTTACAAGTTCAACATTCAAAAATCTGTAGCATTTCTATACACTAGGAATGAACAAGCAGAGGGGGAAATCAAGAAACCAATCCCATTTACAATTGCAACTAAAAGAATAAAATACCTAGGAATAAATTTAACTAAAGAGACAAAAAACCTATATAAAGAAAACTACAAAAAACTGTTAAAAGAAATCATAGAAGACCTAAATAGATGGAAGGGCATACCGTGTTCATGGATTAGAAGACTAAATATAGTAAAGATGTCAATCCTACCTAAATTGATTTACAGATTCAATGTAATACCAATCTAAATCCCAACAACTTATTTTTCAGAAATAGAAAAACCAATAAGCAAATTTATCTGGAAGGGCAGGGTGCCCCGAATTGCTAAAAAGATCTTGAGAAAAAAAAATGAAGCTGGAGGTCTCGCGCTGCCTGACTTTAAGGCATATTATGAAGCCACAGTGGTCAAAACAGGATGGTATTGGCATAAAGATAGATATATCGACCAATGGAATCGAATAGAGTGCTCAGATATAGACCCTCTCATCTATGGACATTTGATCTTTGATAAGGCAGTCAAGCCAACTCACCTGGGACAGAACAGTCTCTTCAATAAATGGTGCCTAGAGAACTGGATATCCATATGCAAAAGAATGAAAGAAGACCCAAGTCTCACACCCTATACAAAAGTTAACTCAAAATGGATCAAAGATCTAAACATTAGGTCTAAGACCATAAAACAGTTAGAGGAAAATGTTGGGAGATATCTTATGGATCTTACAACTGGAGGCGGTTTTATGGACCTTAAACCTAAAGCAAGAGCACTGAAGAAGGAAATAAATAAATGGGAACTCCTCAAAATTAAACACTTTTGTGCATCAAAGAACTTCATCAAGAGAGTAGAAAGACAGCCTACACAATGGGAGACAATATTTGGAAACGACATATCAGATAAAGGTCTAGTATCCAGAATTTATAAAGAGATTGTTCAACTCAACAACAAAAAGACAGCCAACCCAATTACAAAATGGGAAAAAGACTTGAACAGACACCTATCAGAAGAGGAAATACAAATGGCCAAAAGACACATGAAGAGATGCTCAATGTCCCTGGCCATTAGAGAAATGCAAATCAAAACCACAATGAGATATCATCTCACACCCACCAGAATGGCCATTATCAACAAAACAGAAAATGACAAGTGCTGGAGAGGATGCAAAGAAAGAGGCACACTTATCCACTGTTGGTGGGAATGTCAAATGGTGCAACCACTGTGGAAGGCAGTTTGGCGATTCCTCAAAAAGCTGAATATAGAATTGCCATACGACCCAGCAATACCATTGCTGGGAATCTACTCAAAGGACTTAAGGGCAAAGACACAAACGGACATTTGCACACCAATGTTTATAGCAGCGTTATTTACAATTGCAAAGAGATGGAAACAGCCAAAATGCCCATGAACAGACGAGTGGCTAAACAAACTGTGGTATATACATATGATGGAATATTATGCAGGTTTAAGACAGGATAAACTTATGAAGCATGTAATAACATGGATGGACCTACAGAACATTATGCTGAGTGAGTCTAGCCAAAAACTAAAGGACAAATACTGTATGGTCCCACTGATGTGAACGGACATTCGAGAATAAATTTGGAATATGTCATTGGTAACAGAGTCCAGCAGGAGGTAGAAACAGGGTAAGATGAGGGGCAATTGGAGCTGAAGGGATGCAGACTGTGCAACAGGACTAGATACAAAAACTCAAAAATGGACAGCACAATAATACTTAATTGTAAAGTAATCATGTTAAAACACTGAATGAAGCTGCATATGAGCTATAGGTTTTTGTTTTGTTTTGTTTTGTTTTGTTTTTACTATTATTACTTTTATTTTTTTCTCTATATTAACATTCTTTATCTTTTTCGGTTGTGTTGCTAGTTCTTCTAAACCGATGCAAATGTACTAAGAAACGATGATCATGCATCTATGTGATGATGTTAAGAATTACTGATTGCATATGTAGAATTGTATGATTTCTAAATGTTGGGTTAATTTCATTTTTTCCGTTAATTAAAAAAAAAAAAAGAGAGAGAAGGGGTAATTGGAGCTGAAGGGATACAGACTGTGCAACAGGACTGGATATAAAAACTCAGAAATGGACAACACAATACTACCTAATTGTAATGCAATTATGTTAAAACATTGAATGAAGCTGCATGTGAGGTATAGGTTTTTTTTTTCTCTCTATTATCGTTTTAATTCTTATTCTGTTGTCTTTTTATTTCTTTTTCTAAATCGATGCAAATGTACTAAGAAATGATGAATATGCAACTATATGATGATATTAAGAATTACTGATTGTACATGTAGAATGGAATGATTTCTAAATGTTTTGTTAATTTTTTTAATTAATAAAAAAATACATGTAATAATTGAAAACAATTAAAAGAAGAGTATAGGGGGCAGTGTGACAGTGGCTCAGCAGCAGAATTCTCATCTGCCATGCCAGAGACCCGGGCTTGATTCCTGGTGCCGCCAAAAGTGGGGAAAAAAAGAACAGTATAGCTCTCATTAACACTAAGGACACCTTAGGACTCTTAAATCCAATGGCCCTCATTAAAACGTTTAAAACCAATTTCAACAGACCAGGCCTCATTCTATCTCTGCACCCAGGGCATAACCAGCTAAGGCAGCTGTAGGGGTTGAGTTAGAGAAAGACGGGGGAGATGTGGGCTTGGTTTAGAATTCTTCAAATGGCAGGCACAGAAGAAATGCTGCACAATAGGCCATGTTTATTTAGAAACAATTCCCCAATTAAAAATTAATTAAAATTTTTTTCCAATAATAACTTTGCAGCAGTAACTGTAGTAAACAATTTATTGAAATATAAATAGCCTTGGGATAAGAGTAATTGAATAAGATGTAATTCTGAATTTCAGTAAGTAAAAGGAATTGTTTTTGAGAGCTATGGAAGTTTTTCTGTATTTATTTTGAGACAAATTAAACAATTGTAGTATATCTATCAGAGCTGGATAGCCAATATACTCTTGAGGTTGTTAATAATTTTGGGATATTATGAAAACAAAGGGATTTTTTTAAACTTCCAACAGAAGAAATAAAAAAGCAAATACAGCTGCAAAAAAAGCAGTAGCAAGGTCTAATCCGATTCCTGTTTTTATGATGACTTTTTAAATCACACAAATAAATTTTTTTGTGTGGTTTTTTTTTGCCTTTTTTGTTGTTTTTATTTTTTTCTTTACAAATACAATTTTGTTCTACCTTGGTATGTTCTCTCTAAATTTATACAAGTTTACCATTAAAATAGCAGGATATCTATTAGCAGTGTATCTATTAGATCTTTATTATAGTAAAAAATTTAATGAAATTATTTTGACAAATTTTATTTTAAAAAATTATATTTTGCAAGATTTGTTTAAAAACAATATCAGAGATATTTTGGTAATTTAAAGTATGCAGGTATGCAAAATATAAAATATAATTTTTTGTTTGTTTTGGGTGCATGGTCTTGGAATCGAACCTGGGTCTCCCACATGAAAGGTAAGCATTCTACCACTGAACCACCTGTGCACCCCAAAGTGTGTAGTTTTATCCTCCAAAATGTGTAGGACAAAGCCTGAGTGAATATGGAAATTTACAGATTTGTGGAAGTGAATTCTGTTTGTTGTAGCCATTGCTAAGAAGACCTGATTGAATATGGAAAGTTGTAGTTTTGTGACAGTAAATTTTGTTTATTGTAAAAAAAAAAAAAATAGTAAGCTTACCTCTAACTTCTTTTTTTTTTTTTTTGAATCTTTACTGTGAACAGCCAATGTTAAAAATGTGAAATACAGGGAAACCATTGCTTATGAAGTCATTTGTGTACTCTAGCTGCAGAGATGCAACATCTAATTCATTGCTATGTATGAGTACAGATTTTCTTCCTGGTCAGTATGATTTAGAGTTTGCTTTCTTTACCAGAGTCATAATAAGTGAAATCATACTATATCTATCCTTTTATGTCTGCTGTATTTCATTTAGCATTATATCTCTAGGTTCATCCATGTGGTCCTATGCTTCAGGATTTCATTTTGTGTTATGGCTGCATAATATTATACCATGGCTATATACCACATTTTGTTTATCCACTCATCAATTGATGGGCACTTGGATTGTTTCCATCTTCTAGCCATTATGAATAGTGTTGCTATGAACATAAGGGTATGTCATGGTTAGGAATATGTGTCAACTCGGCCAAGTTGTGGTAGCTGTTTATCTGATTGGGCAAGTACTGGCCTGTCTGTTGCAATGAGGACATTTCATAGGATTAGGTCATCATCATGTCAGCTGCATCCACAGCTGATTCCATTTGTAATCAGCCAAAGGGGAGTGTCTTCTACAATTAGTGATGCTAAATCAAATCACAGGAAGTCTTTTAAGGGGGACTCAGAGGAGACAGCCCCCATTCCTGCTTTGCCTGGTGCCTCTCCTGCGGAATTCATCCAGACCCTCCATCGGAGTCGTCAGCTTCACAGCCTGCCCTGTGGATTTTAGACTCTGCATTCCTGCGGTCACGTGAGACACTTTTATACATTTTATATTTGCAAGTGTTCCCTGTTGATTCTGTTTCTCTAGAGAACCCTAACTAATACAGTGTACAAATGTTTGTACATGTCACTGCTTTCAGCTTTTCTGAGTATATACCTAATATTGATATTGCCAGGTCATGGGGTAAATCAATATTTAGTTTTCAGAGGAACCACCAAACTGTCTTTCACAGTAGCCGCAACATTATACATTCCCACCAGCAGTGCATAAGTGCTCCACTTTCTCCACATCCTCTCCAACATTTGTAGTTTTCCGTTTATTTAATACCAGCCATTCTTATAGGTGTGAGATATTTCATTGTAGTTTTAATTTGCATTTCTCTCTATAGCAAATGATGATGAGCATCTCTTCATGTGCTTTTTAGTCATTTGTTCTCACTCTTCAAAAAATGTCTTTTCATATCTTTTGCTATTTTATAATTAGGTTGTTTTTTTTAAGTTGTATAATTTCTTTATGTACACAGGATAGTAAACTTTTTTCTGTTATATGGTTACCAAATATTTTCTCCAATTGAGTTGACCACCTAGTCACCTTTTTGACAAACTCCTTTGGGACACAGAGGCTTTTGATTCTGAGGATTTCCCATTTATCTAATTTTTTTGTTTCATATCTTGTGCTCTGGGTGTAAAGTTCAAGAAGCTATTTCCTATCACTCAGTCTTGAGGATGTTTGTATTTATTTTCTTCTGGGAATTTTATGGTACTGGCTCTTATATTTTGATCCATTTTGTGTTAATTTTTGTATTGGGTATAAGATAGGGTTCCTGTTTCATTCTTTTGGCTATTGATAACCAGTTCTCCCAAGCCCATTTATTGAAAAGACTATTTTGTCTCAATTCAGTGAATTTGGGGACCTTGTTGAAGGGTAATTGACCATAGATTCGATAGTCAATCTCAGTGCTCTCAATTTGGTTCCATTGGTCAATATTTCTATCTTTTGCCAGTACTGTGCTGTTTTGACCACTGTGGCTTTATGGTAAGCTTTAAAGACAGGAAGTGGTAGTCCTCTCACTGCATTCTTTGCCTTTAGGATATCTTAGCACTCGAGTTTTCTTTCCCTCCCAAATAAATTTGCTGACTAGCTGTTCCAAGTCTTCAAAATAGGTTGTTGGAATTTTAATTGGTATTGCATTGAAGCTATGGACCAATTTGGGTAGAACTGACATCTTAATGATATTCAACCTTCCTATCCATGAGCACAGAATATCCTTCCCTCTATGAAGATCTTTTATTTATTTTAGCAATGTTTTGCAGTTTTCTGTGTATAGGTCCTTTACATCTTTGGCCAAGTTTATTCTTAAATACTTGATTTTTTCAGTGGCTATTTTGAATGGAATTTTTTCCTTCATTGTCTCTTCAACACCATTACCTGTATATAGAACAGTACTGATTTTTATATTAATCTTGTATCCTGCCACTTTGCTGAATTTGTTTATTAGCTCAAGTAGCTTTATCATGAATTTCTCAAGATTTTCCAATTATAGGATCATGTCATCTACAAATAATGAAAGTTTTACTTCTTCCTTTCCTATTTGGATACCTTTTATTCCTTCCTCCTGCCTTATCTCTGTAGCTAGAACTTCTAGCAAAACGTTGAATAATAGTGATACAATGGGCATCCTTGTCCCATTTCCAATCTTAAGGGAAAGCTTTCAATCTCTTACCATTGAGAATGATGCTGGTTGTGGAGTTTTCTATATATGCCCTTTATGATATTGAGGAAGTGTCCTTCAATACTTACCTTTTGAAGTGTTTTAATCAGAAAAAGATGCTGAGTTTTGTAAAATATTTTCTCAGCATCAGTTATATGAGCATGTGACTTTTCCTCTCATTTATGATTTTGTTTATTTGCACCCTCTCTTTTTTATTCCTTTTTCAATCTACATTAGAGGTCTATCTTTTTTTTTCTCAAAGAACCAACTTTTGGTTTTGTTGATTCTTTCTATTGTTTTTTTTTTGTTGTTGTTGTTCTCTAATTCATTTATCTATGCTTTAATCTTAATTATTTCTCTTCTTTTTTTGCTTTGGGGTTAGTTTGCTGTTCTAGTTCCTCCTAGTAAGCAGTTAGATTGTCAACTGTTGCTCATTCTTCTTTTTTTTTATTTTTTATTTTATTTTTTGGGGGAGATGTGTAGTCCAGGAAATGAAAACCTTCTTTTTTAATATAGGCAGTTAGGGCAATAAATGTCCTTGTTGGCACTGCTTTACTGCTGTTGCCATTTCCAATAAGTTCTAATGTGTTTTATTTTCCTTTTCATTTGAATCCAGGTATTTACCAATTTCTCTAACAATTTATTCTTTGACCCATTGATTTTTTAAGAATGTATTGTTTAATCTCCATTTATTTGTGAAAGTTCTGGTTCTCTGGTGATTATTAATTCCTAACTTGATTCCATCATGATCAGAGAAAGTGCTTTGAATAATTCCAACCTTTTAAAGTTTATGAAGACCTGTTTTGTGTCTCAGTATATGATCTATCCTGGAGAACATTCCATGAGCGCTAGAAAAGAATGTATATCCTGGTGTTTTGGGGTTTAACAATCTATATATGTCTGCTAGGACTAATTCATTTATCAAATTGTTTAAGCTGTCTAGTTCCTTATTGAGCCTCTGTTTGGTTGTTCTATCTCTAGAGGAGAATGGATATTGAAGTCTGTCACTATTATTATTGAAATGCCTATCACTTCCTTCAGTTTTGCCAATGTTAGCTTCATGAACTTTGGTGCTCCTTGATTGGTAGCATAAACATTTGTGGTTATTTCTTCTTGATGAATTGTCCTTTTTATTAATATATAGTGTTTTTCCTTGTCTCTTATAACATCTTTACATTTAAAGTCTATTTTATTTGACATTTGTATGACTACTCCTGCTTTATTTTTTTATTGATACAACTTGCATAGGACATCTTTTTCCATCCTTTCACTTTTAATCTCTTTGTATCCTTGGATCTAAGATAAGTCTCTTGTAAGCAGCATATAGATGGATTATATTTTTAAATCCATTCTGCCAATCTGTGTCTTTTAATTGGTGAGTTTAGTCCATTAACATTCAGAGTTATTACTGTAAGGGTAGTTCTTAAATCTACCATCTTATCTTTCAGTTTTTGTTTGTCATATCTATATTTCCTTTTCTCTCTCTCTCTTTGGGGGTGGGGGTGGGATAGCATGGTTTAGGAATTGAACCCGGATCTCCCACATGGAAGATAAGCATTCTACCACTGAGTCACCTGTGCACCTTCTCTCTCTCTTTTTATCTTTTAATTTACCCTTACTAATACTCTTCAATTCTATATCCTCTTCCACACCTTCCTCTCCTAACTTCTTTTTTCAGCCAACAGAACTCTCTTTAGTATTTCTTATAGGGCAGATCTCCTGTTGGCAAACTGTTCCAGACTTTTTCTGTGAAGATTTTAATCTCCATTTTGCAGGACAACTTGGCAGGATAAAGAATTCTTGACTGGAAGTCATTCTCATTCAGAATCTGATGTATGCCCATACCACTGCCTTCTCATCGCCATGGTACCTTTTGAGTAGTTCAAGCTCAGTCTTATGTAGTTTCCCTTGTATGTAGTTGATTGTTTTTCTCTTGCTTCGTTCATGATTTTTTACTTCTCTTCAAGATTTGACAATCTGATTTGCATGTGTCTTGAAGTAAGCCTATTTGGAATTTATTGAGCTTTTTGATTTGCATATTTATGTATTTTATAAGGGTTGAGAAATCCCCCCCCCCAATAATCTCTTCAACTAGACTTTCTATCCCTTTACTCTTTTCTTCTCCTTCTGGTATACCAATAATTCTTATATTTGCATACTTCATGTGGTCTATCATTTCCCTGAGATCTACCTCCATTTTTTCTATCTGTCTTGCCATTCTGTTGTGCATTCAAGTTCAATTGCCCTATCTTCTAATTCACTTTTTCTTTCTTCTGCCCCTTCAAATCTGCTGTTATGTGTCTCTGAATTTCTATTTTAATTATTGGACCTGGATTTGTGGAAACTCCTCATGTCTGATGGGCACAATCCAAGGCTACTGAATAGAAAGCCAATGAGAGTGTTGTGGGATCTGTATAAAGAGAACCACTGCCAGTTGGGACTGAGAAGGATAGGAAAAGGATGCATTGGAGGAATTCAATAATAAGGATTATTATTTACATAATGGGATTTTGATTAAAACATGGCTTTTCTAGGGTCCATACATCATTTCAAACCAGCACATTCCATACCTCTGACAAGGCCTTAGACAGGAGTGGGGAATATACTGGTTTGAAACAACGTATGGACCCTAGAAAAGCCATGTTTTAATCAAAATCCCATTTTGTAAGGGCAGAATAATCCCTATTCAATACTGTATGTTTGAAACTGTAATCAGATCATCTCCCTGGAGATGTGATTTAATCAAGAGTGGTTGTTTAACTGGATTAGGTGATGACATGTCTCCACCCATTTGGGTGGGTCTTGATAAGTTTCTGGAGTCCTATAAAAGATGAAACATTTTGGAGAATGAAAGAGATTCAGAGAGAGCCAGAGCAAAATGACACAGCCACGAGAAGCAGAGAGCCCACTAGCCAGCGATCTTTGGCAATGAAGAAGGAAAATGCCTCCTGGGGAGTTTCATGAAACAGGAAGCCAGGAGAAGCAGCTAGCAAATGACACCATGTTTGCCATGTGCCCTTCCAGATGAGAGAGGAACCCTGACTGTGTCCACCATGTACCTTTCCAAATGAGAGAGAAACTCTGACTGTGTTTGCCATGTGCCCTTCTCACATGAAAGAGAAACCCTGAACTTCATTGCCTTCTTGGACCAAGGTATCTTTCCCTGGATGTCTTTGATTGGACATTTCTATAGTATTGTTTTAATTGGGACATTTTCTCAGTCTTAGAACTGCAAACTAGCAACTCATTAAACTCCTCTTTTTAAAAGCCATTCCATTTCTGGTATATTGCATTTCGGCAGATAGCAAACTAGAACAGTCACTTTTTGGAGTTAGTTGCATATCCTTCCCACCAAATCAAGTCCCAGATCTCATGGGAAGAGTGCAATTCTGCTTGAGGCTCTATTGAAAGCTACACAGATAGGTAATTTACCAGACTGCACTTTCTACTTCTTTCCAGCAGATGGCACTCTTGAGCCACCCCTTCTCCTCTGGCCCACTTCTCCCCAACTGCAGGTGCCAGCTAAGCTGAATGGATATCTGATGTAATTCCTGCAAGGGCCACCAGTCTCATTGTTGAAAGCTGCCAACCCCAGGACTGGGGGATGGGCAGTGTGCACCTCTGCATAGACCCCATTTGTGTACTGGATAGATTTGATGGCCCCAGGCTCTCACTTGGGATGATCTTTGGCTGTGGCACTGGGTATTTCTGCTTCCCCTGCTCACAGCCAATATGGAAGTGTCTGGTGGCTGGCCACAGCATTCAGTTCAGCAGGTGTCCTTGGTCTCACCTCTCTGTCCTCACATGCCTGAGGTCTCCAGGCTTCTTTGTGGAAAGGAGAGTGATATCAGGACCCAAACAAGTCTCATTTGCTGGCTGGCTGTCAGACCAGCACCACTCTGCATCTCCCCCTCCTTCTTGAGGGAAAGCTCCTCAGTATCCACCAAAACTGACCAGAAGCCCACAGCAGCCTGTCACAGGAATAGGTCCCGGGCACTGTACCCTCACCAAATGGTCCCTATGTTCAGGGAGAGCAAGGCTGCTGGCTTCTGGATTCCCCACGAACATTCCCAGCTGCAGAGCTGTGAAAGAAGATTTCCCAAGCCAGTTGTGAGGGTAGGCTGGAATCATGACTGAGCACACTCACCCCATTCTCTCCATCCCAAATAATCTTCCTTTTGTTCAGAGCCTTTGTTCTAGCTTGCTAGCTGCCAGAATGCAATAAACCAAAAATGGAATGGCTTTTAAAAAGGGGAATTTAATAAGTTGCCAGTTTACAGTTCTAAGACCAAGAAAATGTTCCAATTAAAACAAGTCCATAGAAATTTCCAATCTAAGGAAAGATACCTTGGTTCAAAAGGTTAATGAAGTTCAGGGTTACTCTCTCAAGTGAGAAGGCACATGGTGAACACAGTCAGGGTTCCTCTCTCTGTAAGGGCACATGACAAACATGGCATCATCTGCCAGCTTTCTCTCCTGGCTTCCTGTTTCATGAAGCTTCCTGGGAGACATTTTCCTTCTTCATCTCCAAAGGTAGCTGGCTGGTAGACTCTCTGCTTCTCATGGCTAAGTCATTCTGTAGCGTTCTGTCATCCTTCTCTGTTCTCTCCAAATCTCTCACTTTCTCTAAAATGTTTTCTCTTTTATAGGATTCCAGTAAAGTAATCAAGACCCACCTGGAATGGGTGGAGACACATCTCCAAGTAACCAGGTTTAATAGCCACACTGATTGAGTCACATGGAGATAAGAAAATTAAACTTCCCAACGTACAGTACTGAATAGGCATTCAAAGAAACAGCTGCCTTTACAAAATGGGATTAGGATTAAAACATGGCTTTTCTAGGGTACATAAATCCTTTCAAACTGGCACAGCTTTCTTATAGGAAGTAGAAGACCCTCTGTGGTCACTCACCCCTTGGAACCACTGCCTGCTCCTTTTTTCTGTACTATCTCCCATTGTTGCACAGAATTGGGGTTAACTCAGCCTCTCCATTCTGCTATGTTCCCAAACATCTGTGTTTTCTTTCAAAAATATATTTATTCCATTAACTTTCTTTAGACCTTCCTTAAAAATTCTGTGGCAGGTTCCTTGTCAAATATGTTTAATTAGTTGTCTCTAACAATTGCAAGTTTGTGTGAATTATTTCCTCATTTGCAAAAGTTAAAATGTGTGTTTATGTAGCTGATAGTGGCAAAACTTTCCAAATGTAAATTTTTTCTTTTATCTGTTTATTTCTAAGCATTTCACATTGATATATCATTAATTATTATAATTAGGCAAATTTTCTAATAAATTGGCTATATCATTTGTAGCAAAACAAAAACACAGTGGCTTTTTCTAGTTTTTATCCAATATCCATTGACAGCCTTTCCCAAATTCATATATCAAAATATTAGAGGTAATTGGTTTTCTTGTATAAATTCAAGCTTTTATTTCTAAGAATGTTGCTGTAAGAACAAGAAAACATTAAAAAGTCTCAGCTTTCTGGATCTTTTGTTGCACGGTACAGTTTAAGAAATGCCATTTTGTTGTAAATTCTAGTGCTCTGTTTTGGTAGATAAAATATTTTCTGGAGCCTAATTTTGTAAGACAGAACCAGAATAACATAGATAAGATTGTTAATCTATTATTTTTATTTTATTGTAAAGCCATCCTGGGCAATTTCCACAGCATCAAAAAACTTGGGGGTAGGGTAGGGGGAGAAGAAGAACTACATATTTCTATAAATTTCATTTTAATGCCCTATGTCATGGTTAGGGACAGGTGTCAACTTGGCCAAGTTGTGGTACCTGTTCATCTGATTGGGCAAGCACTGGCCTGTCTGTTGCAATGAGGACATTTCATAGGATTAGGTCATGATCATGTCAGCTACATCCACAGCTGATTCCATTTATAATCAGCCAAAGGGGAGTGTCTTCTGCATGCTAAATCCAATCATGGGAAGCCTTTTAAGGAGGACTCAGAGGAGACAGGTTGCATTCCTGCTTTGGCTGGTGAGCCTCTCCTGTGGAGTTCGTCCAGGCCATCCATTGGAGTCATCGGCTTCGCAGCCTGCCCTGTGGATTTTGGACTCTGCGTTCCTACGGTCACGTGAGACACTTTCATAAATTTTATATTTGCAAGTGTTCCCTGTTGATTCTGTTTCTCTAGAGAACCCTAACTAATACACCCTAATAAATACTAGTAAGTATATTTCCATTAAATTTAGTGGTGGGTATTAAATAGAAAACAACAATGCAATTTACTTAGTGGCAGGAATTTAGAATTAGGGCAAAGACTAATAACATGACATCATACAAAGAGAATAGATTTGCTTCCAAACAACCTTAAAAAGTAGTCAGTCCAACAGAACTTGGATCAAATTCTTTAGGAACCTATCTAATCACTCTTTGGGGAACTCATGAGCAGAAATAATCTTTCAAATGATTTCTTACCCATTAATAAATGTAAAATGTTGGCAATGTTTCTAACATCTTTGTCTTAGTTATTAACACTCTGAAATCAATAACTCTCAAATTTTATTCCATTGCCCCTCTTATAATGACCTCATTATTATAACAAGTGGCTCCCAAATCTCCATTCATAAAAAATCCCTCTCTCAACACAATATCCACTTTCCCCACCCATACCCTTATTCTTTCCATAGCTAGATTAAGACCTGTGGGAACTTTGGCAGACTAATGATTCCATACCACCTTCAAACCATAGTCTTTAAATATTTATTCATACTTTTACAGTGCAGGTAGGATGAAACTGATTATCTATAAATAAAATTTACATAACCCTTCAAAAGAAATGGCACCAGATATAACATATTTTTACTTATTTGGAAAAGTCTGTTAAGTTATAGCTTTTTCATCACTTCCTTTATGAATGATGAAATAAAGTGAGGAAAAATCTGTAACTGACATCACTATCCTTCAAATATCATTTAACTGGATATTCTTGAATGTTAAGATCAAACAGAGAAGGACTTTATTGCAATTTCTGACAGGGTTTGATTACAGACTCCTAAAATATATTATCTGGCATTGCATTTCATACATCCCTTTTGGACTCCAAATCATTGCACAAGGAAACAGAATCAACAAAAACAAATTCATTTACTTTTACCTGCTGAAGTAGGGTCAGTGTCCTGAAAAGGGGAGGGGTGGAGGACAGAAAATAGCTTCTGCATTTGTTGGGTACTCATTTTCATTTCAGCTTTCCTTTGTGGCTTTTGGAATTGGGCACTCTCTTGGGAAGTACATGAAAAGATGTGAAATTTAGAAAAAAAATCACTCATTCCTTGGAAACCATTATATCAAGAGTATCAATGATGTTTTGGCTGTGAAAATAGGAAATCTTACAAATGGGTTTAAACAATAAGGATATTTGTTATCTATCAAGGATCCCAGTTGCTGGCATTTTCAGGTTGGTTAATTCAGCAGCAAAATGAAGCCAGAGCTGTAACTTTTTCATCTCTCCCCTCTGTTGTGTCAGGTACTAGTTTCTGTCATCTTGTGATTGCACAGTGGCTGCTAGGAATGCACACACGTACACACACACACATACACACTCACACACTACTCCCAGAGACCAGAAGAGAAGCCTTTATCCTCCTGAATCTCTTTTTATCATGGAAGAAAACTTGCCTGGAAGAAAACTTGCCCGGAAGACTTTCCCTGAATTCCCTTAAGCCATCCCTCATAAAGGTAAGAATTCATTCCCTTGTTTTTCACACAAATATGCAGCAGAAATAGACACATGCTGGAAAGAAGTGCTTTTTAATGAATTTCTTCACAAGGGCACCATCCACTTTAGCAGGAGTTCAATCAATTTACATTTCACCAGGATTTTCATGAGACAACAAATTTATCAGCATCATACTTCTAATGTATTCTGTAATGTTTTGCTGCTTTGTTCTAGTTGTCTATTGCTGTGTAACAAATCACCCCAAACATGGCTTAAAACAATAATAATCATTTATTTTTTTTAATTTATTTATTAATTAAAAAAATAAGAAAAAATAAAACAACATACATGATCAGTAATTCACAATATCATCACTTAGTTGCATATTCATCATTTCTTAGAACATTTGCATTAATTCAGAAAAAGAAATAAAAAGACAATAGAAAAAGAAATAAAATGAACACAGGAAAATAAAAAAGAAAAAGATTATACCTACCATACCCCTTACCCCTTGCTTTCATTGATCACTAGCATTTCAAACTAAATTTATTTTAGCATTTGTTCCCCCTATTATTTATTTCTATTCCATATGTTCTACTCCTTTGTTGACAAGGTAGATAAAAAGAGCATCAGACACAAGGTTTTCACAGTCACACAGTCACATTGTCACAGCTGTATCTTTATTCAGTCATCCTCAAGAAACATGGCTACTGGAACACAGCTCTACATTTTCAGGCAGTTCCCTCCAGCCTTTCCGTTACATCTTGAATAACAATGATATCTACTTGATGCATAAGAATAACCTCCAGGATAACCTCTCAACTCTGTTTGGAATTTCTCAGCCATTGACACTTTGTCTCATTTCCCTCTTCCCCCTTTTGGTTGAGAAGGTTTTCTCAATCCCTTGATGCTAAATCTCAGCTCATTCTAGGGTTTTTCTCAATTCCTTGATGCTGAGTCTCCATTCATTTCAAGATCTCTATACCACGTTGCCAGGAAGGTCCACACCCCTGGGAGTCATGTCCCACATAGAGAGGGGTAGGGTGGTGAGACTGCTCGTTGAGTTGGCTGGAGAGAGGGGCCACATCTGAGCAACAAAAGAGGCTCTCTTGGGGGTGACTCTTAGGCCTAAATTTTAAGTAGACTTGACCTATCCTTTGCGGGGTTGAGTTTCATATGAACAAACCCCAAGACTGGGGGCTCTGCCTACAGCTTTGGTTGTCCACACTGCTTGTGAGAATATCAAGAATTCAACTTGGGGAAGTTGAATTTCTCCCTGTTCTCATACTCCCCGAAGGGGGCTTTGCAGATACTTTTCCACTCACTGGTCGAATCACTCTGGGATTCATCGGGGCATCACTCTGGACAAACCAGCAAAATCTCATGTCCTACCTGAGATTCCAAGTACTTATGGTGTTCAATCAAACTATCTACATAAGTTATATTAGGAAATGCACTAGTCAAAATATAAATTTTGTAACAAATAAACATTTTTTGTTTTAGTCTCACACAGAAGGTGACATTTTAAAATATTAATTACCATCTATTTTCAGTACCCTGCAATAATGATATTCCTTTGTTCTTCCTCATGCAAAAACATTTTTAAAATTGTACCTTGTACATTTCACTATTATTATACACTCTAGGCATTCCTAGATTATACCATCTCAATCTTTAACATCTATCTTTTCTTTCTGATTTCATTTATGTCCCCAGCCCTCCTCCCTCTATCATTCTCACATGCAGCTTCATTCAGTGTTTTAATTTAATTATATTACAGTTAGGTAGCATTGTGCTGTCCATTTCTGAGTTTTTGTATCCAGTCCTGTTGCACAGTCTGTATCCCTTCAGCTCCAATTACCCAATATCTTACCCTATTTCTATCTCCTGATGGTCTCTGTTATGAACAAAATATTCCAAGTTTATTCACTAATGTCAGTTCATATCAATGAGACCATACAGTATTTGTCCTTTAGTTTTTGGCTAGTTTCACTCAGCATAACGTTCTCAAGGTCCATCCATGTTGTTACATACTTCATAAGTTTATTCTGTCTTAAAACTGCATAATATTCCATCATGTGTATATACTACAGTTTGTTTGGCCACTCGTCTGTTGATGGACATTTTGGCTGTTTTCATCTCCTTGCAATTGTAAGTAATGCTGCTATAAACATTGGTGTGCAAATGCCCATTTGTGTCTTTGCCCTTATGTCCTCTGAGTAGATACCTAGCAATGGTATTGCTGGGTCATATGGCAATTCTATATTCAGCTTTTTGAGGAACCGCCAGACTGCCTTCCGGCACCATTTGACATTCCCACCAATGGTGAATAAGCGTGCCTCTTTCTCCACATCCTCTCCAGCATTTTCATTTTCTGTTTTGTTGATAATGGCCACCCTGGTGGGTGTGAAATGATATTTCATTGTGGTTTTGATTTGCATTTCTCTAATGGCCAGGGATGTTGAGCATCTCCTCATGTGCCCTTTGGCCATTTGTATTTCCTCTTCTGAGAAGCGTCTGTTCAAGTCTTTTTTCCCATTTTGTAATTGGATTGGTGGTCTTTTTGTTGATGAGTTAAACAATCTCTTTATAAATTCTGGATACTAGACCTTTATCTGATATGTCGTTTCCAAATATTATCTCCCATTGTGTAGGCTGTCTTTTTACTTTCTTGATGAAGTTCTTTGATGCACAAAAGTGTTTAATTTTGAGGAGCTCCCATTTATTTATTTATTTATTTCTTCAGTGCTCTTGCTTTAGGTGTAAGGTCTATAAAACCGCCTCCAATTATAAGATTTATAAGATATTTCCCTACATTTTCCTATAACTGTTTTATGGTCTTAGACCTGATGTTTAGATCTTTGATCCATTTTGAGTTAACTTTTGTATAGGGTGTGAGAGATGGGTCTTCTTTCATTCTTTTGCATATGGATATCCAGTTCTCTAGGCACCATTTATTGAAGAGACTGCTCTGTCCCAGGTGAGTTGGCTTGACTACCTTATCAAAGATCAAATGTCCATAGATGAGAAGGTCTATATCTGAACACTCTATTTGATTCCATTGGTCAATATATCTATCTTTATGCCAGTACCATGCTGTTTTGACCACTGTGGTTTCATAATATGCCTTAAAGTCAGGCAGCATGAGACCTCCAGCTTTGTTTTTTTTCCTCAAGATACTTTTAGCAATTTGGAGCACCCTGCCCTTCCAGATAAATTTGCTTATTGATTTTTCTATTTCTGAAAAGTGAGTTGTTGGGATTTTGATTGGTATTGCATTGAATCTGTAAGTGAATTTAGGAAGAATTGACATCTTAATTATGTTTAGTCTTCTAATCCATGAACACGGTATGCCCTTCCATCTATTTAGGTCTTCTGTGATTTCTTTTAACATTTTCTTGTAGTTTTCTTTGTATAGGTCTTTTGTCTCTTTAGTTAAATTTATTCCTAAGTATTTTATTCTTTTAGTTGCAATTGTAAATGAAATTCGTTTCTTGATTTCCCTCTCAGATCGTTCATTACTAGTGTATAGAAACACTACAGATTTTTGAATGTTGATCTTGTAACTTGCCACTTTGCTGAACTTGTTTATTAGCTCTAATAGTTTTGCTGTGGATTTTTCAGGGTTTTTGACATATAGTATCATATCATCTGCAAACAGTGATAGCTTACTTCTTCCTTTCCAATTTTGATGCCTTGTATTTCTTTCTCTTGTCTAAGTGCTCTGGCTAGAACTTCCAACACAATGTTGAATAACAGTGGTGATAGTGGAAATCCTTGTCTTGTTCCTGATCTTAGGGGGAAAGTTTTCAGTTTTTCCCCATTGAGGATGATATTAGCTGTGGGTTTTTCATATATTCCCTCTATCATTTTAAGGAAGTTCCTTTGTATTCCTATCCTTTGAAATGTTTTCAACAGGAAAGGATTTTGAATTTTGTTAAATGCCTTCTCTGCATCAATTGAGATGATCATGTGATTTTTCTGCTTTGATATGTTGATATGGTGTATTACATTAATTGATATTCTTATGTTGAACCATCCTTGCATACCTGGGATGAATCCTACTTGGTCATGATGTATAATTCTTTTAATGTGTGCTGGATTCCATTTGCTAGAATTTTGTTGAGGATTTTTGCATCTATACTCATTAGAGGGATTGGTCTGTAGTTTTCTTTTTTTGTAATATCTTTGCCTGGTTTTGGTATGAGGGTGATGTTGGCTTCATAGAATGAATTAGGTAGCTTTCCCTCCACTTCAATTTTTTTGAAGAGTTTGAGCAGAGTTGGTACTAACTCTTTCTGGAATGTTTGGTAGAATTCACATGTGAAGCTGTCTGGTCCTGGACTTTTTTGGGGGGGGAATTTTTAATGACTGATTCAATTTCTTTACTTGCGATTGGTTTGTTGAGGTCGTCTATTTCTTCTCACGGCAAAGTTGATTGTTAATGCCTTTCTAGGAACTTGTCCATTTCATCTACATTGTTGTATTTATTGGCATAAAGTTGTTCATAGTATCCTGTTATTACCTCCTTTATTTCTGTGGGGTCAGTGGTTATCTCTCCTCTTCCATTTCTGATCTTATTTATTTGCATCCTCTCTCTTGTTTTTGTCAGTCTTGCTAAGGGTCCATCAATCTTGTTGATTTTCTCATAGAGCCAACTTCTGGTTTTATTGATTTCCTCAACTGTTTTCATGTTCTCAATTTCATTTATTTCTGCTCTAATCTTTGTTATTTCTTTCCTTTTGCTTGCTTTGGGGTTAGTTTGCTGTTCTTTCTCCAGTTCTTCCAAGTGGACAGTTAATTCCTGTATTTTTTACCTTTCTTCTTTTTTGATATAGGCATTTAGGGTAATAGATTTCCCTCTTAGCACTGCCTTTGCGGTATCCCATAAGTTTTGATATGTTGTGTTTTCATTTTTGTCTGCCTCGAGATATTTACTGATTTCTCTTGTAATTTCTTCCTTGACCCACTGGTTGTTTAAGAGTGTGTTGTTGAGCCTCCATGTATTTGTGAATTTTCTGGCACTTTGCCTATTATTGATTTCCAACTTCATTCCCTTATGATCTGAGAAAGTGTTTTGTATGATTTCAATCTTTTTAAATTTGTTCAGACTTGCTTTGTGAGCCAGCATATGGTCTATCTTTGAGAATGATCCATGAGCACTTGAGAAAAAGGTGTATCCTGCTGTTGTGGGGTGTAATGTCCTATAAATGTCTGTTAAGTCTAGCTCATTTATTGTAATATTCAAATTCTCTGTTTCTTTATTGATCCTCTGTCTAGATGTTCTGTCCATTGATGAGAGTGGGGAATTGAAGTCTCCAACTATTATGGTGTTTGTGTCTATTTCCCTTTTCAGTGTTTGCAGTGTTTGCCTCATGTATTTTGGGGCATTCTGGTTTGGTGCATAAATATTTATGATTGTTATGTCTTCATGTTGAATTGTTCCTTTTATTAATATATATGATCCTTCTTTGTCTCTTTTAGCTGTTTTACATTTGAAGTCTAATTTGTTGGATATGAGTATAGCTACTCCTGCTCTTTTCTGGTTGTTATTTGCGTGAAATATCTTTTCCCAACCTTTCACTTTCAACCTATGTTTATCTTTGGGTCTAAGATGTGTTTCCTGTAGACAGCATATGGAAGGATCCTGTTTTTTAATCCATTCTGCCAGTCTATGTCTTTTGATTGGGGAATTCAGTCCATTAACATGTAGTGTTATTACTGTTTGGGTAGTACTTTCCTCTACCATTTTGCCTTTTGTATTTTATATGTCATATCTAATTTTCCTTCTGTCTACACTCTTCTCCACAGCTCTCTCTTCTGTCTTTTCGTATCTGTCTCTAATGCTACCTTTAGTATTTCTTGCAGAGCTGGTCTCTTGGTCACAAATTCTCTCAGTGACTTTTTGTCTGAAAATGTTTTAATTTCTCCCTCATTTTTGAAGGACAATTTTGCTGGACATAGAATCCTTGGTTGGCAGTTTTTCTGTTTTAGTAATTTAAATATATCATCCCACTGTCTTCTCGCCTCCATGGTTTCCGTCGAGAAATCTACACATAGTCTTATTGGGTTTCCCTTGTATGTGATGGATTGCTTTTTTCTTGCTGCTCTTAAGATCCTCTCTTTCTCTTTGACCTCTGACATTCTGACTAGTAAGTGTCTTGGAGAACGTCCATTTGGATCCATTCTCTTTGGGGTACGCTGCACTTCATGGATCTGTAATTTTAGGTCTTTCATAAGAGTTGGGAAATTTTCAGTGATAATTTCTTCCTTTAGTTTTTCTCCTCTTTTTCCCTTCTCTTCTCCTTCCGGGACACCCCCAACACGTATATTTGTGTGCTTCATATTATTATTCAGTTCCCTGGAGTCCCTGCTCATATTTTTCCATTTTTTTCCCTATAGTTTCTGTATCTTGTCGGATTTCAGATGTTCTGTCCTTCAGTTCACTAATCCTAACCTCTGTCTCTTGAAATATACCATTGTAGGTTTCCATTGTTTTTTTCATCTCTTCTACTGTACCTTTCATCCCCATAAGTTCTGTGATTTGTTTTTTCAGGCTTTCCATTTCTTCTTTTTGTTCATTCCTTGCCTTCTTCATATCCTCCCTCAATTCATTGATTTGGTTTTTGATGAGGTTTTCCATGTCTGTTCATATATTCTGAATTAGTTGTTTCAGCTCTTGTATCTCATTTGAACTATTGGTTTGTTCCCTTGACTGGGCCATATCTTCAATTTTCCTGGTGTATTTGTTATTTTTTGCTGGCGTCTAGACACTTAATTACCTTAATTAGTTTATTCTGGAGATTGCTTTCACTTCTCTTACCTAGGGTTTTCTTGCTGGGTGAATTTGTTGTCTATCTGTTCTTTGACCTTCAGTTCAGCTTTTTCCGGACCTCTAGCTTAGGTTTTGTTTAACAGAGGATAATTTTTCAGTTCTTGTTTTCTTGTTTCTTGCCCAGCTTGTATGGTGCCTTTTCCCTCCCCACCCTTAGGAGGGTCTACGTAGGTATTATAGACTCCAGCCGGGTTTTCCCAGACTAAACTGGCCTCCTATCAGAGGGAAGAAGTCACCTGCATCAGTTTTCCCTAGGGGTGAGACCCAGCAGGTCAAAAGACTTTCCTGTGAAGTCTCTGGGCTCTGTTCTTCTTATCCTGCCCAGTATGTGGCATGTCTGCCTGCAAGTCGCACCAGCAAAAGATGTTGCGGCACCTTTAACTTTGGAAGACTCTCCCTGCTGGGGGCATGGTGGAGACAGAGGAGAGGTTGTAGTCTGGTTTTAATGGCTTCAAATTGCCAAGCCCTGGGGTCTGAATTTCTTGAGAGGGAGTCCACCTGAGCTGAGCTTCATCCCTCCCCTGGGGAAGGCACAGGTGGGAGACAGCCCTGAAAGCAGCCCATTTCTGCCTATGCCTGGGGCAGTTGCAGCCCAAGAAGTCCTGCCACTGAATCCAGAGGCTGCCAAGTGTCCAAAGAAACACAGCCACTAAAACCTCCGTTTCCTCCCCTTTCCTCTTTTTCCATGAGCCCAATGAGTGACCTCCGCCTTGACCAGGTTAGAGTTCTTTCCTTTCCCTCTGGGAAGCCGCCTGTGGGGGAGGGGTGCCGGGCGCCAGCTGCCGTGGCTTGGAGAACTCACAGTTTTGGGGAGGCTTGCAGCTGCTCTAGCTGGTCCAGACTGGGGTACACTGTGTGTCCGGTCACTGATGTCTTCCGGGAGCTGTTCTGTACTGTTTCTGGTTATTTAGTAGTTGTTCTGGAGGACAAACTAAAACACGCACATTGCTAAGCCACCATCTTGGCCCCTCATAATCATTTATTTTGCTCACAGATTTGGGCTGCCCAGACTCAGTCAGCCAGTTCTCACTCAGCATCTCAGTGCAGTTGCATTCAGGCAGTAGCTTGGGCAGGGATCCTCTAGAAGGCCTCTTCACTCATATGTCCAGCACTTGGGCTAGAAAGACTCATATAATTCAGGCTAGAACAGCTGGGGCTCCTTGGACATTTCTCTCCTTCTATCATCCCCCTCTCTCCCTCTATAGGTACTGTCTCCATATGGTGATCTCAGGGTAGGTGGACTTCCTCTTGACAGCTGATGCTCTTTAAGTTGAGTGTTCCAAGAATAACTGTCAGCATTGGTGTAACCTTGAAAGTTATGTTACCAAAGCCCATGGATTCTTTTACCCAACATGCTCGATAAGCAATTTCTGAGACACCAGGGTTTCAAAGAGAGAAAGAGCTTATCTCTAGGTGTGTAGTAGGAGAGCAGATGGCCTAGTGACCCAAAATATGTTTCCCTGAGTATAGGGGTTCAAGGTTTTTAAGGATTTTAGCAAGCAGAGATGAGATCATTTCAAATAACAAGTTTAAAGCAGAAAAGGAGACAGTATTATCATTATCATTTCAATAAGAGAACATAAGCTGAAAGGAGGGAAGGCAGATCTATCACTTCAGTACTAAGGGTATAAGCCAAAAGGAAAGGAGACAAGTTATCTTTCAATAGCAGAGTCTGGCTGATAAGATTTACAAATGCCCATGGCTGAAACTTCTTAGTGGCTGCCTTCAAATTCTTCATTAGTCTTAGGGCCTGATCTAGTTTGCTAGCTGCTGGAATGTGAAATACCAGGAGTGGAACAGCTTTTAAACAGGGGAATTTATTAAGTTGCGATTTACACATTCTAAGGCTGTGAAAATGTCCAATCAAAGCAAGGCTATAGTAATGTCCAATCTAAGGCATCTAGGGAAAGATACCTTGGTTCAAGAAGGTTGATGACGTTCAATGTTTCTTTCTCTACTGGAAAAGCACATGGCAAACATGGCAATGTCTGCTAGTTTTCTCTCCAGGCTTCTTGTTTCATGAAGCTCCCTCAGGGGCATTCCCTTCTTCATTTCCAAAGGTCTCTGGTTGCATGGGCTCTAATGCTTTTTCCAAAATGGTTCCCTCTTAAAGGGCTCCAGTAAGATACCCCATCTTGAATGGGTCGAGACACATCTCCATGGAAACCACCTAATCAAAAGTTACCACCCACAATTGGGTGGGTCATATCTCTATAGATGATCAAAATGCTCCCACATGTCAATATTGAATGAGGATCAAAGGGCATGCTTTTGGGGGGTACATAACAGATTCAAACCATCACAGGGCCATTAGAGTAACAACTCTTACAGTCACAAAGGCACAAAATGAGGGCTTTTACAATCATTTCAGATATCAGGGCAGCTGAATTATGGTTTAGGGATTTCAGGTATTCCCTCTGTCTACTCTAACATATCAGAAAGCAAAAAGGAATATAATTCAGTAATCAAAATCATCCCTTAAATCCTAGTTTCTCAGTTACAGTTATGCAGCATCACTTGTGCTGTTTACTCATCAAGGCAGCTACCTAGGCCACCCAGGTTCAAGGAAAGGGAATATAGACTCCACCTTTTTATAGAAGTGTCGAATAATTGGTTGACATATTTTAATACTGTAGAAGGGGCATTTCCCAAATCTGGGTTCATTGCCTGGTGCAACTCACAGAAATCACACCGAACAGGGCTGAGGAGGAAAAAGAGGTTTATTTATACCAGCATGAGGACTGGGGAGAGTTCCCAAATCAGGTTCCCCCAAAGTAATTGTTCAGTTGGCTTTTATGCCCATCAGAGACAAAGAGAGATAATCAGGTAACAGAGGTCTGGAGAATTTCAGTAGTTTATTTTAGTGATTTCCTATTTCCTTTAGTATTGACATCCTATGACACCTGAGAACTCCCAATCTAGGGAGATAGATGAAAGGCTTATTCATATCTGGGAGGTCTGGGGTAATAAATCTTACTCAAGTCTGGGTACAGGCTTTACATTTATATACTGCTCCTTCGTGAGACTAAGAGCTCCCATTAATAGCCTGCTTTCAGGCTAAAGTTACATTCAAAGGCTGTTTTAAAGATCACATTTTAAGGCTACTTTACAATTTCCAGGTTGTTTACAGTTTAAGATTATATTTAAAAGTTACTGTTATAATATCACCATACAATTTGTGTTAATTTGCAAGAATATAATATACCAGAATTGGAATTGCTTTTTTAAAAAAGGAATTTATTAAGATGCAAGTTTATAGTTCTAAGCCTATAAAAATTTACAAACTAGAGCATCCAGTAAAAGATATCTGTAAAAGATATCTTAATTCAAGGAAGGCAGATGGGTCTCAAACACTTCTGTGAGCTGGATAGTCACATGGCTAGCATCTACTGGTCCCTTGCTCCTGGACTCCATTGCTTCCAGCCTCTGTTCCTGTAGGGGTTCTTCACTTGGCTTCTCCAGGGCTTCTTTCATCTCTTGGCTTCACTTACCTCTCTCCATGTTCTGACTTGCTTAACATCTCATGACAAAATCTGCTGGGCTGTAAGCATCTCCAAACATCTGTGTCTCTGTTTTCCAAGTGTCAGCTCTGCTCTGAAGTTTCTGTCAGTTCTCTCTCTGTTGGATATATGTGCTCTCCAAAATGTTTCCTCTATTCAAGGACTCCAGTAAACTAATCAAGATCAACTCAAATAGGTGGAGTCACATCCATATCTAATCAAGAGGTCTTACCCACAATTGGGTGCACCACATCTCTGTGGAGATAATCTAATCAAAATTTCCAACCACTATTAAACCTTACCATCAGGGAATCCCCTGATACTGTGTCAAACTAGGGATACCCAAATCAATAGGCCATGCCCTCGATCATGAGGCTTACTCTTGTGAAGCTTATGTAGGTAGCAGAGAAGCTTACACTATCTATAGGCATGCCTAAGAGTTACTTCTGGAGGACCTCTGTTGTTGCTCAGATGTGGCTTCAGTCTCTTTAAGCCCAACTCTGCAAGTGAAATCATTGCCCTGCCCCTATGTGAGGCATGACATCCAGGGATGAAAGTCTCCCTGGCGACGTGGGAGATGACTCCCAGGGATGAATCCAGATCTGGCACCATGGGCTCAATAATTCCATCCTGACAAAAAGGGGGAAAAGTAGTGTAATTAATAAAGTAAAATTAGTGGCAGAGAGAGTTCAAATAGAGTCAAGAGGCTACTCTGGAGGTTGTTCTTACGCAAGCTTCAGGTAGACCTTGCTACCTATCATAACATGACAACCCCATCCAGGACCATTCCAGCAAACCCAAAAGAACACCTAGGGCAATATGTAAGATTCCACAAGGGTTCCAGGTACTAGAGTAACTTTCCAGAAACCTACAACTTCCAGATGGGTCCCTGGTCCAGATAAGTCCTGTAACCTAGCCCAGCCTCTCCAGGACATTGATAGTTCCATCTCCCTACCCCATATTAGTGACAGAACCTTCCAATATCAAAAATTTAGAATTGCCGTAGCCAAAACAACCAGAAAGAGAGGTATGGAAAGATCAAAGGTGATGGTGGAATTATACATAGAAGATAGGATTTAACAAATGACAATGAATGCTGAATCATTAAATTGATATCTCTTTTTGGTCTCTGGTATTTTAAAGCAGATAGAAGTAAAAACCTAAAATTGTGAAATTGTAACCCATGGCAAAGCCTGAAATATGTTCTATAACTAATTGTGGTGTTGTGCTTTGAAAATTATATGCTTTATATATATATATATATATATATATATATATATATATAAGATATTGTTACCAAAAAAAGAAGGAAAAAAAAGTTGATAGTGATGATAAAAAAGTATTTAAGCCCTCTAGCCTCCTATATTCTGAAGCAGTTAGAAGGAAAAATATGAGAGGATCATATGGCAGCCCACGACAAACTCTGGGATCTGTCCTGTAACCACTTGTTGAAGAGTGCTTTGAAAACTATTGCTTTTTATTTCTTTGCTTTGTATATATGTTATACTATACAATAAAAAATGTTAAAAAAAAAGTTTCCAACCTACAGTGATGAGTTAGGATTAAAAGAAATAGCTGCCTCAACAAGATTGAAACAGGATTAAAACATGGCTTTTCTGGGGTACATAATATTTTCAAACTGGTATATACCTCTTAGTGGTTGGTCCTCCTATCAACTACTTAGCTTGACCACTCCTTAATTTACCTCTGACTCCACTGAACCTGCTTTCCATGGCCATCTGAACCTCCGGACTCTTATCTCTCTATGTTATCCCTGAGGATAATTCAATTTCCCACATACTCCTTTTCCCTTCACATACCTCTTTGTCCAGGATGGGCTATTTAGAGGCAAAGACCACAGTCTTTTCGAAAAGGGACAAGGACTTTTGGTTAGCTCTGAGACATTTTTATAAAGCCAAAATTAACCAAGCTAAGAAAGACTCTCAAAGCCAGTGTTTAAAACTTTTAACTTATAGGCCTTATTCAAACTTATAGTTTAAAACTAGTAAATTTATAGGCCTTATATCTTCTCACTCTCTTTTGGTCCCCAAAGAAGAAAAGGAATAAAATGCAAAGATATCCAGTTAGCAATGGGGAAGACTCTCCTGCACTATCTAGACCAAAGACTGCCTGGCTATCAGTCTTGTCCATCCCTCAAATGGACATGAACTGTGAAACAAAAAGCATACTTCCTGAGTGGAAGGAGCATTCTCCTTGGTTGAATAATTTTGAGCCTCCCTCTTCTTCTACCCCTTTGAAGGTAAAGTATTGAGTTTATATTATTTTTCCCATCTAGACAAAAGAATGAGTGTCTGGAATCTTATCTTGTCCACACTCAAATTCATCTCCACTTAGTATCAATGAAACTAACCAACTGTTCCTTGAATGAAAGGTTGTTACCAGACGACGATCATGGATTCTTTTGCCCAATGTGTTCAGTAACCAATTCCTGAGACACTAGGGTTTCAAAGAGAGAAAGAATTTATTACTAGGCACATAGTAGGTGAGCAGATGGCCTAACAGCCCAAAATCTGTCTCCCCAAACAGCAGTAATTTTGATAGTTCTATTAACGAAAAAGTTGGGGAGGGTTTAGGATAATGGGCACTGTGGCCCCAGATGATGTAATTAGAGGTGATCTAATTATTTAGCATGTGCAGATTGATTACATGCTTAGCCACAGAACATGTGTAAGGAACTGGTCAAATGAGGTATAGATGATTTGTAGGTTAAAGTCTAAGTTACTGTGCATGTCAAGTGGGGCAATTTTGGTTAAATCCATTCTTGGTTATCCAGATTACTTTTGACTTGGAGCGGGGAGTGCCATAACCCAAGACCCTTCATTAATAAACATTAAGGGTTGTGTTTAGAGATTACAAGACTCTAAATTGAAAAATTGGAAAACTGGGTATAAATGAAGGTTAGTCACAAGGGTTTTACAATCACAGGGGCTGAAGATAAGGGCTATAAATCATTATCTGATCACCTAGTGAATCTAAGTGGCCACTGGATTACAATTTAGAGATTTCACGAATGTCCCTCTGTCTACTCCAATATACCAGAAAACAAAAAGGAGTATCTGTGTAATGATTCAGTAATCAATTCATCCCTTAAATCCTGATTTCTCAGTTATGAGATTGGAGCAAGAACATAGATGTAGGAGTCTTCCTCAAAACAATTCCACAGAAAAAAAATTAAGGAAAAATTCTCCGGGATAGCTAAATTATTTTGGAAAAAGAGAACTGTTTTTCATTTTATGCATATTGGAAGGAGAGGAAAAGAATTCAGTGATGCTCAATAAAGGACATAGAGTCCAGTTTATGGAAGTAAATTTTTCAAGCTCCAAATATCTTTGATTCAGCCTTAATTTATACTGAAGTTATTTTGTTTATTGGTTGGTTGGTTTTGTTTTAAGCAGGAATGTTGAGTGAAACTAAGTTATTTTTGCAAGTACTTTGTTTTAGTAAACTACATTTGTTAGTATTGTAGAAAACTGTTCACTCAGAGTTGTAAACTATTTTCCAAGAAAATTTGATTTTATCCACCTACCCTGGAATAGCTAGTTCACTGACTTTGATCTCACTGATCTAGCTCTAGTTAACTTGATTAAAGAAACAAAACAAAACACTATGTATAGTCTCTTAAATTAGGAGCATTGCTGAAAGCATTCCTACTGGTAAAAACTTTATTATACAAAATAACTCTAACAGAGTAACTTTAAAACACAATGCAGAGTGCTGACAGAAATGGCAGAAGCCTCAGAGTTGACAGAGAGAGCAGACATTGATGCTTGGTGAACAGTTGCATCAATCAACTGACTGATGATTTAATAAACCAGCTTTCTGGTTTACTCACCGGTCAGAAAATGTACTTGTAGTAACGATTAGGCCAATGCTTGCCTGAAGCTCAGATAAGCTTCCATCACTGAAGAAGTTATATCACTGTGCTGGGTGGTTGATGAGTTCTGACTCCACATGGGAAGACAAGGAAGCTTGAATTTGAGACCCTCCTAGACCTTGCCCTGTGTGTCTCTTCTTTTGGCTTCTTATTTGTTTCCACCACCCTCTTGCATGGTATGATGGTTAGATTCATGTATCAATATGACTAGATGATACAGTTGTCTGGTCAGGCAAGCATCCAGAGAAACAGGGATGTTTGGAGATGCTTGGAGCCCAGCAGATGTTGCCATGAGATGTTAAGCAAGCCAGTACCTGGAGAGAGGCAAGGGAAGCCAAGATTAAAGCCAGCTCAAGATGGCACCCACATGGCAGTGAATGAAAGTAATGGAGCCCAGGAGCAAGGGAACAGCAGATGCCAGCCACATGACTTCCCAGCTGATAGAAGTGCTCCAGACCATTAGGCCTTTCTTGAGTGAAGGTAACCTCTTGTTGGTGCCTTAATTTGGACACGTTCACTTCCTTAGAACTGTAAATGTGTAACTTATTAAATTTCCATTTTAAAAAGCAAAAGACAAATGAACAAACAAAAGCACAATGTAGAATCTTGATTTGCCATAGCCATGACATGGACTATTTTACCAGGTGAGACCTAGCAGAATCCTCTCTTGATATTCTGACATTTCTTCCTGGTAAATCTCAAACTCTGAATAAGAAGCATGTGTAGAGGATACTTATAGGGTGCTATGGCTGCCATAACTTCTGATACCAACTACAATTCCATTCTGACTCTAATTACCCAGAGTTAGACCAGACTCCACAAATTAATCTTGTACAGGATTGTCATTTAGATATCAGCCTCAGGTTTGGGGGTCCAGATCACCCACACTTCTGACTGATTGGCTACAAACTTGGGGGTTTCCACCACCCTCTTGCATTCAATAATTTTCTAGATCAACTCACAAAATTCACTGAAAGCACTATACTTAAAACTATAGTTTTATTATAACAAAGAGGATACAAATAAGAAGCCAAAAGAAGAGACACACAGGGCAAGGTCTAGGAGGGTCTCAAATTCAAGCTTCCTTGTCTTCCCATGTGGAGTCAGAACTCATCAACCACCCAGCACAGTGATGTAACTTCTTCAGTGATGGAAGCTTATCTGAGCTTCAGATGTCCAGGGTTTTTATGGAGTTTCATTATCTAGGCAATGCCTATGAGGTTGCACTCAATCTCCAGCACCCCTCCCCTTTTGGAAAGCTGGACTTGGTAAGACCTGGCACAAATCCTATCATAGATTCCAAGGTATGATGGTTAGATTCATGTATCAATATGACTAGATGATACAGTTGTCTGGTCAGGCAAGCGTTGGCCTAATCGTTACTACAAGTACATTTTCTGACCGGTGAGTAAACCAGAAAGCTGGTTTATTAAATCATCAGTCAGTTGATTGCATCTGTGGTTGATTACATTTACAATCAAGAAAGGGAGTGTCTTTCACAATGAGAGAATCCAATCAGTTGAAGATTTTTTTTTTTTTATTGAGGGAGAAGAGCTTTTATTTTTCCTTCAGCCAGCCAGCCTCTCTTAAAGAGTAATACAAGTCTTACATCACAGTTGCCAGCTAGTGGCCTGTCCTATGGAATTTGGACTTGTGCATCCCCACAGTTGCATGAGATACTGTTATAAAATCTCACATTTACAGATATCTCCTGTTGGTTCTGTTTCTCTAGAGAACCCTGACTAATACACAAGGATATAGAAAGTTACCTCCCCAGAAGTATGGACCGACTAGTCAAGTTCTTTATTATGCTACAGAGGGTCAATTCCAAAAGAAAATAATTTGTGAAAATATCAGAAACATGATAGAAAATAAAAGAACATAGTGTAATGGTTAATTTCATGTGTCAGTTTAGCTAAGTTATTATGACCAGTTGTTTGATCAAGCAAACACTGGCCTGATAGTTATGCTGAGTGTATTTTGGAGATGGGTTTAAATCTTTAGTCTGTTGATTGCCACTATGGCTGATTACATCTACAGTCAACAAAGAAGATTGCCTTAAGCAATGAGAGGAGTCTCTTCATCAATCAGGTGGGGACCTTCAAGCAAGAACTGAGGATTCCAGAAAAGAAAAATTGCTATTTCTACTTCAGCCAGCCAATTTCTTCTGGGGAAATCAATGTCAGTTTCATTGGAGTTTCCAGCTTGCTGCTACTTCTGAGGAATTTAAATTTACCTTCATCAAGTTTCCAGTTTGCAGTTTGCCCTAAGAAAAAAACATACCTATATACATACATACACAAGCACACATATACACAAGCATATATATCTTTTCTGTTGTTTCTCTGGAGAACTCTAATATATATAGGAAATTGAATTGTGAAATATAAGTCAAAATTCTATTATCTTTGTGACAGTGTAAAAATTTCACCAATTAAAACTGAAAATAAAGGAAGTCAATAAGTAACCACTTCCAATCCCAAGCATTGTAGTCATAATGAGGTTCAAGTACATGGTTGTTAAAGACATTCTATAAGAAAGTTACCTAGTGTCTTCACAAATCAACAAAAGGAAAAGAAAAGAAAATTCACAAGAGAAAAAAAGGGAGGGGGTGCCCTATTCTACCTTACAAAAGCCTTGGAATAAAACTAATATATCATGTGATCCTTGGTAAGAGACTGACTTGAAAATAAATACATATAAAAGACATTCAAAGATGAAAAGAAGAGATATAAAAGACATATTCCACATTCATAGAATTAGTTTGCTTTGCCCATTTACCAAGATGATTTCCATCTTTTCATTAAACCTTAGTTATCCTCCCTCTTTAAAAAACTAACTTTAACTCCTACTCATTCTCAGTGGTAAACCAAGTCCATACAGGATTAGAGAACTGAATGTTTGTGAGAAAGTCTTCAGAGAATTAGCTCCTTTAATAGAAGCTGTCACTTGGCAAGGAGTGGGCACTGAAACAAATTTGGCTAGTGGTAGCACCCTTCAGTTGATGAATCCTGGGCCTGTTAGAGCCCTTACTTGAAATACTTGAACTTGAGACCAGAAAAAATCCTCATTTTCTTGCAGGTGGTAAAGCTGGGAAGTATAGGATACCACAGGACAAATATCTGCCATGTTGAAGAAGCAGTTCTGAAAGAATAAGCCCAAACGAGATGGAGAGAGAGCGAGTCTTAAAAGCATCCCATACCAGATGGAAATACTAGTGGTCAATGAGAGGGAGGAGTAAGGGGTATGGTATGTATGCATTTTTTATTTTTTCTTTGTATTTCTTTTTTTGGAGTGATACAAATGTTCTAAAAAATGATCATGGTGATGAATATACAACTATGTGATGATATTGTGAGCCATTGATTGTACACCACATATGGAATGTTTATATGTTAAGAATGTATGTGCTTGTACATTGTTGTATCAATAACAATTAAAAAAAAAGCATCCCTGGGCGGCCCACGGTGGCTCAGCAGGCAAGAATGCTTGCCTGCCATGCCAGAGGACCCAGGTTTGGTTCCCGGTGCCTGCCCATGTGAAAAAAAAAAAAAAAAAAAAATCATCCCATACCAATTTCAGTTAATCCTGAGGGCCAAGCTGCACACACCTTCTATATGTTGCTTATATTAGCCAGCAAATTCTTCAAATTGGGTTTCTGACACTTGCCATTAAAACAGTCCCCTCTAATATAAATAGGCAAATTGTACATTGGGAACACAAATTCACAAGAAATTTTCCACAAAAAGTTCGTATCTTAATTCTATGAAGAGTTTACATATATCAACTTTTTAAAAAAGAAAAGCTTCTAAAAAACAGACAAAATATAAATAAGAAATTCAAGGAAGAAAAACAAATGTCTAATAAAGATATCAATTTGAAAGACCATAGTAATCAAGGAAATGCCAATAAGATATTTTTTATCCATCAAATTGGGGGGCAGAGATTAGGTAATTAATACTTAATATTGTCAAGTTTATGGTACAAAGGACATTTTCACAGATACTAGAGGAAACATAAAATGGGAAACCTTTCAAGAAAGAAATCTGTAAGGATGAACAGACTTCTCCCTCAGGGAACTTAGTTCAGGTTCTATGAAAATGGTTTAAAATTTGGAAAAAGCCTAATGTTCAAGATATCTTTACTGCTTTATTTATAAATAGCAAAAACTTCAAAACCTGGATTTAGACAATTGGAAAATTGTTAAATAAGTGGTAATGTGTCCAAATTTATTAAGTATTAAGATATCATTAAAATGTTGCTTCTGGAAAATACTGATATCATGGGGAAATGCCCAGGGGATAATGCTAAATGAAAATAAGCAAGATACAAATTACATATTTATAATGTGATTCTAGTTATTTATACACAGAACAAAATTTAAAACACTATTAGAAGGATTATTCTTTATTCCTTTTTGAAACTATGCGTGAATTAGTTTTATAATCAGAAAATATTTATGAAGTAATACTAAAACATATGGATGGTTCTTGTTAAGGTTCTACAGATGACCATTTCCTTTAGTTTCTCTATGTTTAATAATCAACTATAATAAAAAGCCACTTCTACTAGGTAAGAAGCTTGATTTAAAAGCCAAACTTATCATAAATGTACTATTTAAGTTAGGCTGCTGCAGCTCTGGGAAATGAGCATAGGGAATCTTTCAAGATTTGAGGAATAATACACAGTCTTGGAGAATTGAAGCCAAGAGCATGGGTTATCAGGTTGAGGCCTATTGTAAAGGGGACCAGATCATAAGCTCTTATAGCAGTCATTTCTATTCTGGAGTTATAGCTGTTATTTTTGAATTCTGAGATACTGAGTTATTTGTTTATAATCTGCATATTCCCTGAAACTTTGGGTATTTATGTGACAGAGTAAGAGCACTGAAGCTAGGAAAGTTAGCACTATACCATACAGCAACTGTTAAAAAACTTGAAAAATTGATCAGACTTTGAGTAGAGATATTAATGAAGCAGATTTGGATAGGACTAAGGTAAATCAGAATACAGGGTAAAGGATGATATGCTTCATATTTTAAAACTTCAACTTCTGTGTGAGACCAAAGGGAGAGATGTTTATTTGGTGCAAAATTTATATTTTGGGTAGCACATTACTTAATTTAACTTGTATGGTCAGTTTATTCTAACACCATAATTACATGGAATCTTAAATACGGTATGAGATCTTGTTGATTTATACATAAGTGATGCCCCACTACATCCCAGAATAATTTGGGTAGGGGATAAAAAGTATTAGCAAAGTCTCCCTAGGGGACTGGGAGAAAGGAGGAAATATTAAACTTCTCCATCTGGGGAATTCCTGGCATACTCATAAGCAGTGGAGCAACCAATTAAGTAGGCTGAGCCCTTGATCTTAGGGTTCACCTATTATGCCTAAGAGTCACCCCAGGAGAAACTTTTTTGTTGCTCACATGTGGAATCTTACTCTAAGCCAACTGGCAGGTAAATTTACTGCCCTCCCCCTTATGTGGGACATGACTCTGGCAATGTGGGACAGGACTCCAGGGAATGAGCCAGGACCCAGCGTCATAGGATTGACAAACACTTTTTGACCAAAAAGGAAGAGCCAAATGAGACATACTAAAGTTTCAGTGGCTAAGAGATTTCAAACACAGTCAAGAGGTTTTCGTGGAAGTTTATTTTTATGCATTATATAGCTATTCCTTCTTATTTTATGGTATATTAGAGTGACCAGAAAGAAGTATCTGAAACTGATGAACTGTGTTCCACTAGCCTTGGTTCTTGAAGATGACTGTATAACTATATAGTTTTAACATCTGTCACCATGTGATTGTGAAAACCTTGTGTCTGATGCTCTCTTTATCCAAGGCATGAACAGATAGAATAAAGAAATAAGGACAAAATAAATAATAAATGAGTAAATAAATAATTGGGGTGGTAAGGGGTAACAAAAATTGGTTGAGTTGAAATATATCTCAATTAAATTTTTTTTAATTTGAGGAATAAACTGATATTCAAATTGCTGATTTGAGAAATGTGTGTTTTCTTTCAATCATTTAAAGGAATTGCTAGTTGCTCTTCATCCAGAATTTAGTGATAAATATGGACACAGGTGAACAAAAAAAGAGACTACTCACTTCTCATTCATGGCAGAATTTCTAGTCTATTTCCTCGATGTTCCAGTAAAAGTGAAAATACGCCTTTTAAAAAAGTTATTATGATGCCCATTAGGATACAGTCTCGGGGAAAGATGACAACACAGTTAAGTGGTGCTTTTGTTACCAAAAAAGTAAAGGTAGACCCTACTCCATTCAAGATAGTAAACCCTTTTTGGTTTTAGTCTTCTGATAGAAGTTTTGGACAAGAACTGACAAGAACTGGCAAGAACTGGCAGAAGTATCTTTCTCAGAACTCTAGAAAGCAGTTACAGGACAATAGTTATGGGGCAAGTGATGACAAGAAAAAGTCTACTTAAAAGTGACAGGCCCTCATGGCATCCTGGCTGGCTCCTCTTCCACCCTTCATCGGCTTGGTTCATAGCCAACTTACACTTGTAGTGCAGATCCCTGGGGCTGGTTCTGGGGGGAGGAGTGTAACATTCACACACATACTGGGAGGGCATATGTCTGGCTCAATTTGTCTGCTGATGGCCTGAGGGATTCACCAGCCTAGAATTTGCTCTACATGTAGAAGGCAGTTCACCAAGCTCTCCTATTCAATGTTGTGTGAATGCAGTCAAGTTGTCCTGCCTAATGCAAAGGATTGCTGACTGTAGGACTTTATATAAAGTGCAGTGCCCGGGACTGTGAGGGAACTTTCTCAAGGAAGAGGGGACATTTGGAACTATGCAAGCAATGAAGAAAAAAAAACTTCATTTCCAATGGCAACTAAAAGAATCAAATATTTAGGAATAAATCTAACCAAGGATATAAAGGACATGTATGCAGAAAACTACAAAGCATTGCTAAAAGATATCAAAAAGGATATTCCATGTTCACGAATTGGAAGATTATTGTTGAGATGTCAATCCTACCCAAAGCAATTTGTAGATCTGATGTAATCCCAAACAAAATTTCACAACCTTCTTTAGAGAATTGGAAAACCCAATCATCAAATTCATATGGAAGGTTAAAGGGCCCCAGAGAGCCAAGACATCTTGAAAAATAAGGCAGCTGGAGGACTCACATTTCCCAATTTAAAAGTTACTACACCAGGGATGAGCCTGGCCCTCCCAGGATGGCACCATGGGATCACCAATGCTATCATCTGAACAGAAAGGCAAAAAGAAGTGTAACAAATAAGGTATTAGTGGCTGAGAAAGTTCAAATAGAGTTGAGAGGCTACATTGGAGGTCACTCTTATGTATGCTTTCAGTTACACATTGCTACCTATCATAAGTTGCCAAACCCCAACCAAAACCACTCCTGCCAATCCAAAAGAATTGGGCATTATATAAGATTCTACAAAGGTTCCGTGCACTAGGTAACTTTCCAAAACCTACAACCTCCAGATGGGTCCCTGGACCAGATAAATCCTGAAATACAGAACGGCCAGTCTTTCCAGAATATTAACTAGTTCCATTCCCCTATCCTATATTATCAACAGCCCCTTCCAACATGAAAAAAATTGAAAGGAGCATGGACCAAATACCCCTAAAGAGTGAGAGAAAGATCAAAGGTGATGGTGGAGTTATACAGAGAAGATCGGGTTTAACAAATGAGTACAACTGCTGAATCATCATATTGATACTTCTTTTAGCCTCCTGTACCTCAGAGCAGCAAGAAATAAAAATCTAAAATTGTAGAACTGTAACCATACCAAACTCAGAAATCTGTTCTACAACTAATTGTTATGATATACTTTGAAATTTATTGCTTTTATATGTTATTTAAAGAGGAATATAACAGAGAAGATAGGACTTAAATGAGCATGACTGCTGAATCATTATACTGATATTTCTGTTGGTTTCCAGTGTCTTAGAGCAACTAGAAGAAAAATTAAAAAATCATGGAACTGTATCCCATACCAAACTTTAAAATCTGTTCTTTAATTACTTGTTAAAAAGTACTTGGAGGGGACTTCTGGAGAAGATGGTGGCTTAGTAAGGTGTGCGCGTCTTAGTTCCTCCTCCAGAACAACTTCTAAATAACTAGAAACAGTACAGAACAGCTACCGGAGCCACAATAGAGACCACACAGTGTACCCCAGTCTAGAACGGCTGGACCGGCTACAAGACTCTGCTGTGGTGAGGTCCCCGAGCGGTGCATGCTTCCCCGGGCCGCGGCGGCTGGCGGCCGGCCGCCCTCCCTCCCTCCTTCCTGGTCTGGCTGAGAGACTTGGATCGGCAGTTCCCCAAGCCGTGGCGGCTAGTGACCAGCGCCCCTCCCATACGCGCGGCTTCCAGGGCCAGCTGGGAGCCTCGGATCGGCGGTTCTCCAAGCCGTGGCGGCCGGTGCCCCTACCCCACAAGCGACTTCCCGGAGGGAAAGGAAAGAGTCTCCAACAGTAGTAGAGACTGAGTCCAACCTAACACCAATAGTGGCATTAATGAACAACTTCTGACTACTAAAAATAGGCCCTCAGCTCAGGCAAAACTGATCAAGGAGGAAGTCGCCTATTGGGCTAACTGAAAAAGAGGAAAGGGGGTGAAACAGAACCTTCTGAGGCTGTTTCTGCAGAAGCTTGGTTGCCTCTGGGCTCAGCGCTGGGATTACACAGGTTGCGACTGCCCTGAATGCAGAAACAGGCTGCTTTCAGGGCTCTCTACCACCTGAACCTTCCCTGTGGGAGGGGTGAAATGCAACTCAGGTGGAATCCCTCTCTCAAGGAATTCAGATCCCAGGACTTCACAATTTGAAGTCATTAAAACCAACCTACAACCTTTCTTCTGTCTCCACCACACACCCAGCAGCGAGAGTCTTCCAAAGTTAAAGGAGCCACAACATCTTTTGCTGGTGGGACCCACAGACAGACAAGCACCACCTACTGGGCAGGATAAGAGTACAGAGCCCAGAGACTTCACAGGAAAGTCTTTCAACCTGCTGGGTCCCACACTCAGGGAAATCTTTTTAAATGCCTAGACACCAGCAAAAAATAACAAATCACACCAGGAAAATTGAAGATATGGCCCAGTCAAAGGAACAAACCAATAGCTCAAATGAGATACAGGAACTGAGACAACTAATTCTGAATATACGAACAGAAATGGAAAACCTCTTCAAAAACCAAATCAATAAATTGAGGGAGGACATGAAGAAGGCATGGGATGAACAAAAAGAAGAAATGGAAAGCCTGAAAAAACAAATCACAGAACTTATGGGAATGAAAGATACAGTAGAAGAGATGAAAAAAACAATGGAAACCTACAATGGTAGATTTAAAGAGACAGAGACTAGAATTAGTGAACTGGAGAATGGGACATCTGAAATCCAAAAAGAAACAGAAACTATACGGAAAAGAATGGAAAAATTTGAGCAGGGGCTCAGGGAATTGAATGATAATATGAAGTGCACAAATATACGTGTTGTGGGTGTCCCAGAAGGAGAAGAGAAGGGAAAAGGAGGAGAAAAACTAATGGAAGAAATTATCACTGAAAATTTTGCAACTCTTATGAAAGACCTAAAATTACGGATCCAAGAAGTGCAGCGCACCCCAAAGAGAATTGATCCAAGTAGGCGTTCTCCAAGTAACTTACTAGTTAGAATGTCAGAGATCAAAGAGAAACAGAGGATCTTAAAAGCAGCAAGAGAAAAACAATCCATCACATACAAGGGAAACCCAATAAGACTATGTGTAGATTTCTCAACAGAAACCATGGAAGCAAGAAGACAGTGGGATGATATATTTAAATTACTAAAAGAGAAAAACTGCTAACCAAGACTTCTATATCCAGCAAAATTGTCCTTCAAAAATGAGAGAGAAATTAAAACATTTTCAGACAAAAAGTCACTGAGAGAATTTGTGACCAAGAGACCAGCTCTGCAAGAAATACTAAAGGGAGCACTAGAGTCAGATATGAAAAGACAGAAGAGAGAGGTATGGAGAAGAGTGTAGAAAGAAGGAAAATCAGATATGATATATATAATACAAAAGGCAAAATGGTAGAGGAAAGTATTACCCAAACAGTAATAACACTAAATGTTAATGGACTGAATCCCCCAATCAAAAGACATAGACTGGCAGAATGGATTAAAAAACGGATCCTTCTATATGCTGTCTACAGGAAACACATCTTAGACCCAAAGATAAACATAGGTTGAAAGTGAAAGGTTGGGAAAAGATATTTCATGCAAATAACAACCAGAAAAGAGCAGGAGTAGCTATACTAATATCCAACGAATTAGACTTCAAATGTAAAACAGTTAAAAGAGACAAAGAAGGATACTATCTACTAATAAAAGGAACAATTAAACAAGAAGACATAACAATCATAAATATTTATGCACCGATGCAGAATGCCCCAAAATACGTGAGGAATACACTGCAATTACTGAAAAGGGAAATAGACACATCTACCATAATAGTTGGAGACTTCAATTCCCCACTCTCATCAAGGGACAGAACATCTAGACAGAGGATCAATAAAGAAACAGAGAATTTGAATATTACAATAAATGAGCTAGACTTAACAGACATTTATAGGACATTACACCCCACAACAGCAGGATACACCTTTTTCTCAAGTGCTCATGGATCATTCTCAAAGATAGACCATATGCTGGGTCACAAAGCAAGTCTCAACAAATTTAAAAAGACTGAAATCATACACAACACTTTCTCGGATCATAAAGGAATGAAGTTGGAAATCAATAATAGGCAGAGTGCCAGAAAATTCACAAATACGTGGAGGCTCAACAACACTTTCTTAAACAAAAAGTGGGTCCAGGAAGAAATTACAAGAGAAATTAGTAAATATCTCGAGGCAGACAAAAATGAAAACACAATATATCAAAACCTATGGGATGCAGCAAAGGCAGTGCTAAGAGGGAAATTTATTGCCCTAAATACCTATATCAGAAAAGAAGAAAGGGCAAAAATTAGGGAATTAACTGTCCACTTGGAAGAACTGGAGAAAGAACAGCAAACTAACCCCAAAGCAAGCAAAAGGAAAGAAATAACAAAGATTAGAGCAGAAATAAATGAAATTGAGAACATGAAAACAACAGAGAAAATCAGTAAGACCAGAAGTTGGTTCTATGAGAAAATCAACAAGATTGATGGGCCCTTAGCAAGACTGACAAAAAGAAGAAGAGAGAGCACACAAATAAATAAGATCAGAAATGGAAGAGGAGACATAACCACTGACCCCACAGAAATAAAGGAGGTAATAACAGGATACTATGAACAACTTTATGCTAATAAATACAACATTGTAGATGAAATGGACAACTTTCTAGAAAGGCATGAACAAACAACTTTGACTCAAGAAGAAATAAATGACCTCAACAAACCAATCACAAGTAAAGAAACTGAATCAGTCATTCAAAAGCTTCCCAAAAAGAAAAGTCCAGGATCAAACGGCTTCACATGTGAATTCTACCAAACATTCGAGAAAGAGTTAGTACCAACTCTGCTCAAACTCTTCAAAAAAATTGAAGTGGAAGGAAAGCTACCTAATTCATTCTATGAAGCCAACATCACCCTCATACCAAAACCAGGCAAAGATATTACAAAAAAAGAAAACTACAGACCAATCTCTCTAATGAATACAGATGCAAAAATCCTCAACAGAATTCTAGCAAATCGAATCCAGCAACACAGTAAAAGAATTATACATCATGACCAAGTAGGATTCATCCCAGGTATGCAAGGATGGTTCAACATAAGAATATCAATTAATGTAATACACCATATCAACAAATCAAAGCAGAAAAATCACATGATCATCTCAATTGATGCAGAGAAGGCATCTGACAAGATTCAACATCCTTTCCTGTTGAAAACACTTCAAAGGATAGGAATACAAGGGAACTTCCTTAAAATGATAGAGGGAATATATGAAAAACCCACAGCTAACATCATCCTCAATGGGGAAAAATTGAAAACTTTCCCCCTAAGATCAGGAACAAGACAAGGATGTCCATTATCACCACTGTTATTCAACATCATGCTGGAGGTTCTAGCCAGAGCAATTAGACAAGAGAAAGAAATACAAGGCATCAAAATTGGAAAGGAAGAAGTAAAACTATCACTGTTTGCAGACGATATGATACTATACGTTGAAAACCTGGAAAAATCCACAACAAAACTACTAGAGCTAATAAATGAGTACAGCAAAGTAGCAGGTTACAAGATCAACATTCAAAAATTTGTAGTGTTTCTATACACTAGCAATGAACAAGCTGAGGTGGAAATCAAGAAACGAATTCCATTTACAATTGCAACTAAAAGAATAAAATACTTAGGAATAAATTTAACTAAAGAGACAAAAGACCTATACAAAGAAAACTACAAAAAACTGTTAAAAGAAATCACAGAGGACCTAAATAGATGGAAGGGCATACTGTGTTCATGGATTGGAAGACTAAATATAGTTAAGATGTCAATTCTACCTAAATTGATTTACAGATTCAACATAATACCAATCAAAATCCCAACAGCTTATTTTTCAGAAATAGAAAAACCAATAAGCAAATTTATCTGGAAGGGCAGGATGCCCCAAATTGCTAAAAGTATCTTGAGGAAAAAAAATGAAGCTGGAGGTCTCACGCTGCCTGACTTTAAGGCATATTATGAAGCCACAGTGGTCAAAACAGCATGGTACTGGCATAAAGATAGATATATCGACCAATGGAATCGAATAGAGTGCTCAGATATAGACCCTCTCATCTATGGACATTTGATCTTTGATAAGGCAGTCAAGCCAACTCACCTGGGACAGAACAGTCTCTTCAATAAATGGTGCCTAGAGAACTGGATATCCATATGCAAAAGAATGAAAGAGGACCCGTATCTCACACCCTATACAAAAGTTAACTCAAAATGGATCAAAGATCTAAACATTAGGTCTAAGACCATAAAACAGTTAGAGGAAAATGTAGGGAGATATCTTATGAAACTTATAATTGGAGGCGGTTTTATGGACCTTAAACCTAAAGCAAGAGCACTGAAGAAAGAAATAAATAAATGGGAGCTCCTCAAAATTAAACACTTTTGTGCATCAAAGAACTTCATCAAGAAAGTAGAAAGACAGCCTACACAATGGGAGACAATATTTGGAAACGACATATCAGATAAAGGTCTAGTATCCAGAATTTATAATGAGATTGTTCAACTCAACAACAAAAACACAGCCAACCCAATTACAAAATGGGAAAAAGACTTGAACAGACGCCTCTCAGAAGAGGAAATACAAATGGCCAAAAGGCACATGAAGAGATGCTCAATGTCCCTGGCCATTAGAGAAATGCAAATCAAAACCACAATGAGATATCATCTCACACCCACCAGAATGGCCATTATCAACAAAGCAGAAAATGACAAGTGCTGGAGAGGATGTGGAGAAAGAGGCACACTTATCCACTGTTGGTGGGAATGTCAAATGGTGCAACCACTGTGGAAGGCAGTTTGACGGTTCCTCAAAAAGCTGAATATAGAATTGCCATACGACCCAGCAATACCATTACTAGGTATCTACTCAAAGGACTTAAGGGCAAAGACACAAACGGACATTTGCACACCAATGTTTATAGCAGCATTATTTACAATTGCAAAGAGATGGAAATAGCCAAAATGTCCACCAACAGATGAGTGGCTAAACAAACTGTGGTATATACATACGATGGAATATTATGCAGCTTTAAGACAGAATAAACTTATGAAGCATGTAATAACATGAATGGACCTAGACAACATTATGCTGAGTGAGACTAGCCAAAAACTAAAGGACAAATACTGTATGGTCCCAATGATATGAACCGACATTAGAGAATAAACTTGGAATATGTCATTGGTAACAGAGACCATCAGGAGTTAGAAATAGGGTAAGATAATGGGTAATTGGAGCTGAAGGGATACGGACTGTGCAACAGGACTGAATACAAAAACTCAAAAATGGACAGCACAATAATACCTAATTGTAAAGTAATCATGTTAAAGCACTGAATGAAGCTGCATCTGAGCTATAGTTTTTTTCTATGTTTTTTCTGTTTTTAAATATATTTTTTGTATTTTGTATTTTTATTTTTTTCTCTATATTATCATTTTATTTCTTTTTCTGTTGTCTTGCTATTTCTTTTTCTAAATCGATGCAAATGTACTAGGAAATGATGATCATACATCTATGTGATGATATTAAGAATTACTGATTGCATATGTAGAATGGAATGATTTCTAAATGTTGTGTTAATTTTTTTTTACTTAATAAAAAAAAAGTTAAAAAAAAATTTTAAAATTTTGTGCCACAATTAGACAACATACATAAGGGAGAAAATATTTGGAAATCATGTCGCGAATAAGGCTTAATATCTAGAATATATAAAGAAATCCTTCAATTCAACAAAAAGATCCAAAATTTAAAAATAGTCAAGAGACTTGAATAAATTCAATATTTCTCCAAGGAAGATATATAAATGGCCAAAAGAAAGCACATGAATGCTCAACATCAATGGCCATCAGAGAAATGCAAATCAAAACCACAGTAAGATACCATTTCACACCGCCTAGAATGGCTACTATTAAAGAAATTTACAAGCGTTGGAGAGCATGTGGAGAAATAGAAACACTCATTGCTGGTAACAATATAAAATGCTGCAGCTACTGTGGAAGACAGTTTGGCGGTTTGTCAGTAAGTTAAGTATAGAATTATCATATCCTGGTAATTTCACTGCTAGGTATATTCCCCAAAGAAATGAAAGCAGACACTCAAACAGGCATTTGTACACCAATGATCAATTCACAGTTGCCAAAAGATATAAGCAATCCAAGTGTCCATCAACCAATGAATGGATAATAAATTAACAGCACTGAAATATATCTGAATATGATTTAAAAGAGGGGAATGCTAGATTTTATTTATGGTAATAAAATGAACATTTTTAAAAAAAAAACGATGGAACTACACTACACAGTGAACACTAAATTAAACGATGGATAATCGTAGTACAAATATAAAAACGTGCTATCATTAATTGTAAAAAATGATCCACACTAATGCATGGTGTTAATAATAGGGTGGTGTGCTGGTTTGAAGCTGTTATGTACCCCAGAAAATGCCATGTTCTTTTAACCCATTCATGTGGGTACAGACCTAATGTGGTCAGGACTTTTTTTTAATATTTTAATTGAGAAATATTCATACAGAGTCCAACCATATTAGGTAATCAATGGCTCACAATATCATCACATAGTTGTGTATTCTTCACCATGATCATTTTTAGAACATTTACATTGCTCCAGATAAAGAAAAAAACTCATACATCTCATGCTACTTCCCTCTCCCTCTCATTGACCCACAGTATTTCAATCTACCCAATTTTTACCTTTTTTCTCCCCCTATTATTTATTTACTTTCTATGCATTTTCGTTTTTTTTTTTTTTACTCATCTGTCCATACCCTGGACAAAAGGAGCACCAGACACAAGTTTTTCACAATCACATGGTCACATTGTAAAAGCTATATAGTTACACAGTCCTCTTCAAGAATCAAGGCTACTGGAACACAGTTCATCAGTTTCAAGTACTTCTCTCTAGCCACTCCAATATACCATAAACTAAAAAGGGATACATATATATATAATGTGTAAGAATAATCTCCAGGATAACCTCTCGTACTAGTTTGCAAGCTGCCAGAATGTGATATATCAGAACTGGAATGGCTTTTAAAACGAAGAATTTAAAAAGTTACAAGTTTTCCATTCTAAACCTATAAAATCATCCAATCTAAAGCATCCAGGAAAGATAGCTTAATTCAAGGAAAGTCGATGGGTTAGGTACACCTGTCAGCTGAGAAGTCACGTGGCTGGCAACTGCTGGTCCCTTGTTCCTGGATCCCATTGCTTTCAGCCTCTGTTCCTGTGGGGGTTCCTCACTTTGCTTCTCCAGGGCTGGCTTTCATCTCCTGGCTTCCCTTGGCTCTCTCCAGGTTCTGGCTTGCTTAACATCTCATGGCGACATCTGTTGGGCTTCAATCATCTCCAAACATCCATGTCTCTGCTCTCTGAAGCAACTGCTCCCTAAGCATCTACATCTGCTCTCTGTTGACTCTGAGGCTTCTGTCATTTCTGACTCTCTCCAAAATCTTTCCTCTTTTAAATGAATTCAGTAAACTAATCAAGACCCACCTTGAATATGTGGAGTCATGTCTCCATCTAATCGAAGGTCACATCCACAATTGGGTGTTGCCACATCTCCATGGAGATAATCTTAAATTTCCAACTACAGTACTGAATTAGGATTAAAAGAAATGGCTGCCTCCCAAGACTGAATCGGGGTTAAAACATGGCTTTTCTGGAGTACATAATATTTTCAAACCAGCAAACCTCTCAACTCAAATCTCTCTGCCACTGAGACCTTATCATGTCTAATTTTTCTCTTCCCCTTTTTTGGTCAAGAAGCCATTCTCAGTCTTATGATGCTGGGTTCTGGCTCATCCGTGGGAGTCAGGTCCCACATTGTCAGGGAGATTTACACCCCTGGGAGTCATGTCCCACGTAGAGGGGAGGACAGTGAGTTCACCTGCCAAATTGGCTTAGAGAGAGAGGCCACAATAGAGCAACCAAAGAGGTTCTCTGGGGGTGACTCTTTGGCATAATTAACAGTAGGTTTAGCTTCTCCTTTGTAGGAATAAGCTTCATAGGGGTGAGCCCAAGATTGAGGGCTCAGCTTATTGAATTGGTTGTCCCTATGGCTTGCCAGAATATCAGCAACCCCCCAGATGGGGAAATTGAATATATCCTCTTTTCTCCCCAGTCCCCCAAGAAGACTTTACAAATACTTTTATTCTTTGCCCAAACTACTCTGGGATATATAGGGACTCACACTAACCTAAACAAACAAGATCTCATACCCTATCCAAGATTCCATGTAATTATGATGTTCAAGTAAATTGACCATACAAGTTAAATTACATAATGTGCCACCCAAAACATAAATTTTGTACCAAATAACATCTCTTCCTTTGATCTCACAGAGAGGTTGAAGTTTGAAAATATAGGCCATATCATCCTTTACTCAGTATTCTAAGTTACTTTAGTCCTATCTAGATCAGCTTCATTCATGTTGCTAGTCAAATTCTAGAGGATTTTTTAACAGTTGCTGAATGGGGTTATGTTTTCATAGCTTCAGTTCTCTAACTCTGAGTCTCAGGTGTCACATAAATATCTGAAGTTTCAGGGAATGACCAGGTTATATACAAATAGCTCAGTATCTTAGACTTTAGAAATATCGTTTACAACTCATGAATGTATGTGACTGCTGTAAGAGCTTACAATCTAGGACCCTTTACTATAGGCCCCAACCTGATAACCAATGCTCTCAACTTCATTTTTCTGAGTTTGTATATCGTAGTTAGTCCGTGTGAGTGAGGCATAATATTTGTATTTTTGTTTCTGAAATTTTGTTCAACATACTGTTTGTTCTAGTTTGCTAGCTGCCAGAATGCAATATACCAGAAACAGAATGGCTTTTAAAAAGGGGGAATTTCACAAGTCACTAGTTTATAGTTCTAAGGCCGAGAAAATGTCCCAATTAAAACAAGTCTATAGACATGTCCAATCTCAGGCATCCAGGGAAAGACACTCTGGTTCAAGAAGGCTGATGAAGTTCAGGGTTTCTCTCTCAAGTGGAAGGGCACATGGTGAACACAGTCAGAGTTTGTCATCTGGAAAGGCACATGGCGAACACAACATCATCTGCTAGCTTCTTCTCCTGGCTTCTTGTTTCATGAAGCTCCCCAGCAGGCATTTTTCTTCTTCATCTCCAAAGGTCGCTGGCTGGTGGACTCTGCTTCTCGTGGCTATGTCGTTCTGCTCTGCTCTCTCTGAGTCGCTCTCATTCTCCAAAATGTTTCCTCTTTTATAGGACTCCAGAAACTTATCAAAACCCACCCAAATGGGTGGAGACATGTTGTTACCTAATCCAGCTTAACAACCACTCTTGATTAAATCACATCTCCAGGGAGATGCTCTAACTACAGATTCAAACATACAGTATTGAAGAGGGATTATTCTGCCTTTATGAAATGGGATTTAGATTAAAACATGGCTTTTCTAGGGGACATACATCCTTTCAAACCAGCACATTGTCCTTAAGATTCATTCACCTAGTTGCAAACCTTACATCTTCCTTCTTACAACTACTCAGTAGTCCATTGCATGTAGACACCACAGTTCCCCCTTCCATTTCTCAGTCATTACAGCCTTAGGCCACCTCCATTCATTGCAAATTGTGAACACTGCTGTCACAAACACTAGTGTGCAAATGCCCATTCGTGTTCCCACTCTCAGTTCCTTGTATATACCCAGCAATGTGGTCACAAGATCATATGGCAACCCCACCCCTAGTCTCCTGTGGAACTACCACTATCCCACCGAGGGGCTGCATCTCTCAGCTTCTCCACCAACAGTGAATAGGTACATCTTTCTCCACATTTTCTCTAGCACTTGTTTCTATATGTTCATTTTTAAACAATTTTATTTGCACATCACACAATCCAATCTAAGTAGATATGCCTTCACCACCCTAATTAATATGAAGACATTTCCTTTTCTTCTGCAAAGAATCCATACCTGCTCCCACCCCTGCTTGTTGAACATTTAGCTTTGGCATAATGCCTTTGATACATTCAGTGGAGGCATATTATAATGTTATCGTTGACTACAGACCCTAGCTTGCATTGACTGTACTTTTTCCTGTATACCATCTATTTTCAACACCTTGCAATGTTGACATTCATTTATTCTGTGGTTGGGGCCTTTTGATTAGGTTGTTTTAATTAAGATGTGACTCATCCAATTCAAGGTGGGTTTAAGTCCTTTCTTGGAGCCCTTCAGGAAGATAAAAGACAGAAAAAGCCCAGAGACTCAGATCGAGAAACACCCAGAGAGTTTGGAGAGAAAAACCCTGGAGATGCTTAAGAGAGGAACCACAGAAGCTCAGAGAGAAGGCTACTGAAATCAGAAACTGAAAGCAGTAAGACCCTGGAGTAAAGATGCCGACCATGTGCCTTGCTATCTAACAGAACCCTGGATACTAGCAGGCTGTCTTTAGAGTTCAATTTTCATGCTGCTGATGCCTTAATTGGGATACTTTCTTGGCCTTAGAACTGTAAATTTTAATGTAAAATTATGTAAATTTATATAAAATGTAAAAGCCAATCTATTTCTGGTATATTGCATTCTGGCAGCTTTCGGGAATTCTGTATTATATGCATGATGGTTCTGTAACCCCACAACTTCTCCAATAAAAAGAAAAAAGTTTGGCATAAAAAATAAATAAAAATACATACAATGGTATATTATTTCTGCTATAGAAAGGAATGAAGTCCTTTTACATGCAACAACACAGCTGAACCTTGAAGAACTTGAGTGAAATAAAACAGACACTCAAGGACAGGTATCATGTAATCTCATTTTAGAATAAGCAAAATCACTGTCAGTATCTAGAATGTAAGTTACCAGAGTATGGGATAGAGATAGGGAATAAGAAGCTAAGTCTTAAAATATAAACAAAGTTCCTATTTAGAATGATGTAAATGTTTTGGTAATGAATTGTGGTGATGGTAGAATGTAATTAACACACTGAAATACATATATAAATGTGGTTAAAAGGGGGAATGTTATGTTGTAGATATGGTAGTAGAATAAAAATTAAAATTAAAAAAGAAATAATGCTCTCTGGTAAAGATAATAGCATGGGTAAATATAAACCCCAGTACTAAAGCACTAAAGTGATTATAACTTTACTTTTTACTTTCTACGGACCTAAAAGGCAAATGCATAATATGGAATGATAAGTCAGTGGTTTTGGCCTGATAATGCATAAACACGTGATTTGTGGCAAGAAGTACATAAAGGTTGGGGTATAGAGACAAATTAGAGTACAGGTTGCCAGGGCAAGAGGAAGGGGGAACGGTGAGTTAAAGCATAATGGGTTTAAGTTTCTATTTGGGTAGATGGGTAGATGGTAGGTTATAGTAATCTAAGTTGGTGAGGGTACTGCAATATTGTAAATGTGACTAACTCCCAAAATAGTATGCTTGGGAGTGGCTGAATGGGATTTATGTTGTATATATGGTCCCATAATTTTAATTTTTTTAAAAAAGAGCAACTAAAGAGACAATGCCAATTACAAGCAAATACATGATCTGGGTGGAAGCTAGTAAGGTAATAAAAAATGTTCAAAGGGACATTATTGGGACATAAGAAAAAAATGGCATATAGACCATAAAATTTCTACCAGTCTTAAATTTCTTGAATTTGATAATGGCACTTAAAGTGGTTACATAAGTGATTATCCTTGTTTTAAGGAAATGGACATGAGTATTAAGTGTTGAAGGAGCATGATGTATACAACCTACACCCAAGTGCGTTCAGAAAATGGATTAACTATTTAAATAGAGATGGATAGATAGAATGATATGACAAATGTGGCAAAATAGTAAAATTTGTGAATATGGGTATCTAGGGTATGGGTAGAGGTGGGCTGGAGTTCTCTGTAAGGGGTTTATATTGTTTTTGTTTTTGTAACTGTCCTGTAAGTTTGAAAGTATTTTAAAATAAAAAGTTAAAAACAACAAAAAAAAACAATAAAGGTGGTTCATCCCATACTGCTTTCCCAAAGAGACACTTTTTAAGAAAAAGTAGTGGGAAGAGCATCTAAACATTATTGACATGGAATGTTTTAGTTAAATGCATTGAGGTAAAATGGCCAAGAAACAGGTATAACAAGGTCATGCAAGGACATCAGCCATTAACCATTAGAATGCCAGAGTATTTTTAGAAACTCCAGAGGGAAGACGTCAGCCTCCAACGAGAGATTAGCAAAGATCTGACATCTCAAAATTTAAAGAAGCATCCCATCTTTTGAATTAAAAACCAACTCATATTGAAAGCCTTTTTTTGTATATATAGTTTCTATTCTAACGCCAAAGCTAAAACCCTTCCTCCTCCTTCTTTAGCAGACTTCATGTACACTTTGAAATTATGGTCTCGTTTCTGAACAATCTAATTATAAATACTTAGTCATTTTTTTCTCTCCAAAGTATTATCTTAGAATAAAACTTCAGAACATATCTCAGGTTTTTATTGTTTTTTTTTTTTCATTAATGAGATGAGCCCTGCAAAATATCCTTAGCTTGTTGAAGCTTCCTGTTGCTTTTTAATGTAAGCAGCAACTGGAAAAACGTAATTTAAATAGATAGGCAACCAGAGCTGACAAATGGTCAAATTCATGGGAATCAGAGAGAACAAGAAATTACCAATCATTACAATGCAGAGTCAACAAACATGTTTGATGTCCCAGCACTATGCTAGTCAATTTATAAACATTTAATGCAGGCCTAATGAGTACACTTCAAAAATCTTCATGAAATCTTTGGGGAACCAAAGGTAACATTATTCTAAAGATTCTTTTCTTTTTCCCTTATCTCGGTAGTAAAGAATGGGTATTGGAATAAGACAGATGTATTTCATCTTTCACTGACTATATTTGTTTTTAGTTCTTATTAACAGTAACAATAATTGGCTGAGACAGAATGTTCATGTTAGTTTATGTTTGAGATTTTTATTAAATAAATATTGTGGTTATCGGATTGTACTGCATATTATGAAAACAAAAGATAAATCTAGATCCTACATTATGGCAAGTCATTTGTTGTTAGTCACTAGTGTTACTTGTTTTAATAAAGCTGCCAAAATGCAATACACCAGAAATGAACTGGCTTTTAACAATGGGGACTTGTTAGTTTACAAATTTACAGTTCTAAATCATGAAAATGTCCCAATAAAAGCATCAAGAGGAAGATAACCTTGTACTGAAGAAAGGCCGCTGGCGTCCATGGTTTCTCTGTCAGATAACAAGGCACATGGCCAGAGTCTGCTGGTCCTTCACTCCTGTTGTTTTCAGTGGCTCTCTCAGCATCTCCAGGGGCTTTTCTCTAAGCTTCTCTGGGTGTTTCTGAGTTCCCTCTGCTTTTTCTGCCTTTTATCCTCTCTTAAAGAACTCTCATAAAGGATTAAGACCCACCTTGAATTAGGTGGGTCACATCTCAATTCAAACAACCTTATCAAAAGGTCTGGCCCACGGCGGTGTGATGGTGGCTTAGTGACAGAATTCTTGCCTGCCATGCTGGAGACCGGATTCGATTCCCAGTACCTGTCCATGTAATAAAAAAAGAAGTCTGGCCCATAGTAGGTCTGCACCCACAATGGATTAAAAGAACATGGCCTTCCAGGGGTGAAAGTCTCCCTGGAGGTGTGGGAGATGACTTCCAGGGATGAGCCTGGCCCTGACACTGGGTTCAATGCCATTCAGACCAAAGAGGGAAAAGAAGTATAACAAGGTATCAGTGGCAGAGTCCAAACAGAGGCTGTTCTGGAGTTTCAGTTAGACATTGCTACCTATCATATAGCCCCAACCAAAACCATTCCTGCCAATCCTAAAGAACACCTGGGCATTATATAAGATTCTACAAAGGTCCCATGCACTACAGCAACTTCCCAGAAACCTACAACCTCCAGATGGGTCCCCAGAACAGATTAAATCCTGAATTGCAGAGGGGCCAGCCCCTCCAGAAAATTAACGAGTTCCACCCCCCTATCCCATATTATCAACAGCCCCTTCCAAAGTGAAAAAGCTAGAATGGACATAAATATCCCTAAAGAATGGGAGAAAGAACAAAGGTGATGATGGGGTCACACAGAGAAGGTAGGATTTAACAAATGAATATGATTGCTGAATCATTATATTGACATTTCTTTTAGTCTCCAGTATGTTAGAGCAGCTAGAAGCAAAAACCTGTAATTGTAGAATTGTAACCCATACCAAACTATGAACTCTGTTTTACAACTAATGGTTGAGATGTGTTTTGAAATTTATTGTTTTCCAAGTTATTTTTCAGTTAAAAAAACAAAACAAAACATGGTCTTTTCTGGGATACCTAATGGCTTCAAACCAGCATACCGGGAAAAAGACAATAATTGCAATCTCTCCAGCTATGTTGCCACACTGTTCTCCTTTCTGTAATTCAATCAGGCTAAACAATTTCCTTTTCCTGATATGCATTTGTCCTGGATAGCTTCTTTTTCTCTGGTTTCAGTTCAAATGTCACTTCCTCTTAACCCTTTTCTAGCTTCCAACCATTTCTCCCTCTAGCTTACCCACTGATCTTGCCCCTTGCCTCCATTCCCTCCACTGCTGCTTTCACTGCAGACTTTGAGAGTAAAAAGCAAATATTTATTAGCCTTAGAGATATTTTTAAAGAACCTTAAGCATTTAAACTAACTTTACTTAGTCCAATTCTGCCAAGTTAACACAGCCCAAACAAAACATTTTGACATGAAAAACATGTTTCATAATTCTTTGTCTCACTAGCTTACATCAGAATAGTAAAATAACTCTCATAATATCAAGAGATGGTTAAAGACATGAAGCTGTTTTTCCTTTTCACTACAAAAACAGTATGTCTCAGAGTATGTCACTAAAGCATTTTAAATTATATTTATGGCAGTTAACTAAATTCTTTGTAAAATGCTGATAAATATGGTCTGGGTCAAAACATTAGCTCTGGAACACCAAACTGGACCAGATTTCAACCCAACATAAACACTTTCTCAACTTTCAGAAACGTCTAACATTATTTATTGCACGTCCTTAAAAAGCAGTATTCTTTGAGACTGTCAGTAAAAAGATTCTATCAGAGGTTGGGCAGATTCCTGCACTTGGTGGTGGGTTAAAAAATGTAATATAGCTACCAAATTTCAGGATTCAAGGCTGGAACATCTTTTATTGGTTACCTTTTGAGACGGTTCCTAGCAATTAGGAAAAGGTTCAATTTGGTTATTCCAAATTTAAGACAATTTTTCCAAATACATTAATATTCTCAATTTTATCCAAAAATTGAATTTATAAAACTCATCGTTACGGATTTCCCTCAGATCTGACAAATCCATACTCTAATTTTCATGTTACAAATGTCCAGTTTGCAGAGGAAACACCAAAGTTGACATCTTAAATTTCCCCAGATTATAAACTTTTAGAAAAGAACTAAATATTTTAAGCAATGTTACACTTCATATTATGGATTAAACTAAGAAAATAGAAGTCTACGAATGCGAAAAGAGGAGCAATTCAAAAAAATATTAAATTTACAGCTGCTCTACTAAAGTCTAATTCTAAACTGTGGAATATATCCAGTATATAAATATGATCTCACATACCTGAGAGAAATAAATAAAACTTAGCCCATGAAACAAAAATAACCTGCTCCCATTACCCTAAAGTTATAGCCTACCCTAGGATATACTTCAGAAAGGGGGGAAAAAAAGAAAGCTTATCAAGTGTCAAGCCCATGCTGAAGACCATCCACTATATAATTCTGAACTGCTAAAAGTATAATTTCACTAAAATAATGTCACAATAATGGTACTTTAAACAAATGATAATTTTTTTTTTGCTTATTACCTAAGATTTACAAGACCTACCAAAAGCTGAAATTATTGGTGAAATATATCTTAAAGTGATACAAGAAGACAAAGCATGGTAAAGACTGCTTTATTGGTGGCAGTTAGTACAAGTCACTAAATACCGATCCCCCCAAAAGCTCAGTTATCTCTCAGATTACTGGTCCACACACAGCTGAATTAAATTGAACCAAGTGATTTCTAGGTTGATAAACTGAAGTCAATCCTGCTTCTTGGGAAATGAAGCCATGGCCAGCTGATACACAGCATATGCTGTTCCTTAAAAATAAAAACAACAAAAAATAACTTAGAAGAAATTCTGATATTCAAATATAAACAAACCTAATATACCAGCTTAAAAATCATAAAGGCAAGGTTGGTGTTGGCTTTTATGGGAACACAAATATTTTGCTAGATGCTAGCAAAATTTAAAATGGACATATAAAAGATATTTAATCTAATTTTAACCTCAGCTAACTTTCTGCTAAAGAAAGTGTCAGCTACGGCACAATATGTTTGTCAACTTAATAAAAACACGCAAAAGTTCAAAAATGATTAAGGACAGATATAAAGGCTATTTCCATACTGACCTAAGGTTGCCTAAGCAATACTAATGACTCAAAACATATAAGCCTTCCCTGAAGTGTGCTATTATTGTAAAACCAAGGAAGAGTAATATAATTTAAATAATCAAATTTAATGTAAGAATAACTAGTAACTGGAATTTTAGTTTTAAAACAATTACCAGAATGTCTAAGAAATAACACTATCTAAAAAGAATTGGGGACTTTATTTCACTTAGAAAGCCCAAGTGTCACGATCTGGTTGGTTTGATCCACAAATGTCCATTCTACTTTATATTTAATTCAAGCCAAAGAAAGCTTCTTGGAATGAGCAGGAGACTTGGTAACTGGGGTTCAAATCCCAACTTTTTTCCACATTAAAATCAACGTTATCCGACGTAATTAACATAATGTCCTCATGTGTAAAATAATTTATCATAGATGTCAAGCAAGGACTACAGAAATCCATATGACATTCCTATCAACATGAGCACGCAATAATGATGTAGATATTGTCTCCCTTTCTGCCCTAGAGAGCAATCATTCAAATTCCTAACCTTCCTCTTAATACAGCAATTTGTGATATTTAACTGCTAACATTGAATACTGAACCTACCCAATCCACAGAAAAAAATTCAGCCAACACTCAACAATGTCTCAATTTTCAATCTTTGTACCATGTATTTTTCTTAGGTCTTTGGTATTTGTTGCCATTGTCTACTAAAAAATTATAGCAGGTAATAAATGACTATATACTTAAAAACAAGAAAACAGAAAAACAAACTTGGGAGCAGTATGCGTAGTTTAGCAGCTGGTCTTTTATGAACACAAATGTAATTTCATGGATATAATTATATACTGTCATTTTCAATCCTGAGAAACTGTTACTTTTCATATGAATGTTCATGGTGACGTGCAAATTATATCAGGTATTTTAGAGCCTAAACCAATTTGAGGATCACTGACATAAAACAAATGCTAGGAAAGTGTATCAAATATATTTTTTCCAACACATTTCTGAAGGATACTAAATTAATACATAAATCAGTTTATAACACTTTCCTTTCATGGCACTTAAAATAAAATCCACCGTCTTTAACTCTAGTCTATAAAGCCCTTCAATACTCAGCCCTTGCCTACTTACCTGATTTCAACTGGTACAACTATACACTCCAGAAGTGAACACTCTGCCTGGCTTGATATTTTCCTGGTTGTTCAAATCTCACCACAAACATCACTTCCTCAGAGGTCCTCCCTGACCAATCTAAAGTATTCATCCAGTTATACTACCTCATACCATCTATTTAAATACATGAAAAGCACTTAATGCCAACAGATGTTCTTATTTATTGCCTATCATCACTATCAGCAAAAATATAAATTCTGAGAAACCTTTTGACTTATTATCATATACAAGCTGCAGCTCACACTGGGCAATCCCCTGGTTACTTTTTAAGAAACAAAAACACATCAAAGCACTTTTCTAATGGTAAGATCAATTATTGCTTTGTATAAATTTCGTTTCAGGCATAAATATGTACGTACAGGGCTTTGATGTAAAATATGTTTTTATTGTGGATCACAGTTAAAATATTCAAAAGCCCTGGCATAGGGAGCTGAGATAGAACAGCATTAGAGTGGATATACTTGGCTAAAAAGCAGCCTCCAGGGCCCTTAATGATCAGGGCCTCAAAAAGACACCTCTATCAGAAGATAATCATCAACCTTCATTGATTTTTTTTTTGCTAAAATCTTGGATTCTGGAGACAGTCTGTCTGGGTTAAAATACCAGCAGAGTAAAAGCAACGGAGGTTATAGATAACAGTTATTAATTTTCTATAAACTTTCAAAACATTCTAAATGTCTTACCACCAACTGTAAGAACCATAGTGGCTCTATACAGGAGGGCATCAGCTACACCACCCTTCAGATGCACTGGAATTCCATTATCTTCCTAGGTAAAAACATAAGAACATTAATCAATGTGTTACTTTTATCCAAGAAGTGTTTAAAAGACTAATCCATTCATATTAAATTAAATGGCTTCCTTAGCCCACTCAATAAAATATTTTCAATATCCAATTTGCCACTTGTCTCTTGTGACCATAAATAAATTTTACATCTTTATGTCATCAAACTTTGCAATTTTTCTCCTTTACAGCTTCTAGGCTTCCTTTGGAAAACTTCTCCACTTCTAAGATCTTAAAGAAATATTCTCTTTTGTTTTATTTTCTTCTACTATTTTTGGGGGACTTGGGGAAGCATTTATATCTGCAATTTATTTTGTTACTATACCATATAGAAGGAATCTTTCTTTATAATAGCTAATTTTTCCAACAATGAAATGAAAACGCACCTTTAATAAACATTAAATTTCTATACATACATTTGTTCTGTTTCTAAGGCTCTTTACTCCCTGTGGTTTATTTTTCTATTTCTGTTTACCCTAAAGAACACCAACCCAAAGTAATGCCTCCCTAAAATGTACTTGACCTCTATCCTTTTCCCCGATTTCTTTGTTTCCCCAAAGGCCTCCTGGATAAGCAAATGCCCAGTAAGTTTTCAAAAGACAGTTCTAATTATTATTTTAATACAACAGGATCATTCACAATCAGATATCTCCAGATTCACTTCCATCAGCATCTTTCAATAATCTGATTACTACAAGTAACAATCGTCTATAAAATAAAAAAGCCGAGTACCTGAAATAGCTTTTGTTTTTCTGCAACTTTATTTTCAAACTGCCTGCGTGAAGCAGTACTTACAGTCCTCTGGGCAATTTGACGAAGAGCCTGAAATGGAAAATCCACATATAGTAAAATTTAGAGTCTAAAGAAATCTTCAAAGTCAACCATTTTCAATCCTTCATATTACAGAAGAGGGAATTTGAGGCTTAAAGCTTATCTGATTTGAGAGTAAAAAGTCAAGAATCAGCATCCAGGTTTTCCCATTTCTAGTCCAACCACTGCTCTTCGTATTACATAATGAAGTGTCTGAAGACCACATTCAAGAAGTATTTCATGCAGATTCTGACACACACAAAAACCATGATCTTTACCTTAACAATACCAATAACATTTTATAATCTTTGAGGAAAATTTATTGACATATGGTTATTACAGAAATAAAGAAGGTCGCAAAAAAATACTAAGCCTGAAATTTTAATACCCTACCATATTATTAATCCACTACATAATTGCAAAACACATTGGCATGATTCGTAATTAAAATGCTTCCCTCATTTAGTGCTCCCTAAAAATCTTTTAAAAAGTATAAACCTTAAGAAAAAGAGGTCTGTATTAGACATTCAGTTGAATTAAATGAAACAAACATGTCCTCCACTTTCTAAAACAAAAGACTGACTGAGAAGCTAAGTAAAACTTATTATTTACCAAAGAAAATGACTGCTGCTTCACTTTCTCCTATTTCTTTTTTGGAAATTTTTGGAAAAACATTTCACATCCTCAAAGTCAGTGGTGGGATGAATGGCACCGTAAAACAATCTTACCGGAAGCAACACTGCACTTTTGCCATGACTACTACTAAATTCCCATCCCTTGAATGACTTGCTTTTTGAATTGCCTTCTTGATCCTCACATGGAGCTTGGCTTTACTCGCATCAGAGGTATAACCTATCAATGACTTAACAGGATTAGGGCTGGCGACTAAGAACCCAAGGCTGATCTAATTCAGTTCTCCGGCCATCGTCATAGCCTTTTCACTCCCTACATCTACCCAGCAAGGCCTGGGGTGAGAAGGATGGACGGAAGAGAAAGGTCAGGAGAAAAGGAAGTCCAAGGTGACTTCAAAAATCGCCCCCGCTCTTTTGTAGGTGGTAACCTAACCTCGTTCCATGCCCGAGACCACCACATCCTCCATCACGAATCCAACTAGAGAAATTCCTCACCAACAGATTCCTCAGCATTTTGGCTCCGCTACTGCCCACCAACCAACACAACCGAACACAGAGAACGAACTGCGCACCACCGGATCCGGAACTCTCTCTGGACTTGCATAGGCGTCAAGGAACTAGTCCTTCCGAAAGGAGGGGCTTAAACCTCTAACCACGGAGAGCGAACGCGAAGTTAGAGCGACCGTTTACCGCTGTAGCCACTCTAGCCAGCTCGCAGTTTCTATCGTGAACTCCTTCCTGCCCTTCCGCTTGCCGTTGAGGTTCCTTCACAACTTTTTGAGAACTACGGAAGTGCAGGCCATCGTAGAAAATTGTGTTTTGAGCTAGAAGACGTAAAACTGAGCAGTTTTTTTAATTTTCGGATGATGAAACCTCCAGTGCTGCCATTGTTAAGAGGCAAAAAGAACAATATGGCTGAACTATAGTTGCGAATTAGGATGAAGTAAAAACAGAAAGAAAAACTCCTCTTACACCGATACAATGCTTATTTCCATCGGTGAAACTCCTGGGATTGTGCTGAAATTTGTGGGATTTCTTGCGCTGAAAATATTCTGGAAAGAGCTGCGCCGGTAGAATTTTTATCTTCTTGTACCTGCTTATGCCGCAGAACACCATTGAGAGAAGCTTTTCCACAGTGTCCCGAAATTGTGGGAACTGTTCGTTCGTATGTCTGGGAAAATGCTGAAAAGCGGGGGAAATTTTAATTGGGGACAAGAAATAGAAAAGGTAAATCTGGATTCATATCAATTCTTGCAGTCTCAGGTCCAACAGGGCACGGCGTTCCCGTTCCTAGAGTTAATGACCATAGCAACTATTTACTGTTTAGACAGGCTGACAGGGTATCTTGCTTTAACCTCACTTAAATAAACCCGTGTCTTTATGCCCCATATCCACCCCAAGAGTGTAAAAATATGAACATATCTACCATATGCTTTTTTTTTTTTTTTTATTAACGGAAAGAAAAAAAAGAAATTAACACAACATTTAGAAATCATACCATTCTACATATGCACTCAGTAATTCTTAACATCATCACATAGATGCATGATCATTGTTTCTTAGTACATTTGCATCAGTTTAGAGGAACTAGCAACACAACAGAAAAAGATATAAAATGTCAATATAAAGAAAAGAAATAAAAGTAGTAGTAATAGTAAAAAACAACAACAACAAACAAACCAACAAGCAAACAAAAACAAAAAAAAACCCTATAGCTCAGATGCAGCTTCATTCAGTATTTTAACATGATTACTTTACAATTAGGTATTATTGTGCTGTCCATTTTTGAGTTTTTGTATCTAGTCCTGTTGCACAATCTGTATCCCTTCAGCTTCAATTACCCATTGTCTTACCCTGTTTCTAACTCCTGCTGAACTCTGTTACCAATGACATATTTCAAGTTTATTCTCGAATGTCCGTTCACAACAGTGGGACCATACAGTATTTGTCTACCATATGCTTTTTACAAGATCTTATAATTATTTCACTTTGCCATTTCAAATAGACAGCTGATGATATATAGTGTTCAACATTGCAAATAAAAACTAGTCATAGTAAATTATTCCTGATACCTTGGGGTTTTCTTCTTCACAATTTTCCTGCCAATTTCCCTGTCCTGAATTCTTTTTCTCACCAAAGGTTGTAAATACCTAATACATCTCATATAGGGACTGAAGAGACCTCTCTTGTATGCACTATAACCAAATCCTTTAGAGCACAATTACTAGGTGCCAACAGCTGAGGCATAGGGACTTTTAAAAGCAGATTTGTCTATAATCTGAACTTTTAACACTGTATGTGCTCTCATTTCATGTTTGCTCTGTTTAGTCGACTAGATTGTAAATTCTCAAGAAAAACTGTAGGAATTTTACCAATCTCCTAGCAATGCTTAAAGAGGGTGCTGACTAGATGACAGATGATTTAATGATATATACTGGGTGACAGATCCAGGAAACTTATGGCTCTATCAATTCACATCAAGTAGAACCTAATGTGCATGTCACTTAGCACAGCACAATTTCTCCCTTTTTACTGGATCATTTAATTAGGATATAAACATGTTCCCAAATTACATTGCTACCTGTTGTAATTTGCCAAAACCCAACCAAAACATTCCAGCCAGTCCTAAAGAACACCTAGGGCAATATATAAGATTCTAACACACATGCACAAGGATAACTTTCCAGAAACCTACAACCTCCAGATGGATCCCTGGGACGGTAAGTCCTGAAACCTAGAGGGCCCAGCCTCTCCAGAGCATCAGATAGTTCCATTTCCTACCCCATATTACTGACAGCCCCTTCCAGCATGAGAAAGTTAGAATGCCCATAGCCCAAATACCCCTAAAGAGTGGGATAGAAAGATCAAAGGTGATGTGGAGTTATACAGAGAAGGTAGGGTTTAACAAATAAATATGATTGCTGAATCACTTAAGTCGTATTTCTTTTAGTCTTCTGTATCTTAGAGCAGCTGGAAATAAAAACATAAAATTGTGGAATTGTAACCCATACCAGACTCTGAAATCTGCTCTCCAACTAATTGTTGTGCTGTGCTTTGAAGTTCTGCTTTTTGGTATATGTGGTGGTTTTTGTTTTTTTTTTTTTCACAAAAAAGAAAAAAATTCGATTGTGATGATAAATATTTATTCCTTCTAGCCTCCTATATTCTGGAGGAACTAGAAGGAAAAATCTGAGATGACAGTATGGTAGCTCAAGACAAACTCTGGGATCTGTCCTGTAGCTACTTTGAAAATTACTGCTTTTTTCTTTGCTTTGTATATATGATATATTATACAATAAAAAAAGGTTAAAAAAATTGCTTTCCTAGTGCCTGTCCATGCAAAAAAAAAAAGTTCCCAAATTAAAAAAAAAACCTTGACTATTAATTCCATCTTATTTTTCTTCCTCTTTAAAATAAACACACATTTCTTTATACTTGTTTCCCCCTTCCTTACCTCCAAATTTTTCTTGATACTATTTTGGGCAAACTTTTCTGCTTTATTTTAGATCAGCAATGGCTTTCATGTTGCTAAATGAACTGTTAATCCTTAGTTTTCATCATCTCTACCTATTAACAGCATTTAACATAATGGATCACGCCTTAGTAATATACTTTTGTTTTTAAAATTTGGAAATAAGCCATAAATGCAGTAAAGTATAACATTTATGCATACAGTAGTTTGAAACATGGTCTTTAACTTGGCTTCCATACATTATACTCTTTCAGTGGTTCTCCTGTTTCAGAAGCTGCTCACTCCTGGATCCTCATCTTCTCTACCCCTACATTTTGGAGTGCCTCACCTCTTCTATATATTCATCTTCTTTGTGATCTCATCCAATCCCATGGCTGGAACCATCTTTTCTGTTCTGGCAACTCTCATATATCTCCAGTCTGACCTTTCCCATTAACTCCAGACATCACTTAGATGTCTAATGGGCACCTCAAACTTAACGGCCAGGGCTGAATTGTACTTTCCACTCCCTATTCCTAAACCTTCTCTTCTGAAACTTTCTTCATTTCAGGCCCCAAACCTTGACTGTTTTATTCCTGTCATATCCCATGCCCATTAGAAAATTCTGTTGGTTGCACCTTCAAAATATAGTCTGAATCTGACTTCTTATGATCACAACTACCACAACCCAGGCCAAGTCATCATTTCTTGCTTGGAGGACTGCAAAAGCCTTTTTAACTGTTTTCCCTACTTCCACACTTCTAGTTGGTCTATCTTCCACACAGGAATGATCGCTTTAAAAACTTAAGTCAGATAATTTGACTCCTGTGTTCAAAACTTTTGTTCACTGCTGTATTCCTAGCATGTAGAATGGTAACTGACAAATAGAAAATGCTCAGAATGTTGGCGAAATGAATGAACATGTATGCTGCATAAAATAATGAACTTATTAAATATACAAATTTTAAAAATATTTAATACTTGTACTCCTTCCAAACATTTTTCAGTCCCAGGGTTCCTCACTCATTGTCCCCTTGCTCCTACTCTGATAAATTATGATTATCCTGACAGAAAAATATGGCTGGATGCCTATGAAGCTGTATTGGATTTTCCAGACACATTTGAAATTTACTACCAAATTTCTAAATTCATCTCTAGAGCCAGAACAATTACTAGGTTCCTTTCCAAATATCACTTTAGGATTCTTTTGTCAATATTCCTTTGTAATATTACAAAGTTAATAGAAAATGACCCTTATTTTAAAAAATATTTTCTCCAAAGTGTTTTTGAAACAGTGTAACAGAATCAGAAGTATGCTATTAAGAAGAGGAAATCCATAGATGGTTCATTTAATTATTGTCAATAAGATACGTTTATGGCTGTCAAATGTGAAACTACTAAAGAAAAATATTTCACACTTGTATTCAAGGTTACCAATGCATACAAGTTCCCCAATCTTTTTCTTTCCTTTAAAAAAACAAAAATGACAACCCTGACTTTAATCCTACCTATAGCATCTATAAATCAAAGAGCAGAGAAAAGCCATAACAGAATTTCATGACATTTGGATGAATGTGCATTTTAATTCTAGAACCATGCTTAATCCACTACCAATTTTACAAAATTAGAATATAGAACAGCTTCATGGGAAATTTAATACATAAATATTCCTGGTTAGATAAAACAAGATAGCATTTCAGTATAATTCCATACTTTCTTCAATCATCATACAGTTCCATGGACCACCTTCAGGAGTACAGAACCATTCAGTTCTTTTGATATACTATTTTTTGGTGAATTATTTCACTACAAGTCTCAATCTTTTAGTTCAAGGGTTGGACTGTTGATTTTTATATCTCTAGCTCTCATGTACTTATATTTGAAGAAAATTCCATAAAACATGAGTTCATTCCATGGAGAACAATAAATTATAGTCTATCTACCATGGATGTATACTACTTTGCAATATGCTCAGGGGAATTTTCTTTTTAAGTTCTTGAGGTTTTGGAGCATATAATCTAATTAAGAAAACAATACATGCAGAATAGTAAGGTCTGATGGAGACAAAATTAACTCTTCAGGTAACTAGTACAGCAAAAGTTGATGTGGGAAATTCCAGAAAGTTAGTGGGCATTTTGAAGCCTTGAGAAAACAAAATTTTTGTCCTGGTAGAATTAGAATAAATGGAGCAGAGATTAAAATGTATTCCAGATTTAGGACAAAAGCATGGTTTTACAATTTGGGATTGGGAACCAAGCATGATATATATCCTGATATATCTCAGGAATGTATTAACAAAGGTCTAAGTGAAGAGAAAAAAAAATTGTCGTAGTTAACTTGGGAGTCAGACAGATCCTGAATCTGCCACTTAGTAGTGATGTGGCTGAGGGTAAGTTACATAACCACAGATAAGGGGATGTTCATAAGGGGTTAGAGTCAAGAGCCAACTAAAAGGAAGTACTTCAAAAATCAATAGCATGTATTAATTTATTGGATTGGAGTAAATCTGATTTACTGGAGAGGAGTGCTAGCTTAATTTATAAAGTGGATGGTAACAGATTCACTGTATGGAGGACCTCAAGCTTGTGTGGATAGTTCCTGTTTTGGACTTATTTACCTTAAGAAACTCAAGGACAATCCAAGGAGATATGCATAATGAACAGTCTAGAGCTCAGGAGAGATGTCTAGGAATGAGAAAAAAGAGAGACATCAGTATAAAGATGGTAATATTAGTGATGAGGCCCTTAAAATTGCTCAAGAAGTACATGTAAAGTGAGAAAAGGGCTCAGACATATAAATGTGGGGACATTTTATACGGTGAGTATAACCAAGGACTATACAAAGGAGACTAAGGAACAAAGTAGAAAGAAAATTAGTAGAATTATACATAGAAGATAGCTGCTAAGAATGTAGAAGGAAGGAAAATGCCTATCAAATGGAATAAAGAAAGATCAAGGTGAGTTCATTTGATTTGGTAATCTGAGTGGGAATTGCTCATTGGGTGGTTACTTAGCTACACTTTGGGCTAGATGCTTTTCATTAATCCTTTATTCCTCAAAATAAAATGTCAAGTAGGTACTATAATCTTCATTTTACTGACAAGAAAATTGAGTAAATGGTTTAGAGAGATTAAATATAGTTTGTACATTCAGAAGCCAGGCCAGTCTGCTTCTAAAACTCATTCTCTCTCAACTGTATTTTTCAGACATAGGTGACCACAGACTAAGTACAATGAAGTGAAAGCCTGAGTGAAATGAAGATGACATCAGAGTATAAATTAATCTGCTACAAAATATGTCATAAAAAGGAGGGAGGGACTTAAGACTTTCAAACCCCAGGGATTACTTTAGACCACTGAAATGCAAGCGTAGGGGAGTGTGAGTTATTTGTAAAGATTCATTTTCTGCATTTCTGGCTCTTGAAACAAAGTGGCACATCAGACTTGCAAGTGAATGAGGTAATATGGTGAGTGCAAACTTCTTCATTACCCTGGATAGAAAACCTGTGACATAAGGTCACTAGCTCACAATCACACAACGTATATAAAAAGTATGGTTTTGAGATTTAAAAAAAATTGTATAAAATTACCAAAGGGCAGGGAAGTTTATCTGTTTCAAACTGTTTCCAGTTTAAAGTGGTGGACTGGCTTCAAATTTATCTCTTCTTCCTCTCACTCCAGTAAAATGAAAGAAAAGGAAGCAAAAAGCATCAGAAAAAAGATTGATATCCACATCACCTTGGATGAATCACATTATGCTGAGTGAAAGAAGTCAATTTCAAAAGGTTACATATTGTATGATTCCATTATCACATTCCAGAAAACTTAACTATGGGGATGGGAAGCAGATCAGTGGTTATCAGGGTTTATAGGTGGGGAGAGAAGAGATAAATGGGATAGCTTACGGGAGTTTTTTGGAGTGATGGGACAGCTCTGAATCTTATTATGGTACTACACAAATCTATACATGTTAAAGTTTACAGACCTGAATATTAAAAGGAAAATAAAATTTATATTTTAAAAAATAATTTTAAAAAATGTATTTGTCCACAAGAACAGAGAATATAGAGCAGATAGTAACAGAAATTACAATATTTTTGGAAGACAGAAAGCAGATGTTATGTAACTAAGCTGGGTAGAGGAAGCTGCAATCTGAAGAGACTACAAGGGTGAAGTGAGGTGGTTGGTACCACAACCCTTTAGCAGCTCACAACACAGAGGTAAGAGTTACAGCAAAGCATGGAATCATAGGACAGGCCTGAAAATAATGGGTTGAAAGATGTATGCAACAGAACCATTAGATCCTCAAGACCCCTGCCCTACCCTTCTCAGTCATGTACAACTCTCACCTTCATCGCTGTCTCCCAAAGTTAAGTTACTACAGAATTCTTATCTGGAGAAATTAAATGGAGACAATTAGGTGGAAGGGATATGTGGAGGGACAGGTAAGAGGGAAATATGTTGAGACAGACATTAGGAGGTGAGATAGAGAATTAGAGAATAAAGGGAGCAGTAAGTTCAAAGCATCATGAAACAGCTCTACCATAACCCCCTTTCTTTCAAAGACTGGAGAATTCTTCCCTAGACAAAGTGAACAGACCCATAGAAAAGGCCTCCAACGAAAAGACTGGTTCTCAGTCAATCATTTCCTAGTGTAGCACTTCTCAAAATGTGGTCCACTTATGGATGCTGATCTGTCAAGTATTCATGACATGTATCCTAAACTTTTTATCATGAACTGGGTAACAATTTGCTGAGTGGCATTTTGAGCCTGTGCTAGTGAAGCCCACCACTGCCTGTGCATGCAATTACTTTTGTTGTCTGTCCATATATGAAAATTGCCAAGCCTAGCCAGAAAACAAGGAAAGGTGTTTACACTAACAAAAGACAAAAGCTAAAATTAAAACAAAGCAAACAGGGGTGTGAGGGTAGTTCAGTGATAGAATTCTCACCTGCCATGTGGGAGACATGGGTTCAATTCCCCGCCCATGCACTTCCCAGAAAACAAAGAAACGAACAAAAACAAACAATTCAACAAATGGCGCTGCAATAATGGGATACTCAAATGGAAAGAAAATGAAATGTGACCCCAGTATACAGCATACAAAAAAAAGCAACCACAAAATTCCTGATCTAAACAGAGTAGGAAACAAAAAAGGGAAAAAGCATATTCCTCCATATATATCTTCAGAATAATAAGTCTCTCTATGGACTAAGAATAGGATGTTTTGAAAACAATAGAAATGAAAGAAATTCTGAAAAGTAAAATATAAAAAATACATTAAAAATTCAGTAGCAGGAAGATAATCTTGAAAGATAAAATTGAAAATATGTCCTAAAAGAATGGAGACAAGTGCTTGAACTGGAGAAAAGAAAATTCAGCATTGAGATCCAACAATGGACCTAAAAGTTAAAAGAGAATGGAGAAATGTTTTCAAAACTCTTAGGAAAAAAATGTTTTAACTTAAAATTGTATGTGTAGTCAAGCTAATAATGAAATGCTAGGGTGGATTAGGGACATTTCAGCACATAAGGACTCAGAAAATCGACTTCTTACATATTACTTCTTAAGAAACAGGAACCAAATGATCTCATTCTGACTGAGTTCAAAAAACCTTCAAACATAGGGATGGGAACATGGTGGACATCATGGAGAAGTTGGAAAAGTTTTAAGAAAGATTTATACAAAGTTTTGTGTCCAAAATGAGGCAGTTATTAATTACAGGAAAAATAAAATTATACAAAAATGTACACAGCTTGGCTCTACAGTATTTAGTATTTTTGCAGTCATAATTAAATAATACTAATGAGTTTACTAAATATTGTTAACTACATAATGGGAGAAGGGAAGGTATGTGTGTAAGAATTGAATTATCATGACATATTATAAAGAAGATAATGTCTAAAACTGTTAAATCAAGCAACAGAAAATACATAGTATTTAGATACACTGAGATAAATATCAGAAGAAATGAATTTTGCAATTGATTGTCTTTGGGGGCAAAGACAGTTGGGGCACTGGGGTGGGGGACTACTGTTTCTTATCATAAAGCCCTTAGAATGTACTATTTGATTTTTAAAACTGTGTACATGTTACTGTGATAAATTATATATAATATGTAAATGCAAATAAGGTCACCATGGTTTGATTTGTTTTTAAGACACAATATTTATTTTCAAATTTTAAATGACATTAAGGGAACTGTCATTTTCATGTTTACTGAATGAAGTATAGATTTAAAAAAAAAAGATTCCAAAACCCTTTACTAAATCATCCATACTGTACAACAGACACTTATACATCAACATCTTGCAATAGCAACACTAAAAGCACTCCTTATTCTCTACACCCTCCTCAAAAATAGTCATGTTCATAAACAGCCACACTTTACAGCTTAAGATGTACTGCGCCATAATCTAAGGATGTGTTTCCATACAGGAGCGGCAGGCTGAAGAGCATCCACTGATCCTATCTCCCCTGCCCCTCCTATATCAGGCTTTCCATTTCCAATATGCCCTGCTTCATTATTTTCTTCATCCTTGCCTCTCTAACAGATTTCTATATACCAGATATTTTCCTTGATCTAATACCAATCTTAGGCAGTCTGCCTGTAACTCAAGGTGATAATATGGCTATTCCTGACAAGAACAGATGTTTCTCAGGAACACAGATTAATCCTTCAATTAATGTTGTGGATGTGATTAATAGATATAGGGTGACTGATTTAAAACAGTGACTAGCCGTGGAGATTTATAACTTGGGTTCACTGACCCTGGATTAAAATTTAGTGCTACACATAAGCAATAACACTAGGGCATTGTTATTTTAGCAAGACAAAATGGCAAAATTAATTTTTTTCATTTTTATTAATACAGAACATACTAATAGAAATTATCTTTTAACATATCAAGATTATAAATAAACACTGCCACTAACCAGTAAACAAATATTATTCCTCTTGGTTGAATGATTCTGTTAGGTGTTACATGGTAATCTTTACCAATTTATTTTTAAACTGCCTTATGACTTCCATGACATTTCTTAGCTTTTACTTATTACATAATTCCTTTAAACTGGAATCTTTTCATGTCAAAATACTTCCTTCAAATTAATGCATTTTTGGTGCCTTCTATTTAAACTAGTTGCCTTAAAATGCAATATGAGTTTTTGAAAGTTGAATATGCCATCAGTGTCTCCAAAAGATTAGCACAAAACAGATAAGAAATGTCTGTTGGTTCCCTGCCCTCTTCACAGAGGCCATATGCATGTTCCATACTCTTCACAGGAATCCTTTAGAGCACAAATGGCAGGAGACAGGGAGGAGTTTAGGTCATCAGTGTACTCGTGAAATAGATAAAACTCCAAATATATTTTAAGATTCCATCTTCACCATGGATGACAAGGTGTTGGAAGGACTCTTCAATTTTCTTTAGCAGCACTTTTAATCCCCCAATTAGAAAAAGAGATGCAGAATGGCAATCCTCTTTAAACGTGACTCAATCTAGAAAGATTGACAGAAGAGCCCTTTTCCCCTAATGATGTGTTCCAGGAAATAAATCGCCATGTACAAGAGGGGCAATTTTATAAATAAATAACAATATTCTGAAGGACTGACAAAATAATGAATATTTTTAGACAAAGAATACCATATGTATTCAGAGGTTTCTGGATAATCACACATCAAGGGCCTCAGGTACATACTATTCTTACCAGACAGAACATTATGAAATACAAGTATTTTAACTGAATTTTATATTTTCATACAAAATTTAAGAAGTGTGGCACATTTTTACTATTAATTATTACATTAAAAAAACACAACATATATTAATCAGAACTACTACATTACCCAGACCTTTTGATTTAAAGTATACTGAAGGAAAAGTTACAAAGTCTGAATAAAAGGCATTCTTCTACATAAACGTGTTTAGTTTTAAAAAAATGCAATTTCAATGCGATTAAGCCACCTCTGATTAAGACATACACTTTCATGCATATGAAAACATAAGTTTACATTCACTTCAAGAATAAGTTCCATAGCAAACAAATTACAGCATTTACTCAATAAAGATACTAAAATAATTCATTAGTATAAAATAAAATTATTTCTACCATATATATTATAATTTATCATGTACATACTCCAAAATCCACAGAATTTAACTAGGAAAATTAAAAGAATTTCTTTTTAAAGTACATTTTAGGAAAACCAACCAACCAACTGGTACCTTAACTAAGGAGAATGTGCATACATATCCATATTTGACATATATGCAAAAATTGAATGAAATATAGAGGAAATTAAGGTTACCATTTTCAATATTTTCTGGAATATAATATTAGTACTTAAGTCAAAACACTTACCTGCAAAATTAAAATAGCCTGAGGTATTTCTACCGTTGAAGCAAATTTCTGAATGTTAAATACTACAAGAACAAAAGCAATCTCCTTTGAGAATTTACATCTGGTTTACAGTTGAGGCAGAAGATAAAGGTCTGCCAAGCAGTTTTCCCAGCTCAACTATATCCTTTCTTCCCTTATAAAGATAAGCTTCAAGGGAAATGATCACATGTAAAAATATTTCAAGTGAGTTGGGATTCCTGACTGCAAACTTAACCAAATGGAAAAAGAATTTAAAATTCTCCTATCTGGGACCTACCTCATCTCTTCAGCTGTGACCATTAATTCCTATGTTAGACATGGTTAACATGTCCTTTGAAATAGAAGCTAAGCTTGACAAAGAACTGTACTGGATAAACTGAATACATGAACCACCTCAACAAAGATGGTACTTTAAGCCTTTATACATGACACATGAAAATGATGAAGTGTTTTATTTAAACTTGGTCATTCTTCATCTTTCGGTAACTCTGAAACCTGAAAGGTTAGCAAGTCATTTTACTCATACATTTTGCAATCTCTTTCGTCACACAATAGGCAAACATATACAGCGTCAATACAATATCAACACAACATAAACACTTAAGCAGTGGATGTGTTTCACATGAAAAGAGGCTCTATGCATCATGTGGCCTATCCCAATAAAAAGCAAACATTTAGAATGCCATTTCAGCAGTTACACTGTTGATATGATCAATATAGCTAATTTGTTTTATACCTGTTGTATATTTTTATAAGTCATCCACAGGGAAGAAGCAAAGGACAAAGATTGTTTTTAAAAAAGTGTTATGTGCCAACTTCAAAATGACATACTAACCAGACATTAGCATTTGAAAGCTAGGTTCAATAGGACTGGCCTTGATGCACATGCAGTAGATTTGTTTTCAGAATATAAAATTAAATGGTAATATCAGCAGTATTACTACTGTTTCTATATTTATGATTAATTACTAGCAGTACAACTCCCAGAAGGAAAGAGATGGATCCAATAGTGATGTAAGCAATCCCCAAAAATGGATTTTTTCCTCCCATCCATGAAATAGTGCTCAAGATCATCCGTTTTCGTCCATCGAAAGAATGTACAGGGTAATCTGAAAAGCTGTATAGGAAGACTTTTCCATGTCTAGTAGCTTGATTTTCAAAATATAATTTATAAGTTGGCATTTAATTGCTTATAATTCATTTGTATAATTCTATGATACACAAATAACTTACCCAAGGGTTTGATTCACACAAAAAATTAATCTTGAAGGTATTCAAGCAAGTTAAATGTTAGCAGTGAAAGCCAAAATATTTTATAAGCAAAAACAATCAAATTTAAGGGCTTTATCATTTTTCATATACTTTTTTTTTTTTTTTTTTTTTTTTTTTTTTTTAAAGGAAAGACAGAGAGAGAAGGAAGGAAGGATAGAAGGAAGGAAGGAAGGAAGAAAGGGAAACAACTTTTTAAACATTTTCTTGTTTTATTGTATTTTGTTTTTCCGTTTTTTGTTACATGGGCTGGGGCCGGGAATCGAACCGAGGTCCTCTGGCATAGCAGGCAAGCACTTTGCCCGCTGAGCCACCGCGGCCCGCCCCATTTTTCATATACTTTTGATCTCATTACAGAGGGTCAGAAGGTCACAAGGAATATGATGTGAAAAAGTACAACTATGATGAACAATGAAACATACATAGGGAGAGGAGGTTGAACACCAGGAGAAAGGGGAGAATGAAGGGACTGGAAGTCTCTGAGTTCAATGAGCACGTGCACTGAGAGTTAATTATAAGAATATGAGAGTGCCCTGAAACACAAGGTCAGAAAGAAACACACTAAAGTTTTAAGTGACTGGTTTAGAGCAATGATAAAACTCATGATGTGACGCATATTTGATAGCTAAAACAGAGTAGAAGTGGAGGGTGAAGGACACCTAATTGTGAAGAATATTTAAAAATGGGACACTAATGTGTTGGGTGAGCTATCTACACAGATGAGTCCCAAGATTCTGAAAAGATATGGCATAGAGAAGGAGACAGAATTAAGTCCTGACACAAAAAATTTTACAACCTTTTCAAAAACATCTTTTGAGTCAAGTGTTAGGCCCCACCTATTTCTTTAGCTTCTGGAACTCTCCACTGCCATATTCAGGGTCCTATGACCCCAAATGGCAGACATGGCTCCACTAGTTTCTTAGACCAATCCTAACCTGAGGCAGGAATGATTTTAAGAGCTGTAACTAACCCAACACTCTGGGAAATCCAGTATTAAATCAACCATGCTACTATCTATCTGTAACTCAACTTTTAATAAAATGAGTTGCTGCCTTGTTTCTAATATCTAGTTTCCATCTTGTACTCAATTTTGATAATTAACCCCTGTGCTGGTTTGAAAGGATATATGCCCCCTAAGAAAAGCCATGTTTTGATATAAATCCCGTTTCTTAAAGGTAGAATAATCCCTATTCAATACTGTATGTTTGAAACTGTAATGAGATCATCTCCCTGGTTGATGAGATTTAGTTAAGAACAGTTGTTAAACTGGATTAGGGGATGACATGTCTCCACCCATTTGAGTGGGTCTTGATTAGTTTCTGAAGTCCTATAAAAGAGGAAACATTTTGGAGAATGAGAGATTCAGAGAGAGCAACACTACAAAGCAGAGAGTCCACCAGCCAGCGACCTTTGGAGATGAAGAGGAAGACACCTCCCGGGGAGCTTCATGAAATAGGAAGCCAGGAGAGAAAGCTAGCAGATGATGCCGTGTTCGCCATGTGCCCTTCCAGCTGAGAGAGAGAAGCCCTGACTGTGTTTGCCATGTGCCTTCTCACTTGAGAGAAAAACCCTGAACTTCATCGGCCTTCTTGAACCAAGGTATCTTTCCCTAGATGCCTCTGATTGGACATTTCTTTAGACTTGTTTTAATTGGGACATTTTCTCGGCCTTAGAACTGTAAACTAGCAACTCATTAAATTCCCCCTTTTTAAAAGCCATTCCATTTCTGGTATATTGCATTCTGACAGCTAGCAAACTAGAACAACCCCTAATGTTTTACAGGCCCAAACTTACTTCTTGTCATTTTGCACTACACTCTACTTTCCTCCTGCCAGTTTTCCTCCCAATGCCTGGGATCCCTGCTGCAGACTTTCTTGATATAAATTGTATGTCAGCTTTCTTGGAGCTAAGAATTTCCAGACGGTTATGAAATAAAAACAGATAAATGGGGACTCCATAGAATCAAAAGCTTCTGTGCCTAAAAGGAGCTTGTCAAAAAGGTGAAGAGGCAGACAACTCAATGGGAGAAAATATTTGGTAACCCTATATCAGATAAAGGTTTGATACTCTATGTATATAAACAAATTATACAACTCAATAACAAAAGAACAAACAATCTAATTATAAAATGGGCAAAAGATATGAAGACATTTTTCCAAAGAGCAAATATAAATGGCTAAAAAGAACATGAAGAGATGCTCATCATCATTAGCTACAAGGGAAATGCAAATCAAAACCACAATGAGATATCTCACATCTGTAAGATTGGCTGCTATTAAACAAATAGGAAATTACAAATGTTGGAGCAGACACGGAGAAATCTGAATACTTATTCACTGCTGGTGGGAATGTATAATGGTACAACCACTGTGGAAGACAGTTTGGTGGTTCCTTAGAAAACTAAATATCGAGTTGCCCTACGACCCAGCAATACCAATACTAGATATATACCCAGAAGAGTAGAAAGCAGTGACACGAGCAGACATTTGTACACCAATGTTCAACAGCAGGACTATTCATAATTGCCAAAAGATGAAAACAATCCAAGTGCCCATCAAACGATGAGTTGATAAACAAAATGTGGTATATACACATGATGGAATATTATGCAGCAGTTAAGACAAAATGAGATCTTGAAGCATATGACAACATGGATGAACTTAGAGGAAAAAATGCTGGGTGAAATAAGCCAAACATAATAGGACAGATACAGCTTGATTTCACTATTATGACTCTGGTAAAGAGAGCAAACTCAAACCATATGGTCCAGGAAGAAAATCTGTACTCATATACATAGCAATGAACTAGATGTTACATCTCTGCAGCTAGAGTACACAAATGACTTCACAAGTAACGACTTTCACATGTTTAACATTTTTAACATCAACCATTTATAATGAAGATTTTATAAAAGAGAAAAAATTCAATTAAAAATTAAAAAAAAGAATTCCCAGATGCTCCCATAGACTTCACTTTATTATACTCTAGGCCACAAGCTAGAATCTTCCCTTTTCTCTTAACTGGAATTTTTGAGTAATTGTGATAACACTGCCCCCTAATTTGGATATATCATCAGGATCATGTCCTTTCTACCAGCCCCTGAAGTAGTTCTCTGCTCAAAATAGCTCCTATATGGGTCTAGTTTCAAAAACTTGGTCACCTTCAGTCTCCACTATCAGGCCATATTCAGCTGTGTATTTAGGTGCAACACCAAGAAACTAGGATCCCAAAAACAAAAAAACCCATATTTGAAACTGGATCTATTAATATAGACATTTACTAACCAACTATAAAAATTATATACCTATGGGTAATTTAAGAAAATAAAAACACCATGATGAACAGTAAACATTTAAAATGCTAACATTTAGGAATTCACTCATGGTATATATAAGTAATAGGCTAGAGATTAAAAGATGTAAGGAATCTGTTTAGAATGAAAGGAACTGCCCTATATTTCTCTCCTAGAAAAGACCTGCATCCAGGTGATATAAAATAGTGTGACTGAATCAAGAAGTTGGGAACATAGCCTACAGAGGTGGCTGATGTTAGTCATGGCTTCTGAAGCCAACAGTCTGGATATGAACTGAAACTCATTATCTGTATAAACTTGTGAGTTATTTAAAGGCTCTATGTTCCTGTTTGCCTATGTGCAAAATAGACTAATAGTTACCCCCATAAAGTTACTGCTTGAATTAAATAGAATAATGCACGTAAAGTACTTAGCACAGTGCTAGCATATAGTCAGAACAGAATAAATATCAACACTGAAAACTGCAATGTGGAACAATACAACTAACAATAAAAATGTTCTGATACTGAGAGCAGAGCAACAGTTATGATTATAATGATGTGAACTAACATACTCACTGACTTTAAGTATCTAAAAACATATACTAAAATAGCTCTATAATTTCCCTGAACCTGTCTGCACTGGTTTGAAAGGATGTACGTTCCCTAGAAAAGCCAAGTTTTAATCTAAATCCTATTTCATAAAGGCAGAATAATCCCTATTCAATACTGTATGTGTGAAACTGTAATCAGATCATCTCCCTGGAGATGTGATTTAATCAAGAGTGATTGTTAAACTGGATTAAGTGATGACATGTCTCTACCCATTTGGGTGGGTCTTGATAAGTTTCTGGAGTCCTGTAAAAGAGGAAACATTTTGGAGAATGAAAGACACTTGAAGAGAGCAGAGAATGCTGCAGCACCACGAAGCAGAGTCCACAAGCCAGCGACCTCTGGAGATGAAGAAGGAAAACGCTTACCAGGGAGCTTCATGAAACCGGAAGTCAGGAGAGAAAGCTAGCAGATGATGCCATGTTCACCATGTGCCCTTCCGGCTGAGAGAGAAGCCCTGACTGTGTTCGCCATGTGCCTTCTCACTTGAAAGAGAAACCCTGAACTTCATCGACCTTCTTGAACCAAGGTATCTTTCCCTGGATGGATGCCTTTGATTGGACATTTCCATAGACTTGTTTGAATTGGGATATTTTCTCAGCCTTAGAACTGTAAACTAGCAACTTATTAAATTCCCCTTTCTAAAAGCCATTCTGTTTCTGGTATATTGCATTCCGGCAGCTAGCAAGCTAGAACACTGCCCATGCAAAAAAAAAGAACTCTGTACCACCAGCATTTATTTATTATTAGGTTCATTTGTTGGCCTTTGCGTGAAGCTCAATTACAATCTTTCATAATAACAAACAGCTATTAATAAATCAAGTAGCTCCTTTTGAACTAGTTTTACCAAATAATATGCTTGAAATCCTAGCACAAAGTATATAAAAATTTAACACATATCTGGAAGATATAAACTTTAAGATATAAATTAAAGTAACATATGTATACTTTTATACATATTCATATAAAAATGCAGAGATCAAAATTAATGCACAAAATAGCATTCCAACTAAGAAGGTTGGACTAGGTTTTCTTTCAAGTTCTATGAATCTGTACAATAGCCAAAAAAAAGGATACTGTATGTGATATTCAAATAGTATCGTCCAGCTGGCAAAGTTGGATGTAAATCACTGTTCCGCTCTATAAGACGATATAACTTACGAAAAGTAGGTAATGCTGCAGTACGCATCCAAACAATAAAATCCTCATTTATAAATCCATTATTATCTTGGTCAGAATCCAGCATGTATACTGGTTTAAGCCAATTTACTGGCTTTGTTGTACCTTAAAAAAGCAGGAAGGGATGGGGGAAAAATTCAATTCTAGTAACAGTTTCACTGAAAATCCACATTCTACTAAAATAAAGATGTGCAATACACAATCTGAGTACATTTCTTACTTTCAAAGCTATAAATATATTATTAACCTTAAAATCCAGAAAGAAAACAATTTCTCACGTTACAACATAACAAAAACTACAAAATATCTCAAATAAGAGAATACAAAAAGTAGGATACTGAATATATACTAAAAGGTGCATCACTTAATGCAAAGATATCATGGTAAGAAACATTATATTATGAAAATAAAGTGCAGAGAAACAATAATAAATTTGGATAATAAGTAACAGGAGTTCACATATAAAAGAAATTTTGCTGCAGTTTTAAATGATTATGGCTCAAATGTTTATAAGAAAGCACCACAGAAATTCAATTCAAGATTAAAAGTATTTTCCTTTAGAATTTCAGTACTTGAGAATGTACTACATTTTACCTAACTTTGCATGTTGTTTTACAGAAGGAGTTGTTGTTTTTAAGTATAAGCTTTTAAAAAATTCAAAATATAAGAAAATTTAGGTACTTCATTAGAACTCCTAGCTCTATACTTTTAAACGTTTATATTTTAAAAGGGATATAGTAATTTTACCTTTAAACCGTTCTTCTAGGCTTTCTCCTCCAGGAGGATTTCTGAATTTCACATTTTTATCTGTCCACCAAGCAATACCCTTCTTTTGCAAACGAATGGGTATAGGTTCAGATTCATTACCAACCAGAAATAATTCTAATGTATCTAAACACAAGAAAAGGAAGATATTACTAAATACCTGCTGAAAACCCATAGTGCTTGCTTTACTTTATGAGAAATGAAAATTTAGTATTATTTCCAAAAGTGGTTGTGATAAAGAAGGCATATGATTTGTATTTTCAGTTGATTTTTCATATGTGAATTATCTGTAGTAACTTTACACTCCTACATGGACTTTTTCCTCAGTACAGTTCTAGGTTACTCTGCTATACAGCTGGCTGACGGTAGTCAAATGTTTTAACATTAACGCAAATTAAAAAGGTACATCTGCTTCTCTTCACTTTCTTTTAATACAATGCATTCCTAAATAGCTCCTAAGCTTATGTATTTCTGTATCTGTGCTGTCCAGTATGGTAGTCACTAGTCAAGAATGGCTACAGAGCTGAGCATATGAAATACAGTTGGTTCAAACAGGTACGTGTTAGAAGAATAACATTTGGACACAGTAAAGAATACAAAATATCTAAATAACTTACATACTGATTACACACTGAAATAATATTCTGGATGTATTGGGTACAATTTTATATATATTAAAATCAGTTTCACTTTTTTTTTACTTTTACTATGGCTGCTAAAATATTTAAAACTACCTACATGGCTCTCATCTATGGTTCAAATTATGTCTATAGTAGACAGTGCTGATCTAAATTATCCACTATAGCTCATTTTTAATGGTATAAACAAATCTTGGCTTTTATTTTAACTTCTATGAAATAGAAAGGGTGGCAGAATATCTCTGCTTCAGTGTCATTTTTCTTCCCAATGATAGAAATCCATTCTTAAAATTTTAAAATGCTCAAAAGAAATTAGCAAAGCATAATATCCCACATAATGCCTAATCGAATATTTATCTTAAAGTTGTTGAATTTCTTAATTTTATTCATGTTTACTAGACTATACAATCTCTGACAGATTATTGAGCTTGTCCTAATGATAAATGTCCTAATGATAAATATATATATAGCATACCATTAAACATGCTGTTGGCAATAGCTCCACAAGGAGCAATTGGTTTGTCTTCATTTCTTCGATAAGGCTCACATTCCTTACTGGGATTCTAGTTTTCAGAAAGAAAAGAAGAGAGAAATTATTACACAGGCCTTTAAGCGAATTCTGGGCTAATCATAATTACTGATTAAAATTCAAACCCTATATGTTTCTCATTTGCACAGACTATAGATAACACCTCATTTAAATATAATGTATTCCTTAATGTTACTTCATCTTTTCAGGTAACCTTTACTTGCACATATTTTGTCATATATGCATGTATTAAATTGGCATCTTTTAAATTTTCATATTAACAAAGAAACAGTACCACAAAGAGTTTTTTGTCCAAGAAAAATTAAGAGGTGATCTACTGTCGATCCAGTTGTGACATAACAAAAGGAGTCTTAAACTAAAAGAGAAAACTGGAGGTTCTGGTTCCAGTTATATGGTAAGTGACCTTGGGCAAATCCCTTGATTTATCTAGGTCTTCCTTATAAAATCAAAATGGAAGAAAGGAAGGAAGGAGGGAGGGCTGAGTGAGTCTAATGAAGATTCCTAAAATATACCAATCTTCATTGAACTATACATCCAGGTAACAAGAAAATGAAATCCTGGCAAGGCAAAGAGCACTTAAACTTACCAGTCCTCCAGATCTGGCTCTGATTTTAGCTCTACTGAAAATCTCAAGGAAATGCGGCAATTGTAGGGTTAAACTAGAGACTAACAGGTCTGAGGTTAGGCGAATATCTGAGCTGTTCTGGGACTGTAAGTCACAAGAGCCAGGACTCAAAAGATATAAACAGACCAAAATGCTTTCAATTTGAAATACTTAACTCAGGTCAGGACTTTCAGCCCTTTTCCACCACCAACCAATCTTGACTTATATTCACGCTGTCTTTGTCTATACTGGAAAAGCAACTGAATATAAAAAAGACCAGAGGGCGGGCCACGGTGGCTCAGCAGGCAAGAATGCTTGCCTGCCATGCCAGAGGACCCGGGTTTGATTCCCGGTGCCTGCCACGTTAAAAAAAAAGACCAGAGAAAAGCTAAGGACACATGTTCCATGATCTTATAAATTCTCTTCAATATCTGAATTCTCAGCTCTTTGGTCCCCAGGTCATCTATACTGATGAAGTTGTTGCACTCTGAGGCCAATTGACAATGTATAAGTAGCTTATTATTTTTTCAATGTTTAAATGAAAACTGTGCTTTCAAAAAAAAGTTATTAAATGTAAATAAACTCATAGTAGGGCAAATGTATTCTAGTCACTAAATCTTAAGGTAAAGTAAAAGAAAGAAAAATAAAATTTACTACCTATGTATCAGAATTAGGCAGTATTAGGGGCTTTGAACTAAATCGGCTTAGAAAAACCATTTATTGAGCACCTAACGTACAAAAGGTACCATGTTAAGTGCTAGAAACAGAAAAATGAATAAAATACTGCCCCTGCTTTTAAGAAGCCCATAATGTAGAAAAGGAAACAGAACTAAATACAGCCAACTATAATCTGAAATAAGAGCAAAGATAAAACTGTCTTATCATTTAACAAGTATTTATTAAATGTCTTCTACCTGGAATATGGCAATAAATGAAAGTCACACTCCTGCCCTCATGAGCTTATAGTCTGGTTGGGGAAACAATAAATAAGTGAATATATAGTTATAAATTACAGTATTCCCAATGAAGATGCTATATGAGTGATGAGCAGAGGGATAAGAGGCGATTTTAGACTACAGTAATAAAAAGCTTGCCTATGGAAGGAGTATCATGTAAATTAAGACCTTAAAGGAGAATAGGAATTAGCTATGTGAAAAGCAGGCAGCAGAGAGTTTCAAGCAGAAAACAGCACATGCTATTAAGAAAGAACTTGATATTTCTTTGGAGGTAGAAGGTAAGCAAGATCTGTCAAAAGGGAGAATAGCACATGATGATATTACAGAGTTACACACAGCTCACAGACCCTGAGGTTAATTCCAAACGCTAGCAAACTACCGAAAGCTTTTAAGTTAGGAAGTTGTAGTTATTTTGATTTTTAAAGATCACTATAGCTATGTGGACAAAAGCCTGGAAGGGACAGGGCAAGAGTAGATGATGTAGGGAAACAAATTTGTTGAAGAAAGTGAGAGAGATGATGGTGCCTTGGACTAGAGTACAGATGAAATAAAAATACACAATATTCAGGAACACACTAAACATTAAGAAATCACTGCTTCAAAGGATACTGAGGAAAACAACAGACCCTGAGATAAGAAGACATCCAGGAAAGAATAAGAACAGCAATCTAGGCAAATGAAATGGTAAACTCCAGGAACGGCAGATTACTTGTACCACAGCACATGGTTAGCAAGCAGCAAACATGGGCTGAGGTGACTAGGTCAAAGGTACATTAAAGACATAGCATAAAACAACGAGGCTGGATTGGTAGGTTGATACCAGATTTTGAAGGGCCTTATACACAATGTTAAGTAATTTGGACTTCAATCTGTCCATTCTTTTTTTTTTTTTTTTGGCACAGGCAGGCTCCAGGAATTGACCTTGGGTCTCCAGCATGGCAGGTGAGAACTCTGCCACTGAGCCACTGCTGCCCACCCAATCCGTCCATTATCAACTTCTTTAAATTTCTGAAAGTCACCTTAAAATCATTCTTTTTGGTCTAGATTCAGAGGTCAGCAAAAAACAGTCTGTGGACCAAATCTGGCCCACCAAAGTGTTTTTGTAGATAAAGTTTTATTGGAACACAACTATACCCATTCGTGTATGTGCCATTTATGACTACTTGACTCTACAACAGCAAAGCTGAATAGCTGCAACAGAGACCTTATGTAGTTGCATTATGTACCCCAATAAAAGGCATGTTCTTATTCTTAAACCACCTTCCTGTGGGTATGAAACTATTTGTAAATAGGACTTTCTGAAGATGCTAGTTTTAGTTAAAGTGTGGCTGACTGAATCAGGGTGGGTCTTAAACCGTATTACTGAAGGTCTCATAAAGAGAAGAAACCAGAAGCCGGAAGTCAGAGAAAGACACGGGGAGGCACAAGAAACCAGAAGTCAAGGGAAACTAGAAAAGCAAAAGAAAGGAGAGGGCATCGCCAAGTGATAGGAGCCAGAGACGCAAGTCAAGAAGAGCCAAGGATTGTGGCAAGTCAGCACCAGAACACTACAGACTTTGGGGAGAAACACTGCCTTACTAAGGTCTTGATTTTAGACTTCTAGCCTTCTAAACAGTGAGCCGATAAAATCTTTGTTTCAGTCAACCCAATATATGATATCTGTCATAGCATCCTGACAAACTAATACAACCTATGACCCACAAAGCCAATACAGATTATCTGGCCCTTTGCAGAAAAAATTTGCAAATCCCTAATCTAACCTAACAACTCTGCTTGAAGTTGTAGAAAGGGATTATTCTCACCTTCTTTCACCCTTAGTGGACAAAGTATATATCTAAATAAAGAACTGTAAGTCAGCCAACACTTCTGGGTCTTTGAACACATCCAAACTTTTATAATCAAATTCAAATAGGTCGAGGATCTTGGCATGTCTCACCATACATCACTTACAAAGTGGATCCTAAGGAATAAACACCATATGGGTCGAAAAATGTTGCAGACCAAACCAGAACCCTGTGTATGCCAGGGAATCTTTAAACAGACTTATAACCCCACACATCAGTAGTTAGCAATAAAACCAAGAGGATAACCTAAGCTATATGGTTATCAGATCCATTATGGTCAACACAGTACTAAATTACATTTCCATGCCAATTTTAATAGAATTACAAACTCCTACATTGCTCTGAGCCTGTGAATGTTTACTGCATTGGCAGTAACAACATAAAATACATAGGCATCAACCTGTACAATGGAAAACTGAACAAGAAACTAAGGTTCCCTGGTCCATAGTTCCCAAACCAGGCTGGACATTAGAAGAGGAGCTCATTAAAAACAGATGTTCTAGAGCTCCATCCCTGAAGACACTCAAATATAAGACTTATGAAAATTCTGGAATCTTTATTTTCAAAAAGCTCCCTAGACAATTCTTAAGTAATCCCCCTCTAGACTCCAAAGGTTCCCACAAGTTAAAAAATGCAAAGCATATATATTCAATTCTAAAAACAATCTCATAAATTGAAAGCAGTTTATTTATACATTCTTATCTTATGTAATAATGAACAAACCCAAATGGAATGAATTTATATACCCATAATGCTAGAACCATCAAAATCCCATTATAAACAAATTAACAACAATAAAGGAGAAAGTCCAATGACATTACTAGGAACAGGCAGGTAGCGTGTCTCCTAACTATAAGAAATAATTAATCTGTACAAATTCCAGGGGATGGGAGGGGTATTTTAACTTAAAACCCTCACAAACTATAAATGACAAGTTACACTTTAATTTCACTTTAATCTTATTAAATACTTTAACATTTCTAACCGAACATTTACAACATGTTCTTATTTCACAAATATCACATTTTCATATTCCATCATTTTACTTACAAGTAAAGCACTAGGATCTCCATTTAACTGGCTATCATCTCGAGATTTCACATAACGACGATGGTTTTGGTAGAAATTAGACAGTCCATAATACATAAAAACATTACCCTAGAGAAACAAAGAAAATATTTTCATATAAAAGCTATTATGTATAATTTGTTTCATGCATACATTAAAAGTTATGTAATCTGGACTTCACTAATTTGGAATTTATAATCATTTTAAACAGGTGAACTCTACTAGTATTTAGTAATCTCAAAAATGACACAAATTTAAATATGGTTAAAGAAGATATGTTACAAGAATCCAAGAATAAAATTTGAAAATATCCTGAAATATTTCATAGTAGTACTATTTATATGTAAAAATAAGCCTCTAAGAACCTATTATCCTTCTGAGATAGTTTCGATTTATACAATGCAGTGAGTAAATAAGTAATTGACTAGATATTGAGTAATTTTATAATGATTAAGAGATATACTTGACTGTAATTTAGTTGCACCAATCTAAAAACAAATTGGGAAATAAGGATAATCAACAAATACTATTATCTAGAAGATGCTAAGAAGTCATCGTGAACAACTAAGATTTTTAAAGGTAGCAACATGTGGTAAGCTACTTTCTCTTTCCCAGTTGCTAACTCTTTGTCTACATTCTTATCCTCAATTAAATGGAATTCAGAAAAATAAAAGAAATTTAGTTACATAAGTGTGCTTTATTTCATTCGATATTTTCACAAGCACAATCATATATTTAAAGCTTGTTTTTCCACTGTCAAATTATGCTAACTTGTTCATTCTATATAAAGGAAATGTTTTTTGGAGTGTCAAAATTTCTTAACAGCAATATTCAGAGACTATAAATATGGCATTTTTAAAAAAGTACTTATAAATCTCTATTAGGAATCAGTACAAAAAAAAAAGAATTAGTACAGTAAACTCAATTAGCAAATTGAAAAAGAGATCCTTTCAATGAATACCAAGACAAAATAACTTACTTGAAGTTCCCTGAAAAGGCTTTACTCCAACTCAAAGTTTGGGCTTGTGATGGAACACAGAGCCCACAAGAGAATGAATCTGAGGATGATCACCTTTGCAGAAGAGAAGTTCTGAAATAAGTGTTCGGGAATGGGAGAGGAGACTAATGGACTGTCTAAATCACTAAGATTCTCTTTTATATCTCTAACTTGCCTTCTTCTGACAAAATCAGAACTTAATGCATCTTTACAGTCTGCCCTTCACATTTTAAAAAATGGACCATTATAGATGCTTTGAATTTATACATTATTACTTCTGGAACAAAATAAAATAATTAAATTCCCAACTTTTCCTAAGTTTCTTTAAAACACTTTTTTTTCAGGGGCAGCATTATTCTAGCCTTTATCTCAGAGCAAGAGCACCTACAATCTCTAGATGGCCACCACTGACCAGGGATTACAAAGGTCACCACAATCTGCAGAAAATCTAAATTGTAGAAAATCTAAAATTGACACAGTAATGCAGTTTTGCTCTCTGAGGAATAAAACATTCTAAACTCGACTTTCAGACAAACAGGAAGGAGTATAAACTCGTGCTTTCCACACCTATAAAACATTTTTGAATGTTTATATCTTTTAGCATCTGCTCAGTTACCAGAAAGCATGGTAGATCAGTGTGAATGCAAAAGAAACACACATACACAAGTAGAGTTCTATCTGTTTATCAAAATATAAAAGATTAATGAGGTTTTACTATGCATTTGTATTTTCGGTAATGCTTCACATCTGACAGAATAAGTAACAAATGGGAGAATTAGTATTTATTTTCTAAGGAAAAACTTATTTTAGTATTAAGAACATGCAAAAAAATTGAGAGCAATTTTAGAAATTCAAGAACTTATAGATATAAACTTTATATAAAGTTGAATTATTCATACAAAGTTTTCCAATGAAAAGATAAAATGATTTTTAAATTTTGTCTTTAAAGCACTAACTATAGTAAAGAATTCAAATAAATGTATTTAATTACCAGAACAGTAACAAGCAACAGCCAAGCATATAATTAATCTTCCTCAAAAGTGTAGTTACTTCTCTACTAAAAGAAAATAATTAGTTAAAAAAAAACATTTAATGAAATATCAATATTTTTAAAACAGTGACTGTGACTTTTGTAACACATTTTAAGGAAACACACACCTCAAATGGATGTTCCAGTGTGAAGTTAATGGCACAAAAACAAGGTGTCATGTCTGGGGACAAACATTTATTGCAGGGACTGGAAGGCTCTGTTCCAGTATAATCAATCTGCAAGAGAAAAACAGAACTTAAGCATTTCCTTGGAAAAAATGGATACCTAGAACACTTTGAAATAACTTGCTATCACAAGGAAAAATGAGTCCAATGAAGCATCTGATAGCCTGAAGAAAAACTGTTTTTAAGGTTATCTGTTTATCTTCACAGCATGAGGTAGTAAAAACAGAGTACTCACATGGGTGCAAGAAAGACAACAGTAGAGCTTTCCAAGTAAATCAGTTTCTCCTTTTTACCAAAAGAAGTACATTTATGCAGAAAAACAGAAGAAATTCAAAACTACATGACAAATATTTAAACAGCTATACAATCTGAACTATTAAAATATAATTGCTCTTAAATATTCTAATCTAAAATAGTTTTTCAGTCATCAGAGCTTTCCATGATACATTCTCTAATTTTAAAAAAAGGTAAAAAAACTATTAGGCTTTCAAGGGCTACCATTTTTTTAAAATCTGGCCTGAAAACTAAACTGGGTATCTTTTCTTCCCATAATAGACAAGAATTTTATGATGAGCAAAAGCCGTACTAAATTATCTCTACCTTAATAAAAAGTTTAAAAATTAATCATCTAGACTTCCGGGAAGATGGTCAAATAGAGCAGCTCGAGATTGGCCCTGCTCCACGGAAAAGTTAGAGAAGGGACAGGAGGGCAACAGAGGCGGTGATTCGGGGGTGCAGCTGACCTAAGCCTTCTATACCACATAGGGCAGTTCCAGATAAGTCCTGAAACTTAGCCCCACCTCTTCAGAACATCAGAAAGTTTCATCTCCCTACCCCATATTAGTGACAGACCCTTCCAATATGAAAAATTTAGAATTGCTATGGCCCACACACCCCTAAAGAGAGGGATGGAAAGATCAAAGGTGATGGCGGAGTTATACAGTGAAGATAGGATTTAACAAATGAATATGAATGCTGAATCATTAAACTGACATCTTTTTCAGTCTTTAGCATTTTAGAGCAACTAGAAGTAAAAACCTAAAATTGTGGAATTGCCAAACTCTGAAATATGTTCTACAACTAACTGTGGTGTTGCGCTTTGAAATTTATAGCTTTTTTGTATATGTTATTTTTCACAAACACACACACACAAAAAAAGGAAAAAAAGTCTGTCATGATGATAAAAAAATATTTAAGTCCTCTAGCCTCCTATATTCTGGAGCAGCTAAAAGGAAAAATATGAGAGGATCCCAGAGTTGCCCATGACAAACTCTGGGATCTGCCCTATAATTACTTGTTGAAGTGTGCTTTGAAAACTATTGCTTTTTTCTTTCTTTGCATTATATATATGTTATACTATACAATAAAAAAGTTAAAAATAAAAAAAAATTAGTCATCTAATGTTTATTTCTGAAAAACCAAACATATACACCTTATATATATGGATGTTCTATTCAATTTCTCCTAATTAAAAAAAAGTAAAGTTAAAAACTGTATCTAAAAAAAAGAACCAATAACTAATTACAATACCCAATTGCTTTTTAAAAACCACTAAAATGTTAAATAAAACTTGGTTTTGTCCAGTTCTAATATAATCTCTTGTAGAAATGTTCTCTTTCAGCAAAGCTTATTTGTTTACTAGTAAAATTTTGCTTAGAGGAAATTTTCTATTACTACAAATACCTAAGAGAAACTAGACATACAACTAAAACAAAACTATTAAAAACACAGATATCCTAAAGGAAGAGAGGCAGAACATATAACTTTGCAACCAGAATCTATTCATGCACAATTTTACACTGAAGATCCAAGTTGTATGATTGTTGAAGAGGTGCAAGAAAAATAAGACCATTTGGAAGAATGACCTATATAAAAAATCTTTGCACATTTTCTTTTTTTATGATTAATCTAAGGATTAAAATTTTTTTTAAAAAGTCACCAGCTGTATCTATTCCCCTATCTTACACCTTTGAACAGAAATCTCTCAAATCATTCTTTTTCGAATTCATTTCTACAGTGAAGTCTGAAATAGAGATTATCGGTTGTGATTAATCAAGGATATATATATATATTCCTTATTTAACTGAACAAAAATAATCTGATGGCACTGAAAATCTAAAGTATATTAAAACAGTATTTTTCTTTGGAGCCGAAAATAATTGCTGATATAAATTACAGGTGAACAAAATCAAAGGACAGCTGTAACATTTTCAATACCATCTGCTGACCGTCATTTTGCTTTTGTAAGATAATTATGGGATTGTAGAAAAATCATACATAAAATATACAGGGTTCCCAAATACCCCTATTATTAACACCTTGCATTGGTGTGATACATGTTACAAATTATGAAAGCTTATTTTTAAAAATTGTGCCATTATTTATAACCCATGGTTTAATTTAGGGTTCACTGTATTAAATTTCCTTGGATTTGCTTTAAATTTTTTTTCTAGTAACATATATATAACCTAAAATTTCCTCTTTTAACACATTCAAATAAATAATTCTGTGCTAGTAACTATATTCAGTATATTGTTCTACTATCACCCATATCCATTACTAAAACTTTTCCATCCTCCCAAAGAGAGACTGTACACTTTACAACCTTTAACTCCTCATTCCCTACCTTCTCTTGGTCCCTGGTAACCTAATATTCTAGATTCTGACTATGAATGTACTTATTCTAATTATTTCATATTTGTTGGATCATACAACATTTATATCTGGCTTATATACATTCAATACATTATATACACTCAATACATTCATATTGAGTGAAATGTTCACAAACATTCAAAGTTCATCCATGTTGTTGCCTGTATCAAAACTTCATTACTTTTTATGGCTGAATAATACAGGCATACCTTGTTTTTTTGTGCTTCACTTTAACGCACTTTGAAGATACCACATTTTTGACAAATTGAAGGTTTGTGGCAAATCTATCGGCACCAGTTTTCCAACAGCTTATACTCATACCATGTCTCATTTTAATTAAGGTATGTACATCGTTTTTATAGATGTAATGCTATTGCATCTACTGTACTATAGTATAATATAAGCATAACTTTTACATGCAATGAAAACTAAAAAATTCATGTGATTTGCTTTATTCCAATATCCTCTTTTTTGCGGTGGTTCGGAACTGAACTCAAAGTATCTCTAAGGTAAGCCTGTATTCCACTGCATGTAAATACCATATTTTGTTTATCCATTAATCGGTTGATGTACACTTGGGTTGCATCTATTTTTTAGCAATAATGAATAAATAATGCCATATGAACTCTGGTGTGCAAATGTCTGTTCAAGTTTCTGCTTTCAATTATTTTGGGGATATAACTAGAAATGGGACTGCTAAGTCATACGGTATTCCTATACTTAACTTTCTGATGAATTACCAAACTGTCTTCTACAGCAGCTGTATCATTTTACACTGCCAGCACCAATGAATGAATGTTCCTATTTCTCTGCATTATCTCTAACACGTGTCATTTTCTGTATTTTTTTCTTTAGTAGCAGCCATTCTAGTGGGTGCAAAATGTTATCTCATGGTGGTTCTGATCAGCAGTTACCTGATGGCTAATGATGTGCTTTCTGCCCATTTACCTATCTTTGGAAAAATATCTATTCAAGTCTTCAGTTCATTTTTAAAAATTGGGTTTTTGTTTTCTTGTTGTTGAATTGAAGGATTTGTTTTTATATTCTAGATATTAAGCCCTTATCAGATATGTGGTTTCCAAATATTTTTCTCCCATTGTGTCGGCTGTCATTTTATTTTCATAATAAAATCCTTTGAGGCACACATTTTTAAATTTTGATGAAATCCCATTTCTTTACTGTTATCTTCTATTCCTTGTATTTTGGGGTTTAAAGTTTAAGAAACCAATGCCTAGACAAGATCCTGAAGATGCTTCCCTATACTTTCTTCTAGAAGTTTTAAAGTCGTGGCTCTTAGATTTGGGTCTCTGATCCTTTTCAACAGATTTTTTTGTACACGGTTTGAGGTCAGGGCCCACCTTCCTTCTTTTGTAAATACAGATCCAGTTTTCCAGCACCATTTGTTGAAGAGACTATTCTTTCCCAACTGAGTGATCTCTGACCCCTTAACAAAAATTAGATAGGAACTCTCAATTTGATTCTATTGGTCTGTATGTCTGTCCTTGTCCCAGGACCAGACAGTTATGATTACTATGGCTTTGTACTAAATTTTAAGATCAGGAAATGTGAGTCCTTCAACTTCATTCTTTTTTAAAGAGGGCTCTGGCTATTTGGGCCCCTTACCTTTCCATGTAAATGTGATGAATGGCTTTTCCATTTCTGCCAAGGAGGTTGTTAGACTTTCGATTGAGATTACATTGAATTTGTTAAAAGTTTTGAGCAGAAAGAATTGACATCGTGACTATATTCAGTATTTCAGTTCATGAACCTGGAATGTCCTCCCTTTATTTAGGTCTTCGTTCATTTATTTTAGCATGTTTAGTAATTTTCTGCATCCAAGTCCTTTACATCCTTGGTTAAATTTATTCTGGATATTTATAATTTGTTTTAGTTGCTATTGTGAATGGATTTTTTTCTTGATTTCTTTTTTCAGTTAGTTCATTATTAGTGTATAGAAACACTACTGATTTCTGGATGTTGAACCTGTATCCTGTCACTCTGCTGAACTCATTTATTAGCTTTAGGGACTGTGTTGTAGATTTTTCAGGATTTTCTGCATAGAGAATCAAATAATCTATAAATAGCAAAAGTGCTACTTCTTCCTTTCCAAAAACTTGGATGCTTTTTATTTCTTTTTCTGCCTAATTGCTCTGGCTGGAATTTCCAGTATAATGTTGAACGTGGTGACAGTGGACATTATTGTCTTGCTCCTGATCTTAGAGGGAAAGCTTTCAATCTTTTATCAATATAATATTATCTGTGGGTTTTTTCAAATATTCCCTGTATTATTCTGATGATGTTTCCTTCTATTCCTTGTTTTCTAAGGGTTTTATCAAGAACTGTTCTACCTATGTCTGTTAGGTCTAGTTGGTTTACAGTATCATTCAAGTCTTTTATTTTCTTACTGGTCTTCTGACTAGATGCTCTATCCATTATTGAAAGCAGTGTATTAAAATTTCCTGTTATTAGTGAATAAAGAAGTATTTGCAAAGTCCTCTTCAGAGAATAGGGAAAAAGGGGAAAAATTCAATTTCCCCATTTAGAGAATTCCTGTATTCTACCAAGCAGTGAGGACAACCAAATCAATAGGTTGATCCCTCAAACTTGGGGTTTATTCCCAAGAAACTTATCCCTACAAAGGATAGGCTAAGCCTACTTAAAATTAGGCCTAAGAGTCACCACCAGAGAACCTCTTTTGTTGCTCAGATGTGGCCTCACTCTCAGCCAACACAGCAAGCAAACTCACTGACCTCCCCCTCTCCACATGGGACATGACTCCCAGGGGTGTAAACCTGGCAATGTGGGATAGAAATCCTAGAATGAGCTGGGATTCAGCATCAAGGGATTGAGAAAACCTTCTCAACTGAAAGGGGGAAGAGAGAAATGAGACCCAAAAAAGCATGAGTGGCCAAGAGATTTCAAACAGAGTCGAGAGGTTATCCTGAAGGTTATTTTTACACACTATAGAGATATCCCCTTTTTAGTTTATGGTGTATTAGAGTGACGAGAGGGAAGTGCCTGAAACTGTAGAGCTGTGTTCCAGTAGCCATGTTTCTTGAAGATGATAGTGTAATGATACAGCTTTTGAAACGCAACTGTGTGATTGTGAAAACCTTGCAGCTGATGCTCCTTTTATCTACGGTATGGACAGAGGAGTAAAAAATAAACAAATAAAAGGGGCGAAATATGTGAAAAACAAACAAAAAATAATAGGGGGAACAAAGGTTAAAATATATTGAGTAGATTGAAATACTAGTGGTCAGTGAAAGGTAGTGGTAAAGGGTATGGCAAGTATGAGTTTTTTCTTTTTCTTTCTTTTGCTAGAGAGATGTAAATGTTCAAAAAGATGATCATAGTGATGAATATAAACCAAGTGATGATATTGTGAGCCACTGATTGTAACCATGTCAAGAACGTTTGTACGTCTGTTGGTTGCTTATAATAAAAATATCTAAAAAAGATTTCCAGTTATTAATGTACAACTATCAAATTTCTCCCTTTGTAACTGTCAGTATTTGCTTCATGTATTTTGTGGCTCTGCTGTTAGGTGATCATATATTTATAATTATTACATCTTCCTTTATCAGTAAATAACGGCTGTCATTGTCTCTCATAACAATCTTTTACTTGAAGTCTGTTTTATTTTACATTAGTATACCTAACCCAGCTCTCCTTGTTTACTACTTGCTTAGTATATTTTTTTCCATTCTTTTAGGTTCAACTTACTTGTGTTTCTTAAGGTGGGTCTCTTGTAAACAGCATATAGTTGGGTCATGCTTTTCTATACATTCTGCCAAATTTTTTTTTAAATTTTTTATTAATTAAAAAGAATTACAAGAAACAAACATTCCCAACAAATACAATCAGCAATTCATAATATCATCACATAGTTGCATATTTATCATCATGATTATTTCCCAGAACATTTGCATCAATTCAGAAAAAGAAATAAAAAGACAACAGAAAAATATAACAAAAACAGAAAAAAAAAAATTTTACATACCATACCCCTTACCCCTCCCTTTCATTGATCACTAGCATTTCAAACTAAATTTATTTTAACATTTGTTCCCCCTATTATTTATTTTTATTCCATATATTCTACTCATCTGTTGACAAGGTAGATAAAAGGAGCATCAGACACAAGGTTTTCACAATCACACAGTCACATTGTGAAAGCTATGTCATTATACAATCATCACCAAGAAACATGGCTACTGGAACACAGCTCTACATTTGCAGGCAGTTCCCTCCAGCCTCTCCATTACATCTTGGTTAACAAGGTGATATCTACTTAATGCGTAAGAATAACCTCCAGGATAACCTCTCGACTCTGTTTGGAATCTCTCAGCCGTTGACACTTTGTCTCATTTCACTCTTCCCCCTTTCGGTCGGAAGGTTTTCTCAATCCCTTGATGCTGAATCTCAGCTCATTCTGGGATTTCTGTCCCACATGGCCAGGAAGATTCACACCCCTGGAAGTCATGTCCCACGTAGACAGGGAGAGGGTGGTGAGTTTGCTTGCTGTGTTGGCTGAAGAGAGAGGCCACATCTGAGCAACAAAAGAGGTTCTCTTGGGGGTGATTAGGCCTAATTTTAAGTAGGCTTGACCTATCCCCTGTGGGGTTAAGTTTCATATGAACAAACCCCAAGACTGGGGGCTCAGCCTGTAGCTTTGGTTGCCCACACTGCTTGTGAGAATATCAAGAATTCAACTTGGAGAAGTTGAGTTTTCCCCGTTCTCACCATTCCCCAAAGGGGACTTTGCAAATACTTTTCCACTCACAGACCAAATCACTCTGGGATTCATCAGGGCATCACCTGGACAAACCAACAAAATCTCACGTCCTACCCAAAGTTCCATGTACTTAAGGTGTTCAACCAACTATCTACGTAAGTTATATTAGGAGATGCACTAGTCAAAATATAAATTTGTACCAAATAAATGTTTTTTGCTTTACTCTCACACATAAGTTGAAATTTTAAAATATTAATTACCATCTATTTTCAGCACCCTGCAGTAATGACATTCCTTTGTTCTTCTCACGCAAAACATTTGTAAAATTTGTACATTTAGTCACAATCATTACATACTCTAGGCATTCCTAGATTATACCATCACAATCTTTAACACCTATCTTTCTTTCTGATTTCATTTGTGCTCCCAGTCCTCCTCCATCATTCTCACATTCAGCATCATTCAGTGTTTTAACATAATTGTATTGCAGTTAGGTTGTATTGTGCTGTCCATTTCTGAGTTTTCACATTCAGCCCTGTTGCACAATCTGTGTCCCTTCAGTTCCAATTACCCTATTTCTATCTCCTGATGGTCTCTGTTACCAACAAAATTCTCCAAGTTTATTCACTAATGTCAGTTCATATCAGTGAGACCATACAGTATTTGTCCTTTTGTTTCTGGCTAATCACACTGAGCATAATGTCCTTAAGGTCCCTTCATGTTGTTACATACTTCATAACTTTATTCTGTCTTACAGCTGCATAATTACATCTTATGTAAACGCCACAGTTTGTTTAGCCAACCGTCTGTTGATGGACATTTTGGCTGCTTCCATCTCTCGGTAATTGTAAATAATGCTGCTATAAACACTGATGTGTAAATGTCCATTTGTGTCCTTGGCCTCATGTTCTTTGAGCAGAGACAGCATATAGATAGGTCCTGTTTTTTAATCTATTCTGCCACACTATGTCTTTTGATTAGAGAGTTTAATCCATTAACATTCAGTGTTATTACTGCATGGGTAGTACTTTCTTCTACTATTTTGCCTTCTGGATTTTATATGTCATATCTAATTTTCCTTCTTTTTACCTTTACTCATCGTCTTCCTTTCTACACTCTTCTCCACACCTCTCTCTTCTGTCTTCCTATCTGTCTCTAGTGCTCCCTTTAGTATTTCTTGCAGAGCTGGTCTCTTGGTCACAAATTCTCTCAGTGATTTTTTGTCTGAAAATGTTTTAATTTCCTCCTCATTTCTGAAGGACAATTTTGCTGGATATAGAATTCTTGGCTGGCAGTTTTTCTCTTTTAATAATTTAAATATATCATCCCACTGTCTTCTTGCCTCCATGGTTTCTGCTGAGAGACCTGCGCATAGTCTTATTGGGCTTCCCTTGTATGTGATGGATTGCTTTTCTCTTGCTTTCAAGATTCTCTCCTTCTCTTTGACCTCTGACATTCTGATTAGTAAATGTCTTGGAGTATGTCTATTTGGATCTATTTCCTTTGGGGTACGCTGAACTTCTTGGATCTGTAATTTTAAGTCTTTCATAAGAGTTGGGAAATTTTCAGTGATAATTTCCTCCATTAGTTTTTCTCCTCTTTTCCCTTCTCTTCTCCTTCTGGGATATCCACAACACGTATATTCATGCGTTTCATATTGTCTTTCAATTCCCTGAGTCCCTGCTCATATTTTTCCTTTTTTTCCCCTATATTTTCTTTGTCTTGCTGGATTTCAGATGTTCCGTCCTCCAGTTCACTAATCCTATGTTCTGTCTCTCGAAATCTACCATTGTAGGTTTCCACCGTTTTTTTCATCTCTTCTACCTTGCCTTTCATTCCCATAAGTTGTGATTTGTTTTTTCAGACTTTCAATTTCTTCTTTTTGTTCACTCCTTGCCTTCTTTATATCCTCCCTCAATTCATTGATTTGGTTTTTGATGAGGTTTTCCATGTCTGTTTGTATATTCTGAATTAATTGTTTCAGCTCCTGTATGTCATTTGAATTGTTGGTTTGTTCCTTTGACTGGGACATATCTTCAATTTTCCTACTGTGATTTGTTACTTTTTGCTGGTGTCTAAGCATTTAATTACCTTAATTAGTTTATTCTGGAGATTGCTTTCACTTCTTTTACCTAGGATTTTCTTGCTGGATGAATTTGTTGTCTATCTGTACTCTGACATTCAATTCAGCTTTATCTGGATGTCTAGCTTAAGTTTTGTTTAACAGAGAATTTTTCAGTTCTTGTTTTCTTGTTTCTTGCCCTGCTTTTATGGTGCCTTTTTCTCCCCACACTTAGGAGGTTCTACTTAAGTATTATAGACTACAGCAGGATTTTCCCAGATCAAACTGGCCTCCTATCAGGAGGAAAGAGTCACCTGCATCGGTTTTCCCCGATGGTGAGACCCAGCAGGTTGAAAGACTTTCCTGTGAAGTCTCTGGGCTCTGTTTTTCTTATCCTGCCCAGTATGTGGCGCTTGTCTGCCTGCAGGTTCCACCAGCATAAGACAATGTGGTACCTTTAACTCTGGCAGACTCTCCCTGCTGGGGGTGTGGTGAAGAGAGAGGAGAGGTTGTAGGCTGGTTTTAATGGCTTCAAATTACCAAGTCCTGGTGTCTGAATTCCTTGAGGGAGGGATTCCACCTGAGTTGGACTTCACTCCTCCCCTTGGGAAGGCACAGGCTCCAGACAAGCCCCCAAAAGAGCTTACTTCTGCCTATGCCTGGGACAGTTGCAGCCTGAGAAGTCCTGCCGCTATATCCAAAGGCAGTCAAGCCTTTGTAGAAACACAACCACAAAAACCTCTGTTTCCTTCTTTTTTTTCCCCTTTTTCCGTCAGCCCTGCCCCCTTGGTGCCAGAGCAAAAATGAGCGCCTTCCGCTTTGACCAGGTTCACCTAAGCCGGGGGCCTATTTTTAGTTGTCAGAATTTGTTAATTCCATAATTGGCGTTTGGTTGGGCTCAGTCCCTGCTGCTGGTAAAAGTCTCTTTCCTGTCCCCTCTGGGAAGCAGCCTGTGGGGGAGGGGCGCCGGCCACCGCAGCTTTGGAAACTCACGGTTCTGGGGTGGCTCGCAGCCAGTCCAGCTGGTCCAGACTGGGGTACACTGTGTGTCTGGTCACTAACATGGCCCCAGGAGCTGTTCTGTACTGTTCCTGGTTATTTAGTAGTTGTTCTGGAGGACGAACTAAAATGTGCACTGTTAAGCTGCCATCTTGACCTGGAACTCCATTCTGCCAAATTTTGCCTTTGACAGGATAGTTTAATCTATTTCCATTTCATGTCACTACTAATGATGCAGGATTTTCTTCTGTCATTTTGCTATTTAGTCTGTCTTATACCTTATTTGTCCTTCAATTCTTCTATTAATGCCTTTCATATTTATTTTGATTTTTTTATATTGATGTTTTCTGGGTTTTTATCCTATTCCTTTGGATGGGGCATCATTTCCTGTTTCTTTGTCTTGTAATCTTCTGTTACACACTGAACTTTTTAATATTTTAAAAAGGTAAATACTGAGATTTATTCCCTGAGAGATCTATTTCTTGAGTTTGTAACCAGTTGGTGATATGTCAGAGATTTTCTTGAGTCCAGGAGCTAGAAACCAAACAAACAAATATAAGCAAAAACATCTTTCACCATCTCTGCAAACTGGCTGTGTGTTGGCTGGTGCTCTCTGTCAAAGTTCAAACCTCTTATCAGGAAGGTCGGCCTAAAGTGAATGCAAAGTGCAAGGTCATACCAGTGTTTTCTGGGCCTGTGTCTTGTTCTGTCTTCTGCTTGCTAGTGACCTTAGGAACTCCCCTATATACAGAAGTTTGACTGCCCCTTCTACTTCTGAGAAACAGACCACCTCCCTCTCCTGCATGTTCCATTGCCAATCTTCCTTAGCTGTTTCTTATACTGTTTTGGTTGAGTCAAACTGCTTTTGCCAGGAGTACAAATTCTGGTATGGTGGGGGTGGGAGGACACTCTGGAGAGGCATTTCCCAAGTTACTCTTTTCTATTTGGAACAAGGGGAATATTGGTGAGCTCTAAATGTCGTGGGAGAAGATATGGGTTGAGTCAGGATCGGCACAGGAGCTTCTTCTGTTCCATGGCTTTCCAAAGCTATGATTTCTTGACTTGGTACTGCTCAGCCAATGCAGCACGGTCCTCTGCAGCTCTAAAGGAGTATATTGTCTTTAAGTCTCTCTGCTACCTTCGTCAGGCCCCTAGCAATCCAAAGTAGCTAACAAAAAGCAGTAATCATCAATTAGCCTGCGCCCCCATCAGATTTTGAAGAAACGGAATTTTGTATCCTTTTCTGATATCAGCAAGCACCATGGGGCCAGACCCCACTGCTGCCTGCTGAGAATGGGTGCTGGATGAAGATAACTGTTGCATGGAGAAAGCAATTTAGTGGTATTTACCATAATTTACTAGCCTCTTCTTCCTGCTCTTCCCTGGGTGCTGTACAGTGTTATACTGGAATTCAGTGTTTTGAAATAGTTGATTCAGATAGTTGTTCTGGAGTAGGGACTGATTTCTGGAGCTTCCTACTGCACCATCTTCCCACAATCCTGACTGTAATTGTTAAAGGGTATAAAAAAAATGACTCTTTTGATTCCAGAAAAATTTGAAAAGATTGTTTAAAAAACACATTATTTAAATGTGCAAGAGATAACATAAAGTACTAGGGTAAATGCAAAAGCAATCTTACCTTATATTTAGTCAATACAGTTTGCCCAGCCCTATTATACATATATTTCATCTTATCCCCACCAAATGCTATCATGTTATCTCCATTTTACATGTGGAAAATACATTCAGGAACTTATCCAAGGTTACACAAGTAACAACAGCTGATAATAGATTGGAACCTGGGATTTCTAACTCAAAACCCAACCAAACTGCCTTTTCCAAAGAATAGTCTCTTTTACCCTCTGAAAGATCACTTTATCAAAGAAGGCACATGAATACAAAGAAAAAAACTATAAATGCCAAGTGGCAGATGGGATGATATAGAAGGAAAATAAGTACTAGAGGAATCAATACTTCCTTACAGAGAAAAAATGAAGATTTTATCTGAGCAATAAAAGAAAGATGGAAAAAGAGGAATGGGGGCATATGACAAGAAAAGAGTTAGAAAGCACAAGGTGTATTTAAAGACAATGATTATAAACACTCAAAATTTATGGAAGGTTTTCATCCCTAGAAGGAAATGAGATAAGCCTAAAAGAAGGTAAGATGGAGCCAAAATGACATACTATGTTTCACTGGCTACTATTTATTGAATCTGTGCTAAGTGCCAAGCATGACAATACACACTTAATATGCCAAGCATGACAATACACACTTAATATGCATCATCTCACTTAAGATGTATAATGGCCCACTTTGCAAGGTTTTCATTTTTCTTAAGGAAACTTGCCATTTAGGCAGCTGTACATTTTTCCAAGATCACCCAGCTGGTAATTCTAAGCAAGAATTTGGACACAGTCCTGTGTATCTCCAACACCTATGTTCTTTCCAACCACATTTTGCCATCTCAAACATGAACATAACAACCATTCTAAGATACAAATTTCTAAGGTACTTTCAGATTATAAGTATGACAAAAAGTCTTTTTTGGATACTGTAATTTATTTTCATGTTCGTTTGTTTGTTTTTAATTGTGGCTCAGCTCCCTAGGGTCTAAACACCAAAGGGTTATGGAATTTCAAATTATAAGAGTTTTGGAAGGAAGAAAAGTTGTACCTTCTATCAGACAATTCAAAGGACAGAAGAGTCCTTCCTCTTCCTAATCCCATGGTATCCAGCACAAAGGCACAAGACCTACACTCAGCAAGCAGACAATCCCACATAAATCGTCTAATCTGGGAAGAAATGACAAGGGTTGATGTGATTAAATTGGCAGCTACAGCAATCTAGCAGCGACACCTCAACAGCAGCTGAGGCTTCTGGACCAGACTGTTTCTGCTTCCAGCATCTCTGACTCCCTGCATAGCTCCAAACGTGATTTCCCTATTCTTCACAACAATTTTTTATGAGAGTTACCCAAGTCCCCTCTTATAAATTCCATTCCTGTGTAAGCTTGCCAGAGTTAGTTACTATTGCTGACAATAAAGTACCTGAACTACAAAGACCCTGTACCAGACCACATGGAGCTCAGTATCTATTAAAGAAAACAGTCATTAAGATGTAATTATAAAAAATTGACAAGAATGTTTTATAAGTACAGGTACTATGGAAACACATGATCTAGTCAAGTAGTGAGCAAATTTCTCCATAGAGCTGAAGAGGTATTATCAAAAGGGAAATAGTATTAAGAGGGACTATATCCCTGACTGAGGGCTAAGCACATATATGAATTCAGGACTTAAGTTTCAAATTAAAGATAAAGACCTGAGAATCAGTAAGGGGTTCTCCAGTTAAAGCAATTGGCAACTGGTAACAAAGAAAATTTAGGTCTCATTTAAAAAAAGAGTGGGAGTGGGGTGAGGGGAGGATTAGAATGCACAGTAGAAGGTAAATGAATAGATTTTGTGACTTTGAGCCATTATCAAACTAGAGGAGCATGGCTTCATAACCTAGGTCATAAACTGTGGATTGAGCCGTGGAGAACCATTCCAGCATGACTCGAAACTTCCCAGGAATGGCAGCATTAAAAGTTTCAGGAAGGGCAATACAACGGTGGCTCAGTGGCAAAATTCTTGCCTGCCATGCCAGAGGCCCAGGTTTGATTCCCAGAGTCTGCCCATGCCAAAAAAAAAGGAAGTTTCAGGAAGGGGTACCTGTGTTGTTGTATACATACAACAGACTACTGAGCAGCTGCAAGAAGGAAAGAAGTTATGAGGCATGCAATGGCAGAGACAGAAAAACAAACACTATCAAGCCTCATTCATATGGATAGCTATAATATACAAACTCAGAGAGCTGAAGTCAAGAGCATGGGTTATCAGGTTGAGGCATATTGTAAAGGGTCCTAGATTGTAAGCTCTTACAGTAGTTACATATATTCAAGAGTCATAGTTGTTATTTCTAAATTCTGAGATTCTGAGCTATTTGTATATAATCTGTATATAATCTGGTTGTCCCCTGAAATGTTGGGTTTTTATATGACATTTGAGTCTCAGAATTAGAGCACTGAAACCATGAAAATCAGCATTACCCCATACAGCAATTGTCTAGTCAGACTTCAATTAGAGATATAAATTAGGTTTATTTGGATAGGACGAAGGTAAATCAGAATACAGGGTAAAGGATGATGTTATCCATATTTTAAAACTTCAACTTCTGTGTGAGACCAAAGTGAGAAATGTTTATTTGGTGCAAACTTTTTATTTTGGATAAAACATTATCAATTTAACTTGTATGGTCAGTTTATCCAAACATCATAATTACATGGAATCTTCAATAAGGTGTGAAATATCATAGGTTTGCACAGGTTAGTGTGATGTCCCAATACATCTCAGGGTAATTAGACAGAGAATAAAAAAAGTATTTGCAAAGTCCCCTTGGAGAATTGGGGAGAAAGGAGGAAATATTCAACTTCCATATCTGGGGAACTCCTGATATTCTCACAAGTTGTGGGGACAACCAATTCAATAGGCTGAGCCCTCAATCTTGGGGTTTATCCCTATGAAGCTTACTCCTGCAAAGGAGAAGCTAAGCCTACTGATAATTATGCCTAAGAGTCATCCCCAGAGAACCTCTTTCCTTGCTGAGATGTGGCCTCTCTCTCCAAGCCAACTCGGCAGGTGAACTCACGCACCCCCACTACATGGGACATGACTGCCAGGGTGTAAATCTCCCTGGCAACATGGGGCAGGATTCCTGGAATGAATCGGGATCCAGCATCATGCGATTGACAAAACCATCTTGACCAAAAAGGGGTGAAGAAATGAGATAAAATAAAGTTTCAGTGGCTGAGAGATTTCAGAGTTGAGAGTTTATCCTGGAGGTTATTCTTATGCATTTATATAGATATCCCTTTTTTAGTTCATGGTGCATTGGAGTGGTTAGAGGGAAGTACCTGAAATTGTTCAACTGTGTTTCAGTAGCCTAGATTCTTCAAGGCAACTGTATAACTAGACAACTTTTACAATGTGACTGTGTGATTGTGAAAACCTTGTGTCTCATGCTCCTTTTAATACAGTGTATGGACAGATGAGTTAAAAAAGAGGAAAAATAAATAAAGAATGGGAGGAATAAGGGGTAAAAAAAAATTGGGTAGACTGAAATATTAATGGTCAATGAGAGGGAAGGATATGGGATGTTTGAGTGTTCTTCTTTTTATTTCTTTTTCTGGAGTGATGCATATGTTCCAAAATAATCATGGTGATTAATACACAACTAGTATACAGCCACTGACTGTGTACTATGTCTGGACTGTACATGTGTGAAGATTTCTCAATAAAAATTCTTAAAAAAAAAGATTCAGGGGGTGACAACACCCTTCACACAGACACTGGAATATACCAATATACATTGGTATAGCAATATCAATAGCAACAAAGAAGATGGTTCAGATGACAGCAAAAATCAACTAGGAGATAGGAAGAGCAAGAGAAACAGTAAAAATCAACTAGGAGATAGGAAGAGCAAGAGAAATGGCAAAAATCAACTAGGAGGTAGGAAGAGCAAGAGAAATGAATGAAATGCACCTGGTTAGGACTAAGGTAAACACAATACAGGTTAAAGGATGATACTGTCAATATATTAAAACTTTAACTTCTGTGTCAGACCAAAGAAGAGGTGTTTCTCTGGTCCAAAACTTAAATTTTCTGTAGCATACTAATTTAATGTGTCTGGTTAGTTTATTTAAACAACTTATTACATGGAACCCATAATAGGGAATGAGATCCTATTATTCTGTACAGGTTAATGTAATATCTAGATTTCAGACTATTTTGGGCAGAAAAATTTAAGTATTTGCAAAGTCCCCTTGAAGGACTGGGAAAAAATGTGGTACTATTAAATTTCCCCATCTGGAGAATTTCTGATATTCTCTGAGGCATTAGAGAATTTAATAAGCCAAATCCTCGATCTTGAACCCTGACCTTATGAAACTTATTTCTGTAATGCTAAAGCTAAGCTTGCATGTAATTATGCCTAAGAGTCACTCCCAGAGCCTCTTCTGTTGTTCAAATGTGGCCTCTTTCTTTAAGCCAACTATGCAAACAAACTCACTACCCTCTCCTCTACATGGGACATTAGTCCCAGGGGTGTAAGCCTCCCTGGTAATATGGGACATGACTCCAAGGGATGAGCCATGCCCTAGCATCATGGGATTGAGAATGTCTTCTTGACCAAAAAGGGAAAAGAAATGGAAGAAAATAAGGTTTCAGTGGCTAAGAGATTTCAAATAGAGTCAGCAGGTCATCCTGGAGGTTACTCTCACACAAGCTTTAGCCAGACATTGCTGACTACCACGGTATGCCAAGCCCATCAAACAGTATTCCTGAAAACGTTAGGGAATGGCCTGGGCTCTATCTAAGTCGCTATAAAAGTTTTTTATTTTTATTTTTAGTAAGTTTATTTTTTCAGAAATTTACAGTCCCCAAATTGATTCCAACAAGCCCTGGAACCCAGAGGTACTAGTCTCTCCCAAGAACATCAGCTAGTTTCATTCCTCTACCCAATAAGGACAACCCCTCTTTCCAGCATGAAGAAGTTAAAATGGGTACTGCCGATATCCCTGATGATTCAGAGAAAGATCAAATAAGAGGGAGGAAGTATAACTGAGAAATCAAAATTTAACAAATGACTGTGACTACTAACTATTATATGTATATTTCTGTTTAGCGTCTAACATTTTAGAATAGTCAGAAGGAAATACCTGAAGTTACTGGACTGTAATCCAGTAACCACGATCTTTGATAATGACTGTATATAATATAATAACACTACATTGCAAAAAAAAAAAAAAAGTCAGCTGCCTGAATTTGCATGGATCTACTTCTGGATGTTTTATTCTGTTCCACTGACATATATATATATATATGACAATACTACACTGAATTAACGTACATTTATTGTATGTCTTAAAATCGGGTAGAGTGCAAAAAAAAGAAAAGAGAAAAATGTCTCAAAATTGGGTAGAGAGCAATACCAGTGGTTAGTAAGAGGGAGGAGGTAAGGAGTATGGGATGTTTGGGGTTTTCTTTTTTCTTTTTATTTCTGTTTTTTGGAGTAATGCAAATGTTCTAAGAATAACCACAGTGATGAATGCACAACTATGTGATAATACTGTTAATCACGGATTGTATATTTTGGATGGATTGTATGGTGTGTGAGAAGGTGGGTATGGATTATGAAGAAAGTGGGAAAAGTAAAAAAGGGCAGCTGACTATCCTGAAGTACTAAACAACATTTAAAAATATGTATTTTAAATGCTTCCTTTTATATATTTTTAATCAATTTAGAAAAATGCCTAAAAAAGATAAACAGAACAGCAGATTAACATAACTGCTCTAAAAAACAATGATCATTAGAAAGGCGGAAGGGGTAAAATGAACATTCATATTTAATTTAGAGACTCAAAAAAGTCAACAACTGAAATGAATTCTTACAAAACTCAGTCACTCAAGATCATTTTATTTCTGAAGATCAGTTCAAAAAGAATAATCAAAAGTATTGTTTTAAATTTTTAGCTACAGTAAAAGTTCAAACATTTATATCCTGAAAGCATTCTACAGGTCATATGATTTGTTATATGTTTTTATAGAATATTCTAGTGAGAACCATAAGGTTTATACTTATAATTTTATCGGTAAATCATAACCTCACATTTGGAAATGATAAATTAATGAATAAGGTAATATATAATTGCAAACTGTCTTTGAAGAATAGTTTACAATAGCAAATCCAGTCTTTGAAGAACAGTCTACAATAGCAAAAACAGCTATTATTCCCCAAATGACTACTGCATGCCAGAATTGTTCTTAGTCTTTACAGATGAGGAAACTGAGATTCAGAGGTTAATTGACTGTCCAAGATCAAACAGCTGTAATGAGATGGAATCGGATGTGCCTAACTACTAAGCTTCCACTTTCCAGTAAACTACACTGCAACTTTCCATGTTTTCAATAATGTCCACAGCAAAGTTCCTTGAGCTAATAAATGAGTACAGCAAAGTGGCAGGGTACAAAATCAACACCGAAAAATCAGCAGTATTTCAATAAGTAGTAATGAGCAATCTAAGGAGGAAATCAAGAAAAAAAATCCACTTACAATAGCAACCAGAAGAATAAAATATTAGAAATAAATTTAAGTAAGGATACAAAAGACCTAAACGTAGAAAATACAAGCAATTACTAAAAGAAATCATGGAAGAACTAAATAAATGGAAAGGCATATTGTGTTCATGGACTGGAAGACTAAATATAGTTAAGATTTCAATTCTACCCAAACTATTTATAGATTCATACAATACCAATTAAAATCCAAAAAAATTACTTTGCAGAAATAGAAAAACCAATAACCAACTTACTGGAAAGGCAGGGTGCCCCAAATAGCTAAAAATATCTTGAGAAAGAAAACTGAAATGGGAGGTCTCATACTACCTGACTTTAAAACATAGTATGAAGCTACAGTGGTCAAAACAGCATGGCACTAGCATAAAGAAAGATATATTGACCAATGGAATCAAATACAGTGTTCAGATATAGACCCTTTCATCTATGGACAACTGATCTTTGATAAGGTTGTCAAAGCCAACTCACATGGGACACACAGCAGCCACTTCAATAAATGGTGCTTTGAAAACTGGACATCCATATGCAAAAGAATGAAAAAAGGATCCATATCTCACACCTTATACAAAAATTAATCTAAATGGATCAAAGACCTAAACACTACAGCTAAGACGACAAAACTTTTAGAAGAAAATGTAGGGAAATATCTTATAAAACTTGTAATAGGCGGTTTCCTAGATCTTACACCCAAAGTATGAGCACTGAAGAAAGAAAGAAAGAAATGGGAACTCCTCAAAATTAAATACTTATGTACATCAAAGAACTTTGTCAAGAAAGTAAAAAGGCTGCCTACACAATGGGGGACAATATTTGGAAACTATGTATCAGATAACAGTTTAGTATCCAGAACATATGAAGAGATTCTTCAACTCAACAACAAAAAGACAAATAACCCAACTAAAAAATGGGCAAAAGACATGAACAGACACTTTTCAGAAGAGGATATACAAATGGCTAAAAGGCACATGAAGAGAGATTCAACTTCAGTGGCTATTAAGGAAATGCAAATCAAAACCACAATGAAATATCATCTCACAGCCACTAGAATGGCCATTATCAAAAAAAACAGAAAACGACAAGTACTGGAGAGGATGTGGAGAAAGAGGCAAATATATCCACTGTTGGTGAGAATGTAAAATGGTACAACCAGGCAGAAGGCAGTTTGGCAGTTCCTCAGGAAGCTAAGTATAGAACTGCCATATGATCCAGCAATCCCACCTATTCAGAGGGCATGAGGACAAGGACACAAACGGACAGTTGCACACCTATGTTTACAGCAGCATTATTTACAATTGCCAAGAGATGGAAACAGACCAACTGTTCATCAACAGATGAGTGGCTAAACAAGCTGTGGTATATACATATGATGGACTATTATGCAGCTGTAAGAGAATAAAGTCATGAAGCATATAACAATGTGAATGGACCTTGAGGACATTATGCTGAAGGAAATTAGCCAAAAACAAAAGGACAAATACTGTATGATCTCACTGATATAACTAACATTAATGAGTGAACTTGGAGAATTTAAGAACACAGGTTATCAGGAGCTAGAAATAGGGTGGAGATTGAGCAATTGGTGTTGAAGGAATAGACTGCAACAGGACTGATTGTGAAAAATAAGAAATGGACAGCATAATACTACCTGACTATAGAACAACTACATATTTACACTGAATGAAGCTGAATGTAAGCATAGAGGGAGAAGGGCAGGGGGAAGGGGGCACATATGAAACCAAAAGGAAAGATAGAGGATAAAGACTAAGACAGTATAATTTAGGAATGCCTAGAGTGGACAATGATAGTGAGAAAATGTACAAATTAAAAAATGCTTTTGCATGAGGAAGAACAAATGAATGTAAGTATTGCAGGGTGTTAAAAATAGATGATATATGGGAAAAAGTACAATTAATGTAAGTAAGGGTCTATGGTTAACAGTTACTTTGTAATATGCTTTCACTAAATTAACGAAGGCATTATACCAAAACTAAACGTCAACAGACTGGGGGGATTTGGAAAGATGTATGCATTATTTGTGGAAGAAAAGGGAAATGTCTTCAGATAGAGTATGGTGGCAAAGGTTTGTCTATACACTTAGGCTGGATTGTACAACAAATGAATAAAACTGTTTAAAAATGAACAGAGAGAAACAAGTGCTAGAGAAAATGTGGAGAAAGAGATGTACCTATTCACTGTTGTAGGGAATTGAGGGGTGCATCCACTAGGAGGGCAGTGTGGTGGTTCCACAGGAGGCTAAAGGTAGGTTTGCCATATGATCCTGAAACCCAGTGTTCAGTGTATACCTGGAGGAACCGAGAGTGGGTCACAAATGGATATTTGCATACTGGTGTTTTTAGTGGCAGTGTTCTGATGCACAATGAATGGAGGTGGCCTGAGGGTACAACAATTAAGGAATGGATTTTTTGTATATAAAATACATGTTTATATATAACATGGTCTTTCCCAGAAACTTCGGGTATTTATGTGACACCTGAGACTCAGAGTTAGAGCTCTAAGCTATGAAAGTCAGCGGTACCCCACACAGGAACTATTTAAAAAGTTGAAAAAGTGATCAGACTTCAACTAGAGATATGAACGAAGCTGATATGGATAGGACTAAGGTATATCAGAAGACTGCATAAAGGATGATATCATCCATATTTTAAAACTTCAACTTCCGTATGAGACTAAAGGGAGAAATATTTACTTGGTGCAAAATTTAAATTTTTGTGTAGTGTATTTCCTAATTTAGCTTGTATGGTTAGTTTAGTTGAACGCTGTTAAGTACACTAAATCTTGAATAGTGCATGAGATTTTGTTGGTTTGTCCAGGTTAGTGTGATGCCCTGATAAATCTCAGAGTGATCTGGGCAGTGAATAAATAAGTGTTTGCTATGTCCCTTAGGGGTAATGGGAGAAGGGAGGAAATGTTCTACTTCCCTATTTGGAGAATGACTGATATTCACGGAAGCAGTGGGGACAATCAAATTAATGGGCCGAGATCTTGGGGTTCACCCCTATGAAGTTTATTCCTACAAAGGCTAGGCTAAGCCTATTTAAAATTAGGCCTAAGAGTTATACCCAGAGAACCGTTTTTGTGGCTCAGATGTGAACTCCCTCTCCAGGCCAGCTCAACAGATGAACCCACTGCCCTCCCTTCTATATGGGACGTGACTCCCAGGGGTGTCAGTTTTCGTGGAAACATGAAAGCAAATAGCCCAGGATAAGCTGGGATCCAATATCAAGAGATTTAGAAAACCTTCTTGACCAAACGGGGGAAGAGAGAAATGAGACAAAATTAAAAGTTTCAGTGGCTGTGAGATTTCAATCAGAGTTAAGAGATTATCCTAGGAGTTAGTTTTATGTGTTACATAGAAATCCCTTCTTAGTTTATGGTGTACTGGAACGGCTAGAGGGAAGTATCTGAAACTGCTGAGCTGTATTCCAGTAGCCTAGATTCTTGCAGACAACTGTACAGATATAACATCTACAATGTGACTGCATATCATGGTCAGGTTCACGTGTCAACTTGGCCAGGTGGTAGTATGTTTGTCTGGTTGGGCAAGTGATGGCTGCTATGAGAACATTTCATAGAATTAAATTATGAGCATTTTGGCTGCATCCACAGCTGACTTCATTTGTAATAAGCCAAGGGGTGTGCCTTCTGCAATGAGTAATGCTTAATTTAATCACTGGAAGCCTTTTAAGGAGGATTCAGAAGAGGGCTCCTGCGTCAGCCAGTGAGCCTCTCCTGTGGAGTTTGTCCAGACCCTCCATCAGAATCGTCAGCTTCACAGCCTGCCCTACAGATTGTGGACTCTACGTTCCCACAGTTAAGTGAGACATTTTTATAAATTTTATATTTACGAATATTTTTCTGTTGATTCTGTTTCTCTAGAGAACCCTAACTAATACTCTGTCTGATTGTGAAAACCTGTGTCTGATGCTTCTTATAAGCAGGGTATGGACAGATGAGTAAAAAATATGGATTAAAAAAAGTAAATAAGGTACTAGGATGACTTTCCAGAAACCTAAAGCCTCCAGATAGGTCCCTGGACCAGGTAAGTCCTGAAATCCAGTGGGCCCAGCCTCTCTAAACATCAGCTTGCTCCATCTCTCTACCTCATATCGTTGACAGCCCTTTCCAACATGAAGAAGTTAGAATGGCCATTGCCCAAATACCCCTAAAAAGTGGGACAGAAAGATCAAAGGTGATGGAGTTATAAAGAGAACGTAGGGTTTAACAAATGAATATGATTGCTGAATCATTAAATTAATATTTCTTTTAGTCTCCAGTATCTTAGAGCAGTTAGAAGTAAAAACCTAAAATTATGGAATTGTATCCCATACCAAACTCTGGAATCAGTTCTACAACAAATTGTTGCGCTTAGCTTCAAATTTACTGCTTTCTGTATATATGTTATTTTTCACAAAAAAGAAAAAATCAATTGTGATGATTTAAAAAAATGACTTCTAGCCTCCTATATTCTGGAGCAGCTAGAAGGAAAAATCTGAGATGATGTATGGTAGCCCACGACAAACTCTGGGATCAGTCCTATAACTACTTGTTGAAGGGTGCTTTGAAAACCATTGCTTTTTTCTTTCTTTGCTTTGTATATATGTTATCTTATACAACAAAAAAAGTTAAAACAAAAAAGTACATAGAGCTGTTTTTGTCTTCATGATGCTAAAGATACGGATAAAGAAATGTGCATTTTGCATAAGTAGTATTTTCCCTTACAGTTGAATTAAACAAGTAGTTTCACTTATCAACATAGTAATAATTTGTTTGATTAAAAATTATGTTTTGCTATTTTATTTTAAAATAATTTTTTCCCCAGTATCCTGGAACAACCCCAACCATGAAATTAAAAGAATTTCTTTCAGTATAATCTAGAATATGACCTCTATTTAGCAAGAGTTTACACTTCTAACTAACAAAAAAGGTTTTAGATATATGTAATTTATTTACATATATTTTATGTATTTTGTAGCATCTTACCTAAGAATATTATCATTAACACTGAAACTTCCTGTCTGCATCTCCCTGACCCATTGCTCTGCCTCTCCCCAGAGGTAATCCCAACCCTGAAATTTCTGTTAATCATAATTAAAAACAGTTTAATTACATATGCATATATTATTAAAGAATATTGCCTAAATTACCTGATTCCTTGCCTTATTAAAATTATATTATGTGAAACAAAATAAATAAATAAATAAATAGGGATGGCAAAGGGTAAAATAAATTGGCTAGATGGAAATGCTGGTTATCAATGAGAGGGAGGGGTAAGGTGTATGGTACGTATGAGATTTTTCTTTTTCTGGAGTGATGCAAATTTCTAAAAAGTGATCATGGTGATGAATATACAACTATGTGATGATACGGTGAGCCACTAATTGTACACTATGTATGGAATGTATGTGTGTGAAGATTTTCTCAACAAAAATATGAAAAAAAAAAAAAGACCCCTCCTGATTGAGGTGGGCCAGATCTTCTTAACTGAAGTAACCTCACCAAAAGTTTTTACTTACAATGGGTTTACACCCACAGGAATGGACTAAATTTAAGAACATGTTATTCTCTCCTTCCCTCTCTCTCCCCTTAGCTTCTGTCATTCAAGGAAAGCTCTGTCATAATACTATCCGGATATAAGCTAGATAGAATTTTAAGAAACAGATGCCTCAGAGTTTAAATTTCAGCAACAACACATTAAAATATCAAAATGTCCAGGTTTCAAAAAAAGATTACAAGACATACAAAGAAAGAAGTGATGGCCCAGGCAAAGAAGAAGATAAAGCATTGAAAACCACCAATAAACAGGCTCAGACATGGGACATTCCAGATAAAGACTTTTTAAAAATGATCCTGTTTTGGTTTGTTAAAACTGCCAAAATGCATTACCCCAGAAATGGAACAGCTTTTAAAAAGGGAATTTATTAAGTTACAAGTTTACAGTTCTCAGGCTACAGAAATGTCCAAGCTAAGACATTCAGGAAAAGCCACCTTGACTCAAAAAAGGCTGACTGACTTGGGGTTTATTCATATGAAACTTATCCCTGCAAAGGATAGGCTAATCCTACTTAAAATTAGGCCTAAGAGTTACCCCTAGAGAACCTTTTTTGTTGCTCAGTTGTGGCCTCTCTCTCTCTCAGCCAACATGGCAAGCAAACTCATTGCCTTCTCCCTCTCTGTGTGGAATATGACTTCCAGGGGTGTAAACCTCCCTGGCAGTGTGGGACAGAAATCCTAGAATGAGCTGGGATGCAGCACCAAGTGATTGAGAAAACCTTCTAGACCAAAAGGGGGAAGACAGAAATAAGACAAAATAAAGCGTCAGTGACCGAGAGATTTCAAACAGAGTCGAGAGGTTATCTTGGACATTATTCTTACCCATTATATAGTTATACACTTTTTAGTTTAAGGTGCAGTAGAGGCTAGAGGGAAGTGCCTGAAACTGTAGTGCCATGTTCCAGTAGTCACGTTTTTTGAAGATGAATGTATGATAGAACTTTCGCAGTGTCACTGTGTGATTGTGAAAATCTTGCATCTGATGCTCCTTTTATCTACACTGTGGACAGATGAGTAAAAAATATGGATTAAAAATAAATAACAGGGGGAACAAATGTTAAAATAAATTGAGTAGATTGAAACACTAGTAATCAATGAAAGGTAGTGGTAAGTGGTATAGGAAAAAAAATAGGGGGAACAAAGGTTAAAATATATTGGGTAGATGGAAATACTAGTAGTCAGTGAGAAGGAAGAGTAAAGGGTATGGTAGGTATGAGTTTTTTTTCTTTTAATTTCTTTTTCTGGAGTGATGGAAATGTTCTGAAAAATGATCATGATGATGAATATACTATGTGATGATACTGAGAGCCAATGATTGTACACCTTATATGGAATGTTTGTATGTTAAGAATGTTCATGTTCGTATGTGGTTTTGGTTGGTCAATAAACAAATAAATAAATAAATGGGAAAAAAAAAAGAAAATTTAAAAAAAGGCTGATTGGTCCAGAATACATCTGTCAGCTGGGAAGGCATGGGGCTGGCATTTGCTGGTCCTTTGGCTTCTGGTTTCAAACAGCTTATCCCAGGACATTTTCTTTCTGCATCTCCAAACCTCTGGGTCTCTTGTTGGCCCTGAGCTTTCTCCAAAATGTTTCCTCTTTTAAAGGACTACAATAAACTTATCAAGATCCACCTTTGAATGGGTGGAATCACATATCTAATCACCCACAAGTGGGCGTGACATATCTCCAAAGAAACAATCCAATGAAAGTTTTCACCCCTCAAATACTGAATCAGGATCAAAGGAAACATAGCTGACCCCACAAGGTTGGATCAGGAAAAATGACACGGCTTTTCCAGGGTACATAACAGCTTCAAACCAACACAGGTCTTGAATATGGTCAAAGAGCTAAAGGAAAGCATGGACAAATAGCTAAAGGAAATCAGGAAAATGATTGACAAACACAAAGAGAATGTAAATAGAGAGAAATTATGAGAAGGAACCTGTGCTGAAGACCTCACTAAGAGAAATTCCAAAATCCCTACAATGGTTCAATGGCAGACTGGAGCTGGCACAAGAAAGAATCAGGGCACTTGAAGATAAGACAAATGATATCATCTATTATGAAAAGAAGGAAGACGAAAGGATGAAGAGAAGTAAATAGAGTCTGAAGAACTTAAGGGACACCATCAACTGTACCAATATGTGCATTATGGAAGTCCAAGAAAGAGAAGAAAGGGGGAGAGAGAATACGCAAAGAAATAATGACTGCAAACTCCCCAAATTTAATGAAAGATCTGAATACACACATCCAAGAACTCCAAACAGAATAAACTCAAGCTTACACAGAAGCATGTAATAATCAAACTGTCAAATGCCCAAGGACAGAGAGAATTCTGAAAGTCATAAGAGAAAAGGAAGGGGTCAAATACAAGGGATCCTCAAAAAGAGTAAGTGCCAATTTCTCAACAGAAACCAAAGAGACAAGAAAGTAGTGGGAAGAAATATTTAAAGTGCTAAATATAAAAAACTACCAACAAAGATTTCATATCCAGCAAAACTAACTTTCAAAATTGAGGGAGGAATTAAAATGACATTCTCAGATAAAAGCTGAGAGACTTGATCCCCTCTAGATCAGCCCTCCACAAAATGTCAAAGAGAGGTCTGCAGTTTGAAAGGAAAGGATACTAGAAAATTGACAGACGTCATATGAAGAAATAAAGATCACTGATAAAGACATGGGTAAATATAAATTCTAGTGCTATTGTATTTTTTATTTGTAACTCCACTTTTTACCTCCTACAGGAAGTAAAAATCTAAAAGGCAAATACAGAAAATGAGAAATCAGTGGTTTCAGAATCATAACATAAATATGTAATTTGTGACAAAATCACTTAGAGTTGGGGGTTGAAGAGGTATATGAACATTATGTATGCTACTGAAGTTATAAGTTGGTATCAAAGCAAAAGAGATTGTTATAAATTTAGGATAAATTTAAGCCCGAAGGTAATAAAAAAAAAGTTTCAGAGAGTATGCAAATTCACAGAAACAGAAAATACAGAACAGGCTACCAGGGATGGGGGGCAATGAGGAGTTAATACAAAATGAACGTAGGGTCTCTATTTGGTGTGAAGGGAAAGTTCTAAAAGTAGATGGTAATGAGGGTACTGCAACATTGTGAATGTGATTAATCTCACTGAATGGTATGTGTGGGAGAGGATGGGATAGGAAGATTTAGATTTTTAATGTATATTTCAGAACTAAAAGAAAAAGTAAAATGATAACAATTAAATACAATACATGATATTGGGCAGGATCTTAAGAATCAAGGCTAAAAGGGTCAAAAAAGGGTCATTACTGGGACATAAGAAACGGAATACAGAATGCAAGCTTTCTATCAATGTAGTGCACTTAAGGTGATTATCTAATTGAATATCTTTGTTCACAGAAATGTGTATGGAACTATTGTTTTCAAGGAGTATGAGGTATGCAACTTGCTCTCAACTGTTCAGAAAATAGATACATAGATAAATAGATGAGAGAATGATATAGCAAAGGTAGAAAAACATTTAAAATGGTGGATGTGGATACTTAGGAAAATGGGAGTATATTGGAGTTCTCTGTGTAAGGTTCGTATTATTTTTTAAACTCTCCTTGAAATTATTTCAAAATAAAAGATTTTTTTTTCCTTGGGTAGGCACTGGGAAACAAACCCTAGTCTCCAACATGGCTGGCAAGAACTCTGCTTTCTGAGCCACCATGGCCTGCCCAAAAGTTATTTTTTTTAAAAAAGCAGAGTGGTAATGGAAAAGAGAAAGCAGATTCACAAAATTCAGAAAAAGCAGAATGTATAGAACTTAATGTTGAGAGACAGAGTGAAATAAGAAGTTTAGGCTGATTTCCAGAGGCTTGAAAAATGATGTGGATAGCGGTACACACCATCAGTGAGGCTCACAGATGTTCCTCGTGTTGCTAAATCTATTGCCAGCTCTCAATTTCCCTCCTACGTGAATCATCAACATTATGTGACACGGTTGTTCGCACCTTCTTCCTCAAAACTGATTTCCAGAACACCACATTCTTCCTGCTTTTCTCCTACCTCACCTCCTGTTCTCTTTCTCTGTTGCTAGTTTTTCCTTATCTCCCCAACCTCTACATACCGGAGTGACTTAGAGCTGTCTTTGGGCCATCTCTACCTTTTTTTAAATAAAAAAACATGTAATCATTCTCCTGTTTCCATCCTAACCTAATGCCCTTATATACAGCATCTATGCTGACTGTGCAGTGGGTTAAACAGCGGCCCATAAAATAATCATTGCATATCCTAATTCTCAAAACCTGAGAATATCACATCATTTGAGGGAGAAAAAAGGTCTTTGCTGATGGATTTAAGGATCTTGAGACAAGGAGTTTATCCTGAACTGTATGGGTGAGCTACACAAAGAAGACAGGTGAAAGAAGGCAATGTGAAGAAAGCATCAGATTGAAGTGATGTAGCCACAAGCCCAGGAGTACCAGGGTAGCTACCAAAATCTGGAAGTAGCAAGGAATGGAATAGAGGGGGCTTGGCCCTGATAGATTTCTGTTCTTTTAAGCCATTACATTTATAGTAATCTGTTACAGCAGCATCCAGAAACTAACACACTTATTAACCATCAAAATGTGTAATTCCAGCCTCAACCTTCCCCTTGAACTCTAAATTATATATTCGATTGCCTATTTAACATTTCCAGATTGGATATCTAAAAGGCATCTCAAACCTATCAAGTCAAATACTGAACTTCTATTCTGCTTCCAACTTCCCAATCCCCTACTATCACTCAAAAATCTCCTCCTGAAGTCTTCTCATTTTGATAAATGACAACTCCATCCTTCCAACACAGACCAAAATATCTTGAATTTGTCTTTGACTCCTCTTCACTTTCTCTCACACCCACACATCCAATGCATCAGAAAATTCTATCAGCTCTACCTTCATAATATACCTAAGCCTAATTGCTTTTCACCCACCACTGAAACCATTCTACTGTAACTACCATTATCTCCTAGCTGAATTATTTCAACAGTCTCTAAAATGGTTTCCCTACTTTCCTTAGCAATATTCTGTATATTATGGTCATAATTACTATTTTAACCATAAGTGATATAATGTCACCTTTCTATGCAAAGCCTTTCAGTAGCCTCCATTACACTAAATATAGAAGCCAAAGTTCTTGCAATGGCTTACCTTTTAAAGGCCCATGTAACATGTACCTTGTTACTTTACCTCTCTAACGTCGTCTTCTACTGTTCTTCCCACTCTTCACTCTACTCTAGTCCCCCTGGCCTCTGTGCTGTTCCTTAAACATCCTACTAAACATACTCCTCAGGACCTTTGCTCTTACTATTTATACTGCCTGGAACATTCTTCTCTCAAGTGTCAGTATCAGTCATTTCCTCACCTCTTAATTCTTTACTCAAATACCAATTTACTAAATTCCTCCCTGATAACCCTAATTAAAATTGCTAACCATCCCTCAACTGTCCCTATTACCCTTCCATCCTTTATTTTTCTTAATAGCATTTTCAACCATTTAACATACTTCAAATGAGGGATTCCAAAGAGATTAGGAACTCAGTAGTATTCTAAGCTAAGGAGATTGAGGATTCATCAACAGTAGGTGGCAGCTGAAGTCACTGTCAGGGATAAGAAAAGTAAAGAAAGAGAAGGGAAAGGGGCTTAAGACAGACCACTGAGGATCACCAACAGGTAAGCAAAAAAAGAGAGCCAGGTGGAGATTAAGAGGAGCCGGAGAGGCAGGCTAAAATCCAGGAGAAAATAGTGACATAGATTTGGCATACAGAAATAATTTCCATCCTTTAGGAAAGGCAGAACGGTTGGTCAAAAAATAAATGCAGTGAAACAAGGAGTTAAATGGGGGGGAGGGAATGGGTAACAAGTGTGGAACCCTCTTTTCAAACAGACTGTGTAGAAAAGACAACTATAGATAAACATTCAAGGAAACAAAACAAGAGGTCAGTGTGCTCATGTATGAATCCCAGCCTTGTGATGATAGGAAAACTACTTACATAGATTCAATTTCCTTAACAAAAAAATAATCAGGAGAATAATAACAATGCCCTTGTAAGTGTCACTGCATAAACTGATACAATGTATGAAAAATTATGAGAGTAAACACTCAAAACTTGTTAACCATTATTAATATTTTTATTATTATGAGGAAACAATCAAGATAGGATGTTTTCATTTTTTTAAAAGAGGATAAATTAGAACACATTTATATGCTAAGTAGAGATGGAAAAAGGGAGAAATTGGAGATAACAAGAGGAAGGTGATGATATTTAATATTTCTTGCATAAATTTGTTAAAACAAAACAACTTAGCAGCAAAGCCATATACCTGATTTGCTTCTCACATATAAAAGCAACACATAACATGTCTGATTATGAAGTCAACTTCAACTCAATATATTAAATATAACAATGCAATCAATAATTCATCATCTAAACTATTAGCCCCTCACATCTAAATAGCCCAGTTTCCAACCAGGTGACATACCATAGCACCTCCAGATAAATCATCTTATAACCCTGTGTTGAAGACACTGCTAGCAACCCCCCACCCCAATTTCTGTTCTACCTTTCTTTCACAGTATAATACTCTCAACTACTAGCTGACAATTTTGCTATCTGAATAAAGACTAAATTTCCCAGCCTCTCTTCTAGCTAGTGTGAACTTGTTACTATGTGGAGGTGGTATGTGGCAGCTTCCAAGAATCTTCATAATGCCTGAAAAAGGATGTGGTAGTTGGAGCTCTAGCCTCCATCCGGGACCATGGGCATGAGAACCAATCCCTTAGAATGAATGGCAGGGTAGTAAGCCAGACAGAGTGAGGACTCAAAACAGCCTCCACACAAGTGCTGTACTGTGTTTTTAAGGGATTTCATATGAGAATGAAAATCTTAATTACTCATAGCTGAACACAATCTTAACTGATATATATTGTTCCTATCATACTGCTTCTTGGTGTAATACATTGTTATCAAATAGCCACAACTATTGACAACTAGCTTATATGTCCTTATTCCTAGTTTCTCTATACATTTTTTTTTATCTCTGTCACTACTTCTTTGCTCATATTAATCTCTTTTCTTAGAATGCACCCATACGTTCTGTTTAGAAATGCTAACTATGCTTCAAGGTCCAATTCAAAGCTAACTTCCATCACAAAGTTTTCTGTGGTCATTAGAAACAGGTATGATCTTGTCTTCCTTCTAACTACTATGTATATTCTGTATGGGCCACTTACCTACTACTACTTAGTTTTTCTTTTAAAAGTGTATGTCTTATCTTGTCCCCCTCCCCCAAATTCCAGGCTCCTTAAGAAGAGGGGGCCCTCCCTTTAGAGGGAGGGAAGGAAGTAGGAGGGAGAAGGTGTAGAAGCCAAGAGTTTAAAGCAAGACCTACAGAATTTGTTGCAAGCTGCTGGCCTCGGGATGGCAGCGGTAAACTGTGGCGATTGTTATGTAGAGCAGTCTGGGAGGACGAGAATGTTTACCCAAAACAGTTATGTTAAGTATGAAGAACACTGTGAGATAAGAATCTTGCTCCCTCAGGAAATACCTGCATATCTATTGACATCCTGTGGTATATAACTAAGATCTGGTTGAGAATAAAGTTGTCTGATGTCTGATGTAGATTTAAGCTTCAGACCCCCTGAACCCATTTGTGTCTGTCTTTCTTTTCTTCCTTTCTCTCTCTCTCCTTCTCATCATTCCTTAATATCCTTCGAGCTCTGTTTCTACAGAAAGCAACAAGAAGGGGACAGGGAGAAGGAGAGGGAGAGGGAGAGAAAAGGGTCCTGTTCTTAAACATTTTTCTATCTCCCACTATCCCAGAGCAGCATTTGTATACAGAAAATGCCCAACATTAATTAAAACTTTTGATAAATTTTAATCAATCAACGGTGGCTCAAGTGGTAGAATTTGGCCAGAGACCCGGGTTTGATTCCTGGAGCCTGCCCGTGCCGCCCCCCCCCCCCAAAAAAATTTAAATCAAGTTGTGATTTTTTTTTTTTTTGGCATGGGCAGGCTCCTGGAATTGAACCCGGTTCTCCTGCTTGGCAGGAAAGAATTCGGCCACTGAGCCACCATTACATCGCCCAACCTGTGATTTTTTACCCTCAAATAACAATTATGTTCTTTTTCAACTAAAATTCAAGGATGGCCTGACTTAACGTCCAGATTGTAATAAATTCTGTTGGGTGGCGCAATCAAAAAACAAAGTTTATCCTAAAGTTCATAGTTCATCACTTATCTTAGAAAGGTGCTACCAAGAAGAGGATCTACAGTTACCTTATTTTTAAAAATTAATGCTTATTGAATGTCAAAAGCATGCAAGGCACAGTGCAGAATACAATGATAGGCTGGATAACTGCCCATTATCTTCTATCCAAAAGACAAAGAACCAGAAGCAAAACAGGACAATAGATGTGGATGAGTAGATTAGTTTGACTAATATTTCTCAGCTTTGTTTTTGCTACTATTCTAATTGTTCCCCTAAATCAAACTGGCATTTCTCCTTGGCAATTCTAAAAATACATCCTAGTCCTAAGAAAGATTCTGAATTTAATGCAGTGGGAAAGGAGGAATTTGAAGGACGTGTAATTTTTACAAGGTACAGAAGTACTGGAAAACTTCCATTTCTGAATGTAAATCAGCCTTAAAGGAGATCAATATAAGACCTAAAGGTCTCTCAACAAAATGCTGAGTAATAAGGTAAATCATTTAAGTACTAACCAGATTAAATTAAAAATGGCATTTTAAGTACCCCCTTGAACTGATATTCCACATTAAAGAATTGACCTATAGCCCTTTCCAGGGGGGGGCTCAGATGAAAACAAAAGGTAAAGTAAAAATTTCAAAAGCACCTTTCTTTAGGTTGCTTACACTCTGACTATGACAAAGAAATGAAGAATGATTTCACCTGAGCCAAGAATAATGATAAATTTAGCTAAGGTATTTTATAGCTACTAAATTGGTACAAAGACAGTAGAACACAAGCAGTTACCAAAGATCATTATTATACCTATCTTGAGTGATTATTGATGATGATAATGTGTGCACTGAACAAAACCATTTTTATAACAAACGCTAAATTTGCCACTATGTTTTTTTAAAACTCTAATCTTCTATAGAGGACAAACTAGTAAATATTATAGGCTTTGAGGAACAAGAGATAAAATCAAGGGTATAAAGGAGGGACTTTTTTTTTTTTTTGGAATGGGCAGGCACTGGGAATCGAACCTGGGTCTCTGGCAAGGCAGGCGAGAACTCTGCCTGCTAAGTTACCATGGTCGGCCCTAAATTAGGTTCTTATATAATGAAAAAAACAAATTTGCACAAATTTTTACTGACGAATTTCAGAATAAAACTTTAGTACATTTTTTTTTTCATAATACAGATCTACTAAAGAGAAGAATGGAATTCTTTTTTGGGGTGATAACATTTCACATAATCTGGGTTTAAAATTATTGTTCCCTATCATCAAATTGAATGCAAATGTTCATCCATAAAACAATTCTTAGCTCCACGAAGTACAAAACAGTATGCTTAGTAACTAAAGTTACTTGAGAAACAAAACTCTACACCAAAAGCATCTTAATTTTCAATTCAGATTCTAGGCAACTACAACAGTTGGAATATTAAAATAATCCCACTTCTTAATACAAAGTGCCTTATCTTTAACAATCATTTCTATAAAACAACTATTCTTTTTCTTTGACTCTTAGCTAAGGGCTAAATATAGCAATAATTTTAGTAAAATTACTAAAAGCAGAAGGGACTTTTCCTCTTCTTATGAATCTTACAATCTTAAGAATCCAATTACAAAGGAATAACAATAGACAAAAACATATTTTTTTCAGAGATTGGGGAAACAGGAAATAACCAGGATGAGATAATTGAGGGGGCATGTAAGTGAAGTAAGATCAAATGGTGGAGGGAAGGTGCATCAGCTAATCCATTAAGACTGCATAAAAACAAATCTTGGAACACTTGTGGAAATGTTAATTTGAAGTAAATGTGTAATTTAAAAATTAACTCTCCAGATTACTCCAAAAAAATGTTCTCATATTATTCTAATCATTAATTTAAAACTTTATATAACTTCACACTGATAAAAGGCTTTATAAAAGAATAACCTCACTCTCTACTTTTTTCAATTGAGGTCCATTCAATTAATATCTCCACATCACCAAAAAGGACATCACGCTAGGAAAACATTACCTTTGTAAGCTTGATTTTCTGCTAAATGAAAATATTAAATATTTCAAATATTTTCATATGAATAATAAAATTAACAACCATAGTTTTCTAATAGCTTCATTTATTCAGATTATGGAAGACTGAAAAAACCAACTAAGATACATAAAGGGAGAGAATGTTGTCAAGTACAAGCATTAAAATGTAAAACTACTTTTTTCTTTTTTATACCCTTTTCAAGGGAATTTAAGTCACTTTACAAGAGTAGTAAATTTTCAGTAAAACATTTCTGGGAATCAGGTACAGAACCAATTGATTCTTACATCTAAAAAGTTTGTATTTCAGGTAGTAGTACCTTAAGATATATCCCAAAAGCATTTTGATTTGACAAGTCTCCTTCACCTCAGTAATTTCATCTAATATTGCAATGAAGTTTTAAAAAAATTTGAAAAATAAAGAAATAAACTAAAAAGGTGTGGGCAATTTCTAGTCAGGAAGAGAAATGTTGGCAAAAACTTCTCATTACCCAATTATTTTTAATAATCTCAACACAGTTCAGTCTAAACTACTGTTAACAAAGGGTGGCAAGGAGGAGGAAACAAGCATGTGTATATTGGTAAAGCTCCCCAAGTTTTTCTACCAACTCCACATACAATTCAGAATATTTCATTAACATATTTGTTAACACTCAATTTAAAAAAAAACAAAGATGGATGCTAACTGCATAACCATACATCAATGTTTATACAAAATTTCTAATCATCCCTAATTTTCATTTTCTCTGGTTCCAACAGTGATACAATTTGAAAATGCAACATTAAAAAAGAAATCACTGATGGTGGAGTTATAAATAGAAGATAGGACTTAAATGAATATGAATGCTGAATCATTAAATTGATATCTCCTTTAGTCTTCAGTATTTTAGAGCAGCTAGAAGTAAAAACCCGAAATTGTGAAATTGTAACCCATGTTATAGTCTGAAATATGTTCTACAACTAATTGTGATGCTATGCTTGGAAATTCACAGCTTTTTTGTATATATGTTATTGTCCACAAAAAAAGAAGGAAAAAAGGCAACTGTGATGATAAAAAAAGTATGTAAGCCCTCTAGCCTCCTATATTCTGGAGCAGCTAGAAGGAAAAACATGAGAGGATTGTATGGTAGCCCATGTCAAATCTGTGACTATCCTATAATCACTTTTTGAAGAGTGCTTTGAAAACTATTGCTTTTTCATTTCTTGGCTTTGTATATATATTATACTATACCATAAAAAAAGTTCAAAAAAAAAAAAAGCAAGAAATCACATGTAAGTTGGAAGTAATGGAATATTTAAATTTGAACAGTATCTTGCAGATCATCTAGTCTGAATTTGTTCTTTCTTCAAATAAAGAAAAACGTGCCTAATCACAGACTGGTGAGTGAGTGAGCTGAGACTTCAACTCTAATTTCATTACCCTTTTAACCAGATCAAGTGCTGCAGACTCTCAAGGCAATTTGAAATCAGACTTACACATGAGAATTATTTTACACATCTCCATTTCTCCCACTACTTAGTGTGAATAGCCATATCTTATTTGAGTACAAAAATTTTTAAAGAAAGTAAATATTTATTTTCAAAGTATACTAAATATTAACATAAGTTAATAATCATTTATGTAAAATTCCAAATTACTGTTACCTTTCATCTTAATATCTTTATTCCTCACATTAAGAAATTATTTTTTCCTACTTAACCTACTCGTAACCCAGCTTAATGGCAAATCTCAACCTCTATAACACCAATTTTCATCTCCTGATTATCATTATAATTACAGTAAGAATTTTTTGTATAAAGTTGTCAGGCATCTTACCTTTATGGTTTCTGTCACATTTTGCAAGATATGCATTCCTTTACTTATTTTACAGATGAGGACACTGTGGCTCAGAGACACTAAGTGAATTTTCCAAAGTAACTTAATGGCTGAGCTGGAACTTTAACCCAGCTCCATTTGACTCCAGACTAAAGTCCATGGTCTTTTCATTACACTGCTTTGCCTATGTCGGATATCATGTGTGATCCTAGTGTGTCTGGGAAGGCAAGAAGTACTATATTTGCAGGACTATCAGAAGAATAAAATGATAAAAATACACATCAAAAAATATACTAAGACACTTTATCCAACTTTCAGTTTAATAACTGAAAACGGATTTTAGTAAAACATTTTAAAAACTACTTAAGCTATGCTATAGATACCATCCCAAATACTGTTATTAACACAGAAGCACTGTACAATTTTACAAATAAACTGATCTCATATTTTATTATATGTATATATTATTTTATTATATTTATATATTAATACTGTAAATTAAACTAGAAAATTGGAATCTTTATTCCTACTCCAGTAGTTGAAATTAAAATTATTCTGAAAGATCTAATAAATCACTTTGATAAGTTTAAAAATATTTTTAAAAATTAGAAAAATAAATCGAGACCTTAATACCAGTCCCAACCTGTCTGGAATAAGATAGAAATATCCTCAAATATGCAAGAAAAGAGGATGAACTAAGGTTTAATAATGGACACCTATGCAAAGTATTTACATTCTAGTATCCACCCACCTTTACCACAGCAGATGGATGAAGATACTGTTACTGCTGCTCTGACAGAAATAAAGAGGCTTCCCCCATACAAGTTTCTCTAGCATATAATACAACACGGTACCAATAAAATGTCAAGTAGTCAGTGCACCACTTATTCCTCGAGTGTAGTCTTTGGCTCGTTTTGTAAAACTTAAACATCCAGAATAAGACCAGGACTAGTTTATGGCCTGATAATTAATAAACAGCCTAAACCCAAAACCGGAACTGAAGTTTCAAGTTACATTCTACTTGCATCACGCCCTACATTCAAATACATCTAATTAGCTCAAAATGAAAGGTACTGAACACTCTTCGGCCATCTGTCCTAATGCGTGACCTGGCACATATGACTTAACTTTTTTACATAAAAAATCATCAATACCTCTATGGTCCTTTTCCCAACAATGGCCAAGGTGTTAATCTCTATGTCCTGGGAAGCGCCTACACAGGTAACAATACCATCCGCGTTAATTACATCGGGGTTAGATCCAGATGTAACGTCTTTTCCCCCACTTTCCTCTTTACCTCCCTTGAATAAACTCCCTAATCCTCAAGGAACCACACAAACCGTGCACTGAAAGAGCGTTCTTCACCTTGCCCGCCTTCTGCATAAACATTCATCCCATCTCTAATAAATAGCGAGGAGTTAAGTTGGGCAAAACTGCAAATTCAGGAAACCCGCAGAAAGAGAAAGAAACACACACACAAAGGAAAGAGGGAAGGCGTGGGGAGGGGTGGGTTCTGCCTGTCAACCTCCCGAGAACTGGAGAGTGGGACAGAGGCGAGGGCTCGGGTCCCAAGCTACGCCAACTCCCACCGCCGTCCGGCCCCTCACCTCGATCTCCCGGATGTTGTTGGAGGTGACGAAGATACCGATGCCAATGGGGATAAAGATGAGGCCGATGATGAAGAACGTAGGTAACACCGTACCCGCCGTAAGGATAGGCTGCCAGGCGGGCAGCCGTTGCTGTTTGAAGGCCGTGTTATCCGGTCTCCGGTTCTTTGCCGTGACCCCGGGAGCACCCGGGGGCCCACCGTCCACTTCATCCTTCGCGTTATAATTCATCGCCATCGATCCCCAGGGAGCAGACCCGCGATGCGCAAGTGGACCGCCAAGGGTACGCGCCTGCCAAACCTGACAAGAGACGCGCAGGCGCCACAGCCGCCGCCGCCGCTACCTCCACCTCCGCTGAAGAAGCGGAAGAGGCGGGACACCCTTCCGCAGACAGCCGCTGACCGGAAGCGGGAGTAGACTGAGGACGCCAAGGGGAGGGTGAGAGGAAGGAGGGAGAAGAGGAAGGGACAAGGGGAGGGGGTAGGGGAAGAAGGTAAGAAGGGGGAAGGAAAAGGCGGACGCACCCTGATCATCTGCCCTGTGACGACAAAGTGAGAGGCTCAGCCCCCCAGAGCGTGAATATACGTTAGCGCGTGCGCAGCTCAGAGAGGGGCGGGGCGAAAAGACCTCGGAGCCTGCGTTGTAGGTGCGTATTCGGTCCACTTGGTTATGTTTTCGTGGCGGTAGGTTTTGTTTTCGTGGCGACAGCTGTTCTTAGGGTCTGAAGTTTTATCCGCCTGCCTGAACAGTCTTTGACAGTCCCGGAACTGCTGACAGGAGGTCTTTCTGATGGCCTCGGCGCTGGCCAGGTTTTCTTCACTTCCTTACCTGATCTGAAGGGAGTCCTGGAGCATTTAAAAGGCCACACCAACGGACTTAGAGCCTGGTTGACTGGCAATATTTGTGTTATGAAATCGAGGCCTTCTCTAATTGAAATAAGTAAATTTGAACGTCGTGGAAGGTACAAATATAAATACTGATTGAGAGCCCTGATCTGTGACTCTTTTGTCCTTAAGTCAGATATAATGTTTGGTTAACTCTATCATCTTACCCTATCATCTTACCTTCTAATAAATCTAGTCTAACCCCAAACCTCATTGAGTTTGGCATCCCTTAACTGCCAACGTCTTGAGCGGTCCTGTTTACAAATGCATGCACACTCATGGAACCAGGGGTTGGGACCTGAACAGGCCTTTTGTGGAGATATGATTCAATCCAGCAGTTTCTAACCATAATAAATGTTCATATTTTATAACCATAATACAACTCGTTTCTGTAGTATAACATTTCATGTTTCAGAAAGTTGCAGAGGGGATAGAAAAGTTCTATAGCTTTTACCAACATGAATTTCAGAGACACTTCATAGTGATTGGGAATTATTGTCAATGACTAGGTATTTTTAAAGGGGAAAAAAATTTTAACCTACTTAGTTAATCATAGGTTACCGTAAAGAACTTTGATGGGACTTGATATTCATTGTTAATTGAGATGAGTTTTAGGAGAAAGAGGTACAGAATTTTCATAATAAAATGCATTTTCCATATTTACTACATTAGAGATTGATTCAAACATGTTGAAAAACTGCTTTTAAAATTGCTCTTTTCTTGTTTTACATAATGTATTTATTGAACTCTTACATTTAGGCGTTTAAGAAAATCCTTTTTTTCTCACATTGAAAGTTTTTCTGATAAGCCTCAGGTCCTTGGTGCTGTGATGAGAGATTTTGCAAGTTCTTAAATAGCCACAGTCAATATCAGAAATACTAGTCAAACTAGGTGTTTTAATAGTCCAGTTAAAGGGAAAAGCAGTGACAGCAAAATTCATTAGTAGACAACCTAAGAACTTTGTTTTGAGAGGGAAATAAGATTTCTCATAATTCCACATATTCTATAAATGGAAGAATATCATTCTAATGAGACCTCAGACTTTCTGACTTCCAACCCATAGAATCTTTCAGTTGATGACAACCCAGTGGTACATATATTTCCAATAGACACCATCAATAATAGATAAGGTCTTCTCTTCAGATAATATGTAGCCATCTCTTGTTGACAGTCAACGGACGTCTATTACATGTATGATATTTTAAAAGAAGAAGGTAGGGGGCTTTGCTTACTCTATGAGAATCGAGATACAGGAAATTGGATCTAAAAGTTAATCTTTTATAAAGCATATGTTTGGACTATTCTTAAATTTATTTTAAGTATACTTTTGCCTGTTTATTCAGTTTTAAAACTAGTAGTCCCAGGGTGGGCCAGCATTTCATTATTTGTTTGTTGAAATATTTAGGTCACTCCTACCTATTAAGTTAGTCATTTATTTCCTTAAAGTAACTCCAATATAGTCTTAAAGAGAGACCTTCATAAAATGAACTGAAATGTGAAAGTCAGCTTTTATTGAGCCTCAGAACTGAAACATACTTTTTAGTTAATGGAACAAAATATCAATGATAACAAAGACTGAGACTTCTAGGACTTTCCTCTAACAAGCACTCTGAGATACATGGTAGGGGTGCAGCAAACTGTTCCACAGCACCATTTTTTCTTTGTTTGGTGGGGGTCACGTTTCATTCTTTTTTCATGTGAGTATCCCATTATTGCAGCACCATTTGTTGAATTTTTGGGTTTTTTGTTTGTTTGCTTACTTAATTGTTTTTGGGAAAGTGCATGGACCAGAAATCAAACCCATGTCTCCCACATGGTCACAACATCAATTTTATTGTCACTGAATCTTCTGGAAAGAGTAATCTTTACTCACTGTTTCATCACCCGGTCACCCAGGACTCACTGCTCTCTAACGTCAGACCTCACCTTTACTGAAATTACCCTGCTAATTTCCGGTAATCCTTCAAGATTCAAATCAGTAGCCAATTTGACAAAACTTTCTGTCTCCTCGGTCTGAGCTAAGATGTGCTCCCTGAACTCAAGGCATCTTATTTATACCTCTATCTTTGTACTTACCATACACTATTGAACCATATCTGTTTGCATCTGTCTTTCCTACTAGTTTTAAGGTCAGAGACTATTTTTACTCGTTTCTGTATTTCATCACCTGACAAAGTGCCTAGATATTCAATGAATCTTGTTGAACTGGCCTAGCCTACTGTCAGTGAAATCACATTTATAAAATCCATTGTCTCACTGCCTACTTGCACCTAAGATTCATGTAGGAACCAAGCAAGGCTTGGCCCCTTTGTGAAGGGAGAATGAACATGCTTGTCCTTAAAATAGCATTGACCGTCTAATAAGATGAAACACCTTTGTTCTCAGGGAGAGTTTATATTCTCTTAGTTTAAGTGATTATTGAGGGCCTTTTCTTATTTAATCCAGTTGTTCCTCATCTATAGTATTCAGTGGACACTTGAGGACTCTGCAGGGGAAATAGCAGTAGCCTGAATAACTTGTTGATGAAGTTCTAGGGCAGAATACCCAGCTGAGGTACTACTACTCCTGGAAGGAGCAAGCCTTTGGGGTGAGGAGTTAGAAATTAGGTGTCTACAGAACACTGTCATTTTGATTAAATATATACCTTGCTCTCGAGGAGGAGAAAGAAATGTGCCCTGAGAGCCAGAAAGTCTGAAAAAGAGAATGTGGTTGTGGCCATTGAAAAGGTTGGCAAAGATTGTGGGAAGGGAGGCAGGACAGCCAAAGAAGTAGTTAAACAAAGATCCTCTCCCTAGCAAGAATTATTTTTCCCTTTACAAGCATTCATTCAGTATATTGCGTTCACTGTAAGGAATATACAAGTCGCGTCTTTAAGAAATTTACAGTCAAACTGGAGAAACAGGTTTGTACACCGAAGCCAGTTAATACAAGGCTGAATAGTGCAAATGTAGGGATTAGGAAAATGTTCCTGAAGAGAAAGGAAAAAAGATTTTCTTGTTAGAGATACTTATCTCTAAAAGAAATTTGGAGGATAATAGCAAGCAGAAATACGGGAGAGCTGACTGTCTGAAGTTTCTTTTTTCAATTATCAGGGAACTCTGGGTGTGGAAGCTGGGTTCCAACACAGTATCAGAATCAAGTTGCTCTGCCTGATAGGTACGACTCATTCAGTGAGGAGTACCCAAGATAATCCACTTGAAAAGAGGTCTCAGTGTTGACATCTTTCATGGGATATCCTTAAACATGAATTTCAAAAGTAGATTTCAATGACATTGAGAGAGGAAAAAAAAAAGAGTATGGTGCAATGTTCCGTACTGCCAGCAAGCCTGGGGCCCAGGGATGTTGCTTCTGTTTCCTTACCCAAGGGAAGAGCCTGTTGCTTCTTAAGAGCAACTTTAGTACAGGGCTCAATGGGATGAAGGTGGAAAGAGCCCATTTTCTCCTCATTCTTATTCCTAATAGAATAAACCTTGACTAGCTGGTGGACAGTGGGTAGGAGACACTTCAACTTCCTTCATTTTTACCTGTTTTGCAACACTGTTCACTAAAACAAAAAGAACTGGAGCTGCTTCATTACTTTGCAATTTATATGACCACGGTCTCCTAGAGATTGGATCAAGAATCTTCAATTTAGGCAACTCAGGTTGTTCATTTAATATATCAGTGTGAACTGATAAGTCCTGAAACCTAGAGGGCCCAGCCTCTCCAGAGAAACAGCTAGTTCCATCTCCCTACCCCATATTGTTGACAGCCCCTTCCAACATGAAAAAGTTAGAATGGCCATAGCCCAAATACCCCTAAGGAGTGGGATAGAAAGATCAAAGGTGATGGCGGAGTTATAAAGACAAGGTAGGGTTTAACAACGAATATGATTGCTGAATCATTGTGTTTATATTTTTGTCTCCAGTAATTGTGACCCATACCAAACCCTGAAACCTGTTCTGCAACTAATTGTTGCAATGTGCTTTGAAATGTATTGCTTTTTGGTATATATGTTATTTTTCACAAAAAGAAAAAAAAAGTTGATTGTGATGATAAAAAAAAATATTTATTCCTTCTAGCCTCCTATATCCTGGAGCAGCTAGAAGGAAAAATCTGAGATGATAGTATGATAGCCCATGACAAACTCTGAGATCTGAGTTTCAAAGCACTTGTTGAAGTTGAAGAGTGCTTTGAAAACTATTGCTTTTTTTTTCTTTGATTTGTATATACGTTATAATATACAATAAAAAAAGTTACAAAAATAAAAGAAAATATCAATGGTCAAGACAAACCCGTTTGAGCAAATATGGTGTACTGCCTATCACAAAAGACCCTGGGAATGCAGAGCCTGAGACCCCTTTTTTCCTGAGAATTTATGAGATCAACAGATTGACTTTTGGCCAATACACTTGACCATGTCTGCCAGAGGGCTCTCCTACACAAAGATAGAACACAGAGCTGTTTGTCCTCTCACAAATGATCCCCAACACCTGCAGCTCTACTGCAGAAAGTGTCTTGGTTTATACACCATCCTTGCCTGCTTTTTTTGATAGGAATATCTTGAAATTAAAAAAAAAAAGGGAAGAAATGCTCTCATTTGTCTCAAGGCAAAGACAAATGTAGATCCAATTATGCCACAGGGCTGGTAAATAAAAGACATTGGAACACAACTTCACCCTCAATCCCTTCCCGCTTTCTGGAAACATTATCCATCTGCCTCTGCAGAGGCTAAACTATGGGCTGCTGGCAAAACCTCACTGAGCATTTGCTCTACTGAATAATCTACCTTTAGATTGACATCACATGGCAGTATGAGTAATATCTGAATGTTTATTGACAATGCATTTGGGCAGGATAAAGTGTTGAGTGAAACCTTTTAACCAGTTTCCATTTCTTGGTATCTTGCAATTTTCATCTTACTGGTGAATCAAAATATGATATAACTCAGAGGAAAAGCATCCCTCACTTTTTCAGTCTCTAAATCTACCTGATTCTTGGTTCTCTGACATAGAATAACTCCATCTGCCTCCAAACCTGCTATACCGCTTCCATGTTTCCACAGTGAAAGGCATCATGTTCTTAAGAAAACAAATAGAAGTGAAAACTATTTTAAAGCAAATATTTTAAATAAAAACAAGGTTGACTATGTTTTAAATTACTTTAATTTTATGAAGATGTTTCAACTCAAAAAAAGAATATTGCACAATGCTTTTTTATTACAATTTTTTTCTCACTCTATAGTGAGATTTTGATAAACACAGTTGACTTTGGAAGTAACACAGAGAAGGTCTTAATTGGTTGAATAACTTTGAGAATTCATGAGGAACTGAAAGCAAGATATTACATTCATATAAAAGACATCCATAAATTCACTTGGCTTCTGTGAAAAATAATCAACTGTTCATGTAACTAATAAAACTTAAAGAAGACAAAATAAAGAATGCTGTGAAAATAGAATGTATTTCCAAAATATTTCAATGCACTCTTTTGTTTTTGAAAATCCATTAAACCTGCAAATATTCTAAGAATATCTAGTCACGTTGTAAACCCCTTGTATTGAAGAAGCTAACACTTCATATTTTAAACAAAATCTGGATTAAATAAATACAATCTGCACTGGGAGAATAACAAAAATCTATGTAAAATAAGGAACAATTCCCAAAATAAGAAACAAAAAACAACACCAGAAAATATATATATCTTGCTATGGCACCTATTACATCTTCTGTTCAAATTTATGAATCTACAGCTTTTCCCCTAAATAACAAACACAATTGCATCACATCTTACAGTTTTGAAGAAAATGCTGAAAATTTCAGAAAATAAAATACTAATGGTCACTTGTCAAAGTTATCCACCACCCTCTCCCAATTTTTATAACTTTATAACAGCAATTTTCATTGCTGTTTGTTTCATTTCCTCTTTGCCTTTTAATTAGTATTTTTAGAAGAGGCATAGAATTGGGGGAAAGATTTCGTGGGGTTTTTTTTCATTTCCAGTTTGAATTGTTGCTATTTTAAGATTTGTTGCGCATAAATTCATGAACAAACCCAGCTTTATTTAAGTTTTTCTATTCATTTTCAGGAAAATTCAAGCACTGTATAAGGAGAAAGGGCACAAGCATATTAAATTGCTTGATATACCACTTACTCTTGCTCTGCCACTGACTTTTAGAAGCTGTGATAATTCAATCATTTTAGTGTCTCTGTTAATTTTAAACTAGATATTCCACATAAATAAGGATTTTTTTTTTTAATGGTTTTCCTAAGAAAGAATGGATCTTTCTCCTTTTGTGAATGTTCTAGGCATCTGACATCTGGTGTATTTATTCCATCCATTAATTTCACCAAAAAAAATCAGTGCTTTATAGGATATTTTTTTTTAAATCTCTGCAGAAGATGCCCTCAAAAAACACTCTCATAAAAAAGAAACTGGTAAGATAATGGATTTGTTTGATTGAGGTGACTTGAACTGGAAACAATGATTATTTTAGAAAACATTTACAATTATTACTTTTTAAAAAAATCTCATTCAGATTTATGATTGGAAATTTATAATAAAAGATGTGGAAATTATGTGAATCTAGGGTGCTGCCAGGATTGCATATAGGGCAATTTTTTCAATTAGATGTGGATGTTGAGATATGATTATTATGAACTTGTTTGTTTATTCATCATATAAAGATATGATCATTCAGTGTTTTTTGTTTTCTGTTGATTTTGCATGTCCTATTTTATTTAAAAATTAATCTGATTAATTTTACTCACCTGTCAAATCCCATTTGGGTTTAAACAGAGGAATTAATGATAAGGTGGACAGAAAAAAAGTTCAGCATCTACCTAAATAATTCTGACTGCACCATCATTCTCACCATGTCTTCATTGCAAGTACCAAATTTCAATGTAAATTCAGGAAAATATTTCAGGTCCAAGTGCACATAAATGACTTGTAGTGTTTTAATTTAAAGTCAAGAAGTATTCCAAATCTTGTCCATTACCCGTTCATTATTAGTGTAACGAAGTTCTCTCGAGTTGAGAAAAAAAATTTTTGCCACAAATGCTAATCTGTGTATTCAGAATATTTTTTCCATCAGAGGTATAAACATTGACAAATAGGAAACTTAACAATGAGTCAGAAATATAACAATACTAAATAAAACCTTTTTTTTAGCTTGAAAATGTCATTACAGTTCAAACTTTTTAGGAAACAAAATCAATCCACTAACAACAATTTTAATGATCTTCACACATAACAAACTCTAGTTTTCCTTAATTAGTAGTCAAAGCCCGCAGGTTATGTGATACTTTCATAATTAGTCAAGCCAGAACAAGCCTACTAGCATTTCTTTTACCTAGGAAAATCAAAAGTAATTTTAACATAAAATATAGTTGTTTAATTTCTAATACATACTGAATATGATTTGCCAATTCCACAAGGTACAAGGTTAAAACCTTGCAAGGTTTTAATGTAGATGGGGAAATCCAGATGTATGTAGATGGGGAAATCCAGCATTAATTTTTCTATTCCAGATACTCAGTGTGGACTTCACTGTATGGGCTTTTTAACCTGGCTGTAACCCATGAACTGGAGAAATAGGCCAACAGTATTGTATTGGCTTTTAGTTATCCCTTTGACACTCAAAAGCATTCTTTCTTTAATCTCAGTAAAGTTAAATGGTATATGGTTTTTGCATTCAGAAATTGATATTTCAACTCTTGGTGTTAGTTTTAAGACATTATTGAAACATGTCCACGTTAACAAAGACTTAAAAACTATATTATTAGGGTTTGACATTGAGATTTAAAGTAAGGCATATTGTTCTTTTTATCATTAAAGAATATATTCTCCCACCTATATGTGGTTATGAAGATCAGAGAAAATCATATCTTTCAAGAAACAAAGCATTTTCTAAGGATATCACTTAACAACCTTTTAAAAGGTACTGACAAAACTCCCCAAATTACTGCAGTTCTGATAGATTTTGGGCCATTAGGCTGTCTGCTCTCTACTACGTGTGAGTAATAAACTCTTTCTCTCTTTGAAAAAAAAAGATACTGACAAAATAATTTTTAAAAGATACTGACATTATGTCAGTCTTATTTTCAAGCTTTCATTAGGGGTAAGCTGTAAGAAATATCTTTGATATCACAGTTCTTATTACACCTGTACTTATAAGTAAATAATGCAGATAAATATAATTGAACCATCATTCTGAAACTGTTTCTGTTACCCTTACTGGCTAAACTCACACATCACCTTTTCTGAATTTGTCCATGTGAAAATCAATTCATCCAGGGTTTTTGCAAGAACCCCCAAAAGAACAGCTTTAAAAATTGATTTTAGGTATTTAAAGTTGAGATCTTAAGTCAGAGCATTATTTGTTAGCACTGAAACATGATCAGAACCATAGCCTTTTACAAGTAATAATAAAACCTCTCAAGAATCTCCTACTTCTACATTATACCTCTCGAATTTACCCCCAGGAAATATAGTGTTTTCCTTTCTTTCCTTCAGAAATAACAAGTTGATTAAATAATTACATTACCATTTTGAATGCAAAAATATAAGCACTTTGAAGATCTGATGGTGTGTTCTACTGATATATGTGCTATAGACTATGAAAACGGAAAGACTTTAGGGAAAAAAAATCACATTACAAAGTGTATTTAAAAATAAATTACATAGCATGTGCCCATGGACCTGAAAGCTTTGCAAAAGGAAGAGAAAATTCTTTTGGCACAAAGGTTGAACTGCTCTTACTACCTATTTGCATAAAATGCCAACAAGGACATTTTAAGCTTTTACATTATATCCTCAAAAAACAAATTCACTGGAAGTAGTACATCATTTCCAGGAATAATCAGTAGCATGAAGGACCTTGGTGATGATGGAAGGCTGTAGAAATACTATCCATTCAACAGGGATTCAGAGGAAGTACACACACCCAGTATGTGTTTGGTTTACCATTTCATCTGGAGTTCATACGTAACTGATGAATGATGATGCTTTCTATAAAGAAAAGAAAGATATAGCATTTTCAGTTAAACTGCATATCAAATTAGTAGTTTATGTGAGGATCAATACCACATCATATAACTGAGATTGTAGATGTTAAACAACAATACAAACGAAAACAGGTGCATGAGCCCAATAGCTTTTCCTGCAGTGCTTTACTATTCTCGGGTAACATCTTTATATCAGTGTATGTCCTTTACCTCCGAGGTTCTTAAGCCCTTTAGAAATCATATCTAATATTCTATCAATATTGGGTCAATTGTACTCAAGTAGAGAACTGAACACAGTGATAGTAATTACAATATACAGCCCATAATGGGAAACCACTTCCTAGAAGTAACTCTGTTCTCCAGGCCACATTGTTTTTGCTCTGAACAATATTTACACCCATTTCACTTTCTTTACTATATGTGTGGACGTGTTTTAATAAGGAGATATTCATTATCCCTAAGAAATCAATAAAGAGAAGTGACCCATTTTTATCTCTGACTTCCTCTTTTCTATCAGTGGCAATACTTTGTATACGCTTTTAAATTTAAATTCATTCTTATAAAAGTAAATAAAAATATATTGAGGTACTTCCAGTTATATTAGGATTTTAATATTTAAATTTATTTTATTATGCTTTTAACCTTTAAGCCTCCACACACATGTATCATCATCACTTTTCCATTTGATTGTTCAAGAGCCATTTATTGAGGCCTCGCTGTACACCAGGCACCGCGCTAGGCATAGAGCAACATTAGTGAGTAAAACAAGACAGTGACCTGCCATCACTGAGATTATACAGGGCAGATAAAAGAAAAGAACTAAACCCCAAATATTTTGCCTGAAAAAAATCTATTGCTTACCTGTCAGCATATGGCAAATTCATACCAGTGCGTGCAGAAACTTACATCAGGGTTTATCAATAGCATGAGAAAATGAACACCTGTTATTTTCACTTTAATTTCAAATGCCAACTATATTTTGTTTTTATTTAAGTACTAATCATCAAAGTAAACAATAATTGAATCATATTATGTGATAATACTAAAGGTTCATGCTAACCATATACATTGCATGATCCATTACAAAAAGAATATGTTAAAAAAAAAAAGGAAAAAACATGTTTCCTTAATTTGGTTTCATTAACTTTACCTCATGCTGACCACTAGATGGAACAATTTCCATTCCTTCCCTAAGCCTTTCGGCTTGAATTTGAGATTTAAAAAAGATATGAAAGCAAAATAATAATGAAATGTATGAATTTCTTATATACTGAAGAATTCTTAGCTACAAAAATTTTGTAAGGCTTTTAACATGTTGTTCTAGTTTGCTCGCTGCCAGAATGCAATATACCAGAATGTCTTTTAAAGAGGGGAATTTAGTAAGTTGATAGTTTATAGTTCTAAGGCCGAGAAAATGTCCCAATTAAAGCAAGTCTATAGAAATGTCCAATCTAAGGCATCCAGGGAAAAGATACCTTGGTTCAAGAAGGCCTATGAAGTTCAGGGTTTCTTTCTCAAGTGGAAGGCCACATGGCGAACATAGAGCTTTTCTCTCATCTGGAAAGGCACATGGTGAACACGGTCAGGATTCCTCTCTCTCTGGAAGGACACATGGCGAGCACTGCGTCATCTGCTAGTTTCTTCTCCTGACTTCCTGTTTCATGAAGCTCCCCAGGAGGCATTTTCCCTCTTCATCTCCAAAGGTTGCTGGCTGGTGGACTCTGCTTCTTGTGGCTATGTAGTTCTGCTCTGCTCTCTCTGAATCTCTTTCTTTCTCCAAAATGTTTCCTCTTTTATAGGACTCCAGAAACTAATCAAGACCCACCCAAATGGGTGGAGACATGCCTCCAGCTAATCCAGTTTAACAACCACTCTTGATTAAACCACATCTCTGGGGAGGTGATCTAATAACAGTTTCAGACATAGAATACTGAATAGGGATTAGAAGAAACAGCTGCCTTTACAAAATGGGATTAGGATTAAAACATGTTTTTTCTAGGGTACATACATCATTTCAAGCCAGCACATGTGTACATACAATTTTTTGCCATACCAGAAACCCTTAAAAATCTTATCTCATTTTTTCCATGGAAATATTGTTCTGGTTTCAGATTCTTTCGGTGTCTAATATCCAGGCAAAGAGTGAAAAGAAGACCTAAGTCTCAAATCTCCCTAACAGAATTAAGAAAGCCTAGAAAACATACTTAATAGAGTGAAATCCAGAATTGTTCTTATTGTGGATATAACTCAGAATGCCTTTGCCTTTGTTTCCTCACTATAAAATGAGGGATTAGAGATCATCTCTAAAATCCCTTGCAGGGCTAACATTGTGTCTCCACAATAGCTTTTTCTCTCCCTTTGAGTGTGCAAACCTCTTAATTCCTAGAGTTGCTCTCTCTTAATGTTAACATTTTGCAATCTCCATAGTAATAATAGCTTTGCAGAATTAGTGTTTGGTAAAAGGGCCTATATTTTAAAAGAAATAAATCTGAATACTTTTTATTATTATATTCAAATTAGAAAATTTGAAATCCATGCATAGTATGCATACTAATCCTATTATACAGATTATGTTATTAAATAGAGTAACAAATAGTTGACAGCATCAAATAAGTTTAATTTATACAAAAACTACTTTAATAATAAGAGATGGTGCTTAATATTTATGCCCATAGCTTATATCAATTTTCTTTTAAAAGAATATAAATAAGCCCAAAGTTTTTTGTTTTATATCTGTGGAGACGTAACTTATCTGGTTTTTAGAGATAGTGAAACAGTAGCTATATGGTTAGTGACTCTATCAGTTGAAAGTTATTAAATGGATTTATTAAATCTATGTTTATTATCTGTCTTTTCATGAAATCTCAGCTGAACTGGCTCACTTAAGAATTACCCAGCCAACACACAAAATTGTAAGAAATGAAGCATGTTTTAAGCCATTCAATGTTGAATTGGCTTCTTACACAGCAAAACTATTGATGCACGTGTAGTCCAGTTACCAGCAAATCTAATGTTTTGGGGATTAATGCCATTATTTATGTTGAAAGTAAAAAGAAAGAAAGAAAGACAGAGTCCCCAAGTCTCTTCCTATCTTTTCATAATTTAGTACAATAAACTAATGTTATAAATTTTATTGAAGTTAAAAAGTGATAAGCAAACTTCATTTCAAGCCCCACACTATCTTCATTTCGTCCCAGAATACGACCCATATGGAGGGCTTTTGTGAACTCTAAAGTAACCTCAGTCAATCGGGTACAATTCTATGATAACTTTCCTCTTTTTACAAATACAATTTTTCTGACATTAGCAATGTCTAGAGTATTTAACAGGGAGATTGGGGCCAAAATTCATAGTAATTACCAACTCTATCAGCAAACTCAATATAGCAGAATACTTAAATTGGGGCCCTCTGATGTGAAGGCATTTATTAATATAATTTACTTTTTTCTAACTAGAAGAAAGAAAGCCCTAAATCCTAATCAACATTTACACCTGGGAAATTGGATTTCTGTGTATTTTTGACATTAGCAGTTTACAAAATATATTTATAGATATCCCCCTTATATGTTGTCCTCAAGTGTTATCTTGATGTTTTTAAAGAAACTTCAGGTAACAAATCCTTATTTGTTATTTATGATATTATTGTGAAATGATGTGCTGTGAATGAATTCTTTTATTATACTTGCTGTTAGATAACTTCCATGAAAAGGAAATTCCACATGTTATCAATTCCTAATGACACTTGGTTTGATTTCACCATATTATCTACTCATCTTTCTTGGGCAGTATCCCAAAACCACTTGCCAGCCCAATGACTTGTGATCCAAAGTTTTATGTACAAGATGGGATTTAGGGGAGAAATTTGGGGAAGAGACACTCTCTTGAATGTTAGAGCAGGGCAACCTGACAAGAAATTGGAATTCTGATTCCTTCCAGGATAGCTGCTTGGGCTATGGGGTGGGAAAGATACACTCCCTGGAGAGTCAGTGCCTCCCTCTCAAGCAATGCATATGTGTATTCTCTGCTAAACTCTTTGCAAGAGAACACGTAAGCTCTGAATTTTAAAAATTTGCTCTAGAAAATTAGACCAAATCAATTTAACAGGTAGCCTCTAACACACTAAAGATAAGACATAGCAGAAGTTTAATTTATAGCAAGAATTTGCATCAGTAAAGGAAAACTTCATTGCACACCTAATAACAGAAAGCATTTACTCTTGGATTTTGCACCAGTTTGACTGGTTTAGGGCCAGCCTCCTTTGCTCCATGGCCTCCTGACCTCCAGCGACACTGCCGGGAAGGCTTGGTTCCACTTTAGGACTATGCTGTTCTTTTTCTCCACAGCTACCAAATCCAGCTTTGAACTTGCTGTCCTCAGGGCAAATTTTCGTCTTCCAAAAATGTCCTATGTTCTATATACGTTTTAGAAGTAGGAGTGCCTAAATATTGTTTACTCTTAAGGTTCTCATTTTTATAAACTGCTTCATGGTTCAGTCTGGTTATTATCACATTCAGAGATTAATCAGAGTTCTGATAAAACATCTGTTCTAAATACAAAGTTCAATAAACTTCCTCTGCTGACTTGGACTGGTATTCCTTCTTTTGGATTTGGCTTGGCTAAATAAAAATACTTTGCAAATCAGTTTTGTCTTTTGTTACAGGAAACTTTTGAACCAGATAATATAAACTCTCCTAGGGTTTCTCACTCACCTAATAGTTTATTTGCTTCCTTTCAAAACATTTCCTATTCCACCATTAGCCCAAACCATCCCCTTACTTCCCTGGGTTGCATGAGTTATAATCACAGTTATAACTGGTAAGTTCATTTTCAGGCAAACTAATCCTTGTCTCTCACATACATGGCTATTTCTCAGACACAAGCAAATTTGAACTTGTTCTTCTATTTGTAACATTAACTCTAAATTTTTAAAAATGGTGAAAAATAGGTTTCTGAGTGAAGTATGCCCATGCTCTTGCTTTTTTGGACACGTGCTAAATGTCTATGCTGTTTGCAGAATAGCATGAGAATGTTATTGTGCCTCTTAGATATGGACAAGTGTTCATCAAAGCACTGTTATAAGAAGTTTTATACATATAGTTTCTATGTAGATATCTCAAGATCTCAAAATCCACAATGAGTGTGGCTGTTTTAACTTAGGTATGAATATACAGTATTCTCACATGAAGTAGTCTGACTACACAAAAACATGTACTGAAAGAAACTGAAGATCTGATGTTCAATCCTGGCTTCATCATTAATGAGATGGCTAGACATCTCTAAGCCTCAGGAGTTTTTTTTGTTTGTTTTTTTAATTCTTGTTTTTTCATCTTTAGTAATAGAGATAATTATCTTCTTGATCTTTAAGTTCTATTTCAGCTCTAACCAGCTCTGTGATTTTGCAATTTTGTCAATCACACATACATAGCATTGACACAAATAGACAGGCCCAGAGTACCTTTATCAGGTATGCAATTAATCATTCGTTTTTAGGAAAAGCTTTATAGCAGTATCTTTTAAGCTACTTGCAAAACTATAGTAAGCATATTATATTAGATGACAAGGAAGAATAATAAAATCATAGGATATCATAGCTAAATGCTAAACTGTAAGCCGAGGTAAGGTGATTTGCTTAAAGTTACCCAACCTTTTCCACCAGAACTGAATATTACTCCTCTTCATCTTCAGTCCTGTCTTAGACATCGCCCATTGCTCAGCAACTCCCCATCTCTTGACGATCTCCTTGATATCTATCCTAAACCTAAATCCTGCTTTTTACTGTTGTTTGATCCTTTAAAATGAAAGTCTCTCTGTTCTATTTTACAGTATCCTTTATGAACTTGAAGAGCATGGCAAATTACCTGAGACTTTCTCTTTCCAAAAGTGCCCTTTGTGCTCCACCGGAAGAGTCAGAGAGAGTGAGAAAAGTTCCATTAGTAATTTATTCATGTGCATTTATACTTCACAGAAATCCATCAGGCCCTATTAGTTCTCCACACACGTGATGACTTTGAAGGTGAAAACTTCCCAGTCCAGGTATCCTAGCTGTTTTGCACCCATTACCTGTTTTTGTGCCTTAGGAGGAAAATAGCAGTAACTTCTGCTATCAGGAACAGCAGTGACTGGATTTTCCCTAATTGCACCATCTGTTTATCTCCACGTTACCACACAGTATCTTTTGGTTCCCTCTGTCATTCTCACTGGTTTGCATTGCATACTCAGGTGCATTGCAAGAACACCTCTTTCTTTCTCAACTTCTTGTCATCTTTCTGCTGCTGATTTTGTTTCTCGACAGTAAGTACCATACGTTTTACAGCAATGGACAGGTCTTTAAACCCCAGGATGGATTCTGAAATACTAGTCTGGCTTTCCAGAGGATGCAGTGTTTTTAAATGAAGATTTGAACAGGTAAGGGCATGAACAGCAAAAAGAAAATTTGGAAAAATGGCAATCTAGGCAGAAGGAAAAAGTTGAGCAAGTCAAGAGAAGCCTGGCCTAATATGCAAGCAATTCTATAAGCCCAGAGTGCAGGGGTCCAGATAAGGGAAAGGGAAGCATGCTCAGAATTGTGGAGAGGTAGAGAAGGCAAGTTACAGGGAGGCTTGAGTGCCAGGCAAAATATTTGGTATTGCATTCTGTAGATAATGAGGAACTTCTGGAGGGTTTTCAAATAGAGGGGTTATGTGATCAATTTACACTTTGGCAAGCAAAATAAAAGATGAATCAGAAAGTTTTGAGGCTAAAATTGTGAAGCCAGTTGGCAGGGTACCAGAGGAATCCAGATGAGAAGTAAGTAAAATCTCAACTCAGGCAGAGGGGAATAGTGAGGTGGGTTCAGCCACTAGAGATATTGGAGGGTTAGATTATGCAGGAATTGCTGAATCACTCTACTTGGTGAGTGAGGGAGAAGGAAGAACCTAAGATGACCACCAGTTTTTAGTATGGATAATTGGGTTGATCAGGATACCCCGTTAAGGTGTGGAATAAGAGAAGGAGCAGATTTGAAAGGAGGATGGGAGAGGTGATAAGAATGGCTCTAGACAAGTTGAGTTGGAGATATACATTATATAGTTGCATACAAGAGTGCAGCTAGAGGACCGCACAGTTGAAGAAAGAATTTTGCTAAAATGGAGAAGACCAAAGCATATTTATGATCTGTGTGGAAGTAGCAGTTCAAAATAAACTGAAATGGCAGAGAACAAGGAGATAACCAATGATGAGACCCTGGAGGAGTCATGAGAAGAAAAAGACTAATCTTTATCTATGCTATGGACATTTTGGAATAATTATGTTTCTATTTACTGGGAAATCCTCTTTGTGCCCCTCTCCTGCTTCCCTTTCTCTCTCTCTCTACCCTCCAGCCTCCTACAAAAATATGCTCTCCTCGTCTAGTAACTATGATTTTCCCAATCCAGAAAATAAAGAGAGGGAGTGAGAAGTGCATATCTTTTTACATATTACATTCTTGGCTATGGTTTTCATTTCCCTGAAATTATTTTCATCCCGCAGAATACATCAAAGCCATTTTTTTTCTTCAAGCCATTTGAGTAAGTCTTGACACCATCTTTGAACACATCATAATCTCTAGAGAGCCCAATGATTGTGGTCCTCTCTGAACATATAATAGGAGTGCCAGTAGAAACTGAATAATATTGCTTAAACAGATGACCTAGACAGCAAGCTCATATTTTCAAATGATAAACACCTTTAGGGCCATGTCCATCAGAAACATTCCTGGTATCATGCAAGCTAAGCAACCACCATGGTAGTATGCAGAAATAGTCAATACATTCAAATTATTTTCAGGAGCAGAGGACCAGTTTGTGCCCCCCTTTGTCCACAGGGGGCGCCATTCATATTGCAGTCTATGGAAATGGCATGCCCTGGAGCTTTTCATGGTGGGACCCGAGCAGCAGCTGTATATAGCAGCCTTGTTGAAACATCTTTTATTTTACTAGACAATATGTTTCAGGGTAGGGAAAAGATTCTAACTTTTTAATACCGTTCACTCCTACAAAATCAAACTGCATCTTAAAAACAGTATATTCACAAATGGAAGCTGGAGTTGGAGTGCATTTAATCCTCTATCTCCTATGCCCAGTAGATTTTGTTTCTAATATGTGGTTTAAACACAATAAATGTAGATAGAGTTGATCTAAAATTACAAAGAAAAACTGTTATGGTGTTTGCTCTTTCTCATTTCTGAAAACTGAATATGCCTTGGGCTGCCAAGTTTTCTTAGCAGCTATACTTTGTAGGTGGCTGTATTCCAACATCCAGATGTATAAACATCCTGTACATGCACTGCTAAGCCTTTTGGAGCACTCTTGCTGCTGCGGTATGGACTTCCAGGAGGAAACGATGTAAGCATGGTATGAACAAGTAAAAGCAAAAACAGTAGCAAGTGATAACAAGATTATGATGAAAGTCATTGAAGAATGGCAGGTAGAATCAAAAGAAATGGAATGTTTGTTTCTCTTGACATCCTGTTTTGCTCAAATACGTTCTGTAACGGTACACTAACACTAAATACTTCACAAATGCTATGCAGGCATTAGTAAAAACAGTGACTTTTTATTTTGAAAGGGTTGGATGTCCACTTTACCAAAGGGGGGGAAATCCCCTTTGAGAAAAAAACAAGTCAGTATTCTAAATGGCAAGATCTCTTGTTTAAACTTGTTCAAAATTTTACTTGATAAATAGTCTTTTTTTCCCTGGTCTTTCTCTCCTTCTACCTTGAAATCCCTCTATTATGGCATGTCTTTACTATAGTTGCTCAACATTTTTTAATACCTATACCAAGACTTGATTAGCGATAAGCAACAGAGGTCTTATTAAAATGAGTGTAAAAATAAAAAGTGTGTAAATAGTGTGGCATCTACCACCATTATATAGAAATTCGAATCCAAGTTCTACAAGGGGTAGGAAATCTGATGTGGAAAGAACTCAGAGAAGAGCTGTTTTATCATGAAGCTTCACGATTCATGGGCTAAAAGCAAATCATACATCTTTTTAAAAATCCGCCCCTTCTAAATACCAAGATCAGGTACTAGCTATATAATTTTGGAAACCTCAAAATTCAGAAATGGAAAAACAAAAATCTGTAACTTGCCATTTATTGTGTTTTCGTAAGGCTCATCCAATTGGTTCAAAAATTTCTATAAAATTTTGTCTACATGAGACCTTGTATGCTAAACTGCGGGTTATTCACCTTGAGCTCATTTGTGATTATTTGACTAAAAAGCACAACCACAATGTCCACTTGAACATGGTTAATCTCCACACAAAGACACCTGGTATTTTGCATTCACACTTTTTCATGCTTATTAAAACATGCTTAAAATTAATGAAAATTATATAAACATGAATAAAACTGACAGGAATAATTATCTTCTCCAAACCACATGCACGAGCGCGTGCGCACACACACACACACACATTAGATCATGAGCTGGTTCTACATTTGCAAGAAAAGGCCACGCTTAACTGAGAAAATACTTGAATGTTTCCTGGCATTAATGTGTCAAAATTTACTTTCTGCTATTTTCTATTCATTACAATTATTGTTGGGTTATAAAGGGCCATTTCGTAACTCTGTTCAAACTATTTCACAATTAAATCAGTTGCACACTTGACTAGAGCACAAACTGATATTTAATGGTTCTAAAATTACTGTCTATGAAATTCTGGGAATCTTTTGGATGTGGTCAAAATTTCTACAGCACACACACACACACAAATAAGTAAAACTCTGTTTTTAGGACTCTGTATTTCATTTCCATTTTATTTCACATTCAAGTTATTTCCTGAAGTCATTTTAGAGGGTTTTGTTTTTGCAGAACTTCAGAGGTCCAGCCTCTGTGATAGCCATGAGATGTTTCTTCCAGCATGTGAAGCAAATTGAAGATACGAGTGAGGCAAATGACAATTGTTAAACTATTTCTTATTTCATAATTGAATTTTTTTAAAGTAAAAAATTCCTGTGGAACAAGGTCTATTAAGTTTGGCTTACAGTGAGGAAATATGGAACCAGACTTGGCGATCATGTGATCCAGCCCTGCCTTTTACTGATGAAGACACTGAGGTTCAGAAGGGATAACAAAAGGGCCCTCTAGGCCAGAAACCAAAATGTCACTAGAAGCCAGGAATTGCTCAGGCCCAGTGTCCTCAATGAACCATATTGCAAACAGAATTTTTGCTAATTAGTTCTATTCCCCAGCATTAAAACAAATGCACAAAAATAGGAAAGACATGTGGCTATTAGTTGATTATTTTATAAACAAAATATTTAAAACTTAAATTAGTACAGGTAAAAGAGTTGGCACTAACAAATGAAGGTTCACTTTCATGGAAGCAGTAGCATCTGCACAACATACCCCCTCAGCCACTGCCCTCAGCCCTTCCCCCCTCCAAGAGAGGTAGCGCTGCTGGCTGCAGATTTCTTCAGCTCTATTTTCATTGATTGAGTCTCAGCTCGAGGCTCGAATTTGGCCAGATTTCCTGCTCCTGAGGCTGCCACTACTGGCTTTCCTGCTTTCATACCTTTTGACATTGGAATGCGGGTGGGTGTAGGCCGCTGGGATGACCCGTCTTGTCCTGACTGTAGGAGAGAAAATACAGAGACATGAGGGAGATATTCATGAGTTACCTCTAGGTATGTCATCAATTTGAACATTTTCAGGACTCTTGCCACATAGGAACACCCACACATACATAAATAAGTAAAACTCTGTGTTTAGGATTCTGTATTTTATCCCCAGATAAAAGAATTAAAAAGATATTTGGAGTTGGTATCTAAGCCACTTTGATTACCTTCTTTTCCCATCTTTTGAAATTATATATGCCAAACTTCCTTCTCTTCTCAAGCACCTACCCTCCGTCCTTTACCATTATAGCACATGGACTTACCTTCTATTTCACAGAGAAAACATATAAGCTACCAGGCATAAACTCAGGTAACTTTACTCTGTCACTACTGACCACATCTTCTTTCTTACAGTGCTCTTAAAACAATCTCTCTGTGGTTTCTGACTTGAGTGTCCTCTGATTCACCTCTTTGACAACTTCTTTTCAATCTCTCTGTTGGCTCCTTGTACTACCTTGCCTGCCTTCCAAATATAGGTGTCAGCATGCTTAGTTCTCAATCCCCTTGATTTTTCACACTCACTCTGAGAATTCCCCTCAGTTACCATTCCACATGTCAGTGAGTCCCAGAATCTCTAGTTTCAAAGCTCTCCTGAACTATAGGTGAGTATTTCCAGTGTCTTCCCAGGCATCTCTTATCTAACATCCCCCTCAAGTTACCTATCTTCTCCCCTAAATGGTTTGTCCCCCATGTTTTCCATCCTGCTTACTCAGTCAGAGCCACTTTCTATACTCAATTTGTCATGAAATCTTTTTAATTCAATCTTTAATATATCTTCTGACATCTCCATTACCATAGTTCAAGCCTACATCATCTCTAGCCTAGAGAACTCCAGTCTAGAGAAGCAATAGCTTCCCTGTCCTCAGTCTTTGTCCCCTCCAATTTATCCTTTAAACTGTATTCTAGACATATCTTTCTATAACATAAATAATATAACGTCCCCCTCATGCTCATTACCCTTTCAGGGGCTCTCTTTATCTACTCTGTGAGATTCAGTGTCAATTCCATAGTAAGACATACATGGTCCTTCAATATCTGACACAAGTTTACCTCTCCATTTACTGCTCTGTGTTTGCCCAACTGCTGCAGCACAACGGGACTGCTTGCTGTTCCCCAAACATGTCAGGCTCTTTCATATTGCCATGCCTTTGCGCATACTGTTCCCTCTACATGAGTCTTCCCTTTTCTTCCTTGAAAATATTCCTTATCTGTGAAAACCTCCTCTTCTGTGAAGCCTTCTCTGGGAGCTCCTTTGTATATACCTCCCCCATAGGACCATTACATAGGTTCCAATCCCGGCTCTCCCACTAAATTGAGAACTTCTAAAGGACAAAGGAAATGTCTTTTTTGTCTTTGCATGCCAAAGCCTAGTCCAGTGTCTAATTTGTAGCTGACAATTAACATTGAATGAATAAATACACAAATGAACTAGCCTCACTGTTCAAATCTAAAAGGAGTATCATAAACCTTTTGCTGTCCTTGAATTTTATGGAATCTGATGTACCTGAAAAAAGGGGGCCATTATCCAGATCTTAGAAATCTTAAGACAGTTGGTTTGAAATCCTGTTTGTGGATGAGGCTTAATGAGTAGTCAAAAAGGCTAAGAGGGTAAGACCATCTTAATCTGACTCTTAAAATGGAAATAAAATGTTTCAGCAGAAAATTTGCCTCCAGAAGTGCTTAGAAACATTTAAGGCTATGATTCCAAAAGCCTTGAAGGGACATAGTAGTCTTTTGTTTATGTCCATGAGAGAATGACTACATAATCTCCATTACAGCCATTTATAACTCCACTGTCTTTATATAAAGTGCAGCAGAAAGAAGCAGGACACCCTGCACACCCATGCAACATTCCCTGTGGCCTAAACAGCAGTAGTTGCATCCTTTGAGAAGGGCGAGCAATTCTGAATGCTATTTGATCCCCATAGCACCAATAACTAAAAGTTTTCCCAGCAGAGCAATTAGAAATTCATACACTGAAGTCTATCTTGGTTTTATATTGGCGCACAGAGAATGAAAGCAAATTATATTGAAGGTATGGAAAAATAAACCACTTTTCGATATGTAAGAGTTAACAAAATATGTGATAGAATTTGTGCAGGGTCTAAGAATTATAAGAATTTCTAGCCTATTAGTTTAAATAAATGTCAAAATAGTACATGTTCTTCTATGATTATATTTATCAATTTGTCATTCTATGGAGATAAACACTAAAAATATTTTGAAAACTAGATTTTATTTTTAAGCCCTGGTTTTTCTATTTTGGACATGATTTTTTACACTCCTTCATTTAGCCTTCCAGCTAGTTATTAAATAAATATTGATCAAGCACCTACTCTTTGCAGGTGAGTAATTAATTAAAACTATTACTAAAGCATAGTTTCTAGACATACAAACACACATTACTTTTTAAAAGGTTTTTGATAATAAAATCTTTTAACTTTATTTTTGGAATAAAGTACAACTATGTTTATACATAATCATAAATTGACTATTTTTAGGTTATAGAAATATGATCTAGGAACAGTTTTAATCCTTCTTGCATATTGACTGTTTTATCCAGTCTGATTCTAAAAAGTATTTTTGATAAAAGTCAAATTTCAAACTTGCTATTATCTTATTCTGCTATATCAAGGAGATCATCTTTGCAAGTACTTTGGGGTCTCCATAACTTACATGAAAAAAAGAAATTTCCCCTCAAAATTAGCCCAAGTTATCAAACTATTTTTTAATTTTAATTTCTGGCAACAGTGTAGTCAAGTCATCTAGGAAACAGTGGATTCAGAGGGAGTGAGAGGTATGTGGTTTTATTATATTGTGGGGTCTGGGTTAGTCTCACTATTCACTTCTCCTTCCCTCCCCACTGTGTACTTTGAGACCTCTTCTACTCACCACCGACTGGGTTCCTCGAGTGGATGAAGTTGTGACTGGTGTTATGGTGATAGTGCTCGTCACTTTGCTGGCACCAGATCGTGACGAGAGATGGTTCCTGGGAGAGCGAAGGACAGTGCCAGTGGAAACCTCCTTCTCAGCTGTCACGTTCATCGGCCTGACAGTAATGACAGGACTCACTCCTTCAGCTGAAGCCCCAGGGGATCGTTTAAACTGAGACCCTAAGTGAATGTGAATTTTATTGTCTTCCGTGGTTATAATATTGGCATTGGAGTTGTATTTCCGTACTGGAGTTTGAACAGTCTGTTTTTCTGGGGTGACTTTGAGGACAGTCCTTCCCATGGGCATTTCCTGGGATTCGGGAGAGACTGCGATTTCAGCTGGGGCTGCTGATGTAGACACTGTCATTATCTGAATGGGGGATGTGGGCCTGTCGGCAAAAGTGCTTCTTCCACTTTCTGGGGTCTTCTCTCTGGAAAATGTCGTAATTGTGACTGGGGACATGGCTCGTTCTGTGCCAAGTGTCGTATCTCCACTTTTTGGTTTTTGAGACATAACATTTGGTGATGGAATAATGGTTATCCTTGGTTTTTGATTCCCTAAGGTAGGAATGACAGTGGTGCTAGAAAAAAATTCTTCAGATGTTGGGCTTGTTATCTCCAAAGTGGCAGTACTGTTCCCGTGGTCTGGAGTCACGCGAATGTGGAGGGGCTGGCCCTGCTTTGGCGAAAGGACTAGCTCCCCTGGGTGCCCTGAACTGGAATTTGTTCGAGGCCCTTTCTCCGGAGTGATTGGGGGCCCATTTTCCCTTTTTCTCATCCAGGGAATCCAAGACTTTCTCATTATGAGCTCATTTGCTGCCGGAGGATACCTGTCTAGAACAGAGGATCGCTCCATAGGTTTTTTTAATCCTGCCTGTCGAAGATTACTCATGATATGATTTTCCTCTTGAAAGGATTTCCGTATAAACACAGCCGGGGTGTCTTCCTCTGCTACTTCGCTGCTGACAGTATCCGTCTGCACTCCAGTGGATGTTACAGGCACATCCACCATTCGCTTGCCATTCACGCTGGGTCTGAGAGCTCGGCTATAGCGCTTAGAAAGCTCCAACTCTTTGGTCAAATTGAGGACTTCCTGTCCCATGTTTTTGTTCTTGTTTTCTTCTTCCATAAATCTTTGTTGAAGGACAGAATAATCCACCTGGAGCTGAGAAAGCTGATCTTCTTTGTTCATTAATTCATGAATCTTCTCTTTAAGAGCTTGGACTTCGGCTTTTAAGTCTCGACTTTTAGCTTCTTCTAACCGAAATCTGTGTCTCAGCTCAGCTTCCTGGCTCACAGCCTCACCTTTCTCTATTGCTTTATTCTTTGCAATCTGGTGCTTTATCTCTTCTAGCTGTTGAGAGAGGAAGTTAGCCTTATCCTGCTCAGTTCTGAATTTCTGCTCCAACTGATCATACTCATCCTCTGTCTTCATCAAATCCCCTTCAACCACCTCCAATTGTTGGAGACGGTTCTTCAGTCTCTCAATTTCAAGCGTTAGTTCTTTAATCTTATTATCTTCGGGGCAGGTGAGCTCAGGTGCTTTTCTAGACCTTCCTCTTGTTATTTCTCTTTCCACTTCTTCTATTCCATCTAGTCTCTTCTTTAACAAGTCAACATTGCAGCTTAATTCAGAGGCTTTTTCTTCTTCACTTTTCAGTTTTCCTACTAACTCATCTCTCTCTTTTGTCAAATTGTATACCTTTTCCTCCATTTCAGATTTCAGTTTTAAGAGCTTCTTACTTTCTTCAATTAGTTTTTCAGTTACATCCATAACCTTTCCTTGTTCCACCTTAAAATTTTTATTGAGTCCGTCTACTTTTCTTTCTTCTTGCTTTATTTTTTCCATCATATTTTTCCTTTCATCAACCAGCATCACTGTAAAAGACTTCAACTTTGTAAGATCGTCTTTTAGGCTTAACTCAACCTTTTCCAATCTACTTTCAGAACATTCAAGTTCTTTAACTCGACTCTTGACCACCTCTAATTCATTTAGCAGATCTTTGGTTAAGTTCTTTTCTTTCTCCAGATTTAAATGTAGCTGGGTACATTCAGACTTACTCTTGCTAAATGCTTCTTCCAATTTCTCCAGTTCAGACATTCTCTTCTGTAACTTCTCAACTTCAAGTTTGAGCTCCTTACTGTGGTGTTCTTCCTCTTGCAACTTCTTTCTCAGTTCCCTACACTGGGATTCAGTTTTAGTGATCTCCTCATCTTTACCTTCCATTTCAAGAACACGCTTTCGGAGATTTTCCACTTCTGCCATGAGGCTAGAATTTCCACATTCACCTTTGGCAATTTTGTCTCTTAATTCTTGAAGTTCTTCCTCTGCCTTTTGAAGATTTTTGTTGGTTTCTTCTAGTTCCTCGATTCTTTGACTTAAGCCAACCAGCTTGAGTCTAAGTTGCCTATTGTGAGATTCTTGATTAGCCAATTTAGCATTCATTTCCTCATGCTCTTGAGAGAACCTTGAAGCCTTGTGTTCAAAGTCTACTTCTAACTTGAGCAATTTCTGCCTGTCTTCTTTGGATTTGGAAGTAATTGCTTTGAGCTTTTCTTCTTCTTCCCTCAGTTTTTGAGTAAGATCTTGTACTTTCTGACTTTGCAGACCAAGTTGTTCAATATGCATTTGTCTTTCATCCACCAGCATGAGGGCAAAGGATTTAAGTTTGACAAGCTCATCTCTTAGTTTATTGAGCCGCTTAGCATTTTCCTTTTCTTTGTGGGCTTGGTAAGCCTTTTCTTGTTCAAGGAGCTTTTTCAACCTAGAAAATAAAACATAATCATATATTAAGTGATTAATCAGCAAATAAGTTTAAATCTTAGGAAATAAAAAGCAAACTGCTACCACAATAAATTCCTTATCAATTGCTGTAATATTGAGTTTTAAGAAATAGCCATTAATAAAATGAATATAAAATTGGGATATTGGTTAGCTTTAGAAAGAAGTAGTAACTGGAAGGGTACCATGAGGAGGGCTTTGAGGGGGTAGTTTCTGTTTCTTTATTAAGATTCTGGTCAGCCAGGATTGTTCTGCTCGTGAAAATTCAGTAAGTACTGATGAGTAGTTTTCAAAATATTTGTTGTATTTTGATAAAATTACCATTAAGTAAAAATTAGGCTGTGCTACAAAAATGCCTATTCATACAATGCATTATGCATTCCGGACACTGGTATTCATTTTATCCTCATGACATTCAAACATGTACTGCAACTACCATCTCCATGAGGAAAATAAGACACAGTGAGATTATGGAGTTTGCCACAGGTCTCACAAAAGTGTCAGTGCTGGGATTCAAACTCAGGCAGCAGGACTTCAGAACACATGCTCTTACTTCTGTACATACACATTCTTGCAGAAAGGAAGAGAAATTTACTTTAAGTGAAAGGAAAGCCCCAGAAATGAAGAACTGTCAAAGTTTTCTTATTTTGAACCCTTGGAAAAAATCATGCAAATTTCACCTGATAGACACAATGCACAGAAGGTCGGTGACCAACATAAGCTGATTTTAATTGATACCAAAACTGGCACAGAATTTTGTCCCAGTTTTCTGATTTAAACAATTTCTGTTTGATAGAGAATGAAGCAGGGGCTGGGGTGGTGGTGAGGGGGTAGAATCTGAGTTACTGAAATTACAAAAATGTGGCAGCCACAAGAATTATTATATTTCATGTATATGAAATGCATTTTTTCTATGGTGCTCATGCATAGCTTTAAAATGTAGGAGTGTAAATATGCCACAGTATTTGTCATTCTTGCATTGGTCAGTTAACTTGCACCAATTCTTAATTGTTATTTCATATACCCATGAAAACAGAGTTAAAATAATCATCATTTTAACCATATGTAAATGTAAGAATGCATTTTAGTAATAAATGTGTTTATAAGAGAGGCAAGTTATAAACAACTACTAAACAAGTATTTGTTTAAATAAATTTTATTCTCCCAATATATTCTGCTCCTTATTTATTCTGAATGATTTTTCCATATTTATGACTAGATTAGCTGTTAATTAAGTAAATAGAATTTAATAGTTTCACATTGCATTGTGCAAGAAATGATTGTATATATATATGTATTTACAAGTTTTATGTAATCAAATCTAGTGTCAAATAATTGCTACAAAATGGCTCTGAAGACATCATGATGATTTTTTTAAGATAATTTATTTTTTAGTTTAATTTTTTTAAGATAATTTATTTTTAAAATAAAATCTGTCCTTGTTTCTAAGCATCTATTAACTAATGCATAGCTTTAAAACACTATTATGGCTTTTTCACTAAAATGGGTGAAAAGGTTTGTTTTTAAATCCTGTGACTTCACATAAGCAATACTATAACAGCTTCAATAAGTGTGGTCCTTACATGTAAAATAAGGGCATTTTATTGACCATCTTCTCTTTTTACTTGGCTTTAAAACAATAATGCTACAGAATCACAGATGAGGAGACACTTAAGGGGCTATCTTTAACATAAAATGTCCATTTTCAAATTCCTTGACTGTAACTGCCAGAGAAGAATTCATTGAAAATACAATTGTTGCCAGCTCTAAACTTCAAATGTTAAAACTCTAAAAATATTTTTAAAGTAAGTATTTTGTTTCCACAAAAAGGCTACCATGCCTCTAGGCTATTAGAAACAGTGAGTTGAAGTGACTAAGGGTACAGGCTTTTGAGTCAGACAGAACTGAGTCTGAATTCTGACTCGGCCACTTTCTAACTGTGTAATCTCTGACCAATTACTGAAACTCTCTGATCCTCAATTTTCTCAATTGTAAAGGAGGGAGAAAGGGATATTAGCACCTACCTCATTGGATTGTTCTGAAGATTAATTGAAAACATAGCAATAAAATGACCAGCATGCAGATTCAACACATGGATATAATAAAACACAAATAAATGTAAAAATTAGAGTGCACGCTATCCCCTCAATCTGAAAAGACTTTCCATGTTTAATCAGCATTTAATATCTTGGGCTGCTCAAGCAAATACCATTAAATGAGTCGGGTTAAACAATGGGAATTGATTTGCTCATAGTTTTGAGGCTAAAACAAGTCCAAATAAAGGCTTCAAGGCAATGCTTTCTCTGCAAAAGACTGGGGAGAAACCCCAAAGACTGGTGTTCTGGGGCTGGCTGCAGTTGATCTTTGATCCTTAGATTGTCACTTGGCAAGGCACATGGTGGCATCTCCTGATCACTTCCTTCTCTACCAGGTCCCATTGAATTTCAGCTTCTTATTCCATTGGCTTTCTTGCTGCCTGTCTGAATTTCACTGTACTTATAAAGAACTCGTAACAGGATTAAGACTCATCCTGACTAAGGTGGGCCATACCTTAACTGAAGTAGCCTTATCAAAAGGTCCTACTTAAAATGGGTTCACACACACAAAAATGGATTAAATTTACGAACATGTTTTTCTACAGTATGCACAGCTTCAGATCACTTAACTCCACCCTCTGGGCCCCCAAAAGACATGTTTTTTCTACATGTAAAGTAGATACTGTACTTCTCCATCATTCCATCACAGTATCCCAAATCCTTCAGTCATCTCAGAAGTAATGCTTAGTACAAAGTTTCATCAAAATTGTTGATGGATGTGGTCCATCCTAGGGCACAATTCCCCTCCATCTGTGTACCTGTGAAACCTAGAGAACAAGTTATCTGCTTCCAATATACAAAGGAGTGGCAAACAAAGGGCAAACATTCCCATTCCCAATGGGGTAACTGGAAGGAAAACAGGAGTCACACATCCCAAAGACCCCAAAATTCTGCAGGGCGTATTTTATTAGATTTCAAGATCTGAGAATCATCTATACAACAATGTTTTGTCCTCAGGGCCTGGTGAAATGGCAGCCCTACCCCTTCCTAGTGCTTGTACAGTGGCCATTTCTCTGAAATCCCTGGGGCACAGGCTCCCCCTGCTCTGAGCACTTTAGGAAGCAGCACTCATCCTAAACAATGGGAGGAAGTCTCACCCTCTCCAGGTGGTGGGGCAGACTCATCCTTTCCACCCACATGGGTGGATCTACTCTCTTGGCCTGAGAAGATGTCTTTGGTCCAGACTTCAGCTTCCGTGGTTCTGCTCTCAAAATTATTTTTCCTTTAACTTATCCCTTCTCTGACCCTTTTAGTCCAGGCTGGCCATGATGCTATTCATAAAAATTGTCCAAAAACTTGTCTCTTTTGCATGTAGTCACAGGGATCCAAACCACCAGATAAAATAACTTTCCACACATCCTTCCTGGATAATTGTACCTCCAATCCTGACTTACACTGAAATGTCTGAGTGGTCCCATGTTCAATTAAACCCTCACATGGAACACAATTCTGTGGGGATTCATTTTCCAGAAGCTCAAAATTTTCCAAACCATCAATTTCTGGTTTCTTTGTGCCCAGGAATTTACTTCTAAGGTCATCCCTTTCCTCTCACATTTTGCTATAAGCTTATGAGAAGAAACCAGGTGGCACTTTCCAACTTCACTTGGAAATATCTATGTCCACCACTTTCAAATTCTGCCCTCCATCCAACATCAAACCTCAATTTCACCAAGTTCTCTACTGCTTTAAAACAGGGATCACCTTTCCTCCATTATCCAATACATCCATCATTTTCTTCTAAGACCCTATCAGCTGTATGTTTAGCATCCATATTTCAACCAACAGTCTCTTCAAAGCAATCTAGGCTTTTCCTATCAAGTACTTTACAATTCTCACAGCCTCCACCCATTACCCAATTCCAAAGCCATTTACAAAGTTTTGCTTTTTGCAATAGCAGAACCCTACTCTTCTGGTACCAAAATTAATTTCCTAGGCTTCTCAAGCAAATACCATGAAATGGGTCATGTTAAACAATGGGAGTTTATTTGTTCATCATTTTGAGGCTAAAAGAAAGTCCAAATCAAGGCACCAAATCAATGCTTTCTTCCCAAAGACTGGTGTTATGGCGCTAGCTGCTGGTAATCTTTGGTCCTTAGCTTGTTGTGCTGGTTTGAAAGGATGTATGTCCCTAGAAAAGCCATGTTTTAATCTAAATTAATCTAATTAATAAAGGCAGAATAATCTCTATTCAATACTGTATGCTTAAAACTGTAATTTGATCATCTCCCTGGAGATGTGCTTTAATCAAGAGTGGTTGTTAAACTGGATTAGATGATGACATGTCTCCACCAATTTGGGTGGGTCTTGATAAGTTTCTGGAGTCCTATGAAAAAGGAAACCTTTTGGAGAATGAGAGATTCAGAGAGAGCAGAGCAGAACGACATAGCCATGAGAAGCAGAGTTCTCCAGCAACCTTTGGAGATGAAGAAGGAACATGCCTCCTGGGAAGCTTCATGAAACAGGAAGCCAGGAGAAGAAGCTAGCAGATGATGCCATGTTTGCCAGCTGAGAGAGAAGCCCTGACTGTGTTTGCCATGTGCCTTCTCACTTGAGAGAGAAACCCTGAACTTCATCAGCTGTCTTTTCATGGATGCCTTTGATTGGACATTTCTATAGACTTGTTGTAACTGGGACATTTTCTCAGCCTTAGAGCTGTAACTAGCAACTTATTAAATTCCCTTTTTAAAAGGCCATTCCATTTCTGGTATATTGCGTTCTGGCAGCTAGTAAACTAGAACACTTGTCAAATGGCAAGGCATATAATGACACGATCTCATCTCTTCCAGATTCCATTGAATTTCAGCTTCTTGCTTCCTGTGGCTTTTTCTCCATCTGATTGTCATTCCTCTAATAAAGTAATCCAGTAATAGGATTAAGATCCATCCTGACTGAAGTGGGTCACATTTTAACTGAAGGTCCTACTTACTGTGGGCTCATACCCACAAGAATGAATTACATTTAAGGACATGTCTTTATGGAGTGCATACAGCTTCAAACCACCACAGTCAACATGTTTCAGCTAGGGAAAGCAAAAAAGGAACAGTAGGAAATATTGTGAGCCAGAGCCTGACATTGTCAGAGAGCCACATTCATTCTGAGGACAAGGATATTGACTTCCAGGAAACACATTTTCAGGTCTTCCTAGCAGTGAATATCTCTTCTCCATCTCTCTCTCTCTCTCCTCTCTCTCTCTCTCTGTCTCTCTCTGTCTCTATCTCTGTCTCTGTATCTGTCTCTGTCTCTCTTTCATTTTTAGCTCCATTAGCTCTACCTCCTCTCTTCAATCACATCTTAAATTTTCTCTTAAGGTGAACCTAACAACACACAGTCCATTTTCTGAGTGCCCCCCAAGTACAGTTTCCTAGTTGGTGTGGCTGAGGATCAAATCCAGGATCAAGGGAAAGTCACATGGGGATGTGTGCTGGTTTGAAGCTGATATGTACCCCCAGAAAAGGCCATATTCTTTTAATCTATTCCTGTGGGTGCAGACCTATTGTGTGTGGGAACTTTATTAGGTTGTTTCAATTGATATGGATGCACTGTGCTGGTTTGAAATGATGTATGTATCCTAGAAAAGCCATGTTTTAATCCTAATCCCATTTTGTAAAGGCAGTCGTTTCTTCTAATCCCTATTCAGTATTGTATGTTTGAAACTGTAATTAGATCATCTCCCTGGAGAGGTGATTTAATCAAGAGTGGTTGTTAAACTGGATTAGGGGAGATGTGTCTCCACCCATTTGGGTAGGTCTTTATTAGTTTACTGGAATTCTACAAAAGAGAACGAAAAGAGAGAAAGCAAAGAGATTCAGAGAGAGCAGAGCAGAATGACATAGACACAAGAAGCAGAGTCCACCAGCCAATGACTTTTGGAGATGAAGAAGGAAAATGCCTCCTGGGAGCTTCATGAAATAGGAAGTCAGGAGAAGAAGCTAGCAGATGACATTGTGTTCGCCATGTGCCCTTCCAGATGAGAGAGAAACCCTGACCGTATTCGCCACGTGCCTTTTCACTTGACAGAGAAACCCTGAACTTCATCAGCCTTCTTGAATCAAGACTTGTTTAATTGGGACATTTTCTCAGCCTTAGAACTGTACACTAGCAACTTATTAAATTTACCCTTTTAAAAGCCATCCTGTTTCTTGTATATTGCATTCTGGCAGCTAGCAAACTAGAACACCCACCCAATTCGAGACAGATCTTGATCCTTTATTGGAGTCTTTTGAGAGGATAAAGGGCAGAAAAAGCCAACAGAGAACACAAAAAGAAAAGCCTTGGAGATGCTAAGAGAGGACCCACAGAAGCTTAGAGTGGGAGCCACGGGAGCCATAAACTGAAAGGAACAACAAATATTGTGGAAACCCGGAGGAGAGGGAACCAGGGGAAGGGTTCAGAAAACACATCATAAAAGTTTTTGAAGTAGAAAAGAGCAAGTGGAGATGGGTAGGGCATCTTGCAAAAATGGAAACAGATTGTGCCAAGGCATCAGAACATGAAAGATATGAGCTCAAGGAAAGAAGACAAAGCTGTGGGTAGATGAGTGGGGCATTAGTCAGAAGATGAAGTTATAAAGACAGGCCAAGTTTTGTTTTTATATTTCACCATTTGATTTCCTATATGTTTTCATTAGTGTTTTCTCAGTGCCTCCCATAAATCAATGCAAGCCTGGAAAATAAAGAGAGTGCTACTTCTTTTATAATTTCCTATCATTTACCAGACAGGTATTTGTTAGAAGACTACTATCTGTACACTATCATGTTAAACTCAGATCATTTCATAGAAATTTGTACATACTGGGAGTTACATGAATGAACCTTGTCATTTTTTTACATCAATCAATTTTAAGACATGAAGTCTTTGTTACTCTTTAGTTTATTTAAGTAGATAGATAAGTAGATATATTTTTATAAAAGAAGATCTCTCAATAAAATGATACCAGATAAATATTTATTTTTTAATTTGTAATTTTCAATGAAAAATATTTTTTGTTTAAATAGAGGAAGTATTTATAATTTTAGAATATATCTTGTTACCCACTGTACTGGTTTGAAGCTGTTATGTATCCCAGAAAAGGCCATGTTCATTTTAATCCATTCCTGCTGGTACAGACCTGTTGTGGGTGGGATCTTTGGTTAAGTTGCTTCAGTTGAGATGTCATTCAAAATGGGTCTTAACCCTTTTACTGGAATTCTTTATGAGCATTTGAAAGACATATAAAATCCGCAGAATTTAGAGAGAAAAGCCTGGGAGAAGCCAAGAGGAGCCCACAGAACATGAAGAGGAAGACCCTGGAACCAGAAGATGAAAGCAACAAAACCCAGAGAAAAGGACCAACAGATACTGACCATGTGCCTGACCATGTGCCTTCCCATGTGAAAGAGGCATCCCAGATGCTGGCAACCGTTCTTCAGAGAAGGTATCATTCTGTTCATGCCTTAATTGGGACATTCTCATGGCCTTAGAACTATAAATGTATAGGCTAATAAATCCCCATTATAAAAGGCAACCCATTTCTGGTATATTGCATTCTGGCAGCTTTAGCAAACCAAAACACATGGACATTGACATTCAATTAGTACCCACTGTGTTTTTCAGTTCTTATCTCTTCTGGGCTCACAATTTTCCCCTGTAATCCCGTCCCAACTCCATATTTCCTATGTCAAAGACAATCACATTCTTCTAGTTACTTAGGCCCTGAATCCAGAGTCATCCTTGACTCCTCTCTGTCTTACACCCTCCCATTCAATTCTTCAGCAAATATTGTCAACTCTACCTTCAAAATATATCCTGTTCAGTGGTAGAATGCTCGCCTTCCATGCGGGAGATCAGGGCTCAGTTCCCATGCACCAACCCCACCCCCCCCCAAATGTATATATGTATATAAATCCAATTACTGCTTACTGCCTCCACTGCTTCCACTGTGACCCAAGCCACCATCATTTCTTATCTGAATTATTGCAATAGCCTACTAATCTGTCTACCAGTTTCCACTCTTGTTCACCCTCAGTTGGTTCTCTATCCAGAAGCCAGAGCAATCCTATAGAAAAGGTAAATTGGATCATGTCACACTTCTGCTCAAATTCCTTCAACAGCCTCCCCATTTACTCTGAGGGAAACAGAATTCTCACAGTGGTCTAAAAAGTCCCTGCATGATTACCTTCCTCCCCTATTCCTCTGACTTCAACACTTAAAAATCTTCTCACTCTTTCTACTCTAGTCACACTGATTTTCCACTGTACCTCAAACACTCCAGGGATGGTACAACATTAGGACCTTTGTATTGGTTGTTTCCATTTTCTGGAACACTCAGGAATCACCTTCTCAGGGATGCCTTTCTTATCCTACCCTATTTCACCTTGTGCATGTCATTAGAGAACTTCCTATTTCCTTTTCCTGCCTTAGTTTTCCCTATAGCACTTATTACTATTGAACACACTGTATATTTTAATTTATATTTTTTGTTATAAACTGTCTCTCTTCTCTAGAATGTAAACACCCCAAAAGGAGAGATTTCTATTTCAATCACTGCTGTGGCCCTAGCACCCAGAGTGAACTCTACATTTTGCTGGTCTATGTCAAAGGAGCCTCTTAAAAGTCTTACTGAAATTTAAATGGATTTGGCCAAATTTTTTAACTTCTTTGTGCCTCATCTTTTTCATTTGTAAAATGGTGGAAATGATAGTACCTTCCCTGAGGTCTGTTGAGAGGACTGAATGAAATGATATGTGTAAAGTACTTACCCATAGAACACACTCAGCTTCTGCTATTACTAGTAGCACTAAGTAGAGCACCTATCCTTTTACTTACTTAACAATCATTTACTAAACATTTACTTACTATGTGCTGGGCACACTGTTAGGCATATGGAGAAAAACAAGACATAGTTTTACCCCTAAGGTATTTACTTTCTAATACTGGGTCAGACAATTAAACCAACAATTATAATATCAGGAAAAAGATATGCACAGAAAGCTGAGGGATTGCAGAGGAAGGACAGATCAGCCACACTAGGGAAAGGCAATCAGGAAGTCTTCCAAGAGGTAGTGACTCTTAACCTGAATCATGAGGACTAAATAAGAGTGAGGTAAGTGGAGGAGGCAAGGAAGGGGCCCTCTAGACCAGAAGTCAGCAAGCTATGGCCTGTGGGCCAAATCTGGATCCAGGCCTGTATTTGTTCAGCCCATGAGCTAAAACTGGTTTTCTTACATTTAAAAAATAACAAACAAGAATATGCAGCAGAGACCATATGTGGCCTGTAAAGCCTTAAAATAGGAGCCTAGTGGAAACAGCAAGTGAAAATACAGAGTTAGGAAACAGGAGACATCTTCCAGGCACTGTAGGTAGCTCAACCGAAATGAAAGGCATCTGTGGGCAGTGGGAAGAAATGAGTCTAGAAAGGAGGGCCAAGCAGAACAAAGTACTCCATGTGCTAAAAGGATGATTCTGAACTGTGGATTCAGAATGTGAGGAAATTCAACAGCTGTGTGGAGGATGCTTTGGAGAAGTATCTAGAAAGCCAAAGATCAGCTTGGAAGGTACAAAAGCTGAAAGGGAGAAACACAATGGGGTCTAAACTAATATCATGTCACTGAGAAAGAGAAGGGTTGTGCATAGGGTGATTTTTGGGATTTGGTGATAGATTGGGTGAAAACAGAGAGGGAGAAATTTAGACGGATTCTCCAGCTACTGGCCAGGATTATTAGTTTGATGTTAGTGCTTCTTCCAAATAAGGGAATGCAAGAGGAGAAACAATTTTGGAGGGGAAAATGATGATGTTCCAAAAAAGGCATGTTGCTTTTGAGGTTCCTGAGAACCTACAAGTTAAATGCTTGTTGGTAAGCTTGGAGTGGGGAGAAGAATCTAGGCCAGAGACACAGATTGGGTGTCTCCAGTGGTTGGTACAATCTGAAGCCTTAAGAGGGGATTAGATAAGTAAAGGATGTGTAGGCACAAGAGAAGAGGAGGAGTTAGGGCAGAAAAAGCACTCTGACATTTAAGAGACGAGAAAAGATAGACGAACATAATACCAGAGCCTGAGCAGGAATAGCCAGAGAGAGAGGAGGAAAATCAGGAAACAGTAGAATTCATAAAAGCCAAGAGGGCAGATAGTTTAAGGAACAGGGAGTGGTCAACAGTACTAAATGCTCTGGAGAGATCAAGTAAATGTTAAGCAGAAAAATATCCATTGTTTTATATAAATAAAAAAAATCAAAACAAAACTTTTCCATTGGATATGTCAGTATCATAATCATCAGTAACTCTCTTATGAGTAAGCTTAGTGGAGTTAGGAAATAAAATACAGATTAAAGTTAAGCTGAGGAAAAACCAAGAAGTAAAAATGGAGACAAATAATCAAGACTATCACTTAAGATATTGATTATGAAAGAAGAAACAGGAAAGTCAACACAGGAAATAGAGCAGGATCAACATTTTAATCTTTAAAAAAATATAGCTGTGAGATACTAGCATGTTCCCACTTAAAAGCTCTTTATTTCTCTTTAACAGAAATAGTTCAGTTAATAAAGAAATAATGATAGAATGCCACCACTGATAAATAACTATAGAAAATTACCTTTTTGCAGTCTCCAATGCAATAACAGTTATAGACAATGCTTATCAGTGTCTCTCAAAAAGAGAGACAACCAAATGTTGTATGCATATGTATATACCTCCACCCATGAAATATTCTTACCAAAAAGTTGAACCAGAATCAGAATAAGCACCTATAACTAATTACTAGTTTACAGGAAATACAGGGGTGAGAAAAATATTAAACAGCATTGTGATGATGTAATCAGAAAAATCCAAGATGTAGGAAACTACACGAGATAAAAATCTAGTTTCATACATAAATAAATTGCAAGATGAAAAAAGAATGGGGGAAAGGAAACTATAGATTAAAATATATTTTAGCAGACATAACCAATTGTAATCTGTGGATCTTGGATCCTGATTCAAATTAGTTTTAAAAGTGAGACAATTGGAAAAATGGACTAACTAGTAGATAATGATGTTAAGGAATTATTGTTAAATATTAGATGTGGTAATAGTTTTGTAATAATGTTATTTTAGAGAGACCTTATCTTTCAGACACATAGTGAAATATTTAGGAATAATATGATATAATGTCTGGGATTTTCATCAAAATAATCCTGAGGAGTTAGAATGGATGGAAACAGACTGGCCATGAGTTGTTTAATTGCTGAAGCTAAGTGAGGGTTGATGATATTATTCTCTTTATTTTTATAAATGTTTGAAGTTTTCCATAATTAAGTTGTTTTTTTATTCCTCTTTTATTATCGTAGCTTCCCTACACCTCCACCCCCACTGCCCACCCCCATCAGCTCTTTGGTCTCTGAACATATTTTCACTTACCTTATTGTGCCATCAGTCTCTCATCTTTGTCTGTGATTGTGGGTGAGTCTCTCAGTCCTTTCCATGTTTTTAAAATTAAGTTTTTTATAGACTTTTGCTTTTTCTCCCTCATTGGGCTTGATTTAATGCTTAGTCAAATTTATGCTAATAAACGCTTCCTCCTTCTCTTCTGTTCAGAGATATTTGTTGATTTATCTTTCCTTAAGATTTTAAGACAACCTTTTTTGGGGGCTGGGGGATAGGAGTGGGAGACTTTTAAGCCTTTTACTGGTTATCCTTTCTTGAGATAAACACCTTCTGTGGACAAGTTGTCAATCTGTGTTTCTAAAGACTGTGTTTCTAATGCTTAACTATATCCATTCTTACTTCTCAACCTTGGAAAGCAAAACGGTTTAAGATATCACAGTCCCTTTTTCCTAAATTTCTTGACACTCCAACTTCTACCACTTCTCCAAATTTTTCAGCATTTGCCACAAAGCAGCAGTTCTCTCTTTGTTTCTTTTACATGTTGTCACTTGCCACCATCTTAATCTATCAGACCCCATGTCACCTTAAAAGTCATCCTAGGAGGCAGGCCACAGTGGCTCAGCAGGCAGAGTTCCCGCCTGCCATGCCAGAGACCCGGGTTCATTTCCCAGTGCCTGTCCACATAAAATAGATAAATAAATAAAAATTCTAAAAAGTCATCCTAGGGTATTTCCATTTGCACCTCAGCCAGCTCATACTAATTTTCCTTCTCAGCACCTTATTTCTGTTTTTCTTTAACTCTCCCATCTGTATACTTTTTTGTCTCTCAAGAGAAAAGGCAGGTTAAAACTAGCAAGCACTTGATAGTAATGAAGATGAATAAATGTCAAAAGAATTAAACTTGCATGCAGTTTGAAGTCTTTAATAACAGATGCATTTTTTCCCAACTAGGGCATAGTACAGAGCTAAGCAGCTTGCTAACGTGATGGGACATGATTTTACCAAATGACCCAGAAAGAAGTTTTACTTTTTAATAAATCACTTCAGTTCCTCAAAACAGTATAACTATTATAATAATACTATCCGGGATTAATCTAATGATCTCCAATTTACTGAGGAGGGCTGGGATTAGGGTGAGGTGGGGGAGGTTGGATCATGCAAAGGAGGCAGTCCGATCCTCCTCTCTTTTGAAATTTTGATATTTTGTTAATCTTTGATTTTTTTGGCCTTAATTTTTATTATATATCTTGATTACTGAGTTTTTTTGGTATCTTCTTAAATTTTGCACCCAAGGTGAGAGTCTCACTTGCTTTACCAAGTCCCAGCCCTGATTGGCTGAATGCTTGATATTCATTTTTTAATATATAAAGACATGGTGGATCCGTCATAATAGGACACAAACTTTTGAGTATTGCTTTTGTTTTGTGTTTCTTAGTAATGGGAATGAGTTCACAAAGACCCTTGCACACTTTTTCTTTTCCCTTCTTGTGAAGTCCAGTGCTATTTTAGAGCAGCTAATCTCAAACTTTTCAACTTTGTCCCAGTTCAATGGAACAGAAGGCCTCACCCATTCCTATCCTGAAAAAGAACTTGGTGGTAAAATTGAAAGAAAAGTTAAAAAAATAAACAGTTTTGCTGACAGCCGTTATGAAATGTTTTTGCTTCTTAAGAGAAGAATCTTATGTTATACAAATGACATTATATGATAAAACTATATCCTATAATTTAAAAAAATATATAGCAATTTTATTATACTTAATTTGATAATATAATTCAAGTAATTTGAATACATACACACAGTTTATCACAAATGAAATGTTTCTCTTTATCAGATTTTGAGGGGATTATAAATAATTGCTTTAATATAAGCATAGTGATGACATGCCTTGATGTCTAGTTGTTGAAAATGATAAAACAAGGATATGCATCACGAACCCTCTGTGGATTAGAAAAACAACCCACAACAAACTAAACTGACTATGAAATTTAACCAGTTTGTCTTTAAAGTGCATGAATGGTAACAACAAAAAGCCATGAAAAAATTCATTGCTGATAACAAATTATTCTTCTTGAAGATTATGGGATTTCCTACTAGAAGGTGAGCACATACACACTTAATGAGTATTTACAATATTAAAGGAAGCCAGATTCCATTGTAAAATATTGACTTAATTTTCAGAAAATCTAATAAATGCCAATTTAAATTTGTAAATATCATATTAAAAAAAATTGCTTAATGTTACTAGTAAATAGCCCTTAGTCATAAGTAAAAGTTAGTCTAGTAATTGTCATTTACTCAAGAGGACTGTAGAAATGACTCATTTTCTGACAGTTTGCTGCCCATCAGAAGACCCACATTTGAAAGGGGGCTCTTTGATCATATACCCTAGAACTAAGCTCCCTGTCTCATACAGAAACATAGGCATGACTCATTAATTTATGCAATAATTCAACAATGATCAGTTGAATGCCCCCCATGGTCAGACAATGCATTAGGTACTAGGAACGAAAAAACAAAACAAAAACATGGTGTCTAGTATATTCACAATTACAAATAGTTTCTCAGAAGTGTCACTTATACTTTAAATAAAGGCTACTAAGGGACACCCAAGGGTGGCGATGGGATGGAGGAAGTTGCTGCTCAGAGCTTTTGCAACTGTCATTCCAGTACTCTTCCCTGCAATCAGGGCTGCAGCCCATATAGCACCTTTGTGAGAATTAGATACAGGTCCCCTTCATCTCTGTGGCACCGCCCCACACTGGGGTACCTGAGTTGAGTGAGAGCTGGATTTCAGCCCCCATTCCTTCTTTGGTCAAGTGCCCTTGCAGGCTACACCCTGCATGAGTATACAGTATAGTCTTATGGGTTCTTCTTTCTCTTCCTTCAGGTTTCAGTTTATATGTCCTCCCCCCAGAGAGAGGTTCTCTAACCACCTGATTGAAAACATTTTTCCCAGTCACTCTCCCTCATATTAACCTATTTATTTCCTTTGTTGCACTTTCATTATCTGAAATCATCTCATCATTTATTTGTGTACTTAGATATTGTCTGTCTTCACACCTTTTCCCTAAAAACTTAAGCTCCATGAGGGCAGGGCCTGTGGAACATACCACTTCTAGCACAGTGAACATATTTGTTCAATGAGTGAATACACAAAGGCTATCCAGATGAAGAATGACATCATATCCCCTCTTGAGCCTCGGACATTTGCTCCATCCCACAGTCCCTGTTGGGTGGCCCTCTCCTCTAGATACTGTTACTCTTAAGGCTTCTGGTAACCACCACCCCCTTCAAGTGAAGGGGTGGTAATAGGCAAGAGCTCCTCATGCTACTAGTGCTAGGAACTGCACCATCCTTTTTTAGCTTCCCCATACTCTACCCATGCATTTGTAACTTTTTGAAACTACTCCATTTGAATAAGCCATCTGTTTTTTGTGTGGTTTTTTTTTTTATTGTAATCTGAATGGTATATTATTGAACAGATCATACAATTTGTAGATGAATTTCAGGCTTCAGGATCACTTTCTTCTCTTACACCCAGTGCACAACTTTTTATATGTCACACTTTCTCTAAGGCAGATTTGCAGCTTGGGTAATAGTGGTATTCCAAGGGAAGAGTAGAGGAGACACAGTAGCAGTTGAGGGTGGGTCAAGGAACAGTTGAGGAGTAGGGAAGAATGAGGGACAGCTTTATAGGCAGGTACATACGTGGCTGTTGTTCCAAAGTGGAACTAGGACAAAAATGAAGTTGAGGAAAGAACAGGGGACAGCAGAGTGCTGTTCCTTTTCTCCCTGAGATAGGCCCTAAGGTTAGGCAGCAGGAAAGGACCTTGCACTGGATCCCACCCTAGCAGTCCTAAAGCCCAGCTCTTTACTTTTCTCATTTTATACCAGAGGCTCTTGAGAGCTAGAAAATTTCTATTTGAATAAAAAGAAAATCCACCAGTACCACAAGCTCAATGGGCATATTCAGGAGACAAAAATGAGTAACTTCTAATGGAGAACCAAGTGTGAAATCATATGTAGTAATTTATGTAGAAAACTAGTCTCTATTTTACTCAATCAAGCCAATAATTTTCATCAACATTTTGATGACACTGTCACATCAAAGCTAATTCTCAGTTTAGTAGTTGAGTATATGCTCTAGAGTCAGTCTGCCTAGGTTTGCGTTCAGTCCTGCCACCTAAGTAACTTGGGTGAGTTTCTTGATTTATCTCTGCTCCTGTTTCCTCCTCTGTAAAAGCACGATAATAATGGTAACTAATTCACAGCCTTTTTGTCAGAATTACACTAATTATTACAAGTACTCACTAAATATTAGAAATTATTAGTAATAATGTTAAATTGGACCTTACTGTCAATTTGTGTCTTTTTCCTCTGATGGGAATAAACTCTGCAAAGACCACAGGGAGGCAGGAGACAGGGGTGGGTGGGTGCTTCTACTGGGGCGGGGGGGAAAGGTATTTCATTCTTGAAACTTGAAGATGCTATTATTTACCTTGTGTTCATGGATAAGTGGTTTCAACCCATAACAATCTACCTTTTATTGCTTTTATTGTGGTCACTTATTCCCTAAAAGAGTGAAAGCATTTTTCAGACACCCTCTCAGATTAGTCAAATGAAATATTTTTAAACAATGGAAAGCAGAGGCAATCCTTTCTCTTTTATGTTGTTTATAAAGAATCAGCCAGGTGAATACATTAAAGAAAAGTCATTAACTACTGAAGTTTGTCACCTGAACTTGTTGCCCTTGGCTCTTCTTAGCTTTCCTTCCCCTTCCCTCCTTATTCCATAGAGGCCTTTCCTAAGAATGTAACTCACATAATTATTGGATGCTCCATTTAGGTAACACCTGTGCATTTTCACAAACCTCTCCCTCCCTCAGAAAATAAGCTAATTGCAAATATTTCTATAAGCCAGAGAATGGGGAGGAAATATTGATGAGGCAGGTATGACTCTAGGTCCCTGAAATTACAATGTAAGTGTATCCTCCCACATGCTTAAATAGTGGGGCCTGTCCACAGTGGGATGCATTTGCTATCACACTGGACATGGGAGGAGCAGCTGGGAACAGGAATCAGATATCCTGAGATTATTCAAACAAGTTGAAGGCAATCCACAAAGGTACAAATATAGTTTATTTTACTCAAGCATGCACTTATAGAGTGTTGGGCAATAGTGATGATTTTAAGCTTTGTGGTTTTAAGTTTATACATTATAGAAGCTCACAGTATAAAAATATATGCTATTGTAAAGCTTTTCATTAAGATACTATTAATCTAATTTGTCTCAGGTGATAAACCTATTTTCATAAATAAGATTTGTTTAAAATAATATATACTATAAATATAATACACTTATAGTAGTGCATTTCCATGCATTTATTTACTTAGAAAAATAATCCTCTCTCTCTTTAAAATTGTGAATAGAATTTTATTCATATTGTATCTAAAGGTCTTTTTAAAATGTTTAAATATAAGCTTATGTGAAATTGTACTAAATATTTTTTAATTGTGCTTTTAAAAAATGTTTATCTATTAATTATTTTGTTCAGTTTTATAACAATTTTAAAGGTGATGCAAAAATAAGAAGTCCCAGAGTATTAATTTTGTATGGATTCTGACTATTGTCAATCTTGAGAAATAGAAATGTGAGCACCCTTCTGTTATAGAAAGTATATTTAGTTTTACAAGTAAACAGAAGTTCATTCAGTCACATGGAATTAAGAATGTGGGGAGATTGCTGTGGTGAACCCAAGATTTTTATCACAGTGATTTAAACTTTTCATCACTTTAAACACAGAGACAAAATGTTATTACCAATCAGTGTAACACATAAAATTAAATCTAGACAAATGAAAACCATAACATCTGCCCTTGTGTTCAAATTTCTATGAAATGGGTCATGTGAATCTGAAATCATGGTATAAAAATTTGATTTTGGCCAATAGAAGTTCTTTTGTGAATGATTTCCAGTATCCTCTTGCCTACTGAGTATTAAATACAAGTTTTTCATTTTGATAGCCTCTATTGAACTCAGATAATGTTTTGTGACATTTTGAAAAATTACTAAAGTTGAAATTTTTACACAATTATTTAACATTGTCCAAACTTAAATCCATTCCCACTTTGAAACCTATTTGCTTTATTGTTCTGGCTATCTTTGCCACACTGTTTCAGAACAAACAGGGCTTTCTCAGCCTCACTAGGCATTCTATGCATTGCCAACTTTTACAAGCCTTCTACACTTATGCTTAGAGAGGATCTGCAGAAAATCCACATAACAACAACAGCAACAACAAAAACACTGAAAATATTTTATCTTAAATTAGTTTTCTGCTCATCAAGAAATAAAAATAAGAAGATACAGTTACCAGCTGCAGGACATGGAAAGGCTGTCTATTAAAAGACTTCAGGACACATCAGTAGGACTGATGGAGAGAAAAAATTTTCAGTTCTGATACAAGTTCCCCAAAGTTTCTGTAGGATGAGATTACATTTCCCCTCCACAGAAAAACAGGAGTGTTCTTCATACCACAACAAGCTGCATCTTGGCCACTGGCAATCAAAGATTGTGAGGTATCAAGGAAAGTCATGATAAACTGGTCATTTCCAAGGTATGTCACCCCCATGCTCAGTTAAGCCTGTGGCTGCAAGCTGAAAAGTTGTCCAGTTCTTATAGCCCTTGTCAGATCAGTCAGGGCTCCACAAATGTGCAGAGCCACCTTCCAAGATGCCCTTTGCAATAACACTTAGAAATGAGTTCACTGCCAAGTAAGCCTATTCACAACTGAAATGCACATGGACTAGAGTAATTAACATTGTTTAAATCAAAACAGATCTTGACTTCCTTACCTTATAATTAGGAAGCATAGTAGTTTTTGTTTTTGTTTTTTATATAGGGGTACTGAAGTTTGTTCAACAGCAGCAGGCCCTGCTCAGCCCCTTTACTCCACAGGGAATTAACCGACACATTCCAGGCATGTCATCAGAACAATGAAAGGTGGATGTTGTGCAAAACAGCTTGGGACCCCTAACTGATGATGTCATTCCTCCCTTATATGGCTCATTATTGTGCAGATTTACTTTCGTCTGTGAGAAGGGGTGGAGCTGCTCGGGACTGGAAGGGAAGGCAGCTCTTAAACACAGCAAGTCAACAGGAATTATGTTCAACACTGAAGAAAAGACTTGGAGCGGGGGTGAAGTTGGGGAGGAGGGAATGAGATAAAGAAAAGATATGAATAAAACGTCAAATGGGTTTCACTCCTGATTTTTCAAATTAGCTAAACTCTATACAATGCTGAATTTAAATAGGAATCCCACTAGAGCCTCATTTGTGACTCAGCCAGCAGCAGAGGATTCACATTTCATCCAAAGTACGGGTAAATTTACAGGTGTCTAAATGAAAACCCTATGGTGTGGGCTAAAGAATACTAAGTGTCTTTCAGTTTAAAGGTAATATTCTTTAACAATTTTTTTTAACCTTAATTTACTCCTTTCTTTACAAGTGTTTTTAAATGATAAAATTGTGCTACTCATATGGACAAACAAAAGTTGTTGAAAATTCAGTCAAATTTTAATGAGTGTCTCTATCATCATTCACACAAATGTTATCAGTCTTCCATTCCCTTCACAATAGTTTTCTCCCTTTTTTCTTTTATGTCTTTTCCTCTCCTTTTTTAAACGTGTTCCCTTCCTTTTTTTCTCTTTTTCCTTTCTTCCTTCCTTTCTGAGTAATTCAGTAAAAGAGCCACTAGAAAACTTAAAAAGGTCTAGTATAATTTTTTAACCTAAATGCACAGAATACATACATTACTGAGTTAAGGAGTTTCATTTTAATACCAGAATAAAAACGTAATACCAGATAAATTAGCTGAATTAACTTTTCAGGTTAATAGAATTAAATATCTGCAGAGCATTTCAAAATTCTCAGATATGTTTATATTTTGTAAATATGAGCCATTATGTTTTGACATAGAATATAATAATAAGAAAAAACAAATTAGATAAAATTGCTTTCCTTTATTCTTACTCATTCACAACTCTTACTTTTAGAACATGTCTAATGTCTTATTAGCAAGAACTTAGTATAATTAGTGCATGCTCCAAGGTTGCAATACTAAATGAATATGTTTTTATTACTGAATTATTTTGGGAAAGGTTACAAGTAGCATTCACCGATAAGATAAAATTACAGATACTCAACAATTAGTGGTTTTTGTTTTTTTTCAGCTATTTTAATATAGATGGGGGAAACAAATTCAAGAAGAAAAGAAGTTGCTGCTCCCCCCTGGTGTATGTGAGGCTGCACTACTGTAGAGGAGAAGAAGAGTATTAGCAATCCACAAAGCTGATTGATTTTGGTTGTGCAATTGGTACTGATCCAAAGCAGAGGTTTTCTGCTCGATGTGCTCAAATGACCAATTACTAGACATTGGGGTTTCAGAGAGAAAGAATTTATTGCTATGTGTGAAGCAGGGGATCACATGGCCTATTGGCCCTAAAATCTGTCTCCCTAAACTGCAGTAGCTGTGATAGTTTTATAGTACCAAAAGATAGGCAGGCTTTAGGATAATGGGTATTACGGCTCAAGAAGATGATGTTAAAGGTGATTTAATTATTCAGCATGTGCAAAATTGATTACATACTTGAGAAACACGTGAGAAAATGGCAGCCTTAATTTGATGATGGGCGATTTTTAGTATTATGATGAGGTATAGGTCCCATATAGGTTAAAGTTTAAGCTACTGTGCATATCAGGCAGGTCAATTTTGGATAGATCTAGTTATGTCTAGTAAGATAGTTTAGGAATTGGGGAGTGTTTGTTCTGGGCTGACTCAAATTCCTTCATTAATAAACATTAGGGGCTGTCTTTGTGATCCTAAGACTCTAAATTATAAAACCGGATAAAGCAGGGGTGGGGGTGGAAGTGAGTACAAATGGGGCCAGTAACTAGGTTTTCACAATCACAAGATAAATGTTATATAGTTATATAATCATTATCAAAGATCAAGGCAGCTGATTTACTGAATTTAAATTAAATTCGGCAATTTCAGGTATTTCCTTATGGTTATTTTATAATATACTAGAAAGTAAGAAAAACATCTGTATTTTGATTCAGTAATCATAATCATTTGTTAATTCTTAACGCTTACTAACACAAAGAGCTAACACTTAGTTACACAACTTGATACATGACCATGGGTGAGTTTCAAAACTGCTCCCGCTTCAGTTTTTTCAGCAATATAATAAGGATATCATTTTTTTTGAGAAAGTTCACTTTATTTTTTATTTGTTTGTGCTTTTAACATACGTTGTGCAATACTCTCAAACTTATAGGACAGTTAAAAATAATAAAAACCCCACACAGAAAACTCCAGCATAGCCCCCCACTCCTAATACTCAGATCCACCAATATTTTGCTACATTTGCTGTATCGTTCTGTCTCTCTATTTATCAATACATTTTTTGAACACTTGAGTGTTGGTTATATACATCATGCTCCTTGCACACTTTAGTACTGCCACATACATTTCCTAAGAACAAGGATATTCACTTATATAACCACCTTAAGAACAGTGATCAAGTTTAAGGAATTTAGCACTGATATAAAGCTTACAATCTATCTTCTAATTTTTTCATGTATTCCAGTAATGTTGCTTCAAGCCTTTTCTCCTCCCTTGCTAAGTCCCATCCAGGATCCATATTGCATTTAATTGCCATTGTTTCTTTAATTGCCTTTTCTTTTTTTTTTTTTTAATTTGGGGAATATATATATAATATAAATTTCCCTTCTCAGTCACTCCCAAGCACAACAGTCAATGAACTTAATCACATTCACAATTTTGCAGAACCTTATCACCTTCTATTACTAAAACTTTCCTATCTTCCCAGATAGAAACCTTACACCCATTAAGACTTAACTCTCCATTTCCTCTGCCCCTTGTCCTTGGATTCTGTACTTACCTTCTGTCTCTATGAACTTGCATACTCTCCACTATTTTCCCAGTAGTTATCATGGAGCTTAATTGAACATCCTTAATCTATAACAATCTCATTTGCTTTGATACCAACTTTACTTCAAAAATATGCACAACCATGTTCTTATACCCCTCCATACCTCCACTTTTCAGTAGTTCTTGTCACAGATTACATACTTGTACATTACTCGTCCAAAACCACTAATTCATCATTACATTTTATGCATTTGCCTTTTAAATCCTATAGGAAGTAAAGAGTGGAGTTACAAATCAAAAATACAATACTACTGATGTTAATATCTTTACTGGAGATCTTTATTCATGTAGCGTCAGTCAATTGTCTAGTGTCCTTTCCTTTCAACCTGTAAAACACCCTTTAGCATTTCTTATAGGGCAGCTCTTGTTTATCTGGGAACGTCTTAATTCCTCCTTCATTTTTTGAAAGCCAGTTTATCTGGATACAGAATTCATGGTCTGCAATTTTTCCTTTCAGCACTTTAAATATGTCTTCCCACTGCATTCTTGCCTCCATGAATTCAAGTGAGAAACTGACACCTAATATGGTTCAGTGGGGTCTATTTGTATTTATTCTGTTTCATATTTGTTGAGCATCTTGGATGTATATAGTCATGTATCTCACTAAAATTAGGAAGTTTTAGCCATTATTTCTTTGAATAGCCCCACTGCTCCTCTCTCTCTCTTCTACTTCTGAAACTACCACAATACATATATTGGTATGCTTCATGGTGTCACACAGGTTCTATTCACTTTTCTTCAATATTTTCTTTTTTTCCTTCTCAGACTAGGTGATTTCAATTGTCTTATCTTCAAGTTCTCTGATTCTTTCTATCAGTGCCAACTGAACTCCTCTAGGGAATTTAAAATTTCTCTTACTGTGGTCTTCATCTCAGTTTGTTTTCCTCTCTTAATTTCTATCTGTTTATTGATATTCTCCTTGTGTTTATCTATCATTTTCCCAATTTCCTTTCATTCCTTTTCCATGTTTTCCTTTAGTTCTTTGAGCATATTTAGGACCATTTTAAAAAATGCTTTGTCTGGGAGGGTGCATGGGTAGTTAAGTGGTTAGAAAGCCTGCCTGTCATGTGGAGACCCAGATTCGATTCCCAGACCATGCACTCACCCACAAAAATGCTTTGTCTGATATGTCCCAAATCTGGTCCTCCTTGTTGATGATTTATTATTTATTCTTTTATTGATAAAACAACATACAAACACAAGCATACTTAGCATACAAATACTCCATACACGGTGTACAATCAGTGGCTCACAATATCATCACATAGTTATGTATCTATCACCACGATCATTTTTTAGAACATACGTATCACTCCAGAAAAAGAAATAAAAAGAAAAAAGAAAAAAACTCATACATATCATACCTCTAAACCCTCCCTCTCACTGACCTAGTATTTTCATGTATCTAATTTATTTTAACCTTTTTCCCTTATTTGTTTGGTTTTTTAATCCATATTTTTCACGCATCTGTCCATACCCTAGATAAAGGAAGCATCAGACACAAGGTTTTTACAATCATACAGTCACATTATAAAAGCTATATCATTATACAATCATCTTCAAGAAAGAAGGCTACTGGAATACAGCTCTCCAGTTTTGGAACTTTCTTTAATCACTCAAATACACCATGAACTGAAAAGGATATCCATATAATGCATAAGAATAACCTTTAGGATAACCTCTTGACTGTGTTTGAAATCTCTCAGCCATTGACACTTTAATTTTCTCATTTCTCTTTTCCCCCTTTTGGTCAAAGTTTTCTCAATCCCTTGATACTGGGTCCCAGCTCATTCTGGAATTTCTGTCCCATGTTGCCAGGGAGATTTACTCACCCCTGGGAGTCATGGCCCACATAGTGGGGGAGGGTAATGGGTTCACTTGCCATATTGGCTTAGAGAGGCCACTTCTGAGCCACAAAAGAGTGCTCTGGGTATGACTCCTAGGCTTAATTTTAAGTAGGCTTAGCCTTTCCATGTAGGAATAAGTTTCATAGGCACGAATCCAAAAATCAAGGGCTCAGCCTACTGATTTGGTTGTTCCCACTGCTTGCAAGAGTATCAGAAATTCTTCAAGTAGGAAAGTTGAATCTCTCCCTCTGTCTCCCAATTCCCCTAAGGGGACTTTGCAAATACTTCTTTATTCACTGACCAAATCGCTTTGGGATTTATCGAGGCATCACACTAACCTGGACAAACCAACAAAATCTCACGCTGTATTCAAGATTTCCCCATACTTATGATGTTCAACTAAATTGACCATACAAGCTAAATTAGGAAATGCACTAACCAAAATATAGATTTTACACCAAATAAGCATCTCTCCTTTTAGCCTCACACAGAAATTGAAGTTTTAAGATATGGACAATATCGCCCTTTACCCACTCTTCTGATATATAGTAGTCCTATCCAGATCAGCTTCATTTATATCTCTACTCAATGTCTGATCACTCTTTTAACTTTTTAAACAGCTCCTGTATGGGGTACTGCTGACTTTGATAGCTTAAGGGCTCTGACTCTAAGTCTCAGGTGTCATGTAAATATCCAAAGTTTCTGGGAAAGAACATATTATATACAAACACCTCAGTATCTCAGAATTTAGAATTAACAGTTACACCCTCATTGATGATTTCTAATGGTTTAATATTCTCTTTTGCCTGGGCTATCACTTCTGTTTCTTTTTATGTTCTGTAATCTTTTGTTGAAATCTAGACATTTTGCTATTGTTATATGTTATTGCTAGGATTTAGACTCTGAGACATCTGTTCCTAAAACTTGTATGCAGTGTATTAGTCAGGGTCTCTGGAGAAATAGGGCCAAAAGGAGATATCAGTAAATATGAGGTTTATAATGGTGTCTCACACAACCATGGTAATGTTTGTGAAGCTAGCAGCTCCAATGAAGCATCTTGATAAACGCCATAGGAGAGGCTTGCTGGCTGAAGAAGCAGTGTTTCTTCTTTAATAGTATTCAACTGATTGGATTAACTCATCTGAGGGTGGCACACCCTTAGTTGATCTCAGATGTAATCACCCACAGCTGTAATCAAATGACTGAAGATTTAATAAACCAGCCTTCCGATTTATCAACCAGCCATGAAATATCCTTGCAGAAACAGTCAAGGCCAGTGCTTGCTTGCCTGACCAGACTACTGGGCATATCACCTGGCCAAGTTGACACCAAAACCTAAGCATTACAGTCTAGCCGTTGTCAATTTGGCAGCTATACACATCACATGAAACATGCTTAATTTCTAAGTAGAACACAATAATAGACATATATTTCACCTAACAATATTCAATTCTTTTGCATACAACCAGAAACATATCACATCTCTCCAGAATAGAGTTCAGGCCCTTAGGTAACATGCATTCTTAACTTAGTATCCTATAATTTAAATATTATAACATGAACAATATAAAATATGTCATATGATAAGGGGAAAATGAGATATTTGCTTATGTACAAATGCAAACATACTCTTAGCCAAATAGGGAAGAAACAGTCATACCATCACAGTCCTCATTTCTGTAACTGGTCATGTGGTCATGGTCCATATTTATCACTACCTTCTTCTACTACCCATTCCATGATCCCTTTACTCTCAGCAAGCACTTCAGCTGGCCATGGTTCTTTGCTAGGTGAGGTGACCCAAACCTTCATTCTTGAAATTTCTGGGCCATTGGTATTCCTGCTTGGATTAGATCATTGCAGTTTTCCATTGACTTTAAACACAGGTCATGGTAGTACTCAGAGCCGCCCTAGGGGATCTCCTAGGGGATTTACTATATTCCAAGAAAACTCTTCTTTACCTCCATTATGTAGTTGCAATTCTATTTCCCCTTAACAGTCAGGATCAATCACCCCAGACAGTACAGTAATGCTCTTTCATGCCTGTTCATTCAGTGGCATGAGAAGCCCAAAGTGGCCAGGTGGCAGTCTTAACTTCCAGTTGAATGGAATCATTGTTGTGTCTCCTGGTAGGAGTATTCCTCCTTTAGGAACTAAGGCCTGCAGAACAGTAGAGCTAAAGGTTTCAGGGACAGGAAGAAAAAATTTTTCTAGTGGATCACTAGGGGTGATAGTGAGTGGTACAATTCCCATTTCTGGGATTCCTGGGCCAGTGAATCCTGGCTATGGGTGAACAGCACTATAGAATGGACACTGATTCAGAGCATACAAAGCCTCCTGAAAGCTGTCCCAGCTTTGCAGGGTTTTGCCATCTAGTTGGCACCATAATTGGTTCTTTAAAAGGCCACCCCATGAAGTTGTGAGGCATGAAGCATTGTGAATGAACCTGTGGGACATCTGGTAAGGCAAAATAAGCCATAAACAAAAGGGCAATTATCATACGGTCTCCTTTAAAAATGCTTATAAGAAAACAGGGGCATAGATTGTATGTCTCATAGCAGTCACATTTAGTCTAGATGGCAATTATTATTTCAGGATTTTGAGAGGCTGTTTTATATATGTATAACCTAGTATTCAGAGATAGGAACAAAGCCGATCAGGTTGAGATTAAGGTAATTCAGAACACACAAATAAGGAAGACATTGTTTATATTTTAGAACTTCATCTACACTTTGAGACCAAAGAAAGAAAGGTTTATTTTGTCCAGAAAATAAATTTTCTGTAGCACATACTCTAACTCAACTTGTCTGGATAGCTCATTAAACTATCTAAACACAGGGAGCCCAGAATAAGAATGAGGGTCTTTAATCCTATATAGCTTAAAGTAATGCCTGGATACATCCTAGAATATATTAAGCAGATAATCAAAAGATATTAGCAAAGTCCCTTAAGGGATGGGAGAAAAAATATGGAACTATTAAACTTTACCACCAGGGAAACTCATATTTTTTACTATGTCAAACATTAGGAACACCCAAATCAAAAACCCTAGATCTTGAGGCTTACTCTTGTGAAGCTTATGAATATAGCAGAGAGGCTCAGCCTACCTCTAGGCATGCCTAAGAGTTACTTCTGGAGGACCTCTTTTGTTGCTCATATGTGACCTCACTCTCTCTGAGCCCAACTCTGCAAGTGAAATCATTGCCCAACCCCCTCTGTGAGACATGACATCCAAGGATGAAAGTCTCCCTGGTGGCATGGGAGATTACTCCCAGGGGTAAGTCTGACCCTGGCACCATGGGATCAACGATGCCATCCTGACCAAAAGGGTGAAAAGAAGTGTAAAAAATAAGGTATCAGTGGCTGAGAGAGTTCAAATAGAGTCAAATGGTTCCTCTAGAGGTCACTCTAACACATGCTTCAGTTAGACATTGCTACCTATCATAACTTGCCAAACTCCAACTATAACAATTCCAGTCAATCCTAAAGAACACATAGGGCATTTTAATGTAAGATTCTACAAAGGTTCCATGTGCAAGGGTAAGTTTCCAGGAAACTACAACCTCCAGATGGGTCCCTAGACCAGATAAGTCCTGAAACCAAGAGGGGCCAGCCTCTCCAGAACATTAAATTGTTCCATCCCCCGATCCCGTATTATTGACAGCCCCTTCCAACATGAAAAATTTAGAATGGGCTTAACACAAATACCTCTAAAGAGGTAGGGAGAAAGATCAAAGGTGATGGAGTTATACAGAGAAGGTAGGGTTTAACAAATAAGAATGATTGCTGAATCATTATATTGATATATTTTTTAGTCCCCAGTATCTTAGAGCATTTAGAAGTAAAAACCTAAAATTGTAGAATTGTAACCCATACCAAACTCTGAAATCTGTTCTATAATTAATTGCTGTGTTGTGCTTTGAAATTTATTGTTTTGTATATACATTATTTTTCACAAAAAAGTTAATTGTGATAATAAAAATATATATATTCCTTCTAGCCTCCAACGTTCTGGAGCAGCTAAACGGAAAAAAATCTGAGACGATGGAATGGTAGCTCATGACAAACTCTGGGATTTGGCTGTAACTACTGTTGAAGAGTGCTTTGAAAATTGAAAAAAAAAAGGCCATTCCACCAATCTATCGAATCCAACTGCTTCTGGATGATGCAGAACATGATAAGACCAGAGAATTCCAAGGGCATGTGTCCATTCCCGCACTTCATTTGCTATGATGTGGGTTCCTTGATCAGAGCAATATCGTGTGGAATACCATTATGGTGGATAAGGCATTCCGTATGTCCATGGATGGTAGTTTTTGTGGAAGCATTGTGTGCAGGAAGGGCAAACCCATTTCTGGAGTATCTGTCTATTCCAGTTAGAACAAATTGCTGCCCCCTCCATGGTGAAAGTGGTCCAATGTAATCATCCTGCCACCATGTAGCTGGCTGGTCACCTCTGGGAATAGTGCGCTATTGGGGACTGAGTATGGGTCTCTGCTGCTGGCAGATTGGGCACTCAGCAGTGGCCATAGCCAGGTCAACCTTGGGACTGGAAGTTCATGTTGCTGAGCCCAGGAATAACCTCCATCTCTACCACCATACCCACTTTGTTCATGACCCCGTTGGGCAACGGCAGGAGTGGCTGAGGAAAGAGGGTGATTTATATCCACAGAACAGTTCATCTTATCCACTTGATAATTAAAACCTTCCTCTGCTGAAGTCAACCTCTGTGAGCATTCACATAGCGCACAAATACCTTCATATTTTTTGCCCACTCAGAAAGGTCTATCCGCATACCACTTCCCCAGCCTCTTTGTCACCAATTTTCCATCATGCTTCTTACAAGTCCCTGCTAAAACATTAGCAACAGCCCGTGAATCAGTATACAAATGCACTTCTGGCCAGTTGTTCTTCCAAGCAAAATGAACAACCAGGTGCATGCTCAAAGTTCTGCCTACTGGGAAAATTTCCCCTCACCAAAGTCTGTTAAGGACATCCCAGAAAGGAGTTGTAGTGCTGTAGCTGTGCACTTCCAGGTGGTCCCTGCATATTGTGCAGAACCACCTATAAACCAGACCTGAGTTTTTTCTTCCTCAGTCAACTGGCTATAAGGAACTCCCCAAGAAGCCATAGCTCTGATCTGAGAAAAAGAAGATAATGTGGCAGGAGTGGGAACTGTTGGGCCACTTCCTCATGGAACTTACTGATGTTTTCAGGACCTGCTCAAGCTATCTCTTATGTACCATTACCATTTTATGGAGTGCTACTGTATATGCCCAGCTTTGTGGTCTGGTGGGTCAGACAACACCCAGCTCACAATAGTAACTTCATGGCCCTTGATTACATTTTCAGTCTCTACTGAGGCCCAGTAATAGGCTAAAAGCTGTTTCTCAAAAGAAGAGTAGAGCAGATGGTAAGACTTTGTTAAAAAATCCTAAGGGTCTGCATTATGATTCTCCTATAGGGGCCTGCCAAAGGCTCCAACCAGCATCCCTATTTGCCACTGACACTTCCAGCACCATTGGATCTGCTGGATCATATGGCCCAAGTGGCAGAGAAGCTTGCCCAGCAGCCTGTACTTATCACAAAGCCTCCTCTTCTTCTGGCCCCCACTTAAAACTAGCAGCTTTTCTGGTTACTCAGTAAATAGGCCAGAGTAGTACACCGAAATGAGGAATATGTTGTCTCCAAAATCCAAACAGCCCAACTAGGTGTTGTGCTTCTTTTTTGGTCATTGGCCAGATGCAACAGTTTATCCTTCACCTTAGGAGGGATATCTCAACATATCCCACACCACTGGACACCTAGAAATTTCACTGAATTGGAAGACCTGTGTATTTTTGTTGGATTTCTTTCCCATTCTCTGACACACAAATGCCTTACAAAAAAATCCAGAGCAGGGCGGGCCGCGGCGGCTCAGCGGGCAAGAGTGCTTGCCTGCTATGCCGGAGGACCCCGGTTCGATTCCCGGCCCCAGCCCATGTAAAAAACAAACAAACAAACAAAATATAATAAAATAAGAAAATGTTTAAAGATGTTTCCCTTTCTTCCTCCCTTCCTTCCTTCCATCCTTCCTTCCTTCTCTGTCTTTAAAAAAAAAAAAAAAAAAAAAAAAAAAAAAATCCAGAGCAGTTGCTATTTCTTGTTCACTAGTTCCAATCAACATGACATCATCAATATTATGTACCAATGTGATGTCTTGTGGAAGGGAGAAATGATCAAGTTCCTTGCAGACAAGATTGTGATATAAGGCTGGAGAGTTGATATAACCCTGAGGCAGGTCAGTGAAGGCATATCGCTGGCCTTGCTAGTTGAATGCAAACTCTTTCTAGTGGTCTTTACTGACAGGTGTTGAGAAAAAAGCATTTACAAGATCAATAGCTGCATACCAGTTACCAGGCGATGGTTGATTTGCTGAAGCGATGATGCCACATCAGGAACAGCAGATGCAATTGAAGTTACCACCTGGTTAAGTTTATGATAATCCACTGTCATCCTCCAAGACCCATCTGTTTTCTGCACATGTCAAATGAGAGCATTGAATGGGGATGTGGTGGGAATCACCATCCCTGCATCCTTCAGTTCTTAAGAGTGGCACTAATCTCTGCAATCCCTCCAGGATTCTGATTCACTATTTTGCTAGGTAGGGGTAGTTCTATTGGCTTCCACATGGCCTTTCCTACCATAATAGTCCTCATTCTGTAAGTCAGAGAACAAAAATGGGGATTCTGCCAGTTGCTGAGTATGTTGATTCCAATTATGCATTCTGGAACCAGGGAAATGACCACAGAATGGGTCTAAGAACCCACTGGACCCACTGTGAGATCGACCTGAACTAAAACACCATTGATTACCTGACCTCCATAGGCCCTTTTCTGATTGGTGGACCAGAGTGTTTTGGGTCTCCTGGAATTTGTGTCACTTCTTAGTTAGTGTCTAATAATCCCCAAAATATGTGATCATTTCCTTTTCCCTGATGCACAGTCACCCTGGTAAAAAGCTGCATGTCTCCTTGGGGAAGACTGGGAGGTAGGGTAACAGTGTACATTTTGGACAGTGTAAAAAGGCCCTTCCCCAAGAGTACCCAGCCCTCCTTTCATTCAAGGGTCTGTAAACTGTCTTAAGTCTGGGAATTGTTTAAGGAGCCATGACTCTCTGTTTTTGTAATTCAAGATAGACTTCTGTTCACTTGACCTAGAATTCTTCTGCTTATACAATACATCAAACAAGGATTTAGTAGACTGTCCATCTATCTTACTTATAGGTACCCCATTATCTACTAGCCAACAATGTAAGTTTCAATGAGTCAGATTATTTTGATTGCTGCTTTGGATCTGCTGTCCATAATGGTGGCCATGCCCACCTTGTTTATGCTGATTAACTGTTGCCACATGGCTTCTGCCACCTTGGGTCCAACCATCCCCATTATGTTTAAGGATTCCAGTTCAGTGACAGCTCTCTGTATCTGACCTATACAGAAGGGTGACTACAGAGCTCTTCAGGGATGATGGAGCTAGTCTTTATACATTTATTTCTCAAGGTTCTGGTGCAAGATTTGTCTTCTGAACATTCCTGGGGTGTGTAAGCAGGTATTTCATGACAAATTCACTCTAACATTCCAGCCTCTCTAAGCCTCTGGATCCTACATTACATTATACCATGGCAGTTCTGCCATTTCAACTTCAGGTAATGTTGGCCACCTTTTGATCCATGTTTCAGCCAACCACCCAAACAAACTCTATTTATGCCCTTTCTAACCCTTTGAGTTACAACATTGAATACAGAATCTCTACTTGGTGGACCCATATAAATAAATTCAGTTTAACCCAACTTTATATGCCTTCCACCATTATCCCACACCCTTAATATCCATTCCCACACATATTCCCCTGATTTCTGTCCCACACATAGTCCCCTGATTTCTGTCTGTATAGATTGGAAAACCCATATAGTTCTTTTGGAGTTTAGCTTACCTTTTCATGGGTCATACTTTGTACCTCACCTTTCAGTGCCTATTGGGACTTTAGTCTAGTTATAGGTGTTGAAGAAAAGAGGGGTGGTGGTGGTAGGTAATGAAAAGAAATAGAAGTGTTTTTCAAGCCAGTTGCTTCAGGCATTCCATTTCAGTTTCATCTGGTGAAACAGCTATTAGTGGCTCCAGACAGAGGAGCGAGGCTGTTTTTCCCAGAAGGGTGGTTAAAGGTTTAGCAGGCACTGAGAGGTTAATCTCTTCAGATAGAGGTTGGATGGCAGACTCCTCTGGGCAGACTGGAAGCTGGGAAGCTGTTTCCTCAAGACAAGCTGGAAGTTGGGATGCTCTTTTCCTCAGGGAAATCCATTGTAAGTCTATCTAGCAAAGTCTCAGCAGATTTCAGGGATTCCTTCTCCCCTATGCCATCATTATCAAGGGGTATATCATCATCCCAAGTTTCAGGATCCCATTCTTTTCCAATCAAAGCCCTTACTTTAACAGCAGGCACCCTGCAAGTTTGAGATTTTAGTTTATGTTGTGAACCTGCTACTTGCACAATGAAGTTCTGTGTCTGGTTTTCAGAGATCTCAAGTCTGTGACCACATAAGAAATAAGATTTTCTTTCAGGGCACACATGGAAACTTTTACATCATTCATATGGTGCTGATTTGGTTGCAAATTTGAAGACATCAGCTCATCCCTTTCCCTCATAACTGTATTCAGAGTATCTAACAACAACTAGTCAACAAAATTATACCTCTTAATTCCACAAAACTCCATAAAGGTGTCAAAAACACCCTCACCCAGAGCCTTGCCTTGTATAAGCATTCAATTAGCAGAATCAAATGATGTTATTTTGCATCTTTCTTGTCACCTCACCCTGTGGATTGTCAGTGCCATCTTGATTACTGGAAACAGATTCATTAGTGCCTTCGAGTTGAACCAGAGTAGAAAACCAATTGAAAACCCACTTTTAAGATTCTGTTTCTCAAGAACCACCCCACCCCTGGTACCAAGCCATATTGGTCAGGGTTCTCTGGAGAGACAGAACCAATGGGAAATATCTATAAATTTATAAAATTTATAATATATAAAATATCTATGAGATTTATAAAGGTGTCTCATGCAACTGTAGGAATAGAAGAGTCCAGAATCCACAGGGCAGACTGTGAACTGGGCAGCTCTGATGAAGCATCTCAACAAACTCCACAGGAGAGGCTTGCTGGCTGAAGAAGCAATGAAAAAGTCTCTCTTCTTCTTTAATAGTCTTGACTGATTGGTTTAACCTATTTGTGAGAGATACATTCTTAGTTGATTGCAGATGTAATTAGTCACACCTGCAATCAACTGACTGATGATTTAATAAACCAGCCTTCCAATTTATCAACTAGCCACAGAATATCCTTGCAGAATAGTCAGGCCAGTGTTTGCCTGACCAGATGACTAGGCACATCACCTGGCCAACTTGACAACAGAACCTAACCATCACATCCAGCTACTGTTATGACAGAGTTTTCTTGACTGCGAAGAGCTAACCAAAAAAAAAAAAAAAAAAAAAAAAAAAAATTGAAGAAGGAAGAAAAGAAAACACCTTTCCAAGTCTTTGCAGATTGACCTATATAAGTACTCCCTTTCAGGACTTATCCATACAATGAGTTTGAAGAATAGCTAGAGGCCAAAACATGGGGGCCTCCTTGATGCTTTCTGTGCTTGTCTCTTATTGTAGGCATCTTATCTGGGGCATTTCTGTGGCCCTGGGAATTTCCCCATTTACATCTTTCCAAATGTTGCCTTTCCCTAGGAAATAGTTTCCTCATGGTCCAGGTGCTACACTGTGTGTCCTACAGCCAGCCATCCCTTGATCCAGCAGCAAGACTTGACTGCTCTCCCACAGCATTCTATAGGACAGCTCAATGAACCATCTTCTACATGTTGGGTAAGTTCTGATACGGCAAGTCCCTTAGGTCAGCATGAGACAGCTTGAGCAAGATATATCTGCTCCGAGTATGTGTACAAAAGTAACTCTTCTCCCTCCTCAATTGGGATCAGAGAGCCTGTGCTTGTTTGAAATTGTTATGTACCCCAGAAAAGCCATGTTTTTTCCCTAATTCAATATTGTGGAGGCAGACCTATTGTTTAGGGTGGGACATTTTGGTTAGTTTTTTTTCCATGCAGACAGGACCCACCTAATTGTGGGTGGGATCTTTTTGATTAAGCTGTTTCCATAGAGATGTGACTCTGCCCATTCAAGGTGGTCTTGATTAGTCTACTGGAGTCCTTTAAGAGGGAACCATTTTGGAAAAGCTCAGACTCAACACAGACAGAGATGTTTGTAGATACAGAAAGAAAATGCCCCCAGGGAAGATATTTGAAACCAGAAGCCAAAGGAGCAGCAGACACCAGCTATGTGTCTTCCCAGATTGGCGTTTCTTGAGTCAAAGTACATTTTTCTGGATGCCTTAGTTTGGACATTTTTATGGCCTTAGAACTCTAAACTTTTAACATAATAAATTCTCTTTATAAAAGCTAACTCATTTCTGGTATATTGCATTTCTGGCAGCATTAACAAACTAAAACAGAGCCACTCAGTCTGGTTCCACACAGACTAGTTAAGGGTTGGGGGAGGGGCTAGCCAATGTGCCATGTGATCCCACTGCTTTGAAGTAACCTTTTTCTTGATTTGGCTCTTGCCATATTACTGCAGTCCTTTAGCTGTTATGGAGCATTGAAGAAGATGTTTCTACCAGCTTCTGCTGGTTTTGCAAAGCTTCTGTATAGGGACAGAGTTCTGAAGTGTCTTATACTACCATCTTAATTGGGGGTGTCAGGAATATGGATTTTAATGTTCAGGGCTTTTGAGAATTAAATAAGATAATGTCAAACAAGGCTATAGATTCTGATCCAAAGTGAGCTCACAATAAATAAATAGCAATATGTTTGTGCAAAGTTTATTCATTTTGATGAATATAGGCACTTTGCAAAACTATCAATGCATCATCTAATTTTGACATGGAGAATAGGAACCCATGTTAGAAAAAGAGAATCAAGAGATCAGGCTTATTCAAGTGGCTTTTTGCATTAAGTCTGCTTCTGGTGATCTAAGCAGAGTTAACAGTCCCAGAGAGGCACTTATTATGTTCAAAACATCAAATCAATATTTAGAGGCAATGATAATAATAAAAGGAAATGTTTCATCACCTTTGAAAATTCTTTAAAACAAATATCATGAATGCCAAACACAGAAATGGTTTTCCCTCCCAGTTTAACACCATTAATCAACATTATTCAAAATGAGTTTAAAGCCCTACTACTAATTTTCACTTAAAATAGCTATATTTATCATAATTAATTAACATTCCCTGGCTAAATGACATTACATATTTGGAGCCTCTTGGAACACAGGGAACATATTTAATTGGGTTGATATAATTATTTAATTGGTTTAATTGGGCTCTAGTCTTCAGGAAGTTTATCATATTCTGTTATTTGATAAATGCATATTGTTTGCCTACCAAAGACCAGGCATTATCTTAGGCACTGGAGACATGGAAGGAATGAACAAGATAGACTAGGTTCCTGCCCTGGTGGAGGGCACTCATACTCTAGTGATAAGAACCCTGAGGAAAGGAAACAGTGTGTTGTCAAAGGAGGTGACTGAGAGCAGGTTTGCTCTATCAAGGCCTTCCCTGAGGCAGTGACATTTAAGGCAGAGAGCTCCAGATAAGGTTAGACAAGTGAAAGACCCTCTTCAGGAATGAGCATGGGAAGTTCCAGGAACAGAAAGAAGACTATTCTGACTAGCAAGGTAAGCAAAATATCCAGATGGGTGACTGGTGGGCAGGGGTCAGATCAGTTAGGCTGTGGTAGCTATGTGTTATTCTTGTCTATCAGTTTCTTTAAGACACTGAAATCTAGAGAGTGAAGTGTAGTGTGTGTGTGTGTGTGTGTGTGTGTGTGTGTGTGAATTAGTTATACTCGACACCTGTGGCAGTTAGTCAACTTTTGAAGTACCTTCATCAGGAATATGTACTCCAGAGGTAGCTCTGACAAGATACAAGGACTTTAATCTACACTAAAGTGTTTTCTAATAACATAAGGAATGGCAGACACCATTTTTTTCTTCATGAAATGAGTGGCTCTAGATATATGGCACCTCCATCCTTGTATGAATGAGGCATAAGAACCTAGTGAGCTGGGTACTAAATGGCCTTCTGAATGTTGCTCTAAGATCAAATTTCCTTTGGCCTTTTGGCTCCCTAACTTAGCAGAGGAAATAAGTTAACCAGAAAATTAGTGGACCCTGCAATTAGAATATTTTGTATCTGTCCTGATTGAAACTTTCGTGCAAGGAACTTATCTGCAAGCCTACAGGACAAAGAGCTAGAACTTCACCAAGCATACAAGTACTGCTTACTAACGATGGTTTGTATATATGGCAAAATTCAGTTTGATATTTGATTTAATTGTTACATATTACTTGTCACATGCTACCAATATCTTCCAATAAGTTCTGACAAACAGAAACAAGCAAATTGACTTGGCCACATTTGCCACATCATGGTAAGGAGTTGGATTTTATTAGGAAGGATTTGAATTACATGACTAATACGTTAAGAATGTACTTCTGGGCAGGGAGGACAAGACTGGGGACAAGGAATATAAAGGTAGCTATTGTAGTAGTTCAGACAAGCAATGTGAAGGTAACTCTGAATAAGACTTAGTCTTGGACCAAGACAGTGGTAATAGCCCTGGTGAAAAATGAACAAATTCCATACATAGTTTGAAAATAGAATCAATATAACTTATTGGTAATTGTATTTGGAAGTTGAGAAAAGGAGAAGACATGAGGATAACCCTGGATTTCAGTTTGAGTAATTAGATGGAGGAATCATTAACTGTGATAGGCATGACCAGGAAGAAGAGACTTGCAGTAAGTTGTACAGAGTTCCATTTGGACACATCAAGTTTGAGCAGCTTATGAACATCCATACAGACAGGTCAAGTATGAACATTTAACCCAATTACCATTTGCTCATTTAATGAAATAAAATTTCTCATTTAAGGAGGATAAATGATTTTTACTTGGGTTAGTTTTAAAGTTCACTTCTATAGAAAACTGCAATATGGAGATACTTTTTTTCTATGAGTGACATACAACCAAATGGAGACTCTACCTCTCTTAAATTTTTAAAAACATGTTTTAGTGATTTAAAGCTGTATATACCCAAGAAAAACATATCCTTAAATCTAATCCATTCCTGTGGGTGTAAACCCATTGTAAGTAGGACCTTTTGAGGAGGCTACCTCAGTTAAGGTATGGCCCACCTCATTCAGTAATAGGATCTTAATCCTAATACTGGAATCCTTTATAAAAGAAATGAAAGCAAAGAGAAAGAAAGACACAGAAGCAAGAAGCTAAAATCAGTGAAACCCAGACGTGCCATTTGCCATGCCAAGGATTGCAGGCAGCTAGTCTTTAGGAAGACCACCTTGATGATGCCTTGACTAGGCATATTCTCAGCCTCAAACTATGAGTTAATAAGTTTCCATACTTCAAACCAAACTATTTTATAGTATTTACTTTATGCCTCCTAGGAAACTAAAATAGATTTTGGTACCAAGAGTGGGGTGCTGCTATTGTAAATGCCAAGAATGTGGAAAAGGCTTTGGAATTGGTAACGAGTAGAGTCTAGAAGAATTGTGAGGTGCTTAATAGGAAAGGTCTATATTGCTTTGAAGAGTCTGTTCATGGAAATATGGATGCTAAAGAGGAGGCCTTAGATGATGATGATTGGATTTCAGAGGAAAGGTGATCTTTATTTTAAAATGGCAAAGAAGATGGCAAAATTGAGTTCGACTGTCAGATGGAAGGCAGAATTTGAAAGCTATGAGCTTGGATATTTAGCTAGTGAGATTTCCAAGCTAAGCCTGGTCTTTCCTTGCAGCTTATAGTGAAATGTGAGAGTGATAAGATGAGAACTGAAGAGATAAGATGAAAATTGAACTCCTGGGCACAAAGAAACCAGAAATTGATGGTTTGGAAAATTTTGAGCCACCAGAAAGTGAGTCCCACAGAATAGTGCTCTATGTGAGGGTTTAAGTGAACATGGAACCAGTCAGCCATTTCAGTGCAAGTCAGGAGTAGAAATTCAGTTTCCCAGGAAGGATTTGTGGGAATCCTTTGTCTTATGGTTTGGACCTCTGTGTAATACATGCAAAACCAAAAAATTTTTTTGCAAGATCTGCACTAGTGGAACCACTGTCAACCTGGACTAAAAGGGACAGACAAGGGCAGATTAAAGGAAAAATATCATTTCAAGGGCAGAATCATGGAAGCTGAGGTCTGGACCAAAGTAATCTTCTTGGACCAAGAGAGTGGATCCACCCATGTGTGTTAAAGTTTTCACCCAGTATTCAGGGACCACATGGCTGCTGCACAAGAACTTGGAAGTGTTGGAGCTGCTGCTCCATCAAGCCCGAGGACAAAACATGGTTTCATAGATGATACTTAGACCTTGAAATCTAATGAAGTAAGCATTGAAAGTTTTCAAAATTGTTTGGGAAATGAGACCCTTGTTTTCCTTCTAATTACTCCCTTCTGTAATGGAAATATTTATCCTATGACTTCCCCCTTTGTTTATTGAAAGCAGATAACTTATTCTCTAAGTTTCACATATCCACTGACAGAGGGGGAATTGTGCCCCAGGACACTTCACTCCTATAACTAATTTTGATGAGACTTTGTACTTAGTATTGTTTCTGAAATTACTTTGGAATATTGTGATGGGATGAATGTATTTTGCATGCAGAAGGAAGATGTCTTTCTCATGTCCAGAGGATGGTGTTTGGTGGGTTGAAGGTGTATGCATCCCAGAAAAACATTTTCTTAAATCTAATCTATTCCTGTGGGTATAAACCCATGTAAGTAGTACCTTTTGAGGAGGCTACTTCATTTATGGTATAACACATCTCATTTAAAATGGGACTTAATCCTATTACTTGAGTCCTTTTTAAATGGAATGAATACAGGGAGAGAAAGCCACAGAAGCAAGAAACTGAAACCAGTGTAACCTGGATGAGAAGGGAGAGATCAACAAACGCCACCATGTGCCTTGCCATGTGGCAAAGGAGCCAAGGATCACCAGCAACTGGTCTTCAGGAAAAGAAAATTGCCTTGATTTGGATATTTTCTTGGCCTCAAACTGTAAGTAAATAAATTCTGTTGTTCAAGCTGAACCATTTTATGGTATTTGTTTTAAGCAGCCTAGGAAACTAAAACACATGTATTAACTGAAATGTGTACTACAATATAATATGATACGATACGATACGATACGATATAATATAATATAATATAATACAATATAATATAATATAATATAATATATTGCACCTAGAAAGTATTATTGTGAATATGAGTCTCCAGGCAGGGTCTTGAGTCCACTGTGAGCCAGGATTGTCTTAGACAATCATAATTGTTTAGTGCACTGAATATTAGATATAGGAGATCTATGCTCCTATCATCCTTTAGGCATCTGGTTGCCTCGAGCCTCATGACATGATGAAGTTGCTCTTAAAGAGTCTTTGGGGTGGTACAATGGTGGCTCAATGGCAGATTTCTCGCCTGCCATGCCAGAGACCTGGGTTCAGTTCCCAATGCCAGCCCATGCAAAAAAAAAAAAAGGGGGGGGGGGGGAAACCTGAGTCTTTGTACAGTTGTTCCTATTGCAAGTTCATCAAGAAAAGAAGAGACAAAAAGGGCATGATTCCTGAACATTTATGAGAAAGATCCTGTTTAGCATATGGCAAGTGAGAATTTTCTCCGTGGGTGGGTGATCACTGGGCTTGCCAATTCAATGTACTTTCATCCAAGAAGATAGATTTTATAGCAGGAGGAAGTTAAGCTTCAGAACTCTGCATAATGTCCATATTGTGGAATGGGGGGGGGGGTGGAATGGGTAGGCAGGGAGAGGAAAGTCATGTGAAATGGCAGAAGTACTGTGTTTGTCTTCCTTAGGGCAAGGGAGTGTTCTTTCAGTCTCTTCCTAGAGGCTTGGGGATTGTTTATTAAATCTGGGCAGTTGTTCCAAATATAATTATGCCTTCTTTTTTTGGGAGAAATATAATACAAAACTTGTAGGATCTTTCAGATTCCAGGACAAGATAGCCAAATCTGGGAAAGCTGAACAAATAGAATTTGAATAAAGACAAGGTATTGGAGAGATAGATACTGAGTTAGATTAATGGGTGAAATAAGTACACTCCCCTGATTAGAATATAGCATTGGGTGACATAATAAGTGACAAAAACGAGGTAGATCAGAATGTTTCTTCCTTCTAATAGCACACCAGATGTGGAACATAGTCCACCATTTCCAGTTTCCTTTATATTTCAGATTAGACTTATACACTTCCTTAAGCATTTAAGATGAAAATAAATAAAAATAATTCTCAGTGAATTCCTAGAGTATTAAGAGCTATGAAGGAAATGTAAGAAAATCCTTAAGGCCACACATTTCTGCACTCATATGAGTTAAGACTCAGTAAAGTTGACCTCTAGTTCATTTACAATAGAAGCTCACATTTCAGCCCCTGATTATTATTTGAATAGTTTCTTGGCTAGAAGTTCACATCCAAGAACTGAAGATGTTATGTACTGAACATGAAAGACCCAATATTTGACTAATCTTTTCTGTTCAAACTTTTCACCAGCATGAAGTACTTTCCAACGCAAGTATTCTTGCAAAAAGAGTGCACACACCATCAAGGAGCCAGAGAGGCATAACCTCCGAACACTGAAAACATCCCCTTCCTAGTTGTAATTCCCTCTTTGAAGTCCAGGATTTGTAAAGCTAATCTGAATACCTTTATCCACCTGAAAAAAAAGCAAAAATATAAAAGTACTGTAGTTATTGACTTTGGTGCTAAGTGACAACACATTTCCCAGCACTTTTCTTTCTTAACTCTTTCTGACTGTATGAATTTGGGCAGGAACATTTGACTGCTATTTATTGCAATGACAAATGGCTGCCAATTCAGAACTGCATTCCCAGGATCTTTCATTTCAGAAGAACGATTTCACTTATTATTTCTCAATACCTGATTTTATTCTTAATGCCAAGACAACTTATCAGCTCAATTAAGTACTCAACTAGCTTGGAATTTGGGGAACAAAAATTCCAATCGGTTGTTGGTAATGTTCACTTTTAATCCAGTTGCTTTTGCAACCTGGAGTCAGCTGTTTTCTCTAGAATTTATACATTTCATTAATGCTTCAGTTCATAAAAAAACAATCTACAGGAGACTTGGCTTTATAGTTTTTGATATATGAATGCCTGGATTACAATTGATTGTATACTTTTATAATAACTCCCATCAGAAAGAATAAATATTTGTTAATACAGAGCAGTAGTTATTTACTACCCATAAGTTTGCAACTTGGGGAGACTCTGGGGCTGTATTTATTGTATGGAAGATTGAAAATTTCCATACTGTCCATTAAACCTAATAAGTTGGGGATAGGCAGGGGAGCTAGTTAGAGCAGAAGTTATTTTTACAAGGAGAAGTTTAAAAAAATTACAAAACAAGTGGCTCATGGGTCTTTTGTCCAATCAAAGCATCGAAAATTTCCAACTGTTAAAGTACCATTCTGGTTAGTCAAACTGTTCATTATTTCATAATTATTTTCATTGTGTATTTCTTAAAACTTCCCATCTGCTCTATTTTCTGAGGACTCTCTGATCAACCATGAAAGTAGACATGAATTTCCATTTGGATACATATGCTGTATCACTCACAACCAACATTTTATCCAAAACTTAGAAGATAAATCTGTATTAGACTTTATAAAATAAATGAATTTATAGACTTCACTTTCCTCCATATAATAATATCTGTGAAAAATACATTCATTTAGATCCCTCAATTTGGTACCTTACTAAATGCAACTCTCTTAATTACCTTTTCTTCTCATTGAAAGAGGTTTGTTTTATGCAGCTGTGGGGAAAAAAGTCTTATTACTCCTGGGTTATTCTAATAAGTCAGTACAAGTTGGTTTTAAACTTTTATTCTTTAAAACATGCCCTATCATATCCTTTCAGTTTATTAATTTTTTAATATAAAAAGCTATAGAAATACAGCAGTAAATTTATGACCTCAGCAAAATTACTGAAGCACTTTTTCTTCCAAAGAATGCCTACAGTAACCACCTCATAAAATGTTATGTGGCTAAAAATCATAATACTGCGTTTTTTTTAGAGAGAGAAAGTCATCATTTTCCAGCCATACATTTCATAATTGTAGTTTATTCCTCAAATATAATTTTTTAATCTGTCCTTCTAAAGCATAAAATTATAAATACTAAAATTTTCCCCCCACATAAACCACAACTGTTACATGGATGACTCTCTTGAACTGGAAGAGCCGGAGGAAAATGGCGCTGTCTGAAATATAGTAAGTTATACCCTATGTTTACAAATAAATAATCTGTAATATACATAAAAATGACTATCATAATAGCCATTTCTAAGTGGCCCAGTTTTTCCCTACTCATTTGGAATACTATCTTCAATATATATTACATTTCCATATCTGTTATAATCTCTTTTCAGAAATCTATCAGCTTCACTGATCAGCCTATCCATTCTGCACTAGTACCACACTGTTTTAATTATTATAGCTTTAAAGTGAGTTTTTGTTTCTGGTAGGAGAACTTCTCTTTTGTTTTCATTTTCGAAATTTGGCTATTCTTGTTTATGCATTTTTTTCATTTGTACTTTAGAAGTACCTTATTTGGTTCCCAAATTTTAAAAACATCCGATGGCATTTTTATTAGGATCACATTAAAGTTACGGATAAACTTTAAGGTTATGGAGATTTAATATCTTTATACTGTTGAGTCCTCCAATCTTAATATGGAAAGCTTTTCCATTGGTTCTAGTATTTTTCTTATTTTTTTTTAATTGTGAAAACTAACCTATATATAAAAGAGCAATAAATTTCAAAGCACACCACAACAATTAGTTATAGAACAGATTTCAGAGTTTGATATGGATTTCAGTTTCACAATTTTAGGATTTTCCTTCTAGTTGCTCTAAGACACTGGAGACCAAAAGAATTATCAATATAATGATTCAGCAGTCATACTTATTTGTTAAAAATCCTATCTTCTTTGTTATGACTCCACCTTCTTCTTTGATTTCTCTCCCAATCTTTAGGGATAATTTGGGTTATGCCCATTCTAACATTTTCACGTTGGAAGGGGCTGTTGATAATATAGGATAAGGGGATAGAACTAGTTGATGTTCTGGAGGGGCTGGTCCCTCTGCATTTTAGGACTTATGTGGTCTAGGAACCCATCTGAAGGTTGTAGATTTCTGGAAAGTAAACATAGTACAAGGAAACATTGTGGAGTCTCAAAGGAAGCCCTAGGCATTCTTTACAGTTGGCAGGAATGGTATTGAATGGCATTTGACAAACAACGACAATAGCAATATCTAAGCTGCAGATAAGAGTAGCCTCCAGAATAGCCTCTCAACTCTATTTGAAATCTCTCAGCCACTGATACCTTATTTCTTACAATTCTTTTCTCCCTTTTGGTCAGGAAGGCATTGTTCATCCCATGGTGCCAGGGCCAGGCTCATCCCTAGGAGTCATATTCCATGTTGCCAGGGAGACTTTCACCTCTGGATGTCATGTCCCACATAGGGGGGAGGGTAATGATTTTACTTACAAAGTTGGGTTTAGAGAGAGAGTGCAAATGTCCATTGATGTCCCCACTCTCAGTTCCTCCGGGCATATACCTAGCAATGGGGTTGCAAGATCATTTGGCAACCCCACCTCTAGCCTCCTGTGGAACCAACACACTGACCTCCACAGGGGCTGTACCTCTCAGCTTCCCAACAGAGAATAGGTACATGTCTTTCTCCACTTTTTCTCTAGCATTTGTTTCTCTCTGTTCATTTTTAACCAATTTTATTCGCATATCATACAATCCAACCTAAGTAAACAGACATGATTTTGCATGGTACTGGTTCTTATATTTAGGTCTTTGATCTACTTTGAGTTAGTTTTGGTATAGGGTGTAAGGTAAGGGTCCTCTTTCATTCTTTTTGGCTATTGATATTCAGTTCTTCCATGCCCATTTATTGAAAAGACCATCTTGTCCCAGTTCAGTGGATTTGGGGGCTCAGTCAAAGATCAGTTGAACATAGAGTTGGTGATCTATTCCCTCACTTTCGACCATTTCCATTGGTCAATACTTCTGTCTTTGTGCCAGTAGCATGCTGCTTTGATTACCGTGGATTTATAATAAGATCTAAAATCAGAAAGTGTTAATCCTCCTACTTCATTCTTCTTTATTAGAATCTTTTTAGCTATTTGAGGTATTTCCCTTCCAAATGAATTTGATTACTAGCTTTTCCAAGTCTCAAAGTAGGCTGAGAATTTTGATTGGTATTGTATTGAATCTGTAGATAAATTCGGGTAGAATAAACACCTTAACTACATTTTGCCTTCCTATCTATGAACAGGGAATATCTTTCCACCTATTTGTTCTTCTTTAATTTCTTTTAGCAGTGTTATATAGTTTTCTGTATACAGAACCTTTACATCCCTGGTTAAGCTTATTCCTAGACACTTGATGTTTTTTTCTATTTGTATGGATTTTTTTCTTAATTGACTACTCAGGTTGTTGCTTGTGCATAGAAACATTACTGATTTTTGCAAATTAATCTTATATCCCACCACTTTGCTGAATTTGTTTATTAGCTCAAGTAACTTTGTTGTAGATTTCTCAGGATTTTTCAAGTATAGGATCATATCATCTGAAAATAATGACAGTTTTACTTCTTCCCTTCTGATTTGGATGCCTTTTATTTCTTTGTCCTGCCTGATTATTCTAGCTAGAACTTCTAGTACAATCTTGAATAATAGTGGTGACCGAGGACATCTTGTCTCGTACTCAATCTTAGGGAGGCTTTCAGTTTCTCACCATTGTGAACAATGCTGGCTATGGGTTTTTCATATATGCCCTTTATCATATGGAAGAAGTTACCTTTGAATCTTAACTTTTGAAGTTTTTATCAGAAAAGGATGTTGAATTTTCTTGAATGCTTTTTCAGCATTAATGGAGATGATCATATGATTTTTCCCTTTTGATTTGTTAATATGCTGTATTACATTGATTGATTTTCTTGGGTTGAATCACCCTTGCATTCCTGGTATAAATCCCACTTGGTTGTAGTATATAATTATTTTACTGTGCCATTGGATTCAATTTGCTTGTATTTTGTTGAGTATTTTTGCAACTATATTCATTAGGGAGATTGGCCTGTAGTTTTCCTTTCTCATAGCATCTTTATCTGGTTTTGGCATTAGAGTGATGTTAGCTTCATAAAATGAGTTAGGGGGTAGTGTTCTGGTTTGAAAGGACTTACGTATCCCGAAAAAGCAATGTTTTAATCCACAATCTTGTGAGAGCAACAGTTTATTCTAATCTCTATTAAGTACTATAGGATGAAAACTTGATTAGGTTATCTCCACAGAGATGTGACTCAATCAACTGTGGGTATTAAACTTGATTAGGTGGAGATGAGTCTCCACCCACTCCAGGTGGGTCTTGATTAGTTTACTGGAATCCTATAAAAGAATTGTTTTGGAGAAAGCTTCTGAACACTGCAGAACCACAAAGCAGAGTCCACCAGCCAGTGACTTTTGGAGATAAAGAAGGAAAACGCTTCCCGAGAGCTTCATGAAACAAGAGGTCTGGTGAGAAAGCCAGCAGATGCCAATGTGTTTACCATGCACCTTTCCACTTGAAAGAGAAACCCTGAACATCATTAGTCTTCTTGAACCAAGGTATCTTTCTCTGGATGCTTTAGACTGGACATTTCTATAGACTTTCTTTCCTTGGCCTTAGAACTGTAAACTCGCAACTTGTTAAATTCCACTTTTTAAAAGCTATTCAACTTCTGGTATATTGCATTTTGGCAGCTAGCAAACTAGAACAGGTGGTGTTTCTTTTTCCTCAGTTTTTTTGGAAAAGTTTGAGCAAGATTGGTATTAGGTCTTTTTCAATGGTTTGATAGAAAAGCCTATCTGGCCCTGGGCTTTTCTTTGTAGAAAGATTTTTTATTATAGATTGAATCTCCTCACTTGTGATTGCTTTGTTGAGATCTTCTATTTTTTTCCTGAGTTAGTGTAGCTTGTTCATGTGTTCCTAGGAATTTTGTCCATTTCATCTAAGTTGTCTAGTTTGTTGCTGTATAGTTGTTCATAGTATCCTCCTATCATTAATTTTTTATTTGTTCAAGGTCCACAGTAACAACCCCCTCTCATTTCTGATTTTGTTTATTTGCATCCTCTCTCATTTTTTCTTTGCCAGTCTAGCTAGGTAGGGATCCATCAATTTTATTACTTTCTAAAGAACCAACTTTTGGTTTTATTGATTCTTTCTACTGTTCTTTTGCTCTCCAATTCATTTAATTTTCTTTAATCTTTTTTATTTCCCTTCTTCTATTTGTTTTGGGGTTAATTTGTTCTAGTTCCTCCAGGTGAGCAGGTAAGTCTCAAGTTTTGCTCTTTCTTCTATCTTAAAAAGCATTTTCATTGATAAATTTTCACACACATACATTCCATACATGGTGTACAATCAATGGTTAACAACATCATCACATAGTTGTTTATTCATCACTATGATCATTATTTAGAACAACTGCATCACTCCAGAAAAAGATTTGTATCACTCCAGAAAAAGAAATACAAAGAAAAAAAAATCTCATACATACAATATCCCTTAACCCTCCCTCTCATTGAACTCTAGTATTTCCATCTACCCAATTTATTTTACCCTTTGTCCCCCCTATGATTTATTTATCCTTTATCCATATTTATTTTTTAGTCATCTGTCCATGCTCTGGATAAAAGGAGAAATAGACAAAAGGATTTCAAATTCTCATAGTCACATTGTAAAACTTATATCTTTATACAATCATCTTCAAGAATCAAGGCTACTGAAACACAGCTCAGCAGTTTCAGGTACTTACCTCCAGCCACTGAAATATACCATAAACTAAAAAGGGATATCTATATAATGCATCAGAATAACCTCCAGGGTAATTTCTCAACTCTGTTTGAAATCTCTCAGTCACTGAAACTTTATTTTGTCTCACTTCTCTCTTCCCCCTTTGGTCAAGAAGGCTTTCTCAATCCCTTGATGCTGGGTCCCAGATCAACCCATGAGTTCCATCCCACATTGCCAGGGAGATTTACATCCCTGGGAGTAATGTCCCATGTAGTGGGGATGGCAGTGAATTCACCTTACAAGCTGGCTTACAGAGAGAGAGAGGCAACATCTAAGCAACAAAAGAGGATCTCTGGGGGGGCAGGGGGGTGACTCTTAGGCATAAATTTAAGTAGGCTTAGCCTATCCTTTGCAGGAATAAGTTTCAAAGAGGCAAACCCCAAAATCAGGGGTTTGGCCTATTAATTTGGTTGTCTCCACTGCTTGTGAGAATATCAGAAAGATTCCAAATAGGGAAGTTAAATATTTCCTCCTTTCTCCCCAGTCCCCCAAGGGGACTTTGCAAATATTTCTTTGTTCACTGCCCAAATTGCTCTGGGATATATCTGGACATCACACTAACCTGGACAAACCCACAAGATCTCACACCCTATTCAAGATTCCAAGTACATATGTTTAACTAAACTGGCCATACAAGTTAAATTAGTAAATGCACTACCCAAAATATAAATTTTGCACCAAATAAACATTTGGTCTCACATAGAAGTTGAAGTTTTAAAATATAGACTATATCGTCCTTTACCTTATATTCTGATTTATCTTAGTCCTATCCAGATCAGCTTCATTCACATCTCTACTCAAAGCCTGATAACTTTTTCAACTTTTTAAACAGTTTCTGTTTGGGGCACTGCTGATTTTCATAGACCTCAGAGCTCTAAATCTGAGTCCCAAAGTTTCTGGGAATGACCAGGTTATAAAAAATCAGCTCAGTATCTCAGAATTTAGAAATATGTTACAACTCCAGAATATATGTGACTGCTGTAAGAGTTTATAACCTAGGACCCTTTACAACAGGCCAAACCTGATAACCCTTGTTCTCAACTTCAGTACATGGAGTTTTTTTTTTTTTAGGTGCATGGTCCAGGAATTGAACTCTGGTCTCCCTCGTGGAAGGCAAGCATTCTACCACTGAACCACCCAGTACACCGAGTTGTTATATTAGTTATATTATAATTAGTTGCTATGGTTGAGGCATGATAATATTTGTCTTTTTGTACTGACTTCATTTAACATACAGCTCTTGAGGTTCATTCACCTAGTTGCATGACTCATAACTTAGCTCCTTGCAGCCCTCAGTATCCGTTGTATGCATACACCAAAGTTCCCACTTCCATTCCTCAATCGTGGTACCCTAGGTCACCTCCATTCATTGTGGATTGGGAGCACTGCTGCTAGAAACACCAGTGTGCAAATGTCCATTTGTGTCCCCACACTCAGCTCCTCTAGGTATATACTGAGCAACGTGTGTCAGAATCATATGGCAAACCTACCCCTAGCCTCCTGTGGAACCAGCCCACTGCCCTGCAAGGGGCTGCACCTCTCAATTCCCTACCAACAGTGAATAGGTACATGTCTTTCTCCACATTGTCTCTAGCACTTTTTTCTCTGTTCAGTTTTAAATAGTTTTATTCACACATCGTACGATCCAACCTAAGTGTATAAACATACCTTCACCACCACACTCTATCCAAAGACATTTCCTTTTCTTCCACAGAGAATCCATACCCCTTTCCCAATCCCCCCACCTGTTTTAATTTTGGCATAATGCTTTTGTTACATTGAGTGAAAGCATATTACAATGCTAATGTTGACTATAGACCCTAGCTTACATTGATTGTACTTTTTCCCATATACCATCTATTTTCAACACTCTGAAAAATTGATATTCTTTTGTTCTCCCTCATGTAAAACATTTTTTAATTTGTACATTTAATCACCATCATTGTACACTCTAGGCATTCCTAAATTATATCATCTCAGTCTTTATCCTCTAATTTTCCTTCTGGTTTCATATGTGCCCCCTGCCCTTCTCCCTCTCTCATACTCACATTTAGCTTCACTCAATGTATTTATATTATTGCGCTATAATCAAGTAGTATTGTGCTATCCATTTCTGAATATTTACAATCAGTCTGGTTGCACAATCTGTATTCCTTCCACACTGTGCTAGTTTGAAAGGATGTATGTCCCCTAGAAAAGCCATATTTTAATCTAAATCCCATTTTGTAAAGGCAGAATAATCCCTATTCAATACTGTATGTTTGACTCTGTAATTAGATCATCTCCCTGGAAATGTAACCCAATCAAGAGTGGTTGTTAAGCTAGATTGGGGAAAATGTGTCACCACACATTTGGATGGGTCTTGATTAGTTTCTGGAGTCCTATAAATGAGGGAACATTTTGGAGAATGAGAGAGATTCAGAGAGAGCAGAGTAGAATGACATAGCCACAAGAAGCAGAGTCCACCAACCTTTGGAGATGAAGAAGGAAAATGCCTCCCTGGGAGCTTCATGAAACAGGAAGGAAACAGATGATGCTGTGTTTGCCACGTGCCCTCCCACTTGAGAGAGAAACCCTGAACTTCATCAGCCTTCTTGAACCAAGGTATCTCTCCTTGGATGCCTTTGACTGGACATTTCTATAGACTTGTTTGAATTGGGACATTTTCTCAGCCTTAGAACTGTAAACTAGCAACTCATTAAATTCCCCTTTTTAAAAGCCATTCTAATTCTGGTATATTGCATCTGACAGCTAGCAAACTAGAACACATCAAATACCAATTGCCCAATCTCTACCCTAGTTCTATCTCCTGATAATCTCTGTTCTTCTTCTTCTTTTTTTTTTTTTTTTACGTGGGAAGGCACCGGGAATTGAACCCGGGTCCTCTGGTATCACAGGCAAGCATTCTTGCCTGCTAGCCACTGTGGCCCACCCATAATCTGTGTTCTTAACTTAAATTCTCCAAATTGACTCATTAATGTTAGTTCATATCAGTGAGACCATACAGTATTTGTCCTTTTTTCTGCTAATTTCACTTAGCATAATATCTTTAAGTTCCATCCATGTTGTTACATGCTTCATAACTTTATTCTGTCTTACAGCTGCATAATATTCCATTGTATGTATATACCACAGTTTGTTTGGCCATTCATCCATTGATGGACATTTAGGCTGGTTCCATTTCTTGGTAATTGTAAATCATGCTGCTTTAAACATTAGTGTGCAAATATGTTTGTGTCCTTGTCCTCGGGTCTTCTGAATAGCTACCTAGTAATGGGATTGCATATGGCAGTTCTATATTTAGCTTCTTGAGTAACTTCCAAACTGCCTTCCAGTGCGGTTGTGCCATTTTATATTCTCACCAGCATGGATAAGTGTGCCTCTTTCTCCATAGCCTCTCCACTCTCCAGCACTTTTCATTTTCTGCTTTTTTTATTATTATGGCCATTCCAGTGGGTGTCAGACGATATCTCATTGTGGTTTTGATTTGCATTTCCCTAATAGCCAGTAAAGTTGAGCATCTTTTCATGTGCCTTTAAACAGCTGTATTTCCTCTTTTGAGAAATGTATGGTCATGTCTTTGGTCCATTTTTAAATTGGTTTGTTTGTGTTATGTGGTTGAGTTGAAGAATCTCTATATGTATTCTGGATACTAAACCCTCATGTGATACGTGGTTTTCAAATATTGTCTCCTATTGTGTAGGGTGCCTTTTTACTTTCTTGACAAAGGTCTTTGATGCACAAAAGTTTTGAGGAGTTCCCATTTATCTATTTCTTTTTTCAAAACTTGTGCTTTGGATAAGGTCTAGGGAACTTTCTCCTATTACAAGTTTTATATTTCCCTACATTTTCTTCTAAAAGTTTTATGGTCTTAGCTCTAATGTTTTAGTCTCAAAATACTTTTGAGTTAATTTTTGTATTGGGTGTGACATATGGATCCTCTTTTATTCTTGGATATCCAGTTCTCCTAGCACCATTTATTGAAGAGGCTACTCAGTCTCAAGTGGATTGGCTTTACTGCCTTATCAAGGATCAATTGTCCATAGATGAAAGGGTCCATTTCTGAACACTCAGTTCAATTCCATTGGTCAGTATATCTATCTTTATGCCAGTAATATGCTGTTTTGACCACTGTATCCTTGTAATATGCTTTAAAGTCAGATAGTTTGAGACTCCCATTTAATTTTTCTTTCTTAACATATTTATAGCTATTCAGGCCACCCTTCCCTTCCCAATAAATTTGCTTATGGGTTTTTGTGGTTCTACAAAGTAAGTTTTGGGGATCTTAATTGATATTGCTTTGAATCTATAAATCGATCTAGGTAGAAGTGACATCTTAACTACATTTAGTCTTCCAATCCATGAGCATGGTATGCCTTTCCATTTATTTAGGTCTTCTATGATTTCTTTTATCAATGTCTTTTAGTTTTCTGTTTATAGATCCTTTGTATCCTTAGTTAAATTTATTCCTGAATGTTTGATTCCTTTGGTCACTATTGTAAATGGAATTATTTTTCTTGATTTCCTCCTCAGATTGCTCATTTCTAGTGTATAGAATCACAAATAATTTTGTGTTCATCTTGTACCCTACCACTTTGCTGTGTTTGTTTATTAGCTCTAGGAGCTTTGCTGTAGATTTTTCAGGATTTTTGATATACGGTATCATGTCATCTGCAAACAGTGAGAGTTTTGCTTCTTCCTTTCCAATTTGGATGCCTTTATTTCCTTTTCTTGTCTAATTGCTCTGGTTAAAACTTCTAGCACATTGCTGAATAACAATGGTGATAGTGGGTATCCTTGTCTAGTTTCTGATCGCAGAGAGAAATTTTTCAGTCTTTCCCCATTGAGGATTATGCTAGCTGTGGGTTTTTCACATATTCCGTTTATCATATTGAGGAAATTCCCTTCTATTTCTATCCTTTGAAGTGTTTTCATCAAGAAAGGATGTTGAATTTTGTCAAATGCCTTTTCTGCATCAATTAAGATGATCATATGGTTTTTCTGCTTTGATTTGTTGATAAGTGTGTATTAAATTAATTGATTTTCTTATGTTAAATCACCCTTGCATACCTGTAATTAATCTCACTTGGCCATGGTGCATAATTCTTTGAATGTACTGGTGGTTTTCAAGTATTTTGTTGAGGATTTTTGCATCTATATTCATTAGATAAATTGCTCTATAATTTTCTTTTCTTGTAGCATCTTTGCCTGGCTTTGGTATTAGGGTGATGTAGGCCTCATAGAATGAGTTAGGTAGCTTTCCCTCCTCTTCAATTTTTTTGAAGAGTTTGAGAAGAGTTTTCTGCTTTGAAAGAGATTGATGCTAATTCTTTTCGAATGCTTTGTAGAATTCACATGTGAAGCCATCTGGTCCTGAACTTTTCTTTTTGGGGATCTTCTTGATCACTGATTCAATCTTTACTTGTCATTGGTTTGTTGAGGGCATCTATTTCTTCTCAAGTCAGTGATGGTTGTTCATATCTTTCTAGGAAGTTGTCCATTTCATCTACATTGTTTAGTTTATTAGCATATAGTTGCTCATAGTATCCTCTCATTACGTCCTTTATTTCTTCAGAGTCAGAAATGTCTCCTTTTCCATTTCTGATTTTATTTATTTGCATCCTCTCTCTTTTTTTTATTTTGCCAACTTAGCTAAGGCCCATCAATTTTATTAATTTTATTAAAGAACCAACTTCTGGTTTTGTTGATTGTTTTCATATTCTCAATTTCACTGACTTCTGCTCTAATCTTTGTTATTTGTTTCCTTTTGTTTTCTTTGGGGTTAGTTTGCTGTTCTTTCTCTAGTTCTTCCAAATGAACAGTTAATTCTTCAATTTTTGTGCTTTCTTCTTTTTTTATAAAGGCATTTAAGGCAATCAGTTTCCCTCTTAACACTGCCTTTGCTGCATCCCATAGATTTTGATATGTTGTGTTTTCATTTCCATTTGGCTAGAGATATTTAATAATTTCTCTTGAAATTTCTTCCTTGACCCACTGGTTGTTTAAGGATGTGTTGTTAAGCCTTCATATATTTGTGAGTTTTCTAGCACTCTGCCTGTTATTGATTTCCAACTTCATGCCATTATAATCTGAGAAAGTGTTTTGTGTGATTTCAATATTTTTAAATTTATTAAGCTTGTTTGTGACCCAGTATATGGCCTATCCTTGAGAATGATCCATGAGCACTTGAGAAAAATGCTGTTATGGGGTGTAATGTTCTGTAAATGTGTTAAGTCTAGTTCATTTATCATATTATTCAAATTCTCTGTTTCTTTATTGATCCTCTGTCTAGATGTTCTATCCATTGATGAGAGTAGGGAATTGGAACCTTCAACTATTATGGTAGAGGTGTCTATTTCTCCCTTCAGTGTTTGCCTCATGTACTTTGGAGCACTCTTGCTTGATGCATAAATATTTATGATTGCTATGTCTTCCTGTTGAATTGTTCCTTTTATTAATATATAGCATCCTTCTTTTTCTCTTAATTGTTTTGCATTTGAAGTCTAATTTGTTGGCTATTAGTATAGCTACTCCTGTTCTCATCTGTTGTTTGCATGAAATATTTTCCCCACCTTTCACAGTCAACCTATTTTTGTTCTTCAGTCTAAAATGAGTCTCCTGTAGACAGCGTATAGATGGGTGCAGTTTTTTAATCCATTCTTCCAGTCTATGTCTTTTGATTGGGAAGTTGAATCTATTGACATTTAATGTTATTACTGTAACAGCAGTACTTTCTTCCACGATTTTGTCTTTTGGATTTTATATGTCATATCTAATTTTTTTCTCTCTTTACCTTTACTGATAGTCTTCATTTCTACACTCTTCTCCACACCTGTCTCTTCTACCTTTTCTTATCTACCTGTAGTGCTCCCTTTAGCATTTCTTGCAGAACCAGTCTTCTAGTCACAAATTCCCTCAGTGATTGTTTGTCTGAAAGTATTTTAATCTCCTCCTCATTTTTGAAGGACAATTTTGCTGGATATAGAATTCTTGGTTGGCAGTTTTTCTCTTTTAGAATCTTAAATATATCATGCCACTGCCTTTTCACTTTCATGGTTTCTGGTAAGAAATCTTCACATAGTTTTATTGGGCTTCCCTTGTATGTGATGGATTGCTTTTCTCTTGCTGCTTTCAAAACTCTCTCTTTGTTTTTGACATTTGATAATTGATTAGTAAGTGTATGGGACTATGTCTATTTGGATCCATTCTGTATGGGTTATGGTGCTCTTCTTGAATCAATTATATGTCTTTCATAAGAGATGAGAAATATTTATTGATTATTTCCTCCATTAGTCTTTCTGCTCCTTTTCCTTTCTCTTCTCCTTCTGTGACACCCACAACACATATATTCATGTGCTTCATGTTGTTATTCAATTCCCTGAGATCCTGCTCATATTTTTCCATTCTTTTCCCTATATTTTCTTTTGTGTATTGGATTTCAGATGCCCTGTCCTCTAATTCACTAATCCTTTCTTCTGCCCTTTCAAATCTATTGTTGCATGTTCCCATTGTTTGCATTTTTCAGATCTTCTATTGTAGTTTTCATTCCTATAACTTCTGTGATTTTTTTCACACTTTCAATTTCTTCTTTTTGTTCACCCAATGTTTTCTTTATATCTTTCCTAAACTCATTGAGTTGATTTTTGATGAGATTTTCCATGTCTCCTTGAACATCCTGAATTATTTGTTTCAACTCCTGTTTCTCATTTGAACTGTTGGTTTGTTCCCTTGACTGGGCCATATCTTTTATTTTCCTAGTATGACTCATTATTTTTTGCTGGTGTCTAGACATTTGATTTCCTTAATCAGCTTATTCTGGAGGTTGTTTTCACTCCTTTACCTAGGATTTTCTTGCTGGATGGCTTTATTCTCTATATGTTCTTTGATATTCAGTTCAAATTATTCTAAACTTCTAGCATAGGTTCTGTCTTATCGATCAGAATTTTTTAGTTCCCTGTTTTCTGCTTCTTGCCCTGCCTACATGGAGCCTTTTTTTTTTTTTTTTGAGGAGGGTCTCTCAGATATTATAGACCCCAGTCAGATTTTCCCTGGTCAGAGAGGCCCACATCTCAGGAGGAAATTGTAGCCAGCATCAGTTTTCCCTGGAAACTGATGACCCAGCTGGTTGGCAGACTTTCCTATGCTTTTTTCTATACTGCCCAGCATGTGGTACTTGTCTGCCAGTGGCTTCCCACTGGCATAAAGTGATGTGGTGCCTTTAACTTTAGCAGAGTCTCCCTGCCAGGGGCATGGTTGAGATAGAAGTGAGATAATATGATGGGTTTAATTGCTTCAGTTTTCTAGTCCCTGGGGCCTGAATTCCTTGAAAGAGGGATTCCACTTGAGCTGGGCCCCACCTTTCTCTTGGGAAAGATACACCCTTTAGGGAATTAACTCCTTTCACTGACTAGTTACTTTGTCTCTCCAACAAGTTTAATTCCACCCATGCCCAGGGCAGTGATGGAGCCTGAGAGGGCCTCCAGTTCTATTTAATGAGCAGAAAAGAAGCAAAAAAAAAAAAAAAAAAGTCTTTTCACAGTGGGACCCCTGCTCCTCAGGTTTGTCAATCAAGTGCTTAAGTTGGTTTGTGACTCTATGTATCTCCAGGCTCTATGTGCCCCCTTTTCTTGAGGCCCATTTCTTTTCCAGTATTTTGTACTGTCCAATTCAAAAGGCCTCTGTTTTTTTTTCTCCCCCATCAGCCCCACCCCCTCTCTGTCAGAGCAAAACCTTCTAGTACACTTAGTGCTTATTGCAGGATTATCTGTGTGGGGGCCTATTTTCAGTAGTCAGAATTTGTTAATTAATTCTGCCATTGGAGCTTGGCTGAGCTAAGCCCTTGCTCCTAGTAAAGTCTGTTTCCTTTTCCCTCAGAGAACCAATCTGCCATGCCCATGGTGGAGGGGTGTCAGCCTCACAGCTTGGGGGACTTACAGTTCTGTGTGGGGTCTCAGCTGTTCCACCTGGTCCCAACTGGTGTACACCATGGGTCTGGTTACTGATGATCCCCCAGCAGTTGTTCTGTACTGTTCTTGGCTATTTGCTAGCTGCTCTGGTGGACGAACTAAATACCACACATCACTAAGCCATTATCTTGCCCTGCCTACCCCATCTTGCCTTGCCTCCCTCTTCTTTTTTCAGTCATTTAGGGCAATAAATTTCCTGCTCAGAAATGCCTTTTCCATACCCCATAAGTTCTGATATATGGTATTCTCATTTTCATTCATCTCCAGATAGTTTCCAATTTCTCTAGCAATTTCTTCTTTGACCCACTGTTTTTTTTACAGAGTGCTTTATTTAATCTCTGTATATTTGTGAAAGTTCTGGTTCTCTGGTGGTTGTTGCTTTCTAGCTTCATTCCACTGTGATCAGAGAAAGTGTTTTGAATAATTTCAATCATTTTAAATTTGTAAAGATCTGTTTTGTGTCCCAGCATATGATCTATCCTACAGAATGTTCCATTAACACTAGAGAAGAATGTATATCCTGGTGTTTTGGGGTCTAATGATCTATATATGTCTGTTGGGCCTAATTCATTTATCAAATTGTTTAAGTTCCCTATTTCCTTGTTGATCCTCTGTCTGGTTGTTCTATCTAGAGGAGAGTGGTGTATCAAATTCTCCCACTATTATTATTGAAATGTCTATTGCTCCTCTTAGTTTTTCCAATGTTTGCCTCATGTACTTTAGAGCTCCTTGATTGGGAGCATAAACATTGGTGATTATTAGTTCTTCTTGATGAATTTTCCCTGTTATTGATATGTAGTGTCCTTCTTTGTCTCTTAGGACTTTTTTATATTTTTAAAGTCTATTTTGTCTGATAGTATAGCTACTCCTGCTTTCTTCTGGTGCTAGCTTGCATGGAACATCTTTTTCCATCCTTTAACTTTCAATCTATTTGTATCCTTCAATCTAAGATGAGACTTGTAAATAATATAAAGATGGATCATATTTCTTAATCCATTCTACCAATCTGTATCTTTTAATTAGTGATTTTAGTCTGTTAACATTCAAAGTTATTACTGTAAAGGCATTTCTTGAAATCTACCATCTTATCCTTTGGATTTTATTTGTCAGATCTATATATTCTTTTCCCTCTTTCTCTTTTTATTCTTTAAGTTACTCTTACTGGTACTCTTCAGTTTGTGCCCTCCACCAGACCTCTTTCTCCTGTCTTTTTTTTTTTTTCAGCCTACAGAACTCCCTCTAGTATTTCTTGTAGGGCTCATTTCTTGTGGACAAACTCTCTCAGCATTTGTCTGTGAACATTTTAAACTCTGCCTATCTTTTGAAGGACGATTTGGCTGGATACAGAATTCTTGGCTGGAAGTCTTTCTCTTTCAGGATCTTAAACATATCATACCACTGCCTTCTTGCCTCCATGGCAGCTGTTGATGGTCCTAATTCAGTCTTATGTGGTTTCCCTTGTATATAGTAGATTGCTTTTCTCTTGCCAATTTCAGGATTTTCTGCTTCTCTTCAACATGTGACAACCTGATCAGTACGTGTCTTGGAGTTGGCCTATTTGGATTTATTCTATTTGGAATTCATTGGGCTTCTATGATTTGCATAATTATGCCTTTTATAAGGGTTGGAAACTTTTTCCCCTTATCTCTTTAACTAATCTTCCTAGCCCTTTACTTTTCTCCTTCTGGGACAGCAATGATTCTGATATTTGTATGTTTCATGTTGTCCCATCATTTCCTAGAGATACAATTCAAATTTTTCCATCTTTTTTGCCATTTATCCTTCTGTACATTTGAAATCAATTGTCCTGTTTTCTAGTTCACCTATTCTTTCTTCTTTCTCTTCAAATTTGCTGTTGTGTGTCTCTAGTATATTTTTTATTTGGTCTATGATGTTGTTCATCTCTGTGATATTGCTATTTTCCTATTTATTCTTTCAAATTCTTCTTTATGCTTTTCTAATGTCTTCTTGATCTCCTTTATGTCATTAGCCAACCCATTGATTTTATTTAGTACAGTGGTATGAACAACTTTGATTAGTTGTTCCAAAGTCTGTATCTTCTCCAGTGTTTTAATTTGGTCATTAGGCTGGGCTATATCTGTCTGCATCTTCATATGCTTTGTGATTTTCTGTTGCCTTCTAGGCATGTAATTATCTTGATAGGGTTACTCTGGAAGTTGATTTCCCTCAGTAGTCTAAGGTTTTGTATTTGCAGGATGGACATGGAGCTGGGCACAGTAGAGTGGTGGGAAAGCATGGAGCAGGGCTAGGTGTGGGGCAGGGCCACTCTATTGGTGCCCAATAGCATGGGGTTTGGTGTGCAAGATTGTGAGGTAAGGATGCAGAGGCTATGGAGGTGGGGTGCCGCTCAGGCAGGCCTTGAAGCACAGGGTCAAGGTCCAGCATGGGGGAATGGAGGCTAGGTGCAGCAGGATGCAGATCACAAGGGCTGTGTGGATGCATGGGGCATCAAGGGGGATAGTGCATAGGAGGGCAGGATGCAGGAGTGGGTGGGTATGTCATGGGTGCAGGAGGGTGGGTGCACGGGCAGGATACAGGTGCACATGTGGAGCACGGAGTCATAGGGATCAGGGCACATGGTTCGGGGCACAGGGTGTGGGATGCAAGTGTGCTCATGCATGGGGGATTGTAGGGTTGGGGGAACAGGTTGGGTGGTGGTGCAGTGTGCCCTTGTGTGGGGAAGGAGGTCTAGGACAGGGATGTGCATATACAAGGGGGTGAGGGTGGGGTACAGGGGTCAGGGCACAGATATGCAGATAAAAGGGGGGCAGGGGGCGGTTCAGAAGTTGGTGTGCAGGGCATGGGGGTTGGGATGCAGGTGTGGGGGGGCACAGGGGTGTGTGTGGCACAGATGCACATGTATCTATGGGGGTATGGATGCAGGGTGTGGGACGGCAGGGTAAGGATGTGTACATACACAGGGCAGAGGGTGTAGAGTCAGGGCGAGAGTGCACATGTGTGCTGGGTAGAGGGTAGGCAGAGTTCAGGGATCAAGGGGGCCAGGGTGGGGATGCGTGCATGCATGGAGCAGGTCATTGTTGTAGCACAGATGGTGGGGTTTGGGTATGTGGTTCACTGGAGGGGGTGGCAGCATGCATGGGTGTGACGCATCCAAGGAATAGGTTTACTTCCTTGTCTCCATCTCCCCATCCAAGCACTCCTGAGGGCTACAGGTTTCCATTTGGAAAGGGGCACATAAGGCAATTTGCACTAACTGGATAGTCTCCAGTTCTCTGCGTCTCAGTTTCTCAGCTTTTTCAATCAGGACCTTCCTATGTGGTGTACAACATGTTTTCAGGTCACTTGCACCTTGGAATCCCTGTCCCAGTCATTTTTTTGCCATTTCTCTAGCTGTTCCTTAGAGCAGGGGTAAACTCGGCCTACCCTATTCCACCATCTTCCTGGAAGTCTCAGTAGCTTTTAAATATTTACTTAATGCAGATCTTTCACATTCTTAAGTTTGTACCTAGATAGTTGTATCTAATATAATTTATATTATTTTTTAATTTGGAAATAAGAAAACTATAGATTTTTGAATATTGATTCTACGTAATTTAGTACCTTGCCACCTTACTTTCTTTAATTCTCTAATTGTAGTAGGTTTTCAGTTTTTCTGAATCTATCTACAATTTAAATACAAACACAACTATCCATAAACAATAGGAGTTTACTTTTTCAGTTCCTTTTCATAGTTGTCAAAATGTTTTGGTTTGATAAGATATAAATTGTGATTTAGCTAAACTTATATAGTTGTCCTCATAGTGTTTAATACATAGGTGAGGAGAAGTGATAATCACTTTTAGGTATTATATGCTATGCCTTGTGGAAAGGGTTTTATAACTTCATTATCTCACAAATATAATGAAGTCTATGAGCTGGGCAAGCAATCTGTAATTCCTATTTTATAGAAGAATAAACCAAGAACCAGAGAGATTAGATAATCTCTCCAAGGTCATAGACCAGTAAGTGGCAGAATCAGAATTTGAGTGCAGTGCTGTCTGGCTCCACATGAAATGCAGGAGACTGAGAAAAAGGACTGATTTTAGGCTATAGCTTTTGAGGGAGTCTGGCTACCACATGGCTAGAGTTACCCATGGAAGGAGCAACTGAAGAGGTGAGAGCTAGCTCAGATGATCCTCTGAAGGACCTGACACATTTGCAAATACAATCAGTACTCTGGAATCAGCCACAATATCTCATTATTTCCCCTTAACACACACAAATCTCAGCATACCTAAAGATTATGTCATTAAGGAAAGGGGTACAGGCCTCAGACTCATAAGTGAAAGAAATGTAATTTCCTTCATTTTTCTGTATCTCTTACAATTTCTATTCCATCAGGTGATGAAATTGTATCAGGGTTAAACTCAGCCAAGCAGGGTTTTCCTCAGTCATGTCAGGGTCTCCTGAGACTTCTAGGGTTTCAACTCCCATTTCTGGAGTTAGGTCTAAGTTGTGGGACCATCAGAAAGGCAGGTAGACAGTCATCTGTTTATTATCCTGCTACACTGGCATCCTCCTAGACGCACACTGAGGTCACTGATCTTGGTTGTCAATCTGCTCAGGTTGCCATTCTAAAAGGGACACAACTCTCTCCCCATGTCCAGCCCTATATTAGTCATTTCCATGGCTTTTCAGAACATCCAGGAAAATCTGCTAGTGTTGCTGGATATGGAGGCTATATCAAACTCTCTCCTACTAGGCATGTTGGGCACCATATTTTACTGTTTCTCGTGAATTAGTAGAGGGAGGACCTCAAGTTTTGCTAACTCCTTTGGCTCTATGTGGTAATCCTGCCACTCTCAGATTCTCCATACCAAATCAATCTGGGTGTCTATCACTCTCCACCAGCTCCCCCTAAAAAGCCAGAATAAAGCCTCCTCTTTTGGACTACACTCCCACTACACAGACCTTTCTTGCTTCCTTGCTTTTCTCTTTCCAGAAAAGCATCTTATCTAAACAGTGAATGAAAGGAATGATAAACAAAATTGTATCCACTTAATTACATGTTATTTATAATCTTATACCTATACCTTTGCATTTGAAATAAAAAGGCAAGATATTAACTTCTTTTCTCTACTTTGGCTGTGACATCCTCCCTTGGAGGTTGTAGTTGCTCTTGGTTGGCTGCTCAGATGGGGATAAGTGGTAGGTAATGATAAATATTATGTTAAAAGATCCAAATAGTATTACACTATAGTAATTTTTATAACTGAGCATGGGCAAATAATAAAATCAAAGCTATAACAATTTTATAATTGTATCATTTAGTCTCTGAGGTTGTAAAGAATAGAGCCTCCTAAGATGATAGGAGTTCTTAGAAAGAATACATGGAAATGTGAATGAATACAGAAAGCAGTCTCCATAGCCAAACAAGGCTAAGGAGAATGAGAATGTTGTTCATCATTGTTCAGGATATACTTACAGCTTTAGTAATACACTGGCAATGGGTCATCCCCTCAGAAAGAGGTATCCATCATACCCCAAGGCCCATGATGTACTCAGCTTGCGCAGAATTGTAACTTTACCCCATAGACAGAGCATGCTCTCTCCAGTTTAGCAGTCCCTACCACCCACACGATGTGTGCATATGAACTGGGTTGGCTTCAATCTTTTATTTTCTGAATCAGAAGGCATTTGAGTTTTTTACCTCTGTGACCTTGGTGACCTTTGCTCAGACAGTTGTCAATTTCCAGTCTAAGTGATCGTGACCAACATTCACAGGGGCACGTGACAGAAAGTATGGCAGCTTATCTGAAAGGACCCTGCCTCTATTCCTCTCAGTAAAGGCTTCTTCAGTACATTTGGTCCTTAGAGTTTCAGGGACTGTCTGGTAACATTCTGAAAACTTTCTGAAAGAGACCATTACCAATGATTGGCTCAGATCTAGAGTGAATCTGCCAACCTAATCACCTCCCACTACTGGGTTCTCACTCTTTACCGCTCACATTTCTCACCTTTCCTAAGAATCTTCCAGGTTTTTAAATACCAAGGCTCATGGTATTTAAATACCAAGACTAAGATATTCTTACATGGCTTGTTAGAATCTTAAACAGTGAAGTGTGTTTCTTGCCCATTTTCTCTCAAGCCCTCCTCTTCAACATTTTTCTGTTCTTGTGGTCAGTTTTTTTCAAGCATTATCCCACCCCTTTATTAATATAATTAAAATCCTTCCTGGTCAAAGTTCTGCTATTATTCTTACTACAGAATAGTCAAAATGTATTTTCACCTTCCTTATCTACAGAAAAATGTCATCACAACTGATATTTAGATTTAAACATAGTCTAATAGACTCTGAGGCTGTAAGAGACAGTTACCCAGGTAGCAGCACTATCAAATTCTGACTCAGCAAGCAGATTTAACTGAACTTTGTGGTATATTTTTTAAAAAATTAAAGGGAAGGAAAACACATTTTTCATAACTGTAACAGCAAATTAATCTGTAACACAACTTTCAGAACTTTAAAAAAAAAATGTTCTTCAGGAAACCCCTTTCCTTAGGCATCTCTGTTTGAGTTATACTACTAAGACTCTGAGAAGTCTTAGATCAGAAGCTGCTAGTGCAAAGACTTTGAGAATGAAAATGCGGTTAGGCTTGGGAAAAAGATCACACCCACCCAAGCCCCAACATTTTTGCACAGATGGGGTCTGGTGAAATGAACCTCAAAGACATTTGTTAATGGGTTCTTTCATATTCAGTCCAGGAGGTGCATAGTTAAGGATGAGGGACAGGCTACTATTTCTATGGTACTGCTTGTGGATATGTTAACATAATATCCTGGGTCTTTTAAGAGGGCCACCTCCTCTTCTAATATGAAACTACTGAACCCTGGACAGCTGTTTTCCTGAATCACCCTGATTGTCTGGTCTTTTCAGGTAAAATATAATATCACCTTCCTCATACCATTTCCCATCCCTGCCTCCTCAACACTTATACCCAAGGTGTGTACATTAGAGGTAACACTGCATGACCTCAGGCTCCTTTATTTAAATCACATTTTTTTAGTAGGAAGTGAAATTTGCATATTGTAAGGGTAATAGTAATTGAGAGGTGGCATTTGATCCTGGCTTTTTTAGAAGATCTACTATAAGACATATTACTGTTGGATTGTCTGAACCTCTGAATTCTAATTCCTCTTGTTTCCTAAAAACTGTCTGCATATACCTAATTTTCTCGGTCAGAAGGATACTGTTTCAGTTTTTTAGGCTGTTCCAGCAAATACCATGAAGTGAGCTGACTTAAACAATAGGAATTTATTAGCTTACAGTTTTGAGGCTGAGAAAATGTCCAAATCAGGCACATGGCATCATCTGTTGGTCTTTCCCTTCTCTTCTGGGTTTCCATGAGTTCAGCTTCTTGCTTCTGTGGCTTTCTCTCTCTCTCTTTGGATTCATTCCATTTATAAAGGACCTCAGTAATAGGATTAAGACCCACCCTGAATAAAGTGGATCAAACCTTAACTGAAGTAGCCTCCACAAAAGGTCCTACTTACTGTGGTTTACACCCATGGAATGGAATACATTTAAGAATGTTTTTCTGGGGTACATGTGACTTCAAATTACCACAGATATGGATAGTAGATGACATAGCTCATGATCAAGTTAAGGTCTGGTGGCAACCTTGGAACTGTGAATTTGAATCCTAAACCTGCAACAGAATATGTTTGTAGTGCAAGAAGTTACTGGACAACTTCCTAAATCATCTTTTCTTCCTCTATGAATTGAGGAAATAGTCTGTTCATTTTAATTAGGACGTAAGAAGCTGAAAGTAAAAATGTTCTTTTTCTGCTGAAAGAAACTCAGTTCAAACTCGGATTCTGCCAGTTAACTGTTAGCAGTTGACCTGGGGGGAAGAAATTAAAGCTTTGTCTTTCCCCATTTGTTAAGTGAGAATAAAAATTATACATCACAGAGTTTTATAAGGACAAAACAAAATGGAATATGTGTCCACTATATTTGGGATCAATAAAAGCTAAGTCTGCTATTGAACAGTCTTGAGTATAGTGCTAAGCTCAGAGATGAGGGCTCAATTGTTTTCTACTATGTTCCATTGTTGATAATTCTGTGCTTGATAAACTGAGCATTTACACACATCAATAATCCTTTTCTACAAAGTGCTTCCCTGAGATCCTCTGAGCTACCAGTGAGACATCAATTTTTCTTGCCATATTTTAGAGATAAGGCTATTAAATCTAAGCAATTTAAGGATTTTATGCCAGGGAACAAGATGTGAATCTTTTTCAATAAAGCAGGCCAAGAAAATTTCCAAGGATTCTAGGCCCCTCGAGCAAGTTATCAAAAACAGTTAGGTTCTGGCTGATCATCCCCCTACTTGGGCAACTGCAAGGGGTGCAGACTATCCCACAGACCGCCAGGCAAATGCCCAACCACCTTTCCTTCAAACTAAATAAACAATACTTTGATGGAGTTTGGAAACTTCTGTTTTGTTCAGTCCCCAACTCCCACATTTCCTGCTTCACAAGTTAAGGGATTTCTCTAGAGATGCTGATTTGGACTTTTTAAAAAATGAACTTATACTTGGAAGACTTGCTGCAATATTATATGATGATGTAATTATTTATGTAGTTCCAACTGAGCTTATAGAATCTAAAAGCTTTAAAATCTGTATCTACAGTGATAAATTTAGACAGCATACCCCTACACCATTTATACACACACACACAAATATTTCCTTAAGTCCCAGACCATTCTTGATGTAACTGTGTACTTTCTATTCTGACATTCTTGGAGCAGCCCTTGTGAGGTTTAAGATTAAAATCAAAAGTCTTGCAGTTCAGACAAGGAATAAAGTACAACTCCAAAGGTGATCTCATGTGCTCAGAATTACGCCTTTAAAGATCAACTTGATTTGAAATATGGACCCAATGGAATATAGAATCTAGGCAAGGGAGATTTCTTTATCCACATCTTAATTAATTGAATGAAGAACATTTTCAACCTTATTATAGTCAATGCTACTTAAGTCAATGCATGTTTTCGTGCTATTTCCCCTTTTTAATTTAGGAATATGACTATTTGTCAAAGTACATATACAGTGAATGATGATAATAAATTATGATTATAGTTTGTTAACTTAGACTAAAGGAAGCCTAGAACAATATATTAACCATCTTAGTCCTTAAGAAGTAAGTATTCATGAATTTTTATACAAGATGAATTTAAGAATGCCTATGCTAAGAGCCAAGTATTCCAAGTTTCATTAAAGATCTGACTCTGGACTGTTTATCTACAAACACCTGCTGCATATCTTGTGCCTCTGCGTCCCTTCTTATTAACTTCAACCATTTCTCTATAGGAAATGAGAAACCCGAACAAAGCAGGACAAATATAAAGAATGGAGCCCAGATGGTCCCCAGGCCAGAGACTCTCCCTCCCACCTCCCAACCCCCTCCACCAACTATCAAATCAAAAGGCTGTGTGGGATGAAGAAAGCCTGCGCCAGTGGGAGAAAATGGGTGATTATAAAGAGCAAATCACCTAGCCTTATCTCAAGCATTGCCTCACAAAGAAACTAAGAGAAATGTTTCCGAAGTAAAGTTTTAAACTCTGGTTTTTATGCTCACAAAAGGAAACTTTCAGGAGAAGGAGTGTAAAACAAAGAAGCAAACAAAGGACTTGGGATAGTCTACTCAAGGACTCCCACTCGTTCTCTGAAATACTGGGTCTTTATCTGCAGCCAGGCTTCCCCTGCTTCTAAATTAAATCATTTGCAAAATGATCAGGTTACATTAAACATCTGAATCTGGAATAATTAATTCACATAGGTGCTCTTTAAAAATCACTTGATTTCTGATATTTTTTAAAAAGTCGATAGCTTACAGGAGCAGAATACAAGCTTAAAGAAACCTTAAGTTGGAAGCCTGACCTTGGCTGAGCCCCAAACGAGGCGGCGCCCATTCTGGTCCATGTTGGGGAGGGGCCGCCGGGTGACCCCAGGGGTCAGCATCCTGCCAGCTTCCATAAGTAGATTTAATTATGACCGCTGACTTCAAAAAAAGGGATTTAACCCGAAGGAGATTTAGCAGGGCAATTTCCAAAGGGCAGCAGGAATCCCATGTATGACCTTTCAGATGACCCTTGAAGGCTTCAAAGGGGAATTCAGCGAGACTCAGCGAGTCAGTCACGGTGATGGACGCCTCAGATCTCAGTGAAATGCACAGACGTCAACTTAACGTTATCAGGGTCCAAGTGGGGATGCTTCACTTAACATAACTAGCATCTGTCAGGGGGTGCCCTGGGCATCAGCACAAATAATTAAGGAATTGAGCTGAGAAAAAACCACTGACAGTAAAAACATATGACATTAAAGTAAGGCAAAAATATTGCTTAAAATGGTTTAATACTTAAGTGAGAATCAAAGCCCTCAGTGAGCTCTTATCTGAAATATACAAATTTGGTGGCATTGCCCAGTGGCTCTAATCAAAGTATTAAATCCATCATCAGGTAAGTTTTTTTGTTTTTTTTTAACTTTGATTTTAAAAAGCATCTATGTAACAATTTGCTCAGGAGAGTTTTTTTTTTTTGTAGTTGTTGTCTTGTTTTGTTTTAATAAAAGTAACTCCAATAAGGAGGCAGGGAATTAGAATCGCCCCTCTAGGGTTGATCAACAGGAAGTTAGTAAATAAACACATCTAGGATAGGCTCATTGTATAATGAATATAAAGGTTCTTGTAAACTATAAAGCTTCTATTGTGTGTGTGTGTGTGTGTGTGTGTATATATATATATTGTTTTTCTGCATGGGCAGGCTCTCTATCATATATATTTATCACCATTATTCTCAAAGAACACAAAAATTAGGAAAACAAAAAATAAAGAAAAACAAACAGCCTGAATAATTACAGTCTCTTCATCCACATACTTCAATTAGACAAACAACTCTACAAGTGAACTTAAGAGGGAAACTATAGAAAAGACAGACATACCTAATTCTAAATCAAATCATTTGCAAAATGATCAGGTTTCACTAAATATCTGAATCTGGAATAATTAATTCACACAGGTGATCTTTAAAATAATTTGATTTCAGATATTTTTTTAAAAGTTGGTAGTCTACAGGAGCAGAATACAAGCTTAAAGAAACCTTAAATTGGAAGTATAGTGCATAGAACTGAGCCAAGCTGTAAGCTCTCGTTTCCATTTCTCCTTCCCCAAGGGATGTATAAAAACCCATGGAAAGTAAACATTATCAAAAACAAAATGAAACAAAAAACCGTAAACCTATCATGCTTCATGCTTTTATTTACTCTCTTATTGTAATAGCTTTTTTCTGGAAGGTAAATTAATCTAGGAAAAGTAGATCTTTTTTTATGAACTAAATCAGTAATAAAGCTGGGCAGAGTTGTTCCCAAGTGGCTCTCAATTTTTAAGCGCTAAACACAAAAGGTAGACGTGGTTGGTAACTCAAAGCATCAGGACTCAATATGGTTGCTTTCATTGATTGTGGAATTCACAAATATACCCATTCAGCCGAAGGAAAAGAAGGAAGAGAAAAATCTAAAAAGAAAATGCTAAAACTACTGGATAGTATAGAAGATTTAATTACAAACCTTTTCCATTTGGGTCCTGGCTTCAAATGTGGCAATACCTGAAAAATTTATTACCTACAAGAATAGGTTTCAAGTCTCAATACACTGAGTGTTTGTTTTGTTTCAGTTTGGTTTACACTGAGTTTTAAGAGTTAAGCAACCCTTAGAAAGTGAAACAGATTTGTACACAATAAAATATTAAAATTATCTACACTGGCATTAAGAATGAATGGAGGGTAGGCCACGGTGGCTCAGCAGACAAGAATGCTCGCCTGCCATGCCAGAGGACCCGAGTTTGATTCCCGGTGCCTGCCCATGTAAAAAAAAAAGAATGAATGGAATTCATTTCAAATGGTTAAGTTTGAGAATTTACCTTCCTGAATAAGTGAATTTCAACCCCAAAGAGAAAAAGTAGATTATTGCAAATAGAAATTAATAAAGAGGCTCTTTGAAAGTAAGTCATTGATCAAGTTCAAATTTAAGCTCTCTGGGTTTCTTTCTAAGCTAACAAACAGTTTTATGGCTTCAACATTTTTATGGGAGTGTGGCACCCTACTTATTCACGCTACAATTCACTCATGTAAGAATCCTGGGTAAAAGTCTGTCTCACTCTCTATGGTCACAAACTATCCAGAACGTGGGATTAGACCCTGGGAACTTGTCCACAGTGTCACTGGACCAAAGTCTGACCCTGGCAAGAGATGAAAGAGCTGTAGCCATCTAGATGTATGAACATTACCTCTCCCGCTCCTGCTCCAGCAGGTTAGTGAAGTCGTCACTCTTGTTCATGTAGTCAGTGTGTTTATGTTTCTCGTTCTCTAACTCGTACACAGTGCGCCTGTGACACTTCTCTGCCAGCAGCAGTTGCTCTAACATGCGCCGGTAGGTTTCTTTCTGTTTTTCCTCAAGTCTGTCCAGCTGAGTAAACAAATGTAGAAAAGAGCTCAGTATTTTGTTTGTTTTGCATATGACCCTAACTAACTTATGTACAATGATCTAGTGATTTATTACATGAAGAAGAGGACATTGAATCTGGTATTCTATGCCATTTTCCTGATTCCATCATTTTCTCCATGCCAGTTGGCTTTATAAATTAGCCATAGTAATGCTGCAGTAACTTCTGGAATTTTTCTGTGAGAATCTACTTAAGTGGAACATATGCATGATACCTATACTTTCAGACAGAATGAGGATAACATCCCTCTGATTTTAGAAAAACTAAGATCTCAGCATGCACATGTACCACACTTCCTCCCAGGAAGTAATTATCATCATTACAATCTTTTTCTTTCCCCTCAAGGCTTTCATTTCTAGGAAAAACAGAAATAGGCATTTCTAGGAAAAGTATTTTGAAGGACCCACAGTCCTCATTTTTCGAGAAATGCTACATATAATGAGGATTTCAGAATTTATAGAGACCACATATCTGAAAAAGAGGCCTTATCAAATATTACAGGGATTTTTGTGCCTATCTCTGGCCAGGCTGTAAAATCTTTAAGAGGTAATGCCTTGATCATCTTTTCAGTTCCTACTGCCTAGCACAGGGCCTAGAACAAAGTAGGTGTTCAGTAAATATTTGTTAAATTGGACGGAATCTTATAATATTGATAGTTCCCCATCCAGCTCACTCTCCTACTTTCCCCTTCAAACTGTAGCTCAGGGTTTCTCAACCTCAGTATTATTGACATTTTGGAGTAAATAATTCTTTGTTATGGAGTATTCTAGCACTCTTGGCCTCTACCTACTAGACCCAATTGCATTCCCCAAGTCATGATAATCAAAACTGTCCCTAAACATTGCCAAATGTCCCCAGTGAGGAGTGGGGAGCAGGATAACCCCCTGGTTAAGAACCACTACTCTAGTTGCAACAGGCATATTTAAAACCCATTCTCAACTCTACATCCAGCTCCCTGAAACCCAGTGGGGTAGCTGGGTATCAGCATCAGAGGGAATTCCACCTGGGTTTTCAATCTTGCTCTTCAGTTATAAGGTGTTTCCAAGGTTCTTTCTGTAAGTGCATGACGTTTTCGTTGTAAATGGGTCATTTCTGGGACCCAAAATAAGACAGACTGTCTCCATCATTCTTGATGTATTTTGCCCATATCTCTACTCTTTTTTGCTTAAGAACAGGTGAAATGATAGAAACTGATGGAGAAGCCCACGCTAACTGATAGCTAATAATATTGAGATCATTAGAGATTGGCAAATTACACTTTTATGCCTTCTGAAAATTTTCTGTGGTATTAAAGGAACAGTTGACACAAAATGTTTTCATTGGGATAGTGACATTCTTTATATTACAAAATATCTTCCCCAGGAACTCTCCCATCTTTCTACAAATGTGATTTTCACCATATTTTATAGAATTTTCCCAAGCATTGATGATACATCACCATCATCAAAAATGTAAAAGAAGCAAACGTTTTTCCCTCTTTTGATCCTTCCTACTTTACCAGAGAGTAGTACTTCCCTTCCTTTTGCAAGTATTTGATAGGACAGTGTGCTGGTGTGAAACCGTCATGTACCCTGGAAAAAACATGATCTTTAGTCCTCATTCAGTATTGCTGGATGGGATCTTTTTTATTGTTTCCATTGAGATGTGATCCACCCAATTGTGGGTGGTAACTTTTGATTGGATTGTTTCCATGGAGATATGTCTCTAGCCATTCAAGGTGGGGTTACTTACTGTAGTCCTTTAAAAGAGGGAATCATTTTGAAAAAGCTTCAGAACCAACAGAGCCCACACAGGCAGAAACCTTTGGAGATGCAGAAGGAAAGCACCCCTGGGGAAGCCTTACAAAATGAGGAGAGGAAGCTAGCATAAGTCACCATGTGCCTTCCCAGCTAAGAGAGGTGTCTAGAACCCAAAGACTCCAACAGATGCCAGCCACATGACTTTCCAGCTGACAGAGCTGTTCCGGATGGCATCAGCCTTTCCTGAGTGAAGGTAACCTCTTGTTGATGCCTTAATGTGGACATTTTCACAGCTTAGAACTGTAAACTTGTAATTTAATAAATTACCTTTTTAAAAGTCATTCCATTTCTTGTATATTACATTCCAGCAGCTTAACAAACCAAAACAGGCAGCTCCTGCCTATTCCTTCACACTCTTCTTCACTTGTGTAATATCTGGTGTTGTATTTGGGATAAGGGATTGGGCATGTACAACTCAAACATTTTCATTTCTCTCTCTCTTTTTTTTTTGTTTTTTTTTTGTTTTTTTACTCTACCTGTCACAAGATGGTACATTGTATTCCCTCAAGTAGGTTTAATCCACAGTGTAGACTTGGAGGGACAGTAATAGAAAGGCTAGTGGTGGTCGTTTATCCATCTATAGTCATAATAAAGCTAAATGTTTTAAGCCCATCTGTCATCCACTCAAGGAACCCTGGAGAGGAAGATGGGGCATTATTAATTAGATGGTTGACTAAGAGAGATAGACACTGCATGGACATCTGGAGAACAAAATAGCACATAAAGATATCAAGTCTTCTGTTCAGCCTAGGCAGAAGAATTAGTCCTCAGCCTTTAGTAAGTTCTGTCCATGTGGATTTTTAAGATCAATTTTTCACAGCAGCTATAGTCCTGGGGCTGGGCTATTGGAGTAGGTTGCTGGGGACTCTGGACAATGTTAAACTAGCACACCTTGACCTCTAACAGTGATTACATCATCAAGAAAACATTTTGTCTCTTAACGCATAGGCTACTGAGTCATTGGTGTGTATAGGACATTTCTCATCCAGAACTTCAGGCCCAGACTTTAACTTGCAGAGGCAATAAATTCCTTGCCTGCTACAAAACATTAGTGTGAGGATCTAGCTTTTAATTTTAAATGTTGCATGTAAGATCTAATACAGGTAGCATTAAATCAGCTATAGCAGATGCTGTTGCTTTTTATTTTGTTTGGAAGAGCATTGAGCTCCAAGGAAAGCTGATGTCAGTATAACCTCTTGGATCTATGTGGCTTGTCCAAAGCCTCTAAAGACCATTTTCCATAGTTATGGACTCGGTAGATTCATTAATCAAATTCACTGGGTTCATGGCTTTGGGCTTGAGGACCATGCTGTGGCCTCAAATATAGAGGAATGGTAGCTTTTATGAATGACTAGTGAAAGAGGAATGGTGCCCGTATTACTCTGGAAATGCAGCTTCCACTTGTACTGAGGTGGAGGAAAATTGAATGAGATCATCATAACACCAAAGGCCCCAAATTCACTGAGGAAAGAGTGTACGTGGAAATCTTATTCTAATGAATTGAGTTGATGGAGAAGAAGTACAACTGCTTGAGAAGGGGAGAAATTTTAGCCTGTTTTAGATAAAAGGATCATGGTTCAGGAAATTGTTTTAGCTCTGTTAGCAACAGAGGGCTAAATGGAGCAGTATTAAGGAATTCAGGAAGGGAGAAATCTAATTAAGAGGAAACATGAGGCCTTAAAGACCAAACTGGATTTATATGAAAGGAAAACAGATCTAAATGTTCTTAAAGACAGGACTATAAAAAAGGGAGGTATTTAAGTCATTGTTGACTAGACGACCAGAAGAGAAAAGGCATGAGAGCACAGAGAACAGAGTAGAGTAATTCTTCCACAAACTAAAAGGATGTTAGGATCCAGGAAATGATTGAGGAACATGCTGTAAACTGCATACAGAGTCCATTATGGTATCAATTGGGGTCCTTCCCTTGAAGACTGTAGCAGCTATTCAGAATGATTACATAAAATAGAAACAGATTTAAGAATTAAAATGTGGGAAAATTAGGGTAAGATATTAGAAGCATTATACGGTGAGTTATTGTAAATGGAGTGTCTGATATTGCCTGAGCCTGACCAAACATATGCAAGAGAAATGGGACTGCAGGTTTCAAAGGAAAGATGAAACAAATGAAAGGGAATTAAACAGGACAACAGCAGATTTGGTCCAAATGCGATGTGCTTTAATGGGAAATGACTTCCTAATGAGGATTCCAACTCAGAGACATGAATGTAGGCAAGATTTGTAATAAATGATGCTCTTGGCAGGCTCAGAACTCAATGATTTTGTTTCTCTCACAGAGGGAGATTCCACAATACAGGATATACAAGGTAATATTAGAAAAACAAATGTCAGGGCCTGAAAGCATAGGAGAAGTTAAAAAAGACAAACAAATTAAAAAACCCTAAGAGCCATAAAACAGTGATAAAGAAGGGGACCAGTTTGAGAAACTAATTAAAATGTTAAAATCAAAACAAAACAAAAAACTCAGCTGAGACTGTCTACTACAGAAAAGTTTCTGGCAGAAGAAAATACTGATGTTGAGTTGAATAGGACAAGTTACAAATCAGAAAGTTCAAGCATGAGAAAAAGCCATGTTCTGAGGAAGAGTAACACTTGGCAAAAGAATAGTCCCCACTAGGCCCCAAGGTACACAGGCTTCAGAAGGGTCACAAGGGAGAGGGGGCGATAGCCAGCTGAAACAAGCAGGGCAGTAGAGAAAACCACTCATGAAGTGGGTTTCTTAGGCCTGAGCTAAAGGGCTGAAAGAAGAAAAGATCAAAGCAGCTTTAAATAAGCAGGTGGGAAAGCACGTAAAATAAGACCAAGGCACTGAGTGAGGTTGTCAACATTGCAAATTCCTAAACAATGCAAAAAAGACAGGTATGTTTCAAACAGTATATATGAATAGATTCCTTCAACCAACCTAGGATTCCCCATTTCCCATTGTTAACCTCTTGGAAGGAAACATCTCCAAAGTGAGGGAAAATGTGTACACAAGTTCTGATGGGGGCAATTGCACCAGACTTACCAGAATCCTGTTGTAGCTGAAGATTTTCTCTGTCTACTCTCTGTCCCTCAGACATACCATAAGTCCCTGCTTTGGTCTCTGCTAAAAGGAGTACAGCCTGGATATTACTGAGTCCTGGGGTCAGAGAATATCATTTTGCTTGGGATAAATAGACCTTAAAGCTGGGAATTTTCTTGTGTTTTCTAAAATTATGATCATGAAGTTGGTATTATAATAAGTGCATGCATTCTAATAATTTCTGGCCTCTGCGAGAAAGTAGAATAGAGGGAATTTGGGTCGTACTAATTCAACTATGAAAATGCTAATGAGTCCAAGTTATTTTGTTGAAAGGGATAAACAAAAACAAACTATCCAGAAAATTACCTGGGATCCCTCTGGTTAAAGCTGAACAGAAACAGAAACTCAGAAAAAAAGAAATTGAAATTATGATTTCTGTGGAATTTTGCTTAATAATTTAGCAAACTTTGATATTCTGGACTTTAATGTACAAGGAAGCACAAGGGGGTTAATGCTTGCTGTTTAATTCCTCTCCAGTATTTGGCAAGGGAGGGAGTTCTACCATGTTAGACTTACTACTTATCCTCTGGTTAATTCTATTGGATAACCTAGCTAGGCACATTTTGGTATGGAAATTAGAATGAGCAGTAATTTTTCGGCCTAAGGTGTGACATGGCTTCTAGAAATAAGAGCTGGGCTGCCTGCTCATGGTCCCAGGAGGCTAAAGGAACAGTGATATGTTGGGGTTCCTGCCTTATGATGTTGGGAGCAGAGTTCCTGCTCCTGGGTAACAAGAGCTTGATTCTTAAGCCCAGAGGGTTAAAAGCCTATAATTTTGGAGGGGGTAAATGAAAATTTTTTCTCCTTCTTCATTCTGTTTCACTTACAAAGGAAGAAATTCACTATTTTGGCAGTATTGGGAAAAGTAGCTTCTGTCCTTCTTTCTACCTCTTCCTTCAGTTCTCCCCAAGGGAGGAACAACCCTTCTGATTACTGAATTGAAAGGGGAAAGGAACCAAGATGCATGCCCAGCTTAGTCAATCCCAGGATGACAACCCATTGGGTGGGTGTTTTCTGCTGCTCCTCTATGCTATAAGGTAGGCTATCAGGAGTCAGGAACTTCTCCCCCTTTGTCTTATTCATAGATCTCAGTGGGTTGGGGGTAGTGATTCTGGGTAAGTGTATCTGCCCCACAGACCTGCCTGTCTCTTGGGGGAAGGGTGGGACATCATTCCAAGATCTAGACTTGGGAAAAAAGATTTAGGAAGCTGAATTGAACATTTATTCATGCAGGGTTCTCCAATCCAGGTTGTTATGGTTCTAGTTATTATTAAACTGATATTTTGACCTGTATATATCTTTTATTCCTCAAATTCTTCCAAGTCTGGAGACAACTGAGGGTGTGATCATTTGTCACCTTCAAATTCCACCAAATAGTAAAGCCTAATATTGTTGAGTACCTAGTATATGCCAGGCACTATGTTAAGAATTTTACAGGCATTCCTTCTTACTCACAAGAAATCTAAGAGATGGGAACTGTGGTTTCTCCCACCTACAGATAAGGATATTGAGACTTAAAGAGCTTAAAGTGACATGCCCAAAGCCATAGCTAGGAAAGGCGGATCAGGGATATGAAAGTGGATCCAACCGGTTGACTCCAAAGCAAGTGCTTCCTTTCCACTAGTGCTTCCTCTCAGATGATTGTCCCCTAACATATTAAGAAATGATGGGAACAGTGCTCCCGTTTATCTTTGTTGCAGAAATTAGAAAATTATAGAGTCATCAGTCTGTTGTGAATAATTGTCTAAACCCAATCTTGTCTCTGAGATCTGTCAAACTAACTGCTGCAAAGACTTGACATAAGTTAAAATGTAAATTTATAAATTGCTTCAGACTTTTAATTTCTGAATTCTTCTTTTCATTCACAACACTAATTTCTGTGAAATTTTTTGACATGGATTCTGAAGAATCAGTGTGGCTAGACTCATCAACTGACACCCTAATTTGGCAAACTTCTATAATTGTTAGAGTATTTTTAAAATATCGTATCATGGGTATATTAATAGCAATGATCAATAGTTCCTAATACAGTCTTGTATAAAAATGGTAAACAGAACACTTTTAGATTTCCTTTCATCTTAAAGAATTGTCTTAAGCATTCAGTGGGAGTTTGTCTCAATCATTGCATTTTAGCTACTTCCATGAGCCCATTTTAATTGTGACAGAGTCTATAAGATATGAAAAATATGGGTAACCAAACCAAAAATAGCAGTGAAATAAATAAAATCAATTTAATTTTAGGTTACCATCTCAATAATAATCTTGGCAACTCACTAGTAAAACTGATAAGCACTTCACATTTTTATGTACATCATCTGTTAGAGAAGTAAAATAATAATGGACAGCAAGAGCATGCAATTAAGATGATATATTCATGTGGAGAATTATGGTTTGGGCTTTACATATATCTAAGAGCAAGTTTCTAAAATTCTTACCATTGAAACATACCCGATTATAACCATGAGTTATTTAATTAACATTTAATGCTATATTAGTGTATTATAAATAGTTTGTCTTTGAAAGAAAATATTAAAGCATGTAAAATGGAAGAATATGAAGATTACCATATCACTCTGAGGTTCCCTTCTAGGGTGATTTTTTGATGTCAGTTTTTTACCTCTGAGATAGGTTTCTCATAGACATCTTCTCCTATGGACTTCTCCTGGGCAAGGATGGCATCTCTGTGCAGGATGCGCAGCACTTTCTCCGGCTCTGCAGATCCGTAATGAGCCTCCAGAACCTCGGGCTTGGTTTTCTCTGTCTTTAGCATGTGGATCACATCTTCCCTGGCCTGTGGTTTAGAAAGTGCAGTTAGGTCAGGCAATTGACAATACAAATCACAACCCAGGCTCACAAAATCGACATGGAGCTTATTGAACATATCCCCATCTCTTTAAAGGCTGTGGGCAAATTCACGGGGTATTCTGTTCTTATTTTTCTTTGCCAAAAGTAGATTGGCAAGCAGATACACTGCATCAGGTTGCTAGGAAGCAGGCAAGCAGAAAAAGGTTTTGTGCTAATATTAACTACATAAAAATTGCCTTGTTTAAGTAGCAATAATTTTGAAAATGGGTAGAGCTATCCTATTTTAGTGCATTATGAAATTAAAGACAATTTAAAAATTTGCTAGTTTTGTATATATGCTTTCATTGTGGTATTCAAATACTCCTCCCTTCTATATAACTCTATATGTATTGAATTAAAATAGCCTTTATTAGTGATTTCATAGTTCCCATCAAGGGTTTCATTTTGCATAGAAACATATGGATGGGAACTCACATGGAACTGGATTATTTTAGTCTAATGTATTCACACTGAAGGTAAAATTTAAGCCTTTTAACTGTCAGACTGCCAATCAGATAAGCCTAACAGGGTGGGTTAGGTTGTTTCTTTGTTTTATTAGCAAAAATTCTAGCATCGTATTGAGGATCTTAAGGAAAACACATGTATATATTGATTATGCTCCCCCATTACATAATGCAAATACATCTGGATGTATTTTATGCTGGTTAGTAGTGATGAGCTCTCTGGTTATGATGGAACTAGCATTTGCTGAACATGTTCCCACCTGGGCATATACTTGGAGCTATTTTTCCAGTAATGGTAATGGGTATGAAGTATCCTGACTGCCTTCCAACTTGTACTGAAGAACAGTTTGGGGTCAGAGCTTCATTCTGTGACAATGGCAAAGAGTTTTCCCCCGTGTCATGCTAACTATGGGTTTGAAATTATAAACCTGGCTCAACATCATGGTATTCTAAACAAGACAGCTAACCAGTCAGCTATAAATATTTACAATAAGACCTTTATAAAGTTGGTCTTTTTTGAGGTTTCTTACTTTAATTGCTCTTTCTATAGTCTTCAAATTAATCTAATTCCAGGTGACTAATTACTAACTTATTACAGGAACATCACCAGACTGGAATTTTCAGATTTTTTTCCTATGTTGTCTCTGACAAAAATGGACTAGATTAATTTTGAAGAACCTAGTGGTTTGGAATTAGCTAGAATATTAGAGTCACAGAATAGTTTAAAGGAAAGGCAATATGTCTCCAGGCAATGTGTCTCCCTGGAGAGTGAAAAGACATAAGCAGACAAAAATGTCAGACTACCTTGTACAGTGACTTTGTGGAAATCAGAAAAAGAAATCCTCTTGTCCAAGAGTACAGCCCTGAGTCAGGGTGCAACCTGACTAATGAGGGAAGAATGGGCTGTATTTAAGTCCCTATTCACCCCTCTGCTAGGCACCCTCAAGCAAGGCACAACTGCACATCTGTACATGGGGCTCTTTATTGAAGGAACCTCGAGGTATATAGACTGTGTTACTCATCTTCAAGTGAGAAGTGCTCCCATGTTCATCTCTATATAAAGCATCTTCTAAAATATTGGTTTACATCCTTGTCTGCATTGGAATCACCTGGGGAACATCAAAATTTCCAATGCCCAGGGCATACTCCAAGGATCCATTCATCTGTACATTTTTGAAAGTTCCCCAGGTGATCCCAAGGTTGAGAGCTACTCTTCCATACAGTTAAGAGTCCCAGCATCTCAACTGAATACAAATTCTGGGCATTATCTAATCTAAATTTTCTCATCTTAGTTCAAGTACATTTCTATTTCCTGTTCTTAGAAAGAAAGGTATCACTACCTGTGCCAGTTTGAAAGTATTTTGGACCCCAGAAAAGCCAAATTTTAATCCTGATGAATCCTGTGGGGGCAGCCGTTTCCTTGAATCCTAATTCAACACTGTAGGTCAGAAATTTTTTATTAGATTATCTCCATGGACCTGTGACACACCCAACTGTGGTTTTGACCTTTGGTTAGATGAAGAAGTGACTCACAGATTCCAGGTGGGTCTTGATTAGTTAACTGGAGTCCTTTAAAAGAGGGAACATTTTGGAGAAAGCTTAGAGATGACACAAATGCCAACACTTGGAGAACAGAGGCAGAGATATGTGGAGATGACTGGAGCCCAGCAGATGCTGCCATGTGATTTCCTATGAGATGTTAAGCAAGCCAGAACCTGGAGAGAGCCAAGGGAAGCCAAGAGATGAAAGCCAGGCCTGGAGAAGCAAAGTGAGGAACCCCCACAGGAAAAGAGGCTGAAAGCAACAGAGCCCAGGAGCAAGGGACCAGTATATACCAGCCACCTGCCTTCCCAGCTGACAGAGTTGTTCAGAAAAGACATCAGCCTTGAGTGAAGATAACCTCTTGTTGTTAATTTGGACACTTTCATTTCCTTAGGACTGCAAACTTGTAACTTATTAAATTCCCTTTTTAAAAGCCATTCCATTTCTGGTATTTTGCATTCTAGTAGCTTATAAACTAATACACCACCTTTCTCCTTTAAATCACTCTTACACCTGAGGTTAACCTTTTGTTTTAGCCAAAGCTAAAGGAGAAAGGGATGTCTTGAAAGAAGAAACCCAGGGCTGGGAATTCAGTGAACTATAAAATGGCAGGAAGGAAAAGTTAGAATTGCATTTGAAAGTGGAAAAATGGTGACAATTAAGGGTTGGTGAGCTGGCACTCTCGATGACAATTTACTGTATCTTTTCCATTTTAAATAAGATGATGTAAATGCTGTTTCTTATAGCTCTCATTTTAATGTGTGACACATGAAGACTTGTAGTGCAGACATGGAATGTCCTGTCTTTAGCATAATAAATTGAGATGCTGAATCATAATGAAATGTAAAAACTTCAAATGATCTCCTCTGCTTTCTGAAACAGATAGCAATAGAATGAAAGCAGAACTCACATTCTTCGGGGAAAAAAATCATTATAGAAGGATAGAAAATAGACCTGATCATATAGTACTTGGGTAACTAAAGAGAGAGAGAGAGAAACCAAAATAAAATGGTTTAAGAGAGGACACTAAAATATTGGGTAGGAGATTATTGGCTGTTTTTATTCTCTTTTGTTTAATTTGTATTTTCTACAGTGAGTATGTAATTATTTTCTTAAAGAGAAAGCGGTGTTTTCTTTTACAAGGAAGAAGAAATATTTCATCATTCCTATTTCACATAAATGAAACAACAGCAAATAATTTAATAGAAAGTTCTGTCTTTTCCTTGTGTTCAATGCTGAGAAAGTCACCTTCATTCTGGTCACAGATGAGTTTATGCACAGTACCTCTGGGACTTAACAAAAAGGAGAACATAAAACAAAAATTGCCCAGATTATCATTCTATACTCTGTTTTGCCACCAGCTTGACTCCTTTTGGAATTACTTCAAACACGGCAGAGACACCAGATGTAGAATAGTCGTTGAGCTGGAGTTGATTGAACACAAGCCTATATAAGGATTATGGGTTTTCTCACCTAATATTTATTCTTATTAGTCACATTCTGGCTAGACAGATGAAGAAATCACAGCAGAACAATTTCCATATGGCATTTCCACAAATGACATTCTGAAAAACAATTTGTCTCTAATTGTGAATTAATTGGAAAGTAGCCCTCAAATGTAAACTGCACCAAATAATCTTGAGTGCATAAACCTGAGCATAAAAGAAAATTAAATAAGTAATAAAGCTATCAGGCAAAGAAGAATTTGAATTAAAACATGGAAATAAGGTTCATAGCATGGTATAGTGGAAAGAGCTCAGTTTTTTAAAAACTCAGAACTAGTTTCCATTCCTAGTTTTGCTGTCTGATTTGTACAAGTCATTAATATTGCTTTGACCTAATTTTATCATTTATAAAATGGGATCATCATAACTTTATTATACGGCTGTTGTCAGGATAAAATAATAATAAAATGCCTAATATAGAACTCGGCACACAGAAGGTAGGTGCTGAATCAGTAATAGCCAGTTACTATTGTTTCTGTCAGGTCTCCATCATTAAATGCCTTTTTACTGCATGTGCAGGAAAGAAATTTTATAAGATATATTTTTTCCTACTCAGATGTAAAGTTTAATATTGATTAGTTTCTCTAGAAATTGCATTCTTTGCTCTTAAGAACATTTATTTCAAGAACGAAATTTTAAATTAGAGCAGACCAATAGTCAATTCAGCTGAAGATTTACTTTTTGATTACACACAAAGGATAACGGTTCTTGAAAATAACCACAAAAGATTAGGAGAACACCTTCTAATACCCTGGTCGCTACCATTTACCCATGGTGAATGTACAAATTTACTTAAAGCCTTTGGGAAAGTGATTTAAAATCTATGTTCTAGGTGAGAGTTTAGAACAAATGATGTTTAAGGTCCCTTCCACTCGAGTGATTGTGATTCTATGAATTTGTTTATGATTTCACCCTGAATCTTCCCTCAGAGAAATAAACTCCATATCTTTGTATACCCTTCATGTTAAGTACCAAACACAAAATCGTAGAGCTTTCAGCTAACTCTAAAATATCAACTCCCTCCCTTAACAGGAACTTGTTTTTAACTATTTCTTTCAACATTCGAGCACTCATTTCCACTATTCCAAAATTTGGGTAACCTAATTCTATGGTTGCCTTATTAATAATATTAATAATTTTAGAGATTTTTATCACATTTCTCAAGGTCTTCATTTTTCCAGTCTAGAGTCCTTTTTATCTTTTCCTCCTTAGATGGGATCTTCTTTACCATTTTCGATGCCCATTTCCAGCTCTGTTATACACCATCCTTAAGGTACAAGAACCGAAATTACCAACAGAATCTTGTATAAAAACATCTACTGTATTGTATTATGATTGAAACATATAGGATAGTGGTTTCCATTTTATTTTTGATAATCTCCTATTCATATTCAGAATTGATTGATTTTATAGCCAGAGGAGCATGTGGACAAGTAAATTTTGGAATTCCATGCAAAAAAAAGCATGGATTCTTTTCCTCTCTTTTATGAACAGCCCAAACTGTACTAACTTGTAGTTTATCTGAATATTTATTTCTATTTAAAAACAACATGATGAATTTTTGAGGAAGAAACAAAAAAATGCAACTCCCAATTCTCATTCTTAATCTATTCTCTCCTTCCCGAGTCCTGTTAAAGCTAAAGTGAAGTTACTAGAAAGCCAGATCCTACCACAAGGAGAATAGGAGGGAATGAAAGACCCCAGCTAATTTCTGAAAGGTATACAGTAGATGAAAGAAGCAGCTTTCTTCCAAAAGTCACTTAATCTCCCTGACTCAGTTTCTTTGTCTGTAAAGTGGGGAAATCAATCCCTCCTTACATCACAAAAGTTTGTCAGCCTCTAACAAGATAATGTAAACAAAGCACTTTTTAAAAATTTCTTATTTTGAAATAACTTCAAATTTAGAGGAAAACTGTAAACATAATACAAAAATAATATAGAAAGCTCCAGTATACCCTCTACCTACATACCCAGATTTACCAAGTTTTAACATGTAGTCACATTCATTACATCATTCTATCTGCATCTACTTATTATCTACCATCTATCATCTATTTAACCTATTTTCTAAACATTTGGAAAAGAATGCATACATTGTACTCCTTTACCATTTAATATTTCCATGTATACTACTGTATCTTTGATGTCATAAAGTATAAGAAAAGAAAATTACAGATTGTTTTTTCTTATGAAGATAGATGGGAAAATCCTAAATAAAATGTTAAGAAATTGTCAGTGTTGGGCCACGGTGGCTCGGCAGGCAGACTTCTTGCCTGTCATGCCAGAGACCTGGGTTCAATTCCCGGTGCCTGCCCGGGCAAAAAAAAAAGGAATTTTCAATGTTAAATTTGATGAAGTTGATAACTGTACTGTGATCATGTAAAAGAATATACTATTCTTAGGAAACACATACTGAAGTATTCATGCATGAAGGAGCATGATGTATGCAACTTACTCTCAGTGGTCAGAATAAAGCATACATACACACAAAAAGAAAGAGAAAGCAAATTTGGCAAAATGTTAATATTTGGTGAATCTGGGCGAAAGGTATATGACAGTTCTTTGTCCTATTGTAACCTTTTCTGGTTATATGAATTTATTTCAAAATAACAAGTATAAAATGCTAGGAAATCAAATTTCTTAGTATAGTAAAAAAAATGACAGCTCATAAATAAATAGAGTATATCCCAGGAATGCAAGGGTACTGCAAGAACAGAAAATCTATCAAAATATTTAACAAAATTAAAAGGTTAAAGAAGAAAATCTATATGAATATATAAATCAATTCATAAAAATGATTTTATAATGGTCAATGTTCATTCATGATTAAAAATCCACCCTAGGGAGTCATCATCAAGATGGTGACATAAGACATCCCCTGGGAAGTTTCCTCTTAGAGACAACAAAATAAAAGTGCACATTCCACTCACTTGGAACTCTGGAGGATGGCAGAGACTGGAGAAAACTCCAAAAACAACCAAAAAACAAAACAAAACAAACAAACACACACCAAAAACTAAGGTAGGACCACTCTGGACCCCTCCCCCACACTTGGTCCCATGTGTTTTAAGAGTACAAAGTGCCTGTAAAACTGTAAATAATAGCTATTTTCAATTAAAAAATATGTAATTATTACCTTCTTCACCAAATTTTCCTAATTCTCTTAGAAGGTGGTTATTTTGTTCCAACTAATATGAAACACCTATTAATTCTCACCTGAAAAAATGTATTTATGATTGAAATATATTAATAGCTGAAATGTATTAATTGCGATGTGCTAAATATATTAAATACTTCATTCTTAGCATTTTTACCCTAGACATTAATTACCAAACAAAAAAGAGCCTCTTTTGTTGTAGAGGCTACAACAAAAAGAAGTATTTTGGCGGGCCGCGGTGGCTCAGCGGGCAAAGTGCTTGCCTGCCATGCCGGAGGACCTCGGTTCGATTCCCGGCCCCAGCCCATGTAAAAAACAAACAAACAAACAAAATACAATAAAACAAGAAAATGTTTAAAGATGTTTCCTTTCCTTCCTTCCTTCTCTCTGTCTTTCCTTCCCTTCCTCCCTCTCTCTTAAAAAAAAAAAAAAAAAAAAAAAAAAAAAGGGCGGGCCGCGGTGGCTCAGCGGGCAAAGTGCTTGCCTGCTATGCCGGAGGACCTCGGTTCGATTCCCGGCCCCAGCCCATGTAACAAAAAACGGAAAAACAAAATACAATAAAACAAGAAAATGTTTAAAAATGTTTCTCTTTCTTCCTTCCTTCTATCCTTCCTTCCTTCTCTCTGTCTTTCCTATAAAAAAAAAAAAAAAAAGAAGTATTTTGTTGTAATACTGCACATTATATATTTAGAACCACACTATTCACCATTGGGCTTATTAAAGGCTTTTTAATGACTATAATAATAATCATGGAAGGAGTAAAAATGTTGATTATACTGCTGTCTAAAACAATTTAATATAATAAATCAGTATTAATATTGTGGTATCTGTTTACTCAATAGATTGATGAAGAAGACTACGTGATTACAATAACATTTTTCATTAGTTTAAACATATGAGTCAATCTTTGTATATAATAAGATCCTACATTTTGGGGATAAAATCACTTCGCATCTACATTTTGATGGCTAATTTCTCTATAAAAGAATGAAATCCAAAATGTAAGAGAGTTTCTGCCCTTGAACAATACTGTTTTCACACTGAAGTGTTATCAAAAGCAAGGGAGCTGCTAAATATATCCCTTATTTAAATATATGTAAAATGACCTAGAGGGGAGAATGCCTTGAAGAGAACTCTAAAGAAGAGTTGCTTTCTTCTGATGGGGTTAAAAAAATAAAAAAGGAGTGGTAGGAGGGAGAAACTTTTTAAAATGTTCAACTTGTGAGAAGAAATATTGAATCAGGGTATAGAAACAGGCACAAAGGGCCACGCCCCTCTCCTCCATGCCACATGGCTCCTCTTCATGTCAATGGAGGACTATGGAGGTCAAGGACAAAGACATACCCCCAGAACTAAAAGTAGTAGAGCAAGGGATTGTCTCAGTAGGCTGCATAAGGAATTAATTCAAAACATGTGAGGGCAGCAAAGAGCTGCTCTGGGAAGTCCAGGGCTGACAGAGGTAAGTGTCATTGATTCATTTTATAAAGTCAAGGGATGCTATCTAGACTTTGCTGGGAAAGTAGAACTTAGGGGGCCACTTGGCAGGTGGAAACCACACAGGTGGCATAGAGGTTTGAATCCAAGCATTTATTCAATAAATATTTGGGCAATGCATTGTATTTATTATTGAAGATAGTAATGGTATCCTTGGAGAATAAAATCTAGAAGGATATAGATATCAGTTGTCAGACATTTAGAATACAACATGATAAGCCCTATGATGGAGGAAATACTTTACTTGAATCTGAGCTATCAGAGTGGGCTTTCTGGACGAAGTGACTTCAAATCTCACAATGAGTATTTTAGCCAAAGAGGGGAGGTCATAGCTTGAGAGTGTTCCAGGCAGAGGGAAGACAGAATGCAAAGGCAAAACAGATTTAGATGCATGGGACCGTGCAACATGAGGCTAGCATGCGAAACAAGCGACAAATCACGAAAAGCTCTATAAACCAGGCAGTAAGTTTGCATTTTATCATTGAACAGCAAGAAGCCTTGGAAATTTTTAAGTAGAAAGACAATAACATGGTCAGATTTATGTAGTGGAAAAATCATTCATCTGCTGTATTAAATTCACAGAAATTCTAACTCAGCTTAGGAACTGTGATTCAGAATAGATCTGCAGGTGATTCCATAGCCCAAAAAAGCTTGGGAACCACTGATCTAGGGCAGATGAACCAGTTTAGCACAAAAAGCGCTGTTTTGTTGTTTTGCTGTGTCAGCTCAAGCAACCGGCAGTGCCCTATGATTCCCAGAGGCTTGCTTGTCCCAGAGGCTTCTCATGTTCTTTCTGTGTCATCAGTCCCATTGACCCTCCCTTACAAAAACATCATGCTCACTGCAGACCAGCAACCCAAACCAGCAGAGTCCCTGGAAGCTTGTTGGAAGTGCCTGTCAGTTTCGGGCAAACGAGGATGATCAATAGTCTTGGCTTGCCAGGGACTGAGAGGAATGGCATCCAGAACATGGTATATTTAATATGAACACCAGGACAGTCCCAGGTAAACCAAGACAAGTTGGTTACCAACGGGCAGCTACCAAGTAAGCAGGAGACTGGATATCCCAAAATATACCTGTACTGAACAAGGCAGCAATAACAGACTCACTGTACACAGGAACTGTATGTCATTGATGGTGTTTCTAGAACTTAGGTTTTTTTAAAAGGTAGAATGCCATTATTGATTATTGTGCCAGGTGATATTTTAACTATTTTTTTAATGTGTATCTTAAAAAAAAAATCTTTTGGGGTAAAATGAAAGCAAAAACATAATGAGTAGGAAAGCAGGAATTAGTTGTTATGTCTATGAGAGATAAGCTTTTTACCCCATGCTTTTAAAACAGGGATGTGTGTAATCCTGGGAGGACAAAGTGGAATGTCAATGAACCTTGGAGCCTCAGGGTAAATGTGGTGCACCTTCCCGGAACACAAAGATTACTTGAAGACTTGGGGTGGGTGGTAAGTAGTTTTAAATCCATTGAGAATATTAGCACAATTTTAACATTCACAGGAATGTTTAAAACAAAACACGAGACTTAAAAAACATTTCCTTGCAGCAGACAGCAGACAGCTTAGGACCGGCCCTCAGCATGGTGGTCCATTCTCTTTAGCGGAGAGGGAGAATTGCCAGTGGGAAGCTTGAGAAACCCTAAACCTACTTAATGGCCCTGCAGGCCATGAACTGGGTATTCCCTGCCAAGAGCTGTTGACCTGAAATGGATAAATACAGAATGCCACAGTCACTTCTTTCTATTACTTAGTTAACTACCTAAATATGTTTCCATTGTTGCAGTGAGCCAAGGAGCCCCAGGAAGATGGTCCTGGAAGACCAATGCATGCCCATTCTGGGTAAGCGCTTTCCATTCCCATTTCTCTTTTCTTATTCTCATTCTGTAAATGAACTCTCAACTCAATTTTTCTATCTTTCTAGATAAGGTAATTTATTATTTACATGTCTATTTCCTTCTTAGGCTGTGAGCTGTTTTGACAACCGGGAATATGTTGATAGTGCCTAAAAGAGTGCCTGTCACATTATGGGTACTCAGTAAATATTTGTTGAAATAAAGAAAACTTAAATTAAGCGATGTGAAGTCAGAGAGGCATAAACTGGCACTGAAAACCTCGAAACAACCTTAACTACTTAGCCATGTTCAATTATCTAAACAATAACATTTTATCAACCTCTTCACTCTTTCATCTGGCAGCTTTGTGTACAATTTAGGAGTCACTTTGTTCTTCTTAAGTTTGTTCAAAAAAGAAAAAATGTAAACCGAATAAAGAAAAACAGTACATTCCACCAGAATGTTGCAACAGGAAATGGATTATCTTTAAATCTCATACAAATTGAATTACACTATTTCCGCTAGTTAGGGAAAAAACTATTATAAATGGTTTGAAAGAAAAAAAATTGTGTAGTTCATGATGTTATCAGCCACTACTAGAAATTAAATTCACTTTTTCTCCTGAATTTTAGAAAGAAGTAGAGATAATATGATTAATAATACAATAAAATACAAGGAGAACACACACAGTTAGTTTAGGGGCTGTTATTGTTAAACATGTGTCTTTCAGTTTCTCTGGAGCAATTTCTTTCCACAACTCTGTGGTTGATAGTAGCTTGAAAGTCTCTACAGAGTTTATTCATTAAAGACCACACTCCTCTCTAGCCTTTTCACACTGAATATTATCCAAAATAAATTTTTTATTAGAATATTAGAGACAGACACTATTTTTCATATTAAAACTTGCCCTTCTAATTGCCATGACGAATTTTTAAAGGTAAAATTCCTTGTAATAAATTATAGAAGTATAGTCATATTTTTCCTGTGCATATCACTGTTATCCATTGACTTAAACACATTTTTATGACTTATGTGGTTTTCTTCTTTTTTCTTTTTTATACACATTGGGATATTAATAGTGCGACAGCTGCTGTGTCCTGGATTAGAAATTAGATAAGGTCACAGGTTTTCCCACGTGGTGCTGTAATTCTACAGGGTATACGTTCTTAAATTTTGCAAGCTTTTTGTTCTGTGCTAACAAAGAATATGAACAGAGCCCTTCCTCTGCCCACCTTTATGACCAACCAGGTCCAGCAGATAGGTTCCAACTTTCTGTGAACTGGGTGAGAAACTAAATTCCTTAAAACATGGGAGAAATCATTGCAAAAGCATAATGAGATGATAATTTGCTCACTGTGGTTGTTTTCCAGCTCAGTAAACTTAATCCCCTTAACATAAACCAGCTAGACAAGACTCAGGACAGATCAAGCATCACTGGTTCAACTCTGCTTATTTAAGTTAGTCTCAACTCCTTACATTTTCCTGTGCTTGCCTCCTTTCCAGAGGTCTCTCTAAGTTATTTTTCAAGCTTGAGAGGAATTCTCCAATGTAATCCTGTCTGGAAGACTGAATGAATGCAGGGTGGCCTTGACGCATGGTTATTTGCATGAGGGGCTGGGGCTCTTCCTGGGAAAGGAAGGGCACCATTTTGGTTGAAGGACAACGGAGTCGGGTCAGAGGGGAAGGGTGAACCTGAGTGCAGCCGAGTGCCACGCAGAAGCCCCACCTCCAGCACAACCTTTAGAACATGCCTAAGTCCCAGGGTGAGAGACTACCATAAAACACCCAATAAAAACTAAAGGAATCAGGAAATTAGAATTCAAGGCATCACAACTTCAGTAATAACAGGAGAGTAGAAAAGGGGGAATTGGGGAGGAACTGGGAGGGGCAGCACCCTGTACATCTTGTGCATCATACTTTCAGTATAGACATCAGCCTGTGTAGACTCCAAATAGACATCAACTGACATAAACAGAAGAGCGAGCCTGTCAGGTTACACATAGCAATATTGGCTGTGCTTCCAGCATGCACTTACAGGAGCAGTTGGAAAAGGAAAAATGCGAAATGGTGAATGCCAAATGACAGCCAAGAGCAGTGTATGGCATACTTGCATATTCTGGGGACTTGCAGGATATTATGGGAAGAACTTGATGAGCCTGGCATTTCCACTAAGCAGGCTCGGCAGTGGAAGGAGAGATAAAAGAAATCTATATAAACTTTCTTTGACCACATTTTTATCCTCAGACTTGTGAGAGCTGGGAAATATTGCTAACACTTTTCAAGAGAAAATATTTCAACCAAACAAGGTAAGTCTACATCATCCATATAGAATTTATACATGAAATTTATTTGAATCACATAACATTAAGATTCTTTGGGTTTATTGACCTACTCATTTCTGCCTCTCACCTAAGTATAGTCTATATAACATATATTTGGCCAATTTAGCAAAACTAGAGTTTAATTTTTTAAACAAAAAAATGCCAGAAATCTCAGTCATTTTGAACTCATTGTGAGTGACACACTGAATATTTAGTTTTATAAATAATCAAGGATTAGGGCTACAATTACCATAGTTTTTCTCTTTAGGATTTTGAATAGTACTACCTGTAAATACATTATAAAATCCCTTCTTTCTTAAAAATGATATAATTTACATAAGTTAATATTTTTCAAGAACTCAGGGTAGTCATTATAAATATCAGTTGTTCTGATGTGCTGCAGATATATATTATTATATGGTTACTGACCATATAATAACTTACTGACATAAGTTCTTAATGTCAGCTTATAGTTTTTGGCTTATATTTACTCATACTTAAGAGGAGCTGTGTGGTAGAAAACATGTGCCTGGGAATCTTGTGTTAGAAACACACATCAACGTGACCTTGATCAAGTGAGTCAGCCTCCCTGAATATTAGTTCAATATCCTCAAGTGTAATATGATGATGGCAGTAGCTACCTCACAGGTTTTACATGAACTAATATATAGAAAGTACTTGGCAAATGTTAGTTGTCCCATCCCTTGTTAGCCAAGCAAACAAGCTGTGTTCCTGTCATTTAACATAGCTGTGCAACCTTGGGCAAGTTGTCTATGAACTTGTTTCCACACTTGTATGTGAGTTAAATATAAGTAAAGTTACCAACATAATGCTTGGCTAACAGTAGGTGCCCAATAAAAGCCAGTTTCTCTCCACTCTTCTCCTAAGAGTCAGTTGGCTGACATGGAACACCTGGAACTACTAGGCATCATAACCAAATGCTTTTCCACAAAATGAATCAAAATGAATCAATGGGTCAAAGGCTTAAGCAGTTTTTCTCATCCTTGTTGATCTCAATATTCTATGACTGTCTAAATCCCATAAAACAATTTCTCTTATCTATATTACAAATCTAACAGACCACTGGCAACCCCACATTAGCTTGCCCTGAACTTCTAAGCCCCTTGAACTATTGATGAAGGTGATGTGAAGGAGCTAATCCCTCACTAATTCAAGAATTTGGGCCATACTGCTTGTTCTTGAGTGTGCAATTCATCCATCCCCATCATTAAAATTATATTGAATCAGAAATGACATGCTATTTTCCTAAACATTTCTCAATATTTTATTTAACACAGGGCATCAATAAGAAGCAATGTTAAATATGGCATCTTGTGCTAGTACCCCTGCTGAAAGTGGGCATTGCCTATAGACGAAGGCTGTAACCAAAGTCAAGCCTTCTGACTTCAGAAAATAAAATAAAGAGAAGTACAAAAATTAAAAAATTAATATCAAAATGCATCTTTAATATTTAATAAAATTCCTATAGAGTTCTTATCTGGAATGGCTTTTTTTTTTTTTAAAGAAAGGAAAGCCCTGAAAAAAGCCACAAAACTTTTGTATTATTGTGATTGTCAGCTGGTTCTCATGGGCAATATTGGCCTTCTAGTGCCATCTGTTATTTAAAAATGCCAAATCTAATTTTTCAAAGAGAAAATTTAATTGCTTGCATCTGTTCATAAAATGATCTTGCCTTTATAGTATATCGGACCAGAGACAGGGCATCTTAAATGTTTTTCAGTGAGAATTTCTCATGTATATTGTAATCTAAATGGTATGGGTTAGGAGCTGTAGTTATGTTCTGTGATTTGAGAATTGACATAAAATATGCACAACTGTTATTTCTAATGACTTGCACTCTTCTAATCATAGTACTAACCACTATGGTTGCAATTACAACCACGTTGTAATTGCAGTTGCTTCATTTTCTTCTTCCCACAAGATACAGAACTCAGAGAGGGCAGGAGTTTCATTCTCTTTTGAAAGAGAGAATGTTAGTCTCTAGCCCCAGGCTCAGTCATTGGCACAAGTGGGTGCTCAATAAACACTTGCTAAATTAATGAATAAAGTCTATGTGTGTATGTGTGTATTCCACTGATCCATCAAAATTTCCTGTACTTCCCATTTTCAAAGCATATACGCTTTCTCCTTTGAGGACAGGTTCCATATTGGCATATAACTTTCATTTATGTTCACAAAATCCCCTGTCAAAATTGCCCCATGATTCGGATTCTTCATTATATATGAGGAAGAAATAAGGGAACACTATTTTGAATCTTTTGAGATCATTTCTGGATAGAGGTGGTGGCAAAAACACTGCTCACTGAATATTCATAGGCACCTCAAACATTTTCCAGACTGTTTTCAAATTAAAGGAGGCCACGTGTCTAATTATGGCCAGTAGACTGTGAGAAGAAATGATGGGTGTCATTCCATGCTAAAGCATTAACAGCTGATGCACAACCCTTCCACTTCTTTCTTTTCCTGTCCAAACAATTAGTGATACTCTTTAAAGCAAAAATTCTATCAGCCTGGGTCCCTGAGTGACTATGTAGAGCACAGATCTGTCCCCCCACCAGCCCAAGATGGACAGGTAATGTAATGAGAAATAAATTTTGTTATATGAAGCCACCAGCATTTAGGTATTAATTTATTGCTGCAGTGCTTCCCAGTCCTTCCTTATTATTATTGAAATCAGTACCAAAATCAATACCATCTAAACCTAAAACATGCAGCTTATAATATGTGAAATAAAATTTATGACCCTTACTTAAAAGATCAAAACCCAATATAGGAGGCAATTAAGTGTCTATTTCTTTATCTAAACATAATAGGTAAAAGATTTACTAAGTTCTTCATATCTGTGATGTGCTGCCCTTGAAGACATTTTTATAGATTCTAGAATGCATAATAATGGATTATTGATACATTGAGCCAGAAACTGTGTTAAAAATCATCGAACCTAATGCCTTCATTTAAAAATGAGAAATCTGAGGCATTCACAAACAAATGACTTAGAATATTATTCAAGAAAATGAAATGTAATAATTCCATAAAAATAAGTTGTTATTCCTACTCACCTAAAAGCTAATACAGTTAAAGGCCAAGTCATGACAGTGTTGTTAAAAAAACATGACCCAACTAGATGCTATTTACAAGAGACTCACCTTAAATTTAAAGACATCATTAGGTTAAAAGTGAATGGATGGAAAAAATACCATGTAAATATAATCAAAAGAGAGCTGGGGTATCCTCATTAATATCAGGTAAAACAGACTTTAAGTAAAAAACTATTGAGGGACAAAGGTGGTCGTTATATACTGATAATGGGATCAATTCAATAAGAAGACATAATAATTATAAATATATATGCACCTAACAGCAGAACCCCACAATATATGGAGCAAATACTGTAAGATTTGAAGGGAGAAACTGATAGCTCTACATTAATAGTAGGAAATACTAATATGCCATTTTCAATAAAGGAATAGAACATATAGATAGAGCAATTAAAAAATAAATAGGGTGGGCCACGGTGGCTCAGTGGCAGAGTTCTCGCCTGCCATGCTGGAGACCTGGGTACAATTCCTGGTGTGTGCCCATGCGAAAAATAAATAAATAAATATTTGTTCAAGAGTGTTCTTGAACAACACTCTAAACTAACTAGACATATACAGAACACTTCTCCAAACAACAACAGAATAAACATTCTTCTCAAGTGCATATGGATCATTCTCCAGAATAGGCCACAAATTTAAGTCACAGAATTAGTCTCAATAAATAAAAAATATTGAAACCATATAATGTACCTTCTCTGACCACAGTAGAATGAAGCTAGAAATCAATAACAGAGGAAGAAGTGGAAAACTCACAAATATGTGGAGACTCAGCAATGTACTCTTTTTCCTTTTATTAAATATTTTTATTGACAAATCTTCACACACATACAGTCCATGTATGGTGTAAAAATAATCAATGGCTCACAGTATCATCACATAGCTGTGTATTCATTACTAATGATCATTTTTAGACCATTTGCATCACTCCAGAAAAAGAAATCAAAAGAAAAAGAAAAAACTCATACATCCCATACCCCTTACCTCTCCCTCTCATTGACCACTAGTATTTCAATCTATCCAATTTATTTTATCACTTATCCCCCCTATTATTTATTTATTTTCATCCATTTTTTTTACTCACCTGTCCCTTGATAAAAGGAGCATCAGACACAAGGTTTTCACAATCACACAGTCACATTGTGAAAGTTATATAGTTATACAATCATCTCCGAGAATCAAGCCCATGGGAACACAGCTCAACAGTTTCAGGTTCTTCCCTCCAGCTACTCCAATATACCATAAACTAAAAAGACATATCTATATAATGCATAAGAATAACCTCCAGAATAATCTCTCAACTCTGTATGAAATCTCTCAGCCACTAACATTTTCTTTTGTCTCATTTCTCTCTTCCCCCTTTTCTCAAAAATACTTTCTCAATCCCATGCTAATGGATCCCGGCTTATCCTAGGATTTCTGTACCATATTGCCAAGGAGATATATACCCCTGAGAGTCATATCCTAAGTAGAGAGGAGGGCAGTGAATTCACCTGCCAAGTTGGCTTAGAGAGGGAGAGAGACTATATCTGAGCAACAAAAGAGGTTCTCTGGGGGTGATTTTTAGGTGTAATTTTAAGTAGGTTTAGCCTTTCCTTTGCAGGCAGAAGTTTCTTAGGGATGAATCCCAAGACAAAGGGCTCAGCCTATTGATTTGGTTGTCCCCACTGCTTGTGAGAATATCAGAAATTCTCCCGTGGGGAAGTTGAATATTTCCTCCTTTCTCCCCAGTCTCCCAAGGAGACTTGGCAAATGCATCTTTATTCACTGCCCAAGTTACTCTGAAATATATTAGGGCATCACACTAACCTGGACAAACCAAAAAAATCTCATGCCTTAATCAAGATTCTATGCACTAATGGTGTTCACCTAAACTGACAATACAAGTGAAATTATAATGCACATTCCAAAATATAAATTTTGCACCAAATAAACATCTCTTCCTTTGGTCTCATGTAGAAGTTGAAGTTTTAAAATATGGACAATATCATCCTTTACCCTGAATTCTGATCTACCCCAATCCTATCCTGATCAGCTTCATTCATATCTCTACTTGAAGACTGATCCCTTTTTCAACTTTTTAAACAGTTGCTGTGTGGGGTAATACTGATTTTCATAGCCTCAGAGCTATAACTATGACTCTCAGGTGTCACATAAATACCTGAAGTTTCTGGGAATGACCAGGTTATATACAAACAGCTCAGTTTTTCAGAATTTAGAAATAAATTACATCTCCTGAACATATGTGACTGCTATAAGGGCTTATAATCTAGGACACTTTACAATAGGCCCCATCCTGATAACCCATGTTCTGGGCTTCAGTTCATCAAGTTTGTATACTATGGTTAGTCCATATGAATGAGGCATGGTAATATTTTATCTTTTATTTCTGACATTTCATTCAACATACAGCTTTTGCGGTTCATTCACTTAGTTACATGCCTCGCAATTTCATTCCTTCTTGTAGCCACTCAGTAACCTACTGTATGTATACACCAGGGTTCGCCTTTCCATTCTCAGCCATGGTACCCTTAGGCCACCTCTATCCATTGTGAATTGGGAACACTTCCACCACAAACACCAGTGTGCAAATGTCCATTAGTGTCCCCACATTCAGTTCCTCCAGGTATATACTGAGAAATGGGGTTTCAGGATCATATGGCAATCCCACCCCTAGTCTCCTGTGGAAACACCACACTGACCCCCCAAGCTTCAGCAGTTTATTCTTAATCAATGGGTTAAAGAAGAAATCACTAGGGAAATTAAAAATACCTTGAGGCAAATAAAAATGAAAACACAACATACCAAAATTTATGGGATTCAGCAAAGGTAGTGCTGAGAGGGAAATTTATAGTACTAAATGCTTACATTAAAAAAAAAAAAGATGTCAAAGAAGAGACCTAACCTAAAACTAGAAAAAGAAGAGCAAGCTAAACCCAAAGTGAGCAGAAGAAAGAAAAGAACAAAGATTAAATTGGAGATTAATGAAATAGCGAATTAAAAAAAAAGAATAAACAAAACCAAAGTTGTTTTCTTTTTAAGGATCAATAAAATTGACAAATCTTTAGCTAGACTGAATAAGGAAAAAAGAGAGAAGACACAAATAGCTAAAATCAGAAATGTAAAGAGGGACCTTACAACTGACCCCATGGAAATAAAAGCAACTATAGGGATGGTACAACGGTGGCTCAGTGGCAGAATTCTCTCGCCTGCCATGCCAGAGACCCCAGTTCAATTCCCAGTGCCTGCCCACACAAAAAAATAAAATAAAATAAAAATTAAGTATAAAAGGATATTATGAACAATTGTATGCTTACAAATTAGATATCCTAGAAGAAATAGACAAATTCCTTTAACACACAAACTATCTACTCTGACTTAAGAAGAAATAGAAAAACTCAAACCAATAACTAGTAAAGAGACTGAATCAATAATCAGAACTCCCCCAACCACAAAAAAAAAACCCAAGATCACATGGCTTCACAAGGGAATTTTAGTCAAACATATCAAGAGGAGTTAATGCCAATCCTGCTTAAATTTTTCCCAAAAATCAACTAGAGTACCACTAATTTAATCTGAGGTCAAAATCACCATCATATCAAAGCCAAATAAAGTTACCCCAAGAAAGAAAATTACAGACCAACATCACTTATGAATATAGATGCAAAAATCCTCAGAAAAATGTTAGCAAACAGAATCCAACAGCACATTAAAAAATTATATACCATGGTCAAATGGGGTTTATCCTAGGTATACAAGTGTAGTTCAACATAAGAAAATCAATTAATGTAATACACCATATTAATAGAACAAAGGGAAAAATCCACATGGTCATCTCAATTGATGCACAGAAGGCATCTGACAACATCCAGCACTCCTTGTTCATAAAAACACTTGAACACTAGGAATAGAAGGAAACTTCTTCAACATGATAAAGGACATTTATGAAAAACTCATAGCTAACATAATAGCAGATGGGCAAAGATTGAAACTTCCCCTCTAAGATCAGAAACAAGTCAAGGATGCCTACTGTCACTTCTATTATTCAACATTGTAATGGAAGTTCTAGCCTGAGCACTTAGGCAAGAAAAAGAAATAAAAGGCATTCACATTGGAAAGGAAAAAGTAAAAATTTTCCTATTTGCAGATGGCATGATCCTATATACAGAAACTCCTGAAAAATCTAAAGCAAAGATCCTAGAGCTAATAAATGAATCCACACAACAAAATGGCAAGGTACAAAATCATATTCCCTATATATTAGTGATGGACAAACAAAAGAAGAAATTTTAAAAAATTTCTATCACAATAGCAACTAAAAGAATCTAATATCTAGGATTAATTCTAACCAAGGATGTAAGGGACTTGCATATAGAAGTGGAGTTCTGATAAAACATGTGACAATATGGATGAACCTTGAAGACATCATGTTGAATGAAACAAGCCAGACACAAAAGGACAAATGTTGTATGATCTCACTGATATGAAATGTGACAATTTGAAAGTATTATGTATCCCAGAAAAGCCATTTTTTAAACCTGATCCAATCCTGTGGGGGCAATCATTTCTTTTCATCCCTATTCAGCACCGTAGGCTGGAATCTTAATTAGATTATCTCCATGGAGATGCATTGTGCCCAGTTGTGGGTGTGATCTTTGATTAGATGGAGATGTGACTCCACCCATTCCAGGTGGGCCTTGATTAGTTTACTAGAATCCTTTTAAAGAGGAAATATTTTGGAGAGAGTCAGAAATGACAGAAGCCTCAAAGCTTAATGAAATGTCACAGCAGAGTTGACACAGATGTAGCCACATGGAGAACAGAGACACAGATGCTTGGAGATGCTAGAAGCCCAGTAGACACCACCATGAGATGTTAAGCAAGCTCGAACCTGGAGAGAGCCAAGGGAAGCCAAGAGATGACAGCCAGCCCTGGAGAAGCAATGTGAGGAACCCCCACATGGACAGAGACTGAAAGCAATGGAGCCCAGGAGCAATGACTGTCACGTGACTTCCCAGCTGAGAGGGTGTTCCAGACAGTACCAGCCTTTTTTGAGTGAAGGTAACCTCTTGTTGGTACCTTAACTTGAACTCTTTCACCTCCTTAGAACTGTAAACTTGTAACTTATTAAATTCCCCCTTTGTAAAAACTGTTCCAATTCTGGCATATTGCATTCCAGCAGGTTAGCAAACTAACACCTGAAATAATTAGAATTAGCACAGTCATAGAGTAAGAATCTAGAACATAGGGGACAGGGTGAGGGTAGGGAAGCATAGTTAATGCTTAAATTGTACAGAATTTCTATTGGGGATGATGGAAAATTTTTGGCAATACATGGTGGTGATGGTAGCACAACATTTTGGGCACAATTAAGAGTATTGTATTAAATATTTGAATATGGTTAAAAGAGGAAGTTTTAGACTGGTTATATGTTACAAGAACTTAATTTTTAAAAAAAATCCATGGTACCATACCCCACAGTGAACTGTAAGTTAAACCATAGACTATATTAAATAGTACAATTATAAAAATGTGCTCTCATCAGCTGTAACAAAAGTACCACATTAATGTAAGGCATTATTAAAAGAGTGTCATATGGGAACCCTGTATTTTATGTATGATTTTTCTGTAAAACCACAACTTCTCCAAAAAAAAAAAAAAAAAAGCAAGGTTGCAAATAGAACCCAAGATTTTAGTTAAGTAAACTGTAGTTTATTACTACATTCAGTTTTTTAAAATATTGAAAGACACATCACAGGGAATATTGACTGCGAGATTCTTCTGGTATATAGAAATAAGCAAAAACACTCCATTTGTATCCTCTGTTTTGCACAGGAGATAAATATTCCTAATGCTACAGGGAGATGGATAGATAGATGGATGAAGAGACTAGATGGATGGATGGATAGACTAGAGAAAGAAAGAGAGAGAGAGAGGTGGTGTACTATTAGGTTTTAGTCTTATGCAGAGGTATTGGATAAACTACAGTGATCAAAGCAAGATAGGATTATAGGGAGGAACAACAGAGACTCCAAGAGAGCCCGCTATTAGGAAAGAAGGAGTCCAGCAAGGCGAGTCAGATCCGAGTGTTGGAGGACCTGAGTGTTGGAGAGGGCAGTGGTGACTTCACGTGCTCCTCCTCATGACCGCCACCTCCCCATCCCTTTACTTTATTCACACTGGCCTCTTCCTTATGCCTCAAACTCTCCAGACACACTCCTTCCTCAGAACTTTGCCCCACAGTTCTCTGTCTAGAAAGTTCTTGCTCCGGATATTTGCATGGTTTGTTCTTCCTCCTCTTTCAGGTCTTTACTTAAATGTTACCTTTTTAGTGAAACCTTTCCTGGCCCCTATTTTAGAATACACCTTTAACCCTCCCCACCTCCAAATATCCTGTTCTCTTGACTTTATTTTTCTTCATAGAACTACTGTCTTTTAACATATGTTCGATTTATTTTGTTTTTTATTTGTCTCCCCCTCTAGAATGTAAATTTATTAGGACAGAGATTTTTCTAAAGCAACTTTATATTATATCCCTGGTACCTAACACAGTACCCACAAAGACTAGAAACTCCTAAATATTTGCAGGATAAATGAATGAGTGCATGAATATACATGGATAGTTACCTGACTTCTGCATGGGAAAGGCTTTCTCTGAAATAAAGAATTAGATTAAAGATTCTATATGTAAAAAAAAATTATAACCAATTAAATGACCCCAAAAAGAAAATATTTGTAACAACTATGATGGACATAAAGAAACCATTCTTAATTGTAAAGTTCATGTGTATAAGTGCAAAAACTTTAAGGCACAATAGTAAAATTCATAAAAGGAAACGCACAAATAGAGAACTCATTAAAGAGTTATAGAAAATATTCATTAATAAACATATCAACTAGTTCAACTGAACTAATAACCAAAGAAATGCAAATTAAAACAATTATGAGATACCATTGCTAACCTCTTAAACGGGACAAATTTTTGAACTTCAATCATTATTGTAGGTGAGAGTTTGAAAGTGGGCATTTCTCTTAATTTGGGGGAAGGACATATGGATCTGAAAAACGATTTGGCAGTAGATAAACACAAGAAATAAAATATTCATACCTGGGTGGACCATGGTGGCTCAGCAGGCAAGAATGCTTGCCTGCCATGCCAGAGGACCTGGGTTCAATTCCCGGTGCCTGCCCATGTTAAAAAGAAAAAAAAAAAAAAAGAAAAAAAATTCATACCTTTTAATTGAATAGTTTGATGATAAGGATTAATATTGGTACACAAATATGTTTTTATGATGATATTTACATCGATAAAAATTAGAAACAATTTAAATATTCAATAATAAGGAAATATTTGAGTGAAATATTGTTCATCCATAGGATGAAATATTTTACAGATTTTAGAAATTATATTTGAAGGGATGTTGAATTACATGAGTAATTCTTATAACAAATAGAGATTAAATATCATATTATACTGTGCTTGCTATTATAGAAAAATACACGTGAAGAAAAGTTCTGGGAGGGAATATCTCAAAATATTCACAATTATTATTTTAGGTTGGTAAAATTATAAATCATTGATATGTTAAAAATAACTTTGCTGTGTGCATGGGTAATTCAGTGGTTAGAATGCCTGCCTTCCATGCGGGAGACCTGGGTTTGATTCCTGGACCATGCACCCAAAAATATAAAAAATAAAAATAACTTTGCCATTTTTTTATCGATGTTTCTCAAAACATCTAATTTTCCATTACTGTACTCCTAAAGAGAATTTTTGACATTTTTTCCTAATTGCCCCCTCATAAAATTTTAATTCCACAGATACAATGCACATATGCTTATATATTATGGTCACAAACCATTGTAAATATATATAATTGTTTTGACCCCTGACCGAGAACAATTTTCAACCTCTTGGAAACAATCAAACTGTCATTGAGAATGCATGTTCAAAGTGGTCTACATTGAACTGATTTTGATAATCAGATAAAAAAATTTTAAAGAAAATTCTCTCACAGAATTTCTGGGCATCAGTCCCTGAAACTTTGAAACAATGATCTTTCTATTATGCCTCAAATTCCTAATATAGGTAAACAGCTATTCTAACTCATATCAATGTGGCTCTAGATTTGTAATTTGTCCAGGGAGGGACACAGTTGAATTTAATATGTTTACATTGTTCCATAGTATGGGCAAAATACTTTTCAAGGTTATTATTTAATCTATTTCTCTTAATTCTATTTTACGGATGAAGAAATAACACTCAAAGAAAATTAATCTGACCAAGGTCACATGATTCATAAGAAAGAATTAACTGACTCCAACATATTAGTTCTTTCAATTAGATGTTGCTGTGGTGGTCAATTATAGCTTTCAATAAAAATATGAAACACAAAGCAACAGAAGGCCCTGGAATGAAAGTCACAGGATATTGTTTTTTGTACTAACATCCATCCCCAAATGGTGCTGCCGCCATCTGGTCCAATTTCCCCACACTACACAACTTGATTGGCTTGCGTGATCTTGCCAAGATTTTTTGAGCATTGTCATCTTTTTTAGTAACTTCCCTAAAAATACTGCAGTTCTATCTTCAGGCCAGAGCACATGAGACAGTGAACCCAGTCTTGTAAACTTACGTCTCCTACTCTCCAAGACCCCTTGCCAAGACACTGCTGCTGGTGAGACAGCCCCAGAGCATGATTTCTTACAATGTACTTTGAAATAGATAAAATATGCACTCATGGACATCTGTCTGTTATTTCCTGCACTCACAGCTTTGTTCTTCTTTATTGCCAGAGAATTCTATGGATGATGTCACTTTTCTCTGTAGAGAACAGGCCATCAGAGCTTTTCACTGACATAATTAATTATCTGTAGCTTGATTCTAGGCCAGAAAATTCCCTAGGCACAACCCCCCAAAGCATTAACTCTCCTGCGCTTGCTATTCTTAAACTTTTAAAGAGACAGGGTACCATATCCTTTTTTTTTTTCTTCTCTTTTCTCAGACACTGATAATGGTATTTTTGTTCAGTGATATCAAGTAACAGAACATGAACTGGGGTGCTATTCTATGATTTCACAAGGAAGACCTTCGGTTCAACGGGCAGCAAACTCTAAAGGTCACTACAGATCAAGTGTACAAAGCAAAGCTTTTAGGGCTTAGTCTTAAACGCTACAGGAATGCATCACAATTACTGAATAGACTCTAGGGATTTTGTGAATCTGCAGCAGAAAAATGAGATCTTAACCAAAACTAACTACCTACACAGTAAAAGACTTCAAGTTTATCAGCCACAGAAGTCCAAGCCATTAACATATTTAAACCTAATAGGAGAAAAGAAATTGCCAGAATGGTGACCATGTATTTTGAGAGTTTTTATCTATGTCTTTAAATAGATCTAAAGAAAATTAGTCAGTTTGGCCAGAACACTTGTCACCCTCCACTGCTGGGTTTCAGGATTCTGTAAATGAGCTATTATGCGTCTCTTTAAAACTGAGGCTTAATGGGTAATGACCAACACTGTGGATGTCATAAAGTAATTGAGGGGACTCTAACTGGAGTCAGGACACTTAACTTGAACTCTAGCCCTGCTCCTCACTAGATGAGTGATAAGATAAAATGGAGGAAATCTCTCACAACTTTCTCAACTCCGGTAGAAATAGCAATGTTCCGTTTAACTCAAAGATTAACTGAGACCACTTTGAATATGCATCTATATACTCTCCAAAAGAAAAGAATTGTTACTTATGGTTTCTTCTGCAGCCTTGATTCTGCATAGACAAGTTTGAATTATGATCTCTCTGAATTTATTTAGTATAGTAAATGATTTCTTCGGATCTCATATAAAAAATGTAAAGACAAAATTATAATGTAATAAATGTTGGCTATTTAAAAATTAACATTACAAAAGTAATTTTTGAAAAAAAAATGAAGGTTTACATTGCATCCTCCCAAACTTCATTTTCCAGGACTATTTCTATTAATTTGAAGTGGCTCTTTTCAAAATTGTTTTTCTCCATAGGTACATGAATACAGACGTCAACACACACATTCTATCCCCCAATCCCTTCTTTCTCTCTCTCTCTTGCTTATTCTCACGTACGTTTAATATTCATTGAGCACTTACTATATGCCAGGAAATATACCAAGTACTTTGCAAATATTATCACATTTAAACGTCAGAACAACCTTATTAGATAGATACTATAATTACAACCATTTTGCAGATGACAGATCTGAGGTGGGCCCAGAGAAATTCACTTATTTGCCAAAAGTCTCACAACTAATAAAGGGATAATTATCCTGGCAATCATGCTCCAGAGCTGGCAATCTTAATGTTACATCTATTGATATATACTATTGATATAGAACCTCTTGAACGCATGCCATTTTATTTTTTATTCAATAATAGGATGGAAAGCTCAATGAGAATGAAATTCCACTGATGCTAATACTCACTTCACCAGTTATGCCTGGCTTATTTCTTAGTTTTGTTTTTGTTTTTGTTTTCATAAATGAATCAAGTCCCCTCTATTTTACATGTCCACCTTTCAAATTGAGACTTTCTCAGTTTTCTCTATTTTCACACATTAATATATAACACATAGTTTTTGATAGTCTATTATAAAAAAAGAAATTCTAAGGAAAAGAGCAAATAATTGTATTGGACTTGAATTTGTCTGTTTTGAATTTATTTGAAATAAAGATCTCTACTGTGGTCATCCCTGTAAGAATGAAACCAGAACTCTGCCAAACACCTCTTTGACTTGTGCTGTTCCCTTCTCTGGGTGAAAATTGAGGAGCATGATTGCTGTTTCTCTTTTCACTAACACCAGCACATGCCATAAATGGAGCAGTTAGTTAGCTCCTACCACTTCTCTTCCTCCCTTCCTTTCTCTCTTCCTTCCTGTATTCTCTCCATCCTACCTTCCTTTAATTCACTCAGTAATTTATTCATTTAGCTGTTATATGCAAGGTATTTTGCTAGGTGTTTTGGTGGATCCCAAATGAGCAGAATGCTATGCTTTCTATGACTTCATACTCCTGTAGGAGTGAGATTTGAAGAGGTAACTCCTATAGGTGACTAATTGTTCACCAAGTCAAATTGTGGAAGAAACGGTGGGAGGGAAGTTCTAGAGCATGGGATAGCATTGGTTAACCATCAGAAATGATTTACTTCAATTCCAGTACTTTGACCAATCCACATGGTGCCAAACCTTAGCAGGGCATTTGATTTATAGAATAATAGGAATGTAGAGTAGGAATGAATTTTAACCCCTTAATTTTCAGATAAGAAAATCAAGGTACAAAAAATTCAATGATTTGCCCAATGGATACAACTAATTTGTTGTTGATTACATTTAGAATTCAGTTCTCCTACTTATGAGACAGGAAACCTCTCTATCATTCTAAATCACTAGGTAAATATATATCAATCTCAAGTAGGAATTAATTTATATGCTAATTAATTTTAAAAACATGAAAGGAGTGACTTTTATTGACAAATCAATATTTTAATTAGCATTTGAATGCTATCAGGAGCATTTGAAGGAATGTATATCAATGGCATACATTTATATCAATGGGCATGTACATCAATGGCAGCTTATGACTGGAAAACCAATGCTCTAAAAAACAGCAATTGGCATTTCATTGAAATTTGACTGTAATCATATACATTACTTGCCTACTAGCACTAGAAATGGATTACCAATCTCAAAATATTTGATTCAATAATTTTTGTCTTAATTTTCCTATTGGTGCACATATAAAGTGCTATTTATATCATACTCATACTTTTTTTCCCGCATGCAGTTCCTGCAGTCAGTCAACATTTTAGTAGTCTTCTTGACTTCTTGGAAAAACTTGACTTTCTTATAAGTTTATCAACAACTACAGCAGATAACCAATCATCATCCAAGGAGTGCTCTGGTTAAATGTGTTACATATCACTGTCCCATTACTTGCAGCCCAATTTTTTTTCATGATAGCCTACATCTGAGCTCTATCTGGCAGCATGACATTGACTCTAATGTTGAAAAATCTCTGCCTTATTACTTTGTATAACATTCCCAATGTTTCTGCTTTTTCATAGTAAATGACCGAGAACTATTGGTCATTTCATTTTAGTATCAAGGAATTTTGGGGCAAGAGCTTTCTTGATTATGATAAGATTTTGTAAAATGATTCAATGCCTTCTTAGTTTATTTCAAACTTTTGCTGCTTTACACCTGTTATGTGCAGTTACCAAGTTGCCAAACATTATCATTTCAAACAGCCAATATGAACTGACCTCTACTGAGTTTTGTGGTTAGAAACCTTATCTGAGCTGTCATTATCATTCATTCGTCATCCAAAAGTAAATGGTTAGATGAAAGAATGGTGAAGATGACTAAATAGAAGAGGCAGGTGGATGAGATCAGCTAATCGGCCTTGCCAGATTTCTCAGTGCTGAACTCATTATTTCAAATTCAACAGTGGCCAGACCGGTTAAAATATTATTATGGGAATATCCCTAGATTTCCTTCAAATTTTTTCATGATCTTCAAAACCAACAAGTATGTAGCCTGCATGCCTTGCTGTCTGCAGCTACTTTTCACACATGTTTATCCCAAAGCTAGTTTAGCAAGAAACCATGGAGCTACAGCAGTATGTGCTCAACTGTTCCAGTTAGCATTTAAGGGGTTGTCTCATGGATGGTCTCACATTCATGGGGATCAGTTCTGAAGGCATATATCCTAAATTGACTTAACCACAGAAAAAACATTTGAAGTATCTTTCTGAGGTGTCTGACATTGCTTTTTTCTAGCCATACCTCCTAAGGATTTACCAAAGTCACAGAGTGAAAGAAACAATAATTTACTTCTGATATTGTAGCTGCTAAAGTAGAGGTATTTGGCATTTTGGGTACTACCAGTAAAACCCAGAGAAAATTCATTCTCCTTTTCCCTGTCTCTGCATGAGGCTCTACCATGATTTTTCTAATCCTGTATCTTACCCATCGACATCTCCTGAAATTCACTGTGCCCTCTGAAACCCACATTCAACTCTAAGCTAACCCTTCTAAATTCTGAGAATGTTCCATTCACTTCCTTGCTCTAAGGCAGTGATTCTCAAATTTGGCTGCAAACTGGAATCATCTGAAGTTTTAAAAAATACCAATGCCTAGGTCCTACCTCCATGGAATTTTTTTTAATTGGTCCTGGGTATGGCCTGGACATTCAGTATTATTTTTAAGCCCCTCAGATAATTATAATCAGCAGCCTAATTTGAAAACCACTGCCTTAAGGGAAACCTGGCTCTCACCTGAGGATGCTGCTTCCCCAGAAGGCCCTCAAAAGAAGTGAATAGTTTCTCTCCCATTCTCTTTGTACTAGTGAGGCTGGAAATGGGGTAGATTTCCTCCTTGCTCTATAGTGCTTCTTTCAGATCATTCTCTTTTCCTCTTCCCTAAAATATCTTAACTTTGAATCTCCTATCATCCGGCAGTATCAATTAGCATCCTTTTTCTCTATAGCATGAGCCATTCACCCCTCTGGGGCATTTACTCTCCTTTCTTCATTGAAGATTTTAGCTCCTGCTACTCTCTTTAATGCCACTGTCAAATTTCTTGGTGATTTCAGTATTACAGAAGATAATCATTCTGGCACTCTGAACTCCCAGTTCCCTGAACTCTCTTCTAATGATCCTGTCCTTCACATGACCTCAGCTCCTCACTTCTATACTTGTCATTGTCATTAATATACACCCTAGTACTTGTCATTGTTATTAATAATTACAGCAATCTATAATTTCAACACCACCACCATCACCTATATGTTCAGCTCACTTCCTCTAGAACCACAACTCCAACAATCTGACTTCAGCAGAACCTAAAACCCTTTGATTTTACCTTATTTTCACTGGCGTTCATCCTTCCTCCAGCATTTTCCTCATCCATCTTTAATTTCAAGGTCAGTTCTCTTGTGCACATACTCGATTTCATGCCACTTGTCTCATTTCATCTCTTGAACAAAACCATAGACTTGGTTAAATCTAACTCAACTCTGCTTCTATCCATAGGTAGAAAAAAACACAGCATGCCACCTGATCTCACTTTAAATTCATGGACACTAACCTTAAAAGAGCTGTTAATGCTACCCAGAAAATCACATTTTATTCCTTTATTCCACTCACCTAGACTATTATTTCATACCTTTTCCTCTCATGAAATCTTTCACACATCTTTTCCCCAATCTTTCTCTCATCTTGTTACCCACCTCACAATTACAGAAGAATTTCCATAAGCATCCAACACCTCTATATATCTACTGTATACTTATCTTTCCTTGTAATAGAAGTGAACAGTTTGTGCTTCTAGTTAACACAAACTTCTCAAACTATACATTGGATTCCATCCTCTCTTGCTTACCTAGGACATTACTCCTGACTTTATCCCAGTATCAATATTTCCCTCCATATTAGATCATCTTCATCAGCCTGCAAACATGCTGTTATTTGTCCCATCATAACAAAAACCCTGTCTTGACTCTATTTTTCCTATAGCTTTCACCTCATTTTTCTCCTTCCCTTTACAGCAATACTCTTTGAAACAGTTGTCTATACTTACTGTTTCTAATATTCTCTTCTCCCAAATGAGTGGGACTCATTTGAGCCCACTCCAATCAGGCTCCTGCTTCTATCACTCAGCTGAAACTGTTCTTATCAGTGCACCATGGTCTCCACTTGTCCATATACAATGGTCAACTCTTATTCCTCATCTTCAATGGCCCATTAACAGCATCTGACACTTCTGATCTCTGTCTCCACTTTGAAAAACTTTCTTCATTTTGACTGCAGTATATCCTATCTTCCTGATTTCTCTTCTACCCTTCTAGCTGGCAATTCTCATTTTCTTTCTCAAGTCTTCTTCATCTTTCTGACCTCTCAGTGCTGGAATTTCTCAGGTCTCAGTCCTTGGACCTCAACTTTTCTGTGTAAATTCTCTTTCTTGGTGACTTCATCAGTTTTACGACTCCCAAATTTGTGTCTCCAGCTCAGACCTTTCTTCTGAACTCCAGATTCTTACATCCAAATGCCTAATCAACACATCTCTGTACTAGAATGTCTCATTGGTATCTCAAACTTAACAATGTGCAAACTGAACTCCAGATCCCTACTCTCCTTTCTGTTCTACCATATTTTTCCCCAGCTCAGTAAATGAAACCCCTGCTTCCATTTGCTCAGGTTAACAACTGTGACCTGTCATCAAATACTACCAACTCCCCTACAAAATTTATGCAGAATCTGAATGTATTTAACCACTATTACTGTTCTAGTTCAAGCAACCATCATCTCTTGTCCAGATTACATAAAGCCTCCTATTTGGGTCCCTGCTTTTGGTGATATACACTGACTCAGATGCAGGGAAGTAAATAAAGAACTGTTGACAATGGAAAGGATTCTTGCACTTTCTCAATACATTCAATCACTATCAACACAATGTAACTAAAACTGGCTTGAAGTTCATAGGGTTGGAATAAAAAAGATAAAATCACATTTTCAAATTCTAGATAGAGTTACTCGGTGATTATTTATTAAGCATCTAACATATACATGTGCTCATTAACATGGACAATAAAAATTACTCTGATATTTTAATTGCTTTAAAAATCCTTTGAGTATAAAGTTATCTCTAAAACATTTAAATTAGAATAGCTGGGAAAATTTTATAACATAGGGAAATTTTTAGGGAAAAATAGATTATTCAATTAATGGTTATTTACTTTTCTGCCAACTGTAAAGTCATTTATCTTTATTCTGCTCTATGATACCAAGTCTGAACTTGAATAATATTGACTGTGAATAATATTTTCCAGACCACTGTGTTAACTGCTTCCTGGTGGGTTCTGCCAATAGGATTCACTAGAAAGATATTAGGTGGGAAAAGGGGAAATAGGAGTTCCTTTCTGTTTGTCCTGTTTCTGTCAGTGTTCTTCCAGCAATAGCAATAAGCTCCAGCTCCAGGTTCTTCAGCCCTTTCAAAACCAGCTTGTTCTAGTTTGCTAGCTGCTGGGATGCAATATACCAGAAACGGAATGGCTTTTAAAAGGGGAATTTAATGAATTGCTAGTTTACAGTTCTAAGGCCAAGAAAATGTCCCAATTAAAACAAGTCTATAGAAATGTCCAATCAAAGGCATCCAGGGAAAGATATCTTGGTTCAAGAAGGCCGATGAAGTTCAGGGTCTCTCTCTCAAGTGAGAAGGCACATGGCGAACACAGTCAGGGCTTCTCTCTTGGCTGGAAGGGCACATGGAGAACACGGCGTCATCTGCTAGCTTTCTCTCCTGGCTTCCCATTTCATGAAGCTCCCCGGGAGGCATTTTCCTTCTTCATCTCCAAAGGTGGCTGGCTGGTGGAATCTCTGCTTCGTAGTGTTGCTCTCTCTGAATCTCTCTCTCCAAAACGTTTCCTCTTTTATAGGACTTCAGACACTAATCAAGACCCACCCAAATGGGTGGAGACATGTCGTCCCTTAATCCAATTTAACAACCACTCTTGACTAAATCACATCATCCAGGGAGATGATCTCATTACAGTTTCAAACATACAGTATTGAATGGAGATTATTCTACTTTTATGAAATGGGATTTATATTAAAACATGGCTTTTCTTAGGGGGCATACTTCCTTTCAAACCAGCACACAGCTTCATCGTGTTCCCAGAGGTACCAGGAGAGGTTGGACAATGACTCTTTTTTAAGCTCCTATGTTGGTAACTCTACCTCTTCCCTCTGTTTTCACAGCCCTAGAAGTGATAGCTCCTTATAATCTTAGCTTGCTCAGTATTCTCCTTTTACTTATCCTGCACTCTAACTTCAGGCAACCAATTCCCTTGATTAGCTCTTTTCTATTTGAAATGGTGAGTTAATCATTCACAATTTTAAGGAAAATATTTTTATCATAGAAACATTTTTTAAATTATAAACTCTGCCCTAGAATTATATTTTCATGTTTGACCTGATGTTTAGGCTTAGAGCTTAACTCCATTTACACATTTATCTTGTCTTATATGATTCCTGAGTATGTAATTATAATAAGCCTTCACCTTGGAAGAGACATGGGAATACTCTTTACGAAAAGATTAAAATCTCTGAACACTTGGACAGAGATTCTTCGATGAAATCTTTGAAGAAATTGGTGAGCAAGTTATAGCACTGGCCTAACAGTAGGTGTTGTATGGAGAATTGCTCTCCCTCCTTAATGGCCTTCACTTAATGTGGAAACAACATTACAAATATAGTAGGACAAAAATTGATGAGTAGAATCAATGCATTGCTACCCTCAGCCAACATTGAACATGTGAAATATGAGTTCCTTTTCTTTCAAGTCACTTGGATAATACATAATGCAAGAGAATGACTTCCGATAAAAAAAGTCTCCCAACACTACTTAAATAGCAAATATTCAGGGGAATGCAGATAGGTCAGTATGAGAGGACCACCAACTGGGGAAATGCAGTGAAACAGGTAGTTGGAACGGTGAGTAGGGTCCAGTCTATGAAAGCCTCTCATGGCAATAGGGAGCCTCTGAGCATTTTAAGCAGAGGAAAGACTTGATCAACTTTGTGTTTTAAATGGCTTCCTCTTCCTGTAATATGGAAAATTAACAAAGTGTGATAAGACTGCAGGGAGGGCATACCAGCTTGGAAGCTGTTATAGTCAATCATGTGAAAGGCAGTAAGGATGTCTGAAGTAAAGAAGCAATAGTGGAGATGGGCAGAAGTGGGAGAACTAGAGCAATGCCAAGAAGTAGAATTGGAATAGATAGTTGCAAGGAGGGGATGAAGAGAGGAAGTAGATGTCTCTCAGCTTCTTGGTTTAAGCTATAGATGGAGGCAGGGCCATTTATCAAATCAGGGACATGAAAGAGAAATAGGTTTGGGGAGAAAGTGATGAAGATGAATTTAGTATAAGACATCTGAGTATGAAATGCCTGTGGAACATCCAAGTGGCGATAACTGGGCAATAGGAGATAAGGGTCTGAAGCTCAGATTATATCTGAGCAAGAGGGACAGATTTGAAAGCCATCAACATATAAAGACAGTCAAAGCCAAGGTGTGATTGAGATTGCCCAGGAAAATTATATGGTGTGAGAAGAAAAGTGGACCAAGGGCAGAATTTGGGGTAAGAGGAAGAGAAATATGGATCTAGAAGGAGACCCAGATAGAGCAGGGAGCGAAAGGCGAAAACGAAGAATGTGTCTTGAGTCAGAACTGAAGAGAAGAGAACGTTCTTTTTGCTATTCTCCACTTTATTCTGTTATCGTGTATATATTTGCCTGAATAATCTCTCTGACCATTTTGATAATTTCACTTCTTGCTGTCCTCAGGCTGACTCCATGTTTTTTTTTCCCATGTTGTCCTTATTGACTTTAGGTCAATTCACTGAAAATCATTTGCCAAAAACCATCTTGCTAAATGATCAATTTGCCAAATGAGCAACTTGCTGAATTTACCAAAATTACCAAAAACATTAGACAGCATTAATAGAAATGTTCAATAGCTTTAACAGAGGTATTTTAACAACTTTACCCAGAATGTTCCATTTTGCTTACTGAATATTAAATATTCAGGGGTGGAAGGGTGGTTTCACTATCAGAGAATTTCTATATTTCAATGTTCACTTTTCAGTTTACCTTTACTTTTAAAATAAGTCCTTCTTTATGTCATTTCCTGCTGTATCAGAGATTTTGGCATTCATCTCTAGCCTTCTCAAGATACTTTACTAATTAATATTTTGATTCTCCCTCCACAGTTTTGTATTTACAACTAATATTTATCCAATCTGGGAAACCCAATAGTGGATTTCATTACAACAACTCTCCTGTACTTCCTCTTTACCTTCCATAGATTTAAAAGATTTATTTATTTTTTTGAAAACTGCCTCCAAGCCAAGTTATTCACAATAGTTTCTGTTAGAAACCAAAACTCAGGTCTTTCATATGTGAGGGGATTGCTGTGGACAATTCTACTCCATTTAGATTGCTTTTAAATTCAAATTTTTCATGTTATTAAATATTCTGATTTCTTGAGAATGCTTTTGAATTTATATTCAACTTTGGAAAATCGATGATTAATTGGCCTGCTTTTATCCATCTACCATTTCTTTAAACTCTTAGTTCAAATTTCCCTTTAGGCAGCCCTGATTAATTCCCTCAGCTGCTCAGAATATAATTCTGTTTTTATTTATTTGGCTATTTCCTCTGTATTCCTGATTGTAAATCCAATCCATGCTACCACAAATGGTGCTTTTACTCTAAGTAAACTGAAGTTTCTCCAAGAACTGCAAATCTTCCCATAGGGCCCAATACAGTGATAAGAATATAGATTCTCAATAAACACGTGAACAAAATGCACTAATCTTCAAGAGGCTACCAATTTAAAATGCAACACTATTTCCAAATTGATGAAAGGCAGTAAGCAAATAGACTGCCCTCATAGAAAAATTCCAACAGACAAAAAAATCATCATGTAGCCCCCATGGCTAGGAATCCACTTTTCTAATATCACAAAAACTCAGTTACCTCATCTATGAATAAGGAAATTCGACTGGGACAATCTATAAATTCCCTTTCAGTTAAAGAATTCTACATTCCTTGTATCTCATAAACCGTAAGCAGATTTTATATAAAACAACCTCACTAAGTCCAAACACAATGACGTTAAAATTCCTGCCATGTTGGGCATATGATACTGGCATTCAAATTCATGAGTCTGATGACATATTGTCCAGATGGACATTAATAGAGCAACCTTTTTTGCAACTGAATAAAAGAGTCTTGGTGTGATTAGTAGAATAATGATTAAAAATAGAAAGATTGGAAGGATACAAAGTCATAAGAATTTTTTAAGCCTTTAATACCTTAGATCTATTTATACATTGTCTCATATTGTTTGCTCTCTTTCCTTTCTAGTTTCTTTAGCGATTTGAGGTTAGGGACTCATTGCCTTATTCTTATCTTACCTTGTCCTCTACTACCTATTGCATTTCTGAGCACCTAGCTGGCATTTGGTAATTGCCTGTGCATTATTCCCTTGTCAGTTGAATCAACTCTCCATAATTGATGAGGATGACCATATTTTTTATCCCCTCTCTGCTGCGAATAGACAGCAGTGTGATAGCTGCAGAGGTTCAGAAGATCACTGCAATGAAGCCTCCTATTGCAGTGAGACTCGGGAGGGGATGGATCTTACAATCACCTGTGTCTAGTCTCATAGATGAAGAAGGGGTTGCCCATACCCCTCCCTACTTAAGCAATTACAGCTCTGGAGAGAAAGAAAAAAAAGTGCAATGTTCAGAGCTTACAGTGTTCAACTCTTTGGTGACTCAGGAGTGTGTTCCACTCAGGATGTCTAAGTTTCTCTTCAAGTATTTTACAGAGAGCATAGCTGGTACTTCAGATCAGCAAGATGCCACAACCACCAATGAACCTAAACCATGTCAGATATTACAAAGATCACAAATATTCACAGCTCATGCTCTATATGAAGCATTGACCGTATCTGCACTCAAATGCTTGTCTTTGGGAAACTCAAAGCCAGGAATTTTCATTCTATTGAAAAAAAAAAGCATGCATACTTTGTTTCAGACAATCAAACATCTTATACTTCATTTCCAGGTTTTAAAAATGTTTGCTATTTAGATAATATATATACAAATGTATATGTATATATATATGCAAATACATATAATTTATTTCATTATTTCAAGATGGAAAGAACTATAACATGCTATGGCAGGCATAGATACTTAAAGTTCAGTAACACTACTGTTCAAAGTTTAAGTATGGGTTTCGAACCCACGAGACCATTTTCTACAAATGCTTAGAACATATAAGTCTTGGCTTAGAGCTGATTTTCCTCATAAATTAGCTATTCCCCACACAGCCACAGACTTGCAAATACGCTTTCATTATCACTACTTGAAAAAGGAGTGGGGAGAGCAGAGACTCTGCTAAAATTTATGTACATCATTTCCTGTTTCCTTTCAGGACCTCGATTAGGAAATGCTTAGCATGGGATAGGTGTTGCTGGAGATTAATGGTTGCTGTTTGGAAAGGTCAATAGAAGTGCTTTCCTGCCAATACAAACATGTACATCATTGAGGCAAAAGACTGTTTGCACAGATTGGATGGCATGTTAGCTGAAAAAACCCAAGCTAACAATGCTCTTACTTAATCGGTTTATGTCTTTTCTTTCGATTGTGCACTAATAAATATCACAGTGCAATAATTCCAAAGATTTTTATCTGTGCCCTGCATTCTCTTTTAAACACAGCCTTTGGAGATAAAAATTGCTTTCTGCTGACAACCATATGATGTGAGATTCTTTAAGCCCTTCATGTGTTTTGAGGCTGATCTATGACTGGTTGATTTGGTGAGTATGAAGTCAGATTTCAAATCACACAAAGAAAAATATTCCATGTCCTTGTCTGCATTTGTAACCCCACCAGGCAAACCCAATAGAGGTTCAGGTGGCACAAGGTTCAGAACAATCCTGTATCACCACTGCAAACAGAAAAGGGCTCCTGAGGATCACTGGGATCGAGAGGAGGGGAGACCATGAGGAAGGAGGTATTTAAGAAAAGGCTGTTCTTTATCTACTAAGTCATTGCCCAGTGTCTTCAGGAGTGTTCATGGCACTGCTCTGAAGAGAAAAGGAAATAAAAGAGAAGTTAAAAGTGGGATTTATGAAGAGTGTTAGGGTGCTAGAAGCTAGAAGCAGTTCCAGTACAGTGATATCTCATTAATTTGGATGTAATTTAAATTCACCATTGTCTAGATATGCTGGTTTTCATTTAACCCTTAAAAACATTTAATGACTATAAAAGAAAGTTTCATAGGATTTTCTAGACAAATTAATATCATGAACCCTACTTAAAGTGAAGATTTTTTACTTTAATTTTTAATCACCCATTCAACAATGGCTTTGGCCTCTGGCACAACTGGTCATTACAAGTGAATTCTGTTGCTCAATTTGTCAAAATCCTACTGAGAAGCATGAGCAAAGAGCAAGATGCAGTGTGGAGGAGAGAAGGCAGACCCTTGAAGGGAAATTAAAAATCAATTTGCGTTTTGATTCAGAGATTAAAAAAAAAGAATCCCAAGTCTTGTAAATTTCAAAATTTGCCATTTTGTCTTGTATAGGAAAAATCCTGTTGGCAAATATAGATGTTTCTTCTCCTTATCTGTAAACTAGGATTCTCTTTGCCAGTGAGTTTGGTATTCCACCTGGGTTACTAAAGATAACAGCCATATATTATTTCTCTGGCGCACAATAGGCTCTTAGTACACAAATGTTGATTTAACGTAATTTAAAATCATTAGTTTTCAATCTTTAGCACAAAGTAGGATTATTAAAAAGAAAAAAGTTAAAACAATATGATACTACAGTCCTTGAGAAAGTGTGTGCTGAAAGGAAAGAGCACTAGCTTTGAGATCAGAAGGGCATGGTACACCTTGATAGAGCAACTTTGGGGGAGTTTACTCAAGCCGTCTGAGCCTCCATTTACTCCTCATCTAAACTTTTAGGGTTCTTAGCTGTATTAGATAAAGTAATGAAGATCCTGCCACACAGTAGGCAACACAGGAAGGACAGACGAGCAAGGTACACATTGCTATTTTTCTTTTGTCATTTTGTATGTCATTTTTTTAAAACTTTGTATTATGGAAAAGTTTCAAACAAACACCAAAGTAAAGAGAATAGTTTTATTTCATCTACCCACCTCACATGCTTTTTTGGGAGCTGGGTGGGTGGTGGGCAAAAGCATTTTAAAGCAAATTCCAGACATCCTCTCATTTCATCCAGCAATTAGGAGATGATGATGGCCATGTTCCCAAGGTAGGGTCCCATTTGGTCTGTGGTTGAGAGATAGTGCTACCACCAGTTTTGGACTAACATACCCAAGGGAAAAATACATAAAGTGATACAGGACATTAGGTGCTGTGACAAGCAGAAGACAGGCCAGAATGTTCGTCCTGACCTGGTGATTCCTTGGAACATTGTCACTCTTGGTCACCAGGCTGAAGGTACTGACAAAGTGGAATGACTGGATTTAAACATGTAAAACTCTAAAAAAAAAAAAAAAAGTTAATCCACTTTTTGTTGAAAAAAAAATAAATCCATTATGCTAACTGATTGGAACAACAAAGTAATTTTCAAAAAGCTTATAGCAAGTGCTTTATAGATAGTGTCTGTCTTCTAGGAGTTTATAATTTAAAATAGTTTTTTATAAAGAAAGATACAGACAAGTAGAGGTCTTGTTAAAAATAATCAAACAATATAGGAAAAAAATGCAAAGGAATTTAACTCCATGTGGATGTAGGTAACTGGGTAGGGTGGAGGGAGAAAAGGGGAGTGAGCATAAAATCAGATTAGAAAAAAGGATCCTAAACATTTTATGTTCAGATTTCCTGAGGACTTGCTGACAGTGGTTCCAGGTCTAGAGGACCCCAGGAGATTTGATCAATACAGTTCCCTTTATATGGAAAGTTTTCAAGCTCCCAAAATGTTGGTACTAAAGACTATTGGAGAGTTAGTGAGAACAAGAAAGGTGGAGATGAAGAGGTAGAGAAGGAAGGGTAAAAAAGAACTATGTTAGTCAGGGGATAAAGTCAACATTCACTAACCTTTGAAAGGGATATTTCTCCTTCAGTGAAGAGAGTGCAGAGAAAGGAAAAGCAATGGATGGAGATTTTTGAAATGGAAAGAAACTGAGATCTCAATCTCCCAAGTAAAATCAACACATGTGGGGTGGAAAAGGTGGGAGGATAAAGAGAACAAGGGTGGGACTGGAGGTAATATGACGGAAGAGTCTGTATCTAACATCTACAAACTTGCTTAAGTGTCCCCTTTGAAAAAAAAAAGTGTTCCCCCTCTCCTATTATTCTCTCACATACAGCCCTGCGATTTTCTCTCCACACCAACCTTTTAAAAGTGAAGTTTTTCCACATACTCTGGATACTCAGTAATCTGATATCAACTCTGACCATTTCTTTGAAACTCTACCTTCTAAACATCAGCTCAATAAATGGCCTGTTGTCAGTTTTCATCATCTGGCATGACAATAACTTTTGGAATTATCAGTTTCTTCTCCCTGAATCTTTCCCCTCCCTTGCATCCATCCATAATACATCACTGTATATATTACTCCCTTCTCTTCGGCCAGTTCTTTTCTCTCCCCTGAACTGTGTCTTCATAACATCTTCCCTTGGAAGTCCATCTGAAATCACACATTCATCCTACCCCAATTCTACTCTATATAATTTACACATTTCTCATAATGCTTATCTGTACAAACTCTAATTTTGCTTGAAAACAATACAGATTATGTTCACTGAGAACATTACATGGGGGGCAGAGGGGGCACAAATCTCTATCTTTACCACTATTTAGCATTTCCCCACATACCCAGAGTCCTGTAAAATAATAAAAAGACTTGTTTTATAGGACACCTTCTTTGTTACTTTAAAAATATAATTTTCAATAAAATTAAGGTTCTCTCCTCTAGTGCCAATGAGCACATTATTCTCACTGAAGCAAAGCCAACTGTCTAATTCTAGAAGGAGCACTTAATGTTTTCTGCCTGAACAATGAAGATAAGACACCAAAGCTCTTTTCCAAAATACTGGCAAAACTACTGGACACATGAGATTCTGAAGTATTGTATGCTCCAAAGATCTGGCCCTGAGTTTAATCAGAAAGCAACCAGTCTCTTGTCTGCCTCCGAAACTTAGCAAAGACATACCATAACCATTTTAGTGGTGTGAGGTTTCACTGGGCAGCTTTATTCCTGGTGACCTCAGCCCAGGATTCTAAACATGGAGCATATTAAGTGCATGTGAGTCATCAATTTAAAAGCCATAGAGAGTGGCTAAAAGTCTCATTCTTCAGAAGCACAGGGATTGTAGGGGGAGGAGTTATCATGTGACAATAGAATTCATTTAGGAAAAGAAAACCCATTTCTAAAGAAAAAAAGTGCTAAACGGTGCACCTGAAGGATAAGCCTATTGCTGTCAGTTGTACTCAGTAATTCCATCTGACCTGATTATTACCATCTACAATGGAGTCATGACATCTCTTTTAGAAGATGACAGAAGGTAGAATCATAGTATTACAGTGGGCATATCATTGTCAATATCTGTGACCATTGTTGCTAGTTCAGTAATAAATTATTTGGTATGTAAACTTTTATACAGATCTAAGTGTTTTACAGACATTAAAAGATTTATTTTCATGATTGCCTCAGAGTGGGTGTAAATAATACATAATCATCCTCACCATCACTTGGCCCAGGCCTCCTCACTTTCAGCAGAACACAACTTTGCCTTCTCCTTGCTGTGAAAGCTGAGGCTTTAGGGAGAGTGCCCTCAAATAACCACCCCTCAGCCTCAGACTTATCTCCCACTCCTCCCCTCCTCACGCCTTCCCGCAGTCACAGATGAAGGGACTTCCTCCTTATTTCAAGGTAAAAATCAAGGTCAACTCCCAAACCATACCTTTGATTCCCTTCTTCCTAGCTTCCTCCAAGATTCTGACTCATCAAAAGCCCTTGTTCTTTTATACATCTTTAACTCTGCTCCTTTCTGTTTCTGTACAACTGTAAGTCATAAACACAGTAAACTCTCTTTCATCATTGAACACCCTCCCTTGATCTAGGTTTCCCCATAGCTACAGTCCTATCTTTCTCTATCTTCCACATCCAAACTTCCCCAATTAACATCTATACTGGCTAAATTTAGGAATTACAACAATCCCACAAGCAGGAATAATCCCCATAATATAGATGGGGAATAAACTGAGGCCGAAATTCAACACTAATAAGGTAATCTACCAACCCTTTTGACACTTCCCCCTGTACCCAGCAATTCCAATCACACTATGGAAAATTTTTACTTTTTAATAATCTCATCTTTCATGGAAAGTCTAAAAGTAGATGAAAACAACATGATGATTTCAAATCAGATGATCAACAAATGTTACCTAAGGGTCTACCTCTATGCCCAACAAAAAATTTACTGCTACACTAAAGAAAGGGAAATTTGGTCTCTTTGGCTATATCGAAACCTAGCAAATTTGGTTAGCTCTTACCAAAAAAATTGACTTTCTAAACTCCTGGTTTTTCATCAGGAGTTTACTCTATTTCTTTAACTTCCCTCTACTTCTTAATTCACAGAAAAAGGACTTAAGCTCCACTGAAACTGATCCAACAAATTTTACCAGGTATCTCCAAATTCACAGACCTAAAGAACACTCTTCAGTCTTATCTGACTGAACCTCTCTGCTTATTTGACCAACTTCACTCTTCTTACAATCTCAATTCCCTTAGTTTCTGTGTCGTTCCACTCTCCTGATATCCTCATACTTTCTGTCTGTCCTTTTAATGTAAATGGGAGTGTCTAGTAGCGTCACCTCTACCAAACACTTCTCTATTGAAACCAGACTATTCACTGTGAACATAGCCCATACTGTCCCACTAACTCTATGTTTGATGTGGTCATGTTGGTCTAATGCTCATCTGTACCTGTTGGAAACTACCCATTCCTCAAGATCCTTAGTGAAGCTTTCCCTCATCTCCTCACGTGAAAATCTTTTCACTCCCATAATTTGCATTGCAATTATATAAATTTGTACACTGTACCCTATAGGATACTTAGTCCTCTACATGTCTGATCTATCCTTCTGGGTCATGAGCTCTTTCTTAATGACTGCTGTAATACTCGCTCCCTAAAGCTGTGCTTGGCTTATATTAGGACCTCATCAAATTGTGGCTACAAGTATTATTATTTTTCACCTTTGTATTCCTCAGACCTCTAGCATAGGAACATGCCTTAAACATTGTAAGCTCTAACCATTTTTAATTAATTCATTATTTAAAATACTGAGAATGGATGCACTCTGTTGGCGAGAAAGAGGAGCAGATAAGGAGCTCACCTATAGTAGATGACAGAGCAGAAAAGAGAAACTAGGGAATGATATTAAAGAAAATGGCTGGGAGCCCCAAGGAAAGAATACAGGAAGCCTGCAACAGTCCACAACAGGCATATTTTCTATTTGATAAATTATCTTTGAAATCCAATACCTTCTTCTACCAATCACCCATGATGAATGTAGATGTCTCAGTGTATTGATTCCTCTATCTCTGACTAAGCATGGCAAACACCAAAGCCAAGTGGAATGGTGGTGCATTATCTAGTTCCATTACTTAGTTTTCTCTTTACCTTCTTACACATAGGTAGTAGAGATAACTAAACCACAAAGGGAAAATGATGAAACTTAATTTGAGGTTGATTTTTATAAAATATATTCAAGTGGATATATCAAGGGAATTTACTACATAAAGTGGCTTAATGTTTTAATAAAGAAAAAGAATCAGTTTATGTTCTGTTTTTGTGAATCATTTTACAAGGATATCTTTTTGCCAAGTTTTCTGTTTTGTGGCTTTTTGATGTGAGTACCATTTCCCTTGAACTTCATCATTTTTCACTACAGCCAAGTCAACTGGCTTCTTTAAAGTCTCCCAAGTGCTATTTTTGGACAAATACAAGGGGAAATTAATCACAATGCCCAAAGTGATGGTCTGGGTATACTATTTCATTACTTTCAGTTTAGTCTGAGAAATATGTAACCTGTTTTTCACCCGAAGAATAAAAATGTTCCAATTTATTAGAAACAAATTTATTGTTATTGGAAGCAGTCAATGACGGAAGTATAATAATGGAAACCATTCTGACTACTTCTAAGAAGGCAGTTCCAGCAAATCATTAAGCTGAGACAACAGGCCTGCATCTGCTGAGGTATGACTCGAAAGATCTGGAAGATGTCCCTCCCCAAGATGAGGATCATGACCTTACCATCTCTAGACAAAACTCATTAAAATGCAAAATTCCCTAGAGAGGCAACTCCATTTCTGATACATATCCATTAAAGGAGCACTGCAAGGCTTGGATGGACACCTGTGCTGGCAAACAAATTAGCAAATTTGCAAATTGTGCAAAGAGTCAACACCAACAATAAAGGTCATGCTGTTTATAATGTTGGTTTGACAAATTCCCACAGACCACTCAACAGATTCCAGAGGTGGCAGGTGACTGGTGTGCCAGCCCAGCTTCATCTTTCAGAAAACACACAGAATTGCCTACAATTTCCCAAGTTCTGGATCTGGAGTTGGAAAGAATCAGAAAGATCAAAAAGGAGACTGAGAAGGAGAAAATTTGCATGAAAACCTGTGCAAGCCTCCATCTCCTTTTCCACGAGTCACTTCTGGGGTACGTCCCTACAGGCAGGTTGACCTCAGTATTTTCTCCCCAACATTATAAGCCCCTTCCTCTGCACGTCTCCCTACCTCTTTTGATCTTTAGTTCTTATGTTCCAAACCACATCGTTGCACAACTTCAGGACACTCCACCCATAGGGTAGTGAATATGTCACTCCCCAGAGTTGTGTATTGCTCAGCCTATATGGACATGTGACCATTCTTCCCCCATGAAGATCTCCTCACCAAACTTCAAAATTAGGATCATATTCCAATTCCTTGACATGAAAGAAAACTTCCTCAATTTTTCTTACCTACAAAGTTTCAATTTTTAAAAAACGTCTTTGACCCCCAAGTTCATAATATGAGTCTAGCTCAAAGCAATTCTGAAGACCAGGAATCAATATAATGATCTGGAACCCAATAGCCCCTGAACATCCCACAGTGTAAGTTGTATAATGAGAAGGACATTAAACTGAGAGACAGAGAATGTGCATCTGGTATAAACTGTAACTAAACGACTGTGTGACCTTGGGCAATTCACACAACCCATCTGAGTGTCAGTTTCACGTTTTTAATATAAAGAAGGTAGATAGGAAATCTCAAAAGTACCTATTAGCCCCAATATTTCATAGAAACTTGGAATCTCACTTCCAGAATAAGAATATTTGGATCATATTTAGCCTCACCATAAAGGGAGCACAATAAATAGTCTTTAGCAATCTGGAGGACAGCTTACCAAATCCTCCATATGTGTCAAGCTAGATGACTTACCTTAGGAGGCAGATCCCTGATTATCATCTTAGTACCAGCCCTTTAGACAGATTTTTTTAATCAATGGTCTGGCAAACTTGCCACATATCTGCCACATTTTCTCCAGCCCACTCACATGCATGAATGCCAACTGTTTTCTGCTCAGTTACAACCCCCTCCCCACCATATGACAATGCTAATAGAGGACAATTGTCTACTACAAGAACACATATCTACAGCTCTCTATATAGGAACAACCTCGACTTAGATCCAAATTACAAAGTCTGCAATTACTAGTATACATGCTTAGAAAGGTATGTGCATGTGAATGAATATATGTACAGGGAAGGGATTGTTTGTAAAAAATTCACCAAGGAATTCCTTAAAATACCAGGTCCTTCATTCCTCTTTCCCTCCTCCACAAATATCTTAAATTTTTTACTTATTTGCAGCTCCTCCAAAATATTTCTACTGTGTAAGGTGAAGTATCCTTTATTTATAATGGTTAATGGAAAACAAAATGCATTTATTTGGAAACTGCTGGTTAATTTCCTTAATATCCTGGATACATGGGCTTAGATTTTGCATGCCAACACATGGAACCATATCAAACATCACCATGAACCTTGAATGTTTTGGGGTTCACCATGATACCACAGCCTTCTACAATTTGTCTGGAAGAGCCATGGACTCCATACGAGCCACCATGGCTGGAGAGAAGCAAGCTTGCGTTGCTTTGAGAAGGTTCCCAAGACAACAGTTGTACCTTCCACTCAAGTCAATAACTACTTCCTGGGAACAGCTTAAAATTTGGCGTGATATATTCTCCCTCTCTACATAATAAATGTTAATAGACAAAACATTAACCATATTTCTGGGAGTGGCAAAGCTGTTTTTAGTAATGGTGGTGCTCTGGAAATTTTCATCCTTTGCTGTGAAATGCAAATGTGATTTTTCTCAGTCTATAAAAGGTAAGCTCAATCATGTTTGTTTTTTTTAAACAGGACTATTATGCTTTATATTTCTCTTTACCCTAGGGGTTTCCTTATCTGTACACACATGCACACACACAGAGATGAGAACAGGAACACAGCAGGCTGGCCCACCCTAAGCTAGGGTAGGTCACACATAACCTCTTTGATCCCAACAGCACCAGTGTGCCAAAAAGGTTTCATTTCATGCAATTGCTAATGTTCTCTTAGCAACTCATGCATGCTAAGAACCTAACAATACAAAAAGATATAAAGCAATTCCCTTAAGTCACCCTCTCCACACATACACAGATAAACACACACACATGCACACACACACAGTTATTATTCCTCCACTTCCAGAAATTCATTGCTCATGGTTCAGAAACTCTGAAGAATTCCAAGCCTCCTCCTGGATCTCTGAAAATATGGTCTTAATGGGAGGCAGCAAGATAAGATTGATATGGTAGACTAAGAATTCAGGAGGCCTGAGATGAGATCTGGGCAAACCGTTTAACCCTTCTGGGCCTCAATTTCCTCAATATAGATAATGACACTCTCATTTTTATCAAGATCAAATGAGTTAATAGGCTTGAAAATACTTTGGGGAAATATTAAGTTCTTCACAATGTACTACCTTGCTTATTTGTGTACATTTCAATTAAGACTGAAATTAAGGGAAAAAATAAGGAAAGAGGACATAGCAAGGCTGGTTTCAGCAAAGTCTCTCTCTTTCCAACAATCCCTTCATCTCTTTCTCTACCTCTACCTCTACCCACGTTGCCCCATCCCTTTCTCTCTCTCCTTCTCACTCTTCCTCTTCCTCTCTCTTCTGGAAAAAAAGCAGAAGTAACAATTGCTTTTATCTCTCCATTCCAATAATTATGACTTTTCTACCTTTTCCAACCACAGTGAGTAGCTAAATCAGATAACCCCACTGATTGGGTACCAACTAAGTGCAAGGACATATAGTGAATTTTTACCAAAGTCATATCATGAAGAAATGTTCTGCCTCTACAGAAGCTTGAAGTTGGATTCAGCATGTATTCATGCATTCATTCACTCACTCATTCATTCAACAAATATTTATTCCATACAAACATGTTCCAGGCACTAAGGATTTAGAAATGAACAAGAAAGACATAGTCCCTTCCCCATGAAGTTTATAATCTAGCAAGGGAGACTATATAATTTAGGAACTAGGGAAACAATAGTTGAGAAAACTTGACTCTACCTGCAGCTCCCCCTCCATTATACTGAGTAGCTGGATGAGGTCTTCTTTGGATAACTCCAGGGATTTCTTGATCTTTCTTCCACTTTCTCCAGATGGTTTTAAGACCTGTTTGACAGTTCCTGAGGCCATTATATCACCCTCCTTCCTATTTGATTTGTTCTTCTTTTTCACATCTTCTGAGAAACTTTTATCATCAGCATTGCTAATGATAGAGGACTTGGGGCAGGAGATATGCCCATTGGATGAACTTTCACCACCTTGGTTTCGGGATCTCATTCCCACCTACAAGACATGAAAAAAGATAAGATGTTCTTTTCCATGAACTGAAATTATTTTTGTCTAAATACTGAGAAACTTACAGCAGTTTTACCATATCACCAATAAGGAAAAGCCAGCTAGTTTCCCTATTGCTTTAATGAATATTCAGGAAAATGCTTTTGATGGTCTTTGGGAAAATAATGATTCTAACCTGAAAAATACTACAAGTCAAATGATCAGGGTAAACATCAGTAGTGATAAACCATTTTGATAGTATATACCCTTGATATGATTTTAAAAGAATGGTACTTTAGAAAAGAATGTTTCCTTCTCCAGAAAACACATTACTCTTGTCTGATTATAAGAAAAATATCAAACAGATTTCAACTGAGAGACATGCTACAAAATACCTATCAGTACGCTTCAAAACTGTCAAGGTCATCAAAAACAAGGAAAGTTTGAAAAAGTGTCAGAGCTGAGAGGAGCCTAAAAACAAGGCATGACAACTAACTGAAATGTATCCTAGATGGGATCCTGGAACAGAAAAAGTGAGGAAATATGAATAAAGCATGAGCTTTATTTAATAATAATGTATCAGCATTGGTTCATTGTCACAAATGTACTATGCTATAGTAAGATGTTCATATCATGGGATACTGGGTGTGACAGATATGCCAACTCTTTGTACTATCTTTGCAACAATTTTGACCCTAAAATTATATACAATTCAAAGTTTACTTTCTAAAACATTATTCTGAATTAAGTCTATCAGAAAATTCAAACCTGAAACTGACAGGAACCAGGTGAAAGTCACAATGTGCAGAAAAATTCGCATAAGTTGGAGGTGACTTTGAATAAAGGATAGGAAAAGGAAAAAGCAAAAGTAAGAAAAGGGTAGCATACTTTCTAGTGATCTGGCATTCTATTATTCCATACTCTCTTTTTCAAAATCAGGCCTTTTTGTTTTAGTCATTTACAGTAATAAGAACAAAAGCACCAAAATTTGAAAGAATACAGATTAATTTGAAAATCAAATTTAATAAAATATTTTGAGGTAAAATAAAAATAATAAAAGAACAAAGCAGCAGCTAATATGGTAACTTGTCACTTGGGTAGCACATTGAGTGATTCTGCAGTAATGCTTTACAGATTCTTTCTCAGTCTCTGAGCAAAAGAACCCTACCAACAGGTATGCTACAAATGAACATGCTGGCCTCAAAGACTAGGACTGGAAGAGCTTTGAAGAAAGCTCTGATATCCTGGGTTCTTTATTACAAAATTTGCCTAACATTTCAATACAGTAGCTTAGAGCATGGGCTTATTTATAACAAGTCACTCAGAGTATAAAGAGATTTTTCTCTGACCAGCTAACCAGCAAGCTTTTCATTATTCACTCCAGATAAAACACAGGGACTTCATTATCTGAAAGTAGACCTTGTTTATGAACCCAAACCTACCTAAGAAACTAAGGAAAGTTTTCCAAAACATTAGGTTTATAAGAGAAAAATAAATATAATGTGAGATTTCCTTTCAGATAGTGGATATTCACTTGAAATCTACATTCATGATCTTTTTTTGAGCTAAACTGTTATAACCAAATGGATCTTTTTGGGTGGGTGTGAACTCTCTATAGCACCCTAACTTTGGATAATGTAAACTAAAGAAGGAGTCCTTGACACCGGCACCCAGCTTTCTGGTTCACTCCGTGATTATTCCTTGGAATTTTAGAGCATCTTTTGTGCTTCCTCACTGAACAAAGAATAGATATTTCTTTGAAGTGGAAGCCTGAGCACTTCAGAGCAGACCTGCTATATTACATCACAGCTTGTTTGTGGGTAGAGTGGGAAGACTCAAGTCCTAAGTCAAAAAACAAAAACAAAAAAGTGTTGATGAACAGAAAATTTCAAATTGAACTCATGACTTGTTACACATCACAGCTAAGACACAAGGACTTCCCAAATTAAATTGTGACTCCCTAGGACTCCCTAGGACTTCATTCCATGTGTGAATTCCTATTAGCTCAAATAATTTTCACTATGGAATCTAGAGTCTTTTAGAGTTGATCCGCAAATTACTGATCTGACAATTTAAATTTTGATGGTGCATTAATAGAAATCCCAGACAATAGTCCCCAAAACACAGGAAGAAAGGTGGTAATATTTTAAACTGAGTCATATACAGTCTTGTATTTTCCACTTGACTTTATCATGAATTTGTGTTCTAATATCCCTGGATCTTCTATGGCATTTATAGGATTTACAGCATCAGGATATCCATAAAATCGGAAAAATGCCTATCTATCTTTGTGTCTGTCGTTCAATAAAAATTATATCCACAAGCATAGAGAAAGTGGAGGCTACTTAGTACCAGCTTTCTTTAAATTTATTTCTGTCTAAAAATTTCAGCCTGACATTAATGTTCTTAGGTAAAAATATGGTAGTATAATATTTATGACTTGTACAGAAAAAATCCATACATTTTAGAGTTTTAATTAATTCACAATCTAATTAATTCATACTAATGCACTTTGGCCAGTAGAAAATCTCATGTGGTAGCCGCATGATGATAATTCTGAATTAGCAAATATTTTTCATCTGTGACCTGAAATTCACAGTAATTACTTGTCCTTTGACAGGTGGACATGTATCTTAGTTCTTTCTTGGTAAGCCAAATAGGGTCTTCTATCTTTATCTCCATAACAAAGTTAGCAATTGGCACCTGTTCTATCTCAGGAATGCGAAAGTACTCAGAGATAACAAATTAGCCAAGAAATATTTTAGGAAGGAATTAACATCTGTCAGGGAGAAAAACACAATTTCTCAACAGAGTAACCCTGTCAGCCACCAATAATGTCCACACTTTAAACCACTTCATTCTATTTTGTAGGGAAAAACCATCCAGATAACTACAAGCTTCCATGGTTCACATTTAGTGACATTCATACTGCTTATTTCTAAAAGCTCTCATTTTTAAGTGTTTCTTAAGTGCTGTACACTCTGCTAAGCATTTTGCATACAAAATCTCATTTAATTTAATATTCATATGAACCCCATATAGTAGGTACTATTATTCCAAGTTTACCAGAAGAGACCACTGAGGCTTAAGAATAAATAGTTTTACCTGAATCACACAGCTACTCCTATTGAGTAGAAGAATTTAAACCCAAGTCTGACTCCAAAGTCAATAATGCTACCACTCACTATATGGCTTTCCTCTAAATTCTTTAACACTTATAAATTGGGCTCAAAAAAACTTCCTGTCAATCAGACAATCCAGAAAAAATTTACAAGTCATAGAAAATGCTTTCTCCCCTGCCACTGCAGAAGAAACAGAATTTGAGTTCTTCCACAGACACTCTCGCAAAACTCATACAACAAAAGAAACTAGGCTACTAAGCAAAAATGTTTTTTCCAAAATCATTAGCCTGCTGCAGAACTTTTAAAATGATGAACCATTCAGAACCCCTTCAGGTAGGTAACCTGGTCAATTACCAAGGGAAGAGGTTTTTGAAAACATAATGCAAAGGCTGAACAAGGATATCATAGGCTGATTGTGTTAGAAGTCCTGGAGCCAAATGATTGTAAACATTTAATCAGAGTTGGCCAAATCCTGTCCATTGTGCTTAACATGGGCAGCAGGCAAGTAACAGAAGGGCATCTGGCACTCCATGGCTTCTTAGGTGCTGATTGCATTCCTGCAAATTTGAAAAATGTAAATATACTTTCTGAAAGAAGCCAAGAATGCCTTTGCTTCATCTCAGTATATATCCTTTGAAAACAGTTCCCCCCAAGAAAAAGATCCAAATAAACTGAAGATTAGTATCAGATTTTTAACCTTTTTTTAAAAAAAAAATCAATGTTATTTGAACACAGATTCTTTTCTGTTAATAAGCAAATTATACACTTACTTTTCTATTCATAGTGATCAGTTAGCAATTTTGCTGACTAGAGTGGGAAGAAAGAAAAGAGCAAATGCTATTTCAAACCTCTCTCTTTTATCTATGGTTATATCTCCTCTTCATATTTTTGTTTTGTGGTATCGCTCCCCCACCCTGCTTCCAGGTCCCTGCCTCTGTCGTTATATTTGGCAAAACCAGACATTTGTCAGATGAATATTACTGGAATCAGAAAATGTAAGGACTTTGACTCATTTAGGCTGGACTAATCAGTAAATTAAAAAGTATTTCTAGAACATTCAAATAAGTAAAAAGGAAAAATACATTTCTACAATAATTAAATACCCACTCCAGTTTCCATGCTTCATTAGCTTCTGCAAATCTTGACCCGGAATTTTCTCAAGCACTCTCATTTCCTGTTATGATTCAACACTGGTCACAATACTACCCATCCCCACCTTCTTTTCTGCATATGTTAGATCTTGGCATCTTTCCCATGCTTCTCAAGTAGCTAACCTCTTTCTGTTCTTGGTTTGATGTTATCTATCTATATATATCTTTTTCAAGAACCTACTAGTGCATAAGGTTAAGATGCCACAATAATTTTATTTATACAATTTCTATTTTTTAAGTACTCTAAAGAATTATAAGGAAACATTATAGTACATAATATAAAGGAAAGCATATAAATACAGGAAAGCCTATTTTTTTTACACTGTAGCCTGGCCAAGGGCCTGCTGGAAATGGGGCTTCGAGAACATTACCACAGAACCATACTGTTTCTTTCTTTTAGATGGAAATGACAATATCTAAAGTACCTAAAACTAAGAAAAAAGAAAACATCTGTTCTAGCTTTATGTGGTCGGTAAATTTTAAGATTATAAAACTAATCAAATCAACTAGTTTATTCTCTATCAATGCCAGATTATTCCCTCTGTGTATCTTATTTACTTGGTTAATTCTAGTTATAAATCATGACATACTCAAACATTTCCCATCACTGTATCTTTCATTCTAGCAATTCTGATTCAAAAATGTTCCTAGGTTTGCCCTTAAATGTTCTTTACAATTTTCATTTTCTTCATCCTATTTATGTAAGAAGCCATGCTACACAACTTTTCACCTCTCATCCACACTCATAAAATCCTCAAAATGATCAAGATTTTTGCTTATTAAAGACATTTTAATTCTATTAGGGGAGATCTACCCATGCCATTTCAAAATTCCCCTAAAAAAATTCACAAATGTTAGAATTCAGGAAAGGGGATTTCCTTTAGGTCACTACAGTGATGTTGAAATCAAAAGGCCAAGGAAAATATTAAAACTGTGGCAAAATAGAATAATATTATTCTACCCCAGCTTAAAACCATGGTGAAATATTTTATGAAGTTTTGCTTACTATGCCTCAAAGAGCAGACCTGAAAAAGTTTTCAAAAGGAAGACAAAAAGAAACAAAAATTAACTACCATAATATAAGAAATCTTCCTAAATTAGCATGATTGAGTCTGAAGGAATGTACAACTTAAGTGTTTTAGACCTCTCTTAACTTTACAAAAATGCCCAAGTTGATGAAATCTACTACAATAATAACGTCATATTCAAGATCTTCGATTTTCAGAAAAATTCCAGTGATCTACCAAATGTATGGTAGGTATTAGGAGTGCAGATTTACTCAATGGATACAAATCATGTCTGGCATATTTTATAATGGTCTATTTCTTCCCCTGTACTCTTTAGGCCTGCCCTGACCATGCCAATAGCTGTCATTTCTCCTTCCTGCACAATTTTGTACACTTACTTGTTCTCTGTATTTACTACTTGGCACTCTCATACTTTCTTATATGATTATTGTTATCTACATATACCCTTCTTGCAAAGAGATAATAAGACTTATTTTTTGATTCATCAAAATGCCAACTGATAGACATCATTTGATAGTTTGAACTGGTAAAATTTTACATATTGGAGAATAGACACACAGAAGTCATTGATTCCCAGAAAAATGACCAGATGTAAATATGAAAGATTTAGACATACTTGTGGTTAATTAGCGACAAAAATAATTAACAGTTGGGGTAATTCCTATCATTAAAAAAATAACATTTTTATTAAGGTAATAAATACATTTTGTAACAAACATAGTGAATAGTATTCTTGTACTTTCCTCTACTCCCTCCTGAAACACACTAAAAAAAATAAACAAACAAAATATGACAAAGGAAACATGAATGTAAATAGCAGATGAGAACTGTAAACCCAATTTTGCAGGATGGAAAGTGGGTAAATTGGTGGGTGCCCAATTTGCAAACCTAACTGCTGGCAGCATGGAAAATGCAAATGTTTTACTCCCTGGTTCCCTAGGAGACATTAGGAATTAGAGGCAATGGGCACCTCCAAAATTAGAGTGTAGGCTAGGAATGAGCATAAGATAATTATATATAATATATCTAAGAAGTAGTTAGATCTCCTCTTTTAGTTCCAACTGCCAGGTGACTGCCCTTTCCCCAAGAATGGCAGAAAACAAGATGTACTCTCTGGAGAGGTTGTCATAAGAGTCTCAACCTGGGGACACCAGACATAGCTTAATTGTCATAGATGACATAGATGACAACTAAGAATCACAGCAAAAGACTAAGAGAACATCTGCATACCATAGTGCAAGACCTCCTCTCATCCCCGACTTCCTCCTTTCTCCCCACTGAAAATAGGAGTATTCTTCTTCAGAAAATTGATCGATAAGAGAGAAGACCTAAGAAGACTGACAGTTTAAGGACAGCCAATGAATCAATGCAGTAAGATCACTTCACGATGAAGCCCACCAGTCATTAAACAACATGTACATACACAATACACATACACACCAAGCTTCCAAACAGTTTCAGTGTCCTACACCAAAGTGTGAATGGATGGCTAAGATCAGCAGACATTTAAGAAGAGCCTCCTATATGAAAAAAAAAAATCCAAAACAATAGTAGAAATTGAACTCAGTAAAAAGAGTCAATGATAAGAACTAAAGAAAAAAATAAACAAACATGTATGATAACTTCAGAAAAATAAGAAAGGGTATGGTACCCACAAAGCAAAAATGGGCTACAATTTTTTTATAGGCACCATCAAAAAGGGCAATCTGAAACTAAAAATATGATAGTATGAATTAAAAATTCTACATAAGGATTTAAAGATAAGGTTAAGGAAATATCTCAGCTAGAATTAAAAACAAAGACGTAGAAAATAGAAGCAAAAGGGTAACAAAAGAAATGTCCAAATAGGTTTTCAAAAAGGAGGAAGAAAAAGTTATAAATAGAGGGAAAGGAATTCTAAAATAACGATAATGTATTTTTTAAACCTTGTGGAAATAAAGTTGAAACATTTTAAGATTTAAAAGGCCTACTGAGTACCTAGCATTATAAATGAAAAACAAAAACAAAAACAGACCTATCATAAGTTATTGTGAGGTTTCAGAACATGAGGAACAAAAAGAAGGTTTTAAAAACTTTTGATAGAAAAAATAGGTCACACGAAAAGGATCAGAAATCAAAATGGAATTGGACTCCAATAGCAACAATGTAAACTAGAACCATAGAGTGCAGCCTTCAGAGTTCTGAGGGAAAATGGTTCCTGATTTAGAGTTCTATACCCAGCCAAATTATCCAATAGGGATACAAGCTAAAATTATTCCTATGGATCCTTCCACTTAAAGCTACCAGAGGATGCAATCTATCAAAATGGAGAATAACTTAAGAAAGATGAAAATACAGAAACAACAGGATTCAACACAGGGGTGAGGTAAAAAAAAAAAATGTCTGGAATGATAGTGAAAAAATATATCAGGACAACAGGACTATCGAAAAAACAGTCCCAATTAAAGCAGACAAATAGAGCATGTGGAGAGAAGTCACCAAGAAATAAAAATGAAATTCACAAAGCTTTTGATTATATTGAAGGGAGTTTTACAGTTCTGTCAAAAACCTGTATTACTGACTTCCTGGAAGATGGCGGCTTAGTAAGACGCGCGGATCTTAGTTTCTTCTCCAGGACACCTACTAGGGGAGTAGAAACGATACAGAAAGCGCCCAAAGCCACAACAGAGATAAAAAAGACAGCGTACCTCATCCTGGAACGGCTGGCTGGCTGAGAGAAGCAGCTCGGGTGAGATCGCCGAGGCGCGCGGGCCTTACCGGGCGGGGTGGCAAGCGGCCGGAGTTACTCCCTTCCCCCTTCCCGGGCCGGCTGGGAGAATTGGAGAGGCGGTCCCCTGAAACAAAGACGGCTGGCGCCCACACCACGCGCAGCCCCCGGACCAACTGAGAGAATTGGATTGGAAACCCCCAGGCCACGGAGAACGGTGACGGGTGGGGGAGGCCCCTTCCAAACCCGTGACTCCCGGGGAACGTGCACTCTCTCGGGCGGGCCGCTGCCGCTGGCGCCCTCCCGCCACGCTTGTTGCCCAGGGCCAACTAGGAAATTCAGACGGGCTCTTTCCCTGGCTGCGGCGACCAGCAACCCTCCCTGCGTTCGGACCCCGGGCCGGCTCAAGCCGTTTTGGCTAGTGAACCCCCAGGACGGCGAGAGTTTTCCAAAGTTTAAGGTCCCACAGCACCTTTTACTGGTGGGACCCGCAGACAAACGGGTGCCACGAGCGCCACCTACTGGGCAGGATAAGAAAAACAGAACCCAGAGATTTCACAGAAAAATATTACAACCTTGCTGGGTCCAACACCAAGAGAAATCTGAATAAATGCCCAGACGCCAGCAGCAGAAGATAACTGTCCACGCTCAAAAGATTGAGAATATGGCTCAGTCAAAGGAACAAACCAATAGCTCAAATGAGACACAAGAGCTGAGACAACTAATGCTGAATATACGAACAGAAATGGAAAACCTCTTCAAAAATGAAATCGATAAATTGAGGGAGGACATGAAGAGGACATGGGCTGAACATAAAGAAGAAATAGAAAAACTGAAAAAACAAATCACAGAACTTATGGAAGTGAAGGATAAAGTAGCAAACATAGAAAAAATAATGGATAGCTACAATGATAGATTTAAAGAGACAGAAGATAGAATTAGTGATTTGGAGGATGGAACATCTGAATTCCAAAAAGAAACAGAAACTATAGGGAAAAGAATGGAAAAATTTGAACAGGGTATCAGGGAACTCAAGGACAATATGAACCGCACAAATATATGTGTTGTGGGTGTCCCAGAAGGAGAAGAGAAGGGAAAAGGAGGAGAAAAACTAATGGAAGAAATTTTCACTGAAAATTTCCCAACTCTTATGAAAGACCTAAAATTACAGATCCAAGAAGTGCAGCGCACCCCAAAGAGATTAGACCCAAATAGGCGTTCTCCAAGACACTTACTAGTTAGAATGTCAGAGGTCAAAGAGAAAGAGAAGATCTTGAAAGCAGCAAGAGAAAAACAATCCATTACATACAAGGGAAACCCAATAAGATTTTGTGTAGATTTCTCAACAGAAACCATGGAAGCTAGAAGACAGTGGGATGATATATTTAAAATACTAAAAGAGAAAAACTGCCAACCAAGACTCCTATATCCAGCAAAATTATCCTTCAAAAATGAGGGAGAAATTAAAACATTCTCAGACAAAAAGTCACTGAAAGAATTTGTGACCAAGAGACCAGCTCTGCAAGAAATACTAAAGGGAGCACTAGAGTCAGATACAAAAAGACAGAAGAGAGAGATATGGAAAAGAGTGTAGAAAGAAGGAAAATCAGATATGATATATATAATACAAAAGGCAAAATGTTAGAGGAAAATATTATCCAAACAGTAATAACACTAAATGTCAATGGACTGAATTCCCCAATCAAAAGACATAGATTGGCAGAATGGATTAAAAAACAGGATCCTTCTATATGCTGTCTACAGGAAACACATCTTAGACCCAAAGATAAACATAGGTTGAAAGTGAAAGGTTGGGAAAAGATATTTCATGCAAATAACAACCAGAAAAGAGCAGGAGTGGCTATACTAATAACCAACAAATTAGACTTCAAATGTAAAACAGTTAAAAGAGACAAAGAAGGACACTATATACTAATAAAAGGAACAATTAAACAAGAAGACATAACAATCATAAATATTTACGCACCGAATCAGAATGCCCCAAAATACGTGAGGAATATACTGCAAACATTGAAAAGGGAAATAGACTCATATACCATAATAGTTGGAGACTTCAACTCACCACTCTCATCAAGGGACAGAACATCTAGACAGAGGATCAACAAAGAAATAGAGAATCTGAATATTACTATAAATGAACTAGACTTAATAGACATTTATAGGACATTACATCCCACAACAGCAGGATACACCTTTTTCTCAAGTGCTCATGGATCATTCTCAAAGATAGACCATATGCTGGGTCACAAAGCAAGTCTTAACAAATTTAAAAAGATTGAAATCTTACACAACACTTTCTCGGACCATAAAGGAATGATGTTGGAAATCAATAATAGGCAGAGTGCCAGAAAATTCACAAATACGTGGAGGCTCAACAACACACTCCTAAACAACAACTGGGTCAAAGAAGAAATTGCAAGGGAAATTAGCAAATACCTCGAGGCGAATGAAAATGAAAACACAACATATCAAAACTTATGGGACGCAGCAAAGGCAGTGCTAAGAGGGAAATTTATTGCTCTAAATGCCTATATCAGAAAAGAAGAAAAGGCAAAAATTCAGGAATTAACTATCCATTTGGAAGAACTGGAGAAAGAACAGCGAGCTAACCCCAAAGCAAGCAAAAGGAAAGAAATAACAAAGATTAGAGCACAAATAAATGAAATTGAAAACATGAAAACAATAGAGAAAATCAATAAGGCCAGAAGTTGGTTCTATGAGAAAATCAATAAGATTGATGGGCCCTTAGCAAGATTGACAAAAAGAAGAAGAGAGAGGATGCAAATAAATAAGATCAGAAATGGAAGAGGAGACATAACTACTGACCTCACAGAAATAAAGGAGGTAATAACAGGATACTATGAACAACTTTACGCTAATAAATACAACAATTTAGAGGAAATGGACGGGTTCCTGGAAAGACATGAACAACCAACTTTGACTCAAGAAGACATAGATGACCTCAACAAACCAATCACAAGTAAAGAAATTGAATTAGTCATTCAAAAGCTTCCTAAAAAGAAAAGTCCAGGACCAGATGGCTTCACATGTGAATTCTACCAAACGTTCCAGAAAGAATTAGTACCAATTCTCTTCAAACTCTTCAAAAAAATCGAAGTGGAGGGAAAACTACCTAATTCATTCTATGAAGCCAACATCACCCTCATACCAAAACCAGGCAAAGATATTACAAAAAAAGAAAACTACAGACCAATCTCTCTAATGAATACAGATGCAAAAATCCTCAATAAAATTCTAGCAAATCGTATCCAACAGCACATTAAAAGAATTATACATCATGACCAAGTAGGATTCATCCCAGGTATGCAAGGACGGTTCAACATAAGAAAATCAATTAATGTAATACACCATATCAACAAATCAAAGCAGAAAAATCACATGATCATCTCAATTGATGCAGAGAAGGCATTCGACAAGATTCAACATCCTTTCCTATTGAAAACACTTCAAAAGATAGGAATACAAGGGAACTTCCTTAAAATGATAGAGGGAATATATGAAAAACCCGCAGCTAATATCATCCTCAATGGGGAAAAATTGAAAACTTTCCCCCTAAGATCAGGAACAAGACAAGGATGTCCACTATCACCACTATTATTCAACATTGTGTTGGAGGTTCTAGCCAGAGCAATTAGACAAGAAAAAGAAATACAAGGCATCAAAATTGGAAAGGAAGAAGTAAAACTATCACTGTTTGCAGACGATATGATACTATACGTCGAAAACCCGGAAAAATCCACAACAAAACTACTAGAGCTAATAAATGAGTACAGCAAAGTAGCAGGTTACAAGATCAACATTCAAAAATCTGTAGCATTTCTATACACTAGTAATGAACAAGCTGAGGGGGAAATCAAGAAACGAATCCCATTTACAATTGCAACTAAAAGAATAAAATACCTAGGAATAAATTTAACTAAAGAGACAAAAAACCTATATAAAGAAAATTACAAAAAAACTGCTAAAAGAAATCACAGAAGACCTAAATAGATGGAAGGGCATACCGTGTTCATGGATTGGAAGACTAAATATAGTTAAGATGTCAATCCTACCTAAATTGATTTACAGATTCAATGCAATACCAATCAAAATCCCAACTTATTTTTCAGAAATAGAAAAACCAATAAGCAAATTTATCTGGAAGGGCAGGGTGCCCCGAATTGCTAAAAACATCTTGAGGAAAAAAAACGAAGCTGGAGGTCTCGCGCTGCCTGACTTTAAGGCATATTATGAAGCCACAGTGGTCAAAACAGCATGGTATTGGCATAAAGATAGATATATCGACCAATGGAATCGAATAGAGTGCTCAGATATAGACCCTCTCATCTATGGACATTTGATCTTTGATAAGGCAGTCAAGCCAACTCACCTGGGACAGAGCAGTCTCTTCAATAAATGGTGCCTAGAGAACTGGATATCCATATGCAAAAGAATGAAAGAAGACCCATCTCTCACACCCTATACAAAAGTTAACTCAAAATGGATCAAAGATCTAAACATTAGGTCTAAGACCATAAAACAGTTAGAGGAAAATGTTGGGAGATATCTTATGGATCTTACAACTGGAGGCGGTTTTATGGACCTTAAACCTAAAGCAAGAGCACTGAAGAAGGAAATAAATAAATGGGAACTCCTCAAAATTAAACACTTTTGTGCATCAAAGAACTTCATCAAGAAAGTAGAAAGACAGCCTTCACAATGGGAGACAATATTTGGAAATGATATATCAGATAAAGGTCTAGTATCCAGAATTTATAAAGAGATTGTTCATCTCAACAACAAAAAGACAGCCAACCCAATTACAAAATGGGAAAAAGACTTGAACAGACACCTCTCAGAAGAGGAAATACGGATGGCCAAGAGGCACATGAAGAGATGCTCAATGTCCCTGGCCATTAGAGAAATGCAAATCAAAACCACAATGAGATATCATCTCACACCCACCAGAATGGCCATTATCAACAAAACAGAAAATGACAAGTGCTGGAGAGGATGCGGAGAAAGAGGCACACTTATCCACTGTTGGTGGGAATGTCAAAGGGTGCAACCACTGTGGAAGGCAGTTTGGCGGTTCCTCAAAAAGCTGAATATAGAACTGCCATACGACCCAGCAATACCATTGCTAGGTATCTACTCAAAGGACTTAAGGGCAAAGACACAAACGGACATTTGCACACCAATGTTTATAGCAGCATTATTTACAATTGCAAAGAGATGGAAACAGCCAAAATCTCCATCAACAGAAGAGTGGCTAAACAAACTGTGGTATATACATACGATGGAATATTATGCAGCTTTAAGACAAGATAAACTTATGAACCATGTAATAACATGGATGGACCTAGAGAATATTATGCTGAGTGAATCCAGCCAAAAACTAAAGGACAAATACTGTATGGTCCCACTGATGTGAACAGACATTCGAGAATAAACTTGAAATATGTCATTGGTAACAGAGTTCAGCAGGAGTTAGAAACAGGGTAAGACAATGGGTAATTGAAACTGAAGGGATACAGACTGTGCAACAGGACTAGATACAAAAACTCAAAAATGGACAGCACAATAATACCTAATTGTAAAGTAATCATGTTAAAACACTGAATGAAGCTGCATCTGAGCTATAGGTTTTTGTTTTGTTTTGTGTTGTTTTGTTTTGATTTTACTATTATTACTTTTATTTTTTTCTCTATATTAACATTCTATATCTTTTTCGGTTATGTTGCTAGTTCTTCTAAACCAATGCAAATGTACTAAGAAATGATGATCATGCATCTATGTGATGATGTTAAGAATTAATGATTGCATGTGTAGAATGGTATGATCTCTAAATGTTGGGTTAATTTCTTTTTTTCCGTTAATTAAAAAAAAAAAGAAGGGATAATTGGAGATGAAGGGATACAGACTGTACAACGGGACTGGATATAAAAACTCAGAAATGGACAGCACAATACTACCCAATTGTAATGCAATTATGTTAAAACACTGAATGAAGCTGCATGTGAGGTATAGGTTTTTTGTTTTTGTTTTTTTTGTTTTTTTTCTTTCTATTATTGTTTTAATTCTTATTCTGTTGCCTTTTTATTTCTTTTTCTAAATCGATGCAAATGTACTAAGAAATGATGAATATGCAACTATGTGATGTTATTAAGAATTACTGATTGTACATGTAGATTGGAATGATTTCTAATTGTTTTGTTAATTCTTTTTTTAATTAATAAAAAAAAAAAACCTCCCAAAAAAAAAAAAAAAAAAAAGAATAAGGAAGTTCTTTATCTAATAATATGAAACAATCTCTGAAGTATGTTAAGTGGAAAAAGTTAAATGCAAAACAGCATGAATAGAATGCAACGTATTGTGTAAAACGAGATGTGTCTGTAACTATATTTGCTCATGTGTTTATATATATAAGACTGTCAAGAAGACAGTATAAGAAATTCTTTTAACACTGGTTGCCTCTGGAAAGGTGAATCCAAAGGTGGGAAAAAGACTTCACTGCACTTTTGGGGGCCTTTTGAACTTTGAACATGGACATGATGGTTTTAAAGCATGTCCACAGATTCCTTGACGCTGCTGCCATCAAAAGGGAGTCTAAATCCCCTCCTTCTGAACATGGGCCGGTCTTGGTGACTGCCTCTCATGAAGTGATGCTTCTGACCTCTAATGACCTTCCAAGGCCAGATCATAAGAGGCGATAAAACTTCTCTCTAGCTCCCTTCAGAGGCCTGAGCCAACATGTATGAAGTCCAGCTACGCTGCATCATCCTACTGGAGAGACTACCTGGAAGGAGGAAAAATGCCTGGAGCGCTCAGTGTTTCCCATGTGGGCAGCAGACACGTAAGTGTGCAGATCTTGGGTAACCCTGGCTCCAGCCTTGAGCCGCCCCAGCTGACGCAGAGTGGAACAGAGACGCTGTGCTGATCCCCGGCCAAAATTGCAGGCTCATGAGCAAGATAAGTCTTGTAAGCCACTAAGTTTGGGGGTTGTTCATTCTGCAGCAATGGATAACTAAAACAATCAACATATTACCTATATATTAGAATTTATTTCCATTTAATTAAAAAATAATCATATATGAATAAAACAGATTGGACTACAAAAAAAAAAAAACCTGTATTACTGCAAGATATCTAGAAAATTAAACAAATCAGACTATTTTAATTTTTAGAAGAAATAAAAATTAAAACAAGAATGTTTGTGGAATACTAGTACAGTCTATTTTAGTTATAAAAGTAACCAAAAGTTATTGTAGCTGTATCTTATAAGATGAGGAGAGGGAAATATATATGAAGGGGGACATGGGAGATTTAAGACATAAACTGAAGAAGAATAGGAATGGCAGCATATAATGTTATTTGGAAATAGGAAGATGAAGAGTGGAAGAAACAGATAAAGAGTTACAAATGTTAGTCTCTGTGCTATGGAAGTCAGGGTAAGAGGTGAGGCAGAAATTGCTATATTTTGTTATACTCTTGTAGTACTATTGACTTCAAATATGTGTGTATATTTGTATATGTGTGTACAGATACCCATACAGCCATATAGCTTAGGTAGAAACTGACAATATAGTTTATATAAAATTATAATGAAATAAAGTAATATTACAAAAATTTGAAACAAGACACAAAAATTTTTAAAAAGAGGAAATCTCCTGTGATTAGACTACACAGAGGTATTTTTCTAGTCTTTCCTTTATGTAGTGCATAGGCACAAACATAAATGCACTTTATGTTTATGTGTTTATTTCTAATGGCATCATAATACACATTTTTTTATAACTGCTTTCAGCAAATAAGATACTGTGGACACTTTTCCATGTCTAATATATGTGTACTTTATCCTCTTAAATGGACCCATAGTATTTTATTATATGACTATCCTTCTTTAAAAACAATTCCTTGTCGATATGCATTTACGGTTTTTCCAATTTTTGTTAATATAAAGACTATTAAACTCAATATCTTTATAAGAGGAAAGACAATATATATGCATCGTAGAAATTTGAAAATTGCAAAGAAGCAAAAAGAAGAAAATTAAACACTTGTGGCAAGCACTGTTAATTGACTATCCCAACATCCCTGCCTACTCTAAGTCTGTTTTTCCAACATGACTTGAGGGTACAGGAAGTCACATGACACAGCTCTGGCCAATGAGAACCAAATGGAAGTATAATGGGAGCTTCTGAGAGAGGTTTTGTTTCTCTATTGAAAAAGACACATGTTACTGACACTGTAGTTCCCCATCTTTTCTGCCTTAAACATGGATATAAGTTGCAGATGTCTTGCAAAAATGAGGGAAATGCCTACAGAATTTCAAAATCATTAGTCTTGATATCACTGAGCAACCATATCAACAATACCAGAAGACTTCTGGTTACATGAGAAAAATAAATCTCAACTTATCCAATTATATTTTCCATTACTTTGCAACCAAAATATATCTCCCTGATATAACTCACGATACTACCAGTCAGTGAAAACTGCTGTTAACATTTGTTGTATATCCTATCATTGTTCTCTATGGATATATATTTTATTTTTCTTAATTTTCAAAAATCAGATTGTACCTTAATATGCTTTTGGCTACACATATTATGCTTGAACATTTTGCTATGTCATTAATGGCACATTATGATCATTATTAATGTTGATGTAGTGTCTAGCATATGGATCTAATATAACATATTTAATCAATCCTGCAGTTTTTATATTTAGATATTGTCCTCAAATTTTTACTATTATATAAAACACATGAGCTAAATATCTTTGTGACTATGTCTTTCTCATATTCCTTGAGGATAAATTTTTAGAAATAACATTGCTAGGCCAAATGGCCAACTGAGTTTTAAGTTTACATTATTTAAATATGGTAAAAATAATACTCAGCAATTTTCTTTTCTTGTTTTTCTTTTTTAATTTTTCAGCATCTGATCAGGACTAATTCAAAGTTGTCTATGACAGGATATAGAGTTCAATTTAATCATACCCTTGCTTACATACTCACTTGTTCATCTCCCCCACCCCTACACACAGATGTTTATACACAAACCCTGAAACAACTTTTCCGTATTGGGGTTTTCTGCCTTATTGTCCTAGCTTAGACACTGACACCAACTTCTCTACAAAAGCTTTCCTGATTTCCCCAGATAGAATTAGGTGACCTCCTTTTGAGGGCAGACAAGGCCCCTGCCTTGTTGATTTGAAATCATTTGTTTGTGTGTCCATCTCCCAAGTAGTTCTCTTAATAGACAAGGATAAACTATCTTTCATCTTCCCCGTCTCCTCCGCATAGAAACTACCAGATGGCTGGTGACAAAAATTTGCTGAATGAATGAATGAATGTGGCATAGATGATTATTGAAGTTCTGTATACTTCCCATTCTTGTTCATCCCATTGGGCATTTCTCACATAAAAGATCCTTAACTCATGTAGCTGCAACATTCTCCTTGTTTCCTGCCTTTTTCACAAATGTCTTGTGCTTGAGGTCTCAAGACCGTAAAAACCTTGGGACTTGAAACTATGGACCATTTATCTACCTAAGGAACATCATGATCACTATGATCCTCTGCTCAGGACAAAAGATACCTTTACTCAAGAAAAGGCCAATGACATTGGAGGTTTCTCTGTCAGCTGGGAAGACACACTGCGATGTCTGCTAGGTTTCTCTCCTGGCTTCTCATTTCAACCAGCTTCCCCGGGGGCATTATCTTTCTGCATTTCCAATGGTCTCTGTCTATGTCCACTCTGAACCTTTTCCCAGAATGGTTTCCTCTTAAAGGACTCCAGTAAGTGACCCACCTTGAATAGGTGGATACTCATTGCCATGGAAACTACCTAATCAAAAGGTCCCACCCACAATTGGATGGGTCACATCTCCATGGAAACAACTTAATCAAAAAAATCCCACCCACTGATATTGAATCAGGATTAAAGAACATGGCTTTTCTGAGGTACACAACAGTTTCAAACTGGCACAAGGTCCTTATCTCTCATAACCACTAATCAACTTGATTCAACTTTTGAGCTCGAATCAAATGTTAAACTTTTCTTCAACTTATCCCAGCTTCCATCAGATTAATTCACAAAACACCATGTTCTGCACTTGATTAGCTTCCCACAATAGCCACATTTGAAGTACATTTTGGAGAATGTGACTTTAATTTGCTGCCAATTAAGATGACATCTAAAACTCAAAATTATACGTATGAAGAATTGTCTGAAGGTAATTCAGCCTGTTCATTCAACTGGAAATCTGTACTCTACCTCTGGATTAAACTAGGCTATTAGTGACACGTAGCTGGAACACAAGCTATTGACTGGGTTTATTGGAATAATGCCATCAAAATGGTACATTACATTATACTACCATCTTATGTGGACTTGTGAGGAAAGTAACTCCTTGGTATCAGAATCAGGAAAACATGTGTTTCTCCCAAGCAATTGGCTTGTTTTCAAGCTGACTATATTTCATAAGATCACTGGCTTCTAGAAAGTTTAGATCCAAATTTGTGGCCTATCTCTAGCAAGTTTCTAAGATGTCCTTGCTCCATTTTTTACACATTTGTTTTTTTCTTTTGTCTTGTTAATCAACTGCGTGACTCTGAGCCTCAGTTTCCTCTTGTAAAATGGGAGGGAGAGAGGTGCTAGCATACTAGTTATTCTAGGGAAATAAAATAAAAACAGTATTCTTGTACAGAGTTGTTGGAATTCTAGATGATTGAAAAGACAAATACCAGAATCCATTCAAGGGCTATGCCAGGCACTATATAATGAAGTACTATATGGGTGGTAAAAACTAGATGGGCTACAGAAGTTCAGGAGAAGAAGACAGCGTGAGCTGGAGAAGGGAAGGGAGATTTGGGGGAAAGGGCAGCAAAGAGGGACACTGACAACTGTTCATGTACAATGTGTACAATGTGCCAGGAATCATGACAGGATATAGTACAAGAAGCTCTAGCTTCCAGATGGAGGGACCCAGATTTAAATCTTGCTGCAGCCCTTCAGTTTCTGCGATTTGGCACATCCCAGGGCATTCTGGTTACCCTGTCTGGCTGATATCTCCCTAGCATGAGGATGTTTGAGAAGATTAAAGATGCTGTAAATAAAGCATTCCCTACAAAGTCTGACACATGGAGAGTAGAAAATAAATGCTAGCTATTATTGTTATGTTCTACTCTATTTTTTTCCCTAGTGCTTATAACCTTCTAGCATATCATAAAATTTATTTATTATTATTTTAAGTTGTTCTTTTAAATGTAAGCTCCATGAAGACAGGAATCTTTCTGTTTGCTCTCTCTACATTCCAAGCACTGGAACAGCATCTGGCATATAATGGGTATTTAGAAAATATTTATCAAATCATCTATATAATGCTTACAACTAACTGCCATGTCAGAACATTAAGATAACACATTTAGAAAGTGGTATTTATAAGTATGCTAGCAATATGAGATACTTTAAAACTACGCATTATGAAAAAATTTTCATAAAAACCTGATGAAATTACTTTAAAAATCAATTTGTTGGGCTGAAGAATTACATCTAAACTGCATGCCAGCACAAAAAACATCATACAAAAATGAGACAAAAATACAGTTTTGTCTCAGGCCAAACTATATAAGTGAGCAGCTGCCTCTAGAAACCAGGGTTTCTCTCTCCTCTTCGTTACTATCTTTGTGCCTCCCCTCATCTCCACAGGCTCCTGATATCCACCTATCTCCCCCCAAATCTGAAAAGAGTTGAGATCAGTCATTTACAGTTCTAGTTTACTGACTTCACTTGCAGTCATTGGGTCACCTCTTTCATGTCCTCAACATCTTGAATACCTTAAAAAGACAGGGAGTTTTTTTGGTTTTTGTTTTTATAACTTAGGCTAGAAATCTTGTACAAAAAGCCATGAAACCCTAAAATGTCGATTAAATCTCCTAGGCATTTTCTTCCTCTATTCAACAAACTGAGTTAGTCACTGTTCCACATAATTCTGGATTCAAGATGAAAAAGAGATTGTCACTGCCCCTCAGGAATTCAATGCATTTTAAGGGAGGAAAAGAAGTAAATATGTATTTCAGTGCAGTGAGAGGGGCTTCCAGAGAAGGTGACTAAGCAGGTTTTACCAGTTTCCCTTCTGAGAGCCTTGTCTGTGGAGGGAATGGAGAGGAGAGATTGATGTCCCATGACCACAGATTTTTTTTTTTTCCAGTTTTTGGCCTCTATACCTAAAGCTTACCAGACCCTACCTTTTAAACTTGCCTTGGTTTTTGTGAGGACACTCAGGACTCATCATTATATCACCTTCTGCCACTTTGTTGCAGTTTTTAAAATCTGAATACTATAAGATGCTGTATATCAATGCTCGTTCCAATTTTTTCACAAATGCCCAGTTCTTCTTATTTCATCCTTGGGATGTGGTGAATCATTTCACATAAACATTTATTATATGCCTACTACAGCTCAGATGCTAGCCTTAGTTCTGGAAAATAAAGTTGTACAAAATATGTTCTCTGCTCTTGAAAATCTCATAGAAGGAGTAAAGGAGAAAGACAGGTAATTAATATAATACAATAAAATTTATGATATACTAGAAATACCTAATTTATTACTCTATAAAAGCTTTCTTTTTTAAATAAATTAAGGTGGTTCACAAAGATGGCTATAATAAAGTACAACAGAACCAATGAAAAATAAATAAAAGAATGAAGTGGCATGATGTCTTGGATTTATTTTAAAATACTGTTAATTGCTGAAGTTAACTGATGTACATGCTAGGTGTTTATTATATTATTGCCCATAATAAAAAAATAAAAATTTATTTTAATTATTAAAATTAAATCTCCCTCCCATTTAACAGTTGAGGAAACTGAGGCTCAGAGCTACACAGCTGATCAATGGAAGAGTTAAGACTAGAGCCCAAGTCTCTTTATGAGTATTTCTTTAACACATACCATGCTTTAAGGATCTTGCAAACCTGGGCATTACTTCCCCTCCTTATACTATTTCCAGTGTCTATTACAGTGGTGGTGTGGTTTTTTGTTTGGTTTGGTTTGGTTTCTTTTTTACATGCTTCATAGAAATTAGGCTGGCAATTACGTAGCAGAGAAAAGCATTTAACTATCTAGAAATATAATTTCATATAAAGTAAAAATGATATAAGGATTTTTTCTGATATCTTCACAAATGATTCATTCCTGAATCTCAACTACATTTTAAGATATTTATATATATATATACAGTACTTTATTATTCTGGTGTTACTGTTCTATTAGGCACAGAACATAACAGGTAATTACTGATTACATAAAATGAGTGAGGCCCTCAAATTTAAGTGATTAGGACAATGCTTTAATTTTCTGGTAACTTTTACCTAAATTTTTCCTGCTTGACCACTGTAGTTTTTCAGGCACATTAAATAGTAAACTGTGGCCTCTGAAGAAAAGGGGATAACACCGCTAGTTTAATTCAGAATTGCTAAATATTTGTTTCATCATCTGACAAAGAGAACATCTCTGGAAAATTACCAGACTCCTAGTTAGCCAGCACTAGAATTCCTTTCTGTATTTCATCACTCCTAAAAAGGCCCAGCACCAGAACTGAAAAAGAATCAGTCGTTTCCCTACCACTAACAAAACATACTTGTCTGAAGACAGAAAGGCAATTACTTAGACTTTCTCTCAGCAGTCTATATTTGCTGAAATGTTCTTAAGTATTACCTCTGTTCTCAACAACAACAGCAATAATAACAGCTGTCATTTACCAAAGAGCTTATTATGCACCAGGCTTTGAGTTATGTACCTGACATGTATAGTATCATCTCATGAAATCCTGATAACAACCCAGATAAGCAGGTACTGTAATTATTCCTCTTATAAAGATGAAAACAAGGCTTAGAGAGATTAAGTTTTATGTCCAAAATAATATGGCTAGTAACTGGGAAAGCCTGAACTAGGACACAGGTCTTTCTGGATTCTCCATGTACAAGGAGAAAGCTGGACAGAAGCTTTTACCACCATTTTCAGGACTACTGCGATTCAGATGAATTCATAGCCACCTTCTCCTGGGGTGGAAATAAGTTTAGTCACAGAGTTCAGTAACCTCTAGCTTCAAATGCTAATAACCAATAAATATAGAGTCCTATTATTCCAGTAGGTTTTTTTCTGTAGTTTCTCTTCAAGTGATGTTTCATTCATCTAAGACCACATTCTCCCACCCACTGCTCTTTCTACTTCTTAGTATCTGAGACTTTCAAAGAAGCTGAAGAGTAACTACCCTCACAGTTTTACAGTTTCAACTTCTGACTTTTTGAATTGGCAAAGTCACCAAAATTCCAGACATATAACCCTTGTTACAATAATTGGATGTGAGTGTTAACTGATATTTTTAATTAGCAAAAGTCTCATTGTGAACAATTTTAGTTTGTGAGTTAGCTGATTATTCTATAGGCCAATTGTACAAAATTGTTAGAAAAATGTTTGTCTTTAAGTAGCAAATATACTCAAAAAATTTTATAGCATTTTCAAGAAATGTGAGACAAACCCCAATTTGATAGTCATGGCTAATAAGAGGAGTTAACCTCCACGAGGAGAAAGATATGCAGTGGTTTGGATGATAATCACTGCTTCATGCAGACAAAGGAGAAACCAAAATACTGCACAGATCACCTCATCAGTGTGTTGACAATGATTTCATGTGTTCTGATCGCCTGCACATGTCAACTATATTCAGGTGACTTTAAATTCTTTTCTTTTAAATCCCCAGACCATTTGTAACATAAAAGAACAACTTAAAATCAACTGTAATGTATAGAGTTATGGGTTGTGTCTGTTTTGAACTCCTCTTGACTTCTGTCTTTTCTAATTGGCCCTGAGCATCCCTATCTTAGATTAGATCAAAGCACAGGGAGCCAGAATTGAAAACAGAACATAGCTACTTTGTAAACCGAACAAGAAAAATTTTAAAATATTGCCATCGAAAATCATCCTGTGAGTGCAAGCCACATGATTGTTAAAAATATTTATCTGATGTTTAAAGATGTTTGACTATAAATCCTATATTCACTGACCAGTCTTCATAAATTTAGTTGCTGTGTGAATGCAAAGGCTGGTAAGAACAATTAAGCTGGAGGAGAATTTTATGATAACCTAATTAAGATGTATTAGGACTTCAATTTATGATAATGCCATGCTACCACATTTCAGAAGTTTCAGACTCAGTGTGTTGGCAGAAAGTATCTAATAAAATGAGTCACGATTTTTTGGAATATTTTTTTCAAACATGTAGTAACCCCTAGTCACCTCTCTTTTCCACCCTACAGTTACCTCAGTGCAGCACCCAACCCCTAGCGGAACATAAGGTGTCCCTATGACCTCGCACATCAACATCCCTAGCATTTATTTTCCTAACAGGCTGAATGCTCACAGCGATGTTTGCTGTTAACCCACAGAAGTAGAAAGCTAGATCCTCACCCCTGGCTCCACAGTTACACTCTTTGTAATACTGGACAACTCACTTAACCTCTCCAACTCAGAATTTCCTTATCTGTAAAGTAAGGAAATCTAACATGCCTGTTCTCCCACCGTATGCATATGAAATAATAATGCCTGCTCTATTCTCCATATGTATGTGAAAATATTTAACAACAATATTAAGGCAAGGAGCATTAATCTGTGGCAGATTCCTACACCTCTCAACCCTCCTTTATAGGCACCACCAGGGACAAAGACATTTTACCTTCAACTATGAGCACCCTGTACTGGCGCCTACACTTGTTTTTTCTTTAAATACCCAGAAAGTAAATATTTTAGATTTTGCAGACTATCTCCTCTGTCACAATTACTCACTTCTGCTGTTATAGCACAAAAGCAGCCACAGACAATACATAAGCAAATAGGTGTGGTTAGATTTGATCCCTAGCCCTTGGTTTACCAACCATGATTGAAACTGATGACAAATGATTCATTCCAACCTGGGAGAAATGGTTTCTGCCACTCCCCGCTCCCTCCCCAATTTACAGCAATTCCAAAAATGCCTGAAAATGAAAAAGAAGAAAAAGATGAAGGAAAAGATAGTGTAGTTGCTATGTTATCTGCTGCTATACTTCTCTTCCAGATAAAGTGAGCAGGGGCATGAACATAAAAGGGTTGCCTTCCCCCTGAAGTTTGAGGCATCTGAGGTGGAAGGACCTAACGTGCTTTTTCATGGCTAAAATTTGAAAGCCAGATCCCCACAGACACAGTCATGCCAGATGATAGATATGTAGATAGACAACAGAAACTTAGCAGCAGGTATGTCTCTTAAGGAGGTGATGGAGACTATTGCCCACAGAGTGTACAGAGGAGATACAGGAGTGACCTAGTGTCCAGTCAGGGTCAAGGAAGGTAACGAGGAGAGATGGCTGGCCAGCTAATCAAAGGATTGCCAAGGCAGAGGGCTTCAAGATGGAGCACTAAAAGTGGGGATTAAATGGCAGGTACAGTGACACTTCAGGGAATCTGCAGCAGCAGTGAGGGTTATGGTGGGGTTCCAAGACAGCAGGAGCTGTCCCCAGGAATAGCTGTGAGCACTATTGACACCAGGCTGGGTGCTATCAACAGAGAATACAGGTAGGTCTGATTTCAGGGGCATATGACCCGTGCATTCACCAAAGTTCCTGTGCTTAAAAGGTGCCTCCCACTTAGTTTCATGCTCTGCAGTTACCATCTTGAAAAGCTTAATTATTTTTGAACAAGGGGCCCCGCATTTTCCTTTTACACACAGCTTAGCAAATTAGGCAGTCTGACAAATTTTGGAGTCCTGACAACAGCAGGGAGACCATCTGAACCAGATATTTGACCTGTTCCCCACTTGCTACTTCAACCACATTGTGTTAGTAAACTTCCCTCCTTCCCCTACCACTGAGGCATGGGGTTTGTGTGATACCCCTCAAAAATGGAGGAGGAGTTTAGGAGGAGTGAAAGGAAAGACAGATGGAATTTTTATTTGATCTAGGATTAAGTTACAAACCTCGAATCCAACTGAAACAAAAAAAATCACTAATGGAGTTGAATTGAACGGGAAATAAGCAAGTTAAGCTCTTTGCCTGGTAGGGTGGGAAGATGGGGAGGAGCAACCAAAGAGCAAACCTGAATTCAGTTGTAAAGAAATAAAGCATTAGAATTGTGTGCAGGTTGTATGTGCCTTGACTATAAAATGTAATAAGTCTACAGTTTTATATAGCATAAAGCACTACACGACTTTCAGGGCCATTTGAGTTTTCCTTTAAATCACATCAATCTTGTCTGGCTTTGAAAAAGAAATCAAGAAATGAGACGTGTATGTGGGGAATGGAGGTGACCAGAGCTCTGGGATTTTCCAACAATGAAATTACAGTGCAGGGCCCCTGATAGGAGGCAGACAAGGAGCTTTCCAAAAGACAAAACAATAGAGGAGTCCTCTGCAGGAAGGCTGTCCATTGCCTTTCTCCGCCCCGCCTCACCCCTCTTTCCTAAGCACCTTTCTTACTTTTTCCACCTGTATTTCTCGCCTACGACCTTTCAGTGCAATTAGAGATCACCATGATCTCAGGCTGTTCAAGAAGGAGCTGTCCCACCCTGATGTTCCCTGAAATGTGCCCTAAGCCCAAACATGAACTGTTGCCCACCCTATTGAAATTCTCACTCTTTCGGAATCTCAGGATGGTATTAAGAAATCAAGTTTGTTTTATTTAAATCACATAGCAGAATGACTGGTCACTACCCCAACTCTACCTTCCTCAGAGTCTTTGCTTTATTAACCCTAGTGAATCTTGGACTGAAATCAGAGGAGGTCATTATTAAGAGGCTGGGTTGAAGGTGGAGTGAGGACATTGTTTTTTTAAAATCTTACCACTGACCTATTGTGGTGGTTTGGAGCTGTATGTACTCCTGTTCTTAAACTTAATTCCTATGGCTGTGAAACCATTTTAAGTAGGACCTTTTTTTTTTGCATGCTGTATGGTGGGATCAGGTTTCATTATTTTTACCACGTGAGTATCCCATTATTGCAGCACCATGCATTGCCTTTTTTGTTTGTTTTGTTTTGTTTTTTGGGAAGTGCATGGACCACAAGACCTTTTGATAAGTTTACTTTAGTTAAGGTGTTGCCTACTAATGGTAGGATGGGTCTTAATCCTACTAATGGAATCCTTTAGATGAGAATGAAGTCAGAGAGAAAGCCACAGTGGGAGGAGCCAGAAGCTGAACATCAAGGGAACATGGAGATGCCATAATGTGCCTTGTCATGTGACAAGCTAAAAACCAAGGATCACTGGCAGTCAGCCCAAAATGCTACAGTGTTTGGGAAGAAAGCATTACCTTGATGATGCCTTGATTGGGACTTTTTTTTTTAGCCTCATAACTATGAACTAATAAGTTCCTATTGTTTAAGCTGAACCATTGCATGACAATTGCTTGAGCAGCCCAGGAAACTAAACCACTTATTATTCCATGTAAAATAAGCTCTGTATAGGGAAGAACAAGAAGAAAACTGGGAGCATTTTTTTCTCTCTTCTTCTCTCTCAGCATGCTCAATTCCTGAATCACCATATCACTGCTAAGTCACAACTTCCTCTATTGATCCTTGGTCCAATCTTCCTTTCTTGCAGAGGCAGGCTGAACCCAGGATTAGTGTATCAGACATTTCTTGGCTCCTAAAACTTGGTATTAAGTGTTAGGGAGCAGGAAGACCCAGAATTATACCAGCCTATCAGGGCTCCAGGAGCATTTACAGGTGGAAAACTCTCTCTGAAAGGCTGGAGCAGTGGCTCTTAAATTTCAATATGTGCATCATAATCACTTGGAACTCAGATTGCTGGGTCCCACCCCCAGAATTTCCTATCCTGTGGGTCTGGGATGGGGCCTGAGATTCTAACAAGTTCTATAGGTGATGCTGATGCTGCTGGTCCCAGGACTAAAACTTTGAGAACCAATGCTCTAGGGCAAGGTCGGACTAAGTTAGGTCCAAAAAAATTGCTAAGAGGCCTCAGAATAGCTACCTATCCCAATCAGCAACTCTCTTCCCTTCCTACAACTGAAATAGAAATACTTGGCATGGTTGGATAAAAATAGTACTAACTCTAAGTTTCCCTGTTTAAGACTCTAGATGCGTAGGTTGCAAAATGATTACTTACTATCCAAAACCTCTTTGCATACGTGGTTCCTGTATATGTGTGTTTAATGATATAACTTTTTTATCAGAAGATTTCACAAAATAATCGAGATTTTCAGATTTATTGAAAAAAAATAAGGTCGGGTAACATGGGACCCATTTCCCACATAGCTGCATTCAGTTGGAATTGAGTCTGCATTCAGTTGGAATTGAGTTGCAGCTGCCCTCTTTAGATGAGACATTTACTTGCTAATTCACCACAGTCCTCACCTCTCTACAATACTTCCTGAGCACTGAGACCAAGGTCAGTTGCCATGTATTCATTATCACAGTTGCACAATTCTTTTATTACAATAGAGCAATTCTTCTCTCTACCTAAGGGAAAAAACAAAAGCTACACCAAAAAAGTTTCATGTTTCAAGAGAAAAAAAGGGAGAATATTAATGACAACTAATCCATGGGTTTAATATGCAAACATCTTGTCAGCTTCACCTGTTCGTTACCCACCCGTGTGAAGCCATTTACACTTGGGTCCTGTCTCAACAAGCTTGGGTGGCAGACAGAAACACATGATATGGCAGGGGAAAAAGAGGGCAGACTCTGTTTGCTGGTTGGTCAAAGAACCCTCCTGGAAACAAACTGTCCAAATGCAAGAAGCTTGATCCAAAGATAATGTTGCTTTTCGAAGAGAGGTTGAATATTATGCATAGTAGGGAATGTGCTCCACAGGATGTTCCACAGATATGCAGCCATAGGTAAGAGCTGCAGGGGGCTACACTAAAGGCAGAAGTAGAAACAAAGAGGCCGACCAAGAAAGGCTCTGTTAGTTGCTGGGCCCACACAGTCTTGCACGATGAACTGGCCATGCAGGAGACAGGGAGATTTGGAGGAAATTCAGCATGGTCACTGTTGGAACCAGGAGAAGTGGCAGAGTTATCAATAGCCTTTTGAACCAACCGAGGGGCAGTACAGTATTTGGAGGGCCTAACAGACACCCCCTGGGGACCATCGCTTAAATTAAAATAGAGGAAGCCAGGAAGGAGATTCTACAATAGTTTAGGTGGAAACCAGGCCAAGAAAAAATACCACAATGATCTCTTACTATTAAACTTTAGGCTTTCTCAGCTTGAAAAATATGGATTATAATTCATTCACAAACTTTATTTTACATGCTACTATACTGCATAACAAGTGTACAAGTACCCTTCTGGGTACAGGGATAGAAAAACAAAACATGATACCTTCCCTCAACAATGTCATAGAACAAGAGAATGGTCTCTAATTGTTTTGACCATTCAATCCGTCAATAAAAAATATAATCACTTATCCCAACTTATGTATATTTATACATAAATTCTAAGTATTATGCTAATCTCCTATTGTATTATGCATACTATAAGTTATATCCAAAAATAGAAAAAATAATGAAATAAGTATAAATAGAAAATTTAATATTTTATTCCCATACCCCAATGACTTCTCATGTGACAACTGGTCTATGAAACAGACATGTAAACAGTTTTCAAAATAAAAAGAAGTTTGTAGAATGCTTTGCTAGCACTCTGGTATCTAAGCTTCATCCAGAACTGAAAGCATAAGAAAGATGCACAGACAGACGGAGGAAGATTAGAATAGAGGTATGACTTTGCAGGAGTGAGCATTTCTCATATCTTGGTATTCAAGTTGGGTCCTCGGAGATAAGTAAGCTCTTTCCAGGCTGAGAGAAGAGTACAAACAAAAACACATAGTGTCTGATGGCCTCAGGTGAACTTAAGAGAATAAGAAGTTCAAAATGGAAGACAAGTGCAGCAAAATAATAATGTGTATCAAGAAATATATTGGATTAACTCAGGCAAGTTGCACCTTATAAATTGCACACTCTGCATTTGCAGGTACAACCTTCAGTTTGCCCTTCATGTGGCACTGCTATCCTTTCACATCAGGAAAAAAAAAAAAAAAAAGAAAAGAAGAGCTGTGGTGGTAGCTATGGTAACTAAATACCAAGAGCAAGGGCAGATGTAGGTCAAGGAATGTTCTACAGTTACGCATCAAGAAAGTAAAAACATAGGTTATTTTTAATTTTGGCTTTGTTCCTCTGATTTTTAATGTCTAAAAATTAAGATGTACATAAATAGTAAAGTCTGTTTCTCATGTAGTCATGAGAAAAAAAAAATACTTTCCCAGTAACTCAATATTACCTTCTAATTTTGTTGTTACTTTATTTTCATCAGCTGTCATTCAATCCAACAAAAATGCCCAAAGTGCGTATTTTCCAAATTTGTAACCAGGGAGGGTATGCTTTACCCTTCTTTCCCTCGTTTCTGTGCACCTCTGTTTTTAGTATACTAGCATGATTCATGACCCACCACACACAAATTGAGAATTGCTTTTCCAGGAATGGTGATGTGTTTGTCCTCAGTTGTCCATATTCTCTCATCTAAGATACTTGTGTCCAAGGACAAAGATCTGCCAGGTAGCCGGCAAACCAGAGTGAGAGCATGGTGTAGCCTGTGAACCAAAGCTTTCCCCCCACACTGGGCACAGCCAGCTATTAGAGGCAAAGAATGAGCTGACAGCATTGGACTCCTGGGCCAACTGAGGTTAACAGGCCTAAATATCCCTCTGTCCTCTAAAAGAACATACCCAATGACCAGCAAGAGGGAAAAAGAGGAATATGAAAAAGAAAAACTAAGAAGTCAAAATCTCAGAAGATAAGAGGAATATTCTTAAAGCCTCATTTATAGTACCCTATGCAGAAGATATTGGCATATGTGAATGTTGCAAAAATAAAGTTTCTCTTCTAAGGATTATAAATAACTGGATTCTGCTTCAACCAAAACCTCAGCCCAGACCACGTATTTGAAGGGTTTTCTATTTCTCTATAGAATTCAGTGAGATTATAAACCTATTATACCCTGTATTTGCAAAGTTGTTTAGATTGTACCAATATAGTCAAGCCCACTATTTTTGCTGAATAATTTTATCAATGCATAGTCATAAATAACCTATATATGAATATATCATTGAAATAAAGAGAAATTTTAGAATAAACTTTTCCATCACTTTAAAATGTATTGCTTAGAAATAATTTTTTTTTTTTTTTTTTTTACATGGGCAGGCACCAGGAATCAAACCCGGGTCCTCAGGCATGGCAGGCAAGCACTCTTACCTGTTGAGCCACTGTGGCCCACCCAGAAATAATTTTGTAGAGAGAATTGCTGTATACTACCAGTGAAATTATTTTCAGGATCTACTCTAGTATTTCCATTTAGCATATATATATACTGAATGACTACAAAGTGCCAAGCACTGGGTAAAGAAAAGAATTATAGTTGGTTTGTATCATCATGGACCTTACACTCACAATCCAGTGAAATTGTTCCTCTTGAAGAGAAAAGTCACGGATGTGCTGGAGAAACCAGCAACATCTTTTGCCTATGTCAGCTGATAGGCTGTATAGAACAGATCATTTTAAAAATTCTTATTAAAAATTAAGTTGATATTTCCATCACAACGCTAATTCAATAAAAATATTACTAAGTACCTTCTCTATGCAAGGCCGCATAGCTTTTATCCACAATGGCTCGAAATTAAATTTTTAGTGTGATCATTTAATAAATTGACAAAGTACTCTGTTTTTTGATAGTCATTTTTTTTCAAAGAACAAGAATAAATCATATGTACAATGGCAATTCAGAGGACCCTACAGCTTTATACACAGTTCTTCAGATGAGGATATTAAATCATTGAGGATTTCTTTGTTTTATAGCCTTGAAATATAAACAATGGTTACAGGCTTAACTAATGGTTAAACCTGCAGTTTCACAGTAGGAGAACTGGAATCATATTCCTTGGATAAAATAACCTAGAAGTAAAATTATGGCCTCTCAAACTCTGCTACCACCCACCATTGGGAACCTCTAAGGCTCTCCTCAAAAACACTCACTAAAAACTCAGCTATTTCTAGAAGTCCCTAATGGCAAGGGTGAATCACTGTGGTTCTAAATGCTATCCTGACAACTACCATGGGACATTTCTGCATTTTCTTCTCTCTTGCTTTTGCTGCCAAGTGGCCTCTCTTGTCATCACTGAAGCTGCTGGTATCAAAAGTACCAGGAAGAGGATTTCAGCAAAGGTACACCAACCTCTAGGATTTACCTCCCAAAGCTCTGAATCCACCCAAACCTTCCAAGCACTGTAGCTAATGGTAGGGCCAGAATCCCTGTTGCTCTTGAGGCCAGTAGGATATTAGAAATCACAGAGTCACAGAACTCACTGCTCCCAAATGTGGGAGCAGGGGTAGCTCCTGAATTTCTATTGGAGAACAGAAATTTAAGGGGAGTAATCTGGTTGGAAATGGGAACAAGGGATCATCTTGAAGCCACATTTTCTTAGAAAGCCCACTTTCATCATATGTTGATATTTATTTGATGGCGTTTTAAGGGCTTGCTCATGGAGATTATAGGACAGATAAGGCCTTGCCCCCAATCTACTTTTTGATAATAAAACAGGCAGAGAGAATACATCTCATCCTGACTTATTTTGAGTCATCACCTTGGGCTCACAATATGTCAGAAGTTTAGTGATGTTTTCTGGACCCTGGAAGAAATCATTTGGTTATAGTTTTAAAAAGAGAGAAAGGGCAGTAGGATACTGGTAAGCTAGCTCTCCAGAAAAAAAAAGAAAACGCCCTGACTGGTAATATTTACAGATTTCCTTGGTGTAAATACCCCTACCATGGCCAGTTTCTAGCCACCAACATGATGTCACTGAAGACAAAGTTGAGAAGGGATGAGTACAATTGGCTAATATGCTGGTGCCAGTTGGCCCCAGGACACTGCTGAGAAAAGGCCAAGTTACTTCTGTGGCCTCAACTCCCTGCTTTCCCTTTTCCAGGCAAACAAAATCATATTGGAGAAATTTCCCTCCATTTCTAAGTGAGACGGTATGAAAGCAGAGCTAGGAAAGACAGACCAGACAGGCTTAGCCTCACTTGCTGTTATTTAACCCTCTGTCTGACAAAGATGACTCACATTCTGACCAGCTGAATCTCAGTCCACAGCACTGTGGTATGTAGACATAAAAGCATGTAGAAGGAGGAAAATTGGAAAGAAATAATTTGTCTTAAAGTATGTGACAATAAGCTAGGGAGAAAATATGTGAGTTTATATGGGTACAATTAAAACAAAGGGCCTCTGTAAAGAATAGCTGGATTTTGAACTAAAGTCAATGTTTTGTTCTTATTTTCCTTTCTTTTATTAGAAATAAAGCTTAGTTCATAAAGATATTGGTGTTCTCATCTTCCTCACATGCCTCATTTCAGCAATCCTCTTGGCCAGAGATGTCTCATGGGAGAGCCTGAGTCTGTGATATTTCGGTAACAGTTACTGATGTGTTGATACAGTCAGGGATCTCTCTGTGCTCACTATGATATAACTGCCTTAAGTACAGTCCAAAAAAGATGACGTCAAAGATATATATACAAACAAGCGGTGACCCTGAAGACCTCTAATACATCTTTAATGGAACGGCAGAGCAGTGCTCATTGGTCAGGGACCTTCATGATTTGCTGAGAACATATTTGAGCTGGAGAAGAACTGTTGTCAGGAACCAAAAATTACTCATCAGTAATGCTGGCTAAGAAACTAACTGGACATTCCAAAGAAATTAACTGCTAACTGGACATTTCAATGAAATTAACTGCTTGATTTGTGCCTCAGTTTCTCAATCTAAGGGGATTAGATCACCAACTGTTCTCTTATTTATAAGGGCAAACTATGAAGTTTCATGAATTAATTTACTGAAAAAAATATTTTAGAGACAAAGTCCTGGGTACAATGGTTGCCTTAGCCATGTTGCATTGTAACAATTCCTGCATTATCTTTGTTGCATTCTGTTACCGTGGAACAGTGACAGCCTAAAGGCAACCAGTTTTACTGTCATGAACTAAAAAAAAAATGCTTCTTCCAGCTGTGCTTATTTGTATGCCTGCCAATGGATCCTTTTGGGCAGGCAATCTTAGTCAAAGAGAGTTAATACTTCATCATAGGTTATATATAAATAGTGAAGCTATAAAAGATGGAGTATTATGATCTTTGTCATTCACTGAGCTATGGGATACATTCAACATCTGGATTTCATACTCTGGGGCAAGACTATTCACAGCGACTGATGAGTATATTCAGCCCAGGGGACTTTTTTTCTTCCTATCCTTCATTCCACAGGGCCTTGATTAGAAAGCTTTAGATAAATTTAGCCCAAATAAGGTATAAAAATGGAAAGAGAAATTAGATTTATTTTTGTCAGCATATTATAACTTTGATGTACTTATCATTTCTTTCACCCCACAAGATCATAAATAACTTGAGGGAAGAAACTAAACTATCCAGTTCCTTTTTTTTCTTTTTTTACATGGGCAGGCATCGGGAATCGAACCCGGGTCCTCTGGCATGGCAGGCAAGCATTCTTACCTGCTGAGCCACCGTGGCCCGCCCTCCAGTTACTTTTTAAAGCCCCTGCCACAATTGCCTCAGTGCTTACACAGTACAGGCACACCATATCCTTTGTGTAACTGGATTGGGTTAAAGAAAAAAAGGCAGGAAAAGGCAATGAACTTGATCACATTATTCTACTTGATAACCTGGAGAAGGTGCCTGGTTCTGGCTTAAATAAATTGAGGAATGTAAAAAATATGAGCCAAGCTCTCAAAACTCCTCACAAATTATAAGGACCCTATTGGAATGTCACTTCTACTTAATGGCTTTTCATTAAGAAGAGGGAGAATTTCCCAGAAATTACAGAGAAATCAGGGAAGCCAAAAAGTGACTAAAAGGTTAAGAAATTTAGATAAATTTTTAATGACTCCAATAGGAGCACTGCCAGAGACAGGGGTTACAAACAAGCTGCTGAGCAACTTAATAGTACAATATCACATTCTCTCCCAAATAATCTCTAATGAAATGACTCCAAATCTCATAATTCTCACCTTCCACATGCTAATACAGAGGTCTCACATAATTGAAATTTCCCCAGCTTGTTGAGAATAGCAAAGTTGAGCTACTAAAAGCAGTGAAAAAAGGTTAAAGAAATGTTAAGCAAATCTGGCCACAAGTGTGGAAACCCATGTTTTCCGTCTTTAAGTACAGAACAATAGCTACCATGTGCAAACATATGTAGACATTCTTAAAGTATGAAGATACAGTACCATAAAAAGTAAGTTATTCTAACCCTATAAAACCAACAAGTGAACTACATTCACCCCTTAGATGAGGCAAGCAGCTCACATTTGAAAGGATTTATATAAATAAATGAGAAATCACTTTATAAAAAGATATGAAGAAGGGGGTGCAAGAGTAGTTCAGTGGTAGAATTCTTGCCTGCAATGCAGGAGACTTGGTTCAATTCCAAGCCCAGGCACTTCCCCCCAAAAAACAAACACGAAAACAAGCAAACAAAAAGTCAAACAAACAAAAATTCAACTAATGGTGCTGCAACAATGGAATACTCACATGGAAAAAGAATGAAATGTGACTCTGCCATATAGCATGCAAAAAATTAAAAAAAGGATACTGAAGAGAAGTGAGAAATATCTATGTACAACACTAGCCTTCAAGTATCATGTCCTAGAGAGCAATTGCTATATTCTTCTAAAAAGGTTGCTGGAGACTCCTATAAGAAATAAAATTATGAGTCAGAAGGAACCCACATTTGAACTAGCGCATATTTCTTACATTTTTTTCCTAACACCTACAAATGCAGGTCATTGCTGAGAAGTGAGTGCAGATAAAGAGTGAAGTAAATCAGCAAGTCTTCCTTAACAAAGCAGTCAACAAATATCTCTGAAGAGCCTACTGAATGCAAAGCAACATGGATGTCCTAACTTACCTGATTCAACAAGAAATCATATACTTTCCATGACCATACATTATTACTATAATGATTTACTTTCCCTGTAAATATGGGAGTCAATATCTTAGGTGTTTAGCTTAGTAAAAACCCATAATAAACTGTATTAAGCAGTATAAAAATAAGACAGGGAAATAATTTTTTTCTGGGAAAAAATTTCCCAGCAGTTTTTTAAATGCTTGCACTACAAGTCAATAAAATCCTAAGAACCAGAAATTCAGGACTCTACCTCCCTTTCCTCATCTTCATGGTAAATCAACTAGATTCTTACTGCCAGGATGTGTTTGGACAGGAAGTGAAGGGGAAATTGTAGGTGAAGATAATTTACACTTTGGATAGCCTTAAGATAGACACTAAACAACACTGGTACTATTAAAAGCCATGTAACGGGCGAGCCATGGTGGAAGAGTTCTCGCCTGCCCTGCCGGAGACCCAAGTTTGATTCCTGGTGCCTGCCCATACTAAAAAAAAAAAAAAGAGAAGTTTTAAAAGCCACATAACCAATGACAGGGAAATGCTGAGACCCATCTACAAAGTGTAATGGCAGAAAAGGTTGCTTCTTGTGACCAAGAATCACATGACTCTATAAGACTGTATTGGTGAGGGCTCACTGGGAAAACCACCCACCAATTTGCCACTTTAGTCTTTGACTCCATTGACTTTTTTAAAGAAATGGGTATGATGCAAGAGTGAAACTTATCCCCTTCTCCAGCCCCATTTCCCGTACATCCCTTCCCCAAACACTCATCCACATAAATCCATAAATGTCTGCACATATGCAAAATCCCTTGCCAGTGATATCAGTGAAGTAGTACACCCTGATTCCTTGACAGCCCAAGTGATGAATGGCGAACCAAGGCATTCCCATAAGAGCCATCTTTTCACCAATAAAGAGGAACCAAAGAAGGGACAAAATTTTAAAAGTTAAGCCATAGAATGACCAAACAATTGTTATGAACCACAATGAAAGATCTATGGAGATAAAGTGGAAAATTCCCTTCATTGTTTGGAAAAATGATTCCCTAAACTCATTACTCCAATGTTTTTATCAAATTAAAAATGAAGAACATTAGAAAATTAGAGGTTAGAATTCATTCTCCTCCTGAAACATCCATTAAACAAAGTTAAAAAGTTAATGCTTAGATTTTCTTTTTTTCTTCAGAAATTTTATTCTCCAGGTTATAGTTTGTTTAAAGCTCTTTATAAAATTACCAAGCTAAAACAATCAGCAGAAAGAAAATCAAATATTTATAAATGTTTATACAAAAAGCATTAGAAGTACCATTTTCAATCGAATGTATCAAGGAAGTAAATCATTTTAAAACATATTTTTAAAACCAGCCAATTTTTAATTTTCTGAAGAACTCAAAAATATTTTGGTAACTTATAATCTAAAACAATTTTAAGGGATAAAAATGGAAGGAACATGTATTGCATGTTGATTCTCAATTCTACAACTCACTTTTGTGTGACACTGGGCAGCTTACTTCACCTCTCTGGTCTCATTTGTAAAATACTTAATTAGAGGTTGCAAACTAAAGGCCCATTGGTCACATCTAGTTTGTGGACATATCTTGTTTGACCAGCATAAATGTCTTAAAAATAGGAAGAGTTCACATTCAAATACAGATTTCTGATTTATCTTAAAAATTGTAAAGATTGGCAACACTAATCCTACACTTCCATCGGGCAATAATATGCTGAAACAGAATGGCAGCCCTTTGGATAAGGCATGGACTCTTGATGTTAGCCTCACTGCATAGGCATCAAAGTTTTTGATGAAATAGATTGGCTCTAAACTTTCTTGCAGCTCTAACATTCTCAAAAAGAGGCCACATCACAAATTAGACATTTAACCTACAACTCTATCTGAATATGGGGATGATAATAATAGCTGACTGTTACTTGAGCTCTATGAGGATAAAGTGAAATATGAGTGGTGCATACATAGCACAGTGTCATTCATGTAGAAAGTGCTTTAAAAAATGGGGAAGTAATGGTGAACAAAATGACCTGAATATGGTTCTGTGATAGTCAATTCAGTTTAACTCAAAATTAGCATGCTATTTATTCTCTTCTGAATGCAACATTTAGTCCTATAAAATAATCAACTATTTTCCTCTAATTTTCAAATACACTGTGCCCAAACAGGTTGGGATTCCCAAGTGAGATGCAGCTAATTAAAAGAAAACATCTCCCAACAAAGAAAAGCCCAGAATCAGATAGATGGCTGCTCAAGTGAATTCTACCAATCATTCCAAGAAGAATTAATACCAGCTCAACCCTTGCAAATAACTGAAGAAGAGAGAACACTACCTAATTCACTTTATGAAACCAATATAGTATCAACATGAGATAAAGATACAGTAAGAAAGGAAAAGTGCAGACCAATCTCTCTAATGAACAGAGGTGCAAAAATCCTCAACAAAATACTTGCAAATCGAATCCAGCAGCATAATAAAAGAATTATATACCAGCATCAACTGGGTTTTATCCCAGTTATGCAAGGCTGGTTCAATAAAAGAAATTCAATTAATGTAATACATCACATTAACAAATTGAAGGAAAAGAACCACATGATCACCTTCAATGACACAGAAAAGGCATTTGACAAAATCCAGCTTCCCTTCTTGATAAAAAGAACTTCAAAAGACAGGAATAGAAGGAAATTTTCTCAACATGATAAAAAGCATATATGAAAAACTCACAGCTAATATCATATGGCTGAAAGGTTCCCCTCTAATATCTGGAATAAGAAAAGATTACCCCCTGACACCACTCTTATTCAATATTGTGCTAGAAGTTCTAGCTATAGCAGTTAGGCAAGAAAAAGAAAAGTTATTCAATTCAGAAAGGAAGGAGTAAAACTTTCACTATTGCAGATGATACAATTCTATATCTAGAAAGTTTCAAAACTCTACACTAAAGCAACTAGACCTAAACAAATTCAGCAAAGTGATGGGATACAAGATCAATATGCAAAAATCAGTAGTGTTTCTATAGCCTAATAATGAGCAATCTGAAATGGAAATCAGGAAAATTTTCCATTTACAATAGCAACTAAAAAAAAAATATGTATATATCTAGGAATAAACTTAACCAAGGATGTAGATGAGCTATATTCAAAAAACTACAAAGCATTGCTAAAAGAAATGAAAGAAGACCTAAATAAATGGAAGGATATTCCATGTTCATGGATTGGAAAGCTAAATATTGTTGAGATGTCAAATTCTACATTTTCAGATTCAGTGCAATTCCAATCAGTACAAACAGCCTACTTTGCAGAATTAGGAAAGTCAATTACCAAGTTTATTTGGAAGGGTAAGTGGCCCCAAATAGCAAAAAAAAGTCTTGAAAAATAAAAATAAAATTGGAGGACTCTCACTTCCTGACTTTAAAGCATATTATAAAGATACCGTGGTCAAAACAGCCTGATATGGGCATAAAGATAGACCATATTGACAAATGGAATTGAACTGAGAGTTGAAAAATAGCCCCCCACATCTATGGTCAATGGATTTTTAGCAAGGCTGTCAAGTTCACCCAATTCTGTTAAAGAACAGAATGGTCTCTTTAACAAATGGTGTTGGGAGAACTGGATATCCATATCCAAAAGAATGGAAGAGGACCCCTATCTCATACCTTATACAAAAATTTACTTAAAAAAAATGATCGAACACCTGAATATAAAGCTAGAACCACAAAAGTCCTGAAAGAAAATGTAGGGAAGCATCTCCAATAGCTTGTGGTAGGAGGTGGTTTCTTATACTATATACCCAAAGCACAAGCAACAAAATTAAAAATAGAATACTCCTCAAAATTAAATACTTTTGTGCTTCAAAGAACTTTGTCAAGAGTGTGAAAAGGCAGGCTATTCAATGGGAAAAAAATATTTGGAAGCCACATATCTGATAAGGGTTTGATATCCAGGATATATAAAGAGATCCTACAACTCAACTATAAAAGACAACAACACAATTTAAAAATGTACGGTAAAAGACATGAATAGATATTTTTCCAAAGAGAACATACAAATGGATAAGAAGCACATGAAAACATTTTCAACATTAACATTAACTACATTAACAGCATTAACATTATTAGGGAAATGCACATCAAAACCACAATGAGATATAATTTCACACCTACTAGAATGGCCACTATTAAAAAAAAAAACCTTAAAGAATTGGAGAGAATGTGGAGAAACAGGAATACTTATTCACTATTAGTGGGAATGTAGAATGGTCAGCATCAGGAATGCAGAATAGAATTGCCATATGTTCTAGTTTGCTAGCTGCCAGAATGCAACACACCAGAGATGAACTGGCTTTCAATAAAAGGGGATTTATTTAATTAACATATAATTCTTCAGAGGAAAGGCAGCTAACTTTCAACTGAGGTTCTTTCTTACATGGGAAGGCACAGGGCAATCTCTGCTGGCCTTTTCCAGTTCTCTGGGTTCCAACAACTTTCCCCAGAGTGATTCCTTTCTACATTTCCAAAGGCCTGGGCTGAGCTGCGAGTACTGAATGAGGCATGCTGAGTTGCATGGGCTGTGCTACATTGAGCTCTCTCATTTAAGCACCAGCCAATTAAATCAAACATCATTCATTGCAGGAGGCATGCCTCCTAGGTGACTGCAGATGTAACCAGCAACAGATGAGGTTCACATGCCATTGACTCATGTCCACAGCAATAGAACTAGACATCTTCACCTGGCCAAGTTGACACCTGAATCTAACTACCACATATCTACCCCCTTTCAACTTGGGAATTACATGCATCACCTTAAACAATATTAAAGTGCAAAAAATTCTCTTCTAGCTGTGGACTTGTGAATCTCAAAACAAGTTATCTGATGCCAATATGCAAAGGAGCATATTCACAGGATACAGGCTTTCATTTCCATAGGGAGAAATTGGAAGGAACTCAGGAGTCACAAGATGCAAACAGTTCTGAAAACCTGCAGGGCAAACACCATTGGATTTCAAAGTCTGAAAGTCATTTATCCTTCAGCTTTAGAAAGCGGTAGTCCCACTCTTTCCAAGCGCCTATGCAGTGGCCAGCCTCTTTCCGAATCAACCACGGGGACACTGATGAGACCACATTTTCCTTGGCTCCACCCTCTCCAGGTATCGGGGCCACACCTGGGCTTTCTGCCATTTCTGGGGCATATGCTCAACCCCTCCATGTGGTGGCAGCCAGGCTCCCCCCAGTCCCCAATGAGAGTGCTGTACCTTTTCCAAGGCCTGAGGCAGCACAACTCTTCCAGTGCAACAAGGTGGGAGACTCATCCACTCCATGTACATGGGTGGGTCCAGTCTCCTGGCTGAGGTTTCTTGGCTTCAAACCCATACTTCCATAGTTCTCACTCCGCAAACTCCAATTTGTCCCTTTTGTGTCCCCCTTTGTCTAGATTGGAAGTGGTTCCATTTACACTAAGTCTCTTCAAGCACTCCAGGACTTCTCCATCATTCTCTTCACAGTTCCTCCAAAGTCTTCCCCTTATCCATCAGAAAAACTGATCCAACATGTCTGATGTTTGCAAACTGCAGCAGCACCCCACTTCTCTGGTATCAAATCTGTTCTAGTTTGCTAGCTGCCAGAATGCAACACACGAGAAATGGATTGGCTTTCAATAAAAGGGGATTTATTTAGTTAACATATAGGTCTTCAGAGGAAAGGCAGCTAATTTTCAACTGAGGTTCTTTCTTTCGTGGGAAGGCACAGGGCGATCTTTGCTGGCCTTCTCTCTAGGCGTCTGGGTTCCAACAACCTTCCCCAGGGTGATTCCTTTCTGCATCTCCAAAGGCCTGGGCTGAGCTGCGAGTGCTGAGATGAGGCTGAGCTGCTTGGGCGGTGCTACATTGAGTGCTCTCATTTAAGCACCAGCCTATTAAATCAAACATCATTCATTGCAGCAGGCACACCTCCTAGTGAACTGCAGATGTAATCAGCAACAGATGAGGCTCACATGCCATTGACTTATCTCCACAGCAATAAAACTAGGCACTTTCACCTGGCCAAGTTGACACCTGAATCTAACTACCACACCATATGAACCAGCAATTCCACTACTATGTATGTACCCAGAGGCACTGAAAGCAGGGACATGAACGGACATTTGCACACTGATGTCATAACAGCATTATTCAAAATTGTCAAAAAATGGAAACAACCCAGATGTCCACCAATCAATGGTGTCTACATATATGGTTTATGTCCCTGTAAGAAGAAATGCAGTCATGACACAGGCAACTGTAAGGATGAACCTTGAAGATATCAGGTTGAGTGAAATGACTTCAGACACAAAAAGACAAATATTGTATGACCTCACTACTATGAACTAAATATAACTAACAAACTCATGGTGTAAATATCTAAAACATAGGTCACCAGAAGATAGAATGAGGGCAGAGAATGGGTTGCTGATGCTTAATCTGTTCAGAATATGTAATAAGGTTGATTGTAAATGTTTAGAAATGGATAGAGATAATGTACAGTGAGTATAATTGGCAACTAGATAGTTACAACTATCTAGGTGTAACTGTGATGAAAGGGAAAATTTAGGGTCATGCATGTCACAAGAAAGGAAGGCCAGAGGGTGAAACATGGGTCTGTATGACACAGTGAACCCTCCCAAGGGTGAAATGTTCTAGAATTGATTGTGGTGATGAATGTACTAGAAGACACTGATTATACACTTTAGATGAATTTTATGGTGTATGGCATGCGAATTTATCTTTTTCTTTAGGGAAAAAAAAAAACTGTTCTTTGAGTGTATCTGGTTCTCATATTCTCTATATATTCACTAGTTGGACCTAGCTGTTAGTACTTGCTTTGCAGTAAGCTTTGATCCTGCTTATTGAACTTGCCCAGTATATAGTCTACCACTGGTTACTATTTTTAAACATAAATAATTAATTTCACAGATAATTCATGTCGGATTACTTCTCATTCTTAAATGAGCCATAAATGAGTCCACATAGGACCTCACAGGAGTATCTGTATTGGTGTACCTGCTGCACAGGTGTCCCCATCATTTCAACTTACTCTAGTCATTCTATCTCTTTTCACTCACTGGCTTATTTCCTCAGCCACACCCTTTATATATTAAACTGCCTTATTAAACAACAGTGTTTAAATGGACCTGTCCCCAGTGTTTGATTAGCACAGATCAGCCCACACTTCAAAAGATTCATTTTTAAATTAAATATCACTTGTACATAGAGGTATTTTGTGTGTGTGTTTGTAAAGAAGCAAATTTATAAGTTCTAGTACAACAGTACTTTACTTAACAAAACTTCAGAAAAATAAAATAATGTATACATCCCTCTGTGCTTTGTTGGGGCTTTTACCTTTAACTGTATAAAAAGTTACTTATATAGCACCTCAGAACCTCTGACTGATTAAAGAAAAACAAAGCTGGCATAGAGTATATTCCACTGAATTTCAGTTGAGCAATTGAAACTGAGACAAGATGGGAATGGAATTGTCAGAGGGAAACCCTAATAATCAATTTGGTCTGATTTCCACCCCCTACCTGGATCCCCTTTCCTCTCACCACTGCAATAACCACTCTGTTCTGAGTGTCAGCCCCTCAGCGCATAATCTTTAGGGCTTTCAGATAAGTATTTTTAACCAAAAGTGTGCTTACATCAATCCTCTGCTCAAAATTCTTAAGTCATTTGCTAATACCCAAAAATAAACTCTACAGTCCTACTTGACCTTGTCAAGTTCTCTACACTGTTTCCACTCTTCTCCTCGAACAACCCTATGCCTGAAGTAAGCCAGAGTAACCTCTGTTACCTGAACACATCACTCTCTTGAAATCTCTAGACCTCTCCCTGTCTCCTTCAGCTTCCTACCCTATTAGTCTCATCCTTCCTTCAAGTCTCATTTCAAGCAGTACTTTCTCTTCCCTGGTTCCCTCAGAAAACTTAAATGTTTCTTTCATTTTACTATCCTTGAATATTGTTTACATATAACTATGGCAGCTATGATAGTAATTTGCTTATGCGTGAGTGTCTCAAAAACAGGAACCAAGTTTAATTTTTTTTTCACTCCCAACACCTAATACAGTGCCTAACACATCATAGGCATTTGTTAAATATTGAATAAATGGACTTGCTGAATTTCTATAGCCTAAATATTTGTAGATTCATTCTCTAAATTTGTAAAACTGTTCTTGTCATTAGTGCTAAAACGAATTAAAATGTATTTTTTTTGCACATCTCTGTTTTCAATCTATTTTGCTTTCTACATTACTCCTTTGGACAGCTCTTATGTTTGAGTGTAACAACCACCAACAAAAAAATATGAGTCTATCAATATGGTAAGATTGTTATTTTCCTGAATCCTATAAATATTAACATTCCAAGGATTTATAATACATTTGTTGTGAAATTTAGAGGGCAATCATGCCACAGACTCCTTTGAGAAACCGATTTCAAAATATATGACTACTTCCAGAGAAGATGGTGGCTTAGTAAGGTGCGTGTGTCTTAGTTCCTTCTCCAGAACAACTACTAAATAACTAGAAACAGTACAGAACAGCTCCCAGAGCCACGACAGAGACCAGACACACAGTGTACCCCAGTCTGGAACGGCTGGACCGGCTAAGAGACTCCGCTGCGGTGAGATCCTCGAGCGGCGCGTGCTTCCCCGGGCCGCGGCAGCTGGTGGCCGGAGCCCCTCCCTCCTTCCTTGCCAAATTGACTGGGAGCCTCGGATTGGCAGTTCCCCAAGCCGTGGCAGCCAGCGACTGGCACCCCTCCCACACGCGGCTTCCCAGGCCGGTTGGGAGCCTCGGATCAGTGGTTCCCCAAGCCGCGGCGGCCTGGCGACCGGAGCCCCTCCCACACACGCGGCTTCCCAGGCCAGCTAGGAGCCTCGGATCGGCGGTTCCCCAAGCCGCGGCGGCCGGTGCCCCTCCCCCACAGGTGACTTCCCGGAGGGAAAGGAAAGAGTCTCCAACAGTAGTAGAGACTGAGTCCAACCTAACACCAATAGTGGCATTAATGAACAACTTCTGACTACTAAAAATAGGCCCTCAGCTCAGGTGAAACTGATCAAGGTGGAAGTCGCCTATTGGGATAACTGAAAAAGAGGAAAGGGGGCGAAACAGACTCTTCTGCAGCTGTTTCTACAGCGGTTTGGTTGCCTCTGGGCTCAGCGCTGGGGTTACACAGGTTGCAACTGCCCTGAATGCAGAAACAGGCTGCTTTCAGGGCTCTCTACCACCTGAACCTTCCCCGCAGGAGGGGTGAAACGCAACTCAGGTGGAATCCCTCTCTCAAGGAATTCAGATCCCAGGACTTCACAATTTGAAGCCATTAAAACCAACCTACAACCTTTCCTCTGTCTCCACCACACACCCAGCAGCAAGAGTCTTCCAAAGTTAAAGGAGCCATAACATCTTTTGCTGGTGGAACCCGCAGACAGACAAGCACCACATACTGGGCAGGATAAGAAAAACAGAGCCCAGAGACTTCATGGGAAAGTCTTTCAAACTGCTAGGTCCCACACTCAGGGAAATCTGATTAAATGCCCAGACGCCAACAAAAAATAACAAAAACCACAAGGAAAATTGAAGATATGGCCCAGTCAAAGGAACAAACGAATAGCTCAAATGAGATACAGGAGCTGAGACAAATAATTCTGAATATATGAATAGAAATGTAAAACCTCTTCAAAAACCAAATCAATAAATTGAGGGAGGACATGAAGAAGGCATGGGATGAACAAAAAGAAGAAATGGAAAGTCTGAAAAAACAAATCACAGAACTTATGGGAATGAAAGATACAGTAGAAGAGATGAAAAAAACAATGGAAACCTACAATGGTAGATTTCAAGAGACAGAGGTTAGAATTAGTGAACTGGAGGATGGAACATCTGAAATCCAAAAAGAAACAGAAATTATAGGGAAAAGAATGGAAAAATTTAAGCAGGGGCTCAGGGTATTGAATGACAATATGAAGCACACAAATATATGTGTTGTGGGTGTCCCAGAAGGAGAAGAGAAGGGAAAAGGAGGAGAAAAACTAATGGAAGAAATTTTCACTGCAAATTTCCCAACTCTTCTGAAAGACCTAAAATTACTGATCCAAGAAGTGCAGCGCACCCCAAAGAGAATAGATCCAAATAAGCATTCTCCAAGACACTTACTAGTTAGAATTTGAGAGGTCAAAGAGAAAGAGAGGATCCTGAAAGCAGCAAGAGAAAAACAATCCATCACATACAAGGAAAACCCAATAAGACTATGTGTAGATTTCTCAGCAGAAACCATGGAAGCTAGAAGACAGTGGGATGATATATTTAAATTACTAAAAGAGAAAAACTGCCAACCAAGACTTCTGTATCCAGCAAAATTGTCCTTCAAAAATGAGGGAGAAATTAAAACATTCTCAGACAAAAAGTCACTGAGAGAATTTGTGACCAAGAGACCAGCTCTGCAAGAAATGCTAAAGGGAGCACTAGACTCAGATATGAAAAGACAGAAGAGAGAGGTATGGAGAAGAGTGTAGAAAGAAGGAAAATCAGATATGATATATATAATACAAAAGGCAAAATGGTAGAGGAAAGTATTACCCAAACAGTAATAACATTAAATGTTAATGGACTGAATTCCCCAATCAAAAGACATAGACTGGCAAAATGGATTAAAAAAACAGGATCCTTCTATATGCTGTCTACAGGAAACACATCTTAGACCCAAAGATAAACATAGGTTGAAAGTGAAAGGTTGGGAAAAGGTATTTCATGCAAAAAACAACCAGAAAAGAGCAGGAGTAGCTATACTAATAACCAACAAATTAGACTTCAAATGTAAAACAGTTAAAAGAGACAAAGAAGGATACTATCTACTAATAAAAAAAACAATTCAACAAGAAGACATAACAATCATAAATATTTACGCACCGAATCAGAATGCCCCAAAATACGTGAGGAATACACTGCAATTACTGAAAAGGGAAATAGACACATCTACCATAATAGCTGGAGACTTCAATTTGCCACTCTCATCAATGGACAGAACATCTAGACAGAGGATCAATAAAGAAATAGAGAATTTGAATATTACAATAAATGAGCTAGACTTAACAGACATTTATAGGACATTACACCCCACAATAGCAGGATACAGATTTTTCTGAAGTGCTCATGGATCATTCTCAAAGATAGACCATATGCTGGGTCACAAAGCAAGTCTCAACAAATTTAAAAAGATTGAAATCATACACAACACTTTCTCGGATCATAAAGGAATGAAGTTGGAAATCAATAATAGGCAGAGAGCGAGAAAATTCACAAATATGTGGAGGCTCAACAACACACTCTTAAACAACCAGTGGGTCAAGGAAGAAATTACAAGAGAAATTAGTAAATATCTCGAGGCGAATGAAAATGAAAACACAACATATCAAAACCTATGGGATGCAGCAAAGGCAGTGCTAAGAGGGAAATTTACTGCCCTAAATGCCTATATCAGAAAAGAATAAAAGGACAAAAATTCAGGAATTAACGGTCCACTAGGAAGAACTGGAGAAAGAACGACAAACTAACCCCAAAGCAAGCAAAAGGAAAGAAATCACAAAGATTAGAGCAGAAATAAATGAAATTGAGAACATGAAAACAATAGAGAAAATCAGTAAGACCAGAAGTTGGTTCTATGAGAAAATCAACAAGACTGATGGGCCCTTAGCAAGATTGACAAAAAGAAGAAGAGAGAGGATGCAAATAAATAAGACCAGAAATGGAAGAGGAGACATAACCACTGACCTCACAGAAATAAAGGAGGTAATAACAGGATACTATGAACAACTTTATGCTAATAAATACAGCAATGTGGATGAAATGCACAAGTTCCTAGAAAGGCATGAACAACCAACTTTTACTCAAGAAGAAATAGATGACCTCAACAAACCAATCACAAGTAAAGAAATTGAATCAGTCATTCAAAAGCTTCCCAAAAAGAAAAGTCCAGGACCAGACAGCTTCACATGTGAATTCTACCAAACATTCCAAAAAGAATTAGTACCAACTCTGCTGAAACTCTTCAAAAACATTGAAGTGGAGGGAAAGCTACCTAATTCATTCTATGAAGCCAACATCACCCTCATAAAAACCAGGCAAAGATATTACAAAAAAAGAAAACTACAGACTAATCTTTCTAATGAATATAGATGCAAAAATCCTCAATAAAATTCTAGCAAATCGTATCCAGCAACACATTAAAAGAATTATACATCATGACCAAGTAGGATTCATCCCAGGTATGCAAGGATGGTTCAACATAAGAAAACCAATTAATGTAATACACCATATCAACAAATCAAAGCAGAAAAATCACATGATCATCTCAATTGATGCAGAGAAGGCATTTGACAAGATTCAACATCCTTTCCTGTTGAAAACACTTCAAAGGATAGGAATACAAGGGAACTTCCTTAAAATGATAGAGGGAATATATGAAAAACCCACAGCTAACATCATCCTCAATGGGGAAAAATTGAAAACTTTCCCCCTAAGATCAGGAACAAGACAAGGATGTCCATTATCACCACTATTATTCAACATCGTGTTGGAGGTTCTAGCCAGAGCAATTAGACAAGAAAAAGAAATACAATGCATCAAAATTGGAAAGGAAGAAGTAAAACTATCACTGTTTGCAGATGATATGATACTATATGTCGAAAACCCGGAAAAATCCACAACAAAATTACTACAGCTAATAAATGAGTACAGCAAAGTAGCAGGTTACAAGATCAACATTCAAAAATCTGTTGCATTTCTATACACTAGCAATGAACAAGCTGATGGGGAAATCAAGAAACGAATTCCATTTACAATTGCAACCAAAAGAATAAAATACTTAGGAATAAATTTAACAAAAGAGACAAAAAACCTATATAAAGAAAACTACAAAAAACTGTTAAAAGAAATCACAGAAGACCTAAATAGATGGAAGGGCATACCGTGTTTATGGATTGGAAGACTAAATATAATTAAGATGTCAATCCTACCTAAATTGATTTACAGATTCAATGCAATACCAATCAAAATCCCAACAACTTATTTTTCGGGAATAGAAAAACCAATAAGCAAATTTATCTGGGAGGGCAGGGTGCCCCGAATTGCTAAAAGTATCTTGAGGAAAAAAAGCGAAGTTGGAGGTCTCATGCTGGCTGACTTTAAGGCATATTATGAAGCCACAGTGGTCAAAACAGCATGGTACTGGCATAAAGATAGATATATTGACCAATGGAATCGAATAGAGTGTTCAGATAGAGACCCTCTCATCTATGGACATTTGATCTTTGATAAGGCAGTCAAGCCAACTCACCTGGAACAGAACAGTCTCTTCAATAAATGGTGCCTAGAGAACTGGATATCCATATGCAAAAGAATGAAAGAAGACCCAAGTCTCACACCCTATACAAAAGTTAACTCAAAATGGATCAAAGATCTAAACATTAGGTCTAAGACCATAAAACAGTTAGAGTAAAATGTAGGGAGATATCTTACGAATCTTACAATTGGAGGCAGTTTTATGGACCTTAAACCTAAAGCAAGAGCACTGAAGAAAGAAAGAAAGAAATGGGAGCTCCTCAAAATTAAACACTTTTGTGCATCAAAGAACTTCATCAAGAAAGTAGAAAGACAGCCTACACAATGGGAGACAATATTTGGAAACGACATATCAGATAAAGGTCTAGTATCCAGAATTTATAAAGAGATTGTTCAACTCAACAACAAAAAGACAGCCGACCCAATTACAAAATGGGAAAAAGACTTGAACAGACACCTCTCAGAAGAGGAAATACAAATGGCCAAAAGGCACATGAAGAGATGCTCAATGTCCCTGGCCATTAGAGAAATGCAAATCAAAACCACAATGAGATATCATCTCACACCCACCAGAATGGCCATTATCAACAAAACAAAAAATGACAAGTGCTGGAGAGGATATGGAGAAAGAGGCACACTTATCCACTGTTGGTGAGAATGTCAAATGGTGCAACCACTGTGGAAGGCAGTTTGGCGGTTCCTCAAAAAGCTGAATATAGAATTGCCATATGACCCAGCAATTCCATTGCTAGGTATCTACTCAAAGGACTTAAGGGCAAAGACACAAACGGACATTTGCACACCAATGTTTATAGCAGCATTATTTACAATTGCAAAGAGATGGAAACAGCCAAAATGCCCATCAACAGAGGAGTGGCTAAACAAACTGTGGTATATACATACGATGGAATATTATGCAGCTTTAAGACAAGATAAACTTATGAACCATGTAATAACATGAATGGACCTAGAGAACATTATGCTGAGTGAGGCTAACCAAAAACTAAAGGACAAATACTGTATGGTCCCACTGATGTGAACCGACATTAGAGAATATACTTGGAATATGTCATTGGTAACAGAGATCATCAGGATTTAGAAATAGGGTAAGATAATGGGTAATTGGAGCTGAAGGGATACAGACTGTGCAACAGGACTAGATACAAAAACTCAAAAATGGACAGCACAATACTACCTAATTGTAATGTAATTATGTTAAAACACTGAATGAAGCTGCATCTGAGCTATAATTTTGTTTGTTTGTTTGTTTTTGTTTTTTTATATATTTTTGTATTTTTTATTTTTATTTTTTTCTCTGTATTATCATTTTATTTCCTTTTCTGTTGTCTTGCTATTTCTTTTTCTAAATCGATGAAAATGTACTAAGAAATGATGATCATACATCTATGTGATGATATTAAGAATTACTGATTGCATATGTAGAATGGAATGATTTCTAAATGTTGTGTTAGTTAATTTTTTTAATTAATAAAAAAAAATGAAGCCTCATACAGAAAAAAAATATATATATATATGACTGATCAGATTACAGATATAGTTAAATTTGGGATACAACCTACTTTTCAGAAATTGTGAAATTTTCATGTTCTGAAATATCAATATAGTCAGATTCTTATGAGAATAAATCCCCCCTTGTTCCATTCACCATTTAAATCTTTCTTTTCACTGCTAAAGGCATGCACTCTGTTAACCACTTTGGAGAAGTAGTTTACAGCTGTGATCATTATAAAATATGACTAACTCCTATAGTAAAGGAGCCCAAATCCACAATCTCTACAGTGACATAATTGTGTTTCTTTTTAATTGAATGCTTTGGATGAAACCACTATCCATTTTGGTAAAATTTCCCTCTTGCATGTTTAGCCCAAAACGTAAATGTTCTAACTTACATTTCACAGTCATTCACAGAGAAGATTGTGGCTGTATAGAATGGCATGCTCTCTGTGAATGGAACTATGCACCTCAGTGGTTTCAAATTCACGGTGGCTTCTTTAGAGGTAAACATTTCCTCTGCTTGGGTTCACACCCCTTGACTTTCACTTGGACAAACCTGAAAGCTAATGGCAACTAGAACTGCCAACTTTTGCATAGTTTCTATCCACAACCATCAATCTCTCCCTGGCAATAAAAGGAGACTAAACCTTGGTTTGCCCCAGTGTCATCTGGGAAGATGATGGATCTTTCATTGAATCTGAGCCAAGGATGACATTCCCCAGCAAATGTAATGTTTCACCAGCTCAATAATTTGGGGGAGTCAGATTCTCTATACACAATGTGGCACACTTCCTGGACTGGCTACTTGAATCCTACGCTTCTAAAACATTATTACCTAGAGTCTTCCCAGTGACTTAAGACACCTTTCTTTCAGTTTTTTAAAATACTGTGATCATTATAAAATATATCACTATAAAATCACATCCATTTTCTTGATTACCATTGGTGTCATATCAAATGAAATCACCATTTGCATGAAAAAAAATCTCAGGAGGGAGAAAACTTGCCTCCAAAAAAGTTGCATATTATTCAGAAGTGATTTTTAGGCACAACTGAAAAAGAAATGATCAGGACACAAATTTGATATGAATGTAACTGGTATACAAACAAATCCTTAAAGACGATTATATAACCATATAGCTTTTAAAGTCTGATCGTGTGGTTGTGAAAACCTTGTGGCTGACACTCTCTTTATTGGGAGTGTATGCACACATATATCCAGTATAAGGACAAAATATAAATAAATATTGAGGGAGAGGGATAAGGGGTACGAGATGTTTGGGGCATTTTTTTTCATTTTTATTTTTATTATATGTATTTTTTAGAGCAATGAAAATATTAAAAAATTGATTGTGGTGTTTTTGGAGCAATGAAAGTATTAAAAAATTGTGGTGATGAATGCTTATATGATGATATTGTGAACCACTAATTGTACACTTTGGATGATTATTTGGTACATGACTATATCTCAGTAAAATTGCAGTAAAATTAAAACAGTAAAAAAATTCAAAAACTTAATTACCTGAAAATTGGCAATAATATACATTTATCTTCCTCCACTGCTTTTAATTAATGGAGGCATTTTCAATGTAAACTGAAGCTCACCTTTCACATTATGTTAAGCCAAGAACTGATTTTTCAAGTTTCAGAAGAGCTTTGGATAAGCTCAATGTCATCTAAGCGAGATGATGAAGAGAGTTCTATGGGGGGCCAGAGACCAGCTGAAGTGACGGCTAGTGCTCTCCATCGCCAGGATTTCAGGCATGAGATTTGCTTTACCAAACTGAGATATATTTAAATATTCATGCAACAGAATGCAAGGTGGAGGCTAGCTGTCTAAGGAATAAAGAATTATGAATTTTGAAAAAAAATGATGATGACTAAAAGAGCTGAAGTTATTTTTGCTTTCCAGGTGTTTTGTTTTGTTTTGTTTTTTAATCAAAAAAGCTTTGGAAAGATCTTTATTTTTGGACCACAGTAAAAGATCTTTTTAATATGCCTTCAGCTAAATACCCAGATGAGGTTAAATGTATAACTTCATCTTAAAAGCAAATTGTATTTAAAAACCTACACAGAGGACTTCTGGATAAGATGGCGGCTTAGTAAGACGCGCGGATCTTAGTTTCTCCTCCAGGACAGCTACTAGGGGAGTAGAAACGATACAGAACAGCTCCCAAAGCCACGACAGAGATAAAAAAGACAGCGTACCCCATCCTGGAACGGCTGGCTGGCTGAGAGAACCCGCTCTGGTGAGATCGCCGAGGGGCGTGGGCTTCACCGGGTGGGGCGGCAAGCGGCCGGAGTCACTCCCTTCCCCCTTCCCGGGCCGGCTGGGAGAATTGGACAGGTGGTCCCCTCAAACTGCAGCAACTGGCGCCCACACCACGCGTGGCCCCCCGGACCAAGTGAGAGAATTGGATCGGAAATCCCCAGGCCGCGGAGAATGGTGATGGGGGGGGCCCTTCCAAACCCGTGACTCCCCGGGAACGGTGCACTCTCCCGGGCGGGCCGCTGCGGCTGGCGCCCTCCCGTCACACTTGGCACCCCGGGCCAACTAGGAAATTCAGACGGGCGCTTTCCCGGGCTGCGGTGATCAGCAACCCTCCCCGCGTTCAGACCCCGGGCCGGCTGGCACACTTCCAAGCCGCTTCGGCTAACGAACCTCCCGGACGGCGAGAGTTTTCCAAAGTTAAAGGACCCACAGCACCTTTTACTGGTGGGACCCGCAGACAAACGTGTGCCACGAGCGCCACCTACTGGGCAGGATAAGAAAAACAGAACCCAGAGATTTCACAGAAAAATATTCCCAACTTTTGGATCCAACACCCAGGGAAATCTGTCTAAATGCGCAGGTGCCAGCAGAAGATAACGGATCACGCTCAAAAAGTTGAAAATATGGCCCAGTCAAAGGAACAAACCAATAGTTCAAATGAGATACAGGAGCTGAGACAACTAATGCTGAATATACGAACAGAAATGGAAAACCTCTTCAAAAACGAAATCGATAAATTGAGGGAGGACATGAAGAAGACATGGGCTGAACATAAAGAAGAAATAGAAAAACTGAAAAAACAAATCACAGAACTTATGGAAGTGAAGGACAAAGTAGAAAAGATAGAAAAAACAATGGACACCTACAATGATAGATTTAAAGAGACAGAAGATAGAATTAGTGATTTGGAGGATAGAACATCTGAATTCCAAAAACAAACAGAAACTATCAGGAAAAGAATGGAAAAATTTGAACAGGGTATCAGGGAACTCAAGGACAATATGAAGCACACAAATATACGTGTTGTGGGTGTCCCAGAAGGAGAAGAGAAGGGAAAAGGAGGAGAAAAACTAATGGAAGAAATTATCACTGAAAATTTCCCAACTCTTATGAAAGACCTGAAATTACAGATCCAAGAAGTGCAGCGCACCCCAAAGAGATTAGACCCAAATAGGCGTTTTCCAAGACACTTACTAGTTAGAATGTCAGAGGTCAAAGAGAAAGAGAGGATCTTGAAATCAGCAAGAGAAAAACAATCCATCACATACAAGGGAAACCCAATAAGACTATGTGTAGATTTCTCAGCAGAAACCATGGAGGCTAGAAGACAGTGGGATGATATATTTAAATTACTAAAAGAGAAAAACTGCCAACCAAGACTCCTATATCCAGCAAAATTGTCCTTCAAAAATGAGGGAGAAATTAAAACATTCTCAGACAAAAAGTCACTGAGAGAATTTGTGACCAAGAGACCAGCTCTGCAAGAAATACTAAAGGGAGCACTAGAGTCAGATACAAAAAGACAGAAGAGAGAGGTATGGAGAAGAGTGTAGAAAGAAGGAAAGTCAGATATGATATATATAATACAAAAGGCAAAATGGTAGAGGAAAATATTATCCAAACAGTAATAACACTAAATGTTAATGGACTGAATTCCCCCAATCAAAAGACATAGATTGGCAGAATGGATTAAAAAACAGGATCCTTCTATATGCTGTCTACAGGAAACACATCTTAGACCCAAAGATAAACATAGGTTGAAAGTGAAAGATTGGGAAAAGATATTTCATGCAAATAACAACCAGAAAATGGCAGGAGTGGCTATACTAATATCCAACAAGTTAGACTTCAAATGTAAAACAGTTAAAAGAGACAAAGAAGGACACTACATACTAATAAAAGGAACAATTACACAAGAAGACATAACAATCATAAATATTTATGCACCGAACCGGAATGCCCCTAAACACGTGAGGAATACACTGCAAACACTGAAAAGGAAAATAGGCACAAAATACCATAACAGTTGGAGACTTCAATTCCCCACTCTCATCAATGGACAGAACATCTAGACAGAGGATCAATAAAGAAATAGAGAATCTGAATATTACTATAAATGAGCTAGACTTAACAGACATTTATAGGACATTACATCCCACAACAGCAGGATACACCTTTTTCTCAAGTGCTCATGGATCATTCTCAAAGATAGACCATATGCTGGGTCACAAAGCAAGTCTTAACAAATTTAAAAAGATTGAAATCATACACAACACTTTTTCGGATCATAAAGGAATGAAGTTGGAAATCAATAATAGGCCGAGTGCCAGAAAATTCACAAATATGTGGAGGCTCAACAACACACTCTTAAACAACGAGTGGGTCAAAGAAGAAATTGCAAGAGAAATTAGTAAATACCTCGAAGCGAATGAAAATGAAAACACAACTATCAAAACTTATGGGATGCAGCAAAGGCAGTGCTAAGAGGGAAATTTATTGCCCTAAATGCCTATATCAGAAAAGAAGAAAAGGCAAAAATGCAGGAACTAACTGTTCACTTGGAAGAACTGGAGAAAGAACAGCAAACTAATCCCAAAGCAAGCAAAAGGAAAGAAATAACAAAGATCAGAGCAGAAATAAATGTAATTGAAAACATGAAAACAATAGAGAAAATTAAGAAGACCAGAAGTTGGTTCTATGAGAAAATCAATAAGATTGATGGGCCCTTATCAAGATTGACAAAAAGAAGAAGAGAGAGGATGCAAATAAATAAGATCAGAAATGGAAGAGGAGACATAACTACTGACCTCACAGAAATAAAGGAGGTAATAACAGGATACTATGAACAACTTAACGCTAATAAATACAACAATTTAGATGAAATGGACGGGTTCCTGGAAAGACATGAACAACCAACTTTGACTCAAGAAGAAATAGATGACCTCAACAAACCAATCACAAGTAAAGAAATTGAATTAGTCATTCAAAAGCTTCCTAAAAAGAAAAGTCCAGGACCAGATGGCTTCACATGTGAATTCTACCAAACATTCCAGAAAGAATTATTACCAACTCTCCTCAAACTCTTCAAAAAAATTGAAGTGAAGGGAAAGCTACCTAATTCATTCTATGAAGCCAACATCACCCTCATACCAAAACCAGGCAAAGATATTACAAAAAAAGAAAACTACAGACCAATCTCTCTAATGAATATAGATGCAAAAATCCTCAATAAAATTCTAGCAAATCGTATTCAACAACACATTAAAAGAATTATAAATCATGACCAAGTAGGATTCATCCCAGGTATGCAAGGATGGTTCAACAAGGAAAATCAATTAATGTAATACACCATATCAACAAATCAAAGCAGAAAAATCACATGATCATCTCAATTGATGCAGAGAAGGCATTTGACAAGATTCAACATTCTTTCCTGTTGAAAACACTTCAAAGGATAGGAATACAAGGGAACTTCCTTAAAATGATAGGGGGAATATATGAAAAACCCACAGCTAACATCATCCTCAATGGGGAAAAATTGAAAACTTTCCCCCTAAGATCAGGAACAAGACAAGGATGTCCACTATCACCACTATTATTCAACATCGTGTTGGAGGTTCTAGCCAGAGCAATTAGACAAGAAAAAGAAATACAAGGCATCAAAATTGGAAAGGAAGAAGTAAAACTATCACTGTTTGCAGATGATATGATACTATACGTCGAAAACCCGGAAAAATCCACAACAAAACTACTAGAGCTAATAAATGAGTACAGCACAGTAGCAGATTACAAGATCAACATTCAAAAATCTGTTGCATTTCTATACACTAGCAATGAACAAGCGGAGGGGGAAATCAAGAAACGAATCCCATTTACAATTGCAACTAAAAGAATAAAATACCTAGGAATAAATTTAACTAAAGAGACAAAAAACCTATATAAAGAAAATTACAAAAAACTGTTAAAAGAAATCACAGAAGACCTAAATAGATGGAAAGGCATACCGTGTTCATGGATTGGAAGACTAAATATAGTTAAGATGTCAATCCTACCTAAATTGATTTACAGATTCAATGCAATACCAATCAAAATCCCAACAACTTATTTTTCAGATATAGAAAAACCAATAAGCAAATTTATCTGGAAGGGCAGGGTGCCCCGAATTGCTAAAAGTATCTTGAGGAAAAAAAGCGAAGTTGGGGCGGGCCGCGGTGGCTCAGCGGGCAAAGTGCTTGCCTGCTATGCCGGAGGACCTCGGTTCGATTCCCGGCCCCAGCCCATGTAACAAAAACGGAGAAACAGAATACAATAAAACAAGAAAATGTTTAAAGATGTTTCCCTTTCTTCCTTCCTTCCTTCCTTCTATCCTTCCTTCCTTCTCTCTGTCTTTCCTTTAAAAAAAAAAAAAAAAAAGCGAAGTTGGAGGTCTCATACTGCCTGACTTTAAGGCATATTATGAAGCCACAGTGGTCAAAACAGCATGGTATTGGCATAAAGATAGATATATTGACCAATGGAATCTAATAGAGTGCTCAGATATAGACCCTCTCATCTATGGACATTTGATCTTTGATAAGGCAGTCAAGCCAACTCACCTGGGACAGAACAGTCTCTTCAATAAATGGTGCCTAGAGAACTGGATATCCATATGCAAAAGAATGAAAGAAGACCCAAGTCTCACACCCTATACAAAAGTTAACTCGAAATGGATCAAAGATCTAAACATTAGGTCTAAGACCATAAAACAGTTAGAGGAAAATGTTGGGAGATATCTTATGAATCTTACAACTGGAGGCGGTTTTATGGACCTTACCTAAAGCAAGAACACTGAGGAAGGAAATAAATAAATGGGAGCTCCTCAAAATTAAACACTTTTGTGCATCAAAGAACTTCATCAAGAAAGTAGAAAGACAGCCTACACAATGGGAGACAATATTTGGAAATGACATATCAGATAAAGGTCTAGTATCCAGAATTTATAAAGAGATTTTTCAACTCAACAACAAAAAGACAGCCAACCCAATTACAAAATGGGAAAAAGACTTGAACAGACACCTATCAGAAGAGGAAATACAAATGGCCAAAAGGCACATGAAGAGATGCTCAATGTCCCTGGCCATTAGAGAAATGCAAGTCAAACCACAATGAGATATCATCTCACACCCACCAGAATGGCCATTATCAACAAAACAGAAAATGATAAGTGCTGGAGAGGATGCGGAGAAAGAGGCACACTTATCCACTGTTGGTGGGAATGTCAAATGGTGCAACCACTGTGGAAGGCAGTTTGGCGGTTCCTCAAAAAGCTGAATATAAAATTGCCATACGACCCAGCAATACCATTGCTGGGAATCTACTCAAAGGACTTAAGGGCAAAGACACAAACGGACATTTGCACACCAATGTTTATAGCAGCGTTATTTACAATTGCAAAGAGATGGAAACAACCAAAATCTCCATCAACAGACGAGTGGCTAAACAAACTGTGGTATATACATACGATGGAATATTATGCAGCTTTAAGACAGGATAAACTTACGAAGCATGTAATAACATGGATGGACCTAGAGAACATTATGTTGAGTGAGTCTAGCCAAAAACTAAAGGACAAATACTGCATGGTCCCACTGATGTGTACGGACATTCGAGAATAAATTTGGAATATGTCATTGGTAACAGAGTCCAGCAGGAGGTAGAAACAGGGTAAGATAATCGGCAATTGGAGCTGAAGGGATACAGACTGTGCAACAGGACTAGATACAAAAACTCAAAAATAGACAGCACAATAATACCTAATTGTAAAGTAATCATTTTAAAACACTGAATGGAGCTGCATCTGAGCTATAGGTTTTTGTTTTGTTTTGTTTTGTTTTTAGTATTATTACTTTTATTTTTTTCTCTATATTAACATTCCATATCTTTTTCGGTTGTGTTGCTAGTTCTTCTAAACCGATGCAAATGTACTAAGAAACGATGATCATGCATGTATGTGATGATGTTAAGAATTACTGATTGCATATGTAGAATGGTATGATTTCTAAATGTTGGGTTAATTTCTTTTTTTTCGTTAATTAAAAAAAAAGAGAAGGGGTAATTGGAGCTGAAGGGATACAAACTGTGCAGCAGGACTGGATATAAAAACTCAGAAATGGACAGCACAATACTACCTAATTGTAATGCAATTATGTTAAAACATTGAATGAAGCTGCATGTGAGGTATAGGTTTTTTTTTCTCTCTATTATTGTTTTAATTCTTATTCTGTTGTCTTTTTATTTCTTTTTCTAAATCGATGCAAATGTACTAAGAAATGATGAAAATGCAACTATGTGATGATATTAAGAATTACTGATTGTACATGTAGAATGGAATGATTTCTAAATGTTTCGTTAATTTTTTTTAATTAATAAAAAAAAAGACTATAAAAAAAAAAACCTACACAGACCCAGATGTTGTCACAAATACAAATCAGACCTCTTTTCCTATTCTTTGAAGATTGAGTCTTTGTAGAAATCAAACCAGAGATTAATGTGGAAGAAAAGGAAATTTTCTCAGAGTCCTTAATTGGAATTTTTTAAGTGAAAAAAAGAAAATAATTATAACCTCAAATTTTTGCTACAGAGAGCAATTACCTAAAAATAAAATAATATCTTCCTAAATAATTGAGGAAAAAAGTCTTCATAATTTTGTTTCAAAGACAGCACAAAGGTCAATAAATGAATTTGAAAATTTGTTTTTATTTGAACTTTCAAATTAAAATTACTTAAATCTAGGATTGTAAATACACAGCATGAATTCTGTCACACTCTTCTGCACATCACTAATTAGTTGTGGCATTCGTTAGCTGTTGAGCCTCAATACATTCTCAGAGTCTGTCTCAGCACATTATTTAGTCTGACTCTACGATCAGAATTCCTATTCACAAGGATACATATTTGGCATTTTTGCTCTCAAATGTCTGAAATGAAAGTTGATTATTTCTTATGGCTATTGCTATATAAATGAAAGAGTTAAAAATAGATGTGGCCAGATGAAATGCAAAACTGATGAAATTGCAAAAAGAGTAGAACAGTGTAAATTTCAAAAATAATGAAAGTCTATTTCACTGTTGTGGAAGAAATTCTGAGACATTTACTTTTAATACCACCACCCCAAAATGAGTGACTGTCTTCAACTCCCAGCTTAAATCTAACATGAATTCTAAATTAATGAGTGTTTATGACTCATTAACACTCATTAATATATGAATATTATTCATAATTATGAATATTATTCATTATTCATAATAATCAGTGACTGATTATTCAAAGTAATCAGTTGAATCTGGAATTTCACTCAGGGCAAAATGATAACCAGTTAGAACCTAGTTTAACCTGCAGGTTAAAATGTTTAAAATTATTTAAGAAAGCACATAATTCTGAGTACTAAATTTGTATATCTGCTTATCTTGTTCACTAGTGGGCTTTACTCAATTATAAAATATTTATAGAGCACCCGTTGAAGTCAAGAATTATTTAATACAAATAATGCAATCAATTTACAACACTTTGAAAGTGATTAAAGTCCAAAAGCTAGTGCAGAGATAGGTAGCAATGAGTGAGAGGGAGCCAGGAGGTCCAGGACAATTCCAAAAAAATTAATCACAGATATTCCATCATGTCTAAGTTGAGGTACTACTTTGAAATGTTCTTGCTGTAAGCATTATAAACAAAACTAAAAGGTAAAATACATAATGGAAACATATCTGAAAGAATACTGTGTACAAATATATCATTAACTTACTAATAATGGATCATTAATAATCTAAATATCAATAATCATAATTTATAAAGAGATGTTATAAATCAATAAACATTAATATATGGAAAAACAGGCAAAGGGCATTAATAAGCAATTCACAGAGAAAACAAATTTCTCCTATAACATGAAAATATATTTAATTTCATTCATGTACAAAAAAAGTATTTGGAGAATTAATGAAATTCATAGTCAAACAACAATAAAATATCATTAACAAAGATGGAGTTATAAAACAAAATGCTGGTAAAAAAAAAATGCTGGTGAGGAGATAGTGAAATGAGCACGGTCAGACACTACTCATGGAAGTGTAAATTAATTTGAGGTAATGTGCAGCTCTGCTTTTTTTTTTTTTCCTTATCTCCCTCAAAACAAATTCCTACATTTTGTTTGCAAAGTAATTTGATAAATTGTTCAGTTCAGTATAATAAGACCAAGTTATGGGATTTTATCTTTAAAATATAACCAGAAATTTATTGACAAAGATTTTTACTAAAATTTTAATAATAGCACCGGGTTCCAAATTCCAAAACATTGGAAACAAACTAGACAAACAATAATAGGGGAACTATTAAATAAAATATGGTCTATTCATTTGAGGGAAAATTACAAAGACAAAAGAACTAGGAAAAAAATATCTTCAATACAATCCTAATTTTGTGAATATAGTACAAAGTTTGCATGGAGACAAAACTTAGAAGATACAGACTATTCAGCAATTATTTATGGGTGCTGAGATGTACACTATCTTTATCTTTATGCTTACTGTTTTGCAAGTAGTCTAGAATGAACATGTATTATTTTGCATTAAATTTTTTTAATTAAGGCATGTAATCATTTGCTATGAAGGTGTCATATTATTATGAGAAAAAGGGATAGACTGAAAAATGTAAATGCTGTCAGAAAAGATCCATAAAAGAAACCCTGATCCCAAAGGTAAGTGTTACGTATAATAAAATAATGTACACAATAATTCCCAGGCAAGAGCTACAGACCACATAGAAGCCTTTCCATCACACTTAAGTCAAAACTAGTGCACACAATAGCTCATCATCTTGGATTACTCCAAGATGAGTTTTGGGACTCTCCTTTGCCGCTGCCCTTACCCTCTGCTGTAAATATCCTTAACCTCTCTCCTTACCCCAAGGCCCATCTCCCTGAAATTTCTCTCCACCTCAACCCACTACAATTTCTATCTCACTAGAACCTTAGATAATGTAGTACCTACATCACTTTTTTGGTACTTAAATGATGTTGTTCTGTCTCTTATTTCTGTTTGTATTTGTTTACATTGAGATTTTGACTCTCCAGCTGGATTTAAAACTCCATAAGAGAAGGGATATTGAAAACTCTTTTTAACATATGTAGAATGGTATGATTTCTAAATGTTGGGTTAATTTCTTTTTTTCCGTTAATTAATAAAAAAAAAAAACTCTTTTTAGCCTTATTCAATCTTCCAATAAATATCTGTTAACTGACTGGTATGCACTAGAAATTGTTTGCAGTAGTTAGGGATATATAGAAAGGAAAAGAGAGAGAGAGATCAAAGAAGAAAGGTGATGAGGGAGACAGGGAGGGAAGAAAAAAGGAAGGGAGGAAGGAAAGAAGAGAAATAGAGAAAGAAAGATAGGAAGGAAGGAAGATAGGAAGGAAGGAAGACAGGAGGGAAGGAAGAAGGGAAAACAGAAAGTGAAAAAATCCCCACCCTCACCCTACTGATGGATCCTGGCACTTGGCGCCATGTCATATACAATGGGAAGGCCCAATAAATTATGACAGTGGTGATGACAGTGATGAAATGTTTGTCAAATTTAATCATTTGCAGTTTTATGATTGAGGTCCCAATCTCTTTCCAGTCCATAACCTGAGAGGCTGTTATCTTCTAGAGGCCTCTCTTTGTCCTTCCACATGGCCCACTGTATCTCAGAACCAGCAACTGCGAATCGTCTCATGCTTGGAGTTTCACTGCATCTCTCTTGCCTCTAGCTGGAGAAAGTTTTCTGCTTTTAAGTGCTCATGTGATTAGACTGGGCTGACCTTGATAATCCAGGATACTACCCACATCTTAAATTTAATGACTTTAATCGTATCTGCAAAGTCACTTTTGCAATGTAACATAACATATTCACAGGACCCAAGAATTAAGCTATAGACATCTTTGAGGGGCCTCTCTACCTACCACAAACAGTAATAACAAAGAACAACTGTATGGAATACTCCTAACTCAAATTATGAATTCAACTCAAGAAATGTTACTGGATTCCATGAAATTTTTTTCTTCTTAGGAAAAACATTTCTACCATAGACCTGATTTCCTCATCCAGATCTAGAATACATTGACAGTATATTTCCTATCAGTGTTCTTTAACCAGCACAAATCTTCTTTTTTTAGCCATAAATTATTTTCTCCTAATTACCAAGTTCCACTTTTGTTGGTTCAACTATTTATTCTTTTTTTTTTTTAAGTTTTAATGCACTTTAATGTTGATCTGGAATTCTCTTTCATGAAATTATATGACATATTCTTTCATGCATTATTTAGAGTTTATGGTCTTCCATATGCTTTGAGGAAGAGAAATTCTCAACTCTAATATAATCAAACTTATTAATATTTTATTGTGGTTTGTTTTCTTCTTGTATAAGAAATCCTTACCTACATTGATATCCTGAAGAAAATCTCCTTTGTTCTGCTCTAAAATAATTGTAATGTCACTTTCATATTTTGTCCTTTATTGCACATTTTTTTTGTATGTTGAGAGGTAGGAGTGAAACTTCATTTAATCCAATATGGTTTTTCAACTATCAAAACACCATTTACTGAAATGTAGGTATCTGTCATATTGTGTCCCTATAGGAGTGGGCCTGTGCCTGTGACCTTTAGTTATAGCCGTGATCTCTTTTTTTATATATTTCTTCATCCACACAATATAAATTCATATGCATTTAAAATTAATTACATTTGGAAATGGTAATTAAAAATGAAATATTTTCTTTATGACGTGAAATGCTTCCAGGAAAGCACATGGAAATGGTTGAGTTTAGAATGTAGATTCTTTAAATGGATATTTTCATTAAAATAAGTAGAGAATGCTGTAGGGTATAAGTCTGAACAGAATTCTCTATATCATTAAACATTGAATAGTATTAATTTATGGGCTAGAGTTGTGATTTTAGAAGGATTAAATGCCAGGTTTAATATGACTTAGCTGGTGGTATCCACTGAAGATGTGAATTAAAGCAATAGCTAATTTGTATAGTTTTTTTAACTGGAAAAATTGTACGATATTTTTCCCTTTTTTAAAAAATATTTTTATTGTAAACAACAAACATACAAATATTATTGACATATTTATTCTTATCTTAATCCTAACATCAGTCAGAAGTTGAGAAACTTAAAGAACAAGATCATTTTATTTTGAGAAAAAAGACAAAGCTGAGCTATGTATTAGCTCATAACACCATAAATGATGCAACAGCTACACATGACAAGGTCAGATCCTGTAGTAAGCAGAAAGGACACTTAGGAGGTGGAAGCATTAGAAAGAAGAGGGAGCTTTGGGAAAGCTGTCTGGCCTCATTTGGAATGGAAAGAACAGAGTGGTCAAAGAGCTAACCCTGTGGCACCACAAACAGACTTTCAAGAGATTGTAGAGGGGACAATGCCAAATTCATATGACAGACAGCTCTTTTAATGCATGTACAGTGCCACTTATTCATCTGAGGAAGCAAAGGAAATGCTTTCAACCCGGATCCCAGACACAGAAAGAATCCCAGGTTTAAACGCCCCTCTCTGCCAAGGACAGAGTAACGCTCAACTGCATTTTTGTCCATGAGGTGAACCAGCTGCCCAGGCCTACTGATGACATCACATTATGATGGGTAAAGGAAAAAAAAAAAAAAACATGATTTTTTTTTCTTTGCATGAAATTTATTCAAAGCTCGTTTCCAAAGCAATGTCCAAGTGCCAGTACTAATTCAGAAGAAAAACTAAAAAACATATATTTAAATGTAATTAATGCTGGATTATTGGGGCAATCAAATTAGAAAATGCAAGCAAAGGTAATTTTGTAAACCATGAAGCTAAAAAGTTTTTTCAAGCTGATTTCATTATTTCTCTCAATCCTAATTTCTTTATCTCACCAATGAAAACACTGATCCTAGAACAGGTTTGCTTTCTCAAGATCATGTCATTCCCCTGCTCAAAAAACCCCATGCATTCTCTATTGTTCACCAGAAAAATGTTTTAACTTCTTAGACAGTCCTTCAAGACTTTTCTTATCTTGATATGATATATCTTTCAAACCAATACCAATTAACTACTGAATAGCTACCAAGGTCAAGACAGTATTACGTTCTGTGGGCATAGACAGAGCCACATGACAATATTTCATATTTCTTAAAGGAGTTTACAATCCTATTTCCCATTTGAAACTATACAATTAAACTTGTCTGGCTACTAAACCCCAATATACCTTCAACTTTTCCACCTTGACATCTTCATGCCATTTCCCTCACCTAAAGTTCTCTCCAGCATCACTGCCTCTTTCTTTCAAAATCTTACCCATTCTCCCAAGCCCAGAGCAAATTCTCTTTTTGGAAGTCTCCCCCATACCATACTACTAGACAAGTGGTTCTCAACCAGGGTCAATTTATCAATATCTGGAGACACTTTTGGCTGTCACAATGGGAGAAGGGAGTGATACTAGAATCTTGGGAGTACAGGCCAGGGACATGTTAAACATCCTATAATGCACAGTACAGTTCATCCATGGTAACAACTTACCCAGTCCAAAATGCCAGTAGTATTGAAGCTGAGAAACTCTGTACTAGTGAGAAGTGGTATCTCCTCCTCTGAACTCCTAGAGGACCAAATGCGTGAACAGTCTTTTGGCATTTAGCATACATTTTCTCATCTCTTGGCTACTTTTTTTCCTATCTACATATACTTTCTCCTCAAAGTTTCATTTTTTGCAAAATAATATATGAAAAATAAGTTGAAAAAGACAGAAAAACAAGTGAAAATTAAAATGAATATCATCTATCCTTTTATAATCCAAAATTAATGGTATATTACTTTGCCTTTTTTAACTTTTTATTTTTAAATAATTTCAAATTTACAGGACAATTGCAAAAATAATTCAAATCCCATATAGAAAATGCCAACAAATCCCTATCCCCACCTAGATACTTAGATCCTCAAATTTTAACATTTTGCTGTCTTTGCGATATCATTCTATCTTTATATCTACCTCTCCCCACCTACGCCAACTGAACATTTGTGAGCAGGTCACACACAACATATTCCTTGAACACATAATACTTCCATGTACATTTCTTACTAACAAAGATATTCACATATGTAATCACCTTAAGTGCAGTTATCAAGATCAAGAAATTTAAAATTGATATAAAGTCTATTCTTATGCCCTAATAATTTATTCTTATGCCCTTTTGAGTATTTTCTCCACTATTCTTAGATCCCATCCAGTATAATGGATTGCATTTGTCAATATCTCTGTAGCTTATCCTTTTTTTATTACAGAAACATACATACTACATAAATCTTCCCATCCCAACCACTCCAAGCATACCATTCAGTAGGATTAAACATGTTCACAATGTTGCAGTACCCTCACCACCATCCACTACTATAACTTTCTCTTCACCCAACCCTAAACTCACTAACTTTTACACTAACTCCCTCTTGACCCTGTCCCCACAGCTAGTAACCTGTACACTATTTTCTGCCCCTTTGACTTTGCAGATTCCCTGATATTCTCTTTGTTGTTACCCAGGGGGATTAAATTTAACATCCTAAATCTAAAAAAGTCTCATTTGCTTTGATACCAACTGAACTTCAATAGCATACACAACTATGTTCCTATATGCCTCCATACCCCCACGTTTATGTAGTTTTTGTCAAAAATGATGTGTTTATATATTGTGAGCCCCAAATAAATGATTTATCATTACATTTTATGCATCTGCTTTTTAGAACCTGTGGGAAGTAAAAAGTGGAGTTACAAATCAAAAATACAATGGTACTAGCATTTATATTTACCCATGCCATTACCCTCACTGGAGATATCTATTTCTTTGTGCCATTCCAATATATTGTCTACTCTCCTTTCCTTTCAACCTGCAGAACTCTCTTTAGCGTCTTTCATTTATCTGGGAATGCCTTAATCTCTCCCTCGGTTTTGAAAAATGGTTTTACCAGATACAGACTTCTTGGTTGGCAGTTTTTTGCTTTTAGCACTTTAAATATGTCTTCCCACTGCCTTCTTGCCTTCACAGTTTCTGATGAGAAGTCCGCAATTAATTTTATTGAGGATCTCTTGTATTTGGCAGCTGGTTCTCTTTAGAAGCTTTTAGAAAAAGATAGAATTGTATCTTTGGCATTTGACAATTTGATCATAAAAATGGTTCTGTATGAGTATTTTGGGGCTTATCTGTTTGGAGTCAGCTGTGTATATTCATATCTTTCTTTAAATTTAAGAAGTCTGCTGTCTTTCCTTCTTTGAATAATCTCTCTACCCTACTCTTTCTTCTTCTGGGACTCCCACAGTGCATATATTGGTATGCTTCATAGTGTCATAAGTTACTCAGGGTCTAGTCATGTCTCTTCATTCTTTCCTTTCTCTGCTCCTCATACTGAGTGATTTCAATGCTTTCATCTTCAAATTTTCTGATTCTTTCTTCTGCCAGCTGTAAGCTGCTTTTGAACCCCTTCAGGGAATTCTGAATTTCTGTAACTGTGATTTTCAGCTCTATTTTGTTCCTTTTCATAATTTCATCTCTTTATTGATGGTCTCTTTGTCTTCCTCTACCATTTTCCTGATTTCCTTTTGTTCTTTGTCCATATTTTCCTTTAGCTTTTTGAGTTCATTTAGAAGAAAAATTTTAAAGACATTGTCTAGAATGTCCCTGATCTGATCCTCCTCAAAAAATGGTTTCTAATTGGCTTTAAACTTCTCCTTTGTTTGGATCATCACTTCTTGTTTATATTTTTTATCTTTTGTTGAAACCTGGACATTTTGATATTTAAATGTGTTATCACTGGAATTTAGACTCTGAGGCATCTGTTCCTTAAGCTTGTATCTAGCTACATTTATGACAGAGTTTTCCTTGAATGCCAGGAGCTAAGAAAAAAGCAAATAAAAGAGGGAAAAAGAAAAAGAAAACAATTCTCCCAGCCTTTGCAAATTTACAGTGTGAGTGCTTTCCTTCAGAGCTTAACCATCGATGAATTTAGAGAATAGCTCCAGACCTAAGCATAGGGACCTCCCTGATCCTTTCTGCATCTGCCTCCTGTCTTGAGAATTTGGTTTTGACCCCAAGAACTTCCCCATTTACACAGATATGAATGTCCCCTCTTTCTGGGAAAAGTTTCCTCTCTGTCCAGGGCATTGCACTGTAAGCCAGCAATCTCTTGGCCCTAGAAGCCATTTGACTGGTCTCCCACAGCCTTCTATAGGTGATCTCTGTGAACTGTCTTCTAACACAGGGCAAGTTCAAGAACGGCAAGTCCCTCAAGCCACCACCAGACAAAATGCGCCAGACATATAAGTTCCCAGTATGTTTACAAAGGTTACTGCTCCCCACAGAACTGTGATCAGGGATCCCACTGGGAACATGGGTCATCTGTTTACCAAGCTGATTAGGGGTGGGGTAGGGGCCAGCCAAAGTACCATGAAAGACTATTGCTTTTAAGTAGAATTTTTCTTCATTAAGTATTTGCTCTATTACTTCTGTCTTTAATTGTTTCCTGGAGCTTTGAGAGAGATATTTCTGCCAATTTTTTTAGGCTGTTCAAAGCTTCTATGTGTGGTTGGAGCCCTGAGGCATCTCATTCCACCATCTTGATATGGATGAGGGCCCACATGTACTTCTTTTTTTTTTTTTTAACATGGGCAGGCACCGGGAATCGAACTGGGGTCTCCATATGGCAGGCGAGAACTCTGCCACTGAGCCACCATTGCCCACCCCTACTTGTACTTTTTGTCTAAATAATTTGGATATTTTTTAAAGAGAGGAACAATTTTATGCTCTTCAGCATCTTCTTTCATGTTTAAGTCTAAGCCTATTAAAAACATTGAAAAATCTTTATTGATAAGTAAATAATGATAACATGTTTTTCTATTCTTAATTACCAGTGGATACTCCAGGCTCCCAGTTATCATTGCCACATTTCACCACTTCTAACATCCTCAGGGCTCACTTTTATTCTGACTCTTCAAATCCCCTGCTTTGATGAAGAGAGGAACTCCCAGTAAACAAAATATCATACCTCCAGTTGATCAAATGAGACTGGGTCAAATTGAAAGGGTAGTGTGTCAAGTTCAGCACAAAAATGTCATTTGCTTAAGTCTCTGTTTCACTTGATCACCCATTTTGCAATCTCCACTCTTCATGACAGTTCTCTGCTCTTTTACATATAACTTCTCTAGAGCTTTTAAGTAGAAAGGGGAAGGAATCAGTTCCCTGTCACAATCCTGCCGCTTTACAGGATGACTAGCATGGGGTAAAACATCCTAAGATAAAGACAGAATTAAAATTCAAAATGCCCTAAGCAATGAAGATTATCCTTCATTCTATTCCCATAAGGAATTCCAAATTGATTTAAGTTCTAACTTCCTCCATGGTGTCTTTACTGATGATGATTCATGGTGTCTTTACTGATGATGATTTCTAAACATATTTAGTCCCTCCGGACAAACTTTTCCCTCTGTCTCCTTCTCTCCTTTGCACCCTCTCTCCCTCCTCTCCTGCACACCCCCCTCCCCGAACCCCATACTTCTGTTTTGCCAATGTTCTTAGCACATGTTTAGTCTGCCCAGAGGGAAATCAGCAGCGGCTAAAAGGAATGGTCATTGCCTGGCATCCCTACCTTAATTACATTATCATTAAAATTTTTATCTAAAACACTGATTTTTCAATGGGACAGTGGAAGAGGGAGGTAACTTGCTTCTCAGGGCTGTCAGATTTAGCAAATAAAAATATAAGATGCCCAGTTAAATCTGAAGTTCTGGATAAGTTTTTTTAGTTTAACTATTTCCCATGCAATATTTGGAGCATACTTAACCCAAAAATTATTCATTATTTGTCTAAAATTCAGATTTAACTGGACATCTTGTATTTTATTTGGCAATCTATCCACAGGGGCATTTGGCAATGTCTAGAGACATTTTGGTGTGTTACAATTGGGGAGGATATTACTAGCATCTAATGAGTAGAGGCTAGAGATGCCCTAAGACAACCCAAAACAAGACACAATTATCCAGTCCAAAATATCAATAGTGTTAAGATTGAGAAACCCAAATCTAGAATGACCTTTGAGAACTACTGATTTGTCCTCCTGTTTTATCCAGAAGGGAGCAGAAATCCCGGAGGAGTTAAAAATGGCTTGCTCTAAGCCTTACCGCTAATTACTTTCATAGTTGGTCAACTTGGAGGCAAACCTAGAAAAATGATTCCATTTCTGTGTGGCCCGGAAATGTTACCTATTAAAGCAGATACACTTAAGCTATCCAAGAGTGGATTCCTTTAGCTTTCTCCAATAGAAAACATTACGCGAACCCCTGGGTGGCCTCTGGCTAGAAGAAGTAAAGGTAAAGGGTTTGGGACGAAAATTTTTGTTAAAATATTTTTCCAAATCTTCTTCTCCAACCTTAACTTTATTTATAGAAAAAGAAGGAAGGGAAGGATGAAAAGTCTGGCCTGGAATGGGTCCCAATTATGTTTACTCTCCCCTACTCTCACTTTTTCCTTCACCTACAAAGATATATTGTTTGAGTCTTTGGAAAGGCTCAACTTTCGTTATTCAAGCTCCTTAACTGATCTCTCTGCTCCTGGATGTGGAAAAATTTCTTAAATAGAACTACCCAAAGAAGTTGTTAAGTATTACAAAAGGAAAGTGAAGGCATTGATGAAACTGTACTATTTTGGGGTGGCCAAATGTCAGAGACCTGTAAAATAACATGAAGTAGTGTACTGAAAATGTATTCATACGTCAATTCTTGCCACATACGGTTTGCTTGGAAGCCCCTGAGCAAGCAACATGGCTCATCTAAGTAAAGTGCTGGCCAAGATAATCTAATGACCTAAGAATCTAATGACACTATACGCTGTCCCTAATCCTGCTTGGTTTTAATTTAACAGACCAATGTTTAATGCTTCTCTTCTGTGAGTGTCTACAATGATTCCTGCCACTGTTTATTGAAATATTTTCTCAAATTTTGAGTTCAGTTTTTTAACTTGTTTTAAAAATATTCATTCAGCATGTTATTAATTATTAGTATGAATTTTTAGAAGGACTGCACTAAAGAGAAAAATTGCTTTAACCACATTGTCCAACTAATGAGATACCCTATTAAAATAATTTTTATGTAGAACATAAGATTGAATTTAGGAAGGACATATCTTGGAGACATTGGGAAAAAGCTTCTCACTTTTCTTTCAGTTCCCTCAGCCCTTCCTTTCAAGGGAAAAAGATTTTGCCATTCATGAACCCTCCCATACCTTGTACAACTAACCTCTGAATCAATTGTTTTTTCCAAATTCTTTTGGAACATCACCCTGACATTGTTATTCACATTAGTCCCCATATTCCTTTATGAACATACAATGTCATTGTTTTTTATGACCCATGATTTAACAGGGGATGCATTTCAATTATAGTCTTTCCAATTGTCAGTTTAATATCCCTGTTTCTTGATACTTTGATTACCTACACACTTTGTCATCAAGACACTTATGTGTTTCCTGGGAGCAAATCTTCTCAAACATTTACATTAATCCCTTCAAATATGTCAACTAATTATAAGTAATTCAAATCGAATTTAATTTGGAGAAAGGTTATACCTCTGACTCTGGATCTAATTTCATTTTATTTGGGAATCCACTTAAATTTAGCACAGCTAATAGAGATGGCAGTGATCCTCATGACTAGAAGTCCACAGAATTCCTTCTGCCATCAGCTCTTTATTTAAAAGATGAGAGAAAATTTCCAGCCCAATAAGTTAGAGCATATCTAAGGATTCTTTGGTTGGAACCACATTGAATATATGGTGCAGTGTTCACAACAACAACTTCCTTCAGGAAGCATGAAGCACCACCAACCTAACTTGAGCCATAAAGACATCTTGGTAAGATTCAAGGAATTTGTGAAGCCTAAGAAAGGATGGAGACAGCTCCTCAGAATTTAGCACCCTTTTGAGAAAGGCACCACCCTGTCCTTTTGAAGGCACTCAGCTCTTATATGACTTTTTAATAACTTAAGGCCAGTGTATATACATTTATATTTTTAAAAAGAAGCTAAATATTGGGGGAGAGAACTCATCATGTCTTAAATCAAACAGCTGTATTTTATCCAGACGTAATGTTAGATATGAAACAATTTCTACAATTGAGAATTCAATACCACTAAATTATTTTCCAATTTGTGCTGTTTCAGAGTTGAAGTCTTTGAATTACTGACAGTTCTTTTCATTTGCCATTAAGGCTTGATTTAATAACCAAGTGAAAAGCTCCCCTTTTGGAAATGGGATTTCATCTCCTTTTTCTGAGATTCCATTGTGAGTTCCACTTCCAATTATGAATGTCCATTGTGTTTTTGTACATCTCATCTTAGAAAATAACCAAAGCAATTATGGCCAAAAAACACTACAAAATTTTATAATGACTGAGATTTTCTAGTCAATACTAAAAATCTGTTCAATTAAAAGCCATTACTTTTTTTTCAGCTTTGTTGCACATGGTTTGTTTATAAGAGAGACAAAACATGCTGATAAAAATAGACCTGCTAACATTGGTCTCTTATAAACTTCAGACAACTGAGCTTAAGCAGAAAAAAAAAGTAACATTTACAGCAAATCTTTCTTATCTTTATTTTCCTTGGTCTGAAATATTTAATAAATATTTGTTCTTTTTAAATAATGGGTCTAGCCCTTAAAAAACTGATTCATGTAGAAATATTTGATACTTTCAAAATTTTCTGTGGCCAAGATGCTGGATATGTTACTAACATAGGGTTTGCTGTTAATAGCCCCCCCACACCCCAGACTTCTCTTTCTATCTGAACTTTCACTTTTTTACACATAATCTCATCAAATAAAATTCCAAGAAATCAAGTCTCTCCTACTCTAAAATTCTGGGCTGTAAAGAACCCCAACCCACAAAAAAGTTATAACAACAATAGTTACCACATTCAGCCCTTACTCCACACTAGGCACTGCTCAAAGCTAAACCATCTTTCATAATCATCAGAACTTCATTCCCGCTTTACAGATAAGGAAACTGAGGTGCAGAGAAGTTGAGTAACTTATGTAATATTTCTCTGCTGATAAATGACAAAGCCAGAATTTGAATACAGACAGTTGGGATCCAGAGTCCATTCTCTTACTGCCACTCATGACATCATAGAAAACTATTCATTAGGTTGGACATGCCTACAGTTATTTTTAAATATATTTTTAATGGGATCATAGTTTTTATGCAAAATGATATTATGAATATTCTCCAAGCTTTCATAAAGTAAATAGAAAAGGTAAGTCTATTGTTCTCAAAGCACAAAATCAGTTGAGAAATTTGTCTTGATTGTAATATAATTTCCCCCAGGAAACTTGCTGCTTGAGACATATGGTAGATATGTCTCAGGCAATCTTCCCTGGACTGGCATTTGAATCCTAGATCTGAGAGACAAAAGGCAATTATTTATCATTTCTCTTGACCCTTTTCCTCTTTTATTTGCAAAATGAGGGTGTAGGTTAAATTAGGTAGTCTCCAGATTCTATGCACTAAGGGCTTGGGCATGCACATGTGGAACACAAACACTTAAGAATTCTTACTAAGCACCACTTTGACAAGTATAAAGTATGTGCATATGATAAAGTACTCAATAGAAGTTAGGACAGGGCCTCACTGATTGGGTGAGGTGATGGAATGTTTTCTCAAAGGCACCTAACTGCAAGAACTTGCAATCAGGAATGGTGGCTTATGCAAAGGCATGGCCAGTGCCAGACGAAATTGGGACACTGCTGATGCTTATTTTCCATGTGTTTCCCTAACAGTGCATCTTTACCTCTCTGACCACACCCTTTAGTGTCCTTGTTCATGATCCATTTTGTTTCCTCCCTTCCTATCAGTTCGCTTCTTGTACCTTCCCACCACCCCCTGTGAAGTCCACAAAGACCTAACCTTCCTGAATGTCTCACATCTTAAGGGCTTGGCTCCAGATATTTTACTGTGGAAGGCAATATTTTAGATATTTAACAACCAATCAGAATGAACACCAGTTATAATGCTGAAGCAGGGCCCTCAGGTCTGTGGTGCTAAGCTTGAATCCTTTAGGCCTGGATTGTGGGGAGGCCCAGAAAATTCCAGAAGAGGAACCACACAGCTGAAATGGCAGAGCCACTGACCAGATGAAAATGTGACTGCCCAATCAGGACTGGTAATCACTGTAGACAATCAATTTGTCCATCTCGGCATGTACAAACTGAATATAAGTTCCTGCCAATAACCAAAAATAATTAAAAATAAGATTAAGTCTTTGTTTATTAAATCTCATATGTGTTTATGCGTATATTTATAGGCACAGTAGCTACTTCTGAAAATCTCTTCCCTCCCTCACTCTAAACTCCACAAAATTCTCTCTCAAACCTAAGTCAAGCCCACTGCCCAGGCTCTGATTTTACTACCGTGGCTCCCTATGGCTCACCCCAAGCCATTATTTATTCTTTCCAAAGAAGTTACCCTTCTAGCATCTCCATCTCTCCACTATCTCCATCAGGACTACAGTGGCTCAAGTGCAATTCAGGTGGAGGTGGGAGGGTGCAGGGGAAAGGGGGTGTCCAAGGCTGTGACTACTCAGACTTTCATTTACTTTCATCATCACATGATCTCATCTCTACATGAGGACTTCACAGCAGAAGCAGAATCAAAAACAAGCGTACTGAATTTGAGAAATGGTAAGTCAACATATATGACTGTTGTTAGGGAGAAAAAAAACCAAGTTTATGAGAAAAGGACCTTAAGACTAGGGCATGAGTCTGCATTTGGTATCATGTCCTGGGGCATGTGTGTATCTTAGTTGCCACTCTCAGGGCACTACTCAAGCTCACTATTGTGTCCCCTACATGTCCTACGCCTCCTTATAAGCTCATGGGAAGAAGGAATTTCATTTATTTGAAATAACCATTTCTTGGCACTTAGCAATTAACATGCAAAACAAGAAACTAATCATTAAATTAATTTGTTCTATTATAACCTAGGTGGTTGTAGTGTGTGTGTGTGTGTGTGTGTGTGTGTGTGTGTATACACACAAGTATGTTTAGGGTAAGGGTGGGTCTAAAAAGAAAGAAAGAAAAATAACTAGCTAATTATATCCAAGTGTAAACATAGCTAAATATATTTTCTTTTACATAAATATCCAGTTTTGTATTACTCAATTAAAAAAGCAAATCAGCTGAAAATAAACAGACTGAATGAGAGTTCCCTTTGTTAACTCACATAATACCTCTGAAACACCCAAAACTTGAAGTTTTCTGGATATCATATGGCAGGTGTCACTGGCCATTATATGGGCCACTATAATCTATTTGACCTGGAAAGCAGCCAAAGATAACAGTCTTAACAAATGAAAGATATTAGCAAAAGCATTATGAAATCAACATGATCAAACCCCGAAAAAGCTGCCTAATGTTTCTTATCCTAGGTTATTCATATTAATTTATAGATTTCATGACCCTAATTCAGTGAACTTTTTCATTATCACTTCATTTCCTTAAGCCAGAGATGTTTATAAATGGTCATAGTTCTGAAAGAAGATGCTCATTGATTGTTCAAGCTAGGATTCATGAGCATTTGTTTAAAAGGAGCTAAAAACAAGGTATAGAAGGAGGGTACAACTGAAAAAATTGCTATGCTTCTATGACTTTTTAAAAAAAATCCATGTTTTATGAATTAAAATGATGGAAAACTAACATGATGTCTAAATATTTAAAAGGAAATATTATACTTCACAGAGGTCATTCCAGCACAGATGTTGGGCTGCTCTAAGTCTGTGCTAAAGAATCCAAGACATCAGACCCTTGATGTAATCATTTCAAGATTATAAAAGTTCTGATTAATTTGTTTTTATGGGACTCAGGCCTGATGCTCAAGTAGTTATAACTCATTGTCTCATTCTTCCAAATTAACATCAAGATTTTTCCTACAGCTTAAAAAGAAATGTTTGATGCTGCAGTGCTGAATGTTTGTATATATTTAAAGTTTTTAATATTTAAAGTATAGTGATATATATAAAGCAGAATAATTTGATTCCTTTAATTGCTGAAAATATTATGGTGCTGGGAGGGAAAAAAAACAGCATATGCTAACATAGCACTGTTAACAAAAATTTCTAAAGCACTTTCTGCAAAAAAAATCACATAAAAGTGCCTACACACTAAATATCCGTACCTGCAGGAAACATTTCCTTTTTTAAACCCAAAAGTATATGCCTGAACATTCTGTGAATGTTTACAAGCAAAATTTATGGACGGGTCTTCTCCTGGCTCATGTTAATAACAAAATGATGATATTCTCATCCAACCCTACAGCCAGGCAATTCACATCTTCTGATATACAAAGACTTTTAGTTCATTAACAGAGAATATATTTGCTTATCTAATGTACTTGCTTAACACTTTTTCCATCCTTGACTCTTACCCAAAATCTGCACTTGCATATTCAGCAGCCTACTCAACTTCTCTGCTTCAGTCTTTGACATACCAAACTGAACATGTCTAAAACTCAACTTCTGGTCTTACCCTTAAAGACTACTCCTCTCACAGCCTTCCCCATGTCAATTAATGGTGATCCCAACGTTCTAATTTTGAGACTAAAACTTTGGAGTCATACTTGACTAGTCCCTTTCTCTCACATCCATATCCAATCCATCAAGAAGTCTTATGACTGTATTTACAAAATATATCCAGGTTCTGACCACTTCTGACTCCTATCATTAACTGCCCCCCTAGACCTAGCCATGAACTTCCACCCAAGTATTGCAACAGGCTCCAACTGCTTCTGCCCTTGTCCCATTACAATTTCTTCTTTTTTTTATTTTATTCTTTTTAATGTGATTTTATTGAGATATACTCATGTACCATATAATTATCCAAAACATCCCAATCAATGGCTCACAGTATCATCATATAGATGTGTATTCATCACAATCAATTTTTTAACATTTTCATTACTCCAAAAACAAAAATAAGAATTAAAAATAAAAGTAAAAAAGAACACCTAACATTCCAAGCACCCTACTCCCCTATTGATTATTTATTCTTTGTCTTTATTTTCTTACTCATCTGTCCATACACTGGATAAATGGAATGTCAGTCACAAGGTTTTCACAATCACATGGTCACACTGTAAAAGTCATATAGTTATATAATCATCTTCAAGAATCAAGACTACTGGATTACAGTTCAACGGTTTCCAGTATTTCCTTCTAGTTACTCCAATACACCAAACACTGAAAAGGGGTATCATATAATGTATAAGAATAACCTCCAGAATGACCTCTCAACTCTATTTGAAATCTCTCAGCCACTGAAACTTTGTTTCATTTTGCTTTCCCCTTTTGATCAAGAAAACTTAATTCCACAGTGCCAGGATCATCCCTAGGAGTCATGCCAAATGTTGCCAGGTACATTATACCTGTGGGAGTCATGTTCCATATATGGGGAAGGGCAGTTAATTTACCTATGGAGTTGGTTTAAAGAGAGAAGCTGCATTTGAGCATCAAAAGATGTTCTCTAGTGGGCCACGGTGACTCAGCAGGTAAGAATGCTTGCCTGCCAAGCCTGAGGACCCGGGTTCTATTCCCGGTGCCTGCCCATGTTAAAAAAAAAAAAAAAGATGTTCTCCAGTGGTGACTATTAGGCATAATTATAAGTAGTCTTAGCTTCTGCTTTGTAGGAATAAAGTTTCATAAGGGCAAGCCTCAAGATCAAGGGCTTGACCTATTAAATTGGCAGTCCCCACTGCTTGGGAGAATATCAGGAATCCCCAAGTGGGGTAATTTAATATTTCCAAACTTTCACCCAGTCCCTCAAAGTTTAGAAATACTTTTTTATCTTCTGCCCAGATTACGCTGGGGTATATCAAAGCATCACACGAACCTGTACAAAACCAATAAGATCTCGCTTCTTATTCAAGGTTCCACATAATAAACTCGCCATACAAGTTAAATTAGATAGTGTGCTGCATAAAATACAAATTTTGCACTACATAAACATATCTTCCTCTGGTATCACACAGAAATTAAAGTTTTAAAATACAGTCAATATCATCCTTTATTCTTTAGTCTGATTCACCTTAGTCCTAACCAGATCCACTTCAATCATATCTCTAATTGAAATCTGATCTCTTTTTCAGTTTTTAAAAAGTTGCTATATGGGGTAATGCTGACTTTCTTAGCTACAGCACTCTAGTTCTGAGTCTCAGGTGTCACACAGATATCTGGAGTTCCAGGGAATGACCAGGTTATACACAAATAGCTCAGCATTTCAGAATTTAGAAATAACAGTTACAACTCGGGAATAGATGCAACTGCTGTAAGAGCTTACAATCTAGGAACCTTTGCAATAAGCCTCCCCTTGATAACCTATACTTTTAAATTCAATTCTCAGAGTCTGCACATAATAGCTGTCTTTTCATTTCTGGCTTATTTCACTCAACACACTGCCTTCTAGAATCATTCACCGAGGTGCATGCTTCACAACTTCATTCCTTCTTGCAGCTGCTCAATATTCCACTGTATGTACACACCACAGTTCTCCCTTCCATTCATCAGTCAATGTACTCTTAGGCCACCTCAATACATTGCAAATCATGAGTACTATTCCATAAATACCAGTGTGAAAATGTGTGTTCATGTTGCTGCTTTCAGTTCCTCCAAGTATATACCTAAAAGGGGGTTGCAGGGTCATATGATAACCTCATACTTAGCCCCCTGTGGAACCACCACACTGCCCTTCAGATGGCTGCACCATTCTACTTCCATAACAACAGTTAATAGGTATATCTGTCTTTCCACATTTTCTCCATCACTTGTATCTTTGTTTATTTTAAAACAGTTTTATTCACACACCATGTATCCATCCTAAGTGCATTCACCACCACAATCCATATGAGGACATTTCTATTTCTTCCACAAAGAAAGAAGAGGAAAAAATGAAGAACAAAAAAATCTTAATTAAAAAAGGAGAAACAACAATTTGAATCCCATACCCCTCCCTTATATCCTCCTCTTACTTTCATTAAGCTTTTATTTTGCCTTTGTTACATTTAATGGAAGCATATTACAATGTAACTGTTATCTATAAACCCTAGTTTGCATTAATTGTATATTTTCCATATGCCATCCCCTTTCAACACCTTGCACTGTTGACATTCATTTGTTCTCTCTCATGTAAAAACATTTTTATATTTGTACATTTAATCACCATCATTGTCCACTCTAGGTCTTGCTAAATTATACAGTCCCAGTCTTTATCTTCTATCTCTGTTTCTGGTGTCATACATGCCCTAATCATACTCTTTCAACCATATTCACACTCAGCTTTGTTCAGTGTACTTACAATATTGTGCTAACATCGGATAATATTCTTCTATCTATTTCTGGGTCTTTATGATCAATCCTGTTGCACATTCTGTATCTGTATTTCTTTAGCATCAAATGCCTGATCTCTGCCCTCTATATTTTGATAACCTGTGTTCTCAACTTTAACTCTCAAAGTTCACTCATTAATGTTATCTCATAATAGCAAGACCATACAGCATCTGTCCTTTTATTTCTGGCTAATTTCACTCAATACAAAGTCCTCAAGTTTCACCCAATTTGCTGTAAGCATCATGACTTTATTCTGATAGCTCATATCTTATTTTTCTCTCTCTTTTTACCCTTATTGATAGTCTTCCTTTCTATATTATTTTCTGTCACTCTCTCTCCAGTCTGTCCATTCTACCTGTAGAAACACTAAAGTGTTCCCTTTAGTATTTCTTGTAAAACAGGTCTCTTGTTCACAGATTCAGTGTCTGCTTATCTGAAAATATTTTAAAGTCTCCCTCATTTTTGAAGGACAGTTTTGTCAGATATGAAATTCTTAGTTGGCAGTTTTTCTCTGTATCATAACTATATCACACCACTGCCTTCTTGCCTCCATGTTTTCTGCTGAAAAATCCACACATAGTCTTACCAAGCTTCCCTTGTATGTGATGGGTCATTTTTCTCTTGCTGCTTTCAGAATTCTCTCTTTGCCTCTGGCATTCGACAATCTTATTAGTAAGTGTCTTGGAGTTGGTCTGTTCAGATCTATCCTGTTTGGGGTATCTGTGCTTCTTGGATATATAATTTAATATCTTTCATAAGAGATGGGAAATTTTCAGTAATTATTTCCTCCATTATTCTTTTGGTCCTCTTTCCCTTCTCTTCTCTTTCTGGGAGACCAATAATATGTATTTTATGTGCTTCATGTTGTCATTCAATTCCCTGAGAGCCTGCTCATATTTTCCATTCCTTTCCCTATCTGTTCTTTTGTGTGTAGGATTTCAGATTTCCTGTCCTCTATTTTACTAATCCTTTCTTGTGCTCTTCAAATCTGCTGTTAAGTCTCCATTGTGCTTTTCATCTTTTCTATTGTGCCTTTCATTCCCATAAGTTCTGCCATTTTTTTTTCAAGCTTTCAAGCTCTTCTTTATGGTCACCAAATGTCTTCTTTATATCCTTCAACTCTTTTGCCATATCTTCCCTCAACTCATTGATTTGATTTTTGAATTGATTTAGCATGCTTGTTTGAACATCTTTAATTAGTTGTTTCAACTCCTGGATCTCATTTAAAGTGTTACTTTGTTCCTTTGACTGGGCCATATCTTCATTTTTCCTAGCATGACTCGTAATTTTTTTGTTTCACCATTGTCTTGGCATCTGATTTCCTTGATAAGTTTATTCTGGAGGTCTTTTTCAGTCCTTTACCTGGGGTTTTTTCTTGTTGGTTCGTTTTGTTCTCTATTGTTCTTGGCTTTCAGTTCAACTTATCTAGACCTCTAGCGTAGGTCCTCTTTAACTGATCAATATTTTTCAGCTCTTGTTTTCCTTATTCTTGCCCTGCCTAATGGGACCTTTTTTTGAGGAGGGTCTCTCCAGATACAATTGACTCCAGTCAGGTTTTCTGAGATAAGGCAGGCCCAGGTATCAGGAAGTGGGTGTAATCATTACCAAGTTTTCCTAAGGATAAGACCTGGCAGGTTGTCTGTGGAGCTTCTAGACTCTTGCTTTTCCTATCCTGCCCAACAGGAGTGCTTGTCAGCCTGCAGCTCCCTACTGGCTCAAAGTAGTGTGGTGCCTTTAGTTTTTAGCCTGCCAGAGATGTTTGAGATAGAGGTTGAGGTGGAAGGCAAGCTTAGGCTATTTCTGATTCCAAACTCCTAGGATCTGAATTCTCTGAAGGAGGGCCACCACTTGAGCTGGGCCCTGGCCCCCTTCTCTTGGAGATGATACATCCTTTAGGGAATTATCTCCCTCACTTAACTAGTTACTTTGTCTCTCATATCTATCTTAACTCCATCTTGCCTGGGTCAGTGCTGACAATTGAAAATGCATCAGGTTTTCTCTAATGAGCTACTTAGAATAGTTTTAAAAAGAAAGAAAAAAATTAATTAATTAAAATCCCTTTTAAGAGCCAGTCTTCAGCCACCAAGGTTCACCAGTCAAGAGCTGGAATTGGCACCTGGTTCTATGTGCCCCTTTACTCGGGGCATAGTCCTTTTCCAGTATTCCAACCTCACCAACTCCAAAAGCCTCCTTTTTTCTTATTCTTCTTCATCATCCTCAGAGCTACTTCCCTGCTTTACTCTGGTGTGTGTGTGTGTGGCGGGGGGGGGGGTCGGGGGGATTGCACCAGCTTCCACAATTTGGGGGTTTACTTACAGTTCCCTGTTGAGATCTTGGCCCTTCCACCCATTCCAGACTGGTGTATGATGTGTGTCTGGTTGCAGATGTCCCCCTAAACAGTTATTTCAGACAGTTCCTGGCTATTTACTAGCTGCTCTAGAGGACTAACCAAATTCCACACCTTCTTATGCTGCCATCTTGCCCTGCCTCTCCCTATTTTTCAATAATCACTTTAATTGTGATATGACTTATTTATTATATTTAATTTATAATGTCCCCACCCTTGACATATAAGCTCCATAAGGAAAATGATCTTTGTCTGTTTGGTTCTATCTTATATCCCAAGCACCTGAAGCAGTACCTAGCACATATTAGATATTCAATAAATAGTTCTTTAATGAATGAATATATGAATGCAGTATTTTATCAAACATGGGAATTCACTGATAGTCTTCACTCATTCATTCACTCACCAAAAATTTTATCAATTGCTGAGCCTATCCTGTGCTCAGTATGTATCCAAATTCCACATTCCATTGGACTCCTTGACAATTAAAATCTGGGATCATATTTGATATGCTTAACTTATGAAAATGAAATTACTGGGATGGAAAGGACCTAAATTAAGAGGTCTAGTTTGGCACTGTCTGATAGAGCTTCAAATGATTATGGAAATGGTCAGTATCTGTGCTGTCCAGTATGATAGCCACTAGTCACATGTAGCTATTGGGCACTTGGAAAGTAGCTAGTGTGATAGAGGAAATTAACTTTTAATTTATGACAGTGCAACTCTTGTTCAGCCCTCTGCTTCTTCTAGGGTTTTCCATAAAATACCTAAGGCATGTTGTTAACTATACCACTTTTTCCTCAGGAAAGATGATTAAAAGTTAATTACTATTTCCTCTTTATTATGCCTTCTGTGGTGCAAAAATATGTCTTTTTTCAGAATTATTGTCATTTTGTAAGTTAAGATAAAGCTTTTATATTATCTCAACCAATTTATAAAATATGAAACCTACAGAATTTAGCCTCTAAATCCAATAGCACATTTTATGTACTTTACTACTTGCATAATTATTGTTTTTTTACTTTCTCAAATTTTATTTTATAGTCTTATTAAGGTAAAATTGATATACAATAAACTATATGAACCTCAAGTGAATAATTTAGTGAGTTTTGACATATGTGTATGCCCATGGATGGGTATACACATACATGTCTTTTAGAAGTTAATCTAGCAGGGCCACTGCTAACCCATAGACACCTTTGTGTGACTTAGAAAAAGATACCCCTCCTGCCTAGCAGATATTTTCCCATGTCAGCAAGGTGAAACATGAAGTAACCAGAAAGCTTACAACCCATAATCACTCTTTGAGATTATTATGCCAGCCACAATGAAAATGAGTACAACAATAAGGAAGACCTGAAAAGCAAAGATAAACAAAGAATTCCATTAAAGTATATTATTAATCCTAGATAACTGTTGATTTAAAAAGCAATGATAGTAATTTTTAAAATAACAATGAAGCTTTGAATATATCTTAGTAAAATCTGTATATTCAAAAAATAGTAAACAGAAAGATACGGTGCTAGAGAAGATGTGGAGAGAGATATATACCTATTCACTGTTGGTAGGGAAGTAGAATGGTATAGCTTTCCTGGAGGGCAGTATGGTGGTTACACAGGAGGTATTTTAGTTTGTCAATGCTGTTAGCAAACAATATACCAGAAATGGCTTTTATAAAGGGAATTTATTAAGTTACAAACTAAAGCATCCAGAGACAAATACCTTTACTCAGGAAGGCCACTTTGGGAAAACAAGTGGCTGGCTTCAGCTGGTCCTTTGGCTTTTCATTTCAAACAACTTCCCCAGGGGCGCTAACTTTTTGTATATCCAAATGTCTGTGTCTCATGTTGACTTTGTAACTTTTTCCAAAATGGTTCTCTCTTTAAGGACTCCAGTAAGCAACCTATCCTGAGTGAGTAGAGACACATCTCCATGGAAACCTCCTAATCAAAAGACCCCACCTACAACTGGGTGGGTCACATCTCCATGGAAACAACTTAATAGAAAAGATCCCACCCAACAATATTAAATCAGGATCAAAGAACATAGGTTTTCTAGGGTATACAACAGTTTCAAACTAGCACAGGAGGCTAAGTATAGCGTTGCTATATGATTCTGTAATCTAGTTACTAGGTATCCACTCAGAAGAACTGAAAGCAAGGACACATGTAGATATTTGTATATTGGTGTTTAGGGTGGTATTATTCACAATTGCCAGTGGATGGAGGTGGTCTAAGAGCACATCGACTGATGAGCTGAAGGAGGAACTATGGTGTATATATACAATGAAATGTTGTGTGGCTGTAGAAAGGAATGAAGTTGAGGCATGCAACTAGGTGAATGAACCTTGAGGACAATATGTTGAGTAAAATAAGCCAGAAATGAAAAGACAAGTATTGTATGGTCTCACTAATATAAACTAACTTGAAGAGTTACATTCGAGACCATAAATTATCAGAGAATAGAAAGTGGGCAGAGATTGGGCAATCGATGATTAGGGAGTACAGAATGTTCTTTAAGGCTCATTATACAGGTTCCAAAATTGTAAGCTCACATTTATTCCTGAGTTTTAACTGTTATCTCTAAATTCTGAGATGCTGAGCTCTTTGTGTATAACATGGGTAGTTCCCTGGAACTTTGGGTATCTGTGTGATCAGAGTTAGAGTTCTACAATGCAAAAAAAAAACTTGCATTACTTCATACAGAAATAGTTAAAGAAGCTGAAAAAGAGATCAGACCTTGATTAGAGACATGAATGAAGCTGAACTGGTTAGGAGTATGGTAAATTAGAATACAGGGTAAAGAAAGACATTGTTTGTATTTTAAAACTTCAACATCCGTGTGAGACCAAAGGAAAAGGTACTTATTTTGTTGAAAACTTAAATTTTCTGTAGCACACTATCTAATTTAACCTGTATAGTCAGTTTATTTATGCAACCTAATCACATGGAATCTAGAATAGGAAATGAGATCTTGTTATTCCATACGGGTTATTGTAATACCTTGATACATTTCAAAGTATCTTGGGCAGAAAATAAATAAGTGTTTGCAAAGGCCCTGAGAGACTCGAGAACAGCAATGTGGGACATGACTCCCAGTGATGAACCTGGCCCTGACATCATGGGATTGACAATGCCTTGTTGATCAAAAGGGGAAAAGAAATGAAACAAAATAAATTTCATTCAATAGCCATTTCAGTGGCTAATAGATTTCAAATAGAGTTGAGAGGTCATTCTGGAGGTTACTCTTATGCAAGCTTCAGCCAAATATTGCAAATTGCTATAGTATGCCGAACCAACAGTATTCCTGAAAACCCTAATAATATGCTGAGCTCTATCTAAGGCTCTATAAGTGTTTTACCTAGTAAGTTTATTTTTTCAGAGACTTAAGACCTCTAGATTGTTCCTATGCCAGATAAACCCCGAAACCCAGAGGTACTAGTCTCTCCATGAACCAGTTTTATTCCCTTACCCCATAAGGTTGGCACCCCTTTCCAGCATGAAGAAGCTAAAATGATCATTGTCCAGATACCCCAGAAGAATGAGAGAATGATTAAGTGAGAGGGAGGAGGTATAACTACAAAACTAGGATTTAACAAATGATTATAACTACTGAATCCTTACATGGATTTTTTTTTTTAGTTTCCAGATGTTGGAAAATCCATAAGAAAATATCTGAAATTGCTGAACTGTAATTCAGTAACCTTGATCTTTGATAAGGATTGTATAACATATAGCTCCTTTTTTTTTTTTTAAATGGGCAGGCACCGGGAAACGAACCCGGGTCCTCTGGCATGGCAGGCAAGCATTCTTGCCTGCTGAGCCACCGTGGCCCACCCAACATATAGCTTTTTTATAATTTGATTGTGTGATTGCAAAAACCTTGTGACAGACACTCCCTTTATCCAGTGTATGCATAGATGACTAATAAAATAAAAACATGAATGAAAAATAGTAACAATAGGTCAGGAATATAGCAAAAAAATACCCCTATGCAAATTAAGAACAATAGTTATAGTACAACTTTAATAATCTTTCACCGATTGTAACAAATGCAACTATTGCTTTAGAAAAAACTAGAATTACAAAAAAAAAGTGTTATCATCACCTGTAACAAATGTTCCACACCAATGCAAGTGATCATGGTGGGATGGTATATGGGAATCCTCTATTTTATGCATGATTGTCCTGTAAAGCCACAACTTCTCTAATAAAAAAATTTTAATAAAATAAAATAACAATGAAGAACTAAAATTCAAAATTATATTAATATGAGAGGAAATGGGAAAGGGATGGGAGGGAATACTTCAAGTGAGACTGAAGCTTACAAGATTTTATTTTTGTCCAATGAATGTACAGAAACACTGATTAATCTGTATATTAACAGAAAATACATTTAGTTACATTTTAAAAATTGAATAATAGTTACTTGAAGAATACAAATACAATTTATAATTTTTACATGATCAGAAAAAAGAATATAAGTAAATCAATCCTACAAAGGCAGAAAAGGATTGAAAAAGTTTCCAATGATTTAAACTCCCCAAATTAACAGGCCCAGAAAATTTTGTAAGCAACTTTTATCAACCCTTTATAAAAACAGAAATTAATATTTTAAACAAACATTCATGGGGAAAAAATGAGGCACTACCAAACCATTTAAGGACATAACTCAAACTTCCTACAAATTCTGAACAAGACTGCATAAGGAAAAACAACAATAGGCCAATCTTACTTACAAACATGGATGCTAAAATGTTAGAAATTTGAATTTGGCAATACATTAAAAGAATGATGCATTATGATCAGGTAAGGTTTAATCCCAGGAACGCAAAGACAGATTTTTCTTTTATTCAAATGATCAACACCTTTACGTCAACAGAGTGAAAATTTTACATTTACTTCCATATACTTTCATATATCTTGTGAGGAAAAATATCTCCAAGATTTTTCTAATGGTGATTAATCTATATATCAATTGATTTATTCATGTGACTCAAGAAGAAAAGCATTTTCAATGCATGCCCCAAAGATTCAATTGTGATTATATATGTGGGTTTATGTTTGATTTTATATGTGAATACAACATGATATTTATTAGAAATATTCTCTTTAAGGGCAGGAACAAAATAAGGATGCCCTGTCACTGACGCTATTCAACATCAGACTGAGTGTCCTGGTCAATAGACTTCAAAAAGAAAATGCTATAAATGGTATAAACATTGGAAAGAGAAAAACTGCCATATTTTGAAAACTTGCCATTATTATTTTGAGCCATAAATGTCATAAATTGTTATTTGAAAACCTGCCATTATTCGATTATCTTGAAAGCTCAAGATAATCAAGTGAACAGCAACCATAACCGAGAGTTCACCAAGATGCAAGATCAACATACAAAAGAAGCAACTTTTCTATACAACAGCACTGACTGTTTTTAAGATGTAATAGAGAAAGCTCACATTCTCAAAAGTAACATAAACTACAAAGTCCATAGAATAAAATTAACAGAAAACTAATGAAGATTTTATGGAAAAAATTCTAAAATAACTAAAATTAAAAAGGCATGAATAATTGAGGAAACATGCCATATTCATAGATTAAAACCTTAGTATTTTAAAATGTAAATTCTCCTTCAAATTAGCAAATAGTTTCAATGCAATCCCATGCAAAATAATTTTTTTCATGAAATTCCAAAATTTACATAGAAGCCTGAATGAACAACGATAGCTAAAGTCATTTTTTTTTTTTTTAAAGGAAAGACAGAGAGAAGGAAGGAAGGATAGAAGGAAGGAAGAGAGGAAGAAAGGGAAACATCCTTTAAACATTTTCTTGTTTTATTGTATTTTGTTTCTCCGTTTTCGTTACATGGGCTGGGGCCGGGAATCGAACCGAGGTCCTCCGGCATAGCAGGCAAGCACTTTGCCCGCTGAGCCACCGCGGCCCGCCCCGCTAAAGTCATTTTAAAGAGAAAGAACAGGAATTTGTCCTCCTAGATATCAAATAAGCCTGCAGTAATTAGAACTATAAAAAAGTAATGCAGAAATAGACAAATAATTTAAAGAACAGTATAGAGTCCAAAGACAGACTCACATACAAATAAGAATTTTATAGTGACGCAGTCATCAAGATCACACACTTTAACTCCAGACTCCTGAGTTTGATTTCTGGCTTTAACACATCCTGACTTAGACAGTTAATTGGTATTTCTGTGCCTCAGCTTCCTCATCTATAAAATGGGGAATAATCATAGAATCTACATAATATATTTGTTAAAAGGATAAATATGTATGAGCATATTAACATTCATACATATTTATACATATGTATGAGCATATATATGGAACATATATGGAATATATATATGCTATATGATAGAAATAGAATATATTCCATATATGGAATATATATGCTATATGATACAAATAGAATTTCAAATCAATGAGGAAAAAATAGTATGGTATTGGGACAGCTAGCTATCCATTTGAAAAAATAAGGTTAAATCTTTACCTTACACAGTTCACAGAAGTGTAATAAAGATCTATTTTTTTAAACGAAATTCTTAGAAGAAAATAGAGCCAAATATGTTATGAACTTGGATTCTGGAAGCTCATCCAATAATGCACAAAAAGCAAAAACCATTAAAGTAAGTATGATAAATTTGACCACATCAAAATTTAAACCATCTGAGTGACCAGATACTTTCAACATAAAAGTAACAACAAGGGATTAGAATCAACAAATCATTTAAAGAAAAATCTAATACAAAATAGACCAAGGATAAAAGCCAGTAATCTACAGAAAAAAATAGAAATTGTTAAGATTTATATATACTGATGTTAATCTCACTGATAGTAGAGGAAATTCACATTCAATGAGCATACATATTCATACACAGTTGGAAGGAATATAGATATAATAGCCACTTTAGAGGTCAAATTACATATCCCATCACTCCTCAGCTCTACTGTCAGTATCTACCCCAGAGAGACACTTAAAACTATGTGCCCAAGGGAGCAGGCTCAAGGATTTTCATTGTGTTATTGTTTTAACAGAGAAAAACTCAAAAGAATCTAAATATTTATAAAAATGGGAACAGTTAAATAAATAATGGTACATCCTTTCTATGGAAGATCATGCTACAATTTTCTAAAATGAAGTGAGCCTATATGTACTGGCATGAAAAATTGTCTATGCCATATTGTTAAGTAAAATAATGCATACATCATTTATAATGAAATATATACAAACATAGATATCTTTTCTATGGGCAAGTCCATGGAGAAGGAAAGATACATATTACATTATTGATAGTAGCTACTTCACAAAAGAGAACTAAGATAAGGGAATTGGAGAGAGGAATAGCCAAAGGGTATTTTAGTTTGATCCATTAAATTCTAATTTTTTATAAGGAGAATTTATGACATATATATATATGTCATAAATGTGGAAGATACATGACAAAAGTCATAATAAAGTACTAAAAGTAAAGTTACTTTAAACTGGCAAAATCAATGAAACAACAGATTTTATAAAATCTGAGCTGTTTCTTCTTATAAAACCTACACTATTTCTTCTTTTTATTCACAGTACCACAGCATTCAAAGACACTGCATGTCACACCACAGCAGTTTAATCCTTTATGTTCAGATCTTATAAAAGAGAAGGTTATCTTGGGTGGGGCTTTATTTCTTGTGGGGTTTTTGTTTCTGATTTTTGGGAAGATGAAGATTGAATTGCCCACCTAGACTGCTATGACGTAAGTCCTCTTTAATTTCTAATATGAATATGCTGGAAATAAAAGTCACCCTCAGTGCAGTTATATCATTTGCATGTTATTTTAATAGAGCAGTCTTCCTCAAGTCTTAATTCAATACATCATTAGAAGGGCAATTTATAATTTAAGAATTATTCATTTAAAAAATGTTTTATTCCTAATTGAATGTTTTGTGATAGGATATTAAGGCCCTAACTGAATCTGGCTTTTACCTTGAAATGTAAGACTTGTAAAGGCCAAATATACAAACATTTATTTCTTGATAGCCACAAATGGCCTATGATTAAGATAGAACCTGATAATTTAAGGAAAATTAACTTGTCTAAAGTGAGAACAGAGAATAATTCATGAATGTACTAATTTTTCTTTCTCCTTCCCCGTTAGTCTACATTGGCCTTTAGCTCTGACATCTACAACCCAGTGGGAAAACATTCACTATGGTTAATGGACTGAATGGACTTATTTAAAAAGAAATATTTAAAGAACTAAAAGCATAAAATTATCTCCACAACACATATATTGGTCACACAGCATAATATAAAAGTACTTCAAAAATTTACTTCTTCCAAGAACCCTATCTTGAGCCCTGTAAAGCCTGAAGAAAGCAGTACATTTCCAAACCTCAGTCTCTTAGCCATATTTTTTACTTTCTTTTCTTATCACCTATTTCAATATTTTCCTACCTTTTGTATTAAGTTCCAGACTTCAGGGGGAAGATCGTGGACAAGGTAGAGCATAGGCTTTTTTAGTCACTAAAGTTTGGATATGAAATAAAGTCTGGCTAATTTCAAACTTATTAATCTTAAAAAGATTGTGTGTGTGTTTGCGTGTGTGCATACACGTGCTTTACCTTATGGGAGATCCCTGAGGAAGGGATATCTGAATTTGCTTCGCTACCCCCAAACTGCCTATTTCTAATACAATCTCATCGTAGGTCCTTAAATATGTGTGTCAAATAAATAAATTAAGCAAAATCTAAATGAAAATTACTAAATAATCAATGGATTTTTTTTTAAAAAAAAAGAAACTTATTTGTCAGTAGTGGAAAAGCAATAAGCAGAAAATTAGGTTTTGGAAATAAAGTGAAGAATTTATTTTACTACATTACAGTTAAAGGAAAATAAGGACTCTTTCTCTTGAAAGCCATTCAATTTATATTGAACAAAAGTTAAATATGATATAGGTAGAAATACAAATCTTCAATGTTTTCTCTGCCTCAATACAACTGGTCTTAGAGAGATTTTAATCTCAACAAGGGCCTCCAAATGTGAAGGTGATTTTAATGATGGAAAGACCTCAATAAGTACAAGCAAAGGATTCATAGTCCTTGAGCTTCTTTTAGGTAACTTAAGGATAAAGGATTTGAAGAGCTAGAAAATGGGGGTGCAGAGCAGGGCACCCAGAGGCTCTCCCAGTGGCTGCCCCAAGCCTCGCAGTTCTTACCCCCCACAAAGGGCTCTGATGGCACTGGTGAAGAGAAAACTCCACCCGCGTCATTTAAGATGCTACCATTTGCTATTTTTAAAGGTGGTTTATACTCTCTTGCCTTAACTTTTTTCTTCTTAGGGATGTAAACTTTATTTAGAAAGGTAAGAAAATATTGGAATAATTATAAAGAAAAGTGAAAAATACAGTATAGAGACCTTGAGATTTGGTAATGTGCTGTTTATGTTTCGGAGTCTTAGATTGGACTTAGATGGACAAGGTGTGACTGGTGACAATCCTCACATGTTTCTCTGTGTTTACTGTAAGGTGGGGTGAATGGATTGCCAGTTTTCCAGCTTTAGCACTGGCTAATACACCCAAGCCCAGTTCAGGTCTGTTTCCATAATCACTATATTTATAACAATACTCGTTTGTATTTAAGATTGCATAATGCTACACTGCAGGTAGAAAAAGACATCTTGGAGAATATATCCGTTTTTTTCTTCAAAATGGCATACTTGCAGACATTTTCATGCCAATTTCATTATGTATTAAAGAAGTATGTCATCTGATTTGTTTACTGAGCATTTGGAATAATTAAACATAGTTACACTCACATGTAGGTTTTAATTTCAAAAAACATTTATTCTTGAAATAGTACAGGTACTGCAAGGTACTGAAAGAATTGACTTAGCTTGTAAGTTATTAAGGTATTTTTTTCTCACTGAGGCTAAAATAAGATTATTGTTTTTTCTTGGCAAAATACATTTGCATCCTGCTGAGTATTTGACCATAGTAATGACTAATACTTAAATGAGATCCAAATTTAAAAAAAGAAAGAAAAGAAAACCTATATTATCACTTCTACAATCAACAAAAAATAAAAACATGAGTATCCTGGACTTGATGAAAAGTAAAAACTGCTCTCAAAAAAGCATAATGTATTATAATGAACCAAACTTACCAAATGAAAGGAAAATGCAGCTATTGCTAAGGTAACTTTCTAATGTTGACACATACTTGGAGCCCATCATTATGAAACTGTTGATGGGCACTTGGCCATATATTTGATCACAAAATGAAAAAACTATGAAAGGAAAAAAGAACTCCACAAAGTATGGCAGTCCAGGTCAGAATGTGACACCAGTTTACAAACGATAACCCACCTTTTCATTCCCAGAGTGGGCATAGCTTCCATTTGCTTCATGAGACTATTAAGGCAAATGACTAATAAATATAAAAGAGTTAAACTGTTGATATATTGTAATGAATCCTTTTTCAGTACTTTCTGGAGGTAAGTTTAGTGGGCATCTGCCATATTCTGAAATATTTAGTTCTCTACCCTTTCCAGCATAAGCAAGTACATTCAATTGAATTTAATATTTATTGAGAGTCCACTCAAATTATTTAGGGCAGATGCAAGGGTAATATAAACAAGGTACATCTCTATACCTTCAAGAGCTTCCAAGTACATAGGAATTCAAAACAGTGTAAATGAACAAACAAAAAAGTATAAAATCTAGTGCTATATGGAAAACAATTACTTGTCAAAATGTATATAACAACAAGTTCTCTTAAGGAATGGAGAGAATAGTAGAATGGAAACTTCTCCTAGGTATGATAAAGTGAGAAATAACGTTTTATTTTATTTATTTATTTTTTTGTTTAATGGATTTCAAAAGATGAACAATTAAAGAGGTACAAACATCAAGGCAGTTTCTATTAAAAAGTAAGTTGCTCAAAAAGACTAGTGCTTGCTACCTTGTGAAGCAAGTCCCTTGTCCTGTCATAAGCCAAAGGGAAACTAAGTTAAAAGTAAGAGTATTTAATATTAATAGAAGATACCATTGTTATAATATGATGGAATGTGTGGGTACATTTAAAAGAAGGAAAATCGCCTGAACTATTCTATTTCTGTTTCAAGAGGATTTGAATAGCCAATAGAGTTCAAACTAGCAAAAGAAATGAGCTACACCAGTGGTTCTCAACCAGAGGCAATTTTGCCCCTCAGAGGAAATTTGGCAATATCTAGAGATGTCTATGGTTATCCCATCTGGGGTAACTATCTAGTGGATAGAGGCCTTGGATGCTGATAAACATTCTATAATGCATAGAACATCCCTCCACAACAAAGGATTACCTGGCCCAAAATGTCAATATTATCTAGAGCTAGACCATCAGGTATTGATGGTGAGGCTTCCTGCCACAATTCATGCAGCTAAAGGAAGGCTAGATTTAAGGGCAAAAATGAAATTAACATTACATAGGAGGGAGTCATGTGGAAATCCAAGTTGAAGTTTTAGCCTTCTTGTATCAATAAAGTTATTATTCTACTATTAAAGACCTTTTTCTTTTGCATTAAAGTTGCTTTAAATTCATAGAATCAGAAACTAGAATATAGATCACCAAGGGCCTAGGTATGGGTAAGTAGTGGGGAATAAATGCTTACATTTTAAAGAGTTTCTATATAAGGTGAGAGAAAAAATTTGGTAACAGATGGTGGTGACAGTAGCACAATATTGTGAATGCAATTAATAGTGTTGAAGTATATATTTGAATGTGGCTAAAAGGGGGAAATTTTAGGCTGTATATATGTTACTACAATAAAAATAAAATTAAATAAAACCATATTCAAGACAGTGAACCCTAAGTTAAACTATGGACTATTAATAGTACAATTATAAAAATGTGCTTTCATAAAATGTAACAAATGTACCACACCAGCATAAGGTGTGGTGTATGGGAACTTTATGTATGATTTTTTGGTGAGCCTAAATCTTCGCTAAGAAAAAAGAAATGCTCTGCCAAAGATGCATAACCTAAATCTAATCATAAGCGAACATCAACAGACCCAAAATGATGGACATTCTACAAAATAAATCATCTATAATCTTCAAAAATGTCAAGGAAAAACTAAGGAACTGTTCCAGATTGAAGAAACTATAAAGAGACATCACAACTAAATGAAATGTATGGCTCTACAATAAATCCTTTTGCTATAAAAGATATATTATAGGGACAATGGGGAACCTGAATGCAGTTTGAGGATTAGATGGGAGTAGTATATCAAAATTAATTTTCTAATTTTGAACTTGTATTATAGTTACGCAAGAGAAAATCTTTGTTCATAGGAACTACACACTTAATAATTTGGGGGTGACGGGACATCAGATCAGAAACTTATTCTCCAGTGGTTCAGGGTTAAAAGTCTTTATGCTGCACTTCTAATTTTTCAGTAAGTTCATGATTGTTTCAAAATTAAAAAAAAAAAAATGCACTCTTGGGAAAGCAAGACGGTAAGTGTACATAGTCAAGCAATGTTGTATTTAAAAATATAGGGATTACAGTTTTATTGGGGATACTGTATAATAATTGATACCAAATCTTTATGTGAACCTTTTAAACCCTTTATAGAAGAACATATATTCTTTTATATATTCAATTTTGGTACTGTACCCTGCAGTGAATATCTTATTAAATTATGAGTTAAATGGAATATTCCTTTTGTATTTGGCTATGTAAATTAATCCATCAAATCATTTTAAAATAACTTCAACTGTTTTTTCTTATTAAATATGATTCATGCTTATAGTAGAAATTTAAAGCCACATATTTTTTTCCAAGAAGAGATGACCACTATTAACATTCAGAATATCATCTTCCAATTTTTCCAATAGAACCTTAGAGTAGATACTTTCTGAAATACATTTATTTTGCTTAATATGTTGCTTAATTAAACAGTCATTTATCCCCACAAATTTAATGTCTGTAAAGGTTGTCATTATGTGGATGTACAGAAAGCAAGTCAAATTTCACCTTTTCTTAGTTAATAAAGACTTCAGAAAAAACATATGAATTAGTTTTCAATTTTTCTCCACAACATTTTCTCCACAACAGAAATGCTCAGCCACATAGTTGTGATTCATTAAATGTTTTTCAGTTAAACTACCATGTTCTATTGATTGACTCCTTTCATCTCCTCAGGACCAGAAGTGAAGGCGGGTGGTAACTAGCTAAATGCCAAGACCTCACAATCACATGCCTTCAAGTATAGTCAGTGTGTGCAAACAGAGGGAAGAAAAGTAGGAGTTCATCTCTATATCTTATGGGTCCCACCAGATGCTAGATCGTTTTTACTTAGTGAAAGGAGGGAGAGCATGTATTTTCTCAGTATGCAGTGGACATGGTGGCAGTGTGTAAGCTGTTCATTATGTCCCCCAGAGAAGGCACAGGGCTTCCTGTGTCCATGAGAGTAAACATTCATTAGCTATTTCAAGAAGATAATACCAGACAAAAGTTTAGTTGGTCTCTATTTTAAACCAAGTATAATTTAAAATGTTCCCATAAAGTTTATATAAAGTATAAATCAATGTTCATTTGAACTGTAAACCAAAGAGTCTGGTCTGATCAGTGCAAATAGTTCTAGAAAGCGAGTGAAGGTTGAAGATTTGATCCCACTAACTTGGCCAACTTTCCATGAGGAAAAATTTGTTTTATAATCTGAATTAATTATGAGAGAGGCCCAGACATGAAATAATGGGTGGCTCAGAGTTAATTCAATTGTTCTGAAATTAGTTCACGGTGGTTGCGGCACTGGGTAGCTGGGTATTGTCCATTGTCCCACCATTTCCTACAAAGGACAGCCCAGAACATATCAATAACAACTGAACGTTTTCTGAGGGTAAGAATTTAAAATGACTCTGAATGTGGCTCACTTTTTGTCTCAATAACGTCTTTGCGTGTAATTTTTTTTCATTATTTCATGAAGAATTCTGTGTACAGATCAAAACTATTGAGTATTAGAAAGTCCCATGAGGAAAATTATTATCTCATGGGCTTGCACACTGTTTTCTATAACCTAGTTATTTGAGTTCCAGATAAGCCCAAAATTTAGATGACAAGTAGTCAGACCATGTCTTAAGTAGGAATTCAAAGAATAAAATGATTACAAGTATAAAATGGGAATAATACTTATTATTCCATGCTTCTAAAACATTTAGCACAGTTCCTGGTATGTAGTAAGCACTCAATAAAATTAGTTATGGCTATTATTATTATTATTCTGCCATGTATTTTCTTTCTTTAGCAATAATATTTAAATTAAAGCTATTTAATATATTTAGCTTTAATATTTATATTAAAATTAACATTAATTATCATATTCACATGACCATTCATAGATTGGATCTAATTGGTGTCTTTATTTCTAATTAGTCATTCAGTTTAATAGGGCTCTAAGTATTTAGATCCAGATAATTACTTCTGTATTTAGATCCAGAAACATCACACATAAGGGTTTATATATAACCTTCAGTTTGAAATGAACCAAATGAAGCAAATAAGTCAACCACTATAAGTAAGGAAACAAAGTTGAAAAGAAAATTACACACTATCATTATGTAGAATCTCCTCAAAAATACTTTAGAAAATGGTGCCCAACCCTTTCCACATACATATTTTATGACCCCCTGTCTATAATTCTCCTTTCCTAAGTGCCCCAATGTGCTTATGAAAAATTTCCAGAATTTAGTTGAGGACTTTGTGCAAGTAAGATTCTGACCTTTTCTTATAATGTCTTTTATAATCTTTGTACCCTTCTAATCTCTTACCATAGTAGATGGTTTTTTAAGATGGTTCTCCTTAAGGCATCAAATTACAAAATTGAAAAACAAATATTCAAAACTAAGAGAGGGCTGGCCACAGTGGCTAAGCAGGCAGAGTTCTCACCTGCCATGCTGAAGACCGGGGTTCCTTTTCTGGTGCCTGCCCATGCAAAAAAAAAAAGCTAAGAGTGAAGTCAACCCAACTCCCCATTTCCAAGTGATTTATATTCCACATCAAATGGCAGTTCTTCAAACTCTGCTCTGTGTATTACAATTTAGAAAAATTACAAGACCTTCCTCCAAAATGGGTACATCTTTGACATACTTCTTTGATAATGGGGGAAACAGGTGTAATTGGAAATATAAATCTGGAAGTTTAGGAGTAATTATTTGTAACAAATTATTTCTTGTGAATATCAACTTTCTCCAGAATATTAACCAAAGCTTCTTGATTTGTGTAGCTTTCATGTATAGAAATGCTACACAGGGATGCTCTAAGACTGGCCTAAGCAGAAGAAATAACAAAGAGAGGTTCTGAAAAGAAGGGAAAGAGGAGACAATAAGGCATAAGCCCAGGAAAGCAGGAAAATTTATTAGAAAGCCTGACTGAGAAAGCCCCCATGTGAGGGAGGAGACAAAACTCACACACATCAAGGCATGAACCCAGACAGGAAAGGAAAGAAGGGAAAATAGCATTCCAACAAATCAGTGTATTTATGTAAGGAAGTCTATGTGGGATAATACAAAAAAAAGGACATGAGACTATTACAGTCTCAACTGTTTAAAGGAAAGGGGTCTACAAGCAGACAATGTGGTGAACTCATTGGTAGGTAGCTGCATTGTTAGCTAAATCACTTGGTCTAGCAAATATCAAATAGAAGTTGGGTATAAAGCACAGCTGCAGCTATTCAGATTTATGTTGTAATTATACTTCAGCTCACCCTTCACTCCCACAGGTATGAGAGAAGCAAAGGGAGTTCATTCTCTTGGGCACAGTGTGTGACAAAGAACACTTGGAAGAACAACTGAAGTGATAAAGCACCACTACTCATCTCAGCACATTCTTTGCAGGACTGAACAAAAGATGATCAGGACAGCCAGCTTGGCCTAAAAAGCTTAGTACCCAGATGCATTTGGTATCCTTTCAGGAGTGGCTTCTTCCAAAGCCAGTCTTCCCCAGAAGAAAGCAGAAGAATGTTAGCACACAAAGTCCTGGGTGAAATTTCCCTCAAGTCACCCTCCCTACCCATTCACAGAATATCCCTACTCTTTAATCAGATGCACTGTTTACTGCCCTCATAAAAACCCTCACAGCACACAAGAACAGAACAAAGCATGGGGAAACTAGGGCTCAGGTTAGCACTAGCCTCGCTCCATTCTCTGGGATAATGGCAGAATTGATGGGTTGTAATCTGATGGTGTTCTGAAAAGCCCAACATCTGGTGGTGCCAGAGGTGTAATGAGATGGAGAAATCATGAGCTACTATACAACAAATCCTAATATTTTAGTAAATAACTTAAGACAGGTGATATTCTAGATTCCAGGAAGATATAATACTGTGGCTTGTCTGTGAATTCATATTTCTAAAATAAGAAGCTATATGACCTTGAGAAACTCAAAATTTCTAGGTTTCACCTTCCTGATTTCTCAGAAAAAGAGAGGTCTTAGCATGCATCAATACCTAAAAATGTCGCGGTAAAACAATGTCTTTAAGAGTAATTCATGAATTTAGCAGATTTTCCAAAACTTGAACCCTAGTACACCTTTCATGGATCAGTTTAACCCTAATGAGCCTGGGCAGTTTTATGCTGGGTAATGATTTAAGGCAGCATCCTTGCCCCAATACCTCATCTCATCCATCTTTTGGTTTCTCTCCCTCATGGTTTAGTCATAAACATGTCCACTTTGGCTAAGAGTTCAATGTTTTGACAATAACATTACTCAGGAAATACACTGCCATCAAGGTGTACTTGGCACTTCAATGATTAGGCAGAATAGACTATGTAGCCTTGTTTGAACAACCCAAATTCAGCAAATTCCGTCCTAGGAAATTCTATCAAGCTACTCAGGAAGACGTACACTGGATTATTTTTTTTTAATAACAGCCTTTAGGCAATTTTGAGAACAATAGTAGGAAGAGAAAAACAATGCACTCTCAAAAGCATCACATGTGTTTAGATTCTTCTATTTTTCAAAATAGAAGTTGCCTTATTTTTGTTCTGATTATAAAAATATTTGCCACATACTGTCAAATTGTCTTTAAGGAAGTTTGTCCCTATACTGGCTCTCCCACCAGCAGTATATGAGACTGTGCAATTCTTTCTACTTTCAACAGCTATTTGATTCTTTGTCAACGTGTATGTTGAAATAATGCAATATATTTTTTAATTTTCACTTTTTTATTACTAATGAAGTTAAGTGGTGTTACATACATCTATTGTGAATTATGTCATTTGTCCAGTTTTCTATTGTTGTCTCTTTTTTATTAAGGTTATTAATCCTTGATGATTTTTGTCTCAAATATTTTTCTCCAGATTGTTGTTTGCATTGTAGCTTTGTCCATGGGAATTTTTTTCTGAATAAAGGTTTTCATTACAATTTTATGAAATAAAAATGTTCTAGTCCATTCTTTTATTTTCCTGAGTTTTTCTCTTTTTTTGGGTGGGGGGGGAGGATCTTCCCACCTCATCCAAATATATTTTTTTCCAGTGTCTAACTTTCATTTTTTAGAGAAATTTTTGGTCCATCTAGTATGCATGTAGGTAAAAGTTATGAGGTAGAGATTCAACTTAACTTTTTCTCCCATTATTTTAACCCTATTACTGAAAAATCCATATTTTCTCTTCAGATTTGAAATGTTCCTCCTGCCTACCACTAAATTCTTATATATAGTTTTTTATACCTTTCTAGACAATACTGCAAGTTTTCCTTGATCTCCTCATCGGATGTAAACTGATTCTACATTATGACCCATACCATATTTTGAAATACGCTCTATGACTACTTGTTAAACTGTACGTTGAAATTTATCACTTTTCTCTATGTTATACTCCACAATAAAAAATGTTAAAAAAAAAAAAAAGAGAGAGAGAGAGAGAGAGACATTGTTTTGAAAGAATACTTTTTAACAGTGTGGGTGGTAGTGAGGGTCTGAAATTTTCTAGCCCAAGATGCATATTTCACTGGCTCATTGTGACCATTTACAGATTTAATGTATGAAAACACACATATATGGTGAATCCTCTTCATCACGTTAAAGTCATGAAAACTATCATGTAAATAGGAAGAATGCAACTTACTAGTTTCCCACCATTTATAGAGATACAAGGACTTGTTACAACAAATCAGATATTTAAGCCTTTTAATCCCATTCATTTCTGCTGCATTCCCTTAAACCTTGATTGTTGGGCCTGTTTCATTTTCAGCATCTATAGTCGCCCTTTCCTACAGCAGGAGCCACTTCATCCCATTTATGCTCTCTGGACCAACCCATGACCCCCTAAAATCAGGTGAGTGGCCCCACTTCTCTGCTTCCACAATACCATTTACTTTGTCACATGGCATTGAAATTGCTGTTTTTACCTGTAATCCTTGATAAGGAGTAGAGATAATATAACATTCACCATTGGATTCCAGTCCTAAACTCAGTGCCTGACATACAAGTCTCAGTGATGAGATGATGTCTACTAAAAATGTGATGCAGGAGGAACACAAAGAGCTCTATGCCAGAATTCTGGAATTTAGTTAGCATCGTCTTAGTTACTGTGACATATTATGATTTTAGCTTCTTACAGTTTCTAAGAGTACTCTTCCTTGGGGCTAGCTTATCCCTGAATTCCAGCTCCCTGCCCTCCTCTTTTCTCCTTCTAACCAACTACCCAAACACTCTCACCCTGCCTGTGTCACAACTCAGCTATGCTTGACCTGCATGCCAGGATACTCTATAACCTCAGATATCTGCTGCTGAGTTGGTCCACTCTACCATCCAATGCCATGCCATTTGGACCCTAATGATATCTGTCATGCTCCCTGTTCAGCACTAGCTTGGCCCTTCTTCCAGCTATAATGATTGGGCCTTGCCTGATTGACTATGTCCAAGATAATCAGTCTGAGTGGATCTTTTTTTTTCATTCTTAACATATAATCATTCCGTTCTACATATATAATCAGCAATTCACATATCACCACATAGTTGCATATTCATCATCACGACCATTTCCTAGAACATTTACATCAACCCAGAAAAAGAAATAAAAAGACAACAGAAAAAGAAATAAAACAAAAACAGAAAAAAAAATTATACATACCATACCCTCTACCCCTCCCTTTCATTGATCACCAGCATCTCAAACCAAATTCATTTTAACATCTGTTTCCCCATCACTCACTTTCATCCCATATGTTCTACTCGTCTGTTGACAAGGCAGATAAAAGGAGCATCAGACACAAGGCTTTCACAATCACACAGTCACATTGTGAAAGCCACATCACCATACAGTCATCCTCAAGAAACATGGCCACCAGAACACAGCTCCACACCCTCAGGCAGTTTCCTCCAGCCTCTCCCCCACACCCCGAATAACAAGGTGATATCTACTTAATGCGTAAGAATGACCTCCAGGATAACCTCTCGACCCTGTTTGGAATCTCTCAGCCATTGACACTTTGTCTCATTTCATTCTTCCCCATTTCAGTTGAGAAGGTTTTCTCAATCTTTGATGCTGAGTCTCAGCTCATTCTAAGATTTCTGTCCCACGTTGCCAGGGAGGTCCACACCCCTGGGAGTCATGTCCCACATAGACAGGGGGAGGGTGGTGAGCTTGCTTGTTGTGTTGGCTGGAGAGAGAGGCCACATCTGAGCAACAAAAGAGGCTCTCTTGGGGGTGACTCTTAGGCCTAATTTTAAGTAGGCTTGACCTATTCTTTGTGGGGTTAAGTTTCATATGAACAAACCCCAAGACTGGGGGCTCAGCCTGTAGCTTTCGTTGTCCACACTGCTTGTGAGAATATCAAGAATTCAACTTGGGGAGGTTGAATTTTCCCCCGTTCAGTCTGAGTGGATCTTGCTCTTTAATCAATTGCTTTCATACTTTTAAATTCTCATACAACAGTTGTCATAGTACTGTTGAAATCTAACACCTATGAAAGTGGCTGGGACCAGAATTTGAAATAATAAACTGGATATAAATCAAATTGTAGGTCTTTAATCTTTCATTAATACTATGTGGAAAAACAGGAGAGCAGTTTTCTAATTCCTCACTTAAAAGGACAGAATTCTTCATTTTCTGAGAAACTAAACTCTCTTTCATCAGTTTTCCCCCTTGTTCTCTCCTCTGAGCTCAGTGTTTCACGTGCTCATTTTGGTGAGATTCCATCGCAATACATCACCAGGAACACATGTGTTCCACTGGGACATTTTCCCTGGAAGATGTGAATGGTGATGTCAATAATGGCATCATTGGAATTTAGAGGAAGTGATTTGGGAAAGTTATGGTGAAATAAGGCAAAATCAAGCAACTATCATCAATATTTCCTTTGAGGGTAATGTGTATTATATTGACGATAATAGGAAATTTCAATGTATTCGTCAGTTGGAGCTGTCAACAAAAATATTAATTAAATTGCAGCTGTTGCTCTACCACTTGTAGGGATGTGGAGCAATCCTAATTAGAAAATATATTTCTGAGCATGAGAGCATTTCTAGCTAATAAATGCTTTTTTATGTCTTTTGCAAAGCATGAGTGAAAAGTTGAGGTGCAAGTATTTACAATTAGAGTTATATTAATAGTTATGTCTTATGCTATTGTATTTTAAAGTTGAATTCTAGTCTGTTAATAGAAATACCTATATATCATGCTTATCAGAGCTCCAGAGTCTAGCTTCTACTCAGTTATACACATCGGTTATCCTGTGATACTTCTCTGTTGAACAGTTTAAATGTTTGTTGATTTTTAACTTTTTTCTTCTTATAAAAGAATATGTGACCAGTAAAAGATTTAGAAAGCACTGAGAGGCAGAGAAATAATCACCATGATCATGGATTGTTATTCCAACATTTATCAAAAAAGTTATGTTCAATTCAATCAAGGAAAACTGGTCAGTAATATTTACTCAACTTCATGACATTTAATGGATTCAACTTAACAATTACTTACTGAGCATTTATTTTGTACATGTGACTCTTACAACAATCCCAAAGCACACCTGAATCTACTTATTCTAAATTTTTTAATTTGCTTGTAAATATTTATCATAAAAAGTATAAGATATTATCTCTCACTTTTTGTTTAGTTACTAGTGCTTAGAAAAATGGGTCCTGAAGTATTTATCTTATTATTTTTATTTTAGTAAGGTTCATTTACCCAAACAATGTATACAGGGTTTCCCCAAGGTGTGGAAAAGCCTATTTGGTAGAAGAGTCACTCGCGAAATTAATTCCATGTATGTTGGCTAAAAATGCAGTCTTAAAAGTCTCCAGAGTATATTAACCCACTAAGCTATCAGTTCCTCAGGACAGAATACCAGCTGCTACAGGAGAGGCAAAGTGATCAATCCCTTCCTGTTGCTGATATCATGAGAGAAGTTAGAGGTAGTATGAAAGTGCAGAGAGCAGAAACTCAGTGAAAATGGGGAACCCAGCCAGACTCACAAGGCTAGGGGAAAAAGGCAAGGGTCTGAACAAGACATTAGAATTTGTGGTTAGAAATGCTATGGAAAGGTAATGCAAACATGTGCCAAAAAGTAAGGCAGTATATATTAGATCAGTCCCCAAGGGAAAAGAAAGACAGACATAAGTAAAAAGTCACGGGGGAAAATGGAGCACCTTGAAACAGTCTCAGAGAATAGGGATTGCCTCAAAACAACCCACTCCTTGGGACATTAGAAGAAAAGGCAAGGACCAAATCTCTAGTCAAGCAGAAAACCCAGTTAGTGGAAACTCAGAGCATCAAGGCCAGCTGCCACAACCCTGATACTGAAAGAGGAGAGCAGCTGCCATTCAACACTTTATACTACCAGAATTGACTCTAGAATAGCAAAGTGCTTAAGAGATTAAGAGCACAAGCTGAAGAGTCCAGTTGCCTGGACTCATATCCCAGATTTTCCACCTGCTCATTGGGGGACTTGGACACGTACCTCAGCTTCCTTATCTGTAAAATGTAAAGGGTACAAATACCTGTCTTATGGGGTTGTTAGTGCCTAATTAATAAAAGGCACACATTAAATATTAGCTATTTTCATTATGATCATACAGTAGAAAAAGTAATAGACTGGGACTTGGGGGGTTTCAGTTCTGGTCCTTGCTCTACCACTCACAACCTATATGACTCTTTTACAGAATATAGATATAGTCAAAGAAATGAGCATAGGAAGTAGTCAAGGATCAAGACATTAAAAAGCAAAGAGAGGCAATGATTCTGATGGTCAACTAGCTTGAGACAGGGACACCGTAACTGCAAGTGTGAAAAGTGCCCAGTACAAGGGTCAAGTGAGCTCAGTTCCAGACCCAGCTCTACCTCCAGAGGACTATGCAACTTCTACCAAGTGACTTTAATTCTCTTACCCTTTTACTTCCTTCTTTAAAATGATGAGGCTGTACTAGACAGATTACCGGTTCTCAACACTGGATACACATTAAAATCACCTGGGAGCATCGAAAATAGATCAATACATAGGCATCCACTTAGGTCAACTTAAATAAGAACCTTTGGCGGTTGAGCACAGGTATCTGCATTTTTAAAGCACCAGGTGATTCTGATGCACAGGGAGTGTTGAAACCAACCACATGATTAGATGATCTCATAGTTCCAAGTAAGTTCAAAAGCTAGAGGTCTTTACTCTCTTCTGTTTCTTGCGGTATGGTTGGACCTAAGACCACAGTCATGTAATCATTGACGAACTGAGACCCCCCCATCTCTGCTCCCAATCAGAGAAGGAGCAGAAGTGCTAAGAGAACTAGGGGATCCTACAGAATGTCTTAGATAACTCTCGAACAAATATGAATTATTAATATATTGCATTTAAGAGGGTATTAGTTAAAAGCTAATGTGGACATCGGTTTCGTCAAGAGAAATTTAGAATAATTGAATGAAAAAAATATATACGTATATATTTCCTGAAACCAACTAGTAAAGCTCTTTGTTTTCAAAGGATATAAAGCTAGGTCTTTTTCTCACTGTTATACCATTTTACATAAAGATGGGGGCAGTGAGTGGGAGGGAAATTCTGAGTTTAATTATTGGTAAAGAAATCAGAAGAGAGCATGTCAATAAAACAGAGGGTCTTGAAATGTAATGCATCTTTCCCTTTGATTTTTTTCCCATTGGTCTGGATTAAATAGGTCTATATCAGTAAGCAGACAGTACTATCTCCTTTGGGAATATGTTTAGCCTGTCAGATAAGTGGTAGTATAAGAACTGTGCATTACACAGTGATAATATGTGTCTGTTGGGAGGTGGAGGGGAGTATGCTCATTCAGTTGTGACAAGATACTATGTTTCTAACTTACAGAATTTCTCAGAGGTTAGGGTTTCATTCTGCTATATGTGTTCGTTCACTCCATATGAAACATTCAGCTTCCAGGGCAATATTTCAGAGATCAGTGGGATATTCAATACTGGGGAAGTAAAGTATTTATGGGTACTGGCATAAGAAAAAGCAAAGCACTATCCACTCCATCAAAATATTATGAGGACTGCTCTCCTTTAACTTCAGAAAATACAAAAGTTAAAAACCATATGTGTATATATAAACACAGAAATTCCAATTATTTCCAAATAGTCAGATACTTATCATCAGGAAGGCAACTCCTGATTATTAAAGATAAAAGAACTAGGTAAAATATCCGTTGCACCACAGTAGCAAACCACTGCCTGAAAGTTATCAAGTAAATTGAGAGAACCCCTAGTTATCTTAAACCATAGCAAGCTCTCTGATTTTTTTCTGAAGGAACAAAATGATTCCAGATTGACAACTCACTACCTAAACTTAGGTGATGGGAGCCAATGAGAAGCTCTTATACATAATGAGATCCTATGTTCCATTTCCCAGTCTCCTCCAACCAATACCGGCACATTCCACCAATGACTTCTAAAAGGAATATTGCTACTAGCAGCTGGGATAAATGTTATCTTGCACTCCCTGCTTGAACTCGTCTCACAAATTGAATATTTATGACCAAGGTAGGTTACTGCAGAGCATTTCAAACATTACAAAAGAAACGGAGGTTCAGAGTTAACAGGAGAAACAGCAAACAGAAACCGACATGGTATTCAAAGATCTGGCTACAATAGTTGTCACAATAGCTCATAATATGAAATGCTTCATGGCATTTCCTGTTGATTCCCAGGGAATCGCGTGAGCAGTATGGAAGTCAAGAACCACACTACCCCATCTATAACTGGAAGAATCACCTGCATTCTAGTCCCTCTGGCCCGGCTGCTCCCAAATCTATTGGCCACTGAAGCTTCTGATTCCACTTTAGGCCCTGAAGAACAAGCATCAGTTGGCCTTTAATCCTGGAACTCTTTGTTATTTGCAGCTGGCCCCCTGAAGAGTCACACTGTACCTTTCATTAGAACATCTCACAGTCATCTAGGTGGAGGTTTTCCTTGAATTACTGTCTGCATTATAAGAAAATGATTGAAAGTCTGGGCCATATCGATTTGGATTCCTAACCTACCACTGGGCAAGTTAGTTAATATCTATAAGCCTCACTTACCTAATCAGCAAAATAAGATAAAAATAAAATGTTATAGGGTTGTTATGAGAAACAAATAAAATCATCCATGTAAAGTGCTTGGCACATTTCTGGCACATAGTAATCTCCAGCATATGCTGGCTATTATTTTCACATATAAGACATAAATATATATGACATGTATATTATATAGCTATATATGTTATAATCATATATTACATATATAGCTATTACTGTAATTGTATTATATATCTTATCATTATATAAGAATTGGAGTTCAAGTGCCCCAGCCATTGTTAGAAACACCTGGTATGCTTGGCAGTGATCCTTAGAATGAGCTAGGAAGGTGGGGATGTAATAGCCAAAGATAAGGGGCCACTGAAGAGTGAAATTTACCAGTGCAGCTGGTTTCCTTAAGGACCAGAGCAAACAAACTGTGACCAAAGCAGTTGGTTTGTTGGTGTCCAAAGCAGAATATGATATCTATTAAGAAAGCAAGTGAAATTAAGCTTCTGTGTAAGGCCCCACCCTGGTTTAAATATCAAGCTGCTCTGCAAGCATGTGTCACTCACTAAACAGTTAATGAAACATGAAGAGCCTTGAATAACTCCAGGGTCATATTTCAAGACTTATAGAATAATTAGGAAAATTTTGAGCTGGCAAAACTCTGCCTAGATCACTTTGATGAACAGACCATCTTTATTTTCCATTAGTGCACATTATCATCACAGTAACCGCAAGGTTCCAGATACAGGTCCAGGGTGTCATTTCCTTATGTACTTAGGCTGCTACACTGAAATAGCATCATGAACTCAGCAATACCTATTTCTTTCCTGTTGTGCTGCAGGACCTCAATCACAGAAACAGAGCCTAAAATGAGTTACTTAAGATATAAATATATTAAAGAGATATGAAGAAAAGAAAAGTCCATTTATCTCTATTACTTTAATGCCTATGACTCATGTGTGTGTGTGTGTGTGTGTGTGTGTGTGTGTGTGTGTGTGTGTGCATGTGAAAACCTTATTTTTGCAAAGATCTTTTAGATAAACAAGGCAAGCTGGCAGTAACTTGACTATCTTGGTTATGTCAACAGTTTACTGTTTTCAATGAAATTGTCTTTTGGGTTTAAACCTTTGGCAAATTATTTTACAGAGACTGCATTCAGCCAACTCTGATAGTAATGTTCATTTTATGGCTTTCTTACACCTTTCCCTTACAAAGATAAGCAGTAGATGATTTCTTCAAAGTAACGTGGGAAGATTGCAGTTACACTTATTGCAAAAGCAAGGAAAACTATTTTCAAGTGCAGACACTTGGCTACTGAAGCAGCATTCTTATCATTTTCATCTACATTTGGTGAAGGAGGTAGGTGACAGTATTCAAGCAAAAAAGCAAAATCAGAAAAACCCTGAACCTTAAGGGCTCAATTAAAGTCAGACTTTTGAGATAAATTCTGCATTAGCTTTTGTTTATCTTTCACAGGCCACAGAAACACATAAATCATCCAATATTATGCACATTGACACCATTTCCCAAAAAGGAAAAGTAACCCAAACCTTCTTTTGACTTGTCAGTAGTGTTGTGGCTTAACTAAATTTCTCAGGGACAGAGAACCATAGGGGTGCTGGTTAATATTGCGTCACTTCATCTCTACTGGGAATTTCTCAAGTTCTGCAATTAGCTGGTTAACAGCCAACTAACGCTGCTCAATTCATATTTGACTTTTCTTATTCTAAATTGTCGCATAGCATGCTGCTTAGCCTTTAAATTACATTGCCTTAGCTACTTACTGCCACAAAGAAAGTTGTATTCGTCTGCAGTCTTTTCCCTTCTAGAATTAGCTAAAGAGTAGGAATGGCCATTTAAGGAAAAAGAGGAACACAATTCAATATATTTTCCTGAGGTTTCCATATTTTGCCCTAGAATCTCTGTAATGTATTCTGTAAAGCCTGGAAAAGTTCATTCATTCATTCGTTCATCGATCCTCCCATCCATCCTTCTGTCCTTCCTTCTTCCCTCCGTCCTCCCCACCCTCCTTTCTTCCTTTCTTTCCTTTCTACAACAAGGTTTTTAATAGAAAATGATTGTCCTAAAAATCAATCTATCTTATCTTTCAGACACTCAACCTTTCAAATGGGAAAATAAAATAAAATTGACAAGTCTGGACCATAACTTACCTGCATAAGGTTTGTTGTTACTAAAGTCAATAAGAAACTTCCCAATTTACAAAGATACTATGAATATTTTTGTTAAATATACAGAATAGTAAGCATTCAAGAATATGCATACGTGTATTTATAACACTTTTTTTGTTGTTTGCCTTAGAAAACACTTTTCTCATAATGTTCAAGAAAAATGAATAGGATTAACGGCAATGAATAGCAAGAATTCATTTCCATTTGGTAAGGTTGAAGCTAGCATGAAATGACCTTTTTTGGTCTTGTCATCTTCATCTGTTACTAGGTTAGTAAAACAAAACAAACAACTAAGGAAAGAAATACAGAATGATAAATTTGATAATGCATCCTTCCCTGGAGAAGGAGGTCTTCTTTGCTATACATTACCCAGTGTAGTCTGTAAAAAAGGTACCCAAGGACTGTGTACAGACACACTTTATATCTAAGTGTAAATATAGAAACCATAAAATAGTCTATGCTGGGGTGATTTCTTGGACTTTTGGTTCTATAAGACAGCAGACTGCTGACCAATAAGGGAGGGTTTGAAAGATAAATTCCATGCTAAATTATTGGCTGCTGTTCAAACTGTCTGCTTAGAGTACCCAGCAGCAAAATATGTCCCAAACAGGACTCCAATTTAAACAATACATTCTTCTGCCTTTCCTATGATGTATGAACTTAAGTTCACAAACTATCTGTATCCAGGAATTTGATTTTCAACAAAGATTAAGATAAGCAAATAACGACATTTAAGGTGTGGTAATAAAGCATTAAACTTAAATTTATTGAAGAATCTGCTAGGCAACTGTAAGTTTTATTACCTCATTTAATTTTCAACACAACTCTTTAAGGATTTAGTAATATTATCCTCATTTTGCAGATGAGGAGACTAAGGCACACAGAGTAATTGCTCAAGGTCATAGTGAGCCAAAATCTGAATGCAAACAATCTGACTTGTGTATCCTATCCTACCAGCATTTTTGGCCTTATCCTCAATATCAACAAATATATCCTGTGGCTATATATTCAACCAAAATTTAAGAAAACAAAATATAGTTGATTAGGTTATCTTTTATTCTATTGCTATATATACTAAAAGTGATGTCACCAATCCTTTTCCTATCAAACTCTTCTGTTGAAATAGATCTCAATCAAAGCTTGCCCCTCATTTCCCATGATATCACTTTTCTAAAACCCACATGTTAGAAAAACAACATGAGTCAAAATGTGCATAAAACAGTCTCTATAAAATCCTCTCTATTAAGGTATTGTTTAATGAAAAAATGTCTGTCTTCCAAAAAAGAAAAACACAATCAGCATAATAGTTTAGAACATGTACTTTACAGAAAATTTTCACTTCTAATGAATAAGTGAAAATCATAACCACAGGAAAATTAATGTTTAATGAATACATTAGATACCTCACAAATTTCAAGGGAAAAATCCCATAATGCTTCTTGCTGAACACACATTTGGAAGAGTAATTTTAACCTCCTTGACTATCATGAAATAGAAAAAGAAGACTTTCCTCTTTGGTTGACACAGAAATGATTGTTTCGACAGCATGATCTGTGCTTTATATCACACAGTAGGCTACCGGTTTCATAAGTGATTAAAAGTACAACTGAGAAATGTCTCTTTTTAAAAAATATATAGGGAAAAATCAAAGAAAAGGGATCATAACATGATATTTAAATATTTTAATGTTCAAGGCCAAATTTTAACTCATGACCCATAAATAGAAGGATAAGTAATCAAAATCAATAGTATTGAAGGTAACTACAAGTAGAATTTTGCACCAAAGGATAATAAAGTATATGAATTATAGTTTCTAGAGGTCTATGTGCACACACAGTACACATACACATATATAACGAATGTCTTTATCTATCCCCCCAATCTATTTTCGTTTTTGATGAAAGTTACACCATCTCCAGGTATATGAGTACAATTAAAATTACTTACAATTTTTGTATGAATGGTAAAACTATGAAGACTCTACTTGACAATTTTTTTAGATAAAAAGCTATCGACCACACTTCCAATGGCCTTTCTTGGTTTTATACTTACCCTTACTTTCTCACACACTCATTCATCACCAAAAACCTAGAGCCACAAATGTTAATGTTCTAATAGACTTCATAAAATTTTTCTGAATTTAAAGAGGCAATCCTTGTCCCAAATTATTCCAAGTTCTAACAGAGCACTAAACTTTCTAAACTAAGAGGAATCATTTCTAAAAAGAGGGTCCAGGAAAACATTTGAAAGTGAAGGACACTGATCTGGGTCATAAAGAGTGGACAGGATTTCTTACAGTAACAGGGAAGGAAAGGCACTCCAGGCAGGGGGAATGACTTGGACAAAGATAGGACATCAAAATACACATTGTGTATGTGTTTGGGAAATGACCAATTATCTGAAATTCCTGAAGCAGGGGGACTTATTGAGTAGTGGGAGCTAAGACTAGAAAAGTTAAGTAGAGACCAGATGATGGAAAGTTTTCAAAATACCCAGGCTAGGTGTTTGGCAGCAACTAGAAGTTCCAGAAGATAACTGAAGAGCGGAGAGATACAAGCACAGCAGTGTGTAGGAAAATTAATCTTGTAGTCACGTGCTAAATAGTTTGGGTGGCAATAAGTGGGGTGGAGGGAAGCAGGGTTTTGGCAGCATGTTTATAATCCAGACTCAGGGTGAAAAGAACAGGCCTTCTTGTTGTGAGACACATGACAATGGAATCTAACAGCTCCTAGGGTGAAGGGGAAAGAGTGGATTCCAAGATCACTCAGGGCTCTGAGCTTAAGTGAATGGGAGCAAAGATCTGCGGAGTAGTATGTGGAGAGTTTGATTTTCACATAGTGGAGGCATCAGTGGTTTAATCTGAGCTGCTTTTTTGATTCTCAAGGGTAAATTTGCAACCATGATGACTATTAATGAAATTCACGTCATCGGGAAACATAGCTTTCACTCAGGACCAAATGCTGTGCTCAGTTATATAAACACTCTCCCACTGACTCCAAAAGAAATTGTATGCTTAGAACTAATGGTAGATTTTGGCCTTACATGTACATTTGTAAGCCAACAATGTGACCCTTCTTAGAATAAAAACAAGACAAATGTAAAGCGTCTAGTTCTGACTTCCGAAAACTCTTTCAAGACAAAGGTATTTCACCTCCACTAAGTAGTACCAGAGTTTCATTCTCTGATACCAAAGTTGCCAGATTGTGCTTTGCACTATTTTATATATTCATTATATATAATTAGCTTCGCTTAGTTTATAAACTAATTAAGCAATCAGAATTTGAGACATAATACTGGAATATATGTATTTTTTAATTTTTCTGGACATGTGATAAATAAGCTTTAATTAGTTTAAATGGGAACTTTACTGAAAGGCTTAATACATTCTTATCTGTCAACAAATAATTTGTTCAAAACTGACCTTGGATAAAGTCTTTTACGTTGACAAAATAGATAAATAATTCCTTTTAAAATGTGCTCCTGTATCTTCTTTGATATTATTCTTAGAACGTTCATTCAAATTATCATGTTTACTTAAAGAAACAATCTTCTTATACAAATCCAATCCAACTACAGGCCACCAGGTATAAATATTCATCACATCTCCAATCAATGCTACCTTTTGCCAGATTCAATGAAATTGATCACACTAATTGTCAGATAAAAATTGCATAGCAACTCACTGAAGGGGAGACAATATACTAACAGTAAAAGGAGGATTTCCTTCAAGCCATAGCAAACACACTCATACACATATGCACACACAACTTAAGAAAGGATTTTTTAATTAAGTCAGTTTTAATTTTTAAAAAAGAATTTGTCCTTTCTATATATAAGTAATTACTCATTTTATTAGGATTTTAAAACACAAAATATTCTCCAGAATAGTTATATTCAGCAACTACAAATGCCGTGATTTGATCCTAGGCACACCTTGTGCCTAGTCAGAAGCATTTTGGGAGACTGTAATGTAATGAGGTTAAAACCAGCACAAGGTGTACCAGTGTAATCAGAGAATCAGGCAAAAGGAGACACAGAATGGAGCAAGTCAAAATTGCAGCAATACAAATACCTAGCCGGACTTTCCTGTCATTTATCACATAAGCTTCTTCGCTAGTTTCAATAAATTAAAGCTATTTTGCTTCTGGGAGAAACATCCCTTCCATTTGTTAGCCAATCTAATTGTGAAACTGTCTTTTGTCATATTTCTGTACCTGCCTAGGAGGGAAATCTTGGCAGTAATAGCTGGTTTTTAAAACATCATAGCAATCTTTGTGTTTAAAGAGGAATCTCTTTAATTCTGAGAAAGATCATATTTCTGGTTTTTAAAAAATAATTCACGATTATCATAAATCCTAAATGTGTTATCACATAGTGGACCGGTAAGAATTAAAGGAAACAGACAACAGAGAATCAGAGAGAACTCTCTTCTTGTGGAAACAGAAATTTCTTAAGAGAGTAAGTAGCTATTTATTTTGGTCTTACCTGATGGCAGCTTGTTTAACCAAGAATAGTCCTTTTGGAAGTAGCTTATCCTTTGAAGAACCTAGTGGCTTGTCCCACAGCCCAAGACAGACTGGAGTCTTGGAAAACTATCCAGCCCAAAAGAATACAGAGGAAAAAACTTTTCCCACTTTCTTTCCTTGGACTAGCCAATAGCTGAAGTCATGCAGGAAACAGAGTAGAGAGAGGGGGAAAGCAGCTGCTTCTTTCTGAAATCCTGATCAGCAGAAATTGGAGGTCGTTGTATATCTCCCACCCGGACTTTTGTTTAAAAGTTTTTTTCAACTGTTGCTAGGTGTTGTTTGGTTCTGAGATTAGGTTTCTCCTCTCCTGCTCCTTTCACAACACTGTCAGAGCAATGACTTTGTTGAGGAGCTGAGCTCGTGCGTGCTATATTTAACCAGTGGTCTCAGCAAGTCAAGCCTGTCAACAGCTGAGAAGTTTGGAGTCGGCTTTACTCAGTTCCTTGGCAGCTGGTTTATCAGTGGATATAGCACTGTGCACCCTGTGAAAGATTGAGGGGAAACTGGCAGACCCTTTTAAGGACTTCTGCTCCTTTCACAGAGGTAATTATTATTTGAAGCTCTTAACTACAGACTGTGACTTGGGACTTACGTTTTAAAATCTGAAAAGAAACAGAGCAGCAGTTGTCTTGGGCAGAGCAATTTACCAGTGCAATATTCTTCTCAATTAGGCTTTCTCATGATAAAGTTCTGAAATAAAACTGCTTTCAAGAGTGTATCAAACTGTTGGTAAAAATTCACAGTATGAGATCATTTCCAAACAGCATTTAACTTTGGTGTGTTACATTCAAAATTAGATCACTTAGCAGACATGACCAACTATATACCTAACGTTATAAAAATTAGATTATGATAAAGGAATCTCTATAACGTTTTTTAAAGGGGTAAGGTTATGAAGGAAAATCTTATCATTCTCACATTCAGATCAGTCATTCAAAGTAACACACAAAAAGTACTCCAGGAAAACCAGGATTTGAGCTACCTCTGGTTACTGATAGACTTTTGCCTCATCTTTAACCCTCCAGTCTCCAAAACCAGAGAAGAGTCACTGCTACTCTGGACTCCAATATGAAGAATGTCTCAAGTTACGTTATTAACTTCATTCCATGTCATAAAACACTATATGAATCTCCCCAGATTAACATCCATGAAAAAAAATATGTTTACCTGATTAGTTCTTGGGACTGTCATATTAACTCCATATATTAAATTAACAGCAAGAGGAACCAAGAGAGATCCTCTTAGCCAAATCCATGTGGAAACTAGGAAGGGGCAGACATAAATACATGACAAACTACAATACTGCTCTGGCAAAATTCTCACCAACACCATTAAAAAGGTTGAATCCCTTCCTGTGGTCAAGTTATCAGTTTAAAGATACTCTCCTTGTGACATACAAACTGAAGATAGGCCAAGGAAGCATGTAAAGGCATGGAATCGATATTTTAAGAGTTGCGTACTTGTAATAAGTTGCTTATGTGTTGGGAAACCCTGAAGTCCCTCTGGGAAAGGCTGACACTTTACCCAAGGTGTGTGTGTGTTTGTGTGTACGTGTATATGTGTGTGTGTTCTTTATAAAGAAATGACCTTCATCTCTGTTTAGCTGATACCAACACACATTAGAAAATATCTCAGTTCTTTCCCATTCCGAGCCATTACACTACAACACTGACAGCATGCATCCTTCCCCCTAAATTACTATAATACACATGTAAAATTACATTTGTTCAGACCTTTAAAACTTCCCAGATCTGTGCCAGCCTGAAAAAAACAAAGATTTCTACTAAGATGAGAAAGCTTTCATGTGAAATTAACTGACTCTTCCAGATCACTAATGGGCCTTTTAGAAACTTTATTCACAGTACCTAAAAAGTGGGCTCTGAATAGGGGTTAGAAACGTGTGATTGGGTTATGGGATAGTGCAGAATCAACAAGAGAATTTTTTTTTAATTACAAGGGGGTGGGGTGCAGAAAGATTATTATGTGAAGTATACACATACCCCACATACATACCCCACATGCCACAGCACCAGGTTGAAAAACACTTCATTAAAGAGGACCCTGGGAATGCATCGTTTCACCATTACCAAGAATTCACTTTATGGATGTCTACAATCCAAGAAAATGGAGTCAAATATCAAGAAAAGTGAGAGGAAATAACCCACTGAAACTTTATGGGCCTCAAAAATTTCATTGAAAAGGTAATAGAGGAATTCTTCTCAAACAATACAGATATTTAGAGTTCTCTGTGCTTTTTTTTTTTCCTTTGGTAAAAATCTGGTTCCTCACAATTGTTTTCTTTAACCCTTAAATTAGCTCTCTTTTGTAGCTATTAGCTTATTTTTTTTTAAGGTGAAAGGAATAGCATACAAAATATTTCATTTAATTAGATAATATTGCAGATGAGGCAGGTTGGATACAGAAAGAGGGAGGGAGGGAGAAGTGACCTGACCCTAAGACCCACATCTAGAAGTTCCTTTTGGCGCGCACACCTAGCCCTCACTCAGTTCAGTGCCCCAGAAGAACCGATTAAAAGTGCAGTTCATCAATCCCTTATTAGCATAACCAGAGGGGGAAGGGGCTCTCCAGGCCTTTCTAGTACAAGGATCCCAACCTCAGGGGGTTTCTCCTACTTTGGAGGATGCCTGTGCTCACCACCTTACTTTTGCTTCACGTTAAAGCTTTGGGCTATACACACTGACTAGTCGTTGGATTCTTTCCTGTGACTGAGTCAAAAACCCCCACAGCATCAGCCTCTCGTTGAGGTCTGGGTTCCTCCAATAAGTCCCAGGGCTGACTAGCATCCCAACCTTTGAATTATGCTCTTTAATTATACTAGAATGTGTGCTTGTCTGACTCAATATTCCACAATAATCAGGCTTCCTCTCCCTCTCCTTCTCTCTCAGTCTCTTCCCCTTACCACCCCCTCCCACCCCACCCTACACCACCCCCCACACACAATAAAATGAATTTATTTTTAAGGCTTTCCCCCTGTGGGAATGATTATTCAGTCAAAGCATTTCCTACATAATCCACAGAGGAAGTAGTGTCATTAAGAACTATTAGAAATGTGTGTTTTGTATATAGTCAACAGGGAACTGATTTTTCAACACATCTTGTTAAGACATTACAGTTCAGCTACATCCTTTTCCCACAGTTCTAAGTGTGAGCATTCTGAAAATCCTGATAAACTTACAAATAAGGCTGAACTTCCCGACTTCAAGGATGAGTCATGATGAAACTTTTTAATAAGAAGATAAATTAATGCTATCAATGGGGAAAAGACAAATGAGATGGCATATTATCTCTGCATCCATTTCTAAAACTAAATTTTCCCACCTTGTTCACTTAAAAAGCCATAGTGATCTTTTGAAAGCAAAACGTTAATACCAGTGAAAAGAAAAATAGACATCTGCTTCAAAATAATCTTTAATTAACAATGTTCAGGAGGGTATGAATGGATGGTGAGAGGAGCTTCCATTCAAACATGCCCTGTTAAAGTTTATTGCCTCATTCTGAAACTTATGACAAAAATAAAAATCATTTAATATTCCACAGCTCTGGAGGCAAATAAGGAAAAAAAGTAGGATCATTTCATGATCAGCATTACAAAATGAAAGCTCATTGGAACTGAAGTCCATTAAATACCAAAGAAGAGAAAATTGGACTGAAAAGTAGATAATTGCTTTGGGGGAAAAAAGTCTATTTTTCAGCAAAGGATATGAGCTCTTCAGTATTCTCTCTAAAACAAATAATCATGATGTTTTGTGATGAATGAGTTTGCTGCTTAATGAAATTCTAAAATTACAGTCTAAAAATATAATTTTGGTCTGTTGATTTGATACAGAATTTTAAAAATAGTTACAAACTATCTTTTCACAATGAAACTTCTCAAAGATATAACCAACAACAAGAAAGGGAACAAAAACAATGGGGGGAAATCATTATACATTCCCTCATTCTTTGGCATCAAAATGATATTGTGTTACACTTGCTATAATCAGGTTTTACAGTTTGGAAATACTTGCGTTTCCTATTATTCTAGCTATGCCTCCATTTTGATTTTACAAAATTTTAAAAGAAATAATGCTTACCCCATACAAGAACTGTTTAAAAAGTTGGAAAAGGGATAAGACTTCAACTAGAGATATGAATGAAACTGATCTAGATAGGACTAAGGTAAATCAGAACACAGGGTAAAAGATAATTTACCTTTATTTTAAAACTTCAACTTCTGTGTGAGACCAAAGGGAGTGGTGTTTATACGGTGCAAAATTCTTATTTTGGGTAGCATATTACCTATTTTAACTTGTATGGTCAGTTTAGTTGAACACCGTAAGTACATGGAATTTTGAATAGGGTGTGAAATCTTGCTGGTTTGTCCAGGTTAGTGTGATGCCCTGATATGTCCCAGAGTAATTTGGGTAGTGAATAGAAAAGTATTTGAAAGTCCCCTTGGGGGACTGAAGAAAAAGGAAAAAATATTCAACTTCCCCATTTGGAGAATTCCTGATATTCTCACAAGCAGTGGGGACAACCAAATCAATAGGCCGAGCCCTCAGTCTTGGGGTTCACCCCTATGAAACTTATTCTCACGAAAGAGAAGTTAAGCCTACTTGTAATTATGTCTAACAATCACCCCCAGTGAACCTCTTTTGTACGTAGATGTGGCCTCTCTACACCAGCTTGGCAAGTGAACTCACTGCCCCTCTCCCCTACATGGGACATGACTGCCAGTGATGTAAATCTCCCTGGCAATGTGGGACAGAACTCCCGGTATTCACTAGGACACAGCATCTTGGAATTAAGAAAGCCTTCTTGACCAAAAGGGGGAAGAGAGAAATGAGACAAAATAAAGTGTCAGTGGCTGAGAGATTTCAAACAGAGTCAAGAGGTTATCCTAGAGGTTATTCTTATGCATTATATAGATATCCCTTTTTGGTTTATGGAGTATTGCAGTGGCTAGAGGTACCTGAAACTGTTGAGCTGTGTTCCAGTAACCTTGATTCTTGAAAATGACTGTATAATGATATAGATTTTATAATGCGACTGTGTGATTGTGAAAACCTTGTTTCTGATGCTCCTTTTATCCAGGATGTGGACAGATGAGTAAGCACTATGGATAATAAATAAATAAATAAATAAATAAATAAATAATAGGGAGGATAAGGGGTAAAATAAATTAGGTAGATTGAAATACTAGTGGTCAATGAGACGGAGGGATAAGGGGTATGGGATGTATGAGTTTTTCTCTTTTTTCTTTTTATTTCTTTTTCTGGAATGATGCAAATATCTAAAAATGATCATGATAATGAATACACAACTATGTGATGATATTGTGAGTCACTGATTGCATACCATGTATGGACTATATGTGTGTGAAGATTTGTCAATAAAAATATTTAAAATAAATAACTGAACCTAAGACTATTACAGCCCAAAATTGTAAACTTTCTGAATACCTTCTACAACTGAATGGATAAATAAATTGTGGTATTTTCACCCAATCGCATACTATACAGCAAAGAGAACTAAAAATTTACAATTGTAGAAAACAATGTAGACAAATCTCTCAAACAAAAGGTTGAAATAAGCCAGATACAAAATAGTACATACTGCATGATCCATTCATATCAAGTTCAAAAATAGGCAAGTTCTTCTGCTCTCAGTAGTCATGATGGCAGTTATTCTTGGGATGTGAGGAGAAGGTCTAGAAGTGGGCACAAGAGGGGCTTTGGTTGCACTGATAAATACTGTTTCTTGCTTTGGGTGCTAGTTATACTAGTATACAATTTGTGAAAAACATTCACTTGTACACTTATGATTTATGTATTTTCCTGCCTGTATCATTTAACAAAACATTCAAAAATTAAGAATAATAAAAATCATACAATGCCTTTGAAGCCATGAGCCAGAGAAGCCATAAATTCCTAGTTAAGGCAAAAAAAAAAAAACCTCTACGTTGGTACATCTTGAAGCACATGTGCACATTACTAAACATCATAGCTAACTGTACTAGAACAACTCCTAGTAACTTCAAGGAAACAATTTAGCAAATCCCAACCTGACTTTGTGCCTTCCTTGTTCTCGCCCCATATAAATCCCTAAGTGACATGGAGCGCTACTCTGACAGTCTGCTACCACCCAGAACTAGCTCCAGGTTGGTAAATTCCCTAACAAACTGTTACTATTTTGCTACAGGAGTGGCCTGCTTCATTTTTCAGTCTTAAGTGCCCATTGAATTTTGGCAGGACATATTCTGTTGGTTCATGGCCAGAAAATGCCTGAGTTCTTATTTTTTAGAGATGCTTACTGAAATATTTACATGAAATAATATGATATCATGCTTCAAAGCAATCCAATGTAGGGAGAAGAAGAAAAGTGAGTGGAAGTATAATGAAACATGGTTGGCCATAAATTAATAATTGTTGAAGCTGGGTAATGGGTTACCATTATACTATTCTCTACTTTCACATATATTTATATGACTTGAAAATTTTGGATCTAATTGAATATTCACATGGAAGTCACATTGATTTCACTGATGTCGTGAGACAATTAAGAAGAAAATTCGATTTATAATACTGATACACAGTAATAGCAGCTGAGATCAAAAGTTGAGCAAGAAGGAAATTAGAAAGGGCTGCCTGAGGCAATTGACACACACACACACACACAAAACCCACTGGAAAAACTGGCTTCATCCTTACTTTCATAAACAAAACTCATCAGCACATTGTTCTGTCTATCTGAAAATTAAAAGAGAAAAAACCTAAAAGTAAGATATCTAGGCCCAAAAGCAAAGGAAATTTTGTCATTACTAGGATTAAACACTCAGAGTGAAATAGGGTGAGAAATGCTCAAAAATGCTTGAATTTGGTATCCATTTTACATCTGAACAGGTCCTCATATACTCAATATTTGCATTCTTTAGTCTGAAATAGAGGAAGAATTGGAACAAATAACCAGAGACAGAAAAGTGTTTTGAAATGCTGAAGTGTCTTAAAGCTTTCCTTTCAGTTACCTACCTTGAGGACTGTGAAAGGAAAACAAAACAGAGTTACTATGGCTAAAAGATTTAAAATAGTCAGGAGGCCAATTAGGTCACTTTTATGTAAATCTCCCCCAGATTTCACAAACTATCAAAACATGCAAAGCCTCAAGCAACAAAGTTCCTCAAAACTTTAAGGATTTCTGGACACCATAAACAAACCACAAGAAAAATAAATCAGCAAACCCACTTGAAGGACATTTGAAGCATACTCCCCTCTCCCACCCCAATATCCACCAATCACAAACAATTTCTATCACAATTTGGGTTGCTACCTGAATCTGTGCTCCTCAAATTGCAATTCTAAGACCCCCAAATAAACACCTTTGTTGCCTTGTGCTCAGTTTGCTATTTTTCAGGGGATAAGACTACAGTTTAAGTCAAAAGCTTTGTGTCACATAAATTTAAAAATATAAGTAGAAATTGGAATTAAGTAGAGTGAAACAAAAAAAATGAAAATTAGAACGCAGTAACTTTTTCAAAAACAAAATTTACCTCTATAAGATCATTACAATTTCCTGTTGACTCTTTAGCCAGTAAAACTAGCATTAAAGAATAGTTAATGATCAGGAAAGAAATTCAATGAAAGTTAAGTGAGAAAAGGCAGGCAAGAAAACCATATTATGTGTGCGTAGATTTGTCAATAAAAATATTTTTTTAAAAAAGAAACCACATTAAATATATTATGGTTTTATCTCACTTGGGAAATACCCATATATGGAAATAAATGCACACTATACCTGAAATTCAGAGACCATAATAATTACAATAGTTATCTTTGAATGATAATATTTTAAGGAATTTTCTTTTTTTCATTTTTCCCCTATGTTTTCTAAATTTTTATATTTACATTCTGTTTTCATAATAGGAAAAGGAGATTATTTAAAATTATTGCTGACTGGGGTGGTTTTCTAATATTTTGCTGATGCTAGAAACTTGAAGTCATGCCTGTTATGAATTGCCTTGTAACTACTCAGGATTTCAAGCAGTTTGCCTCAGGATAATGTAATAATTAAGCAAATGAACACAGCTGAGTTTTGTCTAGCATGGGTCTGGTATTCAGTTTTTTTAATTGAATTCCTCTTAATATTTGCTCACAGGAAAAAAAAGGTCACCTCTCATGACTCTTCAAAATGAACTAAGATTGCTTTCCATACTCTATCTGGATTCTTCTGCTCTTTTATCCTTACTAACGTTTTTATTCTTCATATCATTGGCTTTACTTCTTTAGCTTTCTGGTCCAACACTTTCCCTCTAAACTCAGACATATTTGGTTTCTGCCTAGATTCTGCATGGTATGGGAGGAAATATTTTCACATTTAGGGTTTACCTGAGGAAAGTCTCCAGCCAATGTAATGCTGTTAAGTTTACGTGAAAAGGGACAGAGAAACATTTTCTCCAGAAATAACTGAAATATGACATAGCTAACTGAATACATCTTATGGTAGGAAGATCCCTGGAAGAAAAGGGTCTTTGCCCTGACCCAAGTAGCAAGATGATTTAAACAAATAATTTGATTCCTCTTAGCCATTTCCTCAGTTGCCAAGTGGGAATGATGCAGCCTAATTTTCACATCCTATCACTTCTGCTGCCAGTCACGCAAAGAAGACAATGGGAATTGATCCATAAGAGCGGAAATAGAGAGTGAGAGAGAAGAGCAGGCAATGACAGTGTCGGAGCTCACCACGGTTAATTTTCATTACCTAAAATAATTTTCATTGCCTAAAATGTGTTACTTATTATAAACTTTGTTTCTTCCGTAAACATCTTTTTACAAAATACATGTGATTGCTTAGGTTTTAAATAATTCTAAACTGTTGAAAACTGTCAAATATGTAAAAACTAGAGAAGCAGGAACATTTCTTTTTAAAAATTGGCTAATCAAATTGGTTGTAGCCTTGTGGAGGGAAAAAGAAATGTTACAGTTCCAAAGCAGAATTTTACTTATTTAAACTAACAAATAGTATTCTGATATTCTGCTTTTGCATTTGCCTAGAAATTCTGTCATGCTGTAAAACAGGTGAATTCAAATGCAAATCGACTGACTGCATTAGTTAGAAAATGAGCACATGCATTATGGAGGCAAAGGACTTAAACAACCCACCAAAACCTTAAATTTCCAGATGTTTTTCAGTCTATAAATAAAAAGGTGAGACTGACAGGACAAGCTTTGAGGAGGGAGTTGGAATTGGTGGAAGGAACATAGCTCATGCTGCTGCTGGTTCAGACCTGCAAACATGAGGGCTGGCCCAACGCTAAATAGTTTCCTCAAGAAAACATGAATCCCACATGTTTGCCTTTGTGAGATTCAATGAAAATTTGCTATAGAATATACAAAATAAAAATGGAGTGCATACTCTGTATGAGGCCCTCTAAAGCAATAGTTTTCAACCGGTGGGCAATTTTATCCCCCAGGGGACATTTGGCAATGTCTGCAGACCTTTTTGGTTGTCACAAACTGGGGGTGAAGGGGCGGGGAGGATTACTACTGACAAGTAATAGATAGTAGGGAGGGAGGCTGCTCAACAGTCTACAATGTACAGGATAGCAACCCAAAGCAAAGAATTATCTGGCCTAAAATGTCAATAATGCTGAGGTTGAGAAACCATACTTTAAGGGGGAAAAAAAAAGGAATCAAATAAGAACCTGTCTTCAAGAGCTTAGAGTCTGGAAACGAAAATGAGACAGCCATAACAAAATAGGCAAAGCAAGATGAGTTATAAGGAACGTACAGACAGGTAAGTACAGCTTCAGGGAAATTTTTAAAAAATAATACTATAAATATCCATCTTATCATTGCTAAAATAACTAAATTTAAAGGTGCTAGTGATTTTTATAATTCTTTTTAAAATACGTAAATAAAAATAAATTAGCCACCAAATGGTTTTAAAATATCTACTCCATTCCTGGGTAAACTTATTACATTCTCTGAAAAGAAAAAGCTGAGTAATTGTCACTATTCTCTGGAACTCAGAGCAGATTTACAGGACTAATTCCACATGAACATTACCAAGATTCATTCTTTCAGATATGTAATGAACACCTATATAGAACAGGCACTTAACCAAAGGCAAAGTTCATGCCTTTATAGAGGATTTTGTTCAAACCAACAAAATGCATGATTTCAAAGTGTGACTTCTGTTTCCAAAAATAGTGGACTATGGTCTAATTACCTCGTAAATCTCCCCACAACAAAACACCGAGAAATACCAGAGCAGTGAGTGTGAGCTGACAATGAGTTTTCTGGAATATGGGGGTGTATTACTCTCAGAATCAAATGGATCTTTTTTTTTAATTTTAAAAAAATATATAACAACAAACACAAACATTCTTAACTTATGATCATTCCATTCTACATATATAATCAGTAATTCACAATATCATCACATAGTTGCATATTCATCATCATGATCATTTCTTAGAGCATTTGCATCAATTCAGAAAAAGAAATAAAAAGACAACAGAAAAAAATTCATACATACAATCCAATGAATCTTAATGGTCAGGCAGGGATAGGATATGAGGTTACATAAAGATTAGGGTCTAGAACTGAGACACTTGCATAAAGCTAGGACACTTAGAAGAACAACAACAACAACAAAAATTACAGGCACAAGAAGTTAATGTAAACCCAAGTTGGTAATCCCCATGGAATACCTAACACAAGCAAATGTTTCTCCATATGGTCCATCCCTTTTGACTGACTGTGTCTCTTCATGGATCGTGAAGCAGTGGCCAGCACTGTAATGCTTCACCCTGCATTGTTTCCCATCCTTCTATCCTCCTCATCTTTTAGTCTCAGTGCCCTGAGATTATACCCCCAAATAAAGTTTATTGCATAATCCTTGTCTCAGGTCCTGAGCTTTGTTGGAGATTCTCAGAAGAGAAGGCCTTTTTGAGGAATTGCCATTCTAAACTGAAACCTGAAGGATAAGAAAGCTATACAAACTACAGAGAGGGAGAGTTATCCAGGCAGAGCCTGTTCAAAGGACCTGATATGAAAAAGAACACAGAATCTTCAAGAAACAGAAAGAAGGTAATCACAGAGCATGGGAAAGAGAAATTTAGAAAGCTACATAAGAGCTCATTCATACAGGACAAAAGTCTCAGGACTGGATCTGGTCCACAGTTACATGGTTTTTCAAATTAGTTTCCAAAAGTTAAATGTAAGGAGTATCACATAAGAATTCTGGATCCTGTTGGAAAAGTTCCCATGATCTAACAGCAGTGGGCCTACATGGCAACAATCAGCTGGATCTAAACCCTTGAGACAAGGTCTATGACATACTGTCCACCACTGTTCCTGAAACCAGCCTTTTTTATTAATTCATGTTGCCTGTTGGGTCACTATGGGCATTTGAATTTGCAACTCTGAATTTAGGACCTTATAGGTTATGGTAAAAACAATGGATTTTATTCTAAGATAAATTCTAAGGATAGCCCTTGAGGTTTTTTTTAGTAATTTATTTTTAATTGTAGTAAAATATATATAACAAAAATCATTTTAACCATTTTAAGTGAAAAATTATTTAACATTGGGAATGATATGATCTGATTCATATATATTGTTTACTATGTAACAATTAGATTGGACAGGACCAAGAATGGAAATGAGGATATAAATGAGGATACTCTTACATAATTCCAGGTGAAAGATTATGGGGGTTTGGAATAAAGTGGCAGCAATGCAGATAGAGAGAAGTAGATTCAAAGTGCATTTTGAAATAAGAAAATACATTATTGTTGATAAATTGGATGTAGGAGGAGAGGGAGAGAGTTAAGAATGACTTGCATTCTGCTGTTGACAACTTGAGCTTTCCGTGGTCAACAACTGAACAACCAATATTTATTGATATTCCATAATACTTTGAGGATTTAATGTGTCATGAAGGATACAAATAAAAGAAACTAATGCCTCAAGGAGCTTGACTCCTTTGGAAGAGGTAGGATTGATACACACACACATACACTTACAAGTAACAAAAAATGATACACAACAATAACTGTAGAAAATAAATACAGCAACAGCTAAAATTCAATGAGAGTGTACTATGCACATAGTACATATATTTCATTAAATTCTCACAATAACTTCCAGAGTTGGACACTATTATCATCCCTGTTTTATAGATAGGAAAATTAAAACTTAGGAAATTTAAATAACTGATCCAATATCACACAGCTTATAATCAGCAGAACTGGAATTTGAGCCCAAGCAGCCCACTAAGGTTCCACAGCCCATTTGTTTAATTAGTACACTAGATTGCTTTTATGTACATATGTTGGGATCAAAACTTACCTGCACATTGCAATTTGAGATGTGTAAAGAAAAAATGCAGGTCCTTTTTATTAAAACCACTATCATCTTCCTCACAAGCCTCCATCAGCAAGTTAGAACGGAGAGTTAACTTTTCTCAAGATTGCTTAAAATTTAGCCCCATTCAATAATTTAAACAGTCCCTTTAGGTAATGTTTCGACTTATCTAGGAGAAAACAAATGTAGACTTCTCAAATTTCTCAGCCTTCCACCACATCCAGATATGCCAGCACAAACGTTCATACATACGCATCTTTTTTCTCCAGATGGTGTCTGGGTCTGCGGGGGAGAGCTATGGTTTATGCAGGGGCAGCGAACCACTGAAGTATCTCTGTCTTGGGCCTGCTGTCCAGGCCCACCTGGTTGCTGCTTGCCCCACTGGCATTCCTGACTGAACTTCTTTGCTGGAATCACACTTGATCTCATCTTTTAGCTTGGTAAAATCTCAGTAGTATTTCTTAGTTGATGGGCCTCAGCTCAGCTCTCAGCAGTGCTGTAGGGGTCCCCACATTTGTGACATATCCTACATCCATCATCTTACCCAATAGTCAGGCTCTTGTGTATACTGCAGGATTACACCCACCTCAGCAGGCCCCATGGCTAGGCTGATAATATAATTTTATTGTCAAAATTGACTTGTGAGAGTGACAGGAGGGCCTATTATAACTGTATAGTAATAACTGGGGCACATTAGGATAGCCTCAAAGTGGGACATAGGGCAGTCCCACTGGGTCTCAACTTAGCTTCCTTGTAAATTCTCTTCTGGAAGTTTCAAGAGCTCCTGGGTCCCATTGTGCAACAAAGGATGGGGGAGAGGTCCAGGAAAGCTAAATTGGGAGGGTTTCTCCACCGAGTCATGTTGTACAGACAAGTTCATTTTGTTGTGGTTGAGTCCCAGGTTGATCTGAGGTAGCCCAAAAGGCAATTTCTTTAAGACTCTAAATAGGAAATAGACTCCCACATCACTATTTAATACATCTCTTTCTTTCCTGGCCTCTTCAGGGAAATGGCTTATCTTCCATAGGGGAAGGAGTTCCTTCTGTTCACTATGAGAAAACTCTGTGACCCATGTTCTCTAGGCTTAGCTAAAGGGCACTGGAAAAACTCTCAACTCCACAAAGCCTTTTTTTCAACCCTATTGTCTTGCTAAAGAGGTCTAGTACCTCTCTTCTTGCCCTGTACTTACTTATAAGATTCAGTTTTAGAAGCAGAAGATCTCAAATGAAAAATGAAAGAGAAAAAAAGTGGGGGGGAAATGCATTGGTTTTAATACTTGCAAAATAAAATTACTGTAATATACAGAAGTACATTACATCATGTTTTGCCTATAGTGAGAGACATATTTTATGTCATTCAAAATTATTACTAAGATTCTTAATGCAAACTTGATAAGCCAAATAAACAGATACCTTTTATGAGCCACTCTATGAGAATCATTAGATCTTCCAAAGCCAAGGTACAGTTGTTTTCAGATCTAAGATCCTGCTCTAAATATTCTAAGGATCTGTGATTTTACCCTTGAAAAGCCAAAAAATATTATACATCAAGTTTCCACATAGGGCTTTGCCTACTCTTTCAAGTGTCTTAAAACTAAACTGCAGGGAATAGGATAGGTCAAATTCACCCCTGCTCCAGAACAGCTAGGGAAGGGATACAGAGACTGCGATTCCAGGGTGTAAGTGACTGAGAGAGTCTTCTGCCCCACATAAGGAGGCCCTGACTGCAAAAGCTGAAGAACTGAGAAGCAGAAAACGAGACACCTTCCGGCTGGTGCAAACAGCCTAACGTGGAAGAGCACTCAGGAGTGCACAGATGGGAAGATAGGGACTAGGAAGTAAGCCAAGCCACATTCCTTGAAAACGCTACACTCACCAGTGCAGCCCTGTGACCCACAACTCATCCCACAGCCCACACACACCCCTCCCCATGCTCCAAGCACCCCCGCTCACTAACCCCTGTGCATGTACTCGCCCTACACTCCCACCCCAAGCACATGCACAACTGTCCCAGCCCAACCCTCCTCTCCTGCACAACCACAGTCTTGCCCCACCCTCATGAGCCCTACCTCCCTCTCCCTGCCCGCTGAATTGCCCCTGTGGTGACCAGTACATAAAGGCTGGGGGTGCTAACCCCCAGTCATGCCTATGAGCACTGGGCAAATGCTGACCTGTGCAGCAGGCCACATCCACCCCCAGCCCATGCAGACCCAGCACTGATCCACCTCCCTGAGCTCTGCGCATGTGTACAAAGTGCCTTGTGCCCTAGACCAGTGGCACATCAGGGCCCCATCCCAGACCCATTTACCCACACAGCCACAGCCTCCCTGCCACCAGTTGTCCACACTGACAGGCACCAATGTAGCATCTCCAACCTGCACCTATACCTCTGCTGCAATGCATCACCGTGCTGTTGTGCCCTATCCCATGCCCTGCATTCTGCTCCACATCCATCCCACAGAGGCTTTAGACTACTGAAGAAAATTGACTTCCAAAATAAATGAATCAAGGTATTTCCATGCTGCAAAGACAACAGAAGATCACTAAGTGTATGATGCAAACAGACATAGCCAACCTAACAATGAAATTAAAAACACCAGAGGAGACACAGACATTGGAATAACTAATCAAAGATGTTCATATAACTCTACTAAATAAAATCAGTGGGATGGCTACTGATATAAAGGAAATCTAGAAGACGGTAGAAGAGCATAAAGAGAAATCTGAAAGAATAAACAGAAAAATAGCAGACATCATAGAGATTAAAGATGCTGCAGACCAAATGAAAAACATACTCAAGACACACAACAGCAGATTTAAAGCGGCAGAAGAAAGAATAAGCAAACTAGAGGACAGGATAACTGATTCGAACACTCAAAACAGCAAATGGCAAAAAAGATGGAAAATTTGAAAGGGATCTCAAGGAAATGATGGACAAAACAAAGCACACAAATATAAGAATCATTGGTATCCCAGAAGGAGAAGAGAAGAAGGAATTAGACCTAATAGACATATATAGGTCATTGCACCCCAAAGCACAAGGTTATACATCCTTCTCTAGTGCTTATGGAACATTCTCCAGGATAGATCATATGCTGGGGCACTAAACAGATATTTATAAATTTAAATATACTGAAATTATTCAAAGCACTTTCTATGATCACAATGGGATGAAGCTGGATCTCAATAACCGCCAACAAATGAGAACATTCACAAATATATGGAGATTAAATAACATACTCTTAAACAACCAGGAGGTCAAGGAAGAAATTGCTAGAAAAATCAGTAGCTATCTAGAGATGAATGAAAATGAAAATACAACTTATCAGAATGTATGGGATGCAGCAAAGGCTGTGCTGAGAGGGAAATTTATTGCCTTAAATGCCTATATTAAAAAACAAGAAAGAGCAAAAATCAAGGACTTAACAGCAAACCTGGAGGAACTTGAGAAACAACAAGCAAACAGGAGAAGAGAAATAACAAAGATTAAAGCAGAGATAAATGAATGGGAGAACAAAAGAACAATAGACTCAATAAAACCAAGAGTTGGTTCTTTGAGAAAATCAATAAAATTGATGGGCCACTAGCAAGACTGACAAAGAAAAAAAGAGAGGATGCAAATAAACAAAATCAGAAATGAGAAGGGGTGTGTTACCACAGACCCTGAAGAAATAAAAGAAATCATAAGAGGATACTATAAACAATTATATGCTAACAAACTAGACAACTTAGACAAAATAGACAAATTTCTGGTGACACACAAACAAGCTACACTGACTCAGGAAGAAATAGAAGATCTCAACAAACCAATCACAAGTAAAGAGATTCTATCAGTCATCAAAAATTTTCCAACAAAGAAAAGCCCAGGGCCAGATGGCTTCATAGGGGAATTTTATCAAACATTCCAAAAGAAATAACACCAACTCTGTTCAAACTTTCCAAAAAAATTCAGGGAAAAGAAACACTACCCACTTCATTTTATGAAGCTAATATCATTTTAATACCAAAACTGGGTAAAGATGCTATAAGGAAAGAAAACTATAGGCCAATCTCCCTAATGAACACAGACACAAAAATTTTTGACAAAATACGAGCAAATCAAATCCAACAACACATTGAAAGAATTATACACCACAACTAAGTGGGGTTTATACTACAAATGCAAGGATGGTTCAACACAAGAGAATCAATTAATGAATACAGCACATTAAATCAAAAGGGAAGAATCAAATGATCATCCCAATTGATGCTGAAAAAGCATTCAACAAAATTCAACATCCTTTTCTGATAAAAACACTTCAAAAGATTGGAAGCAAAGGTAACTTCCTCAATATCATAAAGGACATATATGAAAAACTGATAGCCAGCATAGTACTCAATGGAAAGAGACTGAAAGCTTTCACCCTAAGATCAGGAACAAGACAAGGATGCGCTCTATTACCATGATTGTTCAACACTGTACTAGAAGTTCTAGCTGGAGTAATCAGGCAGGACAAGGAAATAAAAGGCACCCAAATTGGAAAGAAAGAAGTAAAACTTTCATTATGTGCTAATGACATGATACTATACTTGGAAAATCCTGAGAAATCTACAAAAAAGTTACTTGAGCTAATAAACTAATTCAGCAAGATGGTGGGATATAAAATTAAAGTGCAAAAATCAGTAATGTTTCTATACACTAACAATGACCTAACTGAGGAGTCAGTTAAGGAAAAATTTCCATTCAAAATAACAACTAAAAGAATCAAGTACCCAGGAATGAACTTAATAGGCATGTAAAGGACTTGTATACAGAAAACTACATAATATTTCTAAAAGAAATCAAAGAGTATCTAAATAGGTGGAAAGACATTCCCTGCTCATGGATAGGAAGGTTAAATATAGTTAAGATGTCAATTCTACCCACAACCTGCTTTGACTTGGGAAAGCTAATGACCAAATTCATCTGGAAGGGAAAGAGACCCCAAATAGATAAAAGCATCCTTAAAAAGAAGAATGAAGTGGGAGAATTAACACTTTGTGACTTTAAAACTTATTATAAAGCCACAGTGATCAAAACAGCATGGTACAGGCTCAAAGATAGAAGCATTGACCAATGGAATCTAATCGAGAGTACAGAAATAGACCATCAAATATATGGTCAACTGATTTTTGACAAGGTCCCCAAATCCTCTGAACTGGGACAAAATAGTCTTTTCAATAAATGGGCATGGGAGAACTGCATAAAAATAGTGAAAAGAATGAAAGAGGACCCTTACCTTAAACCCTATACAAAAATTAACTCACAGTGGATCAAACACCTAAATTTAAGAACTAGCACCATAAAGCTTCTAGAAGAAAATGTAGGGAAACATCTTGAAGACATAGTAATAGGAGGTAGCTTCCTAAACTTTACACCCAAAGCACAAGCAACAAAACTGAAAATAGATAAATGGGAACTCCTCAAAATCAAATGCTTCTGCACCTCAAAAGACTTTGTCAAAAAAGTGAAGAGGCAGCTAACACAATGGGAGAAATATTTGGAAATCACACATCAGACAAAGGTTTAATATCCTGTATACATAAAGAAATCATGCAACTCAACAACAAAAGAACAAATAGCCCAATTATAAAATGGTCTAAAGATTTGAATGGGCATTTTTCTGAAGAGCAAATACAGGTGGCTCAAAAGCACATGAAGAGATGCTCATTTTCATTAGCTATAAGAGAAATGAAGATCAAGACTACAATGAGATACCACCTCACACTTATAAGAATGGTTGCTATTAAATAGGAAACCACAAATGTTGGAGAGGACCACAAATGTTGGAGAGGACCACAAATGTGGAGACACTGGAACATGTATGCACTGCTGGTGGGAATGTACAGTGGTACAGCCACTGTGAAAGACAGTTTGGCACTTCCTTAGGAAACTAAGTATCAAGTTGCCCTATGATCCAGCAATAGCACTACGTGGTATATACCCAGAATAGCTGAATGCCCAGAATAGCTGAAAGCAGTGACACAAAACAGATATTCGCACACCAAAGTTCATAGATATATTGTATTTAAATTATGCAGCAGTTTATCACCTTTTATTGCTGCAATTATGCAGCAAAAAATATATATATATCACCTTCAATTGGCAATACCCAAATTATAGATTTTAAGATGGTGAGTGGTGTCTAACTGCTGAGGAATTCCTAATCACAAAGAGCTAGAGTTAAGTAGCTGTGTTGCTTATCCGATATAGTTATGTTCTAGAAATGTATATATTCAAACAGAAATGCCTCATTTAAAAAACGAGTCATGCTGACGGTACTGGCACACTATAGCGGTGTCTTGTTTGGTACTCACCATAAATTCCAATAGCTATGGTATAGAGCAGGAATCAACATACTTCTTCTGTACAAGGCCAGATAGCAAATATTTTAGGCTTACAGGCCAAAAAACAAAAACAAAAACAAAAACTAAACTGCAACTCCTAATGTTTTAGAGTGGTATTAAATAGTTTTACAATATTGAGCAGGATTACTGAGAGAGAAGTCTCCAAGCTTTAGTTGTTTCTCAAGGGCAATCTAATGGGTTAACTGTTCTACTTTTCCATTTAGTGCCAGTCCAGGGCAACAACTGCATTTCCACGTATGTTGTTATTTCAGTTTGAATGAGCCTAACTAAAAAGTTTTTTCTACCAATGTACAGGTGTCCAAATATAGGCAGAAATGCACACAAATGCTGAGTAATCAAGATTGTGGAAGGACCAAACAGGAAGAAGCCAGATGGAGTTAGTCTGGAAAGGCTTTATAATGCTTTTATGATTAATAAATCTAAAGGAAAATATCTGAAGCTTTTTGGAAATGTTAAGAATGAACTATTGGAGAACAACTGCTCTTCAAACAGTAGCAAAGTATGCGAGGCAGCATCTCACTGGGGGATTAAAAGGAATGTTACACTCTCAATAAATTATTTAGAAAGGAGTAAAAGATTGAGTTTTGCAAGTTTAGAAAGGTTTCTATTAGCTCATTAAGCTACTCCCCACCCCCAGACCCTAAATCTCTGAATTTCCAAGGTAACTTCTTATTCATCTGTGTTACATAACTGAATATTCCAAGAAAAACATCTCTGTATTCCATATCCAGACAAGATGGGACTCAGCTAAAGTAAACTCTATGGAAATCTGGACAATTCTACAAAATCTCTCTTAATACTTCGTCTGAATTAAAGGGGACTTAAGAAGCCACAAATGGGGGAGACATTCTACATTATAAATTACATCATTTTTGTTATCAACATATACTCATTGAGTCCTAACAGTGAGCAAGGCTTGTATTCCTGGAATTAAAAAAGCTATGAGTTTGTCCCTCCCTTCAAGAAATTTCACCTAGTGATAGATATATAATAAGAATGCATACAAATATAATTAGAACAACACAAAATGGGATTAGGACAAAGAATTATAAATAACATTCACCAATGCAGGAGCTTGTGAAGGAGAGAAATCCTTTTTTGGAAGGATCTGGGTAAATGAAGAGATGAAGATAAATGAATATCAGACAAAGTGTACACCACATTTATAAAGAAGAGAGATTAGCTGATTTTCAATTATTCATAATTCTAAGCACAGAAATTGTTTAGGTGTTTAAATACATCCATGTGCTCTTCAAATTTCACACAAACAAATTTCAAAATTCCCATACATCGTGCATCAATTCTCCTAAGCCACAGGGCCTGAATTAGAGTTTTATAAATCACTCAACTAAAAATGATTCCAAGTTGTCACAAGGCAGTACTATATGCAAGCTGTTGCTGCTGGAAGAGATAGGCTGGGTCTCCATCAGAATGGCAAGTAGAGGGTCACTCTCTGGCCCACATTTTCTGGGGCCAGCCTATGGCTGTAGAGATACCTTCCAGCAGTTACCAACACCCCATACCTGAAAAAAGTCACATGTCTCTCCAGCAATCCTAAGACTCCACCAACACTCCTCTCCCAGCAGTCCTATCCAGAGAATAAGGGCCAAAAATCTGTTTTTGTCCATGGTGTCATGCCAGCCAGTGGTCCCCAGTACAATCTCCGTTCCTACTCCCACTCTCCACCCTCATCTCCTTTCTCCATGGGTCATATGTACACCAGATAGTGAGGTGGTGGTTAAGTGGCCAAAGATCTGTTCTCCTATTCTGCTTTAGGAACTTATTGAGACCTGACACTGGGATTTAAATAGTACTGAATGCACAGCCCTTTGCTTACATCCCTACAGAAGGGCAGCAGACCCACAGAAAAATGTAAGGGATCCAGCAGAAAAAATAAGATTTGCTGGAAATATACTCTATAATATTTCTTACATCTCTGAGAACAGAATCCCTCAACTAGTTTATCAGTCTCTTAGGGAGTTTCAGACATTCTACTTTCTGAAATTTTTTATGAAGTTCGTTTGTATGGAAATGTGGGATTCCCTCCAATGACTTTCATTCATTTCCATTTCATTTCTCAATGAAACAACCATTGAAGAAATCAAAGTTATTCTGTAGGAGGTAGAAGAGAGGCAAAGGAGAATTTGAATATACATTATTGAAAAATAGACAACTAAAGTACACAAATATACAGAAGTATACATACTTCTGTATGGTGAATATACTATACACTTTATGGGTGAAGATGAGAGATGAGGTGAAACCCACACCTTGTCATAGTGACTTGATTTCAGTGAAATCAACCAAACTGGATATGACAGTTTCATATCCTATCCCCTTTTCTCTGATTAGTGAGATTTGCAAGAAGCTAAATCAAGTCCTACTGCTTTTCATACTCTTACTTTCCTTTTCCATAATAATAGAATTATAGCTAGGTACCAAATTATCCAGCTAGCCAATATTTCCCAAACACCCTTGCAGTTAGTTATGGCCACATGACTAAATTCTTTCCACATGAGCAGGAGTGCTGTGTCCCTTCTAGGCATATGCCCTAGGACAACAGATGGATACTCCTTTCCCGCTCTTTTCACCTTCCCACTAGCTGGAACCTAGAGATGGTTTGTAAACAGAGAAAATTGCTTTGTAGATGATGCAGCAACAACAAAGAAGGAGATTGTGTCCCTGAATTACTATATGGGGCAAATCTGTCCTTATGACTTCTAGACTATTACATGAGAAAGAAACTTCTTTGGTCTTTAACCCACTATATTTTAGGGTCTGTTTGCTCTAGCAACTCAGCGATATACTGACTAATTCAGAAGAGGAAGTATGTTATAGGGAAAGGGTACAGCATTGCATAAAAATATCTTCTAACAAGAGGGAATTTAATTTTTTGATTTTTGTAGCTATCTTTTATTGAACACTTAGCAAATTATGTTAGTGTAGCAGACCTGTTACTAACCATCCTGCATTCTTTGGACTTTGCATATGCTTTGGTGAATTCCCAACTACCAGTATCTTCATCTCTATGCCCAGAGCTCTTTTTTTTCCTGCTCTGTGTAGGTACAGACTAAAGTGCTAAGGAATTGATATCGCTGGAAACAGCCCTCAACCTATGATTCCCAATAGTTCGTGTATAAATATCCTAACTCCCTCACTTATCAAGTAAAATAAAACTGGAATGTGTGATTTGTGCCATTTTTCCAGAGTTTCCATAAAGAATTAATCCCCAGTTGCCCTTTGTAGTAGCTGGCTTAACTCTGTACCCATTACTGGTTGCCTCCCATTCCTCTATCTTCCCTCAACTTACCCCTTCTCCCTACCATATTCCCGCCTTACATCAACAAATTTCACCTGAATCCTTACCTTGCTTCTGCTTCAGGAAGAACCCAAATATGAAACCAGCTACTTCATATTTACCATCTCAGCCTCAGAACAATTATCCAATGTAACCATTATTATTAGATGGTATGATGTTATTTTTTCATAGATGAGAAAATTTCTAAGAGGTAAGTAACTTAACCAAGGTTAATGTCAGAACTAGAATTGTCTAGTTCTGGAAACCAGAATGATCTCACTCAGAAATTTTTGTTAATACTCTAGATTCCACCAAAAGTGGAAGATTTCCAATTTTCTACTCATGCAACTTTCAGTAGATGCTGATATTGGAAGTGAAAGTTTTAGGATTGAAGGATATATTTCAATGAAATTAGACAAAATAAATTCTACATTAAAATTTCTAAAGGCTCTTGATCCTAAGCCTACAGTATTTTGTGTTAAATAAAACACTTCCAACTCTTTTTGCTAAAAAAGAAAAAGGCAATTTTAGGCTACTTGTTAACACAACTTTATTTAGCATTACTTAAATATTAGCCAAATCCTGATTAGATCTAATTCTGTTGAATAAATCTTCTTAATATGATCTGCATTTATCCTTTCTGATCTAAACTTACCTCTACTCACTTTTTTATAAGGCTCAAAATGCTCCTTCTCTCGGGAATTTTTGCATTTGAACAAACAATTCAACCTACCTACCTATGGAATTAATTGAATTTTGTTCTTAGAATTTCAGGAGTCAGTTAAGAAATAAAGTGTAGAAATATTTGATGAGACAAATTTGCCTTTGCTCTGCTTTTCCTGATTAGTTATAAGATAACTTTGTATAAAGCAAAACAGGCCTTGAGAGGACAATCAAAATCTGAGGAAACAGCAGCTTCTTTTTCCATATATCATATTAGTAATTTAACCTGTGCGTCCTTTTAGATTTTAAGTTAATTGCCTGGCAAGAAAAATCCTGAGTTACAACAGACAAGCAATATGCCTCTTAATATAATGATGTTGTAAATAGCGAGGAAGTATTACAAGATCTTAGAAGAAAAAGTTATCTGTTTACTCTTCACTGCCATTAGATATAATCTAAACATCACATTCCTAAAAGGATATGCAATATCACATTCAGTCTCAGCAACTGCATTCCTCTCTGGGTTTTAGCTGAACGCTGCCCCATGATCTTCAGCTTTGGTTATTTGAGGTAAGCAAACCTGTGGTCATGCCTGCCTAAGCTGAAACAAATGTCAATATGGGTGGGCATGGAGGAGAATACTGAAAGCCTAAAAATATTGATTATCTTCAGAAAATGTAGTTCCTCTATATTTACGGATGTCAGATTTTCGTGAGGAACATTATACCACATAAGGTCTGAAAAGGACGGAAGCCAGAATAAAGAGAGCTGTGATCAAAAATCTCATCTTACAGCAGACACAGTTTAGCTAGTGTAGTCATATAATTTTTATCCTAAGACTACAATAATAAAACAGAAATAGGCATACTGGAACACACTTATCTGACCTACAAAATTTACAAAATTTTATAAACTCATAAATGAAAGGACCTTGCCTGTTTCCAGAAATAGACATGCTTTTCATCTGTCCAATGACACAGCACACGAGCTTTCATAAAGTCTAATTAAATAATGAAACAAAGATAATGTTAGAAATACTAACTGCCTCCTTTTTCTGTTCAGTAATTAACATATATGCATTTCATCTTAAATATCTTTCTGCCTTTACAAAACTTTTAATATTTATTTAACACTCTACAACATATCCTCATTTTAAGCTCTTAAGCTTAAAAAATATTTCATTGAGGATATTGTATTGCCTGAAAGAACTTTAAAACAAGGTTAGATATCAAGAGCTCCAGGAATGGGATACTAGTATTGTGGTGATGTGAGTTTTTTTATTAAGCTGCCAATTATTGGTGAGGTAAACTTAAATATTTACATGTGAAATGATACAATCTCTTGGATTTCCTTTCAAAATACTTTACAGGAATGCAGAATGTTGATAATTATTTAAGTTGATTAATCAGTACACAAGGGTTCATTGTATTATTGTTTTCTTTTGCGAATGTTTTAAGTAAATATAGAAACTAAAGATTTCTTAAATATGTTCAAATGCTATCTTAAAGTTCTTATAAGAAAGTAACATTGAGAATAAAAACAGTATCTTTTTACTTTTTTTAGAAAAGTAGTATATGCTCATTTTAATTGTTTTCCATATTTTTGGTGGACCCCCATCATTTAATTAAACATTTTAGACTCATGCTGAATTAATACGGTCACAGAACATACCTTCCATGATCATTTTAAAGCATAAAATTAAAATCATATCATCCTTATTTATATATATTGACGTATTTCACTGCTGCAGCTCCCAACTTTCTCATTTAAGTAGAGATTGCATGGTCTTTATTAGCAGTAACATTCTTCTTGTTTCATGTTTCTATTATGGGAAATTTTAAACATACACAAAAGAAGAGTAGATAATACAAGTATTCAGGGAATTCGCAAGTAGAAGCATGTTTTGTCAAACTAATAAATCTGTCTGCAGTACTCTTTACACAGAAGTTATGGCCAGTTTTCTGACAAAAAAAAAGTAAGCACTATTTATTGATTCATGTTTTAAAGTAATTGGTCAATAATATATAAAATTTAGTAATATAATTTCTAAATTAAGTATATTTTGTTTTCAAAACATTGAGGGTTATACCATGATATACTAACCTGAACACATATGCTTGGTCTTACCTTGATGAATGGTGTTTGGGTGCCACCTGGTGGCTATTTGCCACCATACAGCAATGGCTATGAAAAACTAGGATTTTCTTCTGATCCTCTGACATTAGGAAGCCCTTTCACCAGTCTGACAGTCCAAACGCTAGATTAAAATAAGACATTATTTTCTAGACAGGCTCCCTCCAAGAGACTGTAGAATCCTGAACCTTGTAACACAGTAAGTTCCATATTTTGAAATATATAAACTGCTGTTTGATTATTGTCAGACTTTAATATAAAAATTAAAAAGCAATGAAAATTAGTAGTTTTTGTTATTTTTAATAACCCATCATATTTTAACATCTTAATTTACATCTTAATTTAATACTATTGAGCCACCCTCTAGTCTTGGAGGAAACATGAGATTTGGATTCCGAAAACCATGTCCCATCAACATGTTGAGTGTGATCTTGGGCAAGTAAAGAAACTTATCCTTGTTTTGGATAGAAAAAAATAATTTTGAAATTCTACTTTTTTTCTTGCCACACTTTCTTGTGCCCTAACCCTAATAAATAAGAAGATTGCTGTGTCAAGAAAACAGAGAACAAAAAGTTAATATTCAGTGAAGTTTTGGTTTGTTTAATAGCCTACAAAATAGGTCCTAAACAGACCTACCAACTACTGCCTCTGACCAGGAGAAGGGGAAATGAGGGTCACTGGGATTAAAAAGGAGGTGAGAAGAGCTTGGGAGGAGCGGGGCCTGGAGAAGCATGGCACAAGCTCTGTAGACCACATGGGCGGGAGTAAACTCAGGATCAAGAAGTGATCAGCAGTGTCGCTGGCCAGGAGGCCATGTGGAAGCTGAGCCTGACCTGCAGACTACCCATGTGTTTATTAAGATACAGTTTATGTGCAATAAAGTTCACCTGAGTTATTGTACAGTTTATATGTTTTAACAAATCCATACAGTCATTTAACCACCACCACAATCAAGATATAGAATATTTCCATCAACCCGTACCCAAATTTCTCATGTCCTTTGTAGTCAACCCCGCTCCAACCCTCAGCCCAGGGAAACCATGAATCTGTCTTCTTCTGCCTTACAGTTTTTCCTTTTCCAGAATGTTATACAAATGGAGTCATAAAGTAGGTAATCTTTTGAGTATAGCTTCTTTCACTTACCATAATGCATTTGATATTCATCCATTTATTGTGAGTATCATAGTTCATTCCTTTTTATTGCTGAGTAGCTTTCTATTATATGGATATATCATAGTTTGTCCATTCATTTACCAATTGAAGGACATTTAGGTTATTTCCTGTTTTAGTAATAATGACTAAACCTACTATAAACACTCACATACAAAATTTTGTGTGAACGTAGCTTTCATTTCTCTTGGTTAAATAACTACAATGGGATTCCTGGGTCATTAATTTTAAAAGAAACTGTCAAACTGTTTTCCCAAGTAAATGCTCCATTCTGCATTCTGACCAGCAATGTATGAGTTCCAGTTGCTGTGCATCCTCATCAGCACCTGCATTGTTCCACTGCCTTTTGAATAAACATAACATATTCACCCATGCTACAGAGGCATTCTCTCCATGGCCATAGGTCAAGTTCAACCTCGCCATCCTCACCTACCAGCATTTCACTGATGGATCTTTCAGCAAGAATCTGCCAGTGCCCAAGACTTTGCCATACCTCATCCAAACAGCTATGTGTGAGCATCCCTCTTTATAATGTCTCAAGACCCTTGTAAATGCTTCTGAGATAGAGTGGAGTCCTGGAAGATGAAAGGGACAATGGTGGCATGGTAGAAAAAACTCTGACTCCTGTGATAAAAAAATGTAGAGCACAAAGCACAAGTCCTGGAAAATTAGTGGGTGCTTAATAACTGTGGTGTATAGTTTCCTTCTCATTTGTAGATTGGATACTACAATAAGATTATAACACATCATCTTGTCAGATCACTGCTTTTTTTTTATTTCTGAACCTCCAAACAAGTTTCCTACTGCCATGTCTTTCCCTGACCCTCATCTGACCAAAATATTTTATTATTCAAAGTTCACCACAATAGGTCCTGAAGTGCCTTTCTATCTTCATTTTTTACCATATACTCCTTTTTACCATGCATTGGTCACCACTCATCTGCTCTTCCCCACTTCTGTATCTTCCTTCTCACAAAGGCATATTCATCCTTTGAGTACTAGGTCAAAGCCTATATGTTTCATGAGTCCAAATGCTGGAGAATAGCCTTTTCCCATCTCCTACATATTCTTCTCTTTGTGAGGTCAACCTTGCCATTTACAAATGTGGTCACATCTGCCTTTAGATCAGATTCTCAACTGACAGCAATTAAAATCATATTGAGAGTTTAAAAATATATAATGATAGGGGCCCAACTCCCAGAGATCCTAATTTAATAAGTCTGGAATATGGCAACATGGATCAATAATTTTTAAAAGTTCCATGGTTAATTCTAATTTAAACAAGATTGAGAACCACAAGGCTAGATGGCTAGTTCCTGAAAGGCAAGAACAATATCTTCTCCATCTTTGAGGACATATGTCTTGAACATATTAAGAGCTCAACAAATGTGGAAGAATTGAAGCAACTCCAAAATCTACATGATTTTTTTTAACATATTTATTTTTAAAATGAGTCAAGAATTAGCTCAATTGCACAATCATACCCATAAGGCTGTACTAAGAATATGCCATTGCCCCATTCCCCCAAAAGAATAACTGGGTATACAAACAGCTTCTTTTCTGTTCAGTTCAAGGCAACGCAATAAAAATAAATAAGTAGACAGATTTTATTTTTATAAATAACTACATTATAGCACATCCACAAATATAAAACAACATATACGTAAGGATATTAATTGCAGCATTATTTATAATATGAAGATATTGGAAAATATCCAATGCCCATTCAGAAGAGAGTTGTCAAATAAATTATAGCATGAAATATTATACAATAATTTAAAAATAAGGGAGATCTTTATGAATGATGTAAGTGATTACCAGCTTATATTAAGTGAAAAAATAATAATAAGTAATTATATACTACCTATCATGTACAAAAAAAGGGAAAAATATATTTGCTTATTTTGGCAAAAAAAAAAGCACAGGAAGTACAAACCAAAAAAATTACATATAGAGGCTGGTTTGGAATGGAGTAGAAGAACTGGAGATGGGTTGATACTTCTTCAAATATATCATTTTATTTAGTTTCAGTCTTTGAACAATATAAGTGTTTTTACATGAACCCAAATCAAAATAAATAAAAATACTGTAAAAACAATAAAGTTGAACACAGAAACAAATAAACCTAAACATAACAAAGTTATAACATAATCAAACAGAAAAAAAGTGTAATTCAAGTAACTTTTGAACTCATTCTAACTGTACATTCTTAGTAAGATATAATCTATGGATAAAAAGAAAGGAAATTTTAGCTTTATTTAGTAAATGTGTTGTAGTTTTGGTATGTATTGAACTTTGGAAATTATTTTATATATATTATAGAAGACAAGAAACTAAGTTTAATAATGCTACTATCAGCCAATATTTTCATCATAAAAGGAAGACAAATATACATGTGTGTATATACTTATTTTACTATATATAATAAACAAAGATAAGAAAAAACTGTAACATCAAATTTAAATTGTATTATTTTAAAAATTAATTTTTACAGAAGCAATCCCTAAAACATGAAAATAAAATTATACACAATTGGTAGTACAACCACACAGAACAGAACTTTTCCAAGTGACTTTAAAACACAGAATTTGATTGTACATCTCTAGAAGAGTATGCCATAAGGATGAAAAGAACTACAAAAAAAAAGGTAACTATTTTCAGTAATCATATTCTGGGTAATAGCATTATTTTGAGATTGTTAGGCAAGTTATGCAAGACAAAGCAAATGAGTAATTATGTGCTGTACGAATTGTTTCAACTTTGGTGGAATTGAGAACCAGAATTTTTGGCAAGAGAGAAAAGAAATGCAAAAGCAAGATAGAAGAGGTTGGTGAAAACAAACAAAAAACTCAGCTGTTTTAAATATGCCTTTGAAGTATTGGTATGAACTCAAGATATAATTTACCTTTAAAAGAAATTTTTAGTTCTTGCCACTGAAAAGGTCAAGAAGTCATGGTTTTCCCAACAGCAATGAGTACCCCTAATACACAGATGATGGTAAAGGCAAAACCACTCACACTAAAAGAAACCAAGGCTCTTTTGGAGAAGTGTCTGATTCCAGGTCTGTGGCAGATAAAATACGAAGTAAGTCTGGAAAATCTGTGCCAAAAGACAGGGAATTGCTCAAAGATTAATAAGTCATGTCTTGATTTGAAAAGGTCTCCACTGTCTAAATCTGGGATAGTTTGAGCATCAAAAACGATAAAAACAGTAGTGAATTATAACATGCCAAATTAAAAATAGAGTCACGAATCCCTATGGTATTCAAAAGACAGAGGGAAAGGAGGGGGGATGAAAAACTCTTCTTTATAGAAGAATGACAGCTAATAACTATAGGACGAGTAAAAGATTGTTTAAAATAACCATTTTGACTCTGCTGTAATAATTGATTTAGGCAAAAATCATTGCCCGTTGATAAAATGGTAACAATATATTCACAATATCTTTAAGTATCACACCATGAGCTGCTTATTAATTTCAAAGAGAAAAATGTACCTCCCAAATGGAGCCATCTGACAGTCCCTACTCTAAGTGATTATACTTCATACCACCAAAAAAGAAGATTAACTGACATATTAAGCCTCCTGATGTGATGCAATTAGAAATACACAACATCACCTATGATTCAGCCTTGCCAAAAAGGTTTAACCTACATCTATCTAATCAAGAGGAAACAAATCCAGAATGTGGTACATTCCAAATGACAAGTAGTTTGTACTCTTCAAAAAAGACCATATCATGAAAAAGCAAACATCACATAGGATATATTCTAGATTAAGGAGATATAAGAATGTTTAGTTTTATGTGTCAATTTAGCTAGGCTCTAGTACCCAGTATTCAATCAAACACTAATCTAGATGTTGCTGTGGAGGTATTGAGTAGATGTGGTTAACATCTACAAACAGCTGTTTTAAGTGAAAGAGATTATCCTCAACTATGTGGAGGGGCCTAATCTATTCAGCTGAAAGGTTTTAAGAGCAAAACAGCTTTCCCTAAAGAAGAAGAAATTCTACCTCAAGACTTCAACATCAGCTCCTACCCAGTCTGCCCTACACATTGCAGACTTTTCAGGCTCTACACTTGCATAAACCATTTTGTTGAAATAAATAAATACACACATACATATATACAACTATTTCCATTTCTCTGGAGCACCTAACTGATACAACAATCAAATATAATATGTGAACCTTGATCAAACACTGGATCAAAAAATAAAAACACCTATAAAAGTTACTTTATATACATTTAGGAAACTTGGATATGAGCTGTGGATTAGACAAAATCATGAAAGTACTGTTTTCTTAGGTGTGTTAATGGTAGTAGAATGTCCTTTTTCTTAGGAAATGCATGCTGAAATGTCAAGATGCCTTCAACTTATTTTCAAATGGCTCATGAAAAACTACCTATATATAAAAGTATATATAAATTATGCACATATAAATTGTATATAATAGAAATATATATAATGTATGGAAAACTTAAAACTTGACAGGTGTTCATTGTACTTGTCTTTCAAATTTCTTTAGTTAAAATTTTTCTAAATAAAAAGTTGGAAGACAAAAGAACTACATAATGTGCTAAGACTGTTACAAACTGATATAAGGCATAACCAACAACTCATAAATACCATGAGTTTCAAAGGATGGAGACATCACTTTCTACTGTGAAATTCAGGAAAGACTTCAAGGAGGAATTGCATTTTGAAATGTAGAGACTTAGAAATCACCTAATTTAAATCCCTCATTTTAAAAACAAGAAAACCATGGCTCTTAGAGGCTAAATGGCTTGTCCAAATTCAACATTTTATTGAGTGTCTACTTTGTGTCACATGCTACTGGTTCTCACTTGAGATGGACCAAGGGGGACATACTAAATAAGGAAATGCATTTAAAACTCAATCATTACAAGTTTCTAAATAAAATTTAAAACTAACTGGGCAAAAAATGGGAGCAGGGAATTTGTTGACTCATAACTGGGGAGAAACAGGGATAGAGACTAGAAAGGAATCTTTGGCACCATTAGGACCAAACTCAAATTATGTTCTCCTATTTCTCTCCATATTTTGGCTTTACTTCTCATTGTGTATGAGTCTCAGTGTTTCTATATGGAGGCAGTCTTCCTCAATGTCACATAGGATGGATACAGCCGCAGGGAACTCTAGGACTATATCTTCTCAGTTCAGCAACCCCAGAGAAAACCAAAAACCTCGCTGTCAGTGTTGATATATAAAAACCCATGAGAGGGTAGAAACAATGCAAGTATCCATTGACAGATGAATGGATAAACAAAGTGTGGTATATACATACAGTGGAATATTATTCAACCACAAGAAGTTCTGATACATAATAAAACATGTCGAACCTTGAAAATACTATGCTAAGTGAAATAAGTCACACACAAAAGGACAAATATTATATAATTCCACTTATAAGAAATATCTAAAATAATCTAAATCATAAACACAGAAAGCAGATTACAGATTATCAAGGTCTGGGGGAAGGGCAAATGGTGTACATTATTGCTTAATGGGTACAGAGTTTCGGTTTTGGGTGATAAGATTTAGTAATGGATGGTGGTGGTGGTAACACAACATTGGAAGTGTAATTAATGACCCTAAATTGTAGTTAAAAATGGTTAAAATAGCAAGTTCATCCTTTACATGTTGCCATAATAAAAAGCTTTTTAAAAAAATAGCACCTGGCATTGAAGAGAAGCTAAACAAATTTCCAGTCCCTTCCCTCTCCCTCAATTCCTCACTCAAAGATTTCAAATGTTAATCTATATATTTGTAAGTGCATCTCATCTTGCAATACCTAGTTTCAATGTCATGTTAACAATGAAATAATGTAGTCTTCATGGCATAAATAATGATGACTAAAAAAATCAACTTTCAGGTGATTGATTTAAGGGAAATAAATAGATACAGCGTATTTCTTTTTTTTCCACTTAGCTAATAGCCACAAATCTAATTTTTAAAAATCAAATACTCTCATTCAAACTTCTGTTACTAATTTTCAGAACCAAAATAGAGCAAGATTAGCATAACCAACATTCATTAGAGATCATTAATGAACCAAGACCAACACAAAAAAAAGTCAGATTAATAATAGAATGGAAAATCTTACCACAGCCACTGTCACTGCTCTCCAAAAGCTTCTAGGCATTGTATTTTGCTAAGGAATTCAAAGATGGAAAATTTTAGAAGTGTTCCTGTATTTTTCAGTGCACAACAAAAAATTATCTTTGTGTTCAAATTGATTTTCCTTGGTTAGCTCAAAAGCAAAATTTAAAAATGAGAATGCACAAATATTTTTATCCAGTTTGCAAAATTTCTTTCTACTTCTAGCCTATCTGATATGTCGTTTTAATTATGTTTCTATGTGGGAAATATTGTCTCCTACCAAAATATGCTCTTTATTTGGTCAGATAGGAGATTCAGAGAAAAACAAGGAGGGCCATTTTCATTTCCATACTAGTGGGAGTCAAGTCTACATTGAGGAAATATTTGTCATGCCCAACATATTTTCTTCATATACTTGTCTTACAAAACGAAGTAGGCTCTGTAAAAAGAAAGAAGAATGGCTGTTGTGTGTAATGCTGAGGAAATACCCCCACTGCCTGTCTTCCCTCCTACAGGATTGTGCAGCCAATCTTTCTAAAATACAACTTTTTAATTCTGAAACTCACTCAAAATTTCCTAATTCTCCCTTTTGTCTCCTGATTGAAATGCAGGCTTTCTAGTCAGCCTCCACTGATCCTTCTAAAAGCACTTAATAACAAGGCCAGACTGGTCTACCTCTATACCTTTGCTTATCCTGCTCCAGCTGCTTACAATGACTTATCTAAACCTAATCATCTTTAAAAAACAACCTAAGCCTTCTTTCTTTCATAAGACCTTTCCCAGTCCTCTGGCTCTGTAATAACTCTAAACGCCCATAGCAGTTCTTGTCTGGACCTTTCTTTTGGCATTAAATAAAATATTGTTCTGAACTCTTGCCATTTCAAGTAGACATGCCTTTTCTTTGATCCACCTTCTATTCCAGTTACTGGAAAACAGAAACTGGGATATTGTGGAAGAAAAAGTATGATAATAGTTATGGTAGAGTGCATTATTTTTTGCATTTATTCAATCTGTCCTTCTCTGTGAATGAAATATATCTCCCCCCTTCCATTGTCGTTGGGCTTAGACATAGGACTTTGGCCAGTGGAATATTTCCTTTATATTACTTCCAAAAAGAAGTTTTTAGAGAAATTTCAAGTTTCCAACAGCTCCTTAGCTCCTGTGCTCTCTGTCCTAAGAAGAACACCTTATACATAAGCCTGTCTTTGAGATCAGATCCCAAAATAAGGAGATATGTAGAGCATACTCAAACTGCAGCCTGAAGTAGAGTTACAGCACCCAACCAGTGGCTGACATGCAACTGGAGTAAGAAATAAGTACTTTTTGTCATAAACTACTTAGAATTTGACATTATTTGTTATACAGTGAAAGCTGACTGATACTTAACACTTAATTTTTGGTAGGTACAATGTCATATATCTACAATATCTCATTTAATTGTCACAATAATCCTATATGACAGGTACTTTATTATCCCCATTTTACAAACATATGAGGAAAGAGAGGGAAAATTACTAACCTCAAAACACACAGGGTTATAAGATTTTAAAATCAGACACATCTGGCTTTGAAGTTAGATTCTGCTAATCTAATGCAGTTTCACAGGCAATATACAACCTCTCTAAAAGTCAGTTTTCTCATCTGTAAAATGGAAATAACACTTCTTTAAGTTCTTCTTACTGTATTTCTAAGGGTTGTTGGAGGTTTAAATTAAATAGTGTGGGTGAATGATGAGATGATTTAATAAATAATGTCTTAATTTATGACACCCAAAATTAGGTCCTGAGATAAGGGCTTGAATATAGGCAGCTTAGCTTAGGAAACACATGTGATGAAGTTGGGACGCTGAAACAGAGAAGGGAGAGAAGTCAATAAAAGGATCAGGTTACAAGTTTGGGAAATGGGCTAAATCCCCCTAAGATACCATGTGTAACATGTCTCAGATGGACAATTAAGAATTTATCAGGTCCAATCCTTTAACAAATAACAATTACAAACTCTGGACAAAAAAAAACAAACAAAAATTAAAAACAATGACTTTAAAGTCACTGGAAAATGAACAAAAGCAAGAATTCTGAAAGAATCAAAACTTGGAACAAGGACCAGAAGAGGTTGAGTTTCCCATTGCTACATATTTTAGTCTCAGGGCAGGCTGATGTCAGCACCACACAATCTGATTCAACCTCTAATAGGGAAAACAGTGTTTCTGGCCTGAAGAATCAAAGAATAGAATTCAGGGCAACTACAAGTCCTGAAAAGTGAGGAGGCATCTTGAGAAAGAAGAGATTCAGAAGGAAGAACTACAAATTCTGTTTGTAAATCTTGCCCAAGTTATAAACCATATACACATGGGGCAGAATCCAAGCACCTTGGATAAAAACTAAAGAACTATAGAAAGATTTAAGCTGCTGGCCATAAAAAAAGAGTTTACAGTTGGATAGATTAGACAAGCTAATTTCCCATTTTACAGGGAAAAAGAAAGTTAACACTCAGTGGAGAAATGTAATTGAATCTAGAGTCTTCACTACACAATATTCTACAACATCAAGATACAATCCAGAATTGCTTGACATGTGAAGAACCAGGAAAATGTTACCCATATTTAAGAGATGAGACCACGAAACAAGATCCACCCTCAAATAATCTAGACATTGAAATTAGCTAGGATTTTAAAGCAACTTTATAATCTTCTTATTGAAATAAAAGAAAACTTGCTTGCATTAATGAAAATAGAAGGAAACTCAGAGGGAAATAAAAAACTATAAAAAAGAATCAAAAGGAAATATTTGAACTAAAAATGCAATTTTGAAAATGAAAATCTCATTGGGTATGTTTAACAGCAAACAAGTAAAGATTAGTGAAAGTCAAGATAGATTAATAGAAATGATTCAAGGTGAAGGCTAAAAAGAAAAAGAAAAAAGGGTTTTTTTGACCAGCGCTTTGGAGACCTGGGAGGCAATAACTCAAATTCTAGCATATGTATAATTCAAGTGCCAGAAAGAAAGAAGAGAGAGCAGAGGAGAAATTTTAAAAATACTTGAAAATATAATGGCCCTAATTTTTTGTATTTGGTGAAAAGACATAAATTTTCAGATTCAAAATTCTCAGAAGGGTGAGTGCATGGGGTTGTTCAGTAGTAGAATGCTTGCCGTCGATGCTGGAGACCTGGGTTCTTTACAAGTGAAAGAAAAAGTTAACACTCAGTGTAGAAATGTAATAGAATCTAGAGTCTTCACTACTTCCCGGACCATGTACCACCTCCCACCAAAAAGCAAAACAAACAAAAAAAATCTCAGAAAGTTAAATACAGAAAACTCATATTAGATACATCATAGTCAACCTGTTAAAAAGCAAAGATAGGGTGGTCCACAGTGGCTCAGCAGGCAGAGTTCTTGCCTGCCATTCTGGAGACCCAGATTTGTTTCCCAGTGCCTGCTCATGGGAGGAAAAAAAACACAAAGGTAAAGGGATTTTGAAAGCAAACAGAGAAAAATTACACAGACAGGGGGAATCTACATGACTATGTAGTGACTTCTCATCAGAAACTATGGATGTCAGAAGACACTTAAACAACATCTCTAAAGTGCTAAAAGAAAAAAGACCTGTCAATTCAGAATACTATAGCCAGTGAAAATATCTTTCAAGTATACAGGCAAATAAAGATATTTCATGTAATGAAAAATTAAGAGGAGAAGTATGCTACAAGAAATGCTAAAGAAACTTCTTTAGGCTGAAAGAAAAACAAAACCAAATAGAAACTCAGATCTTCAGGAAGAAATAAAGAATTCTGGAAATGGTAACTTTAAAATATATATGTGGTTGTTTAAAGCAAATATTATAACATTGCCATGTAGGGCTTATAATATATATTGATGTAAGATATATGATATCTATAGTATAAATGACATGGGGTAGGGTTTAATTGACCTATAAGGTTGCACAGTTTCTACATTTATATGTGAAGTAAGAACCAAAAATTATAATACAAAGAGGTCTAGCTAAAAAGTCAATAGATAAAAACTAAAATAAATTGAAAAAACAAAAGCTAATAAACAAAAAGTACAACAAAAAAAGAAAAAGTCAATAGATAAAAAATGGAATTTTTAAAATATTCAAATAATTAAAAAAAAAAGAAAAGGAGGCTTAGAGAAACAAAACAGAGAGAACACAAACAAGAAATGAATAACAAAATAGTAGCTCTAAATCCAACAAATTCAATAATTACATTAACTGTTAATGGACTAAATATTCCAATTAAAAGGCAGAAATGGTTAAGATGACTGGAAAAGCACTCTACAGGAGACACACTTTAAATATAAAGGCACAGGTTAAAAGTAAATAGAAGGAAAAGACACGCCATGCAACCAGTAAGCATAAGACAGCTGGAATGGCTATGTTAAGTGAAGCAAATTTCTATAGTTACAGAAGAGGCCTTCAGGAAGAAAATCAGTGAAAGGCATAGTTGCTGTCAACATGCCCAAAACTTCTGTCGCAGGTAAAATCTCAGAGTTAGATCTCTCCATGCTAAGGAGCATGGTACCCATCCCCCACTGGCATGGCAGACTACCTCAGTTGCCACAACATGGCTGAAGTCTTCTTTCCCAAGAATGGGGGCAGAAGGGTGGTCAAATACCAATTGCAGCTTTTTATTAACAAATTTGGGTTCCTAGGTTCTAGCTCTGAGGACATCTAAAGTTTGAATCCACTCAGCTCAGAAAGCAGCCAACAGCCTCTGTTTCAATCTCACCCCTGGTAACAGAGAAAAAAAAGGAGCTTATTTAGAAACACAAGAACCTGTCAGGGTGGTAGTGAACAGTTTGCTGAAAAATGGCTCTTCTCTAAGAAAAGAGGGCTGGGGCATGGCAGGGCACCAACTGTGGCTTTCGATTAGAGAATTCAGATCACAGGGTCTGGAATCTGAGCAAGTTTCGAACCATCCTGTCCAAAAGCACCTGGCAACCTCTATCTCAACCATGCTTATGGCAAGGTCATAGTAGGTTGAGAATTAAAGGCACAGTACCACCTTAGGACTGTGGAGAACAGTTGGCTGAAGAGCACCATCTACTGAGCAGGCCAGAAAAGCAGATTTGAGGAGCCATCTAATAGAAGACTGGCATCTTTCCAGGTCTCCTCCTCTGGTACTTTGAAACTGAGTACCACATCTTCCTGGGTCCCTGGGCTTGTTTTGACTGGGAAAAACTGACACAGGAAAGTACACTCTGGAGGGATCCTCTTCCCAGAATGAGGGCTCCAGGTAAAAGCTGCTAGAATAAATGAAAGGAGTATTAAAAATGTACAAAGGCACCTGAAATTGTTGAACTGTAATCTTGTAGCCTTGATTCTTGAACATGATTGTATAACTATATAGCTTTTATGATGTGACTGTGTGATTGTGAAAAACTTGTGACTGACACACCCTTTTCCAGTGTACAGACAGAGGACTAAGAAAATAAAGACGATTAATAAATAAATAATAGGGGAGTATAGGGGTATGGAATGCTTTGGGTGTTCTTTTTTACTTTTATTTCTATTCTTATTTTTACTTTTTTTGGAGTAATGAAAATGTTCAAAAATGTATTGTGGGTAGTGCAAGGTGGCTCAGTGGCAGAATTCTCACCTGCCATGCCAGAGACCCGGGTTTGATTCCCAGAGCCTACCCATACCAAAAAAAAATATTGTGATAATGAATGCACAGCTATATGATGATACTGTGAACCACTGATCGTACACTTTGGATAATTATATGGTATGTGAATATATGATATATCTCAATAAAATTGCATTAAAAATGTATGCAGGCTGGGGGTGCAATTCAGTGGTAGAATTATCACCTGCCATGCAGAAAACCTGAGTTCAATTCCCAGCCCATGCACTTTTCAAAAACAAAACCAACAAGCAAACAAACAAAAAATATTCAACAAATGGGGCTGCAATAATGGGATACTTACATAGAAAAAGAATGAAATGTGACCCTGCCATATAGCATACAAAAAAAAAAAATGTATGGAGGCAAATCAAAAACAAACAGAACAGGTCAACATTCCTGGAGTAGGAACAGGGGAAAAGAAGCATTCTCCTGTGGGTGAAACAATTGCACAAATAGTGCAATCTCAAAAGTTGTACTGCATATCCAGGGCAAAAATTAGATGAAAAAGAACTTGAAAAAGTTGATCAGATAAATTCAAGCTATTCTAAAGGTCTAAAATAAGTTGAACCAATTGCCAAAGAAGAGCTTTAGCAAAAAGTCAATCAAAAAGAAAACTAACTCTAGGCCTGAGAGAGAGATTTCTGATCAAGAAAATCAGACGCCTAGACACCATCAAAAAAGTATAAGGCATACCAAGAAACAGGAAGATATGGCCCAGTCAAAGGAACAAATTAAAAACTCAGATGAGGCACAGGATTTGGAACAACTAATCTATGATGTTCAAACAAATCTACCTCAAATCAAGAAGATGAATGAATACATGGCTGAAGCAATAAAGAATTTAAGACACTGGGTGTCTTAAATAAAGCAATAAAGCAATAAAGCAATAAATAATAATATAATAAATAATAAAGCAATAAATAATAATAATAAAGAAATAATAAAGCAATAAAGAATTTAAGACACTGGGTGAACATAAAGGAAAACGTGAAAGCATGTAAAAAAAAAGCTTATAAAATAGAAAGGCACAATAGAAGAGATTAAAAATAGGGATGCATGGATGGTTCAGTGGTAGAATGCTCACCTTCCATGTAGGAGACCTGGGTTTCATTCCTGGACCATGTACCCAAAAATAAATAAATAAATTAGAGACATAAAACAGAGGATTTTGAACAGGCAGAAGAAAGAAACAGTGAACTAGAGAATAGGACATCTGAAACTTAACAGACAAAAGAAAAGAAAGAAAAAACAATGAAAAAAATTGAGAAGGGTCTCATGGAATTGAATCACAGTACTAAGTACGCAAATATATGCATAATGGGTGTACCAGAAGGAGAACAAATGGAACGGAGGCAGAAAGAATATTTGAGGAAATGATGACAAAAGTTTCCCAACTCTCATAAAAAAACTTAATGTACTTGTCCAAGAAGCTCAACATACTCCAAACAGAATAAATTCTAATGGACCTACTCCAAAACACATATTATTCAGAATTTCAAATGTCAAAAAAAAGAAACAGAATTCTGAGATCAGCAGGAGAAAAGTGATTTCTCAAGTACAAGGCTTGTTCAGTAAGGCTATGTGCCATTTCTCATCAGAAACCACAGAGGAAAGAAGGCAGTGGTATGATATATTTAAGAGAAAAACTGCCAGCCAAGAATTGTTTATCCAGCAAAACTGTCTTTCAAAAATGAGGGAGAGTTTAAAGTATTTGCAGATAAACAGAAATTAGGAGAGTTTATCAACAAGAGACCTGCCCTACAAGAAATACTAAAGGGAGTTCTACAGGTTGAAAGGAAAACACAGAAAAGGGGCTTGGAAGAGAGTGTGGAAATGAAGATTATCAGTAAGGGTAAAAGAAGAGACAGAAATAGGATATGACATTTTAAAGGAAAAGAATGGGGTGCATGGGTGGTTCAGTGGTAGAAAGCTTGCCTGTCATTTGGGAGGCCAGGGTTCAATTCCTGGAATATGTACCCAAAAAATTAAAAGGCAAAGGATAAAATGGTTGAAGTAAGTACTGCCTTTATAGTAATAACTGAATATTAATGGATTAAACTCCCCAATCAAAAGACACAGATTGGCAGAATGGATTTAAAAATATGTATGATCCATCTATATGTTTTCTACAACAGACTCACATTAGACCCAATGACACAAATAGGTTGAAATGAAAAGATGGGAAAAGGTATTGCGTGCAAACAGTAAGCAGAAGAGCTGGGATACCTATACTAATTTCAAATAAAATAGATCTTAAATGCAAAACTCTTAAAAGAGACAAAGAAGGACATTATATATCAATAAAAGGGACAATCAGCCAAGAAGAAATAACCATCATAAATATTTATGCACCTAACAATGTGCCCCAAAATATTAGGCAAATACTGGCAAAGCTGAAGGGAGAAATAGACATCTCTACAATAATAGTTGGAGACTTCAAAGCTCCACTCATTAATAAAACATCATCTAGATAGAGGCTCAACAAGGAAACAGAGAAGTTGAATAATATGATAAATGGACTACTCCTAAAAGACATATGCAGAACATTGCGAGGCAAAACAGCAGGATATACATTCTTCTCAAATGCTCACAGATCATTCTCCAGGATAAACCACATGTTAGGTGGCAAAATGGGTCTCAATAAATTTTAAAAGATGGAAATTATACAGAGTACTTTCTCTGACCATAAATGGAATGAATCTGGAAATCAGTAACAGATGGAAAAACTGGAAAATTTTAAAAATATACAGAGGTTAAAGAATACACTCTTAAACATTCAGTGAGTCAAGGAAGAAATTGCAAGGGAAATTAATAAATACCTTGAGATAGATAAAAACAAAAACACAATAGGGCAAAACCGATAGGATGCAGGGAAGGCAGAAATGAGAGGGAAACTTATGGCTTTAAACACCTACATTAAAAGAGAAGAAAGAGCTAAACCAAGGACCTAACTTCACACCTGGAGGACTAGAATAGAACAGCAAACTAATCCCAAAGCAAGCAGAAGGAAGGAAATTAAAAGGATTAGAGCAGAAATAAAAGAAATTGAGAAAAAAAAACAATAGGGGGAATCAACAAAACACAAAGGTGGTTCTTTGAGAAAATAACAAAAGTGAGAAGCCCTTACCTAGACTGAAGAAGTAAAAAAGAGAGAAGATATGCTTGCTTCGGCAGCACATATGCTAAAATTGGAACGATGCAGAGAAGATTAGCATGGTCCCTGCAAAAGGATGACACGCAAATTCATGAAGCATTCCATATTAAAAACAGAGAGAGAGATAGAAGATGCAAATAAATATCAGAAATGAGAGGGGGGACATTACTACTGACCCACAGAGATAAAAAGGATCATAAGAAAGATACTAGGAACAACTGTATGCCAACAAATTAGAAAATTTAGATGAAATGGACAAATTTCTAGAAAAAAACAAACAATCTACCCTGACTCTAGAAGAAATAAAAGATAATAGCCCAGTTACAAGTAAAGAGATTGAATTTGTCACCAAAAACCTCCCTACAAAGAAAAGCCCAGGACCAGATAGTTTTCATGGGTGAATTCCACCTATCATTCCAAGAAGAATTAATACTCATCCTGTATCAAACTCTTCCAAAAAATTGAAGAGAAAGGAACAGAAGATAACTCATTCTATGAAGCTAACATCACCCTAATATTATGCCAGATGAAGATACTATAGAAAATAAAATTAAAGACCAATTTCTCCAATGAATAAAGATCAAAAATCTTCAACAAAATATTAGCAAGTCAAATCCAACAGCACACATTAAAAGAATTATACACCATGAATAAGTTTTATCCCATATATTCAAGGATGGTTCAATACAAAAAAATGAATTAATGTAATACACCACATTAACAAATCAAAGGGGAAAACCCACATGACCATCTTGATTGATACTGAAAAAGCATTTGACAAAATTCAGCATCCTTGCCTGATAAAAATACTTCAAAGGGCAGGAATAGAGGGAAACTTCCTCAACATGTTAAAGGGCATATCTGAAGAACCCACAGACAACATCATACTCAAAGGCGAAAGACCCAAAGCTTTCTATCTAGAATCTGGAACAAGACAAGGATGCCCACTGTTGTTTAATATTGTGCTAGAAGTTCTAGTTAGAGCAATTAGGCAAGAAAAAGAAATAAAAGGCATCCAAATTGGAAAGGAAGAAGTAAAACTTTCATTATTTACAGATGGCATGATCCTATATTGGAAACTCCCAAGAAGTCTTCAACAAAGCTATTTGAGCTAATAAATGAGTTCAGCAATGTGGCAGGATACAAGATCAACATGCAAAAATCAGCAGTGTTTCTATACACTAGTAATGAGCTATCTAAGGATGTAATTAAGAAAAAAATTCCAATAAGAATAGCAACTAAAATAATCAAATATCTAGGAATAAACTTAACCAAGTACATAAAGGACCTATATGCAGAAAACTACAAAACATTGCTAAAAAAAAATCAAAGGAGACCTAAATAGGTGGAAAGACATTCTGTATTCATGGATAGGAAAGCTAAATGTCATTAAGATGTCAATTCTACCTAAATTAATTCACAGATTCAATACAATACCAGTCAAATTTCTAACAACCTACTTGGCAGAATTGAGAAAGTTATTATCAAATTTATTTGGAAGGGAAAGGTAATTTGAATAGCCAAAAATTTCCTGAAAAAGAAGAATGAAGTGAAGACACATTTCCTGACTTCAAAGCTTATTTTAGTGCCACAGTGGTCAAAACAGTATGGTACTAGCATGAAGATAGACTTATTGATCAATGAAATTGACTTGAGAGCCCCAAAATAGACCCTCAGACCTATGGCCAATTGATTTTTGACAAGGCCCCTGTACTGGTTTGATATGACATATGTACCCTAGAAAAGCCATGTTTTAATCCTAATCCCATTTTGTAAAGGCAGCTGTTTCTTCTAATCCCTATTCAGCATTGTACGTTTGAAACTGTAATTAGATCATCTCCCCGGAGATGTGATTTAATCAAGAGTGGTTGTTAGGCTGCATTAGGTAGAGGCATGTTTCTACCCATTTGGATGGGTCTTGATTAGTTTCTGAAGTCCTATAAAAGAGGAAACATTTTGGAGAATGAGAGATTCAGAGAGAGCAGAGCAGAACTACATAGCCACGAGAAACAGAGTCCATCAGCCAGCGACCTTTGGATATGAAGAAGGAAAATGCCTCCCAGGGAGCTTCATGAAAGGAAGCCAGGAGAGAGAGCTAGCAGATGATCCCATGTTTGCCACATGCCTTTCCAGATGAGAGAGAAACCCAGACCATGTTCACCATGTGCCTTTCCAGATGAGAGAGAAACTCTGACTGTGTTCGCCATGTGCCCTACCACTTGGGAGAAATCCTGAACTTCATCAGCCTTCTTTTTTTTTTTTTTTTTTTAAAGACAGAGAGAAGGAAGGAAGGATAGAAGGAAAGAAGGGAGGAAGAAAGGGAAACATCTTTTTAAACATTTTCTTGTTTTATTGTATTTTGTTTCTCCGTTTTTGTTACATGGGCTGGGGCCGGGAATCGAACCGAGGTCCTCCGGCATAGCAGGCAAGCACTTTGCCCGCTGAGCCACCGCGGCCCGCCCTCATCAGCCTTCTTGAACCAAGGTATCTTTCCCTGGATGCATTTGATTGTATATTTCTACAGACTTGTTTTAATTGGGACAATTTCTCGGCCTTAGAACTGTAAACTAGCATCTCATTAAATTCCCCTTTTTAAAAGCCATTCTGTTTCTGGTATATTGTATTCTGGCAGCTAGCAAACTAGAACAGCTCCCAAATCCACTGAACTGGGACAGAATAGTCTCTTCAATAAATGGCGTTGGGAGAACTGGATATTTATATCCAAAGGAACAAAAGAGGATCCCTACCTCACCCTATACAAAAATTAACTCAAACTGGATCAAAGGCCTAAATCTAAGAGCTAGTACCATTAAACTCCTAGAAGAAAACATAGGGAAGCATCTTCAAGGCCTAGTGATAGGCGGTAACTTCATAGACCTTAGACCAAAAATGCAAGCAATTAAAGAAAAAAAAAAGATAAATGGGAACTCCTCGAGGCTGAATACTTCTGTGCTTCAAAGAGCTTTGTCAAAAAGGTGAAAAAGCAGCCAAATCAAAGGGAAAAAATAGTTGGTAACCACATATCTGATAATAGTTTGACATCCAGTATATATAAAGAAATAATTCAATTCAACAATAAAAAGACAAATAATCCATTTATAAAATGGGCAAAGACATGAATACACATTTCTCCAAAGAAGAAATACAAATGGCTAAAAAGCACATGAAAATATTTTAATCTTCATTAGCTATTATGGAATTGCAAATCAAAGCCAAAATGTGATATCTCATAATGATTAGAATGGCCATTATTCTAATACAGGAGTTAGAGAGCATGCAGAGAAATAGGAACACTTATTTACTGCTAGTGGGAATGTAGAATGGTACAGCTGCTGTGGAAGACAGTTTGACAGTTCCTCAGAAAACTATATATTGAGTTACCCTCTGAACTGGCAATTCAACTTCTCAGCATATATCCAGAAGATCTGAAAGCAGGGACACAAACAGACATTTGTACATGGATGTTCACAGTGGCATTATCACAATTGCCAAAAAATGGAAATAATACAAGTGTCAATCAACAGATGAATGGATAAATAAAATATGGTAAAAAATACTTATTTCTTATTAGTCAGCAATAAGAAGGAATGAAATCCTGAAGCATGTAACAACATGGATGAACCTTGAGGACATAATGCTGAACGAAATGTCAGACACAAAAGGGCAAATATTATATGATTTCACTGACATGAACTAACCAGAATATGCAAACTCATAGTCATAGAACTTGGAATATAGGTTAGCAAGAGATACAATGAGGTTAGAGAATGGGAAGAGGTTGCCTAATATGAATAGAATTTTTAGTAAGGATGAACTTAAATATTTGGAAATAGATAGAGGTGAGGGTAGTTCGCTGTTGGGATTACACATGATGGTACGGAATTGTAGGTAATTTGGGTTGAAAGGCGTTGTGTATAGAGTTATGTACGTCAGCAGAAGGAAAGCTAGAGGTTAAAATACGTGGTTGAACAACACAGTGAACCTTCTGGTGGATGTTGCTTATGATTAACACTATAAATACAAATAAGTTATTGCATGTACTAATACAAATGTATGATACCTGTAAAAAGAGTTAATGATAAGAGTGGTATATGGGATAAAAGTAACTATTATGGTTAATAATAATATTTTAATATTCTTTCATCAACAGTAACAAATGTACCACAACAATACGAGTGGTCAATAATAGGGGGGAAAAGGGGTATGGGGTGTTTTAGGTTTTCTTTTCTCATGTCTATTTGTTATTTTTCTTTTTGGAGTAATGGAAATGGTCTAAAATTGAGTGTGATGCTGATTGCTCATCTAGGTAATGATACTGAGATAGCAAATGTATACTTTGGATGGATTATATAGTATGTGGATATATCTCAATAATAAAATTTTCAGTTAAAAAAATGAAGAGAGGAAATCAGTAGAGAGGAGGAAACTAGAGAAACAGAGAGTCAGACAAGTTAAAGTTCTACTACCTCTCGGATTTATTTTGGAAGCCAAGAAAAGACGTGCCCAGACTTAATCCATGAGATGTACTTTTCCAGCAATGAAGTTTACCTGACTTGATCAGGTGATGCCATTGGACATCTTAGTGGATGAGCTCTGAAACTGTTAAAGGATAATGTTTTTAAAAGGTAAAATTATGACCATGATACATATATAAAATCAACATGTATCAAAGATTTAACTCTGATTAAAGAGAAAAACAGTAAGATTTTACAAGATGTTCTAAGGCAACCTAAAGAATAAGCATATATAAAAGCCATTAGGAATGCTGAAATGAATTTTCTAATAGATACAAATTTGCCTCTTGACAGGCATTGGGTGATATCAAATGTCTTTTCACCAGTCAAAATTCATTTGCATTACTTTCAGTTTTCTACATGTAGAGTTTAAAATAGCTTAGTTAAAACAATGAAAGTTACAGACCCCTATAAAGTCAAGTAACTCAGAAAAGTGCACTAAAGAATACTTTTTATTCCAGTGAAAAGATGCTCAATAATCTTTTCCCCTTTTTTTGCCCCTTTTGTGAAATCTTTAACACTTTTGTCTGAGAATAAAATGACATACTATTAAGACACAAAAAGGAATATGAAAAAATTTTGCTAAGGATGTGGAAGAACACTATTAATAAGGGAAAAAAACATAGGAAGCATAAATTGTTCCAATCAATGCAAAAGGGTATGAGGGGAGAGATAGAAAATATATACATTTTGGTATGTATATGCATAAAATATCTTTGGAACTATTTTTAAAATACTAACACTATTAGTTAACTGGCAAGGTTAATAGGGTGACTAGGGATCAGTTTTGAGAAAACGATTTTCAATAAATAAATGTATAATTTGAAACTTGAGGTTACATTTCTGTGCTGATTTGAAGCTGTTATGTACCCCTGAAAAGCTGTGTTCTTTAATCCTTGTTAATATTGTTGGGTGGTATCTTTTTGATTAAGTTGTTTACACAGAAATGTGACCCACAGTTTTTTATTAGGTGGTTTCCAAGGAGATATGTTTCTACCCATTCAAGAGGGGACCACTTACTAGAGTCCTTTAAGAGGGAATCATTTTGGAAAAAGCTGGAGAGCCCACACAGACCTTTGGAGATGCAGAAGGAAAACCTCCTTGGGGAGTCCTTATGAAATGAAAAGCCAGGAGAGGAAACTAGCAGACATTGCTATGTGCCTTTCTGGTTGACAGAGGTGTCAAGAAGCCAAAGGCCCCAGCAGATGCCAACCATGTGCCTTCCCAGTTGAAAGAGGTGTTCCAGATGGCATCAGCCTTCAGGTACCAGGAATTGAACCCAGGTCTCCAGCATGGCAGGCAAGAACTCTGCCTGGTGAGCCACTGTGGCCTGCCTGCATCAGCCCTTCTTGAGTGAAGGTAACCTCTTGTTGGTGCCTTAATTCGAATATTTTCACAGCCTTAGAACTGTAAACTTGCAACTTAAATTCCCTTTTTAAAAGTCATTTCATTTCTGGTACATTGCATTCCCGCTGCTTTAGCAACCTAAAACAATTTTTTTTTAACTAGTCAACTGATTTTTTTTTTTAACTAAACAAGCCAGTGCCTGGGCACCTCTGGTTTTTAAACTATCATGGAAAACTCCCTCTTCTTTTCAGGGACTCGTTCTTAGCTTATTTTCTTAGCTATTTCTTAATCTTCATGTTTTTTAGATACATAGAGGTTTAATGTGACTAAATAATTGTATTTTTAGAAACCTACTTTCATTAAAATTTTGATCCTAATAAGCAAACTTTTAAAGATACCTCAGGTTTTATAGGCCAAGTTGATTATTTTCCCTAAGATATATCTGAGCTGAATTTCTCTTTCCATAACAGGTAATTTTTTCCCTATGTTTCTCAACTAGGATGTCTGGGAAATGCTGGTATAAAAGCTAAGGGCAGGTTGAGAAGAGAGGTAGCTAACACCAGGAAAATTTTCCCAGACGAGGGCCTGGCACGTTATAGCAGGCCAAAATCTTTGTTGAGTGAATGAATGACTTCTGATCATTTAGCACTATTTCCATATTTGAAATATATGATCTGGATTTCATCCAATATTATTCCATTTCTCTGACCCATCAGTCACAGATCAAGCAAATCTCAGCACTGAGAGGTAAAGCCTCCTGTTTTCCATCTGGAGAGAGTATTCACTTAGTTCCTACATAGAAGATTAATCTGAGAGACTGATTTATTCCCAACTCCTGAAAAAATTAGGGAAAGTTCTTCAAAAATCTATGTGTACTTCTCATGGCAGGAAACCTTCCCTTCCAATCTAGCAAAAAAATGTAGTTTAGCATAAAAATATAAGAGGAAGACAAAGGGAGTGTTTTCTCTCCTCAGTGACTCCACAAGGAACAATTATGTTTTAAGAAATTCTTCAAATAGAAAGTAAAAAATTTTAAACATACTCAGCAATAAACCCCCATAAGATAGCCAAAATTCACTAATGTATTCAAATAATACAACTCTGACACCAAGTGGTAAAAAAAATTAGGTAAAAGCTCATTGCCTAAAAAATACTATAGATGGTATTATTATGAAATATTTAATAGACAAAAACATGTATAGCCTTTCAATCAATTTTATGCTATTGTATAAGATTCACCATCAATACCATTTTCCATCTAGTTTCTTTTGAAGACAGGATACTAACATTACTTCTTAAATAGGGTTGCTGTGAGGATTAATTAATTTAACAAAAGAAACAATTTTAAATTCCTGGCACATGATTTTCAATAATGGACAGAACATCTAGACACAAGACCAATAATGAAATAGAAGAACTGAATGATGCTATAGACCAACTAGACCTTGCAATACATATGCATATATAAAACTCTCCATTCAACAGCAGCAGAATACACATTCTTCCCTAGGACACATGAGTCATTCTCCAGGATAGAACCTATGTTAGGTCACAAAACAAGATACAATAATTACAATAATCTTTAAAATATTAAAATCACACATATATCTTCTCCAACCACAACAGAACATAACCATAAATCAATAACAGAGGGGAGAACTGGAATATTCACAGATACGTGGAAATTAAACAACACATTCTTAAAAAAAAATAGGTCAAAGAAGAAATCACAAGGGAAATTAGGAAATATCTTGAAGCAAATGAAAACAGAAACACAACATACCAAAACTTACGGTACGCAGTAAAAGTAGTGCTGGGAGGGAAATTCACAGCATCAAATGCTTACTTTAAAAAAGAAAAAAGATCTCAAATCAGAGACTTAACCTCACACCTGGAAGATCTGGAGAAGAAGAGCAAACTAAACCCAAACAACACAGAAGTAAGGAAATAAAGATTAGAATGAAGATAAATGAAATGAAGGATTAAAAAATAAATAAACTAGAGAGAGAGAATCAAGAAAACCAAAAGTTGGTTCCCTGAAAAGATCAAATAGGTGTTGATGCAGATATGGAGAAATAATTCTTTGTTAATGGGAAGGTAAAATGATACAGCTGCTGTGGAAAACAGTTTGGCAGTTTCTCAGAAAGTTAAGTATAGAATTACCACATGACTCAGCAATCCCATTTATTTGGTATTTATCCAAAAGAATTGAAAGCAAGGACTCAAACTGATATTTGCAAACTGATGTTCTTAATGACATCATTCAAAATTGCCAAAAGATGGAAGCAACCCAAATGCCCATCAACAGGTGAGTGGATAAACAAAATGTGGACTATTTGGATATACAGGTAAAATGTGGAGTATGATTAAGCCATAAAAAGAATGAAGTCTTGATTCATGAGACAATGTGGAGGAATCTTGAAGACATCATGTTGAGTGAAATAAGCCAAACACAAAAAGACACTTTTATGATCTCACTGATATGAAATAATTAGTATATGCAACTTCATAGATTCAGAAATTAGAATAGAGGATACCAGGGGCCAGGGTAGGAATAGGGAGTTAATGCTTAACTGGAATGAAGCTTCTGTTTGCAGTGATAGAAAAGTTTTGGTAGTGATGATAGAAAAGCATTGTGCATATATTTAACACCACTGGATTTTATATTTCGATGTGGTTAAAAAGGAGAAATTTAAAGTTATATATATGTTACACAATAAATTGTTTTTTAAAGAGCCAAAGAACTTACAACCCAAAGAGTGAATCCTAATGTAAACTATGATGATAGTTAATAGTATAGTTATAATAATATTGTTTCATCAATTGTAACAAAAATCCACACTAATGCAATATGTTACTAACAGAGAAAATTGCCTATGTAACGGAGGATATCCTGGAACTCTGTACTTTCTACATGATTTTTCTGTAAACTTACAACTTCTCTAATAAAGAAAAGTGAGGGAAAAAAATAAAGCAAACTTTATTTGCTTCTATAGAAAGAAGAAAATAAAGCACAGTGTTAATAAGTGGCATGATCAGCATGTTTGTAGATACAGGCACAGAAGAGGGAGAGATCATATCTTTCTGAGTGATTTCTCTAATAATTGTTCTTTCCTCAGACACAGACCACTAGCATCTACATTAGTAACCCCCAACTCACTAAGATCCCAGTCACTGAACATGCATGAATGACCCAGAGTTGGACATGCCCTAAGCTGGATCCATCAAATCTTCTCTTCCAGGAGTTTGGATCTGAGACTTTGATATATTCATCAGTCTGATATGTTCACATGAGTCAGAGATACAAACTATTCTACTGTATGGGGCCATGTGCACAGAGTAATAAGATAGGCCTATCTACATAGATAAACAAAACAGAAGGGCAGAGAGAGGCAAAGATGAGTGAGAGTCCATGTGTCTCCAGTAAGGCAGAAAAATCTTCTGAGATACAAGTTGCCTGGAGTCCTAATGGTTTTCCAGCACTTGGTTCAAAACCCAAGAATGGCATGGACTGCACTTTTACTCTTCAATTTTGAGAAATACCCCTATATCCGTATAATAAAATTGCCCTTCCTTGCTAAATCATCTCTTAGTGAATTTGTCATCTTCCACTAAAGTAATTTTCGCTTAGAAACTGGATAAACTCAGACATTAATGCCCTAATATTTTCCTAATAATTAAAATTTTATTATTCCAAATATTTGGTTACCACTGTTACCAAATATAATTTTACACTGTACATCAGATAATGTATTTCACCAAAGAAGTGGCTGTATTTTTGTAGCATTTAAAGGCTTGATTGACAGAAAATAGAAATGGGTATATAAATTTAGAGAGAAAAATGCATATTCAAAATGTTGCAAATATTTAACTTGAATACTTTTTCTTAGTTAACTGATATTTAAGCAAACTACTTATTTTATGTCTCATAAGTACATATAGTAAAGTGATAATATGGTAGGAAAAAAAACCTCATCTGATATAGGGTAGAGATCAAGTAACAAAGGGGAATAAATTCCTGAAAACCAGCTCTCCACAGCTTATACATATGTACATGATAATCACTGGGTTCAAGAAAAAGCATAAATCAAGTTTTAGAAGTAATCTTTAAATTTAGACCACGCAGAAAATTTTTAGAATCATCTAAAGTCCCTCCACCAAAAGATGCTTTGTTTTTTTTCTGCTCAATACAATTTTTACCCAGATCATACTCAATACACATTTTTTAGCTTGCTTTTTCCCTAATATTTTGTGACTATTTTCCTCATTATTAGAAAATTCCATAGATATTATTTCTGATGACTGGAAGATGGGTGATGGTGGGAGAAAAAGAATGGTTGTTTATATAATCTAAGCCCTGTTCAGCTACCCCAAATAGTCCATTTTTAAGATGTTCTCATGCTGTAAGAGAAACTTTTTAAGACACACAAGACCAAGTAACAAGCTGTGACAGTTTGAAAGGATTAGGTACCCTAGAAAACCCATGTTTAATCCAGATTCATCTTGTGGAAGCAGCTATTTATTTTCTATTCATTACTTAAATTGGGAACTTGATTAGATTATCTCCACGCAGATATGACTCACCCAATTGTGGGTATTAGCCTTTGATTAAAGGGAGATGTGACTCCACCCATTCCAAGTGGGTCTTAATTAGCTTACTGGAATCCTTTGAAAGAACAAGCATTTGGAGAGAGAGCAGAGCCACCAGAGGAAAGAGCCACAAAAACCATGAGAGCCCACGCAGCCAAAGACTTTTGAAGATAAAGAAGGAAAACGTCCCTGGGAGAGCTGCATGAAAGGAGAAGTCTGATGAGAAAGTTAGCAGGAATCACCATGCTCACCATGTACCTTTCCAGCTGAGAGAGAAACCCTGAACATCATCAGCCTTTTGGAACCAAAGTATCTTTCCCTGGATGCCTTAGTGGGACATTTCTATAGCCTTGCTTTAATTTGGATACTTTCAGAGTCTTAGAACTGTAAAATAGCAACTTAATAAATTCCCCCTCTTTAAAAGCCATTTCATTTCAGGTATATTGCATTCTGGCAGCTAGCAAACTAAAACAGATGTCTTTATTCATATCTATACTCATCTACATACAGGATCACATTTATGTGGATGGTTTTCCAGATAGGAGGTGAGCCTCTCAAACCAGTGTTCTACCCTAAGCTTGCGTTACTTCCATGAGCTCTTCAAATATAGGGCCTTATTTTATTTATGTTTTTGTCTAGCCTAAAGTATACATGAATGGTAAAATAAATATCACATTCTCAATTCAGAATAAAAAGTATCTTCAGGATTTCTACTTGGGACCCAGAGCCCTTCATATCTAGATATGATCATCTAGAATTGCTATTCCACACTCTTGTGTAAATTCCTAATCTCCAATTTTCCTGCATATCTAGTGGGGGTGTTTTATTTATGGCACTGGGCTTTGAGGTATATGTTTCTTCACAATCTCTGCTTTGGACCAAGAAGACTAACATGAAACTCAAGCTTTTCCTCAATTTCAAACATGTACCAAAAAGAGAAAACTTGCTCATACAAATCTTCCATGATTGCAATAGACTTGACTGAGGATTGAGAGGTAGGTATTTATCTCAGGAAGAATTTTTATAGACTAAACACAAATTCAAATAACAGACATTGCTGGTCTTAAGATACCTTTGGCTACTGCAACACTAGTAATTTTTTTACTCATTGTTTTGCTCATCATAGGCCCTAGCCTCAAGCCATCACCTTTCATTACCATCCTATTTCTCTTTATTTCTTCCTTTCCAAATTGCCCCAGAACTCATTTTTCTCCTTCTAATATGGAAAGCTCATCAACAAACCTAAAAAGGGGATAAGCAGAATAATAACAACTTCAATATAACAGACCTAAATCTCTGCTTTAAAGAATGAAGAATAAAGTTGAAAAATCCCTCTTGTCCTCCCAGAAATCACTTAAAAAAACACCAGGATGATAAGAAAAAGGAATACAGCATTCATCTTTGATGAGGCTAGAGACAGCTTAATATCCAAACCACATAAAGTTGGAAGACAGGCCAAAAGCAGAGGGGTTAAAATAAAGTCAAGAGGAAACAGAAAGAGGATATCTGTTGCTGCAAATCTCAGAAATAACCAGTAAAGCACATTTTTCACAAGTAAAAGATACATGCTGAGGTATACAGTTAAAATCCTTTGACAACAACAGGAGATACCACATGCACAGACTGGTAACAGGAGCATTTTTTTTTGGTACCAAAAAAGAGAAGGAAGTGCTAAATGGTGAATAACACAGACAAATCATCTTTATAGGAAGCAGACTTCCTTTGTGCCAGTGGGAGAGAAGAGAAAATATATTGTGACCAAACCTACAGCACCTATACCAAAAAAGAGAAGGAAGCGCTAAATGGTGAATAACACAGACAAATCATATTAATAGGAAGCAGACTTCCTTTGTGCCAGAGGGAGAGAAGAGAAAATATATTGTGACCAAACCTACAGCACCTATCACCATTGAAAAGGGAAAAATAAAGGTTGGAAAAATTAAAAAAAGAATAAATTCAGCAAAGAAAGGAAGTGAAGTGACTGGAAAGGAAGGGAATGGAAGGAAAAGAAAGACTTGAATTTCAAAAAAACTTTTTCGAACCTGAAACATGACCCTGATCTCTTTCCCACATAGGCAGGCAGAAAAACTTGGATCAGAAAAAAAAATTCACTACTTCATTGATGAAATATCAAAACAGAACCAGCACAGAATTCGTACAAAGATATTATATGATAAAGATAGGTGTGTAGTGGTGAGGAAATGAATAGTAAACACAGGGCAGATGAAGAACAGTCACCAAAAAAGATTGAAATGGATCATACAAAGACTTATATCAAACATTTTGCAATAAATTTTAAAAACAAAGTTATTGCACATATTAACCAAAAATATAAAACAAAGAATGAAGTCTGGAAGGAGACAGTGAGACAGTAATAAACCATCTAACCAATCTAATCAAGGAGGAAAAAGAGAGGGAACAGAACATGAATAAAGAAAAAATAATAAGAGGGAAATAACTGTAGATAAAAAAGAAATTTATGTCATCATAAGAGACTGATTTGCTCAAATTTATGCAAATACTTTTTTTTTTTAACATGGGCAGGCACCGGGAACCCTCTGGCATGGCAGGCGAGAACTCTGCCACTGAGCCACCATTGCCTACCCTATACAAATACAATTTTAAAACTATATAAAATGAATCATTTTCTAAGATAATAACTTACCAAAATAGACTCAAGAAGAGGTAGAAAATCTAAATAAACCAATTACGATAGAAGGAAAAAGAAAATTGTCAGTCAAAAACAAGCCCAAACCACAAGGCCTGGGTGGATTCACAAGGAAATGTTACCAGATTTTTATAGAGTAGATAATTTCATTGTTATTAAATTGTTTCAAAGCATAGAGAAGGAAAACTTAGATTGTTTTTTTATAAACACCGTATTGATATTAAAACAACAAAGATTCCACAAAAAAGAGAACTACAGATCATGGGCTTATTTACAATATCAATTCAAAAATCCTAAACATAATGTTAGCAAAGAGAATCCAGCAGCACATTAAAGGAAAAACACACTATAATCAAGGATTTTAGGTATTTATTTAAGAAAGTCTTTTTAAATATGACACAAACTCAGAAGCCATAAATAACAGATTTGTAAATTCAACCACATTTAAAAATCTAAAATATCTGCACATTAAAACCACCATAATTAAAGGCATATTGGGAAAAACATTTGCAATTCATATCACTAAAAAGGATTACATCACACCTATATTTATATCTATATCTTTATTTTTTTAATGAAAAAAGAATACAACAACCCTATGAAAAGTGGGAAATTGTCTAAAAGAGATAACTCACTAAAAGGTAAATACAAATGGCTCCCATACTACTTGAAAAGGTACTCTACAGCTCTCATGATAAGTAAAAACAAAACAACTCTTGTTTAATTTTTCACTGATCAAGCTGGTAAAAAAAAAACCTTGATACACTTTATTTGGCAAATATGATACATTACTGCTAGGAATATACGGTGTGACTTCAACCTCTATGGAAGGCAATTTAGCAATATCCATCACAATTGTAAATGCACCTACTCTCTGGCCCAGCAATTCCACTTTTGGAACTTATTCTCTAGACAGATCAATTTATTTGTAAAATTATGCATGTTCAAGATTAAGTATTGTTAGTAATATCAAGGGGTTAGAAATAACCTACATGTCCATTAATGGAGACTAGTTAATAGATTATGGTATATCAGATAATGTTAATACTGTGCAGCTAGAAAAAAAAGAAGAAAGAAGGGAAGAGCTCTGTATATTGATGTCAAATAAACTCAAAGATACATTGCTAAGTGCAAAAAAGTAGGGTGCATGAATGTTTGTATGGTATGCCTTTGAAGGGGGAAGAATGATTTATCAACATATTTGCTTAATTAGGTATATAATATCTCTGGAAAGACACACAAGAAACCTATAACAGTGATTGCCTGTGAGGAGAAAGCTCAGGGATTGAGGCATAGCAGTAGGAGAGATATTGTTTCCATTTTTCATTTTTAACCATAGAAATGTATGATATATTAAAAAAAGTGTAATTAAAAATTTAAAATAGTTTTAAATACCAAAAAGTAATAGAATCCATAATTATTAGATGTTGATTATAAATATACACTAGGTACATAATAAACTATTGGACAGCTCCCCTCTACCAAGATCTAAGTCTAAATCCATACAAAAGGAAATAGGCAGATGAAATATTTATGTCCTATCAGAATTTCCCACTGCAGTATCTATCTGTGCTGGATATATTATGTTTGCCCCATTTCAAACTATTCTTCCACCATTTCTTGGGTTCAGTAGGAAATTTGAGGGAGAAAGAGCAGTGAGATCCAAGTATTTATTTCCCTGTCTCCTACCCTTCAAGGTCACCCAAGCAGGGCTGCCTTAGTCTACTCAGGGTCACAGCTCCTGCCATGGGGCCTTCTCTACACAGCGGGCTTCACATCCAGTTCTAGTATCGCCTCTTTCCCTTTCCACTCACCACCACCACCATGCAGTCCTAGGGATGGCAGCAGCCCCCTTTTCACCAGAAACATTACTGCTCTCTTCTTTGTAGGTTCCTTAAACCCTGGCCACACCTTTGTGTATAGTTCCTATGATGGTTAATTTTATATGTCAAAGGCTATGGCAGCCAAACACTTATATACACATATGTAGGTGTTACATATAGATTATTTATAATATTTAATATATAATATAATATTGATTCCATTTCTCTGGAGAACCTGACTGATATAGTTCCTTTTCAAAATCTCCTCAAATTGAGAATATTATTTCATGCCAAACCCTGACTGACAAGCCATTTCAATCCTTCCCATGAGTTCTTCAATTAATATTTGCACTTTGTATGCCCCGATTCATCACTCCTTTTCCTCCCAAGATACAAATCAAGACTCATATAACCTCACTGATATTCTTCCTTCTTTACATTTTGCAGCACTAACTAAAATATATAAAGTCCTAATTTTCTTCATTTCCACCTTTATATTTGCAGTATTACCATCATTTTCAATCTGGAGGCTCATGTCTTGAAAGAGGCTTTTTCATCTCCTCTTCATAAGTCAGTCAAGAGTTTCTGGCTCACTGTGGTTGATAGTTTTACTTGCTTGTTAGGGAGCTGGCTCAGCAGTTCACATGGGGAGTAGAAAACTAGGAACCATGTGACAAGCAGTAGGGTTGGCTCCATGCGCAATAGGCCTGTGCAGTCAGACAGGGCTCCACGCTTTGAAAGACTGCACGTTCTTTATTGCACTGCTGATGCCGTGAAACTCTTAATATTTGTTAAAGTGAAGATCTGAATGTTTATGAATTACATTAAAATGTAAAATCATAGTGCTGGTATTTTTAAACAAATGAAGCCATTTTTAATAAACTTTTAAATTAGAAAGTGATTTTTAAAAATTCAAAGTAGGAGATCTAGTACAAGAAAAGATATTTTAAGGTATCATCAATGAAGTTTCACACAGACTTTTCCTCACAATAATATCATTTTATATCTTCAATGTTACTGTCAGGCTCATTTCTTAAGGTTCAGTCGTTCTGATCTGGCAGCGAACTGAAAGAAAGCACAAGGAGCCTCTAGTACAGTGGTCATCTTTAATCATTTCCTCTGCTCTGCTCTGATGCTTTCACAGCAGTAATCCCTTATATACTAAACTACACAAAAGTGGCATTTTTTTCAACAAATGACTTCATTTGTGGGGTGCATAATTAGATACATGCATATTACATCATTGGTTACGCTGTATCATGTTCCCCTGGAACTTATGAAAGCGATTTTAGCAGGCTGTTTACAATGAGTAATATTTCTGGGCCCCACATTGCATAGCAACAAAATCATAGCTAGAAAGACAGCAATTGCTTCTGAAAGAAAATGAAAGGGGCTTAGAGTAATTGTTTGGTCAAAAAGATCAAAGGGAGTTGAAATAAGGCCTGTTTCTCCATGAGCTGATAATGATTCACTGTGATAGGAAGAGCAGCATCCTTTCTCTGATTTTACCCAGCAATGCCTAGATCAGGGGTGAGCCTGTTTCCTGGTCCCACTATAGATTCTTCTTTTGTTCCTCTGGATTTCTTCCTTGTAGGGAACATGCTCCACAGGGGATAACTGTGCTGCTTGATATATTTGTAAATATATTTACCAATAGTTTGCAAGAAATAAACTTCCCATCTCCTGCCATGACACTGAAAACTCCAGCTTCACATACTGCTTTGTCTCTTGAAAAAGTCACAAGAGACACCCACGGCAAACCAGGCCCTCGAAGATGCTGAATTTAACAGCCTGATGATGAATTTTTGCAGAAATAGTCCTGAATCCATGCCACCATAACGTCTTAATAGTTTTTAAGAAGAAGCTTCACAGATTCATTTTGCTCTGAGTCTCACAATTTTGTAGCCAATACTGGTAGGCAACCTCTTAGTTGGCACACAATAATCTCCACTTCCCCCAGTGATCCCCACACCCTTAAATAATCTCTATCCCTTTGAGCACGGGCTTGACTTAGTGACTCACTTCTAACAAATAAAATACAGTCAAAATGATGAAATCTCATTTCCAAGATTAGGTTACAAAGAGACTATGATACGCTTTTTGTATATTCTTACTCTCTCTCTGAGAGAGCCATCAGCCATGTTGTGAGCTGCCCTGTAGTGAGGCCCATGGGGCAAGGAACTGATGATGTCTCCAGCTAACAGCCAGTGACAAACAGAGACCTAGCAACAGCCATGAGAGTGAGCTTGGAAGCAGATCTTCCCAGAGTCAGGTCCTCAAATGAGAAAGTAGCATCTTGTTTTTAGCCTGTGCGACTTCTTGAAACAGAGGAATCCAGATAAGCCGTATCTAGATTCCTTACCCACAAAACTGTGAGGTAATAAATAATTGTGGTTTTAAGCTGCTAATTTTTGGGTGATGTTTTATGCAGCAAGCAGATAAGTAATACAAACCCTAAGATAAGATCACCACCATATGGAATTGTGGAATTATTCAATAGTTCAATATTTCAAAAATACATGTTGGCTATTAGGACTGTGAGAATCTGGTCTATACTTGGTTCCTGGTATACCTTCACTTTTTTCTGAATCACCAGCAGTTTATTGCCCTCCAACAATATCGCAGCAAAGTAACATCCATGCCCTCCCTTACTCTCTACAACTATGCCCTTTAATGAAGAGATCCATGCTTTAATTAAGCATATCTCATTTCATTAGACATCCCCCCCCCAAAGGCCAGATTTATTTTTGCTCTCCTAATCAGTGCAATAGAGTGATCCTCTTCCTGAATACTGGGCCACTGAACAAGAATGACAAGCTGCTCTGTCTCTCTCTCCTGGTCTATTTTAGGTAATCCTCTGTGATCTTTATGCGTTTAACATCCTCCATTTTAGTGATTTTTTTTTTTTATTTATAGAAATTTGTTTGGTTATTTTCCAAAGCATAAACATGGCAAAAGTAAACAACAGATGTTGAAATGAAAGTTTTCCTGAATTTCAAAGAGAGTAAGCAGCCTATTGGCTGAAGGTTATAACTTAAAGGTAGTTAAAATCACAAATTCCAAGCTGTATGTACATCACATTGACCTCTCTTTAAGTTCTCAAACACAACTGTTTCCAATGCAGTTTCCCAGGCGATCTCCAAATAAATGATCCAGCATAATATAGTAATCTATCCTTTTAAAAGACCTCAGCTAATATGAAACACCAACATATGTCAAATAAAGAGAAGACACAGATACAAAGATTATAACCTAAAATAGATTTTACCACTCTTCTGTCCCCAATGGACTACATTTTTTACTTCAAAAAAATCTCCTACAATGCTTAATCTAGTGCTAAAAGCTTTATTTTATTTACTAGTAAACAATTGTAGAAGAGAAGATAGCAAGTGGGGGAAGAAGAAAGGAGGAGTTTATAGACTTGAAAGAATAAGTATAAATATTATCTTAACATTTTGCTTACAAATTGCTCAATGATCCTATATTCTTGTTTATACAAGAATAAGTTTTCACATGTACAAAGGTAATTTAATGCTTAAACAGAAATTAATATCATTTAAAAATGCTTTGAACAAAATTTTACATGTTTACCTCAGATAAAATTAGCTGCATAAAGATATTTTTAAGCTTCTCAAAGAAACATGGGTAGATATCTTAATTCTATCATAATTATTAATATTTATCATTATCAAAACCATGATCTTTCTGGTAGCCTACACTGTGTGAAAGAAGTCATAAAGTTAACAACAGATAAACCAAGAATTCAGAAGCCTATATTTCCTCTATTAAAATGTTGCAGATCTTAAAGTGATTGCTCTATGAATGTGTTTCTTTATGTAAAATATTTAATGCTTAGCAACTTCTATTTTATGTACAGGATTAAAGGGATCTATGAATTCTCTGAAAGCATATATAACTTTTTTGCATATATGTACATGTAAATATTGCTGGGAAAAACAATGGCTTTTATTATGTTTCCAAAAGGGGTCTATGACCCCTACCCCCCAAAAATGTTAAGAACCACTTCCCTGGGGAGAAATGTTCTAAGACAACTACAGGGAATGAATACTTAAAACCATCAAAAAACTGATAGTGATTATTTGACCACTTATAAATTCTTAATTTCAAAATATTACTTATGTTCATTATTTAAACAGTATTGGAAGTTAAATCTCTAAATATAAACGTGCTTGTCAGTAGAAAAATATAATTATTGGTTAGGGCAGTTTAAAGGGGATTTTCTTTTTTACAAAATATTTATCTATTATAATGACAATTAAGATTCACAAATATGAACATTCCATTTATATTATACTGACTTTGTATCTTTTAGCATCAAGAATATTTTCCTTTTTCTTAAAACATTAATTGAGATTTTAAAACCTGTATTATAATTGATGAAAACACAATAAAATCACTACTCTGTGACAGAGTTCATAAAAAGAACCTATCATAATGCAGGTAAATTGAGCTTGAATTGAGTCCACCATGAAAATATTTAATCTTAATTGTGTAGCTTTTGTAAACTTAAAATCTTGAACACAGGTACCCAATTAAACACAGCAGATTGAAAATATACAATTTACTGACTCTCCCTCCTGAAATCTCACTAAAATGACAGTAAACAGATATTGTAAACCACAAGGAGAAAGAGAATGTGAAAAAAAAAAACAAACATAGCAACAAGATTTTGGAGGTTGGAAAGCAGATGGATGAGTTGTAATTGACTTAACAAACCAGAGAATACTAAAACCTAAGCAGACAAAAGGGAAATCCAGAAACAGACTGCAGAATCCCAGTAATGCTCAGAAAATTGAGGCATCAAGAACTTCTGAAAGTCAGAGTCGATACAGATTGATCTTAAAACAGAGGACTAATCAAAAAGCTGTAAATGTACTCTTTCATATGCCTCCCCTAACACCCAAGCTACTGACCCCTATCCTAGCAGACAACTAAAGATTTGCTCTCCAGAGAAACTGAAACAGAGAGACTCTGAACTTAGGGTCACAAGATTAAATGCAGGGTGATCAAATGAAAATTAACTTACTGAAAGGTGTAACTTCTGACTCCTACTCCCTAAGAGAATTGAGCATTTCACCTTACCCAACAGAAATTAATGAAGATTCTGACATCAGGCTCTGCCAGATGACCTTACAATAGAGTTTGCTTGTTGACTAGTTCCCATATACACCCAGAAATACAAACCAACTTCTCACTGCCTTACTGTTCAATATAAACAGAGGACCAAGAATTACTAGATATTTGAGGAAAAATCTCTAACAAAAAGATAGTAATGAAAAAAGAAGTAAAAAGCACTTGGGATAATACAAAATATGCAGAAAGCAGATTAAAACATTGAAGACTTTAAAAAAGTTTCTGAGAAATTAAAAACAACTTTCTCTTCTGCCCATGACAGAATAACTAGTCCTGAGCTAGCCTTCCCACCATTCAAAAGAAAACTATACATCTGGGCATGATATATCAAGCAGTTGTTTTCAGATGTTGGACAGCAAGAACACAGAACTATGATCCCTGATACAAGGGAATACATGAGTTAAGTGACTCCCATGATTGACTAAACTTTCCTTTCAAAATGCTTTCCAGTACGGGCCATGGTGGCTCAGCAGGCAGAGTTCTCACCTGCCATGCCAGAGACCTGGGCTCGATTCTAGGTGCCAGCCCATGCAAAAAAAAAAATGCTTTCCATATCACCTCATAGAAAGGTAGGGGTCGAGCAGAACACAGAAGTCTCACTAGGTTGAGGAGGCAGAGACCTGTATTCAGGTCTGCAGAAGCAGCTGAATTTGTGTGACAGGAAACTGGAAAAGAGGGAGAAATCTAGAGAATAAGCTCCATAAATCTGCATCAGGAACTTTTAAGATATTGGGCAAATACTAATCCAAGGTGAAACAATATAGAGGCTGGCAGAGACCAGCTACTGGACAGCTGTAAACTCAATGGAGATTCTAGAGTTGGCATAATCTGGGAGTTTCAACATGCCAGACTGGACACATTTCATTGAACACCCTAGGCATTTAACTGAGACTGCAGAAAGTTCACATTTTAGAAATAGGGATATTCTAGCTATAGAGTAAGCGTTAATGTAGACCCACCCAACCACATTTAAAATTTTATCCACCTTGTATTAGTATTTGGCCTCAAAAGAATCAAGTTCATTTGGCAAGTAAATTTCACTACCTGCAAAAACAAAATTTCAATCCTCTTCAAAGGAAGAAGACAAAATACAGATTCACAACAATGTAGCAGCCACAATACCCAGAACAAAATAAAAAATTCCTAGACATACAATGAAGCCATAAACATTACCTGTAAGCAATATATAAAAACTAATGATTAAAATAAAATAATGGGGTTGTCATATGATCAATATGTTGCTCAGTATATACCTGGAGAAACTGAGTGTGGGGACATGAATGGACATTTGCACATTGCTGTCTATGATGCCAGTGTTCATGATCCACAATGGATGGAGGTGGCCTAAGGGTACAATGACTGGGGGATGGAAGGGGGAACTATGGTTTATACATAGCATGGACTACCGAGCAGCCACAAGAAGGAATGAAGTTGTGAGGCACACAACTAGGTGAATGAACGTTAAAGAGTGTATGTTGAATGAAATGTCAAAAACAAAAGACAAATATTATCATGCCTCACTCATATGGACTAACTGTAATATAAAAAGTTGGTGAACTGAAGTCAACAGCATGGGTTATCAGGTTGCAGTATATTGTAAAGGGTTCTAGATTGTATATTCCTATAGCAGTCACTTATATTCAGAAGTTGTAACTGTTATTTCTGAATTCTGAGATACTGAGCTGTTTGTATAACCTGAGCAGTCCCAGAAACTTTGCATATTTATTTGAAACCTGAAACTCAGAATTAGAGCTCTGAAGCTAGGAAAGTCAGCAGTACCCTATGCAGGAACTGTTTAGAAAGTTGAAAAAGGGATCAGACTTCAAGTAGAGACATGAATGAAGCTGATCTGGATGGGACTAAGTTAAATCAGAATACAGGATAAAGGATGATATCGTCCGTATTTTAAAACTTCAACTTCTGTGTGGGAATAAAGGGAGACATGTTTATCTGGTGCAAAATTTCTATTTTGGGTAGTGCATTCCTAATTTCACTTGTATGGTCAGTTTAGTTGAACACCATAAGTACAGGAAGTCTTGAATAAGGTGTTGGTTTGTACAGGTTAGAATGATGTCCCATATATCCCAGAGTAATCTGGGCAGTGAATAAAGAAGTATTTGCAAGGTCCCCTTGGGGCACTGGGGAGAAAGGAGGAAATATTCAACTTCCCCATTAGGAGAATTTCAGATAGTCTCACAATGGCCAAAAGGCACATGAAAAGATGTTCAACTCCCCTGGCTATTAGGGAAATGTGAATCAAAACCACAATGAGGCATCATCTCACACCCACTGGAATGGCCATGATCAATAAAACAGAAAATGACAAATGCTGGGGAGGATGTGGAGAAAGAGGCACACTTATACACTGTTGATGGGAATGTCAAATGGTACAACCGCTGAGGAAAGCAGTTTGGTGGTTCCTCAGGAAGTTAAGTATAGAACTGCCATATGATCTAGGAATACCATTTCTGGGTATCTACTCAGAGGACATGAGGGCAAGTACACAAATGGACATTTGCACACCAATGTTTATAGCAGCATTATTTACAATTGCCAAGAGATGGAAACAGCCAAAATGTCCATCAACAGACCAGTGGCTTAATAAGCTGTGGTATATACATATGATGGAATATTATGCAAATAAACGTATGAAGTATGTAACAAACAATATGGATGGAGCTTGAGGACATTATGCTGAGTGAGATTAGCCAGAAACAAAGGACAAATACTGTATGGTCTCACTAATATGAACTAACATTAATGAATGAACTTGAAGAATTTCAGTTAAGAACAGAGACCATCAGGAGATAGAAATAGGGTAGATATTGTGTAATTGGAGCTGAAGGGATACAGATTGGGCAACAGGACTGATTGTAAAAATTCAGAAATGGATAGCACAATACTACCTAACTGTAATACAATAATGTTAATACATTGAATGAAGCTGAATGTGAGAATGATAGAGAGAGGAGGGCTGGGGGCACAAATGAAATCATAAGGAAAGATAGATGATCAAGACTGAGATGGTATAATCTAGGAATGCCTAGAGTGTATAATGATAGTGACTAAATGTACAAATTAAAAAACGCTTTTGCATGAGGAAGAACAAAGGAATGTCAATATTGCAGGGTGTTGAAAATTGATGGTAATTCATGTTTTAAAACTTTAACTTATAGGGTGGGCCACAGTGGCTCAGCAGGTAAGAATGCTTGCCTGCCATGCCCGAGGACCCGGGTTTGATTCCCAGTGCCTGCCCATGTAAAAAACAAACAAACAAACAAAAAAACTTTAACTTATGTGTGAGACTAAAGCAAAAAGTGCTTATTTGATACAAAATTTATATTTTGACTAGTGCATTTCCTAATATAACTTATATGGACAATTTAATTGAACACCATAAGTACACGGAACCTTGAGTAGGGCATGAGATTTTGTAGTTTTGTCCAGAGTGATGCCCTGATAAATCCCAAAGTGACTTGAACACTGAATAAAAAGGTATTTGCAAATTCCCCTTGGGGGAATGGTGAGAAACAGGGAAAATTCAACTTCCCCATTTGGAGAAGGCCTGATATTCTCACAAGCAGTGAGGACAACAAAATCAATAGGCTAAACCTTCAATCCTGGGGTTTGTTCACATGGAACTTATCCCCACAAAAGACAGGTTAAGTTTACTTAAAATCAGGCCGAAGAGTCACCCCCAGAGAACCTCTTTTGTTGCTCAGATGTGGCCCATCTTTCAGCCAACATGGAAAGCAAACTCACTGCCCTCTCCCATCTACGTGGGACATGAATCCCAGGGGTGTAAACCTCCCTGGTGATATGGGACAGAAATCCTAGAATGAGCTGGGACTCAACATCAAAGGGATTGAGAAAACCTTCTTGACTGAAAGGGGGAAAAGAGAAATGAGAAAAACAAAGTATTGGTGACTGAGAGATTTCAAATAGAGTTGAGGTTATCCTGGAGGTTAGTCTTATGCATTATATAGATAACCCCTTTTTAGTTTAAGGTGTATAGAGAGGCTAGAGGGAAGTGTCTGAAACTGTAGAGCTGTGTTCCAGCAGCCATATTTCTTTATGATGATTGTATAATGATATAGCTTTCACAAAGTGACTGTGTGATTGTGAAAACCTTGTTCTGGTGCTCCGTTTATGTGCAGTATAGACAGATGAGTAAAAAATATGTATTAATAAGAAAATCAATTAATGTAATACACCATATCAACAAATCAAAGCAGAAAAATCACATGATCATCTCAATCGATGCAGAGAAGGCATTTGACAAGATTCAACATCCTTTCCTGCTGAAAACACTTCAAAAGATAGGAATACAAGGGAATTTCCTTAAAATGATAGGGGGAATATATGAAAAACCCACAGCTAATATCATCCTCAATGGGGAAAAATTGAAAACTTTCCCCCTAAGATCAGGAACAAGACAAGGATGTCCACTATCACCACTATTATTCAACATTGTGTTGGAGGTTCTAGCCAGAGCAATTAGACAAGAAAAAGAAATACAAGGCATCAAAATTGGAAAGGAAGAAGTAAAACTATCACTGTTTGCAGACGATATGATACTATACATCGAAAACCCAGAAAAATCCACAACAAAACTACTAGAGCTAATAAATGAGTACAGCAAAGTAGCAGGCTACAAGATCAACATTCAAAAATCTGTAGCATTTCTATACACTAGTAATGAACAAGCGGAGGGGGAAATCAAGAAACGAATCCCATTTACAATTGCAACTAAAAGAATGAAATACATAGGAATAAATTTAACTAAAGAGACAAAAAACATATATAAAGAAAACTACAAAAAACTGTTAAAAGAAATCACAGAAGACCTAAATAGATGGAAGGGCATACCGTGTTCATGGATTGGAAGACTAAATATAGTTAAGATGTCAATCCTACCTAAATTGATTTACAGATTCAATGCAATACCAATCAAAATCCCAACAACTTATTTTTCAGAAATAGAAAAACCAATAAGCAAATTTATCTGGAAGGGCAGGTTGCCCCGAATTGCTAAAAACATCTTGAGGAAAAAAAACGAAGCTGGAAGTCTTGCACTGCCTGACTTTAAGGCATATTATGAAGCCACAGTGGTCAAAACAGCATGGTATTGGCATAAAGATAGATATATCAACCAATGGAATCGAATAGAGTGCTCAGATATAGACCCTCTCATCTATGGACATTTGATCTTTGATAAGGCAGTCAAGCCAACTCACCTGGGACAGAACAGTCTCTTCAATAAATGGTGCCTAGAGAACTGGATATCCATATGCAAAAGAATGAAAGAAGACCCGTATCTCACACCCTATACAAAAGTTAACTCAAAATGGATCAAAGATCTAAACATTAGGTCTAAGACCATAAAACAGTTAGAGGAAAATGTAGGGAGATATCTTATGAATCTTACAATTGGAGGCGGTTTTATGGACCTTAAACCTAAAGCAAGAGCACTGAAGAAGGAAATAAATAAATGGGAGCTCCTCAAAATTAAACACTTTTGTGCATCAAAGAACTTCATCAAGAAAGTAGAAAGACAGCCTACACAATGGGAGACAATATTTGGAAATGACATATCAGATAAAGGTCTAGTATCCAGAATTTATAAAGAGATTGTTCAACTCAACAACAAAAAGACAGCCAACCCAATTACAAAATGGGAAAAAGACTTGAACAGACACCTATCAGAAGAGGAAATACAAATGGCCAAAAGGCACATGAAGAGATGCTCAATGTCCCTGGCCATTAGAGAAATGCAAATCAAAACCACAATGAGATATCATCTCACACCCACCAGAATGGCCATTATCAACAAAACAAAAAATGACAAGTGCTGGAGAGGATGCGGTGAAAGAGGCACACTTATCCACTGTTGGTGGGAATGTCAAATGGTGCAACCACTGTGGAAGGCAGTTTGGCGGTTCCTCAAAAAGTTGAATATAGAATTGCCATACGACCCAGCAATACCATTGCTGGGAATCTACTCAAAGGACTTAAGGGCAAAGACACAAACAGACATTTGCACACCAATGTTTATAGCAGCGTTATTTACAATTGCAAAGAGATGGAAACAGCCAAAATGTCCATCAACAGACGAGTGGCTAAACAAACTGTGGCATATACATACGATGGAATATTATGCAGCTTTAAGACAGGATAAACTTATGAAGCATGTAATAACATGGATGGACCTAGAGAACATTATGCTGAGTGAGTCTAGCCAAAAACTAAAAGACAAATACTGTATGGTCCCAATGATGTGAATCGACATTCGAGAATAAACTTGGAATATGTCATTGGTAACAGAGTCCAGCAGGAGTTAGAAACAGGGTAAGATAATGGGTAATTGGAGCTGAAGGGATACAGACTGTGCAACAGGACTAGATACAAAAACTCAAAAATGGACAGCACAATAATACCTAATTGTAAAATAATCATGTTAAAACACTGAATGAAGCTGCATCCGAGCTATAGGTTTTTGTTTTGTTTTGTTTTGTTTTTACTATTATTGCTTTTATTTTTTTCTCTATATTAACATTCTATATCTTTTTCGGTTGTGTTGCTAGTTCTTCTAAACCGATGCAAATGTACTAAGAACGATGATCATGCATCTATGTGATGATGTTAAGAATTACTGATTGCATATGTAGAATGGTATGATTTCTAAAAAAAAAAAAAAAGTGATTGATGTTAAAAAAATATGTATTAAAATAAATAAATAATAGGGGGAACAAATGTTAAAATAAATTGGGTAGAAGGAAATGAAATAAATTTGGTAGTGGTCAATGAGAGGGAGGGGTAAGAGGTATGGACGTATGAATTTTTTCTTTTTTCTTTGCATTTCTTTTTCTGGAGTGATGTAAATGTTCTGAGAAATGACCATGATGATGAATATACTATGTGATGATATTATGAGCCACTGATTGCATACCAAGTATGAAATGTTCATACACTAAGAATGTTCACATTGTATGTTGATTGATATTATTAATAAAAATTTTTTTAAAAATCCATCATCCTTACTTGATAAAAACCTCAGAAAACTAGGAATAGAAGGAAACTTCCTCAACATCATAAAGGGCATATATGAAAAAACCGACATTTAATATCATATTCAATGATGCAAGATTAAAACTTTCCTTTTAAGATTAGGAACAAAATGAGGATGCCTACTGTCACTGCTGTTATTCAACACTTTACTGCAAGTTCTAGCCAGAGCAATTCGGCAAGAAAAAGAAATAAAAGACATCCAAAAAGAAGTAAAAGGCATCCAAGTTGGAAACAGAGGAGTAAAACTTTCCTTTTTTGCAGATGACATGATCCTGATATGTAGAAAATCCTGAAAAGTCCACAACAAAGCCACTAGAGATAATAAATGAATTCAGCAAAGTGGCAGGATACAAGATCAACAAGCAAACATCAGTGTTGTTTCTAAACAACAGTAATGAACAATTTGAAGAGGATATTAAGAAAAAAATCCATTTACAATAGCCACTGAAATCATCAAAAATCTAGGAAGAAAATTAACCAAGGATGTAAAGGAATTAAACACAGAAAACTACAAAACATTGCTAAAAGAAATTGAAAAAGACCTAAATAAATGGAAGGATATGCGTGTTCATGGGTTGGAAGGCTAAATATTTTAAGATGTCAATTCTACCCACAGCAATTTATAGATTCAATGTAATCCCAACCAAAATTTCAACAACCTTCTTTGCAGAAATGGAAAAGTCAATTATCAAATTCATATGGAAGGTTAAGGGGCACTGAATGACCAAAATCATCTTTAGAAAGAAGAACAGAGTTGGAGGACTCATACTTACAGCTTTAATACCTATTACAAAGTTACAGTGATCAAAACAGCATGGTACTGGCACAAGAACAGACATAGAGACCGACAAAATCAAATAAGATTCAGAAATAAACCTTCGTAACTATCAACAATGGATTTTTGACAAAGGTACAACATCCACTAGGAGGGAATGAGTAGTCTTCAACAAACGCTGGTGAGAAAACTAGATATCCATATGTGTTCTAGTTTGCTAGATGCTGGAATGCAACACACCAGAGATGGAGTGACTTTTAATGAAAGGGGATTTATTTCATTAGTTCTTCAGAGGAAAGGCAGCTAACTTTCATCTGAGGTTCTTTCTTATGTGGGAAGGCACAGGGTGATCTCTGCTGGCCTTCTCTCCAGGCCTCTGGGTTCCAATAACTTTCCCCGGGGTGATTACTTTCTGCACCTCCAAAGGCCTGGGCTGAGCTGCAAGGGCTGAGATGAGGTATGCTGAGCTGCTTGGGCTGTGCTACATTAAGCTCTCTCATTTAAGCACCAGCCAATTAAACCAAACATCAGCCATTGCAGCAGATACACCTCCTAGCAGACTACAGATGTAATCAGCAACAGATGAGGTTCACACACCATTGGCTAATGTCCACAGCAATAGATCTAGGCACCTTCCCCTGGCCAAGTTGACAACTGACTCTAACTACCACATGTCCACCCTTGTCAACCTGGCAACTACATGCATCACCTTAAACAATATTTAGGTACAAAAAATTCTCTTCTGGCTGTGGATCTATGAATCTCAAAACAAGTTATCTGGAGCCAATATGCAAAGGAAGACATTAACGGGATACAAGTTTTCATTTCCATAGGGAGAAACTGGAAGGAACAAAAGGGTCACAAGACCCACACAGTTCTGAAAAACTGCAGGGCAAAGACCATTGGATTTCAAAGTCTGAAAGTCATTTATCTTTCAGCTTTAGAAAGTGGCAGTCTCAACCTTTTCGAGGGCCTATGCAGTGGCCCGCCTCTTTCTGAATCAAATTCAGGGAACATTGAGGAGACCACCTTTATTCAGTTCCACTCTCTCCAGGCATTGGCGCCACACCTGGGCTCTCTGCCATTTCCGGGGCACACGCTCAACCCCTTAATATGGTGGCAGCCAGCCTCTCCCCAATCCCCAAGGAGCATATGTATCTTCTCAAAGGCCTGAGGCGGCACAACTCTTCCACTGCAATAAGATGGGAGACTCATCCTCTGTCCTCAGGGCAAACTCAACTTCTCCATGTATATGGGTGGATCCACTCTCCTGGCTGAGGTTTCTTGGCTTCAGACCTGAGATTCCATGGCTCTCACTCTGCAAACTCCAATTTGTCCCTTTTGTGTTCCCCTTTGTCCAGATTGGCAGTGGTTCCTTTTACAGCAACAGTTTCTTCAAGCACTCCAGGACTTCTCCATCATCCTCTTCACAGTTCCTCCAAAATCTTCCCGTTAGCCATCCAACTTTTCCGACATATCTGGCATTTGCAAACTGCAACAGCACCCCACTACTGGTACCAAGTTGTATTAGTTAGGGTCTCTACAGAAACAGAATCAAGAGGGAACACTCGCAAATATAAAATTTATAAAAGTGTCTCACATGACCATGGGAACGCAGAGTCCAAAATCCACAGGGCAGGCTGTGAAGCTGACAATTCTGATGGAAGGTCTGGATGAACTCCACAGGAAAGGTTCACCAGCCGAAGCAGGAAGAGCGCCTGTCTCCTTTGAATTCTCCTTAAAAGGCTTCCAGTGATTAGATTAAGCATCACTCATTGCAGAAGACATTCCCCTTGGCTGATTACAAATTAAATCATCTGTGAATACAGCTGATATATCATTATTTAATTCTATGAAATGTCCTCATTGCAACAGACAGGCCAGCACTTGCCCAACCAGACAAACAGGTACGACCACTTGGCCAAGTTGACACATGAACCTGACCACGACAATATGCAAAAGAATGAAGGGGTACCCCTACCATACAACATATACAAAAATTAAGTCAAAATCAATCAAAGACCTTAATATACGAATCAAAATTACAAAAGTCCTGGAAGAAAACAGAGGGAAGCATCTTCAGGACCTTGTGTTAGGCAATGGTTTCATAGACCTTACCCACAAGTATGAATAACAAAGGAAAAATGATAAATAGGACTTCATCAAAATTATAAACTTTTGTGCATCATAGGACTTTATTGTGAAAGTAAAAAGACAACCTACAGAATGGGGGAACATTTGGACACATATCCAATAAGAGTTTAATATCTAGAATACATAAAGAAACCCTATAGCTCAATTACAAAATGACAACCCAATTTAAAAATGGGTGAAAAGATGAACAGACATTTCTCCAAGGTGTATAAATGCTCAATAAGCACATGAAGAAATACTCAACATCATTTAGCCATTAAAGAAATGCAAATCAAAACCATAATGATATACGATTTCATACACACTAGAATAGTGTGATGGTTAAGTTCATGCATTAATTTGGCTAGTTACGGTGTCCATTTGTTTGGCCAAGCAAGCCCTGGCCTGATTGTGTCTGTAAGGATATTTCATGGATTTCAATCATCAGTAAGTTGATTGCATCTATGGGTGATTACATCTACAATCAACAAAGATTACCTTCAGCACTGAGAAAAGTATCATACAGTCAGTTTAAGGCCTTAAAAGGAGAACTGATGAGTTCCACAGTCAGAAGGAAGAATTTCCATGTCTACTTCAGCCAGTCAACTTCTTCAAGGAATTTTGTGGCATGACCTACAGAATTTGGACTTGCCAATTCCCACAGAAGTATGAGACAATTTCTAAGATAAATATAATATTTACATTACATATATATCCTGTTGGCTCTGTTTCCTTGGAGAACCTTGACTAATATAAATGGCTACCAGTTTTTTAATTTAAAAAAAAGTGGAAAATTAGTGTTAGAGAGGATATGGAGAAATTGGAACATTACTTTCATTCCTTCATTATTGGTGAGAATGTAAAATGGTGTATCTGGAAAGCAGTTTGGTGGTCCCCCAGAAAATTAAGTATAAAATTACCATAAAATCCAGCAATACCTAGGAGAATTGAAAACAGGTACTCAAATATTTGTACACTGATGTTCATAGTGGCATTATTCACAATTGCCAAGAGATGAAACCAATTCATGTGTCCAACAACAAATGAATGGATAAACAAAATGTGTTATATATACATATATATATATATATATACAATGGAATATTATTCAGTCATAAAAGGGAATAAAGTTCTGATTCATGTGACAACATGGAAGAATTTTGAAGACATAGTTAGTGAAATAAGCCAGACATGAAAACACAAATATTATATGATCTCACTGATAGGAAATAATCAGATTAAGCAAATTCACGGAGAGTCAAAAACTAGAATACAGGCTACCAGGGCTGGGTTGAGGGTATGGAATGTAGAATTAAGGTTTAATTGGTGCAGAATTTCTGTTTAGGTGATACAAAGATTTGGTAATGGATTGTGGTGATGGTAGCACAACAGTGTGCATATAATTAACATCATTGAATTGAATATTTGTATGTTGTTAAAAGGGAAATTTTTAAGTTATTACTAGAAGAAATTTAGGGAAAAAAACAGTATAGGACTGTACAACACAAACTGTAAACCTAATGTAAACTATGGCCCATACTGAACAGTACAATTATAATAATATTCTTTCATCAATTGTAACAAAGATACCATACTAATGCAAATTATTCATAATAGGGGAGTATATGGGAACTCTGTATTTTCTGCATGATTTTTCTGTAAACCTCCAACTTCTCTAAAATAAAATTTTATTCATAAAATCAAACTATGGTCACAATGAGTACTAAAACTCTTACCAAGTCCTGGTTGTTTATATTCTGAACTCATTCTGCAGGATAGCTCCTATGTGCTCAAGAATGTCACCTAGCATTTTCTTCCTTCAAGTATTTTGAAGTTAACCTTTAACAGAGCATATACAGATCAGTAATAATTATGTATTTCTTTTACTTCTGCTTTTAGAACATAATCCCCCCCAAATGAACTTTAGCTTAAATTTATTTACTTCACCAGATAGAATATTATTATGACTCTTTATTTCTTTTATACATTTCTTTGTTTCATTGATCTAGAGAGACATATTATAAAGGATTCAGAATTCAAAAAAATTAATAGTGTTAGCAAAACCTATCTGCCAGGGGCTGACTCCTTACAGAAGTAAAGAAAGCATTACTCTAAATACAAACCAAAAAAACTAGGCAACCAAAAAACAATTTCCAGCTCAAATTTAAACAAATAAATTATAAAAAGAAAAGAAGTATAGCCAAGGTGTAATACACCTATAAGGTTATATTAATTTAAACACTAAAAATTGAGCTAACAAAAAGTATTAAATAACAAAAATGGTGGAAGAATGAAAAGAGAGAAAATGTATGTGAGTGTGATAGTGTATGTGGGTAAGCTAATTCTCATCATCTATATTGCAATACATAGAAAAAAAACTTCAAAATCAAGAAAAAGAATCATTATTAAATTTAGATAAAGCAGAAAAATATTGGAAAAACTTGAAGATATAAAAGTACTTGCTCTAGAGAGCAAACTCTTTGATGGAAGTGGTGGAGCAGTAGACTGCTATTTTTCACTCACTATATAGAACTATTTGTCTATTTTTTTAATTGCCACATACATCTATGACTTAGATTTTTTAATTAATTGCATTTAATTACTGAATATAATTTTAAATTAACCAAGCTCCAGCAGTGAATTAGGTAGACTTTGATTTTTCTGTTTTGTCTATAATAATTAGATTGTATATCATATATTCCAAAAATTAAATTATACACCTTTTTAAATATGCTAACCATAAATTATCTTTATAACCTGTTTATATTGTTTATGGAAGTCTCTAAAATGTAATATTATTATATAGAAGCAAATACTACTTTTAAAATCGATAATTTTTCAAAACACTGTAACAAAACAAGCAAAAACTACTTGCTTTAGACAATATGAAATTAATTAATCAAGAAGAGAAATTACTCATTATAATATTAAGATTCAGGTCAAACTTTATTTTTTGACTCATTCACAATAGGTAATTCACTGAAAAAAAAAAAAAGCTTAGGCGGATACAATTATAGTTCAGTGGTGAATTCTCACCTGCTATGTGGGAGTCCTGGTTTTGATTCCTGGTCCATGCACTTTCCAAAAAACAAAGAAACAAGCAAAACAAACAAAAATTCAACAAATGGTGCTGCAATAACGGGATACTCACATGGAAAAATAATGAAATGTGACCCCACCACATAGTATACAAAAAAAAAAGCTTATATTTTTCTAACCTCTTACAAATGAAGATAGGAATGAATAAAGGAAAGGAAATGTTTCAGGTAGTACAAATTCCTGAGTGTAGGCCAGTTAATGAAAATGCAGAATTAGAGAAATCTTCCTGCCATCCTATCCCAGCCCATTGTTCTTCTCTACCTTAAGAGTCAAGCCTCAGTCAATTAGAATTAAAACAGAAGCTATTAGCCAAGAAGAGCTAGTGTATTCCTTTCCCAAATGCTGCTCTCAAACAATAGAATAAAACTGTATAAGTCCCAAAATTTTACATAGATTAGGTTACTAATGCTGGAATTTGACTTATTGCCAGAATTCTGGAGTCATCAGAAGTCCTATTTATTCATAAATCTAATTCATCATCCCATTGTTTTCTTAAAAAAACAAAATACCCTAACTCATTCTTTCTTATTCTCTCCCCTCTCTTCCTATTTCTTTTCCTTCCCACTTCTATTTCCTTCCTTTACCATTCCTTCTCTTTTTTTCTCTCTTTCCCTTTTGGTACAAGGTTACAATAAAGTGAAAGGAATCAATGGTGTGCTCACTGATACCCAAAATGCAGGGGTGGTAGTGGGGATCATAATGGGGAAGGTGAACAGAGATGGTAAGTGATGGTGCCAGTGAAATTAGGAGATTTTTACAATAAGGAAATAAGTAACTGGAGAAAATGAGTAAATATTTTTCAAATAACAATGTTAGATTTCTCACTATTAGAGAAGGTATTTACCATATGAAAAGGGGTAAGACCAAAAAAGAACCTTGGAGTTTTGGGTTGGAATTTGAGGTATCAGTATGAACGCATGGTATTAAAGATTTTCTTCAATAGAGCTATCTTCAGACTATTTCTTCTTCAGTGGGCAATGAACCCACTGGTACTTTTGACAGTGCTATGGAGATTTCAGCTACATAGGAAAGGGTAAAAGATAATTTTCTTTTTGTTTTCGCTTAAAATCATGAACTAAAATTAAAGACTAAAAGAAAAATAATACCTTAACTAGAAATTTAATTTTAAAAGAAAGCAAAATGATAAAAAATTTATTTTATACTAAAATTGTCCAGAGAACATAAAAATCAATCAAATAAAATATACTTGTTATATATAAAGTATATTTAATACTTCAGTATATATGTAACATGTAAGAAAATATATTTCAGTACATATGTCATGCCATGGCAAATAGGAAAAGAAGGCTGCAGACTGAGTACAGGAAAAAACCTCCAGTAGAAAACAATGTTCTGACTGACAGTAAAATCACACAGCTGGTGCCATTTGGAGAATGAAAGAGGAAAACATTTTAGAAACATAGTGATTTTTTTTAAAGCACTCAAAAAAACTACCATTTCTTAAAAAAATCTCTTGCAATGTGATGCCTCATGTTCTCATTTTTCCCCATGGATTTAATAATTCTAATTGTTTCCAATGGAATTTTTATTTTAGAACGTGAAAAACACAATACTGAGAATCAAATAGCTTGATTAGGTGAAAATAGAAAACAGAGAGGGAGAAATATCCCTACCAGTAATTAAAACATGTTATATATAACATTTTTTTTAGCTGTTGTAGTAGCATGGAATAAAAGACTACTAATGAATAAAACAGAGAGCACACAAACAGGCTTTGTTATAGGACTTAATATAAAAGAGGGAAAAAGGTGAAAATATTCAACAGATTATGACAATTAATGAGTTTTGAGAAAAAGGACAATTTACGTATTCACCTCACCCTTTATTTCCAAATAAAATCCAAATAGCTTGAATTGAATATTAGAATCTTAAAACTCAAAACCAAAGGAAACAGGGGCAAATACATAACTATGTGATTATACAAAGAGCCATTGATTGTACACTTAGGATGGATTGTATGGTGTGTGAATAAAACTGTTTAAAATAAAATAAAGCAAAAAAACTAAAGAAGAATAGGAAAGCAAATATTTTTCAAACATCTGATGAAACTTATTAAGCATATAAGCAACATAATATCAACAATATAAAAATGTTACATGTATGCACCTAGAAAAATTAAACAAAATATAAAACTAATTAATAAACTGAGAAGATACTTTTAGCAGCAAAGATGACATGCAAAGAAAAGAGCTATTTCTTTACTTTATAGAAAGGTCACACAATTCAATAAGAAACCACAAATGAACAATGATATCAACTAGTAATTCTCAAAGGAAGAAATAAAAGTAACTAATTAAAAGGTAGATTTAAAAAATCAAAGAACTGCTAATTTAAACAAAGCCACTTCTACATCAAAAACCAAAATAATATTTGTGGTAGACTCTTACACTGGAAACCCCTAGTGAACATGCTTTCCTATATTCACGCCCTTGTGTAGTCCCCCAACATTCACCGTGGCCATGTGACTTGCTTTGGTTTATGAGATATTAGCAAGAATGATGCAAGCAGAGACTCGATACAGATTTGATCAAGACTGGTCTTCTAGAACACTCCCTTTTAGAAATCATCAGCTATCCTGGAAAGAATACCGAGCTGGACCACTGATGAGGCTGTGTGGAGAGAGACCCTGAAAGATAGAGGTAATCTTGGGAATTCTATCCCCAGCTGAGCTCCTGGATGAATGAAGCTACATGAGTGAGCTCAGCTATACCATTTGTAACAGAGCCTCCCAGTTAACTCATAGAATTATGATATATATTAAATGTTGTTTTATGTCACTATGTTTCTGGGTAGTTTGTCACAGAGTGGTAGATAATTTAGATAATATTTTTTTCCATACTACCAAAGGACAGATTAATAAAAAGATTCAAAATTCTGGTAGAGAAGTAAATTGGTGCATTACAATATTTAGTAAGTAATTTGGCAATATGTTTCAACAACTTTAAAAATATTCAAACCCTTTGAACTCAGTAATTTCACTTCTAGGAATATGATCATAGAAAAAATACTAAAACTAGAGGGAGATATATATATATACAAAGATGTTCATTGCCTTATTATATATTGAGAAACAAAAACATCCATCTTCACATTGCTTTACCATTCCATTATGTTCCCTAAGATGGTTTTATTATTCCACTGTCTTCATCAATGTTATTTTACTTCTCCAAGGCACTCTTGGAGGATAAAATTTGGAAATAACTTCATTATTCATTTCTGGAACATCCTGAAACTTATTTAAACGAATATCAGACCACCCAACTTTTCAATAGATAACATCAAATAACTGTTTCTTTCTTCCAGATTCTCTTCAAACCCCTAGCCTTAAAACCATGGCCTTGCTGGGCCTACAATCGATCCTAAATCATTGTATCATGACTCTTACCCTGTCTTAGTCAAGCTACCTTATTGAAAGCCCATCTTAAATCAGACCCCAATAAAGCCTTATCAATATCCCAACTTTGACTTCACACTTCCAACATGCTACCAAGATTCTGCCAAGGTAGTGATCTCCTTTACTGTAGTAAGCAATAAAATTCAGCTTTGCTTCATCAGCAGGTTATCTTGGTGCTATTTTGGGGAGTCAGCACTAGACAGTATGAAAGCAAAAAGATTGGAAATAGTATGCTTAGTAAATGACTATTAAAGAAAAGTTATTAAATAAAATGTACATTTTTTTAAGTAATAGAGAAACACAAGATAAGTGGGAAATGCTTAGGTTCTAATGTTACACTAAATATAACAAACCTGTATTTATAATATGATTTCAGCTATAGGTTCCAGTTAAGAAACAAAGGAGGGAAGATAAGGAGAAAGGGAAGAAGGGAAAGAGGGAGGCAGCACGGTAGGGAGGGAAGGAAAGAATTGTTCAATGTTTGCCTTTGAGTGTTGGAGCTATAGGGTCGTTTTTTCCTACATTTCTTACCTTCAAATTTTCTTTAATGAGTAATTTTATAATAATGAAAAAGATTTTATAAACAAATTATTGGGAAACATTTTAAAAAACAATATTAGCTAAAAATAAGGATTGATGCTATTCCCCAGTTTTGCATTCAAAGGATACAATAATTTCTATGGTATGTGAATTGGAGAAATGTAATTTTTGCAATGCTTTCTCTTAGGCTACTGAAGCGTTCCAGGGCCATCAACAATCAAATCAGATGATTCTAGTCTGAAGACTACTGCTGAAGAAAGATCCTCAATGGTAAATGAGGAAAACTGCAGGATTTTTAGGCAGACAGTGTGATGGTTTGGAACTGTATGCACACCAGAAAATCATGTTCTTAAAGCTAATCCATTCTGTGGGTGTAAACCTGTCATAAGTAGGACTTTTTGATGAGGTTACTTCAGTTAAAGCATGGCCCAAGGTGGATCATAGTCCTCTCGCGTGGAGTCCTTTATAAAAGGGATGAATATACATATATGGAGAGAGAGAAAGTCAAGGAAGCAAGAAGCTGAAAGACAAAAAAAAGGAAATGACGAGCAGATGCCACCATGTGCCTTGCTATGCAGAGAGGACCCAAGGATTACCAGCAGCTGCTCTTCTGGAAGAAAATATCACTTTGATGGTGCCTTGATCTCAGACCCTCAAACTGTAAGCTAATAATTTCCCATTGTTTAAAGCCAATCCATTTTATGGTATCTGCTTTGAACAGTCAAGCAAACTAAAGCAAATACACTTCTCTGAATCTTCTTACATGTTAAGAAAGATGGTTTCTGAATCCCCATAAATAACACGGCCTCTCTTATTGTCTCGTATATGTGACAAAATTAAAATTATTTGCATGAGGGTTGCACAGATTCTTCCTTTCCTTACCCTTCCCCTAACTGCTTCCACAAACTTTCAGATACTGTCTACTTAAGCTTCTTCCTTCCCCCCTTACAAGGGAAGAAGAAAGACCTAAAAAACGGAAAAAAAAAAAACTACAGTCTTCACAGGGCTACATGTTTCTGGAAGTACCTGATACGAGTTTTCAGAAGCGGGGGCAGAATGACAATCGAGGATCTGAGAAGGTGTGGAAATGGAGAGCATTCTTTTAGAGTAAGGAATGAGAGATTCCTGGGAGTTTCAAAATGCTGGAGATAGAAGCAGACAGGGGATTGTAAAAAGAGTTTCCATGGGCTAGTTAATTGGGCTCCCTTAAATTTTTGAGAGAGAGATGAATCAAGAGGAATTTCCACTTAGCATAATATTTCCTTTTACTTTTTTTATTAGAGAAGTTGTAGGTTTACAGAAAATCATGTAAAAAATATAATGTTATCATATAGAATGTTGACACTGTGCATTAGTGTAGTCTTTGTTATATTGATGAAAGAATATGAAAATATTACTAACTATAGTCCATAGTTTGCATTAGGTGTATTTTTCCCATATACCATCCTACTATTAACACATTGTATTAGTGTCATATATTTATTATAAGTCATGAAAGAACATTCTTATATTTGTACTATTAACCCCAGTCCATCATCTACAACAGGGTTCATTGTGTTACACAGTCCTGTGTTTTATCTTCTTTCATTCTAGTAACATATGTGACCCCAAACTCTCCCTTTCAACCACATTGACATATATAATTCAGCACAGTTAATTCCACTCACAATAATATGCTACCATCACCTACATCTATCTTCAAAACTTAAAATCAACCCAAATAGAAATTCTATTAAATTAAGCATCAGCTCCCCATTTTCTACTGCAATCTATCCCCTGGTAACCTACATTCTAGAGTCTACTCTATGAGTTTGCTTATTATAATTAGTTCATATCAAATATATAATATTTGTCCTTTTGTGCCTGGCTTATTTAACTCAGAATAATATCCACAAGATTCATCCATGTTGTCACAGGCATCATGACTTCATTTCTTCTTACTGTTGTATAATATTTCATCATGTGTATATACCACATTTTGTTTATTCATTCATTGTTTATGGATACTTGGGTTGCTTCCATCTTTTGGCAATTGTGAATAATGCCACCATGAATATTGGTGTGCAGATGTCTGTTCAAATTCCTGCTTCAGTTCTTCTGGGTATTTATCTGGTAGCAGGATTGCTGTGTCATAAGGTAATTCTATATTTAACTTTCTGAGGAACTGACAAACTATCTTCCACAGGAGCTGCACCATTTTACATTCCCATCAACAATGAATAAATGTCCCTATTTCTCCACATTCTCTCCAACACTTGTAGTTTACTTTTTTTTTTAATAGTGGCCATTCTAGAGGTGTGAAAAATCCCTTTGTAGTTTTGATTTGCATTTCCCTAATGACTAGTGATGTTGAGCATCTTTTCAAGTGCTTTTATTTGTACTTCCTTTTTGGAGAAATGTCTATTTAAGTTTATTGCCCATTTTTTAATTGAGTTGTTTGTCTTTTTATTGTTGAGTTGTAGGATTTCTTTATATATTCTGGATATCAGACCCTTATCGAATATGCAGTTTCCAAATATTTCTTCCATTGAGTAGGTTGTCTTTTCACTTTTGGGACAAAGTCCTTTGACACACAACAGTTTTTAATTTTCAAGAGGTCCCATTTATCTACTTTTTGTTTCATTGCTTGTGCTTTGGGTGTAACGTCTAAGAAACCATTGCCTAACACAAAATCCTGAAGATTCTTCCCTATATTTTCTTCTAGGATTTTTATAGTTCTGATTCTTACTTTTACATGTTTGCTTGAGTTTGAGTTCACTTTTATATATGGTTGAAAGAAGTTCTCTTTCATTATTTTGCATGTGGATATCCGGTTCTCACAGCACCATTTGCTTAAGAGACAATTCTTTCTCAATTGAGTAGACTCGGCAGCTTTGTCAAAAAACAACTGGCCATAGATCTGAGGGTCTATTTCTGAAGTCTCAATTCGATTCCATTGGTCAATATATCTATCCTTGTACCAGTGCCATGCTGTTTTTTTTTTTTTTAATTTTTTAATTTTATTTTTTTAAATACCAAAAACACCAAATAAATGCAAACATTCCTGTTTTGATCATTCCGTTCTACATATATAATCAGTAATTCACAATATCATCACATAGTTGCATATTCATCATCATGACAATTTCTTGGAACATTTACATCTATTCAGAGAAAGAAATAAAATGAAAACAGAAAAAAAATTTATACATACCATACCCCTTACCCCTCTCTTTCATTGATCACTAGCATTTCAAACTAAATTTATTTTAACATTTGTTCCCCTTATTATTTGTTTTTATCCCATATGTTCTACTCGTCTGTTGACAAGGTTGATAAAAGGAGCATCAGACACAAGGTTTTCACAATCACAGAGTCACATTGTGAAAGCTATATCATTATATAATCATCTTAAGAAACAAGTGCTATGCTGTTTTGACCACTGCAGCTTTGTAATATGCTTTGAAATCAGGAAGTGTGAGTCATCCAACTTTGTTCTTCTTTTTTCAAGATATTTTTGGCTATTTGGGGCTTGTACCATTCCAAATAAATTCGATAATTGACTTCTCCATTTCTGAAAAATAGGCTATTGGAATTTTTATTGGGATTGCATTGAATCTATAAATCATTTTGGGTAGAATTGACATCATAACAATATTTAGCCTTCCAATCAATGAACAGGTAATGTCCTTCCATTTATCCTAAATAAATTGCTTTGTAGTTTTTATGTACAAGTTGTTTACATCCTTCATTAAATTTATTCCTGGATATTTGATTCATTTAATCGCTACTATATATAGAATTTTTTTCTTGATTTCCTCTTCAGTTTGTTCATTACTAGTGTATAGAAATACCACTAATTTTTGTCTATTGATCTTGTATCCTGCCACTTTACTGAAGTTGCTTATTAGTTCTAGTACTTTTGTTGTCAGTTTGTGGGACTTTCTATATATAGGATCATGTCATCTGCAAATAGTGAAAGCTTTGTTTCTTCCTTTTCAATTTGTATAAGTTTTATTTCTTTTTCTTTTCTAATTGTTCTATTAGTACAGTGTTGAATAACAGTGGTGACAATGGGCATCCTTGTCTTCTTCCTGATCTTAGAGGGAAAGCTTTGAGTCTTTCATCATTGAATATGATATTTGCTATGTTTTTTCATATATGCTGTTTATCATGTTGAAGAAGTTTTCTTTAATTTCTATCTTTCCAGGTGTTTTTATCATGAAAGTATGCTGAATTTTATAAAAGCCTTTTATGCTCCAATTAACATGATCTTGTGGGTTTTTCCCCCTTTGTTTTATTTATATGACATATTACATTAATTGATTTTCTTATGTTGACTTATCTTTGCATACCTGAGATAAAACCCACTTGATAAAGGTATATACTTCTTTTAATATGATGCTGGATTCGATTTGCAAGTGTGTTGTTGAGGATTTTTGAACCCATATTCATTAGAAAAATTGGTCTGTAATTTTCTTTTCTTGTAGTGTCTTTATCTGACTTTAGTAGTAGAGTGATATTGGCCTCATGGAATGAGTTTGGTAGTATTACCTCCTCTTCAATTTTTTTGGAAGACTTTAAAAGCAAATTGGTATCCACTCTTCTTAGAATGTTTGGTGGAGTTCACCTATAAAGCCATCTGGCACAGTTTTTCCTTGTTGGGAGGCTTTTGATGACCATTTCAATCTTTTTACTTGTAATTGGTCTGTTTGAGGTCTTCTATTTCTTCTAGAGTTCGTGTAGGTTGTTCCTGGGTTTCTAGTAATTTTTCATTTTGTCTAGGTTGTCTAATCCATTGGCGTGTATTTGTTCATAGTATCCTCTTGTGATCCTTTTTAATTTTGTGGGGTCAGTAGTAATGTATCCCCTCTCATTTCTGATTTTTTAAATTTGCAATTTCTGTCTTTTTTCTTTGTCAGTCTAGCTAAGGGTTTGTCAATCTTAGTCACCTTTTCTAAGAACCAACTATTGGTTTTGTTATTTCTCTCTATTGTTTTATTTTTTATTGTTAATTTCATTTATTTCTGCTCTAATCTTTGTTATTTCTTTCCTTCTGCTTACTTTGGGATGAGTTTGTTGTTCTTTTCTAGTTTTTCCAGTCAAGTCTTTGAGTTTAGTTCTTTCTTTTTTGTAATGTAAGCATTTAGGGCTAAAAATTTCCTTCTCAACACTGACTTCACTGAATCCATAAGTTTTTTTTTCTTTTTAAAAGAAAGTTTTGTTTTTTTTTTACTGTGAAGCGGATATTCTCCCTTTATTTTTATTTTTTATTTTTTTATTAATTAAAAAAATTAACTAACACAACATTTAGAAATCATTCCATTCTACATATGCAATCAGTAATTCTTAATATCATCACATAGATGTATGATCATCATTTCTTAGTATATTTGCATCGATTAAAAGAAAGTTTTTATTGTTAAATATAACATATATACAAATAATAGAAAGAAAGAGCAATGATTTTCAAAGTACACTTCAACAGAATCCATAAGTTTTGATATACTGTGTTCCCCTTTTCATTCATCCTAAGATATTTACTGATTTCTCTGGTAATTTCTTTGATCCACTGATTGTTTAAGAGAGTATTATACAACTTCTATATACTTGTGGATTTTCCAGTTCTCCACCTGCTATTCATTTCCAGTTTCATTCCGTTATGTCAGAGAAGATATTTTGTATGACTTTCAATCTATCTAAATTCATTGAGATTTTTTTGTAACCCAACATGTGGTCTATCCTGAAGAATGACCCATGTGCACTTGAAAAGAATGTATATTCTGCTGTTTTGAGGTGCAATGTTCTGTATATGTCTTTTACATCTAGTTCATTTATTATATTCAAGTTCTGTTTCCTTAGTGATCCCCTCTCCAGATGTTCTATTATTGACAGAGGTGTAATTATTTTAGAGACAACTATTTCGCTCTTAGGTTTGCCACTGTTTGCTTCACTGAAGTTGGGGCACCGTTGTTAGGTGGATAAATATTCATGATTGTCATTTTTTCTTGGTGGATCACCCATCTTATTAACAGGTAAGATCCTTCTTTGTCTCTTGTAATAGCTGTTAACATCTATTTTGTCTGATATTAGTATAGCTACGTGTATTTGTTTAATGCTTCTGGAATGCAATAAAACAGAAATGTGTTGGCTTTCATAAAGGGAATTTATTAAGTTACAAGTTCACAGTTCTAAGGCCATAAAAATCTCCAAACTCCAAACTAAGGCATCAGGGAAAGTTACCTTGACTCAGAAAGGCTGGTATCTGTCACATGGGAAGGCATATGGCTGGCATCGGCTGATCCTTTTTCCCAGTGTCATTGCTTCCAGTATCTGACGCCAACAGTTTCCTCTCTAAGCATCTGTGGACTTTCACTTAGCTCCTCTGGGACACATCTCTGGGTTCCAACTTGCTTAGCATCTCATGGGAAGATGCACAGCAACATGCACTGGGCTCTGCATCTCCAGAATGTCCATGTCTAGGTATCTACCCTCTCTATCAGCACTCAAAGCATCTTCAAATGTCTGTATCTCTGAAGCAAAATATCTCCCCCTTTTAAAGGACTCCAGTAAACTAATCAAGATCCAACTTGAATGGGCAGAGTCACATCTCCATCTAATCAAAAGGCTATACCCACAATTGGGTGTGCATATCTGCAGGGATTAATCAAAAGGTCACACCTATAATTGAGTGGGTCAATCTCCATGAAAAAAAATGTAATCAAAAGTTTCCACCCTACAATATTGGATCAGGATTAAAGACATGGCTTTGCTGGGGTACACAACAGTTTCAAAGCAGCACACTCTTTTTGGGTTACTATTTGCATGGAATGTCTTTTTACATCCTTTCACCTTCATTTTATTTGTGTCTTTGGGTATGAGGTGAGTGAGTCCTCATAAACAACATATAGTTGGATCATGCTTTTTTTATCCTGCAAATCTATGACTTTTGACTGGGGAGTTTAATCCATTAACATTCAGTGTTACTACCATAAAGGCATTACCTACCTCAGCCTTTGTCCTTTGATTTTTACATGTCATATCATTTTCCTTGTCTCTCTTTTCCTTTATTACAACTTCCTTTTCTGTGTAGTTCATCTTTTGTGAAATATTGACTGATCCCTTTTCTGTGTAGTTCATCTTTTGTGAAATACTGACTGATCCCTTTCTTATTTCTGTTTCTGTGTAGTTTTTATACGTTGTAAATGCAATTTTATTGAAATATTCACATACCATATTGTCATCCAAAGTTTACAATTAGTAATTCACGGTATTGCCATATAGTTGTACATTCATCATCAAAATCAATTTTTGAACATTTCCATTACTCCAAAAACAATAAAAATAAGAATAAAATAAAAGTAAAAAGTAACACTCAAAACTTCCCATATCCCCTATCCTCTGCTATTATTTGTTTATGTTTTGTCTTTATTTTCTTATTGATCTCTCAATACACTGGCTGAAGGGAGTGTCAGTCACAGTTTTTCACAATCACATGGTCAATCCCTAAAAGCTATATAGTTTATATTCATCTTCAAGAATCAAAGCTACTGGATTACAGTTCAACAGTTTCAGGCATTTCCCTCTAGCGATTCTATTACATCCTGTGCTAGTTAGAAACTGTGTACCCCCAAAAAGCCATGTTCTTTTATCTTTACAATATTGCTGTGTGGGATCATTTTTATTGTTTCCATGGAGATGTGACCCACACAATTGTGAGTAGTACCTTTTCACTGGGGTTTCCATGGAGATGTGTCTCCTTCTATTGAAGATGGGTCACTTACTGGAGTCCTTTAAGAAGGAACCATTTGGGAAAAGCTTGAGAGCCCACATGGCAGAGACGTTTGGAGATAAAGAAGGAAAACACTCCCAGGGAAGCCTTTAGAAGAAGCTGGTAGAGAAAACTAGCAGATGGAACCATATGCCTTCTCAGCTAAAAGAGGAACCCCAAACATCATCTGCCCTTTCTTTGGAGTTGAGATATCTTTATTTGAACGCCGTAGTTTGGACATTTTTATAGTCTTAGAACTGTAAACTTGCAGGTTAATGAATTCCCTTTTTTTAAAAATTTATTTATTTATTAATTAAAAAAATTTAACAAATGAACTAAAACATTAATATGTGATTGTGCTGGTTTGAAAGGAAGTATGCCCCCTAAGAAAAGCCATGTTTTAATATAAATCACATTTCATAAAGGTAGAATAATCCCTGTTCAATACTGTATATTTGAAACCGCAATGAGATCATCTCCCTGGTTGGTGTGATTTAGTTAAGAATGGTTGTTAAACTGGATTAGGGGATGACATGTCTCCACCCATTTGAGTGGGTTTTGATTAGTTTCTGAAGTCCTATAAAAGAGGAAACATTTTGGAGAATGATAGATTCAGAGAGATTCAGAGAGAGCAGAGAATGCTGCAGCACCACGAAGCAGAGAGTCCACCAGCCAGCGACCTTTGGAGATGAAGAAGGAAAACACCTCCCGGGGAGCTTCATGAAACAGGAAGCCAGGAGACAAAGCTAGCAGATGACACCGTATTCACCATGTGCCCTTCCAGTCAAGAGAGAAGCCCTGACTGTGTTTGCCACGTGTTGTCTCACTTGAGAGAGAGACCCTGAACTTCATCGGCCCTCTTGAACCAAGGTATCTTTCCCTGGATGGCTTTGATTGGACATTTCTATAGACTTGTTTTAATTGGGACATTTTCTTGCCCTTAGATCTGTAAACTTGCAACTCATTAAATTCTCCCATTTAAAAGCCATTCCATTTCTGGTATATTGCATTCCGGCAGCTAGCAAACTAGAACAGTGATTATTCCGTTCTATGTATATAATCAGTAATTCACAATATCATCACTTAGTTGCATATTCATCATTTCTTAGAACATTTGCATCAATTCAGAAAAAGAAATAAAAAGACAACAGAAAAAGAAATAAGGGCGGGCCACAGTGGCTCAACAGGCAAGAATGCTCGCCTGCCATGTCAGAGGACACGGGTTCGATTCCCAATGCCTGCCCATGTAAAAAGAAATAAAACGAAAACAGAAAAAAAAAAGATTATACATACCATACCCCTTAACCCTTGCCTTCACTGACCATAAGCATTTCAAACTAAATTTGTTTTAACATTTGCTCCCCCCATTATTTATTTTTATTCCATATGTTCTACTCGTTTGTTGACAAGGTAGATGAAAGGAGTATCAGACACAGGGTTTTCACAATCACACAGTCACATTGTGAAAGCTCCAACATTATCAGTCATCATCAAGAAACATGGCTACTGGAACACAGCTCTACATTTTCAGGCAGTTCCCTCCAGCCTCTCCATTACATCTTGAATAACAACGTGACATCTACTCAATGCGTAAGAATAACCTCCAAGATAACCTCTCAACTCTGTTTGGAATCTCTCAGCCATTGACACTTTGTCTCATTTCACTCTTCCCCATTTTGGTCGAGAAGGTTTTCTCAATTTGTTGATGCTGAGTCTCAGCTCATTCTAGGGTTTTTCTCAATTCCTTGATGCTGAGTCTCAGCTCATTCCAGGGTTTTTCTCAATCCCTTGATGCTGAGTCTCAGCTCATTCTAGGATTTCCGTCCCACGTTGCCAGAGAGGTCCATAACCCTGGGAGTCATGTCCCACATAGACAGGGGGAGGGTGGTGAGCTTGTTTGTTGTGTTGGATGGAGAGAGAGGCCACATCTGAGCAACAAAAGAGGCTCTCTTGGGGGTGACTCTTAGGCCTAAATTTTAAATAGACTTGACCTATCCTTTGTGGGGTTAAGTTTCGTATGAACAAACCCCAAGAATGGGGGCTCAGCCTATAGTTTTGGCTGTCCACACTGCTTGTGCGAATATCAAGAATTCAACTTGGGGAAGTTGAATTTCTCCCTGTTCTCACCATTCCCCGAAGGGGACTTTGCAAATACTTTTCCACTCACTGATCGAATCACTCTGGGATTCATTGGGGCATCACTCTGGACAAACCAACAAAATCTCATGTCCTACCTGAGATTCCAAGTACTTTGGTGTTCAATCAAGTTATCTACATGTTATATTAGGAAATGCACTAGTCAAAATATAAATTTTCTACCAAATAAACTTTTGCTTCAGTCTCACACATAAAGTGAGATTTTAAAATATTAATTACCATCTATTTTCAGCACCCTGCAGTTAATGACATTCCCTTTTTCTTCCTCATGCAAAAACATTAATAAATTTGTACATTTAGTCACTATTATTATACACTCTAGGCATTCCTAGATTATACCATCTCAATCTTTAATGTCTATCTTTCCTTCTGATTTCATTTATGCCTCCAGCCCTCCTCCCTCTATCATTCTCACATGCAGCTTCATTCAGTGTTTTAACATCTTTTGATTGGGGAGTTTAATCCATTAACATTTAGTGTTATTACTGTACAGGTAGTACTTTCTTCTACCATTTTGCCTTTTAGATTTTATATGTCATATCTAATTTTCCTTCTTTTTACCTTTACTCATAGTCTTCCTTTCTACACTATTCTCCACACCTCTCTCTTTTGTCTTTTCGTATCTGTCTCTAGTGCTCCCTTTAGTATTTCTTGCAGAGTTGGTCTCTTGGTCACAAATTCTCTCAGTGATTTTTTGTCTGAAAATGATTTAATTTCTCCCTCATTTTTGAAGGACAGTTTTGCTGGATGAATTCCTGGTTGGCAGTTTTTCTCTTTCAGTAACTTAAATATATCATCTCACTGTCTTCTTGCCTCCATGGTTTCTGCTGAGAAATCTATACATAGTATTATTGGGTTTCCCTTGTATGTGGTGGATTGCTTTTCTCTTGCTGCTTTCAAGATTCTCTCTTTCTCTTTGACCTCTGACATTGTGATTAGTAAGTTTCTTGGAGTACATCTATTTGGATCTATTCTCTTTGGGGTGCGCTGCACTTCTTGGATCTGTAAATTTAGGTCTTTCATAAGAGTTGGGAAATTTTCAGTGATAATTTCCTCCATTAGTTTTTCTCCTCCTTTTCCTTTCTCTTCTCCTTCTGGGACACCCACAACATGTATATTTGTGTGCTTCATACTGTCATTCAGTTCCCTGAGTCCCTGATCACATTTTTCCATTTTTTCCCTACAGTTTCTGTATATTGTCAGATTTCAGATGTTCCATCCTCCAGTTCACTAATATTATCTTCTGCCTCTTGAAATCTACCATTGTAGGTTTCCATTGTTTTTTTCATCTCTTCTACTGTGACTTTCATTCCCATAAGTTCTGTGATTTGTTTTTTCAGACTTTCCATTTCATCTTTTTGTTCATTCCTTGCCTTCTTTATATCCTCCCTCAAATCAATGATTTAGTTTTTTTTTAATGTTCAATTAACTTTTTTATTTTTTGTGAAAAATAACATATACAAAAAGGCAGTAAATATCAAAGCACACTGCAACTATTAGTTGTAGAACGAATTTCAGAGTTTGGTGTGCAGTCACAATTGTACAATTTTAGGTTTCTTCTTCTAGCTGCTCTAAAACAGTGGAGACTAAAATATCAACATAATGATTCAGCAGTCATACTTGTTTGTTAAAGCCTACCTTCTTTGTTGTAAAACTCCACCGTTTCCTTTGAAGTTTCTCCCAATCTTTAGGAATATTTAGGCTATGCCCATTTTAACTTTTTTTTTCTACATATGCAATCAGTAATTCTTAATATCATCACATAGATGTATGATCATCATTTCTTAGTACATTTGCATCGATTTAGAAAAAGAAATAGCAAGACAACAGAAAAAGAAATAAAATGATAATAGAAAGAAAAAAATAAAAATAAAAATACAAAAAATATATATAAAAAAACAGAACAAACAAACAAACAACAAAAAAAAACTATAGCTCAGATGCAGCTTCATTCAGTGTTTTAACATAATTATATTGCAATTAGGTAGTATTGTGCTGTCCATTTTTGAGTTTTTGTATCTAGTCCTGCTGCAGTCTGTATCCCTTCAGCTCCAATTACCCATTATCTTACCCTATTTCTAACTCCTGATGGTCTCTGTTACCAATGACATATTCCAAGTTTATTCTCTAATGTCGGTTCACATCAGTGGGACCATACAGTATTTGTCCTTTAGTTTTTGGCTAGTCTCACTCAGCATAATGTTCTCTAGGTCCATTCATGTTATTACATGCTTCATAAGTTTATTCTGTCTTAAAGCTGCATAATATTCCATCGTATGTATATACCACAGTTTGTTTAGTCACTCCTCTGTTGATGGACATTTTGGCTGTTTCCATCTCTTTGCAATTGTAAATAACGCTGCTATAAACATTGGTGTGCAAATGTCCGTTCGTGTCTTTGCCCTTAAGTCCTTTGAGTAGATACCTAGTAATGGTATTGCTGGGTCGTATGGCAATTCTATATTCAGCTTTTTGAGGAACCGCCAAACTGCCTTCCACAGTGGTTGCACCATTTGACATTCCCACCAACAGTGGGTAAGTGTGCCTCTTTCTCCACATCCTCTCTAGCACTTGTCATTTTCTGTTTTGTTGATAATGGCCATTCTGGTGGGTGTGAGATGATATCTCATTGTGGTTTTGATTTGCATTTCTCTAATGGCCAGGGACATTGAGCATCTCTTCATGTGCCTTTTGGCCATTTGTAGTTCCTCTTCTGAGAGGTGTCTGTTCAAGTCTTTTTCCCATTTTGTAATTGGGTTGGCTGTCTTTTTGTTGTTGAGTTGAACAATCTCTTTATAAATTCTGGATACTAGACAATGATTTGGTTTTTAATGAGGTTTTCCATGTCTGTTCATATATTCTGAATTGTTTCAGCTCCTGTATCTCATTTGAATTGTTGGCTTGTTCCTTTGGGCCATATCTTCAATTTTCCTGGTGTGGTTTGTCATTTTGTGCTGGCATTTAGACATTTAATTACCTTAACTAGTTTATTCTGGAGATTGCTTTCACTTCTTTTACCCAGGGTTTTCTCACTGGATGAATTTGTTGTCTATCTGTTCTTTGACGTTCAGTTCAGCTTTTTCTGGACCTCTAGCTTAGGTTTTGTCTAACAGAGGAGAATTTTTCAGTTCTTGTTTTCTTGTTTCTTGCCCTGCTTGTATGGGCCTTTTTCCCCCCATCCTTAGGAGGGTCTACGTAGGTATTATAGACCCCAGTTGGATTTTCCCAGGTCAAACTGGCCTCCTATCAAGAGAAAAGAGTCACCTCCATCAGTTTTCCCTGAGGGTGAGACCCAGCAGGTTGAAAGACTGTCCTGTGAAGTCTCTGGACTCTTGTTTTTCTTATCTGCCCAGTATGTGGTGCTTCTCTGCCTGCGGGTCCCACCAGCATAAGGTGATGTGGTACCTTTAACTTTGGCACACTGTCCCTGCTGGGGGCGTGGTGGAGACGGAGGAGAGGTTGTAGGCTGGTTTTAATGGCTTCAAATTACCAAGCTCTGCTGTCTGAGTTCTGTAAGGGAGGGATTCCATCTGAGTTGGGCTTCACCCCTCCCCTGGGGAGGGCACAGGTTCCAAACAAGCCCTCAAATGAGCTTGTTTCTGCCTATGCCTGGGGCAGCTGCAGCCTGAGAAGTCCTGCCACTGAATCCAAAGGCAATCAAGCCTTTGTAGAAACACAGCCACAAAAACCTCTGTTTCCTTCTTTTTTTCTTTTTCCGTCAGCCTAGCCCCCTTGGTTGAGCGACCTCCACTTTGACCAGGTTCACCTGAGCTGAGGGCCTATTTTTAGTAGTCAGAACTTGTTAATTAATTCCACAATTGGTGTTTGGTTGCTGTTAAAGTCTCTTTCCTTTCCCCTCTGGGAAGCAACCCTGCGGCTTGGGGAACTCACGGTTCTGGGGAGGCTCGCAGCCGGTCCAGCTGGTCCAGACTGGGGTATGCTGTGTGTTCGGTCACTGACGTGGCCCCAGGAGCTGTTCTGTACTGTTTCTCGTTATTTAGTGGTTGTTCTGGAGGACAAACTAAAACGTGCACTTTGCTAAGCCGCCATCTTGGCCCTGCTTCATGAATTCCCTTTTTAAAAGCCATTCCATTTCTAGTATATTGCATTCCAGCAGCTTTAGCAAGCCAAAACACATCCAAAACTGAAAACAGACATCTGTATAATGCATAAGAATAACCACCAGAATGACCTCGCAACACAATTTGAAATCTCTCAGCCACTGAAACTTTATTTTGCTTCATTTCTCTTCCACCTTTTGGTCAATAGGCTTTCTCAATCCCATGATGCCAGGGACAGGCTCATCCCTGGGAATCATGTCCGATGTTGCCTGAGAGATTTCCACCCCTGGGAGTCATTTCCTGCATAGGGGGGAGTTTACCTGTGGAGTTAGCTTAGATAGAGAGGCCACATTTGAGCAGCAAAAGAGGTTCTCTGGGGGTGACTCCGAGGTATAATTACAAGTCGTCTTAATGTTTCCTTTACAGGAATAAACTTCATAAGGGCAAGCCCCAAAGAGCCATGTTTTAAATTGGTAGATCCCAATGCTTGTGAGAATATCTGGTCTCCCCCAGGTGGGGAAGTTGAATATTTCCACATTTTTCCCAGGCCCTCAAGGAGACTTTGCAAACTCTTTTCTATCTTCTGTCCAGATTACACTGGGATATATCAGGACACCACACTAAATTGTACAAAGCAAGAAGATCTCACTCCCTACTCAAGGTTCCATGTAATTACAGTGTTTGAATAAACTCACCATACAAGTTAAATTAGTGTGCTACAGAAAATATAAATTTTGCACCAAATAAACATCTCTTCCTTTGGTCTCACACAGAAGTTGTAGTTTGAAAATACAGTCAATATTATCCTTTACCTTTTAGCATGCCTTACCTTTGTCTTAGCCAGATCTGATTAATTTATATCTCTAATTGAAGTCTTATCACTGTTTCAGCATTTCAAACAGTTACTTTATGGGGTAATGCTGACTTTAATAGCTGCAGAACTTTAAGTCTAAATCTCAGGTGTCACACAGATACCTGAAGTTCCAGGAAATGACCAGGTTATACACAAAGAGCTCAGCATCTCAGAATTTAGAAATAACAATTACAACCCAAGAATAAGTGGGACTGCTTTAAGAGCTTCCAGTTTAGGAACCATTATTATAAGCCTTCCCCTGATCTCACATGCAATTCTCAGAGTTTACACATTATAATTAGTCCATTTTAGTAATACATTATAATATCTGTCTTTTCATTTCTCCCTTATTTCACTCAACATACTGTCCTCAAGATTCATTCATGTAGTTGCATGACTCACAACTCCATTCCTTCTTGCAGCTGTTCAGTATCCCATTGTATGCATATACCACAGTTCATCCTTCTGTGCATCAGTTTATAGACCCTTAGGTCACCTCCACCCATTGCAAATCGTGAAGACTGCCACCATACACATCACTATGCAAATGTCCATTTGTGTCACTGGTTTCAGTTCTTCTAAGCATATTTTTAATAACAGGGTTGAAGGAACATATGGAAACCCTATACTTAGTCTTATGTGGAACCTCAACACTGCCTTCTAGAGGGATTATGCCATTCTACTTCCCTACTAACAATGAATAGGTACATCCCTTTCTCCATATATCTCCCATACTTGTTATCATTCTCCTTTCCTTTTTTTTTTTTTAACTTTTTTTATTGTGAAATATAACATATATACAAAAAAGCAGTAAATTTCCAAGTACATTTTAACAAGTAGTCATAGAGCAAATTTTAAAGTTGGGTTACAGTTCCACAATTTTTCATTTTTTCTTCTAGCTGGTCCAAGACACTGAAGACCAATAAAAATATCAATATAATGATTCAGCAGTCATACTCATTTGTTACATCCTACCTTCTCTGTTATACTCCTTCTCTTTAAATAAAATATATTTACATAAAAGCAATAAATTTCAAGGTACATTGCAACAATTAGTTGCAGAACAGATCTCAAAATTTGGTATGGGTTATAATTCTACAATTTTAAGTTTTTACTTGTAGCTGCTCTAAGGTACTGGAGGCTAAAACAAATATCAGTATAATGATTCAGTACTTATAATCATTTGCAAAAACTCTACCCTCTCTGTATAACTTCACCATCACCTTTGATCTTTCTCTGACTCTTTAGGGGTATTTGGGCTATGCCCATTCAAATTTTTTCATGTTGGAAGGGGCTGTCAAGAATAAGGGATAGAGGTATGGAACTAGTTGATGTTCTGGAAAGGCTGGCCTCTTTGCATTTCAGGACTCCCATGTAGGGGGGAGGGTAATGGTTCCACTTGCAGAGTTGGGCTTACAGAGAGAAAGGCCACATCAGAGCAACAAAAGAGGCCCTCTAGAGGTGACTTTAGACATACCTACAGGTATGCCTAAACTACTCTGCTACATACATAAGCTTCACAAGAACAAACCACAAGAACAAACGTTGGCCTATTGATTTGAGTGTCCCTAATGTCTGACACAGTATCTGAGGTTTCCCCAGTGGTACAGTTTAATAGTTCCATATTTTTTTCCCATCCCTCAAGAGACTTTGCCAATACTTTTTTTTTTTCAAGTGATTTTTTTATTGTATTCATCAAAATCTATTGTAGGTATATGGGAACTCTATATTTTATACATAATTTTTCTGCAAATGTATAACTTTTCTAGTAAAAAAAATCTATTGTAATTTTAATTGCTAGAGAAAAAAATTAAACTTTGTTAATTAGGAGAATACTTGCCTTCTATAAATTATCAGTATGATTTTCTTTCACAATAACAAAGTAAAAATATCTACATACACAAAGCATTAATAGACTTTTTTTTATGTTTTACCTATGTTGTTACCTTTATTAGTTCTTATCTTTAAACTTTTTTTATTAATAAAAAAATTAAACAAAACATTTAGATATCATTCCATTCTACATATACAATCAGTAATTCTCAATATCATCACACGGTTGCATATTCATCATTTCTTAGTACATTTGCATCATTTAGAAAAAGAAATAAAAAGACAACAGAAAAAGAAATAAAATGATAATAGAGAAAAAAAAGACTATACATACCATACCCCTTACCCCTCGCTTTCATTTACCACTATTTCAAACTGAATTTATTTTAACATTTGTTCCCCCTATTATTTATTTTTATTCCATATGTTCTACTCTTCTGTTGATAAAGTAGCTATAGGGAGCATCAGACATAAGGTTTTCACATTCACACAGTCTCATTGTGAAAGCTATATCATTGTTCAATCATCAAGAAACATGGCTACTGGAACACAGCACTACATTTTCAGGCAATTAACTCCAGCCTCTCCACTACATCTTGAACAACAAGGTGATATCTACTTAATGCGTAAGAATAACCTCCAGGATAACCTCTCGACTCTGTTTGGAATCTCTCAGCCATTGACACTTTGTCTCATTTTACTCTTCGCCCTTTTGGTTGAGAAGTTTCTCTCAATCCCTTGATGTTAATTCTCAGCTCATTCTAGGGTTTTTTCTCAGTCCCTTGATGCTGAGTCTCAGCTCATTCCAGGATCTCTGTCCCATGTTGCCAGGAAGGTCCACACCCCTTGGAGTCATGTCCCACGCAGAGAGGGGGAGGGTGGTGAGACTGCTCGTCGTGTTGGCTGGAGACAGGGGCCACATCTGAGCAACCAAAGATTTGCCAATACTTTTTGATTATCTGCTTAACATACCCTGGGATGTATCCAGGCATTACATTAAGCTATATAGGATTAAAGGCTCTCAATCTTATTCTGGGCTCCCTGTGTTTGGATTGTTCAAATAATCTATCTAGAAAGGCTGAGTTAGATTATGTGCTACAGAAAATTTAGGTTCTGGACATAAAAAAAAAAATAAACTTTCTTCCTTTGATCTCAAAGAGTAGATGAAGTTATAAAATACAGGCAATGTCTTCCTTACTTCTGTATTCTGGAATACCTTAATCCTGACCCAACCAGCTTCAGTCTTATCTCAAAATACCAAGCTATATATATATATAAAACAACCCCTCAAAATCCAGAAATAACAATTACTACTCCGGACTAAATGTGACTGCTGTAAGAGCTTACAATCTAGGCGCCAGTTTTTGTATAAGTATTTTCTAAATGAAATCATACAATATTTGCTCTTTTGTTTATGGCTTATTTTGCCTCACCAAATGTCTGACAGGTTCATTCACATCGTGGCACACCTCACAACTTCATTCCTTTTTGTAGCAGCACAATATTGGATCATATGGTTACCCTTTTGTTCATCAATCTACTTCTCAGTAAGTCCATCTTTCAGCCACCTCCATCTACTGGGCCTCATGTATAATGTCCAAAGTCAACAGTCCATCAACACTTTCAATTTTAGATAATTTCATTGTTCCCAAGAGAAAGATAACCAATAAACACACCCTCACCAAATAGAAAATCCAAACCTCACCATAACTCTTGTCCCTCCCCCTATTATGTACCCCTGGAATTGCTGCTTTAATGTTGACGTTTTCCTGTTAAACATAGCCTATAGCATGCAACAGCATTTTTCCCACACTATCAACGCTCTCAATTTTAGATAATTTCATTGTTTCCAAGAGAAAGATAGCCAATAAACACACCCTCACCAAACAGAAAATCCAAACCTCCCTGTTCTAGTTTGCTAGCTGCCGGAATGCAACACACCAGAGATGGATTGGCTCTTAATAAAAGGGGATTTATTTTGTTGGTTCTTCAGAGGAAAGGCAGCTAACTTTCCACTGAGGTTCTTTCTTATGTGGAAGGCACGGGATGGTCTCTGCTGGTCTTCTCTCCAGGCCCTTGGGTTCCAACAACTTTCCCCGGGGTGATTTCTTTCTCCATCTCCAAAGGCCTGGGCTGAGCTGCTAGTGCTGAGATGAGGAATGCCAAGCTGCTAGGCTGTGCTACATTGCGTTCTCTCATTTAAGCACCAGCCAATTAAGTCAAATGTCACTCATTGCAGCAGACACGCCTCCTAGCCGACTGCAGATGTAATTAGCAACAGATGAGGTTCACGTACCATTGGCTTGTGTCCACAGCAACAGAACTAGGTATGCTCACCTGGCCAAGTTGACAACTGAATCTAACTAACACATGTCCACCCCTTGTCAACTTGGCAACTTCAAGCATCACCTTACACAGATGCAAAAAATTCTGTTCTTGCTGTGGACCTGTGAATCTCAAAACAAGTTGTCTGGTGCCAAGATGCAAAGGAGGATATTCACAGGATAGAGATTGTCATTTCCATAGGGAGAAATTGGAAGAAACACAGATGTAAAACCTGCAGGGCAAGCGCCGTGGGATCTCAAAGTCTGAAAGTCATTTATCCTTCGGCTTTAGAAAGTGGCAGTCCCACCCCTTCCAAGGGCCTATGCAGTGGCCTGCCTCTTTCCAAATCAACCTCGGGGAACACTGAGGAGACCACCTCTGGGCTCCACTCTCTCCAGGCATCAGGGCCACCCCTGGGCTCTCTGCCGTTTCTGGGGCACACGCTCAACCCCTCCACATGGTGGCAGCCAGGCTCTCCCAGTCCCCCAAGGAGCGTGCTACGCCTTTTCCAAGGCCCGAGGCTGCACAACTATTCCACTGCAATGAGAGGGGAGACTCATCCTCGCCCTTCAGGGTAAACTCACCCTCTCCACACATACAGGTGGGTCCACTCTCCTGGCCGAGGTTTCTTGGCTTCAGACCCAAACTTCCACGGTTCTCACTCTGCAAACTCCAATCTCTCCCTTTTGTGTCCTCCTTTGTCAAGATTGGCGGTGGTTCCATTTACACCAACAGTCTCTTCAAGCCCTCCAGGACTTCTCCATCAATCTCTTCACAGTTCCTCCAAAATCTTCCCTTTAGCCATCCAAAAACTGTTCCAACATATCTGGTATTTGCAAACTGCAGCAGCACCCCACTCTCCGGTACCAAATCTGTTCTAGTTTGCTAGCTGCCGGAATGCAACACACCAGAGACAGATTGGCTTTTAATAAAAGGGGATTTATTTTGTTGGTTCTTCAGAGGAAAGGCAGCTAACTTTCCACTGAGGTTCTTTCTTACGTGGAAGGCACAGGATGGTCTCTGCTGGTCTTCTCTCCAGGCCCCTGGGTTCCAACAACTTTCCCCGGGGTGATTTCTTTCTCCATCTCCAAGGGCCCGGGCTGAGCTGCAAGTGCTGAGATGAGGAATGCCAAGCTGCTAGACTGTGCTACATTGCATTCTCTCATTTAAGCACAAGCCAATTAAGTTAAACGTCACTCATTGCAGCAGACACGCCTCCTGGCCGACTGCGGATGTAATTAGCAACAGATGAGATTCACCTACCATTGGCTCATGTCCACAGCAACAGAACTAGGTGCTTTCACCTGGCCAAGTTGACAACTGAATCTAACTACCACACTCCCCTACCTCTTGCCCCTCCCCCTATTATGTACCCCTGTAAATGCTGCGGTACTGTTGATGTTTTCCTGTTAAACATAGCCCATAGCATGCAATAGCATTTTTCCCACTATACCCTGAAATTATAAACTCTTGTAGAAGATTCACACCTTTGCAGTAGTTCACGCAAGAACTTATTTATGTTTGTAATGTTAACTGGTGTGACACATGAGTCTATACAATCCCTTTCAATCATGTTTACCTTTAATATGGTAATATTACTTATAGACCCACTAATGAACTGCCTTCACTTCTATCTATTCCCTTACAATTAAGTTCATCCTCATTAGCAAACTGTTCACCCATCTCAAGCTTCTGTGCATCTCTAGTCCCCTATGTTCTGTATTATAAGCCTCTGAGTTTACCTTTACCATGGTCATAAAAGTGGAATCATATAGTATCTATCCTTTTGTGTCTGGTTTATTTTACTCAGCATTATGTTCTCAAGGCTCATCCATCTCATCATGTGGTTTAGGGCATCATTTCATTTTATTGCTGCAAAATATTCCACCATATGTATATACCACATTTTGTTAATCCACTCATCTGTTGATGGGCACTTGGATTATTTCCATCCTTTGGCAGTTGTGAATAGCGCTGCTATGAACATCAGTGTGAAAATATCTGTTCATGTCACTGCTTTCAGCTATTCTTCATATATACCAAGTAGTGGTATTGCTGGATCCCAGGACAACTCGTATTTAGTTTTCTGAGGAACCGCCAGACTGTCTTCCATAGTGGTTGTACCATTATACATTTCCACCAGCAGTGCACATGTGTCCCAATTTCCCCACATCCTCTCCAACATTTGTGTTTTTCTGTTCATTTAATAGCAGCATTCTTATAGGAGTAAGGTGGTATCTCATTGTAGTCTTAATATGCATTTTCCTTTTAGCTACTGAGAATGAGCATCTCTTCATGTTCTTTTTAGCCATCTATATTTGTTCAGAAAAATGTCTATTCATATCTTTAGCCCACTTTATAATTGGGTTGCTTGTTCTTTTGCTGTTGAGTTGTATGATTTCTTTATATATACAGGATATCAAACCTTTATCTGATGTGTGATTTCCAAATATTTTCTCCCATTGAATTGGCTGCCTCTTCACCTTTTTGACAGTCTTTTGAGGTGCAAAAGCATTTGATTTTGAGGAGTTCCCACTTATCTATTTTTTTTTGTTGTTTGTGCTTTGGGTATAAAGTTTAGGAAGTTATCTCCTATTACTAAGTCTTGAAATTGTTTCCCTACATTTTCTTCTAGGAGCTTTATGGTGCTGGTTCTTATACTTAGATGTTTGATCCACTTTGAGTTAATTTTTGTATAAGGTGTAAGGTATGGATCTTCCTTCATTCTTCTGGCTATTGATATCCAGTTCTCCCATGCCCATTTATTAAAAAGACTATTTTGTCCCAGTTCAGTGCATTTGGGGGCCTTGTTGAAGATCAGTTTACCACAGATTTGGTGATCTATTTCTGCACTCTCAATTTGATGCCATTGGTCAATACTTCTTTGTGCTAGTAATGCTGTTTTTACCACTGTGGCTTTATAATTAGTTTAAAATTGGAGACTGTTAATCCTCCCACTTTATTCTTCATTTTTAGGATGCTTTTAGCTACTTGGGGTCCCTTTCCTTTCCAGATGAATTTGGTAACTAGTTTTTCCAAGTCTTCAAAGTAGGTTATTGGAATATTGATTGGTACTGCATTGACTCTGCAGTTCAATTTGGGTAGAAATAGCATCATAACTACATTTAACCTTCCTACCCATGAGCATGGAATGTCCTTCCACCTATTTAGATCTTCTTTCATTTCTTTTAACAATGTTACATAATTCTCTGCATATAGGACCTTTACATCCCTAGTTAAGTTTATTCCTAGATATTTGATTCTTCTAGTTGCTATTTTCAATGGAATTTTTTCCTTAATTGACTCCTTGGTTAGGTCATTGTTTGTGTTTAGAAATACTACTGATTTTTGCACATTACTTTAATAACCTGCTGCCTTGCTGAATTTGCTTATTAGCTCAGGTAATTTTGTTGTAGATTTCTCAGGATTTTCCATGTATAGTAGCATATCCTCAAATAATGAAAGTTTTACTTCTTCCTTTCCAATTTAGATACATTTTATTTCTTTTTTCTGCCTGATTGCTCATGATAAAACTTCTAGCACAATGCTGACTAATAGTGGTAACAGAGGGCATCTTTTTCTCATTCCCATTCTTAGGGGGAAAGCTTTCAGCCTCTCACCATTGAGTACAATGCTGGGTATGGATTTTTCATATACGCCTTTTAATGTGTTGAGGAAGTTACCCTTTATTCCTGTTTTTTGAGGTGTTTTTATCAGAAAAGGATGTTGAATTTTTTCAAATGCTTTTTCAGCATCAATCAAGATGATCAAATGATTTTTCCCTTTTGATTTGTTAATATGCTGTATTACATTAGTTGAGTTTCTCATGTTGAACCATCCTTGCATTCCTGGTATAAACCCCACTTAATCATGGTATATAATTCTTTTAATGTGCTGTTGGATTCAATTTACTAATATTTTGTTGAGAATTTTTGCATCTATGTTGTTAGGGAGATTGGTCTGTAGTTTTCCTTTTTTGTAGCATCTTTACCCGGTTTTCATATTAAAGTGATGGTAGCTTCATCAAATTAGTTAGATAGTGTTCCTTTTTCCTCAAATTTTTGGGAAGTTTGAGCAGGATTGGTGTTAGTTCTTTTTGGAACGTTTGATAAAATTCCCCTGTGAAGCCATCTGGTCCTGGGCTCATTCTGTTTATTTTTAAAACAGACTTATTCACGCATCATAAATCTATCCTAAGTAAATAATCAATTATCCCTGGTAAAAGCACGTAGTTATTCATTCACTACCACACCTATATGAGTGCATTTCCATTTCTTCCACAAAGAAAGAAAAAGTCAGAAAAATGAGGAATAAAAATAAAATAAAATAAAAAGGAGAAACACCACCACCAAAAATCCCATGTCCATCCCTTATATCCACCTCTTATTGAAATTTAACTTTGGCATATTCCCTTTATTACAGTTAGTAGAAGCATATTACAATGTTACTTTTATCTATATACCCTAGTTTGCATTGATTGTATTTTTTCCATATACCATCCTATTCTTAATATCTTGCAATGTTGACATTAATTTGTCCTCTTTTATGTAAAAATATTCTTATATTTGTACATTTAATCACTTTCATTGTCCACTCTAGGATTCACTAAAAAGTTATACAATCCCAGTTTTTATCCTCTATCTTTCCTTCTGATGGCATAGATTGTGCTGGTTTGAGAGGATGTATGTCCCCTAGAAAAGCCATGTTTTAATCTAAATCTGATTTCATAAAGGCAGAATAATCCCTATTCAATACTGCATGTTTGAAATTGTAATCAGATCATCTCCCTGGAGATGTGATTTAATCAAGAGTGGTTGTTAAACTGGATTAGGTGATGACATGTCTCCACCCATTTGGATAAGTTTCTGGAGTCCTATAAAAGAGGAAACATTTTGGAGAACAAAAGTGATTCAGAGATTTGGAGAGAGCAGAATGACATAGCCACGAGAAGCAGAGTCCACCAGCCAGCAACCTTTGGAGATGAAGAAGGAAAATGTCTCCCGGGGAGCTTCATGAAACAGGAAATCAGGAGAAGAAGCTAGCAGAGGATGCCATGTTCACCATGTGCCCTTCCAGATAAGAGAGGAATTCTGACCATGTTCACCATGTGCCTTTCCACTTGAGTGAGAAACCCTGAACTTCATCGGCCTTCTTGAACCAAGGTATCTTTCCCTGAATGCCTTAGATTAGACATTTCTACAGACTTGTAACCAGGGCATTTTCTTGGCCTTAGAGCTATAAACTAGCAACTTATTAAACTTCCCTTTTTAAAAGGCATTCTGTTCCTGGCATATTGCATTCCAACAGCTAGTAAACTAGAACATAGATGCCCCTACCCTTCCGCTTTCTACCATATTCACACTCAGCTTTGTTAATTATACATACAATATTGTAAGACCATCATGCAGTATTGTGCTATCCATTTCTGAATCTTTACACTCAATCCTGTTGCACATTCTGTACTCATTCAACATCAAATGTCCAAACTCTACCCTCTTTCTATCTTCTGATAACCTGTGTTTCCAACTTTAATTCTCAAAGTTCACTCATTAATGTTATTTCATATTAGTGAGACCATACAGTATCTGTCCTTCTGTTTCTGGCTATGTTCACTCAATATAATGTCTTCAAGGTTCATCTGTATTGTTGCATGAATCATGACTTGTAGAGCAGGTCTCTCGTCCACAAATTCTCTCAGTATCAGTTTGTCTGAAAATATTTTAAACTCTCCCTCATTTTTGAAGGATAGTTTTGGCAGATATTGAATTCTTGGTTGGAAGTTTTTCTCTGTATCTTAAATATATCATTACACCGCCTTGTCACCTCCATGGTTTCTGCTGAGCAATCTGCATATAGTCTTATTGAGCTTCTCTAATGGATCACGTTTCTCTTACTGCTTTCAGAATTCTCTCTTTGTCTTTGACATTTGAGAATCTGACTAGTATTTTGGAGTAGGTCTATTTGAACCTAATCTGATTGGGGTATGCTGCACTTCTTGAATCTGTAATTTAATATCTTTTATAAGAGATGGAAAAATTTCAGTGATTATTTCCTTCATTATTCTTTCCACCCCTTTTCCCTTCTCTTCTTCTGGGACACTCATAACGTGTATATTCAAAAAATTAATCCCCACAACTGGGTGTGTCACATCTCCATGGAGATAATACAATGAAATATTCTAACCTATGTTATTAAACAGGGATTAAAAGAAAAGGTTGCTCCCACAAGACTGGATCAGGATTAAAACATGGCTTTTCTAGGGTACATAATCCTTTCAAACCAGTAGAGTGGGTGTCGCTGTTAAATTCACAGGAAACAACCTTGTTCTCAATGTAGCCCAGGATGCCCTTTAGGGAGCCCTCTGATGCCTGCTTCATCACCTTCTTGACTTATCATACATGGTTGCTTTCTCCAGTCAGCAGGTCAGAACCACGACAGACACATTGAGAATGGGGATGAAGAAGGCCATGACAGTGAGCTTCCCCTTCAGCTTCAGGGTGACCTTGCCCACCACGTTGGCATTGCCAGTAGGTACACAGATGATATTCTGGCAGCCCCTCATCCATCACACCACATTTTCCTGGACAGGCCATTCACAGTTTCTGGTTGGCAATGACGGTATGGATGGTGGTCAGGAGTCCCTTCATGTTGCCAAAGTTGTCATGGATGACTTTGGCCCAGGGGCCAGGCAATTGGTGGGGCAGGAAGCATTGCTGGTGATCTTGAGGGAGTTATACTTCTCATGGCTCATGCCCATTATAAACAGAGGGGAATAGGCTGAAGGGGCAGAGATGATGACTCTTGGTGCCACTCTTTAAGTGAGCCCCAGCCTTCTCCATGGTTGTGAAGACATCAGTGGGCTCCATAATATATTAAGCACCAGCATCACCCCATTTGATGTTGATGAGATCTTGCTCCTGGAAGAAAGTAATGGGATTCCCATTGATGACAAGCTTCTCATTCTCAACTTTTATGGTGCCTTTAAACTTGCCATGGGTGGACTCATACCATGTAGTTGAGGTCAATGAAGGGGTCATTGATGGCAACAACCTGCAGTTTGCCAGAGTTTACAGCAGCCCTGGTGACCAGGTGTCCATACTGCCAAATCCATTTATTCTAACCTTCATCATCATGCCTCAGATAGTGAAGATCAAAATAAATGGATTTGGCCATATTTGGTGGCTGGCACTGCACAAAAAGATAAGGACATCTATCGCGCAGGGAGGAGTAGAGAGTCTTCCATTTGGTTTTTCAAGATTTCAAGTTCTTCTTTATGATCACTGAGAGATAGCCATCTCTTTTGCCACATCTTCCCTCAACTCGCTGACTTGATTTTTTAATTGATTTAGCATGCTTGCTTGAAAATCTTTACTTAGTTGTTTCAACTCCTTTACCTCCTTTAAAATATTAGTTTGTTACTTTGTCTGGGCCATACCTTTGTTTTTCCTAGTATAGCTTGTTATTTTTTTGCTGGTGTCAAGGAATCTGATTTCCTTGATTAGTTTATTCCGGAGGTTGTTTTCACTCTTTTACCTAGGGTTTTCTTTTTAGTTGGCTTTGTTCTCTATCTTTTCTTTGGCATTCAGCTCAACATATTCTAGACCTCTAGCATTCTTTTGTGTAACTGCTCAGAATTTTTCAGCTCTTGTTTTTCTGGTTCTTGCTGGCTCTGTCCTCTGTCATCTTTCAAAACAGGATGCCCACAGCGGTCTGCCTCAGAGGTGGGGATAGGTTCTAGGCACCACAGCAGGATCTCTGTGGGTAAAACAAGTCTGATGGGTTCCAGTGGTGCTCTGTCTTTCACTGGCTCACAAGATCTGGTTTTGTTTTATGTTATTGCTTTAAGTGTTGGGTTATTGTATTTCTCAGCCAACAGAGGGTATGTTCCTGTACAGGAAGTCTAGACCAAATCCAATGGTTCTAACATATTTTCTGGAGAGTATCTGAAAAATCCCTCAATTCTCCTGCATTTTCTGTTTTTTGTTTGTTTGTTTGTTTGTTTTGCCAGCAGATAGTGCAGTTTGATAACTTAATTGTCCTCCAAAGCTGCTTGCTTTGCAGCTCAGACTACCTCTGACCTGGAGGAGCTGGGCTGGATTTGCAGCTGGGCTGGATTTGCATGTTTCCTGTGCCAGTACACTGACAGCCAAAATCTGGGTCAATGTGGGGCCATATCCCTCACTTTGTTTGTGGCAGAGAACTCCCCCAGCTGACACAGTATTCAGCTGACCACCAAACAGGAATCAGACCACCAGCTGTTTCCTTCAAACATAGGGGGAGGGCTTTTGGATCCAGGGCTGGAAATACAAGCTGTGTGTCCACATGATCTCAGATTTCTTATTCCTCACCGATCTCTATCTTGAAATGTACTCCCCTATCTCCTGGATCTCCAAACAATGGGGATCTGTCTCACTGCTGTGAGCAAATTTATGTTTCGTGTCCCCAGTGGAAGGGATTGCAGCTGCTGTTTCTGTGTCCCACCTATGCCATGTGTGAGACCAAATGAGGCATAGGGGAGAGGAATGCCCACTCTGGTATGGAGGTTTTCTACCTTTCATTTCTCTCTTCAATTCAGCATTTGTAGGGTACTTCTTCAGTCTATATCTTACTCCAGAGCTCTGAAAAATTCAGAATTGAACTTTTTTTTTTTCATAGAATCCCTAGGGAGAGATTTTCAGTAGCTGTTTACATCACCATGTTGATGACATCACTCTGTTTCTGTGTATTTTTAAATTTGCAACTTAATAAATTCTCCCTTTTAAAAGCCATTCTGTTTCTAGTATATCACATGTCAGCAGCTGGCAAACTAAAACAACTCCCATAATTTTTGCTATGTTCGTTTTTATACCTTCAAATTCTTCTTTATGCTCACACATTGTCTTCTTAATATCCTTTATCTCTTTCAGCATATTTTCTTTCATCTCTTTGAACAGATTTAGGGGATTGGTTTGAATAGCTTTGATTCCTTGTCCCAACTTCTAAGTCTCCTCTGAAGTTTTAACATGTTCTCTTGGCTGAGCCATATCTTCTTGTTTCTTAGTATGATGTAATTTTTTGCCAATGTCTAGGCATCTGATTATCTTGAGGAGTTACCTCAAAGGTCCATTTCACCCACTTGTTTAGGGTTTTGATTGGCTTTGTGCTAAGCCTGTCTCTGACACTTGGTCTAAATTATTCTAGACCTTTAGAATAGTCAATGTTTAACTGTTCAGAATATCTGTTCTTCTTCTTCTGATTCTTGCCCTGGATATGTGGTGCAATTTTTAAGATTGCACATTTTGTTCAATTGTTTTACCTCCACGTGAGCACTTACTTTCCTCTGTTCATTCTATGGGAATCTTGATCTATTCTGTTTGCTTCTGTGCAGACTTTTCTCCACAGCTCCTATGATTTACTTAAATTCTGTTCCTCACTTGGTGCCTCATTTCAGTTCTAGTACCCATCAAATCTGACAGCAGTTCAGTTTAAATACCACCACCCCCTTTTTTCTGTTTGGTTTTTCTGTCTCCAGTTTCTTCCCAATTAGTGTATCCTGCCCCAGTGAGCCAGATGGGGTCTATCCAGAAAGATGGGTCACTTCAGAAACGTCTATTTTGCATTAAGCTGTCCTGCTGAACTTAACTGAGTGAGGATAAAACAGTTATTACCAGTTTTTCTACCTATTGTTGTCTCTCTTTTTACCTTTCGGCCCCTGGGGGCCCTGTTGTAGTATGCAGCACTCCTCTGTGTTCCACCCTGGGTCTTATGTCCCTGTGTCTGGATATGCAGGGAGTTCTAACTTGTTGCTGTGAGTCACTCTACCTTCTCAGTCCATAGTGAGAGGGAGGTGGGCCAAGCTACTTCTGTGTGACTCACCAGCTGGCAAGAACAAGTGGAGTGAGGGAGGAATGGGAACTGGCCAGAACCCAGGACAGAATTCTCCTGAGTTTTTCTGTTTCTTTGATTCAGCATTTGAGGGGTCCTTCTCCAGTCTCTACCATCCTCCAGAGTTTTAAGCAAATGGAGTTTATCATTTCATTTGCTAAATCTCTTGGAAGGCTTTCTCAGGCAATACTTTAGGTGGCTATGTTGATGATGTTATTGTTTCTCTCTGATCATGTCATTTGATGCACAAAGCATTTTAATTTAAGTAAAGTCTTATTAATCCTTTTTTCTCATATTTTTGGTACAAAGCCTAAGAATCTATGGCTTCTACCCCTTACGTGGGACATGACATCCAGGGGTGAAAGTCTCCCTAATGACATGGGAGATGACTCCCAGAGATGAATCTGGCACTGGCACCATGGGATCAACAATTCCATCCTGATCAAAAGGGGAAAAAGAAGTGTAACTAATAAAGTATCAGTGGCAGAGGAGTTCAAATAGAGTCAATAGCCTACCCTGGAGGTTGCTTTTACACAAGCTTCAGTTAGATATTGTTACCTATCATAACCTGCTAAACCCCAACAGAACCATTCCAGCCAATCCTAAAGAAGACTTAGGGCAATATATGAGCCCACAAGGATTCCATGCACTAGAGCAACTTTTCAGAAACCTACAACTTCCAGATGCATCCCTGGACCAGATAAGTCCTGAAACCTAGAGGGCCAAGCTTCTCCAGAACATCAGATATAGACTGTGTATCTAATATTGAATTAGATACATATGTATCTAATTACTATGTATATAATATCTATGTATCTAATACTATGTATCTAATATACTATGAATATTATGTATTTATATAATACACTATGTATATGCTATACACTATATGTATATGTATGCATATATGTATTTTATAATATACATAAAATATTATATATAATATACATAATATATAATATATTATAAATGTATGTATATACTACACCATGTATTAATATCTCCCTACCCCATATTAGTGACAGCCCCTTCCAACATGAAAAAGTTAGAATGGACATAGTCCAAACACCCCTAAAGAGAGGGATAGAAAGATCAAAGGTAATGGTGGAGTTACACAGAGAAGATAGGATTTAACAAATGAATATGAATGCTGAATCATTAAATTGATATCTCTTTTAGTCTCCAGTATCTTAGAGCAGCTAGAAGTAAAAATCTAAAATTTTGGAATTGTGTCAAACTCTGAAATCTGTTCTACAACTAACTGCGGTGCTATGTCTTGAAATTTATTGCTTTTCTTGTATATATGTTATTTTTCACAAAAAAGAAAGACCCGGGTTTGATTCCCAGGACCTTTCCAGGCAAAGAAAGAAAGAAAGAAAGAAAAAAGCCAATTGTGGTGATAAAAAAAATATTTAAGCCTTCTAGGACTCCTATAAAATCTGAGAGGACCATATGGTAGTCCATGATAAACTCCTGGATCTGTCCTATAATTACTTGTTAAAGACTGCTTTGAAAACAATTGCTTTTTTATTTCTTTGCTTTATATATATGTTATACTACACAATAAAAAAGTTAAAAAAAAAAAAAAGAAAGAAAAGAAAGGCCGATGAAGTACAGGGTTTCTCTCTCAACTTGAAAGGCATACTTGAAAAAAAAAAAAAGAATCCATAGCTTAATACAAGGTCCTGAAGATATTTCCCTATGTTTTCTTATAAGAGTTTATAGTTTTAGCTCTTATATTTATGTTGTTGATACATTGTGAGTTATTCTTTATATGTTGCATGATAGTGGTCTACTTTTATCCTTTTGCATGCAGATAACCTGCTTGCCCATCACCATTTGCTGAAGAGACAATTAATTCCCAATAGTGTGAATTTGGCATCCAAGTTTAAATCAACCAGCCATAGATGAGCGGGTTTATTTCTGAACTCTAAATTCTATTCTATTGGTCCATATGTCTGTTCTTTTGTCAGTGCCATACTGTTTTGATTACTCTCGGTTTGTAATAACTTTTGAATTGGAAAGTGTGAGTCCTCCAACTTTGTTCTGTTTCAAGATGGCTTTCGCTATTTGGACTCCTTTGCCCTTCCAGATGAATTTTATTATTAATCAAATTATTAATCAATTGAGCTTTCCAATACTATTGTTTTCATGTGCACAGAATATAAATATTAAGAAAAATCTAAATTTTCCACAATTACTTACTAGATAAATATATCCATGACTTAGTTCAGAATAACTATTTATGTTTAGATGGAACCACATGAAAAAAACCAACATTTTTGACCTACAAAAATGGCAAATTAATCTCAAGAATAATGTGCACATACCAAATAGGAAGAAGGAGGGAAAGGGGAGGAGGAAAGAAGGAGAGGAAGAAGAGGTAGAAGTAGAAGAGGTGAGTAGAGTTATCAACTGTAATTATCTAGAATTCAGTTCTGCTTGATTTATAAAATAGTTTTCCCAATTTCAAGATCATAGAAATTATGAAAATTATTGTATAGTTTTCATACCTAAAACTTTACACCATTAAAAAACTGGCAAGTCCTGAAAGATGAGGAAAAATATATAAACTGAGAAAGTCCACAATGATGATACTTTTGTTTCAAGAAAAGATATGTTTTCTTTCCAGAAACCTACAACCTCCAGATAGGTCCCTGGACCAGATAAGTCCTAAAACCTAGAGGGCCCAACCTCTCTAGAACATCAGCTATTTCCATCTTCCTACTCCATATTAGCGAAGCTACTTCCAACATGAAAAAGTTAGAATGGCCATAGCCCAAACACCCATAAAGATGCTGTGGATGCAGCTGATATAATCATGATTTAAGTCCATGAAATGTCCTTATAGCAACAGACAGGCTAGCACTTGCCCACTCAGACAAATGGGTACCATCACCTGGTCAAGTTGACATAATGAACCTGACCATGACAGTCCACCCCTTGTCAAACTGGCAGCTATACCCATCACTTTAAACTGTACATAATCTCTAAATAGAAAACAATAACAGACATACTTTTTTCCTCACCTAACAATTCTCAACTGTCCTGTGTACAACTGGAAGCACATTAAATCTCCCCAGAATAGGGTGCACGTAATATTCATTTGAAACTTGATTTCTCACAGCTTAAATACTATCATATGAACATAACAGCATTACAGTCCTCATTTCTGTAACTGATCACGTAGCCATAGTTCATATTTATCACTACCTTCTTCCACTACCCATTCCATGTTCCCTTTACCCTTAGCAAGCAATTCAGCTGGCCATGGTTCTTTGCCTGGTGGGGTGACCCAAACCTTTATTCCTGAAGATGCAGAGCCATTGGTAGTCCTGCCTGGATAGGGTTGTTGTAGTTTTCCATTGCTTTTACTCACAGGGCATACTCGTAACAAAAGATACCCTAGAGGATCTCCTATACTCCAGGAAAACTCTTCTTTACCTCCATTATGTAATTGTAGTCCTATTTCCCCCTATAGTCAGGGTCAATCACCCCAGCCAGTAAAAGTAATCCCCTTCTTGGCTTGTTGATCCAGAGGCATGAGTAGACCAAAGTGACCAGATGGTAGTCTTAGATTCTAGTTCAATAGAATCATTGTTGTTTCCCCTGGTAGAAGCACTCCCCTTTCTGGAACTAAAACCCATAGACCAGCAGGGCTCAAGGTTGCAGGGACAGGAAACAAACATTTACCTAGTGGATCACTAGGGGTAATACTGAGTGGTGCAACTGCCATTTCCATCCCTTGATTCCTGGACCTATGCATCCTGGCTATCGGTGAACAGAACTATACAGTGGACACTGATTCAGAGCATACACAGCCTCCTGGAGAACATCACCCCAGCCCTGCAAGGTATTGCCACCTAATTGGCACCGTAATTGAGTTTTCAAAAGGCCATTCCACTGTTCTATCAATCCAGCTGCCTCTGGATGATGGGGAACATTGTAAGAACAGAGAATTCCATGAGCATGTGCTCACTCCTGCACTTCATTTTCTGTGAAGTGTTCCTTGATCAGAAGCAATGCTATGTGGAATACCACGATGATGGATAAGGCATTCTGCACATTCACAGATGGCAGTTTTGGCAGAAGCACTGCATTAAGGAATGCAAACCCATATCCAGAGTATGTGTCTATTCCAGTTAGAACAATTTGCTGCCCCTTCCATGAAGGGAGTGGTCCAATGTAATCAACCTGTTACCATGTAGCTGGCTGGTCACCTTGAGGAATGGTGCCATATTGGGGGCAGAATGTGAGCCTCTGCTGCTGACAGATTGGGCACTCAGCAGTGGCTGTAATCAGATTAGCCTTGGTAAAGGGATATCCATGTTGCTGAGCCCATGCACAACCTCCATCCTTACCACGGCCATTTTGTTCATGAGCCCATTGGGCAATGACAGGAGTTGCTGTGGAAAGAGGGTAACTGATATCCCCAGAATGGGTCATCTTATCCACTTGATTATTAAAACCTTCCTTTGCTGAAGTCAACCTCTGGTGCACATTCACATGGGACACAAATATCTTCATGTTTTTAGCCCACTCAGAAAGGTCTATCCACATACCTCTTCCCCAGACCTCTTTATCACCAATTTTCCAATTATGGTCTTTCGAAGTCCCTGACCATCCAGCCAAACCATTACTCTGGTCAGTTCTCCTTCCAAAAAAAATGAACAACCAGGAGCACTGCTGGAATTTGCGCCCACTGGGAGGATTTCCCCTCACCACTGTCCTTCAGGGATATCCCAGAAAGGGATTGCAGTGCTGCAGCTGTCCACTTTTTGATGGTCCCTGTCTATCATTCAGAACCATCTGTAAACCAGGCCCAAGTTTTTTCCTCCTCAGTCAATTCACTGTAAGGAACTCCCCAAGAGGCCATAGCTGTGGTCTGAGAAAGAGAAGGTAATGTGGCAGGTGTGCAAACCATGGGCATTTGGACTATTTCCTCTTGTAACTTACTTGTGCCTTCAGGATCTGCTCTGCCTTTATCTCATATATAACATTTATACTTTATGATGGAATGCTGGTGCACATGCCCAATTTTATATGTGGGTGGATCAGAAAACACCCAGCTCATGATAGGCAACTCAGGTCTCATGGTAGCTTGGTGGCCCATGGTTAAGCGTTCAGTCTTTACTAGGCCTAGTAGTAGGTCAAAAGCTGTTTCTCAAAAGAAGAGTAGTTACTTGCAGCAGATGGTCAGGCTTTACTCTAAAATTTTAAGGTGTGCACTGTGATTCTCTTATAGAGGCCTGCCAAAGGCTCCAGACAGCATCTCTATTTGCCACTGACACTTCTAGCACCACTGGATCTGCTAGATCATATGGCCCAAGTGGCAGAGCAGCTTGTACAATAGCCTGGACATTTCACAGAACCTCCTCTCAGGTTCCCACTTGAAATTAGCTGCTTTTTTGGTCACTTGATAAATGGGCTGGAGTAGCACACCCAAATGAGGAATATATTGTCACCAAAATTCAAAGAGATGAACTAGGCATTGTGCCTCTTTTTCAGTCATAGGAGGGGCCAGATGCAGCAACTTATCCTTTATCTTAGAAGGGATATCTCAATATGCTCCACACCCCTGAACACCTAGAAATTTCACTGAGGTAGGAGTCCCCTGTATTTTTGTTGGATTTATCTCCCATCCTCTGACACATAAATGCCTTACCAATAAGTCTAAAGTAGTTGCTACTTCTTGCACACTAGATACAATCAACTGTTATCATCAGTATAATGGACCAGTGTGGTGTCTTGTGGGAGGAAGAAATGATCAAGGTCCCTCCGGACAAGATTATGGCATAGGGCTGGAGAGTTGATATACCCCTGAGGTAGGACAGTGGAAGTATACTGCTGATGTTGTCAGCTGAAAGCAAACTGTTTCTGGTGGTCCTTACTAACAGCTATTGAGAAAAAAGCATTTGCCAGATCAATAGCTGCATACCAGGTATCAGGGGATGTATTGATTTACTAAAACAATGATACCACATCTGGTACAGCAGCTGCAATTGGAGTTACCACCTGGAGGAGTTGATGATAATCCACTGCCATCCTCCAAGATCCATCTGTTTTCTGCACAGGCCAAACAGGAGAGTTGAATGGGGATGTGTTGGGAATCACCACCCCTGCATCCTTTAAGTCCTTAAGAATGGCAGTAATGTCTGCAATCTCTCCAGGAATCCAGTATTGCTTCTGATTTACTATTTTGCTAGGTAGGGGAAGTTCTGGTAGCTTGCATTTGGCCTTTCCTACCACATAGCCCCCACACCATGAGTTAGAGAGCCAATGTGGGGATTCTGTCAGTTGCTCAGTATGTCTATTCAAATTATGCATTCTGGAAATGGGAAATAACTACAGAATGGGTCCAGGGGCCCACAGGACTCACTGTGAGATGGACCTAACCTAAAACTCCATCAATCACCTGGCCTCCATAAGTCCCCACTCTGACTGGTGGACCAGATTGATGTTTTGGGTTACCTGGAATTAATGTCACTTCTGAACCAGTGTCAAATAATCCCCAAAATATCTGATCATTTCCTTTTCTCCAATGTACAATTATTCTGATAAAAGACCATTGATCTCCTTGGGGAGACTTGGAGGAAGATTAACAGTATAAATTTGTGGCACTGTAACAGGATCCTAGGGACCTGGCCTCCCCCACATTCAAGAGGTTCTGGGTCTGTAAACTGCCTGAAGTCTGGAAATTGATTAAGGGGCCATGACTCTCTGTTTTTGTAATTCAAGGTAGACTTCTGTTCACTTGACCTAGAACTCTTTTGTTTATATAGTTTAAACAATAATTTAGTAGACTGCCCATCTATTTTATTTCTAGGTATCCCAGATTTACTAGCCAACACCACAAGTCTCTGCGAGTCAGATTATTTTGACTCCTACTTTGAGTCTGCTGTCTATTATGACAGCCAAGTCCACCTTGTCTTTGGCAATTAAGTGCTGCCACCTGGCTTCTGCCAACTCACAATCTACTCATCCCCATTGTGTTTATGGATTACAGTTCAGTGACAGCAGTTCCCATAGTAATATCTGGCCTACAGAGAAATGCAACAACAGAGCTCTTCAGGGATGATGGTGCTAGTCTCACAAATTTATTTCTCACTATTCTGGTAAAAGGTACATCCTTGGGACATTGCTAGGATGCATGAGCAGGCTTTCCATGATAAATCCATTCTAATATTCTAATCTCTATAAGCCTCTGGATCCCCTCATCTACATTATACCAGGGTATTTCTGGCATTTCAACCTCAGGTAATGTTGGTCACCTTTTGATCCAGGTTTCAGTCAACCATCCAAACAAACTGTTAATGCATTTTCTAACCCCTTGAGCTATAACATTGAATGCAGAATCTCTGCTTAGTGGGCCCATATCAATAAATTCGGCCTGATCCAGCTTTAAATTCCTCCTACCATTATCCAACACCCTTAATACCCATTGCCACACACATTCCCCTTATTTCTATCTATATAAATTGGAAAACTCATACAGTTCTTTTGGAGTATAAATGGACCTGCTCACAGGTGATACTTTGTACCTCACCTTTTGGGGCCTGTTGGGACTTTAGTGTAGTTATAGTTCTGGAAGAAATGAGGGGTGGTGGGGTGGGTCATGAAAAGAATTGGAAGTATCTTCCAAGCCATCTGCTTCAGGGCATTCACTTGCAGTTTCATCTGGTGAAACATGATTAATCACTCTAGGGCTAACCCCTTCAGGGGGAGGTTGGGTGGCCAACTCCTCAGGACAGGTTGGAGGTGGGGCAGTTATGTCCTCAGGACACACTACTACAGGGTTATCTAGAGAAGACTCAGCATGACCTAGGGTTACACCATCGCCTCCGACATCATCATCAATCCATATGTCACCATCCCATTTTTCAGGGTCCCACTCCTTTTTAATCAATGTCCTTATTTTAATGGCAGACACCATGCAAGACTGAGATTTCAGTTTATGTTGTAAAGCTGATACTCTAACAATAAGATTCTGAGTCTGATTTTCAGAGATCTCAAGTCTACAGCTACAGGAAATAAGATTTTCCTTCAGGGCACTCATAGAAACATTTACATGTGTCGATGGTGTGTAAACTTCTCATTTGAAGCCTTAAGTCCATCCCTTTCACTCATAATGTATACAGCACATCTAACAACAACAACCAAAATCTCTATACTTCCTATTTCCACAAAACTCCATAAAGGTGTCAAAAACATTATCACCCAGAGCCTGGCTTCATACAAGTGAAGCATTAGAAGAAACCAATGGTGATATTTTGACTATCTCTTTTGCCAACTCACCCCATGGACTGGCAGTATCATTCTGATTACAGGAAACTGAGTCCTTAGTGCCTTTGAGTCCAGTCAGACTAGAAAACCAATTGTAAAAACACATTTTTAAGATTCTGTTTCTTAGAAACAACCCCACTCTTGGTACCAAGCTGTATTAGCTAGGGTTGTCTAGAGAAACAGAATCAGCAGGAGATATCCGTAGATACACTATTTATAAAAGTGTCTCATGTAACCATGGGAACATAGAGTCCAAGGTCTGTAGGGCAGGCCACAAGCTGGTAACTCTGATGAAGTTCCTCAACAAACTCTCTGGAGAAGCTGGCTGGACAACCGTAGGAATAAAAGAGTCCAAAATCCATAGGGCAGGCTGTGAAGCTGACAACTCCAATGAAGGGTCTGTGTGAACTCCACAGGAGAGGCTTGCCAGCTGAAACAGGAAGATAAACTGTCTCTTCTGAATCCTCTTTAAAAGCCTTCCAGTGATTAGATGAAGCAACACTCATTGCAGAAGACAATCCCCTTGGCTGATTACAAATGCAATCAGCTGTGGATGAAGCTGATGTAATCATGATTTAAGTCCATGAAATGTCCCCACAGCAACAGACAGGCTAGCACTTGCCCAATCAGATAAACAGCCACCACCATCTGGCCAAGTCGACATATGAACCTGACCAGAACAGTTATTAACAGCCTAAAAATGACTAAAAATTCCATAAAAAGAAGACAAAGTCTTCCATATAAATCCTGTAATCCCTTTCCTTTGAAATAGCCCACCCATTACAGATTAGCTATATAAATTTATTTTTATAAAAATGAAATTGTTCTGTAACTTGTGTTTTCTTTTAATTCAGCATGGACACTTTCTTGCTCAGTACAAATAGAAATACTTCACTGGTTTAAATAGCTGCAAAGCACTTCATTGAATGGATGTTCCATAATTTATCTGATCATTTCTCTATCCTTAGACTGTATAGTTAGGTACTTATGTCTATGTGATTGCTGAACACTGTGGCCCCTTTACACTTGGATAGTGAGCATGAGTTTGGTAAACTTTGAGGTTATCAAATCATCTTCTTGAAAAATACAACTTCAGAAAATAGCCAACATTTCTATTAGATCATGTTCTTATGGAATAAAAGAATCAGAGAAAGAAAAGATGTAAGAAACACATACATGCACATAGAGAGAGAAAGTGATTATCTCATGTGCTAGTATTTATAATTAAATAACATTAAGAAGAATGAAAAAGGAAGCTAATTGTAAAATGCCTCATAAGGTAAAGGTGTTTGATGTCCAAAACTCAGCGTGTTAGTTAATCCTTGCACTGTTGTGCTCTGAGGATTTAAGTTTATTGATCTGCAGAAGAGATAAAACAGTTCAACTTGCACTAAAGGTAATAAAAATTACTAATTAGCTTTACTTAATGTCAGAATTAGAGAACAGCACTTTAAACAGGGAAAATGCAGCAATGATAATCTAATAAAGTACATTTCTTTACACCTTGATCCATTATTTCACGTTTTAAAATTTGGTTAACATGTTCTTGGGCAGGCCACGGTGGCTCAGCAGGCAGCATTCTTGCCTGCCACACTGGAGACCCAGGTTCAGTTTCCAGGGCCTGCCCAAGCGAAAAAAAAACTGGTTATTATATTCTATCTTTGGGATCATGACCACAGTGATAAAGATTATAAAAGAACATGAACCTTAGAGTCTACTTGGGCCTGGGCTCAAATTCCAGGTCTACAATTTTCCAGTGATGTCATCTTTATTAGTTTTCTACTTACAAAATAAAAATAACAGTAGATATTAAGTAAATGTCAGTGTTTTAGTTTCATGGCTGCTAAAACAAATATCATGTAATGTGCTGGTACCCCAATAAATGGGAATTTATTGGCTCATGGTTTTGTGGCTAGAAGTCCAAACTGAGTCACCATCAAAGCAATGCTTTCTCCCTGGAGATTGTGGCACTCTGGATCTAGCTGCCAAGGATCCTGGACTTTGGCTTTTCTTTCACATGGCATTGCACATAGTGGCCTGTCCTGGCTTCTCCATCCTCTCATAGTTTGGTTGACTCTGTTTCTGGCTGCTCCTTCGACTGTGGCCTTCCTTACAGGCCTTCAGTAATAGGATTAAGATTATCCTGATTCAGTTAGGCCATAAATTAACTAAAATAACTTCTTCTAAAGGTCCTATTTATAATGGGTTCACTCCCATAGGAATGGATTAAGTAAAGAACATGGATTTTTCTGGGATACATAGCTCCCAGCCATCACAGTTGGTTAGGAGATCTGGACAGTATATCTAATAAATCATATGACACTGCCTTCGTATAAATGAAACACTTACTTGAGTAGTGGTTCATATTGTTTAAATCTCAGATCACCCCAAGGGCATTACCTCTGAACTTACTGGAAATGCAAATTCATGGGCCCTACCCATACCTACTGAATCAGATAGTGTGGGATGGGGCCCATGAAACTGTTTTACAAGCTGTCCAGGTGATTCTTACGCATGTGAAAGTTTGAGAACAACTATTCCAGAGTTTGACTTGACATGAATTTCATGTGATAATTTCCATTAATAGACATGTAAGGATAACTTACCTATTACACACAGTAGGCACAGTAGGTAGGGTCCATGAACTTTTAGGAACCTATGAAAATGTTTTAATTTCAATTTCTTCTAAAATCAAAAGAGGAAGATGAATATAATGATAATAATAGATGCATAATGTTAAATCCAGCCTGGATTATGTTTTATCTTTATAATAAAACAGCTGTAAAATTAATTAATTTAAAAATAATATTTTTATATATAGCATTTTAAGTCTAGCTAAAAAAAATTAATTTTTTTCAGGGGTATATTAGTCAGTTTTTCTACCAACCAGATTCAACAGAAGATATCTGTAAATATGAGATTTCACAAAGATGTTTCACAAAACTGTGGGGAATGCATAAGTCCAAACTCCATAGAACAGGCCACAGGCTGACAGCTCCAATGAAGGTCTTAATGAATCCCCCAGGAGAGGATGGCTGGCTTAACTTGAGAGAGGAATTCTCTCTTCTGACTTCTCCTTTAAAGCCTTCGACTGATTAGTTTAAACATCACTAACTGCAGAAGACGTAATAGCCATGGGTGTAATCAACGCGCTGATGATTTAATAAACCAGCCATATGGTTTATTAACCAGCCATGAAATGTCCATGCAGTAATGGTTAGGGTGCTTGCTTAACTAGACAACTGGGCACCAATCACCTAGACAAGTTGACACATGAACCTAATCATAACAGAGAGGAATGAGTCCATGAAAGCAAAAGTACCTAGGGTTCAGAAAAGTCAAAATATGACCCTAATGACCTGAAAACTCCACCTATTAATTTATAAATGTTGACAATGAAGGTAGCTAGTTAGTAAGAATTGGCCATTTATAAGAAATGTGCATTATTCTGAGGGTATATTTACTTATAATTTTTAAATGTTAGTTTAAGTTTCACTTAAAAGTGAAATGTTTTAAAAGCATTAAAATGACTGTTAAAATACCTGCTAAAACCCTAGGAAAAAATCTGCAACATGGTAGAGGGAGAGAGAGCATTGACTAAAGAGAATAACTGGAAGTAAATAGGATCATGAAACGTGGTAGAATTAAACAAGAACAAAAATAAGATAAATTATCAACTTGAAAGTAACATGGAATATTATAATATAGAATTTATATTAAAAGAGTGAGTACTGAAATTTTACACTATTCTCACATCATGTTCATTGTTCATTCCATCTGACACGAATGGATTTAGTCCTTCAAAAATCATCAACTAGTCACAATTTGCAGAACCAGCTATTTTCTTCTGAAATCTATACTGAGCCATGGACTATATATGCTATATTTCTAAGTGTGGCATTTGAAGAACAAGATTGATAATTAACTTTATCAATGAATGGATTAAAAATGGGTTAAGGGGTGTAAGAGTAGTTCAGTGGTAGAATTCTTGCCTGCTATGAGGGAGACCTGGGTTTGATTCCCAGTCCATGCACTTCCCCAACAAAGAAAAACAAACAAACAAATTCAACAAATGGTGCTGCAATAATGGGATACTCACATGGAAAAAATAATGAAATGTGACCCCGCCATACAGCATACAAAAAAAGGGTTAATATTTTTATTAATATCTATTAAGCTCTTTTAGCATAGAATATGTGCCAGTTTGTCCAAATAGCTTTTTTTTTTTCCAAATGGTTTTATATACAGCATTTTAAATCTGGCTAAAATGGAAGAAAGGCCAGCTCTGTTACAAAAGAAGAATTTGTAGCCTTAGGGATGATAAATGTACAAAGAGAAGAAACTTTACCATGTGTCTATTACCAATTCAAGTCTCCCTAAACTTTTGCAGGAAACCTTACCTCCTTCCCTGACCTCAAAGCAGCTCAAGATATTTCAGCATTGTAGTCTTAGGGTATCATTCTTAGATTTCTATAATGATGTTATGTGCAGCAAAAAGATTTTTTAGCCCTCTGAGAAATTTGTATTAGATGATCTCTAAGGTGGGGCTCCAGATATCTATGATTATAAGTTTTTCTTGTGAAAAGTCATTTTAAATATGTTATATTCATTTGTCATTCATTTGGCAGATATATATTAGTACCTACTGGTGCAAGACTATCTAGACAAAAAGTGCATTCCAGATAGAGAGTAAATGTGTTCAAAGGTCCTGAAGTAGGAAAGAAGATGAAGCATTTGAGGAACTGAAAGAAGGAAAAGTGATTGAAGCTTTATGAAGAAAGGTGAGGATGCTGCAATACGAAGCTAGTGAGGTAGGTAGGGATGGCTTAGTAGATCTTTTATTTATTTATTTATTTTTTCTTTAACGTAATTTTATTGAGATACATTCACATACCGTATAATCATACAAAGTGTACAATCAATGGTTGTACAATCATCATCACAATCAATTTTTGAACATTTTCTTTCCTCCAAAAATAATAAGAATAAAAATTAAAATTAAAGTAAAAAAGAATACTCAAAACTTCTTATATTCTCTAACCCCCCATTCTAATTTGCTAGCTTCCAGAATGCAATATACCAGAAATGAAATGGCGTTTATAAAGGGGAATTTAATAAGTTCCTAGCTTACAGTTATAAGCCTGTGAAATTGTCCAAATTAAAACAAGTCTAGAGAAATGCCCACTCTAAGGCATCCACGGAAAGACACCTTGGTTCAAGAAGGCCAATGACATTCAGTGTTTCTCTCTCAGCTGGAAGGGTACATGGTGAACATGGTGGTGTCTGCTAGCTTTCTCTCCAGACCTCTTGCTCCATGAAGCTCCCCAGGAGGTGTTTTCCTTCTTCATCTCCAAAGGTCACTGACTGGTGGACTCTGTGGTTCTCTTGTCCTTCTATCATGGTTCTGTGGCTGTCTCCTCATTCTCAAAAGGGACTCTATCCAAAATGTCTCCTCTTTTATAGGATTCCAGTAAACTAATCAAGACCCATATAGACTGGGTGGAGACATGTCTCATCTAATCAAGTTTAATACCCACAATTGATTGAGTTACATCTCTGTGCAGATATAGTACTGAATAGAGCTTAGAAGAAATGATTGCTCCCACAAGATTGATTAGGATTAAAACATGGCTTTTCTAGGGTCCATAAATCCTTTCAAACTGGCACATCCCCCTATTATCTTATTTACTTTTTGTCTTTATTTTCTTTCTCATCTGTTCATACACGGGATGAAGGGAGTTATCAGTCACAGTTTTTCACAATCACAAAGTCACTCCATAGAAGTTATAGTTATACAATCATCGTCAATAATCAAAGTTACTGGATTACAGTTCAATGGTTTCTGGCATTTCCATTTAGCTACTCCAATACACCCAAAACTGAAAAGGGATATCTATAAATGCCTAAGAATAACCTCCAGAATGACCTCTCTAGTCTATATGAAATCTCTTAGCCACTGAAACTTTGTTTCACTTTGAATGGTTTAAACAGGAAGGTGTTGTGATCTGATTTACATTTTTTAAAGGTTATTATGGCTTTTTAGGGGAAATGGATTAGAGGAGGGTGGAGCAAACAAGGAACGACCTGTTAGAAGCTGTTATTATGATAATATGGCTGAGAGGATGTAGTGGCTGAGACTAGGTATGGTCATTGGAATTGGGAAAAAACATGGCTAGATTTAAGTGATATTCAGGAAGTAGATGTTACAAAAAGACAGTCAAGAATGACTCCTAGGCCAACTCAGCAGGTAAACTCACTTCCCTCCCTTCCCCCATAAGAGACATGATTTCCAGGGATGCAAATCTCCCTGGCAACATGGAACATGACTCCCAGGAACGAGCCTGGATCTGACATTATGGGATTAAGAAAGCCTTCTTGACCTAAGGGGTACTTTAGTTTGTCAAAGCTGCTGGAATGCAATATATCAGAAATAGAATGGCTTTTAAAAAGGGAATTTATTAAGTTGCAATTTTACAGTTCTAAGGCCATGAAAATGTTCAAATTAAGGTACCAGTAAGAGGTCACCTTCACTCAAGAAAGGCAAATCTATCTGGAACACCTCTGTCAGCTGGGAAGGCAAGTGGCTGGTGTCTGCTGGGGTATCTGGCTTCTGGTCACCTCTCTCAGCTGGGAAGGCATATGGGGATGTCTGCTAGCTTTATCACATGGCTTTTTGTTTCACGAAGGTCCTCAAGGGGCAGTTTTCCTTCTTCATCTCCAAAGGCCTCTGGCTTTTTGGGGTTGTGGGCTCTGAAGCTTTTACCAAATGGTTCCCTCTTAAAGGGCTCCACCCACCACCTTGAATCTAATCAAAAGTTACCACCCACAATTGGGTGGGTCACATGTCCATAGAAACAATAAAAAAGATCCCATCCAGAAATACTGAATGAGAATTAAAGAATTTTGCTTTTCTGGGGTACACTACATATTCAAATGGGGACAAGGGGGAAGGGAAATGAAACAAAATAAAGTTTCAATGACTGAGTGATTTCAGAGTCAAGAGGTCATTCCAAAGGTTACTCCTGCATTATATATATAGCCTTTTTTAGTTTTAAGTGTATTAGAATAGCTAGAAGGAAATACCTGAAACTGCTGAACCTTAATCCAGTAGCCTTAATTCTTGAAGACGATTGTATAACTATATAGCTTTTATGGTGTGACCATGTGATTGTGAAAACCTTGTGACTGACACTTCCTTTATCTAGTATCTGGACAGATGAGTAAGAAAATAAAGACAAAAAAAAGAAATGAATAATGGGGGAGGATAAGGGACATGGGATGTTTGGGTATTCTTTTTTATTTTAATTTTTATTCTTATTTTCATCTTTTTTTGAGTAATAAAAATGTTCAAAAATTGGGGTGATGAATGAACAACTATATGATGATACTGTAAACCAGTGACTGTATGCTAGGGTGACTGTATGGTACGTGAATATATCTCAATAACATTTCACTTAAAAAAAGTTAAAAAGGAACAACTCCTAGGGTTTGGGGAGGGGATCATGCTTCTAGAATCCACCAAAAAATCCTGCAGGTTCTCTCAGTCATGTTTTCTTCTGAATTCTGTTTACAAGAGACAACTGAGTAGCACTGATGATGTTGGCCCTTTGGTCATTACCACTGATTATTCTTTCTTGTAGGACTCATAACTGTACAGAAAACTGAGGGGATTCTTGATATGGGGACTCCTGAATATGTATTTTTGAACCAACTTAAATAGCCTACAGCTAAGCTACTGAATTGCCTACAAAGCTGTCTAATATATGTATGATCAAAACATCCTAAATGTTATAAAGAATAGGGTCAACACTTTCCACTGCAAAGAAGACAGATTCTATTGGATTGAAGGGAATAAAGATCTTCACCAAGCACTAGGGTATGGAACCATAGGATATGAGAAGGGATTACATTAATGAAGGAGGGACTCTGAAAAATAGAATGAGTGATACAAATGCAGATAATTTTGGTAAACCGAAGGTATGCTCATTATGTGGCTTCTATTTCTCTCTGAAGTAGGAAGCAAGGTATTCTGCTGAGAGAGATGGGGAAAGGGTAGGAGAAATTTTAAAGAGTTGGAGTATATATTTGAAGAACATGTTAATTTGAGAACCTAGTAAGAATGCTGGTAATAACAGAAGTTTCCTGTGAGGTAACAGCCATAATGTTATAGTGGAGACAATCTTCTCTGTTGGATGACTTTCTTCAGTGATGCTCAACCTCCTATGTTCCAAAAGGGAGAAGGAGGTATGCCAGTTTGAAACTGTTGTGTACTCCCGAAAAGCCATGTTCTTTAATCCTTATTCAATATTGTTTAGAGTGTGACCTTTTGATTAAGTTGTTTCCACGGAGATTTGACCCCCCATTTGGAGTGGGACCTTTTGATTAAGTGGTTTCCATGGAGATTTGTCACCACCCATTCATGGTGGGTCACGTAATGGAGTCATTTAAGAGGGAACCATTTGGAAAGAGCTCAGAGCTGATGCAAACAAAGACCTTTGGAGATGCAGGAAGAAAACATCCCCGGGAAAGCTGTTTAAAACCACAAATCAGAGAACCAGCAGACGCCAGCCACTTTTCTTGAGTAAAAGCATCTTTCTCTGGATGCCTTAGTTTGGATGTTTTTATGGCCTTAGAACTGTAAAGTTGTAACGTAATAAATTCCCTTTATAAAAGCTAATCCATTTCTGGTATATTATACTTCCAGCAGCATTAACAAACTAAAACAGGAAGGTACCTGACTTTACTTAGAGTGAGTGTTATAAGGCGATCCAAGAAAGAGTAGAGTGACAAGAGAGTTGAGCCTATAATCAAGATGGCTGAAAAAATATACCATGGAATCTAAAAAGGGTAAAGAGAGGATTTAGAGATTACAATGAGGTGAAAGTGGTCATAGTGGTTGTGGTTAAAGATGGGATGTTTGAATTAATGAGTCTGGAAAAGAAGTTGGTTTGGGGGTATTTAACCTTAGGAGTAGGTAACCGCAAAAGTGGAAGAAGATATGGCACAAGGTTTAGATTTTGGGGGGTATGACCTGGTTTTGTTTTTACGTTTCTCCTTTTTTTCCCAAATTTTCTTTAATGGAATAGTTAGAAAAGCAGTTTTTTATATTTACTGTAATTGTCCATGCATTGAAACCTAAAACAGGGTAACTTTTCTACATTATATTATCTTTTATACCAGAGTTACATTTTGTTTAATGTGACAATGAACAAGTCAGCTGACTGCTAAGTGGGATTTGATGAGTTTCAATATAAAGACATGCAAGACTTTTAGTCAAAATTGAATATATAACTCAAAGAACTGGTTTTGCAATTAGTCATGCTTCTGATATTCTCAGTAACATCACTGAACTTCAAATATGGTAACTATAAATAAAATGGACTAATAATTGAGTATTTGTAAGTACACTAAATAAATACTTGTATATATACTAAATATACCTAAGGTTCAGGGAAGCATTCCAAATCAGAAAATTTCTAGGCCCTGAAACCTAGACAAGGGATACATGATAGTATCAATTCTTAGTTGATCATAGTAATAAAGAAGAAGAGCAATTTGAGAAAATCTCTTTAAACTTATACTCATATATGGAACCTGATAATTTCACTCAGAATTGTAGACTTATGAAATCAGAATAATTGAGAAAGGAATAGTGATTTTTTGTTCCATCTAGTGGTTCTCAAAGTATGGTCCCCTGACCTGCAGCATCAGTATCATCTGGGAACTTGCTAGAAATGCAGATTTTGACACCTCACTCTAGATCCATGGAATCAGACATTCTGGGGGTAGGATAGAGCAATTTTGTTATTTATTTATAAATAAAAATTTTATTGAAAAAATCTTCACACACATATAGTCCATCCGTAGTATAAAATCAGTGGCTCACAATATCATCACATAGTTAATTATTCATCACTATGATCATTTTTAGAAAACTTGCATCACTCCAGAAAAAGAGATAAAAACAAAAAAGAAAAAAACTCAAAGATCCCATATCCTAACCCCTTCCTCTCACTGACTACTAGTATTTCCATCTATCCAATTTTTTAAACCTCTTATCCCCACCCCCAATATTTATTTTTTATCCTTATTTTTTTATTCATCTATCCATACCCTGGATAAAGGAGCATCAGACACAAGGTTTTCATAATCATACAGTCACACTGTAAAAGCTATATAGTTATATAATCATCTTCAAGAATCAAGGCTAGACCCACGGAGGAGGTGCCCATAGCTTGGGGAGAACTTGGGCCATGTCCACAGGCTTCCAGGGAGATGGTGGACCAGAGTGGAGTGAGTTCACAACTGCTCTATGAAACAAGATAGAAGATGGGGATAAAATGTTCAGGACTGCAGGTCCTGGGGTAGATTTACCAGCATGCTGCCACTGGCAGAACAGCCCCCCTGCTGAGCAGCCCCCCTGGCACAGCAGCCCTCCTGTGGAGCAGTCCCTTTCCTGAGCAAGCAGACCTCCAGTCCTCCAGTCTAGAGGTGTGGGGCTGAGGGAGGAGGAGACTTGAGCGTGCCATCTGCTGGCCAGGCATGGTTAGGAGTTCAGATTGGGTCTTCTGTGTGGTAGTCAGCCATTCTGCCACTGAAGTATCCGTGTACCCTGGCCTACCTTATAGAAGACCCTTAAATTGAATTGTATCACCTGCACAAGATTCGGACCTTGATTGGGCATAGAATAACTGACAAAGTGTAAAAGAAAATTCTCAGCAAAAACTAAGTAAATACAAAACTTTAGAAAAGTGAAGGAAACCAACTTAAATAATAACCATATCAAGATATGGTATAGAACAAATGGCAAGAAAGATGGAAAAAATGCAACTGGATCTTAGAGAAATGCTGGACAACAAGAGGCACAAAAATATAAGAATAATTGGTGTCCCAGAAGAAGAGAAGAGCAAAGGGTTGGGAAAGTTAGTTGAAGATATAACTGGAGAAAACTTCTCAATTATTATAAAAGACATGAATATGTACATCAAAGAGGCCCAGTGAACTCCAAATAGGATAAATCTGAACAAGCCCACTCCAAGATACATACTAATCAGACCATCAGGTGTTGAAGAGAAACAAAGTCCTGAAAGCAGCACGAGAAAAGCAATCAACTACATACAAGGGAAAACACATAAGACTGACTTCAGCCTTACTCAACAGGCACCATGAAAGCAAGAAGGCAGTGGTGTGATATTTTAAAGATCCTGAATGAGAAAGGCTTTCAACCAAGAATTCTTTATCCAGCCAAGTTATCCTTCAAAATTGAGGAAGGGATTAAAATCTTCAAAGACAAAGATTGAGAGAACTAGTCAACAAGAGATCAGGTCTACAAGAAATCCTAAAGGGAGTCCTGTCAGCTGATAAAAAAGACAGAAGAGGGAGGTCTGGAGGAGGGCACAAAATTGAAGAATTTGATTAAAGGTAACTTAAAGGAAAAGAGAGAGAGAAGGAAAATAATATACAGATCTGACTAATAAAAACTAAAGGACAAGATGGTAGAATCAAGAACTTCTCTTACACTAATTACTTTGAATGTTAATGGACTAAACTCACCAATTATAAGATGCACACTGATAGAATAGATCAAAAAAACATAATCCGTCTATATGCTGTTTATAAGAGACACACCTTAGACTCAAGGACACAGATTGAAAGTGAAAGGTTAGAAGAAGAGCTTCTACGCAAACTGCAACCAAAAGAAAGCAGGGGTAGAAATACTAATATCAGACAAAATAGACTTTAAATGTAAAGATGTCACAAGAGACAAAGAAGGATGCTACTTATTAATAAAAGGGACAATTCACCAGGAAGAAATAACAATCATAAATGTGTATGCTCCCAACCAAGGAGCTCCAAAGTACATGAGGCACATATTGGAAAAACTGAAGGGAGACATAGACCTATCAACGGTAATAGTGGGAGATTTCAGTACACCATCTCCACTACAGATAGAATAACCACACAGAGGATCAACAAGGAAATAGAAAACGTGAACAATATGATAAATAAATTAGATATAGTAGACATATAGATCATTACATCCCAAAACATCAAAATATACATTCTTCTCTAGTGCACATGGAATGTTCTCCAGGATAGATCATATACTGTGACACAAACTGAGTTTCTATAAATTCAATAAGATTGAAATTATCCAAAGCACTTTCTCAGATCACAATGGAATAAAGCTGGTAATTAATAATCCCCAAAGAACCAGAGGTTGTACAAATACATGGAGATTAAACAACACACTCTTAAATAATCAGTGGGTCAAGGAAGAAATTGCTAGAGAAATCAGTAAATATCTGGAGATGAATGATAATGAGAATACAAAATATCAAAACTTTTTTTTTTGCCTTTGGGACTCAGCAAAGGCAGTGCTGAAAGGGAAACTTAATGTCTTAAATGCCCATATTAAAAAATAAGAACAAGCAAAACTTGAGGATTAAACTGCTTACCTGGAAAATTTAGAGAAAGAACAGCAAACTAACCCTAAAGCAAATAAAAGAAGAGAAATAAAAAGACTAAAGCAGAAATAAACAAACCGGAGAACAATAAAACAATAGAAAGAATTAACAGAACCAAAAGTTGGTTCTGTGAAAAAATTAGTATAATTGATGGTCCATTAGCTAGACTAATAGAAGAAAAGAGAGAGGACACAAAGAAATAAAATCAGAAATGAGGGGGGTTGTTACCACAGATCATGAAGAAATTTTAAAAATCATAAGAGAATATTATGAACAACTATATGCCAACAAACTAGATGACTTAGATGAAATGGACAAATTCCTAGAGACAAATGAATTACTTCTACTGACTCAAGAATAAATAGAAGGTCTCAACAAACCAATTACAAGTAAAGAAATCCGGTCATCAAAAATCTTCCCACACAGGTCCGACGGCCCGCCGCGTGGCACCCACACCCCGCAGCAGCCGACCCGCCCGCCCTCCTCTCCCCTCTTTGTCCACCGGCCAGCCGCGTGGCGCCCACGCCCCGCAGCAGCTGACCCGCCCGCCCACGGCTCTCCAACAACCACGGTGCCCTCTTCCGCCTTCACCGGCTCCTCCGCCACCAGCCTTGACAGCCTTGCCACCCTCACCTTTCCTCCTCCAGAACAGCTACTGGGGGAGTGGAGACAATACAGAGCAGCTCCCGGAGCCACAATGGAGATCAAAGGGACGGCGTACCCCATCCTGGAACGGCTGACTGTGTGGGAGAACCAGATCCGGTGAGATCACCAAGGGGCGCGGGCTTTCCTCCGCGGGACGGCAAGCAGCCGGAGTCCCTCCCTTCCTCCTTCCCAGGCCAGCTGGCAGAATTGGGCAGGCGGTCCCCTTGGGCCGCGGCGGCTGGCGCCCCCACCACGCGAGGCCCCCCGGACCAACTGAGAGAGTTGGGTTGGAAATCCCCAGACTGCGGAGAACGGTGACCAGGGGGTCCCTTCCAAACACGTGACTCCCCGGTCCGGCTGGGAACAGTGCACTCTCCCGGGCTGTGACAGCTGGCGCCCTCCCGCCACGCTTGGCGCCCCGGGCCGACTGGGAAATTCGGTCGGGTGCTCTCCCGTGCTGCGGCGGCCGGCAACCCTCCCCGCGTTCGGACCCCCGGGCTGGCTGGCACTCTTCCAAGACGCTTCGGCTGCCAAACCTCCCCTACAGCAAGAGTTTTCCAGAGTTAAAGGACCCACAGCAACTTTTACTGGTGGATCCCGTAGACAAACGTGTGCCGCGAGCGCCACCTACTGGGCAGGATAAGAAAAACAGAACCCAGAGATTTCACAGAAAAATCTTTCAACCTGTGGGGTCCAACACCCAGGAAAATCTGACTAAATGCCCAGACGCCAGCAGAAGATAACGGATCACGCTCAGAAAATTGAAAATATGACCCAGTCAAAGGAACAAACCAATAGTTCAAATGAGATACAGGAGCTGAAACAACTAATGCTGAATATACGAACAGAAATGGAAAACCTCTTCAAAAATGAAATCAATAAATGGAGGGAGGACATGAAGAAGACATGGGCTGATCAAAAAGAAGAAATAGAAAAACTGAAAAAACAAATCACAGAGCTTATGGAAGTGAAGGATAAAGTAGAAAAGATGGAAAAAACAATGGATACCTACAATGATAGATTTAAAGAGACAGAAGATAGAATTAGTGATTTGGAGGATGGAACATCTGAATTCCAAAAAGAAACAGAAACTATCCGGAAAAGAATGGAAAAATTCGAACAGGGTATCCGGGAACTCAAGGACAATATGAACTGCACAAATATACGTGTTGTGGGTGTCCCAGAAGGAGAAGAGAAGGGAAAAGGAGGAGAAAAACTAATAGAAGAAATTATCACGGAAAATTTCCCAACTCTTATGAAAGACCTAAAATTACAGATCCAAGAAGTGCAGTGCACCCCAAAGAGATTAGACCCAAATAGGTGTTCCCCAAGACACTTATTAGTTAGAAAGTCAGAGGTCAAAGAGAAAGAGAGAATCTTGAAAGCAGCGAGAGAGAAGCAATCCATCACATACAAGGGAAACCCAATAAGACTATGTGTAGATTTCTCAGCAGAAACCATGGAAGCTAGAAGACAGTGGGATGATATATTTAAGTTACTAAAAGAGAAAAACTGCCAACCAAGACTCCTATATCCAGCAAAATTGTCCTTCAAAAATGAGGGAGAAATTAAAACATTCTCAGACAAAAAGTCACTGAGAGAATTTGTGACCAAGAGACCAGCTCTGCAAGAAATGCTAAAGGGAGCACTAGAGTCAGATACAAAAAGACAGAAGAGAGAGACATGGAGAAGAGTGTAGAAAGAAGGAAAGTCAGATATGATATATATAATACAAAAGGCAAAAAGGTAGAGGAAAATATTATCCAAACAGTAATAACTCTAAATGTTAATGGACTGAATTCCCCAATCAAAAGACATAGACTGGCAGAATGGATTAAAAAACAGGATCCTTCTATATGCTGTTTACAGGAAACACATCTTAGACCCAAAGATAAATATAGGTTGAAAGTGAAAGGTTGGGAAAAGATATTTCATGCAAATAACAGCCAGAAAAGAGCAGGAGTGGCTATACTAATATCCAACAAATTAGACTTCAAATGTAAAACAGTTAAGAGAGACAAAGAAGGACACTATATACTAATAAAAGGAACAATTAAACAAGAAGACATAACAATCATAAATATTTACGCACCGAACCAGAATGCCCCAAAATACGTGAGGAATACACTGCAAACACTGAAAAGGGAAATAGACACATCTACCATAATAGTTGGAGGCTTCAATTCCCCACTCTCATCAATGCACAGAACATCTAGACAGAGGATCAATAAAGAAATAGAGAATCTGAATATTACTATAAATGAGCTAGACTTAACAGACATTTATAGGACATTACATTCCACAACAGCAGGATACACCTTTTTTTCGAGTGCTCATGGATCATTCTCCAAGATAGGCCATATGCTGGGTCACAAAGCAAGTCTTAACAAATTTAAAAAGATTGAAATCATACACAACACTTTCTCGGATCATAAAGGAATGAAGCTGGAAATCAATAACAGGCGGAGGGCCAGAAAATTCACAAGTACATGGAGGCTCAACAACACACTCTTAAACAACAAGTGGGTCAAAGAAGAAATTGCAAGAGATATTAGTAAATACCTAGAGGTGAATGAAAATGAAAACACAACATATCAAAACTTATGGGACGCAGCAAAGGCAGTGCTAAGAGGGAAATTTATTGCCCTAAATGCCTTTATCAGAAAAGAAGAAAAGGCAAAAATGCAGGAATTAACTGTCCACTTGGAAGAACTGGAGAAAGAACAGCAAACTAATCCCAAAGCAAGCAAAAGGAAAGAAATAACAAAGATTAGGGCAGAAATAAATGAAATTGAAAACATGAAAACAATAGAGAAAATCAATAAGACCAGAAGTTGGTTCCATGAGAAAAATCAATAAGATTGATGGGCCCTTAGCAAGATTGACAAAAAGAAGAAGAGAGAGGATGCAAATAAGTAAGATCAGAAATGGAAGAGGAGACATAACTACTGACCTCACAGAAATAAAGGAGGTAATAACAGGATACTATAAACAACTTTACGCTAATAAATACAACAATTTAGATGAAATGGACGGGTTCCTGGAAAGACATGAACAACCAACTTTGACTCAAGAAGAAATAGATGACCTCAACAAACCAATCACAAGTAAAGAAATTGAATTAGTCATTCAAAAGCTCCCTAAAAAGAAAAGTCCAGGACCAGACAGCTTCACATGTGAATTCTATCAAACATTCCAGAAAGAATTAGTACCAACTCTCCTCAAACTCTTCAAAATAATCGAAGTGGAAGGAAAACTACCTAATTCATTCTATGAAGCCAACAGCACCCTCATACCAAAACCAGGCAAAGATATTACAAAAAAAGAAAACTACAGACCAATCTCTCTAATGAATATAGATGCAAAAATCCTCAATAAAATTCTAGCAAATCGTATCCAACAACACATTAAAAGAATTATACATCATGACCAAGTAGGATTCATCCCAGGTATGCAAGGATGGTTCAACATAAGAAAATCAATTAATGTAATAGACCACATCAACAAATCAAAGCAGAAAAATCACATGATCATCTCAATTGATGCAGAGAAGGCATCTGACAAGATTCAACATCCTTTCCTGTTGAAAACACTTCAAAAGATAGGAATACAAAGGAACTTCCTTAAAATGATAGAGGGAATATATGAAAAACCCACAGCTAATGTCATCCTCAATGGGGAAAAATTGAAAACTTTCCCCCTAAGATCAGGAACAAGACAAGGATGTCCATTATCACCACTATTATTCAACATTGTGTTGGAGGTTCTAGCCAAAGCAATTAGACAAGAAAAAGAAATACAAGGCATCAAAATTGGAAAGGAAGAAGTAAAACTATCACTGTTTGCAGACGATATGATACTATACGTCGAAAACCCGGAAAAATCCACAACAAAACTACTAGAGCTAATAAATGAGTACAGCAAAGTAGCAGGCTACAAGATCAACATTCAAAAATCTGTAGCTTTCCTATACACTAGTAATGAACAAGCGGAGGGGGAAATCAAGAAACGAATCCCATTTACAATTGCAACTAAAAGAATGAAATACATAGGAATAAATTTAACCAAAGAGACAAAAAACTTATATAAAGAAAACTACAAAAAACTGTTAAAAGAAATCACAGAAGACCTAAATAGATGGAAGGGTGTACAGAATTCATGGATTGGAAGACTAAATATAATTAAGATGTCAATCCTACCTAAACTGATCTACAGATTCAATGCAATACCAATCAAAATCCCAACAACTTATTTTTCAGAAATAGAAAAACCAATAAGCAAATTTATCTGGAAGGGCAGGTTGCCCCGAATTGCTAAAAACATCTTGAGGAAAAAAAACAAAGCTGCAGGTCTCGCGATGCCGGACTTTAAGGCATATTATGAAGCCACAGTGGTCAAAACAGGATGGTATTGGCATAAAGATAGATATATCGACCAATGGAATCGAATAGAGTGCTCAGATATAGACCCTCTCATCTATGGACATTTGATCTTTGATAAGGCAGTCAAGCCAACTCACCTGTGACAGAACAGTCTCTTCAATAAATGGTGCCTAGAGAACTGGATATCCATATGTAAAAGAATGAAAGAAGACCCGCATCTCACACCTTATACAAAAGTTAACTCAAAATGGATCAAAGATCTAAACATTAGGTCTAAGACCATAAAACAGTTAGAGAAAATGTAGGGAGATATCTTATGAATCTTACAATTGGAGGCGGTTTTATGGACCTTAAACCTAAAGCAAGAGCACTGAAGAAAGAAATAAATAAATGGGAGCTCCTCAAAATTAAACACTTCTGTGCATCAAAGAACTTCATCAAGAAAGTAGAAAGACAGCCTACACAATGGGAGATAATATTTGGAAATGACATATCAGATAAAGGTCTAGTATCCAGAATATATAAAGAGATTGTTCAACTCAACAACAAAAAGACAGCCAACCCAATTACAAAATGGGAAAAAGACTTGAACAGACACCTACCAGAAGAGGAAATACAAATGGCCAAAAGGCACATGAAGAGATGCTCAATGTTCCTGGCCATTAGAGAAATGCAAATCAAAACCACAATGAGATATCATCTCACACCCACCAGAATGGCCATTATCAACAAAACAGAAAATGACAAGTGCTGGAGAGGATGCGGAGAAAGAGGCACACTTATCCACTGTTGGTGGGAATGTCAAATGGTGCAACCACTGTGGAAGGCAGTTTGGCGGTTCCTCAAAAAGCTGAATATAGAATTGCCATACGACCCAGCAATACCATTGCTAGGTGTCTACTCAAAGGACTTAAGGGCAAAGACACAAACGGACATTTGTACACCAATGTTTATAGCAGCATTGTTTACAATTGCAAAGAGATGGAAATAGCCAAAGTGTCCATCAGCAGAGGAATGGCTAAATAAACTGTGGTATATACATACGATGGAATATTATGCAGCTTTAAGACAAGATAAACTTATGAAGCATGTAATAACATGGATGGACCTAGAGAATATTATGCTGAGTGAGTCCAGCCAAAAACTAAAGGACAAATACTGTATGGTCCCACTGATGTGAACGGACATTCGAGAATAAACTTGAAATATGTCATTGGTAACAGAGTCCAGCAGGAGTTAGAAACAGGGTAAGATAATGGGTAATTGGAGCTGAAGGGATACAGACTGTGCAACAGGACTAGATACAAAAACTCAAAAATGGACAGCACAATAATACCTAATTGTAAAAATAATCATGTTAAAACACTGAATGAAGCTGCATCTGAGCTATAGGGTTTTTTTTGTTTGTTTGTTTTTTACTATTATTACTACTTTTATTTCTTTTCTCTATATTAACATTTTATCTTTTTCTGTTGTTTTGCTAGTTCCTCTAAACCGATGCAAATGTACTAAGAAACGATGATCATGCATCTATGTGATGATGTTAAGAATTACTGAGTGCATATGTAGAACGGTATGATTTCTAAATGTTATGTTAATTTCTTTTACTTTCTTTCCGTTAAAAAAAAAAATCTTCCCACACACACACACACAAAAATAGGATCTGATGGCTCAACAGAATTTTATCAAACTTTTCAAAAAGAACTGACACCTACCTGCTCAAACTCTTCCAAAAAACTGAATAAAAAGGAACACTACCTAACTCATTTTATGAAGCTAACATTACTCTAATACCAAAATCAGATAAAGATGATATAAGAAAAGAAAACTACAGACCAATCTCCCTAATGAACATACATGTGAAAATTCTTAACAAAATACTACCAAATCATATACAATGCCACATTAAAAAAATTATACAGCATGATCAAGTGGAATTCATACCAGAAGTGCAAGGGTGGTTCAACATAAGAAAATCAAACAACGTAATATAGGCACATTAACAAATCGAAAGGGAAAAATCACATGATCATATCAATTGATGCTAAAAAAGCATGTGACAAAATCCAGCATCCTTTCCTAATGAAAACAATTGAAAAGTTAGGCATCGAAGGAAAGTTTCTCAATATCATAAAGGGCATATATGAAAAACCCATAGCCAGCATCATATTTAATAGTGAGAAACTGAAAGCATTCCCCTTGAGATGGGGGACAAGACAAGGATACCCATTGTCACCACTATTATTCAACATTAGTATTATAAGTACTAGCTGGAGCAATTAAACAGGAGAAAAAAATAAAAGGCATCCAAATAAGAAGGGAAGAAGTAAAACTTTTATTATTTGCAGATGACATGATCCCATACTGAGAAAACCCTGATAAATCTACAGTAAAACTACTTGTAGCTAATAAGCAAATTCAGCAAAGTGGCAGGATACAATATTAATGTAGAAAAATCAGTAATGTTTCTATACACAATCAATCAATGACCTATTTGAGGTGACAACTAAGGAAAAATTCCATTCAGAATAGCAACCAGAAGAATTAGGTATCTAGGAATAAGCCTAACCAGGAATGTCAAGAACTTATACACAGAAAATAACAAAAAATTGCTAACCAAAATTAAAAGTGACCTAAATAGATGGAAAGATATTCCATGCTCATGGATAGGAAGGCTGAATATCATCAAGATGTCAGTTCTACCTAAATTGATCTACAGATTCAATGCAATACCAATAAAAGTCCCAACAACCTACCTTGAAGACTTGGAAAAATTAATTATCAAATTTATATGGAAGGGAAAGAGACCTCGAATAGCTAAAGATATCCTAAAAAAGAAGAGTGAACTGGGAGATCTATCACTTCTTGACTTTAAAGCTTATTATAAAGCCACAGTGGTTAAAACAGCTTGGTACTGGCACAAAGACAGACGGACTGACCAGTGGAATAGAATTGAGAGTGCAGAGATTGAACAACAAATTAACGGACATTTGATCTTCGACAAGGCCCCCAAATTCACTGAATTGAGACAGAATAGTCTTTTCAATAAATGGGCATGGGAAAACTGGATTTCAATAGCCAAAAGAATGAAAGAAGACCCCTACCTTACAATCTGTACAAAAATTAATTCAAAATCGATCAAAGACCTAAATGTAAGAGCTAGTACCATAAAATTATTTGGAAAAACTGTAGGGAAACATCTTCAAGATCTAGTAATAGGTGGCAGCTTCTTAAACTTGACACCAAAAGCACAAGCTGTGAAAGAAAAAAATATACAAATGGAAACTCCTTAAGATCAAGAGCTTCTGTGCCTCTAAGAACTTTGTTAAAAAGGTGAAGAGGCAGTCAACTCAATGGGAGAAAATATTTAGAAATCACATATTGGATAAAGGCTTGATATCCTGTGCACAAAAAGAAATCATACAGTTCACCAACGAAAGAACAAACAACCCAATTATAAAATAGGCAGAGACAATGAAGAGGCACCTTTCTGAAGAGCAAATACAGATGGCTAAAAAGCATATGAAGAGCTGCTCATCTTCACTGGCTAAAAGAGAAATGCAAATTAAGACAACAATGAAGTATCACCTCACACCCATAAGAATGGCTGCTATTAAACAAACAGGAAACTATCAATGTTGGAGAGATGGGAGAAATTGGAACACTTATTCACTGTTGGTGGGAATGTAAAATGATTCTGCCGCTGTGGAAATCAGTTTGGTGGTTCCTCAGAAAACTAAATATTGAGTTGCTCTATGACCAGGCAATACCATTACTCAGTATATACCCAGAAGATTTGAGGGCAGTGACATGAACAGACATTTGCACACCGATGTTCATAGTGGCACTATTCACAATTGCCAAGAGATGGAAACAAACCAGGTGCTCATCAAAAGACTAGTGGATAAACAAAATGTGGTGTATACATACGATGGAATATTATGCAGCATTTACACAAAATGATGTCCTGAAACATATAACAACATGGATGAACCTTGAGGACATAATGTTGAGTGAAAAAAGTCAGACACAAAAGGACAGATATGTACAATTTCATTCTTATGATTCTGATAAAGCTGCCATTGTTCTGGAGCAGCTAGAAGGAAAAATCTGAGATGAGGGCATGGTAGCCTATGACAAACTCTGGGAACTGTTCTGCAGATGCTTCCTGAAGTATGTTTTGAAAATTATTGCTTTTTTCTTTCTTTTCTTCATCTATCTATCTATCTATCTATCTATCTATATATATAAAGCTACCCAAAATATATATATATGCTGTATTTTACAACAACAAAATTGTTAAAAAAAAAAAAAACTGTAGGAAGTTATAGTAATATTAGATAAAATAAATTCCTGAAATAAAAAATTTGAAAATATTTAGCAACATAGTTCACTACTATAGCAAAGTTGATATATGTAATAACTTTTTACTTAATACTTTGAGAACATACACAGTTTTGATAGTTAATCAAATGGTATTTAAGATACTACTTAATATTTAGGATTCAAGTAACTGTGATATCTGTATTTATAGATTTTTTTCCTTCCTTGCTTTAATTTTAAATTGGTTTTTGAAATATATTGCACCAACAGGCTTTACGATAATTACTTAGATTTTTTTTAACATGTCTATGGATAAGCTAACAAAAATTTCCATTTTAGGTGGTTAAGATTTCCATATGTTAATTATAAAAATATTTTTATCTTCCTTATTTCCTGAAATAAGGAAAATATTTAGTAACATGGGTCATTACTACAGCAATGCAGATATTTATAAGAACTTTTGACTTGATATTTTGAGAACATTCAGTTTTGACAGTTGATCAAATGACATCTAAGCTAGTTTTTAATACTTACAATTAAAGAACTTTGCTATCTGAATGTGTAGATTTTTCCTTGTTACCTTAATTTTAAATTGGTTTATGAAACTTACTGCACAAACACAGGCTTTACAATGATTATATGGATACTTTATTTAAGTATACCTATAGTTTAGCTAATTAATATCCATTTTTGGTGGTTCTAAGTGTATTGTTTGTTTTCTTAAATAAAAAATATGAAGAAAAAACAGAATCAAGGCTACTGGAACACAGTTCAATAGTTTCAGGTACTTCCCTCTAGCCACTCCAATATACTATAAACTAAAAAGGATATCTATATAATGCATAAGAATAACCTCCAGGTTAACCTCTTGACTCCATTTGAAATCTCTCAGCCACCAAGACTTTGTCTCATTTCTCTCTTTTCCTTTTTGATCAAGGCTTTCTCAATCCCATGATGCTAGGTCCCAGCTCATCCTGGGATATCTGTCCCACACTGTCAGGGAGGTTAACACCTCTGGGAGTCATATCCCATGTAGGGGAGAGGGCAGTGAGTTCACCTGCCATGTTGGCTTAGAGAGGCCACATCTGAGGAACAAAAGAGGTTCTCTGCGGGTGACTCTTAGGCATAATTATAAGTAAGCTTAGCTTCACCTTTGCTGGAATAAGTTTCATAGGGGTGAATTGAGGGTTCAGCCTATTGAATTGGTTGTCTCCACTGTTTGCAAGAATATAAGTAATTCCCCCGATGGGGAAGTTAAATATTTCCTCCTTTCTCCCCAGTCCCTGAAGGGGACTTCACAAATTTTTTTTATTCTCTGCCTAAATTACTCTGGGATATATCGGGGCATCACATTAACCTGGGCAAACCAACAAGATCTCATGCCCTATTCGATATTCCATGTAATTATGATGTTCAAATAAACTGACCACAAAAGTTAAATTAGATAATGAGCTACCCAAAATATAAATTTTGCACCAAATAAACATCTCTCCCTTTTGGTCTCATACAAAAGTTGAAGTTTTAAAATATGGATCATATCATCCTTTACCCAGTATTCTAATTTATCTTAGTCCTATCCAAATCAGTTTCATTCATATCTCTAGTTAAAGTCTGATCACTTTTTCAACGTTTTTAACAATTGCTGAATGGGGTAATGGTGAATTTCACAGCTTCAGTGCTCTAACTCATATGCATTTATGTCACATAAATACCAGAAGTTTCAGAGAATGACCAGGTTATACACAAATAGCATAGTAACTCATAATTTAGAAATAACAGTTAACAACTCCTGGACAGATGTGACTGCTGTAAGAGTTTATAATCTAGGACCCCTTGCAATAAGCCCCAAACTGATAACCCCTGCTCTCAACTTCAATTCTCTAAGTTTGTATACTATAGTTAGTCCATATAAGTGAGGCATGATAATATTTACCTTTTTGTTTCTGACATTTCATTCAACATACTGTCCTTAAGTTTCATTCACCTAGCTGCATGCCTCACAACTTCATTCCTTCTTGCAGCTACTCAGCAGCCTGTTGTACGTATACACTACAATTCCCCTTTCCATCCCTCAGTCATTGTACCCTTAGGCCACCTGTATTGTTATGAATTGTGATACACTGCCACCATATACAACAGTGTGCAAATGTCCCTTCATGTCCTCACTCTCAGTTCTTTCACGTAAATAACTAGCAATGGGGTTGCTGGATCATATGACAACCCCACCTCTAGTCTCCTGGAGGGGCTGTACCTATCAGCTTCCCTATCAACAGTGAATAGGTACATCTCTTTCTCCACGTTTTCTCTAGCACTTATTTCTCACTGTTCTTTCTTTTTGGTGGTGCATGGTCTGGAAATCTGTTCATTTTTAAACAGTTTTATTTGCACATCATACAATCCAACCTAAGGATATAGTTATGCCTTTGCCACTGCAATCTATATGAAGACATTTTCTTCTCCTCTGCAAAAAATCCATGCTCCTCCATTATATTCTCCGCTTGTTGACATTTAGTTTTGGCATAATGCCTTTGTTGCATTCAGTGGAAGCATATCACAATGTTACTGCTGACTACAGACCTTAGCTTCCATTGATTGTACTTTTTCCTGTATACCATCCCATTTTCAACACCTGAACAATCTGTTTTAATATGCCCTTCAATTGACTCTGATGAGCACTAAAGTTTGAGAACCACTGGCTTAATTCATACATTTCTTTTAAAATTGGAATTATGGAGTCCCACAGAGACTAAATGAAAATAATTAAAAAAATAAAATGATAGATTAAAACCTCCTAACTCATCTTGCTTAAAAGACATCTTCTGTAAATTCTACCTGGTTTCACATTCCATGTGTATTAATTTTCTATAGATGTTATAATGAGTTATCACCAATTTAACAGCTTGACACATTTATTACCTTACAGTTCTGTAAGTCAGAAGTCCAACACCCTTGTCCCTGGGCTGAAATCAAGATGATATCGCTTTCCTTTCTGGAGGCTCCAGGAGAGAATCAGTTTCCTTGCCTTGTACAGCCTTGTATACGCCACCCACATTTCTTGTTTTGCAGCCCCTTCTTCCATGCGGCCCCTTCTTCCATCTTCAAAGTCAACATGCAAGTATTTTAAAATAAGAGCTTTATTTTTAAAAACTACAACTTGAAGTCAGTCCAAATGAGTCTAGTCACATCTGCCTGTTATCCCCACGCCTCAGTATTATACTGTCATTGGCACACACTATGTCATAGAGCATCACAGCTGGATCATACAGTATCCTCAGGCAACATAATATAACAAATTATAATAAATTATATTCATTGTATTACTCTAGATCATTGTACTTCTAGTATTCTTTCTAGTTCATTTTAGATTTTCAAGAAATTTAAGACAAAATGATTTTCTATGTAAGCCTGGGTTGACAGGACAATTGAATTAGAATAGCTCATTCCCCAAATATTTCAACTAGTTATAGTTTTTCTTCATCATTTTATTTGGTGTTGAATTTTCATTGACACACTATATAGATTTATTTTGCTTTGTTTTTTAAAGAGGAATAATGAGGGATTTAAAAAAAAAATCTTGCTGATGACAGACATACCTAAAGGAGTTGACTTTTGGTGGTGGGACTACGGATCACTGCCTTTTTGCCTCTCCGTAGATTCCACATTTCCAGCATCTATTATTTTCATAATTAAAAATGAAAGAAAAAAGAAAGGCAAGGAAGAAAAAGAAAAATAACCATGATATAGTCACCTTCAATTAAAGGCCTGATAGGATAGGGTATAGTTTTTGAAGACTCACGCAAATAAATGACAGCGGACCTCTTATCCTGTCTTCCAAAGTGTACTGCAGAATTTTCCGATAAATTATTTTTAAAACTTCTTTAAAAACGAATGTGGATCACAGATTATTTTCTAAATATGTGATTGTACTAACTTACTATCCTCTCCTTTCATTTTCCTATGATTTAAATTCTAAGACCACCCCCCCCCCCCTTCTAAGAAATTAACTTTAAACATTGCTAAGGTATTAGTGGAGCCACAGGAAACAAATACATCACCCGCCCTGCTTAAAAGCGCTCACACGCCATGTCTGCTGTGGGGCCCTCGGCGGGATTTTGGGCTGTCCTGTGGAGAACACCGGCGGCGGGTGTCACAAGTTGGAGTTTGATGCGCGGCCGCAGCCCACTCTGCCTGCGGACCGAGCCCGGCCACCTCTGTGTAGCCGCACAGGGGGCGGCGGCCGGGCGGGGGCGGGAGCCGGGCGGCAGCTTCAGTGCCCGTGGGGGAGGAGCGGCGACGGCGGCGGCGGCGGCTGGGGCTGCTGTGGCGACGGACGCGAGGCGGTGGCAGAAGAGACCCACCCCTGTCCACATGGACAGTCGCAGAGGCCTCCGCTGATGCATTTGCGCTCGGGCGCGGTGGGTGGGCGACCGTAGCGACGGTGACTGCAGAAAAAGCGAGGGGCCTGGGGGCGCCTGACGGTCACGGAGACCTCTCAGCCCCGACACTGGTGGTGCGGCCATTTTACGGCCCCAGGCGAGAGGAGGTGTGTTTGCGTGCTCGCCTTCGCCCTCTTTTACTAGGGACCAGCGACTGGGGGAAGCTTCTCAGGCGGCCCGGGTGGGCGGTGGATGGGGAGTCGGGAGCCGAGAGGAACCGGGCCTGGGAATCGACGTCGCCGCCGCCGCCGCTCGCGTTCCCCCGGAGGGGCCTGAAGAGAAGCGCAGGCCGCGGGCTTTGCCGCCCGCCAGCCCGCGGACAGGCCCCGGATTGCCTGGCCTGCTTTTGTGTAGGCCCGTCCGGACGCGGGAGAACCGACTGCTTGACGTCCAAGCCTGAGGCCTGCAACCCTGCAGCGACTATCCTCCTGCGGCGCGGCCCCTCATCCCGGCGAGCGCGGCGGCGGTGTGGGCCATGGAATAAGGAGGCGGCGGCGTGGGAGGAGGAAGATGGCGGCCGGCAGGAGTGGCGGCAGAGCTGGGGAGATTACTCTTCTGGAAGGTAAGTCTGTATCTGCCCTTGCGGGGGATTGGGGAAATACAGGAAAACGTGGCCCCCCGGAACCCCGGAAACTCAGTTATTCGCTCTCTGTGGGTTTCGGGGGACGTGGATGTTCGAGGGGTGGGGGCTGCCGGGTTGATGGCGGGGAGGGATTGTGTTGCGAGCGAATGCGCTGGGTTCGAGTCCGCCAAGCAAGGGACTTGGCACCGAGTGGGGACTATCGATAGGCTCCGATGATTCCGGCTGCCGGTCAGAGTTGGGCGTCCTTTGAGAGTGCGCGCCAAGTCTCTGACATATTTTTTTGATGGGAGCCTAAGGTTGAGCGCAGACAGCATTCAGATATTGTTTGGTGTTCATGGAAAGTTTCAAATTGCAAAGGTTGGGTTAGGTTGGAGCCAGTATAAGTAGGGCAGGGAGAGGTAGACTTTCTGGTTATGTTTTATACCCTTCCTGGTCTTTACGTCTCGCGGACCTTCAGGCTTCCTGTGGCAGCCTGCGTTCCAATTATGCCTGGCCTTGTCCGATATTCTTATGAACTGTGCTTTGCTGAAAACATTTTATAAGATATTTTTTCTGTAAAGAGATTGAGGTTCACAATACCAATTTTGGGACGGCCACCAAAGCTAATAGACAAAAGTTTATATGGTTCCATTTTTATTCATTTGTGAGGGAAAGTTAAACTTATTTACTGTAAGTGGACTAACCAGTCTTAAGAAAAGCTGTATGTTACTGTTGAGGATGGTGGTAGGTAATGTTTAACAATATTGACTTTTTGCCTATAAATACATAAGGACTCCCAAAATAAATTCATTGTGGTTGTGACCAGGAGCTTATAGGTTCACGTTGTCTAATTTGACTTTTGGTTCGGTGTTTACACTGGCAACTGAGTTTATAAATGTTTAGAAAAATGAATCTTTCTGTTGGACAGTGGTTGTTTAAAAGGATTAACTGCTCTGCCATATGTCATAAACGGTGCTTTTTTTTTGTTTTTAAACTATTTAGTAACATTGCTGAATTAAGAAAGTACAACTACTGTAACAGGTTCTGTGAGAGTGTTGAGGGGTCGGTATCCCTTGTTTACTGAGTTGTTATCAGCATCTTAAACAGTGTCTGAAACACAGTTTAAGTATTACTGTTTCTCTAGTGAATGATTAGGAACTGATAGAGGGAAAAAATGACTTTAATTTAATTCTTCATACCTAAGTATAGCAAAGCGAAAAAAAATCTGACCTTGCTATGTAAGTCAGCCTGGATCTAAAAGCGATGAGAGCTTTATAGAGTTCCTAGTAAGAAGACACAGAAGGCTTGTGAGTTTTTCTACATTCATTTTGTATTACCTCCAAACTAGTTTGGGCAAAATGGGCACCGTCAGGGGCTGAGAGTGGTGCAGCCTGTGTTACAGGTAGTACGGTGTGAATTATTACTTGTTTTGAAATTGGAAACACAAAAGATGCTTTACTGGTGCTTATTATTACAGTTAGTAATCAGATGATTATATTTTTTGTGTTTTGGTAAATTCTGGGATTCTGATTCAGTATAAGTTCTGACTAGATGTACATAAGAGGTTACAAAGAGCATAAATAAAGCCAGCAGATATAGAACTGATGTGCATTTCAAACTTGTTTTAGTTTAAGGGTCTACCATCATATGATAGTAATCAGTTAGGGTATCACCTTGTCTCCTTCAGCATTTTCATGAAGAAAGTGAAGGGTAATTTACATGAGCAGAAAGGAAAGCAAGGATTCTAGTTTCTCATATCAGGTTTTCATATACTTATCATGTCTTTAAACAAATGGAGTGATATTTAGTACTACTTTTATTTTCTTATCTGTGTTCAATTTTCATGATTCTTTTGTTTCTGTACAGTTTTTTAAATTCATAATTGACTATATTTTAGAGCAGTTTTATGTTTACAAAAAAATCATGCAGAAAGTCCAATATGTTCCTCACGCTTTTAATAGTAAAATGCTCCCCCTATTTTTTGTATTACCATGTTTATAAGTTTTCGAAATATTTCCCCATTGGCCCTTAGGATTTAATCTTAAAACATTTACATCTTACACTTCCCTTACTCTTCACTAGACTTTGAAAATTTGAGGTGGGTTTCATTCACGCATTACTGATAGAGGGCCTACTCTGTGCTTAGACACTGCACCAAGGAATAGCAGTGCCTAAGGTAGTCTAGGTCCTTGCCTTTATAGAACTTACGTTTTAGTGAGAGAGAATTTTAATAACTAACAAGCAATCCACTTAAAATAATCTTAACCCCATTTTTTCACATTTCCTTTCCTATGTCTGCTCAGACTTGACAACCTATATAAACTAGACGTCATGTTACCACACAGACGCACACACACTCACATACAAACACATAAGAGTTCTTGTTTACCATTTGTCATACATAGTGTTAAATTCAGGAATGGTCTCCCTGAGGAGATACTTGAAGGTGGCATCTTAACTCTGACACATTATGACAGAGAGAATATTTGTTAAGGTTCAAGGTAATTTTTGTTTGTTAAACAAAAGGAGGTCATTATAGCTGAAGTTTAGCAAGCAGAGGAGATTGTGGTATGAGGATTAGAGATATAGGCAGGACATCTATCATACAGGCCTGAAGAATTTTTATTTGGTTCCGAGCAGTGGCAAGTCATTGTAGAGTTTGGGGGAAAGGGTTGTCATGATTGATCTTTTTAAAGATCACTTCGCTCTGTGTGGAATGAGAAAAGAGCAAGACTAAAAGCAGAGAAATAGGAGAATATTGTAGTAATGTAGGTAGAAATGATGGGGGCTTCGTATTAGAATATTAACAGTGGAGATTGGGGGAGAAAAGTGGATAGTTTGACAATAGGTTTGAATGTTGAGCTTACAGCATTTGTTGATGGATTCAGAGTAAGAGAAAAATCAAGAATGATTCCGAAGGTTTTGGCTTGAGTTGGGGGATAATGTCATTTACTGAGATGGGTTGGACTGGCTAAGGAATGAGAGGGAATTGATAGCTCTGCTTCGGTAAGTTTGCTAAGTTTGAAGTGCCTGTTTAGCATACATGTTCTAAAATATGTCTTACATCCTTTTAACTATTAACTGAATTCTGATTCCATTTCCTTTTGCAGCTTCTCAATGGAAAAGGAGATTTACTGGATGCCATTGTACCTTCTTTATTTTGTTCCTATAATATCACATTAAAATTATGTGTATTTAATTAGGCCGCAACTTATATTGAATTCTTTACTTTCTCCTCTTTGACATTTCTTTCTCTTCTGGTCATTTAAGATTGCCTCATACTCCATTTCCACTTGCGATAGCTTATTTTGGTACATTCCTATTCTTACTTTATTCATTCTTTCATTCAACAGATAATTATTAAGCATCTGCTATGTTGTAGGTACTGGGCGGAGAGGCACAGAGGTCAGAACAAAAACATGGTTTCTCACTTCGTGGAGTTTCTAGTCTAGTGAGGAGGGTAAATAATCAAATAATCACACTTATTAAGTGAAAAATTGCAAGTGTCAAGCACAACAAAAGGGCATTATTTATAACTGAGAATTTGATCTAATCAAGGTATTTCTGGAAGAGATGAAGTATGAGTAAAGGGGAACTGGGGAGACAGAGCTTTCCAGCAGTGGGAATAAAATGGAGGAAACATGGTATGTTTGGAAAACAAAAAGACAACGTTGTGGAGAGTGTTAAAAGGTGAAGTTGGAGGGGGCATCATTAGATATGCTTCAAAAAAGATCACTGGCTACTGGATGGAGAAAGCTTTAGCAAGGGGCAAAAGATTATTAGGAAGACCTGTTAAGGGACTGTTGTAGTACAGGGTAGCGGTGGTAGTTAGCTTGTTCTTTATATTTTGTTTTGATATTCTCCCTTTTCTCCTCTTTGGAACCTCTAACAAATCATCTTCCTCTCTCATTTCTTCTTTTTCAGACTGCACTTGTTCTTATATAACTTTCTTTCCTTCTGCCTTTTTTTCTTCTATGAACTGAAATTCATCATCTATATTTTCTTCAGTATTTTCCTGAAGTAATTTTTTTCTGTCTGCCTTTTCTTATATACATATATTACTAGCTTAGTTGTTTGTTTTAAATCTGGACACATCTCCCTTTGTAGATCTTGTCCACTAGGTTGAAAAGACTGATACTAAACTATTGCTATGTAGTTTTGCTATACCAGCAAGAAGACTTCTGTCTTTGAATGAAAAGTTTTTCATTTCCCCTTAGCTACACTTTTATTTCACATGTGAATTCAATTCAGTTTGCCAGTTTTACTGGGGACAGAACACAATGTCTCTTGAACTCTAAGGTGCAATTTCTCCTAAAGCCACTTGTAGAGGTTAAATTCAGGCATCAACTTGGCCAGGTAATGGTGCCCTGTTCTTTTGCTGTGGACGTAAATCATCACAGGTGAAATTCATCTATGGCTGATTACATCTGCGGTCAGTTAAGGGTAGTGCCTTCTAGAATGAGTGACATTTAATTTAATTAGCTGGATGCTTAAAAGCTGAGCTCAGCACAGCTCAGCACACCCCAGTTCAGAATTCAGAGCTGGCTCAGACAGACCCAGACCTTTGGAGATGCAGAAAGGAAGCTCCCCAGAGAAAGCTGCTGGAACCCAGAAGCTGGGAAGGAAGGCTAGCAAATGTCACCATGTGCCTTCCCGTGTGACAGAGAAACCCAGATGAAAGTTAGCTGCCTTCCTCAGAGGAACTGTAAATTTGTAACAGAATAAATCCCTTTATAAAAGCCAATCCTTCTCTGGTGTATTGCATTCTGGCAGCCTTAACAAGCTAAGCTTGGTAGAATATACCAAAAGGTTCTCCATTTAACCCACTCCTTTTTCTTTTGACTGCGCTAATTTGGGAAACTAGATCATGGTATCCTTCCTTATTTACACCTTACTTAATTGTTTTTTTCCTGGTTTCATCCTAGTTGAATTGATAAATTGTGGCCTCCTATCACTTGATTTCATGTACTCACATGCAGTAGTAGAGTAGAATCTCACTTGGAATGGAAGGGATTTTCATTAGAAATATATTGAAAGCCTAAATCAGAAGCTAGAATACCTGCATTCAAAACCTAGCTATACCGTTTATTAGCTGTGTAATCTTGAACGGATTACTTAATCTCTCTGTTTTCACATCTGTAAAATAAGGATAATAATTGTAGTTACTTCAGAGGGTTACTAGGTGGATTAAATGAATTAATACGTGTAATTACTTAGAACAATTCCTGGCATATAATAGGCACTATATGTTAGTTGATATTAAAATTTTATTTTCTTAGTTAAAGAAGGGAAAGAACTTCCTTTCTTTCTCTTTCTTCTTGTCTTCTCTTTTATTTGAACTCTATGGGATTTTATTGTCTTTTCACTTACTACATTTCTTTTTCTAGGTATTAGCAAATTTTTCTTGATACCACAGGTTGACTGGAGTAGTGATAGAGGAAAGGGAGAATGAAATTATGTATGCCATCTATCTGGGCATCTGTAAATTGATTGATCCTGTTACTATACAAAAGTATGTTGAGTATTTGAGGAAATTGAGAAGCTTGAGGGATTATGTGGCCCAGAGCAATTTAGTGGTGAAATTGGAACTGGAGCTTGTGAATCTTTATAGCTTCAGCCTTTTTTTAGCATCCTCCCTTCCTCTTCCTTCCCACCTTCCCTCCCCTTTTCTCTTTCTCTCTTCTCTCTCTCCTGTTTCTTTTTTTTTCTTCTTCCCCATTATTTCTCTTATCCCCTCTGCCCCCAGGAAACTGGACAAGGGAAGGAAAAATAATAGGTAATTATGGAGAACTATCATTTATTGATAAGACAGTATTCTAAGATGACGAAAGTGGAAGCAGCAGATCTCTTAAGGCCCAACTTCAGAAATTATACAGTGTCACTTCTGCCAAATTTTGTTGGGCAAAAACACAGAACCAGCCGAATACATCTCATCTTTCAATTAGGAAAAATGACAAAAGAATATACATCCATCTTTAATCTACCATAAGTAACTGGAACTAAAATTGTCATCTTTTTTTTCCCCAGTCTTTCCATAAAATTACATTATTTCTTAAATTTGAAAATGACAAGTCTTTCCTGTGAGATCCAAATGTTTCTAAATTCTAGACAGTCTAGGAAGCTAAAGAGAAACAACAAAGTAGCACAATATGTAATTCCCTTCTAAGGTATAAATAGTCACATAAGCAGTCACTGATTTGGTTTTTCTTTGATCAGGGAATGATTTGGAATTTCTGAAACCAGGCAATCATATATTTAAGGGGGAAAGAGGAAGAGTATTAGAAATTTTCCCTTCCTTTCCTTTTTTCTTTCATTCAGTGATGTCTAGATCATACTGGCATTGTTGTTTTGCTTGTTTTCATTTTCATTACTTAAACTGCTAGAAAATTCAGTAACTATATTCACAATATTAAAAACTAAAGTTAAGACTTGGGTTCAAATGGCCATGCACCTAAAAAAAAAAAAAGAAAAAACAGCTAAAGTAACACTATTTGGTACAAAGCGCAATGATTTGTCCACAGAGATAAATTATTAATGCTCATGATTAAAACACGCTTTAAAAAGACAAAAAAAGAAAAACAACAGCAATAAAAAAAAACACACTTAAGTCAACAATGGATGATCCATTATTGTAAACTACAAATTATGGTACCAACATCAGCCACGAGAAAAAAAAAAAAAACAACAGATAGCAACTACAGAAGGCAGATCATCTGTGCTATGTCCATTTGACACTAAAATCATTGTTTTTAGCTTCTATTTTTTGGGCTACCTTTTGAATTTTATACTTTTCTCACAATGTTCTACACCCATTGCCAACAATCAGGATCTCTCTTTTCCGGAGGATGTGGGACTTTCCAGTGCTAAAATTAGGATGGTCCCAGATATTTGGTCTTCTAGTCCTAACTCCGATAATACAGCAGTCGCCTTGAGGTTATCTGAAACGAGGCTTGAGTAGTAAGTTGAGCCATATTCTGATTTTTTTCCCATTTCAAATAAATTTAGTGCTTATTTTTGAAGATGGGGTTCTGCCCTTTCCAAATTGACTTCCTTATAATCTTTGAAATAGAATGGGGTTAAAAATTTTAAAAACTAAACAGTGCTGGTGAACTAATATATAGTCAATTCACTTTTTCGTTATATTTATCGACAGAGCATTTTTCAGGACAACGAAGAGCTAGAAGTTCTCCTAGTTTCAAAGACTTGTTTGTAGAGTATGTAATAACCTTGTTATCTTTCTTCTATATGAAATCTCCAAGCTTTCTTTCTTCACTACCTCATATTATGTATAAATCTGCCACTAAATCCAGGAGGTGTGGTAAGGCTATAACCTTTCACCATCATGATCTCTGCGACCATAGAAACTAATGCCTCTTTCACCTCTGTGTCTCCCTCATGCTCACTGTTTGGACAAAGTAGGACTCCAAATGTTTTGGCATTTAATCTTTCTTCAACCCAGATTGGTTTCCATTCTTTGTTATCATCACAGGAAATACTACTGAAGTTATGATTTAATTTTGTCATAATTGTCTGAGGATCTTCTTCATTAGCATTTCCTTCACAAATTATCAGAATTTCAACTTCAGAGTATGGACTCTTGAGTCTTCTGTCTTCGCCATTTACAGGCTTCACCAGTTTCTCAAGTTTATCTTCTTTTAATTTATTATGAAACTCATTTCCCCCCTCCTTGAATTGTGCATTTGTACTTGCAAAAGTTGAAATATTTCTTAAATTTCATTGGTCTATCTCATTGACTACCATACCTCCTGCCACCTTGATGTCCCTCTTGCCCAAACAGAAGGAATATTTGTAACTACCTGTCTCTTGCAGTTACTTCTGAGTTGCTCATTTTCTAGCTTTCAGAAATTGTGTACTTTAGTTTGAGATGCATTTTTAGAGATTTTGTTTCCTGCATAATGGCAGAACCAACTGTACTACTTTGGGATAAGTTAACGCAGTTTGATGTTACTGTTCCTTAGAAGGTCATAGAGCTTCCATCATCACCAGCACCCCCAAGCTGCTGCATAATAGATGAATTTGAACCTCTGCATCTTGCGAAAATTCCATAGAAACCCACTGAATGGAATGAAGTCATTAGTAAGTACAGAGAAGACTGAAAAACATCTAGATATTATAGTTTTGATGGCTCACAGAGAAGTCTTTAATATCAGTTCAGTGGATATATTTTCAAAGATTTCATCTTGGATGATCTGTTGGTCTGTCTTCTTTACCAAAAGATCATTTTTAGATTAGTAATTTTAACAAGGCTCATCTGGATGATTTTTCTGCTCTATGTGGCATCTGGAGGGTTATTCAGTGATGGCTTGCCTGATCTGAAGTTTCCAGGATATCTTCATTTCAGATGTCTTACTCTGGCAAGGATGAAAAGCTGAGTCTCTCTCCCTTGCCTTGTAGTTTCAGGGCGACTTCACATAGTCTCTCTAGCATGGTACTCAAACTTCTTACATGGTTGCTCAGAGCTCCAAGAGATTGCCTTTGGAAAATCACAATAGGTTCTTGAGAAAGAATGGTACTGTAATCTAAAGAGTCACCTAAAAGTGCTTTGCTGGAGATGTCCTGACTTTTTAATTTCAATCTTCCCTTTACATTTCCTAATACTAGTTTTATATTTCTAATTTGCAGAAATTAACTTTTCTCTCAGTGGTCCTTTTAAAAATTTTTATCCTTTTCTTTCATGATTGTAAAATCAATGGTAGTTTTTAAATGTACTATAAAATATTTCACATCTATGTGAAATATAAAGAATAATATAACAAACACTTGTGTTCTACTTCCTAGTCTAAAAAAGAAAATACTACCTCTACAGCTGAAGCTGGGGTGAGCTCTTCCCTTTTTGCATCATCCTCTCTCTCTTTCTTAGGTAACCACCATCCATAATTTGGCATAGTTATCATTCCCATATGTTTCTTTATACTATGCTCTTTGTGTATCTCTGAATTATGTATATGTATATACATATGTATAAATTTTTTGCCTGTTTTAAAATATTTTATAAATGTATCATACTGTATTTGTTCTTCAGCTTGCTTTTTTGTTACATCATTGTTTGATTTTGCAGCTTTGAAAAAAATAGCTCTGGTGTTTTCGTTTTCATGATCATTTAGCATTCCAATGTATGAATATTCTAAGTTTACTTACATATTCCCCTATTTGTGGGAATTTAGGTTGTATCCAATGTTTTACTGTTCCATACATTGCTGCTATGAATATTTTCAATGTAGAAATATTGCTACACTGAATATGTGTGGCCGTATTATTATGCCAACCATTCTTATTATGCCTCTTTGTAGACGTGTGTTTTTCTTGGGCAAGAGTCAGCAAACTTTTAATGTAAAGAGGTGGGTGGTAAATATTTTATGCTTTGTAGTCCATACAGTCTCTTGTTGCAATTACTCAACACACTCGTGAGAAAGCTATCATGGATAACACATAAATGAGTGTGTATGTATTCTGATAAAACTATTTATGAACACTGAAATTTGAATTTCATAAAATTTTCATGTCATGAAATATTACTCTACTTTTGATTTTTTTTGAACCGTTTAAAAATGTGTAAACCATTTGTAGCTTGTGGACCTTATAAAAACAGGCAACGGTTCAGATATGACTGGGCCATAATTTACTGATACCTGCTCTAGGATATTCCCTAGCAATGGAATTATTGGATCATAGGGCATGTGCAATTTCAACTTATGAGTTTTGGCAAATTGATTTCCAAAGTGGTTTCACTAACAGTTTTTATATTTTCCTGTTTTTCTGTATTATCACTCACTTGATACAGTGTGATGTTTTGGTTTTTGCTGGTTTGATGTGATAATCAAATGGTGGTTTGAGTTTGTAACACTCTGACTCATGATGAGAATGAATTTTTTTGTTGCTTTGTAAAAAAATTATTGTTCATTCAGCATTCAGTAAGTATTTATTGAATGCAACTATGTGCCAGTCCCTTTTCTATGTATTTATCATGTATCAGTAAACTAAACAAAAGACCCTGTGAGTTTCTTTTCATAGAAAATATCCTGTGCCACTGCTTTTCTGAATTGCTTGTTCATATTTTCTGCCCATTTTTTTTTTTCTTGAATTTCAAAAAAAATTTTTTTTGAAATGCTGTGATTGTTCATATATTTTGTATACGAATCCTTGGTTGGATCAGCTAATGCATTTATTTGTCGTGTTTCTTTTGTCTTTAGTCTGGAATAACTTCTTGGTGTTTGTCCTTATATGTTATATCAGGAGGCACATGATGTTAATTTGTCCTTTTACTGGTGAAATTAACTTTGAGCAATTAGATAAGGTGGTGTTTGCCAGGATTCTCCATTGTAAAGTTATTATTTTTCCCTTTGTAACTCATAAATATTTTATAGGGAGTTGCTTTGAAGCAATATAAATATCTTCTCTCTTCTGATTTTCACCCATTAGTTTTAGCATCCATTGAGTATTCATATCTGAGTCAGGTACTATACTGGTTCCTAAAGCCTGATTTTCTAATTTCATGTGTTTGCATTCCACTGTATATACATTCTTTTTTTTTTTTTTTTACTTTTTTTATTGTATAACATAACGTATATATAAAGCAAAGAAAGAAAAATAGTTTTCAAAGCACCCTTCAACAAGTAGTTATAAGACAGATCCCAGAGTTTGTCATGAGCTACCATACCATCTCCAATTTTTCCTTCCAGCTGCTCCAGAATATAGGAGGCTAGAAGGAATAAATATTTTTTTTTATCATCACAATTGACTTTTTTCTTTTTTTTTTTGTGAAAAATAAAGCAATACATTTCAAAGCACAGCACAACAATTAGTTGAGGAACAGATTTCAGAGTTTGGTATGGGTTACAATTCCACAATCTTAGATTTTTACTTCTAGCTGCTCTAAGATACTGAAAGCTAAACACAACAAGCAAACTCACCACTGTCCCCCTGTCTGTGTGGGACATGACTCCCAGGGGTGTGGACCTTCCTGGCAACATGGGACAGAAATCCTAGAATGAGCTGAGACTCAGCATCAAGGGATTGAGAAAACCTTCTCCACCAAAAAGGGGAAGAGTGAAATGAGACAAAATAAAGTGTCAATGGCTGGGAGATTCCAAACAGAGTCAAGAGGTTATCCTGGAGATTATTCTTACGCATTAAATAGATATCACCTTGTTAGTCAAGATGTGATGGAGAGGCTGGAGGAAACTGCCTGAAAATGTAGAGCTGTGTTCCAATAGCCATGTTTCTTGAAGATGATTGCATAAGGATATAGCTTTCACAATGTGACTGTGTGATCTGATGCTCCTTTTATCTACCTTATCAACAGATGAGTAAGACATATGGAATAAAAATAAATTATAGGGGGAGCAAATGTTAAAATAAATTTAGATTGAAATGCTAGTGATCAATGAAGGGAAGGGGGAAGGGGTATGGTATGTATGAATTTTTTTCTGTTTTCTTTTTCTGAATAGATGCAAATGTTCCAATAAATAATCATGATGAATATGCAACTATGTGATGATATTGTGAATTACTGATTATAGATATAGAACGGAATGATAAAAAGTTAAGAATGTTTGGTGTTTATTGGTATTTAAAAAAAAATAACTGGAGGCTAAAAGAAGTATCAATTTAATGATTCAGCAATCATATTCGTTTGTTAAACCCTACCCTCTCTGTATAACTCCACCATCACCTTTGATCTTTCTATCCCACTCTTTAGGACTATTTGGGCTGTGGCCATTCTAACTTTTTCATGTTGGAAGGGTCTGTCAATCATATGGGATAGGAAGATGGAACTAGCTAATGTTCTGGAGAGATTGGGCCTTCTAGGTTTCAGGACTTACCTGGTCCAGGGACCTATCTGGATGTTGTAGGTTTTTGGAAAGTTACCCTAGCACATCGAACCTTTCTAGATTCTTATATATTGCCCTAGGTGTTCTTTAGGATTGGCTGTAATGGTTTTGGTTTGGATTTGGCAAGTTCTGGTAGGTAGCAATGTCTAATTGAAGCTTGCCTAAGAGTAGCCTCCAGAGTAGGCTCTCAACTCTATTTGAACTCTCTCAGCCACTGGTACTATATTAATTACACTTCTTTTCCTCCTTTTGGTCAGGATGGAATTGTTGATCCCATAGTGCCAGGGCTGGAGTCATCCCTGGGAATCATCTCTCATACCTCCAAGGAGAGTTTTACCCCTGAATGTCATGTTCTATGTAGGGGAGAAGGCAATGATTTCACTTACACAGTTGGGTTTAGACAGAGTGGGGCCACATCTGAGAAACAAAAGAGGTCCTCCAGAAGTAATTTAGGCATACCTATAGGTAAGCTAAACTGCTCTGCTACATATATAAGCTTCACAAGAGTAAGCCTCTGGATCAAGGCCTTGGCCTATTGATTTGGGTGTCCCTAATGTTTGACACAGTATCAGGGTTTTCCCTGGTGGTAAAGTTTAATAGTTCCTTATTTTTTCTCCCATCTCTCAAGGGACTGTGCCAATAGTTTTTGATTATCTGTTTAATATATTCTAGGATGTATCCAGACATTACATTAATCTATATGGGATTAAAGATCCTCATTCTGGGCCACGGTGGCTCAGCAGGTAAGAATGCTTGCCTGCCATGCCCGAGGACCTGGGTTCAATTCCCGGTGCCTGCCCATGTTAAAAAAAAAAAAAAAAAAAAAAAGACCCTCATTCTTATTCTGGGCTCCCTGTGTTTCAGTTGTTCAAGTGAGCTATCCAGACAGGCTGAGTTAGATTACCACTACATTATACGTTCTTTTAATCAGTTTTCTTTCTTTTCTTCAAATGTACCTTAGTGCCTCTAATTTTTTGCCTTTCTGAGGTTCTGGACCCGAGTAAGATTGCTTCTTGCTTCCTTTCCTTGCCCCACATACCCCCCTTGCCTTACTGTACCAACTAGGACATTCACTGCCTAGTTGAATAGACATTTTGATAGCTCATTGTAGGGGGATAGTTACGATATTTACTGAAGGATTTTGTGGGTATTCTTTTTTCAGATTAAGGAAGTTCCCTTATGTTACTAATTTGCTAAGAATTTTGTTTGTTTTGTGAACAGGTATTGTGAATTACATTCATGATTTTCAAATGTTAACTATTGCTTTCTGAAATAAGTCCCACTTAACTGTGATATTATTAACCTTTTTATAGATTGCTGAATTTAGTTTGCTGCTGTTTAATTTAGGTTTTTTTATTTGTCCACATAAGAGTGCTCAGTAATTTTCCTTTCTTAAATGTCATTGTCAGTTTTGGAAACAAGGTTATTCTGACTTCATAAAAATAAGCTGCATAATGTTCCTTTACTTTTTATTTTCTGGGGAAGTTTGGGAAAGATTGGTTCCCCAAATCTGTTTCTTAGAAGTTTGGAATAAATTACTGATAAAGCCTTTGTCCTGTTTTTTTTTTTTTTGAATGGTTTGTAATAATGAATTTAGTTTCTTTTATAGATATGGCAGTGTTCAAATTTTTTTCTTTTTTACATGGGCAAGCACCAGGAACCAAACCTGGGTCTTCAGCATGGCAGGCGAGAACTATATCTACTGAGCCACCATGGCTCACTCCAGATCTTTTTCTTTTTATGTCAGTTTCGAACTATTTCCTCTCGTAGTCCTTTAGGTTTTTGTTTTTTTCTGGTCTCTTAAAATCCGTTCCTATCCATTCATCAACTCATCTGCTGGTATCTCTTCTCAAGTTTTTTTTTTTTTTAATTGTATGGATTTCTAACTCCTCTTCCCCTTCCATTACTGTCATTTTAGTGGAAGGTGTGGAGGAAAAAAAAATGTGTTTGATTTGTGATATTTAACAGGGATCTCTCCTCTTAACCTTTTTCTTTCCTCTCCTTAATTTTTGAAATGGAGTATAGCAGATATAATTTCCCACTCTCATAACTATGATTGTCAAGCATGGCTGTGAATTAATAAGTGGTGGTATGCTTAAGGACTTTTGAGATTTTAAATATTTGTCCCTACCCTAAGTTGCCTCAAATATGTGCTTTTAAAAATTTGTTTGCTTTTTATAATTTATTTTTCTCCTCAGTTGTTGCCTCTATAAGGTTATTTTTCTGTCACTAACTCTAATTTATAGGTTCTAATCTGCTGTTGACTGGGAGATTTGTGATTAGATTTATTAGATTGTGTATACAGAACCCCAGTTCCTTTAGTAATTATAATTACAGTTAACTATTATAATGTTTCTTTGGGCTTTTGACTGCCTAGTGGCCTTTTTTGTTCACTTGCCTGACTCAGTTAGTTGCTGAATAAGGAATCTAATAAATTAGTAATAATTTTTTAGCTTATTACCATTTCCATCTTGGTAACATAACTATTACCTAATTGTCTTCTCCCCCACCCCTTATTAAACATAGGTTCACTTTACATTCAGTTTTTTTTTTAATTTTTAATTTTGTAAATGATTTTATATTTGGAGTGAAGCTTCAAAGATAGTACAGAATGTTCCTATATTTACTTCACTTAGCTTCCCCTAATATTACCATAGAACCATGATGCGTTTATCAAAACTAGGAAATTAACATCTATACAATATTATTACTTAAACTACAGTATTTCTGGATTTCACCATAATTCCCCTAATGTCTTTTCCTGATCCAGAGGCTAGTCCAATAGGCCACATTACTGTGTCTCCTTCATCTCCCTTGATTTGTGACAATTTCTTGATCTTTCCTTGTTTTTCATGACCTGGATATTTTTTAAAGAATACTGATCAGGTATTTTGTAGAGTGTCTTTCAGTTTGGCTTTTCTGATGTTTTCTGATTATTAGACAGGGCTTCTGGTTTTTGGAAAAGACGACAGAGCCAAAATGACATTTTTATCATTTATATTAGTGTCATAAAATGAGTAAGACTTACCACTGTTGATATTGACCTTCATCACTTGGCTGAGGTAGAGTTTATTTGTTAGATTTCTCCACTGTAAATTTATTGTTTTCCCTTTTCATAGTCTATTCTTTGGATGTAAATTACCAAGTCTAGCTCACACTCAAGGAAAGGAGAATTAAGCTTTATTTCTTAGCGGAGGGACTGTGTACGTATATTATTTGAAATTAATTCTGTAGTGAAGGTGTGTCCTTTCTCCTTATTTATTTACTTAGTCATGTGTAAAGCAGTATGGATTCATGGATATTTATTTTACTTTTGGATTATAATCCAAAATTACCTTTGGATTAATTACCAAAATAATCCCTTTGTAATTGATTTGTGCCACAGTGTTTCCAACTTTGTTTGACTGTTGGAAGTTCTGTCAGTTTGACTACTGTAGCCTTTTGGTATGCCCCATCTTTTTTTCTTTTTTTTTTCAAACACATACCTCCTTGCATTCTAACACTACCAGAAAGTAGTGCCCAGGTTCATCTTGTATTTTCCCTGCTTCAGTTCTAGAATTAGTCCTTTTCCTAGGAGCCCTGGCTCTTTTTATTGGAGAATGGTGTTTATAAATCAAGGTATGGTTGTAGGTGTGCTACTACTGAAGTGTCACTGCTTCTAGATCCCCTCAGAACCATGTATCTACACATAATCTGTTTTTGCCTCCATTATGTGTTTGAATGTGTCTTAAACCTTAGTTCATTCTGATATCTCTGAATCTAATCCAAACAACACCAGGATTCATTCTTTCCCTCTTGCTTATTTGTAATTTCTTTCTTTCTCTGAAACTTTGACTGTATTATCTACTGTTTATATGCTTATTTATTCAACCCTAGTATACAGGTAGTTTCAGATTTTTTCATGATGACTCATTTTCTACTTTCTGATGACATTTTTCAGTGTGAAGTCAAATTCTTTGAAACTTTTCTTTTGAGGGTTGCATTGAAATTTTTCTAGAGAAGGATTTATGTATGTCTCTGTTTTTCACTTTGGGGGGATATTTCAATTACAAATTTTCCTGGTTCATGTAGATTGTGAAAATTTTTGCCTCAACCTTAAAATTGTGGACTTATGATTAGGAGTTCCCTAACCATAGGGTGATATATATTTCTTGTTTTTAATTCAACCCAAAGCACAGAGCAAGGACAAGTCACTGTAATTGTCCCCACAGTCTCTTTCTTGAGTAACTTTTTTTCTTAGCTCAGCCAGTTGGAGTGTTCCCCTTCAGGGCTTCTGGTCTTCCGTCTGACCTCTAATCTTGCTGAGGCCCTAACCTTGAACTTGTTAAAACCAAGACTCTTAGCCATGAGATTTTTGCTATATGGCTATAAGATAAATGTAGCTTCAGAACTTCATTATTTCTCTCAGTTCCTGATTTCTAGCTGTTCATGGCATCATAGGATTTCATCCGTATACTTATAATTTTTTTTTAATTGAACGTATGTGGTGCTCCATTCTGGAGAATTTTTCTGGTCATAAAATTTGCGATATTGCAAACACAGAAAACCTCTTTTTCCTCTGATAAGAGGCGGAAATAGCTGGCTGAGTTAAGGAAAAGGCTAGTGTTCTAAATAGTTTCATGAATAAAGCAAGGAAGCTAACAGATGCTAAATAAGAGCTGATTTCTAGAATCAGTAATAAAAGTTTGAGATTTAGAGATGGTATATATATCATACATACATGTATGCACCTGTCCCCATTTTTGTTATCATATCTTACTAATTTTAACTTTCTGTAGCAAACACATACATGAATGACTGTAAACTAGGAGGAAAAAATTTTTAATGTTTTTTTTTCTCTTTAGAGGAATTAGGATATTGACCAGTAATAGTCAGAAGGCAAGCAAATTGGAAGAAAATGCAGAATAAGCCAAGAGCCTGGGAAATGCTCAAATTGATTTTATATTGATTAGCTGTATTAATGCATACTTATCTCAGTTTGTTTTTATTTCAGCTTTGGCTAGATCAGAGTCTAAGAGAGATGGAGGTTTTAAAAATAATTGGAGCTTTGATCATGGAGAAGAAAGTGAAGGAGATACAGATAAAGAGTAAGGATTTTTTTTTCCTCAGATATTTTGTAATACTGAAAGTTTTTATTAGAAAAAAACTATTTGTATCCCATGGAACTATTTTAAAGAGTATGGTATTCTCTACTTAAGAAAACAGTTAACTCTTTTATAATTGTATTAAGGAGAGTAAAAGCAATTCTTTGGTAAACAACTTTGCTGTTTTATTTCTCCATCTTTTGAAATGTATAAATATGTGCATGTGATACATGTGTATGATTAAAACTGGCCATGCTACAGATTCCAAATTAAAAGGAAATTCTTTTTTTTTTGAAGATAAAAGATGGCATTCTCTTCAGGCAACTTGAAAAGCTATCATTTATCATGACTAAATGAACCCAGATTAAGAGCTTTATTTTGTACAAAAGTTTAAGTCCTAGGGTATCTTTCTTCCCTATTTCTGACTCTTCCCACTTCCAATCCATTTAGAACAGATTTCTACCAGAGAAAGCAAAAACACTATAAATGATAAACATGGTTTTTTGCCCAGGCAGAAATTAAGTAAAGTGCTCATTACATTTTGTTAATGTACTTGAAATGACTGCTGTGTAAAAATTTTAAGTGGTAGTTTTAATAGAACTTTTGTATATTGAGATTTGTATTACAAACTCAACATTTTCTGTTAGTTTCTTTATTTTTTGATCCGGATTTCTTCGGGTCAAAGAACCAACAAATCCAGAGACACAGATATACAAACAAAATTCTACGAAAACTTATAAACATTTTTTTTTTAGAAATTGTCACACAGAAGTCATTTTATTGGCTAAATATTGTATATGCTTCACTTGTCTAGGCAACACCTCCATTCGTTATTACCACTTCATGTGCCTTCATCTATGAGATAAAACCTTAAGTCAAATTACATTTGAAGGACAGCTTTGGACTGATAAGTTTCTCATTTAAAGCCAGTATTTGATGGCTTTCTTTCATTTCTATTTTTTTTCCTGATTATTTTTAATTTAAAATATTTTTTTTTGTACAGACATTTCCTATATGTAGTTTTGACATTAAATCTGAGGTTAAGCTAAGTAGAAAGAATACCTATCACCTTTTAAACTTTTTGTAAAAGTTGGAGAGAATTTTTCAAATTAAAAAGTTGGGATGTTTAGTAAACAGTAATGAAACAAAACATTGTATAATTTTATTATAAATAACTGGAATTTCACTATCAATAGCTAGCAGAGTAGTCTTCAGAAAGGTGTAGTTGACTTTCTTTGCTGAAAGATTTGATATACTTATATAAAAATTCTCTTTTTAGGTGCTAGCTGTCCTGTATGTTTTACTTATGGATTTTCCAGTTCATAAGTGATTCATCATTATAAGTGGGTCCTCAGAGGCTCCAGCTTTTTGAACATGTTGAAATTACCATTGAGTTCTTAATACATATATATTAGTCTGATCTTTCAGAATCTCAGTGATTATCAATGAAGGGCTGATATTTCCAAGAATGGTGGAGGTATAACTATTTTACTGTGGTAGCATCACCAGAATTACTTCCTTTCATGAGTAGTTTGTTTATTTTCCATTTTGTTTGTTTGTCTGTCTACCATAATTGCCAATCTAAGAAACAAGGGAAAAATTAGTGGGCAAAATCCATAGTTAAAAAACAAAAAGTATGTGTTCATTTAAGGCAGGGGTCAGCAAACTATGGTCCATAGGCCAAATCCAGCCCACCACCTTTTTTTGTTAACGTTTTCTTGGAACACAGCCCACTTATTGTCTATGCCTGCTTTCACACTGCTGTAGCATAGTTGAATAGTTACTAGAGACCAGTGTGGTTTATAAAGCTTAGAGTATTTACCATCTGTCCTTGTACAGGAAAAGTTTGCTAATCCCTGTATTAGGTGATCTTAGAGGAGAAAACTTTTATGTATTTAATGTATGGGTAATAATTGTTAATTAAGTTTTTTCCCTTTATTTTCTGTGTAGTGGGGCAAATCTACTCAGTGTAGATGAAGATGAGGATTCCGAACCCTCAAAAGGAAAAAAGGCAAGTGTTTGTTTTTGTTTGGTGATTATTGTTGTTCAGATTATGTTCTAAAAACTATGACCCTCATAGGAAAACATTTAACATATTTGTAATTATAAGCACCAACCACCCACTTTCCCACCCTAGAGACAGCTTATGTTCCCAGTTTCTTGTTTATACCTCCTAGAGATGTTTTATGCATTAAAAGAAAATAAAATTCTCATTCAACTACCTTATACGGTGGATAGCATGTTGTCCGGCGCCGTCTCGCTCAGCTTCTGGTCCCCGGCCGGCGGAGGGAACAGGAGGGAGAGAGAGACAGACGCAGACAAACCGACTCAAGTGACAGACACGGGTTCGAGACACGCTGCAGTTGTGAGCACAGACCTTTACTGGAGCTAAGCTTGCAAGCTCTGTTACAAATTCCGCGCGGGACAGAATACCCCGCAGGGGAACAACCTCTATGCGGCCGTCAGGTACGGCTCCCTATGGGTCGTCTCCCCCCACCCTGTCCGGGTAACCTCTTATATACTGTGCCCAAACCCAATAGGTTAGTGCCACGTATACAGAGGTGATTGGAAGATAGGGTTGGTGGGCGCGTGCGTCATACGCGGAAACAGGATGCGGGCGCCATCTTGACTCACTCGATGGGCGGGGGGGAACTCTAGAGCAGGCCGCAGCGTGTCCACTAGGCCAGACCCGGGAGGCGGCTCTCCACATCTCCCCTTTTTTTATTTATTTTGACCCAGTGTCTCCATTGATGAGTGTGCTCCCGTGGGCCTGAGTGGCCCACTACATGTTTTGGTGCTTTGGGGAGTCTGGACTAGGCTTGCTAGGCACCAACCAGAATGCCACCTCATATAGAGACCGGAGAGCCCGTGAGCTGGAAACCACGTGACTCTCCCTGCAGTGCTTCGCCTCGCAACTGGGTTATGAGGGGGGGCAGGAGAGCGGCAACCAGAATCGAGAGTGTCGCTAGGTGTCTCTGTGCAATGGCTGGAGTCTAGTCTGGCCAGGACTGCGACTTCGCCTAAGAGATCAGCCTACGACCAAAATTATGACTGCTGGTGCCGCCTTTTATACCCGGGACACAGCCATGGGCCTTGCAGCGGGTCTTGCTTTCGAGCGTCCCGCCCTGAGTGGCCGGGATGGGTCATACGGTGAAATGGGGGACTGGGCAGCAGGGCGGTCGTTGTCAGGAGCACCAGGGGCGAGTGACATAGCCAACATGGTAGTAACACGCAATTGCTGCTGTGCCTGGAACAAGCGTTCTAACAAGCATTTAACAGTGACTAATCCCACTAATAGTCCCACCGCTACGAGAATCCAAGTAGTCAAATTGGGCCAAGAGAACCAAGAGGTGACTCGGTTCCACAGACTTTGTACAGTCTCGCCCAGTTTGGAAAGGTCGAAGGCAACGGGGGTTAACTTGATCTTCCTAAGCACTTTAAGGTCTGATTCCACCTGTTGGGAGAGCGGGGGGTATTAAAACTGGTCCCCCCTTCTAAACAGTCGAAGGGTGACCGGCGTTTTCGTTGCCATCTCGTCAGTCGCCACCGTCATCAGCAGAGTTGGAGGCCTGATCTGATGGTTCAGGTTGAAGGCTTGTTGGTTTTTTGGGCAACAGCTCCGTGGCCTCCTCGGGCGATGTCACGGTTCTCACCAGTCTTTCCGGAACCCACACTGGTTGACGTCCTGGCTCCTGGGGAAAAACACAAACAGAGCCTCTGGCCCAGCTGAGCACGGGGTCAGGGCCTTGCCACTGTCCCGACAGGACATCCTTCCATCGGACTAGACCTCTATGTGGAGGACTCGGAGTGGTGTGTTGAAGGGCAGGTGTCATTCCCTGTGAATTTTCATTTAAAAAATTGTACGTAAACAAGGCTATAGACAGTTGAGCCTTTGGGGACAGGCCGTGACCTATTCCCCCTTTCTGTTTCTTTAGTAAGTCTTTGAGAGACCTGTGAGCTCTCTCAATGACTCCTTGTCCTTGAGGGTTGTAAGGGATGCCATGTTTTAATTGTACTTCCATATTATCACAAAATTTTTGGAAGGTTCTACTGGTGTAAGCAGGTCCATTATCTGTCTTTAATATTTTTGGCTTACCCCACGCTGCCCAAGCGGCAAGGCAGTGTGCAATGACTTGGTGGACTTTTTCTCCTGTCTCAGCAGAGGCAAATAATATATGAGAACATGTGTCTACTGACACATGCAGGTATTTAATTTTACCATACTCTGAATAATGAGTGATATCCATTTGCCAAATGTCTCCTGGGATGAGGCCCTTAGGGTTAACTCCAACCGAAGGGACTGCTCTTTGTTCTGCACAATCCCTGCAGGCTCGGACTATATCTCTAGCCGCTGCACGCGGAATACTAAACCGCTTAGCTAGGGTACCTGCATTGATATGAAATTTGGCATGGAACTCTCGGGCTTGCTGATATGGTGTCAGCGCGGGGAAGACGTGTGGCTGTCGAGTGGCCACATCTACTATGTGATTTCCTTGTGTCATGGGACCAGGCAGGCCTGTATGGGCCCTAATATGAGTTGTGTAAAAGGGATGTTGTCTAGCACGTATTGTCTCTTGAAGCTCGAGAAAGAATGTGCTCACTGTGGAGGAACATTTTATAATGCCCACAGTTTCTAAAATTTGTAGAGAATTTACGACATAAATGGAATCAGAGATAATATTCAGGGGGCCAGGAAACTCTTTCAGGACTGTAATCAATTAGTTGTAACTTCCACTGCACTCGGACCAGCCTGCAGGGGGCTCCGGATCTCGCAATGGAGGGCAGACGGAATTACCTGATGCTGCCACTCGAGGGAGCCCTTGCCTACCATCCACCGGAAGGCGCCGCGTCTCTAGGGGCGCAGCAGTAGGCGCGGGCGGGGCGGAGGGCAGCGGGGGCGAGACCGGGAGCCCCCCCAGATCGATCAGCAGAGGTGCGCCTGCACTCTCGGCCTCGTCACCATCTGACTCTGAGTCAGAGTCGTCTGAACTAGCGCCAGACTCTGGCGGCTTACAAGTGGGCGGCTCACTTTCACAGGAGCCGTCCGCTAAAAGGGTCTTTAAGGGAGCTAACAAAGGTGAACTTCCGGACTGCCCCATGTTTGCAGTCGGCACTGTACTTTAATCACTCGGAGAGCTCTTCCGAGTCCCCGGGGCTACCTGAAAGCCCGCGGGCCTTAACTCTCACGTAATAAGAAGTACTCACCTTCTCGCGGTGATCAGGCACGGGAAGTCCGCTGCGAGCTCAGGATGCACGTCCTTCTCAGTTCAAGAAGAGACAGTACGGCTCTCCTTGCAGAAGAGGTGTCGAGAGAGGAGGGTCCCCGTACGGGCCACCACTTGTCCGGCGCCGTCTCGCTCAGCTTCTGGTCCCCGGCCGGCGGAGGGAACAGGAGGGAGAGAGAGACAGACGCAGACAAACCGACTCAAGTGACAGACACGGGTTCGAGACACGCTGCAGTTGTGAGCACAGACCTTTACTGGAGCTAAGCTTGCAAGCTCTGTTACAAATTCCGCGCGGGACAGAATACCCCGCGGGGGAACAACCTCTATGCGGCCGTCAGGTACGGCTCCCTATGGGTCGTCTCCCCCCACCCTGTCCGGGTAACCTCTTATATACTGTGCCCAAACCCAATAGGTTAGTGCCACGTATACAGAGGTGATTGGAAGATAGGGTTGGTGGGCGCGTGCGTCATACGCGGAAACAGGATGCGGGCGCCATCTTGACTCACTCGATGGGCGGGGGGGAACTCTAGAGCAGGCCGCAGCGTGTCCACTAGGCCAGACCCGGGAGGCGGCTCTCCACAGCATGTAGTGCACATTTGTTTGGACCTTACTTTTTTCACTTGATACATCAGTAAGAGTCCATAGAAAGCACGCTCATTGGTTTTCTGTCAGTACATAGTATTCCATTGTATGATGTACAATTGTTAACTAAGACCAGGAATGGGTGGACATTTAAATGGGTTTTACAATCTTTTTTTCCTTCCTAAAATACTGTTGAGTGAGTTAGCCTTCTACGTAGGTTATTTTGCACACATGTAAACCTATTTGTAGGATGAATTCCTGGAAGTATAGCTGTTGTATCAGGACAGGTAGATTTCTCATTTTGTTATCTGTGGTTTATATTTTTATCGGCAATATAAGAGTGCCTGTTTCCCCATACTTTTGTTACAGTTTATCAACTTTTTAGTCTAAGTGAATTTGATTGCCTTTTTGTATGTGTAAGTCATTTCTAGTCCTATTCTGCTAATTGTCAGTATCTATTTTAATTTCCTAGGCTACCAAAGGCAGATACCCATAAAATGGCTTGGCTTTTAACAGTGGAAATGTATTAGCTTACAGTTTTGAGACTGAGAAAAATCTCTCTCTCTCTCTGTCTCAACTGAAGGTTGAGAGGTCCTACTTACAGTGGGTCCATACCCACAGTAATGAATTAAATTTAAGAACATCCCTTTCTGGGCATGTTCGTTCTACCGCTTCAATACACCACATAAAGCTTCAATCTACCATAGTTTCCTTTGCCCGTTTTCCTATTTTGTCTTGATTATTTCTTAACAATTAATAGAAATTTTTTATATTGAGTCAAGACATTTTTTTTCACATTTTGACATTTCCAGTCTAGATGCATCATGTAATGATGGCATGGCGTGGTCTAATTGTAAGACTTTCTCTTTTTTTTTGCACAGCAGTACATCCAGTAATGGTACATCTTTTAATGGTTTCTTAGTTTTAATGAAATACAGTATTATGTAGAAATTATCCCTTTGCTGTGATATTAATTGCTAATGTATTAGTTTTTTTCTTCAGTCTTTGTCTTTATGGTGGTTATTGTCTTAGAGAATATGCTTTCTTACATTATTGAATATATCATTTTTCTTTTATGGCTTTTGGGTTTAATGTCTTTGTTCCTAATGATGTTAACTTCCTTCCTTTATTTTTTTGTTCTGTCAGATGCGTAAAGTATCTTTGCCGTAGCAATACCCATTTAACCAATAAAATATTAAATTTTTTTATTGTTATTCTGTTTGCTTGCTTACTTGTTTGTTTTTTGGCAGCATGCTAGTTATATCCCTTTAGGAATATATGTTTAAATTACTGTATTTTAAAGTCACGAAAATTACTTATTCCTGGTTGGTAATGCTACCAACTGGATGAAGAGTTAGATTTTGTGTTTTTGTTTTTTATTTTTAAGAATTGATTTTATTTAATTTATTTAATAATTTTGTAGGATATTTACATGGTTCCAAAGTCAAATCTACAAAAACAGTCATATTCCTAGAAGTCTAGTTTCTGTTCTATCCCATTCTCCCCCCCTCCCTCTTCTTCCTCCTTAAGTACCTGGTTTTTAAAATTATGATTTTGCTTTCTGTTATTTGTTTTGAAATATAAGCGTATCACATCCTTCTTAGAGAAATTATCCACACTGTTTTGCACCTTGATTTTTTAAATTTATCCTGTATCCTGGCTTTACAGCAATAAATTTAGAAATCTTTTATCATCTTTTCTGTTGCTACATAGGGTCTCCATTGGACAGATGTACTATAGATATTCAAGTTTTTTTTCTAGTCTTTTGTTATTACAAATACAGTTTTAACAAAGCCTTGTACAAATATGTTTGCAGTATGTTTGCTATATATTCTAGGTTCCTAGAATTGTAATTACTATTTCAGAGTGTAAATTTACATGTAATTTTGTTTGTTGTTGCGCATTCCCCATTCATAGGCATTAGCATTTGGCATTCCCACTGGTAAAGTATTAGAGTTTCTATTTCCCTATTATTTTGCAGAATATGTATCCAAAATTGAATTTTTGTCAGTATGATGCAGCATCTTCTTTAGCACATATTTCCTTTTCTTATGGTTTAATAATATTTGGGAGGCTTTTAAATGTACTTTCTTTTCCCTATCTTTCTGAATTTTCCCCCACAATATCTTCATTTTGTTATAATTTAAAACTGTATACCCTTAGTACTGAAGTGATAGCTCTGCCTCCCCTTCTTTCAGCTCTCCCATTGAAATGATAATGATAACACTGTCTCCTTTTCTGCTTTGAACTTGCTATTCAAAATTACCTCATCTCCCCTTGCTAAAATCCTTAAAAATCTTGAACCCATAAACTCTGGGAGACAAATTTTGGGCCACTAGGCCATCTGCTGTCCAACTACACGCCTAGTAATAAACTCTTTCTCTCTTTGAAAAAAAAAATGTATAGAACTTGAAGCTTTTCTTTCATACCCACAGTTTCTGTCAATACTACATAAAAGCATTAAAAGTTTTTTTATCATTGTGTTTTTATTTGCTTTTATTTTAATATCTGCATTCTCTAAAATGCTGCCTTCTAGGTTTTCTTTAAGTAGAAAATAAAGAACTTTGTTGGGAAAAATTAAAGGTATAACTTCTGTAGGCCTTTTTTTAATAAGCAAATGCGTTATACATGTTTAAGGATATAAATATTAATATTTTAAATAAAATTCATATGAAATCTTAATCTATCCAGTGATTCTAAAGATAATTCTGATTTGATATTTATTAGCATTGATTTTTTAAAATGCCATCTCTTTTAATTGCTCTTATCGTGTCTTACTGTAACAAAAAAATATGCAGTCATTGAAATCTAACATTTAAAAAAATTCTTAAAGGTATCTAAAAGGTTTTAAGTATAAACTTTTAAAACTGAGTTGAGTTGTTATAGTTATTAATAAACAATTTATCTGAAAAATACAGATTTTTATCATTATTAAGCCTATTATGCAGAATAACAATGGGAGTATATTTCTTAAAATGAATAGGGCTGATTATTTCCTTTTGTTTTGGTGTAGCTCATGTTATCTATGAGTGAGTATTATTTATTGCTAGGATGAAACTTTCAAAAACAGTTTTTTGTTGGTTGGATGGTTGGTTTTATCCTACTACATTTTTTTTTTAGTTAGAAAAGTTGTAAGTATACAGAAAATTGTAGAGAAAGCACACATTCTCCTCTACCTCCTCACCCCCACAGTTTTTCTTATGAACACTTTGTATTAGCTGTATACCTTTGTTATAAATAATGAAGCAATATTATATATAGTAAGTAGTTTACATTAGGGTTCACAGTTTTGTTGTACAGTTCTCTGGATTTTAAAAATAATTACTCTGGTAGTATACACAAACTAAAATTTTCTCTTGTAACCACATTTAAATATACAATTCATTGGTACATTCACAATGTTGTGCTACTACCATGCACGTCCATTACCAAAACTTTTCCATCACACCAAACAGAAACTGCACAAATTAAGCATTAATTCCCTATTCCCTTCCCCTTACTTCACCCCTGGTAACCTGTGTTCTAGTTTCTAACTCTCTTAATTTTTTTAAAAAACACTTTTTTAGATGTGAGTGCTAAGAAATCTTGGTTATATAATGAATAGGTGGAAGTAGAATTTTTCTGTAGAAAAATTCATTTTTTAATTTTTAAATTAAATGCCAAAAAGTACTTCAAAACTAGCATTTAAAAATTGATTTGTAATACAGTCATTAGAATAATTGCCTTTCTGAATTTTTGGGTTATATACTAAAAAGTCCTTATTAAGTCTTAACAAGTGGCAAATTAATTTCAAGAATGTATAAAAATGGAGATTGAGGAGTTAGAAGTCAATTCCTTTAAAACTATCCATGTCCGTTTATCCTTTGGAAACTCTTCTTGTATTCCACTTGTTAATAGCCACTTGTTAAGACTTTTAAGTTCCTTTAAAAAAAAGAACCAGATACTCAAAAATAACTGGAAAAAACAAAAGCTTGTTAATTTCAGTATGCCTTTACCAGTACAGTGTTTTCAGTAGAATGTTTTGTTTCATGCTTTACATGTATTTTCTTTAAAACGTTGGAGCTACACATTTAGCTGATTTAGTTTTTGCAAAGTGTCATATAGCTTATTTGATAAAGTCAGTTCATGTACTCAACACTGTTAAATTAGATTTATTTTTATTGGGAAAAGTCTGTTTTCATTTCAAATATACAACTCTTTCACTTCAGAATTCTAAGATAGATAGAAAACATGGCCTTGGTTTTGGCCTGAGTTTGTTGTAAGACACAAAGGGTTCTGCTTTTGTTTTTAAATAGATAGATGATGGAGAGAGAAATAGATAACTGAGTTTGTTATTTTTAAGGCAGAGAAGGGTTCTGCCTTTTTAAAAATAAATAGATAAATAAGTACTGGTTTCATTTTCTACTAAGAGCGGTGCCTTTCTTGATAATACTGAGGTAAAATACAAGAAAATCTTACTTTGGCCTAAAACACCCAATTTCTAACCCATCATCTCCTATAGCAGGAATTTCTATAGGACATGATTAGATATAGTATGTGCCCAAAGAAATGTCTAGATACCAGTATTTCAAATTGTTGTTTACAGGTATTTTTACGACCCTAATACAATAGGTGAGTTATGTTTTTCTTTTGTAAGGTGGAAAAAGGACTACTGTTTTGAAAAGAGGGGTGAGAAAGGAAATCTTGTATAATGCTTTTTCTACAGATGGGTTTTCAAACAAATTAATTTTAGAAAAGTGTAAAAATGGAGATTGAAGATTTAGAAATTAGTTCCTTTGAAACTGTCCATGTCCATCCAAGACTTTAGAAAGTCTTCATGTATCCCAGGAATTTACATATCCATGGATTTTGATTGGCTTGTTGCTAATGTGTAGGTCCATATGGATCATTGGTTTAAACTAATATAGACCTTTTTCTTTTGAAAATGATCACAGAATTAGGAGAAACCCTTTATTTTGGTTCAAAATATAAGTCATTGAATGATTACTATATATTACCCATTTAATGAATTCTTTTAGATTATCTCATTATCTGAAATTCTTAGGTGCTAAACTCCCTTAATTTGTTCTTTATTGATTATGTAAGGAAATTTCAAATGGAAGATAGCAACATACTAGTAATTTTTACATTTAACATTCCCATTGAAATCTTCATTTGTGCAACAGATATATATTGAGCATAATGTTCTAAATACTGGAGAGTAGAACAGATAAGTTTTTTGTTCCTATGGAGCTTAAATTCTAGTAACTAGTTTTGCTCATTAATGAAATTTAATGATTAATTTAGTAACAGAAGGTTTGGCAAACTAGGTCTCATGGACCAAATCCAGCCTGCAACCTCTTTTGTGTGGCCCATGAGCTAGAAAGTTCTCTACATTTTTTAAATGTTTGGTAAAAAAAGATGACAAAAGAATAACTACTTCATGACTTGTGGAAATTGTATGAAATCCAAATTGTGGTCCATAAATAAAGTTTTATTGGAAAACACCACGTTCATTTGTTTATGTATTGTCAGTGGCTGCTTTTATGGTACAACAGATTTTGAATATTTGAATAGAGTTGAATAATTAAAACAGACATTGTTTGGACCACAAAGCCTAAAACTACCTATCTTTTTATAGAAAATATTTGCCAATCCTTGTTACAGTGTATTAACATTTTTGTACTGTGTAAAATATGTTCTTTAGATTAATAAACAGTTGAGAGAAACTTTTTTATTAGATAGTATATTACAGTTAATGAGACAGAATATCAAGTATGAAACTTTGTATTTCATCCATAAATAGTAACAGTGCTATTATTAAATGTAAAATTACTAAACCTTTATAAACTGGTTTTCTTTTGTACATAAGGACATGTTGCAGATTTAACATCAGTGAGGCCTGCATTTATAGTTGTTTTTCTAGTCATATGACGTGATGTGCTTGCCCATTCATTCGTTCATCCTATTTTGATGCTATATTTTTATTAGCTGGAAAACTGTAGCCTAGAGTGCTAAAGAAGACAAAAAAAGGGAAAACCAAGGTTTTCAGGTACCTCCCAATTGAATATATGTCATCTTGACATAGTAACAATAGCACTAGGGTCTGTGAGATAATCAGTCATAAATGGCTCAGTTTTTGCCTATTTATACCTTATTTCCCTCAAATAATTTGATGTAGATGTCTAAAGAGCACAAACAAAAAGATGGAAAATAAGAACTAATGATTAGGAAGGAGAAGTAGATGTGCCAGGCATTTAAAATAATTTGTTGTATTTTAATTTTAACATTTATCTCTTTTAAATTTTCTGGAAGCTGGAATTTTGTCCTCTATCTTTCTAATTATATAATAAGAGAATAATGTATATAAATTTACATGCTATGATTCTCCTATGGAGTGATTTTTTTTTCTTCTTAGAGCTAGATTTCTAAATATAGCAGATTGTAGGAAACATTTTCTAAGGGAATTTGACAGTACAGTAAATGGTGATTTTCATGAGATGCATAATCATGTGACAAAGCAAGAACTGTTTATCTAATTGCTAACTGAAGTGTATATCACTTTTGATACTATCTCTGGGCAGCAGAATTGGGAAATTTAAGAATACAGCTTACATATTTAATCATTTTACTTTGAGAATAGACTTTGGGTAGTCTATAGCTGTGCCCAAATGCTTTCTCAAAAAGAACTTTTGAATATATGTAAGTACTTAATCAGAAGCATAGTTGAATAAACAGTTATTTACCTACAGACTGGTTGAGATAGTTTTGGTTTAAATAGTTTTCAGAGAAAGGATTAATTTTTCACATTAGCATAAAGGATTTAAAAAATTTTTTAATAATATATATTCAATACCATGTAATTATACAAAATGTACAATCAGTGGTTCACACTATCATCATATAATTGTGTATTTATCATCACAATCAACTTTTTTTTCTTTTTTGTGAAAAATAACATATATACAAAAAAGCAATAAATTTCAAGCATACCACAACAATTAGTTATAGGACAGATTTCAGTTTGGTATGGATTACAATTTCACAATTTTAGGTTTTTACTTCAAGCTGTTCTAAGATACTAGAGACTAAAGGAAATATCAATGTAATGATTTAGCAATCATATTAATTTGTTTAACCCTGCCTTCTCTGTATAACTCCACCATCACCTTTGCTCTTTCTCCCACTTTTTAGGGGTATTTCAACTATGGCCATTTTAACTTTTTCATGTTGGAAAAGTTTCATGTTGGGCTGTCAATTATATGAGATCGTGGGATGGAACTAGTTGATATTCTGGAGAGGGTGGCTCTTTTGCATTTCAGGACTTAATCTGGTCCAGGGACCCATCTGGATGTTGTACGTTTCTAGAAAGCTACCCTAGCGCATGAACCTTTGTAGAACCTTATATAATGCCATAGATGTTCTTTAGGTTGACAGGAATAGTTTTGGTTGGAGTTTGGCGAACTATGATAGGTAGCAGTATCTAAATGAAGCTGGTGTAAGAGTGACCTCCAGAGTAACCTCTCAGCTCTATTTGAACTCTCAGCCACTGATACCTTATTTGTTACACTTCAACATAAAGTACAGTTCCTTTGCTTGGGGAAGATATCCTATAACCTCAAGATGTTGATTCTTTACTGGAATAGTATTGGTTTTATTATTATTATTATTTACCTCTTGTCAAGAATTAACATTTATATTTCTACAAACAGCCCTATAAAAATTCTTCATAATGTGCAGTATGGGATAGCATAGACTTTCGAGTCAGACTGGTCTTTGTTCTAATCCCGTCTTCTTGTTTTGACAAGTTACTTCACTTTTTTAAGCTCAGTGATATTTGAAATATAGGGATAGTTTTGTTGTAAAGTGTGAATGGTATTTGGTGAAAAGATTTTATTGAGGAGAGAGAAATTTGGTGGGAAATTTGATTGTGTTGATCCTGTCAGTAGTTTCAAGTAATTAAGTAATTGACCCAGTGTTTTAAATGAAGTTACCCTATCCCAATCCAAAGAACTATTAAAATTTATAAAATATGGAGATTAAATGAGATATTGTATATGAAGTATTGGTGTTACTTCCTATTCATAGTAAGCACTCAATAAATATTAGTTGTAATTATTTATATGTAGTGGAATGAAATGACATTATCAGTCGTTAATAATGGTAATTCTGCTTCCGGAATTCTTAACAGGTTATATGTCAGAACCACCTAGGGCAGTGGTTCTTAAAGTTTACTATATACCAAAATCACCTAAAGGGTTTGATGTAACACAGATTGCTGCACCCCATTCCGAGTTTCTGATTTAGGAGGTCTGGAGTGGGATCTGATAGTTTGCATTTTTAAAGTGTTCCCAGGTGATGCTGAATCTACTAGTTTAGGGACCACAGTTAAGAACTGTTGGCCTAGGGCACTTTCCAAAGTAATCTGTGTGACTGAGCCACAGTGACTGGTTAGGCCCAATTTTTCTCAGCTGAATGCAGCTTAATATAGACTATTTGGTCAAGCTGAAATAATTTATGGGATTTCTAATTGAAGATATCTGTGTTTCTAATTGAGAGGTAAGTAGTGCTACTGAATTCCTACCTGTTAGCACATTCTTAGGCTAGCAGTTTGTGCATGGTATCCCTCTTGCTACATATAATAATTCCATGATTACAGGGAAAGTTACCTGGCTAGAAAAAGACAACAGGTCCATTTGATTCCTACCTAAATCTTTATCTTTCCACAATACTTCTGTGTTTACTGTAAAAAAAAAAAAAAAAAAGTCCACCATATTCAGAAGTGGTGGTATTCACTTACTAAGGGAAGTAGAGTACAATAAACATCTTGATCCCCTGTCGATCTGTTCCTTTTATTGGTTGCTCTTTATGATCCTGGTTATTTTGAATTAAATGGAAAATGTTGTATATGAAAAGATTATAGAGATATTTTGAGGCCTAGAATAATATTACCTTCCTCTAGAGAAACGTGTGTTTTTGTCCAGTGACTAGGAGCATTGCCATTCCCAGGTCATCGTAATCCAGTGGTTCACAAAATATGAAACCACTGGATTACGTTTGTGACGGAACATAAAATTTCAGGCCTGCATCAGCCCTACTGAATCAGAATAAACTCTTTAGAGTGGGGCACAGCAATTTGTGTTTGAACAAATCATCCAGGTAATTCTCATATACCCTAAAATTTGAGAACTAACTGCCTTCATCTAACTGGGAATGGAGATCATTGGAAACTCAATTTCAGTCTATGTTGTTTTAGTTCTAATTTACTCTTATTCATAGTTTATAATTCTAATCCTGACTTTAGGTGTTTACTAGGTGCCCCCCCCCCCCCTTGTTTAATGGATCTTGAATTCCATTTTTTTTGTTCCCAGCTCTGTGAGTCTCTTGAAAGTTCAGCTCAGTTTCTCATCTTCATTTTCTGGAATCAGTAGGTGCCTCTGAGAAAAAGCATCCTCAAATCTGGGTTCAGCATTCTGGATTTCTTTTTTCTGAATTTAGCCTCATCATTTTTCACTCCCTTGATAGCACTTAAATACCTTAAAAATATTTTTTTATGGTAATATGTATTTTTTCCAGCTTTTCTAGTTGTTTTCAGAGAGTAAAAGGAAGGCAGAGCTGCAATACCATAGTCTGCTATTATCAGAAATGGGGGGACTCTGAAGTACATGGCTGTCGATGTAGAAAATAATGTAAACATGTAAAGACATGTTTCAAGATGGAGGAAGTAGTGAGCAGTGTATCAAAAATAGGTCTAGAGTTGTTATTCTTTTTAGAATTTGGGAATGTAGTTGTACCAGAAAACAAGGATGGTGTTTTTAAAAGCATGGCACAATATACTCTCTCCTCAGGAGGACTTTTTTGGTGAGAGTATTTGTTGATCTTACTGTGAGGTTTCTATACAGATAATTGGGGGGAAAGTAAAGTTACTTTATTATGATTAAATTTTCTTGTAAAAGAGTAAAAAACAAACTATTATTTCAAAATAAAATAAAGTAGATGAGAATGATTCTTAAATATTGTTTTGGTGAAATAATCACTAAGAACCCAACACAAGCACCTTTTTGTCTTAGAATCTGAAAGCAGTTTTTACATATCTTGTGCAATGAATGCAGCAGAGGTAGGTGTCTTAGTTAGCTAGGACTGTTAGGAGAAATACTATACAATGAGGTCGACCTAAACAGCATTTATTGTCTTGTGATTTTGAAGGCTGGAAATTCAAAATCAGGATGTTGGCAAAGCCAACTTCCAGAGTTGGTAGCATTCCAGTGATGGCAGGCTCCCGTCACCTAGCGATGACTTTGGTCTCCTCATTTGGCTTCTCTGATTATATCTGATTTTCCTCTCATTATAAAGCCTCCAGTAATGTGGATTTAAGACCCACCTTCATGCAATTTGGTCACACCTTAATTAACAATAACATCTTCAAAAGGTCCATTTTACAAATGAATTCATAGCCATACAAATGGGAATTAATATTAAGTACATGTCTTTTATGGGGTACACGGTTCAATCCCCAACAGGTTTCATTGTTCAAAAGAACTACTCAAGAGGAGGCATTCTCTTGTTACTGGGATCTCCCAAGATCATTGCTAATGATATATATATATTTTTTTAGCACTTTAAAAAATTTTTATTTTAACATATATGTACCATAAGATTTGTCATTTTAATCATTTTTAAGTGTGCGTTCAATGTCATTAATTATATGTACAATGTTGTGTTACCATCACCATCATCCATTATCAAAACTGTCCCTCACTCCAAACCAAAACTCTGTACCTATTAAGCAGTAGCTTCTCATCCCCCTTCCTCATAACCCTGGTAACCTATAATCTGTTTTCTGTCTCTATGAGTTTGCTTATTCTAGATACTTCATATAAATAGAATCATATAATATTTGTCCTTTTATGTCTGGCTTCTTTCACCTAGCATAATATTTTCAAAAGGTTCATTCATCCAGGTTAAAGCATGTGTCAGTACTTTATTCCCTTTTATGGCTGTATAGTATTCATTATATATATACAGCATATTTTACCCTTTTATCTGTTAGTCGACACATGGGTTGTTTCCACCTTTTGTCTAGTGTGAATAATACTGCTGTGAATATTGGTGTACTAGTATCTGTTTGAGTCCCTGTTTTCAATTCCTTCAAGTATACCTAGAATGAAATTATTGGCTCATATGGTGATGGTATCTTTAATTTTTTGAGAAACTGCCAAACTTTTCCATAGTGGTTGCATCATTTTGCCTTCCCACTAGGAATGCCTGAGAGTTCCAATTCTCGCCAACACTTGTTACTTTTCTTTTTTCTATAATAGTCGTTCTAGTGGGTACAGTAGAGTCTTATTGTGGTTTTGGTGTGCATTTCCCTAATAGCTGATGATGTTGAGCACCTATTCATGTATTTATAGTGTATTTGCATTTCTCGTTGAAATGTCGTTTCAAGTCCGTTGCCCATTTTTTGGTTGGATTTGTCTTTATGAGTTGTAGGAGTTCTTTATATATTCTGGGTATTAAACCCTTGTCAGATATATGTATGACTTGATAGTATTTTTTTCCTGTTCTCAAGTTTCTTTTTCACTTTCTTGATTGCGTCCTGTGATGCACAGAAGTTCTTAATTTTGATGAGATCCAGTTTCTCCATTATTGATATTTGTGCCAATGAAAGTATAAAGACGTTATCTCTGTTTATGTGCTTATATGAAAACTTTAATGCTAATACAAAAATCTTGTAGAAAAGCGCAAGTTGAAATATCAGCTATACCATATATGGCAGTACTGTCCTACAAATAGCAGGAATTGTTAATAAAGATACTAAGCAGGGGAAATAATTATTTTTTACTTTCTAGAGAGTTATCCTCCTTTACACTCATCCCCTCCCTCTGTCTTTTCCTTTTTATTCATTAAATATCCTTTGAGATATTTACATGAAAAGAGAATATTATAAGCATCCGTGTTCCTAAATACTTGTGTTATCTTTTGAAAATAAAATGTTACAATTAAATTACTTTTAAAACCATGCCTCTGCCACCCATCTCCCCCATTTCCAGTAGCTAATACATCTATCTTTTTTATTTATGTAAATGGGTTTTCAGTAGTTGCTAATAAGTTTCATATTGTGGTGTTTATTGACTCTAACTTATGAATCTTTTTACAGTTAAATCGTCGATCTGAAATTGTTGCTACTAGTTCTGGTGATTTCATCTTGAAGACATATGTAAGACAAAACAAGACTGAAAGTTTTAAAACTTTGAAAGGCAACCCAATTGGACTTAACATGTTGAGCAACAATAAGAAATTGAGGTATAGGTGCTTCTACCTTTATAGCCAGTAGGCCCAGCCAATACCTTTTGTATTGAATTTGTCAGTAGGGTCAAGAAGTAGGGTAGTTCTGGGGTGTGGGTTCTTTGCTTTGAATCTAGGGAGTAGGGTTGATTACAGTGATTTGCTTTGAATCTAGGGAGTAGGGTTGATTACAGTGATTGTAACAGAAGATACTGTAGTATCTTCTGTAGTATCTTCTGTTCAGTATGTTGGGATTTCAAAAAATGATCTTGCTTTCATAAAAAGCTAGTAAAATTTCAGTCATAATATTAGAAGTAAAAGGTAACGTAAGGTGGGGATGCTCATGTCTCCTTTAGTGATGCTTATCACATTATCTCAGCAAGAAACTTTTTTGTTTCTTTAAGATTTCTTATCCCTTTTCTCTTCCAGACATAACCTACCTCTTATAGTAACACTGTTACTGGCAAGTAGGATGGGGTTGTTATATCTGGCAGAAATAGGGTTGAAAGCCACTGTTTTATTTCTACCCAGTGAATGTATGGACAGACAAAAGAGGTACATATAATAACTTCCCTGTCAGTGGCAGAATCAGAAGTAGAAGTTAGGGTTCCTGTTTTCTATTCTAGTGTTCTTCTGTTCTTTATCTTTTTTTCTGTAACGGAAATGGAAACATTTCAAAGACATGCAGAAGTGGGAAACTCTGCGTATGGATAATTCAACTTGGTTAGTTAGGCTTATCTATAAATAATTTTTTTAATGGAAACGTCTTTTGTGGTCAATTTTAAGGATTTGTTTTGCATGTGTGAAATAATTTTTTTTCCCTGTTCAAATTATTTTCTGTTTCTTGAATCTGCAGTGAAAATACACAAAATGCATCATTATGTTCTGGAACTGTAGTTCATGGTAGACGTTTTCATCATGCTAATGCACAGATATCAGTAGTAAAAACAGCAGCCCAAAGGTAAGGATTCTAATTTTGTCTTTATATATCTTATCCTGTTTAATAGAAGTTTTTCACTTTTTTTCTTTAACCAATTTTTTTTTCTTTGTGAAACTTTACTGTATCCATTGTCTATAAGGAGATATTCATGTCTCTGTAGTAATGCATGTCCTAGAAGTTTATTATTATATTTCATATCTAATTTTATATGTTACATTATGGAAATGGATAATTTTCTAAGAAAGGTCCATTCTATTGCATTGTATTCCAGTAGATCTAAGATATTTCTATGATACAGCATTGAGATTACATTTGACAAAGATATTTTCAGTTGGCGCTGAAGAGTAAAGCTCAGTGATTACCATATCTTTTTTTTTTAACTTTCTATTTTGAAACAATATCAAACTTACAAGATAGTTACAAAAATATTATAAACCTCACACAGAGAACTCCAGCATATCCACTCCATCCTCAGAAACCCATATCCACCTATTTTAACATTTGCCACCTATTGTGTCATATATGTAACACAATATATATGAATGATATTTATCATTCTACCTATTTATCCATCTCTCTATTTTCTGAACATTAAAGATCAGGTTGTACTCATCATAATCCTTAAATACATAATACTTCCATGTACATTTCCTATAAGCAAAGATATTTACTTATAAAATTACCTGAAGTACAGTTATCAAGTTCAAGAAATATAACCTTGACACAAAGCTTACATCCTGTATGTCAGTTTTTTTCTTATGTCCTAGTAATGTCTTTTTGAAACTTTTGTCCTTGAGTCATAGATCCTGTCCAGCATCATGTATTGTATTTAATTGTCATTAACTTTTTTGTTAATTTTTTTTTTTTAATGTGGAAACACATATACAACATAAATCTTCCCATCACAACCTCTCCTATTATACCATTCAGTGGGAGTAATCACATCCTCAGTGTTGCGGTACCCTTACCACCATCCATTACTGTAATATTCCCTTCTCACCGAACAGAAACCCTACGCTCATTTTTCATCAGTTGCCCATTGCCACTTCCCCCCGGCCTGGTAACCTGTACTGTACTTTCTGTCTTTATGAATGTGTATATTCTCCAGTATTTTTCTTATGTTAACCATGGGGCTTACTCAATGGCATACATAAACTGTGTTCCTATACGCCTTCATTCCCCCACTCTTATATAGTTCTTATCACAAATTATGTATTTTTTATACATTATGATTCCAAAACCATTGATTTATCATGACATTTTATGCTTTTGCCTCTTAGATCCTTTATGAATTAAAAGTGAAGCTACAAATAAAATTACAGTAGTACTGGTATTTCTATTTACCCATGTCATTATTATTACTGAAGATCTTTGTTTCCTCTTGTGCTTTCTCTTTCCTTTCAACCTGCAGAACTCCCGTTAGCATTTCTTGTAGGGCAGGTCTAGTGATGATAAAAGTCCTTCAGCTTTTGTTTATCTGGGACTGTCTTAATCCTTCCCTCATTTTTTTTTACGTGCATTGTCCCTCATTTTTGATAGACAGTTTTACCTCATACAGAATTCTTTGTTAGCAGTTTTTTGCTTTTAGCCTTTAAATATGTCATCCCACTGCCTTTTTACCTCCATGCTTTCTGATGAAAACTTGGCACTTAATCTTATTGAGGCTCGCTTTATTTATTTATTTGTTTTTAACTTTTTTTATTGTATAGTATAACATACATACAAAGCAAAGAAATAGCAATAGTTTTCAAAGCATTCTTCAACACGTAGTTACAGGACAGATCCCGGAGTTTTGTCATGGGCTACCATATGAGCATCTCATATTTTTCCTTCTACCTGCTTAAATATTTTTTTATCATCACAATCGACTTTTTTTACTTCTTTTTTTTTTGTGAACAATAGCATATATACAATAAAGCTATAAATTTCAAAGCACGGCACCACAATTAGTTGTAGAACATACTTCAGAGTTTGACATGGGTTACAGTTCCACAATTTTAGGTTTTTACTTCTAGCTGTTCTACAATGTTGGAGGCTAAAATAGATATCAATTTATGATTCAGCATTCATATTCATTTGTTAAATCCTATCTTCTCACCAGCACCTTTGGTCTTTCCATCCCTCTCTTTAGGGGTGTTTGGGCTATGGCAATTCTAAATTTTTCATATTGGAAGGGTCTGTCACTAATATGGGGAAGGAAGATGGAACTATCTGATGTTCTGGAGAGGGTGGACTAGATTTTAGGACTTTTATCTGGACCAGGAACCCATCTGGAGGTTGTAGGTTTCTGGAAAATTACTCTAGTGCATGGAACCCTTGTGAAATCTTGTATATTGCCCTTGGTGTTCTTTAGGATTGGCTGGAATGGTCCTGATTGGGGGTTGGCAGGTTATGATAGGTAGCAAGGTCTAACTGAAGCTTGTGTATGAGCAACCTCCCAACTCTATATGAACTCTCTCTGCCACTGATGCTTTATTAATTACACTTCTTTTCCCTCTTTTGGTCAGGATGGAATTGTTGATCCCACAGTGCCAGGTCTGGATTCATCCTTAGGAGTCATCTCCCATGTCACCAGGGAGACTTTCACCTTTGAATGTCATGTCCCATGTAGGGCGGAGGGCAATGATTTCACTTGAAAGTTGGACTTAGAGAGAGTGAGGCCACATGTGAGTAACGAAAGAGGTCCTCCAGAGATAACTCTTAGGAATGCCTATAGGTAGTCTAAGCTTCTCCACTGCCTACATAAGCTTCACAAGAGTAAGCCTCATGATCAAGGGCATGGCATATTGATTTGGATGTCCTTTAAGTTTTACACAGTATAGGGATTCCCTGATGGTAAGGTTTAATAGTTCCATATTCTTTCTTCCCTCCCTCAGGGGACTTTGCTGATACTCTTTGATTATCTGCTTAATATACTCTAAGATGTACCCAGGCAGTATAATAATCTATACAGGATTAAAGGACCTCTTTCTTATTTGGGGCTCCCTGTGTTTCAGTCTTTCAAATGAGCTATACAAATAGGTTGAATTAGATTATGCGCTACAGGAAATTTCAGTTCCAGACCAAATAAACCTTTCTTCCAGTGGTCTCAAAGTATATGTGCAGTTCTAAAGTATAGATAGACACTGTCTTCCTTACCCCTGTGTTCTAAATTACTTTAACCCCAACCTATTCAGCTTCATTCTTATCTCTAAATATCAGGTTATATATATAAAACAGTCTCTCAAAATCCAAAAATTATACTCACCACTCTGGACTTAATGGGTCTGCTCTAAAAGCTTACAGTTTATGCCCCTATTTTCTTACAAACATTTTCTAAAGGTGACCATACCACTGTTGTATTTTTTGTTTCTGGTTTATTTTGTCTCACATGTTCATTCACATCATTGCATGTGAGGCTCCCTGATTTTTTTTTTTTTTTTTTAATTTTTTTAAGGCTCCCTTATTTTTGACACATTGCTTCTCTCTTGCAGCTTTCAGAATCTTCTGTATCTTTGGCATTTGACAGTTAGATTTTAATGTATTGTGGTGTGGGTCTGTTTGGGTTTTTCCTGTTGAGCATCTTGGATGTGTATATTCATGTCTTACGTTAAATTTGTTAAGTTTTTTGCCATTATTTCTTTGGATGTACTCTCTGCCCTTTTCTCTGTTTCTTCTCCTTCTGGGAGAAGTACATATATTGGTATGCTTGAAAGTCTTCCATGGGATCCTTGCATTGTGTTCACTTTTCTTTGTTTTTTTTCCTCTTTCTTCTCCTCAGACTGGTGATTTTAATGGTCTCATTTTCAAGCTTACCAGTTCTTTATTCTGCCATCTCCAGTGTGCTGTTGAACTATTCTAGGGAATTCTAAATTCCTGTTCTTGTGGTCTTTATTCAGCTCTGTTTGATTCCTTTTCATAATTTCCATCTTTATGTCCATCTGTCATTTTCCTGATTTCTTTAGTTCTTTGAATATATTTTACTTTTGATCTTTGAGCATATTTACGGCCATTTTTTTAAAGCTTTTTTTTTATTGTACGATATAGCACCTATACAAAGCAAAGAAAGAAAAAAGAAATAGTTTTCAAAGCACTCTTCAACAAGTAGTTGTAGGACAGATCCCAGAGTTTGTCATGGGCTACCATACCATCATCTTAGATTTTTCCTTCAAACTGCCAGAATATAGAGGCTAGAAGGAGTAAATATTTTTTTTATCATCACAATCAACTTTTTTTTGTGTGTGTGAAAAATAACATACATACAAAAAAGCAATAAATTTCAATGCACAGCACAACAATTAGTTATAGAACAGATGTCAGAGTTTGGTATGGGTTACATTTCCATAATTTTAGGTTTGTACTTTTAGCTTCTCTAAGATGCTGGAGAGTGAAAAAAATATCAATTTAGTGATTCAGCAATCATATTCATTTGTTAAACCCTACCTTCTCTGTATAACTTCACCATTACCTTTGATCTTTCTGTCTATTTAGGGCCATTTTAAAGTCTTTCTCCTGAAATGTCCCAGAGCAGGTCCTCTTCATTGATGGTTTCTGCTACTTTATCTTCTCCTTTGCCTGGGTTGTTCTTCCTGTTTCTTTGTATTTTTGTAAAAATTTTTTTGAAACCTGGACGTTTTGATATTTTAGTATGTTATTGCTGGAAATTTAGACTCTGAGGTGTCTGTTCCTTAAGCTTGTGTTCAGGTACTGTTATAATGAAGCCTTTCTTGAATTTCAGGAGCTAAGGAAAAAAATATGTATGATATACACACATACATATCTATCTACATATCTATATCTAGATAGATAGACAGACAGATAGATAGATGATAGATAGATAGATATCTAGTAAGGAAAAAAAGAAAGCACCTTTCCCAGTTGTTGCAGATGGACCTGTGTACGTTTTCTCCTTCAGAGGTTGTCTATACAGTGAGTTTAGAAAATAGCTCCAGGCCAAAGCTTTGGAGTTGGCATGATTCTTCCTTTGTATATGTGTTGTCCTGGGCATGTGCAAGTGGCTCTGGGAATTCCAGCGATTCTTCCCTTCTCTATTGAAACAGTTTTCTCAGGGTCCTAGGCACTGCAGTGTATGTTCTACAGTCAGCAATCCCTTGCCTTAGTAATCTGCTTGGCTGCTCTCCCACAACATTCTATAGGAGAGCTCTGTGAACCACCTTCTACACTTAAGGCTGCGCTGGAACAGCAATTTACTTAGGCTATCATCAGACAGATTGGGCCAGACGTAAAAGATTCCAGTGTGTGCGGAAGGGTTACCTTGCTCCCTCCAGAACTGGAACCGGGAATCCATACTGGGAGCATGGGCCAGCAGCCAAACAAGTGAGGGGGGAAGAAGGGGCCAGCCAGATCCTACTGCTTTTACGTGACCTTGTTCTTGATATAACACCTGCCCTGTTCATGCAGTCCTACACCTGTTTTCTGGAGCTTTGGTAGAGATGTCCCTGCCAGTTCAAAGCTTCTGTGAGGGGAAACGTCTCAGTCCACTGTCTTGAATGTGGAGCATATTAACTTATCCTTTTAAGGTTTATAGGATTCTATAGTGTCAAATCAAATCACATTATTTCACGTTTGAAAAAATTCTGTATTTTGATAGTTTCGATAGGTTAGGATGTTCTTATAGCTCTTGAAAGTAACACTTGAGAAAAGCTTGCTTTTTTTGTTTTCAAGGTTTTCAAAACTATTTTCAATATGTTACATCCCCTTTGAATTTACTCAAATTTTCATGCCCCAACAGTTAAATAATTGATTGATGTATTTATTTATGAGATTATAAATAATTGAGATGAAATATTTTTATAACTAGCAAATATTAGAGATTTGGTGTATATTTTAGATGCCACTCTTCATTTTATAAAAATGTCATACTAGATTGCTACTTATTCAGAAAACGTGTCCCTGACTCTTAGAAACCTTTGCTATATTTGCTGTTACATAGATTTGCTATAACATAGATTATTAGACTTAAACCATAAATCTTTCTTAGACTTTAGGAAACCTTCCTTTAGTTTAAATATGTTATTTCATCATAGTTTTCAGGTAAGATATTTGAAACCATCAAATAAAAAGAAAGAGCGATTAGTACACATATCAAGAAATGGGCTTGCCTTACTGTCAGGGTCCACAGACAAATCAAGCTCTGTGGCTTATGTATTATACAACATGAGCATAGAAAGTAATAGGAGAGTAATTGGGGAATGGGAAGATACATACTTGCTTTCTCACACACTGATTAAAATGATAGAATCCATTAGTGAAAAGATCTGTCTTCTTTGTTTCAAAAATGTAGTCCAACTTGAAATACTAACGTTTATAATCAAGTGATATATTTTACAACAAAAATCGATACTACTGTTGAAATTATCTATCAGTTTGGGATTATTTGCACTATGACCTATTTTCCTCATCCTTCCTTTCCTCGCAAATAAAGTTAAAAAACTGATTACAATTTGGAGATTGATTAGTGTTTTTTATAATTCTAGATCTCAGCCCCCATCATGTGTTTCATCACACATCTGCATAAAAGATGAGATTTACATATTAGTAGCTAGTATTTATGAGTAAAATATTATTTCTAAAACAATCAAACCAATCTGAATTAATTTGCATTTAAAGAAACAATATTGAGCGGAAATACTTGATAAGAACAACTATAGGCAGTAGCAGAAATGAAGGAATTAAGTCAGGATAGATTCTATTTATGTTTGTCTTTTATTTATTCTGTGTAAGGGTTAACATTTCTTATTCATGCTACAGTGTGACTGTCACTAAAAAGATTTTAAAGTCGAAAGACAAGTCACTGAGAAGTTTTCCATTATTTTCCTTCAAAACCATCAAATGGGGGTACACAGGTAGTTCAGTGGTAGAATGCTCACCTTCCATGTAGGGAAAGAGTTTGATTCCTGGACCATGCACCCTCCCTCTGCCTCCACCCCAGAAAAACAAACAAACACTTAGTAGTTTAATGTTACACACCAGGTATAGATAGGGTATAGATTATATATGTACCTATATACCTATAGATAGGGTATAGGTATCATTTTGTCAGATGAGTGTGGCAAAATCCCAGCTCTTGGAGCTTGTTTTATTAGGATAGAGGACGGAAAGACAGGTAAACAAATAATTACATGGTAAGTGCAATAGTAGAGATATACAAAATATATATAGTAGTATTATGGAAAAGGGAGCAAGGAAGGATTCACCAAGGAAAATTATTAAAGGAGCTTTTGCATATACAGCTAGAAAAAGACACTCCATGCAGTAGGAACCATATCAAAGACGTGAGGAAAGCCTTCACCTTTAATGGTTGCTATTAAACAGTTGATTTTAGTTAGTGTAGTGTTGGCGTAATTACCAGACTTTGGTGAGGGTGTTTACCTTAGCTGTTCCTAAATTTTTTTATTATCTTGGCTCTTCATTTAAGTTTAAAAGAAATGCCACCAATTGGTAATTCACACACTCAGTCTATTCTTTGGGCAAGTAATATAACTTGTCTATTAAGTAAATCTGGCCTTCCTTCTGAGTAATTTATAGTTCTTTAGTAATGGGAATAAATGCTTTACACCTGTTTATCTAATAGGACTGTGTGTAGACTGTTAAATTATAAGGTCAGATTAGCTACTGTTTGGGATATAATTAAGATTCCAGTATATTCCCTTCATGCCATTCCACATGTTAATTTAATTTATATTTAAAAGATAGGTTGCTTATATATGTATAGCATATAATGATGGAAAGGTTTTTTTTAAGTATAGTTTCAGTATCGAAAAATGAAATGAAGAAATTTAAAAATATTATATTACTCTATACTTTCTCAACATCTTAACTTTAATCAGACTTGCCAAAAGATACGTTTTACTGGTTTTTCTTTTCCTTCATATGCTTTTTTTTTTGCTTTTCATTAAGGACCGTAGAAAATGAAGGTCTGCAAAATCATATGTAATCCATGAATGGAAAAAAGTGCCCTCCTGGAATAAGCAAGATTTAATTATTAACGAAAAACACCATTTTGAAACAATGTTTAATGTCCTAAATAAGGTTATGAATACCAGACTCAATCAGTCTTCCTCCCTCCCTTTCCTTTTTTTCCTTTCCTTCCTTTCTTGCTTCCTTCCTCTTTCCTTCATTCAATTTCAAGAGCACTAGCTCAAGGTTACCTTTTATTTTTCATTTTGTATGAAATAGTCCAATAAGTTGACACTTGTACAAAGTCCTACATTGCTGATAATGATTTCTCTCCCCATTTTTTAAAAAGTTCTGTTTTGAGTTTAACATCATAAGTTCCTCTAGGGCAGGACTTATTATAAACAATTGTTGAGGATTCTTATATAAAGTATGGTGGCTTGTAAGCTGTATTTCATATCATCCTAAATATATTTTTTTCAAGGATAAGAATAAATGTACACAGGTATAGATATATTTTTGTTTACTTTTCTAACTGCCTTGTTTTATTGGTAAAAACCAAATCTAGTTCTTTTACCACTGCTCTGTCTTCTGCATCTTCACTTTCCTTATACAGGTGAGTTTAAAAAACACAACAAAATCAAGAGTGTTCTAAACTCTTATCACTACTTGGGCACAGTAGTTTAAAGAGTTTTAAAAATGGCTATTATAGGTATCAGTGCCTAACTCGTGGGTTTTACTTTTCCTGGAAATATGGCTATGTAAGAATAAATATAGAGGGTAAGAGACTGTTTTTAAACTTCTATGCTTCTATTTTTTGTTTTACTTGTTTTAATAGAGGTATTATGATATTCCCTCATTTTTTATCATGTATATGGCATTTATTTATTTTATTTATTTATTTATTTATTTTGCATGGGCAGGCGCTGGAAATTAAACCCGGGTCTCCAGCATGGCAGAGGAGAACTTTGCCACTGCGCCACCATTGCCTGCCCAGTATTGATTTGTTCTATACAAATTATTCTCACTTTTTTAAATAGCTAAGATAAATTCCAAATATGGTATTGTAAGTGTTATAATGGGTATTTTATTATTGAAAATTGCATTTAAAAATAATTATATGTCTTTTTAAAATGTTTTTTGTATAGAGAAAAGTGACCATATATTTTCTTAACTTGCTGGGTTTGAATTGTGCTCCACATAAGAATATAAAGGTTTAATATGGGGACTAGAATATTTTGTAAACTGTGCCTTGCTGACAGTTCTGAGTATTTATGTCCTTTTAATAGAGGAATGATTCTAGGATGTGAGTTTTATTCTATACTGAATAGAGAGTTTATATAGTTAGTTCAGTAATTGATGTTAATAGCTTTCAGGACTTCATGAAGCGTGGAGAAAGATGGAACTTTTATAAATCAAACTTTTATAACAGGCCATAATTTCAACACCAGGCCTTTTATTGTATCTCAAATCATATGTTTAATCTAAGACCCTTGTACAAATGTTTCAGCCTGAAAAGTATTTTTTCTTATTCAGATTCAGATAATCATACCTAATATAGTAGGATTGGAACCACTAAAAATTTAGTGTCTCCTGAAAACTACTTGTTTTACTATTCTAAAATAGCATATATCTTCAAATATTGGATTGTTAAATAAAACCCTTTCAACAATTTTTCATGTTTTTATATAACCCTCTTTCTTAACAGGAAAATTGTTTAAATATAATTTTGCATATTGATAAAAGTTGGGGAAAATTTACGTATCTTACAAGATTGAAAGTATATAGCATGTATTTAATGTGTTTAAAACAACTGGATCACATTATAGTCTTGTCTTATTGACTGCAGTTACTAAAACTATACTGATATATCAACAGTGAGGTCTTGCCTCTTACATTTCTTTTCTTTTTCATGTTTTAAGCAGTCTGGACCGAAAGGAAAGGTAAGCTTACTATTGATGAAATTAGAGCATGGATATAGCAGTTTAAGATATCAAATTCTTAATATTTCTATGCTTTGAAAAATATTCAATCAGAGTTCATCATTAAAGCTTACTAGTTATTGTAATAAAAATAGCATTAAAAGCACATGATCTTTCACTTATGTGGTAGTGTTTCAGCATGATTCTTAGTATGCATTTTCCATAAATAGTTATATATTTATGCTTATGTGATTATTTTCTATTAAAAACAGAATATTTTAGTGCCTTAGTAGTTGAGTTGTTCTCCATTTTATCCTCAGAATCTTACTATATTTCAGTGATGATAATACTTCATTTTTACATTTCAGTAGCATAAGAAGAAAAGTGGAATTAGAACATGTTAAACACTTTAAACCTCAAATATATTCCGATTCTGACACAAAAGTTAACAATAAAATTTCATGATCAAACGTCTATCACTATTTCTACCCTTTGTAATAACACACAGACAGTCAAAAGCAGGGACATTTTATAATTTTAGCTGTAATTTTATTTTAGTAGTGTAGAGTAGGTAAAAAGGACAGCTTGTAACATTTGCTAAAATGCATTTATATTACATCTTTATTAAATACCAAGTTTCTGAGATACAGATTTGAAGATGATCCTTCCAGCAAACTATTTGGACAAATTTTATAAATTCGAAACACTTCACAATTCTTACGTATTTTAAATGAATCAGTTGTGTGCATATTTTACTTATTTCTAGAGAGAAAAAGTATTTTCCCATTTGTCAACTTTTCTCTTTTAGTAAACTATTATTTCTTAGGTCAGATATAGATGAGTCATTTTATATCTTTCTAATGTTTAAATCAATCGAATGTTTTTCTTTTCAGTAAGATAGCCCTTAGGTGTTTTTAATAAAACTGCTATAAAATAGACATAATATATATATTAAATGTTTAATATTAATTATGTAATGTAATATTCAGATTAATTAATATTAAATATACATTAAATAATTCTTTATATAGTCACACATGTGAAATACACTTTAGTTTTATTCAAAGAAATTCTTCTATACTGTGGTAGATAAAATGTAAGTACTATTATGTCATCAGAATAATACGATTATTCATTTTTTCACAATAGCTCTGGAGGTCTTGTACTGATTGTTTCCCACTGTTTTTGGCTCCTTATGCCTATTTCTTTAGTAGAAATTTTATTCATTGATATATTCAGCAAATATTTTAATGCTTATATGTGCCAGGCACTTTTCTAGGACAGAGATCTTTACCCTCTTGTAGCTTAGATTCTTCTTGAAGTAAAGTGGTAGAGTCAGAACATCCAGAATTGAGTAACCAACATAACTGGTAGGCACCTAACTCATTGTAAAATGGGGATAATATTTGCCTAATTTTAAAGGAGGTTTGTGAGGAACAAATGAGATATGTAAAACTGACTTATACACTGTAATATATTTGAAATTGCTGTATTAATGATAGATATTAAAATTCTTTTAATCTTTTTTGCTTTGCTTATCTCCAGAGAATAAAGAAAATTGGATATGAAGCAGCAACTGTTTAGAGGGACCTTATGAATATACCCGTAGATGTTAGGCTGAATTTAGCTTAGTAGTTGTTAGGCTGAATTTAGTCTGTTGGGCCTTTGAATTCTTACCTAAAATTATTTTGTGTTTATCTTTATCAGACATAAATTGAGAAAAACTTGGTGTTGTTGGTAAATTTTTCTTTGTTAATTTTTTCATGAGTCTTTTTTTTTCCCCTCTCAAATAGTAAACCACATCTTTTTTCTTCTCTCCGAAGATTATTGGGAATTTTTTTCTTTTTCCCTTAACATATGAGGTATTATAAATCTCTGAACTAAATGATTTATTTAGTAGAAAATGGTTTCTCTAATAAAAGTTAAGTAGTCTTGGAAGGTTAATCATTTCTAGTGTTTTGCCTCTTGTACCATATGTACTGGGCACACTGAGCAATGTTTTCAGTTTAAAACCCGATAAGAATAAATGCAGATAACAATGTTAAGATCCTAGGCATGCAAACTTAAAAAATTATTGCCAATTCTATGTATTATGGTGACATGACTTCTTAAATGACTCGAATTCCATTCTAACTCATAGACAGAATCTGTTGTGATGCAATGGTGTGATAGCACCAGCAAAGTAGAATATTTTATCTAGTATTAGAACTGTTTCTCACCCCGGATTAGAAATCTGACCCCTTATGAAACTGAATCACAAGGTTAAATTAAAACATTTGAATATTTAAAAGCTTAATGTTTATTTTTATTATAAAATGTGTGCATGTTGTAGAAATTTTTTTAAACAACTTAAGGGTATAAAGTGAAAAGTATACCATAAATGAGCATATGAAATATTAGAAATATTTGCTTGAAGGGTGTATTTAAATAAACATATATAGAAAGGTTTTATGATTTCTTAAAAGTTCTCAGAAAACTACATGATTTGGATTTTGATACGTTTCTTTCCAATCTTTTTTAAAAAATAATATTTAACACAGGTAAAGTCAATAGAGCGTGTATTCTGAATTTTTACCTAACAGTATGTCATGAGTATTTTTCTGTATTATGCTGCCTTCTAAAGATAAATTTGAAGTTACATAATAGTTTATCCTACAGATGCTCTGTAATTTATCTCATTAGCCCATTTATCATTTTTATTTTATATATGTAGAAGTTGACAAGCAACTTTGTAATAAATCTCTAACTGCATCTCTTAGAATAAATCTCTTTAAAGAGATTCTTTGGGTTAGGTTACAAGTGCTTTTTGGGGGGGGTGGAGGTTACAAATTTTTTAATGCTCTTGATAAGTACTGCTGCTCTATTGTTTTGCAGAGAGGTGGTACCAATTTATAATAGCATTGTAAATTACTGTCTTAAGGTATCTGAAAATAAAATCATATTCTGATGATATTATCTTCCTTCGGATTTTAAGAGAGTCTCTGAAATGTTAGAAATAGTAAGAGTTGATGGTAGGCTACAAAATTAATAGTTTTAATGATTGCTTCCTTCATTTCAGCTCTAATCAGTTGAAACATATTTTGCAAAAACCAAAATCTTATTGGCAATAAAAACTATAATTAAATACCTAATAATAAAATTAACAATGTGTAAATCTTTTATAAATATATTTTTAAAAATGAATCTGAGGTATGTATTATGTTCCTGGCTGGTAAAATGTCATGTAATTTGATGCCAGTGCACCTTAAAGTGAGTTTAATGTGATTTTTGTCAAAATCTTAGTGACCTTCATTCTATTCTAAGAAATTTGACCTTGATTCTAAAGTTCTTTTAAAAGAATAAATATCAAAGAAGAACAACAGACTTAATTTTTTAAAAAAAGTAACTAAGGAAGAGAAGAATGAGATGCCTTGCCACGTAATAAAACACACTGTAAAGAAAACAGTGATTGAACATGGAAATACTATGAAAAGTCCAGCTAGTAAGGCAGTAAACAGTATAAAGAGTCTAACATATTCAGTTTTCCAACCACTCTTTCAAATTAGTAATCATAAGCAATCTGCAGGGCCTTTCAAATGTCTGAAATAGGACACGGTACGTCAGGTGACAAATTGATATTTTGAATTACTACATGATGGCTCTCCATGATGGTCAGTGGATCATTTTTAACAATATTGCCATCCTTGGTACACAGCAGTGTTCATATAGTAGATTGACCTGCTAAATACACTTCTGATTACGAAGTGCTTTTTACATATACACTTTTTATTAATTCCAAATATTTATCAAGTAGCTATTATATTCTAGGCATAAGGATACAGTTATGAACAAAACAGACAAGATCCCTGCACTCCCTGTAACTTAACAGTCTAATGGGACAGAGACCCCAAATGAACACGCAAAACATGAAATAATCAGTTCTGCGTAGAGAAGTATGCTTGCATGTATGATAGTGACAATGTGTTTTCTTTAGATTGCCCCTTCAGAGAAACCCTTACTGCAAAGCTAACATTGAACCAAGGACTAAATGAGCAGTCAGTCATGCAAAAGTAATAGAAATGGCATTTCCAGATAGGGAGGAGGTAATACTGAGTTACTAATGCCAAAATTAGTTTGGCATGTTAAAAGAGCAGAAACAAGGACCACTATGGCTGGAGCATAGAAGGCAAAACAAAATAAAAACATCCAGGTCCTGGTTTCTAAATACCAAGTCTCCTATAAAAGGAATTTGTAGAATTGGCTCCTTAAAGAAATGGCTGACTCTAAGGTTAGGGTAGGTGAGTATGGAACATCTTGAAGTGCCAGAAACAAAGCTAGCTCCTTAAAAAACAAAATGGAGTGAGTGGTCATGTCAAAGGGACATGGAAACCAACATGAAAGATTTCTCAAAGGTCAAGACTGGAACAATTGGATTATAACCCAACATATAATAGAGATATCTGTGAGTGCATACTGATAAGTGATTGAATGAATGAATTATTTATTTATTGAACTATTCTAGCAATCTTGAGATAAACCCCATTTTTATACAATGCTGGATTCCATTTGATAAGATTTTATAAGGCATAAAATGAATTGGGGAAGAAGGAATAACTCTTAGAGAAGAATTCCTAATATGAGTAAATACTTTATTCTTCAGGAAGTGAACTCATACCCCCTTTTGTATGTGGTTTGGATTTATGATTTGCTTCCAAAGAATTGCATATGGGAAGGGAAAAAAATAACTAATTTCAGAATAGAGAAACCTGGCACACACTTCCTTAATCAAGTAATCAAGGTGAATATCACCAGTGATAAATCATGTTGATTTGTACCCCTGATGTGATGTAATATTCTCTGAACTATTTCTCCCCAAACAATTTCTGTCAAGTCATGAAAAAAACATCAGACAGACCCAAATTGAGGAATGTTTTGTAAAACCCCTGACCAGTTGTCCTCAAAAGTGTAAAGGTCATAAAAAACAAGGAAAGATCAAGAAACAGTCACAGCTTAACAAATGAATATGAATGCTGAATCATTAAATTGATACCTATTTTAGTCTCCAGTATTGTAGAGCAGCTTGAAGTAAAAACCTAAAGTGAAATTGTAACCCATGTCAGAGTCTGAAATATGTTCTACAACTAGTTGTGGTGCTGTGCTTGGAAATTTATCGCTTTTTTGTATATATGTGATTGTTCACAAAAAAAGGAAAAAAGTCGATTGTGATGATAAAGTATTTAAGCCTGCTAGCCTCATGTATTCTGGAGCAGGTAGATGGAAAAATATTAGAGGATTATATGGTAGCTCATGACAAACTCTGGGATCTGTCCTGTGACCACTTTTGGGGGAATGCTTTGAAAGCTATTGCTTTTTTTATTTCTTTACTTTGTATATATGTTATACTATACAATTAAAAAATTTTAAAATTCAGGAATATTGAACTGTAAAGAAATAGAGAAAAGGTTTGGAGTGCTGAGAAGAGGGAAGGGGCTGCTAGTGAGTATCTTCGATTATACTACAGGCACCTTTTTAGTCTGCTAAGGACATTGCTAGACTGGTTTGCTATTTTCTGATGGAGGCTAGAAACTTGTCACAGTTAGAAAAAGAACTGTGCCTATTACAGAAAGAGATGGAGAGAGAGACAAAAGGAGGGACAGAGTGATATATAGCTCTTCAATTTATTGAGAGTTTTCAACTGCAGAGAATTCTCTAAAACTAAAAATCTGCGTTTATTAGAATCGCCTCCCCATTCAACTTCCCTTCTGTCTTAAGGGTGAAAAATATTAGATAAAATGGTCTCAAGTCTAAAGATACAAAGAGTGAATTAATGCTTCTAAAAGAGAATTTGGATTTTTATTGTTCATTGAGTCATGCTGTGCTTTCATATAAAACTTTAAAATATTTGAATGGTAGAGACATATATTTATAACTACTTTCCCTCTCCCCAAACTCTTTCTATTGTCTTTTTCCTCAGGATGATCAAAAAGAACTTGAATTTTTTAACATTACAAAATCAGTCCATGGTGAATTTGAGACAAGTCTTGACCATATTGCCCAATAAAACACACACATCTTCTTTTTTTTCCTGACTTTAACTGAAATTAAAATCAGAATTTAATGAATTTAAATTAAAATGAAAAATTAAAGCTCTGCCTTTTTTGAAGACAAAAAAAAAAAAATAGTCACAGACCAGAGGACACTATGAATATGAAGACTAATTGCAATATATTCAATTATCTTTGTAACTTTTCTGCTAATCTGAAATTATTCTAAAACAGCATTTACTATAAAAGAAAAACGCTTTCACAGCTGAGGCCAATTTAACTTTGAAGAACAAAACATTTTTATGATATTAAACAATTCTGGACTGGCAAAGTAAACTGTACAATTCATTTTATGCAGCTTATAAAACTGGAATCCAGCATCATATCAAAAGCACAGTTTACTTCAAGATTGCTAGAATAGGTTAGCACTTGTTACTTTAATCATAGTTTATGATTTTTATAATTATTTAAATGTTATGGCTTATAAGAACTAAGACTCTTAATAGTATCAGCACTCATTTTAATAAAAATTAGTGCACAAGACAGTAAGGTATTCCCTGAAGAATAATTGTTCAGATTTTATATAATGTAAGACTAGTCAGATATTATGGTTGAATTAATGTTTGAACATCTTCCATAAGGAATGAGTGGGGACAGTCCTTGGAGTCAGGAGATCTGGGCTCCAAACTTGAATCTGGTCCTTAGTAAAACTGATCTCCACTGAGCCACATAATTTCTGGTCTTAGCAAAGTGGCTGTGGCATTCAAATAAGGCAAAGAATGCAAAAAGTTCAAATTGTGTTGAGCATAAATAGGCATTAAGCCAATTATTTATTTAAAGAAAATAATACAATGAAGCCAGATGGTGAAAATCCTTAAATGTCACCATAGGGAATTAGAGGTGTTGGGTTGTGGGGAGAAGCCCCAGAGCCAATATGAAAAGCAGGCACTCCACAGTTCATAGGGCACAATCCACAGAGACTACAGTGTAAATGATAGAGTAGTTCAGTCCTCCAGACCCATGCCAGTTTTTTCTTTTTAAATGGAGTCTAGGAGTTTACTTTTTTAGAAAATTGAAGGTTCCTATCAGCAGATAAGACAGAAGAAATTCTAGAACAGAAATGTGTTGGTCTCTGTGGTACTGGTAAATAAAAGCAGATTTTTAAAATGTAATGAGAAATTAGATAACTGGCAATCTATTTCATTTTTGTTTAGAATGTTATCAATAAAATGGGCCTGGGACATTATAACTTCAGTATTGCCAGTTTTCTTGGAGTTATTGTAATACCCCTTCTTTTACTTAAGACATTTTATATATTTTCATAATTTTTTTTCTGATAATACGTGTTCATGGTAAAAAAATTCACAACTTAGCTTAGTGACTTGCTAGTCTATAATGCTCTTGAGAGCAGTAGTTATGCTATAGCACTTGTGAAACTAACTTTAGTTTCTGCTCAAGGTTTTTCCTTTTTAAATTAATTGGTATTTCTCCAGTTGCTCTGAAAGTTGGTAGCTTTATTAATAGAAGTGTTTTGGAAAGAATAATGTATTTTTTTCACTTATAGGACTTTGGATTAGTCATCGTTCAAAGTGTAGTAGTATGTTGACTGTACTTTTAAAAGGCTTCATCCAATTTTCTTTCATGTTCATTAATATCTTATATTTGGTGACTGCGATACATTCCTGTCCCATTTTGTTTATCCTACAAGACGTTCCTATTAATAAAATTGCCAGCTTTGGTGAGTTGATTACATAAAACAGAAGATGCTTGAAACTTGTTACACTAACATCTTGCAGAATGTTAGTGGCTTAAAGGCTAAAAAATGAGCAAAGAAGTAAGTTATTTAAGGTTTTATATGTTTAAAGTGTTGACAGTGTATCCCCACACTGCAGTAGAATTCATCAGTATAGCTGGTTTAAAGATTTACATTTAATGATATCCATAGGTCAAATAAATTGCTGAGGAAAAGTATTTTGTAAGATTAGGTTGTAAATCACATGTTTTTAAGCTTTACAATTTTATGTTGGTACCCTGTTTAAAAAGCTGTTCATAAATAATGTGCTATAGCATTTGTTCATCAATAATTGACAATTGAATTTTGTTTTTCTTTGGTTGTAAGTTTGCTAGCCTAATATATTATTGGGTTCTTTCCTATTTTAGTATATAGTACAGTAGATGATATGTTGAGTGTAAAACTGTTATTTTTAGAAGTATTCTATATTAAATGTTGTAAATAAAGTACATAGAAATGATATTAAAATAAAACAAAAATAACCAGTTTCTTTTCTGCCTTATTTTTACCAAGGTTTAATGTTTCATTTTAAGATAGTTTTAATTCAGTAAACCTACATGTAGATAATAAGATGATTGGTATGAGTCTACTAATACAATGAGATATAAGAACATAAAAGCGATCCCATTATAAATATTTGTAAATGCTGTGTAAGAGGAAACAAAAGTTCATTTAAATGGTGAGTTTGAAAAAAAAAAAGAAATGGATGAAGGGATGAAGAGGCGCCTGTTGCCAGAAAAGGAAAAACTGAAAATGGTCCGTGAACACAAGAGCAATACAGTAACTGATAGCTCCAGGCTGTGTCTGAGTTGATGGGAAAATACCAGTACCAGGACCGCTGCTTCAGCCCAGGGGATAGGGCTTTTTCTAAGACTTATACACAGAGCAAACCCTCAGAAGCAGAAAAATCCACATACCTTCGTGGGAATGTGACAGATGATAAGGAAGCTTCTCTGCATGCTGGTTTGAAATGGAAAAGAAATACCCAAAGAGAAAGTAAATCCTAGACTTCATGCCAGTTTGGAGTTTGAAATTTTATTACTTGTATTGTGATGAAACCCTCAAACCCAGAAATTAATATGAAAATTTATTTTAAATGACCTAGCATATTTTTTAAAACAAATTTTACAGAAAATATAATTTATGACTGGAAAATTCTTTTAATTCTCTTACCAAACTAATACTTTTATTCTGACATTCTTTTATCAAATAAGGTATGATTTTATTTATTATAATAAATTGTTTTTACAATATATATTATTTTACAATATATATAAATATAATACATTTATATTTATAGAGAGATACATAGCAAATATTAAATACGGGATAGCCATGAAGTCTGGACATAGAGGCACATGTACATAACATTATATTGATATTATGTTATAATACACAGTATGGTCGTGGATGTTACATATGTGTTGTCACTCATTAACAATGCAGGGTTCATTGTGCTGAGTCAAATTGCAAAGAATAGAGTGCATTAATGCAGCCTTTTCATCAATCCCTGTACATTCCATATGTGATTCATTGTCTCAGATGGTTTATGTCAGTTATTTTTACTGCATAAATCTGTGCGTTTAGCCTACCCCAGAGGAAGTAATCAAGCAGACTCAAACTGTAAACAGAGATGTATCTATATTTTTAGATTTTGTGACTACCCTTTAAGTGTACTATTTTCCCAGTTGATAATCATTAGTATCATTTAAAAATATCTACTGTTTTATCATACACTATTCAAAGATTATGAGGCCCACAGAGTTATTGGAGTTTACCATAATCGTATCATATTTCACTTCACATTCTTTATTACCTCTATACTTGTGTTTTAAAGTTGTGTCTTTATAGTTCTGAAGTATAGAGTTTAAAGATTAGAGATTAAAAGTCAATGATTTGGGGTGCATGGGTGGTTCAGTGGTAGAATGCTCGCCTTTCATGCAGGAGACTTGGGTTCGATTCCTGGACCATGCACCCCCCAAAAAAAAATCAGTGATTTGACTTAAAGATAAATATATGGCATATAAAAACATGCTTTTTGTTTTAAACCTAATAAGGTTTTATTAGGAGCTGAAAACTTATCTTTTTTTATAGTGCTAGTACTCCATTTAAGACAAATTCTCATTTTCACAACTAATATCCTCACAAATTTATTAATTGTGGCAGGGTGAAAATTGCCCAGTTGTACCAGGTGTTGGTTGTTCAGTAGTAATGAAATTATCGCTGCTTATCAGTATTGTTCAAATTTGTCAGGATTCAGATTTAGGCTTTGCCATTTAATAGTTACATGTTCATGGGAAAGTTAATTTACCTCTTTGTCCCTCAGTTTCCTCATCTATAAAATGCTAATGAATAGTGCATGATGCATATGGTTATTATGGGGATTAAATGAATTGACAGCTAAGAAATTGGAATAGTACCTGGCACATGGCACTAAATAATTGCTAACTACTATTACAGGAACACTACTATCACTACTTAGAGTTTTTCTTGGATCATTTTTACATTTCCTTCTCAATTTAAGTGTTTAGACTTTAGAATGTGAGAATATAAAATTTCTACAAGAAAATTCCTTTAGGATTTTGATTAATGAATCCTTCCATTATTCTGGTGAATAGGTAATGATCACTAGCGTGAATAGATTAGATTTCCAAATTGTAGAATACCCTTCTTTTTTTAACTCCCTGATCAAATAAAATGGAAATATTTTAGAAGTTTTTACTTAAGGTAGGAAAGAATCTGACTATTGTAGCCCCCTAGTCTGTTTGTAATTCTTATTTAATGCTTTTATTCCACCTTACCTATAGATTTGTTGTTTTTAAAAAAATTTGTGTGTATTTGGACTTACGTGGCATTTAGGACCCTTAGTTACTGAGGGTTATGTTCAAAATTCTGGAAGTCTATTGTATAAGAAGTCTTGGCAGTAAAGTAATTTGGTATTTTTCAAACAAGTATACTAATATCCCCTACAATAATATGTAATTATATTACAAGACTAAAATACTTGTTCTGTGATACTGGTTTTTACATAATGTTTTTTGGACCAATTTTGGAATTGTTCTCAAGATCAACATACTAGTCAACATTTATTGCATCATTCATTTATTTTTTTTGTAGCAACTAAAAAACATTTACAGCAAAGTTGGGCAAACTGAGTATCTTTAAGCTGGATAATTTTTATTCAAATATAATATGTGTGACTATGAAGTATTATTAATTTTTAAAATGTGATTTGTGTGAATTGATTATGAAGACAGTTCCAAAAGAAAAATTCTAAAGGTTTGTGGACTTTGAGAATAAATATATAGCTTTCTGAGGTGACTATTGATGAAATGACTTGGATTCATTTATTAAATATTTATTGAACAGTCTGCTTGCTGCAGGCTCTGATAGATTGACATCCTAAATAAAATATAGTCATTGCACCTAGGGATCTTACATTAAGCTTTGGTATATTTACGTAATACAGCTTTATTTTATAGTATCATTTTTTAATGGCAAGGAGGCCATGATTTGTTTTTAATTAAGGTTTAATATGCCCTCAAAATTTTCATTTTTGAATACACATTTTCTATTAAACTGTACCAATTTCCTTTTCTAGGAAAGAATACCCACCTCATGTCCAAAAAATTGAAATTAATTCTGTAAGGTTAAATCGGCCCCAAGGTGTTGGTAAGTACACAGTTTTACTTTTACACCTGTGTAGGAATTTAAATTGTTGGAATATGAATTGTTGTCTGGAAGGTACAAATAGAGAAAAGATTGGCTTTAGAAGATATTTAGATAGAAATATGTAGGAAAACATTTTTTGTAACTGATTTAAAAAGTTCTTTCATTGTGACCTGAAGTTATCAGAGAATGGGTGTACATTTAGATGATTACAGTTATGTATTATAACATATGGTGTTGTAATTAGGGAATCACTGATTAAAAAGAGACCTTACCTGAAACAACTGTGATAATGACAGATGTTGGAAAACCGAAATGAGTGGAGATTTATTTTTGAGTTGAAATCGTTCTTAATATAATATATTAAGGCAAAAATAAGATAAGGGCAAATAACACTTATGAAAAATATTTCACCATCACAATCTCAGTCTGTGTGTTTGTCATGTTTGTCCAAGTCCTTTTCTTATTTAAGAGGCTCTTATCCAAAATTGAATTATTTTAAATAGCTAGGTTTTCAAGTTAGCTAAAAGGTTTGTATTTAATTTTTATTTTTTTATTGGTAAATCTGAACATACAAACAATCCATACATCGTGTACAATCAGTGGCTCACAATACCATTGCATTGTTGTGTATTCATCACCATGATCATTTTTTAGAACATTTACATCACTCCAGAAAAGGAAATAAAAAGAAAAATGAAAAAATTCATACATGTTATACCCCTTATCCCTCCCTCTCATTGATCACTAGTGTTTCCATCTACTCAATTTATTTTATCCTCTGCCCCCCCCCCCCCATTATTTGTTTATGTTCACATTTTTTACTAACATGACCATACCCTAGGTAAAAGCATCCGGTGCAAGGTTTTCACAATCGCACAGTCACATTGAAAAAGCTATATCATTATACAGTCATCTTCAAGAATGAAGACTACTGAAACATGGCTCAGCAGTTTCAAATACTTCTCTTTAGTCACTCCAATACACCATAAACTAAAAAAGGATATCTATATAATGAGTAAGAATAACCTCCAGGATACTCTTTTGACTCTGTTTGAAATCTCTCAGCCACTGAAACTTTTTGTCTCATTTCTCTCTTCCTCCTTTTGGTCAAGAAGTTTTGTTTTGTATTTTGTTTTTATTTATTTATTAATTAAAAAAATTTTACAACAATCTAAAACATTAACGTGTGATCATTCTGTTCTACATATATAATCAGTAATTCACAATATCATCACTTAGTTGCATATTCATCATTTCTTAGAACATTTGCATCAATTCAGAAAGAGAAATAAAAAGACAACAGAAAAAGAAATAAAACGAAAACAGGAAGAAAAAAAGATTATACATACCATACCCCTTACCCCTCGCTTTCATTGATCAGTAACATTTCAAACTAAATTTATTTTAACATTTGTTCCCCCTATTATTTATTTTTATTCCATATGTTCTACTTGTCTGTTGACAAGGTAGGTAAAAGTAGCATCAGACACAAAGTTTTCACGATCACCCAGTCACATTGTGAATGCTATATCATTATTCAATCATCATCAAGAAATGTGGCTACTGGAACACAGCTCTACATTTTCAGGCAGTTCCCTCCAGCCTCTCTATTACATCTTGAATAACAAGGTGACATCTACTTAATGCGTAAGAATAACCTCCAGGATAACCTCTTGACTCTGTTTGGAATCTCTCAGCCATTGACACTGTCTCATTTCATTCTTCCCCCTTTTGGTTGAGAAGGTTTTCTCAATCCCTTGATGCTGAGTCTCAGCTCATTCTAGGATTTCTGTCCCACATTGCCAGGGAGGTCCACATCCCTGTGAGTCACGTCCCACGTAGACCAGGGGAGGGTGGTGAGTTTGCTTGTTGTGTTGGCTGGAGAGAGAGGCCACATCTGAGCAACAAAAGAGGTTCTCTTGGGGGTGACTCTTAGGCCTAAGTTTTAAGTAGACTTGACCTACCTTTGTGGGGTTAAGTTTCATATGAATGAACCTCAAGACTGGGGGCTCAGCCTATAACTTTGGTTGTCCACACTGCTTGTGAGAATATCAATAATTCAACGTGGGGAAGTTGAATTCTCCCCGTTCTCACCATTCCCCGAAGAGGGCTTTGCGTATACTTTTTCACTCACTGATCGAATCACTCTGAGATTTATCAGGGCATCACTTTGGACCAACCAACAAAATCTCATGTCCTACCTGAGATTCCAAGTACTTATGGTGTTCAATCAAGGTATCTACATAAGTTATAATAGGAAATGCACTAGTCAAAATATAAATTTTGTACACAAAGAAACATTTTTTGCTTTAGTCTCACACAAAGTGACATTTTAAAATATTAATTACCATCTATTTTCAGCACCCTGTAGTAATGACATTCCTTTGTTCTTCCTCATGCACAAACATTTTTAAAATTTGTACATTTTAGTCACTACTATTATACACTCTAGGCATTCCTAGATTATACCATCTCAATCTTTAACATCTATCTTTCTTTCTGATTTCATTTATGCCCCCAGCCCTCCTCCATCATTGTCACATGCAGCTTCATTCAGTGTTTTAACATAGTTGTATTACAGTTAGGTAGTATTATGCTGTCCATTTCTGAGTTTTTATATTCAGTACTCTTGCCCAGTCTGTATCCCTTCCGCTCTAGTTACCCAATATCTTACCCTATTTCTATCTCCTGATGGTCTCTGTTACTAATGAAATATTCCAAGTTTGTTCACTACAGTCAGTTCATATCAGTGAGACCATACAGTATTTGTCCTTTTGCTTTTGGCTAATCTCACTCAGCATAATGTCCTCAAGGTCCATCCATGTTGTTATATACTTCATAACTTTATTCTGTCTTAAAGTTGCATAATATCCCATCGTCTGTGTATACCGCAGTTTGTTTAGCCACTCGTCTGTTGATGGACATTTTGGCTGTTTCCATCTCTTTGCAAATGTCCATTTGTGTCCTTGCCCTCATGTCCTCTAAGTAGATACCTAGCAATGATACTGCCAGGTCATATGGCAATTCTATATTCAGCTTTTTGAGGAACTGCTAAACTGCCTTCCACAGCAGTTGCACCATTTGACATTCCCACCAACAGTGAATAAGTGTCCCTCTTTCTCCACATCCTCTCCAGCACTTGTCATTTTCTGTTTTGTTGATAATGGCCATTCTGGTGGGTGTGAGATGATATTTCATTGTGGTTTTGATTTACATTTCTCTAATGGGAAGTTGAGCATCTCTTCATGTGCCTTTGGGCCATTTGTATTTAATCTTCTGAGAAGTGTCTGTTCAATTCATTTTCCCATTTTGTAATTGGATTGGCTGTCTTTTTGTTGTTGAGTTGAACAATCTCTTTATAAATTTTGGATACTACACCTTTATCTGATATATAGTTTCCAAATACTGTCTCCCATTGCGTAGGCTGTCTTTTTACTTTCTTGATGAAGATTTTGAGGCGCTAAAGTGTTTAATTTTGAGGAGTTCCCGTTTATTTATTTATTTCTTCAGTGCTCTTGCTTTGGGTGTAAGGTCTTTAAAAATGCCTCCAAATATAAGATTTATAAGATATTTCCCTACATTTTCTTCTAACTGTTTTATGGTCTTAGACCTAACGTTTAGGTCTTTGATCCATTTTGAGTTAACTTTTGTATAGGGTGTGAGATATGGGTCTTCTTTCATTCTTTTGCATATGGATATCCAGTTCTCTAGGCACCATTTATTGAAGAGACTATTCTGTCCCAGGTGAGTTGGTTTGACTGCCTTATCAAAGATCAATTGACCATAGATGAGAGGGTCTATATCTGAACACTCTATTCGATTCCATTGGCCAATATATCTATCATTATGCCAGTACCATGCTGTTTTGACCACTGTAGCTTCATAATATGCCTTAAAGTCAGGCAACGTGAGACCGCTGACTTCATTTTTTTCCTCAGGATACTTTTAGCTATTCGGGGCACCCTGCCCTTCCAGGTAAATTTGCTTATTGGTTTTTCTATTTCTGAAAAGTAACTTGTTGGGATTTTGATTGATATTGCATTGAATCTAAATCAATTTAGGTAGAGTTGACATCTTAACTATATTTAGTCTTTCAATCCATGCACACAGTATGCCCTTCCATCTATTTAGGTCTTCTGTGATTTCTTTTAACAATTTCTTGTAGTTTTCTTTGTATAGTTCTTTGATCAAGAGTTTTCTATGTTGGGTCCCGGCTTATCCCGGGATTTCTGTCCCACGTTGCCAGGAAGATTTACACCCCTGCAAGTCATGTCATACATAGAGGTCTGGGGGCAGTGTGTTCATTTGCCATGTCAGCTTAGCGAGAGAGACCACATCTGAGCAACAAAAGAGGTTCTCTAGGGGTGATTATTAGGCCTATTTTTAAGTTGGCTTAGCCTATCCTTTGCAGGAGTACGTTTCGTAGGGGCGAACCTCAAGATCGAGGGCTCAACCTATTGATTTGGTTTGTCTCCACTGCCTGCGAGAATATCAGAAATTATCAAGAGGTTTTATTTTGTTTTTTATTTTACTTGTTTTTTTTAAGAGGTTGTATTTTAAAACACTTTTTTTTATTATTGTTAATTTCTGTGGGTGAAAATTCTTTTGTATATGTATTGAACATATCCCTATCTTATAAAAAGAATATTTCAAATATAATTTCTTAATAGCTTGCAGCAGCTGTGAATGTGAATTATTATACTTTGCAATGTATAGTGATACTCACCGAATTCAGTAAGTTCAGTAAGTAGTGTCTACCCTCTTCAGCATTCATTCCATTATACCATAAATATTTGTTTAGACCCTCATTCTGTACTAGGTGGTGAGTTAAATGGTTTACATTCATTATTTAATTGCGTCTTAGCTCTCTGTCCAAGATCCCTTTAAGCTAAACTAGATTCTACCCTCATTTTGTACACTGGAAGAAACCGAGACAGAGAAATTGCATAACTTTGTAAAGAACACAGAGCTAGCTTATGGCAGAGCTGGTATTAGATGGTTCATTTGGTGCCGAAGCCATTGCTCTTAACCACTGGCTTTACTGTTTTCTTTCTGTGTCAGAAAGAATACTGTTTTTAGTACTCAAAAAAGAACTGCTCAATAGATATTATAATTCCTGTTTTACAAATGTATCTCAGAGAAATGGTTGAACCCATTCATATGATTTTAGATGTCAATCACCCAGGCTTGTTACAAATAGATTGTAAAGTTTATTCATCAACATTAAAAAGCTAAGAATAGTCCTTTTTCTTAGCTTGTATTTTGAAATAATCTGAGATTTACAGAAAATTGCACAAATGATATAAGTTCCTATTTACTCTTTACAGGGTTTCCCCTAATGTTAACTTCTTATTAATCATGGTACATTTAACAAAACTGAGAAATTAGCATTGTTCTAATGCATTAGTCATGTTTCACCAGGTTTTTCACTATTGTCTTTTTTCTATCCTGGATGCAATCCAGGATCCTACTTTGCTTTCAGTTGCTGTTATCTCTTCAGCTTCTTTGACAATTTTGAAGAGTACTAGTCAGTTATTTTTAGAATTACTGTCTCCCTTTGGATTTTTCTGGTATTTTTGAATTATTAGATTGAGGCTATGCATTTTTTAAACTATTTTTTATTATGAAATATATATACAAAAAGCAATACATTTTCAAGTACATTTTAACAAGTAGTTATGAAACAGATAAGTTTGGTATGGGTTACAGTTCTACCATATTTCATTTTTTCTTCTAACTGCTCCAAGACTCTGGATACTAAACAAAATATCAATATAGTGGCTCAGCAATCATACTCATTTGTTACATCCTAACATCCTATCTCTGTTATACTTCTTCTCTTTTCTTTTTCTTTTTTTGTGGAGGCTGTGCATTTTTGAAAGACTTCCACAGAAGTGATGTTTTGGCATTCTCAGTGCATCAATCATAAATTACATTATATTGAGATGTCTTTATTACTGGTGATATTAACCATGATCATTTGGTTATGTTTGTGTCTGCTGGGTTTCTCCACTGTAAAGTTATTATTTTTCCCTTGGTAATTAATAAAGATCATGACTATGAAAATATCCTGTTCCTCCTCCAACTTTTACCCACTAACGACAAGTGGAACTTGTCAGTTGCAGTTATTACTTGGTGTTTAGCTAAGTGATTTTCTATTTTCTTCATTTCTTTTGCATTTATTAGTTGAAATTCTTCTTAGGAAGAACCATCCCTTCTCTCCTATATATTTATTTACATGTTCAGTTATTTATATCTGTGAACTCATGGATAATATGTTCTCTTTTAAATGGGGATCTAGACTCATGTATGGTTCACATGGACAATATTTGTAAGCTACAGTGCAGAGATATTGGCATACTTAAACATTTTGTTTTCAGCTTCTTTTGTCTTAGGCACATGTGTATACTTGGGTATAGGCTGAATAACAATGTTATGATAATACCGCGCATATTGTCTCATGAAGATTGCATTTTATTTTAGGATTTCCTTGAGAGATTGAGCTTTCAACCCTCAGTATTGGGAGTAGTTACTAAAATAGCACTTGGAATAATTTTCTCCTAAAAAGGAATCACTGTCTTCCTATGGTTCTTTTTTTTTATTATTATTAATTAAAGAATAAAAAGAAATTAACACAACATTTAGAAATCATTCCATTCTACATATGCAATCAGTAATTCTTAACATCATCACATAGATGCATGATCATAATTTCTTAGTACATTTGCATCGATTTAGGAAAAGAACTAGCAAAACAACAGAAAAAGATATAGAATGTTAATATAGAGAAAAAAATAAAAATAATAATAATAGTAAAAAAAAAAAAAAAGACAAACAAACAGACACATGCAAAAAAAAAAAAACCTATAGCTCAGATGCAGCTTCATTCAGTGTTTTAACATGATTACTTTACAATTAGGTATTATTGTGCTGTCCATTTTTTAGTTTTTGTATCTGGGCCTGTTGCACAGTCTGTATCCCTTCAGCTCCAATTACCCATTATCTTACCCTTTTTCTAACTCCTACTGGACTCTGTTACCAATGACATATTCCAAGTTTATTCTCGAATGTCGGTTCTCATCAGTGGGACTATATAGTATTTGTCCTTTAATTTTTGGCTAGACTCACTCAGCATAATGTTCTCTAGGTCCATCCATGTTATTACATGCTTCATAAGTTTATTCTGTCTTAAAGCTGCATAATATTCCATCATATGTATATTCCACAGTTTGTATAGCCACTCCTCTGTTGATGGACATTTTGGCTGTTTCCGTCTCTTTGCAATTGTAAATAACGCTGCTATAAACATTGGTGTGCAAATGTCCGTTTGTGTATTTGCCATTAAGTCCTTTGAGTAGATACCCAGCAATGGTATTGCTGGGTCGTATGGCAATTCTATATTCAACTTTTTAAGGAACCGCCAAACTGCCTTCCACAGTGGTTGCACCATTTGACATTCCCACCAACAGTGGATAAGTGTGCCTCTTTCTCCACATAATCTCCAGCACTTGTCATTTTCTGTTTTGTTGATAATGGCCATTCTGGTGGGTGTGAGATATCTCATTGTGATTTTGATTTGCATTTCTCTAATGGCCAGGGACATTGAGCATCTCTTCATGTGCCTTTTGGCCATTTGTATTTCCTCTTCTGAGAGGTGTCTGTTCAAGTCTTTTTCCCATTTTGTAATTGGGTTGGCTGTCTTTTTGTTGTTGAGTTGGACAATCTCTTTATAAATTCTGGATACTAGACCTTTATCTGATATGTCGTTTCCAAATATTGTCTCCCATTGTGTAGGCTGTCTTTCTACTTTCTTGATGAAGTTCTTTGATGCACAAAAGTGTTTAATTCTGAGGAGCTCCCATTTATTTATTTCCTTCTTCAGTGCTCTTGCTTTAGGTTTAAGGTCCATAAAACTGCCTCCAATTGTAAGTTTCATAAGATATCTCCCTATATTTTCCTCTAACTGTTTTATAGTCTTAGACCTAATGTTTAGGTCTTTGATCCATTTTGAGTTAACTTTTGTATAAGGTGTGAGATACGGGTCTTCTTTCATTCTTTTGCATATGGATATCCAGTTCTCTAGGCACCATTTATTGAAGAGACTGTTCTGTCCCAGGTGAGTTGGCTTGACTGCCTTATCAAAGATCAAATGTCCATAGATGAGAGGGTCTATATCTGAGCGCTCTATTCAATTCCATTGGTCGATATATCTATCTTTATGCCAGTACCATGCTGTTTTGACCACTGTGGCTTCATAATATGCCTTAAAGTCAGGCAGCGTGAGACCTCCAGCTTCATTTTTTTTCCTCAAGATGTTTTTAGCAATTTGGGGCACCCTGCCCTTCCAAATAAATTTGCTTATTGATTTTTCTATTTCTGAAAAATAAGTTGTTGGGATTTTGATTGGTATTGCATTGAATCTGTATATCAATTTAGGTAGGATTGACATCTTAACTATATTTAGTCTTCCAATCCATGAACACGGTATGCCCTTCCATCTATTTAGGTCTTCTGTGATTTCTTTTAACAATTTTTTGTAGGTTTCTTTGTATAGGTCTTTTGTCTCTTTAGTTAAATTTATTCCTAGGTATTTTATTCTTTTAGTTGCAATTGTAAATGGGATTCGTTTCTTGATTTCCCCCTCAGCTTGTTCATTACTGGTGTATAGAAATGCTACAGATTTTTGAATGTTGATCTTGTAACCTGCTACTTTGCTGTACTCATTTATTAGCTCTAGTAGTTTTGTTGTGGATTTTTCCGGGTTTTCGACGTATAGTATCATATCGTCTGCAAACAGTGATAGTTTTACTTCTTCCTTTCCAATTTTGATGCCTTGTATTTCTTTTTCTTGTCTAATTGCTCTGGCTACAACCTCCAACACAATGTTGAATAATAGTGGTGATAACGGACATCCTTGTCTTGTTCCTGATCTTAGGGGGAAAGTTTTCAATTTTTCCCCATTGAGGATGATATTAGCTGTGGGTTTTTCATATATTCCCTCTATCATTTTAAGGAAGTTCCCTTCTATTCCTGTCTTTTGAAGTGTTTTCAACAGGAAAGGATGTTGAATCTTCTCAAATGCCTTCTCTGCATCAATTGAGATGATCATGTGATTTTTCTGCTTTGATTTGTTGATGTGGTGTATTACATTAATTGATTTTCTTATGTTGAACCATCCTTGCATACCTGGGATGAATCCTACTTGGTCATGATGTATAATTCTTTTAATGTGTTGTTGGATATGATTTGCTAGAGTTTTATTGAGGATTTTTGTATCTATATTCATTAGAGAGATTGGTCTGTAGTTTTCTTTTTCTGTAATATCTTTGCCTGGTTTTGGTATGAGGGTGATGTTGGCTTCATAGAATGAATTAAGTAGATTTCCCTCCACTTCGATTTTTTTGAAGAGTTTGAGGAGAGTTGGTACTAATTCCTTCTGGAATGTTTGATAGAATTCACATGTGAAGCCGTCTCGTCCTGGACTTTTCTTTTTAGGAAGCTTTTGAATGACTGATTCAATTTCTTTACTTGTGATTGGTTTGTTGAGGTCATCTATTTCTTCTTGAGTCAAAGTTGGTTGTTCATGTCTTTCCAGGAACCCGTCCATTTCATCTAAATTGTTGTATTTATTAGTGTAAAGTTGTTCATAGTATCCTGTTATTACCTCCTTTATTTCTGTGAGGTTAGTAGTTATGTCTCCTCTTCCATTTCTGATCTTGTTTATTTGCATCCTCTCTCTTCTTCTTTTTGTCAGTCTTGCTAAGGGCCCATCAGTCTTATTGATTTTCTCATAGAACCAACTTCTGGTCTTATTGATTTTCTCTGTTGTTTTCATGTTTTCAATTTCATTTATTTCTGCTCTAATCTTTGTTATTTCTTTCCTTTTGCTTGCTTTGGGGTTAGTTTGCCGTTCTTTCTCCAGTTCTTCCAAGTGGACAGTTAATTCCTGCATTTTTGCCTTTTCTTCTTTTCTGATATAGGCATTTAGGGCAATAAATTTCCCTCTTAGCACTGCCTTTGCTGCGTCCCATAAGTTTTGATATGTTGTGTTTTCGTTTTCATTCCCCTCGAGGTATTTACTAATTTCTCTTGCAATTTCTTCTTTGACCCACTCGTTGTTTAAGTGTGTGTTGTTGAGCCTCCACGTATTTGTGAATTTTCTGGCTCTCTGCCTATTATTGATTTCCAACTTCATTCCTTTATGATCCGAGAAAGTGTTGTGTATGATTTCAATCTTTTTAAATTTGTTAAGACTTGCTTTGTGACTCAGCATATGGTCTATCTTTGAGAATGATCCATGAGCACTTGAGAAAAAGGTGTATCCTGCTGTTGTGGGATGTAATGTCCTATAAATGTCTGTTAAGTCTAGCTCATTTATAGTAATATTCAGATTCTCTATTTCTTTATTGATCCTCTGTCTAGATGTTCTGTCCATTGATGAAAGTGGTGAATTGAAGTCTCCAACTATTATGGTAGATGTGTCTATTTCCCTTTTCAGTGTTTGCAGTGTATTCCTCACGTGTTTAGGGGCATTCCGGTTCGGTGCATAAATATTTATGATTGTTATGTCTTCTTGTTTAATTGTTCCTTTTATTAGTAGATAGTGTCCTTCTTTGTCTCTTTTAACTGTTTTACATTTGAAGGCTAATTTGTTGGATATTAGTATAGCTACTCCTGCTCTTTTCTGGTTGTTATTTGCATGAAATATCTTTTCCCAATCTTTCACTTTCAACCTATGTTTATCTTTGGGTCTAAGATTTGTTTCCTGCAGACAGCGTATAGAAGGATCCTGTTTTTTAATCCATTCTGCCAGTCTATGTCTTTTGATTGGGGAATTCAGTTCATTAACATTTAGTGTTATTACTGTTTGGATAATATTTTCGTCTACCATTTTGCCTTTTGTATTATATACATCATATCTGATTTTCCTTCTTTCTACACTCTTCTCCATTCCTCTCTCTTCTGTCTTTTCGTATCTGACTCTAGTGCTCCCTTTAGTATTTCTTGCAGAGCTGGTCTCTTGGTCACAAATTCTCTCAGTGACTTTTTGTCTGAGAATGTTTTAATTTCTCCCTCATTTTTGAAGGATAATTTTGCTGGATATAGGAGTCTTGGTTGGCAGTTTTTCTCTTTTAGTAATTTAAATATATCATCCCACTGTCTTCTAGCTTCCATGGTTTCTGCTGAGAAATCTACACACAGTCTTATTGGGTTTCCCTTGTATGTGATGGATTGTTTTTCTCTTGCTGCTTTCAAGATCCTCTCTTTCTCTTTGACCTCTGACATTCTAACTAGTAAGTGTCTTGGAGAATGCCTATTTGGGTCTGTTCTCTTTGGGGTGCGCTGCACTTCTTGGATCTGTAATTTTAGGTTTTTCTTAAGAGTTGGGAAATTTTCAGTGATAATTTCTTCCATTAGTTTTTCTCCTCCTTTTCCCTTCTCTTCTCCTTCTGGGACACCCACAGCACGTATATTTGTGCGTTTCATATTGTCCTTCAGTTCCCTGATCCCGTGTTCAAATTTTTCCATTCTTTTCCCTATAGTTTCTGTTTCTTTTTGGGATTCAGATGTTCCATCCTCCAAATCACTAATTCTATCTTCTGTCTCTTTAAATCTATCATTGTAGGTATCCATTGTTTTTTCCATCTTTTCTACTTTATCCTTCACTTCCATAAGCTCTGTGATTTGTTTTTTCTATTTTTCTATTTCTTCTTTATGTTCAGCCCATGTCTTCTTCATGTCCTCCCTCAATTTATCGATTTCATTTTTGAAGAGTTTTTCCATTTCTGTTCGTATATTCAGCATTAGTTGTCTCAGCTCCTGTATCTCATTTGAGCTATTGGTTTGTTCCTTTAACTTGCCCATATTTTCAATTTTTTGAGCGTGATCCATTATCTTCTGCTGGCGTCTGGGCATTTAATCAGATTTCCCTGGGTGTTGGACCCAACAGGTTGAAAGATTTTTCTGTGAAATCTCTGGGTTCTGTTTTTCTTCTCCTGCCCTGTAGGTGTCGCTTGTGGCACTCGTGTGTCTGCGGGTCCCACCAGTAAAAGGTGCTGTCGGTCCTTTAACTTTAAAGGACCAACCAAAGCGGCTTGGAGGAGTGCCAATCCGAATCTCCCAGCCAGCCCGGGGATCCGAACACAGGGAGGGTCACCGACTGCCACAGCCCGGGAGAGCGCCCGTCCAAATCTCCTAGCCGGCCCGGGGCACCAAGCGTGGCGGGGGGGCGCCAGCCACCCCCCCCCGGGGGAGTGCACCGTTCCCAGCCGGACCGGGAAGCCACGTTTTGGAAGGGTCCCCGGTGACTGTTCTCCGCGGCCTGGGGATCTCCGATCCAATTCTCCCAGCTGGTCTGGGGGAGCGCGCGTGGGGGGTGGGGGCGCCAGCCGCCGCGGCTTGAGGGAACCGCCTGTCCAGTTCTCCCAGTCGGCCCGGGAAAGCGGGAGGGAGGGACTCCCGCCCCCTGCCGCGCCGGCCCGGGGAAGCCCGCACCCCTCGCCGATCTCACCATAGCGGGTTCTCCCAGCCAGTCATCCGTTCCAGAATGGGGTATGCTGTCTTCTTGATCTCTGTCGTGGCTCCGGGAGGTGTTCTGTATCGTTTCTACTCCCCTAGTAGCTGTTCTGGAGGAGGAACTAAGACCCGCGCGTCTTACTAAGCCGCCATCTTCTCCCAGGATCTTCCTATGGTTCTTAACACCCAAAGTGATTTTCATATTATTATTCATTTTTTTCCATTATATTTTTCTGAACATGTAGTATAACAACAATAATATAACAGTATATTAAGATTTATTTTTCTGGGCGGGCCATGGTGGCTCAGCAGTCAGGAATGCTTTCCTGCCATGGCAGAGGAACCAGGTTCGATTCCTGGTGCCTGCCCATATGAAAAAAAAAAAAAAAAAGATTTATTTTTTTCCGTCTCAAAAGGAGCTTTTTTTGTGAAAAAAAAATTCCTTTTTGTGTGCCAACCAGTTTGCTCTAACCTTTTCAAAGAAAATTATTAGATATTTTATGCTACTTCTGAATGTATATTTTCTAATATATCAACTGAATCCCCTGACTTAACCTTTTTTTGGTGTTTTTAAGAAAATAAACAATACATATAGAACCACCAAAAATGGATATCTTAGTTTGCTTATCCATAGGCATGTCTAAATAAACTATCTAAGTAATCATCAAAAGCCTGTGTTTGTAAACACATTTCATAAACAAAAAAAAATTTTTTTTTTCATGTGCAGGCACTGGGAATTGAACCCAGGTCTCAGACATGACAGGTGAGAACTGTGCTTGCTGAGCCACCATGGCCCACCCCATAAACTAATTTAAATTTAAAGCAAACAAGGGAAAAATCTACAGATACAGATATCAGAGTTTCCTAAATTCTAAATATTAAACTATACCTTAAATACCATTTGGTTGACTATCAAGATAGTGTATGCTCTCAAAATATCAAATGGAAAATTATTACAAATATCAACTTTGCTCTACCAATGACTCATGTGACTAAACATTTTCAGGTTTTTTATTTCAGGAATCTGTTTTATCTAATACTACTATAGCTGCCTGTATAATTTTTATTTGCTGATCTATATCTTCTTTTCCCTCTCTCACTTTTTATCCTTTAAGTTATCCTAATAAACTCTTCACTTCTGTTATCTCCTCTAGACCACCCTCTGTGTCAGTTTATAGTTCCAATTGACAGGATAAATAATTCTTGGTTGGAAGTCTGTCTCATTCAGAATCTTAAATATATCACATCTCTACCTTCTAGCCTCCATGGTATCTCTTAAGTAGTCTGAGCTCTGTCTTATATGTGTTCCTTTGTGTATAATAAATCTCTTTTCTCTTGTTGCTTTCATAACTCTTTTTTTTTTTGGTTGATAAAAAGTTTATTATATGTGTACTAATCAGTTTTGTAATCTTCTGCTTTTCATGGTAAAGGAAGCATATAAAGGTTCTGACACATCGGGCATCAGACTTTTCTTTTTAGTATTTGTGATGCCTATTTTATTTTCTAATTGGAAGAGACCTTAGGCATCATTTAATCACACATTGATTTTTTATGTAGATTAATAATTTCTCATTTATCAATAATTTGTAAAGGTGAATATATATCTAATTGCAAGAGACTGTGTTTATCATTTAATTACACATTGTTTTTTTGTCATATAGCTGTGCATTTATCATCACAATTGAGTTTTCTTTTTTGTGAAAAATAACATATATACAAAAAAGCAATATATTTCAAAGCACATTGCAACAATTAGTTGTAGAAGAGATTTTAGAGTTTGATATGAGTTACAATTCCGCAATTTTAGGTTTTTACTTCTAGCTGCTCTAAGATATTGGAGACTAAAAGAAATATCAATTTAATGATTCAGCAAGCATGCTTGTTGTTAAACCTACCTTTTCTGTATAACTCCACCATCACCTTTCATCTTTCTCCCACTCTTTAGGTGTGTTTGGACTATGGCCATTCTAACTTTTTCATGTTGAAAGGGGCTGTCATTAATATGGGGTAGGGAGATGAAACTAGCTGATGCTCTGGAGAGGCTGGCCTCTCTAGGTTTCAGGATGTGTCTGGTCCAGGGTTCCATCTGGAGGTCGTAAGTTTCTGAAAAGTTTCTTTAATCCATGTCCTTTATAGAATCATATATAGTGCCCTAGGTGTTCTTTAATTGGTAGGAATGGATTTTGTTGGGGTTTGGCAAGCTGTGATAGGTAGTAATTTCTAACTGAGGCTTGTCTAAGAGTGACCTCTAGAGTAACCTATCGACTTTATTTGAACTCTCTCAGCCACTGTTACCTTATTTGTTACACTTCTTTTCCCCGTTTCGGTCAGGATGACCTTGTTGATCCCATGGTCCCAGGGCTAGGCTCATCCTTGGGAGTCATTTCCCATGCCGTCAGAGAGACATTCACCCTTAGAAGTCATGTCCCATGTAGGAGGGAGGGCAGCAGTATCACTTACAGAGTTGCACTTAGAGAGAGTGAGGCCACATCTGAGCAACAAAAGAGGTCCTCCAGAAGTAAATCCTAGGCATACCTATAGGTAGGTTAAGCTTCTCTGATACATACAAAAGCTTCACAAGAACAGGCTCAAGATCAAGGCCTATTCATTTGGGTGTTCCTAATGTTTGACACAGTATCAGGGATTTCCTTGGTGATAAAATTTAATAGTTCCATATTTTTTCTTCCATCCCTCAAGGAACTTTACCAGTACTTTTTGATTAATTACTTAATATAGTCTGGGATATATCTAGGCATTACATTAGACTATACAGTGTTAAAGGCCCTCCCTTGCTCTTATTCTGGGCTCCCTGTGTTTGGATTGTTTAAATGAACTATCTAGACAGGTTGAATTAGATTATGTGCTACAGAAAATTTAGGTTCTGGGCATAATAAGCCTTTCTTCCTTTGCTCTCAAAGAGTAGATGAGGTTCTAAAATACAATGTCTTCCTTACCCCTGTCCTCTGAATTACCACTATCCCAACCTAATTGGCTTTGTTCTTATCTCTAAATACCAGGCTATAGATATATAAAACAGCCTCTCAAAATCCAGAAGTAACCATTACTGTTCCAGACTAAATGTGACCATTATAAAGGTTACCATCTAGTCCCTTGTTTTCTATATAGGTATTTTCTAAACCTGACCTTACAATATTTGCTCTTTTGTTTCTGACTTATTTTACCATACCAAATATCCCACGTGTTCATTTACAATGTTACATACCTCACAACTTCATTCCTTTTTGTAGCAGCACAATATTCAATCATATGTATACACCATTGTTCGCCAATTTACTTCTCAGTCAGTGCATCCTTCAACAACTTCCATTCATCAGGCATTATGTATATTGTCCAAAGTTACCAGTCCATCAACATTCTCAATTTTAGATAATTTCATTGTTCCCAAAAGAAAGATAATCGATAAACACACCCTCACCAAATAGAAATCCAAACCTCCCCTTAACTCTTGTCCCTGCCTCCAATATTTATGTCTGTTGATGTTTTCCTATTAAACATAGTCCACAGCATACAATAGCAGTTTTCCCCCTGTACTCCAAAGTTATGTACTCTTTGTACAGGATTCATACCTTTGCAGTAGTTCATGCAAGAACTTATTTACATTTGTAGTTTTAATCAGTGGGACACATGAGTCTATACAACCCCTTTCAGTGATGTTCACCTTCAATATGGTAATTACAGACCCACAATGAACCATCTTCACTTCTATCTACTTCCTTACATTGAAGTTCAACCTCATTAGCTAACTGTTCACCTATCTTGAGTTTCCATATATCTCTAGGTCTCCTATATTCTGTATTATAAGCCTTTGATTTTACCTTTACCATAGTCATAAAAGTGGGATCATGCAGTATCTATCCATTTTATGTCTGGCTTATTTCGTTCAGCATTATGTCCTTAAGGCTCATTCATCTTGTCATGTGCTTCAGAACGTCATTTTGTTTTACTGTAACTTAGTATTATTTAACTTAGAAAAAAAAAATGTCCCCTCACCCTCATCCACTCAGAGATAGCTGCTATTAACATTTTGGTATTATATGCTAGTATGTAACAATGAAGTGCTCCAGAATTTTTCTATGCATATATTCCAGTTTTTTTAGTATGCTTATATTATATATACCTTGTTTTTTACTTTGTTATAGTATTGTCTGTTTCTCCACTCTTATTAAAAGATATTGGAATATCAAAGGAAAAACCAGCATGTAAAATACAATTAAAGGAAGTTTACAAATCAGATTGTTGAGTTTATCCATCATAGACTTTTTAAAAAAATAATATAAGCCAAATCTCTTTAATCATTTTTTAATGAATGCATAATGGCTCCTTATGTATGCACATAATTTAAGTTGGTTTCAATGTAAATATTATGATTAATATAATACTATAAATTGAGAATAGCAACTCTTTGTCCTCTCTCATATACATACCTTTCCATTTTGTTGTTTTTCTGTTACCTTTTTTTGCTGTTGTCAGATAGCACATTTTGATTTTGGTATAGTCACATCTATTTGTTTTTAAGGTTAGGTTTACATTTTTAGGGTCATATTTAGTAAAACTTTTCCCACCCTGAAATTCTGAATATATTCACCTTTACCTTCTAAAAGTACTTCTAGGTTTATTTTTATTTACTTTTTTCTGCATTAAATTATTTTTGTTCTTAATTGTATTCTCTCATTTATCGACTTTGTTTTCCCTCAGTTGTATTTGGGTGTATGTTCAAAGATCCTAAGATGGTATTTAATAAAATGCATGGTGATTTCAGCTGTAATTTTTTCCTTATGTTTTATAAATGTTGTATTTTTTTTGTTTATTTGATTTATTTTTTAGTATCTAATTTTGCACGTTTTTCGACCATATCTTACAAAGTTGGCTGTGATTTAGTAATTCAAGTTTGCCTTGAAACACTCTTCCCACTCCCACCCACCCCCCACCCCATACTGTAACAGTGTCTGTTTTGGGAAACTCAAGGACTAGGAAGAACACAGACTTTTAAACACATTGCTATGCAGTTTGGAAGGACTATAATAGAAGCAATTGCAAAACATTTGCTGTCATGAAGAGGAGAGATGTGATCTCTGACCCTTTTTGTGGGGTTTAGTCCTCACAAAAATGAATAATACTGAGTTTTGACTTACTGGAGTTTGACAGACCAAATAGGGGAGAAAAAGCTTTGTAGCTGATGAGAACAGAATCCAAAGACATAACAGGTATGAAAGTGTTTGTCCTATTTGAGTATATAACATTTGGTTAAATTATAGGGTGAAGGATAGTCAGAGATGAAGCTGGGGAGGTAGGTTGTTTATCACGTTGTGAAATGATCTTTTCCTCATGGTAAAGAATTTCTTATTAAATTCTTAGGGCAAAGTTATACTATAGAGCTAAAAGTGAGTTTTAGAAAGTTTGTGATAAGAATGTAATATATGACTTTTGTTTTATTTTATATTGAAAATCATTCATAGCAGCAGCTCTGTGATGGTGAAAACCAGTAATTTTTCTAGTTTATCATTCTCTTTTGAAAGATTGTAAAAGTAATTTTAAAGCAAATACATAACAGATATGTTTGTTATGTATTTGCTTTTCAATTATTCAATCATATTGAATCATATTCTGTTCAGTCATATTCTCTGGCCATTTATTTTTCAACATATTAGTAATATAGAATCAGATTCTCAAAGACGAACATTCCTCATCCTCTCCCAAACTTTTAATGCAGAAAAGTTGAAAAACTTTTACAGTGAACAGACATATGTCTATCATTTAGGTCCTACTTTTTAACGCTTTACTTGCTTTATATCATATCTACTCATCTCTTCATACATGAATTCATCTTAACTTTTTGGCGCATTTTAGAGTAAATTGCAGGCACCAGTACTCTTCACTCATAAAACTTCAGCAGGTATATCATCAGCTATAGATTAACATTTGTTTATGGTTTTCTTTTGAAGTAAAATTTTTATGCAGTGCAGTGTGCATACATCTTAAGTGTACAAAATGCACAAATCTTAACTGTGTACTTTAATAAATTTTCACAAATGCATGTACTTTCCTAACCTAAAACTTCTGTGGAGATACAGTTCAAATAGTATTATTCCAGCAGGAAGTTCTCTTATGTTACCTCCCACTTTAAAAGAAGGATCTTCTCACCTCTAGTGTGCAATGATGCATACATCATTTCTGTCTAAGGCCTCATTTGAAGTACCTTTAGCATCCATATTTCTACCAATAGTCTCTTCAGAGCAATATAGTTCTTTTCTTTCAAGCCTCTCACAGTTCTTCCAAAATATTTCCCTTATCCATTTATAAAGCCATTCCAGGATTTTTGGTATTTGCATCTCAACCCCATTCTTCTGATACCCAAATCTGTTTCCATTTGCTAAAGGTTCCAGAATGCAAAATACCAAGACTGGGTTGGCTTTTACAATAGGTATTTATTAGCTTAAAAATTTACAGTTCTAAGACCACAAAAATGTCCAAATTAAGGCATCAACAAGACAATATCTTCTCTGAAGGAATTCTGCCAGCATTTGGGACACCTTTGTCATATGGGAAGACACATGACTGGCTTCTGTTGATCCTTCTCATTGCTTTCAATTTTTGGCTTCAGTGGTTTCCTCTCCTAGCTTCTGTGGTTTTGTCCTTGTTGCTCAGCTCCTCTGGGGTTTCTCTGAGCCTGCTGGGCTTTTTCTGTCATTCGTCCTTTCATAAAGGATTCCAATAAAAGAATTAAGAAGCATCTTGAATGGGGCAGGTCACATCTCCATTGAAATAACTTAACCAAAACCAATAACTTAACCTACAACAGGTCTGCACTTACAGAAATGGATTAAAAGAACATGGTCTTTTCTGGGATATATTACTGTTTCAAATCACCAGGCTACCTGGGTAACTCTAAAACAACTAAGAAACAAAAAAGCCCAGGATAAGACAGAGGACCAGAAATACGGGGAAAACCCTGCTCACAACATTTGTCTTAGGTAGAACTTTCTGATAAAAGGGACGAAGCTCAAGAAAATCTCTTGTCTTATTACCAGCTAGTTAGAAAATCAAGAAAAAGACATCCCAGGGAATAAATCCCAGAATTAACACTTTAAAATATTAAAATGTACAGTATGCAACAAAAGAGTACAGGCTAAACAACGCAGGAAATGATGGCCCATCCAAAGGAAGAGGCCAAAAATCCAGAAAAAAAGCAGTGAAGAAAACGAGAATATGGACATACTGAACAAAGTCATTTTTTTTTAAATATGGAACACTTCACGAATTTGCATGTCATCCTTGCACAGGGACCATGCTAACTTCTCTTTATCATTCCAATTTTAGTATATGTGCTGTTGAAGCGAGCAGTACAGAACAAAGTCATTCAAAAAAGTGATCTTAAATGGGTGGGCAATGTTGGCTCAGTGGCAGAGTTCTCGCCTGCCATGCTAGAGACCTGCGTTCGTTTCCCAGTGCCTGTCCATGTAATATAAATTAATTAATTAATTGATTTAAAAAATGCTTAAGGGGATGAGGAAAAATACAGAGAAAGGACTAAAGGATATCAGAAAAAAGCAATGAATGAGCAATATAAAGAATCTTAGAAGATAAAAATTTGAAAAAGGAGCCAAACAAAAGTGCTCTAGTTGAAGATAATAACTGAAATGAAAAATGTCCAGGAGGGTTTCAGGCACAGATGGGAGCCTACAGATGAACGATTCAGTGAATCTGAGGCTATAACACTTTAAATGAGTTAGTCTAAGAAGGAGAAAGAAGAAAAAAATATTAAAAGAGAAAATAGCCTAAGACACCTTTGGGATACCATCAAGTGGACTGATATACACATTATGAAACTCCCAAAAGAGAAGAAAGGGAGAGAAGGAATAATCAAAGAAAGATAAGAACATCCCATCATACATTGACCACACTACCAAATGCCAAGGACAAGGAGAAAGCTCTGAAAGCTCCAAGAGAAAAGCACTAGTTATATAAAAGAGAGTCACAATTAGATCGACTGCTGATTTTTCATCAGAAACCATGGAGACAAGAATCCAGTAGGTTGAAATACGTAAAATGCTGAAAGAAAACAACTGCCAGTCAATAACTTTATATCTGTAAGACTTTCTTTCAAAAATGAGGGAGAAGGGGCAGAGTTCTTGCCAGCTGTGCTGGAGACTGGGTTTGATTCCTGGTGCTTGGCCAGACAAAAAAAAAAAAGGATATGAAAAATGAGGGAGAGATTAAGACATTTTCAGAAAAACAAATGCTAAGGGAGTTCATTACCACTAAAACTGCCCTACAAACAAAACTAAAGGGAGATCTTCAGACTGATAGGAAAGAATACCACACAGTGGTTCAAAGCAACATAAAGAAATAAAGACTAGTTGTAAAGGTAAACATTTGAGTAATTATAAATGCTAATATTATTGTAGAGAATTGCTTGATATGTAACTCCACTTGTTACTTCCTACAGGTGCTAAAATGAAAATCATAAAAAGTACTGAAAATACTATGTTTTTGTCATGCAGTGTTCAAAGAAAGAAGTAGTAACAAGTACTGAAAAAAAAGGTACAGGGACATAAGAGTATAGGGAAAGTATATGAGCCTGCTGTTGAACTTAAGTTTGTATCAAACCAAATATGATTGTTATATGTTTAGGATGTTAAATCTAACCCCATGGTAGCCACAGGAAAATAGGTGAAAAAAATACCCAAGTAAAAATGACAAGGCACTCAATATGGTACAACATAAAAGAATCAAATAAACATAAAAGGAGCATTAATGAAAGTGACTGAAATCAGAAATGAAAAGGGGGGTATTGCTACCAACTCTGCTGAAATAAAAATAGCTATAAGAAGATGCTATAAACAACTCTGTGCCAGTAAATTAGATAGCCTAAATGAAATGAACAAATTCTTAGAAACACACAAACTACCTAAATTGACTCAAGAAGAAATAGAACATCTCAAAAAAACAATTTGAGATTAATCCATAATCTCAAACTTCCTAAGAAAGAAAAGTCCAGGACCAACAAGCTTCACACTCCCTAATTCATTCTATGAGGCCAAAATCACCCTCAGATCAAAGCCAGTTTAAAGGTACTGTAAGAGAATAAAATGGCAGACCGATATCTTTTATGAATATAGATGCAAAACCTCAACAAAATGCTAGCAAACTGAATCCAACAGCATATTAAAAGAATTATGCACCATTATCAAAAGTGATTTATTCCTGGTATACAAGGTTGGTTCTAAATAAGAAAATCAACTAATGTAATACATAACATTAACAATGAATTTCAGAAACCACATGACCATCTCAGTTGATGCAGAAAAGGATTTGACAAAATCCACAGCCATTCTTGACAAAAGCATTTAGAAAACTAGAAATAGAAGGAAACATTCTCACAGGATAAAGTGTATATACAAAAAGCCCACAGTTAACTTCCTACTTAATGGTGAAAGACTGAAAGCTTTCTCTCTAAAATTAGAAACAAGACAAGGATGCCCACTGTCACCGTTGTTATTCAGCATTGTACTGGAAGTTCATGCTGAAGCAGTTAGGCAAGAAAAAGAAATAAAAGCATCCAAATTGGAAAGGAAGAAGTAAAACTTTCTATTGGCAGATTATGTGAAAATTATGTAAAATCTCCAAGAAGCTCCAGGAGCCAATAAATGAATTCTGCAAAGTACAGGATTAACACCCCAAGTCCGTAGTGCTTCTTTACACATGCAGTAAACAATTGGAAGAAGAAATCAAGAAGGAAATTCCATTTGCAATAGCAACTAAAAGAATCAAACCTAACCAAAAATGTAAAGGACTTGTACCCACAGAACTACAAAACATTTCTAACAGAACTAAAAGAAGACCTAAATAAATGGAAGACATTCCATGTTCATGGATTGAAGGTTTAGCATCATTATGATATCAGTCCTACCCAAAGCAATTTATAGATTCATTGCCATCCCAATCAAATTTCCAACAATTTTCTATTCAAAAATGGAAAAGCCAATCATCAATTTGTATGGAAGGGCAAGGGGCCCTAAATAGCTAAAGCCATCTTTTAAAAGAATAAAGTTGGATGATATTTCCATTGTAAAATGTATTACAAAGCCACACAAATCCAAAGAGCATGGTAATGGTGCAAGGACAAACATGGACCAGTGTAACTGAATTGAGAATTCAACCTTCACATTTATGGCCAACTGATTCTTGGCAGGTGGCAAAGACTACTTACTTGGGAAAGAATAGTTACACTGTTTTAGTTTGCTAATGCTTTTGGAATGCAATGTACCAGAAGTGGGTTGGCTTTTATAAAGGAAATTTATTAAGTTACAAGTTTACCATTCTAAGGCCATAAAAATGTACAGACTAAGACATCCAGAGAGGACTACCTTGACTCAAGAAAAGCAGATAACACCCAGAACACCTCTAACAGTTGGGAAGGCACATGGCTGGTGTCTGCTGGTCCTTCAGCTTCTGGTTTCAAACAACTTCCCTGGCGGTATTTTCTTTCTGTATCTCTAAACATCTCTGTCTGTCGACTTTGGGTCTCTCCATGATGTTTTCCTTTTTAAAGAACTCTAGTACTAATCAAGACCCACCTTAAATGGGGCAGAGTCTCATCTCCATCTGATCAAAAGGTTACACCCATACCTGGCCATGCCACAAGCCCAAGGAAGTAATCCAATCAAAGCTCCTGCCACCACCCCAGACAATAGATTTGCCCCCATGAGATTGGATTAGGGAAAACCACATGTCTTCTCTGGGGTACCTAACAGTTTCAAACCAGTACACGCATCAAAATTTAAAACATTTGAACCTCAAAGAACTATCATGAAAGTAAAATCTACACAGTGGGAGAAAATATTTTGAAACCAGATATCTGATGATGGTTTAATATCCAGAATATATACAGAAATCCTTAGATAACAACAAAAACACAAGTATCCCAGTTTTTAAAAGGGGCAAAGGAGTTAAACATCTCTCTAATGAAGATATACAAATGGCCAGAAAGCACATGAAATTGTATTTAATATCAGTAGCCCTTAGGAGGGTGCAAATCAAAACCACAATGAAATACCATTTCACATCCATTAGAATTGCTGCTATTAAAAATAATAGAAAATAGCAGGTGTTGAGGAAGTTGTGGAGAAATAGGGACACATTCATTGTTGGTGACAGTGTAAAATTTTGCAGCCGCTTACGGAAGACCATTGACAGTTCTTCCACTTTTTTCCCCAGTTTTTTTCCTTAATGCAATTTATTAAGTATAATCATACACCATAGAAAGCATCTGTTGTATACAGTCAGTGGCTCACAGTATTATCAAATAGTTGTGCATTCATCACCGTGATCCATTTTAGAACATTTTCAATACTCCAGAAAAAGAAATAAAAATAAAAAAGAAAACCCCAAACATCCCATACCCCTTATACTCCCACTGTTATTGACCCATAGTATTGGTGTGGTAAATTGTTACCACTGATGAAAGAAGATTATTGATATGACTGTTAACTATAGTCTATAGTTTTCAGTAGGTACATGTTCCCCATATACCCCTGTATTTTTAATGCAATTTTATTGAGATATATATTCACACACCACATAATCATCCAGAGTGTACGATGAAAAAATAAGAGAAAAAGGGGTACACAGGTGGTTTAGTGGTAGAACGCTCATCTGCCGAAGTATGCAATCAGTGATTCACAGTATCATAAAGCTGTGTATTCATCATCAGAATAGATTTTTGAACATTTTCATTTCTCCAAAAAAAAGTAAAAATAAGAATAAAAATAAAAGTAAAAAAGAACACCTAAAACTTAACATATTCCTCATCCCATCCTATTATTTTTATTTTTGTCTTTATTTTTGTACTGATCTGTCCATATACTGGAGAAAGGGTACCTATATTGATGCGGGTGCTGAATACTGAGTAGCAGGATTACTGAGTCAAAAGTCAACTTTTTTTTGACAAAAGGATTGTCAGCCAAGGTATTCACAATCATGTAGTCACACTGTAACAGCTATATTGTTATGCCATCATCTTCATGGCATACTAGAATACAGTTCAGCAGTTTCAGGTATTTCCCTCTAGCTACTCCAATACACCAAAAATTTTAAAGGGATATCTATGTACTGCATAAGAATACCACCAGAATGGCCTCCCAACTGTATTTGAAATCTCTCAGCTACTGAAACTTCTGTTTTATTTCATTTCTCTTTCACTTTTTGGTCAAGAAGGTTTTCTCAATCCCATGATGCCAGGTCCAGGCTCATCCCTGGGAGCAATGTCCCACATAGATGAGAGGGCAGTGAGTTTATCTGCTGAGTGGGCTTAGAGAGGCCACATCTGAGTGACAAAAGAGGTTCTCTGAGGGTGGCTCTTAGGCATAATCATAAGTAGGCTTAGCTTTTCCTTTGCAGGAGTAGCTTTCATAACAGCAAGCCCCAACCCCTCTATTATTAACTCCTTGTAATAGTCATACATTTGTTATTCTTTTGAAAGAACTTTTTAATATTTGTATGGTTAATCATGGTCATCGTCTACCACAGGATTCACTGTATTATACATTCTCATGTTTTAATTTCCACCTTTCCTTCTGATGATATTCATGAATCTAAACTTCCTCTTTCCGCCTCATTCACCCACAATTCAGCACTGCTAATTCTCACAATAATGTCCTACTATCACCTCTTTCCAATTGCAAACATTTAAGTTCAACCTAGTTAAAAATTCTGTACATATTAAACAACTGCTCCCCATTCTCTAGCCTCATTCCTTCCCCTGGTAACCTGTATTCTAGATTTTACATCCATGAGTTCACATATTGTAATTAGTTCGTATTGATGAGATCAGATACTATTTATCCTTTTGTGTCTGACTTATTTCATTAACATATCCTTAAAGTTCTTCTGTATTGTCACTTGCTTCAGGACTTCCTTTCTTCTTACTGTTGAATAAAATTCCATCGTATTAACATTTGTTTATCTACTCATCTGTTGATGGATACTTGGATTGTTTCCGTTTTTTGGCAATTGTAAATAATGCCAATGTGAACATGGTGTGCAAATGCCTGTTCACATCCCTGCTTTCAGATCTCTGGGTATACCTAGTAGTGGGATTGCCAGGTCAAAAGTCAACTTTATACTTAGCTGCCTGAAGAACCACCACACTGTTCCCCATCGTGGCTGTACCATTTTACATTCCCACCAGCAGCGAATAGGTTTTCACATCCTCTCCAACACTTGTGGTTTCTTGTTTAATAGCAGTTGTTCTATTAGGTGTGAAATGATGTCTCATTGTGGTTTTGATTTGCATTTCCGTAATAGCTAGTGAAGCTGAAACTTCTCATGTAATTTTTAGCCATTTGTATTTCCTCTTCAGAGAAATGTCTGTTCATGTCTTTTGCCCATTTATAATTGGGTTGTTTGTCTTTTTATTGTTGAGTTGTAGGATTTCTTTACAAATTCTGGATATCAAACCCTTATCAGATACGAGGTTTTCAAATATTTTCTCCAATTGTTTCAGCTGCCTTTTCACCCTTTTGACAAAGTCCTTTGAAACACAAGTTTTCAATTACGAGGACGTCTCATTTGTCTGTCTCCTTCCTTAGCAAAGAAAGGTTTAAATTCACCAGATAGATAGAAAAAAGATAGTAAAGAGAATAGTTTATGTCCATGGTGAAAGAGAAAACACCCAGAACAAATGCACCTTTTTGAAGAGCATCAGTTGAACTTTTGTATCCTAAGTAGTGAGTTTTTAGCTTAGCTACTCAAATCATTGAAACATTTTAGACATTAGAATAGCACAGTCACATTTTTGTGTTTGAAGATGTATTTGGCAGCACTGGGAAAGAATTTGAAAGGAACAAAGTTGGAGTTGTTTGAGGTCAGTTTAGGCAAGGGATAAGCATCTGAACTATAGTAGCAATGTGATTGGACAGGAGGGAGTGAATTTAAGAATGATTAGAAAGTAGAATTCACTTGAATGAGAGAAAGGAGGGATAAGGAACAGTTGACAATCACTTAAATTTTTAGAATTTTGGTGTCCAGGATAAGGTTGATAGAACTGTTCAAAAACAGTTGACAATCACTTAAATTTTTAGAATTTTGGTGTCCAGGATAAGGTTGATAGAACTGTTCAAAAGCAGAGAAGATGGTAATCACTTAGTGAAACTGTGTAATTACTCTACAAAAAATAATTATATATGCTTCTTAAGACAGTATTGTATATGAAACTCAGAAATATTAACGTTAATTTTTGTTTCTCTTATTTTGAAAGTAAAAAGATGAAGGAACACTAAAGATAGGAAAAAAGAGGTGTTTAACAAGCTTGGCATTGTGCAAGTAGGGCATTTTGGTTTGCAATTTCCTTGATTTTTGCTTTAGAAACATGTGCTTGGCCCCTTACAAATGTAAAATTTTGCTGATAATCAAGAGAGCAAATGTAGTATGATAACTTAGTCTGTTTTGAAGTTTTCCAAACCATTTTAAAATTCTAACTATATCTCTAATGAAAATTATTAAACTTACATTGAAAAATAATGAGGAAAATTCTTCTTTATTTCTTGGACGTAAAACCATTAAGTTGGGATTAGTTTAATTTCTTTTATCTAAGCAGTTGTACCCAATGTTTGAATTCAAAATTTTCTCATTACTAATCTAAGGATAGTTAACTTGAAAAGAAGGATATGTGTGGTTTAGTGCAGAAAGTGGTTCTGTGGCATTAGTAGCACAGAAATGAGCTTTATAGAATATTGGTATACCTTATGAAGTGGTCCACAACATGGAGAATCTGAGGAGGGAAAAGTAGACAAGAATGTCCAGAGTATGACCAGCTCTGACTTAAAATTCTGGGTGTTCTGTATTGTAGTTGTTGAAATACCAGCTTAGTTTTAACTAAAACTTAAAAAATAGTAGGTTTTCATTGATCATTAGGAATTTATAAAATTTATTTTCATTAATTTTGTTTTTCCTCCTTCTGTTAGAACGTATAATGAAGAAGACAGAAGACTCTGAATCACACCTGGAGCCTGAAATTAAGAGGAAAGTGCAACAGAAACGTCACTATAGTTCATATCAGTCTACTCCTCCTCTTTCTCCTGCTTCAAAAAAATGTTTAACCCATTTAGAGGTGGGTAGAGAAATTATTCTTTGTTGCTAATCAAATATTACTTTTATTAATATTTTCTAGATGAACTTTTATCAAAGGACTAAATTAACTTCCAAGCGAAGTTAATTTAGGCATACATTTCTACTTTCTTCTTCCAAGCGAAGTTATTTAGGCATACATTTCTACTTCCAGATATAAAAGCAAAAAATATATAAAATTTTTTTTACCTGTACAAAATGTAGGATATTCTTTTTTCTGAAAAGAGTTTATCAGTACCTTCCTGCAACACACTCCAAATAATTCCTCTTAACCACAAATTTTTTTGAAATGATTATAAATTTTCAGAAAGGTGAAAAAATAATAGAAAGGGTATATTTCATATCCTTCTAGAGTCTCTGATTTTCCAGATTTGCTTTATTGCCCTCCCTTTACCTTCTTTCTCCTGCTCCTCTTCCCTTCCTACCCCCTTCTGTGTATGTTTGTGTTTGTGTGTTTCTGCACCATTCAAGTATAAATTACCAACATTATGCCCATCTAACTCTTAATATTTACATAACCAGAGTTTAACATTCAAATCAGGAAATTTAGATTGTTCCAATATTATATTAATCCATAAACGCTGTTCATATTTCATCTAAATAATATCCTTTATTAGTATAGATTCCAATTCAAGATCACATTGCATTTAATTGTCATGAACTTTTAGTCTTAATTCCTTAGTCTTCCCTTGTCTTTCATAAGCTTGATGTTTGTGAGATGTATAGAGCCCTCTTTTTGTAGACTTCTTCAAGTTGGATTTGTCTGATATTTCTTCATTATTTATACATTTTTCAAGAATGTCTCGTATCATATCAGGAGGCACATGCTGATTTTCACGTTATTGCTGGTATTAACTTTTTCTTGATATAGTTCTCTTCTGGGCTTCTCTGCTCTAAAGTTTTATTTAATAGGTACTTTTATGTTCATTTATTAATAAGACTTCTACTGGAAGGTAGAGCTTTCCTTTAATCTCTCATTTACTGGTGTACTCATTTATTTACATCAGCATGGACTCATAGATTCTTATTTTACTCAAAGGTTGATAGTCCATAACTAGCGTTATTTATTTTGATGCTCAGATTGTCCCAGACTTGAACCATGGGAACCCCTTCAATTTGGCTCCTATTTCTTCCTGACATATTCCCATCATTCTTTGAGCAATTCCTCATTTTTTTGCCCAAGAAGTTGTTCTGTTCTCATCTTTTATTTTTCCTCTTCCAGTCCTATAATCGTGCATTTCTTCAAGGAGCCATTGTTCTTTTAAGTGGTGTGAAGATTATTTGGACACTAATTGTGCTCATTGCTACTGGGATGTCATTTCTAGGTCCTTTTAGTGGACAGAGCTAGGAAATATGTGTGTGTACATACTAATATTTATACACAGTAAAATCCATAAGTTCACACTAATGACTCCAATAAACAACACCAGGTGTTTATTTTAGCCATTCCCACTTTTTTGTGTGTGTGTGATACCCTCACTACTTTTTATTACTAAAATCTTCCCATCTCTCCCATCTCCCCAAAGAAAAGCCCTATGCCCATTGTACATTAACTCCCCATTCCTCCTGACCCTGCCCTTGGCAAAGTGTACTTCAGTTCTCTATTAGCATGCATGTTCTCTGATACTTTCTTTGTGGTTACCATGGGCCTTCAATTTAACATCCTAAATCTGTAACACTCTTGTTTGCTTTGATACCAATTTAACATCAATAATATACACCAGCAATGTACCTGTACTCCCTCTGTTCATCCAACTTCATGTAATTCTTATCACAAATTACATGCTTATGTATTATGAATTCAAAACCACAGATTTGTCATTACATTTTATGCATTCACTTTTTGGACCTGTAGGAAGTGAAAAGTAGAGTTACAAATCAATTAATCAATTATACAATAGTAGGAGCATTCATATTTACCCATTTCATTATCCTCACTGAAGATCTTTCTTTCTTCATGGGGCTTCAATCTGTTATCTAGTGTCCTTTCCTTTCAACCAGAATTCTCTTTTTTTTATGTCTTAGCATAGTTTATTGTGGAATATATATACAAAAGCAATAAATTTAGAAGTACATTTTAACAAGTAGTTGTAGAACAGATTTCAAAGTTTGCTATGAGTTGTAGTTCCACCGTCTCAGGTTTTTCCTTCTAGCTGCTCTAATATGCTGGAGACTAAAAAGAAATATCAGTATAATGATTCCGTAGTCATACTCATTTGTTAAATCTTGATTTCTCTTTTATAACTTCTCCTTCTCTTTTGACCCTTCTTCAGTCTTTAGGGGATATTTGGGTTATGCCCCTTTTAACTTTTTTTCATGTTGAAAAGGGGTATTGACGATATGAGATGGGGGATGGAACTGGTTGATGTTCTTGGAGAGACTGGTATCCCTGGGTTTCAGGACTTATCTGGCCTAGGAACCATCTGAAGGTTTTAGGTTTCTGAAAAGGAAACTTAAGTGCATACAATTTTTGTAGGCTCTCAGAGCTCTGGGCTTTCTTTAGGGTTAACAGGAATGATGTCCATTGGGGTTTGGCAAACCTTGGCAATTAGCAATATCAAGTAGAAACCCACATAAGAGTAGCCTCCAGAATAGCCTCTTAACTCTTGAACTCTCTTAGCCACTGATACCTTATTTTGTTACATTTCTTTTCGAAGCCCTTACTGTCAGGAACGCGTTGTTGATCCCACAATGCCAGGGCCAGGCTCATCCCTGGGAGTCATGTCCCACATTGTCAGGGAGACTTTGACACGTGGATGTCATGTCTTATGTATTGATAATGATTTTACTTGCAGAGTTGGTCTTCGAGAGAGGCCATATCTGCATGCTATTTTTTTTTTGTTTGTTTGTTTTTATTATTTTTTAATTAATTAAAAAAATTACAGGAAACACAAGCATTCTTAATATGTGATCATTCCATTCTACATATATAATCAGTAGTTCACAATATCACCACATAGTTGCATGTTCATCATCATGATCATTTCTTAGAACATTTGCATTAATTCAGAAAAAGAAATAAAAAGACAACAGAAAAATAAAACGAAAACAGAAAAAAAGGCATACACACCATACCCCTTACTCCTCCCTTTCATTGATCACTAGCATTTCATGACCTTGCATGACCAACCAACATCCTGGCATGCCCTTCTAAGACTGGCATAAAACAACACATTGGCATTCTAAACCCACCCATTCACCTCCCTATCCCCAAGCACACTCTTTGGCCCAGGTGAAAAGAGAAGGAGAAAAGATGAAAGCTCTTCCATAGATACAATTTCCTTCCTTCACTGGGCATGGCAGCTGAAAGCCTCAAAATTTTTTCACTGCCTGAAATAAAATAAATCTTCCCTCTTCTTTTACTCTTTACTCACTTGCCAATTGTTCTGATTCTCTGCTTAGTTGAGATGAGATAAAGGATAGCTTATAGTCACCTTCTGTGTAATCTTTATTTTTCTTGAACAGGATTAGTGATTTTTGACCCCATATGTGGTCTGTGAACTTCCAGACAATGCAATGCTTATACCAAGATTTTTTGCCTTCTTTTATAGAATGGTATTAAAGAGCTTTAGAATGTTTAATGAAAATGCTATCGCCTAACTGGTGTCTTATCAAAGAGAAGTTCATTATTCCTATTAAACGTGCTTCATTATTTAATTATTGAGGTTGGCAGATAGTATGTGATATCGGATTTGGAATTATTTTATTTTATAAAAGTCTTTCACTAGGGTGGTCCACTCTCACTCAGCAGGCAGAGTTCTGGGGTGCTGTGCTGGAGACCCAGGTCTGATTCCCAGTGCCTACCCATGCAAAAAAAAAGTCTTTCACTGACTGATTGAGAGAGGAAAAACAAGACTTTAATCAGTCTTCTTTTCCAGAAAAAAAAATTGTACTAGACATAAAATTCTTATGATTTTTTTTTTTACGTATATACTTTATTAAATGTAACCTAGCTGTGTTGAGATTCTAGTTTTTAGATTACTCAGTTAATAATAAGCTCTAGTTTTTATCATGAACGTGTATTATCTTAATTTGGTTCATCTGATCAATATTTGTTCCTAATTGTTGTGAACAATTCCAAGGTTTATGTTTCTTAGTCATGGAAGACATATGCTAATTGCTCAGGATATATTTCCTTCTATACTTTAATATTGGGGATTTTAATAGTAGGGATGTGCTTTATACATGTTTTAATGTCAGTTTTATAAAAGCAAATATCTTTCATACTGCTTTTCCATGGAGTTCTTTTCATTTAAATATATCCTGTTTATCTTTATTATAGACCATATGGTATTAGAGCCAATCAGTGCCCAGCTTAGTCATATCCTCAGATTTTTAAAGTCAGAGTTCTTTATTTTCAGCTGACTCCCACATGAATCAACATCTTTGAACCTTCTTGGGTGTGCCACAGAATTCTTTTAACTCAGGTACAGGTGGAAACATGTATTTGCTTATCATGAAAACTCAATTTACTAGTGGGATTTGGACTTTTCTTAGAGATTTGTACCATAGGGAAGCATGAGTAATGACTGCTTCTTTGTTAATGGGTTTCCCTTTCAGGTGCTATGGGGATATGGACAGCCACATGCATTGTTTATTATTTCATTTAAATATCCCATTATTTCCTTCCTTTCTGTTAATAATCTAAAATATAGGAATCAGGTAATCTGTCCTATAATTGTGTTAAAGGAAATATGCATTCTGAACACAGAGTGCTTTTATTGAACATGTTATGGGAAAAATAATTTCTTAAACCTAATACCTACGAGATAACATAACTGAATTCTCCTGTATACTTACGAGAACCAGACATGCTTTTTTTTTCTTTTTGCATGGGCAGGCACTGGGAAATGAAACAAATGTGCTTTTTTTAATAGTCTAAATATACTCAGATGATGAGCTGATGTTCCACTAAATTCAGCTTTGCCCTAGTTAAAGCTTCATTCCTTTTTGTAATCTGGGATAGATTCTTGCATATATAACAGAGACTTTGTTTTTCTATTGTTGGTTATTTGAGACAAGGTGTAAAAATTTGTCAGTTTTCTCATTTGTAAAACAAGGAAATAAAAATAGGACTGTTGTCTTCTGATCATTTTGCTTGGTACTTAGTAATTTTTAGATATAAATTTACATGCAATAAAATGTACAGAACTTCAGTTCAGTGAATTTTGAAATTTACATAAACCTTTGTAATCATATGTAACTGCCATACCAGTCAGTCCTTCTGCAGTCATGTAAAAGAATTTTTAACTATAGCTGTTTAGTCACACAGGATGTAATACCTGACACAGTAAAAGAAATGACATTTTGAAATAGAATTGTTAAATCACTCACCTCATATATGGATTTGGTAGCAGCCAAAAACCATAGAACTTGATATTTAACATCTCTTTATGTTACCTCATTCTATCCTATTTCATTTTAGCAACAAATACTTAATTTGCTTTCTTATTTCCTGTGATGCAAAGTTCAAAGTGTTAAAAAATGTTTTGTTCTAGATGAGTTATTTTAATTATAAATAGTACATTGTTGATCAAAATGATAAATTGTTACAAAGTTTGATAAGCAATCATTAGAATAAAAAGTAAAATTATTGGAAATGCATCTTTTTATTTAGACACGACTTCTTTCCCCAATTAATTCATGTCTATTGGTAAGTGTATTACGTATTGAGATCGAGTTCAACATCTATTCATATCTTTTCTTCTTACAGATAAAAGTGCTGAAGAACCTTGTTCACATAAATAAATACATTAAAATGGATAAAGTTTTATTGTAGTAACACTGAATACTTGGAACTCCTTCCAAGTTTTATGCCAAAAAGCATAAAAGGCATACTTTACCGTTAAAAAAATTTTTTTTAAAGATCTCTCAAATGTAAACTAGATTAGGCCCTTGTTAAAATATTTGTTTTGAAGCAAGGACTTATAAATCAACTCTCTTGCAAAAGTTTTTGTTAACCAGTCCTTAGAATCAGTTCCTTTTTCCAACATTATCCCCTTGTTCAGTTTGGAAGGTTTTGTACCCCAGAGCAGTGCACCATTGTAAGATTTCAAATGGAAGATATGTTTAACTTTCCTTTTATATGTGAGAGGACAGTTGTAGTAGAAGGTGGTGCCTTGATATCAGAATCATACTCATATCAGTTTTAGGAATGATTATGAACAGAAATTGAGATTCTATATATTGATTTCCTTAAGATTATTTTGCCCTGTATGCCTTAGAAAATCTTCATGTATCCCCAAGAGTACAAATAGTCCAATTTGAAGAGTGCTGAACTTGGAGGGTCTTAAATCCCTTTTAGCATTCTGATACTAAATTCTAAAATGGTATAGCCAGAACTCCTGGTAAGCAGGGAGATGATATGGGGAGAGAGGGACATAATTTGGAAAATTTTTAAATTTGTTTCCCTGATGTTGAAATAAAATGCCAAAGTCTTGTTTCTTTGTTCTTTTGGAACTTAAGGTTTCTGAACAGCGTGAATATTGTCCAAAATGTGGAAAAGAAAAAGAAAATCAGACCAAATGCCAAAGTTGTGGTATTAATTTTCCAAAGGATTTGCAAAGAAATTGCAGACAAGCTCTAACTTTGAGTGAACCTGCTGGACCATTATTAAGAACATCAATTCATCAGAATTCTGGAGGACAAAAATCACAAAATACAGGATTAACAATCAAGAAGTTTTACAGCAACAGTGTGGGAAAGGTTCCAATTGATATAATAGTGAATTGTGATGATAGTAGACAGAATTATTTACAGACTAATGGGAAAGTCATTTTACCTGGGGCAAAAATAACCAAAATTACAAACCTGAAAGAAAGAAAAACAAGCCTGTCAGACCTAAATGATCCAAGTAAGTATTTTACTATGTATAGTATTTGTTTATATCAATTCTATATTTTTTCATATGTATTTTTAATGTGAGCATTTTGAAAGATAACTTCTTAAGTCAGTTATATAACATGATTTTTGGGTAGATGATTAAAATCTGGCCCATGTAGTCGGAAATGATTGTGTATAACTTGTTAGTGGCTTGAATACACAGAAGATTTCAAAATAATTCAAATTAAAATAGTATTATTGTAGTACGTCCCTAGAGAAATATATTTAAAGTGAAACAGAACTGCAAAGATATCCTAAGCATATTTAGTGTTATTGTTAACAATGTTGGTATCGTTATTTTTTAGCACATACGTTGGTAAATTGGTAATATTACAATTACAATAATTGTAATTATTGTTGTATAATTACAACAGTAGAAGTAATTATATTGTTGCTAGGAAGATTTTCAAAGTTATAAAAAAGGAATGCAAAAATAAAATCACAAGAAATGAAAATCCTTAACTTAAAACTTGAATTGGAAATAATAGCATGACCTCATTTTATATTTTCTATTTGATATAGGATACATATTTCTGGCTTTACCCACAGAAAATTCCAGAGACAGTAAATGTGCTTAGTATAGAAATGAACAGCCCTAGCTTCAAATTGTGTTTTTAAATACCATTTCCCTCTCAGATCTTCAGAGAAATGGCTGACTCCAGATCAGAAACATGAAATGTACAAGATAAACCTAGGTCATCAAGATATACATATCAGGAATCATGGAAGAAATCAAAAATAGTATGGACATGACAAAAGATACAGAAGCCAAACTAGCACTGAGTCACAAAATGAATCATAATTGCTATGAATTTAAGCATGTCAAATATATTAAAATCAATGTATTCATAATAACCCACACACACTCATCCAAAATTAAAAAGAAGTAAAGCAAAGCTCTCCTTTGGTTACCTTTGGAAGTTGCTTAAAGTTACAGTCATTACTTTGAAAGCTGGTAAATGGCAAAAATTAAGAAATTTTTTGAGTTCAAATATAGGTCAAGTTCTGTTTTAAACCAATTTAATATAAAGACCTCAGAGCATATCAACACATTAGCCCATTTTTTTAAAAGAACTCAGTTATAAAAGGATTACTGTATTATAATTCCTGGCTAGCATACTCTGCTTATGATGATACTGACATTTGATAATGGCAGTTACTGGATGTTACTACTATGGCTGGAACGTCATACTAGAAATGTTAAGATCGTAAAAGATTTCTAGGAGGAAGGAGGACTGGGAGTTAATAAGGCTACAAAGTAAAAATAAGTACTGTATCTGAATTAGGTTCATGTATAGAAATAAATTGTTTCTGAGATGCCACAAACAGTTTATTATTCAGAGCTTAACCTAGGACCATATAAACCATGAATTTATAAAGCATAAATTTTACTCACTCCCCAGCTTAAAAGTTAAAAGCTAAATATTTCCCATTAAGCTATATGGAAAAGTATGTTCCATTTTAAGAATGTTGCATTGTAATGATAAAATATACCATTCATTGTATGTTTGTGTTCCTTTGTTTGTGATAAAGCACTAGCCAATTTAAATTTTGTTCTCACAGCCATATGAGTTAGGTACTAATATCCCCATTTTATAAATGAGGCTTAAAAAGATTGAGTAACTTGCTCAGTACTCCATACAAATGGACTTTTTGTGCTTGATTAAATAAACATTTTTAATTCCAAAATCTGTTTTCTTAATAAATTTTATCATTCTTAAATTTGTGTTCCTATTAAAAGAGTTTATTGACCATGAAGTATTTTTTTATGGGGTTAGTCACAATATAAATACAATATACAGTGTCACAGGTATTGATAAATTCCATGTAGAAAAGTGAAACATGTCCATGGAATGGAGGGGAACATTTGGCAAATGTTAAGAGAAGGGAGGGAGCTATTTTAGGTAGGGGATAGAGTGGGCGTGTCTGATAAGGTAATTTTTGACCAGAGAACAGATTGACATGAGGAAGACATGCTGATATTTATGGGAGCAAGTTTGAAATGTAAGTATGAAGACCCTAAGGCAGGACTGTAGATATATAAGAATAAGTGTAGTAGGCGGGCCACGTGGCTCAGCAGGCGAGTTCTTGTCTGCCATGCCAGAGACCCAGGTTCGATTCCCGGTGCCTGCCCTTGCAAAAAAAGATAAAAAGAATAAATGTAGTTATGAAAACTGCTTTTTAACTATATACCTTTGTGGAGTGTCTCCCATTTGTTTTGCAGTTACAGTGACAATGAGTACACTTCCATGTATTTTAAATTAATAAAATTTAATTTTTAAAAAAGCTATGTAGTGTACAGTCCTATTTAATATAGCACTGGAGCTTTAAGTTTTTTTATAAAGTAGTTACAGGAGTTTTAATGCCCCTGAAGCACTACAAAATAATTGTAGAAGAACCCAAGGCTTACCTTATAGTTCATATTTCTGCATGGTTTTTCATAAACAACTTAAACAGTACATGGATTTTTTTTAATTATGTATACATATGTATCAGGTATTGTGCTAAATATTTTATATATATATTTAATCTTTTAATCCTTGAAACAGCCCAAAATAGGTGGTATTATTGTCCTTACTTTCACAGAGAAGAAACTGAAGCAGATAACCAGTAAGTGTCAAAACCTTGTCCTAATTCAGATACATGTAAATCTGCTTAGACCTGTTAGGTTTTCTATTAATAAACAGACCAGTTCTGAAAAAGTTTCAAGGTTAGCATCTGCTCCTGAGACTAGACAACAAAATAAGACAAGCAGAGTGATATGGGGGATGATAGCTTTCAGTGACATGTACATTACTCAACAAATATTAACTAACATTTGTGTGTTTCTACTAAAAAAGAAAATTACAAGTTTATTTATTCAAGGTATAAAGTTTGAATACTGTTTCTGTGCCCAAGCACTGTTTTCAATATCCACAACAAAAAAACAACATTTAAATCATTTGTTTTTAATAAGTGAGTTCCTGTGTGCTTATTTTATATTGTTTGGTTAATCAAAAAGCGACTTAAAGTTAAGCTAATGTTTGCTGACAGTGCATAGTGTTATAGAAAACAATTCAGGCAGAAACAAGCTTGTGTTTGAAGAACAGAATAAATGGCTAGTGTGCCTTAAGCATAAAGAAGTAGAGGAGTGAGGAGTATGAGAAAGTTGGAAAAACAGACAGGGGTAAAATTACATAGGTTTTCTAAAACCTGAGTAAGGAATTAAAATTCAGGAATTACAAAAGTGAGTGGTTCTACGGAATTGTGATATAGAGGTAGATTTGACAAGGTTCAGTAATGAATACAAGGTATAAAAGCAAATTACCTTCATAATACTGTGTTCTTGCTCACGTTCATTCACTCAAGATTTATTGAGCATTAGATACTGACCTAGGTTCTCCCAAAGACAAATTAAGTTTTTAGGGATTTCCTGGGTAAGATAAAGTCATCTGTTCACTTGGAGTTTCATACATTTTTAAAATACATACTATTTTAAATTATTTTCATACTTTAGACTTTTTGGAGCATTGAAACAGACTTGATAAACATGTTTGATTGTTGAATATGTTGCTTTGTGAGTGAGTAATGAGGGAGTATGGAATCAATTTCCTGTTTATATATTTTATTTAAAAAGATTCCAAGTCTTAGAATACTTTAATTCTTTGCCAAATTTAACTTTTCATAAGATAGAGTGAATTGTAATTTCATTTTTATTACTGTATCAGATCTGAAGTAGATCCAAAACAAATTGGCGTATTTCTAGTTTGGTGATTTATTTTACATTTTTAACTGGCAGAAATGAAATAGTTGAAGTATTGAACATTTTCTTTATAGTCATTTTGTCCAGCGATGATGATGACGACAGTGACAGGACTAACAGAAGAGCGAGCATATCTCCTCAACCTGGTGATTCAGCATGTTCTTCCCCAGCACCATCCACTGGAAAAGTAGAAGCAGCACTAAATGAAAATATCTGCAGAATAGAACATGAACTAAGAAGCATTCCAGCAGATTCAGAGTTAAACACAGTTACGTTACCAAGAAAAGCAAGAATGAAAGACCAGGTAATTTTCACATTCATCAACATTTATTCAGATTAATGTCCCCTTGGGGTGTATATATATATTTTTGGAGGGCAATTTGCTAGTGTTTATAGGACAGAAATATGGATTTCTGTGAAATATTCACCAGATATATGTGAGGCTTGATACCACTTGGAAGAACGTTAAACCACATATAAAGATAAATGGTAATAGTTTTAAGTCTCAAGAATGTCAACAAGAAGAAATAACAACCTTACAGCAAAATGCAGTTTTCCGTGTAATCCTAGTGAACAGGAAGAAATCTATTTTAACAAGTCTAGAAACTCAGATTTATTTTACTGTAATATTGTTTGTTATGTTTACTAGGTTTTATTTTTTAATTTATTATATAAATATTTCAAAACATTCATCTGGGAAAAATATAATACTCTAATATTAGTAATAGTCTAAGAACATTTATAAGTGAAAAAAAAGAAAATGAAAAAAAAATGGGAAGAGGCAAGAAGAGGAAAAATCCCAAATAGTAAACTATCATATGAAAGAAACACAGATTAGTAAGGAAGTGTAAATTAAAGAGACATCTAAATATATCTGCATACCTATCAGACGTGCAAAACCAATTAAAATGTATATCTGGCAAGAATCCTGTTTTGCTGATGGGAAAGAAAGCTCTTATGGCCCTTTGAGAAAGCTGTATGTCAACATCTATTAGAATTTTTTAAGTGTATGATTAATACTACAAATATAAATAAGTTCTTGCATGAACTACTTTATTTAAGGTATACTTCTTGGACTATTTAAGTTCAGGGTGTGGTGGAAAAATGCTATTACAAGCTATGGGGTATGTTTAACAGGAAAACATCAGCAGTACCACAGCAACACCAGGGGTAAATAATGTGGGAAGGAATGAAAGTTAAGGGGAGGTTTAGATTTCCTAAATGGTGAGGGTGTGTTTTATTGGTTATCTTTCTCTTGGGGACAATGAAATTATCTAAAACTGAATGTTGATGGACTGTGGACATAGGACATTATACATATGATGCCTAATGAAGGCAGGTGTCTGAAGGATGCACTGACTGAGAAGTAGATTGACAAACAATGGTGTATACATATGATGGAATAGTATGCTGCTACAAAAAGGAACAAAGTTGTGAGGCATTCAGCATTGTGAATGAACCTGTGGGACATTTGGTGAGGCAAAATAAACCAGAAACAAAAGCACAATTATTATATGGTCTCATTTAGAAAATGCTTATAAGAAAACAGGGGCCTAGATTGTAAGCTCTTATCATTCATATTTAGTCCAGAGTGGTAATTATTATTTCTGGATTTTGAGAGGCTGTTTTATATATCTAACCTGGTAATTTAAAGATAAGAACAAAGCCGATTAGGTCAGGGTTAAGGTAGTTCAGAACACAGGGGTAATATTGTCTATTTTAGATCCTCATCTACTCTTTGAGACCAAGGGAAGAAAGGTTTATTTTGTCCAGAACCTAAGTTTTCTGTAGTGCATATTCTAACTCAACCTGTCTGGGTAGCTCATTTAAACAATTGAAACACAGGGAGCCCAGAATAAGAATGAGGGCCTTTAATCTTGTATAGCTTAATGTAAATCCTGGATATATCCTAGAATATATTAAGTAGATAATAAAAAAGTATTGGCAAAGTTCCTTGAGGGATAGGAGAAAATATATGGAACTATTAAACTTTACCATCGGGGAAACCCCTGATCCTGTATCAAACATTAGGGACACCCAAATCAGGCTAACCCCTAGATCTAGAGGCTTGCTCTTGTGAAGTTTATGTATGTAGTGGAGAAGCTTAGCCTACCTATAGGTATGCCTAGTTACTTCTGGAGGACCTCTTTTGTTACTCAGATGTAGCCTCACTCTCTCTTAGCCCAATTCTGCAAGTGAAATCATTGCCCTCCCCTCTAGGTGGGGGACAACATCCAGAGGTGAAATTTGGCCCTGGCACATGGAATTAGCAATGCCATCCTGACCAAAAGGGAGAAAAGAAGTGTAACAAATAAGATGTCTGTGGCTTAGAGAGTTCAAATAGAGTTAAGAGGCTATTCTGGAGGCCACACTTATATAAGCTTCAGTTAGACATTGCTACCTACCGTAACTTGCCAAACCCCAAACAAAACCATTCCAGCTAATCCTAAGAACACCTAGGGCAATATATAAGATTCTACAAAGGTTCTATGCACTAGGGTAGCTTTCCAAAAACCTACAACCTTCAAATGGGTCCCTGACTAAGTCCTGAAATCTAAAGGGGCTAGCCTTGCCAGAACATCAGCTGTTTTCATCTCCTTACTCCATCTCCTTACTCCATATTTTTAACAGCCCCTTCCAACATGAAAAAGTTAGAATGGCCATAGCCCAAATACCCCTAAAGGGTAGAATAGAAAGATCAAAGGTGATGGTGGAGTCATACAGAGAAAGTAGAGTTTATCAAATGAATATGAATGCTAAATTATTAAATTGATATTTCTTTTAGTCTCCAATATCTTAAAGCAGCTAAAAGTAAAAACCTAAAATTGTGAAATTGTAACCCATACCAAACTCTGAAATCTGTGCTACAACTAGTTATTGTGCTATGCTTTGAAATTTACTGCTTTATTGTATATGTGTTATATATAAAAAAGAAAAAAAGTCGATTGTGAAGAAAAAAATACTTCCTGTAGCCTCTAATGTTCTGGAACAGCTAGAAGGAAAAATCCGAAATGATGGTATGGTAGCCTGTGACAGACTCTGGGATCTGTCCTGTAACTACTACTTGTTGAAGAGTGCTTTGAAGACTATTGCTTTTTTCTTTCTTTGCTTTGTATATATGTTATACAGTAAAAAAAGTTAAAAAATAATTTCTTAAGTGTATACCATTTGACCAGATAATTCATTCCTAAGACATCATCTCGAAGGAAAATAACGTGTATGTAAAGTCCATATGTGCAAACATTATTTTTGGCATAAAACTCAAAGTGATCACCTAATAATATGGAAATGTCTGAAGACATTGCAGTATACCCAAACTATTATGCAGCCGCTGAAAATTAAAATTAGAGCTATATTAGATGATTTAGGATTCCTACAAAGTACTGTTTAAGGGAATACCAAGATGTAGAAATGTGCATTTCATCTTACTTTTGTAAAAGGAACATGAGTAAATTTACAAATTTTAAAAATGTTTTGCATGAGGAAGAACAAAGGAATGTCAGTATTATAGGGTGTTGAAAATATGTGGTCATAAATATTTTAAAACTTCTGTGTGAGAATAATGCAAGAAATGTTTATTTAGTACAAAATTTATATTTTGACAAGTGCATTTCCTAATTTAACTTACGTGAATAGTTTAATTGAACACCATAAGTGCATGAAACCTCAAATAGGGCATGAGATTCTGTAGGTTTGTCCAAGTTAGTATAATGCTCTGATAAATCCCAGAGTGATTTGGACACTGAATAAGAACTATTTGCAGAATTCCTTTGGGGAGATGGGGAGAAAGGGGGAAAATTTCAACTTCCCCATTTGGAGAATTCCTGATATTCTTGCAAGCACTAAGGACAGCCAAATCAATAGGCCAAGCCCCTGGTCTTAGGGTTTGCCCCTATGAAACTTATACCTGCAAAGGATAGGCTAAGCCTACTTAAAATTAGGCCTAAGAGTCAGCCCCAGAGAACCTCTTTTGTTGCTCAGATGTGGCCTCTCTTAGCCAACACAGCAAGTGAATTCACTGCCCCTCCATCCAGACACCCCCCCATATGCGACATGACTCCCAGGAGTGTCAACCTCCCTGACAACATGGGACAGAAATTCTAGAGTGAGCTGGGACTCAGCATCAAGGGATTGAGAAAACCTTCTTGACCCAAAGGAGGAAGAGAGAAATGATACAAAATAAGGTGTCAGTGGCTGAGAGATTCCAAACAGAGTTGGAGGTTTTTCTTACATAGTATATAGGTATCTCCTTTTTAGTTTATGGTGTATTATAGTGGCTAGAGGGAAGTACCTGAAACAGTAGCCCTTTCTTGAAGATGATTGTGTAATGACATAGCTTTCACAGTGTGACTGTGTGATTGTGAAAACCTTGTGTCTCGTGTTCCTTTTGTCTATGGTATGGAGAAATAAGTAAAAATATGGATAAGAAATAAGCAAATAATAGAGGGAACAGGTTAAAATAGATTGAATTGATTGAAGTAGATTTAAACACTAGTGGTCAATGAAAGGGAGTGAGTGGTAAGGAGTATAGCATGTATGAGTTATACTTGTTTCTTTTTTCTTTCTTTTGCTGGAGTGATGCATATGTTCAAAAACAGAATCATGGTGATGAGTACACAACTATGTGATGATACTGTGAGCCATTGATTGTAATCATGTCAAGAATGTTTGTTGTTTATAATAAAAATATTAAAAATAAACCTGTATGTTAAAAAAAAGTGTGTCTGTATATTTGTATGTGTCAGGATTTTAGAAGTATACATAAAAATATAGAAACATGAATTTGGTTATTAAAAAATGAAATATTTTATATTATATTATGATTAATTTAGGAAGAATTGCTGATTTTACTCAAAGTGTTACTACCACTGCTGCTATCACTAGCTAACTTTTATTCAGTGCTATACTGTGCTAGAAGCATTCTGCTAAGCTGCTTATGTGGATTAGCACATCTGTGCAGGTACTCTTACTCTTCATGCTTTAGAGTTTAGGAAACAAAATTTAAGAAGGTTATTAATACTAAGTTTTATAAGATCAGATGATTAAAAAGTAAAATACTAATTTAAACCCAAGCAGCGTAATTCCCAAAGTAGCACACCTGATTACTATGCTAATTAAGTTTCAAGTAATAACTAAATAAAATAGAAGGAGCTTATTATATAAAAGCTATAAGTTTTCTTTTCTTTTCGATATGGGCAGGCATAAGGAATCGAAACCGGGTCTCTGGCATGGCAGGCGAGAACTCTGCCACTGAGCCACCGAGGCCCACCTAAAGCTATATGTTGTAACATCTAAGAGTATTGAAGGAAAATCAGTATTTTGTAATAATTACGTTTCTTACATTGGGTCTTCTTTGCACATATGCTTATATTTTGTCCGTGTTTTAGTAACTTATTAAGCAAAAATTTTCTTTTCCTTTTTCAGTTTGGTAATTCTATTATCAACACACCTCTAAAGCGTCCTAAAGTGACTTCTCAAGAAACTTTAGCTGATCCTATATTAAGCTGCCAGAGTTCCTTTGACAGTGTCATTCTAAACTGTCGAAGTATACGAGTAGGAACACTTTTCCGGCTGTTGATAGAACCTGTGATTGTAAGTACATTCTTAAGCTCTTTACTGTACCAGTTATAAGATTCTGAATTCCATTGCTAAGACTGATATGTAATGTTTAAAAATTGTTCAATGGCTAATAAATGTTAAAATCATTCAAGATTTTAAGTTACTTTAAAAGTATATAAACAACAGAAGCAGCTCCTCACCATTAAAAAATCAGTGTATAAAAATTTCATGTAATGTAATATTCAGTAGGAAGGAACTCATTACTCTCACTGACTTATGAAACCCTCCAATATGTTACTGTTTTATTCCCTTACTAGCTTAGTGCATGTGAAGAGTATTTAAATTAGTTTTTGTTTTGTTTTGTTTTGTTTTTTCATGGGCAGGCACCGGGAATCAAACCCGGGTTTCTGGCATGTCAGGCGAGAACTCTGCCTGCTGAGCCAACATGGCCCGCCCAGGAGTATTTTAAAGAACTAAGAAGGAACAATATAGAACATTGAAACCTGCAGAAAATAGTATTGCAGCATTAAGCCTTCTAGAAATAAATTATTGGATTACTAGAAGCATTGTGCTTTTGGACTATTTTAGTCTCCAGTATGCCAAAAGGACTTTATCTTATTATGGGCCCTTTATCTTACCTCTCATACATCTCTATTCATTATTCCGACTGTCACCAATGCAAGTGTTTATTTTCTATTTTAAGTTTTAATATAATCTCCACAACCAGCCTTCTTGGTCATCATTTTTCTTCTTTGTAGGGTGTTCTATACAGTGTTAGTATATTACCTTCCTAATGCACTGCACTAATACTATAAGCCTTTATTTTATAATACTTTAGGTTGGTGTCCCAGATTATCTGTTTTTAACCTTTCTTTCAACTGCTTTACACATAAAGCAATTATCTTTAGAAAACAGTGTATCATAGCAGGAAAGTTAAAATATTGTTCTATTTCTGTCTAAATTATGGTAAGCGTTAGGTATTTCTTCTCTGGTAAAGTTTCATGGTTCTAGGATACAATGTGGTCAAAAGGATCATATAGTTTTATATTACATTATTAACTATAGCTTCCTTGTAGCATGGGATTGTCCCAAAGAACATTTCTCATTGAAGTATAATGGATCTGTAGTTTCTTCAGATAGTGTCATTAAAAAGATGATTTGGCTCTTGATTCTTGAATATAACTTTTTAATGTTTTAAAATGAATTGATTTATCTGCCATGTGGTGATAAACCTGAGAAACATATTTTAGAACTTTTGCTTAAGGTTTTTGTCAAATCTAATTGTCTTTTACTATTAAATAAGTTAATTTTTCTACGTTTACTCAATGATAGAATTGGCAAATTAAAAGTGAAATGGCTTATATCATTAGTAATACCGTATATGCCTAAATATTAATGAATCCCTTGTTTTTCCACTGAGAAGTTATAAAATCAAGGTTTTCAACTAACTTACATTTAAAAACTCTTAGAGATTAGGTAAGATGGGCCAATGTCTACTTGTAATATTAGTATATTGATTTATACAAATTGTACATATATTTTAAGTGACATAAATAATATATTTAGACATTCTTCTGTTTACCCGTGTCTCATACAATTTTATTCAAATACTTCCACATTAGTTAGCATTTATGTCATCATAACTGCCTCTTTTTTGAGTCATCTAAATTTGATAATTTTCTAAAGCCTATAATTTCAGCTTCTGTGTAATAACAAATAACAGTCTTATGAACTGTTTCATGGGTCACAGGTATCCATACTTTATCACCACAGTGAAACTAATTAATGCATTACTTTTAAATGTAATCTATGAGAAAGTTGTTTCATGATATCCCTGACTTTGCAATTGTAATGATTGCTAAATTTGTTTTGTATTTCCTTGCTTCCTTTTATTATATGCTGAAAATTTCAAACAGAGCAGTTGAAAAAATTTTAGTCAATACTCATGCTTTCTAGCTTTGTTCTACTCCATTAGCATTTTAATGTTTGCTTTATCACATCCCTCAATTTATCAGTTCATCAATTTGTTTAATGCATTTCAAAATATTTACCTCCTTTTTAATTCTCTTTACTTTTGGTAAATCCACAAAATTATTATTATTTGAATTATGTAGGGCTTAAAAATGTCTTTTCCAAATTAAAATCATTAGAAAAATCACCATTTTGTAACCAGCATAAATAACTAATTGTTACAAGGATCTTCAGGTTATTAAGTAACAGTTTCAACATCTCTACACAAATTGCTCTTTAATTATAAAGGGAAAAAAAATGTCTTTACAATAGAAAGACCAATCACTCCCTGCTTTAACCAAGTGATTAAGTTTGCGTTATCAATAGTGAGGCAGCCTGACAAGATAGACCTCCTAATATGATGCAGTGAGAGATATACATCACCACCTGTGTGGTATATTTACTGAAAATATGTGACCTGAGTCTTATTTAATAATGAAGAAAAACAAGTCCAGAATGTCACATATTTTGTAGAACCTTGCCTGGACACTTCAAAGTCCATATCATGAAGAACAGAAGAAAAGCAGGTTTCTCCTGTCTTTTGGAGTAAACTACAAATATATATATATTTTATAGTATGTAACCTTGAAGAATCATGGATTGGGGTAAAAATAAAACAACTATATAGGAAAATTTTGAGATAGTTGGGGAAATTTTGGTATGGATTGTATGTTGAAGAAAGTTAGTCTTGATCTTGTTAGATGAAGTGATGATGTAGTGGTTGTATCAGAGAATGCCCTTGTTCTTAGGAGATGCAGGCCAAAGTATTTGGGGATGAAATTTCATGATGTCTGCTGTTTGTTTTCTGATGGTTTAGCAAAAGGAAAATCATACCTATATAGAAAAGGTGATGGAGTGGGTGTGGCATGATATTTATAGTTGGTGAATCTAAGTAAGGGATATACAATTATTCATTGTAATTGTATGTTGATTTCTCTGAATTTTTTTAACTAACACAACTTAAAAGTTACTAAGAGATGAACCAATAATAAAAGAAATGTTCTAAGTACTTAGAAAAAAAGATGAAAACTGTTTTTCTGAGGGAGAACTTGAGGGGTGAGGGAGAATATCTTATATTTAAAAAACACATTAGATGGCTCAGTTTTTTTGCTGTCTACAGACTAAGGTCCAAAACAATGTCATTTCAGGTATATGTAGCAAAATCTTCATAACTATGATCAGTTCTAATGTAGCTTATTTTTTAGTTTTGTTTAGATTTTATCAAGATACAGCTAGAAGGTAAGCTCTTTTATGTCTTTTTATTCACTAAAGTTTTATTTACACTAAAGCAATTTATAGGAATAAAAAATAAGTAATATTCATGGAATTCATTAAGATTGAGATGATTATTATATATATCCTTAAATGGCATATATACAATAATGTAATTACAAAAGCTCATTCTGGAACATCACAAAACCTAACTCTGTTGTTTAAAATATACTTCATTAGAACCCCTTTTTCATTTGGAAACAATCTAGAAGCTTCTATAAGGTATTATACAGACTTTATTTTCCATAGGAGTTACTGTTTTGGGATCGTAGAAATTGATAAATTTGTGCTTAGCTTTAATTTTATATTTCCACACAATTTCCTGTATCCAAGATTTTGCTCTCTTAGAATTGATTTCTTTTCCATTTGTATTTGTTTTCCCTCAGAATCTGAAAGTAATCCTGTAGAGATTACTTTAAATACCTCTGATTTAATTAAATGTGAATGGTGTAATGTCCGAAAATTACCAGTAGTGTTTCTACAAACAATACCAGCAGTTTATCAACAACTGAGCATGCATCTACAAATGAATAAAGAAGATAAAGTTTGGAATGATTGCAAAGGAATAAACAAGTTGACAAGTAAGTTGTGTAGAATAGCTTATAATAATAGATAAACTTTATTTGAGAGCAGAATGTGAGTGCACTTTGCCATAGATGTGTATTGTCTATAATCCTTAAACTACTTTGTAAGATGGTTATTATTTCCCCCATTTTACATATAAGCGCCCACAGAAAGTGGCAGAACTGAGAAAATACTCGTTTGCCCATTTAGAACATTTTTAAACTGTAGATAAAAATCAGAAGAGCTGCTCTCTTTTTTATTAAATTACTGAGTGTAATATATGCGTAGAAAGCATTTTTGGAATGCAGTGATAGGTTCTAAGTTTAAATCAGCCATATAAATCTAGAAACCTTGAAATTTGGCCTGAATAGGAAATTTTTAAGTTCATAGAAAGGATCAGCCTCCTCTGCATTAAATAGATAGGGTTCTACAGACTTTTTCCTTCACCTCTAACATTTATGGCATAGTATGACTGGTTGTAAAATAAGTACTGTCAATAGTAGTGCAGATTTATAATTTATTAATCAGCTATATTTATAATCAGCTTGATGATTAGTAAATGTTTGCTTCTATTGAATTATGTTTAAGAATATACACATAGTGAATAGAGGTTTTTGTATTTAATTCTCCAAAGATACTACCAGTTTGCTCAGTAAACTCTTATTTGTGTTTGACAAAAAAATTTCAGCATATATATATTTAAAACTATAAATAAATTTGGATCCTATATAGGTAAGGTAAATTAGTTATAACTGTGAGTAGATTTGTTTTGAGCTGCTGCTAGTGTTTTGGTCCTTTCTTAAGAGCACAGTATCATTCCACTGGTTTTTATTTCAGTTTTATTGCTTACCAACTATTTGTTAAATAATGCTTTAAACATTTATACCAGGATTTCTGGTGATATTCTTGGAAATAACTACTTTGTTACTATTTTTCTAATATATCTCTATATATTTTGTTCTTTTAGACTTATTGTTATGCTTATTTCTTTACAGATCTGGAAGAACAATATATTATTTTAATTTTTCAAACTGGCCTTGATCCTCAGGCAAATATGGTATTTGAAAGTATCATAACTGACATTGGTATAAAGAATAATGTTTCCAATTTTTTTGCGAAAATTCCCTTTGAAGAAGCCAATAGCAGACTTGTTGCCTGTACAAGAACCTACGAAGAGAGCATCAAAGGAAGTTGTATGCAAAAAGAAAACAAAATTAAAAATGTAATTATGATTTAAAACTTTTATAATTTTAAGTAATGATTAGCTTTAAAGGGAAATGTCTTTCATTATAATATTACTCATTTCTGTGCCAGATTTAGAATTATTTGCCTTTATATGTGATTTGTAAGCTGTCTTTTGTCAAAACGTTAATCATGGATAGGTGACTTTTTTCCTTCGGTGATTTTTTTTTATTGAGATATGTTCATCCAAAGTGTACATTCAGTGGTTCATAAAATCATCATAAAGCTTTGCATCATCATTAGAGTAGATTTTTGAACAATTTCATTACTCCAAAAGCAATAAAAATAAGAATAAAAATAAAAGTAAGAAAGGACACCCAAAACATCCATACCTCCCATCTCCCCCTATTGTTTATTTGTTTGTTTTTTGTCTTTTTATTCTCTTACTCATCTGTCCATATACTGGATAAAGGGAGCATCAGTCACAAGGTTTTCACACTCAGATGTTCATATCTTAAAAGCTCTATAGTTATATTCAATCATCTGCAAGATTCAAAGCTATTGGATTACAGTTCAACAGTTTCAGATATTTCCTTCTACCTATTCAGTATGAGAACTGACAAGGTATATCTAAATATTGCATAAAAATAATCTCCAGAATGACCTCTTGCCTCTATTTGAAATCTCTCAACCACTGAAACTTTATTTTGTTTTATTTCTCTTCCCCACTTTGGTCAAGAAGGCTTTCTGACTCCTACAATGCCAGGGCCAGTCTCATCTCCAGTAGTCATATCCCACGTTGCCAGGGAGACTTATACCTCTGGGATTCATATCATGTAGGGGGGGAGAGCAGTGAGTTAACCTGCTGAGTTGGCTTAGAGAGAGAGGTCACATTGGAGCAACAAAAGAGGTCTCTGGGGGTGATAATTATAAGTAGGTTTAGTCTCACTTTTGCAGGAATAAGTTTCATAAGGGCAAGCCCCAAGATCGAGAGCCTCTCCTATCAAATTGATAGTCCTCACTGCTTTCTAGAATATCAGGTCTTCCCAAGGTGGAGAAGTTATAAATTTCCACCTTTTTCCCCAGTTCCCCAAGGGCACTCTGCAAATATTTTTAATCTTCTACACAGCTTACTCTGGTAATTATTGGGGCATCATACCAACCTGTACAAACCAACAAGATCTCACTCCCTATTCATGATGGCGCGTAATTATGTTATTCGAATAAGTTAAATTAGTATACTTCCAAAAATATGAATTTTGCACCAAATAAACATCCCTTACTTTGGTCTCACACAGAAGTTAAAGTTTTAAAAAACAGTCAATGTCATCCTTTACCCTTTAGTCTGATTTACCTCAATCCTATCCAGATCAGCCTCATTCATGTCTCTTATTGAAGTCTGATTATTTTTTCAGTTTTTTTAACAGTTTCTCTGTAGGGTAATGCTGACTTTCATAGCTACAGAACTCTAGCTCTGAGTTTCAGATATCACACAAATACCCAAAGTTCCATGGAATGACCAGGTTATACCTAAAGAGCTCAGCATCTCAGAATTTAGAAATAAAAGATCTCTGGAATAGATGTGACTGCTGTAAGTTGCTACAATCTAGGAACCTTTACAATAGGCCTTCCTCTAATAACCTATGTTCTTGAATTCAAGTCTCAGAACTCGTACTTTAAGGTCAGTCCATTTAGTGAGGCATGTAATGTTTGTCTTTTTGTTTCCATCTTATTTCATTCAACTTACTGTCCTCAAGATTTATTCACCTAGTTGCATGTCTCATGACTTCATTCCTTCTTGCAGCCACTCAATAGTCTATGTATATACCCTGATGTATACATACAGTCTATACATACAGTCCAGTCTTCGGTCCATGTTCTGGTGACCCCCTTAATTCTCCTCCATTCATTGCAATTCTTGAACACTGCCACCATGCACACCAGTGTGCAAATGTCCATTTGTGTTCCCTCTCTTAGTTCCTCCACATATACACCCAACTATGGGGCTGCAGAATAATATACTAACCCCACCCCTAGCCTTCTGTGGAGCTACCACACTGCCCTCCAGAAGGGGTGTACCACTCTACTTCCCTACCAACAACGAATAGGTACGTCTCTCTCTCCACAGTCTCCAGTGCTTGTATCTCTCTGTTCAGTTTTTTATTTTATTCACACATCATACAATCCAACCCAAGTGAAAAATCAGTGGTTCCCAGTGTAATCATATAGTCATGCCTTCACCACCACAGTCTATTTGAGGACGTTTCTGTTCCATGTAGTTGACTTTTGATGCAAATAGTACTTGATACATATCTCTGGGCCATTCTTTATTTCCTTTTCATACTCTTATTTTCTTCACTTTATCTCCTTTTTCTCTCTCAAGAAACACATATAAACTCTGCTACACTCAAATTGTTCGTTATCCTGTGTTTTTATTTTACTAGTTGTTGCCAGTCATGTCATTGACTCCTCCGGAACTTGATTTGAAGGAATTTTTGTCCCTGATGTATTGTTCATTTATATGAAACATGTACATGCATGGTTGAAGATTTAAGAAATAAAGAATATATACCATGTGATCTTGGTTGTCAGATAACTATACATATCTGATACTAATATAGTTAGGGAACTCTGATGTTACCTTAATCAAAGGCAACAGAACTACTATAAGACCTAGTATAATTAGTACAAGTAAAACTTAAAGCCCTAAGTTTGTCACTTACCACAGCAACTGAATTTTGCTGACTTAATTTGTTGGGATGACTCCATCTCTCATCCTAGATGCAAACTTGGAAATATGACTATCCAAAACAGAGTCTTTATGAAGTTGAACAGGCCCTGACCAGAGAAGAGCTATTCATACAGTTAGTGGGTTGGAAAAGAGAGCAAAGAAAATAAGAGGAACCATTCCCCTTCTTTTGCACAGTTGGCTGCAGGAGATAATGCCAAAGGAAGAAAAAAACAGACTGGAGGCATAAGACAGCTGGAGTAGACTCAGATTTCAATGAAAGGCTCTTTCTTCTGAAGACCTCTTCTTTCATTTAGCTCTGTAGAAGGCTGAATCTCACTCGACTCTGTTCCCTGATGAGCCTCTGTCTCCATATCCAATAAACAGCTTAGCCCATTAGACTTAGATAAGCCACCACTGCTATCAGACAAAACCACTGTAAAGCCTTGGGCTTTACTGACATAATTTTGATTTGGACAACTGAGATCTCAGGCAAAATATATAAATTGTTACATTAATTGGGAGTGTCATTGTAGATAGAAAGTGGTCCCTGTGTTTTGGTTGCTTATATCGTTAAATATGCATACTTTAAAGATTCATAATTTTTATCCTTTATAATATAAAAGCATTCTTACCTAGGTGTTTAATAATTTTACTGAAAGCTTTCCCAGTTGATTTTGTGAGTTAATAATTTAATTTCCTTTACCCAGGTGTGTTTTGAATCTAAAATACAACTTCGAAGCAAGCGAGAGTTTCAGTTTTTTGATGAAGAAGAAGAAACTGGAGAGAGTCACACCATCTTCATTGGTCCTGTAGAAAAGTGAGAGAAGTTCAATACATTTGCAATACTCTTAAATTTCTTTCTACTATTTTATTACTTATCATTATGTATATATATATATGTTGATTGTTTATTTTATTACAGATTAATAGTATATCCACCACCTCCAGCTAAAGGAGGCATCTCTGTTACTAATGAGGACCTGCACTGTCTAAATGAAGGAGAATTTTTAAATGATGTTATTATAGACTTTTATTTGAAGTAAGTTAATTTTACCTTTTAGCAAATCTTTAACATTCTGTCACATTGTATGTCTTCATTTCTTGCCTTCAAATTGTTTAGTTTTTAAATTCCATCACTGCCATTTACTGCGTGTCGTTTGGGAAGTTATTTAATCTGTCTCTACTTGTGTTTCTGCATTAAAAAAATGGAAATAATAACTTTAGTGTCTGAAAGGAGAGTGTTGTGGGAATTAAATGAGGTAATACATGTCAAACACTGAGAAAGTGTTTGTCAGGTATATTCAAAGTGGGCAAAAATGATAGCTTATTGTATTATTATTGTTAATATAGTATATAGCCTTTTTAAAAAAGTTATCACTCTAGATTAGGTAATAATTTGTTAAGCCAGGACAAAAGTATGATTTCATTCATATCTATCAATAACTGATCACCAAGTGCCAGCAATATGCCAGATACAATGTTAATAGAAGTTTACAGTCTTGTAGAGGGGACTAATTTGGAATGTAAGTAAAAGTGAAATCATTAACATGGTACAGATACAGCAGAAGAGAGAATGTTTCATTCTCTTTCGGGGTTGGGGGATATGAATGACCAGGACACTTTTCTGGAAGAGCTTGCTTATATTGTGACCTAAAATACATCTGCATATTTGCAGTATACTTATACGTGTATAATTTGTGTTTACTGATTTGTGATATAAAATGGGTATATCACATTTGTGATAAATGTATGAAACAAAACAGAATTTACCATCAGTGTATTCAGTGCTGTCTAACATTTTCTAGTTTATTCCAATGTATTTCATGAAAGAAAATCTGCCCCCCATCACCAAAATTGTTGTCAAGACCTACTAGATTAAGTTTATGGCCTACTAATCGTTGCACACCACAGTTTGGAAAAGCAAACATTGTTCTAAAGAGTGAAAGGTTTTGACTAGAGAAGTGGTATCATGGTTGAATTTCCTTAAGATCATTTTGATAGTTATGCATTATTGAAGAGTAGGTGAGAAATGAATTAAGTAAATTTAGTAAGGTGATTTAAGAGGTCTAATTAAGGTATTATAGATGAGATTAAGAGGAAATGTTGAGGTGTTTTTAGTTTTTTAGGATTTAGAATTAGAGGTCTTTAGGGCCAGTTGATAGAAAATTAAGAAGGAGAGAAGTGGATGCCAGTTAATCCTAGATTTCTGATTTATGAGACCTGCTAAATGATTTTGCCGCTGACTGAGGCAGTAAATGTAGAAATACAACACACTTCTGTGGGGAAAGGGAGAATTTTCTTTTAGATGCCAATTATACAGCCAAGGGGCACTCCCAGTAAATACTTGAATATATGGTTCTAGAGTTCATTTGTGTTCTAGACTGGAGATAAATAGCTTTCAGAGGTTTTAGTTTGTTAGTGGTAGTTTAATTTAGAAAGTGGATATGAGATTGCTTAGGTAAGGGTGTAGAATTAGAAGAAGAGCTGTTAGTATAGAAGCTGGAGAGTAAATGTTAAGGGACAGACAGTGGGAAGAAAGGCTCCCATAGATAATTTCTGAAGGTATTTGAGAGGTAGGAGAAAAAAAATCTAGACTGATACCACGAAATCCAAGGTAAGTGACAGCTTAAAGGAATAATATATTTATTTGTATCATTATAGCAGAGATCCAGGCAGATAAGCACTAAGAACAGTTTTGAGGTCACAGTGTTGTAAGGTAATTTGATTCCAGTGGGGTGATGGAGATGAAAACCAGAAATGGCTTGGATAAGGTGCAGTGAGTTTTTTGTTTGTTTTTTTTTAAATTGCTTCTGCTGCAACAAAATATCTTCCTAATAGAGCTCAGAATAAATGTTAGGTTTAAATTTAAGTTCCCTGAAGGAAAGAAGAGTATAAGATAAAAGAGAATGTTTGATTTCCACTTCTGGGAAGATGAAGTAAAAGTACTTCCCCTAATCTTCCCACTAAGTCCAAGTGAAAACCCTGGGCATTATATATAGAAACAAGCATAAGAAGGCTTTGAAAGGTAGACAGAAGAAGGCAGACCAACTAGAGATATTGGGACCTGACGTTATGGTGAGTCCCCTCGGTTTTATTTTTTGCCTCCTCTATACCAGATGGGATGTTTAAGAAGACAGCAAGTGCCAATCAAGGCACACCAAAAAAAGCCCTAAGAAAAACTAGTGCTGCCTAGTCAGAGAACCAGGAAAACAGCAGCCTGGCAAGCCTTTTGGATAATAATCCCACACTCCAGTCAAAACCACAGAAAATCTGCATCAACACTGCTAGCAAAGGCTGAATGGAGAGCCTAGGCTTCCAACACACCACAGGGTAGTGTCAGAGAAGGGTAAGTGGGGAGCCAGGACTTATATCCATGCAGGTAGTAACAAGCCTCCTCCCACTGGTATCAATGCAGACTACCTGGGGAGCCATGGATTTCTACTGTCACCACACAGTAATGAGGCACTCCTTCCCCTCCTTATTGGAGTGGTATAGAAAGAAGCCAAGCGAAGAGTCAGGATTTTCACTACTATTCAGTGGTAAAGATGCACATAAATGCATAGTATTTATGGAAATCAAGTGTAGAGCCTGGACTTGTATCCCATCGCCTGGGTAAGGAGATTCCCCTCTACATCCCAGCTGAGGTGATAGTAGTGGAGGCCTAGTAGGGAGCCTGAGGAGATCTGCTAAAAAAAACAAGAATTAAATAAGATCCAGAGTCATAACATAATACCCAAAATGTTCAGATTTCAATTAGGGATCACTCATCTCACAAAGAACCAGAAATATCTTAAATTGAATGAAAAAAGACAGCCAGCTGACATCAATACTATAATGACACAAATATTAAAATTATGTGACAAAGATATTTAAAGCAACCATCATAAAAATGCTTTAGTGAACAATTATGAACCATGTTTGAAGCCAATGGAGAAATAGAAAGGTAAAGATATAACAGAGAAATAGAAATTGTAGAACTACAAGTAGAGTTACTGAAATAAAAACCTCAGTGAATGAGCAACGGCATAATGAAACAGAATGAAAAGGCAGAGGAAATAATCAGTGAACTAAAAGATAGAACACATCAATAATTACATTTAATTTAAATGGACTAAATATACCAATTAAAAGGTTGGCAGAGGAAGTTCAAGGGTAGTTCATTGGTAGAATTCTCCCCGCCATGCAGGAGACCTGGGTTTGATTCCCTGCCCGTTTACCTCCCCCCCCAAAAACAAAGAAAAAACCCAAACATTCAACAAATGGTGCTGCAATAATAGGATACTCCCATGGAAAAAGAATGAAATGTGACACCCATCATACAGCACCAAAAAAGAAAAAAAAGATTGGCAGAGTAGATTAAACTACATTAGCCGATAATGTCTACAACTCACTTAAAATATTATGATATATGTAGATTGAAAGGAAAAGGATAAAGATATACCATACTTTCTTTTAATCAAAAGAAAGAGACAAAGTAGAATTGAAAGCAAAATTACCAGGGATAGAGAGGGGCCTTTTATAATGATAAAGGAGTCAGTCCACAAAGAAGATGTGGCAATCCTAAGTGGATATGCACCAGACAACAAGTCTACACAATATGTGAGACAAAAACTGATAGCTCTAAGAGAAACATAAAAATTCACAAATATAATTGGAAACTTCAGTACCTCTCTCTCAGCAGTGATGAAACTAGATAAAATCAGCAAGATATATAAGAGCTTGACAACACCATCAACCAACAGGATTTGTCCGATATTTATAGAACAGCAGAATACACATTATTTTTAAGAGTCCATGAAACATATACCTATATAAGCTATATCCTTTAAAATCTATCAGATACTGCCTCATTTTAGTTTGAAGCTCTTTTGTTAGGTTCATATACATTTCGGATTGTTATGTCTTCTCAATGAATTGATTTCTTTATCATTATGTAATATCCTTCTTTATCCTTGATGCTCGTTCTTGTTCCGAAGTCTTTATTTGATATGAATGTAGCTACTCCAACTTTCTTTGGCTTTGTGTTTGTATGATATATATTTCTTCATGCTATACTTTTAACCTAATTGAGTCTTTATACTTGAAGTTGGATTTCTTTTGAAAGCGTACAGTTGAATATAAAATACATTTGAACTAATTTTTTTTACTTACATTTTAGCTTAATCTGATTCAAACATAATTAATCCACATTTAAAATGAATTAAAAGATGAAAGTCTTTTGGGGGGAAGTGGTGGAGCAGATGCATGTTCCGGAAATCTAACCCACGACTCCCGCATGGAAGGGAAGCATTCTATCACTGAACCACCATGTACCCTCTGAAACTTCTTTTTTAACTTCACAGTTAAAATAAGGTTTTCATTCTTCCCTGTTTCTAACTCTACATGTTTAAAAGTTTGTGGAAATTATAAGAAGTAGAAGGGCCTTGTATCTGGAGAATGTTAATGTAATGAAGAGAAGAAATGGACTATTTTAATAAAAGTCACTTTCGTATAGTTACATTATACCTTAAAATCACTTTTAAACTCTGTCTTACAATTAAAGAAGTCATAATTTTATTATTAGATCCTCTACTTCATGAAAGAGCAAGTGATCAGCTTGACAGTGAACAGTGTTCAATTTTATTTATTTATTTATTTTTGCATAGGAAGACACTGGGAATCGAACCCAGGTCTCTGGCATTGCAGACAAGAATTCTGCCACTGAGCCACCATCGCACTGCCCCTCAATTTTTAAATGATTTAAACACTGAAAGAAAAAAATGCACTCAAATAGAAGAAATTTTTATAATAAACTTGGCTTTGTTATCTTGAATTGATATGACTAATCATATTAAAATTGTAGTTCTGTCACATTTAGATAAAAACAAAAAACTATAATCGCAGAAATACTTAAAGATGTATATCAGAAGGACAAAACTAATTTTAAAAGGCATGAATTTGTTTACATATGAAATAGAGAGTTGATTTTCTTAAATCTACAAATAGCTTTTTTAAGTTGAATTATCCCTTTGTTTATTCATTTCAGTTTTACAAAGTACTCATTGTACTTAGGGCCAGCAAAAGTAGCGTGGTTCACCCATTATGGTATAACCCAAGGACTCATAGCTGGTTCACTGCACACTCTTGTTTTGAGTATATTTAGAATTTAGCAATTTATTTAAGCTGTCATTAGCTGACTTACTATCTTAAAATACCTTCTAGGGAGGCGTACCAGTTAACCTAAAGAAAGAAATCTTTAAGCCATGTCTTTTTCATCTGAACTTGAGCTTTAGAATTATTAAATATTATGATAACAATGATAAGTCTCAAAAATGTGCCATTTGGGAGGTAAGACGTCTTAAACATTTGCTGATTCTGTGTAAGATTTCATTAGGTTTTGACATCATCATCATTTTGATAAAATGAATTTGTTAAAATCTTTACTCTGCAGGGTCTTTCAATATTTTTTCTTTTTTCATAAAAAGTTGTGTATGTCTAGATTTTCATGGCTTATTAACTTAACTGTTTAAAATGTAAACCATGTATATAAATAACAGTTTGAGATGTAATTCAAATGCCATGTAATTCATTCTTTAAATTGTACTGTTTGGAGATTAGTGCATTCACTTTGTTGTACAGTCATCATTCAATATTGACAAATTTTCTGGTTTCCCTCCAGAAAGAAACCCATTAGCAGTTCTAACCCCATATTTTCCCCTCTACCTCGGGGCAATCATTAATCTGCTTTCTGTCTGTGGATTTGCATCTGTAGATGCAATGCTACTATGAACATTCATGTACAAGTTTCTAACGGACATATATTTACTTACTCTTGATTTTAGAAAATGCCTTGTATTAAAAGATTAGCTCTTTCAAGTCATTGTTTTATTCCCAAATAGCACTTTTCATTATTTGAGGATAATCTAGCAGTTGTCATTGCCTAGAATATGACGTAACATTTCTTAATTACTTCTTTCAGTTCTAAGAAATGAGGACTGATGGTGACTAAATAGATAATTGGTCACTGCCTGTTCGACTTTTTAATAAAAAAGCAAACTCGTGTGCATAAAATTGGAATTATTTTTTGTAAAATAGATATTTGGTGCTTGAAAAGTTGAAGAAAGAAGAAGCTGACCGAATTCATATATTCAGTTCTTTTTTCTATAAACGCCTTAACCAGAGAGAGAGAAGAAATCTTCATGAAACAACCAATCTGTCGTAAGTCAAGTTCTTTGAAAATATTTAACATATATAAGTCATTCAAGCTTAATATAATTAAAAACACTTACCAGTATTGAGGCAACATCATTTTTTTATTAGTTTGCAATTAAGCCTCAAGAATACATGGAATTCATAAATATTTTAGATTCAATACCTAGAACAATGTTTCCCAAATATGCCTGGTGATTAAAAACAAAAATTACTGAAGTGGTTATTAAATACAGATTACTCTGTTCCACCCATAGCATCAAGAGAGAAATCTCTGAATTTGTAGTTTAGAAAAGTGCTTTAGATTATTCTTTTCAAATAAATTAAGGAAATACTATTCTATATGCTAGATCTGAGTTATGTTTGTTTTTTTGGTATTTGGTTCAAATGAATATATGAACTGAATTCATATATTCAGTTCTTTTTTCTATAAATGCCTTAACTTTTCTGGTATTTGGTCAGAAGAAATATAAAGTACATGTTTTTGTTATAACTACTTTTGCTATACCTACTTAAATGTCTTAAGTTAATGACGGCTTATGCACAATATAATCACTATTCCAGCAATTCCAAATTTTACATATTAGAGTTGATGATACTTATCGATTCACTTCTGTTTAATGCTGGTACTCTTGTCACTTCTCATGCTCACTTCCAATTACCGTAGGTCATTCTCGCGTATTCCTCTCAACATAGTGCTGATACCAATGCTACAGTAATAACAGTAGTAGAAAAAGAAATTTAGTTAAGAGAAGTGCTGAAACCTCTAAGTTGTAGTAGCAAGAATTAAATCTGTGTCCTACACATTTACTTATGGGTAATTTCATGTCTTCCTACTTTCATCTTAGATACTGTTTTCATTTCCAGGCTCATTAAAGTATCTTATACAACTGTTTGAGTTGTTAAATCTGAATCTTCATAATTAAAGAATCACTGAATATAGCTGAAATATTGCAGACTTTTCAGATGCATGATAGTTTATCTTTTTTCTCACAGAATACAGCAAAAACGACATGGAAGAGTAAAAACATGGACCCGGCATGTAGATATTTTTGAGAAGGATTTTATTTTTGTACCTCTTAATGAAGCGTGAGTAAGAATTTCCTTTACGTAAATGTGATGGTAATTTTTTGAAAATGTGTTTTATGAGTTAAAGAGATTAACAATTTTAAAACTTCTTTCTGAAAAATTTGTTCTATATATCCATATTTATACTAATTTTTTTAATTACTACAGTTTTCTAGTGACTCATATGATAATGAATTTTGCAAGTATTAGACTAAAAACTTTATTTTGATTTATTATTCAATATGGAATTATACCTTAAAAAAAAAAAAAACACCAGTGAAACTAGTGATCTTATTGAAAAGGTATTTTATACCAAAAAGAAAAAAAAAAAACAATTAGTTCACTTAGAAGAATTTGAATCTTGTTTTAAAATACGCTTAATTAAGTTCTTAACCAAAAAAGTGAAAAGACCATTTATTCAGATTGAAAACCAGCTTCTATATTTTACTTTGCTATTTGAAGTGATTTTTTTTTCAAAGTAAATGGAAGGACTTAAATACTTTGTATTATCTACACATACACCAAGTGTCTTTGAAAGGCACTGATGTGAAAGGATAGTGTAATATTATGCAATTAAGTCATGAGAGTATTTTTTCCGGCAGATTTTATTGAGATATATTCCCATACCATAGAATCCATCAAAAGTATATCATCAGTGGCTACCAGTATCCTCACATGGTTGTGTAATCATCAACATAGTCAAATTTAGAACATTTTCATTACTCCAAAAATTAGAAGATAAAATAAAAATATAAAAGAAAACCCAAAATATCCCATATCCTTTATCCCCATACCCGCACTGTTGATGCCTAGTATTGATTTGGTATATTTGTTACTCTTGATGAGAGAATATTAAGATTTTACTGTTATAGTCCTTAGTTTGCAATAGGTACATTTACTCCCAAATGCCCATCTATTATTAACTGTTTGTGATAGTCGTACATTTCTTCTAGTTTATAAGAGAACTTGTTTATACTTGTACTATTAGTCAGAGAAATCATCCACAAGAAGATTCACAGTGTTATACATTCCCATGTCTTCACCTCTAGCTTTCCTTCTGTTGTCATACATGATTCTAAATTACCCCTTTCAACCACATTCACTCAAAATTAAGCACTATTAATTATATGCACAATAACGTGAACTATCACCTATATCCCTTTCCAGCGTTTAAGTTCAACTTGTCAAATATTCTGTACGTATTGAGCAACTGCCCCCCGTTCTGTAGCCTCATTTTATACCCTGCTAATCTGTATTCTAGATTTTATGTCTGTGTATTTAAATATTATAATTAGTTCATATTAGTGAAATGATACAATATTTGTTCTTTTGTGTCTTATTTCACTCAAAGTAATATCCCCAAGGTTCATCCGTGTGGTCGTGGGCTTCAGAATTCATTCCTTCTTACTGCTGAATAATATTCCATCCGACATATATACCACATTTTGCTTATCCTTTCATCTGTTGATGGACTCTTGGGTTATTTCCATCTTTGGCAAATGTGAATAATGCCACTGTGAACATTGGTTTGCAAGTGTCTTTTCACATCCCTGCTTTCAGGTCTTTAGGGTATTTATCAAATAACAGAATTGCCAGATTGTAAGACAACAAACTGTATTTAGCTTTCTCAGGAACTGCCAGACTGTCTTCCACAGTGGCAGTACCATTTTACATTCTCATAAGCACTGAATAAATGTTCCTATTTCCCCACATCCTCTCCAACACTTGTGGTTTCCTGTTTGTTTAATAGCAGCTGTTCCAGTTTGCTAATGCTACTAGAATGCAATATACCAAAAATGTATTGGTTTTTACAAAGGTGATTTATTAGGTTACAAATTTACAGTTCTGAGGCCATGAAAATGTCCAAATTAAGGCATCAGCTAGAGGATACCTTCACGAAGAAAGTTCTATCATGTCTGGGGTTCCTCTGTCAGCTGGCATGGCTGGCATCTCTTGGTCTTTTGCCCCCAGGTTGTGTTGCTTTCCACTCTGATTCCAGTGGATTTCTGTGTTGACTCTCCAAGCATCTCCAAAGTCTGTGTCTAGGCATCTGGTTCTGGCTTTTCTGTGAGTCTTTGTTTAGCACCTAGGGTATTTCTTTCTGCATCTCCAAACAGCTGTCTCTCCTCTCTGTTTCAGCTCTCCAAGCATCTGTGCTTTCTCGAAAAGGTCTCCCTCTTATAGGACTCCAGTTAACTAATTAAAACTTACCTGAAATGGGCAGGGTCACAGTTCCATGGAAATAATCTAATCAGAAGGTCCCACCCACTAATTAGATGACTCATGGAAACAGCCTAATCAGAAGATCCCACCCAAACAATAGGTCTCCCTCACACCCCCTCACCGCCCTCCCCGACACACAGGATCATGGCTTTTCTGGGGTGCATAACAATTTCAGACCAGCACAGAAGCTGTTTCTGATAAGTGTGAAATATCTCATTGTGGTTTTGATTTGCATTTCCTTAGTAGCTAGTGAGGTTGAGCATCTTTTCATATGCTTTCTAACTATTTGTATTTCTTCTTTGGAGAAAGATCTAGTTATGTCTTTTGTACATTTTTTAATTGGGCTGTTCATCTTTTTATTGTTGAGTTATAGGATTTCTTTATATATTCTGTATATCAAATCCTTATCAGATATGTGGTTTCCAAATATTTTCTCCCATTGAATAGGTGGCCTTTTCACCATTTTGACAAAGTCCTTTGAGGCACAGAAGTATTCAGGTTTGAGGAACTCCCATTTATCTATTTCTTCTTTTCGTTGCTTGTGCTTTGGGTGTAAGGTCTAGAGTCCTAGATCTTATTATTAGCTCTTGAAGATATTTCCCTATGTTTTCTTCTAGAAGTTTATGGTACTGGTTATTATATTTAAGTATTTGATCCGTTTTTAATTACTTTTTTTCTGTAGATTATGAGATAAGGGTCCTCTTTCATTCTTTTGGATATGGATATCCAGTTCTCCCAACGCCATTTATTGAAGAGACTGATGTCTCCCAGTTGAGTGGATTTGGGAACCTTGTCAAAAATCAATTGACGGCAGGCAGTGATGGCACAGTGGCAGAGTTCTCGCCTGCCATGCCAGAGACCTGAGTTTGATTCCCAGTGCCTGCCCATGCAATTAAAAAAAAAAAAAAATTGAACATAAGTATGAGGATCTATTTCTGAGCTCTCTATTTGATTCCATTGATCAGTATGTCTGTCTTTGTGCCAGTACCGTACTGTTTTGACTACTGTGACTTTATAATATGCTTTAAAGTCTGAAAGCATGTATCCTCCCACTTCATTCTTCTTTTTCAAGATGTTTCGGCTATTCAAGGCCCCTACCCTTCAGATAAATTTTATAATTAGCTATTTCATTTCTGCAAAGTAGACTATTGGAATTTTGATTGGTATTGCATGAAATCTGTAGATCACTTTGGGTAGAATTGACATCTTAATGACCTTAGCCTTCAAATGAACATGGTACACCTTTCCATCTAGGTCTTTGATTTCTTTTAGCGTGTTTTGTAGTTATCTGTGTAAAGTACTTTACATCCTTAGTTAAGTTTATTCCTAGATATTTAATTCTTTAGTTGTTTTTGTAAATTGAATTTTTTTCCTTGATTACCTCCTTGGATAGCTTATTACTAGTGTATGGAAATCCTACTAATTTTTTATCTGTTGATCTTGTATCTCCTGCTTTGCTTAACTTGTTTATTAGCTCACGTGGCTTTATCATAGTTTTCTCAGAATTTTTAAAATACAGGATCATATCATTGGCAAATAGGGAAAGTTTTACCTCTTCCTTTCTGATTTGGATGACTTTTTTTTTTCTCAATGAAATTTTATTGAGATACATTCACATACCACAGAAGCCATCTGACGTATAAAATCACTGACTCAGAGTATCATCACGTAGTTGTGCATACATCCCCATGATAAAATTTAGAACATTTTCAATACTTGCCACATGTTGAGTTACACTGGTAAGAGTGTGTATCCTTGTCTTGTTTCCGATCTAAGAGGGAAAGCTTTCAGTCTCTCACCATTGAGTATGATGTTAACTGTGGTTTTTTCATATATTCCCTTTATCATGCTGAGGAAGTTACTTTCATTTCCTGCCTTTTGAAGGCTTTTTATCAAGAAAGGATGCTATATTTTGTCAGATGCCTTTTCTTAATCAATCAAGACAGTCATGTGGTTTTTGTTGATGTGATACATGGTATATTACATTAATTGATTTCATGTTGCATATTACATTATTTCTTGTGTTGAACCACCCTTGCATTCCTGAAAGAAAACCTACTTAGTCGTGGTGTGTAATTCTTTTTAAAAATGTGCTATTGGATTCCATCTGCAAGTATTTTGTTGAGGATTTCTGTTTCTGTATTCATTAAGGAGATTGTTCTGTACTTTTCTTGTAGTATCCTTATCAGGCTTTGGTATTTGGGTTATGTTGGCTTCATAGAATGAGTTAGGTAATATTCTGCTTTCAATTTTTTTGGAAGAGTTTGAGCTTGATTGGTATTAATTCTTGGAATTCTTGGTAAAATTTCCCTGTGAAACCATCTAGAGCTGGGCTTTGTGGGAAGATTTTTGATGACTAATTCAATCTCTTTACTTTTAATTGGTTTATTGAGGTCTTCGGTTTCTTCCTGAGTCAGTGTTGGGTATTCATGTATTTCTAGGAAATTGTTCATTGCAGTCCCTTATGGTCTTTTTTATTTCTTCAGGGTCCGTGGCAATGACCCCCTTCCCATTTCTGATTTTGTTTATTTGCATCTTCTCTCTTTTTGTCTTCGTCAGTTGAGCTAAGAACCAACTTTTGATTTTATTGATTCACTCTATTTTTATTTGTTGTCCATTTCGTTATTTTTCTACTCAGATCTTTTATTTATTTTTGTTGTTGTTGTTTCTGCTTGCTTTGGGATTTATTTGCTGTTCTTTTTGTAGTTTCTCCAGTTTTCATTTAGGTCTTTAGTTTTAGTTCTTTCTTCTGTATTATTGTAGGCATTTTAGGGCTATAAATTTCCCTCTCAGCACAGCCTTTGCTGCATCCCACAAGTTTTGATATGTTGTGAGTTCATTTTCATTTGATTTATTTTGCAATTTTTTCTTTGACTAATTGATTATTTAAGAGCATGTTTTTAACCTCATACATTTGTGAAATTTCCGAGTCTCTGACTGTTATTGTGATTCCTAGCTTCTTTCCATTATGATCCAGAAAGTGCTTTTAATAATTTCAGCCCTTTAAATTTAGTAAGACCTGTATTGTGCCCAAGCATGTGGTCTGTCCTTCCATGAACACTTGAGAAGAATATATATCCTGCTGTTTGGGGGTGCAGTATTCTATATATGTCTGTTAGATCTAGTTCATTTATCTTATTATTTAAATTCTCTGTTTCTTTATTGATCCTCTGTTTAGATGTTCTGTCTATTGGAGAGAGTGGTGTATAGATCTCCAACTATTATTGTAGAGACAACTATTACTCTTTTCAGTTTTGCCAGTGTCTGCCTCTTGTATTTTGGGGCATTTTGATTAGTTACATAAGTATTTATGATTGTTATTTATTTTCTTGGTGAATTGCCCCTTTTATTAATATGTAGTTTCTTCTTTGTTTCTTACAACATTTTTGCATTTAAAGTCAATCTTGTCTGATATTAGTATAGCAACCCAGTTTATTTTTTTTGGTTGCTGCTTGGCATGGAATATCTTTTTCTATCTTTTCTCTTTCAACCTAATTGTATCTTTGGGTCTAAAATAAGTCTCTTGTAATAAGCATCTAGTTGGATCATATTTTTTTATTCATTCTGCAAATTTGTGTCTTTTTTGATTGGAGAGTTTAATTCATTAATTATCAGTGTTATTACTGTAAAAGCCATCCTTACTTTGACCATTTTATCCTTTGGTTTTTATTTGTCAGATCTATTATTTTTTTTCTTTTTATCCTTTCAGTTACCCTTAACCTATAATCATCACTTCTATACTCTCCTCCAAGCCTACCTCTACTGTCTTTTTTTTTTCCAGCTGGCAGAACTCCCTTTAGTATTTTTTGCAGGGCAGGTCTCTTGTCAACAGTCTCTCTCAGCTTGTCAGCTTTTGTTTATCTGTGAGTATTTTAAGCTCTGCCTCACTTTTACTGCCTTTTTATTTTTCTTTATTTTTATTTTTTTTGCGTGGGCCAGTACTAGGATCCCTCACTTTTGAAAGACAGATTTGCTGGATGAAGAATTTTGGGCTGACAATTTTTCTCTTTCAGAATCTTAAATATGTCATACCACTGCCTTCTCGCCTCCATGCTGTCCGATGAGAAGTCAGTGCTAACTTACCTTGTATGTGGTGAATCATTTTTCACTTGCTGCTTTCAGGAGTCTTTCCTTCTCTTCGGCATGGAACAGTCTGATTAGTATGTGTCTTGGAGTAAGTCTGTTCGAATTTATTCTATTTGTAATACATAGGGCTTCTTGGATTTACGTATTTATGTCTTTTATATGGGTTGGGAAATTTTCAACCACTGAAGAAGACTTCGTAATAATCTTTTTGGCCCTTTACCCTTCTCCTTCCGGTGCATCTATAACACGTATATTTGTGCACTTCATCATGTCAGCCATTTCCGTAAGACTCGTCTCAAATTTTTCCTCCATTTATTCTTTTGCATGTTTGAGTTTGGTTATTCTGTCTTCTAGTTTGCGGATCCTTTCTTCTGCCTCTTCAAATCTGCTGTTGTATGTCTCTAGTACATTTTAAATTTCATGTCCAAATCTTTTATTTCCATAAGATATGCTATTTTTCTGTGTAATCTTTTAAAATCTTTTTGCTCCCCTCATGTCTTCTTAATATCCTTTATCTCTTTAACCATCTCATTGAAATTATTTAGATTTGTTTAACCATCTTTGATTAGTTTATCCAAATTCTGTATTTCCTCTGACTTTAATTTGATCATTTGATTTGGCCATATCTTCTTGTTAATGTGCCTTATAATTTTTGGCTGATTCTGGGCATCTGATTATCTTGGTAAGATTTTTTTTGAAAGTTGGTTTAGTCATCTAAGATTTTATTGTTGATGGATTCGTGTTGAAGGTTTCCTTTGGCACTTGGCTCATCAGTATTTCACATCCAAACCAGGGCCACCATCCCACTCAGGGAGTACAGAACCTTACCAAGGGGCCCTAGAGAAAGGGTCAGGAAAGTAGCTTCTCAGACTGTAATTTCCGAGCAGGTGACGCTCTTTGGCAATTTAGTCGCCACAGCCCTACAAAGGTAAGTTATTTTTTAATTCCTCTGATCCCTATATTTCTACAATGAGCAGGGATAGAGGCCCTGTGGTATTGTGGGCTCCATTGTCCTATTTCAATGCCTGTGGGCCCCACTGTCCTATTTCACTGGCCAACAGTTGAGTCAAAATTGGTCCACATGCCCATCTTTTCCCAAGGTGTAGACCTCCCTGTCTCTCTCAGAGTGCTGCCAGAATAGCAAGACTCAGCTCGCTCAGGGCTTTTGGTCTCAGGGGAAGGGCGCCTGGGGCTACCTTGTAGCTCAATCACTTGCCACACTTTCTGTTAGTGGAAATAGTGTTTGTGCACACCCAGCAGCTGCGAGACTCAGAGGGTCACCCCCTCCAGACGTCAGATGGAACAGGGCTGTGCTGCTTCCCCCACTTTGAGGAATGAGCCTCCCAGTCTCTCCCAGCCCACTGCAGCCAGCCAGATGAGAGCCACACATGCCAGGATCTGCAGGCCTTGGGGGTGGGGAACAGATGCCAGGCACCCTGGGGCAGATCAGTTCCTCACCAGTCTCTCAGTTTGTGGAACCAATTGCACTGTAGGCTCCTGAGCTTCCATGATTTCACCAACAGGCAGAACCCAGCCGAACCACAACTGCTGGCTTTGGGGGAGGAGGGGCACCAGAAGCTACAGCTGAGATCACACTATTTCTCAGTTAGGTAATTTCTCAGTTTTTTATCCATATCTTCTTTAAATGCTGCAGTTGTCCATGCCTGGTCTCCCAAGCTCCAGAACCACTGCTTTGAATAATTCCTTCCTGTTCTCTTGGTGCTTTTAGTGGAGGAGTGAATTCTGCCTGTCTTTATTCCACCATCTTCTTGGAAGTCGTTCATCAACTTGAGATTTTTTTTTATTTTATTTTTGGTTTTCTGTTCCCTCTAGCCAGAGAGCACTAGGAACACACCTGTGGTTAAACTACTTGCATTTATTAATTGCAGCAAAGGAGAATACACACCATGGGGAATGTGAGATGTCTCAGTAAAAGGATGTTAGAAGGGGCCTATTATAGGATTTGGGTTTTGCTTGGGGGAAATGTCTAAGGAAGTAGTGGTTTGGTTTGTGCTAGATTGGTTGTTGTGAAAGACGGTGTATTTCTGGGATTGGATAAAGAAGTAGCATTTATTCATTTAGCAAGAGAGGAGGATGTAGGTTTTACTGTAATTTTGATTTGTGTCTGGTTATAAAATGGCCTTGTTTTTTCTCATTTTATCATGGTCTCAGAATAACACTGTGGCTGGTATTCTGTGCGGTTGTTTATGTATCATAGAGCTATCTGTGAGTGCAAGACTAGCTTTTGAATGTGTTCTTTTTTTTTCCTTCTCATTATGAAGAACTTTCTCATGCTAAGGCATAGTCAAACTCAAATTATTTTTATTTAAATCATGCCTTTAATCCTGAGACTTGTGCTGTCTAATTAGCTCAGTCAAAAGTGGGTAGGATAGGTCAAAATGTTTGTTATGGCCATAAAACGCAAACTTTTCAAAGCTATATATGTATATACATTTTTTTTACTCAAGCATAGTATCCTAAACTAAGTTAAATTAGGGTACTTGACACTAATTTGTCAGAATTGTAGGGCCAGTAAAGGATTCTGCAAGTGGGCTATCATTTGTAGATGGAAGTGTAGCCTCCAAATTATGAGGGCTCATTTTATTTTATTTTATTTGAAGAAGTAGAGCCACAAATGTTTGCATTCTCTAATTATATTATGAAGGCTTCGATAGATTTATCATTATTTTATTTTTTATTTTCATGGTGATAATAATTATCTTTAAAAGTATATAGCTGCTTGATAAAAATTTTTGGAGAAGCAGAAATTTTTATATTTGAATCATCCATCTTGAGATTAAATAGCCTCTTTTATTATTTTCTCCCATTGGTGATTTAAGACCAAGGTGACAGTAATTAAAGTGATCATAAAAGCCAAACCTTTTTAGACGTTAGAAGTGACCTCAGAGTCATCTGATTCAACTTTGGCAAAGAAATAATTTTTCCTAGTTTATAGATGAGGCAACAGGAAATGTATGGCTTATCCATATTGATAAAGAAATATTAAAACTATGATAGACATAAGTTATAGTTGTTGAGAACCCATGTATTATGCCATCATCAGTTTTTAAAACACATTTTTATCCACACTTTCAACATTTCTGAAATTGAGGTGTGACATAAAATCAGCTGTCTTAAAGTTGATGAACTCAATTGGTGTGTTGCTCTTTTTATTACCCTAGCCTAACCTAAGTCCACAAGGATACTGAGGGTTAATATTTTAGAACAAGAGAGAAGCATTCATCCGACTAGCTTTTACATATAAGTTGAAGCCAGCCTCTATGTCCTTTCTACTGGATATTGTCCAAAGAAGGGTAGATAGTGCTTTCTCTCATATATTTGGGGCAGTCTAAACTTTTGCAGAAATCAGAAGGTAGAATAACTTTTATCCTTGTCAAAATATTCATCTGAATACCTACTACATAACAGATATTGTGCTAGTCCTTGATATCTAGAACACTTTACTAACTACTTGAAGTTTTATAATAATGATTAAATATGCTATTTCCTTTCAGTGTATTTACATTTCAATATGGTCTAAAGTAAAGGATTACTTTTATGAATATTTTCAATTCTTTAATATAAATATTTTCCTACTTTATTAATAAGAGAAATACAAGTAAAAGTTTAAAAAGCTACATGTACCATACTTAGAAGCGGGAAAAAATATATAGTCTAAATAGATTCTGAAACTATTTTAATCTTTAGGCTAAATAATTTTCTATCTCTTTGACATGAAGAAGGCAAGTGGGAATGATAAGTTGCACAGTGACATAACTTACATTTCATTTAATTGTCTGAAAAAGCAGTACATTTTTCACACCCAGAGCAAGAAATGGTTCAAAGGATTGTTTGTAAAAGTGAATACAAGTCACAATTAATTCTAACAAAAATTGTCATTTTAAAATAGTCATTGTATTCTGTTAATAAAGCAATGATCATATAAACAAGTGATACAATTGAGAGTTGAAAACAGGATTTCTTAAATTCAAACGCTTAAGGCAAAAACATTTCAAATGATATTTATTGCCAAATATAATAAACTTTCCCGATATATTCAATAGTTTCATTTGTTTTTTACAGTGCACACTGGTTTTTGGCTGTTGTTTGTTTTCCTGGTTTGGAAAAACCAAAGTATGAGCCTAATCCTCATTACCATGAAAATACAGTCATACAAAAATGTTCATCTGTAGAGGACAGCTGTATTTCTTCTCCTTCAGCCAATGAAATGGACAGTTGTTCACAAAACCCTTCTGCTAAGCCTGTAATTAAGAAGATGCTAAACAGAAAACATTGTGTAGCTGTAACTGATTCAAGTGCTGGGCAAGAAGAAAGCGACTCTCGTTACCGGAGAAACATTTGCAGTGTGAAGTGTGGTCTGAAAAAAATAAATCATACTGCAAGTGAAAATGAAGAATCAAATAAAGGAGATTCTGCTTGCCAGAAAGTTGTTGATAGGACTAAGAGTGAGAATGGCCTTCAGAATGAATATTCAAGTTCTATACATCATACAGGTATGTATCTAATTACTTGGAAAAGATCAAATAAATTGAATTTTTATTTATAGGATTAGGATTTCAGGGTTCAAGTTTGTTTTTTGAGGGGTTTTTTTTTTTTTTTTTTTTTTTTGGTCATGTTTATTGAAGGCTAATTATCTAGCCAATAAAATTCCCCCTATTTTTTTTTGAAGTTGATCTGGATAGGACTAAGGTAAATCATAATACTAGATAAAGGATTATATGATCCATATTCTCAAACTTCAACCTCTGTGCAAGAACAAAGGGAGAGATGTTTATTTGTTGCAAAATTTATATTTTGGGTAGCATATTATCTAATTTAACTTGTACGGTCAGTTTACTTGAGCATCATAGTTACATGGCATCTTGAATAAGGTGTGACATCTTGTTCATTTGTACAGGTTACTGTGATGCCTCAATACATCTCAGAGTAATCTGGGCAGAGAATAAAAAGTATGTTGAAAGTCCCCTTGGGGGTCTGGGGAGAAAGGAGGAAGTATTCAACTTTCCCATCTGGGGAATTCCTGATATTCTCACAAGCAGTGGGGATAACAAGTTCAATAGGTTGAACCCTCAATCTTGGGGCTCACCCCTATATTGCTTGTTCCTACAAAGGAGAGGCTAAGTCTACTGATAATCATGCCTAAGAATTACACTCGGAGAGCCTCTTTTGGCCTCTCTCTCTAAGCCAACTTGGCAGGTGAACTCACTGCCCCTCCCCCTACATGGGACACGACTCCCAGGGGAGTAAATCTCCCTGGCAATGTGGGACTTGACTCACAGGAATGAGTCAGGACCCAGCATCATGGGAATGAAAAAACCTTCTTGATCACAAGAAGAAAGAGAGAAATATGACAAAATAAAGTTGCAATGGCTGAGAGATTTCAAACAGAGTGGAGTGGTTATCCTGGAGGGTATTCTTATGTATTATATAGATATCCTTTTTTAGTTTATGTTTTGGAGTGGTAAGAGGAAAGTGCCTGAAACTATTGAACTATGTTCCAGTAGCCTTGTTTCTTGAAGATGACTGTAACTATACAGCTTTTACAGTGTGACTATGATTGTGAAAACCTTGTGTCTGATGCACCTTTATCCAAGATATGGATAGATGAGTTAAAATAATAATAATAATAAAGATTAAAAATAGGGCAGAAAAAAATACACTAATAAATTGGGCAGGCAGCGGTGGCTCAGTGGCAGAGGTCTCGCCTGCCATGCCGGAGACCCGGTTTCAATTCCCAATGCCTGCCATGCAAAAATAGATAGGTAGGTAGGTAGGTGGTTGGGTGGGTGGGTGGGTGGGTAGACAGATGGATGGATAGATGAAGATAAAGGGTAAAAATTGGGTAGATTATAAAATACTGTAGGTCAGTGAGAGGGATGGGTAAGGGGTATGGGATGCATGAGTTTTTTTTTTTTTTCTTTCTGTTTTTTTTTTCTGGAGTGATGCATATGTTCTAAAAATGATAATGATGATGAATACACAACTATGTGATGATATTGTGAGCCACTGATATTATATGTTTGAACTGCATGTGGATATTTCTCAGTAAAATTTTTTTTTAATTCACCCATTTTTAAAGTAAAGTTCAATAAGCTTTGATAAATTTTATTACAGTCATGTAATCACCACAATCAAAATTTAGAACCTTTTTATCACTCAAAAGAATCTCCCTTTGCAGTAAAGCCCCTGCCTCTCTCCCCTATACAGTTTTTTTTCTTTATATATATATATATATAGAGAGAGAGAGAGAGAGTACAGTTTTTATATTGCCATACAGAGTTTACATTTTCCAGTATAGGAACTTGGGTTTATTTTTATTTCCTAAGAAATTTGCTGAATTCAGCATTAATAGTAGTTGCAGTCTTAGATCTGTAAGGGAAATTAGGTCAGTCTTCTCGATTTACAGAAAAGTACATTGAGAAAAATTACAATTAAATGGTTACGTCAGATTTACAACCATGATGAAGTTTAATTTTCAGAAATACTGTGCATTTGAAACCTTAATTAATCAGAATGCTTAGTATACAGATTTTCCTTGTTCATTTAATTTTTGTTAAAATATTTCAGATTTTATTCATTGCCTCTTCTTCCTTACTAAATCTTAGCATACATATATCATTCCGTGATTTTTGTGTTTTTACTATATTGGGTACTTATTTTGAGCATTACTTTTTTTAAAATCTTTATTTTTTTTACATGGGCGGGCACTGGGGAACGAACCCTGGTCTCTGGCATGGCAGGTAAGAATTCTGCCACTGAACCATCCTTGCCCTGACCATTACTTTTTATACAGTATTATGTATGTAGAAGGTCTGAGCAGTTTGGAAAAGTGACTGACAGCTGAAGAGTATTCTTTGAATTCGTGGATTTGTTTTGTTTTTTATTTTAATTTTTGTTTTTTAAAATTTGAATGTTTTTGAGTGGTGCAACGGTGGCTCAGTGGCAGGATTTCACCTACCATGCTGGAGACCCGGGTTCAATTCCCGGTGCCTGCCCATGTCAAAAAAAAAGAATGTTTTTAGGTGATTACTAGCCATCATTTATTGTGTCATCTTATACTCACCTAGTTATGACATCTGCTATCCATGTTTAGAAGATTTCTTTGAGTCCTTACTGCCCCCAGGGAATGCCTTGAATGTTGTTTTTTAAAAAAATAAATCATTGATAAGAATATGTCTTCTTGTGACTTACACATTTCTGTTTAACAAAACTAAAAAAAGTCCAAGACAAGTTCTGATTAATAGAATTTTTAATTTTTACGTTTTTGAATCAGTCTTTTAAGTGATGCTTCTTTATTTTAGTTGACATTCAGTATACTTTATAAGATGTTTCCAATTAAAATTTAAAATATTAGAAAGTTGACTATAGATAGTTTCTCAGAAGAACAGGCATTTTTACAAATTGAATCTTCACAAATCTGTAAACAGTTTTAAATTGTAAAAATGGATAGCAAGAAACTTAAAACTGTAGATGTAATACATTTCTTTGGAGGAAAAAAGTTTATATAGGACATAGGCTCTTTCTGAACCCATTTAATTTCTTCTATCAAAAATTGTACATACTGAACATACTTTTGGTACTTCTACCAAACTATTTCTTCAGCAAGTCAGAGAACTGTTGAGCTCTTGTAACAGCATTTGAATTCGTTTGGCATACTAAATTGCATAGAGCTTACACCAGCCCTAGAGTGTTGAGCTTTATTCCATGTGAGAGGTATGAGTTACGAAGCAAAATGTAGCAAAAAAGTACATCAAAACCAAGAAGACAAATGCTTCCTTTTCTAGCTCACGTTCCACTCTATTTCATCGTGCAGAAATAAGTTGAAGAAAGGACAAATTAGGTACCTAATGATCACTTGCCTTTAATTTGTTAGTTTTTAGTATTTTAATACTTGGGTAGAAAAAACTTAAGAGGCAGAAAATTAAAAATTTTTTTTTAATTAAGAGGCAGTGTGAATAGCCACATTAGAAATGACCATTTTTGGCAATCTGAAGCCTTAAGCCTTCAAGTCAGTGTGCACCTTTTTTCATTCTTTCAAAACAAAATCTCCCTTTTGAGTTAACGTTGTATGACTTAAAACAAGCAAAACAATGAGACAAAGCCTAGGGCTTCCTTATACACAAACCCCAGAGATCCCTTGTGGCCCTCTCCTATGAAGTAATTGTAGTAGCCAGTTCAATTTGAGTAAATGCCCTCAAAATTCTTAACAGAGACCACAAGTAAAGAATAATTTGTTTTATGTAACTTGCCTTTTTAGTATCTTTTTATTCCATTTACCCATTTCCTTTAATTTTAATGTGTTTTTGTTTTAATATATGTGTGACCACATCAACTGTATCTTTCTTTGCAAGTGCTCTAAACAAATGTTTCACAAAAATTACTTTACCGTTACTGATTGATTCACTAACATTACTATTCTTTTTAATGCTTGTCTTAATCCAACGTTGATGGTTGCTCATGGCCTGAAAATAGCAGAGTGGGGAGTCTCTGCGTTTTTCAGGAATCAAATTCCATAACTTTCATCAAATGTTTCTAATGTGTCAGTTATCAAAAGTGCATTAAGTAACATTATTCTCTAGAGTGCCTTTACTTACCTCAGAGAAGAAGGTTAAGCACTCTCTATACCATGATGGCATATTAAATACTAGGATTAGAAAAGCTTTAGTGATCTGATTGATATCTCAGTAATTGAGTTCTATTTGGTCTGGGAGGCATGGTTGACAGGATTTGAGTGATGCATGCTAGACAGTTTTAACATAATTTTAACTATCGAACATGTCACAAGCATTGACTACTGATGTCAGATAACATGCTATAGTAAATAAGTGGAATTGCTTCTTATCACAGGGATTAGCTTTAAGGTCATGGGTAGGGAAAATATGTGTAGTATTGCTACGCATACTTGGTGCATCATATGAAATGAACTTGGATGCATGAAACATGTATATGCTTAATCTCAAGAATTACGCTCAACTTCTTGAGGTAGGTAGTCTTATTTTATAGGAATCTCTCAAGAACTGAAACTGATTTGTGAGAACAACTGTGATTGAGTTATTACCTCTCAATTTGTTCCAGGGCATTTGCTATAGTGAGTGAAATAATTGAGGGGGTGGGGATTGACTGCAGTGCTTAAATACCTTTTCTTCTTTTTTAAAAATGTACATATAATTTTAATTTGTGTCTGGTTTAGTGACACATCTTCTGTAGATAGGAATGATTTGATGATTGAATAAACCTGATTATAATTGACTAATTTTGAATTGCCTGAGGATTTGAACAGATTTTATTCAAATGTAGGTATTTCAGCTTCAAACAAAAACATGAAATACAGATTTTTGAAAAAGGTAAATTTGAGGTTATTCTTTGTGTACCAAAAGGATTTATCATAGCGTTTTATTAGTTATTTTAATAGTATGTTTAAGATCCCATTTAAACTTTGTAGAAAGCTTTTCTGAAACATATTTTATTTTGATTTCTATTCCATCTTGTTTACATTAGCCCCTTTTGAATAACTTAGGCCAAAATAAATTTAACCTGTCTAAAATGCCTTATAGTCATGCTTTTTAAATCTTTGAAATGGTACACTCTATGATAAACACTATTGTTTTTATAGTGCTTGATTCATTTTTCACTGTTTTCACATAAATCTTATTTTCCTACATATCTTGTTCCTTCACTGTATAATAATTATATAGTTCATCCTTTTGAACTGGACTTTTTTTGAAACAGTTTGTAGGATTAGCTTCTTTAAGCAAAATAATTGATTTTTTAAAGACTTAGATTCTTGGAATAGGCAATTGTTTTATATAAAGTTGGATGAATGCATCCATAACTACCATCCTAACAATAATTATTTTCATTTTTGCATTTTTCTTTTTATTATTTATCCAAAAGCAAGCCTGTTTTACTTAGTTTTAATCATGTTTGTTTTTTGTAATTTTATAATTTCACAATTTTAATTTAAAACTTGTATTCTATTTTGTGTTATTTTCAACAATTTGCCTAATATTCCAGTTATTGACTATCTAGGTTATCTTCAGACTATTGTAGTTACCATTATTAGTTAAAGGTATCTGGCATACCCAGCACAAAAATTTATATACATACATTCATATACATGCATTTATGTATTTAAATATATACAAAACCTTTTAATTATATAATTGATATCTAGTTTTTCAGTAATGAATTTTAGGCCTTGAAGAATGGAAACAACTCTATAGTTGACATATCAATCAAGATTTTGTTACAGATAATTTATATCTATGAAAAATATGCTAAGGCAGATTTTGTGTACATAATTACTGTATCAATTAATCAATAGCATTAATTTCTGTATCATTTTCTATTAATTATGCATGGCTTTTTATTATGTAATGTTTATTATTAATACAGATGGCTTAAGCAAAATCAGACTAAACTATAGTGATGAAGCAGCTGAAGGTGGTAAAGTGCCTGAAGATGAACTTATTGACTTCTCAGAAGACCAAGACAACCAGGTTGAAGCTAATGCCTAGCAAAAAGTTCTAATGTCTTAGCTAATTAAGTTTTTCTGTAGAGTCCTATAAGCCTTTCCCTTCAAGTGAAAACTCATCATGTCTTCTGGATTTGGGTCTCATCACAAAATAGAAATTGCTTTCAATTCAGAAGTTGCTAGTATAAGTATATTAGTGTTGTTTTGTCTATTTCTTTGTTTTGCTGCTATGGACTGAACTAATTTTGCCCTCCTCAGAGAGCTTTAATAGAAAATTAATTGTGCCCCCCTAACCAAGCTACCACTACCACCTCCTTTTCTTCCTGTTTCAAAGTATTTATGGGTCATATATGTATTATGCTAGGAATAAATACTTTTTAGCTAAAATTAGCATAAGTCTAATACTAGAATAGTATTGGAGGTTTAGAGGCTCTTTTGTACTCATTAACATTACTAATTTAAAATATGTTATACTTCACTTAAAGGGGGCTCCATATTGAGAAAAGGTTATAGGAAACCTACCTCCTTTAATACTCTGACCTTTCAAAGTTATTGGGCCAAGCTTTAAGTTGTTTATCTAGTAGTGAAAATGGCTTTGTCCTCTTGTGAGCTAAAGCTATTGTTTGCGAGGTGCTTTGGTTTACAAATGTATGACTGTAAATTACAGGTTTTGTTCTCCCAAATAATACAGTTGCATACAAGAATTAAAGTTACAGTCTATAATGAACACTTATTATTACACTCCTTTAGTCATAGCAGTTTTCTGTTATGTGAACTTCCTAATCTATCTATACTTTATTATTATTATTTTCATTGCTGTCATTCCTACTATTGGCTGATTATTGTATCCATGAAGTTGCTAGAACCTTTCTCAAAAGGTCAAAGAGAAAAAAAAAGCTTTATTTTTTTGCATTCAAGAGACTCTGCAGAATAAGACACAATAACTTTAAACTATCTTCTCTCAAATGATACATGGTTTTGTCAAGGAAAGTACTGTTCCCAAATATTAATTATTTCTATTGTGAATAAATTATTTTTGTAAAAGAATGATGAATATGTATCATGTCCTGTTGTAAAACAGTTGGCTTAGCCATAAGGCTAAATTTTTGTAAAAATAAATGAAAATCAGAGCATTAGCATTTGAGGAGAGAAGAATCAGTCATAATATGTTTAAACATTTTTCTCTAGATTAAGTAAAGATTTGTAACAATTTCTCTTAGACCTCTTATTAGTAGTTTTCTCTTCATTAGTATATGTTAGTGTTACGGCATTAGATAACTAGAATTGAGTGACATACCAAATTTTCTAGTGTCTGATCATCTATGAAACTTTCTTTACATATTTGTTATAAGAAATGTTTCCCTTGTTATTGCCATTTTGATAAGTTATTAATTATTTAGATTGTGTATTTTCAGTGCTAACAGTAGGCTTTCTTTTATAGGATGACAGCAGTGATGATGGATTCCTTGCTGATGATAACTGCAATTCAGAAATAGGGCAATGGCATTTAAAGCCTACTATCTGTAAACAGTAAGCATTTAACTTTGTATCTTGTAAACCACGTAATTTTTAAGTACTTCATGGCATAAAATATAATTGGATGTTTTTTATTAAAATAAATACTTTTACAAAAATAGCTAAGGCCATCAGACTCAGTGAGGTAAGGAGGGTATGCCATGCAGGGATCAAAGGTGAAAATACCAGTAGTGACATAAATTTCCATCTTCCATTTAACCCCCACCCCCCAGAAAATTCCCAGAGTGAACCATTTTTCCCTTTTTGGAACAGAAAGGACTAAGAACTGCTGTTCAAATCAGTAACATGGAAGTTGGAGTTACTGATTGATTACATTGCTGTGGAATAATTTAAAGGCAGTACTAAGTGTTTCAGATGGAAGCCCCAAAAGAGAGTAACTCTGAGGTTTCTCTAAAGGCTCCAAACTTTTGATAAAGTATTATTTATTTCTAGACCAGAACTTCATTAATAGTCTTTGAAAAGGAAATTTCATTTGTAAGGGAAAAAATAGCTATATAGGGTAGTTAAGACATCGACCCAAATCCATAAAACTTTAAACAGGAAGAACCTAGGTCTCCAAACATTCCAGGATTTCTTGCATTACATTAGAATTCCACACTTACATAGGTTTATAACATTGCTTTGCAGAATTAAACTTTTGAAGGTTGGGTATTTAGTTATACTAAGCATTCTGAAATAGAATCATGCAGAAAGTACTGAATTGTAAACTAGTTCCTTTATGTGATGATTACTTGTTTTGTCACTTACTAGGCTTTAGTTAAAAAATGGAACTATTTTCCTTCTAGTTTTGCATCATCCCACTTTTGGTGATTTAGAGTATGGGGATGTTGAAAATTTCAGAATTGTTTTAAGTTCTACTGAATTTTGAAATATTTTTAGGTACCAACTGTGGAACTTTTAGTGAAATATATTTATAACTAAAATGGTTAAAATAATATTCTGTAATTTAGAACTTAATATAGCCATAAATATTTAAGTATTATTAAACTGTATATGTGTATAAAGTATGTTTTTCCCCCAAGTTTTACTGAGGCATAAAACAGGAATTTTAAAGGTTTTAAAGTTTATTGTTAATTCACCACATTTTAATAATTTTTTGTAATGCCTTTACAACATTATAAAGCATTTGACATTTGGTCATTTTTACCTTGCAGACCTTGTATCCTACTTATGGATTCACTCAGAGGCCCTTCTCGGTCAAACGTTGTAAAAATTTTAAGAGAGTAAGTTCAAAATCTCACCTTATACTTTGTGTCGTATTCTGGAGGGGGTGAGGGGTTATGTATATTTACATATATGTATATTCTTACTGTATACACATTACTACAGGTATCTAGAGGTGGAATGGGAAGTTAAAAAAGGAAGTAAAAGAAGTTTTTCCAAAGATGTTATGAAAGGCTCTAATCCAAAAGTACCACAGCAAAACAACTTCAGTGATTGTGGTGTGTACATATTGCAGTATGTAGAGAGTTTTTTTGAGGTGGGTTTCAGTTTGATATATCTGAGACAATGTAATGTAATAAATAATAAAATAGTGTATTTGACCCTATATTACTATTTAAAAACACAGTAAGCATATATTTAAAATAAATTTGAAAACTAATTTCAAAACATGAATCCAGGGAGCAAAAACTTCCAAATTGGAGATATGTTAATGCATAAAAATACTATATTTATACTTCATCAAATCCAAGGTTTGTTGCCCTCATTCCATCATTGATCCATCTTTGTCATCAATTTTCCCTCTCTACTTAAGAAATCTCTTCTGTGATTCTGCTTCTCTTCAGATTGCTTCTCTTTTCTCTTCTTCAAAGATATATTTCTTGAGATGTATTTATATTCACTGTCAACTTCCCATAAATCCTACTTCTCAAAACTCTGTATATAATTTGCTTCATCCTCACCCTTATACTGAAATTGTTGACCTTCTAGCACCATTTGGCTCTGTTGACCACTACTTCTCCTCAAAACACTCTTCTTTTGACATCAGAGGTCCAGTACTATACATAATTCTATATAAAGAATATAGTTATCTTGACTCCTACCTCTTCCTCATTAATCACGCAGCGAGCTACCAAATTCTGTGAATTCTTTTTTTTTTTAATTTTGGGGGGAGTGCATGGTCCGGAAATCAAACCCGGGTCTCACGCATGAAAGATGAGCATTCTACCACTGAACCACCCATGCATCCAGAATTCTATCACTAAATGTCAGATATATTCATTACTTCATCCCTGCTGTAACTTTCTAAGTCCAGTACACAAGCTTCACTATTCTAAACTATTGCACCAGTCTCCTACAGATTCTCATGTCCCATGACTTCTGTTTTCCACAGTGGTTTTCCAGAAACACAAATCTAATCATGTTGCTTTTCTGCTTTAAATTGTAGTGGCTTCCTATTGTTGCTCCTGGGTTAAAGACCAAAATCCTTCATATAGCCTATAAACACCTGCATAACCTGACCCCTACCCAAGCTTCATAGCCTCATTTCCTACCACTTTAATTCTAGCATTTTATGTATGAGCCACATGAATGTCATCCAGTTTCTCAGATTGTCATGTTCTTTTTACCTCTAGGCTCTTGATATTTGTTGCTTTTCCTGAAATACTGTTCCCTGTTGCTTGTTATCATTCCTTGGTTGGCTACTCATCCTTCAGATCTCACTTTAAACATCACTTCTTCTTAGACTTGTGTTAAGCCCCCATATATATATCACATAGTCCTCTCTGTACCTCTCCTCTCAGAATACTTCTTAGAATCACTAATTTGTTGAATTATCTGTCTATTTAGACTAGGGTTAGAAAACATTTTCTATGAAGAACCAGGTAGTTAATATGCTAGGTTTTGTGGGCATAATGGTCTCTGTTGCTGATACTTAGTTGCTGATGTATCAGAAAGCAGCAAAAGACATTATGTAAATGAATGAATATGTATTTGGCTCACAAATTGTAGTTATGCTGACTCTGATCTAGACAATAAGATCTATTGAGGCAGAAACTGTGCTTATGTTTCCAGTATCTAGCACAGTGGCATGTTATAGGTAATGAGGAAATGCATACTGAATAAGTAATTTTATTTTTCATTTTTAACTTTGGAAGCTTTTTGTGATTGAAACTAAAATATTATTCATTATGATCTTCTAATGTGCATTTAATATTTTATGTTTAGAATCCAATTCTCAATTTTGAACTACCTATGAATTTGACAACCTGGTTTCCACCTCCAAGAATGAGAACAAAAAGGGAGGAAATCCGAAACATAATTTTGAAGCTGCAGGAAGATCAGAGCAAAGACAAAAGAAAGCATAAGGATACTTGCTCAACAGAAACATCTTTAGGCGAAGGAACAGAACATTATGTTAACAGTATCTCAGACTGACTGTTTATGTTGTCAGTTCTGCCTTCAGAAACTGAGTAACTTTCACCTTTGTCATAGACAGTAAAGAACTGAAGTGCTCACCACTCAGAGTGATTTGGAAATGTTAATGCTTGTATAAATGTCATATAATTAATTCCCAATGGAGTATGTATTAAGTCAAAGTCTGTAAATATGTTAATGAGGCCAATTTTTCCAGCATTTATAATTATTTTTTTCACTTGTTAGGAAGCTTTTGTTATGTATTTTCTGTTAATAGTACTTAAAAGTGCAACTTCTAAACACAAAATAAATAAAAGGAAAATATTTATAGGAGAAAATGGTTAACTTGATATTCTTTAGTAAATTTGTATTAAATTCCTCAGTGGGTGTGATATATTTCATAGGAATATTAAAGTATCTATAATAACCTTTTGACCTTTTACATTTGTTCTAAAATAACTTGAAATATGAAAATAAGATTAAATTCAAGGCATTTTTAATTAAGAAGAAATGTCTTTATGTGCATGTTTAGCAGAAAAAAGTAACAGGTTCAATTCATACACTCCCATGTACTTAGGGAACCCAAGAAATGTTAATAAATATTTATAATTTTAGAGAAATATTTATAAAGGAGCAGTATTAAGAGCAATTCAAATTAAAATATCCTTGAGTTATTCTACTAAATAAATATACTTTATCATGCATTATTGTAAAATGCATTTCTGAAGAAGTCAAAGACTCAGGTTAAAGCTATTTTGGTAAGTGCAGGTTGAATTTCAAATTTCCCGTGTTACCTTTCTATATTACAGCTGAAAGTATACTACAACCTATGTGATATAATTAATTGACAAACATTTTTAATCTGTAAACAAAGGGATATTTAAATAGGAATTTACTATTTTTTGTAATGGCTTTTGCTATTTTTTCATTGCTCATTTTGTTCTTGTTATTTTGATAAAAGTATCAGATTTTGCTTGAGTTTTTCAGTGTAAATTATTTTTACATGTAAAAGTATTGTCTTTAATCAATTTCATAAGGTGGAATAAAACTTGCTACCTTGAATTCCTCTTTAAATATACTAAAATGTGATGGTTTTGATAAGAGATTTACAACTTTTGGAGGGATTTTGCATCTATCTGCTGTAACTAGTCATGATTTTTTCACATGAAATGTTATACATTTCTTTCCAATTATATTTGAGACTTGAAATATTTATTTTAAAATCATTTTTTATTAAATAATGAATTTTTGAATGCACATATAACAAAAGTAGTTGAGAATAAAAGGAATGCCATTTTTATCAGCAGCAATTTTATTTTTATTTAGGACATCTCTGACATAGCAACCAACATTTTAGACCCTTTAACATACTCCATGAGTATGTTGGGGGACAGAGGGGAGAATGTTAACATCTGAAAAAGTGTATTGAGCCAATACTTTTAAAGCTAGCACCTATAAGTAGAATGTAAGAACACCAGTTTAAGGAAAGTCACTATAAGGAATATCAACTATAGATTTTTGTTTGTTACTTTAAACTTTTTATTTCTGTTTACAGTATATCTTTTTTAGGAATGCCCTAGAGCTATTAGCACATATATGAAAAGCAAGAGTTTAATTATATTATTTACTGAATATGGCAAAATATTTTTAGTTCTTTAATAAACTAAGGCAAAAAGCATATTGTTAAAAAAAACTCTAATAGAAAGCAAAATTGATGCATTTAATATTTTTAAATGTATTGCATTTTATAGTTTTTTTTTACTGAGTAAATTTCTAAAATGCTTATTTGCACTTTTAGATCATTTTTATTAAATAAATATATAATTTGTCCCTTGGACCAATTCAGGCTAATTACATTTTGCCATGAAAAATATAGATTGATATCGGTCAACTTTCTAGAGGTAGCATACCCAGCTATTCACTGGTATTTGTCCCACCCTTGTGAAAATTTTATTTTTTTTTTAAATTACACTAACTACTTATCAGTATGTTCAGAAATCTCTGGAGACTGCCAGGTTTAACTCCAAAACTGGATTTGAGAATCTCTGGTGTACTCACATATTCACTTGATAATTGTGTATCTAGTTCTTTTATGTATAGTTTAGTCAGTATCAACCTTTGAAAATGTGTTCTTAGTAACTTAGAAGTTGTGAAACAGAACAATCTAGAGGTTTGTTATTAGACACTGAAACAGCATGACGCGTATCTGGTGTCTTAACTAATTAGATAGATTTGTTGTATTGATTTTCTTGTTGGATAGAATAACAGTTAATAATTTTTAGAAGAGTTTTAGATTACTTACCATAAAATATGTATGCATCTCAGTTCTAGGTTATTTAGGAGCAAAGGTAGTGTTTAATTAGTCCCTTGTCTCTGATGTTGCTGTACTTAAGACAGTTAAAAAACTTACAATATTGTTAATTTTTTTAAATATTATTTTAAGTTCACATAAACCTAAAATAGTTCACCTTTTCTTTGCATGGTAACCTGGGCTTTATATTCTTAGTAAATTAAATGTAGAAAGCTTTATATGAAAGGATAAATTGATTATTTAAATTACCTCTTGTCACCAAAATGAATTCAGTATTTTTTCTTTAAAAACATCTGTGAAGACTGTAAGATGTTAAAAGAAATGAGTTTTTAATTTCCAAGAAGTCAAAAATTGTAATTAAAGTATCAGACAATTCACTGATCTGGAATAGTAAGGAATATAATATTTTAATATGTAAATATGTAATCAAGGTTTGGTAGAGTAAAGCTACTAGAATATGACAATGAAAAAGAATAACTTAGAAGAAGTTTAAGAGAAGAGACAATGTAATGCTGTATGTCTACAAAAGATAACAAGCTGCTCTATAGGTCACTTTGAGAAAGAAAGAATAGAGGAAATTATGGTGGGGGCATGCTACAGACTCTAAATACAACCAAACTGGCATAGAGGTAGGAAAACTACTGTTCTGAAACTTAAATTTTCTCATAAAAATTTTTTTTCACCAAGTGGAAGCAGTGTGTATCTTGAGAAAAAATAGCCTTCTAATCTTAGATCTGATAGCCAGATCAAGGAATACTGGTAGAGCCCCTAAACTACTAAAAATCGAGGTGCAATGTACTTGCAGAACAATGAACCTATGGCCTGCAACCAAAAAAGAGTTAAAAGTTTAGAGATCTCTATTGTCCTTATTACAAATGATTACACTGAGGAGGATGGTATTCAACCATGTCCAAGCCCTCAATCCCAACTGGTGCTATATATTTCCAAAGAATTCCCCAGGTAATTCTGGTGTACAACCCCTGTAACAACCACTGATAAAAGGATTACCATATGTCCCTGATGGCTTTAAAATTGCTGTTCCCTGCTTCTCTTTTAGGCTTGCCTGCATTTTCAGCCTTTAACACCTTTAAAAAAATCCCATTAAGAACTTGATGCCACTAAATTGCTGGTACAAAGCTTTGAGGACTTATAAAGAAAATTATTAAGGTACTCAAAGATTGGAGACTGGCAAATGCCCTGATTTTCAAAATGTAGAAAGATGATTCTGTGAATTACAAGGCAGTGTAATGCCAAATCTTGGTAAGATTACAAAATAAATTATTAAATGGTTTGCTTATGAACTTTTAAAACAGCAATCACCTAGGATATGAGTTTTATGTTTTTAATAGGATTCTGGACTAGTCAGTCTGCAGAATATATTAATAGGGTCTATGGTCAAGTAAAATTCATTCTATGGAGCCAGGATCACACTAATACCAAATCTAGAAAGAGGTATCACAAGAAAAGAAAATTAGACCAATATCCCTTATACAAATCCTCAATAAAATACTAGGAAATTGAATTCAATTGCACTTTAAAAGAATTACACACCATGATGAAGTGGGATTCTTCTCAGGAGTGCAAATGTGCTTCAACATAAGATGAATAGTAATACATGTAGGATGAAGGGGAGAAAATCTCAGAGAAATAGAAGTAGCAAGGAAATTCCCCAACATGATAAGAGCATATATGGAAAATCCATAACTCACATCATGTTGTATGATGAAAGACTGAAATCTTACCCCTTAATATCAGGAATAAGATAAGAACTTATTCCTATCAATATCACCATTGATATTCAACAGTGTACTGGAAGTTCTAGCCAGAACAATTAAGGAGAAGGGGAAAAAAGACATCTAAATTGAAAAGGAAAAAATAAAGCTATTATTTGCAGGTGATGAAATCCCAAGGAAACTGCAAGAAAGAAAAATCCTAAAGAAACTGCAAGAAGCTACTAGACCTAATGAAATCAGCAAAATGGGAGGGGACAAGGTCAATACACAAAAATCAGTGGTGTTTTTAGCCACTGATTTTGAAAAATCAGAAAACTCTATTTACAATAAGAACTAAAGGAATAGAATAGGAATAAATTTAACCAAAGATGTAAAGGATTTATTCATAGAAAACTACAAAGGTGTAAAGGATTTGTTCATAGAAAACTACAAACCATTACTGATAGAGGTTAAGAAGACCTAGGTAGAAAGATATTCCTTGCTTGTGAATTGGTAAAATTTTATTAAGATAGTAGTACCAAAGGCAATTTACAGAATTACCACACACAAACGAACTTTCAACAGAATTTTGCAGAAAATGAAAAGCTAATCATAAAATTCATATGGCCAGGTGATAGGCTTGATTAGCAAAAACCAGAAGAACAAATTTGGAGTACTCACATTTCCCAAATTCAAAACTTGTTACAAAGCTGCAGTAATCAGAACAATATGATACTGGCACAAGGATAGACATAGGCCAATCAAATAGAATTGAGAGTGCTATTTGATTTTTGACGCAGGTGCTGTTTTATTTTGTGAATGCTGCTGTAATGCAGGATGTGTGAGGGTAGTTTAGTGGTAGAATTCTCTCTTTCCTTGTGGGAGACCCGGGTTTGATTCCTGGCCCATGCATTTCCCCCAAAAAACCAAGCAAGCAAAAATTCAACAAAATGGTGCTGTAATAACAGGATACTCACATGGAGAAAGAATGAAATATGACCCCGCCATACAGCATACAAAAAAAAAAAAACAAAAAACTGCCGGAATGCAATATACCAGAAATGGAATGGCTTTTTAAAAGAGGAATTTATTAAGTTGCAAGTTTACGTTCTAAGGCTGTGAAAATGTCCAAATAAAGGCACTAACAAGAGGTTACCTTCTCTCAAGAAAGGCTAGTAAAGTTCAGGGTTTCCCTCTCACCTGGGAGGGCACATGGCAACGTCTGCTAGCTTTCTCTCCCAGCTTCTTGTTTCATGAAACTCCCCCAGGGGCATTTTCCTTCATCTCCAAAGGACTCTGGCTGTGTGGATTCTGTTGGTTCTGGTTGATCTAAAGCTTTTTCCAAAATGGTTCCCTCTTAAAGGGCTCCAGTAAGCAATTCCATCTTGAATGGGTGGAGACACATCTCCATGGACTATCTAATCAAAAGTTACCACCAACCATTGGGGGGGAAGGGGGTCACATCTCCATGGAAACTATCAGAAAGTTTCCACCAGCAATATTGAATGTGGATTAAAGGACATGGCTTTTCTGGGGTACATAATAGCTTCAAAGGGCACATTACACCCTTTGGACCCCCAAAAGACATGTTCTTTCCAAATGCAAATTACATTAATTCCATAATAATATCAAAAAGCCTTAAACCATTTCAGTAACAATACAAATACAGTACAAAGTCAGAAGCAGTATAAAATCTCATTAAAGTCAGCTACAGGCTTCATCTGTCCTAAAGCAAAATTCTTCTCTGGCTCTGGACCTGTAAGACTTAGAACAAGTTATCTCCTGCCAATATACAAAGGAGGGGCAGTCGTAGGATACATATTCCTATGTCCATAGGGAGAAATTGGAAGGAACACTGGGGTCACCAGACACAAACAGTTCTGGAAACCTGCAGGGCAAATGCCGTTAGTCTGAGAGTCATTTATCCTTGGGGCTTTAAAAAGCAGAAGTCCCACCCTTTCCAAGGTCCTACACAGCAGCCTTGCTCTCTCGCCTAATGCTGGATGTGTTACAACATGGGTTCATTGGGGAGGATGACTTTTTTTAGCTTCACCCTCCCCATACATCAGGGTAGCACTCAAGATCTCTGCCATCTCCAGGACACACGCTCAACCCCTCCAAAACAATGGGGTGGCAACCAGGCTCCCCCCAATCCACAGTTTATGAGTTACCCCTTTCTGAGGTCTGAGATGGCACAATTCTTCCCAAACAAAGATTTAAAGACCCATCCCCTGCTTTTGAGGCAAACTCGCCCTTTCTAAGTGTATAGGTGGTCCTCTTCCTTGGCCTGAGATTTCTTGGCTCCAGACCTTATTCTCCAAGATTCTCCCTCTTAAGACATTTTTCCTTTACTTTGTCCCTTTTCTGCCCCCTTTTTGTCCAGACTGGCTGTGGTTCCATTTATACAGACTCCACAACAATCTTATTGGCTTTACATGTAATACACTGGGATTATACCCATCAGACAAAAGAACTTTTCACAAATCCTTTCTGAACAACTCAGTCTCCAATCCTGGCTTTTTCTGTAATGGCTGACTCCTACCCTATTTGCTCATGTGGGCCCTATTCACTGGGGTCTCATTTTCTGGAAGACCATAATTTTCCAGAACACCAATTCCTGTTTTCTTTGTACCCAAGAGTTCAATCAGTTCTCAACTTATTTCTTTCCTCTAACATTTTACTATAAGCTTCAAGGAGCAGCCAGGCTTCATTTTCCACATTTGGTTGGAAATTTCTTCTGCTAAATTTCCAAGTTCATCACTCTCAAATTCTGCCTTCCATCTAAAAGGATGCCTTCCCCCCTGTCATCAACATGTTCATTATTTCTGTCTAAAGCCCTATGAGAAGTATCCTTAGAGTCCACATTTCTCCCAACAGTCTCTTCAAAGCAATTCAGGCCTTTCCTATTAAACTTCTCACAATTCTTCCAGAGCCTTCTCCTTATCCATTTAAAAAGCCATTCCAACATGTTTGGTATTTGCAAACCACAGCAGCATCCCACTTTGGTACCAAATTTGTTTTAGTCTGCTAAAGCTACCAGAATGCAACACACCAGAGATGGATCAACTTTTAATAAAAGGCTTTTGTGATTTTATGATGAAATGAATGTATTTTATATATGGAAGAACTTACTGCATTGTATGTGGGACTGATGATAGTTGCCAAGTTGACAAGGAGTGGACATCTGGTAGTTAGGTTCAGGAGTTAACTTGGCCAGGTGATGATGTCCCATACTTCTGCTGTTGTTGACTTGAATCATTAACATGTGAATTTCATCTATGGCTGATTACATCTGCAGTCAGCTAAGGGGGGGGGGGGGGTTGCCTTCTATAATGAGTGATGTTTAATTTAATTAGCTAGTGGCTTAAAAGAGAGAGCTCAGTGCAGCACAGCCCAAGCAGCTCAGCATACCTCATCTCAGCACCTGCCCAGGCATTTGGAAATGTAGAAAGAAATCACCCCGGGGAAAGCCGTTGAAACTCACAAGTCAGGAGAGAAGACCAATAGACATCACCATGTGCCTTCCCATGTAACAGAGAACCTCGGATGAAAGTTAGTTGCCTTTCCTCTGAAGAACCATAAATTATTGACTGAATAAATCCCCTTTTATTAAAAGCTGATCCATCTCTGGTGTATTGTATGCTGGCCGCTTTGTCAGACTAAAACTGGTGCTGTGCTGGTTTTAAACTGTTATGTACCCCAGAAAAGCCATGTTCCTCTTCCTAATCCAATCTTGTGATGTCAGACCTATCGTTAGGGTGAGAACTTTTGATTAGGTTGTCTTATGGAGATGTGACCCACCCAGTTGTGGGTATGACCTTTAGATTAGGTGTTTTCCATGGAGGTGTATCACCATCCATTCAAGGTGGGTCTTAATCTGCTTACTGGAGTTCTTTAAGAGGGAACCATTTTGGAAACAGTTCAGTGCAGACACAGATGGGAGACATTTGGAGATGCAGAAAGAAAACACCCCTCGGGAAGCTGTTTGAAACCAGAAGCCAAAGGACCAGCAGACATCAGCCACATGCCTTCCCAGCTGACAGAGGTGTTCCAGCTGCCATCGGCTTTTCTTGAGTCAAGGTATCTTTCTCTGGCTGCCTTAGTTTGGACATTTTTATGGCCTTAGAATTGCAAACTTGTAACTTATTAAATCCCCTTCACAAAAGCTAACCTATTGTTGGTATATTGCATTCTGGCAGCATTAGCAAACTAAAAGAGATACCAAGTCTGCTCAATGGGTAAAGAATAGTCTCTTCAAAATAGTGCTGGGGAAACTATATATCCACACACTAAAGAATGAGAGTTGACCCTTACCTCACATCATATACAAAATTAACTCAACATAGATCAATGAACTAAATGTAAGAGCTAAAAGTTTAAAACTCTTAGAAGAAAACATAGGGGAATATCTTCAGGACCCTGTCTTAGGCAATGGATTCTTAGATTTTACACCAAAAGTACAAGCAACAAAAGAAAAAAATAGACAAATTTGTCTTTATCAAAATTAAAATATAACAGGACAGCCCACAGAAGGGAGAAAGTAGTTGTAAATTATATATTTGATCAATGTTTAACATTCTGAATATATAAAGATTTCCTACAACTTTACAACAAAAAGACAAACAGCCCAATTAAAAAATGGAAAAAAACCTTGAATACGCATTTCTCCAAAGAGATAAATGTATGGTCAATAAGCACATGCAAAGCTGCTCAACAAAATTAGTCATTAGGGAAATGCACATAAAAACCATAATGAGATCCCACTTCCCAATCAATAGGATGGCTATCACTTTTAAAATGGGAAAAATCAAGTGTTGGTAAAGATGTGGGAAAGTTGGAACCCTTGTGCCTTGCTATTGGGAATGTAAAATGCTGTCACTTGGAATTCAGTTTGGCATTTCTTCAAAAGGTTAAACAGATCTACCATATGATTTAGCAATCCTACTTTTAGTTGTATACTCAAAAGAATTTGAAATTAGGGACTCAAATATTTGTATGGCAGTGTTCATAGCATTATTCACAATAGTCAAAAGGTGGAAACTACCCAAGGGTCCATCAAAAGATGAATGGATTAATAAAATGTTAAGTATAAATGCAATGGAATACTATTTTACCCTAAAAATGAATGTTCAAATACATGCCACAAGTTGAATGAACCTCAAAGACATCATGCTGAATGAAATAACTCAGACGCAGAGGTCAAATTTTGCTTGACTCCAATTATATGCAACATCTAATTAATAAGACAGAAGGTAGACTATAGTTTAGTGGGGATGGGGAAAAGAATTGAGAGCTAATGTATAATGGATGCATTAACATTCTTTTGGGGTGATGGGAAAGTTTCTAGTAATGGATGGTGGCGAGGGTAATCCAACATTATGAACGTGATTAATCCCACTGAATTGTATGATTGTTAGTAGCTGAGATGGAAAAGTTAATTTTGTATATGTTACCACAATTAAAAAGGGAGAAAAGCTAAAAAAGACAATAACAACTAAAAAAATGAAACATATGGTCCTGGACTGGGTCTAATGAGGCAGGAGAAAATTCCCAAAAGTACATTATTAGGATATATGAAAAAATTTGAATATGGATTGTAAGCTTTATATCAATGTTAACTGTCTGGAACTTGATAAATGTAGTTAAAGTGGTTACATAAGGGAAATCCTTGTTCTTAGGAAAAGTACATGGAAGTATGAAGTATTCAAGGAGCATGATGTATATAGTCTACTTTTATTAAAGAATAAAAGATGTATAGATAGATTCATAGATACATAGAATAATAGGCATATTGGCAAAGAAATCACAGAGGTGGAAAAGATTTAGAAAGAGAATTTAATGTGTAATTCTATAATCACACATCTGAAAACATGAAAGAATTAGACGAATCTTAGAAAGACAGCAAGTAATACCAGGATTGATCCTGAAAACTTGATTAGACTATTAAGTTCTCTAGGGAAACAGAACCAACGGAGATATCTGTAAATATTATGAGATTTTATAAACTTATCTCATGCAACTATAGGGATGCATGAGTCCACATTCCTTAGGGCAGGCTGTAAGCTGGCAACTCCTATGAAGTTTTTCAATGTATTCCCAAGGAGAAGCTGGCTGGCTGAAGTATAGATGACAATTCTCTCTTTTGACTGCTGAAGTCATCATTTCCTTTAAAGTTTTCAAATGATTGAAATAAAATTCTCTCAATGCTGAAAACACTCTCCTTAGTTGATTGTAGATATAATCAGCCAGAGATGCAATCAACTTACAGATGATTTAAGTCCATGAAATGTCCTTACAGTAACCAGGCCACTGCTTGCTTACCCAGACAACTGGGCACCATAATCTAGCCAAGGTGACCCATGAACCTAACCATCATAACTATATATATACTTAGAAGATATTGGAAAGATATTGGAAACTGCACAAAGAGAAGACAATTTCTCAGAGCTGAACTTTTAAATAGTTAAATCTAGGGTTATTTAAACTATTCTATGCCATTGAAATTAGTGAGATTTTCCCAATTTTTTAATGAAGCCCATGTACCTTTAATTATTTTAAAAAATGTTTTATATTTATTAAATATATATAATTTATGATTGCAAATATATATTTTTAGAATTTTTTATTTAGCTGTGATTTAGATTAGATTTCACAGCTAAATAAAATATTAGCTATAAGAATCCAGTAATAGCAAATATGATACTCTATGACTAAGTTCAAATGTGTTCAGTATCAGAAAATGTATCAACTGAATTGCTATGGAAAATTATTAAAGATAAAATTAAAGGAGGAAATTTGTATGATATAAAATCAGTTATTCATATAAAAGGAATCAATTAAAATATTATATAGACTACTTATCAATTCTCAATAACAAGTACACTAAGTGGTGAAACACTAAAACTATTTAAGTTAATGTTAGGAACTAGATAGAAGAGATTAGAATCTCTTCTAATATTACCATTGAACATTGATTTTTTTATTTATAGTAAATGCACCAAGATGAGGAAATGAAATAACTGGTATAAACTTTCGAAAATAAGTGATAAAAGGGACATTTTTGTTGATTTACCACCTCTCCACCTGTTGCACATTTAGGTTGTGGACTTTCGAATAAATTGCTGCTTGTTATCTGCAGTGTTTGAAATGCTAATTATCAGATTATAATAACAAAACTTCAGTTGTTTTTATTCTTGAATCTTTAGAGACTTGGCTATAAGGAGCATAACTACAGGATCCTTGGGGAGAAATTATTTTCTAGACCCAGAGCTGTCATGATTTCTTCAAGTAACCTAAAAAGTCCAGGTCAAGGGCTAGGTTCGTTTTTTTCTAAGGTAGATAATTGTCAGACTTTTTTATCTTCATCCAATTTTTTACAGTGACATCACTGAGAAGTGTATTTTAGAACTTGCCCCTATATAAAATACAGTTCTCCATACAGTTCTCTCTCTCTCTCTCTCTCTATCTCTCTCTCTCTCTCACACACACACACACACGCCCCTAACATGTTTCAGGAAACAATTCTACCCTTTCTAAAGAAATACATTCTGATAATTTCTATCTGTCTCATTCTTTTTTTTTAATACTCCTTAAAATCCAATACTATGATATCACTATCTACGATTTGGAAAACAACTATGGTTTTTAATCTTACATGCTTCAAAAGACGTAAATTCGTAAGGTTAAAGTTGTCTAGTGTCAACTTGAACGTGTTCATATATCCCAGTTTATAAATTATGAAAAGTATTTTTTTAATTCTCAATTTTAGGTTTAAAAAATGCAACATACCTTTGGGGAGATAATTTAGAACATTGGAAATATTTGGAGTATGTATATTGAGGAAGATTGTTTTCCGGTTGTCTGGTTAATTTTAGAATTATTATTGGCACGATTAATATTTAATGCTCTAAATTATGTCCCCATAAAATTGTGCTGGTCTAAATACATTTCTCTACAAACAGTTGTTTTAAAATATCCAAAATCAAAGCTGAATAAAAATCTTTATTTTACACAGAAATCACCTTAGAAATGTTTGTGTATTTCCTTGGGTTAATTAGCTTAGTCTTCTTTTCACATTATTAGTAAATATGCAAATATAAAATTTGTTTCATCTCAGGAATACATATTAGCTGTATGGAAAAAGAAAAGCCTTCTCACAGCAATTTGTTTTTCAAAGACTTTCCTATCCATTTATCATGCCTTTTTTTTTTTTTTTTTTAACTTGGGTAGGCACCAGGAATCAAACCTGTGTCTCCGAAAACTCTGCCTGCTGAACCACTGTAACCCACCCAATGCTGTTCATTTCAGTGTGACTATTCAAGAGAAAGTAACTAAAATTCAGGAAATTAAAAAAAAAAGAAATTGTTTTGACAATGAAGGTATTTTTTTTTTAACTCAGGTTAATACTTTTAACGGTTTGTTCACTTCAACCTTATGTTTACTATTAACTGTAGGATAATATTTAACTCTGACACATTTAATTTGACACTTCCTGGTCAGTGTGGATCGTTCCTTGACCTATTTTAGGGTATTACTATTTTTAAGCTAAGGAGACAGGCCACTACCAATCTTTTAATTACTTTACTTAACAAACATTTTCTAGAAGAATATTGTGTATCATTGACTTATTTAAATAGCACTCTCCACCTCCAGTTTTTCTCTCTTTTTATATTTTTGCATTATACAATGTCAGGTTTGAATATTTCATTCAAAGCCTTGAGAGAGGGTTCTTTTTTTTTTTGCTTTTTTAAAATTCAACAAAACAATATACAAACACAAACATTCTGACCATATGATCATTCCATTCTTGATATATAATCACATCATCATATGGTTGTATATTCATCATCATGATCATTTCTTAGAACATTTGCATCGATTCAAAAAAAGAAATAAAAGGAAAACAAAAAAAATTCATGCATACCATACCCCTTACCCCTCCCTTTCACTGATCACTAGCATTTCAATCTACTAAATTTATTTTAACATTTGTTCCTCCTATTATTTATTTATTTTTAGTCCATATGTTTTACTCATCTGTTGATAAAATAGATAAAAGGAGCATCAGACACAAGGTTTCACAATCACACAATCACATTGCGAAAGCTATAGAGGGTTCATTTTTATTTTCTTTTTAATATTTTTTATGACCACAACATCACAAAAAATTTTATACATGAAAAACTGAAGGGTAATTGGTGAAAATAAAAATTTTACATGTTGTTAAAATTTATTTTTTATAAAAATAAGATTAAAATATATAAATAAACACTTTATAAATATTGACTCACCAATGAAATAGTTGCTTAAATGCAAATTCTATGTCCCAATGGGAAATTGGGCAATACCTCCTCTTTCCGATAACAAAAACTCTAAAATGCTCTAAAAAATTTCATTCCTGAAGGACCCCTGCTGTCAAGGTTTTGGACCTGCTGGACCTAGAACTCATTCAGCTCCGTCCCATTCCACAAACCCTTACAGAGCGCATGTGCTTTTTGTTCCAGGCATTAAAGCCTGCTCTGTATGTCCGAAGAGAAACAGGACCTGGTTCTGAGTCCTCAGTGAACTCACAGACATGTAAATAAAGCATTCAATATTATCAGAACATGCTAAGATAGAGAACTGCACAGGATAGTCCCTGTGGATGCTAAATCTAATGTGAAGGTGAACTTAACGTATATGATGTTAATGTTTATTAAGATCAACCAATCAATGAAAATGATTAATGTTAAATTATGATGAATTTAGAATTAACTTATTAAAACACAGTTTTAAAGATTTTAAATATTTTTCTGTTTTTTTTTATTGTGTAGTATCACATAGTAAAACATATATACAAAGCAAAGAAATGAAAAAGCAATAGTTTTCAAAGCACTCTTCACCAAGTAGTTATAGGACAGATCCAGAGTTTGTCATGGGTACCATAAGATCCTCTCAGATTTTTCTTTCTAGCTACTCCAGGATATAGGAGGCTAGAGGGCTTAAATAATTTTTTATCATCACAATCAACTTTTGTTCCTTCTTTTTTTGTGAAAAATAACACATACATAAAAGCAATAAATTTCAAAGCACAGCACCACAATTAATTGTAGAACATATTTCAGACTTTGACATGGGTTAAAATTTCACAATTTTAGGTTTTTACTTCTAGCTGCTCTAAAATACTGGAGACTAAATGAGATATCAGTTTAATGATTCAGCATTCATATTCATTTATTAACTCCTATCTTCTATGTATAATTCCTCCATCACCTTTGATCTTTCCATATCTCTCATTGGGGTTGTTTAGGCTATGGCAATTCTAGATTTTTCATATTGGAAGGGTCTGTCACTAATATGGGGTAGGGAGATGGAACTATCTGATGTTCTGGAGAGGCTAGGCTAGCTTTCAGGACTTATCTGGACGAGGGACCCATCTGGAGATTATAGGTTTCTGGCAAGTTACTCTAGTGCATAGAACCTTTGTGGAATCTTATATAAATTGCTCTAGGTGTTCTTTAGGATTGGCTGGAATGGTCCTGGTTGGGGATTGGCAAGTTATGATAGGTAGCAAGGTCTACCTGAAGCTTGCATAAGAGCAACCTCCAGAGTAGCCTATCGACTCTATATGAACTCTCTGCCACTGATACTTTATTAATTACACTTCTTTTCGTCCATTTGGTCAGGATGTAATTGTTGATCCCAGGGTGCCAGGTCTGGATTCATCCCTGGGAGTCCTCTCTCACGTCACCAGGGAAACTTTCATCCCTGGATGTCATGTCCCATGTAGGGGGGAGGGCAATAATTTCAGTTGCAGAGTTGGGCTTAGAGAGATTGACGCCACATCTGAGCAACAGAAGAGGTCCTCCAGAAATAACTCTAAGGCATGCCAATAGGTAATCTAAGCTTCTCTGCTACCTACATAAGCTTCACAACACTAAGCCTCCTGATCAAGGGCATGGCCTTTTCATTTGGGTGTCCTTAAAGTTTGACACAGTATTACAGGATTCCCTGATGGTAAGGTTTAATAGTTTCATATTCTTTCTCCCCTCCCTCAGGGGATTTTGCCAATATTTTTTGATTATCTGGTTAATATACTCTAGGATGTTTCCAGGCATTACAATAATCTATATAGGATTAAAGGACCTCTTTTTCATTCTGTGCTCTCTGTGTTTCAGTTGTTCAAATGAGCTGTACAGATAAGTTGAACTAGATTATGGACTACAGAAAATTTCAGTTCCAGATCAAATAAACCTTTCTTCCATTGGTCTCAATGAGTATATGTGGTTTTAAAATATAGACACTATCTTCCTTACCCCCCTGAATTACTTTAACCCCAACCTCTTTGACTTTTTTCTTATCTCTAAATATCAGGTTATATCTATCTATCTATCTATCTATCTATCTATCTATCTATCTATCTATCTATCTATCTATCTATCTATATGTCTAATAGCGTCTCAAAATCCAGAAATAATAATCACCACTCCAAACTTAATATATCTGCTCTAAAAGCTTACAATCTAGGCCCTTTTCTTATAAGCATTTTCTAAAGGTGACCATATGTTCTAGTTTGCTAGCTGCCAGAAACAGAATGGCTTTTAAAAGAGGGAATTTAATAAGTTGCTAGTTTATAGTTCCAAGGCTGAGAAAATGTCCCAATTAAAACAAGTCTATAGAAATATCCAATCTAAGGCATCCAGGGAAAGATACCTTGGTTCAAGAAGGCTGATGAAGTTCAGAGTCTCTCTCTCTCATCTGGAAAGGCACACAGTGAACATGGCATCATCTGCTAGCTTCTTCTCCTGGCTTCCTGTTTCAAGAAGCTCCCCGGGAGGCATTTTCCTTCTTCATCTCGAAAGGTCTTCCATGGCTATGTCATTCTGCTCTGCTCTCTATGAATCTCTTTCATTCTCCAAAATGTTTCCTCTTTTATAGGACTCCAGAAACTTATCAAGACCCACCCAAATGGGTGGAGACATGTCGTCACCTAATCCAGTTTAACAATCACTCTTGATTAAATCACCTCTCCAGGAAGATGATCTGATTACAGTTTCACAGATACAGTATTGAATAGGGATTATTCTGCCTTTATGAAACAGGATTTTGATTAAAACATGTCTTTTCTAGGGGACATACATCATTTCAAACCTGCACACCATACCATTGTTGTTTTTTTTTTGTTTCTGGCTTATTTTGTTTCACCAAATGTCCTACATGTTCATTCACATCGTTGCATGCCTCACAACATTGTTTGCTCCTGTTTTCTTATAATCATTTTCTAAAGGTGACCATACCATTCTTTTTCTTTTGTTTCTGGCTTATTTTGTCTCACCAAATGTCCCACATGCTCATTCACATCACTGTATGCTTCACAACTTTGTTCCTTTTTGTAGCAGCAGCACAACCTTCATTCATAAGTATACACCATCATTCACCAATATACTTCTCCATCAGTGCATCCTTCAGCCACCTGCATTCACTGGGCATGATGTAGAGGGCTCAAAGCCCATAGTCCATCAACATTCTCAATTTTAGATAATTTCATTGTTCCCAAGAGAAAGAAAACCAATAAACATACACTCATCAAATAAGAAATCTAAATCTCCTCTTAACTCTTGTCCCTTCCCCCATTATTTGCCTCTGCTGTTGCTGTGGTAGTGCTGATGGTTTCCTTTTGAACATAGCTCATAGCATGCAATAGCAGTTTCCCCCTGTACCCTGGATTTAAACACTCTTTGTACAAGGATCATCCCTCTGAAGTAATTCTTGTGAGAACTAATTCATATTTCTAGTGTTAATCAGTGGGACACGTAGGTCTATACAATCCCTTTCAATCTTTTTCATCTTCAGTATGCTAATATTACTTATAGACCCACTAGAGAACCACCTTCACTCCTATCTATTCCCTTACATTGGAATTCAACCTCATTAGCTAATGGTTCACTCAACTCTAGCTTCTACGTATCTTTAAGTCCCCTGTATTCTGTATTATAAGCCTCTGATTATATCTTTATGCTGGTCATAAAAATGAAATCATACAGTAGCTATCCTTTTCTGTCTGTCTAATTTTATGCAGCATTATGTCCTCAAGGCTCACACTCTTATCATGTGCTTCAGGATGTCATTTTGTCTTACTGCTGCATAATATTCCATCATGTATATACCACATTTTGTTAAACCAATCATCTGTTGATGGTCATTTGGTTTGTTTCCATCTTTTGGCAATTGTGAATAATGCTGCTATGAACATAAGTGTGCAAATGTGTGTTTGTGTGGCTGCTTTCAGTTCTTTTGGGTATATACCAAGTAGTGTGTATTAGTTAGTGTTCTCTAGAGAAAAAGAATCAACAGGAAACACTCGCAAATATAAAATTTATAAAAGTGTCTCACGTAACCATGGGAATAGAGAGTCCAAAACCAGGGCAGCTGTGAAGCCGATGATTCTGATGGAGGGTCTGGATGAACACAGAAGAGGCTCACCAGCCAAAGCAGGAAGAGAGCCTGTCTCTTCTGAATCCTCCTTAAAAGGCTTCCAGTAATTAGATTAAGTATCACTCATTGCAAAAGACACTCCTCTTGGCTGATTACAAATGGAATCTGCTGTGGATGCAGCTGACATGATCATGATTTAATTCTAAGAAATGTCCTCATGGCAACAGACAGGCCAGCACTTGCCCAACCAGATAAACAGGTACCACCACTTGGCCAAGTTGACACATGAACCTCACCATGACATAGTGCTATTGCTGGGTCATAGGGCAACTTGATATTTAGTTACCTAAGGAACTGCCAAACAGTCTTTCATAGTGGCTGCAACATTATACATTCCCACCAGCAGCTCATAAATGTCCCAGTTTCTTCACATCCTCTCCAAAATTTATATTTCCTGTTTGTTTAATAGCAGCCATTCTTATAGGTGTGAGGTGGTATATCATTGCAGTCTTGATCTGCATTTCTCTTATAGCCAATGAAAATGAGCATCTCTTCTTGTGCTTTTGAGCCATCTGTATTTGCTCTTCAGAAAAATGCCTATTCATATCTTTAGCCCATTTAATAATTGGGTTGTTTGTTCTCTTGTTGTTGAATTGTATGTTTTCTTTGTATATACAGTAAATCAAACCTTTGTCTGATATGTAACTTCCAAATATTTTCTCCCATTGCGTTGGTTGCCTCTTTACCTTTTTGACAAAGTCTTTTGAGGTGCAGAAGCATTTGATTTTGAGGAGTCCCATTTATCTATTTTTTCTTTTGTTGCTTGTACTTTAGGTGTAAAGTTTAGAAAGCTACCTCCTATTCCTAGGTCTTGAAGATATTTCCCTGCATTTTCTTCTAGAAGCTTTATGGTTCTAGTTCTTATATTTAGGTGTTTGATCTACTTTGAGTTCATTTTTGTTTAGGGTGTAAGATAGGGGTCCTCTTTCATTCTTTTGGCTATTGATATCCAGTTCCTCCATGCCCAAATACTGAAAAGACTATTTTGTCCCAGTTCAGAGGATTTGGGGGCCTTGTCAAAAATCAGTTGACCATAGATTTGGTGGCATATTTCTGCACTCTTAATTCAATTCCATTGGTCAGTGCACTGTCTTTGTGCCAGTACCATGCTGTTTTGACCACTGTGGCTTTATAATAGGTTTTAAAGTCAGGGAGTGTTAATCCATCTACTTCATTCTTCCTTTTTAGGATGCTTTTAGCTATTTGGGGTCTCTTTCCCTTCCAGATGAATTTGATAATTAGCTTTTCCAAATCTTCAAAGTATGTTGTTGGAATTTTGATTGATACTGTGTTGAATCTGTAGATCAGTTCAGGGAGAATTGGCATCTTAACTATATTTAGCTTTCCTATCCATAAGCAAGGAATGTCTTTCCACCTATTTAGATCTCCTTTGGATTCTTTTAGCGATGTTGTATAGTTTTCTGTGTACAAGTACTTTATGTCCCTATTTAAGTTCATCCCTAAGCACTTGATTCTTTTGACTGCTATTTGAATGGAATTTTTTCCTTAACTGACCCCTCAGCTAGGTCATAACTTGGGTATAGAAATGTTACTGATTTTTGCACATTAACTTTGTATCCTGCCACCTTGCTGAATTTATTAGCTCAAGTAACTTTGCTGCAGATTTCTCAGGATATTCAAAGAATAGTATCATATCATCTGCAAATAATGAGAGTTTTACTTCTTCCTTTCCAGTTTGGATGCCTTTTATTTTTTTGTCCTGCTGATTGCTCTAGTGAGACCTTCTAGCACAATGCTGAATATCAGTGGGCATCCTGTCTTGTTCATCATCTTAGGGGGAAAGCTTTCAGTCTCTCTCCATGGAGTACTGGATGCTGGCTATCAGTTTTTCATTTATTCCCTTTATCATATTGAAGTAGTTACCTTTGATTCCTATCTTTTGGAGTGTTTTTATCAGAGAAGGATGCTGAATTTTGTCAAAGCTTTTTCAGCATCAATCGAGATGATCATGTGAATTTTCCCTTTCGATTTGTTAGTGATTAATAATTAATAATCAATAAATTAATTGATTTTCATGTGTTGAATCATCCTTGCATTCCTGGTACAAACCCCACTTGATCATGGTGTATAATTCTTCTAATATGCTGTTGGATTCGATTCAGTAATATTTTTTTGAAAATTTTTGCATCTATGTTCATTAGCGAGATTGGCCTGTAGTTTTCCTTTTTTATAGCATCTTTACCTGGTTTTGGTATTAAAATAATATTAGTTTCATAAAATGAGTTAGGTAGAGTTCTTTTTTCCTCAGTTTTTTGCAAAAATTTGAGCAGTATTGATGTTAGTTCTTTTTGGAATGTTTGACATAATTCCCCTGTGAAGCCACCTGGCCCTGGGCTTTCCTTTGTAAGAAAAATTTTGATGACTGATTGAATCTCTTCACTTGTGATTGGTTTGTTGAGATCTTCTATTTCTTCCTGAGTCAGTGTAGCATGTTTGTGTGTCTCCAGTTGTCTAAGTTGTCTAGTTTGTTGGCATATAGTTGTTCATTGTATTTTCTTATGATTTCTTTTATTTCTTCAGGGCCTGTGGTAATGTACCCCTTCTCATTTCTGATTTTGTTTATTTGCATCCTCTCTCTTTTTTCCTTTTTCATTCTTGCTAGTGGTCCATCAATTTTATTGATTTTCTCAAAGAACCAATTCTTGGTTTTATTGATTCTTTCTATTGTTCTTTTGTATTCCCATTCATTTATCTCTGCTTTAATCTTTATTATTTCTCTTCTCCTATTTGCTTTGGGATTAGTTTGCTGTTGTTTCTCAAGTTCTTCCAGGTTTGCTGCTAGTCCTCAATTTTTGCTCTTTCCCTTTTTTTTTAAATATAGGTATTTAGGGCAATAAATTTCCCTCTCAGCACAGTCTTTGCTGCATCCCATAAGTTCTGATAAGTTGTATTCTCATTTTCATTTATCTCCAAATAACTACTGATTTCTCTAGCAATGTTTTCTTTGACCCACTGGTTGTTTAAGACTGTGTTATTTAATCTCCCTATATTTGTGAATGTTCTCATTCTTTGCTGGTTATTGAGATCCAGCTTCATCTCACTGTGATCAGAGAATGTGCTTTGAATAATTTCAATGTTTTAAAATTTATAAAGACCTGTTTTGTGCCCCAACATATGATCTATCCTGGAGAATGTTCTATGAGCACTAGAGAAGAACGTATATCCTTGTGTTTTGGGGTGCAATGACCTATATATGTCTGCTAGGTCTAATTCATTTATCAACTCATTTAACTTCTCGATTTCCTTGTTGACCTTTTGTGTGGTTGTTCTATCTAAAGAGGAGAGTGTTGTATTGTAGTCTCCTACTTTTATTGTTGAAACATCCATCACTCCTTTCAGTTTTGCCAATGTCTGTCTCACGTACTTTGGAGCTCCTTGATTGGGAGCACAAACATTTATGATTGTTATATTGCTATGCCATTGTGGATTGGGGGCAGATGTGACTTGGCTGCACAGGTCAGCACTTTCTCAGAGATGAGAAGTGTGGCTGAGGGCCCTGTGTATACAGGGTTCTAGGACTGCTGTAAACTGAGGTTTCCAGATATGAATGATGTGATTGGGAGCCCATGTGCATGCGTGGGCCTAGGAGTGCTGTAAACTGAGCGCAGAGCTCGGGGGCAGGGTGAGGTTGTGTGATACTATGGGCAGGGGGGTGGGAGTAGCCTGGGTATGGAGGTTAGTGCCCACAGCCTTTATGTGCTGGCAATAACCTGTAGGGAACTGGGAGGTGGGGTTACTGCTCAGGAGGGGTGCTGGAGAGGTGGGTTGGGCTGCACTTGGGGTGTGGGTGTGGGGCAGGCATGTGCAGTAGGGGCTGTTGGGGTGTGCCTGGAGTGCAGGGAATGGGAGCGGGTGACAGGATTTGGGTGCGTGGGGTGTGGGGTGAATCGCTGGTCGAGGGGCTGTACCTGTGAGGGTAGCACACCCAAGGAACGGCCTGGCTTACTTCCTAGTTCCCAGCACGCGTACATGCACTTCCGAGGGCTCCCTGCCTCCGTGCCTTGCTCCAGCTTTCTGCCTCTCAATTCCTCGGCCTCGGCAACCATAGTGCCCTATGAGGTGCAGAAGGCTTTTCCAGGTTAGATTTTAAATATTTTAATTTTTTGTTTTGTTTTTTGGGCTGTTTAGTTTTTAGAGAATTGACCTTTCAGAATTGTGTCACTGAATTTTTTATGGAGATTATCTATTTGTAACAGATATATAGAGATTCATGGTTTCCTTTATCCAAATTTAATTTAAGCTTGTTTCCCTACCTTCTCAAAGCTTCTTTAAAGTGTAGTATTTGATTTGTAAATTAAATAATATCCATAAATTTAATAGTTACCATCTACTCATAATAAGCAAGAAAAATAGATATTCAACTACTTTTATTACTATATGAATGAAATCAGTGTAGCTGTAGCAGGAAAACTACTCTACAGTAGGAGTAGGAATAAGTTCCGTGATTTTTATCATGGATTTCATTAAAACTGCATATTACAAAGAAATTCTATAATTGACTTCTAGAATTAATCCTTACATTTAAAACAAAGCTAATTTCAAATAAGTTTTAGTATTGGCTTCAGTTTTAAGGAGTTAACACTTTTCTGTTACTCAAATATATTTACAAAAGTGTCTAGCATTTAGCAGTTTAAAGGTTATATATGAATGTATTATTTTAAATGTAGTTATTATTTATTTGTTTATATCATCTAACATGGGCATCGATAATAAGCTATGTGTGTAGAACTCTTTGCAGTGTTCAGAATGCTTCCATATTTGCATTATCATGTTTGATCCTTCCTCTGTGAAGAAGATATCATTATCATTTCTATTTTATTGATGAGTAAATTGAGTCTCAGCAACATTAAGTGACTTGAACAGCTCATAGTCCGGAGAGTCAGGCCTAGAACCTGGTTCCTAATGCTGCTGTCACACCTTTTAAGAGGTGTGAAGAAGAATTTTAATCTAAATCTGTCCTTCTAGAATGGACTTCATTCATTTGCTTTTTTGTCATTTCTACAATTTGGTGAAGTTACATTTGGCTCTACTAGTATAAGGAAAATAGTTGACTTGGCTCTGCCCTTCTTCAATTTACCACATTTGTGGTACAGGTCACAGGATATGGCAAATTAGATGGAATATTATTAGGGTAGTTCAATGAAAGAATTTGGGGTGATGATCTTTGGTTACACTTATGCTAATGTTTTCAGTTTAAATGATATTGTTGCTAGAACAATTCAAAGAAACTAGATAGAAGATTAAATAGGGAAAACTATAGTGAAATTATCCAGAAGACCAAATATTAAGTGATATGTGGTAATTTGGTAGAGGAATTTTTAATTTTATCTTATCTATTGATAAATGACATTTCTGCTTTAATTTTAGTCTTTTGTATTAAAAAATTCTAAAATATGTTAGCCTACTTTATTTCTAGTGTGAGTTCAGAAGGATAAAAATTATTCAGTCTTTTTATAGAAATGATTTATGACTTTACAGTGATTACACTAAACAAGTGTTTTTTATGGTGACATATGGTAGATGAAGATGTTAACGGTGTATGAGTTTGGAGAAAAATCATAAAACTACTTCCTGGGGACCTGCTTGTTTCCTTTAATTGGTATCCCTTAAATTTCCAGAGAATTACCATTAGTGCAGAATGGTGAGTTACTGGAGGAAATGACTAAAATGTGTTTTAAAAGTTACAGTCTTGTAAAATCTTTATTTATTAAATACACATTTGAACACCTACTCTTTCCTTTTCAGTAAAATGAGGATAATGTTATGCTTCTCTGTATCAACTGGGGTTCTTGGCTGAAAGCAACAGAAATGAACTCTAGCTAACTTATGCAGAAAAATAATGTATTGGAAGGATATCATTTGGGATGCTGGAGAACCAAGTGTATAAAGTGTTCAGTGCCATCCATTTAGGATGTCAATATTGGTACTGCCATGACTGGACTATGGCTGCCAGACCACCCCCACCACTATGAATCACCTTTATCCAACCCTGCATCTTTGTAGAACTTTGTCCAGATTCCAAGTTTCAGGTAAGAGCATGCAATTGACTTAATCTAGGTACCATGCCATGCCTCTGCCCTAGCTGCCAGGTAGTGGGACAAGGCATTTGATCCAAATAAATTTCTGTAATGTAGTCTTCCCATCAAGATACAAAATTAAGGAATCTCCACAGATAGGATGGGAGTTAAGAAGCTAGGTAGGCAAAAAGCAAAAGTTCACTGCACCATCTCATAAGGCTGCAAAGATTTAATGGGATGATTGGTGTAAAGTACTGACAGTAAGCATTCAATAAATTTAATCATTGTACTATGAATTCAGTGAATCAGGCAATGTGCTAATCTCTAAAGGAAAAAATAATAAGATACTTTTTTTTTCAAATTTAAAGGAGCTTAGTATTTTTGAGGGGGTTCTTACAGGCAGAAACAGATATTAAAACATATGATTACATAATCATTAAAGGGCTGTAAATTATAAAGTGTGCTCTGGAAAATAGGGAAAAGAAAAATTAATTGTAACAGAGTGTCAAAACAGGGAAAATAATAGCTGAACTGAATTTTAAAGGTCAAGAGGGATGCTCAAATGAGGTGAGGGAAAAGCAGTCTATGTGGAAGGAATAGTCACGAAAAAGCATGGCATATTTGAGTTCCTGTGACTGTAGAGTAGGGTCAGGATTGTGAACGTTCTGCATATCGTATGGATGAGTTTAAATTTACCTGAAAGTCACCAGGATTTGGTATATCTATCTGTATTTTTATTTTCTGGTGGAGAGAATTAACTCTCCAGCAGTGGTAGAGAGAATGGTTTAGAATGACTAGAGGCAATGACAAGAGTTCAGATAAAAGATACTGAAGGTCTGTACTAAGGGAAGACGGAAAGTAAGGCTTCAACTTGGAAATGATTTATGTTGTAGAATGAACTGGATTCGATAACTTTGAAATTAGAGATGAGGAAGAAAGGGAATTTGGGGTGACTTTAAAACTACAACTTCTGGAGACTGGTAGCTGGTAATGCCATCAGTATAATAGGGTCTATTGTTAAGGGAATTATTTAAGGGGGCTGGTGGTGGAAATACAGTGAATTTTGGTGATGTGCCTATACGATGTTCAGCCTGCCTCACATTAGGAGTTGGGGACAGAGATGCAGTTGAAGCTGTTAAACAGGGAGGGTGCTGAGATTCTTAAAATTGCTATGATGCTGCTTCCTATATAATTGAAGGAAGAAAATCACACAATTTTGTATATAGTTTCAGGTTTGTGGAGCCCTTTAAAGCCCATTTGTATAGGGGATCCATAGAGCTCAGCTTAGGAATCCCTGGACTAGGATGTGGAGACCTTAGGAGGCTGTATTAGTTACAGTTCTCCAGAGAAACAGGACCTACAGGAGATATATAGAGATTCATACATGAAAATACTAAGAGATTTATTATACAAATTGGCTATTTTGACCACGGGGATGGGCAAGCCCAAATTCTGTAGGGCAGGCTGCGAGTTGGAAACTTATGAAGGTGACATTGAATTCCCTAGAGAAGCCTCAAATTGGAAATTACAAAGAAGGTAACGAGGAATTCCCCAGGAGAAGCTGTTTGTCTAAAGAAGGGACAGGAATTCCTTCTGACTGCTGAAATCCTCTAATCTCACTTAAAGGCCTCCAGCTGATTTGAATGAAGGGATTCCTCTCATTGCTGGAGGCAATCTCTTTTGTTGTTTGTAGATGTAAAAACATGAAGATGCAATCAATTGACAAATTATTTAAATCCATCCATGAAATACACACATAACAATCAGGCCAGTGCTTGCTTGACCAAACAATTGGACGTCATAACTTAGCCAAGTTGACATGTGAAATTAACCATCACAGAGCCCTATAAATATTTAATTAGGAAATCAAAGCTGAGAAAGTTACAAATATAAATGTATAATAAATTGGTTGAGTTTTGGGAGCAAACAACACAAAAGCACCACGATTAAATGACAGGAGTATATGCAGTTTCTTAGAATTGTCAGCTTTCTTACTAGTTGTTCATTCATCTGTCCCATTCAGTCAGTAGTAATAATAATGGTAGGCACTGTTCAATAAGTGCTTACTCTGTCAGAGTAACTCAGCTTGGCACTAGAGACACGAAGACAGACAAATCTTCTACCCTCCCCTCAAGAAGCTTACTGTCCAGTTGGTGGATGGTCACAAGTAAAGTGAAGTAACATAGTGAAATAAGTATTGGAAGAGCTGTTTGCAAAGGGTGCTATCAGAGTGACGGGAAAGAGCACCAAATTGCTACTAGGTTTTGGAATAAGAGGGTTTAGGGAAAACTTCTTGGGGTGAGGGTAGGGGGACACGTGCTTTCTTCTGAAGGATTAATTGACTTAGCTGGGCAATGTTCCAATGCAATATATAGCATAGCTGTCTGTTCTGCTGGGACATGCAGGCACTTCAGAATAGCTTGAATGTAACAAACAACATATGGGGAAAGGCAGACGCTAGAAATGAGATTGAACAGGTAAGTGGGGTTAGGATAGTAATCCAAAATCAAGTGACTCCAAAGACAAGCAGGTACTGTGTGAAGAAGTCTGATTGGTGTAGGACAGCTCTGTGGGATCTACAAAGCCAATGGCAAGGCATCCACATTCAATTAGAAGAAAAGAGACTTCCGGAGAAGATGGCGGCTTAGTAAGACGTGCGGGTCTTAGTTCCTCCTCCAGAAAAGCAACTAAAGAAACAGAAACAATACCAAACAGCTCCCGGAGTCACGACAGAGACCAAAAAGACAGCGTACCCCATTCTGGAACAGCTGAACGGGCAGGGAGAATCTGCTGCGGTGAGATGCCCGAGGGGCGCACGTTTTCCCGGCCGGGGTGGCTGGCGACTGGGGTCCCCTCCACGCACGTGGCTCCCCGGTCTGACTGGAAACGTTGGATAGCGGGGCCCTCCCGTCATGCTTGGCATTTCGGGCCAGCTGGGCAATTAGGACCGGCACTCTCCCAAGCCGCGGCGGCCAGCGACCCCCGCCTCCACGCGCGGTTTCCCTGGCCGACTGCCGTGCAGACAGACGAGCGCCACGAGCGCCACCTACTGGGCAGGAAAAGAAAAACAGAGCCCAGAGATTTCACAGAAAAACCTTTCAACCAGCTGGGTCCCACACCCAGGGAAATCTGATCAAATGCCCAGACACCAGCAGAAAATAATGGATGACGCTCGGAAAATTGAAGATATGGCCCAGTCAAAGGAACAAACCAATAGTTCAAATGAGATACAGGAGCTGAGACAACTAATGCTGAATATACGAACAGAAATGGAAAAACTCTTCAAAAACCAAATCAATAAATTGAGGGAGGACATGAAGAAGACATGGGCTGAACAAAAAGAAGAAATAGAAAATCTGAAAAAACAAATCACAGAACTTATGGGAGTGAAGGACAAAGAAGAAAAAATGGAAAAAACAATGGATACCTACAATGGTAGATCTAAAGAGACAGAAGCTACAATTAGTGAACTGGAGGATGGAACATCTGAATTCCAAAAAGAAACAGAAACTATCGGGAAAAGAATGGAAAAACTTGAGCAGGGGATCAGGGAACTGAATGACAATATGAAGCGCACAAATATACGTGTTGTGGGTGTCCCAGAAGGAGAAGAGAAGGGAAAAGGAGGAGAAAAACTAATGGAAGAAATTATCACTGAAAATTTCCCAACTCTTATGAAAGACCTATCTTTTGTTTTTGTTTTTTTTCTTTTTCCTTTTATATATATATATATATATATATATATAATTAGTATTATTATTTTAATTCTCTTCTCTATATTAACATTCTATATCTTTTTCTGCTGTTTTGCTAGTTCTTTTCCTAAATCGATGCAAATGTACTAAGAAATGATGATCATACATCTATGTGATGATACTAAGAATTACTGAGTGCATTTGTAGAATGGAATGATTTCTAAATGTTGTGTTAATTTCTTTTCTTTTTTTTGATTAATAAAAAAATTAAAAAAAAAATTAGAAGAAAAGACTATTCACCATTCTAGCTAATCAAAAGCTAAATCAAAAAGGGTCTTATAAACCATCTAAAGTAGTTTGGACTTTATCAGTAGAGTGTCATTATAAGACATTAAATAGATGCCTAGATAATAGAATTTTCATTTTATAAAAGATAAATCTGATGATGTCGAGGAGATTGGATTGGAAAGGGACAAGATTGCAGTCTGGGAAACTGGTTAGGTGGGCAAGGCAGTTGGCAACACCTGTGATGTGATGGTGGCCTGTGTTAATTTTCCTGGTTTCTCCTGAACCACTGCATTATTTGCTTGAGCAGCCAAAGAAACTAAAACATAGCCTGAAATTTAGGTAATGGTTGTGTCTTTGAAGAGAAATTGGGTACACGAGAAATAATATGGAACTAGAAAGAAAGGGACTCAATAATTGATTGGAAATGAGGGCAAAGAGGGAGAGAAGTCCCAGGTTTTGGTCCCAAAATTGGTTAATCATGAAGAATTGTCAGTTGTATCATTTTCTATTGGTCTGCCAAGGCCTTTTATCCTCAATCCAAAATGAGGTCTCACCAAAGGAAGTGATGTTTATTTGGCACAAAATTTATATTTTAGGTAGCTCATTATCTAACTTAACTTGTATGGTCAGTTTACTTGAACACCATAATTACAGAGAATCTTGAATGGGGCAGGAGATCTTGTTGGTTTGTACAGGTTAGTGTGATACCCTGATACATCCCAGAGAAATCTGGACAGATAATAAAAAAGTATTTTCAAAGTCCCCTTGGGAGAATAGATGGGGGGGAAGGAAGAAATATTCAACTTCCTTATCTGGGGAACTTCTGATATTCTCGCAAACAGTGGGAACAACCAATTCAACAGGCGGAGCCCTCGATCTTGGGGTTTGCCCCTATGAAACTTATTCCTGTAAAGGAGAAGATAAGCCTACTGATAATTATGCCTAAGAGTCACCCCCAGAGAATATCTTTTGTTGCTCAGATGTGGACTCTCTCTCCAAGCAAACTTGGCAGGTGAACTGACCGCCTACCACTCCGCATGGGACATGACTCCCAGGGGTAAAAATCTCCCAGGCAACATTGGACCTGACTCCCAGGGATAAGCCAAGATCCACAACATGGAATTGAGAGAGTCTTCTTGAGCAAAAGGGGTAGAGAGAATTGAGACAAAATAAAGTTTTAGTGGCTGAGAGATTTCAGAGTCTAAAGGTTATCCTGGAGGTATTCTTATGTATTATATAGATATTCCTTTTTGGTTTATGGTGTATTGGAGTGGCTGGAGGGAAGTACCTGAAACTGTTGAATTGTATTCTAGGAGCCTTAATCCTTGAAGATGATTGTATAACTATGTAGCTATTACAATGGGGCTGTGTGATTGTGAAAACCTGTGTCTGATGCTCCTTTTAGCCAAGGTATGGACAGATGTGAAAATATAGGGACAAAAAATAAATAGGGGAGAGGATAAGGGATTAAAAAATTGGGTAGACTGAAATACTAGTGGTCACTAAAAGGGAGGGGTAAAGAAGTACGGGATGTATGAGTTTTTACTTTTTTTAATTTATTTTTATTTTTTTATTAATTAACGGAAAAAAAGAAATTAACCCAACATTTAGAAATCATACCATTCTACATATGCAATCAGTAATTCTTAACATCATCACTGAGTTTTTACTTTTTATTGATTTTCCTGGAGTGACGCAAATGATTTAAAAATGATCATGGTGATTAATACACAACTACGTGATGATATTGTGAGCCACTGATTGTACACTATGGGTGGACTGTATGTGTGTGATAATATCCCAAGAAATATTTTTTAAAAATGAGGTCACAGAACTGAAGTGAAACACAGGGATCTTTATTTGCTTCTTTTTCTTCTTTCAAATTCTTTTGAAATCCAGTTTTATACAATTAAGATTTACCTCCCGGTAATATGTAATTGAATTTCTGAGATTGTGGTAAATTATTTCCTTTCTTGGTTTCTCTTCCTCTCTCTTACTTCCCTATTTTAGTGTTAAAAAAGTTGTTTTAGTCATAACAGCTTTCCCATCAAGAGAACTGAGGAGTATCTAGATACCTGAAGCTTGTCTCTTCTGAATTTCCAGAATTTCCTTAAGTTGAGACTTGGCAATGTGGGGAAAAAAGTTATAATTCCCTGTGTATATGCTCTAGCTTTTTTCAGCTAAACATTTAGCATTATAGTCAATAATCCTTCCATTTTCTTAAAAGAAGCTTCTTTCCATCTTAAAGGTGATATTTTCATTATATAACTAAAATTTGCATAGCTACTTTCATATTTGATTTTAAAATATGATTCACAAATACATCACTTATGAAACAGTAAAAATCTAACGACAGAGAAGCTCCAGGCTCTAAAGAGTTAAGTGCTGGGGTGGGAGTGGGTGGGAAAAGATATGCAAACTTTCCATCTCAGACCCTTCCGCAGTAAAAGCATAAAACCGAGTTTGTTTGGAAAGAAGGTCACTACCTTCATTGGGCAGCCCAGCTCAAGCAAAGCGGGAATGGAGGCACGTTCGTAGTCGTTCTTTCCTCTCCCACAAGAGAGACGCGCTGCCGCGGGCCCGGGCGCGGACACCTGGGCCCGGGGCCCTCGCGCAGTGCGTAGTCCTTGCCGGCCGCGCACCCTGCGCTCCTCAACTCCTCTCTGAACAGCTCCTTTCTCTTCGGCTTGAGCATATTCTTGTACTCAGACTACAAGATACGGACTGCGTGTCACCGTATCTAGTCCGGAGGGGACAGACATTCCTTGGGAAAAGAAACAATGAACGTTTCTCGGGGAGAGAAACGAGGCTCTAGGCTCGGCCACAAGTAGCCCCGCGCGGCACTGGAACACCCCTCTCCGAATCCCCGAGGATAGGCGCCGTGCGCGGAGGGGCGGGGTGGCGCGGGCTTGGGACCCAAGCGCCCCCTCCCGGGAGGCGTCCCCGCTCGGCTGGCCGGGGCCCGCGGCGCCCCCGCCCCTTCGGGCGCTCCGTCGCGATGACGTGCGCGGCGCGGGCTGGGGACTCGGTGGGGCGCCGGCCGCGGGCGGAGACGGATCCGAGATCTGTCCCAGCAGGAAGCAAGCAGGAGCCCGGCTGCTGCCGCGCTGTCGCAGCGCTCGTCCGCGTCACCGTCCTCCTCCCCCACCCTAGTCACCTTTTATTCCCGCCCTCCAGCTTCACCGGCGACAGGTAACCCCGCCGCCGCACACCTGCCTCCGCACCCGTGCGGGTGAGTTTGCAGGAGTCTCGGTTGGGGGGGTGGGGCGGAAACGTCGGGACCTCGTTTCTCCCGGCTCTGCTTTGGGGCCTCCTCGGGCCTCCCCGCGACCGACGGCTCATTTCACCTTCCGAGGACGCAGGTGGGCGAAGCAGGTGATGGGTGGGTCGGGCTGGCGGCTGTGCCGGGACTGCGGCGACTTGCAGTGATATCAGAGGTGGCTGTCCTTTCCACAGAAAGACAATAAGATACTTCTTTCATGGGTTTATCATCACCAAGATACTTTTGTGTTTCATCTTTGGCTCCCAGGCAGAGGTAGAACACTCAGATGTACATCTCTGACTTGGATACTTGGCTAGATTCTTTTTTAGGGGGTAAACTTAAAATTCAGTGCAGGCAGAATGCTGTCTGTTCTTGGACGTGAAAATCAGCTTCTATTATGTAGGAGACGAGACTGGGACTTTCTGAAGCTGTATTTTTTTCAGTCTTTAGATGGTTCAGTACCTTGAATTTGTTAATTTTCGTACATGGGACTGAACAAGAGCTTTTTATATTTCTTAATTTCCAAAACTCCAAGATGCTCAGGATGCTGGGATTTTAATTTTAAATGGGAAGTAATTTGATGAAATTATTACTCGAACGTCCGTGTCAGAAATTTTTATACGGCTTCAGAAAACATGTTACATTTTATTTGGCATAAAATATGTGGTGGTGGTGGTGGGATGCGTAAATGCTAATCTACAAATATTAGTGGGGAAATAGCAACACTGACCAAACTTAATCCTTTGTTTGGTTTGCTGTTATGCTCTGATGTTGTAAATTCAGTATATCTAAATACAGTCAGGGTTTGAGAGATTTTAAAAATTAATATTCTTAAGGTTTAGCAGAAACTATCCTCATGCCATAAAATGTGGTTCTTGAACTTGGGTTGATAGTGAACATGGTACAAAGGTTGGCAGCAAGGTAGCATTTCTGTACAAATTAACTGAACTTCATAGATGTCTTGGGTTGTAGTTTTCTAGTTGAAAATTGTTCAGTGAAATTACTTTACTGTCTTTATCCTTAATTTTAGAAACATCACAAATGTTAAAAAGTAGGCTGTAGCTAAACTTGAAACAATGCAGCCATTCAAAATAGCTCACTGACTTTTAATATACAGCTTATTTTGAGTATTTTCAGTTGCCCAGGAATTACATGTAGAGTGAGAAAGAGGTCATTTTAATCTTATGCAGATTTGCTCTTACATTTGTATGCTCTTATTTGACATGCTGTTTATTATTTTGTCAGCTTTTTAAGTTAAATTTTTTGTTATTAAAAATTAATTTTATAAGACAGTAATCAAAGTTATTAAAGACTCTAAAAAGAGATCATGATTCAAAATGCTATGTCATATGTAATATAAAATGATATATGTAACATCTATTTCTCATTAGTCCTAGAAACACGAGCACGAAAATTATAGTGAGCTATTGCAATGTTGAATGTAAATTAATGCAAGGTATTACAAACAGTTCATATATAAACTTTCCACAGTAGTTAAATCATAACCTTTGGGACTTATCTGAAATGGAATTTTTCCCTGTTTATGTTTATGTGATCAAGTTTTAAAATAACAGTGGCCAGGAAATCTGAGAGAGGCTGGAGGCTCTTTTCTCATCCTGTTGTGACTTTGCCTGGAGTCTGTGGTGTATCATGTAGCTCATTGTTTAGACAACTGGGCTCTATCTGTGTTCTAAAGTATAGCTTTCTTCATGAAGTTCTAAAGGTTTTGACCATGTGAAGTTTGAATGAAAGCAAGCACCCTTAAAATTTTAAAAAATTAACCATTTAACTGTTAATTGTTGAGACTTTGTCTTTGATTTGTAAAATGGCAGTTCTAAAAAGAGATTTTTAACCTCTTTAAGTTTTTCAGTTGTATATATTTAAAATATCTTATTTTTTAAATCAAAGATTGAAAAGGCCAAAGAAAAGATTGACGGCTTTAATGGCTGTGATTTCCATAATGAGATACTTCTTAATAATTTGTGAACTGGCTTTAGTAATTTACGAATATCATCTTTTATTAGCATCTGCCATACTCTGAACAGTAACTGAGGTGCTTGATCTTGGTGGTCTTGTCCTATTTTTACCTACGAGGAAACTTAAGCTAAGAAAGGTAAATACTCCTGAGGGGCAAAGTCTGGATTCACACCCAGATCTTTTGACCCTGAAGCCTCTGTTCTTTCCATCAGGTTTGCCTTGATTTCACTTCACTTAGTAAATTGTTCACATAAACCTGCAGAACTGGTATTGTGATAAAGAATGTAATTAGAAGTTTGAAAAAGGCCCTGAGGAGTAGATGTGATAGTCCATGAGTATGGCTCTGGAACTAATTGAGAATTCTGTGTGTCTGTGTCTTCATTCTTGAGTTGACAGTCTTGAACAATTATTTCATGTTGCTTTATCAGTTCTGGTGTAGTCCAAGAATGTTTTACATATTGTCGCACTTTATAGGAACAAGAACTAGACTGAACTCTAATACTGGTCTTCACTGTAGGCAAAATGAGTAGTATAATGTCTCTGGTTAGGACAAAACATCAAAGTTTTCCATGTAGTAGCTGTCTTTGGATATTATATGATTAACTCTGATCCCAGGAAATAACCTTGTTTTCGTATAATGATTAAATTGTTGCCTGTATTATTAGGTCAAATCTTTTTATGACCCATATTTATTTTAGGAATGTCCCTTGAGTTATAATAGAGATAAAGGACAAAAGTGAGCATATGAAGTTGATCATTTGTTACAAACTAGAATTCATACATTTCAGTAGTTGGATGGAGTTGAGTAAATGAACAGAAAAGGGGTAGGATGGCTGGGTTTGGTGGCTACATTTTTACAAGGTGGTTTAATTATTTGGTTTAAACAATTAAGAGGTTTGCATCTTATGGATACCATATTCAACTATAAATACAAAATCATTATCCAGATGCGTAATATAAATGATTAATGGGTGGTTTGTGACACAACTGCTTTTTGTGTGTGTGTGTGTGTGTGTGTGCGCGCGCGCGTGCAGCTAATCAAGAACTAACTAGAGTTAGATAAGCTTCTAAATGTCTATTTTTGTGCTATTATATAATATTCAGGATTTTATGCATTTAGAATATTTTTGCTTTGATTTGAAAAATTTATTTGACCCTAAAAATAAGTTTTGAGTATTAGAATATCTTTCTATTTATGGTTTTCAAACATTTTTTTTTCTTATTGAGAAATATAAGAATGAGAAATGACCACAAACCAACCAAAAGTTCTCCCCACGAGTACTGAAGTATAGAAAGCAAAATCAAAAGAACAGATCTGGTATCTTAAAAAATCTTGGTAGTATTAAAGAGAGATGGAATAATTTTCTATGCAGAAACCATGTCTCAAGTGGAACCAAAATACTGAAGCTACATTCCTAAAGAATAAAGTATCCGTGCTGAGTAATGTGTACAAAGGAAGGTGGTGCCGTGGCAAAAGTATAGGCATCTTTTGTCTATGTTACATCACTTGTTATTTTATTTGAAAGTAACCTGCTGATTAACCTTTACAAGGTAAGTATTGCTTGTGGCTGAAGTTTGGTTTCTATTATGTGGATGAGGATCATTTTCAACAAATATTTACTAAGGGCCTGCCATGTTAGAGGTAGGACTATAGTTGTGAATTGGTTCCTCCCTGTGCTGGCAGATCTTTAATCTTGGCAATAGGAAGAGTGACAGAGACATAAAAAGATAAATAAATAAAAATCATCCGTTTAAAGTCCAAAGATGTTCATATCAAAAGTTAATGCCTTGTGTTAACTTTAGTGTTTTGGAAGTCATTTTATGTACATTTGGTCCTTAAAACAACTTGATGAGGAAGCTATGGTAAATTTCTTCCTATTCCTCAGATGAGAAAATGGAGACTCAGAAAAATTAAGTAACTTGTTCAAGGTCACATGGTTCCTTAGCAGCATAGCTGAAAATGGAATCTCTATTTGTAAATTCCCAAAACAGTGGTTCCCTATACCTAGAACATCTTCCTCAGTGTTAGTTAGGGTTAGCCTCTTAGCAGTGGCTTATTTCAACATATGACCTTAATTCAGAATGTTCCGAAGCTTCTGAAATTTAGTTAAATTTTTTTTTTATTAATGAAAGGTAGAAGGTAAACATAATGCATCATTATTTTTATAGATTAATGGAGCTGAGAATGGTAATTAACTTTTCTGCTTGGAGTACTTTTAAAGAAAAGTCAACAATTTGTTACAAAGAAAGGAGAATGATGTTCTAGGGGAATTTTGAAAATAACTTTTAGAACTGGGCACACAGAGTAACTGAACAGCTAAGGTCTGAGAGGCTGCATTGGTCCGATCATTTATTTAACACATGCTTGAGTACCATTGGGCAGGTGCTGTTCTAAATGCAGAGGATACAATGATAAATGAGACAGACATTTTATTGTTGTTTTGAATTATGTTAATTATAGACTCTTCATACTAGTATGTAATCAACAGGGCTGACCTTGAAGTTGGGAAATGGACATTTGTTAAAGTGTGATTTGAGTGCTCCTGAAAGATTCATTTGCTTATATGCAATATACCATCCTTGGCTGTCATTCTGCGCGAGACTCCTGGGCATTTGCGTTATAGTACTCTTAACAGTTTGCTTGTGATATAGATATGTTCCATCCTCTATCACAGTGTCAGAAAACATGGTAGAGAGAAAATAAGTGACACAAAGGGCTGATATGTTAGTGTTACAAGAGAGTTGGCAAAAAAAAGTATAATTATAATAGCAGTTACTGTTTATTGAGCTCTATGTGTCAAATACTATGTCAAGCAAGTGCTTGATGTACATTAGCCTAGTTAATCATCGTATCACCTCAGTGAGGTTAGGTTTATGAAACTCATTTTACAAGTTAAGAAACTGAGGCACAGAGATGTTAAATTTGCCCAAGATCACAGCTAATACTTTGCTGTGCTGAATTTGATCCAATTTATCTGATGCCAAAACCCTCATCTGTTTAGCACTTAGTAGGAACTCACTTGGAGAGAATGAGCATATGAATACAAACTTGTAAAGCTCAACCGGTAGGTGATGGCAGATTTGCAGGTAGAAGGCTTTGGTGAGGGAGTGGTGGGTAGAGAGAACCTAGAGAGGGCTAGTTGGGTGAGCTCTGTGCGTAGGGGGTGGGGGGTGGGATTGCAGGCCTGACTGCTTGGCCTGAGGTCTTGATTCTTCTGGTAACATCCCTGGGGCTTCAGAGTTGCATTTATGCAGTTCTTACTGTCCAGCTCAATCAGAAGAGGGCAGGAAGATCTGAGGCAATCCTGGCTTTGCCCACTAATTGCCTTTGTCAAGTTACTTAGTTTCTCTGGACTTCAGTTTTCTTATCTCTGAAGTGGAGGCTGTAATATTACCTACCTGGTGTGGTTCTTATGACGACTGACTTAGATAATAAGATCTGTAAAGCACATATCACACTGTGGCACATAGTGTGCATTGTTCTTGAGGTTTTTGGGTCACATTTAAGGTGGAAATTTCCTCCAAAAAAAAAAAAAACCCACAATATATTAGAGATTTGGGTGGAATCTTGAAGTTGGTCAATTTAAGTAGTTTTTAGATTTATGTGTGTATCAGAATAACCTGGAGAATTGGAGAACCAGTAAAACGTGTCAGAATGGTGTGGGTGGGGCCTGGATATTAGCCTTTTAGCAGACTTCCTGTTGATTTACATGCACACCAAAATTTGAGAACCACTGGTTTAAATCTTTTCTTCCTCCTGTGTTTCCGGAGGGCATCAACAATAAGAACAAACATTAGTTTGGATTAACCAGGTAGTGTAAGGTAGAAGGAAGTAAATATCAGTTACCAGAATCTCTTCACTAATTTATTTGTTTTTAAAGCTTTATTGGGGTTTCTAGCATTTATATTTAAGAGGACAAGGCATTGTTAAATTTCATATGTAAATTTGACTGTTTCAGGGTTATAAACTAACTTCATTTTGAAGTGAGCTAGTTATATTTGATTTTTAAACTGTTTTATGCCGATTACAATAATATATGAATGCATGCTTGTACAGCTCTTTAAGAACTTTAAAAAAACAACTTTTAAATTGGATTTCTTTAGATCGTATGCTGTTTTTGAATAACCAGACTTGGTACTGTTTGTCTTATCAGGCAGGGTCCTCGCAGGAAAGAGATTTTGTCCTTGGTTGTTCAAATGCGGGGACTATTTACAGAGGTTAGGGAACAAACAAGGAGTGATGAAGTACCTGGAGACAAGAAACAACAGAAGTCTTTAATTCTCTGGAGTTTACTAAACCTAGAGAGTTGATACAATGGAGTTGAACTGTAAGAGCTTGTGGCTTTGAGGCAGCCTGGGAGGGAGGAAGTTCCTCTCTCTGCCTTATGATCTCACTGCTGGAAACCTGGGAGGCCATGTTGGGCTTCAGGTCTCTAGGCTTAACCTCTCAAGGCAGGGCCAGCTCAGAGAAGGAACTCCAGGTTGAGTGGAGCAAATGGAGAATAAGTGGGACATTAATTAGAACCTTTGAGAATTTGTACTACTTCCTTGGTGCATTTTAAATAACTTTTAGCATTGTGATACATCTGCAGAATACTTGTGTCTGCTTGTCATATATATGCTTCTAGAACGTAGTTATCCATATTTTCATTGAACTGAACAGTAATTATTTTAGAGACTTCATGATGACAGCTCAATGAGAAAAGTGATCTAGGTCTGTTAACATAAAACACTTATTAATATATCATTAAACCTTGGTGAGATGTTTTTGCTTCTCTAGCTAGTCTTGGTTTAATGGAATAACTGTCTTTTCATTAAGTAAAATCTTTTAATGACTAAATTTAAATCACTTTTGGCAAGAAAAGATAACAAATTCTTTGCTTTCTGGAATTTACACTCCCTATTCACTTGGACTTGCTTGATAGCCAAAACACCAGAATACGGTCTAGATGAGGTGGCAGTTAATAGAAGTAAGACTTATGAAATAATTGTTCTTCCTCCTAAGCCCCCCCTTTTAAAAATATTTTATTTATTTATTTTTAATTAATTTATTTATTAATTAAAAAAATTAACAAATAAGCAAAAACATTAATATATGATCATTCCATTCTACATATATAATCAGTATTTCACAATATCATCACATAGTTGCATATTCATCATTTCTTAGAACATTTGCATCAATTCAGAAAAAGAAAAAGACAACAGAAAAAGAAGTAAAATGAAAACAGAAAAAAAAGGTTATACATACCATCCCCCTTACCCCTCGCTTTCATTGATCACTAGCATTTCAAGCTAAATTTATTTTAACATTTGTTCCCCCTATTATTTATTTTTATTCCGTATGTTCTACTCGTCTGTTGACAAGGTAGATAAAAGGAGCATCAGACACAAGGTTTTCACAATCACACAGTCACACTGCGAAAGCTGTATCATTATGCAATCAACATCAAGAAACATGGCTACTGGAACACAGCTCTACATTTTCAGGCAGTTCCCTCCAGCCTCTCCATTTTGAATACCAAGGTGATATCTACTTAATGTGTAAGAATAACCTCCAGGATAACCTCTGGATTCTGTTTGGAATCTCTCAGCCATTGACACTTAGTCACATTTCACTCTTCCCCCTTTTGGTCGAGAAGGTTTTCTCAATTCGTTGATGCTGAGTCTCAGCTCATTCTAGAATTTCTGTCCCAGTTGCCAGGAAGGTCCACACCCCTGGGAGTCTTGTCTCACGTGGACAGGGGGAGGGTGGTGAGTTTGCTTGTTGTGTTGCCTAAACCCCCCTTTTTAAACTTACTATTTTGAAATAATTTCAAACTCACAGGACAAACCCCGTGTAGAGGAACTCCAGTCTTAGCCCAACCCTAGATATCCAGATCTGCCGGTTTTGAACAGTGTGCCACCTCTACCATACCATTCTGCCTGCTTACCTACCTACCCATCTTCTGAATTTTTGGGAACAGTTTGCACGTTTTATGCTCCTTGAAGACATAATGCCTCCGTATATATATTGGCTACAAGGAAATGTATGCACTTATGTATTCACCTTAAGTGCAGGTTCAAGTTAAAGAAATTTAATATTGATATAGAGTTTATATTCTAAATTTCAGAAAGGGTCTGTTTGAGCCCTTTCACCTTTATTCTTAGATCCCATCCAATATCATGTATTATATTAAATTTTTCATTATTGCTTTAGTTTCTCTCTCTCTTTTTAATTATGGAAATGTAAATCTTGTTGTCCCAACCCCTCCCAAGCATAGAACTCAGTGAGATTCATCACATTCAACATTTAGTGTTTCAGTACCCTCACCACCAACCATTACTAGAATTTCCTCTTCACCTCAAACAGAAACTCTACCCTAATTTTGTATTACCTAGCTATTGTACCTTCACCCCACCCCTATAATCTGCACTCTATTTTCTGTCCCTATCGTTTGTATATTCTCTGATTTTTTTTTTTGTGGTAACCATGGGGCTTAAATTTAACATCCTAAATTTCTAACAATCCCTTTTGCCTTGATACTAACTTAAGTTCACGCCCTATGTTAACTTCACACACTATATAAGACCATAGTGTCGACTTTTTGTAGTTCTTGTCAAAAGTTAAATGTTTATACATTATCATTCCAAATCTTTGATTTGTTATTACGTTTTATGCATTTGTTTTTTTAGATGCTGTAGGAAGTAAAAAGTGGAGTTACCAATAAAAAAATCAGTAGTACTGGTATTTGAATTTACCAATGTCATTGTTACTGGGAGATCTTTATTTCTTCTTGTGATTTCAATCAGTTGTCATTTTTTTTTTTTTTTTGGTCAAACACACTACCATTAAGTGCCAGAAATTTAAGCAGAGGCCTGAAGTGGAACCAAATGACTCACAGTAGTAAATACAAGGTAAAGCAGTGATCTTAGATTGGGCTGTCTGGTTCAGTGGTCTGGAGGAATGTCATTCACAAGCTCAGTCACTGCATGATTATTTTCTGGTGTGGCCATTGGTTGTCATTTCTAGCATAGGAGAACCATGTTGGGGGATTGGAAAAAGTGAGCACCACTTCTTCCCACACTCTCCCCTTATGCTGCCAGAGAAGAGGCTATCTGCCCCTGTAGTGGATATGGAGTGGGAGTGTGGGGTAGTTGCTCTGTTCTGCAATGACTCACCTCCACAGCAGTGCCTTTGACTCTAGCCTGGGAGCCAGTACAGGAGTCCAGCTCTGGCAGTGGTAGCTGGAGAGGGCAGTGAACTTCCTGCTGAATGAAGTTGAATGAATAAATGAGTGAGATCACTTATGAAGGGACCAGGAGTGATAAGAAAACAATTCAAGCAGCTGCTCTTAACATCTAACCCTCAAACCTGCCTGCTGTTATCTCCAAAGTGTGAAAAGTCATTGGGTTGGGAGGCCATATTTTTGCTATAGAGTCTTTCTAGGAGCCAGAGTTTCAAGGGACTTTATTCTCTCAACCATCACTCCACTCTCTGCTCTCACTCCTTATGTTTTCTTCTTGTGCTCCTTTTTTTTCTTCTTTGCTCCCTTGCTGTCTTTTGATTAGTGTCTTGTCCTCTTGCCTGTATCACTTTCACACTCTGAGCTATCAGAGTCAGATGACTTCCTGTCTCTATGTTTCTTTTTATTCTTTTCCTTCCTTCTTTTTCTAGAAGAATTCCTCATGGGGTCAGGCTTCTCAAACTGCTGACTTTGCCACGTACTTTTTCTCTTCCTCATCAGGTATCAGAGAATATTTAATCCCAATTAGTTGCATGTAAGTCCTTTGCAAAATGGCCTTTACAGCCACACTTCTTGCGGGTAGTATTCAGGACAGCCTCAACGGTAATCTTCTGCCCAGTGTAATCCTGGAAGGACGGCTTCCGCCACTCTCTTGCTCAGTAATGACATTGTTAGTATTGTGGTCTTTCCCAGTGCCTTGATTGACAGCTTTCATGGAGAAGAAACTTTTATCCTATCGTTTTTCATTTCTTGGCCAATAAGCTTCACCCACACCTTGTCTCCAACATCTGCTGTCTTGGAGGGCTTATCTACCCAACAGGATGACATGTGAGTTTGGTGGACCAGACCTTGCCTCTGATAGCCTGGGATTTTGATAAATGCTCCATGGTCTATTACCATAGCAGTCTCTCCCTGGAAAATAGCATAGAAAGCGGGCAGGTTTTCCATGGTCTTGGGTCTTCCTCAGTTCATCCTCACTGTTCTAAGGTTCTTCCATTTTAATTCTGCTTAAGCTAATTCAAGTCTCTCGGTGTTGGGTCATGGTCTGCTAGACACGGTATGCACAAAACCTGTCAGTTGGCATTTTAACCTGCAGAACTCCCTTGAGCATTTCTTGTAGAGCCTGTCTGGTGGTGACAGAGTCCTCAGCATTTGTTTATCTGGAAATGTCTTAAGGGCTCCCTCATTTTTTTATTGACAGTTTTATTCACACACCATATAATCCATCCAAAGTATGCAATCAGTGGCTCTCAGTACAATCACAGAATTATACACTCACCACCATAATCAATTTAAGAACATTCTCATTGCTCCTGAAAAAAACCCATACGCCTACTGTTGATGTCTAGCTTTGGTATAGTACCTTTGTTAAAATTGATGAAAGGATATTATAATGTTACTGTTAACTATAATCCTTAGTTTGATTATTGTATTTGTCTCATATACCACCCTGTTATTAACACCTTGAAATAATGACATACTTTTGTTCTACTTCATGTAAGAACTTTCTTGTATTTGTACAATTAACCACAGTTATTGTCTACAACAGATTTCGCTATTATTATACAGCTCCATGTTTTATTCCCTAGCTTTCCTTTTAGTGACACACATGACCCTAGACTTCCCCTTTTAACCTTACATTCAGCACTGTTAATTACACTTATAGTGTTGTGCTGCTATCACCTCTATACATTTCCAAACATTTACAATCAACCTTATTAAAAATTCTTTGCATCTTAAGGATTCTACTATCACCTCTAACCATTTCCAAACATTTACAATCAACCTTATTAAAAATTCTTTACATCTTAAGGATTCTACTATCACCTCTAACCATTTCCAAACATTTACAGCCAACCTTATTAAAAATTCTGTATACCTTAAGCATTGTCTGCCTGTTCTCTACACTCTTTCTATCTCTATACTCTAGATTTTAACTCCCAGAGTTGCTCATTTTAATTAGTTCGTATTAGTGAGACCATACAATGTTTGTCCTTTTGTGTCTGGCTTATTTTGTGCAACATCATGTCTTCAAAGTTCATCCATGTTGTTGCATGGGTCAGGTCTTCATTCTTTCTTACAGTTGCATAATATTTCATCATATGTATATACCACAGTTTGTTTTTCCATTCTTCAGTTGATGAACACTTGGGCTGATTCTGTCTACTGACAATCATGAATAATGCCACTATGAACATCAGAGTGCAGATGTCTGCTTGTGTCCCTGCTTTCAGTTCATCTGAGTATATACTTAGTCACAGAATTGCCAGTTCATATAGTAGTCCTATACTTAACTTCTTGAGGAAATGCCAAGCTGTCTTCCAAAGTAACTGCACCATTTTGTATACTGCCAGCAGTGAATCAATATTCCTATTTCTCTACATCCTCTCCAGCACTTGTAGTTTTTGTTTTTTTTGATAATGGCCATTCTAGAAGGTGTGAAATGGTATCTCATTGTAGTTTTGGTTTGTATTTTCTTAATAGCTAGTGATGTTGAGCATCTTTTAATATATTTTTTAGCCATTTGTATTTTGGAAAAGTATCTGTTCAAGTATGTTGTCCCCCCCTTTTTTTACTGGGTGGTTTGTCTTTTTATTTTTGGGTTTTAAGATTTCTTCATCTATTCTGATATTAAGCCTTTATTGGATATGTGGTTTTCAAATATTTTCTCCAATTGAGTAGGCTTCCTTTTCACTTTTTTGACAGGGTTGTTTGAAGCCCCAAAGTGTTCAGTTTTGAGGAGCTTCCGTTTATTTATTTCTTCTTTCATTGCTTGGCTTTGGGTGTAACGTCTAAGAAACCACATTCTACTATAAGATCTTGAAGATGCTTCCCTACATTTTTTTATAGGAGGTTCATGCTCCTGGCCCTAATGTTTGGGTCTTTGCTCCATTTTGACCCTTAATTTTTGTATAAGGGATAAGATGTGGCTCTTCCCTCATTTTGGAAAGACAGTCTTGGTGGATACAGAATTCTTCATTGACATTTTTTTGCTCTCAGCACTTATTAAATATATCTTCCCACTGCCACCTTTCTTCCATCGTTTCCCATGAGAAATTGGCACTTAACTTATTGAGGCTCCCTTGCATTTGACGTATTTTCTTTTTCTTCTCTTGAGGGTCCCACGGGAAGGGAAGTATAAGATCTTAGATTTAGAAGCATCTAAGCCGAGTTTTGTTCACAGCTTCCATAAAGGTAGAGCCACATTGCCTGTGGCTTAGCAAATTAATCAAATAACAAAAACCTGGCTGTGTGAATGTAGCATACACATAAAGGATACCTCTGGATGTCTACGTCATAATTGAACCTTTTTTTTTGGAACAAGTGTATTCTCTTAGCTTGTCTTTTAAGATTATGATGAAAATGAGAAATGAGGTTGAGATAAACCAAATAGATCCTGTACCTAGAAATCATACAATTAAATATTTCTTTGTGGGGGCTTTTTACTTCTGAAAAAAAGGGATATTTCAGACTTTGGAGGGATCTTCTAAAAACATGTTATTTTGATTTGGCACTGATAGAATAAGTATCCTGCAGGAGAGCATTAAGGCTGTTGGTTTTTCCATGTTGTACTTATTGAATCGCCCTGATTTGAGGATTGAGTTATTCCAGAGAGATCTTTTCTCCTGTTCCTTGTTATTTTTTTTTTCTAAAATTAGATGAACCAGCTGTGTTTTTGGTTTGTGGGCATGATTTGCTGTCTGTTAGCCTTTTGGTTTTTGTGTTTGCGGAAGAACAAAGTGTGCATGGGTATGTGTTTTGAAGAAAAATGTATTAGTTTTTCTGCTTTTCCAGCTCATTGTTGTTGATCTTGCAGATTAGAAAAGCAAGATAATTTATGTATCTATTATGCGTGTCTTTGAGGTTTCGAACAAAACCATGACTTGTGTTGATGACTGAGAAGAAGGAGAAAACAGCTAAAATATAAAATTAAAAACTTATGTATTCAAATGGACATTTGAGGAGATTTATATTAGTTTGAGGAAGATTTTTTTTTAGTAGGTGTGGAGGGATTGGGAGGAGGGAAGTTGAATGGGTTTGACCATATGACAGATGTCACTAAGATGTTTTAGAAAAAATTCTTATTACAATCAGAATTTTATATTTTATAAGGATATGTTCTACTGATAAGCTTGTGGTGTTTTGGGGAGCGAGGCAGCATGAGTTAGGAATTCTTAAACTAGAATTGTTTAATTTAATGATTTTAATGATTCATTAGCAGAAATGGAATGATGCTTACAAGGGTGCTTGCAAGAATGTTAGTGTGTCAGAAGACGGGCTATTTTTTTGTTAAAGGCGTGTCTCTGGATACCTTTACCAAAGTCCTGTTCTCTATTTGACAGACAACATTGACATAGATTAGTATTTCCAGACAGCTGAGTAGGCCAGCATGACTGAATATTTAAGGTTTTAGATCTTATGGGTTGGCCAAGGCAGTGTATTGAAATGTTGAACTGAATGAGTGATCTAAAATGATTGTTGAATAGTACAGTCTTACAGTCCTAATAATTCTGGAGGGCCGGTTATATGTCAAACACTTTGAATGTTTCTGTCATTAAATTCTTACATTGACCCTGTGGAGTGGCTATTCTTATGTTCTCATTTTATAGCTAATAGAGGTGACTCAAGTGATGAGGGTCAGAGTTGAGAGATGTCTTCAGTGGTCTGGCTCCAGAGTCTTTAACCCATTTTGAATTGTCAATAGCCTTTACCTGTGGGCTCTTTTAAAGACTCAGAGCTTTGGAAAACCCTCCATGTTTAATCTGTTCTTTCTGTACTTAAACAAGGGATGGTAAAATCATGACATTCATTCAGCTTTTCCCATCTTCAAGTCCAAGGCGGACGACTCCTCTGTTGTGCATCTCTTTCTTCCTGAGACCAGACTCTGTCCTCAGATTCCTGCTTCACCTAGGGCTGTGGCACTCCTGCCAGTTGGTGAAAGAGGGGTAACCATTGGGCATGCATAGTCTAAATCTTAATGACTACTGGTTTGAATTATGTACTTAACATATTTGCTTTAAACAAATGTATTCCTGTAAGACTTTGTGTAAATTAAGTGAAAAGTTGAATTGCAATATTTTTACTATCCTGGGAAAGCCTCCTCATTAAATAAACCCTGTAGTGGTTTTTTTTTGTAAAAACTTTTTTAACATGTGCTGGTTTGAAAATATTATGTACCCCAGAAGAGCTATGTTTTAATCCTGATCCAGTCTTATGGGACCAGCTGTTTCTTTTAATTGTGGTTTAATACTGTCGTTGGACACTCCATGGAGATGTGATGCACCCTACTGTGGGTGTGACTTTTGATTAGATGGAGATGTGACTCCACCCATTCAAGGTGAATCTTGATTAGTTTCTGGAATCCTTTAAGAGAGGAAATATTTTGGACAGAGTCTACAGAAATGATAGAAACCTCAGAGCTCACAGAGAGAGCAGATGTAAAGATGCTTGGAGAACAGTTGCTTCAGAGAACAGAAAACACAGATGTTTGGAGATGCTTGGAGCTCCTTAGCTGTTCACCATGAGATAAAAGCAAGCCAGAACCTAGAGAAAGAAGGAAAGCCAAGAGATGGAAGCCAGCCCCAAAGAAGCAAAGTGAGGAATGCCCACAGCCACAGAGGGTCAAAACATGGAGCCCAGGAGCAAGGGACTAGCAGAGGACCAGTGTGCCTTCCCAGCTGACAGAGGTGTTCCAGATACATCAGCCTTTCTTAAGTTAAGGTATCTTTCCCTGGATGCCTTAGTTTGGACATATCTGTAGGCTTAGAACTATAAAGCTGTAACTTATTGAATTCCCTTTATAAAAGCCTTTCCAGTTCTGGTATACTGCATTCTGGCAGCTTCCAAACTAGAACACATGTGATTGTTTAGATTCTAGATTATGCTGATAAAATATGAATTTTTCTCACATTAGTTTTTTGTAAACTTAAGTCCAGCTAAATACACATTTGATATAAATATGGCAAAAGGGTATTTGAGCTCATATTGTGCTTGGTATTATTAATAAAAAATTTCTATATTATGTAGATATTTTACATAAATAAATGTCATGTGTTGGATTTCCTCCAAAATGTTCTTTAATGGGCTTATCTAAAGAATATAGAAAATATTCTTTTAAGCAGTTGGTTGAGGTTAAGTATATATATTACGATAGAAAATGCATTTTGTGTAATTGAATTCATTAGGTAAATAGTAGTGTTCTGCTGTTCAAATGCTCAAATCTGATTTATGTGACTCTGAAATAAATTCTCTGAAATAACAAGTATGTTTTAAGGAGATATTTTAATTTAAATATTGTTATAGTTGAAAAACAGACACATTATTGTTTGGAAAACATATTTTCATGCAGCTCAGGGAGAAATACTTTTTTTGTGTACCTAATGCCATGCTAATGAGACCAGGAACTTAGATTCATTGTAATCTGTGTTCTGCTCCTAACACTCAATAGAGACTACTCTGTCATCTCTTAATTAATAGATCCAGTGGCCTCATTCAGATCGTTGGTCATTTCCAGCCTCTTCAGCTAATCCTCTTTGAAACTTGGAGCACTTTCTTTCCCAGCCTTCTGTGGTCATGCACTTTCTCAGGTGTCTGACTTCCTATTTTGTTTTTGTTGTTTCTTTTCCTCTGCATATGTCTTTATTATTCATGTTCTCATAAAATCCTGTACTTGACATTTTTTTTTTTTTAATTTATTTTTTTTTATTTTTACATTTTTTTATTAATTAAAAAAAGAATTAACAAAACAATTAGAAATCATTCCAATCTACATGTACAATCAGTAATTCTTAATAACATCACATAGTTGCATATTCATCATTTCTTTGTACTTGACATTTTGCTCTACTTACTCCATTTTGCTCTACTTACTCTGTTCATATTTTTGATAATTCTATCAGTTCCATGGCACCAGCTCTTATCTTTATGCAGTTTTCAAAAATATTTTGACCAACATTTCCAAACTAACTGATGCTCTCTAGACATCTTAAATTTTCACATATTCCAATCAAATCCATCTCCCTTCAGAAATTTGCACCTTTTGTTTTCCTTTTCCAGAAGATGGCACCACTATTACCGTACTTGTTCGTGCTCAGAGCCCTCACTCACTCTTCCTTCTTCATTTGGCGTATTCCCTCACTTGCAAAACCTTGTTCTGCCTCTTTAAGGTCATCCTTCACTTTCTACCCTCTCTGATTGACTTCAGGACTCATTATTTTTCCTTCCAGACATGTCTCCCTGTATTTCATCCATTTTCTCAGTGTTCCTTCTGTTATATACATTGTTATTAGGTTTAAATTTCAGAGTAGAAGTCTGATTATAATATTCTCTTACTCAATAAGAATCCCTAATAGCTCTTCATTGGTACATTTTGGAGTCCAGAGTCCTATTGTGGGCTTTGAAACCTTTTGTGACCTTATTTCTTGGCCCATTTTTCCACTTCAGTGCTTATACCACCACCTCTGATATTGTCCTATGCTTTAGCACATTGACCTATTCCCCAAACATGTCCCCCCAAAATTGCCATGTCCTTATTATTGCTCAAATGAATCCTGTGTCTGGAGTACCCTTTCCTATAGTCAGTTTTACCATCTTTCAGGACCTGCTTGAATTAAAACTTTCAGAGTAGCCTTTCTAAATTTACTATTTGGAATTATACCTGCATTATAATCGTCATCACAGGTTAGGTAAAACGTATGTATCTTCCTTCATTCTCTCCTGTTAACACTAGATTGTGAATGACAAGAGGGTATTAACTACCTAGTAAAAGGCTTTGTAATGTTTTGTGTTGATTGGTGGATCTCAGGTGTGAGGACCCACCCCTTTACATTCTTAAAATGCTGAAGGGCTCTATACAGATTTTTTTATGTGGGTTATATCTATAGAAAGTTACTGTATTAGAAATGGAAACTTGGATGTCTTTAAATGATTAATCCATTTAACAATAATAGTAAATGCATGTTAACAGAAATAGCATATCTTTTATGAAAATTAACATTTTCCAAAGCAAAAAATAATTAGAAGAGTGGTACTGTTTTACATTCGATACATTAGTCTGGCTTAATAGAAGACGGCTGGATTTTCATACCTGCTTATGCATTCAATTTGTTGTAATATGGTGTTTTGGTTGATGTACATTTACATGAAGAAAATCTGGCTTTACACAGATATGCAGTTGGGAAAGGGAGAAGTATTTATCTTTTTAAGATAATTGAGCATATTTATCTCTGATCCTCCACCAAAACTCAACAAGTAGTAGTTTCTTTGAGTTTAGCTTGAAAGTGGAAGCTGAAACCACACTAATGAACTTTTTGAAGCCTGTTATATTACAACCCATTGGTCTGTTTGGCACTTTGAGTGGGTCTTCTTCCCAGGCTTGAATTTATAATATGATGCATTTGTCATTTGGAACACACTGATCCACTGATTTAAGCAGATCTTCCAAGTTTATGTAATATCAAAAAAATCGTGTTCTGATCTTATCAGAGACATCTTTAATTGTCAGGATGTTGTTCTGTTCATGTGGCAGATACAAGTTTTCTCAAATTCTACTTTTCACTTGAAAGGTTGAATTTTGTCATTGTCAGCAATACTGAGTTATTTTCCTTGAAATATCAGGCTTCCTTGGAAAAAAGTCTGCCACATAGTCAAGTTTAAATGACCACAGCTTGTCAGTCATTCTATCAAGTGAAAATGGTGTTTCATGAAAAAAGGGCTTCTTCATGAAGTTCACAACTCAAATATTCACACAAGTCTTTTCCTTGAGCCCACGGTCGATCTTTGTTATGCAGCAGAGGTGCTGTATGTGAAAAATATATGAATTATTTTCCAGTTACGTCCCGTTTTCTCATACATAATATTAAAAAGCTGTGTATGCTGGGATGGAGTTGTAATAAACCTAGTAAAATTTACTGCTTCATCAAGGGCATTTTTAAGTGAAACTAACACTCAAAATTTTTACTGTGGACGCATGATGGTGAAGGGTACCATGATTGTACAGTTTGGTGACACTGCTGAGGTTCTAGATAAAGTGCTAAAAGTACTTTTGCAATGTCAGTGCAAATGTAAACGCAACACAAAAGACAAATGTCTTAGTATTATTGTGAAATTAGTTTTGACCCTGTTGACTACTGAAATGGTCTCAGGGAGGTCCGTGGGTCTTTGACTACAACTAAAGAACTGCTAGCTTAGATATTTGTCCACTTAAGTTGTGACTGTATTTTAAGTTTTATGTCGACCAGACGTGTAGAAGCCTAGAATGTTAGACTTGGACATTATCCAGAGTTAATTGAATTCTATTTCCTTTCTGAGAAGTTGAGGAAACTGAGGTGTGGAGACATTAAGAGACTCGATGCTGAATTTCCAGTGGCAGACCTGGAAAACATATATTTCTTAGTTCAGAGTTCATTTTTTTCCACCCATATTGTGCAATTAAAAGCTTGAGAGGTAATTTCAGACACATTTTTAAATAAAGTTATGACTATAAAAGATGCATTTCTTTCTGTGCTGTAATGTGAACACCGTTATATAAAATTCCTTGGCAGGTGGGACCCAGAACTCTAGGGTCAGCTTTTACCTATTTTTTCATCTCTTTTTCCCATATCACAACCTCACTTTTTTCCCCCGTATAGTTGACATGAAATTGTTTGTTGTGATCAGATGGAAGATTAGATGAGAAACTGGGATAATTCAGCATTTAACACACAATCATTGCTAAAATAAATCCTCAAAATATACCCTAGTGAAAATAAGTATAATCAATTTCAGTGTGCTTTCCCTTTACACATTTTTGTCTGAAGATTTAACTTTTCCCACTGCCGTGTTTGACTTCACTTCCACTTTTCACAGAAGCAGGTTTAGCCAGCAGCCTTGCTGACCTCCTGGGCTCCTGCTTCCCCGCCCTTTTGGCTGAGCGGACCTTCCCCTTGGGCACCGTGGCAGTAGAGCAGACGCGGGCCGGGTGCTGTGGACCGTGTCGTGCTGAGAGCCTTGGCGAAGCTGGGCTGCTGGCCGCTGCCGCTCCTCCCACCGCCGGAGCTGTTGGGACCCATGGCGGAGGCACCAGAAGCCCCAGTTTACTCTTGGGTGTTGTAATGACTGTCTTCAAGTGAGACAGGGAAGCTTTTAAACTTTGAGTAGAAAATAAACAATTCAGATGGATATAAATTAGGAACTATAATAGTAATAAATGATATATAGATTTTTTCTTAACACGTGATTTACAAAATCCACTCTTAAACAACGAAATTGATGAGACTTCCTTGCATCTTAAAAATGAATTTACCGTTCACATCATATTTTGCCTTCCAAAACACTTTACCAGCATTTATCAGCATTTTGAAAAGTATTTTTATTGACAAATCTTCATATACGTTCACTCCATACATGGTGTACAGTCAGTGGCTCACAGTATCATCACATAGTTCTGTATTCATCACCACGATCATTTTTAGAACATTTGCATCATTCCAGAAAAAAGAAATAAAAAGAAAAAAGAAAAAGCTCATCCAGTCCATACCCCTTACCCGTCCCAATCATTGACCACTAGTATTTCAGTCTACCCAATTTCTTTTACCCCTTATCCTCCCTATTATTTATTTATTTATCCATTTATTTTTTTACTCATCTGTCCATACCTGGATAAAAGGAGCATCAGACACAAGGTTTTCACAATCATATAGTCACATTGTAAAAGCTATATTGTTACGTAATTGTCTTTCAGAATCAGGACTACTGGAACACAGCTCAACAGTTTCTGGTACTTCCTTCCAGTCACTCTAATACACCATAAAGTAAAAGGATATTTATATAATGCACAAGGATAACCTCCAGGATAACCTCTTGACGCTGTCTGGAATCTCTCAGCCACTGAAACTTTATTTTGTCTCATTTTTCTTTTACTCCTTTTGGTCAAGAAGCCTTTCTCAATCCCATGATGCCTGGTGCCAGCTCATCCCAGGGGTAGAATTCTCACTTGTCATGCCCGAGACCTGTGTTCGATTTCCGGTGCCTGCCCATCTACCTTCTGGAGCTTTAGACCATTTGATCATCTGTGCATGCACACGTACATACACACACACATACATACACATATAACTACATACAGAAGACACACATTTTTAATACTAATCCTTCATGTGCTTCAAGACAGAAATTCTTTTTTGGTCTAACAGCCTAATTTAGGTAAACTTTCTCATAGTTCAATTTGTGCAATTCTCTATTTTGACAAGCTATTTTATTTAGCTTTTAATTTAAATGAAACAATTTATTTTAGGAATCATTGTTTTAGTAATTCTACTGATAGAGAGATGTAGTGGTGAGGAATGACTATAAACCCATCTCAGAGTTGCTAGGGACTCCCTGATTCTGGAAGAGTTGGGAACTCATGGGATCAAGAGCACATGTGGAGAATTCAGCCCTGAAAAAAGTTTGGATGTCTTCGGATATGAGCGTAAAGTTACAGGTATGTTTTCAGTTGAGGGGACAGAGTCTTGAAGTATTTTATACTTTATTGTGTTATTTTTTTCTGTCAGATAGGCATTAGGTCATTATTAAGTTTTTACAGGGTGGAGCCATGTTGGAGTCATTAATGGAATGCTAAAATTTTGAAACAATATGTGAAAAGTTAGTGATTATCATACTAATGATTATATTTACTAAGTTATTAAAGCAAATTGTTCAATTACCCTGTCACCTAATTGAATTTTAAATGTATATTTGACTTTTCAGAAAATAATTAAGCTGATTCTGTGAGGTAGGAAAGTGGTCATAAGCTTATCAATATGCTTTTGCTAATCCCTTAAAGCAGACTAAATGATTGCCATAAATATGACATAGGATCCTTAGAGGTGAAGTAACACATTTGATGTAAATACTATGGTGAATAGTGAGAAAGCATCTTGGTAACTTGAAATTTCATGTTCTGGTAGGTAAGCTGTTTATATGTAAGAGATATTATAAATGCTTGATTAAACTTGTCTAAGCTTCATATAAAATTATGAATATTCCTCCAATTATTCTTAGTAATAAAAATGGTAATGTTTCGTTTAATACTGAACTCCAAAACAGAATCATTGTGGAGAAACTAGGATTTAGAATGAGGGCCACATAATTGGAGAAAATTCTAAGAAATTGGAATTGATTTAATTGAAGAAAAGAATACTAAAGAGGTGGTTCAGAGAGGTTTTTGAATATAGAAGATGGTGATCATTTATCAATCAGTATCTTTTAGTGAAAAATACAGGAAGGCTTGGTCTTCACCTGCATTCTGAGGGATTGAGACCAGTTTGTTCATTTATTAATTTAAAACCAGTAGACCCCTTTCTGTCTAGAGCTACTATGTCACATTCTAGAGATGCAATAAGCTCATGTTTAGCAGGGAGACAGACACACATCTATATTTCATAGGGCAACATTTGTCACAAAGGGCACGTTCTGTGGGCTCTCTGAGAACATATGGTGGAAGAGATGTGAGAAAGAACAGCATACAGTGATGGTAAAACATTTGGTTGGGTTGTAGAATATCTTTGTGGATTAACCAGTCCTTCCTAAGAATACTTTTCTCCCCCAAAACTAACTCGGTATTTGTTCATTGTGGTAAATGTGCATAACCAAACGAAATGAGTAAGAAACGTTGCCATTCGTACCACCCAGAGATAATCACGACTGTTTAGCATTTTTATGATATTCTAATGTTGCTTTTATTCCTGTGCACATGTATTATTTACAAAAGTGAAAACTAAAATAAAACAACCTCCTCCTTTTAAAAGGGCCCTAAAAAGCAAATACATTTTCATTTTTATAAGGTGATTTGAGAAATTTCATTTCTAGACCTAGGATTTATGATTCTCAAGTTCTCTGACTTGCTGTTGTGTAGCCCTTTGAAGAAGAGTAATTATCCTTAGGGAACTGTTCTAACACCTGCCACAGCCCCACTTAATAGCTCTGCGTGACAAATTATGTAGGTGAATGTCCATTTATAATCCAAAAGTGTATATAACATGTAATGTAAGTGTTTTTTGTTTTAAAAAATTGTTTACATAACAATATGACTGTGTATTATATATTTTGCTAGGGTTAATATAATTTTACAGTGTGATAGTTCAGTATTTTTGTATCACATAAGAGGAATGAAATTATGTTAAATATATACGAATATAAAGAATTGATATAGTCTCTCCCTCTATAATCCAGTAGTTTCAATAAGCTTAATTTTATTTTTGACATGTTCTTGTTTTACTCCTTTGCATCTTCCTACCCCTAAATTACTGATACTATTTTACTTACTGTTGAATATTTTTTGCCACCATTAGAGAATGAATGTAATTTAATGTTTTCTATGACTGTTGATGTCATTAAACATTGAAATATACTGAAGCAAAATGAATATTTTACTTTTCATCTAGGAAATGTTTTCTACCCTTTTTTGTGCTTCTTAAGTAATAGAATTTTATGGTATATTCCTTAGATTTTGCTTAGTAAGGAGAACAAGGAACCGAGTATTCTCTTTAGCTATTCTCTCTTCCCCCATTTAAAATATGGGTGGTTTAAATGGGGGATTATTTTCTTATAATGTGCACAAGATGATACTTTTGTATTATCCTTAATACATTGTATAGAAGGTGCTGTTTTTGTAGTGCTGATATCCCAGTAGACCCATGAGGTGTTTCCAATAAATAAGATCTGCCTAGGACTTGGAATTTGCAGTTTGCTGTGTTGCCACTGGTAAGGTTCTGCATGTCTGAGCATACTCTTAGGTGGGTCTAAACAGGCCTGAGAGAACATGCTGGTCACTTCTGTATTGGGAAAATTTACGGAATTATTGCTATCTTGGCTTCTGGCATGGGGGGCTGGTCTGGTCCTTGTCCCTGGATGCTTCCAATGAGAAATGTTGGCAACTGTCCAGATTAGAAATATACCTTCTCAGGTTCCAGACTACCTTGGCTCGTCTGAGGGGCAGTGCATGGGTATAGCAGCATCCTGGGTGTATGCCTTCTTTGCCAGAGATCTCTCTCCTACTTTGAGAGCTGTGCTGCTTATCTGTTGACTGTCTGGGAGCAGATTGCCAAATACAGGTCAGGAGGTGTATATGACCTGTAAAAGGATCCTCTCCTTTTCCAGCAGGCTGTTCTAGGCTTGAGGTTTATTCAGCTGTTATTTGTTTAATGTTGTTTTGTAGTTTTGTAGCAATTTTGATGTCTAGTTGAAGTTTAATAATTCAGTTGTTTAATGAGGAAATATGACCAGTATCAGAAATTCTTAGAGCTGCTCTTATGAAGGAATGAAAAGTGGCTTTTTAATGGAGTTTGCTAATGCATTTCTTTTTTTTTTTTTTAATTAAAAAAAGAATTAACAAAACAATTAGAAATCATTCCAATCGACATGTACAATCAGTAATTCTTAATAACATCACATAGTTGCATATTCATCATTTCTTAGTACATTTGCATCGATTTAGAAACAGAATAAGAATTAAAACAATAATAGAAAGAAAAAAAAACAAAAAAAACAAAAACCTATACCTCACATGCAGCTTCATTCAGTGTTTTAACATAATTGCATTACAATTGGGAGGTATTGTGCTGTCCATTTCTGAGTTTTTATATCCAGTCCTGTTGTACAGTCTGTATCCCTTCAGCTCCAATTATCCCGTCTCTTTTTTTTTTTTTTTTAATTAACGGAAAAAAAGAAATTAACCCAACATTTAGAGATCATACCATTCTACATATGCAATCATTAATTCTTAACATCATCACATAGATGCATGATCATCATTTCTTAGTACATTTGGCTAATGCATTTCTAATAACAGTAATTAGTGACATTTGCAAAGATAGTCTGAATCCTGATATATATATATATATATCCTGATATATATATAGAGTCATTGTTGTGATTGGTTTTCTGGAAATATGTAGCATATCACTGCTTTAAAATTTTATCCTCCTCATCTTTTAATACTCAGTTCAAAATAGATCTACTTTGTCCGGTTCTTGTCCTTCCCTGTCCTCCGTCAGACTTCATGCCTTTATAAGCTCCCGTGAATACTTCGTGCCACCACTTTAAATATTGTTGTGTAATGTAGTTTAGTTGTCTTTCTCCTTCATTAGACTGGAAACTCCTTGGGTCTTCACGGCCTAGTATTTTGTCCTACTGAAATAGATACTCAATATATGTCTGTTCATCCGGTAATTCCATCTTAACATTTGATTGTCAATATATTTTCTACATCTTTAAAACTTATTTTCTCCCAGTACAAATTCTAGGCTTATATATCAACATTAAATCTCTTAGGGGTGGCGATATTGGGTAGTTGAAGGCTTAATTAATCAGAACACTATGAATATTGTAGAAAAGATATAAGTAGCAATAAGAAAAGTTTTTTTAGGGGAAGTGAAATAGTAATGGCTGAAACTATTTGTCTTAAGAACTCTTTCCTTAATTTGGAATATGTGGTACGGGATATGTGGCACAGACAAGGTCATTTGTACATGTGAAAGAAAATTAAGTTATGCTTCTTGGAACATTTTAAGATTAGATCAAGCAATTTGAAAGCTTAGAAAGCTAAATTTAGTAAGTTTGTGTGCAGTCTTTTTTTTTAAACCTCCATCCTGACATTTTGAGTACTATTTTTTTCTGGCCCTAGAGTTTAACAAGTCCTCCTGTGTGATAAAGATTTTTATGCTTGTGAACACATATATACACTTGCACCTTCAATTTGAATTTCCATAGAATTTATCATATTTTTGGCTAAAATTTACTTTAACATAAATTTTTTTTTCTAATTAAAAATCAATAGCTATCCTTGTGGGAAGTTTAGAAAATAAGAAGTATTTCTGAGTATTTAGAAATAAGTATTGATGCTTTTTATATATCTTTTGTTTTTAACAATGTAATTAATTCTTGATTACCAAATCAGGTAAATATTAAGTTCTTGTTTTCTTCAAGTTTTTTTTTTTTTGTAATTACTCTTTAATTTATCCGAAATTTATTTTGGAGCATGCTTGGAAAATTATTTTAGAAGGTGTAAATTGAATCACTTTCCTTTTTCTTATTTACCACTAAGACAGGAAAATCTGACCTTTTGGATTCCTAGAGAAGTTTTCCATTTAAGCAATTTTTACTTTTTCATTTATTATCAAAGCCACATAAATCTTTTTGAATAATACCTTTTACATTGCATTAATTTTAAATTATACAACTGCCAACAGCACATCAAAGCAGTACAGGTATGTTTGACATCCCCCTAGCCCACCCTCCGGTCACTCTTCCCTATCCAGAAGTAAGCACTGTTATCATTTTGGCATACACACTTCTATGTCTTTTATTATCACTTACATTTTTGGGTTGGTAGGAATATGTAGTTTTGTATGTGTTTTTAATGTAAGAGGTCTTGTACTGTATGAAATAATTTGCAACCTCTTTTTTCCATGTAACAACAAGACTTAGATTTCTATGTTTGAAGGTAAAGATCCACCTAATTTTCTTTAATTGCTTTGTGGATTTCTGTAGTCCAGATACAGCATACTTTAGAAATAAGTATTGATGCTTTTTATGTATCTTTTGTTTCCACTGTCTTTATTGATAGGCATATCCTTGGAAATGCTTCCTCATTCAAAGGTGTATATGCTTTAAGAAGTGCTAAATCAGAGTTACGAGTTTATAGTTTCACTAACAGAACAACTCGATGATAGTTTATGATTTTTATCAATGGGATAAAAAAGTATCTTGTTGTTTTGATTATTTAGAATATCTTAAGGGGAAATAACAGAACTTAATTAAGATGGATAAAATATGCTGCTCCAACAATTCTTTAGTGAGATATGGCTGGCTGTTAGAGATATAGATTTTGCGTTTAATCAAGTGAAAAATCAAGTATTTGATTTTATGTGAAGTGCCACGTAGCTCCCTCTCCCCAATTCATTTTAATTAGTTTGGTTTTCATTTGACTTGACTTGAGTTGGTTGTAATGTAGAGAAAAAAAATCCTTTTTGCTCTTCACTTTCCAGAATCAGATATTTTGAAGGCTAAGACTTTGGGAAACATTCCCAAATGTAACAAAACACACTTTGAGTAATAAAGTATGGAATCAAGTCACCACACATTATATTTAAATTTAGAGGAATGGTGAGAAAGGATAGAATTTTAATGTGGTAAAAAAATACACAACTGATAAATTAATTAGAATTCAAGTATCATACTTGGGAGTGTAGCTTCTAAATTTCATTGTTAAATTTAAGTATTCTGCCAATGGTTAGTAAAGACCTGATATATACAATAAGCAAACTGAAATAAATATGAATATAATATTAAAAGGAAATGTCTATAAAATGCCTAGCAAAGATCCCTCTGATACAAATTCTATTTTTGCTAGTCCTTCTTTTCTTCATTTTGTTACTTAAGATGGTCAAGATCCAATGTTAATTATGATAATCGAAGTCCAGAGCACGTTACTAATATATAATGCAGTGTATTTTCTTCTGTTTTTTTCACGTTCTTTTTTTTTAAATAGGTAAAATAGACATGAGCATAAAGCACATTCACAATGAGGTGTAGCCATTACCACTATTTCCAGAAGCTTTTCCTCATCCCAAACAGCAACTCCTTACCCATTAAGTAGTAACCTCCCACTCTCCCTTCCTTTCCAGCCTTGGTGACCTCTGTTGTGCTAATTATTTAAAGTTTCTTGAGATTGTGCATCAAATAAACAATTTAGTTATTTTTATGGTGTATAGTTGTGTCTGTTTTGTAATGGTTAAATGGAAATAAGTAAGAAGAATGGCTTTTAAACATTGGATTTCTGCCTTTATATTTTTTCATTTCCTGGATGGGAAAAAAATGCTTTGAATCAGAATGTAAATGAATTGTTGCCCTAATTTGCCATTTGACTTTGTTTGCTAATTAAATTCTTACTCAAAATGCTTTTTAAAAAATAAAAATGCATTTCTAAGGCAGCGTATTTAAAGGTTTTAATTGACAAAATTGTCTTTCCTTTGTGATACTTTTTGTAATCTGTCAGTTTTACTTTAGTAACTATATATTGTATTCATTAACATTTTTAGATATTGGCAAAATCATTGTTAAAATAGGATACTTTTTAAATGTTAGTTTAAAATGCTAGTCACGAAAGTATATTAGGAATTTTCCATTCTTTAAGAGACAGCATAAGGTATGCACTGAATTTCTATTGCCATGGATAGTTTTTCGGGGACATAAGGCCATTAAAATGATCATAAACCCATTAAATATTCTGTAAAGATGAACTAATAATAGTACATTTAGGCTTTCCTAGAAACTCTAATCTGGCATCTAAGGCTGTCTTGTTTATATAGGTTTTAACCTAACACATAACTGTGTTTAGCCAGTTGGATTGAAGAGGGCATTTATCTATTCAATAAACAAATATTTAGTAATTCCTGTATACGATGTACTGTTGTTAGGTGCTAGTGGTATATGAATAAGCAGGACAAAACCGAGAAAAACTTTATAAAGTTAAAAGCCCTGTGCTCTGGCAATACAGAAGAAAGTAGAAGAGGAGCAGACATTTGCTTAATTTTTGAAGCACTGAGTAGAATTCCAAGAGGTGGTAAATAGAAGAGAGGCCTTTCTGGCAGGAGAAGTGCAAATTGTATGTGCATATAATAGTGACAGTTGAGTGTACTTGGGCACAGAATACCTTTTTAAGTACAGAAGATACCCTTGGAAAATTTGACCTGTTCAGTATTGTGAGGGTACTGACTGAGTGTTTCCATCTCCAAAATGGAGTAGACATAATGATCTGTGCTGGGTGATAGCACAGCTTTCCAGGTTTTCAGGATTGCCTACGTTTCCTCTTGTGTCACTTGGAGAAACTGTTTCTATTCAAGATAAGATAAGGCAAAGGCATGGGGGAGTGGGGTGTTACCTAAACCGCATGTTGACAGATGAGGAGCTGTGCCAGAGTTTAGAGTGAAACTAATTATTCTATTTTAAATATTAAAGTGAGGTGACTCTTGTTAAAGTGCACCAGGATAATGGAGATAACTTTGGAATGGATTTCACAGGTTCTTTGGCTTAATGGATTTTTTTTTAAGTTTTTTTTTGTTAATTTTTAAATTAAAAAAAATATGACAAGAAAGAAGCACATTCGTAACATATGATTATTCCGTTCTACATATATAATCAGTAATTCATAATATCATCACATAGTCATATTCATCATATTCCTCATGATAATTTCTTAGAACATTTGCATCAATCCAGAGAAAGAAACAAAAAGACAACAGAAAAAAAAAAATTCATACATACCATACCCCTTTCATTGATCACTAGCATTTCAATCTAAGTTTAACATTTGTTCCCCCTAGTATTTATTTTTATTCCTTAATGGAATTTTTATAAATAAAAACATTTTCCTTTGAATTTTGAGTCTGAATTTGTGCTAGGCATTTTGTTGGAAGTTAATGATGGTAGGCTGAAATATTTATTAGTTACCTTAATTTGTATCAGTTTAAAATAGCTTTATATTGTAGTCTTATTTTGTTTTTTATCCCTTTCCTCATACCCTTATTGGATGCTATCTTACTGCTGCTTCTTCCACAGAATCTTAGTTTTTGTTTTAATCTTTTTCTATAACTGGTTAAAAAGAAATATAGGGAAAAAAAGTCTTTCATAATTTAGTCATTTGATATGTTGATAACTACAGATCTCTTCTAATTTCCCCTTTGCATGTTACTCATATGGCTTAACAAGCTAAAAAAATTACTGTTTTCTTCACCAATTTGTTGCTCTGGTTGTTACACTTTTTCATCCTTTCTCTGATATCCAATCCCTAGATTCATGTTTCCTTTCTCTTTTCCCTTTCAAGCCTGTTTTCCATCTGTCCTGGTTTTCTTGTCCCATATCTATTATTTTGCACTTACTATCTCATAAGCTGAAAACAGATTCTCTCTGTCTAACCAAGGATTCTGGCTATCTTCATGGCAGTCTCTGAAATAAACATGTTGCAAATTTAGCCCTTTATAGAAGAACAAGTGATAGTCTTTGATATCCCCAGATAGCTTTTTAGTTTCTCTCCTCTCAAAATGCCTCTAGTTTTCTCTCACTGTTCAGTTTTCTCTGTCCTCTGTGAAATAACCTACAGGCTTAAAAGACCTTGTTTCGATTTTGAGTGGGAAATATTGCCTGGATCACGTGGTTGGGTTCATTGAACCGGTCACCCCACATGCAATATTAGGACATTCAAAGAGAGTTGTTAAACGGAGCTTTCAGCACCCCTCCCTTTGTCTCTTCCAATATTCTGATGACCTGCTCACATCATGGAGACCTTTATTATAATAATGAAATATTTTACAAAGAGGTAATTTTTATCTCTAATGGCATTTAGCTCAGCTATCATTTTAAACAGCCCTCTTAACTCAATAATATTGATACATTCCAAAATTAGGTAAGGCCTTGAGCTCTAAGAGGTTAATAAAATGGATTATTTTGACAATAAAGACTAGGGTCTTCTAATAAATTCTGGAACCCACTTATCTATGGTTATTTTGATTATCATTTTGTGTTTGTCAGCATTATCAAAAAACTTGGGAATTTTTCATCTGTTTTAAAATAAAATTATATGAATTTTACTTATACTTGTGAATCTTTTAAGTGGAGAGGAAAAAAGGCAGGCGATGTTTTAGAGAGAAGTAGGATTTTTATCTCATGGTGAAGGAATGAAGGGAAGAAGCTTGCATGGCTCTTATTCCTTAGAGGTTGCCTTCATTGGGACCAAGGAAAATAGTCTCAGTGGGAGGACCTTTTCTGTGGGTGGTGTGAGAGATCCTGAGTGGGGGAGACTTTACCCAAGGGGCTGGGGTAGGGAGTGAAGTTTGAAATAACCAGGGTTGGAGCCACAGAATGGAGGTGAGGTGGAAAGCCAGAATTCAGAGTGCAATAGAATCAGGCTGGGGAAAATCAACAGACTGTAGGATGTGGCAGTAGGGAGCAGAACAGAATGAAAGGGAAGTTTGTTCTTTAAGGAGGCAAAGAAAAAGATAGATTAAAGAACACAAAACTGGAGCAGAGCAAAGAAATAAGGCTCCAACGTATTGGGGATTGAGGAATATTGCTGTAATTTGAAACTTTGTTATAGACAAGCTGAAGCCATCTGTAGTTTAATTTGTTGACCTTTGGAATTGGGAAAGGAGGGTGGTGTAAGGAGTCACTTAATTGCTTTTGTAGTTTATACTTTAGTATTTCATGCCTACTTTTATTCCCCAAATGTGCGATTTGTAATATGTATAGTGTTTTTCATTAAGTAAATGTGAATTTGTATTTATTCATCTACTCTAATCTAATGAATATTTTATTGAGTACCAACTATATGCCAGGCTCTTATAGCTCAGGATAAGGGAGAGAGAAATGTAAATAAGTATAGTCTATTCTGTTGCTGGGTGAGAAGAGAAATGAGCTCAGCGTAATGTGGAAGTCAAATTGGTTCATATGTGATTTTTTTCCTAGCAAGTTAATTTTTCAAAGCATAGAATAGCTAGCTTTTTCTTATTGAGGAAGTCTTAGCAATATACAAGCCATGTAAAAAGTTGAAAATTCTACTGAGGTGCCTTCTTTTGGGAAAAGTCGTATAACATAGTAGATAAGAATACGTATTCTTAATTTATCAGATTTATGCATTTTATTTTGTCGTTAAAGGTTTTTTTTTTTTTGTCGGCTGTTCAAAGTTCTTCCCAATTCTGAGGCTATGAAGGTATCCTTTTATATAAACTTCTATAAGCTTTTTGTTTGCCTTTCACATGTAGATCTATAACCCACTTGCATTTGACTTTTATGTGTGTGATGTGAAGATAGGTCCTATTTTAGTTTGCTGGCTGCTCAAATACTCTGAAATGGGTTGGGTTAAACAGTGTAATTTATTTGCTCACAGTTTGAGGCTGAGAAAAAGTCCAAACCAGAGCAACGTCAAGATACTGCCTTCTCCCCAAAGACTGCAACATTTAGCTGGATGCTGGTTACCCTTGCTCCATGGCTTCCCTGTCACATGGCAAGGCACACTGTGGTCTCTCCTGGCTTCGCCATTCTCTTCTAGTGCTGTTGAATCTCAGCTTCTTTCTTCTGAGGCTCTCTCTCTGTCTGAATTCCATTCCACCTATAAAGAATTCCAGTGTTAGGATTAAGACCTATCTTTTTAAAAGGGCCTACTTACAAATGGGTTCACATCCATAGGAATGGATTAGATTTACGAATATGTTTTTTGGGGGCACATACAGATTCAAACCACCAGAGCCTGAATTTCCTATTTTTCCCAAATGGATATCCAGTTATCCCAAAAGTAATATTAAAAAATCCATCCTTCGCTATTATTCTGTTTTACTACTTTCGTTGTAAGTCAAGTATTCATGTATGTGTACATTTTTGCTTTGTTTCATTGGTCTTTTTGCTTCTTTATGAATTGTTACCATAATATGTTAATATTGTAGTTTTATAGTAAATCTTGACACTCCATTCTTTTTCAAGAATGTATTGGTTATTCTTATATTTCCATACAAATTTTAGAATCAACTTGTCAGCATCTAAAAAAATACTTGGGGTTGCCTTGAACCTAGAGATCACTGTGGAGAGAATTGGCTTCTAAAGTATCGAGTCTTCTCATCTAGGATCATAATGTATTCCTTTTATTTTTTTTAGGTCTTTGCTAATTTCTCTTAATAATGCTTTATCTGTAGTGGTTTTACATAAGTATTTTTAAACTTTTTACTTTGTTCTCATTTCAGACTTCAGAAGCATTGCAGGAATAATACTGTACAAACAGTTCCTGCATACCCTTCACCAACATTCCTCAAATGAATCCTTTACCACGTTTTCTTTATCCTTCTCTTGTTCTTTCTATACAAACATATATTCCTACATGATACAGAGATACACACAGTTGCGATTTTTTTTTTTACCTGAATCATTTGACTGTTAGTTGTGGACATGGTACCCCTTTACCCTGAAACACTTCAGTGTAAATTTCATAATAACAAAATCAGTCTCTTACCTGGCACAGTGACATTATCAGCACTATTGTTTAAAGTATACAGGCCTTATTCAGAGTTCACCAGTTGCCTCAAATATGTACTGAATTAATTTGCCATGTTGCTTTGGTCTCCTGTCATCTAGAACAGTTCTTCCACCTTTGTGTTTCATGACATTGACATTTTTGAAGAACACATGCCACTTATTTTGTAGAAAGTCACTCAGTTTGGGTTTGTCTGCTATTTCCTCATGAGATTCAGATTTTCACTTTTGGCGGGAGTACCATAAAAATAATATGGTACACTGAGCTGACCTTTGATCATTTGGTTTAGGTGGTTTCTCACACCTTACATGTAAAGTTACTATTTTTTGCCTTATAATTAATACAAAGTATCTTAAGAAGATGCGTATATGTATTTATTTGCTTTATTGCATTAACATATATATAACTTAAAATTTGTGGTTTTAACCACTATTAAGTGTAAACTATACTTCAGTACATTAATTACATTACAGTGCTGTGCTACCATTACCACTATCCATTAGCAAACCTTTTTCATCACCGGAAACAGAAACTGTGTAACCATTAAGCAATAACTCCTTATTCTCCAATCCCCTACTACTTTTGTCTCTGTGAATTTGCTTATTCCTGATATTTCAAGTATGTGGAATCATATATGTCCTATTTTTTGTCTGAGTTATTTCACTTAGCATGTTTCAAGGATCAGCGACATTGTTGCATATATTAGTGCTTTGTTCCTTTTTATGGCTGAAAAATATTCTGTAATATGTATTTACCCCATTTTGTTCCTCTAATCATCCATTAATGGACTGCTGTTGACAATTGTGAGTAATGCTGCTACCTTGTTTTCACTTATTTTAGAACATACCTAGAAGTGGACTTGTCATATGGTAAGTCTGTGTTTAACTTTTTTGAAGAGCCATCACACTGTTTTCCTCAGTGGCTATCCCATTTTCCATTCCCACCAGCAATATTTAGGGTTCCAATAGCCCCACCTCCTAGCTAACACTTGTTATTTTCTGTTTTGTTTTTAAACAAGAGTTATCCTAGTGGGTGTAAAATGGTATCTCATGGTTTTGATTTGCGTTTTCCTAATGGCTACTGATGTTGAGCATAGGGAGATGCACATATATATTTTTTGACATGGGCAGGCTCTGGGAATCAAACCCAGGTCTCTGGCATGAGAATTCTCCGGCGAGAACTCTACCACTCAAGCTACCGTTGCCTGCCTGCATATTTTTTTAAATTAGATTTATTCCTAAGTACTTTATGTGTTTTGGTGATTTTCTAAATGTATCTTAAAAATTATTTTCTAACTCTTTATTGTTCATATATAGAAATATTAACTTCTGAACATTGATTATGTATCCCACATACTTTCTAAAGTCGTTATTCTTATAATTTATCTATTCTTTTTTTTGTATTTCTTTTGTATACAATCCTGTCTTCAAAGAGGACAGTTTTATTACTTCCTTTCTGTCACTGTATCTATTACTTCTTTTTCTTGCCTGATCATATGGAGTAAGACTTCAAGTAAAATGTTGAATAGAAGTTGTGGTAGCAGGCATCCTTATCTTGTTTCTGTTCTTAAAAGGGGAGCTTTCATGTCTTTCCAATAAGTATGATTTTTTCCCCAATGCCTAGATCAAAGTGAGATTTTGATTTTTCAACTAATGTAAGAATGAGAAAAGTCATTTCCACCCGACCTTTCATAAGGACCTCTTTGAACATTTGTGAAACAGAAGCATTTGATTTGAACATTTGAAAAGTTTAATGTTGAGCTATAGTAACTGCTATTATGTAAATTGCTTTCAGCCATATATATTGGAGTGCTTACTTGAGTCTTTTTTTGGGGGGGGAGGAGAATGTTACAAAGTATATATTAAAATATAGACTTCTCCTGTGGTGAAGCATTTCTACCAGTGAGCTCTGATAGAAAAAATTTTTTGTAAAGAAAATAGAGATGTTGGCAGAATTTAGTTGAAGGCAAATGAATGAACTAAGGGAAACCTTTTCCTGGTGCTCTGTGTTATGTGGCTGTGGATAAGTCACTTAAATTTTCCCTGCCTCCTTTTTTATATCTGGAAGTGAACATAGTAAATAGCATTGGTCATTGATTGTGTGTTTTGTAGAAACAATCAGATTCTGTTATTCTGCTGAAGAGCTTTTACATCAGTCATAGTAACTATTGTTATTTTGTTCTAGATTTAGGTTTTGGTTTAAGATGGATGTATGTCATTGTTTGAGCTAACCCAGTATGTTTTAAATTATTTTGCTTTTATTGGCATTAAGTTATCCTGACTGATGATAAGGGTTATCAGATTATTGCTAACAAAATTAAGCTATTAAATTATTCCTCAAATGATATGTTATAGTGTATAATTATTTTCTACAAGGAAAAAAGGGGGATTTATGCCCCAGAAGTCATGATCCCAAACATGTATTTTTTTTTTTTTTTTTAAAGGAAAGACAGAGAGAAGGAAGGAAGGATAGAAGGAAGGAAGGAAGGAAGAAAGGGAAACATCTTTTAAACATTTTCTTGTTTTATTGTATTCTGTTTCTCCGTTTTTGTTACATGGGCTGGGGCCGGGAATCGAACCGAGGTCCTCCGGCATAGCAGGCAAGCACTTTGCCCGCTGAGCCACCGCGGCCCGCCCCCAAACATGTATTTTTGTAATTATTCTAAAAAATAACAATAGTACTTTTTCTGAGGTTCAGGGTAGAAGAACTTCTTTGAAGTTTCCTGAATATTTCTACATCTGTTTTTATCCAGTTGTAGACTCTTCATTTAGAATGTAGTGTTAGGTAACTTAATTATATCTTTTATAGAGAAATTTAGTTATTTAGAGTTAATGATCTTAGTTTCATACTATTTTTTTTCTTCTGTCAAATATCCTATTATAGTATGCACCATTATTTTAGTTTGTTAAACTGCCAGAATGCAATATACCAGAAGTGGAATGGCTTTTATAAAGAGAATTTATTAAGTTGCAAGTCTATAGTTCTAAGGCCATAGAAATGTCCAAACTAAGGCATCCTGAGAAAGATACCTTAACTCCAAAGAAAGTTAAGTCCGATAAGTCCAGAACACATGTCAACTGGGAAGGCATGTGGCTGGCTTCTGCTGGGGTCCTTGACTTTTCATTTCAAACAACTTCTCCGGGTGCATTTTCCTTCTGTATCTCCAAATGTCTGGATCTCTTGTTGGCCCTGTCAGCACTGTAACCTTTTTTCAAAATGGTTCCCTCTTAAAGGACTCCAGTAAGCAACCCCACCTTGAAGGGGTAGGTCACATCTCCATGGAAACAAGTTAATCAAAATGATCCCATCCAGAGAGATTTTTATTTGGTACAAAATTTATATTTGGGTAGTACATTTCCTCATTTAACTTGTATGGTCAGTTTAGTTGAATATAATAAGTACAGGGAATCTTGAATAGGGCATGAGATTTTGTTGGTTTGTCCAGGTTAATGTGATGCCCCGATAAATTCCAGAGTGATTTGGACAGTGAATAAAGAAGGATTTGCAGGGTCCCCTTAGGGGAATGGAGAGAAAAGAAGAAAGATTCACTTTCCCCATTTGGAGAATTTCTGATACTCTTGCCAACAGTGGGGACAACCAAATCAATAGGCCGAGTCCCCAGTCTTGGGGTTCACCCCTATGAAGCTTTTTCCTGCAAAGGATAGGTTAAGCCTACTTAAAATTAAGCCTAAGAGTCACCCCCAGAGAACCTCTTTGGTTGCTCAGATGTGGCCTCTCTCTCTAAGCCGACATGGCACTGCCCTCCCCACCTAGGTGGGACATGACTCCCAGGGGTGTAAATCTCCCTGGCAATGTGGGAGAGAAATCCTGGAATGAGCTGGGACCTGGCATCAAGGGATTGAGAAAACCTCCTTGATCAAAAGGAAAAGAGAGAAATGAGAAAAAGTATCAGTGGCTGACAGATTTCAAACAGAGTCAAGAGGTTATCCTGGAGGTTATTCTTATACATTATATAGATATCCATTTTCAGTTTATGGTATATTTGAATGGCTAAAGGGAAGTACTTGAAATATATAGCTGTGTTCCAGTAGTCTTGTTTCTTGAAGATGATTGTTTAAAGATACAACGTTTACAATATGACTGGTGATTGTGAAAACCTGTGTCTGGGCATCCTTTTATCTAGGATATGAACAGATGAGTAAGAAATATGGAAAAAAATAATAGGAGGAACAAAGGTTAAAATAAATTGAGTAGATTGAAATACTAGTCAGTGAGAGGGAGGGGTAAGGGGTTATGGTATACGAGTTTTTTTTTTTCTTCTTTTTTATTTCTTTTGCGGGAGTGATGCATATTTCAAGAAAATGATCATGGTGATACACAATTATGTGATGATATTCTGAGCCATTGATTGTACACCATGTGTGGAATATTTGTATGTCAAGAATGTTTGTATGTTAAGTTTTTACAATAAAAATATTAAAATAAAACAAACAAACAACAACAAAAAAGACCCCACCCTACAATATTGAATGAGGATTAAGAACATGGCTTTTCTGGGTACATAACAGTTTCAAACTGGCACAACCAGTTTTACTAGTGCTTAAATTATTTTTAAATCTAGACGGTACCATGATGTTTTAGACCCTTGTTACACACATTCGTGAATATGATTGTGGATGTTAATTATTCAAAATGGGTATACTTAATTTTAATGAAACTCAGTTGTGTATGAAGGACATTAGTGAAATGAGTGGAACTCCAAGTTGTAATTACTATAGATAAGTAGAGAGTTCTTCTTTTAGTAAAGGTGTGTGTGCGCTGTGGGTTGGGACCATGCGCCTTAATGTAAAAAACACATCTTCTGTAGTTTCTCCATTGCACCATTTGTAACGACAGATTTGAAGAAGTCTGACTTTCGAATATGTTGATAACTGCTATTTATTTTCATATATTTTTCTTGAAAATAGCGCTTTACTAGATTTATCATTCTGTAAAACCTAACTATAAATTATTACACTCAAATTTATTTCTGAAGTTCAAAAATAATAGCAAGATAAGTAAAACAGTGGTTCAGTTGAAAAAATGTTTTATACATTTAGGTTAGTACAAATTTTGGCCAGTTTCTTACATCTTTAGTATGTAGGATTATGAAGACAGGTGATGTCAAACAATATAATTTTTTAAAACTTTTTTATTGTATAGTGTAATATATATATACAAAGCAAAAAAAGAAAAAAGCAATGTTTCAAAGCACTCGTCAACAAGCAGCCACAGGAAAGATCCCAGAGTTTGTCATGGGCTACAATAAGATCCTCTCAGATTTTTTCTTCTAGCTTTTCCAGAATATAGGATGCTAGAGGGCTTAAATACTTTTTTATTATCACAATCGACTTTTTTTCCTTCTTTTTTTATGAATAATAACATATATACAAAAAAAGCAATGAATTTCCAAGCGCAGCACCACAATTAGTTGTAGAACATATTTTAGACTTTGACATGGGTTACAATTTCACAATTTTAGGTTTTTACTTCTAGCTGCTCTAAAATACTGGAGACTAAAAGAGCAAACAATATAATTTTTAAAAGTATTTCCAATGCATTAAAAATAGTCTATAATACTTCATAAAATAATATGAGATAAATATTTTAAGGTATTTTGGAGTGGGTAATAGTGAGGGCAAGGTTCTGGCTACCACTCTTTTTTCTTTCTTTCTTTTTTTTTTTTCACATGGACTGGCACTGGGAATAGAACCCAGGTCTGTCTCCAGAATGGCAGGCAAGAATTCTGCCACTGAGTCACCATTGCAGTGCCCTCTGGCTACCACTCTTGACTAAATTTTCATGTGATATATTTTTCTGGACTTCTCCCCATACTGATTACTTTCCTTTGAATATACTCTTGTACTGAATAATGTATGGGCATAATCTTATTAAGGTAATGTACTGTTTTAAAATGATTCTTCCTTTAACTTTCAATTGCAGAGAATATATTGAGCTAAAGTTGACTAGAGACCATAAATTTCATGCACAGGAGTTCTCTCTAGCCTGTATTCCCCATCAAGTACCTGGGTAGTTGTTTTTTGAAATTCGAGCAGATATTCCATTATTGAGTTCATCACACCACCTGTGCTATTTGGGCATGCTACTTCATCTAATTCTCATTATCTCAATTAAAAAATAATAATAGAACTTAATGTAGCTACTTGTTATTCCTATCAGATAAGTGCTAAATTACTGTTTATGTTTATTTCTGATATAACTTGTGTTTTTCTACCTAATGAAATTCACAGCAGATATTGTGAAGCTATGAGAGAACAATTAAGTGAAGATTTGGGGGAATAAGCTATGTCTCATAGGAGTTTGACATTTCTTAATGAAAGAAATTTATTTAAATCATGGATATTAAATTACTATGAATTATCCTCCGTTCTTTGAATGCTGCTGTCTCCAGAAATTAGAGTCTTGGACACTGGTTCATCTTTTTTGTGTGTACCTAATTTGGTACCTGGTCAGCGTCCAGCAATGATTACTAGGTTCAAAAAAGGCAGCCTTGATACTAACACTCTCTAATTGGTACCAAGTTATTACTCAACCCACAATTTTTTGCATGAGATGGTTTGAACAGTAATGATTTTGCTAGTTTGGATACTTGTAGTTTTACTTTCCTGTACTTTTTCATTTATTGTATACATTTGAGCATTTTGTTAACATTTTTATGAATTTATTTTCTTTTTTCTAATGATTTTAAAAACTGAAAATTTTAAAATGATTTATCATGTCCTGGAATTAAAGCTCTTTCCCTTTAGGAAGCACATGTCCAATATTATAATGAAAGTATCTAGAATAAAGACAACAAGAATATAATTCACTTACCTGAAATGTATTTTTAGCACATTTTTAAAGAGTAAGCCAATGCTCTTAAATTAGGAATGATTTTATTAAAAAAATATTAAGGGTTTTTAAAAACAAGTAAGATTACTAATGTTGTGAAGCTGTCAGATTAATAAGCTTTATTAAACATTAACAGTGCAGTGATGCAAATAATTAACAGGAAATTATTCTATAAAAATATTTTTCTTGGTTTCTTGTTAAACATGGAGGATTGTCTACGTATATTTATCTCTTTTCGCTCTGCTGAAACTTCATTAAAATGACAGTATGGGGATAAAACAAAAGATATAAATCCACAAAGACAAAGAGATTAGAAGAATTAGAAATGGCAATTGAGGGATTTTTGTAAATAGTAAAATATTATGTGACTTGGTTAAGTGGAGGAATCTATATTCTAAGTTCTTATAGAGAGGTTAACTAACTAGAAGTTATCAGATTAATTTGAAGAATTCCTGAAAGGGTTAGGGCTTCCTAACCCTTTACTTCAATTATTATAGAAGGTGAGGTGAGGACTCAGGGCAAAAGCCTTGGAGTTAGTTGAAAGGATATAGGTGAAAATGTTGGGCCTCAAGGCCTTCGGCTATTTTGCCAGAAACCAGAGGCCTTCTTCTCTGAAAAACTGAACATTGTTAGATGAAGACCAAAGATGGATGCTTTCCAGTTACCCTAGAATGAATCCCCCCAGGTGACAGCTCTGCCTGCTCACGCCCCGAGCTGTTAGTCAGCTTTTCAGTGGCTCTTAAATACGAATGGAAAACAGGCGTGTGGAAGAAAGCCTGCCATTGAAGAAGACAAAAACCACGGGAAAAAAGCAGTGAGAAGGAAACAGAGACAATAGAAATGAAGGTTGTAATTGTAGGAATGAAATTTTCAGTAAGAAGGGTTAGAAAATAAAGTGGAGAACATTTCTAGGAAGGTGAAATGAGGGATAAAGAGATAGATAATAGAATAGATGAAATAATAAGAGCAGCAGTCACAGAGGTAAAACACCAAATCATAGGACTTCAAAAAGAGAGAGAACAGGGAAAGACATTTTAAAAGATATAATACGAATAATATCAGGACGTACCTCAGAGTTGTGTGGCTTGGGCCTCCAGACTGAGCATGCCCCCAGATTGTACAACACAATGAATTAAAAACACATACTCCGCCATGTCATCATGGAAATTGGGAATCAGTTAAGACAGGATCCTTAAAGCATGTGGGTCAGAGGAAAGAAACAGAGAAGCACAAAGGATCAGGATTCTAAAAGGCATTGTTGTAGATACTAAAAAAAGACTTGAGTTATACCTTCAAAGTCCTGAGGAAAAATGTAGAAGTCAATTATATATATATATATATATATTTTTTTTTTCCCAATCTGTCATTTAAGTAGGAAGGTAAAATACAGATCTTTATTTGTACGTGAATGGAGAAAGGACTCAAATAAGGGAAGGGAAGTCCTGGTGTGACAGTTGGGCTACAGGCCTAGAGAGCAATCGTGGGGGAAGGGAGAGTAACAGGGCACTGTTGTTGGTTATATAAGCCTTTTTTTTGTTTGTTTTTGTGTGGGCAGGCACCGGGAAATGAACCCGGGTCTCCAGCATGGCAGGCGAGATCTCTGCCACTGAGCCACTGTTGCCCGCCCTATATAAGCCTTTTACATAGAACATTTGACTTTTTAAAAACTTACTCTTTTATTGCTTTAATAAAAAAAAATATATAAAAGTACACTACCATTATTGAGGAACTTGTGAGAAGGTTGCAATCAATGCTGCTTTAATGGGAACATTTAAACTGAAGGAAAAAAGCAAGTTCAGACCAAATGTGAAGATATTCTTCCCTCATGAAGGCTGCTGGATTGTTAGATTCTTCAAGGATGTTTATACTTGTGAATTGAGACTAAATTGTAGCTGACTTGAATGTTAATTGTTGAATAATCACTGTGTAACTAAGTCCAGGAAATGAATGAGATTGTAAAAATAATGGACTACTTGAACTACCTCTGAATTTAAAAGTTTTTGGACTTAACTGACTTCAGTAACTAGGGAAAGTTGGTACTGTAAAATCTGAAAATTGGATTTTGGTATGGATGGAAGGCAGCTATTCTAAAAGAAATCATTCACAGCCTTGTCAGTGGTTAGAAGCAAAGGAAAAATGCCCAAAGCACAGTAGAGAAGAGGGATTACATCATGAGATCTGTTTTAAAAACAAAACAAATCGGTTACTTATAAAACTTTGTTTTGGGAAACTGAAGCCCTTTAACCTTACAAATTGTATTCCTTTTAGATGTTGTCATTGTCGTGCTTTATAAGCTGTGAAGATATATGGAATTTTGAATTATATAATCAGTATTTTATATTTTAGGGTGATTAACTTTTTGTTTGTAAAAAGTTACCTGTATAACTCGTTAAATGCCTTAATAATACTGTTGTGGTTTTCATGAAATACTTTTTATAAAGGATCATAGCTACACATAAATTGTGTTTGATTTTATTCTTGCTGTGAAAAATCAAAAGGCCTGGCAGATTATTCTACGCAGAAAAATTCCTACCAGTGTTTGATCTATATGGATTATTTAGTAGAGATTTGTCAAAATCTACTTAAAAAAAAATCTGACTCCCACCTAAACTCGGTCAGCTGGTGAAAATTTGTGTTTTTATCCATGTTTTGAGAAAGTGTTATATTACTATATTTTGTTAATTTTATTTATCCAACACATTTGTGTGAAATGTTAATTGGATGAACAAGCAATGAATATGTATGATTTGAGGGGTATTTACAGCCCAACAGATTGTAGCCTTCAGGCAAATCTAGTTGCTGATCAATGATATTAAAAGATGAACATACCAAATTTACTATTATTGGATTTATGAGGCAAATTCCCATGAAATGTATGAGCAGTTAATAATCTTTAAACATATGGGATTAAATTTCTTATATATGTGCTAATTTTCTTTGAAACATCCAATTAATTACTAAACCTTGTCAATTTATTTGCTTGTTCATTCAAGGCATTCACTAATTATTTGCTACTATCTGTTATCTTTTCCATTCTGTCATCCTCTCTGCTGCTGCTCTGTTTTAGGTGGTGGTTTTTTTTTCTCCCTCATCATATTGAATTCTTGTATACAGTCTTTCTACCAGAACACAATGAACTTTCTAGTATGCAGATCTAATTAGAGGCTTCTTCAGTGCCTGTAGAATAAAATACTAGATTTAAGGCCCTTTACATTTTGACATGGATCTGCCCTTCCAGCTTCATCTTTCACCACGCTTCTTTTTTTCCAGTCATACTAAATTACATTTCTATCCAAGGTTGTGGCCTACAGTTTCACATCTTTGCATTTCTGCTTTAGACAAGAGATACCGAAAGATAGATAGGGAGAAAGTATTGTGGACATAGTGGAATCAGAGCCTTATTCATTCTCTAATCTGTCATCAAGTTAAAAAGTTTTAAATATTTAGAGAAAAAAAAAAAGGTATTAGCCCTGGAGAGTTAATAAGGCAAGCAAATATAGACTTATAAGGCAAGAAAAGGTTTACTTTGGGTTCTTTCTCTAATTTGCTTGCTGAAAGGTAAAGCTTGTGTAGCCTGAGGCTGAATGTTCATCTCAAGGGATTGTGATTGTCTTTGTTTTTTTATTCTTATTTTTATTTTTAGCCACAAGTTAGTGTTCTCAGTTGGGAGAAAGAGAGGATGGAGAAGAGGGTGAGTGAAGCTTTTGGGTATTTGGATATCATAACTTTGGTTATTTATTTTCCCCCCAAACATTCCCCCTGGAAATGTGTAACATAAACTGATGATTAGATTTTGTAGGAAGACATAGCTTTGAAGTACTTAAACTCATCATCTTATTGCTTCTTCAAATAATTCTTTATATTTACAATCACAAGACGACTATTTTCTCTAAATATGAAAGTATGAAGAACTGATTATTAAGTGAATTGCTCAGAAATTTCTATAGGAGGTATTTCATAATAAATTTGCCAAAGACTAAACATTTTAGTGTTCTTATAGTTGTCTCTTTACGAGTGGTTGACAGTTGGGAAATAAAAATTATTCCCGAAGTCCATATATATTTTCAGTTTATCCTCCCAAAATCTAGTGAAATTACTTTGATCCAGAGTGTTGGGAAATAGTATTAAACGATGTATGGTTGACTGTGACCTTTTCCCCTGTTACTCCTAGGACAGTATTTTGTGAAAAAAAAATTTGTTGGTTCCTTTGCGCTTGCTTTTTTATTAAAACCAAGTGTCTGAAGGAGTCAAATACAGTATTTACTCTGTGATTTCAATTAAAAGTTAAAAACAAAATTAAAAATGCTTATTATAAAACCAGTTCCTGAAATCCTTTCTAGTTTTTAAGGAAGTTCTAGACGTTGTAAAATTTTTGAAGTCAATCTGTTCATGTCAAGGATTCATTTCAGTAAATTATGAGCTTCCGCAAAGTTCTCCTGGGAAGTGGAAATGCTGCAGTAACAAGGAACCGTTACTTTATTTTTCTTGGATTCTTGTTTGCTTCATATTGAGTCACTTGAGACATGTTGCCAAGTTCCTGCTGGCTTGTTTGGCCTCATCAACTCTTACCTTAGAAAAGCCAGAAATGGTGTGAGGCTGAATGAGTGTGAAAGGAGCAACACGACTCTGCAGGAACACAGACCTTGAAGTATATGCGCTGGCAGAGTCAGGAGGAGCTGAACGATACTGAGATTCCTATTCCAGTGGCCTTCAAGTGCAACTGGTCTCCTTAAGCTATTTTCAAACAGCCAGGTGGAAGATTTGTGTTTGCTAAGATATAGCTGGATTCAGTTAACCAAGGTGTCAGTTTCTTTGCTTTTTTTTTTTTAATCTCACTGTAGTACATTAGATTTTAATTCATCAATTAAATAAATATCTATCACATGCCAAGCCCTGTTCTGGGGCTCTGAATACCTAGCAGTAAACAAAGCAAAGTCCCTGGGTTGAAGTCGGCCTTAGTATTCTGAGGTTACACCTAAGGCTCAAGTAATAATGGAAGGCTGTTTATAAGAATCGAGTAATAGAGGATTTAGCTTTAATCATCGGTTGATAATTGGGCTTTCTGGCGTTATATTTGAAGTCACTTTGTAAATATGGTTGGCTTACAGGGCCATGGGTGTGATCAACTGACCCTTTTACTATTAAAATTGGAGAGGTGTCATAGCTGCCTAGACATTTCTCTTTTTTTTTAATGTCTTAAAGGCTGAAAAAGATTGGCACTTCGTGTTTTTTCATCATTATCTAAGCTTAAAACAGTTACTGGCCTATAGTAGGTATTCAATAAATATTTATTTAAAAGAAAGAATGAATATCAAAATTACTTCTTAACTGAGTTGAGGCAGTCATTTTTGGATCTTGCTAATCTTGCTTATTTATGAGACTAAATATAAGACTTTATATTTATTTATAATCTTGAGATATTTTCTTACTGTACTTCTTCATCCTGATTTTGGACTCAGAGGTGCTTATTTTTTCCCCATTGTTAATGACTGTTACTGCTGATAAAAAAACAACAAGGTTTTCACAATAAATTTCAATATTATCGTTTAGTTCATGCACGATGTGATATTAATTCCACAAAATAATTCCTGTACGTTGTACAGCTAGCTGAAGAAGTTAATTTGGAAACATTTTCTAGGAAGACTTTTCAAATGTAATTGACTGTAGGGAACTGAAGTATTTGTGAGCGTTTTAGTGTACAAATAAGTTCCTAATGTTCAATAAATGGTTGTGCTAGGTACCCACAAATGCATCAGCCTCAGCCAACCGTTACTTAGTGCCCAGTTTTCTCACAGTAGCTGGATACCAGGGAAGCCAGTAGCCTTCAGGATACTGATGCGGATGCGAGGACTTGCCAATTTAAAGCTTGTGTGCCAAAGGTGCATGTAACATTGTTTTGATCAGTCAGACCAGGGCTTAGCCAGATGAAAGAGTAATCTTTTTCAAAGATAAATTTGATACATCTACTCCTGCTACCATCACCACCAGAGAACTGAAGATCTCTGAGGAGAAGGATTTTTGCCAAATTTGTATTCTGCCCTATTCCAGATTTTCCTACTAGATAGAAAGCTGGATGAGGCTAGATACATTGTCTCTTTTTGTTCAGCATTATATCCCCAGCACCTAGCATTATGTGGCTCAGTAAATAGTTAATAGAATGAATGACTGTGGGAGGAAGCCTTTGCTTGCCATGTTTACTGCTTGTTTCTTTTTTGGTATCTTATCCCACCTCCCTGGGTCCAGCCCCAAATTTCTTTCAGAGGGTACTCAATTTCTAATACCCCTAGCTAGTAAAATATAAGGTGTTGTTATATATCACAACTGTAGTTTAATTCTTCAAGAGTAACATTTAAAGGTAATGGAGACATGACAGATCACAGCTCATGTGTTGTGAGATGAGCTGTCTGTTCTGCCCAAGTAGGTGGTTGATATTGGGTCATTATTAGAGTTTCAGAGGAGGAAGAACGTGGATGTATTTCCCTCAACCCCATGTTTGCTCCCCATGGGGCAGTTGCACGACATGCTTCTCACCTTTCAACAAAGTGAAAAATTAGCATAGTACCTCTGAAAGGCTGCTGATTGTCTTCTGTAGGTGGTGCTCACTTAAAAAAAAAATTGAAGTATCATTGTCAAGTGAGTACCAAAAATGAGATAACTTTCACTTGATAACTGTGAATAGTCCCTCTCTTTGCCTAGAATAATTTCAGTGTTGTTTTACAACATTAAAAATTTCAAGAATTTCTAGTTTCCTTGACTAACTCCAGTGATTTAAAAAATTTTTTTCCTCTTTATTCTACGATTCATTTATGTTCAACCTTTATTGTGTGTAAAGCTTTTAGTACAATTGTGCTAGGAACTGAGACTGTCTTTTTAAAAGATATTCTTTTTTATGGCATCTTTTCAAGTACTTTTTTATATCCTAACATACTCAGTGAGAATGAATGCTGATTGCTTGGGTTTTCTGAAAGATTTTCTGGGGCAGATAATAGCATGTCAAATAGAATTTTATCTTCCCCAGTGAAATGAATAAATCAGAATTCATTAATGAAGGTTAATTTACAAGTATTTAGGATCCTGAAAACAATTAAAAAAGAGGATTATTCTACTTTGCACTAGATGGAAAATAATATTTAATTTCATAGAAGGAATAGCTAAGTGTCCATAGCTTCTCCAGCCCGAGGATGTCATCAGCACATAGTCAGAATAAGACATGATCAAATAAGAATATAGGCCACGTTCATCTGGTCAAAGAACAGTGGATGTCTGATGACAGCGTTCCACACGGCTCTTTTGAGTCATATTGTTCTAATCTAGAAAAGAACTAGAATCAGTTCTTTGCCTAAGTATGTAGTTCTAGGTTAGGAATAATTTTCTTTGAAATTTTAAAATATTTAACATATACTGTATTGATTTCTTACTTTCAGTGTTGCTGTTCTGATTCATGATCCTTTGGATATGACTTGTATTTTTTTTTCCTCTGGCATCTCTTTTGAAATATGTAGCTTCTCTTTTTCTCTGGCGTTCTGAAGTTTCATAATAGTATCTTGGTGTGTGGGTATTTTTTTTTCAACCACTGTTTTGAGGACTCAGTGGAGCTTTTGGCTGTACTCTAGAAAAGTATACCTTTGAGTTCTGGTGAATTTTCATTGGATATTTCACAGCTTTCTCCCCTCTATTTTGGGGGGAGCGGAGTGGCAGGGTGGGGTGGAGAGTATTCTGTTTCTCCTAGTATTTTGATGATGAATCTTTTTACTAATTCCATTTTTATATCTTCTTCTGTTTTCTCTCTATTTTCTTATGTTGTAGCTGTCCTTTTTTTTCACCCTCAAATTTCTGAATGATTGCCTCAAATTTATCTTTTAAACCTTCTAGTGAGTACTTTGTTGTTGCTATCTTATTTTTAATTTCCAGTGCTCTTTTTGTAGCTTTTTATATATTTTTGTTTTTTTTTTCCCCACAGAAAGATCTTGCCATCTCTCGTAAGATAATAAGGAGACATATTTGAACAATTGTTCTATTTATGTGGTCTCTGCTTTCTCCTAATTGTTTTTTTCTTCTTTTTATTTGTTTTCTTCTTAGTCCTTAATCTAGAGCTCTTCTAGGGTGTATGGTAATCCTTAATTGTTAATAATGAGCAAGATGGGGTGCTAAAAGTCTGATTGAAGTGGAAGTTTTATTGAGCTTTATTGTTAGGTGATCTGGGTGCTTTGTGGGGAAAAGCCGTTGTTATTATCATTAGGTTTTCTTCTTGGGCTGATCAGATTCACTTGAGGGAAGACTGGCAGTCTCCTTCCTAGAAGCTAAGGGTCTCTCCTTTCTAGATTGGGCAGTGATTTTTAAATACACATCCTTAAATTTGCCTGGTATTTCTCATTCTGGAATCCATCTATCTTCTCCAGAGTTTAGACTTCTCTTGGAATGGGGGTAGGGTGTGTTTGCTCAGCAGTGTGGAGTGTATGTATGGGTGGTGTTAGGAAATCTTTTCAATCAACTTTTACAGAGCCTTCTTTATTTTAGACTTCCTCTGTTCATAATTCTGTTGTATAATTTTAATTTTTTTTTCAATTTTGTCTGTTGTATAATTTAAGTTCTGTGGTATAATTCTCCTTTCCTGAGTTGGAATTCAGCTCTCTGGAGTTTACTAAGTCAGTTGACTCCCAACCATGTGCTTTCAAACTTCCAAAGTGTTGTTGCTGTTTTCTCCTCTTTGGTTCTTCCCATCCTGTGGGTTTATGCTTTGAAAATGTCTTTACTGTAGAATTAGGGGTTTGATGGAGGAGCAACATAAGATATGTACCTTCATATCTGTTATCTTAACTGGGAAGCTGTAGCTAACTTCTTTAAAAAAGATAAAAAGGCAGGAAAATTGGTCAGTCTTTTTTAGACTTTAGAGATTTTGCATTGCTGTGATTTTTTTTTTCACATACAGACAATTTATCATCCCTAATGATCCCTATGACTGTTCTATAATTTCCTTTTGTATTTAAAACTACCACAAGGTTTCCGGGGAAGATGGCGGCTTAGTAAGACGCGCGGGTCTTAGTTCCTCCTCCAGAAAAGCAACTAAAGAAACAGAAACAATACGAAACAGCTCCTGGAGTCACGACAGAGACCAAAAAGACAGCGTACCCCATTCTGGAACAGCTGAACGGGCAGGGAGAATCTGCTGCGGTGAGCTACCCGAGGGGCGCGCGTTTTCCCGGCCGGGTCGGCTGGCGACTGGGGTCCCCTCCACGCACGTGGCTCCCCGGTCTGACTGGGAACGTTGGATAGCGGGGCCCTCCCGTCAGGCTTGGCGTTTCCGGCCAGCTGGGCAATTGGGACCGGCACTCTCCCAGGCTGCGGCGGCCAGCAACCCCCACCTCCACGCGCGGTTTCCCGGGCCGACTGCCGTGCAGACAGACAAGCGCCACGAGCGGCACCTACTGGGCAGGAAAAGAAAAACAGAGCCCAGAGATTTCACAGAAAAAGCTTTCAACCAGCTGGGTCCCACACCCAGGGAAATCTGATCAAATGCCCAGACACCAGCAGAAAATAATGGATGACGCTCGGAAAATTGAAGATATGGCCCAGTCAAAGGAACAAACCAATAGTTCAAATGAGATACAGGAGCTGAGACAACTAATGCTGAATATACGAACAGAAATGGAAAAATTCTTCAAAAACCAAATCAATAAATTGAGGGAGGACATGAAGAAGACATGGGCTGAACAAAAAGAAGAAATAGAAAATCTGAAAAAACAAATCACAGAACTTATGGGAGTGAAGGACAAAGAAGAAAAAATGGAAAAAACAATGGATACCTACAATGGTAGATCTAAAGAGACAGAAGCTACAATTAGTGAACTGGAGGATGGAACATCTGAATTCCAAAAAGAAACAGAAACTATAGGGAAAAGAATGGAAAAACTTGAGCAGGGGATCAGGGAACTGAATGACAATATGAAGCGCACAAATATACGTGTTGTGGGTGTCCCAGAAGGAGAAGAGAAGGGAAAAGGAGGAGAAAAACTAATGGAAGAAATTATCACTGAAAATTTCCCAACTCTTATGAAAGACCTAAATTTGCAGATCCAAGAAGTGCAGCGCACCCCAAAGAGAATAGACCCAAATAGGCGTTCCCCAAGACACTTACTAGTTAGAATGTCAGAGCTCAAAGAGAAAGAGAGGATCTTGAAAGCAGCAAGAGAAAAACAATCTGTCACATACAAGGGAAACCCGATAAGACTATGTGTAGATTTCTCAGCAGAAACCATGGAAGCTAGAAGACAGTGGGATGATATATTTAAATTACTAAAAGAGAAAAACTGCCAACCAAGACTTCTATATCCAGCAAAATTGTCCTTCAAAAATGAAGGGGAAATTAAAACATTTATAGACAAAAAGTCACTGAGAGAATTTGTGACCAGGAGACCAGCTCTGCAAGAAATACTAAAGGGAGCACTAGAGTCAGATATGAAAAGACAGAAGAGAGAGGTATGGAGTAAAGTGTAGAAAGAAGGAAAATCAGATATGATATATATAATACAAAAGGCAAAATGGTAGAGGAAAATATTATCCAAACAGTAATAATACTAAAAGTTAATGGACTGAATTTCCCAATCAAAAGACATAGAATGGCAGAATGGATTACGACCCAGCAATACCACTGCTAGGTATCTACTCAAGGGACTTAAGGGCAAAGACACAGACGGACATTTGCACACCAGTGTTTATAGCAGCATTATCTACAATTGCAAAGAGATGGAAACAGCCAAAATGTTCATCAACAGACGAGTGGCTAAACAAACTGTGGCGTATACCTACGATGGAATATTATGCAGCTTTAAGACAGACTAAACTTATGAAGCATGTAATAACATGGATGGACCTAGAGAACATTATGGTGAGTGAGTCTAGCCCAAAACTAAAGGACAAATACTGTAAGGTCCCACTGATGTGAACCGACATTTGAGAATCAGCTTGGAATATATCATTGGTAACAGAGACCAGCAGGAGTTAGAAACAGGGTAAGATAATGGGTAATTGGAGCTGAAGGGATACAGACTGTGCAACAGGACTAGATACAAAAACTCAAAAATGGACAGCACAATAATACCTAAGTGTAATGTAACTATGTTGGAACACTGAATGAAGCTGCACCTGAAATATGGTTTTTTTGTTTGTTTGTGTGTTTGTATCTTTTGTTTTTGTTTTTTTCTTTTTCCTTTATATATATATATATATATATATATATTATTAGTATTATTATTTTAATTCTCTTCTCTATATTAACATTCTATATTTTTTTCTGCTGTTTTGCTAGTTCTTTTCCTAAATCGATGCAAATGTACTAAGAAATGATGATCATACATCTATGTGATGATACTAAGAATTACTGAGTGCATTTGTAGAATGGAATGATTTCTAAATGTTGTGTTAATTTCTTTTCTTTTTTTTGATTAATAAAAAAATTAAAAAAAAAAAAAAAAAAAAAAAACTACCACAAGACCATTTGCTGGTGGCTTCAAATAAGGGCTGTGGGGGAAGGGAAGAGGGAGAGGTTGTGGCTAGCATCTCTTGGGTGCCATTAGAGTGGTGATCTCAATTATATGTCACTTAATCCTTGCAGCAATTCTGTAAGGTAAGTGATATTATCCCACCATATGGGTAGGGATGCAGATAAAGATCAGAGAGGCTAAGTAACGTGTACAAGCTCAAAGAGCTTGTTAGAAAGTGGCAGAGCCCAGTTTTAAGCCTCAGTTTTGCTTAAATTTCCACTCTTTCTAGTCTACCATATCCTTTTAGTCATCCCAGTCTGTGTGAACAATTCATTCATTCATACAATGAATTTTGAAATGCCTGCTTTGTGCTGGGTTTTAGGACATAGAGAGAACTAGCCCATGCTCTGATGGAACAGGATGGACACAACCAGATTTACCTTTCAGTAGGATCACTGGCCATTTGTGGGGAGTGTCAAGAGTAGAAGCAGGTAGACAAGTTAATTGCAGAAGTCTTGGTAAAAGTTGATGATGGTTGGGTGGGCCATGGTGGCTCAGCAGACAAGAATGCTCGCCTGCCATGCCAGAGGACCCGGGTTCGATTCCTGGTGCCTGCCCATGTAAAAAAAAAAAAATAAAAAAAAAGAGTTGATGATGAATAGTAAAGGAAATACAGAGAAATATCTGTATCTGATGCCTGTTGGAGACAAAACTGACGGGATTTGGGGGTATTATGAATTTGGAATGTACTAGAAGAATCAAGGATGATTCCAGGATTGATTTGTACTGTGTGTTGTTGTTGTCTTTACTGACATGGGGAAGAACTTGGATGGTGAACACTTTTGGATAAAATAACAATATTGTTGCATCTATTAGATACATTCAAATGAATGTGACCAGTGGGCAGTTAGAAGTAAGCATCTGGGGACTTAAGGCGTCTTGGCTGGAAAAATAAATTTAGGTATTACTCACACATGGATAGTATTTAAAACCATGGGGCTGGATGTGATTATCTAGGCAAAGTGTAGATATATATATGGTATTATAAGTCTGATTTAGTGTTATTGACTCAATTCTATGGAGAAGTCTCATCTAAGTTGTTAATGCGGAATCACACATAAACCTAATAGGATTTGCTAGATGGGGCAAGTAAGTCCCACCTTGTAGCCACTGTATGGAAGCTATTACTCAGTGAGCACGTTGTAAACATGCCAACATTAACAGCTTTTTGACTGAACTATATGCCATAGATTCATGACTTTCATGAGAGATTAGACCTGAGAGCATCCACAAGGGAATCCCAGATGTGAGAAGGCCATACAAAGGTAGAGTTATGACACATGCGACAACTCTTACAGGTGTAGATAAGTAGTGAAAAAGAAGTTTCCATTGAGTTGCAGCAACTAGACTGCTTGGGATCACTCACTAGCTGATTCACTATTACATATTAGTCTCATAACATCAAAGCTCATTCATTAAATATTATGCATGTCATGGGTTATTTGGGCCAGTCTCAATAGTCAAAATTGTAAACGTTAAATCTGTGCGCACTAAACATGATAGAAGCCATGTAGGAACAATAAAAAATCGGATTGAAATTCGTAATAGACAACAACTGGAAAAGTTTCTGGTGTTCATCAATAGGACAACAGATAAACACTTGTGGTATAGTCATCTAGTGGACTAGTACACACAGCAACATGGTTGAATCTCAGAAAACTTTTTGCTGAATGAACGAAGCCAAACAGAAAAAAAATGTACTGTATGGGCTTATTTATATGAAGGTCAAAACCAGGTAAAAACTAATCTATAGAAACCAGAATAGTGGATGCCTGGGGGTGGGCTTAGAGAGGTGGGGTGAGGTAGGGAGGCTGACCTGCAGGGAGGCATGAGGGAACTTTCTGGAGTGATATAAATGCTCATTGTGTTGACTGGGGCGTTTGTTAAATTAGTACATTCATTTGTCAAAACTCATCAACTTGTATATGTAAGATTTTTACATTTCACAAAACTTTTTATCAACTTGTGTATGTGGGATTTTTACATTTCACAAAACTTTTATAAAAGTTTTACCTCAATAAAAAAAATTAAGAAAAGAAGAACTACAAAAGCAGTATGCTCAGTGAGGGAGAGCTTGGGGGAGGCATTCTAAATCTCTAATTGACAAGGAAAGTTTCCCAGATTGAAATTATGTCTCAAATCTCTTATTATCTTTTTATCCATTCAGATACAAAATAACTTACTTTTCAACTTTTAGCTAACTCTAACGTTGACTATTTAACTTATAGAAAGCAGAATAATTTAGATAGTAAAAGGGGGAGCTTTTGTAAATTACACGAGGACTATAGGCAACAGCAGGGACCATTTCTGTAATTTCTGTACTGGTCAAAGTGTAGTTTTCTGCTTAAGTCACAACTGAAGCGAGGCAGTAGCAGAGCCAGTGTTTCCTGAGGGCTAAGCAGGTGGATAAAGGTGGGATGGGCTGTGTGGTGAGACAGGAGAGTTTGAATGAGGGTGTGGGGAGGGAAGAGAATTATCTGTGGCAGGGGTGTGTGTGTGTGTATATTTTCGGAAATGAGCTGAAGGCATCATGTGGTGATTTACATTTGAGCTTTTAAAAAAAGGTATGTGATTTCTTTTATGTGCTCAAGGTATTCATGTTGCTTTGTTTGTTCCTTTGAAACAGGAGATAGTGGAGAGCCTTGAAAAATGGAGGATGGAAAGCCCGTTTGGGCACCACACCCTACCGATGGATTTCAGATGGGCAATATTGTAGATATTGGCCCTGACAGTTTAACAATCGAACCCTTGAACCAAAAAGGAAAGGTGAGTTTCTCAGAAAGATTTACAAATTTTGTTTCCTTGTACGGTTGCCTCCCTTAATGGAGCAGATATTCCTAGCATAGTATAGGGAAAAGCAAATTTCTGGTTTTATGCTCGCTTCTTTGATTAAATCATAAGTGCATCCCTAGAGGGAGGAAATGATGAAAAATCAGTTGAAAATTTAGGGAGCTTTTCATAATCATATTCTTAAGAAGATATAGCTTTATGATGAAATATGAACAATAGCATAGCATTTTTATTCTTTATACCATATTACTAAAGTTATTAGTAAAATCTGTGATGTATTCAATACATTTAAAGTAAAAGTCTAAAAAATAAATGAGGTTATGTTACTGAATTTCACTTTTTTGCTTAGTCTTGTAGATAATTCTTTTCCTTTTTAGAAATATTTTTATTTGCTTTAAAGTATTATCATGGAATTTGAATAAATGTGTTTCTTTTAAGTGAGGGTCCTTTAATTTTAGTTATATCCCTTTATTATTTTAATTATAATGGTATTTTTAGAACATAAAAGTAACATTAATTCTGTACCTGTGTTATCTGTTTCCTTTTATGGTTTGTCATCTAGACGGTATTACAGAATTGGGTTTGGTGGAAAAGGATCAGGAGTTGTGCGTTGCGTACAGAGAAGGCATTCATCGTGAATACCTCTCTTTCAATCTGCTTGGCGACTGTAGTTTTTATTTTTATGGGAAGGACTCACAATTTAATGAATATTACTGTTAAACAGTTCTTCTGATTAAATTAAATTTGTGACTGTCATTTCTGTTTACTTTATACTCTCTAAATGTGTGTGAATAACTTATATTCCAGTGATACATGGTTAATGCCATATAACTGCCATCCTTCTGGGAACACTAGAAAAACAAGTTGGATCCCTCATGAGGTCTTTTCACAGTGAAAATTATTCTGTTACTGTAAACAACCCAGGAGCCTAAATGCATGATGTGTAATGTGCTGTGTTAGAAGAGGCCAATTAAATGCAACTCGGGAAAGAAAAGAAAAGAGTTTCTATTTTTTCCTGTTATTAATAAATACCTATTTATACTTACAGTATAGTACAGGTTAAAAAATGAAAGAACTGGAAAAGAAAATCATTTATTTTTGTGCATTTGAAATGTTTTTTTAAATTTTTGTTAAATATATTTTATGAGGAAAATAAATTGAAAGGCCAAAAATGAAATGAGAAGCATATTTTCTAAGTATATTTTATTATGCACTGTTAAATCTGCAGCTGACAAAATAATTTGGTTCAAGCATAGAAGAATCTTGATTTGTGGGTATATGCTTTTATATATTTTAAATAGTCTGATGTGCTTTAACTGTGCATTATTAGTATTAATCAGGCATACATACAGAACCAATGAAACACAATTTAAATTGTGTGATCTTTAGATAATTTTGTGATTAAGTTTATGTTTTTTTCCCTGCAAAACATTTTTTTTGTGTTAGCAAATATTCCAAGAGATTGTTCTTAATCTTATTTTTTCCCTACTTTCTGATTGTAAATAGTAAGTTGTAAAGTTTCATAATATTACTTGGTTAAAAAGATCAAAAAGGAGCCAACTTTTTTTCTTTAACTTTTTTTGTTGTGTAATATAGCATATACACAAAGCAAAGAAAGAAAAAACCAATAGTTTTCAAAGCACTGTTCAATAAGTGGTTACAGGACAGATCCCAGAGTTTGTCATGGATTACCATATCATCATCTCAGATTTTTCCTTCTAGATGCTCCAGAATATAGAAAGCTAGAAGGCTGAAATATTTTTTTTATCATCAACATTGACTATTTTTTTCTTTTTTGTGAAAAATGTCATATATACAAAAAAGCAATAAATTTCAAAGCACAGCACAACAATTAGTTGTAGAACAGATATTCCACAATTTTAGGTTTTTACTTCTAGCTGCTTTAAAGATACTGGAGACAAAAAGAAATATCAATTTAATGATTCAGCAATCATATTCATTTGTTAAACCCTACCTTCTCTGTATAACTTCGCCATCACTTTTGATCTTTCTGCCCCACTCTTTAGGGGTATTTGGGCTATGGCCATTTTAACTTTTTCATGTTGGAAGAGACTGCCAATAATGTGGGGTAGGGAGATGGAACTAGCTGATGCTCTGGAGAGACTGGGCCCTCTAGCTTTCAGGACTTATCTGGTCCAGGGACCCATCTGGATGTTGTAGGTTTCTGGAAAGTTGCCTTAGTGCATGGAACCTCTATAGAATCTTATATGTTGCCTTATGTATTGTTTAAGATGGGCTGGATGGTTTTGGTTGGGATTTGGCAAGATATGATGGGTAGCAATGTCTAACTGAAGCTTGCGTAAGAGACCTCCAGAGTAGCCTCTCAACTCTATTTGAGCTCCCTTAGCCACTTATACTTTAGTAGTTTACACTTCTTTTCCCCCTTTTGGTCAGGATGGAATTGTGGATCCCACAGTGACAGGGCCTGACTTATCCCTGGGAACCATCTCCCACGCCTCCAGGGAGACTTGAACCCGTGAATGTCATGTCCCACGTAGGAGGGAGGGCAATGATTTCACTTGCAGAGTTGGGCTTAGAGTGAGGCCATATTTGAGCAACAAAAGAGGTCCTCCAGAAGTAACTTTTAAGTATACCTATAGGTAGGTTAAGCTTCTTTGCTACCTACATAAGTTTGACAAGTGTAAGCCTCTGGATCAAGGACTAGGCCTATTGATTTGGGTGTTCCTAAAGTTTGACACAGTATCAGGGGACTCCTGATGGTAAAGTGTAATAGTTCCATATTTTTTTCTCCTGTCCCTCGAGGGACTTTGCCAATATTTTAAATTATCTGCTTAATATATTCTAGGATGTATCTAGGCATTACATTAGCTATATAGGATTAAAGGCTCATTCTTATTCTGGGCTCCCTGTGTTTCAGTTGTTGAAATGAGCTATCCAGACAGGTTGAGTTAGATTATGGTTTATGGAAAACTTAGGTTCCAGACAAAATAAACCTTTCTTTCTTTGGTCTCAAAGAGTAGGTGCGATTCTAAAATATAGACAATGTCTTCCTTACTGTGTTCTGAATTACCTTAGTCCCAACCTCGTTGACTTGTTCTTATCTCTGAATACCAGGTTATACGTATATAAAAGAGCCTCTCAAAATTCAGAAAATAATTACCACTCTGGACTAAATGTATCTGCTATAAGAGCTTACAATCTAGGCCCCTGTTTTCCTAAAAGCATTTTCTAAAGGAGACCATACAATAATTGTTATTTCATTTCTGGCTCATTTTGCCTTGTGAAATGTCCCACAGGTTTATTCATATCATTGCATGCCTCGCAACTTTTTTCCATTTTGTAGCAGCACAATATTTGATCATATGTATACACCATCATTCACCAATCTACTTCTCAGTCAGTGCATCCTTCAGCCACCTGCCTTCATTAGGCATGGTGAATAATGCCCTAAGTCCACAGTCCATCAGCACTCTCAATTTTAGATAATTTCATTGTTCCCAAGAGAAAGATAGCCAATAAACACACCCTCATCAAATAGGAAATCTTAACCTCCCCTTAACTCTTGTCCCTCCCCCCATTATTTACCCCTGCTGTTGCTGTGGTACTGCTGATGTTTTCCTGTTAAACATAGCCCATAGCATGCAATAACAGTTTTCCCCCTGTATCCTCAACTTAAATCATACCTTGGAAGAACTTATTTATATTTCTAGTGTTAATCAGTGGGACACTTAGGTCTGTTCAACCCCTTTCAATCATGTTCACCTTCAATATGGTAATGTTACTTATAGACCCACTGGAGAACCACCTTCACTTCTGTCTGTTCAGTTTGACTTCATTAGCTAACTGTTCATCCATGTCTGGCTTCTATGTATCTCTGAGTCCCCTATACTCTGTATCATAAGCCTCTGATTTTACCTTTACCATGGTCATACAAGTGAAGTCGTACAGTATCTATCCTTTTCTGTCTAACTTATTTCACTCAGCATTATGTCCTCAAGGCTCATCCATCTTGTCATGTCGAGAGACCAACTTTTGACTAGATATTTCATGGTCTATTTAGATCATCAGCCTCTAAATATTATTTTTAAATTAACTGCATAAAAGTATGATGAGGGACTGGAGAAAAAATATAGAACCATTAAAGTTTTCCACTTGGGTAATCCCTGATACTCTCTCAAATACTGGGGACTCCCAAGCCCCAGGTTTTCGTTTGTTTTGTTTTCTTCTTCTTCATTTTATAGTCCATAACATGGTGTACAATCAGTGGCTCACAATATCATCTAGTTGTGAGTTTATCACCATGATCATTTTTAGAACGTTTACAACACTCCAGAAAAAGATATAAAAAGAAAAAAGAAAAGCTCTTTACATCCCATACCTCTTAACCCTCCCTCTCATTGACCACTAGCATTTTAATCTACCATACTTATTTTATCCCTACCTCCCCTATTATTTATTTATTTATTATCCATGGTTTTTTTTTTTTGCTCGTCTGTCCATACCCTGGATAAAAGGAACATCAGACATAAGGTTTCCACAATCACACAGTCACATTGTGAAAGTCATAGTGTTATGCAGTCGTCCTCAAGAATCAAAGGCCCTGGAACACAGCTCAACAATTTCAGGTACTTCCCTCCAGCCACTCCAAAACACTATGAACTAAGAAGGGATATTTATATAATGCATAAGAATAACCTCCAGGATAACCTTTTGACTCTGAAGTCTCTCAGCCATTCAAACTTTATTTTGTCTCATTTCCCTCTTCCCCCTTTTGGTCAAGAAGACTTTCTCAATCCCATGATGCTGAGTCCTGACTCATCCTCAGGAGTCAGGTCCATGTTGCCAGGGAGATTTATGCTACTGGGAATCATGTCCCATGTAGGGGGGAGGGCAGTAAGTTCACCTGCCGAGTTCGAGCCCCTGGTTTTGAGACTTGCTCCTATGAAACTTATTCCTGTAGTGGAGAACAAAAGTTAATAGTGGAGAAACTAAGCCTACTGATAATTATGTCTAAAGAGTTATTCTGAGAGAACCGCTGTTGTTACTCAGATGTGGCCTCTCTCTCTAAGCCCAACTCTGCAAGGAAAATCACTATCCTGCCCCCCATGTGGGACATGACTTCCAGGGATGAACCTGGCCCTAGTAGTGTGAAATTGGCAAAGCCTTCCTGACTAAAGGAGGGAAAAAGGCATTGTACACCATGCTATGGACTATAAAATGAAGAAGAAGAAAACAAAACAAATGAAAATCTGGGGCTTGGCCTAGTAACTATTAAGTCACATACATAGACCTTCACATACATAGACCTACAAATACTGTTTTTAAATAATTGAGCCATTTTTTCTTTAGTTTTATTTGCTGTAGGGTTAGAACTTTAACCACATACCTTAATGTAAAAAAATAAGGTATCAGTGGCTAAGGGAGATCAAATAGAGTTTAGAGGTGATTCTGGAGGCTACTCTTATGCAAGCTTTAGCTGTATATTGCTAATTGCCACAGTTTGCTAAACCCCAACCAACATCATTCCTGTTAAACCTGTAGAACACCCAGGACTTATCTGAGATCTTACAAAAGTTGTACACACTAAATTTACTTTCCAGAAACCTAAAGCCTTCAGATCATTCCTAGGCCTGATAAGTCGGAAACTCAGAGGTGCTGGTCTCTCTCTCTGCAAGAACATCAACCAGTTCCATCCCCCATCCATATTCTTGACACCCCTTTTCGACATGAGAAAAGTTAGAATGGGCATACCCAAATATCCCTAAGGATTGGGAGAAGGATCCAAGGAGAAGAAGGGGTTATAACAGAGAAGTTAGGATTTAACAAATGAGTATGACTGCTGAATCATTGTATTGGTATTTCTTTTTAGTCTCAAGTGTCTTGGAGCAGAAGGAAAACCTGAAAGTATGGAACTGTAACCCATCCCAAACTTTGAAACCTGTTCTATAACTACTTATTAAAATGTACTTTAAAATTTATTGCTTTATATATATATGTTATATTTCACAATAACAAAAATAAAAAAATTAACTGTATAAATCAATGGAGAAGTTAAGTAGGCTATGTGTGGGTACAGTAGAAGTATGTAGGACAAGTTATTGTCTCTCCTGGAAAACATGTCTTCAATGACAGAGTGTCTTTTAATGTTTTTTGATTATGAGCCATATTAAGAAACAGATTTTATGCTGCAAAGAGTGTGTGTATTGTGTTTATGTATCCATAAACTGAAACAGAGTTGATCAACTGAAACATCCTTATCACATGCTTTTCATTCTGATATTTTCTAATCTCTAAAAGTGCTATCTCCGACCCTCTAAATTGATTTCATTTTCCTTTATCTGAAGCAGACTGACCTTCAGGCTAAAGCCCTAAGTATAAAGAATGTAAAGGTCCACATTTTCTGTTCTCTGTCAGCTTTTGCCAACCAACACTCCCCCATCCTTTTGCCATTTGCTAAATCTTGTTTCTCTGTTTTTCCTTTTCCTCTCCTTCCTTGGTTTATTAAATCCTCACCATGAGCTAGGTGGTGTTTGGGATTCTCTGTTATTGTACATAGTACTCCATTTGTCAGGAATACCACTCTCCATAGCCCCTTGCTTCACAAATACTTATTCATCCTTCAAGACTTTGGTTGAGGTCACCTTTATGGAAGTACGTGAATATTTCTATAGTTACCCAATCTCTTCTTCTTTCCCTCCATACAATAGAATTGATCACTGATGACTTCTTCCTTAGAGGAGCAGTATAAATTCTTAGCTCTAATATTTTATAGGAGTTACTTGTTTATATTTGTTCCCCCTTCACTATCAGACTGTAATCTTCTGAAACACAGAATCTGTTTATTTGTTTACTCTGTCATTGGTGCTTGTACTGTTTTGACACATGGTAGGTGTTCAATGCATAATGATCCAAGTGTGCTTTTGTTTTAATGTGAACCTCATTCGTTCTGCTTTGTTACATGATACTCTTTTGATACGAGAAAAGGCTCCCCACCCCAAGAGAAAACAATTGCCATAATGAAACAAATGTTCTGTTTCTCTTTACCTAGGCAGTTAAGGGAAGGACAAGATGTAGAAAAATTTGAGAGAGGAAGAAGGGTCAGAAACAGTCTTTCTTGATTTGTTATTGTCCTTTCAGCCCTGCTTTTCACCTTCTTCTTCTGGGAACTCTTGTGCCACCCCATCTTCTGAGCCCCTAGAGCTGTATTTCACAGTGGTTTTGCCAGGACATAACTTGACACCCAGAGTCTGGGGAGTCATTACCCCTGCCACAGCTTTGATAAGTAGGCACAGAGGTCTCTGTCATTAGCAGCTTTCTAAATGCACTTTCCTATAAAGTCATTGTTATAAATTGTGGATTGGTTTATAATACCATCAATATAATTAATGTGCATTATAGATTACATCTGATTTTGTGGTCTATCCTCCAATCCAAATAATTATCTTCCAGAGCTTCTAGCACATAATAATTTTCACAGTTGGGTATGGTTTGAGCTGAGGTATTCCCAGCAGCTTGGATTTCACTGAATACTACACATACATGGACCTTCACATACATAGACCTACAAATACTATTTTTAAATAATTGAACCATTTTTTCTTTAGTTTTATTTGCTGTGGGTTAGCACTTTAACCACAAGGGTAATGGTGATTTTTTTTTAGCTTTATTCTGACAATTTAAAAAAATTTTTTAAAATTAAATTTTAATTTTTTAATTAAAAAAATATATAACAAACGCAAACATGCTTCTGTTTGTGTATCTGATAATTACTTTTCCTTTTTAAAAACAGTGAAATTGCTATATATATATAAATATTATAATTTTTATTAAAAAATTATTCTTAAAGTAGCAGGTTTTCCTATGTAAATTTAAAATCAAGATGCGTCTTGTATTGCTTCACTCAGGTATTAGAACCTAGAATGTTTATTTACGGATTTCTGATACTGATTTCATGTTCAGGATAATAGTGGATAATATATTTGACTAAAGTTGTCCTATTTTGGGGTTAGTTGTTAAATAGTAGAATCTTCTGTTTTTTTTAAATGAAGAGCATATCGTTGCTATTAGTACAATGTATGCAATCAATTAAGCTGGTTTATTTTTATTGCTCTTTGTAAGCCTCAAGTTTAATGAGCTTTTGTTTTATTTCTTAGATATTTTTGGCACTTATAAACCAAGTGTTCTCTGCAGAAGAGGATAGTAAAAAGGATGTGGAAGATAACTGTAAGTATCAAGTTAAATATTTTAATAGTTCTCAATACAGAAAAGAAAATAGTTCTAAAATGTAAATTAGTGGTAATATAATAGAAATACTAGATTGGAAAAAAGTAAGCTTTTCACATAAAAGTTCTTGTGACTTTAGGAGCTCAAAAGTCCCAATTTCATTTTTGTTTCACATTAGCACTTTGGTGGAAGAGTCTCTTGGATGTCCTTTTATTATTTCAGTTGTGTAAATGTGGGGAATAGTAATAATTTACTTTGAGGTCTGAACTCAAGGTCTCGTTAGCAATTTTGAAAGAATTATTTTTAACCCTCATCTAGAATCAGACAGTATTTATAGTAGTATGTGTTGTTTAATAATTTGGAAGTTACGCCAAGAGAAAAAATTTAATGTCAGTATTTGAAGCAAATAAACATTTTTTATACTTTGTAGTAACTAATTGAAAGTTGAGATAAGAACATTATATTAAAGTGGAACATTAACTTATACATATCTTATCAGGATTAGTGAAAAAACCCTTTTTTCTGTTTAGAGAACAGGCCATGATATAATACACATTTTCAAGATTGAGCACTAATCACCTTTCAATCTCTCTTTTTTTTATATGGACAGGCACCAGGAATCGAACCTGGGTCCTCTGGCATGGCAGGCGAACATTTTTGCCTGCTGAGCCACCGTGGCCTGCCCTCACCTTTCAATTTTTATCACTATTTAAGATTTATGTCCGATTGTCATATGTACCTGATATTAGAAACTAATGTATTAGAAACTCTCCATTTAAAGGAAAAAGGTAAAAGAAAGGACTAGGTTTGCCCTTGTTGATTTTCTCTGGATTTCACATTTGGGTAAACCTTCGATGTCCCCATATGTAAGTAGAGTGGAGAAGCAGGTCAGTGGCAGAGCCAGGACTGTGGAATCAGGCAAGCTAGCATTTAGATTCTGACAGTGCTTTTAAGAAGCTGTGTCTCTTTGGGTAATTATCCCTCCGCTTTTGAACTTCTCATCTGTAAAATGGAAGTAATATGTATGTTGCATGCTTAGAGGTTATGTATTAAAAATGCTTGGCCTAGTGTCTGACCTCTGATAGGTTTTCAATAAATAATAGCTGTTATTAGGTTCAAGAGATTGAGGAAAAAAAGTGGGAAGTCTTTCTGTAATTGTTGGAGAAGTTGTCTGATGGTATATTTTTCTGAGCAACAGTTAGAACAAAATGAAAAGAGCAATGAGACTATACCATACACACAATGAGAGAGAAGGTTCTCATTGTGTTTAAACTTGTTACGATATGCAAAACTGGGAATTAATCCTTCCTGTATGTTAAAGTGTTTTATGTGGTTAGAGGTCCATATGTAGCTAAATATAATAAATGGTTTTGAATTACTAGCCCTTTTTTAAAACTGGTATTTTAAAGCATCCTCCCTTCTGGTTCTTTCATCTTGGAGCACTTGTTCAACCTTTTAATTTTCCTTAGTATGAATTTGCTACCTGTTGTGTTTTCTTGGATGATACCAGACAGCAGTGATGTTAATGTATGTTTATACATTATATGCTCCTCATACAGTAGCCCAACCCTACTTGAAGTGCCTGTTTGAGTCTGTATCATTACACAGCTTTGGGTGTTGAATTTAGAATGTAGGTTTTCCAGCTGAAATAGTTCCAACACTTACTAATTCTTTTGTTTGAGAAATGCTGTCATATTGGATGTCCTCTGCCAAATGACACTTTTGCATTGTGTCTTAGGGTTTTATAATGTGAATTCCAAAATCCTTTCCTCTTCTCTTGATCATGATAACAATATGATGGATAAATACTTGATGTCTATAGAGAACATTCAGAACTGTGTAATATTGATTCTCTTGAAATGAGGCATGCATTGTCTTTTGATAGTGCCCAAATAATGTAGCAAATATCATCATCTACTTTTAGCTCTGTTTTCTACATTAAGGATTTTATATGTTAAATTAATATCAGCTTGTTAATATTGCCCTTTTACTTGACTGTTGCGTGTTAATACTGGAATAGGGAAATGATTCAGCTATGTGATATCAGTAAATAAAAAGAAATGAATAGCATCATGCTGATTTACAGCTACAATTACTTACATATTATATAATATTATTCATAAATTAGTACCTGTCAGAGATTGAGAATAATAAAGTATAAACTATAGAATTCTAAAGAATCCTAAAAGTTGTCTGATTCAGTCTCTTTTTCAGTTATGAAATGGCTTCTACAACAATATAAATATAGAATTGGTTGACGTTTTTTGTGGGTTCCTTCCTTTTCTTTCAGTGAGCTAGAACTATAATGAATAAGTAGGGCCTTATTCATTAACTCAGACAACCCAAATCCTCTAATTTAATAATGAATCCTCCAATCTAGACAGATATTCTGATTTAATAATGAAGTCCTATCCAGTCTTCATTAGAAACTTTTGATATATTGGAATTACTTTTGTTTTACCAAAATGCCACTTACTGACCTTATAAAGAAATTGTTCTTTTTTTTTATATAGGTCTTATTTTTAAAAGTTGTTTAAAAATGTTTATATGGTTTTGACTATAACTAAATCTATGAATAGTTAGGCATAAAAGGCAAACATGTAAATAGCTGCACCAAGTATTCCTGGAGTTGGATACTAGGAGAGTAGAAGGGAATAGGAGGAGCGGGAAGCTATTTCTGAGGTGCTTGTGCACCTCACAAACTCACAAGACATACTTGATGTCTATAGAGAACATTCAGAACTGTGTAATATTGATTCTCTTGAAATGAGGCATGCATTGTCTTTTTTTTAAAATTTTTTTATTAATCAAAAAAAAGAAAAGAAATTAACACAACATTTAGAAATCATTCCATTCTACACATGCACTCAGTAATTCTTAGTATCATCACATAGATGTATGATCATCATTTCTTAGTACATTTGCATCGATTTAGGAAAAGAACTAGCAAAACAGCAGAAAAAGATATAGAATGTTAATATAGAGAAGAGAGTTAAAATAATAATACTAATAAAATATATATATATATAAAAAGGAAAAAGAAAAAAAACAAAAACAAAAGATACAAACAAACAAACGACCAAACAAAAAACTGTATTTCAGGTGCAGCTTCATTCAGTGTTCCAACATAGTTACATTACACTTAGGTATTATTGTGTTGTCCATTTTTGAGTTTTTGTATCTAGTCCTGTTGCACAGTCTGTATCCCTTCAGCTCCAATTACCCATTATCTTACCCTGTTTCTAACTCCTGCTGGTCTCTGTTACCAATGATATATTCCAAGCTGATTCTCGAATGTCGGTTCACATCAGTGGGACCATACAGTATTTGTCCTTTAGTTTTTGGCTAGACTCACTCAGCATAATGTCTCTAGGTCCATCCATGTTATTACATGCTTCATAACTTTAGTCTGTCTTAAAGCTGCATAATATTCCATCATAGGTATACGCCACAGTTTGTTTAGCCACTTGTCTGTTGATGGACATTTTGGCTGTTTCCATCTCTTTGCAATTGTAGATAATGCTGCTATAAACACTGGTGTGCAAATGTCTGTCTGTGTCTTTGCCCTTAAGTCCTTTGAGTAGATACCTAGCAGTGGTATTGCTGGGTCGTAATCCATTCTGCCAGTCTATGTCTTTTGATTGGGAAATTCAGTCCATTAACTTTTAGTGTTATTACTGTTTGGATAATATTTTCCTCTACCATTTTGGCTTTTGTATTATATATATCATATCTGATTTTCCTTCTTTCTACACTTTACTCCATACCTCTCTCTTCTGTCTTTTCGTATCTGACTCTAGTGCTCCCTTTAGTATTTCTTGCAGAGCTGGTCTCTTGGTCACAAATTCTCTCAGTGACTTTTTGTCTATAAATGTTTTAATTTCTCCTTCATTTTTGAAGGACAATTTTGCTGGATATAGAAGTCTTGGTTGGCAGTTTTTCTCTTTTAGTAATTTAAATATATCATCCCACTGTCTTCTAGCTTCCACGGTTTCTGCTGAGAAATCTACACATAGTCTTATTGGGTTTCCCTTGTATGTGACAGATTGTTTTTCTCTTGCTGCTTTCAAGATCCTCTCTTTCTCTTTGACCTCTGACATTCTAACTAGTAAGTGTCTTGGAGAACGCCTATCTGGGTCTGTTCTCTTTGGGGTGTGCTGCACTTCTTGGATCTGTAAATTTAGGTCTTTCATAAGAGTTGGGAAATTTTCAGTGATAATTTCTTCCATTAGTTTTTCTCCTCCTTTTCCCTTCTCTTCTCCTTCTGGGACACCCACAACACGTATATTTGTGCGCTTCATATTGTCATTCAGTTCCCTGATCCCCTGCTCAAGTTTTTCCATTCTTTTCCCTATAGTTTCTGTTTCTTTTTGGAATTCAGATGTTCCATCCTCCAGTTCACTAATTGTAGCTTCTGTCTCTTTAAATCTACCATTGTAGGTATCCATTGTTTTTTCCATTTTTTCTACTTTGTCCTTCACTCCCATAAGTTCTGTGATTTGTTTTTTCAGATTTTCTATTTCTTCTTTTTGTTCAGCCCATGTCTTCCTCGTGTCCTCCCTCAATTTATTGATTTGGTTTTTGAAGAGTTTTTCCATTTCTGTTCGTATATTCAGCATTAGTTGTCTCAGCTCCTGTATCTCATTTGAACTATTGGTTTGTTCCTTTGACTGGGCCATATCTTCAATTTTCCAAGCGTCATCCATTATTTTCTGCTGGTGTCTGGGCATTTGATCAGATTTCCCTGGGTGTGGGACCCGGCTAGTTGAAAGGTTTTTCTGTGAAATCTCTGGGCTCTGTTTTTCTTTTCCTGCCCAGTAGGTGGCGCTCATGGCACTTGTCTGTCTGCGGGTCCCACCAGTAAAAGATGCTGTGGCTCCTTTAACTTGCCAGTCCGAATCTCGCAGTTGGCCCGGGAAACCGCGCGTGGAGGGGGGGTCGCAGGCGCCGCAGCTTGGGGGAGTGCCGGTCCAAATTGCCCAGCTGGCCCGAGATGCCAAGCGTGGTGGGAGGGCCCCGCTATCCAACGTTCCCAGTCAGACCGGGGAGCCACGTGCACGGAGGGGACCCCAGTTGCTAGCCGCCCCGGCCGGGAAAACGCGCGCCCCTCGGGTATCTCACCGCAGCGGATTCTCCCTGCCCGTTCAGCCGTTCCAGAATGGGGTATGCTGTCTTTTTGGTCTCTGTCGTGGCTCCGGGAGCTGTTTCGTATTGTTTCTGTTTCTTTAGTTGCTGTTCTGGAGGAGGAACTAAGACCCGCGCATCTTACTAAGCCGCCATCTTCTCCCTGCATTGTCTTTTGATAGTGCCCAAATAATGTAGCAACTTATTGTAAAAAACTCTTGTGAGTTTCTCTTGGTCCATAAGTCAGAGAGGCTTAGACAGCGGTGACTTCCCATTAACCATTTGGCAAGCTGAGGGTAGCAAATATTTTCTTTTCTTTCATTCTTTTTCCCTGTCTTCATGCAAATAGAATATCCTTAGTAGAATGATTTAAGGGAAAGGTCACCCTGTCCAAATCTGTTTTGACATCAGCAAATATCCCCAGTTAGGGATTTAAGAAGGTAGGTAGTGTGTGGATGGAGGTAAAGGAATAGTCAGCAGTCATTCACATGTCAGTATGTTTGTATGATTAGCTTTCTTAAGGGAAGTGTACTGTAGGATTTGGAATTCTTACTTAGAGGAAGTGGAGAGAATTTCATACGACTAGGTACTTCAGAGGCAGGTGAGAGATGGGAGAGTGGTGCTGCCAAGTGCTTTAGATAAGGAAATAGAAACATATAGTAGCAGATTCCTGGGGGATTAGGGTGGAAGAGAGGTAGGAGTAGAGAAAGGGTGGTGACTGAAAACCCAAACCAGATGTACCTCTGCTGCCTCCCCTCCCACCTACCCCCTGTCTTTTCTCAGTGCAAAGGAAAATTGTCATTCAGCTGTTGGAAGGGCCTATCCATTTACCTGTTTTATGCTGCCTTTAGTGGCAGAAGAGAGTAGTGCATGCCACATGCAGTTAGTATCACAATCATATTTTTACATATCTGGTCTGGCTGCTTAGTTTTCCAGGGCTGCTTTAATCCAATATAACTAGGGTCCTTTATAAGGGTCCTTATAAAGAGAAAATTTGGACACAGTCAGCAGTAGGAGACAGAAGACCATGTGATAGAGGCAGACAATGAGTTATGGATTGCTGACAAGCAATGCTACAGACTTTAAAGAAAGCATGCATAGCCCTGCCGCCATCTTGGTTTATAAGCCTTATCGCCTCCAAAACTGTGTGACAATAAATTCCTCTTGTTTTAAGCCAACTAGTCTGTAGTATTTGTTATAGCAGACCTGGAAAACTAAGACTGTAGCCAGACTAGACATGTGAAAATATGATTGTGATACTAACTGCATGTGGTGTGCACCATAAAGAAAATAAAAAGAAGAGAAAAGTTCTGGTGAGGGAATGAAGGAAATGGGGAAGTATCTTTGTGAGGTACAATTTGAACTGACCTTAAAAGGTAGGAAAGATTTTTGACACCTAGAGATGTAGAGGATATTCTAGGCAGAAGGAAATGCATCATTCGGGTTTGATAAATAGTTTAGTGACCTGCAAGCTCGACTGTATTAAAGGAAGTTTTAGAAGATGATGTGAAAAATTCAGTTGAATGAAGGTTTATTAATGCCTTGAATATCAGACTTGAATATGAACTTTGTTTGTTGGTTGAGACCCACTAATATGTGTGTGTGTGTTTGTGTGTGTGTGTGAACAAGAGAGAGATTTAATTAGGGCCATAGTTTAGTTAGATTAATGAAATGCGCAGGGTAGATTAGAAAAGAGACTAAGGCAATAAGATAATTAAGAGGTTATTTTGATTACACAAAAGGTAAATAGACTTAAATCAGATTTGTGGTAGAAATTCAAATAAAGGAACATTTCGGATGTTCCGAATCGAAAAAGATTCGGATTGTACTTTTATGAGCCTGGCACTATGCTATACTTTGTTACATGCTATAAAGACCTAGAAACTGCTTTAGACCCAGCAGGGACAAAGATGGTCCCATTGTTAAGGTTTACGATCTCCATGACTGATAAAGTGGTAGTAGTAATAATAAAAATAGGTGGTATTTGAAGAAAGAGTGGTTTTGTCTACTCTAGCATGTGGTAGAAATGTAGAGATATATACCTTAGGAGATTTAGAGGGCTGGGAGCACAGACTGCAAGCCCACTCTGGCATAATAGTAGAACAGACCTCAGAAAAACAAGGTTATATCTTACATCTGATATTAATTGGCTGCACATTTGGGTTATGGCATGTATAATTTCTCCAGGACTCTTATTTCATCATTAACAGTTGTGAGGGACTGACGGAATGATCTGATGGCCCTTTCTTGTACTAAAATTTTATCTTTTGTGTTTTTTATCTGTAAAATTGTGAATATCAGACTGGATTAGTGTCATCACTTTATTCTGTCAAAAGTGTATTAAAATCAGTGCTATCAAAGATGTTACTTTATTTGAACTTCAATTGGTATCTGACTTTTTAACTCATCTTCAGTAGACAGGATTTACTCACCTGATTGGACATTGACTATTTAATAATATCACAAACACAGACTGGGTATATTTGAAATAAGTTTCTGGGTTTTACATGTACTGATGTTTTAAATCTAATCTAACAGGTGAATTTTTGCCCAGGTCAACATGATTTTTTTAAAATTTGTTTTTCAAATATCTAATGATTTATGAATTTTTGTCTTAGGTTCACTAATGTATTTAAATGAAGCCACACTTCTCCATAATATCAAAGTTCGGTATAGTAAAGACAGAATTTATGTAAGTATTTTACATGCCATTTAAGTTTCTGTGGTAATAATTATTGTACATGTTACTGTGTGATTTTGTTGTGCTTTAGATTTTCTAACAGGGAATCATACTTGATCTGAGCCTGTTGGATATTGTGTGAGTTCCATGAGAACAAGAATTTGTATCTCAGTTTGCTGCTCTAACTTCAGGGCTTAGAACATACTTGGCACATAGTAGGCAGTCAATAAGTATTTGTGGACAGAAATAATTCAGAGCATCAGTTGGTTTTTTTCATACTTAGAAATGTCCATTTTGTTTATTTAATGCCACTATAACAGGTTTGGATTTTGAGGGTTTTGGTATCTCCCTGTAGATCTGTTTTATTAATTCGCTTTCCAAATTGTTCTGCAGAGAATTTAAGGCAGCTTATAGTGAATATATAATGAAATTAAAAGTTTGGATGAGGGAAAAATTATAAATTAGAATAGACGATATTTCTGAAGAAGTATCAAGAACACAGAAATGCTGACCATAGAGCCTAAATAGTTGCAATATTTCAGTAGATCCTATTAAATCTCTTATCTTAAAAATCCTGAATATTAAAAATTGAAGGTGAATTGTTTTAATATTAGTAGTCAGGGTTTGAATCAACTCATTCAGATGGGTACTTAACTAGTATGCTTTAACTATAGTTATTTATTGGATAATGTGTGAGATTTTATTTTAATATGACTTAGTGGTCGATTACTTTGTTGGATAAAGATAAATTACCCCACTGTGGTTCTCCTTTTATAATGATGGGACTCTTCATTATTTTTGGAAGAAGAAAACACATGGCTTCTTTGATACCTCCTAGATCAAATGACAGTCTTAATCTTTTATATCACTATCAATTTGCCTAATTGTACTTACTTAATTGTGACTAAATTACATTTAGTCTTTGCCATCTGTCCAAGTAGTGGCAGGTGGGAAATGGAATTTATCTAGTCTTTCCTAAGAGTGTACTTGCTATTTTTCAGTTATATAAAGTTTTGAGAATATACTTTCCTCCTTGAACTTTTCCAAATCAAATGAATAAAGAGTATATGTAGGTTAAAATAAATATCCAATCAGTATTCTTGGTTAGAAACATATTTAGAAGTAAAATTCACTAGATTTTTTACTATATTGAGCAGACTCATATTGAGCATCTGTTGTGTGCTAACTGCTGTTTTAGGTACTGAAAGAATGCAAATTTTAAAAAGTTATATTTGTTAAAGCAGTTTAATTTATAATAAACCCATCAAGTGAAAGTTAATTTGGATTTAACAAGGTAAATTTTTCAAGTAGAACTGGCCACTATTTTTTCTTTTATAATTCTTATGTCACTTCATTCTGGTAGAGAAATTTCTTTTTTAGTTGAGCAAATGTTAATTGTTTTTAATCTCTTCTTGAAGTTTGGAAACCTTTTTATTACTTTTATAAAATTATTATAATTTGTTTCTATGTGGTGTAATTTGTTTTTATTTGCAATTTTTATTCAAAAGGTTAATATCCATGGGATTTTCATTGACCTTTTAATGCTTCCCATATGCAGTGGTAATACAGTTGCTGACTGTGACCATTAATAGATGATGATTTACATGCAGTTGTTAATTATATTAAAAAAAAATTACTGTGAATATTTTTTTACCACCTTGGGTTCAGTTGACCTATGAGTCTTTGCTAAATTCCATGATTGATAGAAAAATTTACCTAGTTCTTTGTGACATTCATGTTCTAGTTTTTTCATGTATCATGTCTGTATCGCTTTGGAAAATTGAGGAGAATTTAGGATTATTCTTAGCTTCTTTAATTCTTCCTCTTCTAAGATGTCTGCAGCTGGGCGATCACCTCTGTTAGATGGTGGCTATTTGGGATCACGAACTCCTGTTTGGAGAGGCAATATTTTCATGATTAAGTGACGCCATGATTTGCATGCTTTTCCTAGCTAATTTTGCCTTTTAGGCATAGAAACCTGTTAAAAATCAGCAATACATAAACATTGCATTTATTACATTAATATATGGAAGAGAAAGAAACAATTTGGAATGACAGTTTAAATTTGATTTTTTAATATTTCTTACGAATCACAATCATCACTATTGTCCCTTAGATTTGAGTAGAACAAAGCTAACCTACATTTAATGTTTTCTTTGGTTATTAAAATTTCTTTGACTTTTCTTTTGTCTCCCAGAGAAAGAATATTATCTGGAATTTTTTACCCCATTCCAGGAAACATCTTTGGGAACAACCCCTCAATTCTAGATTAGTAGTCTGAGAATTCAGAGTTTCCGCATCATGTTTCCACAACTAGAAGGCAAAAGAAAAGAAAATTATGGTCCTGCTTGTCTTATTTTTGCCAATATCACTAAACCACAACTCTCTTCCCAACGAGGAATTTAAAAAATCCCACTGGTGCATTTTTTTCATCTTTTAAAACTACAGTTAAATTCCAAATTGAAAAAGCAAGGTTACATTTCTCGTTAAACATTTAGCCCCTCAGTGTTCTAGGCAATGACTAGCATATGTTCTTTTGCAGAAATCTGGGACCAAGTAATCACCACAGAGCTAACTCAATTCTTGGCATACAGTGATAGGAATGGGCCCAGAGGTTCTCATGAGCTTTATTAAACTCATCAGTAGCAGCCCAAGATTTAGGAACAGGGTGAATAAAGTAGTCTAGATGAGAAATACATGAATGACCAAAACTTGGGCTTTAGTACTAGAGCTAAGGGAGTATATTTGAGGGAGATTTTACAAGTGCAGTCAACAGAAGAAGGCTGATGGCTTAGGGACTCAGATTTCTATCTGAGGTGACTTGGCAGTGAAGCCAGGAACCTGAGAAGATAGGGGAGGAGAATGTTTTTTTAAGATATAGGGAAGTCATGATATAGTCTTGACTTTGGATGTACTAAGTTTGAGATGCCTATGGGGCAATAAGATGCAAATATTTATTAAGAGTTGGAGAAATATGGGTTCCATAGAAAACAGGATGTTTAGGGAAATGTAGATTTGGGAGTCTTAACTATATAGAGGGTTGAAGGTATTGGAATGGATGAAATTTATTTGTTGTGTTTTATTTCTTTCTCCTATGATGGTGTTTTATTTCTTTCTCCTATGGTGCTTGTTTAATTTTAAATTAAAATAGTAATTTGAAAATTTTGTATTTATGCTTTTCTTATTTAGACATATGTCGCCAACATTCTGATTGCAGTGAACCCATACTTTGACATACCTAAAATATATTCATCAGAAACAATAAAGTCATATCAAGGAAAATCTCTTGGGACAATGCCCCCTCATGTCTTTGCAATTGGTATGTAATTTAATTGTACCTTAATCATGTCTTTCTGTATATTGTAGAAATGTCTCAGTTCTTCTTTTTTTTTTTTTTTTTTTTTAAGGAAAGACAGAGAGAAGGAAGGAAGGATAGAAGGAAGGAAGGAAGGAAGAAAGGGAAACATTTTTAAACATTTTCTTGTTTTATTGTATTCTGTTTCTCCGTTTTTGTTACATGGGCTGGGGCCGGGAATCGAACCGAGGTCCTCCGGCATAGCAGGCAAGCACTTTGCCCGCTGAGCCACCGCGGCCCGCCCTCAGTTCTTCTTTTGGGTTAAGAAAATATGCCATGAATTGAGTATGTATTTCAAAGGACCTGTGTACATTTTGGGTGTAACGACATTATTAGGAGCATGTATCTTACACATGGGGAAGAATGCCTTTGTAACCAACTCATGGAACAGTTGTATGTTATCTTTGTTAAATGCCTTTGTCCTCCTAGGCATGTACTTCTAGTTGGAAGCAGGACATGCTAACAGGTGACATATTGGTTCTTTTTGACCTCCCAACATGATTAGCTCCGTTTGAAAAGTGTCTTTCTTCATAGCTTTGAGGTCTCGGCCTCCCATTCTTACTCAGGCCAGCACTTGTGAGCATGTTACTATGCTAGAGTTGAGCTAAGAACAGCTTCTTTCATGTATTAACTTACATCAGGGCTTCATAAAATTAAAGGTTTGAAAGTGGTATATACTTCATATCCCTGGGGGAATCAACATGAGGAAAGAGGGTGGTATCTCTGTCTTTGCCTCTCTCAGCTCCTCTCTCATCTTGAAGCAATGTAGTTGTAAGTCACAAAGTGATGAAAATATCTGATCAGAATTTGAAATTGCCCACTCTGGTAGCTGGTACTGCAAATATGGAGATGTTAGCTAAGCCTTGGGATCTAGACACAAGCAGTTGTTAAATGGTGTCATGTTTTGATGGTACTTAGCACAGTTTGTTTCTCTTTGGGCTTTCCCTACGTGCCGGTGTTCCGGCCTAGCCGAGCTTTATTTCCATATTGGTTGACTTGCATACCACTAGGTAGAGTAAATATGTCAGCCCAAGTCCAGTGTTCCTTGTCTGTAGAAACTTGGATGGGTGTTGGTATGTTCTCTGTCAACCAGCAAAAAAGGGATACAATCCCTAGAAGCTGATTATGAGCAAACTCATCACTGGAGAAAAGTTCCATGTTTAGAATGTAAATGAACCAGCTTTCATTTTTAGCCTTATATTGATAAGATAAAAAAGCTTAAAATGATTCCACAAAAGTGGGTTGTGTAGAATACTGATAAATTGGTCAAGGCATATGGTTTGTATTTAATCCCTACATTGAAAGCCATTTGGAAAGTTCTTCTTTGGTATGAGTAGCACGTGTCTGAGGTGAGAAATAATTGTCTTAGGGACCCAAATTGGCCATGATCTAATCTTGAATCAAAAAATTACTTTAATTTGGGACCTCTTTAATAGTCTCCAGAAATAAATTCTACTCAACTTGTCCTTGTAGTCTTAAAATTTAAGCAAGACAGGGCGGGCCGCGGTGGCTCAGCGGGCAAAGTGCTTGCCTGCTATGCCGGAGGACCTCGGTTCGATTCCCGGCCCCAGCCCATGTAACAAAAACGGAGAAACAAAATACAATAAAACAAGAAAGTGTTTAAAAGATGTTTCCCTTTCTTCCTCCCTTCCTTCCTTCTATCCTTCCTTCCTTCTCTCTGTCTTTCCTTTAAAAAAAAAAAAAAAAAAAAAAAAAAAAAAAAAAAAAAAAAATTTAAGCAAGACATTTTATAGCCTAAGTTGTTGGTGTATAGTGAAGACTTAAAAATATACATAAATTATTGAAAATATGGAAATTTAAAGCAGTTAATTTTTTCTGTCTTTGGAATGTTGATAAATTCTACAAGGTGTTTAAATGTGACAGTAGTGTGTCAGGAAAAAACCCACAGATATACTTTGCAATTATAATTTTTTTTCAAGCAGAATTTTTTGTTGCCACATTTCTTAATTAGAAGCCTATTACTTCTTGCTTTTCTTTGGGGACTTAATTAGTTGTACATAGTGAGCATTTTTTATCCTGCTGCAAATCTGCTCTGGTATCAAGGAAACTGGGCCATAGCTCCTAATAGGGAGCTACTTTAGCACAAACCTAAGAGTTGTTTATTTATATTTCATATTACTCAGCTGTTAGGATCATAAAAGAGAACATTTTAAGTAAATACTTTTAGAAATGTTTTGAATACATTTGAATGATTTTAGTTTACAATTTCATTAAGTGTAAATAGACATGATTTTTTGGGAGTAAGTGCTCTTTGATTTTAGATGAAATTTCTACCGTTTAGTAAATTTGTATTAAGTATATCTTTCATCACTAATGTGTTATGACTCTAGCTGATAAGGCTTTTCGAGACATGAAGGTGCTCAAAATGAGTCAATCTATCATTGTATCCGGAGAATCAGGAGCTGGCAAAACAGAGAATACAAAATTTGTTCTTAGGTGAGTATTCAACTAACTTGGAATATTTTGAATGTGTTGATCTTTAATATATTTGCATGCTTTGTGACATAAGTTTGGAATGGTGTGTTCTGTCCCTTTTAAGAAACAGACAGCTTATGTGGAAGCAAAGCTATGGATTATTGAAATCCAGCTCTTGCATATTATTTGCCTGGGGATCCTGGAAGAGACCAGAGCTGGTTATGCAGGGGAAAGTCTAAGAATGTAACTTCAGAATTCAACTTTTGCAGACTGTTTTTACTATTCCTGTTATTAGAACGGTTGAAATAAGTTTTTATGTCTGCTTGTGATGGTTGATCTCCTTGTTTCTACCTCTTTCCAATGCTTCTGTTTGCTACCATCCCGACTTCTTAGTTATCCAGAGATAGATTGCCTTTTCTCTCTAGCCATAAATATTGAAATAATCTATAACAAAAATTTTGGAATTGTATGTCAAAGATGAACATTCTTTGAATATATATTAAATTTAAACTAAATAGTTGGTTAAAGTAGAACAGAATATTCTCCAAACAGCTTTAAAAAAAAGAAAAGTAATGCTGTTTGAATACTAGAGGCAATCCAAATAGAATTTTAGATGTTGGAAAAGCTATAACAGAATAGTGCATTTAAATATAAATTTGTAATCTGTAATCATACAATTGCAATTGACTATCCAGGTTTCAATTTCTAAAATATATTAAATAGTATTTAAATTATAAATAAGTAGCAGAATTATTGCCATCTAAATATTTCTTTAATTTTATATTTGAAACAGATATCTCACAGAATCCTATGGAACAGGACAAGATATTGATGAGAGAATTGTTGAAGGTATTGTTTATTTTTAAAACTTTTTTCTGTTGTTTGCCATGTAATGAAATTAACTTAAGAGAATTCTCTCAGTGGTCTGAAATGTTCTCCCAGAGATCCAGAGACTCTCCTACAAATCTTTCCTCAGATATATTCTTATTTACTTAATGTATATTGTCTCCTCAAACCCCCCCAACTCATGTATTTTCTAAGAGGTCATAAATTATTGTTTTATATATCAGGTTCCTGGGATAGTGCCTGACATATAGCAGGTGCTCTATAAATATCTGTTGAATGAATGAAAAAAATTAGAATGCTCTCCTTATTTTTACTTCTTTCCTCTCCATCCCCAAATGTACTATGGTAAAACTTGAGATGGGCCAGGGGATGTGTCTTATTTGGAACAGAAGTAAAGAGGAAGGAGGGTTATTGGGAATTGAGGTGCTTTTTTTTTTGAAAACCATTTTTAAGAAATAGTACATGTGGAAGGCAAATTGATTTCCTGAAACTGTCTGTGGGTAATCCTGAGACTACCCATTAGAAAGTTGTAGCCTAGTTAGGAAACTACTTGTCTAGGCTACTGTATTAGTATTCTTTAGGGAAACAGAATCAATAGGAGCTATCTATAAATATTGCAAGATTTTATAAAAGTGTCTCATGCAACTGTGGAGATGCATGGGTCACATCCCACAGGGCAGGCTGCAAGCTGGCAACTCTGATGAAGGTTTTTGCCCCAGGAGAAGCTGGCTGGCTGAAGTAGAGATGAAAGTTTTCTCTTCTGACTGTTGTAGTCATCACTTCTCCTTTTAGAGCCTTCAACTTATTGGATGAAAGATCTCTTATTGCGGAACACTCTCCTTAGTTGATTGGAGATGTACTTAGTCATAAATGCATCAACTTACTGATGATTTAAGTCCCTGAAATGTCCTCACAGTAATAGGCCAACAGGCCAGTGCTTGCTTGGCAACAGAGCACCATTATCTGGCCAAGTTGATGCATGAACCTAACCATCACAGCTTCTGTCATACTGAGTCTGCCCTTTGCATTGTAAACTCCTACCTGGGTTATTCACTTATATTCTTGCTTTGTCTTAAGCTTTTCTGAAGCCTGAATGATCTCTTTTGTTATAAATCTGTTATTGCTGTCAAGATAAACCTCCGGATGTGTGCCATTGGCTAAATGTGCTTCATGGTCTGGCTCCTGCCTCCTTCTCTGGTCTAATTTTTAAATTAAAAAATTACAGCAGTTGTAGGTTTATAGAAAAATCATGCGTAAAGTACAGAGTACCCATATATATATATATCATCATTCCCTCCCCAACCCCAGGCTTCATTTACCCTCTGATTTCTTATGTGTTATTCATTCTCACCTTCTCATGATCCTTTGGAGGCATTTTAGGCCTCGCAGAATACTTTTCCTCCCTGTTCACTTCTGCCCACTAGATACTCAGTGTTTTAATAGTGATAGTGATGTTTACATATGTGGGATGTATGGTACATTGCTTGATTTGCATAAAATATGTTATCTAATATAAATCTACACAGCATGAGGTGGGTGCTATTATTTTTCAAGTTTTACAGATGAGAAACTGAGGTGATGAGAGTTTAACTTGTCCAAGATAATATGGCTAATAAGTTGTGGAACTGGCTTATAAATCAGACATCTTAACCGACTGTTACATTAAATGCATATTCTGACATTTTTATTGGGAATCCGATAATATCTCTTATAAAGACATTTTCACTTCCTAACCCCTGCCCGCCCCCCCTCGCCCCATGGGTGTAAACTCATTTGTAAATAGGATCTTCAAAATTCTCATAAAATGAAGCCAAATTGAACCAGGGTGTGTCTTTTTTTTTTTTAAACTTTTGATCATTCTATTCTACATATATAATCAGTAATTCACAATATCATCACATAATCATCATCATGATCATTTCTTAGAACATTTGTATCAATTCAGAAAAAAAAAAATGAAAACAGAAAAAAATTCATATGTACCATACCCCTTATCCCTCCCTTTCACTGATCACTAGCATTCCAATCTAAATTTATATTAACATTTGTTCCCCCTATTATTTATTTTTATTCCATATGTTTTACTCATCTGTTGATAAGGTAGATAAACGGAGCATCAGACACAAGGTTTTCACGATTACACAGTCACATTGTGAAAGCTATATCATTATACAATATCTTCAAGAAACATGGCTATTGGAACACAGCTCTACATTTTTAGGCAGTTCCCTCCAGCCTCTCCATTACATCTTGACTAACAAGGTGTATCTATTTAATGCATAAGAATAACCTCCAGGGTAACCTGTTGATTGTGTTTGGAATCTCTCAGCCATTGACACTTTATTTTGTCTCATTTCACTTTTCCCCCTTTTGGTGGAGAAGGTTTTCTCAATCCCCTGATGCTGAGTCTCAGCTCATCCTAGGATTTTTGTCCCATGTTGCCAGGAAGGTCCACATCCCTGCTAGTCATGTCCCACGTAGACAGGAGGAGGGTGGTGAGACTGCTCATTGTGTTGGCTGGAAAGAGAGGCCACAGCTGAGCAACGAAAGAGGTTCTCTTGGGGGTGATTCTTAGGCCTAATTTTAAGTAGGCTTGACCTATCCTTTGTGGGGTTAAGTTTCATATGAACAAGCTCCAAGATTGGGGGCTCAGCCTATAGCTTTGGTTGTCTGCACTACTTGTGAGAATATCAAGAATTCAATTTGGGGAAGTTGAATTTTCCCCCTTTCTCACCATTCCCTGAAGGGGACTTTGCAAATACTTTTTAATTCACTGTTCAAATCACTCTGGGATTTGTCAGGGCATCACTCTGGGCAAACCAACAAAATCTTATGCCCTACTCAAGGCAGGATGTGTCTTGATGCATTTTGACTGCAGTTCTTATGGGGAGAAGAAATCTGGAAGGAAACAGAAGACAGAGCAGGAGGAATAGATGTCACAGGAGGAGATGGAGATGACAGATTACCATGTGATGGGAGGCTGAGATTGACTTCCAGAAAGCTATTGCAAGTATATTATAGTCTTCAGAGAAGGTGTGACCTGCCAGTGCTTTTGGATTTCTAGCCTCCATACTGTGGGCCCATAAATTTCTGTTGTTTAAGCCAACCTGTTTGTGGTATTTGTCTTAGCAGACCTGGCAAACTAAAATAGGTTTTTGTATTGAGAGTGGGGTGCTGCTATAAAAAATAAATAAAAATGTAGAAGAGTTTGAAATAGGGTAATAGGTAAAGGCTGAAAGAGTTGAAGCACTTGGTAGAAAAAGTCTAGATGACTTTGAGCAGACCATTGGTAGAAAAATGGACATTAACGATGATTCTGGTGAGTGCTCAAAAAAAAGTAAAAGCTGTAGATAAAGTTTCTTTTGTCATAGAGAATACATACGTTGTCATGAACAGAATGTTTCTTATAAGGCCTTAGAAGGAAATGATGAATGTGTTATTGGAAACTGGGAGGAAAGGAAATCCTTGTTAAAAAGTAGCAGAGACCTTGATAAAATTGTATTTTGAGGTTGCTTGAAAAGCAGGACTTGGATATTTACCTCCGAAGATTTCCAAGCAAAGTGTGAAAGGCACTGCCTAGTTTCCTCTTGCTGCTTATAGTTAAATGTGAGAGGAAAGAAATAAATCAAGGACTGAACTTTTAAACAAATAGAAAAACAAGCATTTGATGATTTAAAAAATTCTCAGTCCATCCAGAGAGCATGCTCTGAGCCAGAAGTGGCTCTAACAGGCCCCCCCCTCTGCCCTGAGTTCCTTGGAAATGAGTCTTCAGAGATCAGGGCTGTGTGTAAGGCTATGGCTCAACAGCCATTTGCTAAAGGGAGTAGGTATGTAACTTATGGATCCAGTCAGTCATCTTGAGAAAGCTAGGAATAGAAATGCAATTATTGGGCAAGCATTTGTGCAAGATCCTTTTGTCTTATGTCTTAGACCCCCTTAAATTGCATGGAAAGCCAAGGTTCTTGAGAATTTTATATGAACAGAAACAGCCAGCCTGGACTGAAAGGAACAGATGTGGGATGAAATGAAGGGAGAAAGACTTCAAAGGGAGAATCGTGGAAGCAAAGGGCTAAACCAAAGAGATCTCCTCAGGTCAAGAGGAAGAGAAGCCATTGCTCTCCTTGGTATTTGGAAGATGGATTGTATGTCCTGGTATTTGTAGAGTGTGTGACCACTACCCCAGTGCACGGAGAAGGCCACTCAGTAGACTTAGACTCTGGAATCTAAAGGAATTTTCCCCAATGGGTTTCAGATTTGCTTGGGACCTGTATCTCTTGTTTTCCTTCCAGTATTTCCCTTTGAAATATGAATGCTTATTCTATGCCTGTCCCACCATTGTGTTTTAGAAGCAGATAGCTTTATTCTAGGTTTCAATAGTCCATGGAAATAGAGGAATTTTGCACCAGGACAAAAATGTCATACCTATGACTGATTTTAATGAAATTTTAGACTTAGCATTGTTATTGAAATGGCTTAAAGCTTTTGGGATATTGGGGTGGGGTGAATGCATTTCCTTTGTGCAAAGACCATGCAATTTGTGGGTCTAGGGAGCTGACTGCTGGGGATTGAATCATGTCCTCTGTAAGGTTATGTTCAAACTCCTAAACCCCATCCTGTGTGTGTGAACTTATTTGTAAATAGGAGCTTCAGTGAGGATGGGCCTTAATCCATTACAACTAGAGGTCTTGTGGTGAGCGGAAATCTGAATGAAGACACAGATGTCTTAGGAGAAGTAGAAGCTACAGGAGGCAGAGGGGACAGATTGCCCTGTGATGGAGGCAGAGAGTGATTGCTAACAAGTCACCACTCAAGTAGTAGTACAGTCTTTGGAGAAGGCATAACCTCTACTGATAACCTTGATTTTGCATTTCTAGCCTCTGAATTGTGGGTCAATAAATTCCTATTGTTTAAGCCGACCAGTTTGTGGTATTTGCCATAGCTGCCCTGGCAAACAGAGACAACATTTCTTAATGTCTTAATTTGACATTAAGAAAAAAATTCAAGTAAAGAAAATTTATTACGTCCTTCTATGTTTTCACACGTATGTAAAATATGCTTGTAGACAAATAAAAATCTATAGAATTCTAAAATATTTTAAAAGTTATCAAAATTAGTTAAAAGTCAACAACAATTTTTCATGTTTCTTAATAGAAATAATTTTATAGTTTTACCCACAGTTCTCAGGTGTGGTTTCCTGGCATCTAAGAGTAAGGATCTCATAAATAATGTATTGCTCACCGTAAAGTACCATACTCTGTGAGGGAATCACCCTTTGAACTTGAGCAAATCAATAAGAAAGAACCGAGTTAACTCATAAAAGACTAATTAGTATTCTGATTTGTTTACTTGAGGTACACACTCACTTGGGAATGAATATACTAACTGTGGTTTGTTCCACGAAACTGTGCTATAATATGTGGTTTGTTATAATTGAGAAGGATTGGAAAGTGTTGTTCAAAATGATTTATAGCCTCTTAATAGAGAATCGTTAATGGAGACATTAGTTGAAAGGATGTAGAAATCTTTTGATGCCCTCCTTAATGGGAATTTGGTTGTTTGTTCAATAGTGAGTATATTTTTAATGTTATTAGTATAATTTTCTGGTAGACAGACTCTTATCCTATTTTGGAATATTTTACATCTTAGAAATATTAAGTCCAGTAGAAGCTAGTAGATATCAGTAAGGGAGTCAGGGAGACTGTATTGAGTTCTGCTTTTGCTAATAGCCAGTTGTGTGGCCTTCTGCTAGTCAGTTGACCTTGTGGGACTTTAGTTTTCTTGCCCATCTGAAAGAAGGATGGATATACGCTAATGTTTCTTTTAGTTTTAATACGTTCTGACTTATTTTGGCAACTGAAGTGGCTGGGGAATGATCTTTAAAAGGATTTGAAAACTAGTTAAGCTTTCTGCTGGGGATGGAATAAGAGAAATGAACTTTAAAATGTTTAACAAGAAATATTCTATCAATAAATGTTGTGAAATAGTTAATGAGATTGTTGATGGAAATATGTGAGTAAAATTTACTTCCTCTGCTGTTCCCCCTTCCCCAAACCTGGGTTCTAATTATGTGGTGGTATTTACTGACAAAGTTTATTGCCTTTTTATAGTCTCTGAACTGTTATATACTGTTCCTTTTCTTCTGTACCTTTTCCTCATCCTGTTGTCTACTTTGTAAACTTCTGCTTATCTTTTAAAATTCAGCCCAGACTTCTATCCATGAAACCTTCTGACTCTCTGAATTGAATTGATCACTCTCTCTTCTGTGCATATGTCCCTGCTTTTCTGCTAGTACCTGTTGCACTGATTTCACTTCTCTATAAATTGAACTCCTTATGAACAGGGAACATAGAGCAGGTCTTACTTATTTTCTCATCTCCTGCACCCTGAATAGTGCCTGAATGAGATTTGACTTTGTATACAAATTCCTTTTATGATATTTTAGAGAACATTTTTCTAGATGTATGTATGTATATGTATTTTTATATATTTTAAAAATAAAAGTCATGCTATTTGATAATATCACTTTACATTACTTTTTTGATAGAATATTTTCATATCTTTCCCAATAGCCAACCCACTTTTGGAAGCCTTTGGAAATGCAAAGACTGTTCGCAACAATAATAGCAGTAGATTTGGAAAATTTGTAGAAATACATTTCAATGAAAAGGTAAGAGAGTATTTGGGATGTACTTGTGAGAAATTCAAGGGCGTTGATACAATTGATGCTGTGGTGTACCTGTTAGGGTTCTTCAGAGAACAACTGACAGGACGTTTGTGTGTGTGTGTGTGTGTGTGTGTATGTGTGTATTACTATATATATTAAGTGATTTATTATGAGGGATTGGATCATACAGTTGGGGGGATGGCTAGTGAGTCAAATTCTATAGAGTTGGCTGCCAACTGGGAATTTCTGGTAAAGGTAATGTTGAAGTATTGAGTTCAGATTTCTTAGGAGAAGCTGGCAGGTTGGAAATTTCAATAAGAGTTGATGTTGAAGTCTTGAGGCCGAAATTCTTCTAACTTTTAGAATCCTCTGTTTTTGCTGTTGAAAAAGACTTCTAACTGAGTGAATGAGGTTTACCCATATTATGGCCCAGCGTAGTATGACCTGCCACATTACTTAGGGTCAACTGATTGTAGATGCCAATCCCATCGACAGAATACTTTCATAGCAACGACTAGGCCAGTATTTAACAGCACTACTGAACACCATAACCTACCCAAATTGATATATAAAATTAATGTCACAGCTATTTTATCATTTCTTGGTAAATTTGAATTGTAGCTGTATTTGAACACTTGTTAAATTCTTTTAAAATTTTCTCTTTACTTTAGTTTGGAGAAATATATTTTATTATGACTATCCAAAAGCTCTTTTCACAGTTTATAACCCCAAATTTGGATTTGACTTCAACATTAAGTATTGCCTTATACCTATTTTTCTTGTAAGACGTTCTAAGTGCATCTGTATTAAGGTACAATGCAAAGCAAATTCTGATTTTTATAGGAGCTCAAAGCTTAAAGGTGTCTAGATAGGAACTTAATGGGGATGTTTAAAATGATGGATGGCTTCTATAAATACTTTAAGCCCACATTTAGTTATCCTTTTTTCCCATTATTTGATAAATACAACTTCTCTAATAGACAGTTTATTAGTAAATATGAATACTTTAACATTGAATAAGTTACATTTTAATAATTTCATATTAATTTATTAAAATGTATTTTCTTCCTGTTTTTTTTTTTTAGAGTTCAGTTGTTGGAGGATTTGTTTCGCATTATCTTCTAGAGAAATCCAGAATCTGTGTTCAAGGCCAAGAGGAAAGAAATTATCATATCTTTTATAGGTTGTGTGCTGGTGCTTCTGAAGATATTAGGGAAAAGCTTCATTTGAGCTCCCCAGATAATTTTCGGGTAAGTGGGATGAAAAGAAATTTCATACAATTTGCGCAAATTGAGTTGCCTTCAATCCTAAAACTTATTTTAATGGATACCTAGTTGTATGTATTAAATCAAGTGTAAGATGATAGAATGACAGCTAAATTTAGTAGATTTTCTTTGTGATTTACTGCTGAGTTTATAATATAATACTACCTGGGGAGGTATGCAAGGGAAACTAAGACTCACTTAGAAGTTTAAAATAGCCCTCTAATGATAGCTTTACAGTAAAGTTATCTTTGACTTATCTATAAAGAACTTCGATCCTTGAATTAATATTAATAAAGGACATATGCTTATCTTCCTTAACGTAATTCAAGTACAAATATTTATTGCTTACCCATTATGTGCCAGACAATGTGCCAGGGTACAAAGATATGTAAGATACATTCTGTCCTTGAGCAATTTAGAATCTGGTGGGAAGCACATACACACACTCACAGACATATAGTACATAGAATGATAAGAGAGAGAGAATGCATAGAATGCTGTGGCAGTCTGGGAATTTTAGAAAGGCTTTCTGGAGGAATTGATGGGTGATCAGAATCCTGTAAGATTTTTAAGTGTTAACTCGTTGAGGACAAATGGAAAAGGTGTTTTCCTGGTATATGCAAAAGCATGAGAAAGCAAGCAGACAGAAAGGAAAAAAAAAAAAGAAGAAAAGTAGACAGAAAGAAAGGCAGGAAACACCTTGAAGAGGAAGGCAGGAAGTGACAGGAGAGAGGCCAGAGAGCTTGATCTTCCTGCTGTAGCTAGTAAGAAGCAATTAAAGAGCTTTAAAAGTTAGGTATCAGATGTGTACTTTATCCTGGCTTTTAATATGGAGAATGCCTTTAATATGGAAGATTGCTATAGGTTCCTAACCATTGAAATAAGAGCTACCTAGTGCATTACTTAGGTCAGTAATGCTACTGTTACGGGGGGGGGGGGGGAGGGGGGGGGGGGGAAGATGTGTAAAATTTAGAAGGTGAACTTGATAGGATTTAGAGATTGAATGCAGTAGGGAGAAGGAGTCTGGGATAATTTCCGTGTTTTGACTAGGGTTATGGATGAATGTAAATACCATTAGTGGGGCCAGATTGAAGGCTTGTGGCATACAGGATGATTTCAGTCTTGGAACCTGTGGTTATTCTAAGTGGAGCTGTCTGGACGCAGTTGAGTATGCTCATCTGAAGATCAGCATCAGTGCTGGAGTTAACACGTTTGGGAAGTGTCAGCATTCGGTGGTAGTTAAAACCAAGACAGTGAGATTGTTCAGGGAGATTGCATAAAGTTGTGAAGCATGTGCCAGGATACAGACTCTGGAATTAACAGGGATGATCAAATGAAGAGTAGCCCAAGAAAGAAAGTATAGGTGGAGTGGTGAGGGAAGTACAAGGAAAATCTGGAATGCTGAGTATAACATAAACTATGGGAGTAAAGTTTCAAGAAGTGATGACTGGGGATGGTTAGTATAATTTACAGATTGTCAGCTAGAAAATAGTGTCCCTGTGGGAGGTAAATATACAAATCATAGAATAGGGGTAAGGAATGTAGTTTGTATAAAGTTCCCTAGGGGATTCTGATATTCTCTTTTAGGCAGGAAAACTCTGAGAATCATGACTCATGGTTATATTTAGTTATTGCTGGGTTTGTATGTGTGTTGGGTGATGGGGGTTTCTGTCTGAATATTTCTGCATTCTGACTTCTTTTTTCCTCATTACTCCAAGCAGTTTCTTTTAATTTGTTTTTGGAATTTTTTAAACTTTATTTTCTTAAAATGCTTTATAACTGAATCTTTAATGTACTTCTAAAATTTACAGCCTCCTTTAAAACTCACCAAATTAATTAGAATTTTAAATTAGTTGCCCACATTCTCTTCATGAAGAAGGTACATTTTGCACTATGACTTTTAGAAAAGCAATGTAAATTACTATAAATAATATGAAATTTAATGATGATATGGCTTTGTCAATACTGAGTTGACAATAAAGCAATATGAATAATCTGGTCTTAATTTGACCTTTCTTTTGCATGGAAGTTGGCTCGATGTCAGGCATCCTTTTGGACAGCTAGTGAAATTCTTTATCAGATCAGGTGTTTTCCCCTCCTCTGTAGCGTGAAACTGAAGGTCTTGGATATTCCGCTCATATGCAGTCATACACACACATACATACCCTGCCTCTGCCCCCAAATGATTTTACCTTAAAGTGATTTGAAAGTGTGTTGGTAATTTCACCGAATTTTTCTCTACTTTTGTTTTGCCCTCTGCTTCTAATCCATTGATCAGGTTATAAAGACAAAGGGAACCTTGTAGAAGGGTAAACTTCCAAAACTGTAGATTTTTTTGGTCACTACTGTATACAAATTAGTAAGTAAAGAATAGTAAAGATACAGATGTTTGAGTTTTCTATTCACTGATATTTTCTATTGTAATTAGTTATTTCTATTGTATTATTCATACATGCATTTTAGAAAATAAAATATTAAAAATGCTTTGATTGTCTAAACTTAAGCACTTTTTTTTATAGAAAATTCATAAAAATCCTGGAATACAAAGAAAGTTTAGACAGAATGAGAATGGATGGCAGAAATAGGTATAGTTTTCTAGTTAATAATTGGAAGAAACAAGTATCTTTCCTAGGTTTTAACATTAGGTCCAACTGCCTAAATGCTAAGTATTTGAGAAAACATTTGGTGGGAGGGGAAAAACCTCTTTGCTAGTATTGAAAACATTTGCTTTGGCACTATGTGTTTAAGCTATTATTATCCTACTAAATAAAGGACCTGTATTTATTTGAGTCTGTTGAAAATGCTTACCATCATTTCTTTCTTCCCTACTTCCACCCTCCCCCTTCTCCTTCCGCCCCTCAAAGGTTCTGGGGTAGAAAGAAAAACTCTTTATATACCATTGTCTGGTTTTAATTGTATTTTAATATTTCACCATAATGGAGGGGGAAAGACAGATCCATTGATAATAAAAAATACTAATTTATCCCCAAATCATTAAAAAATTATCATTAATTTTGTTGTTTTTATTTCATTTGGTATATTTAATCCTGGAATTCATGCTGTAATGCAGTAGAATCATAGTGACCTGATTTAAGAAAGGCTGAGATGATTTTAAAAGTTTCCCATACTGTTCCTACTTCCTTCCTTCCTGATCCCTCCATAATTATGTGTAGTAGATTCTCTTTGAAACCAATATATAATTTTCTTCTGAACTGCTTTCCTTGTTCTATGTTTTGAAAGTACTTAGTCTTTAAAAGGCTTCTGGCCAGCGTAGTAAATCATTGAGATCAGAAAAGCTGAACTTGCTATTTGAATACCTAAAAAGCCTGTAAACGGTGTATTGTAAGTATAGTCAGTGTTAACTGCCAATAAATACAAAAGGCATGTTTTGAGGAACTGACTTTCAAAATCAAAACTCAAGAAACCCAAAGATAATGTTTTTAATTATTCAGAATTTAAAATATTACATGAAATATTAAACCACATTGTGGGTCTGTATTAGTCAAGATTCTGTAGAGTAATGGAACCACATGAAATTAACCATTACAGGGTTCTGATTTTAGACTCTAAATCTTTGGTAGGAAGATGATTTTCCTTATTATCTGTAGTATTTATGAACTATGTATGCATTTTTTAAAAACTTTTTAATTTATAATATAACATATATACAAAGCAAAGAAATAAAAAAGCAGTAGTTTCAAAGCACTCTTCAACAAGTGGTTACAGGACAGATCCCAAGTTTTTCATGGGCTATCATATAATCCTCTCCTATTTTTCATTCTAGCTGCTCCAGAATATAGGAGGCTAGAGGGCTTAAATATTTTTTTATCATCACAATCAACTTTTTTCTTCTTTTTTTTTTTTTGTGAACCAAAAAAACTATAATTTTCAAAGCACAGCACCACCATTAATTGTAGAACAAATTTCAGAGTTTGACATGAGTTACAATTTCACAATTTTAGGTTTTTACTTCTAGCCATTCTAAAATACTGGAGACTAAAAGAGATATCAATTTAATGATCAGCTTTCATATTCATTTATTAAATCCTGTCTTCTATGTATAACTCCACCATCGCCTTTATCTTTCCATACCTCTCTTTAGGGTTGTTTGCGCTATGGCAATTCTAAATTTTTGATATTGGAAGGGTCTGTAACTAATATGTGGTAGGGAGATGGAACTATCTGATGTTCTGGAGAGGCTGGGCTAGGTTTCAGAACTTATCTGGACCAGAGACCCATCTGGAGGTTGTAGGTTTCCGGAAAGTTACTCTAGTGCATATAACCCTTTTGGAATCTTATATATTGCTCTAGGTATTCTTTAGGATTGGCTGGAATAGTCCAGGTTGAGAGTTGGCAGGTTATGATAGGTAGCAAGGTCTACCTGAAGCTTGTGTAAGAGTGACCTCCAGAGTAGCCTCTCAACTCTATTTCAGCTCTCTCTGCCACTAATACTTTATTAGTTGCACTTCTTTTACCCCTTTTGGTCAGGATGGAATTGTTGATCCCATGGTGCCAGGTTCATCCCTAGTAGTTATCCCCCACATCGCCAGGGAGACTTTCACCCCTGGATGTCTTGCCCCACATAGAGGGAAGGGCAATGATTTCACTTGCAGAGTTGGCTTGGAGAGAGTGAGGCCACATCTGAACAACAACAGAGGTCCTCCAGAAGTAACTCTTACGCCTCGAGGTAGTCCAGGCTTCTCTGCTACCTCCATAAGTTTCACAAGAGTAAGCCTCATGATCGAGGATATGGCCTATTGATTTGGGTGTCCCTAAAGTTGACACAGCATTGTATGTATTTTTTAAAAATTTTTATTGTGGTATATATATATATATATATATATATATATATATATATATATATTATATAAGTATGTGTGTATGTATACACAAAACAAAATTTGCCATTTTATCTACTTTTAAATGTATAATTCAGTGGCATTAATTAAAATTGTAATATTGTGCTCCTGTCACTACTATCTAGTACTAAAACGTTTTCCTTGTTCAAAATAGAAACTCTGTGCTTATCAAGCAATAGTTCCCCATTCTCCTTACCCCAAGACCCTGGAAACCTCTAGTCAGTTATCTGTCTCTGTGAATCTGACTCTTCTAAATATTTCATATAAGTATTTACATGTAATTCATGTACAGTATTTGTTCTTTTGTGTCTGGTTTGTTTCACTTAGTGTAATGTTTTCAAGATTAATCTATATTGCAGTGTGTATCAGAGCTTCATTCCTTTTTTGGAATATATGTGTAAATATACATATTTTATATAAAAATATGACATTTTGCTTATCCATTCTTCCGTTGACAGATGCTTGGGTTCTTTCCAGCTTTTAGCTATTGTGAATGATGCTACTGTGAAGATTGGTGTACAGATATCTGAGTTCCAGCTTTCAGTTCTTTGGAGTATCTAACTAAGAGTAGAATTGCTGTGTCATATAATAATTCTATGTTTGACTTTTTGAGGAATTGCCGAACTGTTTTCCATAGTTGCTGTACTAGTTTACATTCCCAACAGCAATTCATGAGGGTTCCAATTTCTCCTTATCCTTGCACCGCTTGTTATTTTCTTTGTTGTAAATAATAGTCATCCTAGTGGGTGTGAAGTGATATCTCATTGTGGTTTTGATGTTTATCTCCCTAATGACTAATGATGTTGAGCATCTTTTCATGTGTCTAATAGCCATTTGTATAACTCTTTTGAGAAATGTCTATTAAAGTTCTTTGCCTATTTTTCTTTGGGTTATTTGTAGGGGTTCTTTGTATATTCTGGGTATTTAACCCTTATCAAATATATGATTTGAAACTATTTTCTCCCATTCTGTAAGTCCAGTTTATCTACTTTTTCTTTTTTGCTTGTGCTTTTGGTGTACTAAGAACCTATTGTCAAATCCAAAGTTATGAAGATTTTTGCTTGTGCTTTCTTCTGCCTTATGGTTTTAGCTCTTATATTTAGGTTGATGATCCATTTTGAGTTAATATTTGTAGAAGGTGTGAGGTGTGGGGCCGAATTTAATTCATTTGCATGTGTAAATCCAGTTATGCCAGCACCATTTCTTTAAGAGATGTTATTTTCCCATTAAATATATTTGGCATTATTGTTGAAAATCAATTGGACATAAATGTATAGTTTATTTTTGGACTCAGTTCTATTCCTTTGGTCAGTGTATCTACCCAGATGCCAATATCACACCATTTTGATTATTGTAATGTAGTACATTCTGAAATCAGGAAGTGTGAGTCCTACAACATGTTCTTCTTTCTCAAGGTTGTTTTGGCCATTTGGAGCTCCTTGTAATTCATATATGAATTTGAGGATTGGCTTTTCCATTTCTCAAAAATGATGAATTTTTTTATTGATACATATTATATATTACTTATTCACATACCATGTAATCATCCAAAGTGTACAGTCAGCTCATAATATCATCATATAGCTGTGCTTGCTATATGATTAACATCACAATTGGCTTTTTTTTCTTCTTTGTGAAATTTCAAAGCATACAAGAACAATTAGTTGTAGAACAGATTTCAGAGTTTGGTTTGGGTTACAATTCCACAATTTTAGATTTTTACTACTATCTGCTCTAAGACACTGGAAACTAAAAGAAATAATCAATATAGTGATTCAGCAATCATACCCATTTGTTGAACCCTATCTTTTCTGTATAACTTCACCATCACCTTTGATCTTTCTCCCCTTTAGGGGTATTTGGGTTGTGCCCATTCTAACTTTTGCATGTTGAAAGGGGCTTCAATAATATGGGATAGAGGGGTGGAACTAGTTGATGTTCTGGAGAGACTGGCCTTTCTGCATTTCAGGAGTTATCTGGTTCAGGGAACCATCTGGAGGTTGTAGGTTTTGGGAAAGTTACCCTAGCACATGGAGTCTTTGTAGAATCTTATATAGCATCCTAGGTGTTCTTTAGGATTGGCAGGGATAGTTTTGGTTAGGGTTTTGCAAGTTATGATAGGTAGCAATATCTGATTGAAGCGTGCCTAAGAGTGACCTCCAGAGTAGCCTCTTGACTTTATTTGTGCTCTCTCAGTCATTGATTTCTTATTTCTTATATTTCCTTTCTCCCTTTTGGTCAGGATGGCATTGTTGATCACATGGTGCCAGGGCCAGGCTTATCCCTGGGAGTCATCTCATGCCACCAGGGAGACTTTCACCCCTGATGTCATGTCCCATGTAATGGAAGGACAATGGTTTCACTTGCAGAGCTGGGCTTGAAAAGAGAGGCCACATCTGAACAGAGTTGTCTGATTTCTTTATGTATTTAGGATGTCAAACATTTATCTGAAGTGTGATTTCATAATATTTTCTCGTATTGAGTTGGATGCCTCGTCACCTTTCTGACAAAGTCTTTTGAGGCACAAACATGTTGCTTTTGAGGAATTCCCATTATCTGTTTTTTTTTTACATGGGCAGGCAGTGGAAATGGAACCCGAGTCTCAAACATGGCAGATGAGAACTCTGCCTGCTGAGCCTCCATGGTCTGCCCCCCATTATCTATTTTTTCTTTTGTTACTTGCGCTTTAGGTGTAAAGTTTAGGAAGTTACCTCCTATACTGGGTCTTGAAAATATTTCTCTACATTTTCTTCTAGGAGTTTTGTGATACTGGTTCTTATATTTAAGTGTTTGATCCACTATGGATTAATTTTTGTTTAAGGTGTAAAGTAAGGGTCCTCTTTTGTTCTTTTGGCTATTGATATCCAGTTCTCCCATGCCCACTTATTAGAAAGACTATTTTGTCCCAGTTCAGTGGATTTGGGGGCCTTATTGAAAATCAGTTGGACATAAATTTGGTGACCTATTTCTGTGCTTTTGAGTTAATTCCATTGGTCAATACTTCTGTCTTTGTGCCAGTACTATGCTGTTTTGACTACTGTGGCTTTAAAATAAACTTTGAAATCAGGAAGTATTAACTCTCCCACTTCGTTCTTCTATTTTTAGGATGCTTTAAGCTATTTGAGGTCTCTTTCCTTTCCAGATAAATTTAGTGTAACTAGCTTTTCCATGCCTTCAAAGTAAGTTTTTGGAATTTTTATTGGTACTGTATTGAATCTGTAGATCAGTTTGGTAGAATTAATATCTATCCTAACTACATTTAACCTTCCTACCTATGAGGAGGGAATGTCTTTCTACCTATTTAGATCTTTGATTTCTATTAGCAGTATTATGAAGTTTTCTGTGTATAAGTCCTTTACATCCCTAGTTAAGTTCATTCCTAAATGCTTGATTCTTTTAGTTGCTATTTTGGATTTTTTTTTTTTTTTGCATAGGCAGGCACCAGGAATCAAACCCAGGCGATTCTGAAAGCTCTGCCTGCTGAGCCACCATGACCCACCCCTTTTAGTTGCTATTTTGATTGGAATTTTTTCCTTAGTTTACTCCTCAGTTAGGTCATTACTTGTGTATAGAAACATTATTGATTTTACACATTCATTTTATATCCTGCTGCCACCTTGCTGTATTTGTTTATTACCTCAAGTATGTTTGTTGTAGCTTTCTCAGGATTTTCCAAATATAGTATCATATCATCAGCAAATAATGAAAGTTTTACTTCTTCCTTTCCAATTTGGATGCCTTTTATTTCTTTTTCCTACCTGATTGCTCTAGCTAGAACTTCTAGTACAATGTTGAATAATAGTGCTGACTGAGGGCATCCTTGTCTAATTCCCAGTCTTAGGGGGAACGCTTTCAGTCTCTCACCATTGAGTATGATGCTGGCTATGGTTTTTTCATATATGCTCTTTATTATATTGAGGAAGTTACCTTTGATTCTTACCTTTTACAGTGTTTTTATCAGAAAAGGATGTTGAATTTTGTCAAATGCTTTTATAGCATCAGTCAAGATGCCCATGTGATTTTTTTTTCCCTTTTGATTTGTTAATGTACTGTATTACATTAATTGATTTTTTGTGTTGAACCATCCTTGCAGTCCTGGTATAAACCCCACTTGGTTGTTGTGTATAATACTTTTAATGTGTGTTGAATTTGATTTGCTAATATTTTGTTGAGAATTTTTGCATCTATGTTCATTAGGGAGATTCGCCTCTAGTTTTCCTTTCTTAAAGCATCTTTATGCCATTTTGGTATTAATGTGATAGCTTCATAAAATGATTTAGGTAATGTTCTTTTTACCTGAATTTTTTTCCTTCAGCACTTATATTTACCTGTTTATTCTTTAAACAGTTTTATTCACTCACCGTACAGTCCATCCTAAGTAAATAATCGAGTACCAGTATAATCACTATAGTTACTCATTTACCACGACAATCTATATGAGGTCATTTCCATTTCTTCAGTGAACTCCAAGAGCTAGAACATCCATCTAGTAGCAGCAAGCTCAATGAGCTCTGATGGGTACCTCTTCACCTAGTAGATCTTCCGTTACTGGGTTCAACAGTAATGGATCTCACCCTACTTGTCAAAAGTTTCAGAGGCTAGAAGTTCACCATCAGGATGTCAAAAGGGCCATGCGTTGTCCCCCAAATCTGCAGCATTCTGGTGTTGGCTTGCTGCAGTCTTTGAAATTCCTTATCTTCAGTCTGCCTCCCATCACAAGTTAAGCTCTCTTCTCTTGTGTTCTTTGAGCAATATCTCAAATAAATATCACCTTCTCAGAGAGTTCTGTCTTGATTCCTCTAATCTGTATTAGGTCCCTTTTCATAACATACTATGCTTTTCCTTCACGGTGCTTATAACAGTTTGTATTTACACATTTATTTCTTTAAAAATTTTGTCTCTTCACTAGACTTTAAGCTCCATGAGTCAAGGGACTATTTCTGTTGTGTCACACTTTTTTAAAAACTTATTTTGAAAACATTTTCAAACTCACAGGACAGTTATGAAAATAATATAACTTTATACAGAGAACTCTAACATATCCTCCTACCCAGATACTCAGATCCACAAATTTTGAACATTTTGCCAAATCTGCCCTTTCTTTCTCTTTTTGTCTGTCTTGTCTTTCTTCCTTCCTGTTACTTCCCTTCTCTCCCCCCTTCCCTTCTGCCTCTGTCCTTCCCTCCCCCCATTTATAATTACAATCTTTTTGAGTTTATTGAGACTTGTTTTGTGGCCTATATGTGGTCTAATCTGGAGAACAATCCATGTGCACTTGAGAGTGTGTATCATGGTGTTTTGGGGTGTGATATTCTGTATGTCTGTCAGGTCTAATTCATTTATGATAATTCTCAAGTTTTTTGTTTCCTTTTTTTTAAAAATATTTTTATTGTAAACTTTAACAAACATACAAACATTCTTGACATACAACATTCTATACATGGTGTACAATCAGTGGCTCACAGTATCATCACATAGTTGTGTATTTATCGCCATGATCATTTTTTTTTGAACATTTGCATCTCTCCAGCAAAAGAAATAAAAAAGAAAAAAGAAAAAACTCATCCATACCATACCCCTTACCCTTTCCTCTCATTGACTACTAGTATTTCAATCCACTTAATTTATTTTAACCTTTGTCCCCCTGTTATTTATTTTTTGTCCATATTTTTTACTCATCTGTCCATACTGTACATAAACGGAGCATCAAACACAAGTTTTCACAATCACACAGTCACATTGTAAAAGCTATATCTTTATACAGTCATCTTCAAGAAACATGGCTACTGGAACACAGCTCCACAGTTTCAGGTACTTCCCTCTAGCTACTCTAATATACCAGAAGCTAAAAAGGGGATATCTATATAATGCATAAAAGTAACTTCTCAGATAACCTCTTGACTGTTTGAAATCTCTCAGTCGCTGACACTTTTTAAAATCTCTTTCGTCTTTTCTCTCTTCCCCCTTTCAGTCTAGAAGGTTTTTCAATCCCTTGGTGCCAGGTCCCAGCTTATCCCCGATTTCTGTCCCGTATTGCCAGGGAGGTTTACACCCCTGGAAATCATGTCCCATGGAGAAGTGGGAAGGCAGTGAATTTACTTGTCATGTTGGTTTAGAGAGAGAGAGACCACATCTGAGCAACAAAAGAGGTTCTCTGGACGTGATTCTTAGGCCTAATTTTAAGTAGGCCTAGTCTATCCTTTGCAGGGATACTTTTCATTGGTGTTAACCTCTTGATCGAGGGCTTGGCCTATTGATTTGGTTGTTCTCAATTTTTTTGAAAAGTTTGAGTGGGATTGATTTTATTTCTTTTTGGAATGCCATCGGGGGGCTTTTCTTTGTAGGAAAAGTTTTGATGACTGATTTATTGTCTTTACCTGTGATTGATTTGTTGAGATCTTCTATTTCTTCTTGAGTAAGTGTGGCTCATTTGCGTGTTTCTAGGAATTTATCCATTTCATCTGAGCTGTCTAGTTTGTTGGCATATAGTTGTTCATAGTATCCTCTTATGTTTTTTTTTATCTCTTCAGTGTCCATAGTAACAACCCCCCTTTCATTTCTAATTTTTTTTATTTGCATCCTCTCTCTTCTTTTCTTTTTCAGCCTTGCTAGTGGTCTATTGATTTTCTTGAAGAACCAACTTTTGGTTTTATTGATTCTTTCTATTGTTTTTTTGTTCTCCCATTCATTTAACTCTGCTTTAATCTTTGTTATTTCTCTTCTTCTGTTTGCCTTGGGGTTAGTTTGCTGTTCTTTGTCTAGTTCCTCCAGGCAAACAATTAAGTCCTTGATTTTTGCTCTTTCTTCTTTATTAATATAGACATTTAGGGCAATAAATTTCCCTCTTAGCACTGTCTTTGCCACATCCCATAAGTTCTTGTATGTTGTATTCTCATTTTCATTCATCTCCAGATCACTACTGATTTCTCTAGCAGTTTCTTCTTTGACCTCCTAGTTGTTTAAGAGTGTGTAATTTAATCTCCACAAATTCATGGAAGTTCTTATTCTTTGGTGGTTATTGATTTCCATCTTTGTTCTATTGTGTGCCCTTCGATTCTGTGCCCTCCTCCAGACCTCCCTCTCTTGTCCTTTTTTTTTTTTTTTTTTCCAGTTGACAGAATCCCCTTTAGTATTTCTTGTAGGGTCAGTCTCTGTGCCAATACTTTTTGATTATCTACTTAATATATTCTAGGATGTATCCAGAGAAAGTGCTTTGAATAATTTCAGTGGTTTTAAATTTATAAAGACCTGTTTTGTGCCCCAGCATTTGATCTATCCTGGAGAATGTTCCATGAGCTCTAGAGAAGAATGCGTTTGCTGCTGTTTTGGGTGTAACAGCCTATATATGCCTATTATGTCTAATTCTTTTAGTAAATTGTTTAAGTTCTCTATTTCCTTCTTGATCCTCTGTCTGGTTATTCTGTCTATAAAGGAAGGTGGTGTATTGATGTCTCCTCTACTATTATTGAAACATCTGTTGCTACCTTCAGTTTTGCCAACGTTTGTCTCAAGTACTTTCAAGCTCCTTGATTGGGAGAATAAACATAAATGATTGTTATTTCTCCTTGGTGAATTGTCCCTTTTACTAATATATAGTGTCCTTCTTTGTCTGTTATGATATCTTTAGATTTAAAGTCTATTTTGTCTGTGTAGTATAGCTACTCCTGCTTTCTTTTGGTAATAGCTTGTGTGGAACATCCTTTTCTATCCTTTCACTTTCATTGTATTTGTAACCTTGTGTCTAAGATGAGTCTCTTGTAAGCAGCATACAGCTGAGTTTTATTTCTTAATCCATTCTGCCAATCTGTATCTTTTAATTGGTAAATTTAGTCTGTTAATAGTCACAGTTATTACTCTAAAGGCATTTCTTGAATCTACCATCTTATCCCTTGGATTTTATTTGTCATATTTATATATTCTTTTTCCTCTTTCCCTTTTTTATCATTTACCCTTACTTGTACTCTTCAATTCTGTGCCCTCCTCCAGACCTCCCTCTCTTGTCCTTTTTTTTTTTTCAGTTTACAGAATCCCCTTTAGTATTTCTTGTAGGGTCAGTCCTGTGCCAATACTTTTTGATTATCTATTTAATATATTCTAGGATGTATCCAGGCATTACATTAAGTTATACAGGATTAAAGACCCTCATTCTTATTCCGTGTTCTCTGTGTTTCAGTTGTTCAAATGAGCTATCCATACAGGTTGAGTTAGATTATGTGCTACAGAAAATTTAGGTTCCAGACAAAATAAACCTTTCTTCCTTTGATCTCAAAGAGTAGGTGCGGTTCTAAAATATAGGCAATGTCTTCCTTACCCCTTAATCCCAACCTGACTGGCTTTGTTCTGGTCTCTGAATACCAGGTTGCACATACATAAAACAGCCTCCCAAAATCCAGACATAGTAATTACCACTCTGGACTAAGTGTGTCTGCTATAAGAAGCAAAATAAGCCAGAAACAAAAGAACAATTATTGTAAGGTCTCCTTTAGAACATGCTTATAGGAAAACAGGGGCTTAGATTGTAAGCACTCCCTCAGTTTTAAAGGATAATTTGGCTGGGTACAGAATTCTTGGCTGGAAGTCTTTCTCTTTCAGGATCTTAAATATATCATACCACTGCCTTCTCGCTTCTATAGTGCCAGTTGAGTAGTTTGAACTCATTCTTATGTGGTTTCACTTGTCTGCAGTAGGTCATTTTTCTCTTGCCAATTTCAGGATTTTCTGCTTCTCTTCAGCATTTGACAGATTGATTAGTATATGTCTTGGGATAGGCCTCTTTGGATTTTGTTCTATTTGGAGTTCATTGAGCTTCTTTGATTTGCATATTTATGTCATTTATAAGGATTATATCCTCAACTAATCTTCCTAGCCTGTTTCTCTTCTCCTTCTGGGACACCGAAGATTCTTATATTTTTGTGTTTTGTTTTGTTGAGCATTTCCCTGAGATCCAATTCAAATTTTTCTACCTTTTTTGCCATTTGCTTTTTTGTGTGTTTGTAATCAATTGTCCTGTCTTCTGTTTCAATTATTCTTTCTTCTGCCTCTTCAAATATGTTGTGTGTCTCTAGTATATTTTTAATTTGGTCTATAGCATCTTTAATCTCTGTGATAGTTGCTATTTTTCTGTTTATTCTTTCAAATTCTTCTTTATGCTCTTCTAGTGTCTTCTTCATCTCCTTTATGTCATTAACCATCCCATTGATTTTATTTAGTAGATTTATATGACCATCTTTGATTAGTCATTCCAAAGTCTGTGTCTCTTCTGGTGTTTTAATTTGGTCTTTAGGCTGGGCTATATCTAACTGCATTTTCATATGCAGAAAATATTTTCATATCTTCTGTTGCTTTCAAGACCTGTTAATATCTTGATAGAGTTACTTTGGAAGTTGATTACCTTCAGTAGTTTAAAGCTTTGTTTTGTAGGATGGATGTGGAGCAGGATGTGAGGTGTGGGGTGGGGCACAACAGTGTGGTGATTAGCTGCAGCACAGATATAGGCATGGGTCAGGGATGGTATTTTGGTGACTGTGAGTGTGGGGTGTAGGGTTGTGCAGGTGTGAGAGCCATGGGCAGAGGGTGCAGCTTGGGCAGGCCTTGGAGGGCAGGGACAAGGTGCAGCATGGGGGGCACAGAGGTAGTGTGTGACAGGAGGCTGATGGGGGGCTGTGCTGGTACACTGGCAGAATGTGGGTGGGCATGTGGAGTGTGGGGATTGTGGGTATCAGGGTTTGGGGTATGGGGCATACCCCACACAGTTCAGGGCATAGGGAGGGCAGGGCTTGAGTGTGTCCTTGTTCAGGGGGAGGGGTCCAGAGGGACTGGAATGCGGATGTGCTAACGTGCAGGGATGGAACACAGGTTGTGGAGGTGGTGGGGTGTGGGTCAGCGGCAGTTGTAGTGTGGTGGCCTAGGCACAAGTGTTCAGGTGTGGGGGAGTATGGCACAGGGGTGCATGTATGCGCAGGATGGGGGCTTTGTGGCACAGATGTGCATGTGAGCGCTTGTCAGGTGTGGGAGTGGGGTGCTTGTGTGGGGGGATGGAGTAAGGGTGTGCACCTGAGTGGTGTGGGTGGGGGGCGGAGTGCAGGGTTTGAGAGGTTAGTGCATAGGTGCATAGATGCCCAGCAGGCAGGATATGGGTGTGCATGTGCGTCGATCTGGGGGTCGAGGCTCTGGTGTGGGCATCTGCAGAGCTCAGGGGTAGTGGGATATGGTTGTTCCAGCATGGGCTGGGCGTGGGTATGGCCTGGATGCGCAGGTCACTGCTTTCCTAGAGTTGGGAAGTTGGGCGACGAGGGTGCTTTTTAGCTCAGGGTCGGGGGACTGCGGTGTGGATGCGTGGGTGCCAGTGTGGGCAATTGTGGGTATGCACATGTGAGAAGGCCTGGATGCTGATGTGCAGGTCCACAGAGCTCAGAGGGTGTGGGGTGGGATTGCGCTTGTGTGGGCTGGGCGTGGTGTGGCTTGGGGTGGCCTGCATGTGCAGGTCAGCGCTTGCTCAGAGCTAGAGGGCCAGGTGGGGTTGCGTGCTTCATCAGGGTCAGGGGGCTAGGGTACAGAATTTAATTGGCGGAGCACAGATTAAAATTTTTCTTTAAATTTTCAGCAGTGTTTTGTATTTTAGTGCACAAGTCTTTCAGCTTCTTGATTAAATTGATTCCAAGATATTTTATTCTTTTAGGTGTTATAGCAAATTAAATTCTTTTCTTGGTTTTATTTTTGGATTGGTTATATGAGCTATATTTTTACAAACCTTTGACACTGTAAAGATATAAAATTGCTACCTTTTAAAATCCATGGTATTGATTTTTATTTTTAATAATTTAATCTGTTTTCAGGGAGATAGAATTTTCATTGTCCTTGCTTTGACTTATAGGAGTAAAATGTTTGTGAAATATAGAAGTATGAATCGTAATGACACTTAGGTTATGTTTAGAAATTCTCTATGGTTAGCACTATTGATGAATTTTTGTTTTCTTCTGTATTATTTCCTTGTGAATTATATTTTCTAATTACATTTTTAATTTCTTTGTCATAGTATTTAAACCGAGGCTGCACTAGATATTTTGCTACCAAAGAAACTGACAAGCAGATTTTACAGAACCGCAAAAGTCCTGAGGTAAATTAGTAGACTGTTGTTTTTATTAAAATATTTAATGGAAAGAAAATTATGCTGAATGATACATTCTATTTGCTATTTTGGAGCCCACAGCTAGATTTCTTACTTTTAGGCTTGTAAGTGTAAAAGTAAATATTCATCCAAATCTCTATCACATGGAAATGCTTAAACCACTGTTGGTATCTAGGAAACAACAGGGTCGGGGTCTTCTTGGTTAGGTCTCAACACAGTGTTCTGCTCTGATTCTTTTTAGAGTATGAGGGTATCAGATTGCCTAAGAATCATCCTTTTCTGGCGTTTTTGAAATGTGGTCTCATATTATCCATTTGGAATTTAATTGTATAGCAGTAGAAGTGTAAAATATGTCTTTTATAATTTGTTGTCTTCTTAAAGGCTGGAATAATCCTTGAAGTTGAACAACGAATAAACATCACTGTTCAATTATATATTATTGAATTTTTCTTCAAAATATCATATATCTATAATATATTATGAAAGGTTTTATATATTAGTATCATTAAATTGCTATGATATTTGTAAGAGTAATCAGGTATAATTCTATCATTAAATGTAGTATTTAAAAAACATTAAATCCTTCATCTAAAAATCTATAATCTTTATAAATTTTAATATGCATTGTATTTAATTAACAAGTGGTATTGTTTTATCTACTCAAGGAGCTTAAGTTATGAAACACTAAGGATTAATTCTAAATATTAGTTGTAATTATTAATTACTAATTAATAGAATGATTAATTGTATTAAAATATTTATATTGTGTATTTAATTAAACAAGTTTTTATTATAGTCAGTTTTTAAATCTCATATTCTTGAGTCAGACTTATTTTATTTGTTTATTTTATTCATTTTTTCAACAAACAAACATACATTCTTGGCAAACAAATATTCTATAAATGGTGTACAATCAATGGCTCATAATATTATCACCATGATAATTTTTTTGAACATTTGCAGCTCTCCAGTAAAAGAAATAAAAAAGAAAAAATGAAAAACTCATGCATACCATACCTCTTACGCCTTCCTCTTATTGACCACTAGTATTTCAGTCTACTCAATTTATTTTAACCTTTGTTCTCCCTATTATTTGTTTATTTTTATCCATTTTTTAATGTCAGGTCATTTTTACTTCTCTTTAAATGGATGAGATGAATTATAGCTTTAATATATTCATAGAAAATAACAGAAAGGGAGTAAGAATTCCCATCATTTTGAATTCTAAGCATATGAGTCTGCAGTTTATTTTTGTTTAAGTAGATATTTTATATATCGTTTTAGACACAGGTGTCTGAACTATAAATAAATGTTAGTTTATGCTACAGCTGTGGTTGCAACTTTAAGCAGTATTGATATTAATTATGATATCTTCCTTTGTCTTGATGAGATCATTTGTTTACAAGATATCATCATAATTTAAAAGTTGTGTTCTTTCCACTAAGATAATGGAGACATTTCTTAGTGGGAAAAAAAAGAATATAAATTTGATCTTTTGGGATGGAAAAAGTTGACTAGAGGAGAAAGAGAACCAGATTTCACTCTCTAGAAAAGTATTCTTTCTGTTTCTAGTATCAGCATATTTTGTGAGTAATGTTATTCACATTATTTAATAGTTTTTAATGTATGAATGTAAATGAACAATGGATTAATAAATTCAAATTACTTTTTATGTCTTCTTTATCAGGAGGATGAGGTGATTATTTTGACTGAGTAGAATCCTTTGTCTAATTCCATTTAAGTATCTTTAAGCTGTATGTAACTTTTAGGAGAGTGTAGTATTTTTAGTCTGCCATAACAGCAATTTGTTCATTAACATTTGATTAGAAACAATTTTTAAATGAAGTAAGCATTCAATTCCAGACTAAAAATTCTGCATTTGTGTTTTCTGTTAACTTTGGCTGCATGAGTTTGTTACCTTCGCTTTAAGAATGAAATCGAATTTCATTGTATAGACATTTTCCAGAAACTGTGTGCAAACATAATTGAACATTTAAAACAAAAATTGTAGAAAGACAATTACAACTTTAGTTGGGAAGTCATTGTTTTCACGGGAGAAAAATATCTATTAGGAGAGTTAATGGCCAATTAATTCTGATGCTGTATTACTTAATGTTTAATATCTTCAGTCTCAATTTCTGGAAAATTCCTAGTCCTGTTTTCCTGTGTACTATAACTTTTATGTTCCTTCTTCTAATTTCTGTAGGTCTAATATTTTTCTTCCCTTTTTATGAATTTGTTATAGACTCCAACAAATGAATACTTTAGATGTCGATTGTTTTAGGAGGGAAGACAAATTTTCTCTTCATTTTCTGAAAGGCAGTGTTTTTAGAGAAATCTGAAAATCATTGTGTATATTCTTAGAATAAGCATAATGCTTTTTAAATTTTTTTTTGCCGTGGGCAGGCTCCAGAAATTGAACCTGGGTCTCCGGCATGGCAGGCAAGAATTCTGCCACTGAGCCACCATCACGTTTCTCAGCATAATGCTTTTTAATATATTTTGCTTCCTGTCTACTTATACAGGAAAGTTTTAAAAATTATATAAGCCTGTCCACTATTTATAATTTTTAATATTGGTGCAGTTGATAGCAATTAATCTGAAGGAATATAATGCTAATTTTCATTTTTTTCTTCAGTTTTTGATGTCAGTTCTTTTTGATCTGAAGAGTTGTATTAATTCATTTCAACCCATGATATTAACTGTTCCACTCAATTTGTATCTTCATCTGGTATCCTGGCATTTTAATGTTTTAGAATTAAAACTGTAATTTAATTGGAAAGCATCTCATTTAATTTTTTAATTGAAAGTTTTATTGATTTAATTGTAGATTCATATACAACCATAAAAATAATACAGAGAGCTCTTGTGTATATGTTCAGTTTTTCAATATGTTAGAATTCTAGAATTTTGCACTGAGAAATTTTATTTTGCATGTTATATAGTGCATTAATAGGCCTGGTGTAGTGATTTTATTCTGTTTAAATAAATGAAAGATCAGTAAACTGATTTCTTCTTATTTTGTGTAGCATCTGAAGGCAGGTTCCTTGAAAGATCCTCTGCTAGATGACCATGGAGATTTTATTAGAATATGCACAGCCATGAAGAAGATCGGTTTGAATGATGAAGAAAAGCTCGATCTGTTCCGGGTAGTAGCTGGTGTCCTGCACCTTGGAAATATTGATTTTGAGGAAGCTGGCAGCACTTCAGGTTTTCTGTTGTTTGTATTTTTGAAGTGTGTTTGTTTTAATAGGAGTAAAATTAAAGAGAATACCTGTCACTTCTTCACTATATTTAAGCTGGATTTATTTGTAGATTTGTTAATGTTTATCCTGAAATTTCTGGAATATCCTGTGTTACGTGGTGAATTTTGCAAATGAGGGATGCTTCACTATTAGTCATTATGAACTCTGTTTGGAAGAAATCAGTGATATTGATTAGGAATAAACCTTGCATAAGCATAAGTAACTGACTAGAGAGTCATCTTTACTTAATTTTTCAACTGATCTTTTGCTTCTCTAATATGTGAACAGATTAATTCTCTTAATCATTTATTAAGATATTTTTGAAATTTTTCTATGGTTTATTGTTCCAATTTCAATATTAATTAGGGCAATTAAATACATAAAAGCCCATGTACGTTATTAAAGGCAAATGAAAACAAATTAAACTTTATACAGATTGAAAAGGGTATTTTTAAATGCCTGGATGATAGCAACTTTCCTGCTTTAGTGTTTTAGTCTCTACATAAACAGAGAAACTTTTGCAGAATACTAAATGTGATCCACGAATACAGGGAATGGCAAATTATGGCCAGTGGGCCAAATCTGGTCCACTGCTTATTTTTGTAAGTTAAGCTTTATTGGAATATAGCTACACCCACTTATTTGTGTACTGGGGCAGCTTTTGTGTTGCAATGGGAGAAGAGTAGTTTTAACAGAATCTGTATGACCGACCAAGCCTAAAATATTTACTATTTGACCTTTATAGATGTTTGTTGTCAGCCCCTATATTAATACATTATTTAAAATTTTATAGAGGATGAGTTTAAAAGAAACTAAAACAGCATTTAATATAGTAGTATATATTAAAAATGACCATTAGTGTCAGGTCCCAGAGGTTCTCTAAGCCTTGGTTTCTTCATTTATAAAATGAAATAATCCATGAAAATTGCTTTTAAAGTACAGTACCCAGGGTGCATGGGTAGTTTAGTTGTTAGAATGCCTGCCTTTCATGTGGGAGACCCAGGTTCGATTCCTGGACCACGCATCCCCCCCCCCAAAAAAAAAGTACAGCATCCAACAATAATATGCACATAGGTAATAGGCATAAGAGGAAGGAAAGAGAACATTTAAAAATGTGTCTACTATGTGCAAGAAGCTTTCATATATACTATATTTCATCCAAACATCATAATAGACCTACGTGGTAGGAGATACCTCTGTTTTTCAGAAACAGAACCTGTGGAGAAGTTATGTAATATGCTTATTAATGAAGTTATAGCTGTGAGAGCTGCTCTACTTCATCTGACTAACTCAGAGGCTTGTGCCAATTGTCCCTCATTGCCCCCAGTTCGTTAACTTCCCAGAAAGTCCTGATCTGTGATTGAGCAGATTAAAATAGACAGGGTTACTGACTTTCAGATTTAATGTTTTGTGATGGTGTGAAATCAATAACATAAGAGGCACGATAGTGTAGTGCATGCCCTTGAGCCAGGCTGCTTTTCTAAGCACTATGTGACTTTGGACAAGTGACTCAACCCCTCTATGTCTGTTTCCTCATTTCTAAACTGGGGATAATAAGTAATCTCTACATGACACTGTGAAGAGGAATAAATGAGTTAAATATCAGTAAAATGCTTCATATCTGTCTGGCACATAGTAAGTACTGAAAGTGTTTTGAATGAATAAGTAAAATAAAAACACAGATTTTTTCCAGTTTAAAATGTAAAAAAATTCATCCAGAAGTCTGTATGTAATTAGTGTGCATTAAGATTTTTAAATCATTTTGAAGTGATATGACAATGTAATTAATGTTAGGACACATTTTATCTGCTCTGAAGCACTGTTGTACCAAAGGGGCATATGAGATTCGAAGTCACACAAAAGGAAGATCTTACATTTAAAGTAATTGATGTAAATTTTGGAAATGTTGGAAGTAATAGGTGGCGTTTTCACACTTCATAATTTCCCCCTGTGGCAGAACATGCAGATGTATGTAGAGTATATTCAAGCTGCTGCCCCAGTTAGTTGGAAAACACTTAACTGGTCATAAAGGACATAATGCATATTTGCACCTCCTCTAATTTTTTTTCCCAAGCTCTTCATAAGGAAAAATGAGCAGAAAGCTCAGAAGATTAGAGTAAGGCGTTTAACAGATTATTTTTATTTGATATTTGTGATTTTATTGTATTACTCTTCATTCATCCTGTGACCCTCCTATAGATCCAAATGGCATTTTTCTAATTAGAATAACCTCCCCCCCCCACCCCCATAGACTATACTCAACTTTTGGCATGTCCTGGCAATTTGAATAAACTCTGGGTATTTTCGTAATTATTTTATCAGAAACATTTTTCTCCAGTAAATGTTTATAAGGTTCCTACTGTTGTAAAAATGTTTTTGCATGATGCCTATGCAAAAAATACCTATGGGACATCTATGTTTTTAAATTTCACATAAGAAAAAAAAACATAATTTTTAAAGAAGTTTTTTTTGTGTGTGCGTGAGATAAAAAAAAATTGCATTATTTTATTGTAATTCATTCTTTAAAAAAAATTTTTTTAAATAACTTTTCTTTCATTAGCCTTATATAATTCACAGAGATATAGGAGAAGCTTTGTAATATGAGGGGGAAAAAAGTATTTCAATGGTGGTCAGTTTATTGAGAGTTATATAAACTTAGATAATTCATGTACATATACGTAGAAACTGGATATGAATAGTAAGCTCATTTTCATATAATTAAAATTTTAGTCTGTTGTCAAGGTGTTCTCCCCTTATTCTTTTTATTTTATAACTGCTTTGTTGTGATATAATTCACATACAATATAGAACACCCACTTAGAGTATACAATTCAGTGTTTAATTAGTATATCCACAGAGCTGTGCAGCTGTCACCACAATCATCACTCCCAAAGGAAACTCTATGTCCTTAAGTATTTCCTCTACTACTACACATCCTGTGCAGCTACTAATCTACTTTAGGTCTCCATAAGTTTTCCTATTCTGGACATTTCATATGCTGAAGTAATGTAATCTCTGGTTCTTGCATTTGGCTTCTTTCACTTGGCATAATGTTTTCAAGGTTCGTCCATGTTGTAACATGTATCAGTACTTCATTTTTAAATTGCTGAATAATATTCCATTATATGAATATGCCACATTTTAATCATTTCTTCATCAATTGATGGGCATTTGGGTTGTTTCATGATTTGACTATTATAAATAATGCTCCTGTGAACACTTGTGTGCAGACTTTTATTTGGACGTATGTATTTCATTTCTCTTGGATATACACCTAGCAGTGGATTTCTTAGGTCATATAGTAGTAACTCTTATGTTTAATAATCAGAGGGGACTTCAGACTGTTTTCCAGAGCAGATGTATCATATCACATTCTTACCAGCAATATGTGAGAGTTGCAATTTCTCCACATCCTTACCAACTGTTATTTTCCATCTTTTTTGCTGTAGTTGTCCTAGTGCATGTGAAGTGGTGTCTCATTGTAGTTTTGATTTGCATTTTCCTGATAGCTCATGATGTTGAGCATTGTTTCACATGTTTATTGGCTATTTATGTCTCTTCTTTGGAGAATTGCCTAGTGAGATCTTTTGCCCATTTATTCACTGGATTGTCTTTTTATTATTGAGTTTTGTCTGGCTTTGGTATGAGGGTGATGTTGGCTTCATAGAATGAATTAGGTATCTTTCCCTCCTTTTCAATTTTTTTAAAGAGTTTGAGCAGGGTTGGTACTAATTCTTTCTGGAATGTTTGGTAGAATTCACATGTGAAGCCATCTGGTCCTGGACTTTTCTTTTTGGGGAGCTTTTTAGTGACTGATTCAGTTTCTTTACTTGTGATTGGTTTGTTGAGGCCTTCTATTTCTTCTCGAGTCAATGTTGGTTGTTCATGCCTTTCTAGGAAATTGTCCGTTTCATCTACATTGTCTAGTTTATTAGCATAAAGTTGTTTATAGTATCCTCTCATTACTTCCTTTATTTCTGTGGGTTCAGTGGTTATGTCTCCTCTTCTATTTCTGATTTTATTTATTTGCGTCCTCTCTCTTCTTCTTTTTGTCAACCTCACTAAGGCTCCATCAGTCTTATTGATTTTTTTCATAGAACCAACTTCTGGTTTTGTTGATTTTCTCGATTGTTTTCATGTTCTCAATTTCATTTATTTCTGCTCTAATCATCATTATTTCTTTCCTTTTGCTTGCTTTGGGGTTAGTTTGCTGTTCTTTCTCTAATTCTTCCAATTGGACAGTTAATTCCTCGATTTTTGCTCTTCTTTGATATGGGCATTTAGGGCAATAAATTTCCTTCTTAGCACTACCTTTGCTGAACCCATAAGTTTTGATATGTCATGTTTTCATTTTCATTTGCTTTGAGATATTTACTGATTTCTCTTGTAATTTCTTCCTTGACCCACTGGTTATTTAAGAGTTGTTTTGAGCCTTCATATATCTTGTGAATTTTCTGACACTCTGCCTATTATTGATTTCCAACTTCATTCCTTTATGATCTGAGAAAGTGTTTTGTATGATTTCAAACTTTTTTAATTTATTGAGACTTGCTTTGTGACCCAGCATGTGGTCTATCCTTGAGAATGATCCATGAGCACTTGAGAAAAAGGTATATCCTGTTGTTGTGTAGTGTAATGTTCTATAAAATGTCTAAGTCTAGCTCATTTATTGTATTATTCAAATTCTCTGTTTCTTTATTGATCTTCTTTCTAGATGTTTTGTCCATTGATGAGAGTGGGGAATCAAAGTGTTCAACTATTGTGGTAGATGTGTCTATTTCTCTTTTCGGTGTTTGCCTTATCTATTTTGGAACATTTTGGCTCAGTGCATAAGTGTTTATGGTTGTTATGTCTTCTTGTTGAATTGTTTATTTTATTAATACATAGTGTCCTTTTGTCTCTTTTAACTATTTTACATTTGAAGTCTAATTTGTTGGATATTAGTATAGCTACTCCTGCTCTTTTCTGATTGTTGTTTGCATGAAATACCTTTTCTCAACCTTTCACATTCAACCTCTGTTTACCCTTGGGTCTGAGATGTATTTCCTATAGACAGCATATAGATGGGTCCTTCTTTTTAATCCATTCTGTGTGTCTATGTCTTTTGATTGGGGAGTTTAATCCATTAACATTTAGTGTTATTACTGTATGGGCAGTACTTTCTTTTACAATTTTGTCTTTTGGATTTTACATGTCATATGTAATTTTCCTTCATTTTACCTTTACTGATAGTCTTTATTTCTACACTCTTCTCCACACCTCTCTCTCCTGTCTTTTTGTATCTGTCTCTAGTGCTTACTTTACTAATCCTTGTAGAGCTGGTCTCTTGGTTACAAATTCTCTCAGTGATTTTTAGTCTGAAGATATTTTAATTTCCCCCTCATTTTTGAAGGACAGTTTTGCTGGATATAGAATTCTTGGTTGGCAGTTTTTCTCTTTTAGTAATTTAAATATATCATCCCACTGTCTTCTCGTCCCTATGGTTTCTGCTGAGAAGTCTATGTATAGTCTTATTGGGCTTCCCTTGTATGTGATGGATTGCTTTTCTCTTGCTGCTTTCAAGATTCTCTCTTTCTGTTTGACATCTGACATTCTGATTAGTAAGTGTCTTGGAGTACATCTATTTGGCTCAATTCTGTTTGGGGTATGCTGCACTTCTGGATCTATAATTTTAAGTCATTCATAAGAGTTGGGAAATTTTCAGTGATAGTTCCCTCCATTAGTTTTTCTCCTCCTTTTTCCTTCTCTTCTCCTTCTGGAACATCCACAACATGTATATTCATGTGCTTCATGTTGTCATTCAATTTCCTGAGTCCCTGCTCATATTTTTCCATTCTTTTCCCTATATTTTCTTTTGCTTGTTGGATTTCAGATGTCCCATCCTCCAGTTCACTAATCCTATTTTCTGCCTCTTAAAATCTGAGATTGTAGTTCTATTTTTTTCATCTCTTCTATTGTGCCTTTCATTCCCATAAGTTCTGTGATTTGTTTTTTCAGACTTTTGATTTCTTCTTTTTGTTTATTCTTTGCTTTCTTTATATCCTTCCTCAGTTCACTGATTTGATTTTTGATTAGTTTTTCCATGCCTGTTTGAATATTCTGAATTAATTGTTTCAATTCCTGTATCTCATTTGAATTGTTGGTTTGTTCCTTTGACTGGGCCAATTTTCTTAGTATGATTCGTTCTTTTTTGCTGGCATCTAGGCATTTAATCACCTTAATTATTTTGTATTCTGGAGATTGTTTTCACTTTTTTTAACCTAGGATTTTCTTGCTGGATGACTTTGTTGTCTATCTGTTCTTTGAGATTCAGTTCAGCTTATTCTGGACCTCTAGCTTAGGTTTTGTTTAATAGATGAGAATTTTTCAGTCCTTGTTTCTTGCTCTGCCTTGTATCATGCCTTTTTCCCCCCCTTAGGAGGGTCTACTTAGCTACTGTAGACCCCAGCTAGATTTTCTCAGACAAACTGGCCTCCTGTCAGGAGGAAAGAGTCACCTGCATCAGTTTTCCCTGAGGGTGAGACCCAGCAGATTGAAAGACATTCCTGTGAAGTCTCTGGACTCTGTTTTTCTTATCCTGCCCAGTACGTGGTGCTTGTTTGCCTGCAGGTCCCACCAGCATAAGGTGATGCGGTACCTTTAACTTCAGCAGACTCTCCCTGCTGGGGCTGTGGTTTAGCAGAGGAGAGGTTGTAGGCTGGCTTTAATCACTTCACTTTTCCAGACCCTGGGGTCTGAACTCCTTGAGGAAGGGATTCCACCTGAGCTGGGCCCTACCCCTCTCCTGGGGAAGGCACAGGCTCCAGACAAACACTCAAACATGCTTAATTCTGCCTGCGCCTGGGGCAGTGGAGCCTGAGAAGCCTTGCAACTGTATCCAAAGAGCAGTCAAGCCATAGAAACACAGCCACCAAAACAAAAGAGAAAAATCCTTTTCAGAGCAGGACCCCCATTTCTCGGGTTTGCCAATCAAGAGCCTAAATTGGTATGTTGCTCTGTGTATCTCCAGGTCTTATGTACCCCCTCTCCTTTCCTTCAGGGCCCAGACCTTTTCAGATCCAAAAAACCTCTTTCTTTTTTTTGTCTTTTTCTGTCTGCCCTGCCCTGCGTGGGGCAAAAACCAGTGACCTCTGCTTTTACTCTAGGTTCACCTGAGCTGGGGGCCTATTTTTAGTAGTCAGAATTTGTTAATTTCACAATTGGAGTTTGGTTGCGCTCAGCCCCTGCTGCTGGTAAACTCTCTTTCTTTCCCCTCTGGGAAGCAGTATGTGGGGAGGGGTGTCAGCCGCCAAGGCTTGGGGAACTCACAGTCTGGGTGGGCTTGCAGCTGGTCCAGCTGGTCCAGACTGGGGTACGCTGTGTGTCCTGTCACTGACGTGGCCCTGGCAGTTGTTCTGTACTGTTTCTGGCTATTTATTAGCTGCTCTGGAGGATGAACTAAATCCCACACCTCACTAAGCTGCCATCTTGGCCCCCTTCCTGTTACTGAGTTTTAAGAGTTTTTTGTGTATTCTAGATGCAAGTCTTTTATCAGATATATAATTTACAAATATGTTCTTCCATTCTTTGAGTTGTCCTTTTACTTTCTTGATGGTGTTCTTTGAATTAGAGAAGTTTTTAATTTTTATAAGATCCAATTTATCTTTTCATTTTTTGTTGTGCTTTTGGTGTCAAATATAAGAAACTATTTCCTACTACTAGGTCGTCAAGATTTACATACCTGCTTTCTGTTAAGAGTTCCATAGTTTTAACTCTTTACACGTAGGTGTTTGATCCATTTTGAATTAATTTTTGCATATAGTATGATATCAGGAGTCTTCCTTCTTTTACATGTGAATATCCAGTTGTCCCAGAACCATTTGTTGAAAAGACTGTTCCTTCCCATTGAATTATCTTGATAATTTCTTATTCTCATAAGATCTCACGATCTATTTTTTCTGAAACTGGTCTCTCAAATTACTTGTTATTTTTTTCATCATAAAATTCTCATTGTGTTCATACATTCCTTGTAATTTTGAAGTTTGGCTGTCGTGACATGATGTGTTTACATAAAGATTAACTTTAAAAAATGTTTATTAGTAGAAGTAATAAAAACAGTAATGATAGTTTACTTTTATACAGTGTTTTCTGTGTACCAGGCATTATTCCAAGTATTTTACAGAAGTTATTTTATTAATCTTCATAACAACCTTATAAGATAGGTACTGTTATTATCCTCATTTTAAAAATGAGGTACAGAGAAAGTAAGTTACTTGCTCAAGTTTGCAAAGCTAGTAAGTGATAGAACTAGATCAACCAAGAGTATAAAGCACTGTGGTATTCAGTCTTTCTATATAATAGTTTTTTCAAAAAAGTATCCTCCATAAATAGAAATCTGTAGAATTAATATAAAGTTAACAGCATGTGCTTGCTCACCTTCTCCCTCAATTCTCAAGCAACATGGACACATGCATATGTATATATATATGCACACATATCCACACCCAAATTGACCTATAAAGGTGCCTTGCAACTTTTGCCACTAAAATTCCTCCTTGAAGTTTTTTTGCAGTCATACAAATTTTAATATAAGGTACAATGTTTCTCCAGATATTTGATATTTTATCAAGGACTATGATCTATCCTTAGTATATTTTGCTTGCAGGGTCATAAAAAATGAAATAATGGGAAGTTAATATTGATGGGATAAGAAGATTATATAGTGGACTGTCCCATGTGAGGGCTGCCAGGACTATATGGATATCTGATAATGGGAATGAGAAAGTGAGATGGAATAATAATACTAATAAATTAATAAGCCTCAATCTATTCCATAGTTTCATAGAGTACAGTATCATTCAAAGAAGTAGGTCTTAAAGATAACATTTTTTAATTTTGAATTAAAATCTATTTTCATTAGGTGGTTGTAATCTGAAGAATAAATCTACTCAGTCATTGGAATATTGTGCTGAATTATTGGGTTTGGATCAGGATGATCTTCGTGTGAGTTTAACTACAAGAGTCATGCTTACAACAGCAGGGGGTACCAAAGGTACAGTTATAAAGTAAGTTCCTTAGTTCCTTACCTCATTGTTCTATAAAAGTCCTGCAATTTGTCAAGGAAAAATCTGCTTTAGAACGCTGAGTTCTAAAGTTGATCTTTATGCATTGTTCTAGTTTGCTAGCTGCCAGAATGCAATATACCATGAACAGAATGGTTTTTAAAAAGGGGAATTTAAGTTGCTAGTTTACAGTTCTAAGGGCGAGAAAGTGTCCCAGTTAAAACAAGTCTATAGAAATGTCCAATCTAAGGCATCCAGGGAAAGATACCTTGTTCAAGAAGGCCAATGAAGTTCAAAGTTTTCTCTCAAGTGAAGAGGCACATGGCAAACATGGTCAGGGTTTCTCTCTCACCTGGAAAGGCATATGGCAAACATGGCATCATCAGCTAGCTTCCTCTCCTGGCTTCCGGTTTCATGAAGCACCCCGGGCGTTTTCCTTCTTCATCTCCAAAGGTCACTGGCTGGTAGATTGCCTGTTTCTCTTGGCTATGTCGTTCTACTCTCTCAGAATCTCCCAGCTTTCTCTCTTGTTGTTCTCTTTTATAGGATTCCAATAACTAATCAAGACCCACCTGGAATGGGTGGAGACATGTCTTTACCTAATTCAGTTTAACAACCACTCTTGATTGAGTCACATCTCCAGGGAGATGATCTAATTAAAGTTTCCAACATGCAGTAAGCCTGCCTTTACAAAATAGGATTAGGATTAAAATGTGACGTTTCTAGGGTATATACATCCTTTCAAACTGGCACATACATTATTCATTAATTCTTTTCATTTTAATGTTCTAAATTCTGGGCTTCATAGATCAAAATTTTGTGCATCTTACCCCAGCAAACCACCATATAAACAAACAGGGATTTCCATAGTTCTTTATATTGTTCCTTGCAGATGTACTTCTTGGCAGATTTGAAAATTATAAGGTAAGAGAGAGGTTAACTTTTATACAACTATAAAAATATGAATTGATTATATAAATCAGCATTTGACTGATTCAGTCAGCAGATTATTATCCTGTAGAACTGTGTTTCCATGTGTTAAGTAGACTCACTTTACTAAAACGCTCAGCAAATGGAATTTCCCACTACCTTTCTAATGACAGGAAAATAAAGTCTAGCCAAGGTTTTAAAAATCAATAATCAAAGTTTTCTAGGTTGTATCAGGTGATATGCATACTCTTGGCTCAATGTCCCATATTCTATGCATTTTCATTTTTTGGGACTGTGGAACAAAATTGATATTTAGGTTTATCATTCTGAGGTGCTGGAAGATCTTTAACTGTAGAGCAAAAAGTCAGATACTATATCCCAGTATTTACCCATATGTTTCAGAAGAATTTTTTTTTTTACATGGGCAGGCACCGGGAATTGAACCCAGGTCCTCTGGCATGGCAGGCAAGCATTCTTGCCTGCTGAGCCACCGTGGCCCCAGAAGAATTTTTAATAAATTAAAACAAGAGGGATTTTTAGAAAACTTTTAACTATTCAGAAAATTCAGTAGCTCCAACAGTTTTGCAAATCTTAGCAAAGTATGCTCAGCCTGTTCCTTTGTTAAGCTAATTCTAAATTATTTTTATTATAAAGAAAACTTGGTTAAAGAAGACATATGCCGGTGCCCTTAAGTTGCTTGGTTCCTTAGAGATATCTCTGGAGCTTGGTGGAACACTCATACAGGCATAGGTGTTAGTCTTAAGTATATTGCTTCCTCTATTTCCCCTTTGTTCCAAAGCAGTTCTTTTATGTATTTCAGATATAGGATTAACTTTTAGAAGGGAATGTAAGTTGGAAAACCACTGTTTAGAGGAGATTCAAGAATCAGGCTGACCTAGATAACCATTAAGATTTCTTCCAAACTTGACATTTTTTTCTGGTGTTATCATTATTCATACCTTTATGGCAGCATTTAGCCCAGTTTTGGGAAATTCTCTTTTATGCCAGTTTCTCTTCATAAGACTATAATTTCTTGAGGACAGGAGCCGTATATATGTATTTGCAGCATCTAGCAGTGTTAATATCTTATAGTTATTTGTAAATTAAGATTACAAAGATTTTTCAACCCTGAAGTTCTTTTATCAAATCATATATTTGTGTGTTTAATTATAAATGGTTTTTTATGTAATTGTAGATAATTTCTTTGATTCTTCTCTTGGTTAAACATGATCTTTGTAATTATTTTGTTCTTCACAGTGAATAAGTTTAGGTCTACTTTTACCTTGAGTATCTGGCATTCTTTTTAAAAAAATATTACCATCACGAATTTTCATTGGTATAGTCTTCTTTTACAGGGTACCCTTGAAAGTGGAGCAAGCAAACAATGCCCGTGATGCCTTGGCAAAGACTGTCTATAGCCATCTTTTTGATCATGTGGTAAAAAGAGTAAATCAGTGTTTTCCTTTTGAAACATCATCCTATTTTATTGGAGTCCTAGATATTGCTGGTTTTGGTATGTATAGTTTCTTTTGTGAGTTTGTATTTGCCGATTTTTTTTTCAGTTAATTTTACATACATAACATATTTCAAAACAAAAATATGTATTTGTAAATAACCTTTTCTCCCTTCTAATACCTTTCACTTGATGTGTGTTCAGTTATACATCCTTACCTATATTTGTAATATATTTAAATAGGAAGCTGATGCTTTAGAAAAAGACACATGGATAATTTTGCTCTCATTAACTCTAAAATTAAAACATGTTGATTGAAACCATTATAGTTAAGGTACGTCTTTGTTCTCTTAAGTGAATTCAAATAAATAAAGGTGAATTCTTGAGTACTGTTAAAGATAATTAAGTCACTAAAACCTTTAACTACCACGTAAAACTGGGTATAGATTGACATAGTATATAGGCCAACCTGATTACCGTGTGTAAAAATTTGTCATTTTTTTACACAAATTTGTTGCCATGACAACAAATGGCTATTTACAATTAATTTTCCACCCAATGAGTAAGATACAGAGATAAATAATAACTGAGAGCAACTTAGGAACTGTACAGCCGGAAATGAAAAGGGTCAATGATATCTGAGGGCTGCTTTGTTCTGAACTACTGAGTTCTAAAAATCTCAGAGTAATTATGACTGTTGGTACTGAGCGTTTTCTTTTTTTTTTTTTTAACTTTTTATTGTATAATACAATATATATACAAAGCAAAGAAATAAAAAGCAATAGTTTTCAAAGCACTCTTCAACAAGTAGTTACAGGACAGATTCCAGAGTTTGTCATAGGCTACCATACATCCTCTCAGATTTTTCCTTCTAGTTGCTCCAGAATATAGGAGGCTAGAAGGCATAAATATTTTTTTATCATCATGGTACTGAGCTTTATATTGGGTGTTATTGATGTGGATGATTCACTGGCTGTGCTGGATAGTGTCTTCCTCCGCCAAGGGAAGGTGTGGATGTTCACATTCTGAGAGGCAGGGTTTTATTCTTTTGCTAATCTATGTTATTGATATAATATACATCTTTAAAATTTATAAGAAATCATTCCTTTTGTTGAAAGGTAGATAAGCACCTGTCATTGACTTGAGATTTCACAATTTTCAGACTTTGGTTTCCTGGTCTACCACAAATTTTTTTTTTTAACATTTTTAAATTGGGAAATATATATACAAAAAAGCAATACGTCTCAAAGTATATTGTAACAAGTAGTTATAAAACAGATTTCAAATTTGGTATAGGTTACATTCCAGAATTTCTGATTTTTCCTTCTAAGTGCTCCAAGACACTGGAGACTATAGTATACATTTGTATACTATATATGTATGATACTCATTTGTTAAATCCTATCTTCTCTGTTATAACTCTTCCTTTTCCTTTGATACTTCTTTAACCCTTAAGGTATTTGGGCTGTGCCCATTTAAATTTTTTTAGTGTTGGAAAGGGCTGTCGATAATATGGGATGGGGAGAAGGAACTAGTTGATGTTCTTGGAGAGGCTGGCCCTTCTGGGTTTCAGGATTTAGTTGGCCTAGGAACACATCTGGAAGTGGTAGTTTCCTGGAAAGTAATCATAGTGCATGAAACTTTTGTAGAATCTCTAATAGAGCCCTAGGTGTTCTTTAGGGTTGACAGGAATGGTTTTGGTTAGGGTTTGGCAAACCATGTCTACTTCAATTTTAATATAATGCACATAAACAGCATCATAAAATTTTACATCTTAAAGGATCTTAGAGATCAAGTAATACAATCTCTTAATTTTGAACATTAGTTCATATCCCTTGTATTTTTGATAGCTGAAATGTTATAGATTACAGAGAAAGAGGTCTTGTAAAGAACTTGCATTTTATACCATTTTAATGCTATAGTTAATTTAGATGAAGTGCTTTAAGACCTGTGCTTTAAAAAATTGTTAAAGTGGTTTATATTTTGTATTTTTTTTACTATGTGACATTTTTTCATCTTGCAAACATCCTTTTGTTAAGTAAAGCAAGGCTTTTTTTTTTCAGTTTAAAACATTTATTTTATCACAGTGTCTTGTAATACTTGAGAACTTCCAAATTGGGTGATTATAACTCAGGGTCTCTCATGAGGTTACAATCAAGCTGTTGGCTGGGACTGAAGTTAGCTGAAGGCTCTAATGATGGTGATTCCAGTTCCAAAATCATTCACATCACTGCTGTCAGTCCTCCATTCCTTACTGGCAGTTGTCTTGGCATCTCAGTTCTTCACTATGCGGGTCTCTCCTAGGCTATGTGAATGTCCTCATGATGAGATTTCCCTTAGAGCAAGAGATCCATAGCCTTTTATAACCTAATCTTGGAATTGACATACCATCACTTCTGATGTACCTATTGGTCACATAGACTAATACTAGGTAGTAGGGGACTACTAAACATCTACACATGGTATGAATACCAGGAAGGGCTGATTTTCAGGGGACATTTTAGGGGCAGGCTGCTTCAAGAGAAGTACGTATTGTATTTTTTTTATTGTGCCTAACCACATAAAGCAAGGCATTTTTAATATTTAATTTAATGCTTAACAAAATTCAAATCTTAAAATAAGAGCAATCAGTGAGTAAAATAATTCTTTTTTTTAGAAAATGTGATCTTGAATTAAGCCATCGATACAATAAAATGTTTTCCTCAGATAAATTTATAATACATAATTGTTTGATGATAACTCTTGATTCTGGTTTTATGTTTTCAGAGTACTTTGAACATAACAGTTTTGAACAATTTTGCATCAACTATTGTAATGAAAAACTTCAACAGTTTTTTAACGAAAGAATTCTGAAAGAGGTAATTTCTATCCACTTTAAATGTAAGAACTGCCTTAAGCTCTTCTAAATTTTAAGGAACAGAGGCATGCTGCACTTACCCAATCAATGGGGTATAATGTTAGAGGACCCAGGAAATCAAGGAAGCTCAGGTTTGGGCCGACTGCTGAATTGTTGCTCAGGCACATCAGAAGCATTCATGGTGCAGCTGAAGTGCCTGAGCATCCAGTCAAAATGCCAGTAAATGCCTCTTAAGGAGTGAATAACTATTGCTTCTTACTAGTGACTCACTGGACTTGCAATTCTGCTTGTCTTTTTGATTCTTTTGTCTCTATATCTGTTATTACTAAACAACTTTCTGCTCGATTCCTGCCATGGCATCTCCTGCTCTTCTTCCAAGTATCTCTGCTTCTGCCCACTCTGCTGCCTGTTCATCCTTTCCCTGTGTATGGCAGCAGAGTCCCCATGTCAAGAGATTTAAGGGGCCGTTTGGCCTGGAGCACTTCTGGGCAGCCCTCTCCTTGCCATGCTACGAATGGACTTCCAGCTGCCTATGAATGTCATGCCATTGGCTGAGACACACCCTCTGGTCCAGTCAGTACTGTCAGGAACTTTCTGACACTCATCTTAGCAAATAGCAGTGGGCATGGCAGACTTCCAGAATACCAAGTCTAGGAAACCTTTGTAATTTGAGTGCTGAAGTGAAAGTAAGTAAAGGTAGCTTTGGATCAGTTGATTCATTATTCATTTTCCCCATTGAATTTCGCTTCTCCAATATTTCCTACCAATACTTTTAACTTTCCTTCCTTTGTGCTACTAGGGATTTTTACTGAATGAGGTTACAATAGTTAAAGGGATCTTGGAGATCTTCTAGTTCAGCCCTTTACTTTACAGATGCAGAAACCACTTCTGAGAGCAGTTTAGTGATTTACACAAGTTCCCAAGTGTCTGAACCCATGCTCCTGGCTTCTGGCCTCCCTAGCACTGATATTTACTAAATTTTTGGTCTCCATTGTACCTAGACTGATATGTGAAATATTTTCTCCTCTTCCCACCTCATCTGTCTTTTTCCATATTTTTCTTATGCCTTTGCATTTATGAGCATTCTATTACATTCTAGCTTTTATACATTTTACTTCTATACTGTAGTTAAACCAATTCTGATATAAACAAGTAAAACAAGAACTTTGAGTACTTATCCGCAAGAACTTCCTCTGAAAATGTTTTATTCATTGCATTAATTCTATCACCACATGAAGATTTTTTTATTGTAATTTTTTTTCTTCTTTGTGGAAAATGAAATATATACAAAAAAGCAATAAATTTCAAAGTATATGGCAACAATTAGTTGCAGAACAGATTTTGGAGTTTGGTGTCGGTTCCGATTCCACAATTTTAGGTTTTTACTTCTAGCTGCTCTAAGATACTGGAGACTAAAAGAAATACCAATATAATGATTGAGCAGTCATACTCATTTGTTAAACCCTACCTTCTCTTTATAACTCCACCATCACCTTTGATCTTTCTCTCACTCTTTAGGGATATTTGGGCTATACCCATCCTAACTTTATCATGTTGAAAGGGGCTGTCGATAATATGGGATAGGGGAATGGAACTAGTTGATGTTTTGGAAGGGTTGGCCACTCTGCATTTAAGGACTTATCTGGTCCAAGGGCTCATCTGGAGGATGTAGGTTTCTGGAACGTTACTCTAGTACATGGAAGCTTTGTAGAATCTTATATATTCCATAGGTGTTCTTTAGGATTGGCAGGAATGGTTTTGGCTGGAGTTTGGCAAGTTATGATAGGTAGCAATATCTAATGGAGCTTGCATAAGAATGACCTCCAGAGTCAGCCTCTCGACTCTATTTGAACTGTCTCAGCCACTGATACCTTATTTGTTACACTTCTTTTCCCTCTCTTGGTCAGGGATAACACTGTGGGATCAAACTGTGTTGATCCCATGGTACTAGGGCCAGGCTTTTCCCTGGGAGTCATCTCCCATGCTGACAGGGAGACCTTCACCCCTGGATGCATGTCATATAGGGGTGAAGACAATGATTTCATTTGCAGGGTTGGGCTTAGAGAGAGGGAGAGAGAGAGAGAGAGAGAGAGGGACCACATCTGATAACAAAAGAGGTCCTCCAGAAGTAACTCTTAGGCATCCCCGTACGTTGGCTAAGCTTCGCTGCTATATACATAAGCGTCACAAGAGTAAGCCTCATGATCGAGGGCATGGCCTATTGATTTGATTGTTCCTAATGTTTGACACAGAATCAGGGGTTCTCTGATGGTAAAGTTTAATAGTTCCATATTTTTTCTTCCTTCCCTCAAGGGACTTTTTCATTACTCTTTGATTATCTGTCTAATATATTCTGAGATGTATCCAGACATTACATTAAGTTATACAGGATTAAAGGCCCTCATTCTTATTCTGGGCTCCCTGTGTTTCAATTTTTCAAATGAGCCTTCCAACAGGTTGAGTTAGAATATGTGTTACAGAAAATTTAGGTTCTGGAAAAATAATCCTTTCTTCCTTTGGTCTCATATATATTTACTCTATAGTAATCCTTTAAAATAAACATGTGAATGTCAGATTCCAGATTTGCTTCAAATGGGCCATGCCTTGGAGAATGAAAAAACTCTTTCTAGTGTTTCTCGCAGGAGGAAATATTTAAATATTCAGAAAAAAGGCAAAAACACACGTTAACATAAGTTCTTTTTATGGCTTACCCATTTATGATAAAATCTTTTAAATTTTTTCTTAATTTTAAGAAGATACTAGACTTACATCTAGGGACTCAAGTTTGGTTTATATTATTCTTACACATTGTATTTCCTTTCCCCAAATGGTATATACTAAGTATATAATATCACCATGTAGATGTTAGAGCCCATTTGCAGTTAATTGCTCTTCCCTTCCCTATCTGCAGATGATCAAAATCTGTTCTTTCTCTCATTGGAAAAGTATTTAGGTTTATTGAGGATACAGAAAAGGCAAATTTCACCTAGAAAGAGAGCTTTTCACCTAAAAGGAGAGATATTTTTAACTGTTCTTTAAAAACTTTTCAAAATTATTAAGTTACTATGTCTCTCTCTATTCTAGCAGTTAGCCAACTACAGCCTTTGGGCCAAATCTGATCTGCCACTTTTTTTGCAAATAAAGTTTTAATGAACACAGCCATGTTCATTAATTTACTGTTAACATGTAAGTTCCATTAAAACTTTATTGTCTTTGGCTGCTTTCATCCTGCAGTGGTAGAGTTGCATAGTTGTGACAGAGATCATATGGCCTGCTATCTAGAAAATATTTATCATAAGCCTGTTTACAGAAAGCTTTATGACCTCCTGATCTATTTCAGTTTGACTTTAAAATTGCTAAAAAATATTTCAATGCTTTGGTATTGCTTTGGTTTGAATGGTTACTTCTGTATTGGGTATGGCTGCTATAGATATTTCAGGAGAAGGGTCTTTATGTGTAAGAGGGGATATTTTCATATATGTAAATCATATATTATGTTGGTTGGCTATGTATGTGTGATTTCATATTGCTTTGTAGGCAAGTGTATTACCTGCCTAATGTTTTATAAGGCACTCTCCTCAGGCCCCATATTAGTTAGTATAAACTTTTTACTTTGACTAATCGATAAATGTTATGACCAGAAATCGTACAAAACACTGAATCCATTTCATACAGCTCAGTATTTCCAACTGTGCGATTGTGATTATTTTACTTTTAGGAACAAGAACTCTATCAAAAAGAAGGTTTAGGTGTTAATGAAGTACATTATGTGGATAATCAGGACTGTATAGGTATGTACTTTTTAACTCTACTTTTAAATTACAGTGAATGCTTTTAGTAGTAATTTTTCTGTGTTCCGTTTATTATTACTGTTACAGAATTTGAACTGTAGTATTTGAGAGAAGTTTTATTTCTCCAGAACTACTGCTTAGAGGTTATTTTTCTTACCAAGGCATCAAATTGTTATTTTGACAGTTTTTCTAAAATCTGTTCTAGTTATTATGATGGGTATCTTCCTATTTAAGTGGCTAATATGTGAATCAGTTATGAGAGAAACTTGGCTGCCTAGCCAGTAAAGGGATTTCTTATTTCACACGAAGAGGAGTTCCATAGGTTAGCCAGGCTCTAGGTGAAATTTGCTAGGGTTTGTCTTTTTTACAGTTCTCTTGCTTTTGTCCTTGTTTGTGCATTAGCAGCATCCTCTGGCTGCTTGCAAATTAGCTTCAGGAGTTCCACATGCCACATCGAGATAACACTGTGAAGTAGTAGATAGGATCTGTGATTTTCTTGACTGTTTTTAACAGTAAACAAACTTCCCTGTAGCCCTCCAGCTAGTGTTCAACCCTTCTTTTTCCACCCTGTTTCTAAAATCAACTAGTAAGCAAATCTTGTATTGAAAAGCCAATTTGACAATTCAGTCAATAAATAACGCATGCTATATTTGAACATAATAGTGGTATAATAGTGATGATGTTATTACTTTACATAGGTTTAACTTTTCAAAGCATTTTCACCTCTTACCTGGTCCATTCAGAATTCCTTTAACACACTGCATCCTTTCTCACCTATGTGCCTTTGTGTGATTTTAAATCCATGGCTGTAACAGCTTCCTTTCTTTTATCCTTCAGTCCACCTCCACCCCTTTCTACCTCTATGAACATGCTAACCTCTTCGCCTTCACTAATTGCCAAAGAAGCGTCATTCTTTAACCAATGCTCTTGCAATCTTGATTTCACGTGTTATAGCTGTTAGAGACTGTCCTACTCAATTCTTACAGTGTATTTAAGCAGTTTACAGTTACTTTGAACAGGTAAGAAATTCAAACAATTAAATGAAAGGAACATACAGATATGCTATTATTCAAAAGTTTTGCTAAAAAGCTGTGCCCACAAAAGCTTCTGTAGTTTTACTTCATTTTGAAAAGATACCTTGTGGAAGAATAGAGATTTCTGGCTTCTTAGCCTGTTACCCAAATTTATAAATGCAATGTTAGCTACATTAATGGCTTCCTTTCTTGGAGTTTTAAAAAAACATATTAAATATAAGAGTTTACTTTCTAATAAATTGCCAGATTTAGAATATAATCTACCTGCTCTTTATGGCCTTTTTGGGAATACTTATAGAATCATCTATTACATTGTTTTTGACCAGTCTTTGAAATTTGTGATTAATTATTAGTCACACGTTTAAAATGTTATGTTTTTACCCTATCATGAGTATTTTGAATTTTTCCCATTGATATAGACTTAATTGAAGCAAAATTAGTAGGAATACTGGATATTTTGGATGAAGAAAATCGCCTTCCCCAGCCAAGTGACCAGCACTTTACATCTGCAGTTCACCAGAAGCACAGGGACCATTTCCGACTCACTGTGAGTTTACCACTCCAGAACTGAGACTCAGTGGTGGGAAGGGAAAGCTTTAAAAACATGTGTTATTCTTTCTAACTTTTATTATATAATTAGAATCATAAGTTATAAAGGGTTTAGAGCAACCATAATATATTCAACACAGCATAGATGTGCATTTAATTCATATATATATTTGACGAGACCATATGCTAACCAAGGCCTTTTTTCTCTGGATGCAAAGTACATTTTGCATATATGAGAGTTCCTTGCTGTCTTCATGTTCTGAGCTAAGTGACCATAGATTGCTCTGTTTCGTGTTGTATGACCTTGACTGGGATCCAGGGGTTAGCATCTAAGGTCACAGCTAGCTGTTGTCTATAAATTTAAATACAGTTGTAAGACCAGCAGTGAACTGGCTTAGAATTAGTATTCCAGCTGATAGAAGCAGTTTATATTACATAGTGATCGGCTGATTTCATCTTGATCCTCTTCCCTCAGTGCTTTTGAATGGAAAGTTTACTCAAGGAAGTAGAAGATGAAACAGTAGAAGAATTACCTGGAATAGTGGGAAAAACAGACATAGAGAGCCATAGAAATACAGGAGAGGTGCCCTTCTGAAAGGGCCAGAAAACCTTGTTCCCTGAACTGCTGTGGGTCACAGAGCTGTGCTTAAGACTGCACGGTGGTGACCAGAGAGCAGTTCTCTGTGAGTGAGTCTGGACTGTATGGCTGTAGAGATGTTTCCTGTGTTTCCCTGATTCTGTTCATGTTTATGCTCAAACACATAACCTAAGGTAATGCGAGCACAGATCCATCCTTGTGCCTCGAAAGAGCCTGCTTAGCACAGAAGAAATACTGATATCAGTTCAAACCACAAAGATAGGTGCTACCTCATTTTATGGATAACAGCAAGATGGCAGCAACAACAAAAGCGAGCTAGTAAGAAAGGAAAACCTACTTGGTGGAATTTAGAGGACTAAAGGGCAGATGCCTTCCAAACTGTATATTATTTTGAGATCATAACACAGTATAATAGTCATTGCTTTGATGAATACAGGAGCTTAAGTGAATGTAGTGAATATTCTTGTTTTCATGCAACATTAACTAAAGCAAGGATGTGTTGGGTAAATAGGTTAAATGTATTTTCTTGCGATGCTGATGTAATTGTGTTAACCTTCTCAGGGAACTGTGTCCTACAACCGTCTCCTTCATTAATGTATAGTTCTGGATACCTAAATACTCCCATAACGTGGAGCCTACTTCTCCTACTTCAGTGAAGATAGAAATAGAACAATATGCATTCTCAGTAAATTTTTTTAAGTTTAAAGATATGTATATATGTGTAGTAGTTCTGTTTCTATATGGTTCATTGGTCTTTGTCACGATCAGCCTGTGATTAATTTTGTCAAGAGAACTGATCACATGCCAGCAAAATTGTGACTGTAGTCTCAGAGTCATGTAACTCAGAGGTCTGCAAAGCAAAGTATCATGAGTGGGCTTTGGCAAATTCGTGCCAAAATAGCTTTTCTCAAAAGACAACTGTGAGCAAGGTAGTAAATCCTAATTTGTACAGATCATTATTTTGTTGTTTTTCTTTAGAAATAAAAGTGATTAATAACCATTTATTGAACGTTGACTTTGTCTTGTCATTTACTTGAATTGCTATTCTAAGTCTTTTACTTGAATTACTTTATCCTCAGCAGTCCTCTGAGGTGGGTCCTATTGGTACCCCCATGCTACAAGTGGGACACATGAAAGGCCATGTTGAGTGACCGTCCCTGAGTGGCACAGTGGGGATGTGGTGGGTCTGGGAGTCAAGCATAGGCAGTTTGGCTTCATACACCGTCATGCCAGTGTATTGTATTGTGAGGACACAGAGAAAGGCTCTGTGGTCTCCTAGTTCTCTGATCATGAGCAAGCCATGTAAAATTCCCTGGTCATAGTTTTCTTATTTTTTTTTAGTTTTTTTTTTTTTTTTTTTTTACATGGACAGGCACCTGGAATTGAACCTGGGTCTCCGGCATGGCAGATGAGGACTCTACCTCTCTACCTGCCGAGCCACCGTGGCCTGCCCCCTAGTTTTCTTATTTTTGAATGAGATTGTCTTTCTTAACCTTAGGTTGTTTTGAGAGCTGGTTGTGATCTTGTATGTGAAAGCATTTTGAAAACTTTTAAATGCGAGTATGAGATATTAAAGTTAGATAATGTACCCGTAAAATGATTGTTTCCTTCAAATAGATTCAGGTACATTCTGTAAACATGTTTACATGTATGGTTTAAAACTGTGCGAGATTCTCTGTATCTGATAGCAGGTTTGTCTTTAGAAAATTATTTTCGACCTAGACTCTATGTAGGAATCACCTGATATAAATTGTTTGGGCTTTGGAAAAAGTTTTATAGATGATTCTAATTCAGCAGCTGAGTTGAGAACCATTGCTTTAGAAATAGGCAGTTAGCTCCATAATATGTCCACTGTATTTGCCATGTGCCCCTAAATAGTTTTTTTTTTTAATGTCTAACTCTTTTTTTCCTTCCCAAGAGATCATAGCCACTTGTTTGCTAGATTTTACTGGTACTTTCAGGCATATTAGATGTTTAAAAAGCAGTGTAATTGTGGAAGTATGATAACTTCCTTTATAATTTTGCATCCAAATTTTGGAAGTACTTCAGATCCCAAATGTATTATAAAGGAAAATTATGTAATATATTTTGATATTTTAATACCTGATATGTGTATTTTTTTTTTCAGATTCCCAGGAAATCTAAGCTGGCAGTACATAGAAATATCAGAGATGATGAAGGCTTCATTATCAGGCATTTTGCAGGAGCAGTGTGTTATGAAACCGTGAGTATATCTTTTACCAGGAAAAAAAATACTTTTAATGTTGAAGCCATGCTGTCCAGTGTGGTAGCAACTAACCACTTGGGACTGTTTAAATTTAAATTAATTAAAATTAAGTAAACTTAAAAATTCAGTTCCTCGTTACTTCAAGAGCTCAAAGTAGCCATGTAGGCTGGTGGCCACTGTATTAGACAGCTCAGATATAGAACATTTCTGTCATCACAGAAACTTTTGTCGGACAGCAGTTTGTTAAGGGATACTGTCACAAGATGAGTTGAAGCATTCCTGTTTGATTTGTTTTTCAGATGCAGTTTGTGGAGAAAAATAATGATGCTTTGCATATGTCTCTTGAATCCTTAATATGTGAATCCAGAGATAAGTTTATACGGGGATTATTTGAGTCATCCACAAATAACAACAAAGATACTAAACAGAAAGCAGGAAAACTTAGCTTCATCAGTGTGGGAAACAAGTTTAAGGTATTTGTATTAAATTAAATATTTGATTTTTTTAACTGTATTTAAGAAAAAAAGATATTGTTTTATACCCTAAAATGGATGTTGATGCCTGTCAGAAATTCCATGAGTTTGGTTTAAAAGCAGAGCCTGAAAGGTTGATATTTGAATGTAAAATATCATAAGATAGGCCTAAAAACTGAACATACAGAAATGCTTGTGATTTTCTGAATATGTTCTCTCTTGGTACTTAACATATCTGATTGCTTCTCCTAATGTTCTTGCTTCTGCTTACTGTCCAGTTGACCTTCAAACCTTATCTTTTCCACGTGTTTTCTGTTTCCTTCCTCATTCAGCAGTTTTGTTTTAGCTGGAGTAATCCAGCTCAAGATGGCTAGAGAGGACTAGTTGAGTTCAGAGAGGAAAAGCAGGCACAGCCAGGGGCTCCAGGTAAATGATCGCCTTCATGGACTCCTATTTATAGAGTGGGGCTGCTGTGTTAAAAAGGCCCATCTCAAGTTAATGGTTCGGTTTGTAATTCTTTTTAAGCATGTTTTCTCTCACAGTGGCATTATGGATGTGCATATTGCAGTAAATTTTATTAAAGCTTTTAATAAGTCTGTAAAAGGCAAGTTTTGGGGTATGGCAGACCCTTTAAATAGCTTACTTAACATTAGAGAACATTTGCTTTATTAATCGTTTAAAATCCTTTAGGTCACAATTTTAATGAAGAACTATAATTAATAAAACAAAGAAATAGAATTAATTTCTCTTTCATATGTTTCCACAAGTATTGTTGGATTTACAAAAGAATTTTGCATCTGCTTTTCATTATAGGTACTTTAAATATTTTGAAAATTATGTAATTAGGAATATTTAGGTATCAAAATACTATAATATTAAGGGGTGCCCAGGTGGTTCAGTTTGGTAGAATACTTGCCTTTCATGTGGGAGATCTGGATTCGATTCCTGGACCATGTACCCCTCCCCCCCCAAAAAACAAAAAAAACCCCAAAACTATGATATTAAAAAAAAAAAGAATACTATGATATTAACTGATAGTTAATCCCTTCTGGATTGAAATGGGCTCTATATTTCTAATGATAAAATCAGCTTATAAAAGTTGTTTTGTTTAAATTTAAGCATAAATATAGGAGAAAGCATATAATACATTTTGAATAAAAAGATACTAACTTTTGTTATAATTTTGCTCATTCATTATGAAACTCCAGTTCTCTTGACAAGCAATACTTCTATTTGAATATTCTTAGACTTCCAATAAACATTTGATAACAGGTCAGTTTAAGAATAATATGTTAACCTATATGAAATAAATATTCATTATTTTTCTACTGTGATAATATATTACTAATATTGGTAATATACTTTAAATTTTAGACAATATAAATAAAAGCAAAACACTTCTTCTATAGATTAAATTATTCTTTTATGTTGATGCTTGAAATTTCTTACAATTCTTCACACATAGCAAGATGTATTTTGCCTGTCAAACTGCTGAAAGTACAACTGAGTCACATTATTAATAATAAATTATTTGTTATTTTCATCTGAGCTACTTTGAGATGAAATTTTAATGAATCTTAATTTTAAGTAATTAGTCTTAATTTTAAATATGTAATAGTCATTAAATTAAATTTGAGCTATATAAGGCAATAAAACAAAGCAAAACAAGCTACCTTTAACAGTAATACCTCAGCTATCCAACATCATTAGGGACCAAAAGTTTTCCACAGAAGTGACTTTTTCGGGTTATTTAAACATGACTCTTTTGCTGTCAATGTTTTAGAAAAAGTATTACTTTGGATGGAAATCTTATTATTCTGTCACTTTAAACTTGAATATTTGTTAGCTTTAACAATAAAAATAAAATACAAACGAAGCATGCATTGCTTGAGGCTGTTTACTTTGTGTCTTATGGTCCCTGACTGATGTTCTATGATAATTGACTTTCTTCCCTTTTCTCTAAGCTGCTATTAGTTTATTTTTGTTGTGTCTACTCTCCTGCCTTATTTAATCTCTTTTTTTTTTTAGAAGACACTGTGCTTAGTCTATGGATTAATGAGCATAGACTTTGTGACAATTGTTTTCTTTCTGATTTAGCAGCTTTATTTATTTTCGGTTTTGTGGTAGTTCAGATTGATTAAGATTGTCAGAAGTCTGTCAACCAAATAAGTGGGATGTGGCTATTTGTTTGAATCCAATGACAACTTCACTCCATTTTTACGACTTAACCGTGTGCTCTGGTGTGTGGAATGTACTGTAGTATCATAGATAAGACTGAGCTTTGGTGTCATGCTAGTTTTGGAATCCTGGCTTTGCCATTACTAGCTCCATAATCTTGGTAAATTATTCATCTTTCTGGGACCTCACTGTTTTCTTCTGTAAAATGAAGCTATTAATGCATCCTTAATTAGGATTGTTGTATAAATTAAACATGATAATGCCTGTGAAAAGCTTTGAGCAGAATCTGATTCATAGAAAACATTCAGTAAGGTACATTTATTATTATTAGTTATTAATATTATTAGTAGTAATTCCTATAGCTATAATGGATCCAATATGTTAATTTAACAATTAACATCTTAATTTTTTCTTTTGTAAATAGATCAATAAGCATCTCAGTATAAAATCCAGATAAAAAAATTTTATATAGTTAATCTAATTAGCATAGTAGTAAGCAAATAAGTGATTTTAATGTATTGAGCCAGAGTAAATCATAATCAGATAGTTGATATTAAAAATAGGAAAACATAGTAGTAACTTCTAGTGTTCAAATTTTTATATGAGAAAACTGTTCAAGTTTTTGAAAATAATTGGAATGTGAAATATTTTCCTATTGTTTTAAAATAATAAGGATTTCAGTAGCTAGGGAGGACAACTTTGTTTATGCTAATTGTTCTATAAAACAATCTTAACATATACCATTAGTGTATATTTTAAACATCTTCATTCTTTATGGCATGTGACACAAACTATACCTAGTTTGCCACATATAGTCAAATATTCTAATATCAGTTTTTTATCGAATGCAATCCCAGCATTTTCGTTTAGTCCCTTCATTTCCTTTATACTTTTTCCTTCATTCACCCCTGCAAGTGTGATTGTATGTTTTTCAGCATTGCTAATTTTCAGTCTTTTAATTATACAAGCTCTGTGTAAGTATAATAGGTAGTTGTTCTTGATATAACATTAGCTATTTTGCATGATACTATCTGTTAAAGACTTTGTGTACTTGGGGAAAATAATGTTAAGTTATATGTGGATGTTATTGCATGTTTTTTGAGAGCTGTTATTAACTGATGGCATAGCATTCTTTTGCTTATTGAAATACTAAACTCATTTATTTTCTTGGACAGACACAGTTAAATTTGCTTCTGGATAAGCTTCGAAGTACTGTGAGTACACTTAAAAAAAAGAAAACAAGAGTTTATTTGTTTTAAGGATGCTGTTGAATTATTTTTGGATAATTACTCAAATAAGCACAGTAAACCTGGTATAATTAGAAATGCAATTTAAGCCAAATTTCTTTCATTTAAAAAAATTCAAGTTTTTAAAAGGTTAACATTTTGTTTAAATTTGTTCTAAAGAAAGGTCAAATATATATGTGAAGTCAAATTATTTTATAAATATATAGAGGTCTTATTAAATTAAGTGTCATGTAGTTTTAAGAAGGTGAAAATAATTAGTAATTATGGAGATGGAAAATGTACTTTTTAGGATTAAAAGAGATTAGCATGTAATTCACATTGATTTTATTACTTCAGGAGTAGCACTCTCTAGATATGGCAATATTGATATGGAAAAAAATGGATATAATTTAATGTTTTTATGCCATGTTATAAAGGCAGTATTAATTAGGAGCTTATTGTTTCACCTGATATTTCAGTGATTCACCTTGCCCTTCTAAATATGAAAAATTCACCATAAAAAGAAATGTAATATGTGTGATATATAAATGAAACATGATTCCAAGCTAAGACTTTATTTTTAAACAGATTCGCATAACTTAACTGAGCGTTCTTCCTTTTCAAATAGTCATTTTGAAAAAGCAAATATTTATTCTGTCAGTGATGTTATTGCTTAACTTATTATTTGACTTACTTTTGGAATCAATAAAAAATTCTTTTAAATATCCTCATTGGCTGCAAATATTTATCTCTTAAAGGCACTTTAAAAACCAAGTCTTCTCGCCTTCCATGCAGGAGATCTGGGTTTGTTTCCCAGACCATACACCCCACCCAAAAAATAAAACCTCAAGTCTGATGAAGAGGGTATTTTATCCCACCCAGTCCCCCATGTGGTGCTACTCTAAGTGATGAGATAACTTTTATGATTTTAAACAGGCTCTGATGACATTTCCAAAACTTGTCCTAGAAGCATTTACAATGAGCATATTGTTGAAATAACTGTACAGCTTTGCAAGGTGACCCCTTTAAGAGAAACAGTTATTTAGATTTAGATGACTAGCATGTTAGCTTCAGTACTCAACAGTTTTATTTTGTACATAAACAGTATTCTCTCTGCCTCATCCAAAAGAATCTGATCATTGATTCCAAATTAATGTCTTTGTGCTTTTAATAATAATTGCTTAACAAATACAACTTTAAAAGTGTAATGCTGTAAGTTAGGGACCTACTATATTTTTTTGTAGTAGAATGATAAAAAGGTTTGTTTGTTTTTAAACATATTGATCTAAGTTTCAGAGGCTTAATTTTAATTTTGTTTGCTTCTGTTGTCATGGGACAATTTTCTTATCACAGAAATATAGCATGTATACTCTATATAGAGTAAAATAATAATAATAATAAAATACTTAAATTTAGAATGAAATCACATATTACAAAACATAAAAATAATAACCCTTGAAATATGTTGTTTAAATATGTTTTATAGTAGACAGACTTTTTACAATAGCACAGTTTTTGGCACTTCAATCTTAAAAACATTTTTTTCTAGTATTATTAGCATATAATGAAGAAATTCAATACAGGCTTTAAATTATAAAAGCATACTAATAAAGTTTAAAGCTCTTTAGTGATTATTTTGAAAGTTTTATGTGTTAATATCAATATGCTCTGAAAGTCGCTGGTATTCGTACAAATAGAAAAGTAAGAATGTTGTATATTTGTTCTCCTAGGGAGCAAGCTTCATTCGTTGCATCAAACCTAATTTAAAGATGACAAACCACCAGTTTGAAGGTGCTCAAATTTTGTCTCAACTTCAATGTTCAGGTATTTCTATATTTACAATGTTTCTCAGTAGTCTTAGTTCAAATACAGTTTAATAGGGCCATGGTTTTCAAGTAATTCACAGTTATCTTGATTATTTTTAAGAGCAACGTGTCTCTTAATTATAAGAAAAGCATGGCTGGCAAATTATTTAAGCAATATTGTGGTGTACTTTATTGTGAAATAAAACTATTTAAATCACCGAAATAAAATTTACAAAACTCTAAACTGCAAACCTGGATCCCCCCCTAAGTGAGCTGCCTTCCTGTGGCCTTCTCAGTACAGCAGCAGTTTGTTTCTGACATCCCATACAACTTGAGTTAGGAGGTAGGTTTGGTGTCTTGGATCCACTCAACTGCTTGAAAAATAAACCAGAAGAACACAATGCCTCGTGGTGTTCTGGGGCTGGCTGCCGGCCACTCTTGGTCCTTAGCTTGTCACATGGCATCACACACGGCATCCTCTCCTGGTCTCTCCCTTTTCTTCCAGATTCTGTGGATGTTCAGGTATTTGTTTCCCCTGGCTTTGTTTCTTTCTGTCTGAATTTCACTCTGCTTATAAAGGACTCCAGGATTAAGTCCCATCCTGACTGAAGTGGGCCACACCTTCTTGTTTGAAGTAATCTCATCAAAAGGTCCCACTTACAATGAGTTCACACCCACAGAATGAATTAAATTTAAGAACATGTTTTGGTGGAGTACATACCACTACAACAAGGATGCCTACCTTTACTACTGCTGTTTAGCATTATACTGGAATTCTAGTTGAGCAGTCTCGCAAGAAAAATAAATGGAAGGCACCCAAATAGGAAAGGAAGAAGTAGAACTGTCCCTATTCACAGATAACATGATCTTATATATAGAAAATCCCAAAGAAACCACAAGGAAGTCACTAAAGCTAATGAACGAATTCAGCAGAGATGGAGGTTAAAAGACTAATGTGCAGAAATCAGGTGATTTTCGGATTTTTAACATGCAGAAATCTGAAAAGGAACTTAAGAAAATAAGTATTTACAATAACATCTAAAAGAAGAAAATACTTAAGAATAAATTTAACCCAAGGAGGTGAAAGACTTGTGCACTGAAAATGACAAAGCATTTTTGCTGAGAGAAATTAAAAATACTCAAATTAATAGAAAACTATCCCATGTTCATAGATTTGAACTTGTACACTGAAAACGACAAAGCATTTTTTGCTGAGAGAAATTAAAAATACCGAAATTAATAGAAAGATATCCCATGTTCATAGATTTGAAAACTGATATTAACATGTCAGCACTACACAAAGCATTCCCAGTCAAAATTCCGTCAGACTTTGTTGCAAAATTCCATCAGAAATGGAAAAGTCAGTTCTCAAATTCATGTGGAATTGCAGGGGGTCCCAGAGAGCCAAAACGATCTTGAAAAAGAAGAACCCAATTGGAGGACGAACACTTCCTGATATCAGATCTTACTACAGTGCTACAGTAATTGAAATAGTGTGGTGCTGGCATAAAGACAGACACATAAACAAATGAAATAGAAGAGTCCAGATATAAACCCATACATCTGTGTCCAACTGATATTTTTCAATTGTGATGGAATGAATGTATTTTGCATATAGAAAGAACATGTCTTTTTGGGGTCCAGATGGTGATGTGTAGTGGTGTGAAACTGTATGTGCCCCAGTAAAACATGTTCTTAAATTCAATTTATTCCTATGGGTGTGAACCCATTGTAAGTAGGACCTTTTGATGAGGTTACTTCAGTTAGGAAGGCATGACTCACTTCAATCAAGATGAGTCTTAATTCTACTGCTAGAGTACTTGATAAGCAAAGTGAAATTCAGAGGAAAAAAAGCCACCAGAAACAAATAGCTGAACATCAATGAAACCCAGAAAAGAAGAGAGAGACTAGGAGATGCTGCCATGTGCCATACCATGTGTTAAACTAAGGACCAAGAATTGCTGGCAGCCAGCCCCCAAAAGCCTCAGATTTTGAGAAGAAAGCATTGCCTTGATAGGACACCTCGGATTTAGACTTTTTCCCAGCCTCAAACCATGAGAGAATAAATTCCCATTGTTTAAGCTGAACCATGCATTGGTATTTGCTTGAGCAGCCAAGGAAACTAAAATACTTGTCTTTTTCCTATTTTTAAAAATTAATACATCATATTCTGTCATATGTTTGTAATATAATTGATTGATCCCTTATTAGTTGATAATTGTTATTTCTCTTTTTTCTGAGGCAAACAATGATCCTATGAACATGTCTGTACACATGTCTTAGTCCATAGGTGTGATAAATTGTAGAATAGATTCATAGAAATTGAAAGTACTGAATCAAAGAAATAAATATTTCTAAATTTTCATCCGAAAGGGTTACATCAGTTTATTCTCCCAACAAGAATGTTTGAGTGTATTTTCCTACACCACCGTTAACTCTGTGTACTATTGGTGTATACCTTTGCCAATCTAATATATTAAATTGCAGTCTGATTACCTAGAAAGGCCATCTTTCCTATGCACTTACTTTAAAATAAAAATTTTATTGAATAATCTTATTTTCCCCTATTGATTTGGATATTCCCAGGGACTGAAAGCCAGGTGATTATATAAAAAAAAGTCCTGGCATTGCTATCATTATGTAACTATTGAGTCTTTTCCTGCCTACATTACACTTTTCCTGACCTGAAAAGCTCATATTGACTCAAGGCTAAAATTAAGCATTTATTATAGTTATACTGAAAACAGACTTTCATCCCAATAGACTTCAATTTCTTTGAAATGTGAGTGAAATTAAGTCTATAATTCCTTTTGCTTTAGTAAGTACTAGTTAGAAGGTGAGAATGTGTCTAACTATTTCTTGGAGACTCCACAAGGAATCTTGTTTTAAAATCAACCTCAGGACTTCAGAAGTACCCAGTGCAGGCCTTTGCCTTATATACTGTGTTTGTGATAAAGCCTTTTAATAGAAAAAAAAGATGCAAACCTTATTTGAACTTTCTAGAGATCAGTTTGTCACTAAAAACTGGTTATTCAAGCTGTTTCTGGATGAAATTCAGCCAAAATAGTTTTAAGAGGTAGATAAGTTAGGATATGTTAAGTGGAAATATATTTCCCATGCAATATTTCATTGCTGATAATTCTTATAAATTGACCCTTTGTATATATTAATATGTAAAATTGTTAGATCATTCACAAGTTACTTTTGTACTTTAGTACAGTAATTGGCAATGATTTGTGTTTGTTTATGAATCTAGGTATGGTGTCTGTTTTGGACTTGATGCAGGGTGGTTTTCCATCTCGAGCTTCATTTCATGAACTCTACAACATGTATAAAAAGTACATGCCAGATAAACTTGCAAGATTGGATCCAAGACTATTTTGTAAGGTACGTGGCCACCCATATTAAAATTTCCTATCTCTAAATTACCTTTCTTATTAATTACTAGTTGGCATCTAACTTGTTAATTTTCTGTTTTGCAGGCTCTTTTTAAAGCTTTGGGCTTAAATGAAGTTGACTACAAGTTTGGGTTAACAAAAGTATTTTTTAGACCTGGCAAGGTAAACATAGTTTTATTTTAAATTTCAACATCATAAACATGGGTAGTTGGGAGTCAGTGAATATTTTTAGTATTTAGTGATGTGTATGTATTATGGTCAGTCACTAACTGCATGTGTGTGTACACACACACACAATTTCCTACTTGTGAGAAGTTTGCAATGTGTCAGTCTTTATATAGTTTTTAAAAATTTATTCAATTTTCTAAGTGTTGAAATCAGAGCATTGTTTGAATTTTTTACATAAATAAAGGTTAATCAAAAAATACTTCAGTTTTATACATGTTGAAAGCTTTTCTAAAACATTCCATTTTCCATGATTCATGATTTCACAGTACTTTAGAGTCTACATTATGAAAACAAGTTCTACTAGAGTTTAGTAGATGTATAGGGTTTAGTGAATTAGATTGGTGTTTATACTGACTTCTGTCCAACCCTAGAATGAATAAATGTATAAATACTTGTGTATGATACCTAATTTTGGGGGGCTAACCTATAGTCCTATTGCTTTAGAATTTATAGATTCTTGTACTAAGTTACAAGAGCGAGTTATAGAGTACTTCATAACTAAATATATACAGAAAGGAAATACTGAAATGCTATTCATAACCTATTAGTATTGTTCACATTTCCCAACTTTTTAATGTGGGTTGAATATCATAATTTTAAATACAATTGTTACTATATTTAAATAGCCAACCATTTTTTTTTTGGTTTAACAAAATTATTAATAAATATATTTACTGTTTTGAAGGCTAAATTAGTTATAACAAATAAATCTGATTTCACATTTTGGGGCATAACTTGAAATGTATGCATGTGTTACCAATGTCTGTACTTCCCTTTGAATATTTTTATTGCAGAAGGACTGTATCATTTCTCTAAAAGAAAAAAATTGAGACAAAGAATATACCACAGTCAACTTAGCTGTAATTATATATATTTATCATAAACTCAACATTTCTCTTATTTTACAGCTACAATGATTCTTTAAGAATTAATAGCCTGATAGAGAAAGCAGTTGGTTTTGCATGCCTCCAGAAAAATTCATCAATCAGCAGGATATGTTGAAAGCCTCAGGCAAAGATCCAAAGACCTTTAATCTCATTGTTATCTTTCATTTAATTTTCACCCATATAGAAGCCATTATATTGATAAATAAGTATATGACATCCTTAATATTAGTGAGAGATTTGGTAAAGGATTGAAATCATTATTGAATTTCGTGTTAAATTGTGGAAATAACACATTTTATTCATTGACAACCTAGTAGATGTCTTATATTATTTGTCTCTTAGTAGCTGTTTCTTCTCTGTGACCAAAGTGAAGATGGGGTATGAGAGAAAGACAATAGTTTTGATGCCACCTGATATTATGTAATTGACCTTCACTTAGCAGGAGCTATATAGGGAGAATATTTGAGAATGTGGGCAAGCCAAATTCAAAGCTATTTTAGCCTATTTTCATTCTTTCCTCATTAAGCCTTTTTGCCAACTATCTGTAATTAACTCATTTATGATTTTTTTCCTGACAACCTTTGTTATTGAATCTGCTAGTTAGGAATAGATAGCTGCCATTTCCCCTCCCAAAGAAGACCCTGAAGGAAACGAAGAGACAGTAAAATGTAGCCAAGTGTGTTTGGATATGTGTTTTGACATGTAACCATTCCAGAAAGTTAGATTGTGGATTCATGTTCTATTTACTCTGTGTCTGAATATGCTTAAACACAGTCATATTTATTGATATTGATATTTTTACTTCCTAGTTTGCAGAATTTGATCAGATTATGAAGTCTGACCCTGACCACTTGGCAGAATTGGTAAAAAGAGTCAATCATTGGCTTATCTGCAGTCGCTGGAAGAAAGTTCAGTGGTGCTCCCTCTCGGTCATCAAATGTAGGTGTTTCCTTTTAACACTAAAAGCTGTTGTTATCTTGGAAATGAGTTGGTTTGTGGCATGTTATAAAGCTGTCTTGGTGGCGAATGCCTTTCAGCAGGGACTGTTTCTTGTTCATGTGTTACCCTGGCTCCTTCAGGCAATGCCTCATATGCAGAATGTGGTAGATTAGTATTTGTAGATTTACTTCCCCTCCCTCCTACATTTCCTCCCTTCCTCTCTCCCTCCCTCGCCCTTCCCCTACTCATTTTCTTTATCTGAATGGGTTATCGGAGCATTACTTTCCTCATGTCCCAGACAAAACAGAATTCACTACCTTGATTCTTTTCTCTCCTTTTTCCTCTACCATCCCCAAGACTTTTTTCTTTCTACTTTTGTGGCATTGCTATTAATACACAAGTCCTTTAGTGTCCAAAATTTCAAGATTGTAATTGTCTCTCCTGTTGTATCTCTGAAATCCTGTCAGTCACCAAATCCTGTGAAATCTTCCTGTGAATATTGTTCACTCTTTCATCTTTATTGCCAGTGCCTCAGAAGAGCCTCTTATCCTCACTTGCATCATAATTTCAGTACTTTCCAAACTGGCTTCCCTGGTTATGGTTTATCTTCCCAGAGTTTTATGTCTCTAAACTAAAAGCCTTTTATGGCTCTCCTTTTGTAGAGGGCAAAGTCTAAATTTTTAGAATGTGTTTCAGGACATTGTAAAATAGGGTTTCAACTTATCCATTCTGCCTCTTCTGTCACTCCCCTTTCAGACCTTCTTCTCTGACTCACTGGATAGAGCTGCTTTTGTATTTCTACTAGGTCATGGCAATTTCTTACGTCCGACTCAAAACAAGGGTGATGGCAAAATGCTTATGGGTACCTGAGAGTCTATGGCAAACTGTAATTGTTAAGAGCTGTATGGAAATCAGTGACTTGGTTACAATTATAATTGTCCCCCATATTTACCACAGCACCCAGAACAGGGCTAAGCACATGAAAAGGATTCAGTAACTAGTTCCTTATTAATAGAAAAACGAAATTCTTTGACCTATGAAAAGAAGTCATGCAGGCAAAGATGATTATTGAAGTCTTTTGTTAGGCCATTGTGAATTTTGATAAAAAGAAAATTATAACGATAGATAAAGGAAGCTCTTTTTTCTCCATCACTTTCCATGTAAAATATAAACATATCTGACATTATAGTTCACTACTGTCAGATTTGTTCAATGCTTTCAGCTATGTTCATTGCATTATAATGGAATGCATATTATATTAAAATAGTGTGCTCTGTTTTGTCCATTTGTGGACTGTGTTGGGCAGTGGTACTAAAGTCAATAATCATCCAGGGATCTTTGTAGGGTGTTAATAGAGAAGCTCTGAAAAAAATCTTCGAGATCAGATTAGTCTAGGACTTCTGGGTAACAGAAGTTAAAGAGATCCTTTCACTGTAGGATCCTCAAAGGCCTTACTTAATATGTTCATTATGAATCTTCAAGAAGAGGTATAGTAAGCTTAAGATTTTCCTAATTTTTTGACAAGTGAATCCTATTTTTAAGACACAGCTTTTAACATTTCAAGGAACAATATTGTCCAGGACAGTTTGGAAAACAGTAGTGTGTTATGTATAATAAGGAAATAATGTATTTTAAATTATTTTTTACTAATATAAGGAATTAAAGAAAAGTTTAATTTCTTGATTTTAATGTTTGGCATAACAGGTTCATCAAGATTTATATTTCTTGAGTATTGCTTTGTGAAAATGACTGCTTTTTAAATAAAGACATTGAGGGTCTAATTTATACTGCCTAATTTTCTATTATTTTATTTTACTTTTACATAGTAAAAAACAAAATAAAATATCGAGCTGAAGCCTGCATTAAAATGCAAAAAACTATTCGAATGTGGCTTTGCAAAAGGAGACACAAACCTCGGTAAGATGAATAGTGCCTAAAGAACCCTACAAACCTAATTACCCTAATATAATGGCTACAAATTCATAGTGAAGAGCAATTTGGATACTTAAGAGGTTTTTCCTTTTTTCATGCCCTTTGTAAAAATACATTAGTCTTTTATTTGTAATATTTATTTGTAATTAGTCTGATCATTACTTTCCTTGTTCTACAAAAGGATTTGAAGCTTTACAAAATGTAAATGCTATAAAAGTTGAAATACTTTGAAAGAAGCTCTTTTATTCTCGTTATTTAGTAACTTGAGTTTCTTGATAATGTGAAATTGATATTGTTAAAAACTGAAATGTTATTGCTGAAATATTGACACATATACTCATTGTCTAATATTTTGATCATATTCCTCAAGGTTCTCTGTAGGAATTATATTATCTCACTATAAATTTAGTCTTTATTTTCTATTTGAATCTTTCAGTATTTAGTTTGGACATTTTTTAACTTGGAGATTTGAATAGCTATTATTAAAACCTTTTCAAAAAGATATAAAACCTTTTCAAAAATATTAGGTAACTTTTAAATTATTATATAATTTGAATTCTCAGTTTTTTCATTCCAGAAAAGGAGGCTTAAATCCCATTCACAATCATTGATGTCATTTACACTTATATTTTATTATTTCTTTTTTACCCTCAACAAATATTCTGAAAAAGAAAATATTGAATATCAAGAATAGAAGTGAAATTTTAGTACTGTTTGTTTAACACTTTATTAATGAAAAATCTACCTAGAGCATTGAATGGCAAAACTATACTCTGATTAAGTATTATCTTTACAGCATTGATGGCTTGGTTAAGGTTGGCACACTGAAAAAACGACTTGATAAATTTAATGAAGTAGTAAATGCATTGAAAGATGGAAAGCCAGAGGTGAATAAACAGGTCAAGAATCTTGAAATTTCTATTGATGCTTTGATGGCCAAGATTAAGGTATGTAATTTTACCCAATGACATTGCCTGTAATTGTTATGTTATTTGATGCCTTTATTGAGAATATAAAGAAAAATGCTGTTATATTTTAAAGACACAAAATGTTAACATATGAAAATGCTCTTCATAATACCCTTTCTATATATGAAATTTTTTTTAGTAAAAGGAAAAAGAAGACAATGTGTAATGAGATTTCATTTATTGGTAGGAAAAATTCTTTTTTCCCAAAATGAGAGCTAAAATACACTCTGTTGGTAAGCGTTTGCACAATCATGATTGAGAAAGGATTAAGCAAATATTTTAATTTGTTTTGTGCTTTTCTACTTATAGAAGCTAATTTTTAAATCACAAAATAGTGTAATATTGAAAATTTGAAGAAAACCTAAAACCCTTAATCTCCCTATGCTACCAAGCTCAGTAATTACACTGTTGTATTTTCCCCTTCCAGTCTTATTTTATATACATGCATTTTGACATTGTTCTTATCATAATGAACATTTAGTTTTATATAACATTATGTTATATGCCTTGTCCATGAAATTACATCATCTTCATATAGGCTATATAGCATAATTTAACTTAACTGTTATGAAAAAAGTAGCAATTACTCTCTTCCACCCAATTTTATAGGGAAAAACAGGGCCTCTTTTTTTGCTTTACTTCTCATTTATTTAACCACTAGTGAGGCTGAACATTTTTTCTTTACCTTATTGCTCATCTGTTTATTTGTATTTTTTCCTCAGTTATATTTTAGGGTCTTACTGTTTTACTCATCTAGTTTCATAAGCTTTTTGTATAATAAAGATGTTAACCCTTGGTCACTGGGCCATTATCTTTGAAGTTATGTGGGATATAATAAATACATTAAAGTTGTCTTTTATCATTTTTTTCTGCAAATATTTTATATAGACTGTGATAAGAATTTGGAGGTAAAAAGGAGAAAGAAGACCAGGAAGAGAATGAAAATGCTATAGATGAACTTACCTGATTTTGCAAATCTGTCAAGGGCCTCCTGTTTATATGATAGAGTTGTCAATTAAAAACAACCACCCATTGTTTTTATTTCCTCCTCATATTGCTCATTACTGGTGTATAGAAACACTACTGATTTTTGGGTGTTGATCTTGTACCCTGCCACTTTGGTGTACTCATTTATTAGCTCTAGTAGCTTTGCTGTAGATTTTTTGGGATTTTTGACCTGTAGTATCATATCATCTGCAAACAGTGAGAGTTTTATTTCTTCCTTTCCAATTCTGATGCCTTGTATTTCTTTTTCTTGTGTAATTGCTCTGGCTAGAACTTCCAAAACAATGTTGAATAATAATGGTGATAGTGGACATCCTTGTGTTGTTCCTGATCTTAGGGGGAAAGTTTTCAGTTTTTCCCCATTGAGGATGATATTAGCTGTGGGCTTTTCATATAGTTCCTTTATCATGTTGAGGAAGTTCCCTTCTATTCTATCCTTTGAAGTGTTTTCAACAAGAAAGGATGTTGAATTTTGTCAAATGCCTTTTCTGCATCAATTGAGATGATCATATGGTTTTTCTGCTTTGATTTGTTGATATGGTGCATTACATTAATTGATTTTCTTATGTTGAACCATTCTTGCATACTGTTCTAGTTTGCTAGCTGCTGGAATGCAATATACCAGAAATGGAATGGCTTTTAAAAGGGGGAATTTAATGAGTTGCTAGTTTGCAGTTCTAAGGGTAAGAAAATGTCCCAATTAAAACAAGTCTATAGAAATGTCCAATCTAAGGCATCCAGGAAAAGATACCTTGGTTCAAGAAGGCTGATGAAGTTCAGAGTTTCTCTCTCAAATGAGAAGGCACATGGTGAACATAGTCAGGGCTTCTCTCTCAGCTGGAAGGGCACATGGTGAACATGGTGTCATCTGCTAGCTTTCTCTTCTGGCTTCTGGTTTATGAAGCTCCCTGGAAGCATTTTCCTTCTTCATCTCCAAAGGTCTCTAGCTGGTGGACTCTCTGTTTCATGGTGCTGCAGCATTCTCTGCTTCCTCTGAATTTCTTTCTCCAAAATGTTTTCTCTTTTACAGGACTCTGGTAAACCAATCAAGACCCACCCAAATGGGTGGAGACATGTTGTCACCTAATCCAGTTTAACAACCACTCTTGACTAAATCACATCATCCAGGGAGACGATCCAATCACAGTTTCAAACATATAGTATTGAACAAAGATTATTCTACCTTTATGAAATGGGATTTTGGTTAAAACATGGATTTTCTAGGGGGCATACTTCCTTTCAAACCAGCACACATACCTGGGATGAACTCTACTTTGTTGTGGTGTATAATTCTTTTAGTGTGCTGCTGGATCTGATTTGCAAGAATTTTATTGAGGATTTTTAAATCTATATTCATTAGAGAGATTGGTCTGTAATTTTCTTTTCTTGTAATATCTTTGTCTAGAATTGTTATGAGGGTAATGTTGGCTTCATAGAATGAGTTAGGTAGCTGTTCCAGTTTGCTAGCTGCCAGAATGCAATGTACCAGAAACAGAATGGCTTTTAAAAAGGGGGATTTAATACATTGATAGTTTACAGTTCTAAGGCTGAGAAAATGTCTCAGTTAAAACAAGTCTATAGAAATGTCCAGTTTAAGGCATGTGGGGAAACATACCATGGTTCTAGAAGGCCAATGATGTTCAACATTTCTCTCTCAGCTGGAAGGGCACATGGCGAACATGGTGGCATCTGCTGGCTTTCTCATGACTCTACCAAAGGGACTGTCTCCAAAATGTTTCCTCTTTTAAAGGATTCCAGTAAGCAGCTCAACTTTCAGTGGGTGGAGACACACCTCCATGGAAACAATCAAAATGCTCCCACCCAGCAATATTGAATGAAGATTAAAGGATGTGGCTTTTCTGGGTTCCACCACAGATTCAAACTAGCACAGTAACCTTCTCTCCTCTTCAGTTTTTTTGAAGAGCTTCAGCAGGATTGGTACTAATTCTTTCTTGAATGTTTGGTAGCATTCACATGTGAAGCCGTATGGTCCTAGTCTTTTCTTTTTGGGGAGCTTCTTAATGACTAATTCAATTTATTTACTTGTGATTGGTTTCTTGGGGTCATCTATTTCTTCTTGAGTGAATGTTGGTTGTTCAGGCCTTTCTAGGAAGTTGTCCATTTCATCTGCATTGTCTAGTTTATTAGCATAAAGTTGTTCATAGTATCCTCTTAATACCTCCTTTATTTCTGTGGGGTCAGCAGTTATGTCTCCTCTTCCATTTCTGATTTTATTTATGTACATCCTCTGTCTTCTTCTTTTTGTCAACCTCACCAAGGGTCCATCAATCTTACTGATTTTCTCATAGAACCAACTTCTGGTTTTGCTGATTTTTCTCGATTGTTGCATGTTCTCAATTTCATTTATTTCTGCTCTAATCTTCATTATTTCTTTCCTTCTTTCCTTTTTTGGGGATTAGTTTGCTGTTTTTCCTTTAGTTCTTACAGTTAATTCCTTGATTTTTGCTCTTTCTTCTTCTTTGATAATGGCATTTAGGGCAATAAATTTCCTTCTTAGCTGTATCCCATAAATTTTGGATTTGCTGCATCCCATAAATTTTGATATGTTGTGTTTTCATTTTCATTTGTCTCGAGATATTTACTGATTTCTCTTGTAATTTCTTCCTTGACCCATTGGTTGTTTAAGAGTGTGTTGTTGAGCCTCCACATATTTGTGAATTTTCTGGCACTCTGCCTAATATTGATTTCCAACTTCATTCCTTTATGATCTGAGATAGTGTTTTGTATGATTTTAATCTTCTTAAATTTATCGAGACTTGCTTTGTGACCCAGCATATGGTCTATCTTTGAGAATGATCCATGAGCACTTGAGAAAGAAGTGTATCCTGCTGTTGTGGGGTGTAATGTTCTATAAATGTCTGTTAAGTCTAGCTCATTTATTGTATTATTCAAATTCTCTGTTTCTTTATTGATCTTCTGTTTAGATGTTCTGTCCATTGATGAGAGTGGGGAATCAAAGTCTCCAAATATTATGGTAGATGTGTCTATTTCTCTTTTCAGTGTTTGCCTCATGTATTTTGGAGCATTCTGTCTCAGTGCATAAATATTTATGATTGTCATGTCTTCTTGTTGAATTGTTCCTTTTATTAATACATTGTGTCCTTCTTTGTCTCTTTTAACTGTTTTACATTTGAAGTCTAATTTGTTGGATATTAGTATAGCTATTCCTGCTCTTTTCTGATTGTTATTTGTATGAAATACCTTTTCCCAACCTTTCACTTTCAACCTATGTTTATCCTTGGGTCTAAGACGTGTTTCCTATAGGCAGCATATAGTGGGTCCTGTCTTTTAATCCATTTTGCCAGTCTGTGTCTTTTAATTGGGGAGTTTAATCCGTTAGCATTTAGTGTTATTACTGTAAGGGCAGTACTTTCTTCTCCCATTTTGCCTTTTGGATTTTATACATCATATCTAATTTTTCTTCTTTTTACCTTTACTGATAGTCTTCATTTCTATACTCTTCTCCACACCTCTCTCTCCAGTCTTTTCCTGTCTGTCTCTAGTCCTCCCTTTACTAATCCTTGCAGAACTGGTCTCTTGGTCACAAATTATCTCAGTGACTTTTTGTCTGAAAATGTTTTAATTTCCCCCTCAATTTTGAAGGACAATTTTGCTGGATATAGAATTCTTGGTTGGCAGTTTTTCTCATTTAGTAATTTAAATATATCATCCCACTGTCCTCTTGCCTCCATGGTTTCTGCTTAGAAATCTATACATAGTCTTATTGGGCTTCCCTTGTATGTGATGGGTTGCTTTTCTCTTGCTGCTTTCAAGATTCTCTCTTTCTCTTTGACATCTGACATTCTGATTAGTAAATGTCTTGGAGTACATCTGTTTGGATCTATTCTGTTTGTGGTATGCTGCACTTCTTGGATCTATAATTTTAAGTTGTTCATAAGAGTTGGGAAATTTTCAGTGATAATATCCTCAATTAGTTTTTCTCCTCCTTTTCCCTCTCTTCTCCTTCTGGGACACCTACAACATGTATATTTGTGTGCCTTATGTTGTCATTCAGTTCCCTGAGTCCCTGCTCATATTTTTCATTCTTTTCCCTATATTTTCTTTTGCTTGTTGGATTTCAGATGTCCCACCCTCCAGTTCACTAGTCCTATCTTCTGCCTCTTGAAATATGACATTGTAGGTTTCCATTGTTTTTTTTCATCTCTTCTGCTGTGCCTTTCATTCCCATAAGTTCTCTGATTTATTTTTCAGACTTACAATTTCTTCTTTTGTTCATTCCTTTCCTTCTTTATATCCTCCCTTAATTCATTGATTTGATTTTTGATGAGGTTTTCCATATCTGTTCAAACATTCTGAAGTACTTGTTTCAACTTCTGTATCTTATTTGAATTGTTGGTTTGTTGTTTTTACTAGTCAAAATATGGCAATTCCACAATTGGAGCTTTGTTGTGCTCAGCTCCTGCTGCTAATAAAGTCTCTTTCCTATCCCCTCTGGGAAGCAGCCCTTGGGGGAGTGCCACCGGCCACCATGGCTTGGGGAACTCACGGTTCTAGGTGTGCTCACAGGTAGTCTAGCTTGTCCAGGCTACTGTATGCTGTGTGTCTGTCACTAACATGGCCCCAGCAGTTCTCCCTTAACTTGTTGATTTGATTTTTGATGACATTTTCCATGTCTGTTCGAACATCCTGAATTAGTTGTTTCAGCTCATGTATCTCATTTGAAATATTGGTTTCTTCCTTTAACTGGCCATATCTTCAATTTTCCTAGTATGACTTGTTTTTTTTGCTGGCGTCTAGGCATTTGATTTTCTTAATTAGTTTATTCTGGAGGTTGTTTTCACTCTTTTACCTCGAATTTTCTTGCTGGATGACTTTGCTCTCTATCTGTTCTTTTATATTCATTTCAACATATTCTAAACCTCTAGCATAGATTCTGTTTAACTGATTAAAATTTTTGAGTTCTTGTTTTTCTGTTTTTTGCCCTGCCTATATGGACCCTTTGTTTTTGAGGAGGGTCTCCTCAGTTATTACAGACCCCACTCAGATTTTCTCAGAACAGACAGGACTGTGTCTCAGGAGGAAAGGATAGCCAGCATTAATTTTCCCTCAGGGTGAGACCAAGCACATTGTCAGACTTCCCTGTGAAGCCTCTAGACTCTTTGCTTTTCCTATCCTGCCCAACATATTGCACTTGTCTGCCTGCAGCTTCCCTCCAGCATAAAGTGATGTGGTCCCTTTAATTTCAACAGACTCTCCCTGCTGGGGGTGTGGTTGAGACAGAGGTGAGATAGTAGGATGGCCTTAATTGCTTCTGTTTTCTGGTCCCTGAGGGCTGAATTCCTTGAAGGAGGGATTCCACTTGAGTTGGGTCACACCTTTCTATTGGGGAAGATACATCCTTTAAGGAGTTAACTCCTTTCACCTGAGTAGTGACTTTGTCTCATAGACAAACTTAATTCCGCCCTTGCCTGGGGCAGTTCTGAAGCCTGAGAGTACTTCTAGTTCTATCTGCAGAGCTGTTAATGAGCAGAAGAAAAGCAAAAAGAAAAGCCTTTTCAGAACTGGGCCCCTGCTTCTTGGGTTTGTCAATGAAGAGCTTAAGTTGGTACATTGCTCTAAGTATCTCCAGGCTCTGTGTGCCCCTTTTCTTGGGATGCAGCCCTTTTCCAATATTTACTGCTATCCTACTCAAAATGCCTTTTTTTTTTTTCCTGTCAGCCCCACCCCTTTCTCTGCCTGGGCAAAAACTCCTAGTACCTTTAGTGCTTATTCCAGGTTTATCTGTGCTGGTGGCCTAATTTCAGTAGTCAGAATTTGTTAATTCTGCAATTGGAGCTTGGTTGAGCTAAACCCTTGCTGCTAGTAAAGTCTGTTTCCTTTATCCTCAGGGAACCAGCCTGTAATGTGCATGAGGTAGGGGTGCCATCCTCCAAGGCTTGGGGGACTTGGACTTCTGTGTGGGGTCTCAGCTGTTCCACCTGGTCCAGACTGTTGTATGCTGTGTGTCTAGTCTCTGATGTTCCCCCAGCAGTTGCTTTGTACCATTCCTGGCTGTTTACTAGGTGCGAACTAAATTCCACACCTCACTAAGCCACCATCCTGCCCTGCCTCCTCCAGCTATAGTTTTTGAAGATCGATTTAGAAAAATTTTCCAACGATTTTGGATGTATTTAGTAATTTCTTCAATAAACATTTGGTGCTTTTTGAATATTATCATAAAAGTGTAGTAAACTCCAGCCAAATTAGCTAATCATTCCTTAAAAAAAAAAACAAAAATAAAAAAACTGCAATATGTTACCCTATCCTTAAATATTTGGTGACTTGATTGGTAGAAAATAGAGTCAGATAATTAGGGTGCAGAGATAACTTAAGTGCATTTCTATCATTTTGTTTTTTAAGTCCACTATGATGTCAAGGCAACAAATACAGAAAGAATATGATGCACTAGTTAAAAGCTCAGAGGAACTTCTCAGTGCATTACAGAAAAAAAAGCAGCAGGAGGAAGAAGCAGAGAGACTGAGACGTATTCAAGAAGAAATGGAAAAAGAGAGAAAAAGACGTGAAGAAGAAGAACGACGTCGAAGAAAAGAGGAGGAGGAGAGGCAGATGTGAGCCTCTTATAGCATCATTACTTGAGCTAGAAATTAGCAGAATAGAATTCTTGATATTGACAGTGGTTAAATGAATATTCTTAATTTTAAAGCCGAAGTTCTTATTTTAAAAGAACTAATTTTAGAATAAGTTTGGAAATTGGGAAAATAAGCTCATGTTTAATAATAATGAATTACATTTTTTTAATTATATTCTAAATTTTGGTGATGTTTTTATACCTGAGACTTTCTTGACTTCTTTTTAAAGTTAAGGCAAAAGTTATGGGGAGGAAAACCTGCAATTTTCTCCTTTATGTCGTTTTAAAACTGATAATTTTTTGGAAGACTACCACAAAGCAGTTGGCAAAAGTAGTATCAAATTATTTAGTTGGGGAAGGGATTATGGGAGCACATGTAATCAAGATCTCACTGCTATGTTTTGTAATGAAGCGAATCCAGAGATATTAAAATTTGTAGTATATAATTGTATTTGGTTTATTTTCAGAACAGTTACTGTCAGTAAAGTTACATTTTATTTTATTCAGAGTAAGTTGATACTGTATATGACCAGGAGTTTTATTTGAATTCCTTTCTGAAACCTTTGTTTATTAATAATTAAATTGCCCTCAGAAGAATTCCTTATTTTGTATAAAATTTTCAAAGAGTTTTCTATTTTTGTTAGGAAACTTGAGATGGAAGCAAAGAGAAAACAAGAAGAAGAAGAGCGAAAGAAAAGGGAAGATGATGAAAAACGTATTCAGGTATGTACTTAGTAGATAACTGAACCAGGTTTCTCTCAAAATTACATCTACAAAGCCATAAAACAAAAGAAGTGGAAAGTAGATCTTGATTTGTTGGATGAACTATCGTTGGCTTGTCCCATAGAACAGAAGCAGTTTCTGAAGTGGTTTTGGGAAAGGACTTAAGGGCTAGGGAACTGAGTTCACATCCGAGCTCTGTCACTGACAGAAATTGTGACACCGCACAAATGATCTATGGTTTTGTCTTTGTAAAATGGGGATACAAAATAGCTGTGAGTGTTAAACCAGTTGACATATCTTACAACATTTAAAACAGTGCCTACCTAGCTCAGTAAGTATTTGAGTTGTCATACTTAAGGAAAAGTCAGATGAACATTCACTAAAAACAAAATTATGGCTTGAAATACTATTTTAAAACTTTGTAGAGATTGGTCTTAATAGGTTGGTGTTCTAGTTGGCTAGCTGCCAGAATGCAATATACCAGAAGCAGAATGGCTTTTAAAAAGGGGAATTTAATAAGTTGCAAGTTTACAGTTCTGAGGCTGTGAGAATGTCTAAATTAAAGCAAGTCTATAAAAATGTCCAAATTAAGGGACCAATAAGAGGTCACCTTCACTCAGGAAAGACCAATGAAGTTCAGGGTTTCTGTCTCAGCTGGAAAGGCACATGGTGTACATGGCGACATCTGCCAGCTTCCTCTCCAGGCCTCTTCTTGACGCTCCCCTGGGGGCACTTTCCTTCTTCGTCTCCAGAGGTCTCCGGCAGTGCGGGCTCTCCGGCGACGTGGGCTCTCTGCACTCCGGCGGCGCGGGCTCTCCGCTCTCTCTCCGGTGGCGCCGGCTCTCTGCTCTCTCTCTGGCGGTGTGGGCTCTCCGCCCTCTGGCGGTGCGGGCTCTCTGCACTCCGGCGGCGCGGGCTCTCCACTCTCTCTCCAGTGGCGCGGGCTCTCCGCTCTCTCTCTGGCAGCGCGGGCTCTCCGCTCTCTCTCCGGCGGTGCGGGCTCTCCGCTCTCTGGTGGTGCGGGCTCTCTGCTCTCTGGCTTTACTGTTCTCCAGCTCTCTCCAAAATGCTCCCTCTTTTAAAGGATTCCAGTAAACTAATCAAGTCCCACCTGGAGTGGGTAGAGTCACAACTCCATCTAATCAAAAGTTAATACCCATGATTGGGCAGGTCACATCTCCATGGAGACGATCTAATCAAGTTTCCAATCTCTAGTACTGAATAGGGATTAGAAGAAACGATTGCTTCCATGAGATTGGATTGGAATTAAATGTGGCTTTTCTAGGTTGCATACATCCTTTCAGACTGGCACAGTTGGTGTTAAGACATTCTCCTCATGCATGTTTTTAAAGGTCCCTGGTATCTGACAATACATGAGCATGTATTGAGTTACAATATAGCCTAAGCAGAACCAGCATTAAGTGTCTGACGTCCTCCGTCTTGGTGAGGGTGTTAATGTGATATGTAGGGTATGCACGTGCTCCTTGATATACCCACAGACAGTATAGTGATAAAATGGTGGAGCTGCGGTCTCTCCCTCTTCTCTAGCATTTGGCAAAGAGAAGAAAGATAGGGATACGTTGGAAGTACTAGCCACGATAGAGAAGAGAAGAGAGACTGAAGAGGTTTGTGGTCAGACATAGATTTCCTCAGCAAAGGCATAGCCATATGGAATAGTTACATTTTCCCTTTATTTTAAGTAATAATCAGGATGATCAAGTAAATGGCAGTCGCTTGGTGAACTTGGCCTTTTGTCCTGGCAGGCTGAAGTGGAGTTGCAGCTGGCCAGGCAGCGGGAGGAGGAGTCCCAGCAGCAGGCAGTTCTGGAGCAGGAGCGCAGGGACCGCGAGCTGGCCTTGAGGATTGCCCAGAGTGAGGCCGAGCTCATCAGCGATGAGGCCCAGGCTGACCCTGCACTCCGGAGGTACGGGGGCTGCTGGGAGGGACGGGCTCCCTGTGCTTCATTTCCTCCACCTCTCCCCTTCTCACTTCCATATGAAAGAGATATTGTAGAAGTCATGCTCCTTAGGTCCTGATAGATTTTCTGTAGAACTATTTTTTAACCATTTGTAACCATTTCTATGCCCGAGAGAACAAAACAATTGATTTTCCCTCAAATAGATAAAACTATTGAAGAATAAACTTATAATATTTCAGATAAAGAGTGCTTTTTTCGGAAAGCATTTCAACTCCTAATTGACAGAGAAGTTATGGAATACACTGTATTTGAGGTTGGGATTAATTATTTTCCTAATTGTTTTTTTTTATTTTTTGGTATATCATACACCTTAACACTTGGAATGAGGAGAAATTAATCCGTCAGTGTCTCAGAATAAATGGATTTCCCTTTCCAAGAAGGAGTGTTAATCACATTGAAATTGTTTTGCTTCCCAGGTTTTAGAGTTATATCTAAATTCTGTATTTTAGTGGAGTGTGAAGGGCTGTGGAAGATTTTATTAAAAGTTTTCGCAAGAGGACTTTAATATAACTTGATTTTTAAAAAATTTAGAATGTGGAAATGACCTTCAGTTATTTTAATTATTTACTTGTAAAAGCAAAGCAAAACTAGATTATGGGATTCTTTTATGTGTGGGTGTATGTATGATACTGGGGCATGTTATCTGTGGCCACGCTTTTCAGAATTTCAGAGCCCTGATAAAACAAATTCTGTTCAAAGCACAACCACTAGATGGAGCTGTTTCCATGGGAAAAGAAAATGGGTTCAAGTTGCAAGGCAGTGGTTAGATTTTATTTTAGGGAAAATAGATAGGAAAGGAAAAGTACATTGTAAGTTTCTTTCATGCTTTTTCTGGTGGGTGATTATATTGGGGAGCTCTGGAGTCTGAAATCTATGTGAAAATACAAATTATAAATTCATTAAATAGGTCTGTACAGACTCAAGGTACTATGATAATGATTAAGCACTTGGGTTTGCATCCAATATTGAGGCCCTTTTTCTAATATTTTGCTATAATTAAAATATTTCTTTTGGCTGTGGCTTTTGTAACTGTATGCTCAGATCAACTGCTGTTTAATTCCTTCCACCTGTGTTCTGTAGGAATAGCTGGGATTTATGTAACTGGCTAGCAATGAGGCCAGGCTCTTGAATGAGCCAAGCTTTTATTATAGCTGCCACCTTTTATGCCTGTGAGGAAGTTAACAGAATTGACAGACTGGCTTTATTATGGCTGAAGTTCATTTTTAAGAAACTCTTTAATAGAGTAATAATTGGTGACTCGTGGCCAAGCTTTCTATTTAAAAATCTGAAATATTAAGCTATGCCCAGTGTCATTCATATAATATGTATAAGCTACTAGCTTGTATGCAGATTCCCTTGCATCTTCAGAACGGTGCACTTCTTTAAGGATGGGTGATCTCTGAGAAAGTATAGACCATTCAGGATCTTTAACATAAATGTCAAATTACCTCTGATTTAAGCTAGGCAAAATTAACTAGGTAATGGCCCACTACTAAGCAATTTGGAAGCATGTAAGCCATTATAATCTTTAAAGGTTAATATTGCTTCTCCTGTGGGACAGTCCAAAGGATGATTTTCCCCTCTTCTGGAATGTTTGTTTACATCCTTTCTGTCAGCTCTCTTCCACCAAGTTTTCCCAGACCTTCCTGAGTTCCTTCCCTTTTGAACCTCATGATTATTTAATCCTCTGCATAACAAGCTTTTGCACTTTATTATAGACAGTGTTCTAGACATGTTTGCCATGTTTGAAAGTTTTATCTTACTTGGTGGACTCTCTATAACTAAACCTTTCTGAATGTTTTATTTGCCTTTGTTAGCACCAAATTCTTTCTATAAGTTTTTATGAAACCTTTCTAAGTAAACCTGTTCTTAGTGTATAGCACAAAATATTCTTTTGTTCTATGATACATTAAAATATGTAATTATGCAGATTCTGCATCAATAAACACTTTTAAGTTACTTTTGCAGCTTGGATTCCCATCTGGTAACTTCTAAGTAAGAATTGTTTTCCACATATGTAATGTTTTAAAATATCATATCAAATCAATTACACATATGATTGTTTATGTAAATTGATGACTTCGGATGACTTGAAATTACAAAGTGATTTCCGGATTCTATTTAAAAAACCAAACTCACGATATATTAATTTTCTAATCAAATATATTGTTTGCCCTTTAATTTTAATTGAATGCCTCTGATTTTTTCTTTTCTAATCATTTCTAATGAACACTTTAAAATACATATTTAAAAATGTGAATGATACCGTTCTTCGCTTAAATAAAGAAAATAGAGTTCTTTAAACTAATGAGTGAAATAATTAAAACACAAATTTGCACATTCCAGATTTTCACAATTCAGAGTTGGTTATAGTGTTAACTGAAATGTATTCTTTTCACAGAAATAATGGAACAAGACCCAAAATGACACCGTATGTCATTTCCCTTTTTAAAAACTTCATTTAGTCGTATGGCTTTTTGTTAATTGGTTATGATTCTTTTTAGGGGAATTAGTTTCCTCATTGAAATAAATTCTAAATTATGTTCTTTTATTAGTTAAAATGAATGAGATATTTCATTATCTTTCCATTTTTTTCTTGGCAGGGAAAATGTGTAATGCTCCTATTTAGTGTTCAATCACAGTAGTTCATAATTTGTTTTCATTCTTTATGTTTCCTAACTTTGTTTAAAAGTAAACACCAATTATATATATATATATGAGAAATAAATAGACATTTATAATAAAATAATATTTTAATATGAAAGTGCTTTGACACAACTACAGGAGAAGAAATGATTAAGTAATCAGATGCTTTTATGTATAGAATCATCATAAATTCAACACTACACATGTAAACTGATGCAGAAATGTATTCATCATGCAAATGCCATGACGCTGTGAACAATCCTTTTGTAAAGTTCTGAACAAGGCAAAGTATAATCTCCTGTCACAAGAATTGCATTCCTAGAAAAATTCTGTGAATATTAAAACCATGCAAAAATATGTTGTTTACATGTAAAAACATGTTGTGTGCATATTTTCTCTTCCGTGTGTCTGGTGAACATGTTAAAACCATTTTGGACATGGACATATCTTGTTGAGGACTTATGGCATCCCTGACCCCACCTCAACAAATGTCAACAGGGCATTCCCACAGCATTGCCACTACCAAAATGCCACTGTACATTTCAAAAATGTCTCCTAGAGGGCACTGTTGCCCCCATAAAATAACTATTTATGGTCACCATTTGAACTTGAATTAAATAAGCCCTGCACCCAACATCTAGGGTGAAACTGTGAGCATTTTTATATAGCATGCTAAAATCAGAAGGACAAAACACACAGAGGCAGCAACTATTTCTATGTAATACATGTGCTGTAGTTTCTAGTATCGTAGGGTCATGTGGGCTATAGAATTAGTAGATTTTGCCGTCCAGTATAGTATCTGGGCATACAAAGAACTCTGTATATGTATCATCAGACAAAACAGTAGAGGGTCCTGGAAAATGAAATGGAGAAATACTTTTGGGTACTGAGACAGGAACCTTGAGGTGGGGTGATAATTGAGTTAAATTATTTTTCAAAATCATGCTAAGTTTGGAGGTTAGAAAATTCTTATAAACTGTTAGAGTAGTTGATAAAAGTACTGATCAAAAGATAATTTTAAATTAGATTATATTTGTATATTTACTTTGTGTTTGTTGTTCTTGATAATTGGTCTTGAAAGATTACTTTTTCTTTGCTTGTTTGGTTACACTTCTGTCAATACTTACTAGCAGCCAATACTCATTACAAGGAAAGTGGAGTAGAGGAGTCTTCCCCTCTACCTTACAGGCAGGGTGCCAGCTGGTGGGAGCTACCTAGGAAACTGATTTGCCCTGAAACAAACATACCCATCTTCTTTCCTTATGCTTTTTACTGATTTGGAAGTTTTTGTGGTTACCATAGTCTGAAGAATAAAGTGAATGAGAACTGATTAATTATGGAGTATAATTGCTAAGGTCAGGAAATAATGAAGCTAATGAAATATTGATAGCATGATGAAACTTCCATTTCACAGAATTAAACAAATATTGAGAAAAGTTATACTTCCCTGGAATAAGATGTAAATATATTTTTGCCTTTGGATATGTTTGTGCTTAGAAGATCAGAATGCTTCAGATCTTTAATGTAACAAGTGCTTGATGGGTGTGTAGTCTTTTTTTTAAAGCATGTTTTGGCTTAGAATTTTAGAGCTTTGCATACATCAGACTTTTAAACTCTGATACTGTGAAATAGATCAGCTTGGATGATTACTTTTATGCCTTGTCTAATTAATATTTACTAAGAAAATTCAGTTAAAAATTTATTGTACTGAACCTATATATGGTCAGATTTCCTGTATGCATTTAATATATCCTATTTATATTCCCTACATAAAAATATCACAGAAGCATGGCTCACACGATATTTTATCTAATAGTTCTCTAATGCTAAAATGGAGATATATTTAAATAACTTTTAACTGGATTTAAACTAATTTTGCTATATTTTATGGTTAGACTTATTGAAAAGTATACACTTTTCCAGAGAATGTAGTTGTGAATAGTTAATGAATCAATAATCCTATTTCAAAATGTCACTTATATGTTTAGCTCTTTGAAGTAATTTAGTTTTTAAAATATATAACCATGATGTATTGTAATTTTTTTTTATAGGGAACAAATGGCCAGAGAAATGTCAGAATTTCTGAATAGGTTAGTGCAGTGTAATTTGGGGAATAAACGGGCCTCTCAGAATCATATTTTGAGATTATTTTTGTTTATTTGGACCGGAACCTGTTGTATGATAGCCTACTCTTTACATGTAAATTTCCTGTGGGAGAAATGCCACTTCTCCCTCATCCCACCCAAATAAAGAAAGCAATATGAAACTGTGTTCCTCTGGATCAGTGGTCTCATGGGTGAGACTGTGGTATTTTGGATAGAACAGTTCCTTGGTGGTGGTAATGCTCTGCTTATTGCTGGCCCTCAACCTGCTCAGTCCCCACATGTGACAAAATGAATATGCTGAAACTTCCCCTCCATTCCTCTCCCACGTGAGTGGGAACCACTATGCCTGAGTAGGTAAAGTAGGGGAAGCATAGAGGAAGGATGGGCTCCAGAGAAATTCTGCTCCGTAGCACTTGGTTGAAAAACACTGGTGAAAAATTGAGCTACCAAAGAATGTAACTTCCCAGCAGGATCTTGTCCATCACCTTTATAAGTGGGTATGAATCAATAATGTGAATATTATGGGGGGTACATGGTCTGGGAATAGAACCCAGGCCTCATGCCTTGAAGGCGAGCATTCTACCACTGAACCACCCATGCACCCAAAATCAATAATATTTTAATTGACAATTTAACAGTTATAAAATTAAAGTGTTGAATTAATATATTTTAAAGTTAATTTTGCTACTGTATTTACTGTATTGCTTACATAATTACTTTTATAATTAGCCTGCATAATCGGTAAATTGTACCTTTTACTATTTTAATAATTCCAGAGATGAAATGAAAAAGTATTTAAATGCATTGCAATCATGTACTTCACAGGATACAGACTATGCTTTTTAGGAGTGTGTTTTGTTTGAAAGTTAATGATATAAAAAATAATTACACATTTTAAGTAATAATTTGACTTGATTGTTTTTGTCAGTGTTAGTATTGAAATGTATTTTATGTATCTTCCGACAATCTATAAACTGTTTATTAGGTAATTTCACTCTTCATTCAAAATAAAACAAACAAAAACATACTTTTTAGCTGCGCTTAGACTCCTGGAAGTGCTAGAAAAAAAAGATTTTGTGTTCGTTTATTGAATGGTGGTTTTGGGATGCAGAAAAGAAAGAATATGTGCGTAAATGTTAAAAGCATATTTATTGTTAATTTGGCTGGCTGTTTTGAGCAAAGCAATTAAAAACCAAAAGCAACATGGGAAATTGCCAAACAGCTTATGAAAAGTATAGATTCTGCCATACACTTAAGATTTTAATCATGAAAATGGAGGAAGAAATAATGGTCATACATCATTCTTTAACCAGTCTCACTTGTGACTGATAATCACAATGTCTGATAATTTTTAAGTATATGGGTTGAAGTATGCTATTTTTTAATACTCTAAAATGAAACCTTTAATAGTCCTTTCAAAAAGGCAAAATCTCATTTATTTCAGTCAGGCTTTAACATTAAAAGAATACTTTTCTTTACTTCAAGAAGGACATTCGCAAATATCATTTTTCAGCAACAGTTTCATTAAATACCTGTCTTAACTGTCAGGATTGCTGTTTTATTTCAAAATGTAAAATGATGAAAAATATATGTAAATGAATTTATATTTTATATTTTATCTTGACCATCCGTTTTTAAGAGGAAATATTTACCAACAAAGTATATGATACAGAAAATTTTTCATGTGAAAACTAAGAAACAGTATTTTATTCTTTAATATTTAGTTCTTTTCGTATTTGTGTCACCACCTTTTCATGTCTTGAAATGTGATGTTTAAATGTTAACTTTGAGCCAAAAAACCTACTTGCACTTATTCTTTTGAGTATTTGCTATGTGCAAGTGTACTCTTGCTGAAAAAAATAGCATTCAGTATTACAGAAAATAAATTCTTTCAAGATATGCTGAATAATGAATTTAAATTATATATATAAAAATGAGTCTTAATCACTGAGTAGCACTTTTATGGAGTAGTTGATCACTTTATTGAGTGCTTTGATCTGTCTTTCATATTTCCTCGTACATCTGTTGCTAGTAAATGGGGCATACTTGTGCCCTTTCCTTCTGCATGACCTCCAATCTCTCCTTGTAATTTACTGTCACCATATCAATTCTCACTAAATGTGAGGGCATAGTTTTCTCTGCTTTTAGAATTTTTCTAAGTGGTCTTTAACTGTGAAGCTAAAGAGTCACAGGAGTTTCACATTCCTAGTAGCTCTTTTAGCTTATCTTTGATGACTCCTATGCAGTGGGTCACATTTTGGCCACTCACCTGTGGACCCTGCAAACATCCAGATGCCCAGACAGTAGGTACGGATGGAGCTTGGCCATCTGTGGCTTTCATTGACCTCTTTAGGTGGTTATGCTGTACAACCAATTGGCTCATAAACCATTAACATGCTTCTAATGATCTTTCAGGCATGCTGTAGATTTCTTTTTTGATTTTAAGAAATACGTCTAACAGTAACTTTTAACTTCAGATGTTCATATCACTAAGAATATTTAAACTGAAGTCTGGAGGAAGTCCATGGTGCTAGCATATAGGAATCAAAAGCTCTCATTTGAAGGCTGAATGCCTGTTAAATGGCATGCTGGAAATTTTAATTTACATTTGGCTTCCTTTTAGTATACCATTCTTGAGTCTTACCTGACAAAGACACCAAAATGATTATATGTTTTTCTAGTAATTGTTTTTCTAGTTCTCAAATATATACTCACTTTGTTGCCTCTGTAGTCAGTGTTTCATTTGCATTTTTATTTTAAATTTGCAAAATATATAATAATTGCAGAGGTCCTGCTGTACAAGCTACCAAGGCAGCTGCTGGTACCAAGAAACATGATCTTAGTAAATGGAAATATGCAGAGTTACGCGATACCATCAATACTTCTTGCGGTAAGTGTATGGAGAGAATTAAAAATGGGAAGTCTCCATAGATGATAGGCAATAAAGTAAATACCTACATCAGGAGTGAGGATTTCTTATTTTGTAGTATAAATTAGAGTCAGCCAGTCTCTTGAAATGAAGACCTAGTTTATTCACAATACTAAAAGAAAGACATGCTTATTAAATTAGATGGTTTTTGCCTATCTCTTTCCTAGGTCAGAGAGAAAGAGTAAAAAACTTATGGTTCGGGTTTAAGATATCAATAATTGACCCTTCTAATGTTATTCATAGCAGTTAACTGGAAACCTTTCTGATTTTTGGTCCACCAGTGCTAGATATTTCCAATGGCACTCTCAGTCCTTTCTTTCTAAAGCTATTTTTCTTCCAACGGAGCAATTGGAATGAAATGTGCTGTATCCAGAGGATCCCACCTCGTTCTTTTCTTGTTTAAATCACAGTGAATTCAGGACAATCCTATTAGGAACTAAAGTATCATAGTTGTACAGAATTCCTCACTATAGTCTTAGCTCCTCTTACACTCTTATACTTAGTGTGTCAGTTTAATTATAGATGAAATGCAAAATGTGCTCCATGTAGATCTCACTTGTATTTAAGCAGAGTGATTTTTTATTCTGTTGCCAGTGCCTTGTGGCCTTGTACAAGTCACTTAATCTTTGATTCAGTTTCCTCATCTGTGAAAGACCTATTCAGACTGTGGTATTTTGGTGGACAAATTATATAAGAAAGTAATATTGCATAAGAAAATACTTCATATGTATAAAAATAATATTACCACAAAATGCTTTTTATCGACAATTAGCTTACCTTTGGTTTTGTACTAGTAACATAAAAGTGAAAATTGTCACAGAATTATTGTTAAATTATATTGTTGATTTTTGTTTGTTTTTTCTTTTTGGCTTCTTTCTGTGTAATTGATAGACATTGAGCTCCTGGCAGCTTGCAGAGAAGAATTTCATAGGAGACTAAAAGTGTACCATGCTTGGAAATCCAAGAACAAGAAGAGAAATACAGAAGCAGAGCAACGTGCTCCAAAGTCTGTTACTGACTATGGTAAAAACAAATCTGTACTTTTGAATGTTCCAAAGTATATGTATATAAGTGCGTGTAACTTAGTAAGGCGTTTGCATAAAATATCCAGTATAAATTCTCTTTTACTATAGAACTGTGATAGCCTATCTTTCATAAGCGTTTTTCTTTTGAATATGTTCCTAGAATCCTATACATAGAAATAATGAATTTATACGTTACAATGAATTTTGGACGTAAGGATTTTCTTGTTTATATGGAGGTTGTGCAGTAGTGTTGTAATACATATTTTTATCATAAACACATATATGAAGATTACATGTGGAAATATAGAGATTAATCTTTTAGTTTATATATGAAGTGAGTTTTCCATATGAAAATAAATATTTTGATATTTTTGAAAATAGATCTTGTTTTAAATTTTTTTCCTTATTTTTAAAAAATCTTGCTCAGGGGTGTTTCCCTATAACACTGAAATATTGTTGTCTTTTCATTGGTAGGTATAAATACCTTCCTGCTCCTCTGAGAACAGGATTGTAGACTGGAATAAGAAAGGAATAGGTTCATGTGTTCTCCATTAACATTTTAATTTCTTTGTTTTAAAAAAAGAATGTCTGCTGAAAACAGTATCTTAAGATACTGTGAAAATGTGAGAGTGAGAAATATCACATTGGTTCAGTCCAGAGGTTTGATTTTTTGGCTATGACCCTAAGAGTGGATTTTGTTACTTTGCAATGCAAAAAGCAAAGTGGTATACCTGAAATTGGAAAATAGAGCAGTGTAGACGATCTAGTGGACCCAGGCACTAGCTTTAATGTTAACTGAAAATAACTTGATTTGTAAGTTGTCATTTCAGTCTTTAATTGGAATGTCATTTATATGACTTGCTACTTTAAACTGGCACAATTTATTAATTTAATTCTGGCTAATGTCAACATAACAGCAGATTTAATGCCTTCTTTTTTTCAAGGGTGTATTCCTAGCACCTTACAGTTTGCTTTAGCAGTCGTGACCCAAGTTGATTTAGGAAACTAGTTCTTATTTTTTGCTTCCCTCACCACCTTCTAAGTAAATAAGAGCAATATTTGTTTAAAATCAATTAAATAGTAGAATTTTGGTGTTTCTTAGTTGCTGGAAAGAGTAGATTGAGATAAGGACACATCAGTAATCATGAGAGTTATTAATACCTGTCATCGCCCAGTGGGTCTCAACAATTGTAATATAGTAATATGGAAGGGCAGTGAGAGCTCACGTTCCATGGTCTAGGAAATGGCAAGTCGACCCTCCGAACGTGGGTCTTCTTGTGACCACCACTCTTTTCTAAAAGCTCAAAAATTTGTCTCTGTGAATTGAAGATGACGGAAATATTCCATTACCTGTTCATTGTCTGTGTGCTAGGTTTCTGAACACAGTTTATTTAGTAAAAAATGGCAATTGGCTATTATTATTTTTAGTTGTAATATTCTAATCTCAACCTAGTTAACAAACTTCAATATTATGTTTCAAAATTTATACATCTGAATGATACCCATATCTTACAACAAAAAGAAATTAATTTGTCATCTTTGGCATACAAATTTTGAATGAATATACAAAGATTTCTTATATTTTTAAAAGAAATTTTGCTACCTTGCTCATCTAGCTTCCCTCAAAAAGAAACAGTAATACATGGCTCACCTTGCTGGTTCCTATATTGTTTCCATTCATATTGTACTATTTGAAAGGACAGAAGAGTAAATTAGGAAAATTTCCTGACAGTTCCATCCAGGTATATAAAAAATTTTAGGAATTATATGTGAACACAATCTACATGTTATTGTATACAACCAACATATATTTAGCTTTCATAGAATTTGATTATGGGTCAAGTTCAGGATGAAATATTACTACGACAAGTCCTTATATTATTTTTATCTCCATTTTTTCTTATATAAAATTCATTTGTCACAGAAGTATAACTGAAAGGAAAGGTAAAGGGCACCAAGATGCTTAAAAGATCAGTTGAGAAAATTTATACGAAAGTGATTTCTTCGGAGGGCAGCCAATCACCATCTAAAAGAGACTGTTGTAGAGTCTAATATTTAGAAGGGTTAGCATTCATTATCTTTGAGAAAATAAAATAGTGACAACTTATTGACAAATCCAATTTGGTATTGTTGATCTTAAGAGTAATACATTGACAAATCATGGTAAATTCTTGTAATAATGACTAAGGAGCCTCTGACCTCCTTCCTGTGTGATCTACTAGATGAGTGTGCTCTCTTTATTTACTGCAGAAACAGATTTTTCAGGAATAATTTTTGGTGAGATGACAGATTATCAGTGAAGATTTATAATTTTTGATTTCTTAAAACAATGATTTTAAAATGTTTTATTTTATAGTTCCCAAAATAAAAACGACACCTTGAAGATTTAGACATTTGAAGAAGTTAAAGTATACTGAGTGTATGAAAAAATAGCAAGGCTCTTTTTCCTTCTAAAGAATATCATTTTCCAATGAATTTGGAATTGATTCTCTTATTTCCTATGAAAATTCTAGTAATGCTTAAAAGTTACGATAATGCCAGTTTTTTAAAAGTCAGTGTGTTGGCTTTTTATTTGGGATATCACTGTGTTCCAAAACTTCAATTGAAATATGATTTTAAGACTTTGGTCCTATTCATATGTGCATCTAGCAGAATTTCTCAAATAATAATGAATCAAAATAGTTTTTTTTTAAAAAAATTGAAAGCAAAGCCTTCTTGAAGTTAATTATGAGACTATTTGGCTTATAGATTGATATCTACTTGTTAGTCACCATGCCAATTCATAGGAAAGCTTTATAAATTAGAAGAATGTGCTCATTTAACAGTTTGGCATTTTTGTCTTTTCTTCAACATAAAATATCTGTTCACAGATTTTGCACCATTTTTGAACAATTCACGTAAGTTAAAGGGTGGTTACTCATGAGCTAACTGGAAGATGGGTTAAAAATACTTTACAAAGTACTAACTTCTATTAAACATTGTTTTGCTACAATTTTAAGTGGAATTATAGAATATTAATGTTGATTCATCAGTATTACAATATATTTTAATTTGAGATGGTGTTTTATTGGATCACATTAAAACTCTTCAAAATATTTATATATGCAGAACTAAATTATTTTAATTTATTGTTTTATCATCAGTTTCTTTTAAAAAAAGATAGCGTTTATGCATCATTCTTCTTATTGTAGCAAAACTTTCTTATAAAAGCAGCCAATCTTTATAGAATAAAGACTAACTTTAGGGGCTGGTTTCAAACACTGTATTTTCAAACACTGATGTATATGCATTTCTGTTCAAAAAGATTTGAGTTTTGTATGATAATGTGCACAGAGTTAATATATGATACCTCCCAATGGAAAGAGGAGATTATTATATTATCTTATACCTTCCCACAATACAATTTTTTTGAAAATTTAAAAGCTTTGAATCACCTTAATGTATAGTAAATTTTTTCTAGAATCAGTTGAGCAGTAATGATTTGGATATATTGCAATAATCATTTACCAACTGGTAGAACCTGATTTCTTGTGTTTCTTGTAATTTATGGTACTACATTTGAAACTTATTTCCTACTTTTGAAAACAACTCAATTGGATATGAAAGAAACACTTGTTTAAAAGATTAGTTTCAAGGTTTTTAACTCTATCTTTGTATACTTTTCCAGGTGGATGTTAGTTTCCAGGTTTCCCCAACAAAATTTTAGCTCTCATATTAGAATAAAAGCCATAAAGATTTTCTATTTGATGTCTTAATTTTACTCAATATATTTAATTTATAGGAAGTTGGTATTTTCTATATATCTTTAAGTTGTACTGGAAAAAAGTAGGCTAATTAAGGGGTGATCATAAGTATCATATTAAGTTTCCTAGCAACTTAATTCCATTGAATTCCAATTCAATACTTAATATGGACAGAAGGGTATTTTGGTTTGTTTTGATTTCTTTGTTTTACCCTTTTAGAACTCAGTTTTGAGTTAGCATATTTTCTGAAAAGTAGGTAATTTTTAAAACTTGTAATGGAATCTTTCATCTGTAAGTTGCTTTGAGGAAACAGGAATAAAAGAATAAACACATCTCTACTAATATGTTAAAGGTGATGGGACTTTTTAAGTCACTAACAAAACTGGGCCTCTGTTTCATTCTTTCATGGGCATATATACCTTTGCTAACTCCTCTTTGCTTTCTCTAGTTTGCAAATAATTCAAATCATCTGCTATAAAGATTTTGCCATTTCTTGATGTATAAAGTAGAATATGAGTATTTTCATCCTTTCAGTATTTGGAAATTCTTACAGGAGCTATGTGGCTGTTCTTGCCTTATATATCATATATATTATATAATTTTTAATTGACATACTTAGCTTTTCACAGTGGGCTTCTTAATTGAACTGCAACAAACGGTTGGTCCACTTTTAAAGTTGTGAGTAAAAAGCATATTAAATAGACTTATACAAATATACTGTTCAAGATAGTGAGTCATTGCCCCCAGGGAAATATTTACATTTGCAAATAGAATAAAAACCCAACTGTTCAGTAATGAAGATTGAGCAATGTAAAAACATTGATATGAATGCTATGCCCAATACTAGCAGAAAAGCAGGGATTTTTCTTTTCTATTAGTGAAGAGAAGCAAATATATACTTACTACCTATTTCAGTGGATTTTATTCCAAGAAAAATTTTATTTCAGAGTAAGTATCTTTGAAGGAAAGTTCATGCTTACTGTTACAGCTTTTTCCCCATTAAGTTGTCTCATTAATATTAAGAAAATACTTATGTTATTTGACTATTTTAAATCTCAAAATTAATTGGTAAGGGAAAAATTTTGTCTTCCAATTTTTGTGAAAATTGTGATTGACAAATATTTATATCACTTCAGATTTGTGAAATTACTGTCCATTTTGTTTTGTCATAAAATAGCCCAGTAAAAGTTATTCTGCAACCTTCATTTGAACTCTTTGGAGGAAGAATGTAAATCTAACATAATAATAGTATGCCTTCCCACTATGCAAATTTACTTTAGGTTATTGATGCAGTCATTTGTGGGAGTCCATTAGGGTTTTTTTTGCTGTTGCTTTTGTGATGTGTGTGTGTTTGTAATGCCACAGATCATCTCTAGGGAAAGAAAATCCTAAGAAATCACACTCTCAAAGGTGTTCATTTGCGGTGGATTAATATTTACATTTTGTTTTAAATTTACTGCTAAGAACCTCTCTTCCTCTTCTTCTTCTTTTTTTTGACATTTTCTTGCATTTCAGGATTGAAGGCTATTTTCTTTATGTCTTTATCCCCTGGGCTGCTGGTATAACTTTGCTTGTTCTGTATAATAGCTCAGCAGAACGCAGCGGCTCAGCTTCCTGCCAGGCAGCAGGAGATTGAAATGAACCGAAAGCAGCGCTTCTTTCGCATCCCATTCATCCGCCCTGCCGACCAGTACAAAGACCCTCAGAGTAAGAAAAAAGGCTGGTGGTATGCCCATTTCGATGGCGCATGGATTGCCCGGCAAATGGAACTCCATCCTGACAAGCCACCCATCCTTCTTGTGGCCGGTGTGTATGATTCACGTGAAAAATTTATGGAACAGAACAAAAAGGATTATAAACCCTCTGAATGAAACATTCTAACATAATTATAATAATTCATTAAATTCTGGGAGGAGGGGATGGAGTTTTGCAGTTAAATCACATTTCCAGCTAATTGAGGATTAGCCGATTTATAACGTGAAGTTGCTTGGATTAATTATATCCTTGAAACAAGGATATAATTATGTCCTGAAAATCTTTTCATTGGTGTTTACTTATACCAGTTAGTGTGTAGTGGCTGAGGAAATGTAGCATTTTTTATTAACCTTGATAACTTGTTTGGTGTTAAGTTTCAAAAGGGTGCTTGTGAGGGACAAATTTAATTCGTTTCTGGTGGATTTATTAAGCAGATTTAACTCTTGGAGGAAATAAAGTCTTAAAACTTAGAAAGTAAGAGCATCTCAAATCTATGAGAATTGGTAAATATTTCAAGAGTAGTTTTTCTGTATAGAGCTATGGTAATTTTCTCATGTCTCGTTATGCAGGTAAGGATGACATGGAGATGTGTGAGCTGAATCTGGAAGAGACAGGCCTAACCCGAAAGCGTGGTGCTGAGATTTTGCCAAGACAGTTTGAAGAAATTTGGGAACGCTGCGGTGGCATCCAGTACCTTCAGAGTGCAATTGAGAGCAGGCAGGCTAGACCCACATATGCAACTGCCATGCTGCAGAATCTATTAAAGTAAACATTGCAGCTAATCTGATAGTTGGGGGCCCTTCCAGGGTACCAGGGTATGTGGCCCAGAGATTTAATCACTCCATGATCATGTTAGAGTTACTTATTTAAAGTGAACAGATTTTATTAATCATGGGTTTTGTTAATTTGCTTAAGGTTAACTATGGTAGCAAATTTGGGACCTAAAAATTATTTTCCTGTATCTAGCTTTAAACCTCTCATGCTAATACTTCTTACACTTGGACAAATTCTGACATTTCTCGTCCTTTGCCAACCATCTACCTTAAATGCATCATAGTTGTTCTCTGGGAAAAGAGAAATTAAAAAAAAAAAAAAACAATTCAAAACACTTGCCTTTTAAAGATGGCACAGTACCATATAACTGGGATAATGAAACCTTATAATTCTTATAAGAATTAAGGCACTTAAAATGACCAGCGCACTCATGTTTTGGCCTGTGATGCTGCCTATTTTCTCTACTCACTTTTTCAGAAATTTGTGGAAACTTTGATTTTTTTCCCTCCATCATACTATGTCTTAGTTTCAAAGAAACAATTCTCCCTAAATTCTAGAGTTCTTGAAAAGGCATCAGTTACTTTGATGTATTCTGTAATAAAAGAGGTACTCATATTATACTGCACAGATGTGTTTTTTCCTTTCTTAGCAACTCTGTTTGCTATAAGAATGTTCTTTTTATATCGCATGAACAAATAAAGGAAATTCAGATAATTTGAATTGTTATCTTTAAAGGAAATAGATTTTAAGTGGCACTGTGGCTTAACTGGACTGAATTTAAATATTTTAAACATCATCTCATTTGCACTCTTTGTGTCAGACTCTTGTCCAAGTTGTTTCATTTGATTTAAGCTAGTGTTCTGCTTCATACATTTTTTTTTTTTATAATTCCTACTGTCTTTTTTGGCCTTTGAGATTTTGGTAACTGTAGAGTTGTTTTATAAGCATTGTAATTCAGAAGACACTGTACTTAGTTATTCTTGTTTCACATAATTAGTAATTTTAAAGAAGGTTTTCTTTGTGTGCTGTTAATTTTGATCAAATGTCAGCAGTTTCTAGTCTACTATTTATGACTTTCATATTAGAAATTTGGAGACAAAAATACTTCAAGGAGTAGTAATGTTGACATAATCCTAAGAAGCCTTGTTTGTATTTAGAATAAAATTAGAAAATAAAATTATTCTCTGCACTTTTTTTTCCTGATTTTTAGAGATCCTAACCTTTGAGATGAATTTCCAGTGATTTTTTTTTTTTTTTCCTAGAAAAGATACCTCAGTTAGGAAAATAGTTCCTAACTGATTAGATTAGTGTTTGTGAGCCATGGACACTGTTTCAGAATTGCCTCTCTCAGACGTGTCTCAGTACAGAAATATTTATTTATTATGATACTGTGCAAATGATTGTTTTTTGTTGAAGAAAGTAAATAGTCCTGTCTGTGCTCTTAATTGAGAATATGAATGTAATTATCTTGGAAGGCTGTTATTCCTACATAGATCCGCCCACCCTTGGGACATTTGATTTCTGTGATTGGTGATGGAAGGTCTGGTTACTGAAATAAACAACCTCTTCTCTGTTTTCTCATCTCTCTCTTTTAATTGGTATTTTTATTCTATAGGTTAGTGGATAATAAACTTTGTTTCTTAACTAGTAAAGAGTAAAGTGCTTGAAGAAACTTTAGTATCCAAACTGATTTTTACTGATCTGTTCCTTTAGTACTGTTTTCAGAAATGGTTTATGTTCCTCCCAGATATGATAATTGGCACTAGATGGAAAACTTATCCAAAAGGTTAAAATTATTGTATTCAGAGAGCTTAACATTTTTAAGAATTCATAAGAAATATATCACAGTGAATATTGTTACAAGTCTTCTTTAGTTTTTGACTCTAATAATTAATAAAATTGTAGTTAATCTGAAGTCATTTTGTTTCTAATTGTGTCACACAGCTGTCCTAGAATTTACCTATTTGAATAATCTCCTGAGGTAATTTTGGCTTCCAGGAGAACTGCCCTAATTCAGGTTTATTTTCAGTAACCTGTATAAAATAGATGCATGTACATAGAGGTCAGTTTTCTGGAGAAATCTAGGACCACATTAACCTTTTAAGAGTAATAGCATTCTCAAAGTGTTGATGCAGCTGCTTTACTGTGTTCACAATTAAACACATAAAAGCTAGATGTAAACCATAGGAATCAAAAGTAAATTAATTCCTATTTTAATCAGTCATGTTAATTAAAACAAAATTAGAAGCTTGAGCCAATATACTGTGTATTAAGAATTAATCTACTCTTAATCATTAATGCTTCATTTGCTCAATGCCAGTTCCTTCCTTAGTGTATGCTCTGGAATGGTTGGGTACATATAAAATATTAAAAATAAAAGGACAAAATGTTTTCAGAAGCACAAGCCTACACAAAGGACACTGTTGTTACTTGCATTCTGTTTCTTATAATGACTTTTTGTAGGCCATTCTTTCCAGACCATAGTGAAACCATTTTGTTTTGTAGGCAAGAGAAGATCATCTTAAGTGGAAAATAGGTGGTATTGGTGAACGCTTTAGATAGAAAATAGAAAACCACAGGCAAGAATAATAATGAGGATTGTTTGTAGAGTTTCATTAATTGGATATTTCTTTAAATATATTTTTATTCACAGGTTATTACTATGGTTCTCAGGGGATCCCAATATGTAGGCTTAGGTTTCTTTACTGACAGTACCTTGAGAGTACTTGGATCAGCAGAGTAAATATTTATTGAATGAAGCAGTTAGTCAATGTGATGTTAGTGGTAGACCTACCTTCATTTACGGATGAAGGAACAGGGGATCCAGAGGTCTAGTAATTTAGTTCTAAATCTTGGAAGAACTATAGATTCCTTTGTTCTAAACATATGAAGCAAAAAGAAACAAAACAAGCAAACTTTTTTTGTAACCGCTGAAGATTCATAAAGGATTGCCCCTCGTCCGTCCACCTCTTCAGAAGGTATGACTGGTTTTCTCTATCATTTACCAGTAGTAATAACTATTGAGAGAGTTAATTTTAACCAGAAGATAAACCGATGAGAGAGGCAAGAGATATCTAGAATGGAGAATAAGGACAAGTCAGGTGGAGCAGTTGTAGTAACTCAGGAAAGAGAGCAGTGGTGGAAGAGAAAGAAAGGAGGTGTGCCATGAAGATCTGCAACCTCCTGGTTGAAAATCATTTTTAAATTTTAGATGACAAAATACTTCTAGATCTTTGCTAATTTTTTAGAATGAATAATGTACAATATAAGAGCAGAATCTGTAGCTATTAAAACTTGGATCAAGATAGACCTGGTGAATAAATTCTTAGCATATAGAAATGGCATCATTATACTGGAGACAGCCAGTATTAGGTAGACATTTTGCGCAAAAACCTCATGAAAGGGTAAACTAGAAATACTGTCAGAGTTAGAGCTTGCCCATAACAAGACCATGTTTTTTTTATACAATCAAGGTCAATTCAAGCTGATGTATTTTTCCCTATGCATCACTAACCTAATATATGAAGTAAGTTTAATTGTCTCAGAAGTTTTTCAAGAGATAATCAGGAAAAATTAATGAACATTCAAAAGGAAAATCTTTTTCTTAATTTGTACTGATGCAGAATCTCACCTTTAAAACCTACATAAGTTTACTGAGTGGCCCTTTTCCTTTAACTTCTGAAATTCATGTAGTTTCAATTTTTCCTTCTTGCATTAAAAATGTATATAATACATTCCTCAATTACTGATGTACTGGAAATACAAATAATAAATGCTTTCTATGTTGAACATCCTCTTGCATCTTGTGTTTTTAATTACAGAGCTACAAATACACAAATAACAAAAATTACAGGGTAGTATAAACAAAAGTTGTGAATGTCACGTATGTTGGCCATGTCTTAGATGGAACACGCTGAAGGAGTTTGGAATCATGAAACTCCGTCCAGTCACCAAGGCTGGAAGCCATGTGCTAAGGGGATGTAGGAAGACATAAGGAACACAAAAGGTGATAGAACCTCCCCTGAGCTTTGGCTCGGACTCCTATGGGATCCTAGGTAACTGGCAGGACTGTGTGTGAGCCGTAACTACTCATTTTGCCTAAATTAGAGGCAAACTAAATCTTGCCTGCCTTTCCCCCTAGATTCTTACCAGTCCTATTTGTGAGAAGATACAAGATGGAAAGACTGGAGACACAAAAAAAGAGTCCTTCCTAAGTCTTCAAGTCATTTGATCAGTATAGCCAGCTCCATGCGCCTTTCTGAAACCTACCGTGATCTTGTAAATCTTTTGAGATTGGAGGGAGACTCAGGGTCTCCTAACTCACCAGCTCTTCTGGCTAGTTGGAAAGGTCCAATCCAACGGATGTGTGGTCCAAAGACACACCTGCCCCAGAAGAAGGCCCTCCCCTGGGAGATAACAGTATTTACCTACTTCTCTTTACCCATAAAAAACTACATTCCCTATACAAGTTAGAGCACAGCTGAAATGTAAGTGGTTGGAGGGGTAAGGGTGCATATTATGTAGAGGTGGTAGCTTTTTATTTTCTCTCTTGACAGGACTTTTTTTCATGTGCTTTTGGTGGACAAGTTCCAGGGATATGGAGCTGGGTCAGTTATCTCTTACACCATTCTCAGCTCTGTGGCATCTTGTTACCATATCCTAATTCAGAGTCCCTCTCCCATGCCATAGCTTTTTACTCTTTGGGAGGATTAAGGTGGGAATAGGAGCAAAAGCCATACATTTGTGAGGCCAACATGCATGAATTTTCAATGGTTAGTTGCCAGGGGGGCAGAAACACTACTTCCCAAAAGCTAGTGGCTATTATTAAGAAACATTTTATTGTTTTTATTTTTGAAGCTAAAGGTTTAACTGTTTCTGTCAGTGCTTAATATTTTGCTATCTTTTGACAAGCATTAACTTTTTCATGCTTTAAATCATTTATCTTAATCCTTTAAGCAAACCAGAGGATATCTACTAAAACTTAGGCCCATTTTATTATAAATCTATGAATATGGAGCTTATATTTTATTAAAATTAAGTTTTTGCAGCAAATATATTTTATAAGGTATAACATTTGAAAGGGATACTGAAGAATTCATTTTTCATTAAGTAGCACATTGAAAATTCACAGAACTAGATTATATTGATGCCAGTTTGGGTATAAATGCCCAAAACTTAATTTGAGGAGGTATTCAATGAAGTTATTAAACAGTAGGCAGACATATGAATTGGTCATGTCACATAATACACACAATACAAGCTTACTTTTCCCCCTTGCCCTATAAGTGTCTTCTGATTCTGATGACCAGTGGAGATACCTGGTTATGTTTTCAGGATGTTGACAGAGTAGATACAGTTTTCTTTGAGAACGCAAATCATCATTATTGAGATAGATTAAATAATTTGTACATTTTCAGTTTTTAATTTCCTTCCCAACTGTGATGATTAAGTCATTCATATCCTACAGTCAGTAATTCAGAATTTCTTTTCCTGGTTACCTGGAAAAGAAGTCATTTTAAGAACTTAAGAAGTGCCAGCCAAAATCACATCAATGGTTCATTCCAATATTCCCTCTACTGGTGGAACTAGGGGAGTGTCTAAGAGACTATGCATGCCCTTTAGGATATGTTCTTGGAAAGGATAGAGATGCCCCCCACATAGTCTTAGCTTTATACTTAGTAGGAATGCATTTCATCTTCTTAAGCTTATTTAGAGTCTCAGTCTCAATCATCATGGTCAGGGGTGGCAATTAGTCTGTGAATGAATGTTACCATGTGCCTTTTCAACAATCACAGCAGCCATCATCAGTCTATTACAATAGACTTCCTCATGGGAACGTGTCATCTGACTCTCCGCATGGCGATCATAACAATCTCTCTCAACAACACACACTAATAATCTTACTTAACGTTTGCCATTCCTGCCATGAAGTAAGATGTTTTTCAAATTTACTTCCTGCTGTGAAAAGTATCACTTCTTTAATTCAGTGTAAAATTTCTTTGATGAATGATCCCTAATTCTATTCAGTACTTTAGGATTTAATCAGTGTTTGTTTTGTCCCAGGCATTCTGTCAATATCAGATCTTTTTCTATAGTCATTTTATGGCCACAGTCTGAATGTTTTCTGGCTTTCCTATTTTCTGGGCTTCAGGAAATCAAAATGACACACATTATTCCCACTATATATTGGTTTACATGAAATTGTGATTAGTATTTGGTGTGATTTCCTCCATGTCCTTCTTGATTGTAAATCAGCTGTGATAACTTGAATTTCAAGTGCAAGCTTTGGGGCATTTCTTTCCATCTAGCACTAGAGATCTCAGGTAAAATGGATATTGGCTAATTATCCATTTCACCATCAATGATAATGTTTAATTTTTGAAAATAGATTATTTTAGGAGAAGGTTTTTCCTAAAAGTTATATTAAAAAAAAACTATATATAGGCTACATTTAGATTAGTTATAGGCAAGTTATTTTCCTTTGCAAAATATAGTTATTTCAGTAAGACGAATTGATTGAATGAAATAGTATTTAAAAAAAGATGTACAGGACATTGGAAAGAACATGTATCTGAGGATGAACTTTTAGGGTTTCTGAAATTGCTCAATATTAAAAACCCATTTTTCTTCATATTTTTCTACATATTTTTGCTTTGCCTGCTTTTATTTGAAACCAAAAGAATATATTTAGAAGAATTAATATAAAATTATTCACCCTCAGGAATGTAAAAATGATTGTGAACATTTCAGTCTTGTTGAAATGCATTTGAAAATGGATTTGAAAAATCACATGCATATTTTTACAAGAAAAAGTTGGGAATATTGTAAAATACACAAACTGATTCTATCTTATTATTTGTCTGTACATTTCAGTTAACACCAGCCTTCTGCCTCTGTCCTCCTTCCACCAGGAAATATCTCATTTTCCCGTTAAAAAACTAAATTAAATAGCCTGGTAAATAAAAGTACTCTTATTTAAAATAAGAGTTAGACACAGAAATGTTTTCTCCAAAACTCAAAATCAATAATTAAAACCAACATATAAAAGTATAAGTATGATTTGACTTTGTTATTTTCCTGATGTTGGAACTTTTTAGTGCCGATTTTGTAACCTTTATTTTTAGAGTAATCTGGTGGTCTACAAAAGAAAGCAAAAACATGATATTCTGTTTCCTGGGCTTATCAACATTACTAGCAACTACCACTTTATACTGTTTTAATTTTAGAATTTTTAGGACATGTGAAAATGGACAGCATGTTTTTGCAGGTGCCTTCTATTAGAAGTTGGAAGAAATATGCTTTCTATAGCCCCCCTGAGTTTTGCCTTCCAGTTTCTTAGGGAGGATTGAATGGAGCTGAAGGAAGAGAGGAGTGATAAGTTCCTCTTGCAAAAAATGCAATTAGTTTTCAAGTCAAGTTTTGAGCTGTGGATGCTGAAAAATTTTTGTTCATATAATTAAAAGATAAAATGTATATAAACATTTGATGTATATAATTCCAGATGTTTTTATATATATTTTATTTAAGTTCTGATAGGAGTGTATAAACATTTTTCATCTTGCTTTTTTCCTCTTTAAATTATAAAATGGGTATAATATTTGGGGGATATCCTCTGATAAATGTTCTCTTATCAGCAGACTTTTCTTTCTTCCAACATTCTATTTGTTACAACTTTGGGGGAAAAGGGAAGGAGGCTTTCACTACAGTAAGGAGGGAAAATCGTATCCCAATCCCGGTACTTGGCGGGAAGAAGGCAGAGGAGAGAGACGTAGCTTGAGGAGGCTGAGCAACATTTCTTTTCCCCCTAACATCACTGAAGGCAGTCTTTCCAGTTCCTATACGCCGCAGTCAGGAAATTGGAGTCTCTGAGAATATTAGTGGACAGCAGATGCTTGGGATCACAATCAAGAGATCTCAGCGTGAAGGGAATATGAATTAGGAATTCTCCAAAGGATGTGGTGAGCCCAGGAGAAAGATACCCCACTCCCATAAATCTAAGGACCATCTTGAGAAGAGAAAGGAAGGGGTGAGGCTCTTTGAGTTTGATCATGTATTCCAAGGAAACTGAGTTACCCGAAGTGATTGTCTGAATTATGGATCCAATGAAGTTTTAAAACTGAATTGGACTAAAATAAATTCCAACCCTTGTCCTACCCTGTCACCATCCACTAGAGAATGGGCTCACAGGGAGTTTAAAATGACTATTTTGCTTTTAAAAAATGGAGCCCCCCCACCCCTCTTCTGTATCTGAGGTGTAGTGTGAGTTAACCTGTGACCTTGTGTAGTTATAACAAGTACTTCCATGTTATTGCAACCTCCTCATAACTGTCATTTGTGCTATCATTTACTTAATCTGACCCCTATGATAGGAGACAATTTTCATGATAATAATAATGACATAGAGTACACATTAGGCCTTTTAAATTAAAGAACAAAAGTGAAAATGTTTACATGTGAAGAGGAAAAGCCATAAATAATTTGTTAGATCTAGATTTGCATTTTTTGAGCATGTGTGTTAGATTCAGTTGTCAACTTGGCCAGGTGAGCATACCTAGTCTTGTTGCTGCGGACATAAGCCAATGGTACGTGAACCTCATCTGTTGCTAATTACATCTGCAGTCAGCTAAGAGGCATGTCTGCTGCAATGAGTGACGTCTGACTTAATTGGCTGGTGCTTAAATGAGAGAACGCAATGTAGTACAGCTAAGCAGCTCGGCATTCCTCATCTCAGCACTTGCAGCTCAGCCCAGGCCTTTGGAGATGGAGAAAGAAATCACCCTGGGGAAAGTGTTGGAACCCAAGGGCCTGGAGAGAAGACCAGCGAGACCATCCTGTGCCTTCGACGTAAGAAAGAACCTCAGTGGAAAGTTAGCTGCCTTTCCTCTGAAGAACCAACAAAATAAATCCCCTTTTATTAAAAGCCAATCTGTCTCTGGTGTGTTGCATTCCGGCAGCTAGCAAACCAGAACAGTATGTGTAACAAAATTGTGAATAATAAAAGTCAAACTCATTAAGCACAAAAAGGGACCTTTGAAAGAGAAAATTTTGTTTATTCTTGGGGGGATTTTGCCAAGTAAATTCCTCATGCAAGTGTATCTATGCATAGAACATCAAAAATTGAATGAATTGAAAAATGCTATGGGGTGTATCTATGAATACTGAATGTAGGAAAAGAATATAAGAAAAAATAGAGGTGAAAATGTAACGAAAGACAATGACTTTGCGGTAGAACGACACATAACAGAGTCGATTGAAGTTACTTGTTTTGTGTCAATGGACTCATGTTCCTAGGAAGGCACTTGCCTTCAACCTCATCTTCCTATCTCTTTCTTCACTTTCAGGTAAAGTAAAAAAAATGCAGTTGTGTTTACAATCCCTTGGAGAATGCTGCTTTCAAAGTTATGACAGTGCTCTAAACTGATGTGCTTGTGAGTTTAGAGTTCAGTGGTAGGTAAGGGGATCTTAGTTTTCCTCACAAGGCTGCCCTTTGTTCACAATTATCAAAGAGCGCCAATAATGGTAGTAGGCACTGTTACTGAGCAGTTTATGTGGAGGGGCTTCTAATAGATTGTTTACCTAAACCTATGGATTTATTTCTATTATTATTCTGATTACACAGGTGAGGTTCAAGAGGGAGAAAAAGGTTGCCCAAGTTCACATTTAGTTAGGGCAGAGCTGGAATTTGAACTAGGGTCTAACTTTAAAACCTCTAATCCCAGCCATTGTCTTCCTCTATGGTTAATTAGATCTTCTTTGTTAGTGGTCCTCACATAACAAACGCTGTCAGGGTCACATAGAGGATAGCATCTTGTGAGGAGCGACATAACTGATGGGTGGGAGAGCAGATTCTGTGAATCCAGGAGGGACGTTCCAAGCACTCCTTTCTTTTCCACTGAGAGTCTGTCTGAAGAAGCTCATGGGGAGCAGCTGGGGTTTGTCCTGGTACCAAGGATATTAGGGTTTAATACTCAACAGTTAAAAAGCAGTATTTAACCAGTGAGTTGGCAGAATCGGGGTGGGATGGAATATCTCTCTTCTCCCTGAAAAGAAACTGAGCATCTCTCTGTCCTTCCCGCCCTCCCCCCTTCCTCTGTCCTTTCCACTCTTCCTCCCTTTTCCCTCACTCTCTCCTTCCCTCTTCCCTCTCTCCTTCCCACCATCTCTCCCTTCCTTCCTATTGCCTAGCATCTAATATGATGACTGCACATGGGTGCTCAAAGTGACTGTTGAATTGAATTGGTCTAAGAAGCATCAATATTCCTATATATTTGGACACGACACATCAATATCGAATTCCAGAGACTGACACAGGTGGAGGAGATGGTGTGCTGGTTTGAAGGGAAGTATGCCCCCTAAGAAAAGCCATGTTTTAATATGGATCCCATTTCTTAAAGGTAGAATAGTCTCTATTCAATGCTGTGTATTTGGGACTGTGATGGGATCATCTCCCTGGTTGATGAGATTTAGTTAAGAACGGTTGTTAAACTGGATTAGGGGATGACATGTCTCCACCCATCTGAGTGGGTCTTGATTAGTTTCTGAAGTCCTATAAAAGAGGAAACATTTTGGAGATTCAGAGAGACTCAGAGAGAGCAGAGAATGCTGCAGCACCACGAAGCAGAGAGTCCTTCAGCCAGCGATCTTTGGAGATGAAGAAGGAAGATGCCTCCCGGGGAGCTTCATGAAACAGGAAGCCAGGAGAGAAATCTAGCAGATGACGCCGTGTCTGCCATGTGCCCTTCCAGCCGAGAGAGAAGCCCTGACTGCGTTCGCCATGTGCCTTTCCAGATGAGAGAGAAACCCTGAACTTCATCGGCCTTCTTGAACCAAGGTATCTTTCCCTGGATGCCTTTGATTGGACTTTTCTATAGACTTGTTTTAATTCTCGGCCTTAGAACTATAAACTAGCAACTCATTAAATTCCCCTTGTTAAAAGCCATTCCGTTTCTGGTATATTGCATTCCAGCAGCTAGCAAACTAGAACAGATTTTGGTACCGGAGAGTGGGGTGCTACTGCTGCAGTTTGCAAATACCAAACATGTTGGAACGGCTTTTTAATTGGATAAGGGGAAGATTCTGGAGGAGTTGTGAGAAGCTTGATAGAGAAGGCCTAGAATGCTTTGGAGAGACTGTTGGGAGAACTGTAGACTCTAAAGATACCTCTGATGAAGCCCTAGACAGAAATGAGGCACGCGTTATTGTAGACTGGAAGGAAAGTGAGCCTTGTTTTAAAATGGCAGATAATCTGGCAAAATTGACTCGTGGCTTTGGCTGGAAGGCAGATTGTAAAAGCCATGAGCTTGGATATTTAGCAGAAGAGATCTCCAAATTAAGTGTTGAAAGTGCAGCCTGGTTTCTCCTCACAGCTTATAGTGAAATGCGAAAGGAAAGAGATAAGCTGAGAACTGAACTCTTGAGTAAAAAGAAACTAGAAATTGAGGTCCTGGAAAATTCTGGGCCTACAGAAAGGGAGACTCCAGAGTATAGTGCCCTGAGTGTGGATTTAACCAAATGTGAAACCAGTCAGACATTTCAGAGAAAGTCAGGATCGGACATGGAGTTATCCAGGAAAGATTTGTGGAAACTCCTTATGTCTGATGGGCATGATCCAAGGCTACTGCATAGAAAGCCAACGAGAGTGCTGTGGGACCTGTATAAACAGAGCCGCTGCCAGTCTGGACTGAGGGGTTCAGAGAAGGGACACATTGGAGGAAAAATAACTTCAGAGGCAAAACCGTGGAGGCTGAGGTCTGAAGTCAAGAAGCCTTGGGCCAGGAGAGTGGACCCACCCAAGCCCGTGGAGAGGGTGAGTTTGCCCCAAAGGCAGAGAATGGGCCTTCCACCTCGTTGCAGTGGGAGAGTCATGCCGCCTCAGGTCTTGGAGAGAGTGAAGCACGTTCCTTGGGGTTTGGGGAGAGCCTGGCTGCCACCACATGGAGGGGTTGAGCGTATGCCCCAGAGATGGCAGAGAGCCCGGGTGTGGCCCCGATGCTTGGAGAGGGTGGAGCCGAGAGAAAGGTGGTCTCCCCAATATCCCCCAAGGTTGCCTTCAGAGAGAGGCAGGCATAGGCATTTGGAAAGGGTGGGACTGCCACTTTCTAAAGCCCTGAGGATAAATGACTCTCAGACTTTGAAATCTAATGGACTTTGCCCTGCAGGTTTTCGAAACTGTATGGGTCCAGTGACCCCTGTGTTCCTTCCTCCCTATGGAAATGTGTCTGTGTATCCTGTGAATGTTCCTTCTTTGTATGTTGGCAGCAAATAACTTGTTATGAGTTTTTAAAGGTCTAGAGCAAATGGAGAGAATTTTGCCTTAGGATAGACCACGCCTGTAACTGATTTGATGAGATTTCATACTGTCTCTAATTTGATACTTTGTATTGCTACTGAAGGGTTTAAGGATATCTGATATTGTTATGAAATTAATGTATTTTGTATATGGGAAAAACATGTCTTTTTTAGGGGCCAGAGGGTGGAATGTGCTGGTTTGAAGGGAAGTATGCCCCCTAAGAAAAGCCATGTTTTAATATGGATCCCATTTCTTAAAGGTAGAATAGTCTCTATTCAATGCTGTGTATTTGGGACTGTGATGGGATCATCTCCCTGGTTGATGAGATTTAGTTAAGAACGGTTGTTAAACTGGATTAGGGGATGACATGTCTCCACCCATCTGAGTGGGTCTTGATTAGTTTCTGAAGTCCTATAAAAGAGGAAACATTTTGGAGATTCAGAGAGACTCAGAGAGAGCAGAGAATGCTGCAGCACCACGAAGCAGAGAGTCCTTCAGCCAGCGATCTTTGGAGATGAAGAAGGAAGATGCCTCCCGGGGAGCTTCATGAAACAGGAAGCCAGGAGAGAAATCTAGCAGATGACGCCGTGTCTGCCATGTGCCCTTCCAGCCGAGAGAGAAGCCCTGACTGCGTTCGCCATGTGCCTTTCCAGATGAGAGAGAAACCCTGAACTTCATCGGCCTTCTTGAACCAAGGTATCTTTCCCTGGATGCCTTTGATTGGACTTTTCTATAGACTTGTTTTAATTCTCGGCCTTAGAACTATAAACTAGCAACTCATTAAATTCCCCTTGTTAAAAGCCATTCCGTTTCTGGTATATTGCATTCCAGCAGCTAGCAAACTAGAACAGATGGTGTACACAACCCTCATGGGAGCTCTTCATTTACAGATCACCTTACGTCTTGCTGTACTGATCTCGCTATGACAACCTAGAATTAAAGTGGTCTTTCATACTCAGTAAAGAGGAATGTTTAAAATTAAAATTGTGCAGTGATCTGAAACAGCTGATAGGGCCAAATTAAATAAAAACTGAATACATTTCTGCTCATAACTGCCACATGTAACCCCCTGATTCACTGGCCCTTTCTTCCTTTTCCTTTTTTTTTGATATTATACTAGTGATACATGAACATATTCTTATTACAAAAAAATTGATCCCCAATCCCAATCTTCTCCACCATTAACTGGAATGATATTTAAGTGTATCTATAATTCCAGATTTTTACAAAGCATTTACTCACATATCAGACTGAACCATAATACATATGGCAATGCCATGTGATTGACTCTAATGTTCTGAGCATACAGCTTTGCTAGTCATTTCTTTACATAAACAGGATCTATTTTATTGCAACTCACTTTACTCATTTAGTGATATGTCTTGTATTTTTCTATGCCAGCCCTCATAGAGGTATATTATTGCTTTTAATTGCTACATTCTATAAAAAAGAATTCACTATAGATTATTTAACTAGTTCCTTATTGATGGGTTGTACAATTGTTTCATGATTCACAGCAAGGATGGGGTAAATATTTTTGTATGAATCATTAGTGCACAGGTACAACTATTTTTGCAAGAATAATTGTCTACAACTCAACAAGCAGGGTAGTTGAGTTAAATTTTAAGCGTTGACAGATATTGAAAATTTTCTTTTGGAAAAAAAAGAGAAGTGTTTCCTATTTACACATCCACCAGCAATGCTTGACAGATCTAGTTTTCCCCAATGTTACCAACACTGGATATTATTAAGTTTCTTTTGTCAAGCGCATGTGCAACAAATGATATCTTGTTATTGTTTTAATTGCATTTCCCAGATTTAACATGTTCTGTATTTTAGTGGTCATTTGGATTTCTTCTATGACTTGTACTTCTGCACTTTTTGCTCATTTTAATGTTAAGATGTTTGTCTTTTTATTCATATATTATTATGGATGCTTATTCTTTATCTATAATATACGTTGCAATATTTAAACAAAGTTTCTAATTCAGGTTTGCATCTTACATATATAGTTGATTTATGTGTCACAAGGAACTAATTTTAATTTTTTCTAAATTGCAGGCCAATTGTTCAACTATTATTGATCAGTCCATACTTTTCCTACTGATTTGAAATGCTTGTTAGATATAAATTCCCTAATATATGAGTCTAATAGGAATTTTAATTCTGTTATCTATCTTTGTGTCTCTCTTAATGCTCTAAATATTATTAATTCGTGTGTTTTGCTCTCTTACAGAGCAGCTTCTCATCATTGTACTTCAAGATTTTCTCTTAAATATTTCCATTTCCAAAGGAAATTTAGAAAGAGAATATAAAATTCCTGAAAGGATTTTATTGGGATTGTAATTGGGATTAAGTTGGAGAAAACTGACAGCATCTTTCTCCTCCTCACTTCCCTGGGTGGATACTCTGGGCTCTAAGTGCTTCGTAAAGATGCTTTATAAATATCATTTCATATACCCTGTGCGGCATCCTGAAGAAGTGGGCTCTATTAGTCTCATTTTTAAATGAGGAAATTGAGTTTTAGAGAAGTTAAGTAAATTGTCCAAGGTCACTTGATTAGTAAATTGCTGAGCAATTTTAATCCTGATTTTTCTGATTCTAGTACATTGCTTCTTAACCACCACGAGTAATTGTCTTTAGAGTGTTTAACTTTAAAGGAATAGAGTACGATTCATCAAGGAAAAGTCTAACATCTCTCTTATTTCTTGTGTGGAAACAGCCACAAGTCCCTGTGGGAGAAAATTAGGTGCTGTGGCCAAGAATGAGCAAAAGGTAAAATAAAGCAGGATGATCTGATACTGACATGAGTCTGAGGTGATCAACACTGAGGAAATATTCAGGTGTGTGTGATTGGAAGGTCATGATGGGGAAAAGCTACTGGCATTCCCTGAGCCTGGCCCAGGGACAGGCTTAAGCGGAAAGAGGCCTTCCAAGGACAGAGTGCACAGTGTGGCCCTTATCTGGCTGTCACAGGACCCAGCGAAGGATCAGGAACTGTTGTGTTCCCTGTTTGTGCCTAAGGCCATCTATACCCAAATGCCTGGTTCGTAAATAGAAGCCAATTATATCTTGACTCCTCTTCGTTTTCTAAAGAACATCTCTTAAACTTTCTGTCCAGAGAGGGAGGGGTGATTACAGTTCGTAAAGTATTTACAGACTACAGTGCAGTCATTATAAATAGATGCTACAGAAAATATTTAATGACATGATGAAATATCCTAAAAAAACTGACTATAAAACAATAAGACAGCCTAGTGACATCATGCATTACAAAATTCTATCTAAACAAATTCCATATAAAAATGTACACCAAAAGATAATACATAAATTCTATATAAAATGTATACCAAAAGATAATAGTGGATAATGTGATAAATTATACTTCATTTTCTTTCATATAATTTGTTGTTTTCCAGCTTTCTTATGATAAATGCAATTATATTTGAAAACAAGGAAATAACAAATATTATGTGTGTATATATAGATAGCTATAGCTATAGATAAAGATATACGACCCTCAATTAAGGAAGGCCATGTGGTATATACTTTCCTAAAAGAGACATAGGTTATTTTCCTCCCTTATAGGTCTTGCAAAAGTACTGCGGAAAGGCTTAGAGCATTGGTTTTTCAATGCTCATTGGGCCAGCAGCATCAACTTTACCTGGGCTGTACCTAAATTTACTGAATCAGAAACAGAGCAAACCATGTTTTATTAAGTCTTCCTCCAAGTGATTCTGACGCTCATTGATGTCTGAGAACAATGGGTTTGAAGGACTACTGTGGGAATTCATTCTACTGATGGGTTTCTTGGATCTATAAAGCTAGTGAGCTTGACTTACCTGTGCGTGACTGCCTTTCTCTGGATGACCCCACTTTCCTCTTTGGGGATAGAGAGGCCTGGGTTTAGGTGGTCCAGGCCCCCCTGGCTTTTGTCCCCGGATCTGCAGCAACATTCCGCTTCCTGGGTCCATTCATTCTTTACACACTGGGCAAACTCTCTGCAGTCCAGGAATTTGCAGGGATCTGCTTGATCAGCTGGAAGAGACAGGACAGGTTTTAATGAATGCATGGATGCTAAGCAATGGAACTGGCAGAAGTTGAAGGTGAGACCAAATACATTTGCACTATCCTATTTGGAAAGGGTGTATAGGAGTGATAACAGAGTGAAAAGAGAACCACAATTTCTGCATCTTTGATAAAGGACACAGATGATACTATATTTAGTTCTAAATATTGTGCACAAACTTTGGTGTGTACCAGAACCACTTGCCTTGTTAAAACAAATTGCTGAGCCCTACTTTTAGAGTTTCTGATTAAAGAGGTCTGGGATTGGACTGAGAATATGCGTGTCTAAGAAGTTTCCAGATGATTCTGATGCATCTGTTTGGGGGAGCATCCTTTGAGATCCTCTGTCTTAGAGAATTGAGCTTTTTTTTGTTTTGTTTGGATTTGTTTTGCTTTCGTTTCTGTTTTTGTTTCACATGGGCAGGCTCCGGTAATCGAATCTGGGTCTCTGGTATGGCAGGTGAGAATTCTGTTACTGAGCCACCGGTGCCCTGCACTTGTTTTTAATGTAAGAATTTTCTGCAAAGGTGAATTGTACATTTATGCTAGAACCTATATATATATATATACGTGCATTTAAGATCAAGGGCAAGTTATACATAGTAGTCAGTCATTTAAATGGACAGTTTTGAGAACCCAGGATGATTTTCTGATGTAAAAAAATATCTTTCTCATAACCACTTGCTGGTCCTTGTGACCCTAATGTTAGCAATTTATTCCTTTAGATTACTCATTTTTCTCCTATTAAAAATCAAATAGACTTCTGGTCTTTGCTCTGTTTTTATCATTAATTGTTCCATTTTGCCTTATTCTTTTTAAAAAAATTTTTTTATTGTATAGTATAACATATATACAAAGCAAAGAAATAAAAAAGCAATGGTTTTCAAAGCACTCTTCAACAAGCAGTTACAGGACAGACCCAGAGTCTGTCATAGGCTACTATACAATCCTCTCAGATTTTTCCTTCTAGCTGCTCCAGAATACATGAGGCTAGATGGCTTAAATATTTTTATATCACCACAATTGACGTTTTTTCCTTCTTTTTTAATGAAAAATAACATATATATAAAAAAGTAATAAATTTCAAAGTACAGCACCACAATTAATTGTAGAACATATTTCAGAGTTTGACATGGATTACAATTCCACAATTTTAGGTTTTATTTCTAGCTGTTCTAAGATACTGACGACTAAAAGAGGTATCAATTTAATGATTCAGCAATCATATTCATTTGTTAAATCCTATCTTCACTATATAATTCCACCATCACCTTTGATCTTTCTCTCCCTCTCTTTAGGCGTGTTTGGGCTATGACCATCCTAACTTTTTCATGTTGAAAGGGTCTGTCACTAATATGGGGTAGGGAGATGGAACTATCTGATGTTCTGGAGAGGCTGGGCCCTCTAGGTTTCAGGACTTAACTGGTCCAGGGACCCATCTGGAGGGTGTAAATTTCTGTAAAGTTACTCTAGTGCATGGAACCCTTGTGAAATCTTAATATATTGCCCTACGTGTTCTTTAGGATTGGCTGGAATTATCCTGGCTGGGGTTTGGCAGGTTATGATAGGTAGCAATGTCTAACTGAAGCTTGCATAGGAGCAACCTCCAGAGCAGCCTCTCGACTCTATTTGAACTCTCCCTGCCCCTGATACCTTATTAGTTCCACTTCTTTTTACCCTTTTGGTCAGGATGGAATTGTTGAACCCACAGTGCCAGGGCCAGATTCATCCCTGGGATATTTTGCCCTATTCTTAATTCTGTGGGATTGCCTCAAAATCCTTTTGAAAGTGGATTATAAAAAAATCAAGAGACTCTCAGAACATTTAGCTCTCGCTAATCCTTCCCTGACTTTATAGAATGCAGCATGCTGAGTTCTCAGGCAGGATGTGAGTGGCCTGCGTCACCATGTGCTGATGGGCAGAACCAAAACAAACCTCTTGGTCCTCAGACCACTGCTCTTTCTGTCCTGGAAGGGTTTCCTATTGAATCACATCAGCCATTTAATCCCTCAGATTATCCTTTCAATTCATACCTATTACATGCAAGGAACTGTGGGACAGACAACCAGGTATAAAACCATTCTTCCAAGAAGCCAAGGAGAAGGTAAGAAGGTTATGCAGACAACTCCATACAAGAAGCCCAGTCCTTGTCTACTGTAAGAGCTATAAATATGGTAAGTGTAGAGAAGAGCTCGTTATGGAAGGAGTTGTTTTGAACTGAATATTAAAGGAGGCTTAGAAACAAAACACTGAGGAGAAGGCCATGTGAACTTGGAAGGAGGAAGAGAGTTCAGTGCTGCATCTACAAACCAAGGACTGCAAAAGATTGTCAACAAACACGAGAGACTTAAAAGAGACAAAGAACGATTCTCTCCTACAAGTTTCAGATGGAACATGGCCCTGCTGACACCTTGATATCATATTTCTATCCTCTAGAACTGTGAGACAATACATTTCTATTGCATTAAAAAAATGGGTTGCATTTTTACATGCAAAGACTATGAAAGGCATTCCAAGTGGAGAGAGCAGCATGAGCAAAGGCACAGAGGTGGGGAAAGAACACAGAGGTGAAGAGAGAACAGGGATGTCCAGTTCGGAGTGAGCAGAGATCCATGGATGGGAAAGAAGAAAACTAAGACTTGATTAAGACAAGACCAAACTCTGGTGGGCCTTAAATGCCATGCTGAAGAATTTAGAGTTTACAGCAGATGGGAGCCATGGAGGATTTTGGAGCAGGGGAGGGGTAAGATCAGAATTGCACTTTAGAAGATAATTAAATACAACTCAGAAGTTTTAGAATTAGGATAACTTCAGTGGTCATCTGGTCCCATATTTCTCAAATGAGAACATTTGCAGTATTCAAACTCAGCAGATTTTAATAAGTTTTGTATTAAAAAGGGGTTCCTTGGCTAAATAAGTCTAAAGCAAATGCTAGGTAAAATTAATACAACAAATTTCTCCCTTCCTTACCCTTACTCTCTTTCTCCCTCTCTCCCTCTCTCCTACCCCCTTATCCTCTTTTAGTGTCATTAATGAGCAAATGTCTATTGCGAATCTTCAAATGGAGAACGTAGTCTGCTGCTTTGCTAAATTTATTGACCACGGAAGCTTTGCATATGGGTGAGTAAGGGACATCTATGGAATCACTGCTTTGATCCAGAATCTTCCTGTGGTGGAGGAAGCTACAATGAAGTGGAAATCTCCCATCTTGCTCTCTTGTGTTTGGGCTAGAGCAGGTCCTTGACAACATTATTTTTTGGTCATCCAGAAAGGCCTGTTAAATGGAAGTAGATGACCTCAAATCACTGAGCTTAGGTTCTGTCTACCATGTATATCATCCTGGGTAATAAGACAATATTCATTTATCCAAAAATATCATTCATTCATTTCATTCACTCATTCAACCAATATCAACTTGGTCCTTCAGTATATTCTGCACTAACAATTTCAGAACCACTGACGGACTGTTTTGGATTTTTATTTTATCAATATACAGAAGTTTAGATTATTGGATAGATGGAATTTTTAGAGCTAGATGTTTTAGAGACCATTTAGACTTGTTCAGTTTGCAGATGAGGAGCTGAGACTTAGTGAAGTTGGGTGTTGCCAAGGTCATGTCTGTTTACGGTCAAGTCCTCTGATTCCCATTCTTTCCTCTTTGTAGACTGTGTGGGTCAAATGGGAGCTGTTGGACAACCTGCTAACGGGACATGCGGGACATGCGTTGGCAACAGCAATTAATTAGAATCATAGTGGAAAGGAGATCATATTTACACCATAATTTGTGAGACAACTCATAATGCTTCCAGTCTTATTACCTTAAGACTATTCTCCCTAGGGATCGATGGTCCTCTTAATTTACATGTAGTCTTTTGTGGGAACCTACAGCTTTGGGCGTTGAGCAGCAGACTGAGAACTGGATGTGGGCTGATTGTGGAGGGGAAGCGCCACAGAGATGGAAGAAAAGAGATTGCCTCTTAGATTAATATAATTTTAACTAGTAGAACACTCTTCAGCAAAGCTTTCCCTATTGTTATTTTTGTTTTCTTTCTTTGTCATGTCCCAAAGACATTTTTCCTTAGAATGATGACTCATTCATACGCTGGCCATTCAAATATTTGCCACTTCCTTAACTCATTCCCAGGCATGGGAATACACCAAACAAATTAATCTGAACTTCTCACTCTTTGTTCTTGACTTGGTCAGTATTAATAATCTAAACATTATGTAGCCACCTGCGCTAGTAAAGGTCAAGTGTCAGCTTGACCAGGTGATGATGCCCCATTGTTCTGTTTCTGTGGACTTAAATCATCAGTATGTGAAATTCATATATGGCTGATTACATTTGCTGTCTTCTAAGGGGAGTGCCTTCCACAATGAGTGAGGTTTACTATAATTAGCTGGAGGCTTAAAATAGAGAGGTCAGAAAAGAACTCAACACAGAACAGCCCAAGCAGCTCAGCATACCTCCTCTCAGCACCCACAGCTCAGCCCAGATGTTTGGAAGCAGAAAGGAATCGGCCCAGGGAAAGCTGCTGGAACTCAGAAGCCAGCAGAGAAGCCCAACAGAAGTCACCCTGTGCCTTTCCATGTAACAGAGAATCTCAGATGAAAACCAGCTGCCTTTCCTCTGAAAAACTATGATTTTTTTTGCTAAATAAATTCCCTTATTAAAAGTCAATCCATCCCTGGTATGTTGCATTTCTGGCAGCTTTAATAAACTAAAATGCCACCTAAAAATGTTTTGTTCTGAACATGGTCTATATTAAAAAGAGGCAGGACAGGGAGACTTTTGAGATCAACAGTAGATTAGAAAAGAACATTTATCTGCCATATTCTGGAAAAATATTTTCAAGTCAATCAAATTATGTGTGGAGCTGAGGAAGCGAAGTCCTCGTGATTGGTATATAGATGGAATGGTCTATAATTATTGCCTTAGCTTCCTGGCAATGCTTAAGTCCCTTTCAAATGTATTATATTTATGGCTGGCACTGGAAAGTTTTCTCTAGTGCCAGTCATACTTAACAAATACTTTGTGTGGTTTGGGGCACCCACTGGGCTTATTATAATTGCTTGTTGACAAAATGACTTAATTTTCCACCCTTGGCCGATACGGATACCTCTTCTGCAGAGCAAATTTGACAATGTCTCTTTAGAGGCAGCCCAGTGCTCTCAGCCTTGGTGACTTGAGTTGGTGTCGTAGCTGCTAGTTTGCAGGGGGTATGCCCTGGCTCATCGTGGCAGTCAGAGGTCCTGGACGATTCATGCAGATTCTGGCTGTAGCCACAGCATTCACAAAGCTCCATTTCAGGCTTTGTCCCTGAAGTGCTCCCAGGGACTAAGACACCCAAACCAGGTCTCACCAGGAGCAGCAATGACAATTATTTCTATAAAAAGGGAGGTCACATTTGTTAAGGGCCCATTGTGTACCTGGCCCTGTGCCAGTACTTTAAACATGAGTATTATTGATATGGACAACAACCTTCCAAAGTAGATCTGGCTGACCTCGTTTTCACAGGGAAGAAATGTGAAGCCCATTTTAGTTTTAAGCATGAACCGAAATTAACAACCACACCTGCTCTCTTACAATGTTCAGTTTTCTGCATCCAGGGGTTTTCAAAGATGGGGTTTGAAGGAGGCACCTCAGGGCTCCAAGGGGCTACAGAAAATGGCAGCAACTGATGGCACCACTCTTCAGCTTATCGTGGACTCCCATGAAGGCTTCCCTTTGAAAAATGGTTTTCCTGACTAAACAAAAGCTCCAAAACCACTCTCTTTGCCATCACTTCTTCATGAGGCAGTTTGTTTAGTTGTAAAAAGAATAGTCTAACACTGCCATAGCTCCAAAGTTTTTTCTGCTGTTCAAATGTAACAGCAATTCATGGCTTGAAACAAGTGAACTGCCGTGTAGGGCTTGGAAATATTTGTATCATTCTGAGATTGTCAGTGTAAGCACATTTTATGTATCAGCATCTCCCCTGGATTGGCTTATATAATGTCTTTTGTAAGCATTTTAGAGGAAAAGCATTTCTAACTGGCTGAAGGACGTCTCTCGGCTCTTCATCACGTAGTCAAAAAGCATTTAAACAAATGTCCCCTGCCTGCAGGGAACACTTTGAAGTATTTTATACTTAAAGTTCGCAAGGATCACGGCTCTTCCATCAAGGAGTTTATAACTTTACAGAGATGATAGGTCGCTGGTGGTCCAAGAGAGTCTCTATTTCAGACCTTGTTTACTCAGTCCCCACCCTGCACACATGCTTGTCAGGCCTGAGCACGGACTCCTCATCTGCCAGGTTTCCTAGGATGACGGCATTGACCCTTCACCAGGTGGCCACCGAACTCCACCAATCCCAGTTCATGCCTCTACCCCACTGCCACCTGCCTTTTTCCTGGGAGCTGTGTATTGATTGCCCTAGTCTTTAATTTTTGGCTTTATTATTCCCTTCTCTTACTCTTTCACCACCTCACTCGTGTGCTGGACAGAAAACGAAGCATCTCCTTTGATCGGGCTCCCTCCTGGGAAAGGATTTCAGCTCAGCTCTGCGGGAGGCCTGCAGCTTGTTTGTTAAGATCTTGTTTGTGGCCCGCTTCTTTCAATTCGAGGTAAACCAATGTTCGCTAGATGGCGCTCAGTAGCAAAATAATTTGGAATAGATTTCAGGAGGTGAAATTTTAAATGCTTGAACTGATTTCTGTCTCCTTAAAAACCACTGTGCGGTGCGCAGGGGTGGAGGGAAGCGAGGTCTGGACGGAACCGGCACGGTGGCTGAAGCAGCTCCAGGGGGCCCTGACAGAGCCATTATCACTCTGTGATTACAGCGGCAGATCCGGCCCGCCCGGCTGTGAGAATGTGGTGGAAACGCGATCATCTTATCCTATTTCAAAAAGGCTCTGATGCCCAGAGGCCCGCGGGCCCGCCGGGTCTGGCGCTGCCACGCATTGCCACCCACTGCCACCCAGCGTGACCAAGCTTCACGCCCGGACAGCCAGGCCGGAGACAACGGGGCCGCGCGCCCCACCCCACCTCACCCCCCCCACAAGACTTCCTGATCTTGTCTGTTTTTTTTTCCTTTGGCGGAAGGGGCGGGGGTCGTTCCTTTGCCTGGGGCATCAGAGAATGACAAACACATCCCAATCGCAAATTTGCAGGGCAGAGGAGGTGCGGTGTTAGACTCCACTCCTTACTTTTGGTGGGCGCATGAAAATACTTTAATACTTTTTGAAGTATCAGAAGAAAAATTAACATAATCCATCCTGGATTATATTTGTCTTTATACCAACACAATTTTAAGATATGATTTTAAATATTCTTTTATAGAGGAAAGGGCCTACAAAAGTCATAATTTGGGCCTCGTGGTCTGTTCCTGAGTCAATGAGTGAATATCATTTTCTGCAGCACTGGGTGCTCAATAAATATGTCCCTTGACTGAGGGTTCATCAGGGATCGAATCCAGGAGCTTCACTCTCCACAGCAGGTGGGGCAGCAGCCTTATCTCTCCAAATCCTGAGAGCCTCTGGGGATTGGGTGTAGGTTCAGAGAGAGTGAATCCAGCAAACTTGACAATGTCTGGATTTGGATTAATCAGTTTTCCCCTATTAAACATCAAATAGCTTTCTGGTCTCTGTTCTGTTTTCATCATTAATTGTTCTATTTTACTCTATTCTTAATTCTGTAGGGTTACCCCAAATCCTTGTGAAAGTGGATTATAAAAAAAATCAAGGGCGGGCCGCGGTGGCTCAGCGGGCAAAGTGCTTGCCTGCTATGCCGGAGGACCTCGGTTCGATTCCCGGCCCCAGCCCATGTAACAAAAACGGAGAAACAGAATACAATAAAAACAAGAAAATGTTTAAAAATGTTTCCCTTTCTTCCTTCCTTCCTTCCTTCTATCCTTCCTTCCTTCTCTCTGTCTTTCCTTTAAAAAAAAAAAAAAAAAATCAAGAGAATCTCAGAAATCACACAATTTGATTGATTTGAAAATACTCTTCTGCTGCCCATGCAGCTTATGGAAAGTGCTGGATGGGAGGCTTGGCTCTGGCAGAAATTGTCTGGGCCCTTGTGAAAGTAGGTCAGCATCTTTTGGATCTCAGGTTTCCCTTCTATAAAATGGGACATTTAAGCCAGGTGATCACTAAATTCCCTCCAGCTCAAATATAAATCTCTGTTCTAGCTGTGCTGCTGGGATAAAAGCAGCCAGAGTGGTTGGCTGGACATGATAGCATGTAATAACTCCAGAAATGTTTTCCTTTTCAGCAAAGAAAAGAAAGTTTTAAAAAAAAAATCCACATTTAAAAGTTACTGTTTTATTGCTTCATTATTTTAATATTATTGGCCGAAAATAATTTCCTTATGACTTACTTCTGAGGGGTAGGATTAGAGTGAGTGCCTAATCAATGACAAATACCACCCAGCACAGCACCAAGCACGGTGTGGGTGCTTAATACACATTTGTGAAATTGATTAAGTTATAAATGGAAGTGCTCTCACATTTGAAGGGGCAATCAAAGTGAGAAACTTTGGGTCTCATTTCAATTCTCCACTATTCTCAAAAGCAACAACCATAAAATGTTTATAGAAGGCACTCTAATTATTTCTTGAATGAATGAATGTGGGAATGCCTGTGCACAACTTGTCCTAGGTGTGAAGCTGAAGGACTCTCTCTGCTTCCAGCCACTATCTGTATCTGCCAAACTGAGGACAGAGCCATGTAGCAGTGCAAGGGGGGCCTTAGAGCTCCGGCTCAGCTGGCGGAGGGAGAGCTCTGACCGCAGGCTTTCTGCAACGTGGCCGCGCCTCCGGGAGGGGTCTGCATTAAAGAGTTGGATCAAGGCTCCAGGAGCACCTTCAGGAAGCTTCAGGGGTGGTTGCGGGTGTGGGATGCAGGCAGGGTGAAAAAGGGCGAAAGGTATCTGGCAGCAGAGCCACTGTCGGGGTTGCCTCATGGAAGCAGGCATTACATGGAACATCCCTCAAGGTGAGCATCCCGGGAGGTAATGAGCAACAGCTGTGTAACTCCCAGAGCCAGAATCAGGGATGTAAGGGAGGTGAGGAGGCAAAAGGAGAGGGGTGGGGAGCAGAGGAGGGTCTCCTGGGAGGAGAATTTTTGTGGCTGCTCCAACTGAAATGGCCACTCTGAGCAGAATCAACAGAACATATAAAGGGAACATTTTGGAAGTTTGGCACTTTTGTTTCTGAGAGTGAATGCTCACTTCTTTGTTTTGTTTTGCATTCTGAGAAATGGCAGAATATCAGAAGAAATTTCACTTGATGAAGTGTAAAACCTAATTGAATTCATGTAGGATTAAGCTGAAGTTTATTGTTGCTTTTTCTGAATAAATTAAAAATTTATATATACCCTGTGGGAGGGTTTCTAAATCTCCTTTTTTGGGAACAGGCAGTAAGGTAAAGTTGAAGGGAGCTCAAAGACCCGGGTTTGAATCCCAGCTACAGCACTTGTATAATTGTGTGACCAGTAAAAGGTAAATTACTTATACCTCTCTGAGACATGGTTTCTCCAGGTCTAAAATGGGGATAAATAAAAGCTACTTTGCATAGTTTTTATTAAGATTGAAAATAATAAAAATAGTTATTGTAGTTTTGTTTGCATTATTTGTGATGAGTAACATCTACCACTAGACGGGACTAGACAGGAAAGGGAAAGCTTGCATTTTCCAGAGGTGAATTTGTTGAACCACAATTAATTTCATGTTTACCATTTACCAGTCTTGAGATATGTCCATTTTTGAAGTTTCTTTGGAATTCAAGGAGAGAATAAATTGGAATAAGTTATATATGGTTTTCCATTTTTGAAATCTTCAACCTGCACACCTAACTGGCATAAAACCCTACATGCTTCTGAAGAATTTTCATAGCAGCCTAAATGAAAGTCAACTTTAGTTACTGGAGATGCTGGCTGAATACTGAGCAAGCCATGATTTATTCGTTTTATTCGTTGATAAATTGCAGGAAGTTCTGACATTGGTTCATACTTTTAATATCACAGTTTCATTTATTCAGGGAGTTTTCAAGAGGTGAATTGCAAACCAGAAGCAGTAATAACAGTCTGTAGCTTCTGCTATACATCTGTACCTCTGTAGATGTTATTTGGCCTAAAAGAGTGTTGACCCGCATTCAGAGGACACATCCAGGAATTCAGACACTGATCTGAATGTGGAATGATAACTAGAAATTGCATGAGAATTTCCATATTCTCTCTTCTTTTTGATTCAAAAGTAGTTGTAGAATAATATTTACCCTCCCAGCATTACAACCACAGACTATTTTTCCACCCCAACAGTAGGCTTTAAAACTCAGGCACAAAAGAAAAGAGAAAGACACAATTGATAATTGTTTCAGCTTTGCAAATGTAATTAAATAATTGGTCTGTCTGAGGATTACCCATAAATACGGTGTACTGGTTTGAAACTGTTATACCCCAGCACAGCCATGCTCTGTAATCCTCATTCAATATTGTAGGGTGGGGTCCTCTCCTCAGCCCTTCAGGCACAATTCATAACATCTCACCCTTCAGGCCTTCATCCCTGAATATAACCATCCTCGGCTAGTTCTGTTAACCTCACCCTCTTTGTCAATATTCTTTCAATTACATCTACTTAAAATTATTTTGTTACATTCTTTTTCTGCCAGGACCCTAACTGATAAACCCATCTTTACCGTAGAAGCACATGCTTTATTTGTGGCAAGGGATTAATGAACATGTACCATTAGAGTGGAAATGGATGTAGAATAGGAAAACTTCAGAGAAGTATTTGCTTTTTACATGCTATTGTAGCACCTTTAAATACCTTGTGGAACTCTGACAAGCTTGTCTCCCTTCATTTTGGGGATAATTATTTAGTATTGCATCTTGTGAAAGCTATAGGACTCATGCAGAGCTGAAGTTCCAAGGACCCCCGGAATGTCCTCTTCCCTCTTCTGTTCTCTCAGTTTCCTCCCTCAGGTTTGGATCTGACTGCTAGAGGGTCAGTTAGCCCAAAATATCTCCCACAGACAGGCCATTTTATTCTTGTAGTTACCATTAGGGACCTTCTCAATTTATGTGCATTGAGATAAATTGTTTTGTTTCTAAAAGGATCGTCAATAAACACCCAGAACTTACTAAGCCCTGCTGTAGACACCATTCTAGTAGTAAAGATCCTTCCCCACAGACTAGGAAACATTCAGGAATCTCTCATTCTAAAAAAAAAAGAAAGAAAGAAAAAAAAGAAACCCCTTTCCATGCTTAACTTCTCTTCTTTCTCTCAACACAAAACTTCCCCAATGAGTAATTTACACAGATGCCTCCTCCTGAATTTAAAAAATTTTGACATCTTTTCTTGTTTCAAAAAGGATATGAAGAGAGCTACAAAATGCACATATTTGTGTATACATGAATACAATTTAAAAAGGTAAGGTTTATCAGTGATAAGAGGGAGGTAAAGCTGGATACCAAGATGAATTGAGGCAGGGTGGGACACAGACAAGGAGGCCATAAGAATTGGGGGCAGTTTCCAAAGGTGATTTGCTGATGTGGCTGTGAGTTTCATAGCAGACCAAGAAGAAAAGTAAATATGACCAATTTCAGGATTCATGTAGTCTATAAGAGAACATAAAAATCCCTGTGCCCAAAAGGAGCAAAGATTTTCCGGGCACTGAGGCTGGAGGGAAAATATTTTTTGGATGGCTCATCACAGAGGGGATAATGAGTGGTGTACAATATTCCCTTTACTCATGAGGATTATGGGATCATCAGAGTCAGGGATGAAGAGAAAAATCATGGCTGTGGCATTTGGAAGATAAGGTACATTGTGTAGCAATTACTTGAGTGAACAGCGGTGAAATTTGGAATACTGGACAACCGATGACCCTGAATGTACTGGGAGTGTGCATGGGTATGTATGTGCAGTTCCGAAGAGAGACTTTCTCTTCAGGGTGTCCTGGGCTTTAAGGAAAAGGTGGGCAAATCTGTACAGCAAGAGCCTTAAGGCCTGTATGTCACAGGGTGATTGACAGAAAGCAGAGAGAAGCTATTTAATTGAAAAAAATGTCAGTTTTGACATTGAATTATCTCCTGCTTCAATAGGTGGTGGCTCCGTGGGATGAACAATTCCATCCTGACCAAAAAGAGGAAAAGAAGTGTAATTGATAAAGTATCAGTGGCAGAGAGAGTTCAAATAGAGTCGAGAGGCTATTCTGGAGGCTGTCTTAAGCAAGAAGACATTGCTACCTATCATAACTGGGCAACCCCCAACCAGCACTATTCCAGCCAATTCTAAAGAACACCTAGGGCAATATATTAAGATTTCACAAGGGTTCCACGCATTAGAGTGACTTTCCAGAAACCTACAGACTCCAGATGGGCCCCTGGTCCAGATAAGTTCTGAAACCTAGCCTAGCCTCTCCAGAACATCAGATAGTTCCATCTCCCCACCCCATATTAGTCACAAACCCTTCCAATATGAAAAATTTAGACTTGACATAGCCCAAACACCCCTAAAGAGAGAGATGGAAAGATCAGAGGTGATGGTGGAGTTACATAGAGAAGATAGGATTTAACAAATGAATATGAATGCTGAGTCTCCAGTATTTTGATATCTCTTCTAGTCTCCAGTATTTTAGAGGAACTAGAAGTAAAAACCCAAAATTGTGGAATTCTAACCCATGTCAAAGTCTGAAATTTGTTCTAGAACTAATGGTGGTGCTGTGCTTTGAAATTTATAGCTTTGTTGTACAAATGTTACTTTTCACAAAAAAAGAGGAGGAAGAAAAGTTGATTGTGATGATAAAAATATTTAAGCCCTCTAGCCTCCTATATTCTGGAGCAGCTAGAAGGAAAAATCTAAGAGGATCGTATGGTAGCCTGTGACACACTCTGAGATCTGTCCTGTAACCACTTGTTGAAGAGTGCTTTGAGAGCTATTGCTTTTTTATTTCTTTGCTTTGTATACATGTTATACTATACAATAAAAAAGTAAAAAAAAAAAAAGGTGGTAGCTCTGGCTGCTGTATAGGGAGAAAGGTTCTGGGAGCTGATGTATGTGTAGGTTTTTCGAATGAACCTGACAGTGTAAGGTTGGCAAACAAACCTTCCCACCTTGGCTTGAGTTGTCCTATTTGCTATGATTCTTGAGGCCTAGGCATGAGCTTTCTGAGCAAATGGTAAATATAGTAGCAGGGACAATTGTGTCCCCCAACAATGCCCCTTCATGTCACTAAAGGCAGTCACTACTGCCTAATGCAGTCAAAGCAAGGCTACAAGGGTCCGAGGCATGACAGTCCAAAGAGGCAGGTCTCTGATAGTTTTGTGACTCCAGAAATGAAAATTAAAGCTTTCCAGGAGAATGAGTGCACCCTGTATTCTTCAGGCACTTCTCCACAAATATCATTTTTCTCAACTGAGTCTTGTACAGAAGGTGGACAGGCCATGTCTGCTTTCTCACTCCAGCCTCATTGAGTCTGGCCTCTGCTCTTGCCGCTCCACCGAGACTGCTTTTGCAAAATGTTTTAATGACCTCTGAAATGTCAACTTGAATGACCTCTTGCCATCGTTCACTCACAGCTTCTGAAATTGCTGACCCTACTCCTTCACAGACTTCTGCAAACCTGTTCCTCTCCTGGTTTCCCGCCTCCCTCACTGTCTGCTGTTTCCCAGCCTCAAATGATGGGATTTCCCAGGTTCAGGTCCCAGATCGCTTTTCCTCATATCCCATGCATTGCCTGGGGCCATTCTTATCTATTCTATAGTTTTAATGGAGGTTTCCCAAATGCACACTTTCAGCCTAGCCTCTCCCCTGGCCTCTAGACACCTACTTCAGAGATGAGAGGTAGAGTCACTCAATGCCCATTTCCTTAAAACTATTATCCACAAAACATTTTTTGGAGTATTTTTATATTGTTAAAGATATCTCATTAACTTTTGCCCTTTTTTTAGGATTAAATAATTTTAAAATGAATGAACTAATATACCCTTCATACCTGTTTTCATATACTTTAAAATATTTTCCAAAACTGTAGCATTTTATGAGTGATGAACCAGGTTTTTATTTTATAAACTTAAAAACACAACATTTTAGTTTAGTTTAGTACTTAGAATTTAGCTCAAATATTTTAAATTTTTTTCAAAATTTTGCTAAAATTTAACTTTAAAAGACTATAACATCACATGCATACACACATACACACACAGCAAAAAACAGGATATCAACATAAATGAGAATAGATTTAACAGAGGCTTTTAGACAACCTGTCTTGAAGTGGACTGGCACAGCCTGGCTTTTCCTTCCTTTCAGTCTGAGCTTCCTTCTAGTTTGTATCTAAAGCTGTTGTCATGGTGGTATAATAATTGACAGTCCTTGAAATGTCAGCATTTCCTTCTGCCCCTGCTGGAGCAGCTCCTCTCTGCCCTTCTCTGACTCGGGCCAGCTCCATGCCACCAGGTCTGGAAAGCACGACCTGACATCCCCTCCCCTCTGTAGAATTAATTGCTCTCTTCTGTGCTTCATAATGTTCATTCATACCTTGATTATAGTATTTAACAGACTCTATTATCGCTTTTGGTATATGCTTCTGTTTCTATAGGAATTCAGCTTCCTGAGGGCAGGGATGAGGTCAGTTCATCTTTTGGGCCAGTGCCTATAAAAGAGCCTAACCCGTGGCAGATGTTCCATAAATGCTGATTGAATGTGTGAGTGAACACAGCCCCAACTCATGGTTGCATTATCATTGACTTGTCTAACTTCTCTTATCAGCAAAGATCAGAGACAGAAAGTATGGAGGACTTGGTAATCTTTGATACTTTAAGAAAAATTATCCAATACTTGGAAATAAGGCAAAAAGATGACTATGTGACTTTCATTATCATGCTAGAGCACTTACAATCCCACTTAGTAAGGGATCCTGGTATGGGTTACTCTGGAATAGGGATTGGCCAGCAATTGCCAATGAGCCATATCCAATAGTCATCTATCTTTTTACAGCCCTCAAACTAACTACTTCTTAAAAATGGTTAAATTTTAAAGGGCTATATAAATTCCCATACAATATAATTGTACCTGGGGGAGTTAAGGGTTAACAAATGATTATGATTACTGAATCATTATACGGATGTCTTTTTACTTTCTGGTACATTGTAGAATAACCAAAAGTAAATACCTGAATCCACTGAAAGTCAGTGAACTGTAACCTAGATGCCTTGATTTTTGATAATAATTGTTTCTTTACCTAATGCTCGTAAAAGCCTCGTGATAACTCTTGACTGGCCCTGCTTATGCCCACTTATCTTGTTTTACAACTTTGATGTCTTGTGATCACTAGACAGCCCCTTAATATTAATAATTAATAATTATTATATTATTAATTATAATTGATAACTATTACATTATTAATTATAATAATTAATAGTTATTATATTATTAATTATAATAATTAATAGTTAATAATGAAGGAACTTGAGCCAGCCCAGTACTAACCCACCCCAATTCCTAAACTATTTTACTAAGCTAAGTTAGATCTAACCAAAATTGGCCCATCTGACATGCTCAGTAGCTTAAACCTATACGTGACCTATATATTATAACGCCAAAAACAACACCCATCATCATATCAAGGCTGCCATTTTCTTATATCTGTTCTGTGACATGAGACAATGTCTACACGTTCAATATTTAAATCACCTCAAACTTCTTCATCTTGAGTCACTATACTCATTATCCTAAAACCTGCCCATTTTCAGATACTATTAGACTCTCAGAGTTACTACAGTTCAGGGACACAGTTTAGGCTCACAGGCCATCTGTTCTCCTTGCTTAGCACTTAGTGATGAATCCTTTCTCTCTCTCTCAGGAATTGGTCATTTGTGCAGTTCATGCAGGGAAGCCCTACTTTGATTGGTAGCATCCTCAATCTTGCCTGTTGGCCCACAAAGCCTAAAATATCTAGTATTTGGCCCTTTAAGACAAAATTTCCCAACCCCTGCACCAGGAGGGAGTAACGTTGTTTCACTGCCCAGCTATTTCTACAATCTGAAAAGTTAGAAGTTAACATATAGAGAATTGATAAAATACAGTTGCTGCAGCCGGTTGCATTGGTTGACTGTAGTAGAAGGATGTTTTAATCAGCTCACCTGTCAGTCACCATGGCAGCTTATGTTCAAAGAACACCAAAAGGAGAAAACGTGAATCAGCCAGATGCACTGAAAAACTCAGAGTGAAATAGCTGTCATATTGCCCAGATGAAAAAAAAAATGATTGAGTCATCTGCATATTTTATCTTAATTTGTTTTAAAATCTAGACTTCCATTTCTTCTATAATTAAAATATTAATTTGAATTTATTTCCCCTAACTAAAATTGTACAGGAGCACTGATAACAGAAACGCTTGACTATTAACTGTAGAGACTTTTTTGAACAGTTTTTAAATTCCATGTTCAAGAAGTTTTAAAGGATATGCAGATTCATTGAATTAACTCCGTTCAGAAGCAATGGATGTGAGTTTTGGGGGGTTTGTGCTGCCTCCTCCACCCTGGATTGGAACCAGACTGAGAAGAGGGAGGAGGGCTGCGGGCGGTGCGTGACGGGGGCGGGTGTGTTTGAGTCTGCGTTGTCGGAGCGCACACCTGAAAGCCGGCTGGGTTCATTTCGTCCCTCCGTTATCGGGATTGAAGGAGTATTTCACATTTTATATACAATAGCTTGTTCACATTGTCACTCTAACGCATTTTTTCCTTTTCCGTAAAATGAAAAAAGAAATGAATAGAATACACCTAGCTGATCCCTATTATGGATACACTTTAATAAATGATCATATCCCAGGGTTTGGTTAGCTGCCTAGTAAAACCTCATCATCTGGCTAGAAAGGAGGGTAGACTGCAACAGATTACACTTTACATTTTGATCATATATGGTTATATTTCTGATTTCTACCTTTCTATGGGACCAAACGGAGAGTTTTGGTAAATGGCAAGGAAGTTCTCCAATTTCTCGGGTCCTCTGACTGTTACAGAACTGAATTCTATACCAATTGGGAGAATGGTACAAATCCCAAGGTATTATCCTTAAATTGCCAGGCCGTGTTTAATACTTTGGAAGGGGCTCAAGACTTGGGGGTTGGGGAGGGTTGCTGTTTAGCATGGAGAAAGTCCTAACTCTCTATCAATTCTATTTAGTGTCAACCACATCAAACTACCTAACAAATACCAGGCACTGAAATAGGGGTGGACAGAGGGAAGCAGTGATTTGGTATCTCTAGGTGGGAAGATGGATGTACTAAAATTTCCAGATATGATTTTGAGTTCCTAATACCATTTCCTGTGGTATCTGGCAATGTGCTTGGAGCCCTAATGTGACATAGTATAGCTCTTAATTTCACTCATGCCCCATCACAAGGCTTTATAGTGTGGCAGATGGCTCTCTGCATTAGTTTCTAGTTTTAGCCCCACCACACATGTTTATACATTTAATTAATGCATAAATTAATGCATGTTTGCCTTCATGTTAGGCATTTCAGGAGCCCCCAAATAGTGCTATTCATATACTTTAAATAAATTAATTCATGCATTCAATCAATTCAATAAGAGCTTACTGAGTGCCACCACAACCAGTAAAACAAATGTGAAAAGCTGAGTATTTGTCCCTAAGGCACTCACTGTCCCAGGGGTTATCAGGCCTGCCAATGAGACATCATGGCAGGAACATCCCTGGGGGGTCAGGGAAACTTCCCAGTGGAGGCAACCTTGGTTCTGGAGTGTGAAGGATTGCTTCTGGACAGTGCAGGGGAGACGGAGTTACACAGTAACTCACTAACCTCCCAGGTACCAACTATGGTGCTTAGCATAGAAAAAGGGCTAGAAACTGCTGAGTACACGAGTGAATGAATGACATTACAGACAAAGTGACACCATGTCAAGGTGAGAGAGTGGGGCATATTTAGGAAGAGCAAGCAGTTTAGCATTGTTGGAGAAAGAAGTGATGGAATCAGGGAAATAGTGTGATTCTATGATACGTTTACCTGCGATGGTGCTGTTTTATGCCCGTTATGCGGGTGCCATAAGTAATAGGACAGCTTTCCCTCTCAAAAATGACTTGGTGGGCAGAGGAAAAGAGAGAGAGAATAGAGACAGAGAGATTGATCCTGGAGTTGGGCGGGTCACTGGAGGCCCTGTCTACAGCCCTAAAGGTTGATGGAAATCCTGATGGGTTTCGGGATTTCATGAGAGCAGCAGCTCCAATTTTATTGTGTGCAACTTTGGTTCTTTTCCACATCAGTTGTTTTCAACCAAGAACACTTAGGAAGTGTGCTGCAAGTTACCCACTAGTGATACTTCTTAAAGTATCGAAGTTTGTAAGGATTTAGTTTTAAAAAATAAGCTACAGTATATTCAAAGCCATTGCTACAGTAGCGTCACCTTAATTACTGGCATTCTCTGCGCTTTGTGTGCGCGTCAACTCTCTAGAAGGGAACTGCACGTGACCTGCACAGCTTCTTCACTGTCCCCGGTGACCTGGTGTGTCCAGGGAAGTGCGTGGGGCAGGTGGCCCTCCCAAGGACTGCTGCTCTCCACAGACCTCTCCCTGAAGCCAGGCACTGGTTGAATTATCTTTGTATTCCCAGAGCCTTAGTAAAGCCTGATGAATGGTTTGTACTCAATAAATATTTGTTGACTAAACCAGTAATAGAACCATCAGATGCATTAGTTGCAAGGATCACTCTGGCTGCCTAAGGAGAATGGGGCACAGGGCATCAGAGGAAAATCTGTTATTCTGGCCCAGGCTAGAGAGGACAGGAGTCTGTGTCACCTGTGGGAGAGGCAGTGGGGATGGAGAGGCAGACAGTGAATTAGGACATACAATCAAGCAGCGGTGGTTTCTGGCTGGGTAGAGAACATGCGGGACGCTGAGGCATAGAGGGGTCGGGGCAGAAATAAAAAGTACAAAAGTTCACAAGCCTCAATACTCTCTCATCTGTACAGACCAAAGTAGCTATCACTTCGCAGGGTGGTGATGAACATCAATTTTAAAAGCAAATATAAAATTATTATTGAAGAAGTGATAACCTATGCTGCTATTAGTAAACTTTACTTCTAGAAGAAGAAGCAATACAAGAACTCCAGGTACAGACCCTGACCCAGACCTGCCCCCAGAGGCCATCACAATCTCCCCTCTCCTCAGAGTTTCTGTCTTCCTCAGCTCCCTGGGCCATCGTGTGAAGGGTCAGGTGCATTCCTTTCCCACAGCTGTGGCAGCTCCCACCACAGCTCTCCTCAGCAGCCACCACTCTCCAAGGCAGTCCGTGTGTCCTGCCTCCTCAGCCCTGCTGCTCGGGTCTTAGGGGCTGCTGGAGACTGCCCGGCCCCCTGTACCACCACCCACCAGAGGTCCCCCTCGCTGCCCTGAGACTTTCCTGAAAGACAGGAATTCTTTATATTTTTCTCACCTCCTACACCCTTCTGTTCAGGCTACCTGGCCTCAACAAAATGTGGTCTAAAGGCACACTGAGTGCTCTCTTCAGTATGGGATCACGCCTCTGTGACTCCCAAACCCCAAGGCACGACGGAAAGGGTTTGTTGAAAGTCTTTTGATTAAAGAGCAGATAGCTTTGATTGCAGCATAATCCAAAGGTTTCCTCTTCAACCACACTGCAAGTTGCTTGGGGCAGGGGCCGCCATGTGGTACCATGATTAAAGAATTAAATATATAGAAGATGGTTAAGGTCCAATCATCACTTGTTGATTATTTTGTAACTGAGAAGTTAAGAGTTAACAAATGACTATGGTTACTGTATTATTATGTAGATGCCTTTTTACTTTCTAATATATTGTAGAATAATCAAAAATAAATACCATTAGTGGCTAAGAGAGTTCAAATAGAGTTGAGAGGCTATTCTGGAGGCTACTCTTATGGAAGCTTCAACTAGATATTTTGCTAATTGTCAAGGTTTGCCAAATCCAGGGCCCTGTCCATGATCCTACAAAAGTCGCACACATTAAATGTACTTCTCAGATGCTTAAAACCATCAGACGGTTCCTAGGTCAAATAAGTCCTGAAACCCAGAGCTGCCAGTCTCTCCAAGAGCATCCCCCTACCCCATACTGTCAACACGCCTTTTCAACAAGAAAAAAACTTAGAATGGGCATAGCCCAAATACCCCTAAAGACTGGGAGAATGATCAAAGGACAAGGAGGAGTTAGAGAAGTTAGGATTTAGCAAATGAGCATGACTACTGAATTATTTTATTGATATTTCTTTTAAGTTTTTTGGAACAGCTAGAACGAAGAACCTGAAATTGTGGAACTATAACCTATACCAAACTTTGAAATTTGTTCTATAACTACTTGTTAAAGGGTACTTTGAAATTTATTGCTTTTTTGTGTACAATGGGAAAGGAATCGTAATGAGTACAATAAAAATGTTAAAAAAAGTAAATACCTGAATCCACTGAAACTCACTGAACTGTATTTAGCCCAGATGCGGTGATCTCTGATAATGATTTTGCAGTCATCTTTACCTTAAGCTTGTAAAGCCTCATGATAGCTTGTGACTAGCCCCGCTTGCAGCCCCTTATGCTCTTTCACAACTTTAAAGCTTGTGCTCAGTAGACGGCCACTTAATGTTTATTCATGAAGGGACTTGAGTCAAGCCCAGAACTAACCCAGCCCAATTCCTAAACTATTTTACTAGACGAAGCTGGATCTAACCAAATGGGCCTGTCTGACATGTGCAGCAGCTTAAACATTAGCCCGTAAGTGGCCTGTACTAAAAATCATGGCCATCTTCATATAAAGGCTGCCGTTTTCTTACATACAGTCTGTGACTAAGCATGCAATCACTCTATGCCCGCTCAGTAATCAGATTAGTTCTAACTTTGCCATGTCAAACCATTATACTCATTATCCTAAAACCTGCCCATCTTTTTTTTTCCTGCCCATCTTTTGATACTATGAAACTCTCAGTTACTATAGTTCAGGGAGACAGATATGAGGTCCACGGGCCCTCTTTGCCCTTTCTTCCTGTGATAAGAAACTCTTTCTCCCTTTGAAACCCCAATGTCTCAGGAATGAATGATTTGTATGTATGGGGCATTGAACCCCTGCATTTAATCAGTAACACTACCCTTTGAGGTTGGTGGAATATTAAACAAGGATTCCTAGCTGCGGGCAAGGAAGCCCACCTAATTGGCAGTTATTCTTGTGCTTTCCTCCACTCCTTGTCTGTCCCTCTCTGCCTGCTCATGCCTTCTTCCTTATCCGCTCACTGCTGATTGGAAGAAACGCTTTTGGGTACTGATTGGCAAAGTGGCTTTTCACCATAAATAAGTTCTTTTGGACATCAGATTAACCATTTTGAGTCATATCAAAGAGTTAATAAAATTCATTGTTGTTTATTTCAACTTATAAAATCCATATTTGGTTTTCTAGTTCTGTTGTTCTTAAACCCTTTGGTTCCATGTATCCCTTAGGTCCCAGATGGCTCATGTAAGGGTAAATACAAATAAAATAAAAAAGTTTTTTCTTGGTGGAAAAAAGGGTCCCCCCACTTTCCTTATTGTATTTACTTTAGAAAACTTATAAGCTGTAAATTCTTTCTTGGTCCCTTTAAGATGTACGCACATCTTTTTAAAAGCCAAATAAGCGACAGGATGGATGCTCTCTGAGGCTGCATTATCTGCTTGCTGGTCCTGGATGGGTCAAAATTCCCCGGTTTGAGCTTTTCTCACAGGCAGCAGTGGAGTGTTCCATGGAGAGTTGCACGGTCGGATGATTCAGTGTGCTTCTAACTGCACCAAGTGGCTTTGAATTCCTTCAAGAGCCTTTTGAGGGATCGGATACTGTCTCACTGCCACAGGTTCCTTACATGTGCAGCTGTAGTAAAATTCACTTTCTCGGACTTCCAGAGAAGATGGCGGCTTAGTAAGACGCGCGGATCTTAGTTTCTTCTCCAGGACAGATACTAGGGGAGTAGAAACGACACAGAACAGCTCCCAAAGCCACAACAGAGATACAAAAGACAGCGTACCCCATCCTGGAACGGCTGGCTGGCTGAGAGAAGCCACTCGGGTGAGATCGCCGAGGCGCGCGGGCTTCACCGGGCGGGGCGGCAAACGGCCGGAGTCACTCCCTTCCCCCTTTCCGGGCCGGCTGGGAGAATTGGAGAGGCGGTCCCCTGAAACCGTGGCGGCTGGCGCCCACACCACGTGCGGCCCCCCGGACCAACTGAGAGAATTGGATCAGAAATCCCCAGGCTGCAGAGAACGGTGACGGGTGGGGGAGGCCCCTTCCAAACCCGTGACTCCCCGTGAACTTGCACTCTCCCGGGTGGGCCGCTGCCGCTGGCGCCCTCCCGCCACGCTTGTCGCCCCGGGCCGACTAGGAAATTTGGACGGGCGCTTTCCCGGGCTGCGGTGGCCAGCAACCCTCCCCGCATTTGGACCCCGGGCCGGCTCAAGCCGCTTCGGCTAGCGAACCTCCCGGACAGCGAGAGTTTTCCAAAGTTAAAGGTCCCACAGCACCTTTTACTGGTGGGACCCACAGACAAACGTGTGCCACGAGCACCACCTACTCGGCAGGATAAGAAAAACAGAACCCAGAGATTTCACAGAAAAATCTTCCAAACTTTTGGATCCAATACCCAGGGAAATCTGTCTAAATGCGCAGACGCCAACAGAAGATAACGGATCACGCTCAAATAATTGAAAATATGGCCCAGTCAAAGGAACAAACCAATAGTTCAAATGAGATACAGGAGCTGAAACAACTAATGCTGAATATACGAACAGAAATGGAAAACCTCTTCAAAAACGAAATCGATAAATTGAGGGAGGACATGAAGAAGACATGGGCTGAACATAAAGAAGAAATAGAAAAACTGAAAAAACAAATCACAGAACTTATGGAAGTGAAGGACAAAGTAGAAAAGATAGAAAAAACAATGGATACCTACAATGATAGATTCAAAGAGACAGAAGATAGAATTAGTGATTTGGAGGATGGAACATCTGAATTCCAAGAACAAACAGAAACTATCGGGAAAAGAATGGAAAAATTTGAACAGGGTATCAGGGAACTCAAGGACAATATGAAGCACACAAATATACGTGTGGTGGGTGTCCCAGAAGGAGAAGAGAAGGGAAAAGGAGGAGAAAAACTAATGGAAGAAATTTTCACTGAAAATTTCCCAACTCTTATGAAAGACCTAAAATTACAGATCCAAGAAGTGCAGCGCACCCCAAAGAGATTAGACCCAAATAGGCATTCTCCAAGATACTTATTAGTTAGAATGTCAGAGGTCAAAGAGAAAGAGAGGATCTTGAAACAGCAAGAGAAAAACAATCCATCACATACAAGGGAAACCCAATAAGACTATGTGTAGATTTCTCAGCAGAAACCATGGAGGCTTGAAGACAGTGGGATGATATATTTAAATTACTAAAAGAGAAAAACTGCTAACCAAGACTCCTATATCCAGCAAAATTGTCCTTCAAAAATGAGGGAGAAATTAAAACATTCTCAGACAAAAAGTCACTGAGAGAATTTGTGACCAAGAGACCAGCTCTGCAAGAAATACTAAAGGAAGCACTAGAGTCAGATACAAAAGGACAGAAGAGAGAGGTATGGAGAAGAGTGTAGAAAGAAGGAAAGTCAGATATGATATATATAATACAAAAGGCAAAATGGTAGAGGAAAATATTATCCAAACAGTAATAACACTAAATGTTAATGGACTGAATTCCCCAATCAAAAGACATAGACTGGTAGAATGGATTAAAAAACAGGATCCTTCTATATGCTGTCTACAGGAAACACATCTTAGACCCAAAGATAAACAGGTTGAAAGTGAAAGGTTGGGAAAAGATATTTCATGCAAATAACAACCAGAAAAGAGCAGGAGTGGCTATACTAATATCCAACAAGTTAGACTTCAAATGTAAAACAGCTAAAAGAGACAAAGAAGGACACTATATACTAATAAAAGGAACAATTAAACAAGAAGACATAACAATCATAAATATTTACGCACCGAACCAGAATGCCCCAAAATACGTGAGGAATACACTGCAAACACTGAAAAGGGAAATAGACACAAATACCATAATAGTTGGAGACTTCAATTCCCCACTCTCATCAATGGACAGAACATCTACACAGAGGATCAATAAAGAAATAGAGAATCTGAATATTACTATAAGTGAGCTAGACTTAACAGACATTTATAGGACATTAAATCCCACAACAGCAGGATACACCTTTTTCTCAAGTGCTCATGGATCATTCTCAAAGATAGACCATATGCTGGGTCACAAAGCAAGTCTTAACAAATTTAAAAAGATTGAAATCATACACAACACTTTCTCGGATCATAAAGGAATGAAGTTGTAAATCAATAATAGGCGGAATGCCAGAAAATTCACAAATACGTGGAGGCTCAACAACACACTCTTAAACAATGAGTGGGTCAAAGAAGAAATTGCAAGAGAAATTAGTAAATACCTCGAGGTAAATGAAAATGAAAATACAACATATCAAAACTTATGGGATGCAGCAAAGGCAGTGCTAAGAGGGAAATTTATTGCTCTAAATGCCTATATCAGAAAAGAAGAAAAGGCAAAAATGCAGGAATTAACTGTTCACTTGGAATAACTGGAGAAAGAACAGCAAACTAATCCCAAAGCAAGCAAAAGGAAAGAAGTAACAAAGATCAGAGCAGAAATAAATGAAATTGAAAACATGAAAACAATAGAGAAAATCAAGAAGACCAGAAGTTGGTTCTATGAGAAAATCAATAAGATTGATGGGCCCTTATCAAGATTGACAAAAAGAGGAAGAGAGAGGATGCAAATAAATAAGATCAGAAATGAAAGAGGAGACATAACTACTGACCTCACGGAAATAAAGGAGGTAATAACAGGATACTATGAACAACTTTATGCTAATAAATACAACAATTTAGATGAAATGGACGGGTTCCTGGAAAGACATGAACAACCAACTTTGACTCAAGAAGACATAGATGACCTCAACAAACCAATCACAAGTAAAGAAATTGAATTAGTCATTCAAAAGCTTCCTAAAAAGAAAAGTCCAGGACCAGATGGCTTCACATGTGAATTCTACCAAACGTTCCAGAAAGAATTAGTACCAATTCTCCTCAAACTCTTCAAAAAAATCGAAGTGGAGGGAAAACTACCTAATTCATTCTATGAAGCCAACATCACCCTCATACCAAAACCAGGCAAAGATATTACAAAAAAAGAAAACTACAGACCAATCTCTCTAATGAATATAGATGCAAAAATCCTCAATAAAATTCTAGCAAATCGTATCCAACAACACATTAAAAGAATTATACATTATGACCAAGTAGGATTCATCCCAGGTATGCAAGGATGGTTCAACATAAGAAAATCAATTAATGTAATACACCATATCAACAAATCAAAGCAGAAAAATCACATGATCATCTCAATTGATGCAGAGAAGGCATTTGACAAGATTCAACATCCTTTCCTGTTGAAAACACTTCAAAAGATAGGAATACAAGGGAACTTCCTTAAAATGATAGAGGGAATATATGAAAAACCCACAGCTAATATCATCCTCAATGGGGAAAAATTGAAAACTTTCCCCCTAAGATCAGGAACAAGACAAGGATGTCCACTATCACCACTATTATTCAACATTGTGTTGGAGGTTCTAGCCAGAGCAATTAGACAAGAAAAAGAAATACAAGGCATCAAAATTGGAAAGGAAGAAGTAAAACTATCACTGTTTGCAGACGATATGATACTATACGTCGAAAACCCGGAAAAATCCACAACAAAACTACTAGAGTTAATAAATGAGTACAGCAAAGTAGCAGGTTACAAGATCAACATTCAAAAATCTGTAGCATTTCTATACACTAGTAATGAACAAGCTGAGGGGAAATCAAGAAACGAATCCCATTTACAATTGCAACTAAAAGAATAAAATACCTAGGAATAAATTTAACTAAAGAGACAAAAAACCTATATAAAGAAAACTACAAAAAACTGTTAAAAGAAATCACAGAAGACCTAAATAGATGGAAGGGCATACCGTGTTCATGGATTGGAAGACTAAATATAGTTAAGATGTCAATCCTACCTAAACTGATTTACAGATTCAATGCAATACCAATCAAAATCCCAACAACTTATTTTTCAGAAATAGAGAAACCAATAAGCAAATTTATCTGGAAGGGCAGGGTGCCCCGAATTGCTAAAAACATCTTGAGAAAAAAAAACGAAGCTGGAGGTCTCGTGCTGCCGGACTTTAAGGCATATTATGAAGCCACAGTGGTCAAAACAGCATGGTATTGGCATAAAGATAGATATATCGACCAATGGAATCGAATAGAGTGCTCAGATATAGACCCTCTCATCTATGGACATTTGATCTTTGATCAGGCAGTCAAGCCAACTCACCTGGGACAGAACAGTCTCTTCAATAAATGGTGCCTAGAGAACTGGATATCCATATGCAAAAGAATGAAAGAAGACCCATCTCTCACACCCTATACAAAAGTTAACTCAAAATGGATCAAAGATCTAAACATTAGGTCTAAGACCATAAAACAGTTAGAGGAAAATGTTGGGAGATATCTTATGGATCTTACAACTGGAGGCGGTTTTATGGACCTTAAACCTAAAGCAAGAACACTGAAGAAGGAAACAAATAAATGGGAGCTCCTCAAAATTAAAAACTTTTGTGCATCAAAGAACTTCATCAAGAAAGTAGAAAGACAGCCTACACAATGGGAGACAATATTTGGAAATGATATATCAGATAAAGGTCTAGTATCCAGAATTTATAAAGAGATTGTTCATCTCAACAACAAAAAGACAGCCAACCCAATTACAAAATGGGAAAAAGACTTGAACAGACACCTATCAGAAGAGGAAATACAAATGGCCAAAAGGCACATGAAGAGATGCTCAATGTCCCTGGCCATTAGAGAAATGCAAATCAAAACCACAATGAGATATCATCTCACACCCACCAGAATGGCCATTATCAACAAAACAGAAAATGACAAGTGCTGGAGAGGATGCGGAGAAAGAGGCACACTTATCCACTGTTGGTGGGAATGTCAAATGGTGCAACCACTGTGGAAGGCAGTTTGGCGGTTCCTCAAAAAGCTGAATATAGAATTGCCATACGACCCAGCAATACCATTGCTGGGAATCTACTCAAAGGACTTAAGGGCAAAGACACAAACGGACATTTGCACACCAATGTTTATAGCAGCGTTATTTACAATTGCAAAGAGATGGAAACAGCCGAAATCTCCATCAACAGAAGAGTGGCTAAACAAACTGTGGTATATACATATGATGGAATACTATGCAGCTTTAAGACAGGATAAACTTATGAAGCATGTAATAACGTGGATGGACCTAGAGAACATTATGCTGAGTGAGTCTAGCCAAAAACTAAAGGACAAATACTGTATGGTCCCACTGATGTGAACAGACATTCGAGAATAAATTTGGAATGTGTCATTGGCAACAGAGTCCAGCAGGAGGTAGAAACAGGGTAAGATAATGGCCAATTGGAGTTGAAGGGATACAGACGGTGTAACAGGACTAGATACAAAAACTCAAAAATGGACAGCACAATAATACCTAATTGTAAAGTAATCATGTTAAAACACTGAATGAAGCTGCATCTGAGCTATAGGTTTTTGTTTTGTTTTGTTTTGATTTTACTATTATTACTTTTATTTTTTTCTCTATATCAACATTCTATATCTTTTTCGGTTATGTTGCTAGTTCTTCTAAACCGATGCAAATGTACTAAGAAATGATGATCATGCATCTATGTGAGGATGTTAAGAATTACTGATTGCATATGTAGAATGGTATGATTTCTAAATGTTGGGTTAATTTCTTTTTTTCCGTTAATTAAAAAAAAAAAAAAAGAGAAGGGGTAATTGGAGTTGAAGGGATACAGACTGTACAACGGGACTGGATATAAAAACTCAGAAATGGACAGCACTATACTACCCAATTGTAATGCAATTATGTTAAAACACTGAATGAAGCTGCACGTGAGGTATAGGTTTTTTGTTTTGTTTTTTTTTCTTTCTATTATTGTTTTAATTCTTATTCTGTTGTCTTTTTATTTCTTTTTCTAAATCGATGCAAATGTACTAAGAAATGATGAATATGCAACTATGCGATATTATTAAGAATTACTGATTGTACATGTAGAATGGAATGATTTCTAATTGCTTTGTTAATTCTTTTTTTAATTAATAAAAAAAAAATTCACTTTCTCACCAAAAAAAAAAAAAAGAAAAAAAAAAAGCCAAATAAGCCTCTAGCCAGCATTAGAACCTAGGAATGTCTTCCTCAGGGAGCTGGAAGCCATCTCTTTCAGATGTAATTGTCAAGGAAGACAAAGCCCCTGCCCACGCAGCCCAGTTTCCATGGGAGGATAGGAGTCTCACTTCAACAGGTGCCTGGCTCCACGTTGCAATGAAAAATATATTTTCCTCCTATGAAAAATTTATTTTTTCTTTGTTTAAAGGCAATTAGCAAACAAAGGTGACATTCCAAATTAGCAGTTGAATATGGGATGAGCTATATGTGACAAATACTGCAGTCAAGTTCTCTTCCTTGAGAACTAGCTGTCAGTTATCTTGAGAACATGTATGGAATGTGTTGCATCTGCTTGGCTGTATAAAAGGGTGTGATTTCTTTCTGTCTTTTCAAACTCTTTAGCAGATGGCCGATGAGGTGCAACACATTCTGGTTTAATGCTTATTCATATGATACATAAAATCAGGCAGGCCTCACATGGAGGCACCTGCGATAAGCCCCATGACAAGATTCTATTTCTAGGAAAGGCCCCACTTGCCAAGAAGACAAAATTTAAATTCAGCAGATCTTTATCAATGATGCAGCAAACATTCTTATTCATAAGCAACTACCTGCTCCTCACCTTGTAAGCGCCCCTCAGTAAAATAGAAACAAGGTAACAGAGAAATCAGGATTTAAGGGATGATTTTGATTACTGAATCATTATATAGATATTCCTTTTTGCATTCTTGTATACTGGAGTAGACGTAGGGAAATACCTGAAATTTCTAAATTGTAATCCAGCTGCCTTGCTCTGATAATGATTGTTTAGCCTTTATCTTCTACCCCTGTAATTGTTAAATCCTTGTGACTAACCTTTATTTGTACCCAGTTATCCAGTCTTTCAACTTTCGTCCTGTAATCACTAAAGACAGCCCCTAATGTTTATTAATGAAGGGTCTTGGGTCAGTCCACAACCAACCTATCCCAAATCCAAAGTTATCCTGATAACTGAGACTGGATCTAACCAAAGTGGGCCCACCTGACACACACAGTAGCTTAGATTATGTCACCTAAACCTCATTCCACCATTTTCTTTCTTTTTTTTTCTTAAAAATTCTTTCATTGATAAATCTTCACACACATACAGTCCATATATGGTATACAATCTGTGGCTCACAATATCATCACATAGTTGTATATTTATCACCATGATCATTTTTAACATTTGCATCACTCCAGAAAAAGAAAAAAAGAAAAAGAAAAAACCCATACATCCCATACTCCTTATCCCTCCCTCTCATTGACTACTGGTATTTCAATCTAACCATTTTTTATCCTGTATGCCCCCCCCATTATTTATTTATTTTCTTTATTCTTTCACTCATCTGTCCATATCCTGGATAAAAGGAGCATTAGACATAAGGTTTTCACAATTACACAGTCATATCGTAAAAGCTATTTCATTCTACAATTGTCTTCAAGAATCAAGGCTACCAGAACACAGCTCAACGGTTTCAGGTACTTAAAAAAGGATATCTATATAATGCATAAGAATAACCTCCAGGATAACCTCTTGACTCTGTTTGAAATCTCTCAGCCACTGAAATAATTAGATTAACTCTAACTTTGCCATGTCAAGTCATTATACTCATTATCCTAAAACCTGCCCATCTTTTGATACTATAAAACTCTCAGTTACCGTAGTTTGGGGAGACAGATATCAGGCCCTTGGATCATCTTTTTCCTTTGTTTCATGTGGTAAGAAACTCTCTCACCCTTTGAAACCCCAATGTCTCAGAAATGAATGATTTGTGTGCATGGGGCATTGAACCTCTGCATTAAATTGGTAACACTACCCTTTGCCTTTGGTGGAATAATTAAACAAGGATTCCTAGCTGCAGGCAAGGAAGCCCACCTAATTGGTAGTTATTCTTGTGCCTTCCTCCACTCCTTGTCTGTCCCTCCCTGCCTGCTCATGCCTTCTTCCTTACCTGCTTTTGGGTACTGATTGGCAAGGTGGCTTCTCACTATAAATAAAAGTTCTTTTGGACATTAGATTATCCATTTTGTCTCATTTCTCTCTTCCTCCTCTTGGTCAAGAAAGCTTTCTCAATCTCATAATGCTGGGTCCCAGCTCATCATGGTAGTTTTGTCCCATGTTGCCAGGGAGATTTATACCCCTAGGAGTCATGTCCCACATAGGAGGGAGGGCAGTGAGTTTACCTGCCAAGTTGGTTTAGAGAGAGAGGCCATATCTGAGCAACAAAAGTGGTTCTCTGGGGGTGGCTTAAAATTAGGCCTAATTGTGAGTAAGTTTAGTCTATCCTTTGCAGGAATAAGTTTCATAGGGGTGAACTCCAAGATTGAGGTCTCGGCCTATTGATTTGGTTGTCCCTACTGCTTGCAAGAATATCAGGGGTTCCCCAAATGGAGAAATTGAATCTTTTCTCCTTTCTCCCTAGTCCCCCAAGGGGACTTTGCAAATACTTCTTTATTCACTGCCCAAATTGCTCTGGAGTATATGAGGACATCACACTAACCTGGAGAAATCAACAAGATCTCACATCTTATTCAAGATTCCATGTACATATGATGTTCAACTAAACTGACGATACAAGTTAAATGCACTACCCAAAATATAAATTTCACACCAAATAAATATCTCTCCTTTTGGTGTCACACAGAAGTGGGAGTTTTAAAATACAGACCATATCGTCCTTTACACTATATTCTGATTTACCTGAGTCTTATTCAGATCAGCTTCATTCATATTTCTACTTGCAATGTGATCACTTTTTCAACTTTTAAAACAGTTGCTGTATGGGGTACTGCTGACTTTCATAGCTTCAGAGCTCTGAATCTGAATCTCAGGTGTCACATAAATACCCAAAGTTTCTGTTCATCTGTGCTTGGGGCCTGGTTTCAGTAGTCAGAATTTGTTAATTCCACAAGTTTGGAGCTTGGTTGAGCAAAGTCTTTGCAACTAGTAGAGTCTCTTTCCTTTCCCCATGTAGAACCCGCTTATAGTGCCCATGGGGAAGGCGTCTGCAATGCCGGAGACTTACAGTTCTGTGTGGGATCTCACCCATTCCAACCTTTCCCAACTGGTTTATGCTGTGTGACTGGTCACTGATATCCTTCCAGCAGTTGTTCTATACAGTTCCTGGCTATTTACTAGCTGCTCTGGAGGATGAACGAAATTCCACACCTCAATAAGCCACCATCTTGCTCTGCCTCCCTGCCATTTTCTTCAGAGGTTCTGTGACTAAGCATTGTAATCAATCTGCACACGCTTAATAATTAGATCACCTCTAATTACGTCATCTGGGGCCATTGCACTCATTATCTTAAAGCTGCCCAACTTTTACCCTAATAAAACTATCAGAATTACTACAGTTTGGGGAGGCAGATTTTGGGCTGCTAGGCCATCTGCTGTCCTATCACATGCCTAATAATGCACTCTTTCTCTTTGAAACCCTGGTGTCTATGGAATTGGTTATTGAGTGCGTTGAGCAAAAGAATCCATAGCCTTTACCCAGTAACATCAATCAGAACATTTCTTCACTTAGTTCTCCATTAGCCCTATATAAATTTCTCATTTCCATCCCCTCATTGGGGCTTCTTTGTACTTTCTGAATGGGATGCTATCCAATTCATGAATTGCTCAATAAAACAGTGAGATCCTAAACTGCACGAACAGTTTTTCTTTTAACAAACAATAAAACTTTTTCCTTCTATTCTAGTTTGTTGAGAAGTTTTCTGGTTTGGCAGGAAAGTTTGTTTTAAATTATATTTCCCCAACACTCACCACAACCATTTCTTGGCAGATTTCTTTCATTCATTTGTTCAATCATTCAGTCGTTCTATGAATTTTCAATGTATTAAAAACTCAGATTTTCTCACTCTCCAAGAATGAGTTATCAGTTCCCCTAAAAGCTGATTATAACATTTTAGTGCTTTTTGCAAAGTATCTCCCTTACAGATACTAAGAATGAGCATTCATTCATCCATTTAATAGGTATATTCATTCATCTTCACTGCTTCTATTCTACTGTCTCTCCTATCTTGAAGGTGTTTTGCGCTTGTGCAGGCTGAGGTTGGAGCCACCTGTGAAAGCACAGTTGATTTCCTATGTAGCCAAGAAGAGTGGCTATATCTATTTCCAGTCTTCCTCCCCCTCCCCTGCCCCATCACATTCCCCTATTGTTTCATCTTGAAAGGGACAAATTGGTCATGGGCATTCTACCACATAGTCTCCTGGGCAGCCTGGAGACATTCTTGGATAGCTCAGCTTAAGTTTGGTTATAGCATGGCCCTAAACTGAAGTTAGCACAATCTCTTTTCTACTGCTTTTGGATTCTTAGAAGAAAAGCTATGAAGCAGATTTCTATTCGCAAGAAATTTGTGATAATAATTTTCATTCCAGCCCCCCATACAAATACATTGTTACACCACTTTTCATTGTTCTCACTGTTGTTCCTGTGTAGGTGAAGGTTCACAAACTATTACTCGGTCAAGTTAACAATGATGATGCCATTGGGCATCCTCAATGTGTCAGGCAATATGCTAAGTGCTGTAAACGTTCTCTCAGTTACTTCTCACATTTATTACTATCTCCATTTTCCAATTCAGAAGTTGAGTTCAGAGAGTTAATTACATGCTACTATTAGCAAATAGGATTTGCATTCAGGACTTCAGATCCCCAAGGCCATTGCGATACTGGGTTTCTTGCTCATAGTCAGTGCCCCTTCTTCAAACTTGTCTGTGCAATGCCAGCTTCCTAGCCTCGTTCCAAGCGCTACTCAAGTGGCACCTACTCTGAGAAGCGTGTTCGCACAGGAGCACACTCAGCTTCTGAACCGGGTTCCTTACATCTGCCTTCCCATGCCTTTGGATGGGTCCCTCAGTAGACCCTCAGCAAATTGAAGGAAGAAAGGATGGAGGAGATTGGGCCTTACCCTTTACTGGATTCCTTGGCCCCATCTTGCCTATGCTTTTCATAGTCAATGCTTCCTGCTATCCTTATCAATTGACTGAGGAAACTGGTCTCTGGTCTTAACCGGCAGGAAGGCCCTGGATCCTTCTTGGTCTATGGGAGTTTTCCAGGGGAGAAGCAGAATTTTACTGGCATTTAGGGCATCTTTGATTTCTTAGGGGATCCAGAGTGCTTACTTAGTCATCCCTGTTTGGAGGTAAGCACTCCCAGGCTCAGCCAGCGCCTAAGGGCGCTCTGTCCTTTCAATGATCTTATTTACTAAGGTGCTCAGGCAATGTTTTAAAAAGTTGCTAGAAACCCAGATCTGTCAAAGGTAAATACCGCCCAACTGAGCCTTTTGGTTTGCATTTTGCCCAAGGCCTTTTCCCTCTGCTTTCACTTTTAGTCTAAAGTGGGTGTTTAAGATTCACTTCCCTAACTCATAGCCAATTAGAAAGCTTTGTTTTGAAACTGAATACAAAGTCTCTTTGTCAGTCAGTCTAGAGCCTTCCCCCTTGCATTCCAGAGAATTAAAAACAAAACAAAACAAAACAAACATAAAACTTCTTTCAATTGGTAAGAAAATGGAATTTTGAAACTAATGGCAGAAACAATTCCCAATTTGGGCATAGTTGGTTATATTAGTCCTTATTATCAGAACAGATGTTATTATCAGAACAAATGTCTGCTTTCTACTATGTAGCTTTGGGCTGAGTCCTCATATCTTTAGGCTTTCTCCACATGGAGCTTTTCTTTCTTTTAATTTGCATAGGGAAAGTAATCTAGGCAGTACAACTGGGAAGGGAAATTATATTCTTCTTTCTATGGTGATGGTAAAATGACCTTTTTTCCAGATTTGAATTCTCATCTAATGACTATTTTTCTTTCCTCAGGATGCTGTCAGCTTCATCCAAAATTGTGTTTTAAGAAACTATTCTGATACGTGATTGGAAGTTTTCTTAGGATCTGTCTGTGGTTGCAGTTCACTGAGAAACTGCTTTTGACTTCTCGCAGAATGTAGATTAGTTTGGCTGTGGGCTACAGTTTTTAAAGCACATATCTTATGCACAACAGAAATTTGGTTCTGAGGGGGGGAAATTAAAGCTCACAGATTGTGAAACAAGAGGCATGCTCCCTCTTTGCTTTCTGATATAGGAAAACTTCAACTTGCATATTTTTGGACCTTACCTTTCTAATAAAGTGATCCATAGTTTCAGAAAGGTCATTTTATCAAGCGTGTTTCCAATTTGATTTTCATTAACTGGAAGTCGAAGTACTTGCTCAAAACAACAACAAGAAAAACAGAAAACCACCTCCTGGGTGCGATTCTTTTACCTGGCTCAAGGTCGAGGGAATAGCTGTCTATTTCCATATCAAACTGCTGGGCTGCCGCAGAACGAAAATCCTCCAAGACTCTGTGCACAGCCTTGGTGAGATTATAGGGCACCGACTTAGCAAACCTCATTTTGCTATTGACGATTACACTCCCATTTCTGAAGTTCAGTATTTCGAGTTGCTTAAATCCTGTAAGATTGGATCGTAAATATGGAACCAGCTGCAAAATAAAAGATGGTTTATTCTTAACTGTATTCTAAATCCTCAGTGCTGCGAATTCCATTTATGCTCACTTTTCATTATCTGAGGCATAAATTTCACTTCCTTTTTATTGTTTTTATTTTTGTTTTCGGCTTTAATGTGAGACCACAGCACCACTATTTAATGATCTATTTGTGGTTATTATGTACCACATATCCACTTTCTTTCTGTGTATCAAGTTGGATAGGCAGCTTCATGATGAAATATGAGGAACAGAGGATTAAACAAACAAACAAACAAAACCAGACCAATGCTATCAGCAAAGGTAGAATGCTGGGTTCAATTATTTAAAGAAAAGTCCAGGTAAATAAAAATATGCTACAAACTGAGCCTAGAGGCATACTGACCTTCTCCTTTGTAAATGGGACATCTACTTGGAAGTAACCAATATGAAATGACCCACTGAAATAAACAACAGCCTAAACATCAGCTTGTCTGCCTATGAAGGATATTTTTCACTGTCAACACAGATGTGGTTCTTTGGAAATACAGAGAACCGGCAATCAGGAGACTTGGGTACCAGTCTTGAAACTGTCCCTCACTAGCCGTGTGAACTTCATCAAACCATGTAACCACTGTTATACCTCAGTATCCTTATCTGAATTATGAGAGAAGAGAAAAAGTGGTTCCCTCGGGTCCCTTTCCAAACTATTATTTAAGAATCTCAAAAGTGTGCCCCAGGACATTTTCCTTCAGATTACCATACCTACTTCTTGTGACCTATGGTCATCCTTGAAGTCATTTTTTTCAGAAATATTTGAAATTCAATGATGTGTGCCTTGTTTTGGCCCTGAGAGTTAGTATTGGTATTCATGAACCACTCACCCATGATTCCAAAGAGCACAAAGAGGCAAGTTGCAATTTCTCAGACTTGATTCAGACCTCCTTTCTCTTTGCTCCTGTCCCCACCCCACCTTCTGACTCTGTGACTCCAAAGCACATTCTGGTATCTCCTCAGAAGTTTCTTGTGAAAATTAAGGTGACATTTTATATAAAGTATGGGAATTATTTCAATCATTTCTCCCTGACTACTTTTTACTTTGCCTTGGCTCATTCCTCTTCCTTTAGCATTACTTTGTTTTCTGGTGGGACTCTCAGTCTTTACCTTGTATGTAGATTACTAGGTGCTCTCTTCCCCTAAATCCATTCTCCTCTTCTTCATGGGAAAGAGGTCACTTAGCTAGAGACCACACTTTCCAGACCCCCTTGTAGCAAGCTATGGACATATGACTAGCTACCCCCAATGGAATATAATTAGGAGTGATGTGGGAAACTATGGGATCCCTTGCATTCAAGAAAATTTAATGCCCTAGGCTTCATTTCTTTGCCTCTTCTTAAAGTACCAGTGACTTGTTTTTGACTAATTTTGACCATGCCCATGAGGGCAACATGTTTGAGGTTGACAAAGCTACAGGATGGAAAGAATGTGGGTCCCTGGATGATGTTATAGAGCAGAGCTGTCCCACACCATCAGATGAAAGAAAAATAAACTTGTGTCTTATTTAATCCATTGTATTCTTGGTCTCATCGTTATATATTATTTTCTACTCTAATTAATTCTGGACCAGGTTTACCGGAATTCTGTTTACTGAAACTGTCCAAATATCTGCTAACCCTGCTGTGGAAGTGGAAAGATGGTACAGATAAGATCTGCCCTTAAATCAAATGTTCCCTGGAAGAAATTTTTTTATGTGGATTTAACTTATATGACTCACAAAAAATTTTCTACTTCCAACTCTGCAGTATGTGTGATATGCACAACATAATAGACTGAAATTGGCTGTGACTTCATTGTGGTATCACATATTTCAATATTTCTTATAGTATATGTAAAAACAAACAAAACATGTGAGTTGTGGGGGGGGGTGGATTTTATTATTCAAAATATATGCATCATGACCGTCTTCAGAGTCCTCTGTTAGGGATCAGCGATGATAAATTATTTAGTCTTTTTTTTTTCAATTTTACAAGAACTTAAGGGGAACTGAAGAAGGAGCTCCTTACCCCTGAACTCTCTGCAACATTTGGACAGGACTATTCTAGCTTTATACTGCTTTTTCAGATGGCTAAAAGCAGCTCGTGGCATTGCATCTTAAGAAACGTCCACTCACACTGTTTTTAGATTCCAAGTTATGTATCCAAGTGACTATGTATTATTTCTGGGTAAATTAAGTTAGGAAGGACTATCATGAAAAGATTTTAGATATAAGTTTATTCTCATCAGATTGGGCAGCAATCTGTCCATATGTCCATCATGGAGCCCACTTGCCAGGATGAATCAGAATCCATCTCAACATTCTAGCTGAATTCCATGGGCAACAGCTGTCTCAGAGTCTTGTTTCTTCTAACCCATCTGGCTTAGAACAGCCAGTGATTATATTATAAAGTAACAACGATAACAAAAAAAAAGCAAAGAAGAGCCTGAGAGAGAAGTGAAAGCAGAGCCCACTCACCAACTGTGTAAACTGTAGCTCCAGTGCTTGGTACTCCAGAGAGCTCTTGTTGAACAGGTTGTTAGAGAAAGGCATGTTAGCCACACGTAGACTGAAGAACACGATCAGCTCTTGGCCCTTGGTAGTGCTGGTCACAGGGCTAGCGGTGAAAACCTGTAAAGCTGGGACAGCAGTGGTATTTTCCAGGAAATGATCTGGGGAAGAAACATAGCCACTGTGTCCTAGAACCTCAGATGAGGCAAGAGTGTTGGACAGATCCATTTCATCCAGGTCTCTGGCCATATCCTGGCTGCCTGTTCTCCTGCTTTTGTCTGAAGGTGCAGGAGAATGTGAAATTTCCAAAGCAGATTGGCTGATGACAGATTTGGTGGGAATTGTTGCCCCAGGAATCAGTGCTGTTGTGTCAATGGACATTATGTCTCTCGCATTTTGATCAGTCAGAGAGAAGAGTGATCCAGTAAAGAAAGGTAGAGCTTTTGATGGGGAAATAGAGACCGGAGTCAAGGGAGACCAAGAACTGTCTATAGAGGAAGGTCCTGAGATCAATTTCATTATGTCCAGATATTCCCCAAAGAAAAGAAAGAGAAAAAGAAGATACAAGGTTAGGGGTGACTTTAAAAAACACTAGGAATTTATAGTGGTCATTTTAATGGTCATATTTTAAAATATAAGACATCGGTAGAGAAATGGCAAGCAGCCCTGTTTCTGAAGCTAGGGAGTCAGAGAGTGAACCTCTGGGCCCCAGTTTTACTCAGGCCCAATCTTTCTGGATAGAGGAGACTAAAAGAGCATGAGCTGCCTAACATTGCTGGAACTGCTGCCAAGCCAGACACAGCATATTTGGGAACCAGATGGTACAAACTGACAAGGTCACCAGGTGGTGCCAGCTGCAGCTGGCATTGGGATAGATTTGGATCACACACAGCCACCTGAAACTTCCAGTTTAGCTAGCTGTGTAGTTTTGGCCTGGCCATTTCATTTGCCTACAAGTAATGCAACCCTTCATCATATGCAACCAAAGGTTTGGATCCATTTTTCACATTTTGGTAGTTTTACTACTTAAATTTACACTATGCTTTTCCAAAATTGCATAATATAATTTAATAACCTGGCAATTTGCAGAATGACATTTGTGTGTAAAAATGTGGGTGACACATGTATTTGAACTTTATATTCATCATACAACTTGCTAAATATTTGATTATATTTTTGTTACACTTTTGCATCATTCTCTGATAATTTCTTCCACCGTTTTGCATTGCTTTCTTGGATGAGCATACTTTAAACTGCTGAAGTCCTCTTCCTTTCTGGTGCAAAATTAAAATAAACAGTATTTATGAGCTAAAAAAGTGGTTATAAGAAGCTTTCATATGAAAAAGATTGGTGGATTATTAAAATACTCCAATAACCTAAATTCAGAGCCACTGAATATATTTAAGGCATCAGGTAGCTCATAGCAGTGTGCTTCCTATGATTATTTCAGTCACATTTTGGCAAATATGTGGGAAAGCTCTGTTGAAATCCAAATGCTAAGCATGATAATGGACTGTCTGGTAGCAGATATAACTTTTGGATTCTATATCAGATAATTTACTATATAGCATGCTCACCAAAACTGAAGCTCTGAAATGTGAAATCATATAAGTTTTATTACTTTCTTAAAATAAATCTTGCCTGTTTGTGAGTTCTCCCCAAATTTCAGAGAAGCACCCTAATTTCTCTCACCTGGGGAAGGCACCTAGGTGTGTCTACCCACAATTCTTTCAATTGCCAGAAATGATATTTTCTAACATCCAGGATCTACTGGTAGTTTTATTCAACTCTTCAAGGTAGGATTAGGGATGAGTAAAGTCAAGCGTTAGCAGTGATTTCATTTGACTTCTTCATGTCATGGGAAAATGGCATTTGGAACCCTATTCTCTGTGCTACTACAGATAATGAGGGTGGGTGTCTGACATGAGAAATACAATGATGGTTGCATTTATTCTGCTCCTGGGTCAGCATCTCATTATTCACACCTTTCTCACTGTATAGACTTTAATCAGTTTAAAATAGACTGCTGCATACCTATTAGAGCTTGCCAAACCCCAACCAAAACATTCCTGCCAATCTCAAAGAACACCTAGGGGGTTATATAAGATTCTACAAAGATTCCATGCATTAGGGTAACTTTCTAGAAACCTACACTTTCCAGATGGGTCCCTGGACTAGATAAGTCCTGAAATGCAGAAGGGTCAGCCTTTCCAGAACATCAGGTAGTTCCATCCCCTATTTCATATTATCAACATCCCCTTCCAACATGAAAAAGTTAGAATGGGCATAGCCCAAATACCCCTAAGGAGTGGGAGAAAGATCAAAGGTGATGGTGGAGTTACACAGAGAAGGTTGGGCTTAACAAATGAGTATGAGTGCTGAATCATTATATTGATATTTCTTTTAGTCTCCCATACCTCAGAGCAGCTAGAAGTAAAAACCTAAAATTGTGGAATTGTAACTGATACCAAACTCTGAAATCTATGCTATAACTAATTGTTGCGATGTACTTTGAAATTTATTGCTTTTCTGTATATATGCTATTTATCACAAAAAAAGAAGAAAAAAGAGAGAAAGAGGAGTATAACAGAGAAGATAGGATTTGACAAATGAGCATGACTGCTGAATCATTGTATTGATATTTCTTAGTCTCCAGTGTCTTGGAGCAGCTAGAAGAAAAAATGAAAAATAGTGAGACTGTAATCCATACCAAACTTTAAAATCTGTTCTACAACTACTTGTTAAAATGTATTTGGAAATTTATTGCTTTTTTTATATATATTTCACAATTAAAAAAAATTAAAAAACCCCTAAAATTGTGGAATTAGAACTCATACCAAACTCTGAAACCTGTTCTACAACTAATTGTTGTGATATGCTTTACAATTTATTGCTTTTTTGAGTATATGTTATTTTTCAGAAAAAAGAAACAAAAGTCTATTGTGATGATAAATGCACAGCTATATGATGAGATTATGAACCACTGATTGTACATCTTGGATGACTGCATAGTATGTGAATATATAATATATATCAATAAAAAACTAAAAATTAAAAAAAAAGGCTGTCGCATTATGCCAATGAACAATAGAAGTGAATTTCTAATCCCTTCTCTTTGGGCATTTTGACATTAATCTTCTGTATTCACAATAAACATATGGGGTTTAGTTCATAAAATAAATAAATCATAAAAATAATAAAATAAATAATAAAAAATGATTTATTTCATTTATTAGCTATTTAAATATTTCTATTTAAATATAAGGTTGCCAAATAAAATACAAGATGTCCACTGGGTATTCTTATACCAAAAAATTTTCGTTGTTTTGCTCGGCTGGATTTTGTCCCCCCAAAAAGAAATGTTCAGATCCTATCTCTTGGTGTGTATGCATAAAACCGTGCTTGGAAATAGGGTCTTTGCAGATGTAATCGAGATAAGATCGAGAGGATTGTCGAAGACGGCACAGTAGGGAGATCCAAGACTAAGTCCTTCCACCAAAAAAAAAAAATTAAACAAGCAGAAATGGTCTGAAACAATTATTTTGAAACTCCAGAGGCCAGAGTACTGTACAGCATCCAAAGAAGAGTGGGAGGAAGAGGCTAATAAATTACGGTAATGAATAATAAATTGCTATCTCTACAGGGTGACGACCAGCAACCAATCCCCACTCTTGCAGCAGGTTGCCATGGGGTCCAGACCTTGGCTGACTCACTGGTGACAGAAAAGGACTTAAAAATCCTATTCCCCAAACACAAGGGTGGGCCCAGATGATCACAGCTTTTGATTAGCGAATTCGAATCATTGGGAGCCTGGCTCAGAGTGAGGTCATTGTTTTAGCTCACCAGACAGAGGATGTGGCTGTCAATCCACCTTCCTTTACAGGGTCAACAGTGGTGAAGACTTAAGGACACAGCCCTTCTCCAGGGCTGTGGGGTCAGTTAGTGGAAGGGCTGCATTTGCTGGGCAGGCTGGGAAAGCTCACCTTTGGGGAGCCATAGGAGAAGCTCTGGACACCTTTCCTGTGCCCTCCCCAGGACCTTTTGGAGCCAGCTGATTCCTGTGTGTGGGTTCCTGGTCTAGTCTGAGCTGGGAAAGCCCGACTTGAGAAGGTTCTGGTGTGCCTCCCCTACCACAATGTGCCCTTTAGGCAGAAGCAGCTTGAGACAACGAAAGGTGAGTAAGAAACTATAAAGGTGAATGGTCTGGGGCAAAGACCTGTTGGCATCAAACACCAGGAGACGGAGATCTGTCTCCTTCTCTTATGAAACATATTGGACAACCAAAATTCTGTAAACAGGGGAACTCCAAAACAACTTACAAGCAAAACTCCAAGACAAGATGGAGGACTGGAAAGACAGGGAAAACCCTACACCCTGCATTCACCTTGGGCAGACCTTCCTGATAGGAGGGCTGAAGCTTTAGAAAATCTCTATCACTACCTGGTTACAAAATCAGAAAAGAGACATCTCAGGAAATAAATCCCAGAGTTAACACTTTAAAATACTAAAATGTACAATGTGCAACAAAAGAGTACAAGACAAATAGAGAAACAGGAAATGATGGTCCAACCAAAGAAAAGAGAAAAAAAATTCCAAAACACCAAAAACAAACAACAACAACAACAACAACAAAAAAGAGAATGAAAAACAAACCAAATAAAGCCTTTAAAAAAATTGTCTTAAAAATGCTCAAGGAGATGAAGAAAAAAATACAGAGAAAGAACTAAAGGACATCAAGAAGACAGTGAATGAGCAATATGAGTCTCAGTAAAGAGATAGAAAATTTAAAAAGAAATTAAACAGAACTCCTGGAGTTGAAGACCAAATAACTGAAATGAAAAACTCATGGTTGGGGGCGGGGGGGTCAACAGCAGATTGGAGCTGGCAGACAAAAGAATCAGTGAACTTGAAAGTAAGACACTTGAAATTAGTCAGGCTGGGGAACAAAAAGAAAAATGAAGTAGTAAAAGTGAAAATAGCTTAAGCCACCTCTGGGATACCATCAAGTGTACCAATATACGCATTGTGGGAGTTTCAGAAGAAGAGAAAGAGACAGGGGCAGAAGAAATGGTCAAAGGCATTATGTGAATATTCACATCCAAGAAGTTCAGAGAACATCCAACAGGATAATCATGGAGATAAGTATATCCTTTGTGCTGGTTTGAAGTTATGTGCCCCAGAAAAGGTTGTGTTCTTTTAATTGATTCTTGTGGGTACACCTGTTGTGGGTGGGAACTTTTGATTAGGTGTTTTCAATTGAGATGTGACCCACTCAATTCACATAGGCTTCGATCCCTTATTGGAGTCCTTTATGAAAGGATAAAGAGAAGGAAAACCCAGACAGAGTAGAGAGAGAAATACCCACAGACACTTAGAGGAAAGCCCTCAGAGTTGCTCAGAGAGCCACTGAAACCAGCAGCTGAAAGCAACAAAACCTGGGAACCTCGCTTTCTGACAGAGAAACCCCAGATGCCAGAGGTCTTTCTTCAGGAAAGGTATCATCCTATGGATACCTTAATTGGGATATTTTCATGGCCTTAGAACTGTAAATTTGTAAACTAATAAATTCCCATTGTAAAAGGCAATCCATTTCTGGTATATTGAACTCCAGCAGCTTTATCATATATTGATCACATTATCAAATGCAAGGGAAAAGGAGAGAGCTGTGAAAGTTGCAATAGAAAAACATGTTATGTACAAGGAAGTCCCAATAAGATTGAGCGCTGATTTCTCATCAGAAACCATGGAGACAAGAAGGCAGTAGGTTGAAATACTTAAAGTGCTGAAAGAAGACAACTGCCTGCCAAGAATTTGATGTCTGGTGAGACTTTCTTTCAAAAATGAAGGAGAGATTAAAATATTCTCAGAAAAACAAAAACTGAGGGAGTTCATTACCATTAGATCCGTCCTACAAACAGTGTTAAAGGGAGCTCTGGAGACTGAAAGGAAAAAGCCCTAGACAGTAGTTTACAGCAACATAAAGAAATAAAACTCTGAGGTAAAGGTAATCACTTGGGTAATAATAAATTCCAGTAGTGCTGTAGAATATTGTTTGGTATGTAACTCCACTTCTTACTTCATATAGGTGCTTAAATGTAAATGCGTAATGAGTAGATTAATTAATGTTTTTGGACATAAAATATACAAAGAAATAAGTGGTAGCAAGTACAAAAAAAAAAGTAGCACTACTGAAGTTAATTTGTGTATCAAACCAAATATTATCACTGTATATTTAGGATGTTAAATTTTAACCCCAGGGTAATCACAAGGAAAACAGATGAAAAGCATATCCAGATAGAAATAAAAAGGTACTCAATATGTTGTAACATAAATATCAAATAAATACAAAAGTAGGCATTAATGGATGTGAGGGACAAAAAGATATAAGACATGCAAAGGCTAAATAGTAAAATGACAGAACAAAATCCTATATTATCAGAATGACTTTAAATGTAAGTGGATTAATCTCTCCAGTCAAAAGCCAGATATTGGCAGAATGGATAAAGAAGCATGACCCAACCATATGCTGTCTGCACGAGATACCTTAAATTCAAAGACATAAGCACTTTGAAAATGAAAGGATTAAAAAATTTTCTACCATGCAAATAGGAAGAGAAGAGCTGAGGTAACTATGTTAATATCAGATAAAATGAACTCTAAGTCAAAAACAGTTATGAAGGACAAAGATGGTCATTATATACTGATAAAGAGGGCAATTTAACAGGAAGATGTAATTAAGTATAAACATATATGCACCTAACAGTAGAGCCCAAAAATATACAAAGCAAATACTTACAGCCTTAAGAGAGAAATTGATGGTTCTACATTAATATTTGGAGACTTTAACATACCACTTTCAATAGTGGATAGAACATTTAATCAGAAGATCAATAAGGAAGTACAGGATTTGAATGATACACTAAAACAGTTAGACCTAACAGACATACATAGAACATTTCACCCAGCAAAAAGCAGAATAGCTCTATTTCTAGGTTCTCTGTTCTTGTTCTACATTTCAATCTCTTTGCCAGTACCACACAGTTTTGAATACTGCAGCTATGTAATAAGTCTTGAAATCAGGAAGACTAATTCCTTCTGCTTTCTTCTTCTTCTTTTTTTTTTTTTCAAAATTGCTTTAGCTATGTTAGTTTCTTTTGTTTTCATATAAATTAAAAAACGAATATAATCTATATCTCCAAAAAGCTTTTCAGGATGTTTTGGTTTGCTAAAGCTGGAAATGCAATATAATATAATTGCTGGAATGCAATATAACAGAAACCGATTGAATTTTACAAAGGGGATTTATTAAGCTACAAATTCACAGTTCTATGGCCATGAAAATGCCCAAATTAAGGCACCAACAAGGGGATACCTTCTTGGAGGAAAGGCGGCTGGCATCCAGGGTTCCTCTGCCACATGGGAAGGTACATGGTGACGTCTGCTGATTCTTCTCGCCAAAATGTCTCTGTGGGCATTTCCTTTTATCTCAGCTTCACCAGGCTCCTGTGTGTCCTTCTGGCTTCCCTGGGGCACTTTATTTGTTAGCTTTTCTAAACTCTTTGTGTTCTCTTAAAGGACTATAGCAAGCGGATCAAGACCCACCTTGAATGGGCGGGGTCACATCTCCATGGAAACAACTTACTCAAAAGACCCCACCCAAGAATAGGTCTGCCCTCACAAAATGGATTACGTTTATTAAAAGATAAACAGTCCTGGGGTACATAACAGATTCAAACCAGCACACAGGATTTTTTAGGTATTGCAAAAAACCTGTACATCAATTTGTGGGAGAATTGACATCTTTATTATGTTAAATTTACCAATCTATGAAGATGAGTATGTCTCTCTATTGATTTATATCTGCTTTGATTTGTTTCAACAATGTTTTGTAGTTTTCATCATATAAGTGCCATACATATTTGTTAGATTTACGTGGAAAGATTTCATTTTTTGTGTGATTGTAAATGGTTTTGTGTTTTTAATTTTAGTGTTCATGTATTCATTACTGGCATATGGAAGCAAAGTTGATTTTTGTATGCTTATCATATATCCTATGAACTCATTTATCAGTTTTCTTAGTAGATTTCTTATTGTAGATTTCTTGGGATTTTCTACATAGCTGATCTTGACATCTGCAAATTGGGGTATTTTATTTCTTTCTTTCTGGTCTGTATACCTTTTATTTCATTTTCTTGCCTTATTGAACTGTCAGGAATACCAGCACTATGTAGAGTAGAATGGGTAAGAGAGGATATCCTTGCCTTGTCCTGAGTTTTTAGAGAGAAAGCTTTCAGTCTTTCATGATTAAGTAAAATGTTATTTGTAGATTTTTGTGGGTGTTCTTTATCAAGTTGAGGGAATACTGTAAACAACACTACCCACAAAAATTTGACAACTTAGCTAAAATGGACCATTTGTTCAAAAGCCACAAATCACCACAACTCACTAAAATATAAAAGATAACTTGAAATATTAAGGAAATTGAATTTGTAATTTTAAAGCTCCCAAAAAGAAAGTTCCAGGCCCAGTTGGTTTCACTGGAGAGGTCTATCAAAACATGTAACAAGAATTACGTTATTCCACTTTTCTTGAGCGTTTTTAAAGTACCATGAACGGGTGTTGAATTTTGTCAATGGCTTTTCTGCATCAGTTGATATGATCATATAATTTTTTATTTTTCGCCTATTAATTTCATGCATTACATTGATTGATTTTCAAATATTGAACCAGTCTTGCACCCTTGGAATAAACTTCACTTGGTTCTGATTATTTTTTTATATTGCTGAACTCCATGTGCTAATATTGTGTTAAGAATGCTTGCATCTATATTCATGAGAGATATTGGTCTATTTTTTGTTGTTGCTACCTTTCTTGTCTGGTTTCGATATCAGCGTAGTATTAGCTTCATAAAATAACTGACAAATGTCTCCTCCTCATCTGTTTTCTAATGTAATTCTTGTTACATGTTTTGATAGACCTCTCCAGTGAAACCAACTGGGCCTGGAACTTTCTTTTTGGGAGCTTTAAAATTACAAATTCAATTTCCTTAATATTTCAAGTTATCTTTTATATTTTAGTGAGTTGTGGTGATTTGTGGCTTTTGAACAAATGGTCCATTTTAGCTAAGTTGTCAAATTTTTGTGGGTAGTGTTGTTTACAGTATTCCCTCATTATCTTTTTTATGTCTGCAAGGTCCCTAGCACTATTTCCTTTTCCATTCTGGTGTATTGGTAATTTGTGTATTCTGTTTTTCCTTCATCAATATTGCTAGAGGTTTGTCAATTTTATTGATCTTTTCAAAAAACCATCTTTCTGGTTCAATGATTTTCTCTATTCTGTTCTCAGTTTCACTGATTTTTGTTCACATCATTATTTTCTTCCTCCTGCTGGCTTTTTATGTATTTAGCTTTATTTTTTAGGTAATTGAGGTGAAAGCTCAGGTTATTTACTTGAGACTTTCCCTTTCTTTCTAATGTCTGCACTTAATTATAACAAATTTCACTTTCAGCATTGCTTTAGCTGAGCCACACAAATTTTGATATGCTGTATTTGAATTATCATTCAAATCACTGTATTTTAAAAATTATCCTGCAGATTTCTTCCTTGATTCATGGATTATTTAGAAGTGTATTGCTTAGTTTCTAAGTGTCCAGAGATTTTCCTATTAGCTTTCTATTATTGATTTCTAGTTTGGTTCCATCTTTGTTGAGGAACACACTCCATATGATTTCAATTCTTTGTGAGGCTTGTTTTATGCTCCAGGATGTGGTGTATCTTAATACATGCTCTAAGGGCCCTTGAAAAGAATGCATATATGCATATTTTTCTTCTATAAATGTGAAATAGTACTTGTTGGTTGATAGGGCTTTTGAGTTACTCTATACCCTTACTGATTTTCAGTCTATATATTCTCTCAATTGTTGTGAGGAGGGGTGGTGGTTAGAGTCTCCAACTATAATTGTAGATTTGTTTTTATCTTCTTTCAGTTCTATCAGTGTCTGTTTCATATATTTTTGTAGCTCTGATGTTTGGTGCATATACATTTAGGATTGTTATGTCACCTAGTGACTTATTTATCACTATATAATATCCCTCTCTGACTCTGGCAATTTTCTTTTCTCTGGGTAGTCTTTATTTTTGCCTTTTTTTTTTCTGGGTAGTCTTTATATGATATTATTACAACCATTCTTGCCCTCTTTTGGTTAAAGTTTGCATGATATATCTTTCTCCATCCTTTTACATCCAGCCTGCCTATGTCATTACATTTGAGTTAGTTTCTTGTAGACAATTTATAGTTGGGTCATGGTTTTTACTTCACTTTGTCAATCTCCGTCTTTTTATTCGTGTATTTAGACCATTTACATATAATGCAATTATTGATGTTAGGGCATAAATATGGCATTCTACTTTTAGTTTTTTGTTTGTTCTCTTTTTTATTATCTCCATAATAAAAGAAAAGAAAAAAGAAACACTCAAACCAAAATTATTACTGAGCCCATTAAATGGAACACTGGACATTTTCTGTCTGACCTAAGAGAATTATTGTTTAACAGAACTCAGAGGGTTTTGCGTCCTTCATTTTCTGTAACTGAGTTATTTTATAACTTTACAAGTTGTAGAAAACTGATGGTAATGGAAATAATTTTTGTCCATAGAGATGCAAATGAATTTTGTCTGATGAAGATGCCATTGATTTTTCTCCCTTATAGGGAATGATTCTAAGCAATATATTTTATTGCCAGGTGGATATTGACCAGTTTTGCATCAATTAGAAAATTGATGTCAACATTTCTGACTGCCTGTCAGATCGACAAATTTTTTCTAAAAAGGGCCAGAAAGTAACTATTTTAGGCTTCACAGGCAGTATGGTCTCTATCACCACTATTCAGTATGCTGCTCTAAAGTGTGTAGCTCTAAAGTAGTCACAGAAATATTTGAAGGAATGGACACAGCTGTGTTACAATAAAACTTAATAGAAATCTAATTATATGAAAGAAAAGACTATAAATTGATTTAATTAATTTTCTCTTAGAGTTTTTCTAATTGTTTAAAACTGGCAAATAAAGAATATTGCCAAAAGCAAGAAAATATTTTATTTATTTAAACCTCATTTCATTCCGTAAAGAATTTGAGGTGAACTAGATCTAATAGTGTTATCAGTGTTCTTAGGCTTTTGAATGGGAAGACTTAGAGTATTGTTAAAGCAGGGATTTTATATTCTCCAAGTCTCAAAGTTTTGAGTAATTTCCTGATGTGATGGCTTATCTACAAAAATGCCAAGTTATTTTCCTATCTGGCATTTTATACCTTTCCACATATTTTAACCTTTATGATTCTCAAAGTTAAAAAAAAATTACAAAAGGTAATTACATTGCATACAAATGTGTAATTTATTATCCGCACCAAAAAAACCTTTACCATTGTCTGATCAACATCATTTCCTCAAATACTCAGTAAACTCAAAACTTCCTTTTGCTCTTTGTCTGAGTTCTCTATTTGGTGTGTTGTATGCATCTGGCCCAGTCCCTCCTGATTCTCTTACAGTCACATGCTCTTGCTGCCACTGGGAGTCTTTGCATCCTAAATTATGCATTTTTGTTCTTTCTTCATCTTCCCTTTTAATGAATCCCAATGTACATTTTCATTGCTGGCATCATTTTCTATTGCATTCTTTTATATGTGTTCATCCTTTATTTATGTCTTTAAACACTCCTCTGAGAAGGGAAAAGTAGTTGTTGTTACCCCATTTACAGACAAAGAATCTGAGGCTTAGAAAAATTAGTATTCTTGCTCAAAATTAATTTGTTATAGGTTCAGCACTAAATCTCAATTTTCCTCACCTATCTATTTTATTTCCACATGTCAAAAAGCCAAAGGCTATTGTTGTTTTTCTCTTTGCCAGAATTTCATTCATTCATTCATGCATCTTTGCATACATTCAATAAATAATAATGGAATATCTACCCTTTACCAGATACTTGCAAGGCTTTGGAATATAACAATGAACAAAATAAATACACTCCCTGCCTCAGACATTATAGTAGCTGAAAATACAGCAATAACTTATATATATGTTTTTTCGTATCTTCTGTATATGTTATCTTACCTAGAGGTCACAACCAATTTATAAGGTGTTAGGCAGATAAAGAAACTGAAACATAGAAAGATTGGTAAACTTTTAATATAGTATCAGTGATAAGGAATTTAACAGGACTAGAATGAGGGCAATATACCATGGTCTCAAAGAATCACCAATAGATTAGCAAGTTGCTAGATAAGATATATGTTGTGAGGAGTTGGATGGAAAAGGGGGGCGGCAATGAAATGGCACTGCTGAATCCTCTTGAATGACTTGCTACTTCTAGCACAGAGCAAAACCCTGCCAATCAGGGACACGTTCCTTCATAAACACATCGTGCAAAATAAACGGTCAGTCTATTACTTTTCAATAATGGACTCTCAAGTCTACTTAAATCCTATTTTCCAGGTGGTATACTAGGTGTCTCCAAGGGCTGGGCTAAGCGTGTCTGCTGACAATGCCTTCCCCATTTTGGTTAGAGAGAGTCCAGCAGCTGAGGTATATGCAACACCAAGCAAGGAGTCCAGAGAAACCTTTTTACTGTGAAAACACAGACTGCAGAAATTTCGAGTTAAGGAAAATTACATCAGGTACATTTTCAAAATAGCGAGCCTGACATTTTGGCAAAATCTTTGTCTGTATTCCTCATAAAATTTTACAATAAAATAGTTACTGTATTTATCAGCAATAAATGTTTTCTCAGAAGAGCATTTCACCCTGTTAAGCCCTGGTCTCAATGAGGCTAGTGCTGAAATTAGTGAGCGGAATGGAAAAATGGAAAGACTGAAGAGTCAAAGTACTTGCAACAAGAAAAAGCATAGTGAATCAAGTAAGGGAAAATCTGATTCCACATTGTGTTGGAGGTTTGGCAACTTGTGTGCTCATCTCCAGACTAGTCTCGCCATGTGTGTCGTGTTTCAAGCAAGATAGTTTGACACAATCACACACTTACGGCAAGGTGAATATTTAAAAAATTGTACCATGAAACATAAATTTGGAGTAACTGTGTCCATGAAAATGCAAAAGAGGGCAACATATATTAGATATATACAAAAAATTAACCTGTCCTCATTTAATATTATATATTAGGCCTTATGAAACATTTTTCTAGAAAAATATAACAGGAGTATCAGGGTACATCAGGAAGGGGAAATAATATATGCAAAGCCGCAGAAGTGGAAGAGGGCAGGGTACGCTTAATAAAGGGAGCAGTGTCAGTAAGACTTGGCCAAGGGCTGGATGTGAGCCAAGGGAGTCTTGGGTGACTCTTAGGGTCCAGCTTGGGCACTTTCATTGATGTCACTGAGTCAGGGAATACAGGAAGAGACGACTCAGTGCATTTCATTTGTAATTTGTAAAATGGAAAGAATGAGAGATATTCTCTGCATCTCCTGGGATGGTTTAGAGATTAATTAGATAACCAGAGACTGAAAATAACTGGTTAAAGCCCAAATGTAAGTTGTAGTAGCTGCTCCTGGATGGTAGGGGTTTTCACAGTGCGACCTGGACCCAGCCTCAGAGTTGTGTCTTCTGGGAATTTGTTAGAACTGTAAAGTCTCAGGTCCCACCTCAGACCTACTGGATCAGAAATTCAGGAGGCGGAGCCCATCAATAACACGGTTTTCACAAGTGCTCTGGGGGAGTCCGATCCACGGAAATATTTGACAGCACTGGTAGAGGAAAGGCGCTACAGTTTGTTGTGGGGAAACTGACAGCGACTGGAGCACTGGAGCCCAGTTCCAATCTGTCCTTGAGGAAGGTGGAAACCACATTTTTCTTCCGTCCTCAAGCGCCTTAGTTCCTACTTCATCCACATGTGCCTCTTTATCACATTTGCTGATAAAGATTTGGGTCATAAAGAGCTACACAAACACTTATGTTTAACATCCAAATCAGTGAAATACATAGAGGGGGAAATCTTTAGAGTTAATTTAATTAAAGGCAAGTAAAGTCAACTGAAGGCCTCGGTTTGTACTTTTAGGGTATAAAATCCACAGAGCTATCACACTGAAGTTCCTTCAGAAATTTTCTTCTCTTTAACATTTAAAATACTTTCTGTATCAATGAATGGTATTTTGGAAAAAAATATCACATTTTTTGCCATATATCTAAACAACTTGTTAAAATGCAAAAACATGCTAAAAAACATGTTTGAATTTCCAAGATGTTTTCAATCCAAGCTGATTAACATCTTTGCTTACTTCTTAATGAAATGTAAATGCCTCATAGGAGGAGAATTGGTCTGATATTTTTAATGTCTTTTGCCAAGACATAGCTGGAGAAGATATTTGAATTTCAGCCTCTTAAAAGAATCACTTCCTGTATCAAAGCATTTTGTAAATACATGTTTTAAAGATATTAATATAGTACATCACATTCTTTCAGCTAGAGGGAATCATTACATGTAAAAAAGGGAAGAATGCAAGAGACTGGTTCTAAATTTCTGTTTTTAAAAGATAGTTTTGAAGCATAAACTTTTTTTTTATACTTTAATTGTACCAGTTGGAGCTGTTTCCAACTCAAATTTCTAAGCATTACTCATCTCTAAGAGATCTACAAAAGGCGCTTGAACTGCCTTTAGTGTGATAGATGCCTGCTTAATTTCATTCCATTGGTATTGACAATTACCTAATATATGGCATTTCATCTGCCTTTATTTTACAGCAGATTTTGAAGAATGTGTAAAATTTACTAAGGGTAATGAACTGTATTTGAGGAAATCATAGTCTTATCTTAAATTAACATTGCCATAAAGAATACTCCAACTCCATGGGACGTATTATAGGGCTATGGCAGGCGTGGAAAAGATTTATAGTATCCTGCAAAGGCGGAATACACAGGGATTGTGAACATAAGGAAGAGAATCTGAATAATTCAGGCAACAGTTTATTATTTATTATCCAAATAAAGAAAATATATTCAGACAATTCTCCTCACTTGCAGTAAAGAATGGCCAAATGATGACTGTCTTTCTGAGCAAATTACCTCTTTCTGTTTTTAATTTAACATTTCAACTATGGTTTGAAGATAAAGTGCAATATTGGGGAGGTTCACATTTTACATCTGTGACTCTGCATCAACTACTACTTTTTTCAGCTCCCACTGCCACCAAGAGAAAGGCTGGAGAATATTTTCATATTTAAAATCTGGGGACATCACCATTATCATTAAAATCCATTCATCTTCTATTACCCATCCTTTCATCCATCTACTCATCCATCCATTCATCCAGAGAGTTTCCCTGGGGCAGAGTTAAAAAACATAATGGCTAAGAGGCAGCGTAAAAAGATGGAATGCAATTGTTTCAGTTCGAGGGCAGCTAAAGCGGATAACCTATTAAGAAGATGTCAGCACTAAATCACTCAAGTGATTATGCTGTTTATTACTTTATTGAAACTGATAGATTTGGGTGCACATGTAGATTTTTCCCTAGGAAAATAAGCAATGCATAGCAACTTTAATATTACTTAATACATAGGGAGAGAACCTCCTGCTGTTAGTCAAGTACAAATAGTAAGGGAGCAGTTTAAAGCACAATGGCCTGGGTATTCGTGGCCTGGACTATGGTAGGAGTGAGGTGATTAGAAAGCAAGGGCTCTGGGTTGGTACTGGCTGAGCGACATGAAGTGATTTCATGTTGCTTATGATTTGGCCCAGTACAGATGCTAGATCTGGTCATCCTTAGGGTCATTCCTCGCCCTTCCCTCACTGTGCTCTATTTCATGGTGGTGGAAGTGGAGTGTTGATCCTTCTAGGTTGCATTTCCAAGGCTTTTGTACCATCAAGTTTGGGCAATTTAGGGCATTGGCAGGCAGGATAGGAAGAAGTCAGGATTATTTCTCCTCTTCCTTCTGTGCTTCAGGTGGTTTCTTTGGCAACTGCTCTCTTCCTTGGTGGCTCCATTTCCCACTAGATGGGTGTTCTGGGCTTCCAGCTTCCTTAATATGGCCTTGCCCTTGGACCATGGTAATGGACTTCTTTCCTCTATCTCTCTAGCCTAGGATTGTTAGAAGCATCCTGTTCTTCCTAATCTCTGGATAATCTCCCTCTCCTGTTTGATTTCTGGGTCTTTCACTGCTTCAGTAACACATTCACTTCTCAGTAACACATTAAATTCTCTTTCTTGTAAATAATAGTTAGAACCATTAGAAATTGCTGATATTCAACTCTTTTGACCTATAAAAATCACTATCTAATGCCTGAAATGGTTTCTGTTTAGCTAGTTGGATTCTGCCTTGTATAGACACATTAGGAAGGAACACTTCCCACCAAAAGGGACTTTTTATTGTTGACTGACTGCATTTTATTGATGGTACATGACAAGGTAGGACTCTCAGCCTTCCTCATCCTCAGGGAGTCTGGGACGGAAGCTGTAGAAGATAGGCAATACTCAATGTTGAGGGATTGAGTTGGGCTAGGCTTCCCCAGCAGCTGGTGGCCTCTCTTTTTCTCTCATTCTGTTGCTGGGGCTGGTGGTCCAGGGGCTCTTAATCCTTGGAGGTCACATAGATGATAAGGTCCACCACCTTGCTGCTATAGCCAAATTCACTGTTATACCACGAAATGAGCTTGATGAAGTGATCACTGAGGGCAATGCTAGTCCCAATATCAAAAGTGGAAGTGTGTGTGTCACTGTTAAAGTCACAGGAGCCAACCTGGTCCTCAGTGTAGCCCAGGATACCCTTTAAGGGGCCATCTGAGGCCTGTTTCACCATCTTTTCGGCATCATTGTAATTGACTGCTTTCTCTAGTTAGCAGGTCAGATCCATGATAGACACACTGGGGTGAAGATGTGGGAGGCCATGCCATGAGATTCTCATTCTGCTCTGGGATGACCTTGCCCCCTGCCTTGGCAGCACCAGTAGATGCAAGGATAATATTCTGGGCAGTCCCATAGCAGTCATGCTGCATCTTCCTGGAGGGCCCATTCATACTCTTCTGGGTGGCAGTGATGGGTGGCATAGACAGTGGTCACGTGTCCCTCCATGATGCCAAAGTTGTCATGGATAACCTTGGCTAAGGGGGGCAAGCAGTTGGTGGTGCAGGCAGCAATGCTAACAATCTTGAGGGAATTGTCATATTTCTCATGATTTATGCCCATCATAAACATGGGGGAATCAGCTGAAGGGGGAGAGATGATGACTCTTTTGGCATCACCCTTCAAAGTGAACACCAGCCTTCTCCATGGTCATGAAGACACCAGTGGACTCCACAACATATTTAGTACCAGCATCACCCCATTTGATGTTGCTGGGATCTCACTCCTGGAAGACAGTAATGGGATTCCCATTGATAACAAGCTTCCTATTCTTAGACTTGATGGTGCCTTTGAACTTGCCATGGGTAGAATCATACTGGACCATGTAGACCATATAATTGAAGTCAGGGAAGGGGCCACTGATGGCAACAACCTGCACTTTGGCAGAGTTTAAAGCCTCTCTCCAATTTATTTATGCTTTGCCTCCTTATTATTTATTTTTATCTATACATATTTTAGTGATCTGTCCATATCCTAGTGAAAAGAACATCAGACACAAGGTTTTCACAATCACAACAGTCACACTGTAAAAGCTATATCAATATACAATCATCTTCAAGAAACAAGTCTACAGGAACACAGCTCTACAGTTTCAGGTATTTCCCTCCAGTGACTCCAATACATCATAAACTAAAAAGGAATATCTATATAATGCCCAAGAATAACCTACAGGATAACCTCTTGACACTGAAATCTCTCAGCCACTAACACTTTATTTTGTCTCATTTCTCTCTTCCTCCTTTTGGTCAAGAAGGTTTTCTCAACCCTTTGATTGACCTTGGAGCAAGACCGGGAGTGGGACGCTTTGGACAGGGCATCCAAGAAGAATGAAAGCATCACTGGAAACACAGGGGCTCGATAGAGGGGAAGCTGGGTCTGCAATTTCCAGCATTTCTTTGGGGGAACCAATTTAAAAGAATGCTTCTTCATGGACCTAGAGAGGGCTTCTGGAGCACTTCTGTATTTATTTTGTCAAAGATGAAAGGAATCAAACTCTCCTCTTTTCATTCACATGGCATTTCTGTCCCACATTGCCAGGGAGAGTTATACCCCTGGAAGTCATGTCCCACATAGACGGGAGGACAGTGAGTTCACTTTCCTGTTGGCTCAGAGAGAGAGGCCATATCTGAGCAACAAAAGAGGTTCTCTGGGGGGTGACTCTTAGGCCTAATTTTAAGTAAGCTTAGCTCCTCCTTTGCAGGAATGTTTCATAGGGGCAAACCCCAAGATCAAGGGCTTGGCCTATTGATTTGGTTGTCCTCACTGCTTGCAAGAATATCAGGAATTCTCCAAATGGGGAAGCTGAATATTTCCTCCTTTCTCCCCATTCCCTCAAGGGGACTTTTCAAATACTTCTTTATTCACTGCCCAAATTACTCCAGGATGTATCGGGGCATCAAACTAAACTGTACAAACAAGATCCCAAGCTCTAGTCAAGATTCCATGTACTTATGGTGTTCAACTAAACACGACATACAAGTGAAATCAGGAAATACACTACACAAAGTATAAATTTTGCACCACCTAAACATCTCTCCCTTTGGTCTCACACGGAAGTTGAAAGTTTTAAAATATGACCAGATCATACTTTATCCTGCATTCTGATTTACCTTAGTTCTATCCAGATCAACTTCATTCATATCTTTAGTTGAAGTCTGATCCCTTTTTCAAGAGTTCCTTTATGGGATACTACCGACTTTCATGCCTTCAGACCTCTGACTCAGAGTCTCAAGTGTTACATAAATACCTGAAGTTTCTGTCCCGCTTAAATCTTGCATGGAGGCTATTGCCTCACTCCCTCACCTAATTCCAAACCTGCTCATGCACAGAGCTCCTGGTGAGATTACATGAAGAAGAAGGGAGAGAAAGCATCAGGCAGTCTATGCAGAATTCATGAAAGGAAGATTCTAAAGAGTGGAGAAAACAAAATACTAGTGTGGAGAGTTTTTTAAGAGGTTGTTTTTAAATAATAATTATAATAAAGTCTCTGGAAAATAAATAGGACCACCAAATCCTGGTCAATTGGCCTAGAATTGATGGTGAGTCCACTGAAGATGCAGATCTAGAGGGGAATCTGAACAAAGATACCTCATTGCAGATCATGGGTTCGCAAAGAAAATTTGAAATTGGGAAAATGACCTTAGAATAGAGAATGACATCTGTAATATAACTTGTCCTTATTGAGCAAAGTGGATGTCAATAAAGAAGGCAGAAAGATACCATAAGGAGGATATTGCTATACACTACATAAAATATTACATCAGATGTTTTGTCCAGCCAGGGATTTATAAGGGGCAATAGAAAATGTTAGCAACGGATAGAGAAAATGAGACTCCTCCAGGGAGAAATGAATTGAAAAATTCATTAGTTTGTGTATCAAGCCTACACACTAAATAAATACACAAATAAATAAATAAAGAAAGAAAACCCAAACAAACAAACAAAAAACTCAAGCAGACAAACCAACAAAACCTCAAATAAAGGATTCTAGTGAAAAGAGGCGCATTTGACTTCTTTTGCATTTGATGAAATAATGGATTGAAGTGCTCCAGAAATGAGTGCTCTAATTAATGTGGAGTTAAATCTTAGGTAAATTTTCTGAAAATCACTTTTTAAAATCAGAAATTAAGGGCATTTACAGATGTCATGCCAAATAGCAGGTTCCATTTTTATATACTTAAGGCTGTTAGAGTCTAGATATTGCAGTGATATTTTCTGTGTTTTCTTTTGTCATACTTAAATTTCTCTCTGCCTTAGAGGAAAAAAAGCTCAATGGGAAAAGTGTTACGTGAAAAGATTCACCTGGGAAGAAATACAGCTGAGCCCTCAGCAAGGACCTCCCGTGGATTTTGTCCCCTTTGCCACTGCTCAGGAAGATGGGGAGAGTTTCCTGTCTGGACTTCAGTCTGGCATCAAGTGTTGTTGCTGCAGTTCTCACTTTTTCCAAGGGAGGCCATTCAGAATATTCAACCCTTTAGAGCAATGCAGGAACCACAAGTAAAGCTTATAAGAAGGTCAACACGTCAAAGGTCCACAACACAGTACTAGCCTGACTTTGACCAACTTAAAAAAGAGGAAACTGGAAAAGTTCTGTTTTTCTCCCTTCCCTAAGTTAGTCTTGCCCACCCTACGCCCGTGAAGAAACATTCTTTTAAACTGGTCCCTCCAGGAAATGCTCAAATTGCATACTCAGCATCCCTTCTAGAAAGCCCCTGTGTTTCCAGTGATGCTTTCACTCTTCTTCGATGCCCCACCCAGGATGGCCCCCTCCTGGTCTTGTTCCAAGGTCTCTAGCCTTGTTCAACTTTTCTTTTGCTGTCCTCCAGATCCCGAAGACTAAAACAAAAACTTCTCACAATGAAAAGGCTGTTTTAACCATTTCAATTTTATTCTTTCTTTTTCACTTTCCTTTCTCTGGCCTTCTTCCTCCCCTCCAAGCCCAGTGCTCCTGGCTGTCCTGTTCTTGCTTTGTTTCTTGAATATTGTAAGACAGTATGTACAATTACCTCTACCTAAATTTAATACAAATAAAATGCTTAAAACAAAAGGGGGTGCAAATGAACATCAACCCATTCCCTCCTCCCTCCCATACTGTCTTGTTCATACCTCTTTTTAATATGAAAAAAATTAGAATGTGCATAACTCAAATATCCTTAAAGATTGGGTGAGGGATCAAATGAGAAGGAGGAGTTATAACAGAGAAGTTAGGGCTTATCAAACGAGTATAACTACTGAATTGTTATATTGATATTTCTTTTCAGTCTCCAGTGTCTTGGAGCAGTTAGAATGAAAAGCTTGAAATTGTGGAATACCAAACTTTGAAATCTGTTCTATAACTACTTGTTAAAATGCACTTTAAAATGTATTGCTTTTTCGTATCTATGTTATATTTCACAATAAAAAAGTTTTTAAAAAGGGGGTGCACATAATTTTCTTAATATCCTTGAGACACATTAGCTTTCAAAGTTGAAGAAATTTACTGATCATTCAAGAATGTCACAAATATACAACTGAAAATCCTGAGTAAATGTATTGCAAGCTCTCATCTAAAGCCGCCAAATCAATGGGAAATTTGCCATCCTACAGAATGTGGTTCTGGACTGAGAATCCAGATACATTTTCTTAAGCCTAAATACATACTCATTCCAACCAACGAACCAACCAAGCTGATACCTCTTAGCAAATGCTTTCAATTAATCCATCTCCATAAATGAAGTCTGGCAAGTTGTGGAATTGCTGACTTTGGGTGATATTTACTAAGCGTTTTATTAAAAATCTGTGGATTAGCACTGGTTTCAACATTTCAAATTGCATAAAGTGAATGCATATGCTCTGGCAAGGATCTCACTTAACCTGACAATAGAGAGAGCCTGCCAACTAGCAATGAAGAGTTGCTGTTTTTCCATCTCATTCATTGCCAAAGAAGAAAAGTAGAGGCAGAAGGAACTGAAAATCCTCTTTATCTTTTGGTTTAAGTTTTGAGATTAATAGGAGTTAGTTAAACACAGAGATCCCACTTTCCTGACATTTGCATTTTGGTCAGAAGGCGGATGTGACCCACTACTTTTGAGCATAAGCACATGATAATGGCAGAAGACTGCTCACTTGCCCATGGTAGAGCCTCCCTCTGTCAAGTAACCACTGCCTGCAGCTTGTAATCTACTGACATTTTTAGAATTGCAGTTTCACCTTCTTAAAACTTAAACAATTAAAGGAAACTATTCATGGGAGTCTCTATCTGTTCCTCCAATCCATTTAAATGCTTTTCCTATTTCTACTTTAAGACTGCTAAGATGTCACCCTTCCTCACCCATGAGCTGCTTCCTTGATTAAATGCTGACTATACAGTATACGTGTGCTAATGCAGTTTCCCACAACAAGACTCAAGGTGACCGTCCTTCCTTGAAGTCTCATAGGTGTTGTTATCTGTCCCTCATTATTCTTTGGGCTCAAGCCATTTGCAAAATTGGTGCCTAACACTTTCTGTAAAAATGGATGAACGAAGGGGTAGAAACACTAGACTTTCCACTCCAATTTTGATGTTAATTCATGTGGGTCAAGAGAAGGGAATATGAGGTAGAAATTACTATAGTTATGAACACACAATATCCCAGTCACTTGAGAAGTGATAAACTGGGGAAGGGATGGCTATGGAATGCTTTAGATGCCGCTTTGACCAACTCACCTATCCACCCAGGCTTCTTGCTGCAAAGTGTTCTTCTGGGACAACTTTCATTCTATTCTCATTCCTTTGTTGAGTGTGTATTTTCTGCCCTCCCTTTTCCATAAACACCTTCCAAATCCACAAATATTATCTATTACCACTATGTTATGATTAAGGGAATTTTGTCAGGTAACTCTGCTTTCTTTTTGCACCAGATGAATTCTTACTTAATATTGCCTGTCCTACTCCTCTTTGCATCTTTTCTGCTGTCCAAATGTGTAACACATCTTCTAATATTTAAAATTTTGTGCCTGCTGTGCTGAGAAGCTTCTCTAGCCCTATTCAACACATACTGAACATTTAACTCACCTTTTCCAAAATTGCAAGTGAGGTCTTTCTTAATGCATATTGGAAAACTCCTATTCTTGGTCTTGAACTCATTTTTCAAAGATAGGGAAGGAAGGAAGAGGAAGAGGAGAAGAAAGGAGAGGAAGAGGAGAAGAAAGGAGAGGAAGAAAAGAGAGAGACAAAGTGGGGGATGGAAAGAGAGAGAGAGAGAGAGAGAGAGAGAGAGAGAGAGAGAGAGAGAGAGAGAGAGAGAGAATGTTGTTCATTGTGTTTCTTTAAGTTTTAAGCTACAGGATGGGAAGAAACTTGGTGTCTCACATATAACATAGATGACCATGTTCATGTTGTCATGCATCAGTTACAGCTGAATGTACCAGAGGATTTTTTGGCTATACCTCTGAGTTAGTAAATACAAAGGATTTCAGGGGATTTAGTAGATATGCCCTGAATTATTGCTGGATGATAACTGTTCTAAATAAGGCACTCTGAGAGTGGAAAGGGTTGGTTTTTGAAGTCTGGAACCTAGACTTTAAAATCTAGATCTAATACATACAGTTTGGGTGAACTTAATCTCTCTGATTCTCAATTGCTAATCTGTAAAATGGGCATGTGCCTCCTCCTGGCAATTCAGGTTCTTTGACCCACACTTCTCCTCCATCCATCATTATTCAAAGTAATATATATATATGTATATTATATATATGCACAGCAATCTATCTTTCTATATATATTAATAAAATATTGCTTGTATCCCTCTTTTATTCCCTTCTTCCTTTGCTTCCACTATCATTATCCAAACTTCACTCCAGATCTAGGATGAAATCCTTCACTGTTCTACTTTCCATCCACCATGCTGCTGCCAGATCAATTTTGTTTAGTTTCATTTTCATCCCCCTCTTTCCTTCTTGAAAACTCAGAACAAACTCATTTTTTTTTGGTACGCTGTATGGTGGGGTCACATTTCATTCTTTTTCCATGTGAGTATCCCATTATTGCAGCACCATTTGTTGAATTGTTTGTTTTTGTGGGTTTCTTTGTTTGCTAACAACAAAGTGCATGGACTGGGAATCGAACCTCGGTCTCCCACACTGCAGGTGAGAATTCTACCACTGAACTTCCCTCGCACCTGCACAAAGTCATATATATATATTTTTTTGAAGGCCTTGCTTGGTAGATATCCTCCCCCTATTTATTTCTCTGTGTTCTTCCTGGTTTCTCATTCCAACCTCTGCATCTTTGCTTATGAGGCTTATTCTGTCTGGAGGTCCACTTCCCTTCTCCTTGGTCTGTGTCAAGCCCCATGCACCCTTCCAAGCTCATGATAAGCTCCATAAATGACTTTTTTGAAGCCTCTGCTTCTCACTAAGTGTCATCTTTTCAGAGCTAAGAGATAAACATATGCTTAGTCTATACAAAATTATTTAAGTAGTTTTTATGTTTTTATATATCTTACATTGTTCACTATCTCATGCACAAAGGTCTTGAATAAAGGAAAAGAATGAAAAATGCGCTGTGCTCTAATGTGACCTTAATCTTCCTTTACTGAGCCATCTTTGTGCTTGTTGAACAATCATGTAGAAATTCTGGTATTATTGTAATTAAAATTTCTCCAACAGGAAATTTTAACTTGTCCCCAAATCTTAGGAAACATCTTAAGCCTAGATGGCATATTTGACACTTATAGCTGGATCTTTGACAGCTGTATTTTCTTTCCAACATTTCCCCATGCAATGTTTCCTTCAACTTTTTTTCTTTACCTCTCACAATAATCTTTTTTTTAAAAAACATTTCTCAATTAGCACAAGTAATAACTCCATAGTGTTTTTAAGTTAAGATTTCTATTAACGTTGTCATAATGGCTTAATTTTGAAATGCATTTAAGGGTTTATTCATGCAGAGTAGTTCTTGTCATTAAAGCTGTTTATCACTTAGGGGTGATCCAAGGAAAAAGCTCAACAGGTTTATTCTAATTGTTTCAGTGCCACCAATTGTGAAAGGAAACAAAACTGAGCTGGCTTCCAGATACGCTGCAAGGGGCTGTGCTGCTCCATGGTGTGTGGCATGCCTACTGTGGAGCTGAGTGATGCTGCAGGCTGTTTTCTGGCACTGGTGAGGTGCTAGCATTTTAGATGGAGATAGTACCAATACAGATGTAACTCCTGCAGAGTGCTAGCAGCCATGTTAAGGAAAGAATAGGGATCGAGTATACATGCTAAACCAACAGAGTGGAAAAGACGATAAGAGACAAAAGCAAGTGAAAAAAAAAACAAAACAAAACAAGCAAACACAGCAACATACACAGACATAGAAAACACTGGGTTGTAGGAACAGAACGTTTGATAATTCATGATGGTGAGGATAATTCACTTCTACTAGCCTTATAGAGTTGAAGTCATTGAAGATAGTTTTCTAAAGCAGGTCAAAAAAAGAAACCCCAAGTCCCTATGAATTATTACCTATTCATTTGGCTCAATAAATACTCAATATACAGTATTTATCTGTCTTTACTTTTCTCCTCTCTGTAAAATACTAGGTAGACCAAACACAAGCATTGTGCATAATGGATACATATCTTTCTCTTTATGTAAATGTCAATCAACAAAAATGGATGGAAGTGATAAAAGTGACCATGACAAGGATTTGAGAACAAGCAAGGGCTGGTACCTCCTACTATGTGCCCACCAGTGCCCCACTATAAAGAGATAACAGGAAGACAATACCTGGATATCTTAGAGACATTATTAAACCTGGGTAAGTGACATAGTCACAGAAACTGCAGACTCACACATTACCACTTCCTGCTAATGAGTCTGTCAACAAACATTGCTTATTGGCCAGACAAGTCTTTCTTGCTGAACCCATTCAAGGCTTCAAAATTCTTCAGAATGATTTTACTCCTTAAATACCACTCAAATCAATCCACTTACTTCCATGTCCACTTCAATCATCTCAGTCCAAGCTACCAACATTTCTAGGCTGGATAATTGTTATGACTCTTCTAATTGATGGCTTGCATTTGCGCACCTCCAGCTAATTCTCTACAGTATAGTTGGAAGGATCTTTTAAACTCAAATTTGGTGTGTCATTCCTTTGCTTAAAATCCCTTAATGGTTCTTAACAGGGCTTATAGAGCTCTACCTCTCTTGAGGGTCATCGTCATCGCTTTCTGTCAACTCGCCATGCTCTAGTTATACTGCCTTTCTTAATTTTTTTCCAATATGCCATTCTAATGCCAGACTCAGCTACTCCCCTCTTCCCAAAGCACTTTTCATCACCCCTCCCTCATTTTAATTTTTCTTTTTTGCTTTCCTGTCATTCAGATCTCAATTTAAGCCTTATTTTCTTAGGAGAATCAATTGACCATTTAGAATTTACAAAAAAAGGATTTTGTATATTTTAAGGTTTGTAAATTGTGTACTATATGACCTTTATTTCATCAAAATATTATAATGAATATCTGTATGCCTATATGTGCACAGCACACTTTTTTCTTTTCTGAGATTGGTGGTTAATCACTTACTAGTACACTACTAACTGAGTTCCTTTAGTTTCCTCCCCTTTCCCATTTTACTTACCTATCCCCTTACTAGATTTCATGGGATCACCTCCCAAATAAACTCCTTGTAATTCTTGTCTTAGGGTCTATTTCTGGGGGACTCCAAACCATGACAGTCCTGAGGATCTGCATTGCTTACCATTTAATCCTCTGTCAGTAGTTAGCACCACACAAAGATTTGTTGAATGAATCAATGAACATGCACAACATCTTAGAGAGCTACTGCAAATTAAGTGAACCTGTTGCAATCTTTTAAAATCTATGGTCTACTGCCATATGAAGAGCTTGTGTGGGTCTGCGACCTACAGTGCCCCTCGGAAATCATCTGTCATGGACCAATCTCCCATCTGAAGATGTATAGAGACTCTGTAGGAGACCCCTGGGTATTTGGTTTGTACTGCGGTGCCATATGAGGTATGGATTACAGAATATGGAACTTTCCTTAGGAAGGAGGAAAGAGGAGAAATGGTAGCAGTAAAGTGAGATGAAGTTGCCAAGAGTTCCGGAAAACAGTGTGGTAAATGGTATCATCTGATTGTGTACGTGAATGTGCTGATGTGAAGGGGTGTCAGCCTGGAAGGGGAAGATGCAAAATAATTACAAACTCCTTTAACTGCAGGAGTGACAGAATTTATCTTAGAAACATATGGTCTTTGTTGAGCAAAATGTTGGAAAAAGATTAAGCAGACAGCCACCATTACTTTATAGAAAAATTGGACAATAATTTAGGGGTTGGGAGCAGCTTGAGAAAAGGATGGTCATGAGGAGAGTTTTGAGGGAATGGGGGCATAACATCACAGTGCAGTAGGGGACCCACCAAGTAGTATTGGCCAGTGAAAAATGTCCAGTAAAGGGTGTGCCTAATATTTTAAAATAGGGTAGAATAGGGATGCCTATACAACTTGAAGTTGCTTGCTGAGTGGGGCTGCAAAGTGATATCCTCATATCTTCTCTGAGTAATGTTGAGAAATAATCAATAAAATCTGACTTTTCACCTTCAGAGTGGAGTGGGGGTGGGGAGAGAAAACAGGTTCAGGCAGGGAAATGGAGTAATATTAGGATTTCAGTAGGGGCAAAAAGTCAGAACCAGAATATAAGCCCTTGGGGATTGCTACAATTTAGGGTAAGACATTGAATTTTCTAAATAAATCTGGAAGGATAGTACTATTTCACCTGACATCTAGGTTAAATCTAGAATTACCAAATTTGAGAGTTGGAAAGACTTTAATCCACTTTTTTAATCTCTCTCTGGGAATTGCAAAGATTGATCTGGCGATGGAGAGTAATTGCAAGTCTTTGCCAAATGGCCATTCTTTTCTTTTCTTTCTTTGGCTGACATTTTCCTCATGAACCTCTCTGAAGAGTTTTTGTATGCAGCAAAATCCTGCTAGGAAAACTAACTGTCCCTCTGGGTTTAGAAGTACGAGGAAGAAAACATAAAAATCTTGACCACAGTGGAATAAATTCAGTGAAGTTTTTCTTACAAATCTTTCCAAGTCTTACTATTATTCTTTTATCCTGAAGTGGAGCAGTTTAAACAATTCTTTGGTTAGCAGAGTGGCTTACTGAAAATTGCAAATATTTTTAGCCTCATGCCTATATTTACCTTGATAAATGTGGTAGTTAACATATCACATGAGGTAGAGCTGACTAAAGTTCTTCAACACTCTTATTTTGCCCAAAGTATTTAATTATTAAGAACATCCATTACATGTGTGACTGTCTCTGGGGCTGTGTGAGGACTAGCCCAGATGGGGGAGCATATTTTCCAGGAGTTTATAGTCTGATACTGATAACACTGATAGGCCCAATAAGGTCAACTACAGTAACCAATAATTACCAAGCTTCCAGTTATGTGCCAGACACTAAGCTCAGCACAGGAGTTTGTAAAAAAAGAACAAGAATACATGCTTTCACTTCAGGAAATCAGTCTTGGGGAGACGTCAGACATGCATACTAATAATTTCAATACTGAATGGCAAATGTTTGGTGGAGGTATACACGCTTTCTTTGTTATGGATAAGGGGACAGATAATAATTATTAATCCACCCAGGGAGTGGTTGGTGAAAGCTTCACAGAGGAGGTGGTATTTTAGCTGGAACTTAAAGTATGAATAGGAGGTCATCAGGCTGGAAGAATGAAGGGGCATTTCAGGTCTGAGAAAAAGATAATTTGAGCTGAATGTACTTTGATTTATGGAAATGCAGCTTGATTTAATGAACCCATGCTGGCCATAGATGGCTATGGGGGAAAATCAATCAGAGAAAAATGACATAATTTGATCTTACAAATTGGGAGATTGCCCCTTGGAATTACACTGTATATGTATTTCTCCTATACCTAAATATATATTAGGAATTGATTTGCTCTTAAATTTCACATCATAAACTACCACAGGAGAACTCTACCTCCAAGGTAGCATACCAAAGGCGTTCTATGGGGGCGGGGAAATGGTCCTTTAAAAAAGTCCCACAAACTTGGAGGATTGTAGCCATTAAACAATATAAGCTCCTGGTGGGACATTTAAGAGATTTCTATAACCATTAAAAAATTAAAGAGAGTAGGAATGTTTTTGCCAGCCCATAGCTCCTTTGTGGCCAATATGGAAACTTGATGGAATCTAGTGCATGACAGCAGATTACCACAAATTAAATAAAGTAATGCCATCTTTGTATGCAGTGGTCCCAAACATTGTCTTTTTTTTTGGCATGAGTAGGCACCAGGAATTGAACCCAGGTCTCCTGCTTGTCAGACAAGAATTCTACCAAGGAGCTGTCCTTGCCCCAAACATTGTCTTTTTACTACAAGAAATTAGCACTTATTTATGACAATATCACTTTGTTTTAGATTTAGCTAATGCTTAGATAAAGCAAGTCAACTTATTTTTGCTTTCACCTGGGAAGGACAACAGGGGACTTTCACCATGCTCCCACAAACCCAAACATTTCCCATGGCCTAGTGGCAAAAGACTTGGCTAATTTGGAGAAACCCAAATTTATGACTTTATTTCATTATATTGATGATATTATGTTAACCAAAAATTGTCTTTCAGAACTAAAAGAAGTGTCAGAAATCTTAATATCTCATCTTGAGAGCTGGGGATGGGCAATTATGATAAGCTATAATCTACAGTGGGCTTCAGTGGTAACTCATGTCCACAATTGAGCCTAATGTTGGGTTTGCATGAACTTGCCATTCTAACATGTTCCCACTAACTGGACTATGTAGACAAACCTGTTGGCATGGCTGAACTTGCCACACCAACAAATCTGGAGTGAGACTTTCTCTTTAAAGACTGAAATTCAATTACCATCTTATAATGAGACTCAAATTATATTTTCTCTTTTATGAGGGAACAAGTGAATAAGTATTGGCCTATTTTGGGTATGCTATACATGATGGGATAGGCTGGTGACAGTGGAAGAAATAACCTTAGACCATATTGCTACTGTCTGCATGGAATATCTTAGGAACCAAGATATGTGGTGGTTACCCTAAGAACCACATAATTTTACTAGTAAGCTTCAAAATGATCACCTTTACCAATAGCAAAATGACTCCCACAGACACAGAGCATATGCCTCCCCTTTTAGGTTGCTGTGGACCTCTGGGCAATATGGATGGCCTTATATACCTTACAATTGGGCAAGATGCTGCACATGGGCACAGCCAAATGTCCCTGTCACATTACATGATTCTTCACCACACACCCGTAGCAATTGGGAAATGGTTAAATTTAGATATCAAGTGAAGCATACCTTATGGTGGTTTTATCCTTTAGCTATTTTTTTCCCTAGGGGGAGCTGTGATGGTCACCAAAAAGCATATAATAGCTTTAGCTCATTATGTAGCTCACAACTTAATGAATCTAGGTCGGCAATATCATTGTTAAATGTTGAGATCACCCGGTTATAGAAAGTAATCTTATGAAACAGAATGACTTGAGACGCTTTGACTGTGGCACAAGGCAGGACCCGTGCCCTTATAAACATGTAATGTGTATACATTCCTGATAACTCATATACTATTTCACAAGCTTTAAATCATATGCAAGAGCACATACACCATTATTAATCAATTATCTACTGACCCCCTTTCTACTTGGTTTAATCTCTTACTCAACCTTGGTAGCCCTCCAAACAGGAATGAAGCCCTATGCAGGTAGCAGCTTGCATGACCAAGACAAAGATCAACAAAGTAAACAACTTCCCCAGAGGGAAAATAATATAATCACAGATGGGAGTGGAATAGCACTGATTGTATCTTAGTCTTAATCATGGATCTTAGTAGAACATCAGGTCTTAAGACCTTTAATGATTTTATTGGAGGTCTAATGTCCTCATACTATATGGAATGTCTTTGTTTTGAAACCATATACATATTGCCCCTTGTACTTTTGCCCCTCAGTGGAGCACTACTCCTCTAGAAAGCTTCCATTGGAGACTCTTCTGTTTGTAAGTACTAATAAATCTATGTCTACTTCAGTGCCTGGCATGTTTTTCAGTCTTGCAGCAGCACCAATCCCTGTTTTGTATGAACTTGGTTTGGGCCCAAGCAACTGTCTGGCATGTCCCCAGTGTCTGGTTGGACACTGATGATATGGCAATGAATTGAGACAGACCACAGTTCCTGACCTCCTGAAGCATTAGTGGATGGGTTGCATATTGAGCTCATATAGTTTAGCTCTCTCCATTGATTCTTTTCCATGGAGTCAAAGGCTGAGGTCAGATTAAGAAAAGTTGATGTGTTGATTTGAATATATTTCCTATATGGGGGAATAAAAGACAAAACAATATCCAACACAGAATAGCTCTGACTAAAGTTTTCTTCATCACCACTGCAAATATTGCAATTTATTAGGGCAACTGGCCTATGTTTTAAATGGAATATCTAGTAAGTGAAAAAGTCTGTAATTTGCGGAGGGAGGGCCCTAGAGACCCTTTCTCTTGATGGATCAGATGATTACTCTAATGAGCTAAAATAGAAATCTATTCCCCCCAAAACTAATCCAAACAGAACATGAAAGCTTCTACACTAATGATTTGTTAGTATATTTAATGAATTACTTGAATACATGTATATGCAAGATAGAACATTGAGCTTTCTTCTAAATGCTTAAGGCTCTTATTTTTATGATATCAGTATGATCTTAACAGATAATGGGCCCTACAAGAAAGAATGGTTTGAGATAAGCCACCCTAAAAATATTTAACATAGAAGAGCTTGAAATTTTATATACTATGCCAATTCACTTAGTTTTCTACAGGCATATTTTGCAAGTACTTTATCTCAGGGGATTAACTATTAAATTAAACTGCTTAAGCTGAGAGATTTCTGAGTGCTTTACTGAGATTTTAATGGCTTGGTGGGTGTTTGGTGACACTAACCTTAAAAGTTTTCCAGGCTAAAATTATCTCAGTAATACCATGGCACAGAAATTTGAAGCCCTAGATGTTGTTTTACCTGTGCATAGGGGAAACCCAGAATTGTTTTATAGGAGAGAGAAGCTTGGGTCTTGTCTAGAATGTTCCTCCTTTTTTGTTCATTTCCATGTGCAAGTGGGGTGTCGTTTGAATAAATATTTTTCCTGGTTAGGGACTCATCTTTTTTTTTCATTAAGAAATGCCATCTCTGTCCCTGGCATTTCTTAATGAAAAAAAAAGATGAGTCCCTAACCAGGAAAAATATTTATTCAAACGACACCCCACTTGCACATGGAAATGAACAAAAAAGGAGGCTGGGCTGATTTTGAATGCATCTAGATCTGCTCTTAACTGGCAACATAGCATATTTACATTCTTGACCCATGTCAACAAATACAACTCTTCTTGCTCAATATTATTCAAAAGCTCACTTATGAGTTAATTTTTATTTATGGGACATTGATTGAAGGATATGCAGCACATCCATTCCTCTAGATATTTAAAAATCACTCCTTGAATTAAAGCAGACTCTTAGAACCTAGTCTCTCTGAGAACTAATGGTAATGAACTGGCCTTTGGTATTCCACTATGCATCTCCAGCGTAGGTCTTAAAGGAAACCCCCGGACACTGGAATTATACAGTAAGGAGGTTGATGTGGGCAGGACAGAGCCAGAGAGTCCTCCTTATGAAGGCCCACAGGGGAAATTTTTCTCCTAAGCATTTGTCATGACGTAAGCATGCAAATTCTGAATTGTGTAACTGATGGTGTTAACCACATCATGCAGCCACTTAAGAAGCTCAGAGGCAAATCCATGAACCACCTAAAGCAAACTTATAACCTTTAAGATTTTTTTTTTACAATTTCCCCTACAGAGTCATCTGATTTTTTTTATTGTTGTTTTATCTTCTCTTCCATTTCTAAAATTTCTATTCTTTAAAATAAAATCTTACTTTATTGGATGCATGTCTGAAAGCCAACAAATCTCTGCATGTCTTTTTTTTTTGGAATGAGGTGGGATTTTAATAAACAAATAAAAAACCCAAAGAAAACAAAATAATGAGCCCTAGTGCAAGAGATCAAGAAGTAATAGGGAAATAGAAGAAGAATCAAGAAGGAGTTATTTTGTGGGAGCCAAATGAAGAGGAGTTTCCAGAGGGGAATTTTCAATAAGAGCCAATTAACAGAAATGTCAAAAAAATGAAATGGAAACAAGGCTGATAAATAGATCAATTAGGAGGTCATCTGTGATTTTTGTGAAAATCATGTCTCTGTAACATTTGGTTAGAGGTGTAATCTTGTGATGATTAGGAATGAAACTGTAAAGACCCAGAAGAACAACTATTAAAAAAAATAGAGTAGCAAATTAACGACAGAAGAGGCTGAGATTTGAGGGGCAAGCATGCTTGACGGGATATTTATACCAAACATGTTGTAATAGGTGGAGGAAATGAGAATAGCTCTGCACCCAGCTATTTTGTAACCTTGAGCAGGGCACTTCATATCTCTGGCCTTGGTTCCTTCATCTGTGAAACAGAGAGGCTTAACTACGTTATCTCTAAGATTCCTCCAGTTTTAGTATTTTGTGGTATATCCATGAATGAGAGGAGCGTATAAATAAAATAACAACAGTAAAGCAATTTTGAAAAATATAACATAAATATGTTATTATTTTTTAATAATCTACTTGAAATTATGATCTTATAATAAGGTTTTATGCTAACTTAATGAAAGAAGAGTGAGCATTTACTATCACTAATTTCATCAGAGAGCCTTATTTGTTTTATCCAACCAACACAAGTATTTGGAAGTCAAAATAGTGGTTGATGTGATTATGATAGATTGTAAATGATTGCAAATTCTTTGATACTTCTCCCATTAAGATTGGGTCTTTGTCCCCTCTGCTAGAATTTGTGACAGGTTCTGTGGCTCCCTAGCCATTAAAATGAGAGGAAATGATACTGTTTCTGGATCCTGACAATATTGGCAGCTTCCACTTTCTGTCTCTTGGGATGCTCGCACTTCACACCCCACTGCCATGCTGTGAGGAAGCTCAAGCAACATGATGGAGAAGACCGTATAGAGAGGAAATGAGGCTCCCAGCCAGTAGCTCTAGTTGATCACTTATTTGCCAGTCATTTCTTGGAAATGGATCTTGAAACCAGCCAACAAAACCTGGAACAGGTAAGGGCCAGGCATACTGAGCCCTATTCAAATTTCAGATTTACTGGCAAAGGAAATGATTATTGTTTTAAGTCACTAAGTTTAGGCTAGTTTGTAATGCAGCAATAGATAACTGGGTCATGAAGTTAACATTTATTAATTGGTAGTCATGTGAACCAAATCAAATTTGTATAGGAAGTTTTGCTATTATCCTATATATGTCTTCGTGAAAAATTTATATTCCTCAAAATTGCATATTAATTGCACATAGCCTCTATGAGGAAAATAAGACGAGGCAGATTACTCAAAATCTGTAGAATTTAATAATGAGATCCCCTAACTAAAAAAATAACAATCTCATTAAAATGAAAAGCCACAACAAATCTTTACTGGCATTTCCACGTGGGTTCACAGTATATCCTTATCAGTCATTTTTGTAGTATTTATAGAGAACTCTTTAAAGCGGAAAGTGTAGGGGCCATGCAGCCACCATATCAGCCACTTCTTACATGAAAGGAATGCTCTTCTGCAAGACACTTATTTTTTTTCCCTGAGGATCTTCATATATTGCTAAAACTCTTTTTACCTGTATGAAAGTTTGACCCTACTGAATCAAAAATTAACATTCTTGTAAATTAAAAAATGAACCAAGAGGACTTCAGTGTTTACTGTTTTCCTTTCTTATTTATCAATTACATGTGAGCCAACCTTCATTAAAGAAACACACGTTGTAACAGCAGACAATATAACAAGTCAGCCTAAATTCAATGCCCTTCTCCTTGTGCATGCCAATCTATCTGCTGCCATAGCCCCTTGTCATGAAGTTGGGTCTTCATACCCAGTTTTTTCTAAGAGACTCTCAGTTTTTAAACCCAGAGGAGATTGTTGTTCTATGTGGTCAGTAGTTGGAGCAGCTTTGGTTTTAGCTTTCTTTGCCAGGTTTATCGGGAAAGGGCACTCAGTGCTAATTTTCAGATGGGGAATTGGAGCTGAGAGGACACCAAAGGTATCCTTTCCATTAGAAGAGAATGGTTCCATGGACTGTTCTCCAGTTGGAAATGCTGGTGTCAGGGATGATTTTGTCACTGGTATTTTATTTTGTTATGTTTTTTCTTTTCTTTTTTTATTATTTGTTTACTTTTTTTTTTTTTTGGTCACTGGTCTTGGAGGTAGTGCTATAAATGGATTCTTGAAAGAGGATGTTGCCATCTAACATAGACTTTGTGGGAAGAAACTCACCAGGTAAACCATGTCCTGCTATGTCCACTGGCTCAAGTCTGGATGGACCAAAAGGAAGTTCTGGACTCAAAGTAGTACCCTGAAGAATGAATATAGAAAGACAGATGTTGAGAAGGGACATTTCATGCTGTCCTCTGTATTTTATTTTTCATTTAAATTCAAGCAAATAATTTTGCAGTTGACTTGAATCTACTAAAAAGGAAAATTCTGATGTAGAAATGTTCTCAAAGGTTAGCAAGCACTGGTAAAGTGGTAAAATGATATATTGGCTTCTTGGCTAACTGCATTTGCCTGAGCAGGATTAACTGATAATTGAAATAATTTGTGTCAATCATGCTTGAATTTCTAAATTGTTTTATTTCTAGGGGAATAGCATTTAGTCAACATTTTAATTTATGAAAAACCCCAGTGACATTTTCTGGTATAACTTAAATGAATGTAGCTTTAAATGAAATACAAATTAATCTCTGGATTTATAAATTTTAATTTCTAAGACATTAGTTTGTACATATTAACCCCCATAAATCAATATAGATAAGGCCCTAAAATGTAAAAAATAATTATAAAGTATATTCATGCCTATATTTATTTCTGAAGGTCAAAGTAAAATAATATACTTTGTTTCACTTATTATTTTTAGTTGATGAAAATACATTTGGTTTATTAAGGACAGAGCAAATGGTGACTCTAATTGAAATAAAGATCTAACTAAATTGAAGGAAACTTTTAATGTTAGTATATTTGAAAAGCAGATACTGGAACTGTGTTAATCAAGTACTGCCTGTATAAAACAGGAAGTAAATATAATTAGCAATGCAAAGAGAATTTTGTTGGGTTCAGTTGTTAAGCTGATTTTTGATGGAAGATTTTGGAGTTGTTTTCCTATTTTTCTATTTGAAAACCAAAAAGACAGCACACTTACCTTTGTGAGATCTGCAAGTGGTGTAGGTAGTATTGATTGTGTGTCAGGATCCAAAGCTGGAAATGATTCAACAATTTCTGAGGGTGAAAAATCACAAGGTTTGGGTGTTTTCTTTCTTTTTTCTTTTGTGGTGGGGGTAATACAACTGCCAGGGTTGAAAAATGAGGCAATAACCAATTCTTAAAGAATAGTTCAATAAATTATTAAGAAATCAGCATCACATAAACCAATGGTCATTGATCTGAATGATAAATTGAAATTGGTGCAAGGAGTACATTTTGTATGCTGATGTGATGAGAATAGTTGTAAAGGTGGAACTTCAAGGTATTTAGTTCTGTTCTACATAATTAGACTAGGCAGGCAGGCCAATCACTTGGCCAGGAGGAATGAAAATATTACTAAGCTGAGAGGAAAGAAATAGCCGGAATAAATACCAGAACCAGGACCATTTGTGGAGCCCTACTTCTACCATCAAGGCTGAGTATCAGAACATTCCAGAGGCTCAACAAAGGGTCAAACCCAGAGTATCAGATGTTTTCTGAGATGAGCCATTTGTTGCCTAGGAGGTAGTGAATCAGTCACCACCGTCTCATCAGATGAGACATAGAAACGAGTGAAGAGAGATGGGAATAGAACCAAGAGATGGTATGCCTGCCACAGTAATGACTGGTTCTACAAGGCTCAAGTTAAAATGACAGTGATTATGAGGCATTCACCCTTTCTAATCAATGTGTCAAATGGGGATAAACCCAGAAATATAAAATCACCAACTGACCATCAGTGAACCGAATTGTCCCCACATCCAAAGATTGGTCTTCCTCTAACGCACTGCTGATCAGTCTTTTGAGGTATACAGGTGTGAAATAGATTTCTGATTGCTTGTCCTCTTCAATGATTCCATGAGGGATGCCTTCACTTTCAATTTTGTTGGAGTCCAAAGACAGGAGGTCACTTGCAAGGCTTTTTGCTTCTGCATTGTCTGTCTTAAAGATGGCCAGAAGTGGCACCTCTATGGAGCTTGATCTGTAGACAGCAGAGGACACATCCCACCCCAAACACTGTTATATGCCTTGCAAAGAGGGTCATTATGTTGCCACACAGCCTCAGGGCAGCTTCAAATCTCTTTCCTGATGGGCTCTTAAAGAATATCCCACTTCAAAAATTTGAAATATGGAAAAAGAAAGAATTGATAAATGTTTTAGTTCTGAGATAGAATGCAAAATAGCATGGAGATTAAATTCAGCTTGAGGAGGGATTACTGACTGAATCAAGTGACCATGTGTTTTTAGTTTAGGTCTTTATGAAAAGGTGTTTTTGATAATCTTATAAGTAAAGTCATGCAGTGCCAATCAGCAAGAAGGATAAATTATTCCTTTTTCCAGAAATAGCCTCCTTTAGGAAGGTCTATGAAATAGCAATATGTGATATAGTAATGGGTTGATAATATTTACATATTGTACCCAAGTCAAAGCCTCAATTTTGGGGGCTATTTCTCTTCTACTTTTTTTTCTCAAGAAGTATTTTTTAATAAAAGAAAAAGTCTCTCTTCAACCTGGTTTTGAAACCACATCTTAAAAGGAAGTTGTGAGTAAAGAGGAAGGAAAGTAATAAACAATTAATTGTATTTATTCCTTTAATGCCTTTTTGTAAGCAGAAGTGAAACAGGACTCTCTATAACTCTTCTGGGATCAGATTTTACCTTTCAGTTCATGCCATAAATCCAATAGGGGATGCAAAAGTGTTATAGAAGCCATAGGAACTGACAATGTGCATTCCTGACTGTTCTTCAGGCCTTATAATCACTTGGAGTCTACAGTTTATCATTTTACTTGTCAATTGTAGGAACCAAAGCTTGGTTCTTATTACTTATCTTTTCAAGGTATAGTGGGTCTCTTCACAATTCAAACTGACCTTGAAATCATGGAGGAAATTAGTTTTCCTATCTTATTCCAGACTTAAGATTGCACCTACATGTATTCATTTATACTGTCAAATTCTCATCACAAATAGTATTTAAGAAATAGTTAAAAGCATGAGTGCATCACAGATAAGTATTTTTCTAATTAGAACCTGAGTTTATAAAATGCTCTACATGGTATTCAAGTCAATGTTTACCTGCTTATCTCACACAGTGATTTTGACTAGAGAGTTTTTTTAACTATCAAGCAAATGCTCAAAATTTTTATCCCTGTTTAAATAAAAAACCACTAAGAAGTCATTGGCTTATCCCATACGTAATTACATGTAAAATTATTTTTCTAGGCCAGCATAAAGAGTTGTGGGGGGAAATATATTATGTGTCTAAATATGGAAAAAAAATATGTTCACATTACCCATCTCTTTCTCTCGTTGGTCTTCATTTCATCATACACAATAGGAATATGAAAGGGAGAAAGAATTGTTATGAAATATATAGAGGCATTCAATGAATCATTTCATATGCCTAGGAAAGGTATACACTCTGCCCCATACATTTTTGCCCAGAGCTTTAAAGGAAGTATATAAACCGCCATAGAAATCCGGATGGAAATTTTGAGAACCACATGGATCTTAGTAAGTAAATATCATTCCACGATGTTTCTGATTAGGATCTGAGCCTTAGTTAAAATATATGAAGTTTAGGTCTTCTTAAACTCCTTGATTTGCTCATATTCCTCCTGAAAAGCCTGCAAATACGTCTAATACAATTTACATTTTGGGTGGTGTTGGTGCCAGGAAGTTTTTCAAAAGTATAAATGGATTTCTCACCTCCTGAGTGACATTAAATGAGTGCTTTATTCTTGAAGGTAATATGTCCATCTGAGGCTAAACCCTGAATTATTTTTAAAATTGATTTAATCAGTAAGACATAAGTCCAAGTCACTATGGAAGCACGGCAAGAAAAACAGTCACCATGTACTGAGTGGAAGGGGTGGTGTCTGTTCCGGGCAGTTTACATGCATTCTCATTTAATCTTTAAAAAATTTTTTTGACTTTTTATTGTATAGTATAACATAAATACAAAGCAAAGCAATAAAAAAGCAATAGTTTTCAAAACACTCTTCAACAAGTAGTTGCAGGACAGATCCCAGAGTTTGTCATGGGCTACCATACAATCCTCTCATATTTTTCCTTCTATCTGCTCCAGAATATAGGAGGCTAGAGGGCTTAAATATTTTTTTTAATCATCACAATCGACTTTTTCTTCTTCTTTTTTTTTGTGAAAAAAAGCTATAAATTTCAAAGCACAGCACCACCATTAGTTATAGAACATATTTCAAAATTTGATATGAGTTACGATTTCACAATTTTAGGTTTTTACTTCTAGCTTCTCTAAAATATTGGAGACTAAAAGAGTTATCAATTTAATGATTCAGCATTCATATTCATTTATTAAATCCTATCTTCTCTGTATAACTCCACCATCACCTTTGATCTTTCCATTCCTCTCTTCAGGGTGTTTGAGCTATGGCAATTCTAAATTTTTCATATTGGAAGGGTCTGTCACTAATATGGGGTGGGGAGATGGGACTATCTGATGTTCTGCAGAGGCTGGGTTAGGTTTCAGGACTTATCTGGACCTGGGACCCATCTGGACATTGCAGGTTTCTGGAAAGTTACTCTAGTGCATGGAAACCTTGGGGAATCTTATATATTGCCCTAGATGTTCTTTAAGATTGGCTGGAGTGGTTCTGGTTGGGGGTTGGCAGGTAGCAAGGTCTACCTGAAGCTTGCATAAGAGCAGCCTCCAGAGTAGCCTCTCTACGCTATTTGAACTATCTGCCACTGAAACTGTATTAATTACACTTCTTTTCCCCCTTTTGTTCAGGATGGAATTGTTGATCCCACGGTAACAGGTTTGGATTCATCCCTGGGAGTCATCTCCCATGTCGCCAGGGAGACTTTCACCCTTGGATGTCATGACCCACGTATAGGGGAAGGCAATGATTTCACTTGCAGAATTGGGCTTAGAGAGACTGAGGCCACATCTGAGCAACAAAAGAGGTCCTCCAGAAGTAACTCTTAGGCATGCCTATAGGTAGTCTAAGTTTCTCCGCTACCTACATAAACTTCACAAGAGTAAGCCTCATGATCGAGGGTATGGCCTATTGATTTGGGTGTCCCTAAAGTTTGGCACCATATCACGGGATTCCCTGATAGTAAAGTTTAATAGTTCCATATTCTTTCTCCCATTCCTCAAGGGACTTTGCCAATACTTTTTGATTACCTGCTTAATATACTCTAGGATGTTTCCAGGCATTACGATAATCTATACAGGATTAAAAGATTTCTTACTCTGTGCTCCCTGTGTTTCAATTGTCCAAATCTCATTTAATCTTTTGATAACACAATCTCCACTTTATAGATGAGGGACTGGGTACAGAGAGGGAAAGCATTAGCTGGGAAGTGGCTGACGTAAGTCTGGTATCATGCTTTGGAGAAGGTTGTTTGGCCCTTAAACTGATGAACACATATTAGACATCTTTGGGCACCTGGATGAGTTCAGCTTAGAAGCTACATTCAGTTTTCTTTATATTTCAAATGATAGTTGCCAATGAAGACTCAATGTATATGGTGGGATTCACGCTGCTACTCTTTCTGCCTGGACTGTGAATTCATCAAACTTTTATCCCCTTGTGTAACGTGACAAAAACCGAAGCTTTCTGCTGCAACTTTGCTTCTGTAGAGGCAAGGGAGGATCCATGACTATCTAATGAGGGTTGCTCTGCGGGGAGGGATTCCTTTGGTGGTAACCAGACTTTCTTTCAGGGCCTAAGTTTGCTTGTTTTCAGCAATAGTTCATGGTCCACTAAGCTCCAGCAACAGCTGTGCTTTCAGGGTCAAGATCTCACCCAATCCTGTCATGATGGTGCTAGTTTGAAAAATCGTTTGAGATATAATTGACATGCAGCAACCTACACATATTTTAAGGAATATAATTCCATAAGTTTGACATATGCATACACTATACATCTGTGAAAACATCACCACCATCAAGGGAGTGAATATATTTGTGACTCTGGGAAATTTACTAGTGCCCTTTGGTAATCCAACCCTACGTCCCCCCTCTCCCTTATCCTCCCCAAGTAACTACTCATCTGTGTTTCAGTTTCTGAGCGTTGGAGCTGAGATTAGTTTGCATTTTATGGAATTTTTTAAAAAATGGAGTCACAATATTCTCTTTCCTTTCTGACTGCCTTCTATCCCTCAACATAATTATTTTCAGATGCATCCATGTTGTATATTTCAATAGTTCATTTCTATGTTGAGAAGTAGTCTACTGCAAGAAGATACCATAATTTGTTTATCTATTGCCCTGTTAATCAACATTCGAGATGCTTCCAGTTCTTGGCTATTACAAATAAGGATGCTATGAGCATTTGTGCACAAATGTTCAAAGGGGTACACCCTCCATCTAGACTTAATGACAGTTAATAGTTTGCCACAGTTGCTGTAAGAGATGAAGCAATATTTAAAGTGGAGCTTTTACTGTTCATCCTTTTAATTAATTTAACAATAAATGTTTCAACTACTTCCTAGTTGTGTTGAGAGAATTGGACGAAGTCACCAATATAAAAGTACTTGCTAACTTGTAAATCAGGTTTTATATGAATGAGCTGAAAGAGTAGTAATACCAGGAGACTCAAAGGTTTTATATCTTCCATAGAGGTCTGTCCCACAAGAATGCCATTTCCTTCCTAATGAGCTTACTTTACAATATTTTGAGCATTTTTTATTACTGTATAAAATATAATTTTCCATATTCACAAGTGTACCTGCTTCTTTATTTTTTTTTTTTCATGGGCAGGCACCGGGAATTGAACCTGGATCTCCAGTATGGCAGGCGAGAACTCTGCCTGCTGAGCCACCATGGCCTGCCCTGTTTTTATATTTAGGGGCAAAAACATTTTTTTGGTGACTAAGCCTTCATTTTATAATTATATAATGAAAATCATTGGGAAAATGTGATCAAATTTACATTATAAGCATCTCTGGCAGATATAAGAATAAATTCTTACAGAGATAAACACATGGCAAATATGCAGCTTCTGGAGATTTATCTGTGAAGTTTTTACTTAGCAAAAGCTTTATCACCTAACATTTTGGCTTTTTTCTGAATAGACCTTTTTTTTTGCATGAACAGGCACTAGGAATTGAACCCAGGTCTCCGGCATGGCGGGCGAGAACTCTATCTGCTGAGTCACCATGGCCCGCCCTATAATAGACTTCTTATTATTTATTTTTTATTTATTTAAGGGAGGGATAATAAGCATTTGAACATTCATGAGGAGAACAGTTTCCATCATTTCCTTCAGACTTAAATTAAAAATTTGGTCTTTAGCTGCAGTTGTTTATCCAGAATACTTTGCCACCTATGCAGAATATTCTCCCATCAATTTATGTTGCTCTCTAATCTATCTGATTTCACATGGAATATTGCAGAGCAGCATCTTGAAATAAAGAAGAACGAGCCTGTTTTGGTAAATATTAAGGGTTTCATTTTTCATAACTTTCACTTTTTAATATTTCCTTAGTCTGTAGTTATTCAAATCAGTGGCCCTGATAGCTTAGAATAAAATAAATCAGGAAAGCTCTCTCCCTGCTTTTTATGAGCTTGTCATGTCCTGTCTCTATGCACCTTGCTGTTTTAGGACAATAGATGGTGAAGGAGCCAGAAGAGCTTCAGCTGAGGTTCGTTCTTGCCTTATACATCCCCCTGGAGACCTGGAACCCAATATGCTCACACCAGGGCTGATATTTACATTAAAAAAAAATACCATATGACTCGACCTGTGGACATTCTAAATAATGAGATCTTAGGGAAAAAGATACAAAAATCACTGCTCCATTCACAAGGCCACATTAGAGTGTTGAGATAGTAATGGATACAGGGTTGCTTGTGGGAAAGCTGGAGGGGACACGACCAAACCCTCTTTCTTATTTTAGTATTTCATTTCTTATATTTAAAATTTACTTTAATAATTTGGGGCAAGGATACATTACTTTGGCTCAGACATCACAATGATATAAAAAGTGTGTTTTGGGAAGTCTTGTTACCACCCTCTGTTTGTCCACCGCATTCCTCTCCCCTGCCCCTCTCCCACAGATACCGGTACTTTTTATCAGTCCCACATGACTTCCTCTGGCAGCATGATTTGTACAGATGATGAAGATATTTTGCATTCAGTAGGAAACAAAGCAATCAGACACCAAGGTAACTAATTGCTGCTTTTTCTGATGTGACTCTACTGGGTATTGTTTCTTAGCGGTTCATTAATGACAGCCCTGCCAAAGGATAGCAGGTGAGCTCTCTGCAGAGAGCAGTGTTTCTGACCCCTAGAAGGAGAAAGGCATACGGCTCCTGTGTTACCCTTTAACAGATCTCCTAGGGTCATGTTCCAATTAGACAATCCCTTTTTCTGAAATGTATTCAGTTTTCACAATTTGGCAGAGTTAAACACTTTGGGGAAAAGGGACCTTATTATCCTCATAATAGGCCTTTTAAAAGAGAAAAGCAAGAAAGTAACTTAAAAACTGGGAAGAATATGAATCTCTTACTTACCTAAATCCTAATACATGGATTTCTTTGAATCCTGGAAGTTTCTTAAATACCTTTTGCATCTGCAGTGAGAAAGAAATATATGAAATTCTCTATAGTTCTGAGGGGTCAGATCTTACCTAATGGAAAAAGCCTTAACACTTTTGATGAGTTAGAAGAAGAAATGAAAATGAAACAATCATTGAGGCCTAGCATTTAGTTCTCAGCTATTTCTGAAAACTAGAGGAAAGTATTTTGCTATTTAAAACAAAACAAAATGGTAATTGTGTAGTTCTAACCTGCGTTAATGGTTACTTTACATGAAATATGAAATAACTTTAAGGTGGTAGGAAGAAACTTTTTTTTTTAGTTGAAAGGTTTTCATTTATATACACAGAGCAATAAAAATATTTTCTGAATTGAATTATACAATATGGAAAGTACCTATAATGCTAAAGGGATTTTAAAGTGCAACTGGATATTGTACCTAAATAAGATGGTAAATTAGATTTGCTTTTATATTTATGCAATATCAGATCCATTTTCTTAATTAATTAGACCTTGCTAATAAGGTATGTTATCCCAACATTCCACATTTTCTACTCTCAATTACCCTCCAACCCATCATGGTTTGACTTCTGCTCCTGGATTCCCCCTGAAGAGTTCTTTCTAGGTCATTTTCTCTTGGTTTGGCTCGTGCATAATCCAGTGTCATTTTCTGTTCCTCCTCTGTGGTGTCCCTGATCTCCCCTGGCTCTTCTTCCATCACTCTGACCACTCTCTTAATTGCATTCCTATCTTCATACTTTAAGTATAAGCAGGTTGCATGTTTCTATCCTCAGCCAACCCCTTCCCACTCATTCCCCCCTTTATTGTATACGCTCTACCGCAGGCTCTGTGCTAGACCTTGAAGGAGCACTGCCACGTAGATAGCTGTCCTGGTCAGCTTACCTGTCCAAAGGATGGGACAGGAGAGACCGTGAGGAAGGGACAGTGGATTAGCAGTGAAGCTTGGAGGCAGAGTAGGATGAAAACTGAGGGTGAAGGGCCAACCAGGCACTCTGCCCTGTACTCCCTTTCCTGGCCCTATAATTCTCTGTTCCTCAGAGGGGAATCTCATTTTTATAATGATCACCTGAGACGTAGCATTGGGCTTGCCACATAAATATCTCAACATTTGCCACTAATTAAATATGTCTAAACCAAACTCATTCTCTTCCACCCAAATCTGTCTTTCTTCTAGGCTCTCCATCCCAGGTAGGCTCACAAACACCCATCATCTTGGATACCAGAAACCCCAGCATTTCCTCGTTACTGTCCCTTTATGTCCCATACATCCAGTTCCCAACTCCTGTTGGCTTGAGTTCCACAATGTCTCTTTTTACCACTGTGACCTTCTTACTCCTGTGGCTGGCACACCCTCCCTATTGCCCCTCCTACACTGCTGAAGCGGTTTTCTGGTGTGTGCGGTGCAGAAGGGAGGAGGTGTCTCTCTCTGACTACAATCTTTTTTCCAAATTGATTGCTCTTCACTAACATTCTTTCAATGGGCTGCGCTGCCTATTGAGTAAGGTCCGGTTCTTCAGAATGACATTTAAGACCTCTCATAATCATCCCTTTCCCAAAGTCCCTTAGCATTTGCACTTCCTGCCATCATTACCCTTTAGCCAATAACCTAGCCTCTAGTCACACTAAACTGACCCCCGTCTCTCTCCAAATACAACAGGCACTTGTATGTCTCTAGGCTTCTGTCATTCTTTTTCCTTAGCCTGCGGTACCACCCCCCTCTGCCCCCACCTTTCCGCTTACTGATTTCCCACCCATCTTTCAAAGCCAACTCGAACATTTTCTCTACTGAAAATCATTTGTAGGGCCCCAAAGTCAAGGCTCAATGATGTCTTCTCCATAATACTCTAGAACATATTATGGTGTGCCCCATAAAACAATCTGTGAGGTGCATGTAAAATTTTCCTCATTGAAATTATGCTCCATGGGCACAGGGACTGTCTTATTTAATCATCTTTATCTCTCTCCTTCCCAGTTCCTAGCAGCATGTCATCCATATAGTAGAGACTCAGCAAAGTTGACTGCATCCCTTCATTTTCTAAACTCATCAACTTGCCACACTGTGTTGTTATTGTGGCTATAATTACTGCCAACTCCACTTTTTCCATGCCAACGGGTAGAGCAATGATGCACAGATAATTCCCAAATCATTTATATTGGGTTTTGGAGTGTATCATGGATTTTTTTTTTCAGCACTATGATTTACCTTCTAAATTATATTTTCTTGTGCTAACATTAAAAATAGTTTTTATGCTCTAAGCATTATAGTTATAGCTATGCATTAACTATAGCAATGAGGGTAGCTTAGATTTTAGATAAGGAGATAGCTAAATTGACTCAAGTTTATATTTTGGTTCTGCTACTTTCTAACAGCAAGACCTTGAGTTTATTTCTTAACCTCTCTGAAGCTCAGCTTCTTTAGCCAAAATGGGATAACAATACCAGCAACATAAGGTTGCTGTAAGGAATAACTAGCAAGTGAAAAGTGCCTACACACAGGCAGGCAGAGAGTGGGTGATACTGTATAATTATTTATTTGCTTATTCTCTATCTCTCCCATTGGATTACCAGCTCCTTGAGAACTTGATTGTTTCATTCTCCTAATGACCCCACAGCATGGAGTCAGGCAAGGGCAGAGCAAGATTTCAGCCCATCTGTTTTGAATGGCCCGACGGGGTAAGCAGAGAATAAGGCTCCGTGTAGTGGTTTGAGGCCAGCAGCCTGGGTTATAAATTTCTGCCTCCTATTTCCCCATGGGCTTAGTAGAGAACTAGGAGTAGGTTCTTTCCTAGACCTGGACTTTATTATGCAGGCAATCAGGAAAGGGCTGTGCATGTGGTTCAGGTTTGCTCTGGCCTGCTGGGACAGTTTTGGGACCTCTGGGCATTTGTCATGCCCTGGCACGAACTGCATAAGTGTGAGCTGAGGTTTCTGGAGCAGGAAAATTCGGACCCTGAGTGGTCTCTCCTTCATGTCTGGGATACTAGAGACACTGTTATGGATATTAAAGAAATCAATCAGAACAGAACCATCTGGGGGAGAAGCCTGAAGTGGGGATGGGAGGGGGTGCCCTCTCCTCCCTCCTCCCCCTCAGGAGTGCTCCACTGCCCTGGTTTGGGCGGAGGGGATTTACCACTTGTGTCCATGCCCTTGTTATGAACCCATCTGTGATTAAGAATAGGCTTTGCATAGGAGGGTGCAGAAGGAGTCCACAGAGGAGATGACAAAGGCCTTCCATTAATTCTGCTAAATAATCCTCTGGGGACCTTCCAATCATGGAGTGATAACCACTAAATTGCTAATTAAGTGCTCAGTTAACCTTATTAATAACACTAAATTGTACAAGGGATTCTCTGATTCTGTTAGGATGTGTATTAGCAGAGCTATAAAAAGGCAGCCGTGTTGAGTTCTCATGACTCTTCGCACAGGAGAAAGTATTCAGACAACAGCTGAGCTATTCCTTTTGACATTTGCATTAAATTGTTCATTAGGTTTATTGTGGAAATTAAATGGTTGCAAAGCACTGTCCATTAATTCCTGATCAGGCCCAAATGGCTCTCTTACTGCTCGCATGGGACTGTGGGGGGGGGGGGGGGGTTGACGGGGATCTGAGGGCAGGCTTTGAGGGTGGGCACATGCTGGGGGGCAGGCGTGGGCACAGGCTGCTGGGGAATATGTAAGCGGAACAGGTGCTGTAAGCAGAGGGGCTCCTCCTCAGAAAACCAGTGACGATGCACGTGGACCCAGCAGGGCCAACATGACGGGGCTGTGGAACAAGACCGGGTAAGACATACTCTTCGGTTAACATGTTTTCAGAGGCTAGAATGGCTATGATCATTTGATGATGATGCAGAAATCATACCTCCATAAATACATACTTGGGAAAAATAGGGTGCATAGCACAGTGGTCAAGAGCATGGGTTCTGGTGCCGTGCTGCCTGGGTTTGAATCCTGGCCCTGCCAGTGAATGAGTGTACCATCTCTGGGCATATTAATTGATGTCTTTGTTCCTCAGTTTGCTCCCTTGTAAAAAGGGGAAATAAAATTACTTAACTCATAGGATTGTATGGCAGAAACAGGACTAGGATTCAGATATTTAAAAGATCCTAATTTATTTGTGTTATTCTAAATCAGGTTGTTTAAGGTGTTAAGAAAATTAATAACAGGTCAGTGAAGATAATCTTTGACCAGTTATTCAATTTTGAAGATAGTCTAATGGGCTATACCACGGTTTTGCTGAAAATAATGTTTCACAGAACAAATGGAAAAATTAACAAGCTATTCTTTAATTTGTGCTATCTAATAATCCATGTCGAAGTACTTCTCTGGCTCATAAAAGCTCCCTGGTGATGCTTCCTCTTTGAGCTGTTTAGGAGGCAGAAATGATGCTTTATGTTTTATTGACTGAATGCTGATGCAGGGAGAGGTTGGAGGTTAAAAATGTTTCATTCATCTACCCTCCAGTTGAGAGGAGGTAAGCAATGAATTCTCCATGTACAAGAAGCAGGTGTTGGTATGTTCTATGGCGATGCTAAGATACAGTATATCCAGGCGCTGTATAAATGTAGTTCATGGTTATGTAATCTCATGGGTGCTTCTATTTTTAGTTCTCCTTGCTACAAACAATTACTGAGTAGTTCACTTCATCCCAAACTCTGTGCCAAGAGATAAAGTTGTGAAGATGAAAGAAACAGTGTTTGCTCATAAGGAGGTGCTCATAGCCTATTGGTGGTGAGGGTTGTGGCTGCAGAAGGAGGGATGGAGAAAGAAAAAGTCTTAGATATGTAAACAAGCTATGTCAAGCAGTGTGTTAAGTGTTGTGACAGCAGTGATCAGAATGTGCAGGGGTAGCTTTTTATGCTAAGAACCTAAAATAAGCCTCTCGAGAAGGGCATTTCAAACAGAGGAGACAGCATATGAAAGATTTGCAGTTAGTTTGTATTTCTGGAAAGTAGAGTACAAAGATGAGAGATGGGAAGGAGTTGGTGGGAGCTGAGGCTGGAAAGGAAGGCAGGGGTCTTAACACGATACATTTAAGATGTCACACTTAGCATAGCGATTTGGATTTATCCTGCCAGGGGAAGCCTTTTAATTCAATCAGGGGTTGGCAGAAATGATGATGGTTAAAGATGAAAAAGTCACCTTGGGAAAATGCCTCAGTTTAGTTATTGATGACATGGTCAATATAATTGCTTTCACTATCAGCCATGAAAAATGCCATGTCTTTAAATTGCATCAAATTATAAAGATGGACATATTAAGTTAAATCAAAGTATTGTGAATTTAGAAAATTCATGTTTCAATCCTGTGTGTTCCCTGGTTGGTGCCCACATGGTCATCTTAGACATACAGACTATCTGCTTAGTGGTTTCAGTTAGATAAGATTTTAAAACTTACTGATATTTAAAAAAAAAAAACCTAAATATAAGTGACTTTTAAGAATAGGAAAGCTGTGAAAACTTTCCCGAAGATCCTTATGTCTAATATTTTTGAGCTCATTGTAATTTTTTTTAAATGGGTGAAATGAATGCCTGGTCACAAGAAGTTGGAACCATTTGCCAAAGGGGTTTATGCCCTGTTGGCCTCAGATTCTGAGTCGTGACTCACGATGTGATTTGCGTGGCGTGGGTCCACTCACCTGAACTTGAGACTTTGCTGCCAGGTCCTGATAGTAAGGGGACAGGGGGTCAGTGAGCTCTGCCTTGAACCTCTGGTTTTTCAGAGTGATGCTGAGCTCCACCTTCTGCTCCTGTGGGTCCTCAGAGACACTAGTGAATTCTGGTTCTCCTTCCTGAGTTATGAAAACAAAGGGAATCCTCTTAATATAAACCACAAGCAAATGAAGACTCAAGTCCTTTTAGAATAAAAGTCCTATTGACTTAGATGTGATGCCTCGTTTTACAGAGAGGCAAAGTACCAAAGCCACAATGAGTTAACTATGTGGAGTCTTTTTATGACTGTGTGCTCTTCATGAAAGCAGCATGCATGTATTTATTGCTGGTGCATCACTGGGATTATACAACATCCTTGTATAACTTTATAAATAATATTTTTTGAGGGATTGCATTAAGCAAAATAAACGACAGAAGCTGAGATATTATTTAACTAAGCCCCCTCCAAGATTGGTTTAATGAGATCATTTGTGCTTAGAATTCACAGAGAAAGTAGTTAGAAAGCACTGTTAAGTCAAGAGAGGGATAGAAACTTCTCTCAGAAGAAATGGCATATTTGGGACCCCTTTGGAAGCATGTTCCAGAATGGTTAAGAATAGGAGAACTATTCCTGGGGTCTGGACCTGGACTCTGAACACCAGCAGCCATGGACTGTCCATCTCTCTGCCATATGGTCTGGACACAGGTGGTGGTCTCTGGCTGCCCTGAGTTTATGTGAGCTGTCCAGGTACATGGTAAGCTTGGAGTTGCGTTTCAAACATGAGGTTTGACAGATTTTCAGCACAGCTTTCTCAAAAAAAGTTAAAGAAAAAAAATGGTCACAGAAAACAGAATGTTTCTGGTTAAGGTCCATGGTCTTAAAATTAAAGTTGAGGAAGTAAAATTAAAGTTGAGGAAGCTGAAAGAAGAAAACAACCAAAATAACCATGAGGGGCACAGTCCAACTGGGGGAAGCTTGGTATATTTTCTCCTCATTTCTTATCGTAGATTCCCCTCTTCCATGAACAGTGGACAGCAACCAGTCTCTGACTTTAATAGTGCATGCAAAGGTTCACATTTAACAGACTACTGATGCTTAACTAAAAGATTTTCATTCATTCATTCAAAATTACATACTGAGCGTCTGTATGGGTGTAGAACAGTGCTGGGATTTATGGGGAATTAAAGGAAAATTATGGCATATGGTATTTTCCCCCAGAAGTTTATTTTATTAAGCAGATCTGATGTTCACATGAAACATTTAAATAAATTCTTTAAATAGATTAGTGAGAGTACCCTAATTTTCCCTGAAGGTGCTGGGTGAGAGATCATTTTTCATGCCTCTCACTCAGCACCCTCAGTAATTCCTTATTACCACAGGATAAAACCCATACTTTTTTTATCCTGACATTCAAGGCTCCCCAAAATCTGCTTCCAATCTGTTTTATATCTTTAGTCTCATTTTTCTGCCCTGAACTTTGCTATACATATGCAGGCCATCAGGACTGCTCTATCCGCTTTGCTCAGGCACCATATTGCTTGTGCTAGTCTCCTAACCGAAGACCCTTCTCAGCAGTCCCCACCCGCCACCTCCAGCAACACACACACACATACACACACCACACATTCACACATGCATTTTCACTTCTTACCAATATCTTGTGGCTCATTTAAAATATCTCCTCTGATCATCTAGGGTAGAAAGAGTTTTTTACTTCCTTTGAGTTCCTGTACAATTGATCAATGGCTGAACTCCTCATCTGATACCTATCACATTCTCACACAGTCTTCTTTTTGTAGACAAATTCTGTTGCTCCACAGATAATCCCATCAAACTCAGTATGATTTTTACACTTTATCTCTCTAAGCAAAAAGCTCAGGACCATTTAGGCACTATTTAAGTTTCCCAGCTGCTAAAACAAATCCCTTACAATGTGTTGGCTTAACTACAGGACTTTATTGGCTCATGGCTTCAGAGGCTAGAAGCTTTGCTTCCTCCCAGAGTTGGTATCCTCTGGCTAGCCAGCAATCTTGTAGGTTTCTTGGCTTTTCCTCCACATGGCAATGCACGTGGCAGCATCTTCTTTCTCTTCTGGACTTTGTTGACTTTCAGCTTCTTGCTTCTCCCCAGGGTTTCTATCCATGTCTCCTTCTGTGCCCAATTTCTTCTGTTTATAAGAACTTAGATCTTTATAGTGGATTAAAGTCCATGTTCTTTCAGTATGGATGCACTTTAACTCATACTTCAAAGGTCTTCTTTGCAAATGAGCTCAAAACCACAGAACCAAGGACTGGAACAAAACATGACTTTTGTGGGGGACATGATTCATTCCCCAACAGGCACAAAGCTCTCAGTGAATATACATGATTAAATGTCCCATATTCTGCAACCTGTCCCTATCTGACATTTTGTCCCAGTCTATACACTTATCATCTTTGATCCTAGCACTTAGATTATTTTTGTGATACTTATTTACATTATAAATGCCTCGAAGGCAGGGATTATGTCTGGTTTGTCTTAAGATCTTTGGTGCATAGCTCAATGTCTGACACATCCTTGGATTTTAATAAAATGTTTGCTGAATAAAAGAATGAGTGATAGACACAGGTAGTAAAAAGGATGCTAATAGGAGGATGAAATGAATGTGAAATGAAATATTGAGGGGATATTTCCTGGAAAAGGAGGTGCCTATATTAGGTTTTGAAGAAGATGTGTCACAGATGATATGAGAAAAGATAGAAAGCAGACTTTAGGTGTCTTAGAAATTTTATATTGAATATGTTTAATCTCAATAATTTTTCCAACAGTACTCTTCATTGTTAATGGAACAGCATTTCTGAGAAAAATAAAGAATTTTTATTCATGTTTATGGCAACAGTTTAGCAAAACCCATAGACATTTGGCCTAAAGGCCAGATAAAATAGCCAGCAGGGCTCCGTTCTCTGAATTTCATGTAGATCTGGTGAGATGAAACTTCCTACCCTCATCCTCCAGCTGTGACCTATGCCTTATGGGGGGTTCACAAGGAATGGGGAAGGGTTAGAGAAGCAGTCTCACAGACCACAGGGATTGAGAATTGCTTGCAATGGAGTGTAAGGATGGGAAGATCCAGGTGCTGAGTTGCCACGGCATATGCTACTACCCCCTCTGCTGCCTACTTGTGCTACTATGCCTTGGTCACTCAAGAATAAAGATGATAGTGTTTCCCTGCTTAGACAAGGAGTATCTGGACTCAAAGCTTTTTTAGGGTTAAATGTGTCCCTTCATTTTGATAAGCAACATGAGTTTCTGTGACAATCCTCTGATTCAGCATATCCTTTTCATTCAAACAGGGAGGTGGCCAGTGCTGCCTTTTGCTTTGGAATACTGTTTTTCTTTTTCCCAACCTGACGTAGTATTTTGATCATTTTTTTTTTAATTTTTTTTTATTAATTAAAAAAAATTAACTAACACAACATTAGAAATCAATCCATTCTACATATGCAATCAGTAATTCTTAATATCATCACATAGGTGTATGGTCATCATTTCTCAGTACATATGCATCGATTTAGAGAAAGAAATAGCACGACAACAGAAAAAGAAATAAAGTGATAACACAGAGAAAACACAAATAAAAATAAAAAGTACAAAAATAGGGCGGGCCGCGGTGGCTCAGCGGGCAGGAGTGCTTGCCTGCCGTGCCGGAGGACCCCGGTTCGATTCCCGGCCCCAGCCCATGTAACAAACAAACAAACAAACAAAATATAATAAAACAAGAAAATGTTTAAAAATGTTTCCCTTTCTTCCTCCCTTCCTTCCTTCTCTGTCTTTCCTTCCTTTAAAAAAAAAAAAGTACAAAAATATATAAGAGAAAGAAAAAAACAAACAAACAAACAAAAAACTATAGATCAGATGCAGCTTCATTCAGCGTTCCAACATAATTACATTACAGTTAGGCAGTATTGTGCTGACCATTTTTTTTTTTTTAGACATCATACCATTCTACATATGCAATCAGTAATTCTTAACATCCTCACATAGATGCATGATCATCGTTTCTTAGTACATTTGCATCGGTTTAGAAGAACTAGCAGTATAACAGAAAAAAATATAGAATGTTACTATAGAGAAAAAAAATAAAAGTAATAATAATAAGAACAAAACAGACAAAACAAAACAAAACAAGAACCTATCGCTCGGATGCAGCTTCGTTCAGTATTTTAACATGATTACTTTACAATTAGGTATTATTGTGCTGTCCATTTTTGAGTTTTTGTATCTAGTCCTATTGCACAGTCTGTATTCCATCAGCTCCAATTACCCATTATCTCACCCTGTTTCTAACTCCTGCTGAACTCTGTTACCAATGACATATTCCAAGTTTATTCTCGAGTGTCGATTCACATCATTGGGATCATACAGTATTTGTCTTTTAGTTTTTGGCTAGACTCACTCAGCATAATGTTCTCTAGGTCCATCCATGTTATTACATGCTTCATAAGTTTATCCTGCCTTAAAGCTGCATAATATTCCATCGTATGTATATACCACAGTTTGTTTAGCCACTCGTCTGTTGATGGACATTTTGGCTGTTTCCATCTCTTTGCAATTGTAAATAACGCTGCTATAAACATTGGTGTGCAAATGTCTGTTTGAGTTTTTGCCCTTAATTCCTTTGAGTAGATTCCCAGCAATGGTATTGCTGGGTCGTATGGCAATTCTATATTCAGCTTTTTGAGGAACCGCCAAACTGTTTTCCACAGTGGTTGCACCATTTGGCATTCCCACCAACAGTGGATAAGTGTGCCTCTTTCACCGCATCCTCTCCAGCACTTGTCATTTTCTGTTTTGTTGATAATGGCCATTCTGGTGGGTGTGAGATGATATCTCATTGTGGTTTTGATTTGCATTTCCCTAATGGCCAGGGACATTGAGCATCTCTTCATGTGTCTTTTGGCCGTTTGTATTTCCTCCTCTGAGAGGTGTCTATTCAAGTCTTTTTCCCATTTTGTAATTGGGTTGGCTGTCTTTTTGTTGTTGAGTTGAACAATCTCATTATAAATTCTGGATACTAGACCTTTATCTGATATGTCGTTTCCAAATATTGATTCCCATTGTGTAGGCTGTCTTTCTACTTTCTTGATGAAGTTCTTTGATGCACAAAAGTGTTTAATTTTGAGGAGTTCCCATTTATTTATTTCCTTCTTCAGTGCTCTTGCTTTAGGTGTAAGGTCCATAAAACCGCCTCCAATTGTAAGATTCATAAGATATCTCCCGACATTTTCCTCTAACTGTTCTATGGTCTTAGACCTAATGTTTAGATCTTTGATCCATTTTGAGTTAACTTTTGTGTAGGGTGTGAGATATGGGTCTTCTTTCATTCTTTTGCATATGGATATCCACTTCTCTAGGCACCATTTATTGAAGAGACTGTTCTGTCCCAGGTGAGTTGGCTTGACTGCCTTATCAAAGATCAAATGTCCATAGATGGGAGGGTCTATATCTGAGCACTCTATTCGATTCCATTGGTCGATATATCTATCTTTATGCCAATACCATGCTGTTTTGACCACTGTGGCTTCATAATATGCCTTAAAGTCAGGCAGTGCAAGACCTCCAGCTTCGTTTTTTTTCCTCAAGATGTTTTTAGCAATTCGGGGCACCCTGCCCTTCCAGATAAATTTGCTTATTGGTTTTTCTATTTCTGAAAAATACGTTGTTGGGATTTTGATTGGTATTGCATTGAATCTGTAAATCAATTTAGGTAGGATTGACATCTTAACTATATTTAGTCTTCCAATCCATGAACACGGTATGCCCTTCCATCTGTTTAGGTCTTCTGTGATTTCTTTTAGCAGTTCTTTGTAGTTTTCTTTATATAGGTTTTTTGTCTCTTTAGTTAAATTTATTCCTAGGTGTTTTATTCTTTTCGTTGCAATTGTAAATGGGATTCGTTTCTTGATTTCCCCCTCTGCTTGTTCATTGCTAGTGTATAGAAATGCTACAGATTTTTGAATGTTGATCTTGTAACCTGCTACTTTGCTGTACTCATTTATTAGCTCTAGTAGTTTTGTTGTGGATTTTTCCGGGTTTTCGACGTATAGTATCATATCATCTGCAAACAGTGATAGTTTTACTTCTTCCTTTCCAATTTTGATGCCTTGTATTTCTTTTTCTTGTCTAATTGCTCTGGCTAGAACCTCCAACACAATGTTGAATAATAGTGGTGATAGTGGACATCCTTGTCTTGTTCCTGATCTTAGGGGGAACGTTTTCAATTTTTCCCCATTGAGGATGATATTAGCTGTGGGTTTTTCATATATCCCCTCTATCATTTTAAGGAAGTTCCCTTGTATTCCTATCCTTTGAAGTGTTTTCAACAGGAAAGGATGTTGGATCTTGTCAAATGCCTTCTCTGCATCAATTGAGATGATCATGTGATTTTTCTGCTTTGATTTGTTGATATGGTGTATTACATTAATTGATTTTCTTATGTTGAACCATCCTTGCATACCTGGGATGAATCCTACTTGGTCATGATGAATAATTCTTTTAATGTGTTGTTGGATACGATTTGCTAGAATTTTATTGAGGATTTTTGCATCTATATTCATTAGAGAGATCGGCCTGTAGTTTTCTTTTCTTGTAATATCTTTGCCTGGTTTTGGTATGAGGGTAATGTTGGCGTCATAGAATGAGTTAGGTAGTTTTCCCTCCACTTCGATTTTTTTGAAGAGTTTGAGGAGAGTTGGTACTAATTCTTTCTGGAATGTTTGATAGAATTCACATGTGAAGCCGTCTGGTCCTGGACTTTTCTTTTTAGGAAGCTTTTGAATGACTGCTTCAATTTCTTTACTTGTGATTGGTTTGTTGAGGTCATCTATGTCTTCTTGAGTCAAAGTTGGTTGTTCATGTCTTTCCAGGAACCTGTCCATTTCCTCTAAATTGTTGTATTTATTAGCGTAAAGTTGTTCATAGTATCCTGTTATTACCTCCTTTATTTCTGTGAGGTCAGTAGTTATGTCTCCTCTTCCATTTCTGATCTTATTTATTTGCATCCTCTCTCTTCTTCTTTTTGTCAATCTTGCTAAGGGCCCATCAATCTTATTGATTTTCTCATAGAACCAACTTCTGGCCTTATTGATTTTCTCTATTGTTTTCATGTTTTCAATTTCATTTATTTGTGCTCTAATCTTTGTTATTTCTTTCCTTTTGCTTGCTTTGGGGTTAGCTTGCTGTTCTTTCTCCAGTTCCTCCAAATGGATAGTTAATTCCTGAATTTTTGCCTTTACTTCTTTTCTGATATAGGCATTTAGAGCAATAAATTTCCCTCTTAGCACTGCCTTTGCTGCGTCCCATAAGTTTTGATATGTTGTGTTTTCATTTTCATTCGCCTCGAGGTATTTGCTAATTTCTCTAGCAATTTCTTCTTTGACCCAGTCATTGTTTAGGAGTGTGTTGTTGAGCCTCCACGTATTTGTGAATTTTCTGGCACTCTGCCTATTATTGATTTCCAACATCATTCCTTTATGGTCCGAGAAAGTGTTGTGTAAGATTTCAATCTTTTTAAATTTGTTAAGACTTGCTTTGTGACCCAGCATATGGTCTATCTTTGAGAATGATCCATGAGCACTTGAGAAAAAGGTGTATCCTGCTGTTGTGGGATGTAATGTCCTATAAATGTCTAATAAGTCTAGTTCATTTATAGTAATATTCAGATTCTCTATTTCTTTGTTGATCCTCTGTCTAGATGTTCTGTCCATTGATGAGAGTGGTGAGTTGAAGTCTCCAACTATTATGGTATATGAGTCTATTTCCCTTTTCAGTGTTTGCAGTATATTCCTCACGTATTTTGGGGCATTCTGGTTCGGTGCGTAAATATTTATGATTGTTATGTCTTCTTGTTTAATTGTTCCTTTTATTAATATATAGTGTCCTTCTTTGTCTCTTTTAACTGTTTTACATTTGAAGTCTAATTTGTTGGATATTAGTATAGCCACTCCTGCTCTTTTCTGGTTGTTATTTGCATGAAATATCTTTTCCCAACCTTTCACTTTCAACCTATGTTTATCTTTGGGTCTAAGATGTGTTTCCTGTAGACAGCATATAGAAGGATCCTGTTTTTTAATCCATTCTGCCAATCTATGTCTTTTGATTGAGGAATTCAGTCCATTGACATTTAGTGTTATTACTGTTTGGATAATATTTTCCTCTAACATTTTGCCTTTTGTATTATATATATCATATCTGATTTTCCTTCTTTCTACACTCTTTTCCATATCTCTCTCTTCTGTCTTTTTGTATCTGACTCTAGTGCTCCCTTTAGTATTTCTTGCAGAGCTGGTCTCTTGGTCACAAATTCTTTCAGTGACTTTTTGTCTGAGAATCTTTTAATTTCTCCCTCATTTTTGAAGGAGAGTTTTGCTGGATATAGGAGTCTTGGTTGGCAGTTTTTCTCTTTTAGTATTTTAAATATATCATCCCACTGTCTTCTAGCTTCCATGGTTTCTGCTGAGAAATCTACACAAAGTCTTATTGGGTTTCCCTTGTATGTAATGGATTGTTTTTCTCTTGCTGCTTTCAAGATCCTCTCTTTCTCTTTGACCTCTGACATTCTAACTAGTAAGTGTCTTGGAGAACGCCTATTTGGGTCTAATCTCTTTGGGGTGCGCTGCACTTCTTGGATCTGTAATTTTAGGTCTTTCATAAGAGTTGGGAAATTTTCAGTGAAAATTTCTTCCATTAGTTTTTCTCCTCCTTTTCCCTTCTCTTCTCCTTCTGGGACACCCACAACACGTATATTTGTGCGGTTCATATTGTCCTTGAGTTCCCTGATACCCTGTTCAAATTTTTCCATTCTTTTCCCTATAGTTTCTGTTTCTTTTTGGAATTCAGATGTTCCATCCTCCAATTCACTAATTCTATCTTCTGTCTCTTTAAATCTATCATTGTAGCTATCCATTATTTTTTCTATGTTTGCTACTTTATCCTTCACTTCCATAAGTTCTGCGATTTGTTTTTTCAGTTTTTCTATTTCTTCTTTATGTTCAGCCCATGTCCTCTTCATGTCCTCCCTCAATTTATCGATTTCATTTTTGAAGAGGTTTTCCATTTCTGTTCATATATTCAGCATTAGTTGTCTCAGCTCTTGTGTCTCATTTGAGCTATTGATTTGTTCCTTTGACTGAGCCATATTCTCAATCTTTTGAGCGTGGACAGTTATCTTCTGCTGCTGGTGTCTCGGCATTTATTCAGATTTCTCTTGGTGTTGGACCCAGCAAGGTTGTAATATTTTTCTGTGAAATCTCTGGGATCTGTTTTTCTTATTTTGCCCAGTATGTGGCGCACGTGGCACACGTTTGTCTCAAGTGTTTGGAATGGGTCTCCCCTAGTCACCGATCTCCGTGGCCTGGGGATTTCGGATCCAATTCTCTCCGTTGGTTCAGGGGCCGCGCGTGGTGGGGGCGTCAGCTGCCGTGGCTTGAGGGGACCCTGTGGCTGGTTGCGGGCCGCAGCGGGCCTGGGGGATTCCCCACCGGACCAGGAAGCCTCCCGTGGGGGGGGGCTACCGCTGCTTGGATAGCCCTCCTATCCGAGACTCGTATCCACGGACTCGAAGCAGAGACTCGAAGCCGCCCGCAAAAGAGGGGTGCCGCCTGCCTCGGCTTGGGAAACTTGCTTCTCCAATACTCTCAGCCGGCCAGGAAAGGAGGGAGGGAGTAGCTCGGACCACCGCAGCTGCCGCTGATCGGGAAATCACGCGCCGCTCGGGGGTCTCACCGCAGCCTAGTCTCACAGTCAGTCTAGCCAGCCCAGACTTTGGATAGCCCTCTGATCTGAGATTCGTAGCCGCGGACTCAAAGCCGAGACTCGAAGCCGCCCACAGAAGAAGGGCGCCGCCTGCCTCGGCTTGGGAAACTTGCTTCTCCGATACTCTCAGCTGGCCCGGGGAGGAGGGAGGGATTAGCTCGGACCACCGCAGCTGCGGCTGCTCGGCAAATCACGCGCTGCTCGGGGGTCTCGCCGCAGCCAAGAGTCGCAGTCAGACTTGCCAGCCCAGACTTTGTATAGCCCTCTGATGCGAGACTCGTAGCTGCGGACTCGAAGCCGAGACTCGAAGCCGCCCGCAAAAGTGTGGCGCCGGCCGCCTTGGCTGGGAAGCTTGTCTCTCCGCGTCCCTCAGCCAGCCCGGGAAGGAGGGAGGGATTAGCTCGGACCGCCGCAGCTGCGGCTGCTCGGGAAATCGCCCGCCGCTCGGGGATCTCACTCACCGCAGCCGAGTTTCGCAGTCAGACTACCCAGCCCAGACTGGGTTACGCTGTGTGTCCATTCCCTGCTGTAGCCCCGGGAGCTGTTCTGTACTGTTTCTGTTCACCTATTAGTTGATTTGGAGTCGGAGGAACTAAGACGCATGTACCTTACTAAGACGCCATCTTGGATCTCCATTTTGATCATTTTGATATGTCTGACATATTCATGCTGGACATGGGTGAGAACAAATCCTTTACCTTTATGGTTAATATGAAATTACACGTCAGTGGAGAAAGAACTTCACTGATGGATGGATTAATGGATTCATTCTAATACTAGGTGAGTGCCTGCCTTAGATACTGTGGGAAAAGGAGCCCCTGCCCTTCTGGAACTTATCATTAAGCACTTTATGTAATTCATTCCACCTTTTCCTAGCTCTCAATATATTTTTTTAATTTCACTGAATCTTAATCAGAGTGACAAAAATGCAGCACTAAAATGAACCAGCATGTGGAGAACTAGATCAGCTCTCAGACTTCCTTACCATTGCAGGCGTCTGGGTGTAGTTGAGGGTATTACTGAGCATTCTGTGGAGGACACTGCTATTGGGAGTGAGAAGGAAGGGGCTGTGTGAGACACTGGAAACATCTGAGGAAATAAAAAAAAAATGCACAGGCATAAAAAATGAGAGTGGAGTAGCTTAAATCAGAAAAAGGTAAAAATTCCTTAAGCATTTTCTGTCATTCTGGAATTTACAGATGTTAGGTGATTCCACCTCCCCCCTCTTTAAGGTCTCTTAAATGTATTCCTGAGAAAAATATAATTTATACTCTTGGTTCCAAATTCTTCATTCTTCTTCTGTAGGACTCAAGTTTGACATTCCCCAAGATATGTACAGTTAAATGGTTTTGCCAAATATGGTTTGACTAATATTTCTTTTTGTAACTATAAAATGGATGCATCAACAGACATTTTTGAGTTTGTTTTTCTAAGAAATTTCTTAGAATATGGCCTGAGTATTTGTAATTTAGATTGCTTTAGCAATCATCAAGGCATGAGGATTTTAATTATAAAATCCAAGAACACCTTTTTTTAGAAGAGACCACCATGAATTATTCCATACACATGACAACTGTTTTGATATTTAAAGATTTCCATAGAATGAAAATCTAGGTTCCAGTAAAGAAAAAGAGAATAGTATCATTGTAATTAAAATGTGTTTCTATGTTATATTAAATTATTATATAATAAAAATGGTCAGAGGAAATAGTATTGTGGTTAATTGGGTTAACCAAAAATATTTTTGTATTATATATTATTTTATATTTAGACAGAAATATTTTTCCATTTTAGTCTTAATCAGGCTAAAACATAGACTGTATTAGTTTATTTTCCTGCCTTAGAAAGAAGACTATACCCAAAAAATCAGTTGACCTCAAAATACTTAGTTAAGTGTTAGAACCACTAGAGTTTCTGAGGGATTGAGACAGACACTTGGGAACCGAAACTTAGATTTGGTTCAGGGAAGATAACTTTTACCCTGGCAGCTAAGCACTACTGTGTGGCCAAGTTCTTGTTAATGGGACATAAGCCAAAGACTATTGGGTGGGACTGCCAGGAAAGCTATTATTTTCCTCAAAATCAACAGAGGCAGCAGACTCAGTTGGAATGTATCTTTTGTCCTGCTCTCTTTCCCCAGTCATCCTGCATGGAACATAGGCTGATGCCTATGGTGCAACCATCTTTCAATGAAGACCGATAAGGTTGGAAAGAGCTTGGATCCTTGAAGACTTCTTTGACCAATGGCATTGTCTTATTGCTTGCCTACTTTCAAACCTCTTTTGATAAGTCACTTTCGTGGGTTTTTGTTATAGGAGGGTAAATATAATCAGGAAGGTAGGGGCAAAAAAAGAGATTACTCAAGTAATGTATGAGTACTTGCTCTCGTCAATGACAGATTTAAGTTTCTGCAAAGCCCAGACAGGATGTCAGGTAATATGGAATATTGTATTGGGACCAGTGATTAAATTTGAAAAGGTGTTTGCCATATCTAATAATCTTCACATTCATTGGCCAAATAAAACATATTTGGTCTGGAAAAAATTTGATCTTTCTCTATTTCCTAAGGAACGTGTGGTACCCAGGAAGCAGGCAATGACTGGGAATTGCCCCTGTGTGATTCTGTGCAGTGGTCCTGCTAGGTGAGTGGTTCCCAGTGGGGGTGTGCTGGAGAGGGTATCAGAATCATATGGGATGCATGATTGTTTTTTATTGATAGAACAGATACCCTGTGGCATTTCAAAATCTCATAGGATGTGGTACCTTGGAAACTTGCTTGCCTAGCCCTAACTGAAAAGCCCCTCGTAGGCAAATAGGATGGATGTTTTCTGACCCTTGGACTTCATCAGACTATTAATAATTTAAGGTGGCATCAAGCTTTACAATTCTATGGATAATCCACTGATGCTACACTTTTTGGTAAAATTTTAAAAAGTGTTTAGCTATTATACCAGAAAAATATTTTTAGAAAAGAAATGTGTACTCTTCTGTTTTATTGCCATATAAAGAGAAATTATGCAGACTACTAAAACTATTTAAAAACCTGGATAAAAGAACAATTGTTAAGGAGACTGAATTTATCTTCTAGAGCATTTAACCTCTTCTGGAGCTTTCCCACTCCTCCTTCACACCTATGCTATCTAGTTAAACCTAATCTCAAGAAAGACCTGAAAAATTCAATTACAATAAATGTCTGATCCCACTTCCTATGCTCCTCTACCAGAGAGTGTTTGCATTTGCATTTTAAGGGTTCAATGCTTAGGTCAAAGATATTGGGACTCTAAATTTGGAATTTCAAGCAAATTTCCACATTCAATTACACTTACAAAAATTATCAACAATGATAATGGAGAGGGTAGTAGGGGTGGGTGGAGGATGAGAGTTGAGGGAAGAGATTGCTTTCTTTTGAGTAAAGTCTTCATAGTGGCCTTGAATTCAAGCTGTTAAGGGCATTTCTACTCTCTTCTTGCATAAGATTATCATTGATGCTAAGTCCCTGGCTATTTTGAAGTTAATTATTTTCGTTAAGATTTATGCAGTTCTTTTAATAGCTGCATTTTGGATATATGTCAACCAAAGAAGTATCTGTGCATGAATCCAACCAGGGTGTCCAGGAATACTGGGGGAACTAGTTCTAAAACATTTATTGTTGGAACTCAAATATTGAATGGTGATATTTTCTACTATATTATAAGATATCATATTTTGCTACCTCTCAGTTTTTTTTTTTTTTTTGTATGGGCAGGTGCTGGGAAACAAATCTCATAGTTTTTATAAAGGAATAATGGGAATTGGTTTATGAGAGTATGCTATAACCAAATTATCTTACTAGATTTAATTTGGCTACTAGAGAGGTCTCATCAGCTAAAATATACTAACTTCAACTTTAAAAAGTATAAATATAAATTTCAATTATTTCATTAAATATGATTGTTTCTTAATATTAGAAATGAAGCCAGTGTCAAACATCTTTTTGTATCATTTCTCCTATAAATAATATTTTTGAATAGCATTTGTTATTATAAGTCAGACATCAAATATCAGTTGACTATAAGTAGAATTAACAACAATTACAATGTTTTTTTTTATTAGTAAAGAATGTTTTGTCATTATGTTTTTCATTATTGAAATCAAACTTGACCTGTTCCTTATTAGCTGAAAGTCATTCTAGAAAGGATAAATTAGCTGAACTTAGGGGAGAAATATAGTCATGGTAGATTCCTCCAGATGTGTATGAATGAAGAAATAGGAAAATGATATTATTGATTGTTTAAGAAATTTCTATTTTCTCAATTTCTACATTTTAAGTCATCAAAGTAGGATTTCCTAAAACATTGTTAGCATACTTAAAATTCAAATAACAAACTGGGGAAATATTGTACAAAAGGTTCAATAGTTTTATTTGGTATAATTTTAAGTACTCTTATAATTATTTGGGAAAAAAAAGAAGGCTGCAATAGAAATATACATGAAAGAGAAGTTTCAAACATCTAATAAACATAGGAAAAAAACTAAACTATTTTCTATTTCCTTTTGGAAAATGTTAAAACAAATGGTAACATCCAATATTGGCAAGTGTGTAATGAGCTATGGCTCTTGTCTTTTTGATCAACTGGTTAGATAAATTGTAACAAAATTTCTGGAAAACAAATTTGACAACATGTATTAGGAGACTAAAGTCATACTCTTTGATTTAGTAGTCTACTTTGAGAAATCTGTCTTCAATAGTGATTTGAGAAGGATTTTTGTTTAAATATGTTACTTAAAGCATTATTTTAATGGCATAATGTTTGACAGCAATGGAATGGTGAAAATGATTTTCTTTATAGAAATGTAATAGAATGTGGAAGTCATGAAAATGATTTTTTTGATGAATTTTAGTGGAATTATGAAATGTTATATATGTTAAGTGTAAAAAATAAAAACTGTAAGCATTGTCTCAATAATACATATATATATGTGTGTGTGTGTGTGTGTATAGATATATGAAGAATGACTAGGAGGAAATAGGCAAAAATGTTGATAATGGCTGCCTCTGGCTATAGAATAATTAATGGATGACTTGGTTTTACTTTCATTCTTATCTTTATTTTGCAAGTTTCATTTAATGCATATAAATTATATGAGCTTAGAAACACAAATGGTTTTGAGAAAGTACATTTTAAACTTTGTGAACGTCAATCAAGGATTTCTTTGTAAATAACATGCTTTCATGATGATTTGAATTAAAGCTCAAAAGCAGACTAGACAAAGAGCTCTAACTTACCTGTTGAAAACACACGGGTTTCAGTAGGTTCTCCCAGTGTCTCCTCTCTATATATTTCATCTTTTCTAATAACACAATGGAAAACAAAGATAAGGTGGTAAAAAGGAACTCGACAACACGGGAAAGCATTTAAAATTGCCTAGACTTGAAAGGCCTAAAAATTAGACCAAAAATTTAAAGAAAAAGCACACTGTAAAACTGGGTTTACCTATTTTTTCATTATGAAGCAATATTTGAATATATTCTCATTAAAAATAATTCAAACAATCCAGAAAAAGTTATATGTGACTTCATTTTTCCCTCCCAGCATCACGGCATTTTGTAGTCAGCAAAGCTGATCTTGTGGGCCTGATGTTTTGTGGTCCTATTGTGCTTACAATGTGTCCTGGACACCAAAGATGAATTAATGCTATGATCTGTGGCTATAATATTCTTGCTATAATCACAGACTCCAAAATCTGTAAATCCGGAGAGTCATTAAGCTTATCAAGAAGGTGTTTCTTGTGGTTATATTGATGGAACAGAGGTAGGTTTCTGGGTAACACAGGTATATTAAATCCATATCCTAGACACAGTATTGCTTTTCCTGTTTGCTTATATTGGTAACCAGGAAGTTGGGGGTAGGTTTGCAGTGCCATGGAAGGGCAGTACGGAAGACATTCTGGGGCAGATCCAAGTCCCTGGTTTTATAATGCCAGCACATTCTAGAAAGCTTTATTTAGAAAGTAGTTAAGCAGTAGTGCTATCTTTTGAAACATACTGAAAGATTTGTTACTGTAAGCTATTAGCTCTCAAAGGACTGTGTCTGTTAGTACAATATGGTACTAATTCTTGGTTATAGTAATGGAATAGAGGTAGGTTACTGGGTAATGCAGTTACTGACCAAACTATAGCAATTGACCAAAACATTTGATTTAATTTTCTGTGGCTCCAGAAGACCAAAGGGAACGGTTAGGTTCCCTGTTGTTGTAGAGTCATCTAGGTTGGCATAGCCAATGGGACCATCTGCATGTATCTGCCACACTCATTTCTGCCAAAGTACTAGTAAGGGCAACAAACATGAGCCAACCTGGCATGGGCTCCAACCAATCAGAATGGATGCCAGCTGTAAATATGGACCAACATATTGGTACACACAGACTAAATATAAGTTCAGACTCAACAGTGGAATTTGGAATCAGCTGTTCTTGTTGTCTTACTGGCATTACTCTATGTATTTGCGTATAATACTTGCATACATGTCGGGAGAGTATATTTAATAAATTATCATTATAGCAAACCTTATGGAATGTATTACAGATAATTTTTTTTTTACTTGCTATAGCTTTGTTTCCTGTAATTTCTTTTTCCTCTCATCATTACATTAGCCTTGTTTCATCTTGCTGTTAAAAAAGATAGGAAAGGGCGGGCCACGGTGGCTCAGCAGGTAAGAATGCTTGCCTGCCATGCCCGAGGACCTGGGTTCGATTTCCGGTGCCTGCCCATGAAAAAAAAAAGATAGGAAATAACCAAGAAGAGTAGTTATAAAATGCTGGCTATTGTGTTAGTTACACAAGTTCAACAGCCCACATTGTACAGATCCCTGTTTTGGATGCTATTACCTTATACTTTGCATTTATTAAGGATGATCCTGCACTAAACAGATAATCTGTAACATCACCAAGCAGCTATAATTCGCAAAACTGGGCCACTGGGCTCTTCCACTGGCTTGTATTTTAAAGTCATTAGATATTGGACAATTTATGGGCTAGTCAGGTGAGAAAATTTTCTACTTTGTTCTTCTGTGAAGATTTCAAATAACAGAGTGCTTTTTGTTGGTTTTATTTTTGATAACTTGGAAATCATAACTAATGTAAAATGTTTGTTGCTTCTTTCTTCTCTCATAGCAATGCTGACAGGCATAGGAATGGAAGAAATGATTCTGCTTCTTTTTCTTAACAGCTAATTTCTAAACAGTAATTGTTTCCTATAATTTTAAATGTTTTTCTATCAAATGGTGCACACTGTGGATTTTTTTTATTTATGGATTGCCACTGCTTTGTTTTCTTTTTTTTGAAAATGGTGGATCATGGATAGTATTTTATGATACTTATTATATCATATTTAAATCAGAGGAATCATTATCTTTGTGTCTTGTGAACAAAGCTAATATTCTGGTACTAAGATTTTCTCAAGTCACATTATTTACCCTGGCAATGACATTTAAAAATTCCTAAGAGTGGTCAGATGACATAATTAATAAAATATATGAGGAAATTTCTGTGGAGTGGGTAGAGAAGTTTAAAACAGCTCCTGTCCTCGAGGAGTTTATACTCTCATAGCAAAACAGGGTGAAGCAAGGACACATTAATAAACATGTAAAATACAGTACAAAGTTCAAAGCAGGAAGCGACTCCCACAGGCTTAAGTGGGCTGGTAATCATCATGGGGAGTTGGGACTCCCCCTGGGGCTTGAAAGGAGAACTGCATTTGGAGAGGTGGGGTGGAAAAGGCAGGCTCACATTGGCGCGAGGTAGAGGCTTGAGGTCAGCCTGGGATGTGTAGGGCGTGGCCTACACACGGTGAGGAAGTGGCGCGGTGGCTGCAGCAGGATCGTGGGTGATGGGAGGCAAGGTTGGAAAGGTCAGAAGGTGAAGGGGCCTGATGCATTAGTTTGGGATCTGCCTTAGTCAAGGGCCTGGCAGAAGACGAATTGCTCACTCATACTGATTTGCACACAGTGTAATAAAAGTGACCATTTACTAAACTGGGAAACATACAAGAGAAATCACAAGAGACAGGTTGGTACCTCGGGGCTAAAGCCAGTGGGTTCCTAAAAACTCAGGTAGGCCAGAAGGGGTGAGAGGATGGAGCAGTCACCACAAACCAGAGATAGGGGAGGCTCTGTGGAAAGGACGGCCTAACAGGAACTGAAGGGAAGTCCATGGAGGCAATCAGCCTTCGAAGACTTTGCAGCAGGAAGGGGTGACACAGCCCCTAACTTCATTCTCCTGCCTCCCTCTGATCTCCTGGTTCCTTTTGGCTGGCCCTAACCAGGGGCCAGAGGTTTAGGGATGGCTGGGAGGTAGCACTCACCAGTCAGCTCCTGTGGGCAGAGAGGGGTGGAAAAGGGTGGGCAAGAGATATTTCAAAAGGTAAGGGGAAGATGAGGGAAAGTCATTGAATATGGCTCAATGTGAGGAAAGGAATATTTCAAATTTATTAATCTATCAGCAGTTATTTAAATTAAGAAGGGCAAGACTCGGAGGAAAATCTGTTAGGGAGATTGGGATTTGACATTCTTCACAGTGTAAATTAATAAGGTCCTGGACCAGGTTACTGTGTGAAAGGCAATATATAGAATTGCCAGTAAATTCCTACTGCCAAATTTGTATTTCTATCTGTAGTATAATTATCTCCATCTTTAGAGTTTCAAATATGTTTTGCAATGTGCAATTTGTGAATTTGGAGTTTAGCTAATATATCGTTTTTTAATCATTTTATCTAACACACTTTTTGTTTTCCTTTTTTTCCCCCTGCATTTTGATTTTCTCATTTGATATTCAGTTCTTGTTGAGGATAAAACTCAGTGCTTCAGTAATTTAGTTTGAGAAATACTAACACTACAGAATACTAAATGAGAGTTCAAAATTCATTTGCTCCCTGATTATACTAAATATTTTTCTGATGTAAATAATAATTTACCATAAATTTGAAAAAGCAACCTATTTTAATTGCTTTGTCTCTTATAAGTAAAAATACACATTAGCTATTTATTACATCGTAATGAATTAATTTTATCTGCAAACATAATGCATCCATACCCATCTATAACCTATTTTCTTTTCCCTTTTATAAACTCATCTATCTTCAGCACAATATATGCATAAATTGTCAGAATATCTTATATGGATCTCAGTGGCTGACATAATATCATAAAGATACAATAGCTCTGTCTTACTCCGTTATATGCTCTTTCCAAAGTCAAGAGCATGCAGGATTCTATTTAGGGTACATACCTCTCAGGGAAGTTTTTCTGTTTCATTTTCTGCAAAAAAGATAAAAAGTAATTTTACCAGGAGATAATGCCAACTAAAGGGCTAAAGTCTATTTTCATCCCTTTCTCCCTTCAACTCCACTTTAACCCTCCTGTACAATATTATTCTGCAAGAATAAAATTACTGTTGACCTTATCAGATATCCCCAAACACTCAACTAACCCGTATGCTCTTGAAGCCAATTCAAAAGGGGCATGGGCTGGAGGCCTGGGGACCTACTATTCGGCCAGTGCTCAAAACAAAATGCAGCAGCGGGGCTCACCTGCTGAATAAGATTCAGGTGCTCTTGAGAGTTGCTGAAGTTTTTCCCAATGTCAAAGAGGCGGGAGCTATCCTGCTGGCAGATACTGACCCAGTCCTGATATTCCCCTGCGTCAGGGATGCGATCCAGGAAGATCCGATGTGCTTCCCACACTGCTTCCTGACACACTGCAATGCAGAGCCGGGAAGGGTGGGAAAATGTTCATATCCTAAGAAGACTCTCTTCCCCAATCCAAGCACAATCTCCTAACGTGGAAAGCTCATTTACGGCATATGTTGGCACACTAACTTATAGCTTATAGGAATGAATTCATTTAATAAGCCATTATTATTTAGCAGCTACTGTGCGCTTGCTGAAGAATAAAAGAAGGAAGATAGAGGAATGTGTGTATGTGTATACAAGATTGCAATTTTAGTAGGATGGTTGAAAGGCGATGTTTGTGCTAACTGAATGGAGGAAGAAAGTTCCATGCAGTTGGGAAAAGCAAGTCGGAAGAACATTGGGAACCCTGAAGGAACAGCAAAGTCAGTGTAGCCAGAGCAAGATTCAGCAGAAAAGAGGATGAATATGGAAAGATGCAGGATGGGGACATAGACCGTGTAGAGCCACTAGTCTTCAAATTTGGGTACATATTCCCTGATTTGAAGGTTTTCCAGGGGTTGAGCAGGCACACACACAGTTTAATATGAGTCAAGTTTTAAATCACAACTTCCCTGTACTGGCACTCCTAAACTGGTCTGCTTGAGGGCATACCTCTCCGTTTTTACTTCCCCCCTTCATCCATCCCTAATCTTATTGTGACACGTTACCCCTCGGTTCTCACACAAAGGACAATTTGAAATAGTAGTGTTGAGCTTGAGAAAGGAAGTAAACTCGGTTGAGGAGTGGTACGCTTTTTTTTACAGCTCAGGTGGTTTCTTTGCTTTGAATAAATCAGAAAGAGACCTAATGGAGTCCACAGCTGTAGTCCAGTAAAAATAATGATGACAAATTGTGAGGTGATGATTAGCATATAATGCCAAAAGAGTTGAATGAATTAAGGGCATTACTCTTAACAAATCTCTGTTCTCGTCTATTTGTTACGTAAATAAGGTTTCTTGACAGTAAGTAAAAGAATGTGAATAAAATTGGTGTTGAGCCCTAACTCACTTTAGTAGTATGTAATAGAAATAAAAGTAATGGTACATGAACTAATAGAGGAGGAAGATCAAAGCAGTTCCAACTCTCTAAGCTAATGAAGCTTAGGCTTGAGGGTCCTTCCATTACATGGGCCCCTTCCAAAGCCTTGCTTCTAATTTTGTGTTTACAATTTTGCATTTATAAACATTAGTACCAATAAAACCTGTATCTGACCCTGTATCCATGAGTCAAAGATTCTTTAGGAATAGATATTATCAAATTCATGACATATTTATTGTTTTAATCAATTGTATACTAAACTTAATTATAAAGGCAATTTAATCCAGAAGAAATTTCATTTTATATTTAAAGTCTACTGTCACAAGAGATAAAATAAATTCAATTGATACATTTTTTTTGTTACTGAGAAGTATTTTAGAGCAATCAATAACAGACTTTCAAGCATAAAAATAAGTGAAGATAAAACTCTGAAGGGGCAGTGGAATGGAAATATGAATTTATGGAGAAGAAGGAATCATGTGACATTTCTGACTGATAAGAGTTTGTTCCTGTATTTATTAAAAGCATTCGATGATAAGTATCGAGTGACTATGGAAGAGACCTTTGGATACATAAGCATGTTCTAATTCTAGTCTTATTTTTAAATATCAATACTTAAAACTCAACAAAAGTTACATCTTATCCAATTTAAACTATGTCAAACAATTTTAGATGTCAACTGAAAAGCAAGCAAAGGGTGACATAGTTTAAGGAATTATTTTAAGAGGGTTAAGTTAGCAAAAAAAGTGTTAGAAGACCTCTGTTATAAGCTATTGTAATATTTTCATTTTTATCTCTAGAGGGATGGGAAGCAATTCTATGCTTTGTGGTAGAGACTATTACCTGACTTTCTAAATAATTGAGTGCTGTGCTGAGAAAAAAGGGTGTGGGGAGGAACAAGGTGAGAAGTCTGGTTTGGAGATTCTTATTTCTTTGCCTAATCCTGCCCATCCCCTACTTATTCTTTTTTTTTTTAAAATTTATTTATTAATTAAAAAATAAAGAAACAAAATAAAACAACATACATAATCAGTAATTCACAATATCATCACCTAGTTGCACATTCATCATCTCTTAGAACATTTGTACCAACTCAGAAAAAGAAACAAAAAGACAACAGAAAAAGAAATAAAATGAACACAGGAAAGAGAGAGAAAAAAAATTATACCTACTATACCCCTTACCCCTTGCTTTCATTGATCACTAGCATTTCAAACTAAATTTATTTTAGCATTTGTTCCCCCTATTAGTTATTTTTATTCCATATGTTCTACTCCTTTGTTGACAAGGTAGATAAAAGGAGCATCAGGCACAAGGTTTTCATAATCACACAGTCACATTGTGACAGCTGTATCATTACAGCCTCAGGAAACATGGCTACTGGAACACAGCTCTACATTTTCAGGCAGTTCCCTCCAGCCTCTCCATTACATCTTGATCCCCTACTTATTCTTATGTTTGGATTTCTCTTAGCTTTCTGTTTCGAAGAGGCAAAGAGAATTTGAGACCCACTGTAGTTCAGCTCACCTACCAGCAACAATGTGATCAGAACCTTTAAGCTAATTAATCTTTCAGTTAGTAACCACAAAGCCAGGAAAGTGCAGTCGCTACCACTGCAAATGTTCCATTGAGTTGTCCACATTTGGGGAAATTGTAGGGGTTATCACACTTGGAGAGCAATGGACTAGCTTCACTGCGAAGAGCCGCTTTTGTAACTATGTCCTCTCCACTACCAGGCAAGGATCTGGCGGATTTAATGGCGGTTTCCCCATATTAAGCATCACACAGTCTCTGGACCTTCATCTGAGTCAAGAGTCTACAAACCATGCAAGGCGGCACCAACTCTCTTCCGATACCCTAAGAATTGTGTGTCTCGTCCGGGCAAAGCAGCTGTCCATACCCTTCTACTCACCTACATGCTCCATTTGTTCTTTGCAGATGTTATTTTGTGCTTCCACTTTTCTCCAATATACCTGCTTGTTTTAAGTTTGAAATGCATTTAAGCACTGGAAATACAACTGTACATAAAATCAATGAGCACTGCCTTTGAGGACTTGCTGTTAGCGGCTTTCATTGACAATCTTTGTGTGGGAAACACCTGGGAAGAAATACTGTGATAATCCTGTTACCAGTTAGGTACATCCTCAGGTATGTTGGCTATAGACTCACATGGAATTTTCCTTTATTTCAGTATAATTTAAGGCTTGGGTTTATTTTGTTGCATTCATCTAAACTCAAACATACAGGCATCATAAAAGATACGTATAGGAGCTCATTTTCTGTGTGCTTTGTAGTCCTCGGGTGCACCAAGAAAGCAGAGCTTTCTGTAGGTACCAGGCACACTGTTATACAGTTGGGCAAGACTGGCTGTACAGGACTCCCTTGTCTCCATCAAAACCTGCTATTCACGAAAGCCCTGAGAGAACTTTTCCCCAGAAGTACAAATGTCTGAAACAGCTTGAAGAATTGTCTCCCTGGAGTGTTGCAGTTTATAGGGACCAAATGTTAAGGACAGAACAAAGATTTTCTGCAGGCTTTCTTTGAGGGGAAGGGTTTTGGTGGCCCCTCTGAAGTGATTTCTCTGGCTTCCTTGAAACTTACCATGAACAAGAAGGTCCAGAATCCTTCTATAGTTGAGAGAACAGGAATACCAGCTCATGTCCCACTGGGAAATGCACCCTCCTTATTGAGGGAACATCAAAAGAACGCTTGAAAGTTGAAGCATTAAAGCATCTCAGGGCAGTGAGGGGTCTGAAAACTTTTCAAAGTTGGGTTTTTCTACCCTCTGATTTACTTTTTCTGTACCATCCTTCTCTGAACTTACTGGGAGGGATTGCTACTGGATTCTAGAGAAATGCAGAACCTTTCTTCACCAGTCTTCCCACGCTTGTTAGCTGATGCCTGAGATCCATTAGAGACCCAGCCTTCTGTTCAAGGTCGTTCCCTGGGCTATGTGATGAGGTGGGAAGAATCCCAGAGCGCATGCGTCCTAAGGCCAGGCACAGCTGTCTGTGATCAGAAACCCAGGCCAGCACATGGATCATTCACTTTTGGGAGAATTAAGGTAGACCAAAGGTAAGTGTTGTGCCCATGCTCAATGGAGAGAAGATCTGCTAGAATAGGAGTCAGGACACTGGGTTCTAATCCTGCTCTACTGATCACTGTGGCCCTGGGCACATCACCTCACTTCCTTGAATTTCAGTTTTAATTTTCTTGTGCAATAAAGCCGTTGGTAGATGTTCTCTAGAGTGGTTTGCAAATGTTAAGGTCCAGGCCAATTACCTGGGGACCTTGTTAAAATGCAAATTTTCACAATAAGTCTGGGTGGGATCTAAGAGTCTGCATTTTTTAAAACAAGCTCCCAGGTGGTGGTGATGCAGAAATCCTGGACCTGTCTAAGTCACCCGTTACTGTGAAAGAAAGTCCTAGGTTTTGATATAAGGGTTGGGTGGGTAGGAGCACAGGGCTCAGCCTGGAGGCTACCAGAAAGAAACCTTCTTCTTTTGCAGTTGTGCCTGGGGACACGCATGTTTATAATTCTACAGGGAAGCTTAGAACATTATCACTTGCATTGCTTTAAGCACTGGTGGAAAAGATAGCTCATATACTACGCGTTTTGAGGAATGTGAGAGTTTTTCTCCCCAAGTTTGAAAGATGTCAACAAATAATTTCGCAAAAGCAGCAACAACGAGAACATTAAGTGGATTACTCTGTCAAAGGAACACCACCTTAGATGTAGGTCTTACTTCTTGTTTCTCTGTGAACCAATTTGTTAGACTCAAGAAACCCAGGTTAGTAGTCCTAGAATAGTAAAATTTCATATCACCAAGGGGCAGCCATAAAGATAATGGACTGTCATTGCTGTGAGGAGAAAAACAGTGGTTTGTTTCATCCAGGGAAACAAGAATGAAAGAAACAAAATTAATCAAGGAAAAAGGCATAAGAATGAAAAATTCAGAGCTAAAAATTCAGTTGCAGCAATAGTCTATTCTATAAATACTTACAGAAAATTCCATTTGGGAGTGTGTAAGTAATCAGAAGTTACATAAAAATAGTTACAAATAGCTGTGTTAATATTCAATGTGATGCAAATATTGTCTATTTATACTTTCATTTATGCAGAAGCAGTATTGAATTTACCAGTGTGGTTTTCTGATCAATCACACTCAAAATGAATAATTTACACATGCCATTGTCTTTAAATAAAAAAAATCCCAATGGGCTCTTTGCCTTCCTATTTCTATCAACAAGCACTTACTGAGAACCTGCTATATGGATGTGCTATGCTAGGGTCTCAGAGTACTGATACAATGAACTTGATTTTCTGTCAGTGGTGTTCTTATGAATATAACCCAGTACTTTTCATTTCTGTGTGGGTGTGGCTTCTGTCAGACAGCAAATATTTCTTTACTTCCATGTACAGTTACACATATGAAGAACCTAAATCTTGATGTTTTGGAGATTGTTAGATAATTATGCCTTCCAAACCCAAAGACTCTCCATCTCACAGCCATTAATAGGAAGAACTTTTTGGAATGTTAGCTCCGTGAAATGGGTTCTTAGTTGTCATTTGGTGCAATGGTTCACAAGCTAGAATTCTACCATTTCATGCTAGTCATAGTGTTTTAAATGGAGCAGGGTGACTGTGCATTGTATTTTTTGTTTTATTTTATTTTTTATGACTGCATATTTTAGAAAGGAAGCAAACATCTTCTATGATCAAGGTGGAAATCAGTAAACTCCTCCACTCTCACATGTAAGATGAATTGAATATAGGCTTCAGAGAGGCAAGATATTTCGCATTAATTGGAGCCATCTAGGGTATTTAATAGCAAATATATATAATATTTTTGGCATGGGCAGGCTCTGGGAATTGGACCCAGGCTTCCTGCATGGCAGGCGAGCATTAATTCCGTACTGATTTCTGGTAATGCTATAAGAACCCTGTTATGCTGTCTCGAGTAAAAACTACACTGTAACTCTGCTGAAAAACCTAGTAATTATATTGTAAATTCTGTTCACACCCTGCATTATATCTTGGTAGCCACTGTTAGTTTGTGACTCCTTGCATTTGGATGTACCTCCAGTTTACCAACCTCCATAGGTTTTTGCTGGATCTGCAATAAACAATTTAATTTATCAAGAAAGAGAGAGAATCTGGATTGCAAGGTTGCTTTTTTTTTTTTTTAAGGAAAGACAGAGAGAAGGAAGGAAGGATAGAAGGAAGGAAGGGAGGAAGAAAGGGAAACATCTTTTAAACATTTTCTTGTTTTATTGTATTTTGTTTCTCCGTTTTTGTTACATGGGCTGGGGCCGGGAATCGAACCGAGGTCCTCCGGCATAGCAGGCAAGCACTTTGCCCGCTGAGCCACCGCGGCCCGCCCGCAAGGTTGCTTTTGAAAAACGTAATCTTAAATCATAAAACAACTTGCTCAGGTTTTCTCATACTGCAATCATCCTTTGCTTCTCATTTCATAAGAATAATATTAAAATTCAATATTGGCATTTCGCAAAAATAAAGCAAACAGGTAAAACCTGGATACCAAGGCTTTCTGGTGACTTGTGAAGCACCCTAATGGTTCTGTGATGCACAACACACTATTTCAAGCCATAAAAGGAGAGTCCTACAGAATTTTTGAATGGTTATTATTCGTTAGTATCCAGTTAGCAGAATGATTTTTATAACTCTTGTAGCCAAATGAAAGAATTTGGATGTTTTGAGCTGAAGACAATCTATGGATGAATGAAAGGGAAGGGATGAAAGAACAAAAGACTAAAACATTTCTTTCCTTACCTTTTAATCTATAATAAGCTTGAAGACTGGCTAAAATTTGTTTCATGGATTCCTGTGGACAGACTTTAATCCCAGTTGGGAAAAATGTTGATCGTTTTGTTCGATGCTTTGTCAAATTGAATATTCGCCTCATGGTTGACACTTTGTACATTTTTGCAGTACTTTCAGTTGTTTTGATTTTTAGGGCATTGTCTATGTCTCTGGTTTCAGAATGGAATATTTTAACAGAGATATCTGTAAAAGAAAAATTGATTTCCTGGTGAATATATGCATTTATATGATATATGTGACATATATACATAAATGAATGAAATAAACTAAAAATTATAATCCTCTGGTTTGCAAAATTTCTACCTTGGTGCAACTGCCAAATGCAATATTCAATGACAAGGCATTTTCAGGGATAAGGGAATCGTATAATGAGCTGATCAAGTGTATTTTTCAAAACTACGCTCTAAACATCTTGCCTTTAGGCATCACCAAATATTGAAACCATTTCCCACATATCTCTACAAAAATCGCTCAGTACCAAAACTCACTCAGCACCCAAGTCTCCCAAGAGATACCTCTTTTGATAGCATTTTAATTCAAATGGGGAAGGATAAATCACTGTGGTACCCAGAGGTGTCCTCTTCACGAGGAAGTGGAACATTTCTCAAAACTAGGGGAAAAAATACAAAATAATCTCCCTGCCTGTTAGTAACAGCCCTAGAATTTCTATATGGGTGGGGAGCAATCTAATTGATAGTAAGGTCAAGGATATATCTTAGAGTTTCATTTATAGAGTGAGTTTGCTGTTGTATTGGGAGTGGAAAGAGGAAGAATGAAGAGAAGGCCAGAGAGGAGGTGGGCTGAAGATGTAATAATTCCCCAAGCCATCTCACCCTGCTGACACCATGTGTCTGTTAGGATTGGGTCTAGACTTCATTTGTACCTTTCTGAACCCCTCATAATAATAGCTTTCATTTCCCTTCAATTTACCACCCAATACGATACTAAGGATTGAGGTGTCAAAGTGTGTTCATGGTGTAGACAGATTTCATGTCCTGTTTTCCCACTCCATCTTTTTCTTTTGATCCATTGCACCATTTAAGAACATAATTGTTGCTGAAAAGTTGGGACCCTATGGCTCGTTGACATAACAATCTTTGTGTTTTACAGTGATTTATATTCCCTTATTTTTTTTTTTCAAGGTGCTATGGGTTAAATTGTGTCCCCCTCCCCCCTCTGTCACTTCCCAAGATATTTCGAAGTTCTAACTCCCAATACCTCAGAATGTGAATTATTTGGACATAGAATAATTTCATATGGAATTAGGTAAGATGAGGCCCTACTGAAAAAGGGTGGGTCCTTAATCCAATATGACCAGTGTCCTTATACTGGGATAATGGCATGTGAGGGCAGAAGCAGCAATTGAAGCGACTATAAGCCAAGGAAAGCCAAGGACTGTCAGCAAACCACCAGAAGCTGGGAAATGGCCCGAAAGGATGCTTCTCACAGATTTCAGAGGGAGCATGGCTCTGCCGACACCTAGATTCCGATGTGCAGCCTCTGAAACTATGAGATGAGACATTTCTGTTCTTTCCCGCCTCCAAGTTTGTGGTACTTTGTTATGGTAGCTCTGGGAAATCAAGATACTAAGGAAGGTCTAGAACCCATATCTGCCCAAGAACATCAAGCAGAAATAGAATCAGGGAGCTGGAGAACAACTTAATTCTTGTTGCAAAGCAGAAAACTCCCTTTCTCATTATGGGGAGTAGAGAGAATCTTGGAGGGAAAGCATACTGCCACTTTGAGGAGTCTCAGAATAGACTCCTACATAGGTCTTGAGCAGTTGGAATTCCTAAGAAAGAATCTCAGGAAGGAAGATGTTTAGAGATTAATTTGCTCACCCAGCTATACCCTACACCAATAAGACCAATCTCTGGGTCAAACATAAGCACCAATAATTTTTGAAGGTCCCCTCATGACTCTGATATGCTGACAAGTTGGGCAGCACTGATCTGTAATGATGTTTTCAGCTGGAAGTCTAAGGTGGTCCATCTTAACTGACTCAAAAAACGAGGGAGTTAATATTATACACAGAGGAAAGTCAAAAGTAGGGAAGGCCTCAGGTTTGGTGAAAACAGAGCTTCACCTCTGCCTTCCTGCCATTCTCTTGGTTCTGTCACATAATGACTTTGTTCTCTCCAGGCTGGATTTCCCCAGTGCCTGTCGGCAGCAACTGGAGCAATACACTTTCCCTTTTCCTTCCATTGGGCTGACTTAAGTCATGTGCCTGGACCAATATCAGATGTCAAGAGTTATATGCCAGTGCTTTTAACTTGAGTTGAGTAATCACAGGACAGGAACTGGGATTATCATGAGTGGCTCCTTCTAACTGTGGAGGTGAAGTTAGTTTTCTTTAAGCCAGGTGGGCTGAGTGTCAAAGTGGAGGGTGCCCAAACAATGCTGGAGCAAAGTGTGAGAGAATAGCAGCTGTGTAGGCAGCCATTAGTGCCCACTGCAGTTATTAAAATGCAAATTTTAGTTTAGGAATGTTGATTTTATTAAGTCTTTCAATCACTTCATAGAGCACCGGGGTATTAATTCACGATAAAAATTCATTTTTTGTAATTATATTTTCATTGTCAGTAAGAATGGAAGAAAAATATGCATCATTGGATAATCCTAAGTCTATCCCGCATAGCAGCAGAGAACAATAAGGGAACTGTGGCTCCCCAAACACCCTGCATTTTTCTTTTCTCTCCACGGTGCCAATTTTCCGTCATGTGGGGTGGCTTCTGTTCTGGCTTTTCTGTTATGCAGTGGTAGAACGCTCTGAATAGCTTGGCTTCGAAATAGTATTTATTCCACCTTGGCTCAGAGAACAGCGATGCTGTTCTGGAATTTTCTCCAGTTTGATCCTTGGGATCTTAATATTTTGCTCATTTCCGCACTCACTCACAGCCTCCTGCTTTCTCTGGTGTCTTATATCACACAAATATTACCACCGTCTCCTCCTCTGTTCTTTTAAGTTACGATGACGCCAACCACAGGCACCCACTGAGATGCTGCTCCAGCTTGGGCAGAAATCAGGATCTTCCGTCTGCACCTCTGCCCAAGTCGTCCTTAGGGAAGGGCTGGGCAAGGGCTCTGAGAGCAGGGAGTGAGGGTTCCCCGGACCAAGGATATGCGTGAGACAAGCCATGACAAAGTCTATTTTGTCCATCTCAAGGATTTAAAATAAAAACCAATTAAAGAATTGAAAAATGGAATGCTACAGATTTCAGTGAGGTAAAAACAGCTGATATGAGGTGATGCTAACGAAAGCACTCTTGGGTAAAACAATTAGGAGGTATTAGAAGCTGTCCTTTGGTGCTCCGTAAATTGTAATGCTGACATTGAACTGAACTTTTAAAGACTTTTTGGATGCATTTTCATGAGTTTGATACTTTTATTTTTGTATATAAGAATGTGGAAAGAGTAGGTAAATGTTTAATGAGAACTGATAGTTGAAAGAATAGCTCTAAATAGGGAGTATATTTAATAGAAGATTGGAAAGCTTTTTGGGTCAGAAAATATTTCTCTCTGATGATAAAAGATGAGTGTGAGGATGAATTGGCTGACATCAAGAACTGTCTCTGAAAGCAGCTCAGATTTACAAAGAGAAGAGAAGGGCAAAATGATTTCAGAACAAATATCTTTTCTTTAATAGGAGAATGTTAGAAAAATTTGATTAAATTTATTATGAAGTTGGAAAAAATGCAATTGTAATACTTTTAATTGTAGGTTATATACCAGGAGAACACTCTTTAAGCCAATAGTTGGTGGCCAACATTCATATCACTGGATAAGGAAAAGACAAATATGGAAACTAATATACAGTTGAATATTCAGAATTTCTAAATACAGATGAGAACAGCTGCAATGTGTATGATGCTTACTTTCAAAATTGAACGTGAATATGTTCATATTTGTGCAGGGAAAATGTAGTAGTGACATAAACCATGTAATGCAACTACTCAAAATGCTTTATAGCACTGATGGTACACAGGAGTAGTAAGAGCTGGGCACTTGCCCTATTGCTGCTTAACCTCTCTGTGTCTGCACTTGACTTTTCTGTGTACGAGTTTCTTCATGTATAAAATGGGGAATAATAGTAATATCTCATAAGGTTTCTGTGAGATCAATGAGTTAGTGCATGGACAGCGCTTAAAATAATCTTGCACAGTGTATGTGCTCAATAAAAGTCCTTTATCCAAGAATCCATGCCTTCTATTTCCTGGCATCTTCCTTTCTATTATGTCTTTCACGTTCCTCAGTCTTCACAGTAGACCTTGCGTGTACCTTAAAGTCTCCTGTGAGTCCATGCTTCAATGCTCATCTCACAGTGAACCGTTCTTTCACACGGAGGGCCTTTCTCCTTCTCTGTTGGGCTCCTACTGTTCCCTTAAGGATCAGCTCAGATGCTACCTTCTCTCCCAAGTTTTCCAGATTCCACTTTCAGAACTCATTTATTGCTCCTTTGCGTTCTTCCAGTGTGGTTCCTATCTTTATTGCATTCCTGATAAACCAATACTCATTAAGTGAATATTTATTTTAGGCCCACAGTGGTAAATGACAGTAAATTAGATGAACAAACACAACGGAACTCTTGTTGTAGGGCTTGCTTTGTCCTGCTGTGCATAATAATTGCAGATATATGAGTTTCTTTGTTCAGATTGCAAATACCTTGAGGATCTGTGTTGTAATCCTGCCCCTCCCCCAAGCACCTAACTTGGCTTTTGCTAGTACAATGTTTTGTACTTGACAGATGTGCAATACATATTCATTGCATGAATTCTTGAAAAGTGCCTATGGATTCGTGAAAAGTGCCCATGGAAGTTTTAATGGGACTTTTACAATGGATGTATGAGTTAGATTTGTTTTAAAAATCATTAGACTAAGAAAAATAGCTTCATGTGTCCTGCCTATCTCCATTATTGCAACTTCCTTTTAAATGTTTGCCCCCTCTCACGTGTCTGCTATCAGAGACTTAGCATACAGTCATTTTATTAAAGAAAATATCCTAGGTGAAAAGAAAGAGAAAATTTCCTTTGTAAATTAACAATAAAGAATAGAACAGAGATAGTTTATGCACAAAGTATATTTTAGTAAAATCTGCATTCCCAGATAATTTTAATATAACATGGATTTTTATGTCCATAAATAAATAGATAAATAATAAGTGGAACCAATTAAAACTGCAGGTATCTATGAGGAAGATTTCAATAACTGGCCCTTTAGGATGTTATGTTCTCAATTCTCTTGACCCTCAGTCATTGTATTGAAAGGCAAAACCACAACCCTGGTTAATTCTCTTCTTCTCTTTACACCTCACTTGCACACTTACAGATGAACAAGCCTGGTGAAAAACAACCATTAGGAATCACTTTGAATTTATAACTATGAACCCCAAGTGGTCCTTAAACAAAATCATACCTACATTTCATTTCTCTGGTCCATTCAGTTTCTTACTTTCCTGGAGAACGATGAATAACTTTTATTTTACTGTCCTGCAGCTCCTTGCTTATTCTCATTCTTTGCAGATGTGACCTTGCTTTACATTTTATTTTGAACCAGGAGAATAAGAAAAGTACTTCACGAGCTGTGTCTGTGCCCAGTTACTCTGCTTTCCTCCTCTGACTACTTGGTGAACAGTCTGTGCTTCTATCTGAGGCCAATTCCTTCACTTATGCACCAAATCCTATCCTTTCACTCTTCTGCATCATCAATTTTCCTCCTTTTACTGGACTATTTATTTTGATATACAAACATGCTATTATTTTCTCTTTTATTAGGAAAAAAAGTCTCCCTTTTGATCACGTTTACTCTCCTGCTACTGCCCCATCAGTTTTGCACTGTGAACGAAAAATCTGCCTTTGCCTCCTTTGCCAGAACAAAGCAAGATCTTACATGAGTGGGGAGTTCCTGATATCATGGGTAAAGTTATCAACATTCTTTGTCCTTTCATTCTCTTTTTATTTCAATATTTGCAACATGCTCATAGAGCCTGACATATTCAACATGTAAATATGATGCTTCACCAGAAGGTGTCACTATCTAACACTATCTATCACTGCAAATTAAATACTGGGAAATAAAATTTCTATGAGTTTGGAATTTGACATGCGGAGTATTGAAATTTGTTGTTGGGGATGCAAAAAATTTGTGTCAGGTGGTGACCTGGCAGCAAAATAGACCATTTGAAGGACTGATGCTTACTTATCACAGTGGAAAGAGCTTCCCTTGAGCTGGGAGGTTCTCATGAAAGGCCTGGCAGATAGAAGAGATTTAGATGAGAAAGAAGGAGGACGACATGTCCATGGACAGGGCAAGTTCCAGCAGGCTAAGACAGGGGGTTGACACTAAAAATTTAGTTGAGGAGGGTCTGTTCTATTTTCTTTAGTCAAGGTAGCATGGAGCTGACCCACATCCCCCAACCCAATATAGCTGTGACAAGTTTGGAAATTTCCATATATATAGAAAGGGAAATGAAAAGAACAACCACTGAATTAAAACAGCATAGTTACTTTATCCTAAGAAAAAGCCAAAGCTGGCCAAGGATGGCAGTGACGGTTCTGAAATACTGGTCTTTTGACCATTTGTTGATTGTTTTATATTAGGTTTGTATCCCCTGAAAAATGCCTACTGGCTGATGGGAAGGCTAGTCCTTCAGTCAAGAGTAGCTTTCCACAGTAGGTTCTAGGCTGGTATTGACATGGCCTCGATGGTGACCAGCATCCTGGAAGCTATTGTAGGCCACAGTATCTCCCTGTCATGTCACTGAAGAGTTTTTTTTTTTCCCTTCAAATACTAAAGCTGGTCTTCATCCATAGAATGCTTAAATAGTTTCATTTCAGGTCTCAATGTTGTGCATTAACCAGACTCTTTCCTGGTTATGTATTCAAAGAGATCCTTACCAACCAGTTTGGACCACTATTTTCCAAATCCTTTCCTCTATAGGAATGCTTTCTAGCCATCTATCACAAGTACTGTGATGATACAGATAACAGTAAAAGGAGGATGGAGCTTTCAGGAAAGTGTTTCTATATAGGCAACAGCCACTGGTGTAAGTGCTTAGTGGGCCCCTTATGTTTTCCTAGGGGAAAAAGCCTCAATGTCTTGAATGAAGTAACAACAGAGAAAAAATTACAGGAATTCCTAACAGAACAAAAATCTCCGTTTAAAGAACAGAACTCCATAGAAAGAAAGTGGATAACATTTCAGGACTGATGAATAATGATGGTAAGTTTTTAAAAAATGATAATTTAATCCTGCATCTATTTCTATGACCTTACCAAAGAAGAGTCAGGGGCTGTGTATGGCCTTTATGGAAATGCTCTACTTGTTTGCCATCCATTTATCCCTATCCTCCCTTTACATTAGTAAAAATACTCAATTACACACCTGAAAATCTTTTTTCAAAGAGCAAAGGCTACCAAACGTACTTTGTACTTAACATACCTCAATATGTATCAACAAATTATACAGATTTACCGAATACCTTGTTTGATGCTATTCCAGAAAATTGTGCAGGATTTAAGAACACTGTTTTCTGCATGATCACGTGGAGTACATGGAGGTTTCTATAATTCGCCTTCCCCTTCTCCTCCTATATGCAGTTCCCAATAAACTTAAACAATGTCAGCCTCAGCCTGTAGTCTGAGGGTCAAAATGTATTGGGATAAATTACACAAAAGAGGATTGTAGGAATTAAGTAAACTTGCAGTGGTTTCCTTTAAAGAAATATGAAGTAAGGAAACTCTCAAAATGGTCAGCATACAAGCCGATTGTCACTAATACATAGGTGGATGAGGTACTGTTTCCGTCTCTGAAGCATTTGAAAATTGGATGGCATCACAACTCTCCTTATCTCCCAAATTGGTATTTGTTCAGCAACACCGTTCCCTACTGGGAATGGAAATCAGTGCTCCCTTCTCCTAAAGAGTTAGAGAGGTTGCATTATCTTTCTTCTCATTGCAAAAATCAGGTTTCACCATCACACTTGTTATATCAGAAGGAAAGAGGTCAGAAACTTGGTAAACCACTAAAGGAACCAAAAGATGTCTACCTCCTTGTTTTGTTCTGCATGTATGTATTGAGCCCCCTTCCGCCTCACTGCACTAAAAAAAAAAGAGAGAGAGGGAGAAAAACTAAATCTATAGATGAAATGCTGAGAAATTTGGCCGAGTTACAAATCTTCACTTCTTGTTGAGGGACAATGAGCCTTGCAGAGAGGACAGGAAGAGAACTAGAGTTGTAGGGGAGAGATAGAAAAGAGGAAAGAGGCACCTCTTTTTTGCCCTCAGGGGTGACCCTCTGAACAAGTTGAGTCATGTTAGCTTTCCAAGTCTGGTAAAATGTCAGGAGGTGGTGGCAGGAGTCAAGCAGGTCAAGAGAAGACATAAATGTGTGCTAACTCCCTGCTTTAGTTTCCTGGAGGCTAAAACAATCCCATGTGATGGGTTGCCTTAAACCCTGGGAAATGATTGGCTCCCAGTTTGACAGCTAGGCGGAGTTCAAAATCAAGGTGTCATCAAAAGGATGCTTTCTCTGAGAAGACTGTGGCAATTTGGGGCTGGTTTCCAATGAGCTTTGGTCCTTGGCTTTTTGTCAATGGCAATGCACATGTTGGCCTTTCCAGGCTTCTCTTCTGTTTCTGTTGACTTCTGTCTTCTGATTGTTCCACCTCTGGCTTTCTCTTTACATGTTTAAATTTCATTCTGCTTGTAGGGGTCTCTAGTAATGGGATTAAGACTCATCCTGATTCAGTTGGGTCACACCTCAACTGGAGTAACCTTATCAAAATGTTCTACTTACAATGGGTTCACACCCATGGGAATGGATTAAATTTAAGAACATGCTTTTCTGGTGTATATAACTCTAAGCCAGCACACTCCTCACCCCCCTTGATTTGAAATATGTTAGGAGTCCTGAATAAAGTGCATTCCCTGTATAGCATTGCAGCATATATTGCCACAAATGACATTCTAATTACTCGAGAGTGAAATTGAAATGGATTAAACAGAAACAACTGAAAACCTCTTCCTGTTAAACATTCTGACTCAGAGCAACTATCACAATTCTTGCAGAGAAGTGAACTTCATTTCGGGTAGCTGTGGGGCTCACATTACAGTAAAAATCTCTATCCCTTCCTGAGCCACTTCCTGCTTGGGAAAATGATTAATCACACTATGCTTTAGTCTTCTCTAACTGAAAAAGGGGATGATAATAATTATTATGCCATAGTTTAGGATTAGCATTTCCATGTTATATGGTTTTGCTTTGTTCTGAAGATTAAATGAGGAAATTGATGCCAAGTTTCATTTTAAAGATTAAATGAAGAAATAGATGTCAAGAGTTTTGCAGAAGGGCCTGGCACATTGATAGCTGTTATTGTGATCTGCCAGATATGGCAAATAAAAATACAGGATGCTTGCTCAGATTTTAATTTCAGATAAACAACAAATAATTTTCTTTTAGTATAAGTTCCATGCAGTATTTGGGACATATGTGTACTACAAAACTATTCGTTGTTTATTTGAAATTGAAATCTAACTGGGTATCCCGTATTTTATCTAGAAACCCTATACACAAAGGAGGTATGTGAGGGGATTCTTACCCTCAAACACCTTAAATTTCAGCAGATAAACTTGAAATATTAAAATGTAGTGTGTTAGATTCAGTTGTCAGCTTGGCCAGGTGAGCATACCTAATCTTGTTGCTGCGGACATAAGCCAATGGTACGTGAACCTCATCTGTTGCCAATACCTCTGCAGTCGGCTAGGGGGCGTGTCTGCTGCAATGAGTGATGTTTGACTTAATTGGCTGGTGCTTAAATGAGAGAACACAATATAGCACAGCCTAAGCAGCTCGGCATTCCTCACCTCAGCACTTGCAGCTCAGCCCAGGCCTTTGGAGATGCAGAAAGAAGTCACCCCGGGGAAAGTTGTTGGAACCCAGGGGCCTGGAGAGAAGACCAGCAGAGACCATCACTGTGCCTTCCACGGAAGAAAGAACCTCAGTGGAAAGTTAGCTGCCTTTCCTCTGAAGAACCAACAAAATACATCCCCTTTTATTAAAAGCCAATCCATCTCTGGTGTGTTGCATTCCAGCAGCTAGCAAATTAGAACATGTAGCAACTGATTAATTGAAGAATAAAAATGCTACAAAGATTGAACAGTTCATTAGAGGTATTTTCAATAAATTTATTTCAAAAATTCACTTCGATGAAATACACTGATTCATAGAAATGTAGAACATATCAGCATGGGCACAAGAATAAACAGGAAACCTGAACAAATTAAATCGTGTACACACTTTTGAAATGGAATAAATGATTAAAATATAACATGCAAGTTGGGAAGGGAATGAATGAAGTTAGAGTCATATAAGACCCTTGTGTTGTCAAGAAGCACAGTAGTGGGACTGATCATACATCTTAGCTAAATAGGATTTATTTAAGATCTGACACCTTGATATGACAAATACCAGTGCCATCATTTCTGGAATAATCACTAAAAGAAGAGAAACTATGGATAACTTCCATGTTAGTATAGGAAATAGAATGATTAAAAAAAATACAATGTTTATCAAATCAAACACAAGAAAAGAGAGGAAGAAATAGTGTGGATTGAACTAACAGAAACACAAAACAAATGAGAAGTTTAAACCCGAATACATGAATAATTAAATTAAATGTATGGACAGAATGTTCTAGGTAAAAGACAGATTATCAGACTGGATTTTTAAAAGTACCACTATATGAGGTTTGAAGAGACTCATCTAAATCAAAAGAGACAGAGAGGTTGACATTAAAAGGATAGAAAAAAAAGTTACACTATGCAAACACTAATCAAAAGAAAATTGCTATAGCTTGACTAGTATCAAATGAAGTCAGAGGTATGCTGGTAAATGTTTAATAACAGTTTCTCGGGGTTGGAAGCAGTGGGCTTGAAATGCAGCCTTTGCTAATTTCCATTATGTTAATATTCCCAGCATGGCTGTTTTTAAGCTAGCAGTGTGATATAACTGAATGCTGAGCTGGGAAGAGTTGTGTACAGTTGGCTCTTGCAAGTTAGTATGAGCCAGTTCCAGTATTCCAGGAGATTACGTTCATTATTTAGGCAGAAAGTATTCAAAGACGAATATAGACACATCATAATGATAAATGTTAAAAATCATTAGAAATGATTGTAGCACATTACAATTGTATGTACTTAATAATATAATTTCGAAATATATAAAGCAAAAATTGTCAGAATTATAAAGAAAATAAAATACATAATAATAGCTGCATTTTCTAGAGTAACTTTCCAGAAACCTAAACCCTCCATATGGGCCCTTGGTCCAGATAAGTACTGAAATCTAGAGGGCTCAGCCTCTCCAGAACATTAGATGGTTTCATCTCCCTACCCCATATTAGTGACCAACCCTTCCAATATGAAAAAGTTAGAATGGCCATAGCCCAAACAACCCTAAAGAGACAGATGGAAAGATCAAAGGTGATGGTGGAGTTATACAGTGAAAACGGGATTTAACAAATGAATATGAATGTTGAATCATTAAACTGATATCTCTTTTAGTCTCCAGACTTAAAGCAGCTAGAAGTAAAAACCTAAAATTGTGGAATTGGAACCCATGTGAAACTCTGAAATATGTTTTACAACTAATTGCGGTGCTGTGCTTCGAAATTTATTGCTTTTTTGTGTATATGTTATCTTTCACAAAAAAAAAAGAAGGAAAAGAAGTTGATTGTGATGATAAAAAAATATTTAAGACTTCTAGCCTCCTATATTCTGGAGCAGCTAGAAGGAAAAATCTGAGAGGATCATATGGTAGCCCATGACAAACTCTGGGATCTGTCCTGTAACTACTTGTTGAAGAGTGCTTTGAAAACTATTGCTCTTTTATTTGTTTACTTTGTATATATGTTATACTGTACAATAAAAAAGTTAAAAAGGTGCATTTTAAAATATCTTTCTTAGTAATTGTTAGAACAAGCTGAAAAATAAATAAGCTTATAGAAAATTTGAACAACATGATCAAAATTTTACCTAATAGACATACACATATATGGAACATTATATCCAAACTAAAATATACCTTCTTTTCAAGCACAGGGAGAACATATAAAAATTGACTATGTACTGGACTTTCAATAAATTTAAAAGGATTTATAATATATATATTATGCTCTCAGACCAATAAAGAATTAAGCTAGAAATCAGTATTTTTTGAAAAAAATGCCTGAACAACTCCACAAATTTGGATAGCTAAAAAAAATTTCCTTCTAAAGAACCCATAAGTCAAAGAAAAAAACCACGATAGAAAATAGAAAATATTTTATCAGATGATAATGTTACATAATAAAACTTAAGGTATGCAGCTAATAACAGTACCTAAAGTTGAATTTATATCATTAAAATGCTATTTTAGAAAAAGAAACAAAGGATAAATATTAATGAGCTAACCATCCATCTCAAGAGGTTAACAAGGGATAATAATAACCCAAAAGAAAATACAAGGAAAAGAAATAAGAAAGACAAGAGCACAGATTAATAAATATAATAGAAAAGATAAAAGAAATAGAAAAACCAAACATCGTTCCTTCTAAAATACTGATAACCATCATCACATAGAGAAACAAACAAGTGAGATCAATCTAGTAAAAAAGAGAATATATAATTAACCAATATCAGGATTGAAAAAGGAGACATTATTATACTTTCTACAGACATGCAAAAGATAACAAGAGAACATTATGAGCATTGTTTTATCAATAACTTTCAAAACTTATATGAAATAGATAAATTCTAGAAATATACCACCTATGAGAACTAACTCAAGAAGAGATAGGGAACAAATACTATTATACTCTTTGAACAAACTGAATTAGTAATCAAATATTTCTTCAAATATATCTTTCTCCGGTTTCATCAGAGGTTTCTAATAAACATTCAAGGAAAAAATGATTCTAGTTTTATACAAATTCTTACAGAACCTGACAAGCAAAATGTGAGGAAAAAAACTGATCCAATTTCAAATATACCAATTTGAAATAAAATATTAGCAAATTGCCTCCAATAATGCATGAAAAAGTAAAATATATCATGGCCAAATAGGATTTATTTAAGAAATTTAGGGTTGGTTTAATATTTGATAATTAATTAAGATAATTTATCATATTAATGAATTAAAACAGAAAAAATTTAATAATCTCAATAAATACAGAAGAAATAATCAATGAATTTCTGTTTTATTCATGTTAAAAAAACCAAAACTCTAAAACTAGGAATAGAGAAGAACTTCCTTTACCCGATAAAGGGCATTTACAAAACAAAACAAAAAAAGCTGAACCAAGCTCTCATCATTTCTCTTTAGCACTATACTGGACAGCTTATGAAGGGCAGTAGAAAATTTAAGGAAATAAAAGAAAGACCGAAAAAGAAGAAGCAAAATTCTCTTTATTCAGAAATGATATGATTTGATGAGTAGAAAACTTCATAGAATTGTTAGTGAATTTCAGAATTGATAGGCTTGTTTACCAAGGCTAAGGGATACAAAACCAATATGAAAATCTCAATTGCATCTCCACATAGCAAATGTAATAAAAATACCATTGACAATATATCACAATTAATGTAAAATACTTAGGGATAAGTCTAAGATGTTGGCGGGGGTCTTTATTAAACAGTCACGCAACGAATGGTATGATTTCTAAATGTTGGGTTGATTTCTTTTTTTCTTTTTTTCTGTTAATTAATAATAAAAAAAAAAGTGGAGATTTTCCATGCTCTTGTATAGGAAGACAACATTATAAAGGCATCAGTAATCCCCAAATTGATCTATAGAGTCAATACAATTCCTACAAAATCCCAAAGAGGCTTTTGTGGAACTTGATGACTAATTCGCTCATTTTAGAGTTATGGTGAAAAAGTAGAGGGTCAAAAATAGTTTAGATACTTCTGTAGAATAAGAGCAAAGCTGGAGAAACATTCTCTACTAGATATTGCAATTTTATAAATTTATAATAATTAAACCAATGTAAAATTGGCTCAAACACAGTACAATGGAATAAATAAGCCTAGGCAAACCCATGTTTATGACAGAAAGCTGTCACAAAGCAAAGGGGAAAACTATCCAGTGTTTGGTGCTAAAAAAATTGATATTAGGAAAATGAAATTGTTTCCTTACCTCACATTACACAAATAATTCTAGTGGCTTAAATATGAAAGCAAAACTATACAACTTTCCTAAGACTATATAGGAGAATATTTTCATGAATTTGAGACAGGGAAAGATTTCTTAAGCAAGATAAAAAACATAAGCCAGGAAATTGAAAGGCTGATACATTCAACTACATTAAAGTGAGAATGTCTGTTCAACAAAGGACACCAGTAAGAGAGTAAAAAGACAAGGTACAAGCTGGGAGAAGATATTTGAATGATACAGAACTGCAAAGGAATGGACATCCAGCATTTTTAAAGAATTCCTCTGACTCAATAAAAAGTCAGGCAATACTAATCATGATAAGGATTTGGAACAAAAGGACCCCTGAGCCACTGCCACTGGAAGTGTAAATGATACAAACATTTAGGATAACAGCTTGTTGTTACCTGGTAAAATTGAAAACATATATGTATACTTTATGACTCAGCATTCTTCTCCCAAGTTAATATCCTAGAAAGACTCCTGCCTGAGAGCATCTGTGAACATGTACAAGGGTGTTTGAACCAGCCTTGTCTGTGATAGCAAAGTTCATCAAGAGAAGAACCAATACCTTGTGATATATTCACACCAGACGGTAGTATGTCTCCAATATCTCTCATGTACCAAGTCAGCTCTCTTAGCCTCACCTTTCTCTGGAGTTAGCTTTTTATAGGCTCTATGCCACTGTAGGAGACACAAGCCCATAGCTCCTTACTTCATGGCCATGCTGTGGTGCCTGCTGAGAGTTTTCTGTTGCTGCTAAGGTGTGAAAAGAATCAGGACTTTCTGGCAGTCCATAAATATGCACATTGGAGGTGCATGAAAGTTAACGTTATTTGGGTTGAACCTTTGAGGAGACTTTAGATAAAATTTTCTCCATTTATTCCCAGGGCTCTACCCCCATGAACTGTCCTGAGATTTTTTTTGGATGGTCCTCTGAGATCAGGTAATCAGTTGAATTGGAGACCAATTGGAAGGCATCATTATGTTGACTCTCCCTTTTTCATTGCCTCACTCTCCTTTTCCTTTCGTTCCTGTTTCCCTGGAAGTGTACTATGTAAAGTGAAGTAAAAAGTAATCTTTTGCCTCAACGTCCACTATGTGTAGAATATGGATGGATTTTTGAAACATAATGTTGGGCCAAAGAACCAAGTCAGAGGAAAACACATACAGCATTATTTCATTTATATAAGGTTCAAAAAAGCAAGCTAAGAAATACATTATTTAGAGAATACAGCCACTAGTGGAAATACTTCAGACAAACAAGGGCATGGTTAACACAAAATTTAGGCAATGGCTACTTTTTGCATACAGCAAACAGGAAGAGATTGAAAGAACATATGGAGGATTTCTAAGATATTAGATACTAAGACACTATTTAATCTGGGTGGGGGGCATTTTATTATTAATTGTCTAAATACTATAGATTTCTTTATACACTCTTGATTTGTACTTCCCATTTAAGGAAATGTGCATAAAGCACTGAATCTTGTCCATGGCAGAACTTCCAGCAGTCTCTACAAGTAAGGATTGAAAGGAAAGTGGAGGTGAGGTCATAAAAGGCTTAGATGAAATTATTTGGAGTTTATTTTGAAATCACTGCGGGGGGGGGGATATGACAGTTCTTTTTTTTTTTTTAAGCAGGGAAATGTGGGGTACAATGGATAAGAATATCAGTTAAAAGTGGAGAAAACCAATACTATTTCTGAAATACTACTGACAAGAATTGGCACTGACTAGCCATTTCCCATGAGTTTAGGAAATAGACATGTAAAAGATCACATAACCTGAGAGGAGGTTGTTGTACATAGTCCCTAGCAGAAGATTTAGCAGACTGAGCGTAGTGGTCCTGGGATGAAGGTGAAGCTGGAATAAAGAAGCATTTGTGAGATAATTCCCTGGTATGCTGAAGCCAGCTCATACTGACTCTCAGTTGCTGTCACATTTTTTTTTGTAGCTTTAAATTGTCCATGGTAGGTGTATTTACACCACGGATATTGGTAAACCCTACAAATAAGGTAGTTTTCTTTCTTCAAGAGCTGGTTGCTAAACATTTGTCAGCATACCGCAGTGGTTGATAGGATTTGGTGAGAAATTGGTTATGAGGAAGAGAAAGACAAAGATGTCTTAGATGACATCAAAATTCCTGCCTTTAAAGATGTGGAGGAAGATGATGGCATGAAATGAGATTTAGAATGCAGGTTATAGAATAGTTTGTACCAGAAAAAGGATGCTGATGATATTAAGGAGAACAAGATGATATGGTTCCTGACCTCATTGGCCATTTAAGTGGTTTTTAACAGTGCGTTCATTGGAATACTCTGTGCAGATTTTTCAGAATAGATATATTTTTGTAACCTATCTGCGCCCTAATAGACTTAGTGCTGTTTTATTCAGAATGGCTAAAAAAGATTGAAATAATCTTTGAAAAAGGAGTGATTGTGCAAATCATTCTACCAACTCTACTAAATAATGAGACAGTTTCCTCCAAACTGAAAATACAATTATGATATAACATTTAATAAAAAAAATGCATTAAAGCAAATCTCACAAATGATTGCTTTCAAAAAACATTCTTGCTTGGGCCAATTAAATCAGAATCTTCAGAGCTGGAGGTCCAGAATTGGGGTTTTTACCAATGTTGAGAACCATTGGATTTAGAGTCTCTAGGCTGAGAAAGAAAAGTCAGTGGAAGGGGAGACTGGGAGGGAGGAAGGTCTGTGGAGAATTGGTTATCCATAAAGTTAAAGTCAGTGGTAATCAGGCTTAACATTAGCAAACACATGAGACCTTTTTATTTTCTCTGAAACAAGGGGGAATGAGAAAGATTCAGAGAAACTTTGAAGTGGAAAGAACAGAAGTCAGAAGACTTTGATCTCAGTAAGCAGGAGGAGGGGGTAATAGTAATGGTGGACAAGTAGTTGTTTTTAGGAACTGACATGTTTTCAGCATTTTTGATTATTTTGTCGATCTTTATCATGGCCCTATAAGCAGACACAATTATTTTTTAATTTTTTATTTTTTTCAAATCACTCTGGGATTTATTGGGGCATCACTCTGGACAAACTTACAAAATCTTATGTCCTACTCAAGGTTCCATGTACTTATGATGTTCAATTAAGCTGTCCACATAAGTTATATTAGGAACTGCACTAGTCAAAATATAAATTTTGTACCAAATAAACATTTTTTGCTTTAGTCTCACAGATAAGGTTAAATTTTAAAATATTAATTGCCATCTATTTTCAACACTCTGCAGTAATGACATTCCTTTGTTCTTCCTCATGCAAAAACATTTTTAAATTTGTACATTTAGTCACTATCATTATACACTTTAGGCATTCCTAGATTATACCATCTCAGTCCTTATCATCTATCTTTCTTTCTGATTTCATTTGTGCCCCCAGCCCTCCTCCCTCGACCATTCCCACATTCAGCTTCATTCACTGTTTTAACATAATTGTATTACAGTTAGGCAGTACTGTGCTATCCATTTCTGAGTTTTTACAATCAGTCCTGTTGCACAATCTGTATCTCTTCAGCTCTGATTACCTAATATCTTACCTATTTCTACCTCCTGATGGTCTCTGTTATCAATGAAATTCTCCAAGTTTATTCACTACTGTCAGTTCATATCAGTGAGACCACACAGTCTTTGTCCTTTTGCTTCTGACTAATCTCACTCAGCATAATGTCCTTAAGGTCCATCCATGCTGTTACATGCTTCATAAGTTTATCCTGTCTTAAAGCTGCATAATATTCCATCGTATGTATATACCACAGCTTGTTTAGCCATTTGAGCAGACACTATTCCCATTTCATAGATGAGGATACCATAAAATGGAGATAATGTATGAGAATGAGCAATTTGCCAAGGTCACATAGCTAGTGACTGAGCTGAGACTTAAATCGTGTTCTATTCAGCCCTTAAAGTTTTTGCTCTTAACTGCTCCACAATTTCTTCTTTTATGAATGAGGGGAAACCTGGCTGTATGCTGCAGGAAAAAGGAAAGGATTGTAAATCTGGTTAGGGGACTAAGTCAGAAAATTAGAGATGAATAAGACTGTAGAACAGCTTGGAGGGCCCAGTTAAGGTTACAGTGAATGAACTTGTTTCATGGAAGTTTTCTGTCCGTTGGGTTTCTCTAATAACCCTTGGCAGCTCAGGAATGAGAGTGGAAAAGTGAAAGTTGAGTTTCCCAGAGTGGGATTAACTAAGCAGGTGGGGCTGAAGGTCTTATTTTTCTATTTGTAAAATAAGAATACTTTTGAGAGAGGTTCAAGGTCTGACCACAGGACCTAGGATTAATTTATAGTTCATTGAGGCCTGGATGCAGCTGATGAACTGGAGAAATTGGGAGAGACTGAGGAACTGGAGTCATTGATGAGACTTTAGGAGCATTCCCTAGTACTCTCTGCCTCAGGTTCCTTATCAGAAATGAGCACACTGTTGATCATTCAGGGAAATCCTAAAAAGTAAGATCAATTAGAATATGCTTGAACCTATATAAGACAAGTATGATATTAACCTTAAGAATTGTTAACTGTGTCTGTAAAGTGTTTTGACTGAGTCTGAACACTAGTTCAGAATATGAGTTAGTACTAGCGCCATTGGGTTTCATAGTTTGGCTTAATTAAATGTAACTTCCGTTTATTTATAAACACAGCAGCAACCTAAGACAGACAAATTAGCTCCACATGTGTTATTTTTTGTATGAAGTTGAGGTATTTCTGAAATTTCATCATTTTTTTGAGGTCCTGACTTTTCTCCACAAAATTGTCTTTGGGTCAGTTTCCTTTTACCCTTCTTCTAGAAGTGATTATGAAAATACATGCCAGCTGGGGTGGTAGTAAAGGAACTTACAATGGTAGAAAGAAGAAAATCAAGTTGGAATGAATGAAGATGACTTCACGAAGACACAGGGAAAATGTTCCTCAAGAATGGCAACATAAATAGGAGAATTTTATGTGCTGAATACTTTTCCTTCATTTCAACAAATTGCTTTGTGGTATTTTAAGGGTTGGCCTGGCAAGTTTCCTCCCTGCAATTGCAGAAGTGCCTTTTCTATCCTGGAGGCAAGGAGAGGTGATGTGGATAATACCTTAGTCACACCAGAGTTTGATACTTCACAATGTAGTGATGGGTTCAGAATTTTTACTATGGTCATTACAAGGTATGTACTGCATTATATAAACATAGTGATTACTGTGTAAAAAAAATCTTTGATGTTCTCAGATGGATTAGATTATAGCAGCATAAAATCTGTGAAAATGATTATGGCACCAAAGAGATAAAGGATCTGAATTTCCAAAGATGATTAGCATTCAAGTACAGTCGCTATTTGAGGTGACTGCACTCTCATGATTGACAGAAAAGGCTGAGAAAGTAATAGGTCATGTCAGCCCTGCCTGATTAGCTCACACATTTAATAGTCCTTTAGTGTGATTAGCGGTACAAGCAAAAAGGGGCCACAAGGCAGCAATTGCTTTTTATTTTTTAAAGAGAGTGTATAATTTAAATAAATGGTTTCAAGGGTGCTGCCACATATTGTTCAATTGGACACAAAGTGTCTTCAATTTACACAGCTTTGTTGAGGACATCTCCTCAGGTATAATTTGTAAAAAAAAAATCTGTCCTGAACCTTTTAAATGACACTGTCTTGAGACTGTGGTACAGATGGACAAAGTTTAGGGGCTGCAGTGTGAATATGACGGCGCTTCAGCAACCAGCTCAAGGATATAAATGAAGCCATATTCTCTGTAAATGGAGCCACAGTGAAGGAAAATACCTTCCTGAGTAATTTTATGAAATGAGAACATATCCATATAGGAAAGGACCAGCAAGAAGTAGAGTGTCTCCAAATGCAAATTTTCTGACATTTCACAGTTGTTAAAACAATTACCCTACTTTGGTGAACAAATAATAACTTAGTTAAAGGTTTCATTTGGTATAACCAAATGTAGTGTAAAAGGCACATACTTTGATAAATACCATTTCCATTACAGGGCTTGGCAAGAGTGGATTTTCTCTCTTCCGTCCATCTTCCACACATCAGAATGTCATAAGAAATTAGATGAAATTATTCATGTGAAATGGAGAGGTAAGAGCATAAAGCAGTGCAGTGCTCATCACAGCCACTGGCATTCCCTTTGTGAATCCTGAACTCAGGAGCCTTGGTATCTTGAAGTAATTGTTCTCAGAAATTCTTAAACTCTTTCTTTTGTGGCGCTAAAACAATTTTATTGAATGAACATTCTGAAATAAAGCCATTCTCACTTGTGAAGCTCAAGGAAAACTATATTCAGGATCTTCAAATCTTAAAAGAACATTTTGAAATATTGACATGCCTTTGAATCTCTTTATATTTAGTGCCTGGCACAGTATTGGGTACATGGTAAACAAACGCTCTGTAAAATTAAGTTGGGAAATAACACCTTAGGGCATAGGAAACCTTTGGAGAAGCAGTTTGGCAATAGGAATCAAATACCAAAAACTTTATATAGTGCACTAACCCAATAATTTTACTTTAGTGAATTTATGCTAGAGATCTTAAATACTGAGAGACTTATGCACAAAGATGTTCATTTTAATAAGAAAATAAATAGAAATAATTATTCCTCTCTTGTTGAGTATTTAGGTATAGCAAGTCATGGTATAGCTACCTAAAAGAATATTGTGCAGCCAAAGAAATGATACTTGTCCAAACTAAATTATAATGAAATCATTCATATGTGGTAATAGAAGTACAAAATTGTGTGTGGTAGGATTGCTATATGTAAAAATCAAATAAGCCTACCTAGGAAAAGACTGAAGAAACATATGTAGTTGCTAACATAGGTAGGGTTTGGATGGAAGTATTATAATTGGTAATTGTTGCATATCTTCTGACTGTTCAAATAAATAATCTATATTTTTTTAAAAAAGAAACTTAAATTGATGTAAGCACTTATTAACAGCTTGTTGTATTTAATTGACCCTTTTTTCTCTTTCCCAAACCATTTTCTATGTAAATGCACATATGATGGCTAATTAGTCACAAATGGGAAACCAGTTTGGCTGAGGTACTCTAATGTAGACCCCACAAAATGAAGATGAACAGAAATGCAGAGATCTGAGATTCTTATGGAATAAAAAGCCCCAAACAAGTAACATATTAAGATGTTTTTATTATGTAGTAATAATTACACATTGTTACGTGGAAGTAGGCATATTTAAAATTGTAGTGGGTTTTTGGTGAACTTATTTCATTGAACTTGCTATATATGTTTATGCTACTTATAATTGTGTGTAATGGATGATAAGTAATATATGAAAATAGAAAAAATAGCTAAATTGGTTAAAATGATTAAACAAACAAAACTGATTTGCCTGGCCAAATCTATGAAACAGACAAATTGGTTGGCTTCAGCTGATTCTGTTCAGACTACAGTGGAATCTCATCATTGGTTAAAATGTTTTTATAAGTATAAAAAATCATATATAATTGAAAATTGAAAAGAAAGATAAATAAACTTTTGTTCATCTACCATAGGTAGTGAAACTATAGTTTTTTTCTAGAAAAATTGTTCTCCCTCAAATATAACCACTGAGAAGTAACTGATGAAAGCATAGTTACTTTTTGACTGACAAATGCAGCAATTGTTTATTTCACTTTTCTATGGACATTTCAAAACTGTGCTTCCATTAACATGTTAACTGCCTGAAGATGTCATTTTTAAGAAGAATTAAACATTATTGATTTCAAATGTCCTAAAAATATTGAATACTTTGTATTAATCTGTTTATCCTTAATAATAAGGTCAAGCTTTATTCAAGTTTTAAAAAATAAAAATACATTTTAAAAAATTGTTTTATTGAGAAATATTCACACATAGTATATAATCAATGGCTCACAATATCATCATACAGTTGTGTATTCATAATTATAATCATTTTTAGAACATTTGCATCACTCTAGAAAAATAAATAAAAAGGAAAAAAGAAAAAACTCATACATCCTATACCCCTCATTGTTCCTTCTCCATTGACCACTAGTATTTCAATCTACCTAATTATTTACTCCTTAATACCCTCTTATTTTTTATTTACTTTTTACCCTTAGTTTTTTTACTCATCTGTTCATACCCTGGATAAAAGGGGCATCAGACACAAGGTTTTCACAATCACGCAGTCACTTTGTAAAAGCTATATAGTTATACAATTGTCTTCATGAATGAAGGTTACTGAAACACAGCTCAACAGTTTCAGGTACTTCTCTCTAGCCACTCCAAATACACCATAAACTAAAAAGGATATCTATTCAATGCATAATAACCTCTAAGATAACCTCTCAACTTTGTTGGAAATCTCTCAGTTGTGGCTTGCTTTAATTTTATATCTAGTTGAAGATTTGCCTTAAGAACAGTGCACTGCCATGTTCTTTTATGCATACTACTTCAAAAACAACCAAGTTTCTGAGTTGGTTGTCATCATGAGCTCCAAAGACAAGCACACTTAGTATTTTCTAAGCTAAACAATTCACAATTTAGAAATTGAATTATAAGAAGGTAAAAGATATATTTTTTTGTCTGATCATGAGTGACTTAAAGTACTAAATTCATGTTTCAGATTTTTTCAGTTTAAGTGGATAAGTGGAATTGGTTAATCACATAACAGACTTGTTAATGTTATTAATATTAATGATACTAATTTGCATTCAATGTCTTTTAACAGTGAAGATGGTACAATTCATCTATTTTTTTTTTTGGCATGGGCAGGCACCGGGAATCGAACCTGGGTCTCCGACATGGCAGGTGAGAACTCTGCCACCGAACCACTGTGACCCCCACTCATTTTCTATTTTTTAACAATAAATTTTTGAGATTATGTAGTAAATATTCAATCAATAACACCTCCCTCCTTTTTTACGTTATATCAATCAATGATCAATATTTATTCAGGGCCTTCCCTGGTATAGGCCTCTGTGAAATACCATGATGACCTTATAGATTCTGAATATTGCTGCATATCCATAGACTGTATAGATAAGTAATTTAAAAAAGAAACAAACATGTAAATAACTTACCTTTGCTTCCTTGAACTTGGAGAAAAATCCAAAGAACAAAAATAGCTCTTCTAGTTTCAAAATACATTCTGGCTTTTGAGCATTGGCAATTCTGGTAACAGTCACAGAACAAACCCAAATCTCATTTTTAAATAAATAAAATGACAGGTATAGGAAATTTATTTGTGTATTGATGCCAGCTGAGTGAGGCCAACCTTCTTGGTTTACCTTTATGAGGGTGCTAATTCATGAAGAAACTGCAGCAGTGTCTGTTTCTGGAATAATCTGCTTATCTTCCTCTCAGGTGTAATCTCTGCTTAAGGTCCACCTAGGGGAACCTTTATCTCATTAACCTTCTGGAAGAAGCATCTGGCAGCCTTGCTCCAGGACCTTGAATGCCATTATTGACAAGTGCCTAAAGAGAGGAGGAATGCTGTTTGCTTAGTCTGTCATCTGTTTTAAGAGTCAGGGGAAGTTCTGCCAAAGCAGAACTTGGTCAACAGTTAGGGTCAGATGCTTTCCACAATGACATTCTCAAGAAACAGTCCACGAAAGAGTTTAATTGCTATCCCTGGAAGTATGTGCTTATTCAGTGTATGTTAGCCTCAGAGACCACAAAGCTCTCTCCGGTCTCACAAAGATGTCCTGTAATTCACTTTCATTCTGGCATAAAAAAAAAAAATTAAATTTGGTTTAAAAATTTTAAACCTGTTATTCATGTACCGAGTTTAAGGAGTCAGATAGTTCTGCAAGGTTAGTTGAGTAGCTTTTTATTTGCTCATTGGCCATTTGTATATCTTCTTTGGAGAAATGCTTTTTCAGACACTTTGCCTATTTTTAAATTACCCATTATATCGGGCTTGTCTTTTTGGTATTGAGTTGGACGAGTTCTTTATATAGTCTAGATATTAAATCCTTATCAGATAAATGGTTTCCAACTTTTTCCTCCCACTCTATATGTTATCCTTTCACTTTGTTATAATGTCCCTTTGATGTCTTCAAGTTTTAAATTTTGATAAAAGTGCAATTTATGTTCTTTCCCTTTTGTTTCATGCGCCTTTGGCATCATATCTAAGAATCCATTGCCCATCCATGTTGTTGCATGCATCAGGACTTAATTCCTTTTTACATTTGAACAATCCATTGTATGTATATGCCACATTTTGTTTATCCATTCCTTGTTTGATGGACACTTGGGCTGTTTCCATCTTTTGGAAATTGTAAATAATGCTGTTATGAACACTGGTGTGCTAATATTAGTCTGAGTCCCTGTTTTCAATTCTTCTGGCTATATCCCTAGTAGCAGGATTGCTGGGTCATGTGGTGTTTCTGTGTTTGGCTTCCTGATGAACTGCTGGGTTGTCTTCAGTGGAAACTCCATAATTTTACAATCACACCAACGCTGAATGCATTTTCCTAATGGGTGTGAAATGATGTCTCCCTGTGGTTTTGACTTGCATTTCCCTAATGACTAGTGATGTTCTGAATCTTTTCATGTGTTCTTTGGCCATTTGTATTTCCTCTTTGGGGAAATACCTGTTAAAGTATTTTGCCCATTTGAAAACAAAAAGAATCAATTACCAAATGAAAGGTCATAAAGATTTTTCTGTTTTTTTTTCCTAAGAGATCTATGGTTTTAGCTCTTATATTAGATTCCTGATACATTTTTGAGTTAATTTTTGTCTATGGTGTGAGACATTCTTCTGTATTTTTTTTGTATGTGATATCCAGTTTTCTCAGCATCATTTGTTGAAAAGATATTCTTTCCCCATTTAGTGAACTTGGCATCCTTGTCAAATATCAGTTGTCCATATGTTGTGTTTCTGGAGTCTCAATTTATTTAATTGATCTATAAGCTTATTCTTATACTAACACCACACGGGTTTAATTAGTGTAGCTTTGTAATATATTTTGAAATTGGGAAGTGTGAATCTTCCAGATTTGGTCTTTATTTTCAAGATTGTTTTGGCTATTTGGGGGCCCTTGAAATTCCATATTAATCTGAGGATTAGTTTTTCCATTTCTGCAAAAAAAAGGCTGTTGGAATTTTGATCAGGATTGCATTGAACCTGTAATAGCTTTGTAGTGCCATCTTAAAAATATTAAGTCTTTCATTTATGAACACGGAGTATCTTTGTATTTATTTAGTCTACTTTCTTTCAGGAATTCTGGCAGATTTTCCTGTAAAGGTCTTGTACCTTCTTGGTTAAATTTATTTTGATGTATTTTATTCTTTTGGAAGCTATTGTAAATGAAATTTACCACCCTAGGTTTCCTTTGGTTACTATTTGCATGAAATATTCTTTCCACCCTTAACTTTCAGTGTATTTGTATCTTTACATTTAAGGTTGTCTGTTATGAATGGCAACTCATTGGGCTATGCTTTCTATTTTTATCCATTCTGCCAATCTTGCCTTTTAACTATAGATTTTAATTTGTTTATGGTTAATAGAACTACATAAAACTACTTATAATATAGGACTTAGTTCTGCCATTTTGTCAGATGGTTTATGTAAATTTTATACCTCTTTGTCCCTAATTTCTTCTGTTGCTGCCTCATTTTTTATTTAGTTGATCTTTTGTAGTGCTGCATTTAAAATTCTTTCTCATTTCTTTTTATGCATTTCTTTTGATTCATATTTTCAGCTACTTTGTGATTACAATAGTACTTAAATTTAACAATTTCATCTATATAATCACCTTTGTTTTGAAACCAGTTTAATTTCAATAGCAGACCTAAACTCTGTTCCTATGTTCTCCTTCCTTCTACCTTTGTTCTTGCCACAGATTACATCTTTACACATTGTGTGTCCCAAACCATAGAGTTATTATACTTTCTAGGCATTTACATTTTAGATCCTGTAAGAAGTAAAAGGTGGAGTTACAAACTGAAATAAACTGGCATTTATATTTATCCATGTAGTTACCTTTACAGAGGTCTTTTATTTCTACATAATGCTTTGAGCTACTTTCTAGTGTCTCTTCCTTTCTACCTTTTAGCAGTGTTTATAGGGCAGGACTAGTGGTGATGAACTCCCTCAGCTTTGTTTATCTGATGAAGTCTTAATCTCTTCCTCATTTTTGAAGGAAAGTTTTGCATTCTTGTTTTCTTGTTTCACAATTGTTTTATTTCAGCAAGAATTCTTGTTTAGTAATTTTTTCTTTCAATATTCTAAGTATGTGTGGTAGTTAGGTTCAGTTGTCAACTTGGCCAGGTGAAGGCACCTAGTTCTGTTGCTGTGGCCATGAGCCAATGGTACGTGAACCTCATCTGTTGCTGATTACATCTGCAGTTGGCTAGGAGGTGTGCCTGCTGCAATGAATGATGTTAGACTCAATTGGCTGGTGCTTAAATGAGAGAGCACAATGTAGCACAGCCTAAGCAGCTCAGCGTTCCTCATCTCAGCACTCGCAGCTCAGCCCAGGCCTTTGGAGATGCAGAAGGAAGTCACCCCTGGGAAAGTTGTTGGAACCCAGAGGCCTGGAGAGAAGGCCAGCAGAGACCATCCTATGCCTTCCCATGTAAGAAGGAACCTCAGTGGAAAGTTAGCTGCCTTTCCTCTGAAGAACTAACAAAATAAATCCCCTTTTATTAAAAGCCAATCCATCTCTGGTGTGTTGCATTCCAGCAGATAGCAAACTAGAACAGTATGTCATCCCATGACCTTCTTGCCTCCCTGGCTTCTGTTGAGACATTGATAGTTAATCTTATGGAGGCTCCTATATACATGATGAGTTATTTCTTTTTTGCTACTTTCAAGATTCTCTCTTTGTTTTTGGCATTCTGTAGTTTAATTATGATGTAGATCTCTGAGTTTGAATATGTATATTTATGTTGTTTTTTTTTGGTAAAATTTGGAAGTTTTCAGTCATTTCCTCAGATGTTCTTTCTGATTTCTTCTCTCCTTCATCTCATTGTGAGACTCCTATAAGGCATATATTGATATGCTTTGTAGTGTCTCACAGATCTGTTCACTTTTCTTCATTATCTTCTCTTTCAGTTTCTTAGACTGGATAATTTCAACTGTCCTAACTTCAAGTTTGCTTATTTTCTTTTTCTGCTAGCTCCAAACTGCTGTTGAATCCCTCTAGGGAGTTTTTACTTTAGTTATTGTGATTTACAGCTCTATTATTTCTGTCTGGTTGCTTTGTTTCAGTCTCTGTATTGAAAATTTCATTTTGTTCATATATCATTTTCTTGATTTCCTTTGGTTCTTTGTCCATATTTTCCTTAGCTCTTTGATCATATTTAAGACTGTTTTCTTAAAATTGTTTGTCTAGTATGTAAAAATTCTGCCCTTCTTCACTGATGTTTTTTTGTTTGTTCATTGTGTTCCTTTGAATGGGCATTGTTTCTTGTTTCTTCGCAGGTCTTGCAAATTTTTTTGGACATTTGAATATTTTAATATGCTATCTCTGGATTTTAGTTATCAAAGTGTCTGTTCCTTAGGCTTATATCCAGATAGTGTTATGATAGAGATTTTCTTGAATGCTAGGAGCTAAAAAAAAAAAGGAAGAAAGAAGAAAAATGAAAGAAAACACCTCCCTTAATTTTTGCAGTTTGGCTCAGTTGATTTTGCTCCTTCAGAGCTTAGCTGCCTTTTAGTAAATCTGAAGAACAGTAAGGTGAAAGCACAGGATCCTCTCCAGTATTTTCTGAGTATGTATCTTGTCCTGGGTATGGGAATGGCCCTATGAATTTCCCCATCTGCACATAGTTTCCAAATATCCCTCCTCCCCAAGGAAATTCACAATATTTACTCCTATTCCTGGATATTCTATTGTATGTCTTATAGCCTGTAATCCTTTGCCCAGGGCATCTGTGGTTTGACTGTTTTCTTATAGCATGTTAACCTCTCTGCAGGCCATTTCTATCTCCAGAAGAAGTTTTGGAACTAACAAGACAGAGGCAAGTATCCTGGATCAGTCTTTCAGTCTCCAGATGCATTGATGCTGACCTACCTTCACCCATATATGTACACAAGTGTTATTCTGTTTCTGCAGAACTGAGACCAAGAATTCACATTGGGAGTGTGGACTGGCTCTACAGTTGAGCTGGGGATAGTATGGGGGATGGGCCAGCAAAGGCATCACAAGGGATTCCTACTGTTTAAAGTCGCCTTTTTCAGATTCAGTGCTTACCCAGTTTTTGCCACCTTTTTAACTGTTCTCTGGAGCTCTGAGAAAAGGGGGTTCTGCTAGTTTTTGTTTTTGTTAAAACATTCTATGGGTAGACAGAACCTTCTGATACTGGAGAGCCCTGGGAGTTCTCAGAGAAATTGAGACCTCAACCAATGGCTCATGCTGTGAAAGTTCTTGATTCAGCTGAAGGAAAGAATTCAAGCAATAGTCATTTGGTTACAGCCAAATGGTTTAATAAGCTTGATGGCTGGAGAGCTGCAGGAGTTCTCAGCTGGACGCCAGAGAGCCCCAGGAGTTATCAGACAAACTGAGACTTTAACCAACAGTTCTTGACTCAGCTGCAGGAAAGTACTTGAGGACTAGTCAGTGCGCACAGCCCAAAACTAACGTGTGGTGAAAGTACACACTTGAAAATGGTGGTCACAGGTATTCTCCAAAGTAGGAGGAGCCCCCTGAGGTTGGGGTCCTTGTAGTATAAAGACCTGGAGGGGCTCTTCCCCCTCTGTTTATGCTAAGCTGATAAGGGATTGATGAGTCACACTTTTATTGGTTCTTTTCAAGCACTGACCTGAGTGAGAGCTAGGTCTCTGAGGGCTTAGGTGTGCACCTTCCAAAAGGAACTTCTTGTTGTGAGTCTTAGGGTTACTTCCCCCTTACTCCTTCTTATCTAAACTGCCTCATTTGGAGTGTCTCTTTTTACCATCTTGCTCAATTTTCTAATGGATGTCTTGACCTCTGACAAACTTGTGTGCAACTAACCATGTCAGGTTATCGCCAGTGAAGGACTTGGAGCACAGCTGGTAAGCCTAGATGTTCAGCACTGGTTGCAGTTCCACCACATCATGACTCTGGAGATTTTCTAGACTGCCCAGATGATTCAAAGCTGGGCTGTAGAGTGGGCCGTGGTGGCTTAGCAGGCAGAGTTCTTGCTTGCCATGCCAGAGACCTGGGTTCGATTCCCCGTGCCTGCCCATGCAAAAACAAAAAACAAAAAAAAAAACCCCAAAAAACTAAAAAAGCTGGGCTGTATATCCTCCAAAAGGGAAGGCTCACTTTGTGCTCACTTTTTATTACTAGCATAAAGCCCTTTGGAGCTTACCAGGGTTTTACCAGAGCCTGGGCTCTAGCTTTTGTCCCCTTGCTACCAGGAACGTTTTAAAAGCCCTGCTCAATTTATCAGTTGTCTTTCTTCCACATTAGAAAGTGCTCCCAATTAAAAGTGGTCCCACAAGTGAGACTCGCTTTCCTTGATTCTAACCTCTTTCATTATCTTCATTCTGGTAATTCTTCATTGTCTTGTTAGTTCTCCAGTCCCTTCAATCATATGATTTTTAAAAAATGTTAAATTGACAAACATCTTTGATTATACATACTGCTTTCACATAAAAATGCAAAAGAAGATATTCCATGCAATCATATGATTTTATATTTCGTACAATTTTACCAGATTTCTTCAGCAGACAATTGGTGCAAGAGCCTTTCCCACTCTGCTTTTTTGTTGTGACTTCATGCCTTTAAGAGATTCCTTTATCATTGTTTTGTTTTATGTACAGGTAGCAGAAGGCTATGGGCATTCAGCCTCAGTCCTCATCTGTCACATTGTAGTGATACCTAAAGGAAATTATCATTAAAGTGGTGTAGAATGGTATATACAATAGTTTAACTGAAAAGAAATTAGCTAGCTGGAGGATGAATCTACTTGCAGGTAACTACATCTAGGAAAAATGATAAGAGGATACATAAGAATATTTAAGTGCTTATATATGAGTTAGTATGTAAATATTTCTAACATACATTCTTATGGGCTGGTAATCTGATAGGTGCTAACAAAATATTTTATCTCTTGGTTTACTGTATGGCCTGGTATTATGTGTGTGTTTCTAAACTTTTTTGTGAAAAGTTCATACTCTTTGTCTAAGAGAGAAAGCAAGAATTTCAAATTATGAAATTAATTTTCACTTGACCTTCTTCATGAAACATGTTACTTAAAGGAAAATGAGCTATAGACTAACATATATTTTTAAAATATTTAAGATATAGGTATAGATGTATGAGAGTTATTTTAAAAGGAAAAATACTGAAAAGTTTCTCTTGATAGCAATACCTTTTGCAGTTTTTCCATTTTTAATTAAAACTTTGATAACTGATCTTGATAACTGCCTCTTAGGACACAAACAAGAATGACAAGCATTCATTATTCCTGAAACAACGCTTTCTGGGACCATCAGGTCTTTTACTAAGTACTGTTGTGTTTAATTGTAGGTCACTATTTAATTAATCCAGAAGTACCTCTTCAAGTTGGCTGACTGTCAAGAATAATTATATATTCTTAAAGAGGTAAGCTTTCCCCTTTATTTTCTGGCAGAATTTCAGTAATGCATTAAAAATGTACAAGGTAGGGTGGAAAGGTTAGTGTGTCTTTGCAGATGTATCCCTTTTCCTCTGAAATCGGTAAATATAAATGAGAAGTAGTTAGCAAAATGAATCAATTAATATCATGAAGAAAGAATTCCAGTTATTAATCAAAATAGGTACTTTTGTTTTAGTTCTTACTAAATGCCACACTCTCAATTAGATGCTTTATATACATAGTAGGATATCTTCCTGGCATCTCTAAGTGATAAGTACTCTTTTTTATGCCCACTTTGTAGATGAAGAAGCCAAGGCTCAGAGAACCCAAGTAGAAAACTGGTAAATATGTTGTGGGGATTCCAACCTAGATCTCTTTATTAAACTCTGTGTTCTCTCTATTGCACCTTCTTATGTTTCTTCTATAGGGGAAACAGATGCTAAGAAAGTAACTGATATTCCTTAGAGAAATTAAACGTGAAAGAAAGGTAAGCTGCTGAAAATGCAGGATCACATCCAGAGTTCTCTGTCTGCATTTGTTTTTTCCTTCACATTGCACTAATTTGGACATTGCGGGTAAGACGTCTGGAAATCTGGAAAGTGTCCATCTCTGGAGTCATCTACCTTTTTCTTTTGTAGAAGGACTACTACCCTCTTAGTGTTCTAGGTTCCTTTTTGCTCACATTGCCGGTTCTTAGTTCGTTTCTGCAATCCATATAGACAAAGGGAATTCTTGAGTTATTTCCATCACCATAAAAAATGATTCACTAACCAGGAGTGCTGACCACTCCTAGAAGAAGCCATCCCTAAAAGGAATCACTCCTGGAAAGGGATGCGGTCTATGAGAATTATTCCCTGGGATGAGTAGGATCTGTCACCTCTGGTAAAACCTAATGTCTTTGACTATGTAACTTGACTAAATGTATTTCATTTTAGCACAAAATTCACCCTGTGTTGCTCTGAGTGTTTCCCCTTCATTATTGTTCATATCTTAAGATGGGGGAATATAATCTACAGAAACACAAGGATAATAGCCATCAGAATTTCTTCCAAGATGGGATCCCATCTTCTGAGTTTCCCCTTCAGATCCATCTAACTCTGGCAGTTCAGCTCAAGACTACAGGAGTAAATAAAAAGGACTGCTTCAGCATAAGGAGGGAGGAGTAACAGGTGGAATCTGACAAAAGCTGACTGCATAAGGGCAGGAATGAAAGGAGGGCTAAGACAAATGTAAGAGTGGGAGAGGACAATTTTAATGAGGATGTTAATGATAGCAACTCAGAAACCTTGCTTTCTTATCTGTCCTCATGTTTTTTCAGAGCCCTTTTCTTTCTTCCTCTTTTATTAGAGAAGTGATGGGTTTACAGAAAAATCATGCATAAGATAAAGGGTTATCATGTTTTGTCTGGCTTATTTTATGCAACATGATGTCTTCATGGTTCAGCCATGTTGCTGTATGTATCAAAACTTTGTTTTTAGGGCTGAATAATATTCCATCACCACATTTTTTTTATCCATTCATTGTTGATAGATACTTGGATTGCTTCCATCTTTTGGCAATTATGAATAATGCTATTCTTAACATTGATGTGGAAATATCTGTTCAATTCCCGGCTTTTATTTTTTTGGTAAATACCTAGAAGTGGGATTGCTGGGTCATTTGGTTATTATATGCTTAACTGTCTTTCACAGAGACTGCACCATTGTATGTTCCTATCAGCAATGAATGAGTGTTCCTATTTCTCCACATTCTCTCCAATACTTGTAATTCCCCATTTAAAAAAAAATAGTAGCCACCCTAGTGGGTGTGAAATGATATCTCAATGTGATTTTGACTTGCATATCCCTAATGGCTAATGGTATTGAACATCTTTTCATGTCCTTTTTGGTCATTTGTATATCTTCTTTGGAGAAACGTCTACTTAAGTCTTTTTTTTCTTATCTTTAAATTGGGTTGTTTGTCTCTTTGTTGTTGAGTTGAAGGATTTCTTTGTATATTCTGGATATTAAACCCTTGTTGTATATATGGTCCAAATATTTTCTTCCATTGTGTAGATTGTTGTATTTTCATGATAAATTTCTTTGAGGCTCAAAAGCTTTAATTTTGATGAGATCTCATTTATCTATTTTTTCTTTTTTTGCTTGTGCTTTGGGTGTAAGGTCAAAGAAACCATTGATTATGTATGAGTGTATATGGTTTTTATATTTAGGTCTTTGACACAGTTTTCATTGCCTCTTGAATATAGTGTGAGGTGGGGGTCTACCTTTATTCTTTTGCAAATGGATATCCAATTTTCCTGGCATCCTTTGTTGAAGAGATTATTCTTTCCAATGGAGTGGTCTTTGTCCACCTGTTAAAATTAGCTGGTCATAAACGTGAGGATTGATTTCTGAACTCTCAATTCAATTCCATTGGTCTATATGGCTGTCCTTGTACTAGTACCAGACCATTTTTTCTCTCTCTCTCTCTTTTTTTTTTTTTTTTTGTCAAGGACAGGTTCCTGGAATCAAACCCAGGTCTCTGGCATGGCAGGCAAGAACTCTGCCTGTTGAGCCACTGTGACCCACCCCATGCCATTTTGATTATTATCAATTTGTTATATGTTTTAAGACTGGGAAGTGTTACTCCTCCAACTTCGTTCTTCTTTTTCAAGATGGCTTTAGTTATTCAGGACTACTTACCCTTTCAAATAAATTTGTTGACCAGCTTTCCCATTTCTTCAAAGAAGTTTGTTGGAGTTTTGATTGAGATTGTGTTGAATCTGCAAATTGCCTTCTGTAGAGATAATATTTAGTCTTCCAATCCATGAACATGGGATGTCTCTCCATTTATTTAGGCCTTCTTTAATTTCTTTTAGTAAATTAAAGTCCTTTACATCTTTAGTTAGATTTATTTCTAGATATTTGATTTTGTAATTTCCTGTTTTAATTCTATGGATTTTTTCCTTAGATTTCATCTTTTGAGTATTTATTACGAGTGTATAGAAATGCTACTAATTTGGGGATTTTGATCTTACACTCCACCTGTCATGGTTAGGGACATGTGTTAACTTGGCCAAGTTGTGGTAGCAAGTGCTGGCCTGTCTCTTGCAATGAGGACATTTCATAGGATTAGGTCATGATCACATCAGCTGCATTCATAGCTGATTCCATTTGTAATCAGCCAAAGGGGAGTGTCTTCTACAATTAGTGATGCTAAATCTAATCACGGGAAGTCTTTTAAGGAGGACCCAGAGGAGACAGATTCCATTCCTGCTTGGGCTGGTGAGCCTCTCCTGTGGAGTTCATCCAGACCCTCCATCGGAGTCGTTGGCCTCACAGCCTGCCCTGTGGATTTGGGACTCTGTGTTCCTGCGGTCACGTGAGACACTTTTGTAAATTTTATATTTGCAAGTGTTCCCTGTTGATTCTGATTCTCTAGAGAACCCTAACTAATACCCACGACTTTGCTGAATTCTTTTATTAGCTCTAGGTGCTTTTTTGAGGATTTTTCAGGATTTTATGCATATAGAATCATGTAATTTACAGATAAGGACATTTTTATTTCTTCTTTTTCAGTTTGGATGCCTTTTATTCCCTTTTCTTGCCTAATTGCCCTGACAAGAACTTCCAGTACAGTATTGAATAACAGTGGTGACTGTGGGCATCCTTGTCTTTTTCCTGATCTTAAAGGGAAAGATTTCAGCCTTTCACCATTATATATGAGGTTAGCTGTGGGTTTTCGATATATTCCCTTTATCATGCTATAAAGATTTCCTTCTATTCCTTGCATTCTATGGGTTTTTATCTAGAAAAGTGCTTTATTTGTCAATTGCCTTTTCTGCATCAATTTTGATGTTCAGGTAGTTTTTTATCTCCTTCATTTCTATAATATAGTGATTTAATAAGTTGATTTTCTTATGTTGAACCACATTTGCATACCTGGGATAAAGTCCACTTGGTCACAGTATATAATTCCTTTAATGTGTTGTTGGTTTTGTTTGCTAGTATTTTGTTGAAAGTTGTTACATCTGTATTCATAAGAGATGTGGGTCTGTAATTTTCTTTTCTTTTGGTATCTTTATCTGACTTTGGTATAAGGGTAGTATTGCCCTCACAGAGTGAATTAGGAAGTGTTCCCTCCTCTTCAATTATTTGGAAGGGTTTAAATAGGATTGGGGTCACTCAGAGCCCTTTTTGATGAAGTGCCCCTTTTGAAGTAGGGTACATAAATGACCACACCCTCTTATGAAGACAAAACAGGTCAACCGTCTTCTCAGGTTCTTAGCACAATTGCCTTCCCTGTCTCACTTACTTGCTCCTGCCCAAGCCTTTGGTAATAAGTATAATGAACACAGAATAAATTGAATTGATACCTTCTCTAATTATTATGAGAGCTCTAAACTTATTATGAGAGCGACAAGGTGGTGGCATAGTGAGGTATGCAGCTAGTTAGTCCTCCAGAGCAGCTAGCAAATAACCAGGAAGTGTCTGGAACATCTGTTTGGGGAATTCAGTGACTGGACACATATCATACACCTGTCTGAAATGGGTGGAATGGTGGAAATCCCATGCAGAACTAATGAAAATGATCAGAGCTTGCTTGTGATAAATGAATGCACAGCTATATGATGATGCTATGAACTGCTGATTGTACAATTTGGATTATTATATGGTATGTGAATATATAACTCAATAAAATTGCATTTAAAACAATTATTATAAAATGAACACTAGAAAAGCAGATAACCAGGTAACTTTCTTTAATTTTAAAGGTTTAATCTTCATGTGTTTTGAAATGCAGGTTTTTCAAAATGATCATTAGGCACATCTGCTAAGAGAATCAATAAAATACATTTTGAGTAGGTAGTTATATATAGCCCCTTCTATATATGACCTAAGAGTTCACAATAAGTGTTGTATGTTCTAAGAGCAAGGGAATCTTTATGAGTTACCTGAATTTTATAAATACTAAACCAAGTTTAAATGAGTCTATTAAAAGATCTTTGAGGTCTGGGTTCTTCTAATGCCCACTGCCTGAGCAGTTACATGCAAAGAAAAGAAGATGAATGGTTAGCAGGGCCAAGGGTTGCAAAGAGAATCAAGACAATGGGCACTGAGGAAATACTGCTGAATTTGTGATAGGGTAGACTCTGTGACCTTTGGGAGAAATTTCAGTAGCGTTGGAAGGAAGGAAATCAGCTTGCAATGCATTACAAAGTAATTGGGTGCTGAAAAGGAGACAGTGAATGAAACTTCTCTTTATATAATCTAGCACCGAAGATGAGAGAGAATTGGTTTGATGGGCTAGCTGTGCCAAAGGTACTTTTTTCCTTTTAGAATTATTTGTAGGAAGAGCAGGAGTAGTATGGTTAGAATGGAAGAAGGGAAGAAGGGAAGAGAGACAGTCAGATGCAGACAGAGACAGAGACACAGAGAGAGAGAGATGCTAGCACAAGATTTTCAGTAGCAGATGCTTTGTTGTCTGCCTAAGGGGCACTTATCTTAAAAAGAAGCTTCCAGAATTGTCTTATTTTTACTTTGTAGGATTCAGAGGAGTTTGAGAGCATGAAACATGCAGACATTGCCTGGTAAGGCTTACAATCTGAAAGTGATACAATGCACACCAAGATAACAAAATGTAGTTACCAGTTTACCAATCCAGCAACTTTCAACATGATGTCAGTCAAAAGAGGTGTTACTTAAAACACTTTAAACTGAGTAGCAAGCATTTATTGAGTACTCATAAAGTGTCCAGAATTATTCTAAAAACTTTAGGTGATTTTCTTCAATTTATCAACACATTAACCCAACTAGATAGGTGTATTAATTTGTTAAGCTGCCAGAATGCAATATACCAGAAATGGAATGGCTTTTAAAAAGGGAATTTAATAAATTACAAGTTTACAGTTCTAAGACCATAAATATGTCCTGATAAAAGCATAAGCCACTCTGCATAATAAGACTTGTGAAATACGTAATTCTTCATGAAGTTAAAGCACTATAACCTGTGAATTAACAAAAAGAAAAGAGGTAGGTCCTGTGTTTAAAAAAATAAATTACTATCTTTGACATATTGCCTTAATAAATTAAAATAGCTGTTTATAAATAATCATTTGGACACACTAAATATAAACAATGATATATAGATACTGATTTCTTTGTTTAATAATATGTAATGTGCACATATACATATATTTAATTTTGTTAAATAAATTATTTGGTATAATGTGGTTGGAAAATTTATATCTAAACATTCCAATGACAAACATTAAAAGGAATCTTTAATCAGTTATATGATTGTGGTGTCCTTGAGATGAAACAGTGGATCAGGAGAGAACTGGATATTCCTAGAACTGAGTCTAGATAGACTTTTCCCATGGTTGTCATCAAATAGTCTTCATCAATACTTGTACATCTAGTAAGATGCTGAGTGCCATGGAGCTCTTCGTTATAACATTCCTCAATGTGTGCCCAAGAGCACTTGAGTGAATTTCTGCCTTGAAATGAAACAATAACATGGTGTGGATATGCTGCTTCTCCATGACCTACCTGGACTAATAAAAAATCCAGCAGGGTTCTAGAGATCCTTCAGGGACAACTTTCTGAGTGTCATTTTCACAAATGATCATATAATAAGTGTGGGACAGAGGAAAATCTAAAGTTAGACTATTTTGGCAAGTATGTGAAGAGTAGGCATTTCGAATTACTGAGTAAGAGCAGAACTTTGTGCCATGACTATTGGCTAAAATGGGAACAAGGCTAACAGTCTTTTATGGAAACCAAAGCACCTAAGGAGATACATGCCTGAAAAGAAGAATGCCTTCAGAGAGGGAAAGGCCAGAGTTCCTTTTACAAAGCAATCGTGGTTCTTCTCTGACACGAATGAATCGGTACCACCAGGAATGCCAATATACTCATAATCCTATTTCCTGGATGCATTCTTTACTGGGAGCCTGGGACCAAGGGACAGACCAGGTGTTCATAACAGGTCCAGACTTAACAGTTTCAGGGACTTCAGCTTTAATTAGGCCCTAATATGCTTGGACCTTGGCCAAGGTGTCCTACCCTGGAGTGAGGCTTTCCCCAGTCTGATTCAGCTCATCAGTTTCTACTGGTTTGTGCAAGCTGAGAGGTCTTTCTCTCTTTTCTTCAAAGTCTCTGTTAAAACCACCAACTCTTCATGGAACACTTTCTATTTTGCTTGCATCAAATATGGTATGAGAATATGCTGTGGAGACAGTTGTTGACTGTGGTAAAAGATTCCACATGGAAGTGGAAAGAATCAGCAAAAATAGTTAATATTACTGGACCATTAACCATGCAGTAGAGACTGTTTTGTATGTTTCTGTGTCATTTAATCTAATAGTCTTCCATGGGGAGTGTTATCTTGAAACTCACGGAGGCATTTTTATTGTCCCATTGATTTGGGAGTGCCCTCCTGCGAGGCACGAAATGCTTCCACATAGTGAAAAATTGTCTCATGTATGTTTCTCTATATCCTGTGGCCAGTCATATGGGTGAAACCCTGTTTTTATAATTTTTCAATGTTAGAACCTACTTTTGTTTTGTATATAAATAGAAAGTGAGTTTTAGTGGTTTTATTATACTGACGTTTCCAAGAATGCATTTATCAAATACAGGGAAATTTTTACTTTTTACTTGGAAACTTATCGAGAATTTTTTTTTTAACCATTTCAGATAATATGTCCTTACTTGTGGCAACATTTATTCTAGTGATTGTGGTTACTGCATTAGTATTGATTCCGTGTATATGTGCAAGGATGGACCCACTTACTATGTCTTCTAGAACAATCATATCTGAGCATTGACTTATTGAAACATATTGTTTTATTATGTTACCTTTCTTTTTTTTTATATTTCAGTGCAATTATGGGCAGAAGTTGTATGATGTGAAATATATGTCCTTCTATAAAATTTAAGATTTAGAAGAAGGAAAGACAAAAACATAAAATTCTCATGAAGCTGTGAAATCCTGAAATGAACTGTAGTCCCTAATGTGTGTTTGGATTCAGGTTCACCGGTTACCTTTCTTTTTATTTCTTCTTTCTATAACAGGTAAAGAATTGCCTTATTAAAAAAGTATACACCCTGATAAGAATTTCATTTCAGTTCAGGATGCTAAATAGGATGTTACTATGAGTTTAAGAGAAAGAAGATTTGGATTGAAGACTTCTGATTTATCTTCAAAAATAGCCACATAATGCATGTAACAATAGTTTTCCTTATTTTTTGATCAATAAGCAGGCACAGAATTTTTAAGTAACTAGTCAGGTCATATAGTTGTTAAGCCAAGAGGCCAGGATTTGAACTCTGCATTTTGGAGCCATAGCGACAATCTTACCCACTATTGTTCTGCTTCCTGCGACAGGGAACCTATAGAAGCCTCAGGCAAACAGGAAAGAATTCTGAACAGGCCTTGTCCTGTGAGGCAGGGGAAATGTGATTATGGAAATGTAAACCCATGCAGAGTCTGTACACAGAGTTGCTTGTACTAGATTGGCAAGGGTCAGCTGAGAACCCAGCAGGCTGCCTCCATGGGTTCGTGAGGGGCAACATGCCTCCCAGTGCTCATTCTGAGCGAAAGTAGTAGAGCTGGGGTGAGTGCTATATATAATTCCTCCAGAGCTCCCGGTGGGCCCAGTGCCTCTCCATGTGGAAGATTGGATCACCCACCGATAGTCTTTGAACTTTCAGCAGTATCCCTGCTATGCCTCACTAGTGGAAACTTTGATATCTTTCAGTGGCACATTCAGCATTCATCTTTTATTAAGAACATCTCTTTGCTCTTAGCTAGACTCTGGAAAGGTTAAGAAAAACTTTGACCAAGTTTCTCACACTTTTCTTAATTATGCATTTTAAATCAGACCAGCAGACAGCCTTGATTTTATTTTCTCAATCTGAGTTCCTACAGATCTTTCCAAATGTTTGCTAGTAACGTTCTGAATTTTTCTTGGTTGTTCAGGAACTTCTCTTAAACATAGGTTTCCAAGTCCTTGAAAATCAAGAGGTGTTTACATATGTAAATACATAAGCCTTAATAATGTTTTTGTTCACAGTGAGTTACAAATGCTCTGTGTGGGCCTTTGCCATCGAAGATTAGGAAAGAGATTAAAAAAAAACTGCTGCTCTGGCTTTATTTCATGTGGGTCTCAATTGCCCTGCTCAACTTATTATTTTTCCAGGAGCTTTTAAAGAGGTTTATGAACACAGCTTCCATAAGCTGGAAGCTTCTTCCTCAACCACTGTTTGACAGGTTGTTTGTGTCTAGCTTGGAGAGTCTTGCTGGGGTTAAATAGAAGAGATGCAGCATCCAGAGAAATCTGTAGATTAGTATAGTAAAATGAATCTCATCTTCTGTTTTAAAATAACTGCTCATGGCAGTTCTTGGTCTATTTGCTGACAAAATGCTCCAGAATGGCTTAGACAGGAGGCAGTGGCATGCACAATTTCACTGGTTGCTCTTACCCTAAAAACTTTTTCAAAGAACTTTTCATTAGCCCATTACTATGGGCTCAACATTGCTATAATTCTCCTCTTAATATATTTGATTTTGCAAATATAATAAAAACCATGAAATACTTATATATGCTAAATGAAAACTTTTTTTTTTTTTTTTAAATAAATGGCATGCTTTATTTTATTATTTTTTGTTTGTTTGTTTTTTACATGGGCTGGGGCCGGGAATCGAACCGGGGTCCTCCGGCATGGCAGGCAAGCACTCTTGCCCGCTGAGCCACCGCGGCCCGCCCAAAACATTTTTATTTGTAAGATTAAAAGTAGAGAAAAGAGCAGGCTTCAAATTGAGGCAGTGTGGTAGTGACAACTTTATTCGAAGTGTTTTTGCCTTTTGCCTATATAAGGGATACTAAGCAAGGTATTTCTATTATTTGTTTATAATATATTTGGTAAGATGTTGTACCTTAGCATCAGTTCATGGTTGGTGAGGTTATTAACTTTTATGCATGCATGATAACCAAACATCTATTACTTTAAAAATGGAAATAATAAAATTCTCTTAAAGTCTGTTTCCAATTTATAGAAGGCTTGTATTTCCTCCAATAATTTGTAGTTAGTGCTTTGAATTTGGAACTCAGTTCTTCATAAAATTGCATGATTTTGTACTTCACAGTAGGCTAAAAACAGCTATGTATACACTATGGGTTGGCAAACATTTTCTTTAAAGGGTCAGATAGCAAATATTTTAGGCTTAGCATGTCATGCTGTATCTGTCACATCTACTCAATTCTACAGTTATAGTACAAAAGCAGCTGTAGATGATGCATAAACAAACGTTGTTTATGGACATTACAATTTGAATTTCAAGTAATTTTCACATCACAAAATATCTTCATTAATTTTTTAAACAGTTTAAAATTGTAATAACCATTCTTAGCTTACTGAGCATGCAAAAATAGGTGGCAAACCCTGAGTAGTAGTTTGCAGACCCCTGATATATACAAAAGTGTGCTGTACTTACAATACTAAAGAACATAACTATATATTTGCTAAAATGCTTGTGAAATTAAAGGTTTCTTTGAGAAAAAGCATTTTTATATCTGTTTGGAAATGTCAGGGACACAGCTGTTGCAAAATAATCTAAGCCAAATTGGCTTTAAACAGTAAATAGGCTTTATTGGTAGATGTGAGGGCTTTTATTACTTTGACGTAGTTGCGGGCTACAGGTCTCCTCCAACCCCACCTCCATAACCAGTAGGTGGGCTACAAAGGAAGCAAATACCCCAGCAGATTGGGCCACATCATAAACATTGATTAACGCATAGCATGAATGCAGTTATGCAACCTATTCTTGCTAACTCTTAGACATGTTCTTAGTATCTAACATTCTTAGTCACTCCTAGTACCTTGCATGAAATGCACTCTGGAGGAAGATAACATTCTATAGGTAAGATTGACATAACCTAGGAATCGGGTGACAGAATTCTCTATTAAAGACAAAACTGAGGACATATGAGAATTGAACTCCAGGGGGATAAGCTGCTGGGAGAGCAGATTTGTACAAAAGTAAGTGCCAAGGTGCTTATATGATATTTCTGGCTCATCTGCATGTCTTGTGAATCTCTCATTTCACCAGTAGAAAGTCACTTCGAATATCTTTTATGCTACTTAATAAACCCTCTAGGGCTGTTAGGAGATTAAAATAGTTGAAAATGCTTATGGTAGCTACTTCTGAAATATGCGCTTCTAATTAGGATCATTCAATGCTAACCAACCAACCTTGGGGTGATTATCTTGATAAGAAACCATCTAATGTAAGTTAATACTTAGGTGTAGTTTAGAACTAATATACATATATACAATAATTTCCATGCTCAAGTACTTTAAAATAAGTTACTTACAATATAATACTCTTCTAGGGGAAAATTAGCAGAGCAAAATCCAGGGATTCTTTTCCCCTATCCCATTCTATCCACTGAGAACTGAGACAAGGGACTCTTTCCACGCCTTTTTGGTTCAGTTACCCATTCAAGGCAGCAAGAAAATGACTAGGTAGGGATGAGAATAGTAGTTTTAGGGAATTGGAGTTGTGAGATCTTTGAGGAGGGAAAAGTAAGTAAGTTCTTCAGTAAGTAGAAACCTTTGACATGTGTTGGCCCAAGACCAATTCCCTATTCTTTGCTTTTGTTCCAGAGACCTCCAAATGCCCGTTATCCATGCTGATGCCTCAGATGAGTGCTTTCATCCAAGGCTTTGCTTCTTATCTTGTCTCTCCGTGGGATAAACACATCATTATACCCTTGCCTCTCCTTTCCTGACCCTGAAACCCTACTGAAGTTTGTGAAAAAAAAAAAAAAAAGAACTTTTAATACTTTAAGGAGTAGAAAAGAGACAGTAGATGAAAATGACAAAAGATCTATTGTTAAATTCCTTAAACTGTGATAAACTTGTCCCTGTGTTAGAATTGCAGATAATTCTTTTTCCCTCTTTATATAAAATTGTTTTAGACATTTTTAAAATTATTAAATTGAATATTAAACAATCTTCCCTGCAGTATGACATTCATTAGAATGTTGCTAGAATGTGGTGCTTCTTAGTTTCTCCTGTTTCTTCAACTCCACTGTTACACTTTTATTTAATTTTTTATTATGGTAAGCATGAAGTATATTCCAAAGCAGAGAGAATGAACTCATGGCCAATCTTGTTTCAGCTATATCTCAACCTGCTTTCCTTCTTCATCATTATTATTATTATCTCAAAATAAAATCATTAATAAAAAATGTTGTTAGATTCTTTATAAAAATGTTTGCTTTTTTTCCTGAGTTATAAGGAGATGCATGAGGAAAATATTATCTCTCCTTCTAAAGCCCTCTTTAATTCCCCTGAAGAAATAGATATTGTTTGTTCTTTGTACTTTTATATTTATCTAAATTCCTCTAAACACACATACAACAAATGTAGATTTTTTTTATTTACAAAAATAAGAACGTATCATGCACTCTATTCTGTAACTTATTTTTTTTTCTTAGACAAGCTGTAGGTTTATATAAAGATCAAGCAGAAAATATAGAGCTTGCATATATCCTCCCTCACACACACAATTTTTCCTATTAACACTGCATTAGTGTGGTAATTTTGTAACAATTGATGAAATGATATTACTGTTATCGTAGTAGATATTACCATACTAATTATGGTCCATAGTTTAAATTAGGGTTCTCTGTGTTGTACAGTCCTATGTTTTTGTAAGTTTTTATTCTAATAACATATATACAGCCTAAACTATATCCAAATATATAATTCAGTAATGTTAATTGAATTCCAAACAGAAGCTCTGTACCAACTAAGCATTAACTTCTCATTCACTACCTCCTCCCCCGTCCCTGATAACCTATATTCTAGTTTCTGACTCTATGAATTTGCTTATTGCAATTATTTCATATCAGTGAGATCATACAATATTTTTCCTTTTGTATCTGGCTTATTGACTCAACATGATGTCTAGACGGTTCATCCATATTATTGCATGTATCATGACTTTATTCCTTATAGCTGAATAATACTGCCTTGTATGTGCTTACCACATTTTATTTATCTATCCATTGATTGATGGACACTTGGTTTGCTTCCACTTTTGGCAGTTCTAAACTAAATAATGCCACTGTGAATATCGATGTGAAAATTGTTTGAGACCCTGCTTTCAGTGCTTTCGGGTATATTCCTAGAAGTGGGACTGATGGTAATTGTGCACTTAACTTTCTAAGAAACTGCTGAACTGTTTTTCACATCAACTGCACCATTTCAAATTCCCACCAACAAAGAATGAGTATTCTTATTTCTCTGCATCTTCTCAACACTTGTTATTTTATGTGTTTTTTTTTTGTTGTTGTTGTTTGTTTTTTTTTTTTGTTTAAACAGTAGCCATTCTGTTCTGGTGTGAAGTGGTATTTCATGGTTTTGATTTGCATTCCCTAATGGCTAATGACACTGAGTGCTTTTCATGTGTTTATTGACAATTCGCGTATCTTAGGAGAGATGTCTATTCAAGTCTTTTGATGTCTATTCAACCCATTTTTAAACTAGGTAGTTTGTCTTTTGTCTTGGTTGTTTGTAGGATTTCTTTACATATTCTGGATATTAAACCCTTATTAGATATGTGGTTTCCAAATATTTTCTCCCATTCTTTAGGTTGTCTTTTTGCTTTTTACTTTTATGATAAAGTCCTTTGATGTGCACAAGTTTTTAATTTTGATGAAATTCCATCTATCTATTTTTTCTATTGTTGCTGTACTTTTGATGTAAAATACAGGAAACCATTGCTTAACACATGGTCCTTAATATACTACCTTATGCCTTCTACTAGGAATTTGATAGTTCTGTCCTTTATATTTAGGTCTTTGATCTACTTTGAGTTGATTTTTAGATATGCTGTGAGGTAAGTATCTCCTTCATTCTTTTGCATATGGATATCCAGTTTTCCCAGCACTGTTTGTTGAAGAGATTATTGTTTTCCCATTTGTGGACTTGGCACCCTTGTCAAAAATTAATTGGCCATAAATATGAGGGTTTATTTCTGAAATCACAGTTCAACTCCACTGGTCTATAAGTCTGAACTTATACCAGTGTCATGCTGTTTTGTAGCTTTGTAATAAGTTCTGGAATGGGGAACTGTGAGTTCTCCAACTTTGTTCTTCTTTTTCAAGATGACTTTGGCTACCCAGGGGTCCTTACTCTTTCATACACTTTTTTTTTTTTTTTAACATGGGCAGGCACCCAGAATCGAACCTGGGTCCTCAGGCATAGCAGGCAAGCATTCTTACCTGCTGAGCCACTGTGGCCCGCCCTCCATACACTTTTGATGATTGGCTTTTCCATTTCTTCAGAGAAGGCTCTTGGAATTTTGAGTGGAATTTCATTGGATCTGTAAATTGCTTGGGGTAGAATTGACATCTTAATGGTATTTAATTTTCTAATCCATGAACATGAAATGTCCTTCCACTTGTTTAGCTTTTCTTTGATTTCTTAGCAATAATTTGTAGTTTTATGTGTATAAATCCTTTGCACCCTTGGTTAAATTTGTTGCTAGACATGGATTCTTTTATTTCCTGTCATAAATGGAAAATTTTCTTGATTACTTCTTCAGATTGTTCATTACTAGTGTATGGAACCATGATTTTGTGTTTTAAATTGCACCTTGCCATTTTGTTGAATTTTTTCATTACCTCTAGTAGCTTTGTCAAATTTTCAGGAGTTTCTATATATATGACATATCATCTGCAAATAACAAAAGTTTCACTTCTTTCTTTCCAATTTAGATGTCTTTTTTCATGCTTGATTGCTCTGACTAGGACTTTCAGGTCAATGTTGAATAACTGGTGACAGTTGGTATCCTTGCTTTTTTCTGACGTTAGAGGGTAAGCTTTCAGTCTTTCACCACTGAGTATGATGTTAGCTGTTGGGTTTTGATATATACTCTATCATGGTGAGGAAATTTTCTTCTATTATTAGTTTTCTAAGTATTTTTAACAGGAAGTGGTGCTTGATTTTGTCAAATGTCTTTTCTGCATAAATTGAAATAATTAACTGTTTTTCTTTTCTTTTGTTCTATTAATGCAACTGATTTTTTAATGTTGAGCCAAACTTGCATACCTGGGATAAATCCCACTTGGTCATGATGTATAATTCTTTAAATATGCTGTTGGTTTTGGTTTGCTAATTTTTGTTAAGAATATTTTCATCTATATACATAAGGGATGTTGGTGTGTAATTTTATCATCTTGTGATATCTTTATCTGCCTTCGGTTTTAGGGTGATGCTAACCTCGTAGAATGAGTTAGAAAGTACTCCCTCTTCAATGTTTTGGAGGGGTTTGATTGGTCTTGGTCTTTTCTTTCTTGGGAAGTTTTTGATTACTGATTCAATCATTTTACTTGCTGTTGGTTAGTTGGGGTCTTCTGCTTCTTCTGTAGTTGATGTGTTTCTAGGAATTTTTCATTTCATCTAGGTTATCTCATTTGTTGGCATAGAGTTGCTTATAGTATCTTATAATCCTTTTTATTTGGGGGGTTAGGTAGTGATGTCCTCCCTTTTATTTCTGATTTTAATTAGTTGCTTCCTTTCTTTTTTCTCTGTCAGTCTAGCTAGAGGTTTGCCAGTTTTATTGATCTTTTCAAAAAACCAACTTTTGGTTTTGTCAGTTCTCTCTATTGAGTTTATTCCCTATTTCATCTATCTCCACTCTTACTGTTTAATTTCCTTCCTTCTGCTTGCTTTGGGTGTAATTTTGTATTCTTCTTCTAGATGCAATAACTGTGAGGTTAGACTGATTTCATCTTTCTTCCTTCTTCTTCTTTATTTTTGTATGCTGAATGGTGGGGGTCACATCGCATTCTTCCATTATAGTAGCACCATTTGTTGAATTTTGTTTTGTTTTGTTTGTTTGTTTTGGGAAGCGCATGGGCCAGGAATCGAACCTGGGTCGATTTATAGCTATAAATCTTCCTCTCAGCACTGCCTTTGCTGCATTCTGTAAGTTTTGGTATGTTGTGTTCTCATTTTCATTCACCTCATGTTTTTTCCTATTTTCCCTTGGAATTTCCTCATTGACTTATTGGTTATTTAAGAATGTGTTATTTAATTTCAAATATTTATGAATTTCCTATTTCTCTCTCTGTGATTGATTTCTAGTTTCATTCTGTTGTGGTTGGAGAAGATACATTGTATTTTTCAATGTTTGTAAAATTATTGAGACTTTTTTTTGTGACCTAACTTATGGTCTATCCTGCAGAATGATCCATATACAGTAGAGAAAAAATGTTTGTGCTGCTGTTATTGGCTGAAGTGTTCTAGATACGTCTGTTAGGTCTATAGTGATTTAGTGATCTATAGTGTCACTCAAGTGTTATATTTCCTTATTGATCTTCTGGGTAGATGTTCTATCAATTATTGAAAGTGATGTTCTAAAATTTCCTATTATTGATGTAGAACCATCATTTTCTTCCTTCAAACCTGTCAATATTTGCTTCATATATTTTGGGGCTATGTCATTAGTTGTATATATATATTTACAATTGTTATGTGTTCTTGTTGAATTCACCCCTTTATCAATATAGTGACTTTCTTTGCCCCTCATAACAGTTATTGACTTAAAGACTATTTTATCTGATATTAGTATAGCTATTGCAGCTGTCTTTAGATTACTATTTGCATGGTACATTTCTTCCACCCTTTCATGTTCAACTTACTTGTGTCTTTGAATTTACAATGAGTTTCTTGTGAACATCATATAGCTGAACCATGCTTTCTTATCCGTTCTGCCAATCTCTGTCTTTTCACTTGAGAGTATAACCATTTACATTTGAAGTACCTACTGATGATGATGCTGGGCTTTCTTTTTCCATTTTTCTATTGGGTCTTTGTAGATTATACCTTTTCTTGCCTTCTGTTCTTCTATTACTTGCTTCTCTCACATTTATTTGATTTTTTTTTTGTAGTGTACCATTTTGAATGCTTTCTCATATCCTTCCATATGAAAAATTTTTCATATATTTTCTGTGATTACCAAGTGGCTTTAATTTAATATCCTAAATCTTAAACGATCACGTTTGGTTTGATGCTAACTTTATTTTTGCATACACAGACATTGTCCCTATAACCCTTCACCCCCTCCACCTTTCTATTGTACTTGCTACAAAGTATACCTTTGTACTTTGTCCAGATTTATGATTACTTTATGCATTTGCATTTTACAACCTGTAAGAAGCAAAAAGGAGTTTTATACAATACTATACACACACACACACACACACACACATACACACACACACACACACACACATACATATATATGGTACTTGCAAAAATACAATGTAATAGTATTTGCATTTATAATTATCCACATGGTTACCTTTCTTCATGTCTCCTGACTCCACTCTCTAGTTTCCTTTTTTTTCAATCTGAAGAACCCCCTTTAGCATTGTTAGTAGGACAGGTCTGGTGGTAATGAATTCTCATCAACTTTTGTTTGTCTGAGAATACTTTAATCTCGTCCTCATTTTTGAAAGATAGTCTCACCAGATATAAAATTCTTGGTGGACAATTGTTTCTTTCAGCACTTTAAATATTTCATCCCATTGCTTTCTTACCTCCATGGTTTCTGATAAAAAATCTTATTGGGGCAGTCTTGTTCATAACAGGTTGCCTTTCTCTTGCAGCTTTTAGAAGTCTCTCTTGTTTTGGCATTTGGCAGTTTGGCTAGCATGTGTTTGGGCATGATTCTCTTTCAGTTTTTCCTGTTTGTGGTCCATTGGGATTCTTGAAGAATATATGCATTTATATCTTTATATTTGGAAAGTTTTCCGCCATTATTTCTTTGATTATTCCTTCTGCCCCTTTCTCTCTCTCTTTCACTCGTCCTTCCTTCCTTCCTTTTTTTCTTCTTTCCTTCTCCTTCTGGCATTCCCAAAATGTGTATATTGGTGTGCTTGATGGTATCCTATGGGTCCCTTAGGCTTGTTCACTTTTTCATTCTGCTTCTCAGCCTGAATCATTTCAATTATCTTGTTCTGAGTCATTGATTCTTTTTTCTGCCAGCTCTGATCTACTTTTGAAACCCTCTAGGGAATTTTCATTTCAGTTATTGTGGTCTTCATCTTCATATTTCCGTTTAAGTCTTTTAAAAAAATTCTCTTCATTGAGATTCCCATATTGTCTATCTATCATTTTCTTGATATCCTTTTGTTACTTCTCTGTGCTTTCCTTTATTTCCTTAAGTATATTCAAGATTATTTCTAAAAAGTCATTGTCTGCAGTGACTCAGTGGCAGAATTCTTGCCTGCCATTCTGGAGACCCAAGTTCAATTTCTGGTGCCTGCCCATGTGAAAAAAAAAAGTCCTTGTCTAGACTCTCCAAAGTTTGGTCTTCTTCATTGATTATTTCTGAATTTTTATCTTGTTCCTTTGGATGGGTCATCATTTCCTATTTCTTTGTTTGTCTTGTAATCTTTTGTTGCATACTGTACATTTAAAATTTTAAATAGTTACTCTGGGATTTAATGCCCAACCTGCCTGTTCTTTAAGTTTGTATCCTACTAGACAGAGATTTCCTTGCATTCCAAGAACTAATAAAACCCCACAAACTTAAGCAAAAAACATACACCTTTCACAGTCTTTGCAAATTGGGACTGTGTTGGATCCTTATCTTCTTCTGTGTTAGGCCTCCTATCAAGAAGATCAGCCTGAGGTGAAAATAAAGAGTAGGGTTCTCTCTGTCTTTTCTGAGCCTATATTTATCCTGGATTTGTGCTTTTTTTATGGCCTTAGGAATTCTCCCATTTTACAGGAAATTGAATGCCCCCTGTATTCCCTATGAAACTGACTTTCCCCACTCTTGAATATTCTTTAAGTATCTCTTAAAGCTGGTAATCCTTTGCTCTAGTCTACTTTGATTTGTTTCTTATATTGCTTTGTCTGTCTGCAAGCTGCTACAGTCAGTAGGGCAAGTTCTGATCAGGGAAACCAGAGGTAAATTTCTTGTTTCAGTCTTTTTAGGCCTCCACCTGATAGATGGAAGTAACATACAATCACTCTAGTTTGCACATGGGAGTTACTCTGCTCCCTATGGAATAGGGCCATGGACCACAGTGAGAACATAGTCTGGTTCCATGTGCACCAAAAAGGGGGTGGGGGTGGGGCAACACAGACACCATGAGCTTCTTCTACCATTTTTAGGGCTGTATTTTCTTGATTTGATATTAACTCATTTACTTCAATCCTTTAACTGTTTTCTGGAGTTTTGAAAAAGTGGCTTTGCCAGGTTTTACTAACTGTTTAAAGATTCTGTGGGGGAACAAAACCCTGGAGTATCTTGTGTTGCCTTCCTGGTTGACCACCCTCACCCACTCCATAATATTTTGAAGGCAATCCTATATATTATTCTACCTCCTCCCTTCCAGTGGAATAAAGAAGGAGAATTGTAGCCCTAGTTCCATAAATATTAACCTAATTGACACTAAGTTTGGTATGCCAGGTAGCCTTGACCTGTTGGCAAAAACAGAAAATATGGACCTCCAATTGCTCTCACTGTAAAAGAAGAGTGAATCTGAACTTATTTGTTCTCACAAGGTGTTTTTGAGAATGGAGAATAAAATTATGAAAAAGCCTCAAAGTTAATAAGGAAAGCCAAAAAAAAAAAATTTTGGGCATCTATATTATACAAAGAAATGTGCGAGGTGACTTTGTCAAGTCTAGCATGAGTAGACATGAGTAGACATGAGTAGACTTTAATAAGAATAATTCTGTTGCTTAATTTGTTAATTTGGATTTCAAAATTTTAACTATAATTGCTATTTAGGATATACCTGGCTCAATATTCATTGTGACAATATTTGACTGGGGCTGGGGTGAAATAGGTATTTTTGAACAGAAATTTTAATGTAAATTAATGAATCTACATTATATAAGGAAATATACATCTTACTAAAAAGATAACTTAGTTACGGAAAAAGGTAAATGTGTGTAATCTGTTCCAAATTACAGTTTCTAAATAGAATTATTCCTATCCCTCCTGAACAAAGATTTAGCAGAACTGCTATTTAGGACTCTAGGACTGGACAAGGATTTAGCAGAACTGTTTTTTAGGACTCTAGGAACTATCTGTGTCCTGGACTTATCTGGAGTCCTTTTTGGTTCATCCTTTGATCTTCTGCAGTGTCCTTTGCTAATGCGGTTCCCACGCCTTGTCTGAATGACCATTTCCTTTTTGTCAGCTTCTGTCTGCAACTGGCCAAAGTATCAAAGTTCAGACTTTTGATTTTATTGACTTTATTTCTGTAGTTCTAGCTATTAAATGGATTGGAACAAAGGAGGAATTTTAAGATGTTCACTTTCCTCATGTTCCTTGTGTTTTTTTTCCCCATTTCTTTCTTTTATATCTTTTTGTGATTCCCAGCACAGCAAATCTGCTTGACACCTTGGTTGACTTTGATTGTGTTGTGATACAGGGCAAAGAAAAGGTAAGGATATTTAGTCACGTCATTGGGATTCCTCTTATGAGCCTCAGAATAAAGAAAATGATTTGAGTGTTTCTCAATTCTCCCAATGATGGTACATTAACAAAAAAACAGTTTAGGTACAAAGGAAGGATAATAATTTATTAGAAACAGTAAATAACTTAGCAGGACATTAAGATTAAATCATGGAACTTTTGAGGACTGGTCCAAATGCTCACCCCTAGCCCAGCAATTTTCACCGAGTTCTCACTAAACCCACACATTGTTTAAAAATAACACAAAGTTATTTTTCTCCACGTTTATTATGCAATTAGCTTTAGAACTGCAACACTGGGCCTATTTGAACATCACTTCATCTCTTAGCCTCCTCATTACTGACCTGGACTAGTTCCCCAGGACCTGATCTGCCAAGTGATCTACTTTGATGTCATTTTTAGTTAATTTCTTACTGACTGGCTTCTTAAAACCAGTAACCCTTTTGCCAATTAAGATGAATAGCGAGTAGTTATTTTCCTATCTGGCCTGGCTCTGAGCCCTTCCTTAATTATGCACTACAACTTGTGAGGAATTCATGCAGGTGTGCCTTTGGCCTATGCTTGGTCCTACCAAGAGGAGTCTTCTCAATACAATCAAAGACTGTGGCTCTACTTTCTATAAAAGATGACTCCCCTGCTGGCTCTTAGAGGGCATTTTTTTCTTTTTTTTTTTTGTAAATTTCCTTTTTTATGGTGTTCACTTTCACATGCATCGTACACTTCCATTCTCACAATAATATTGTGAGAGAAAATGTCAACTCCTTTTTTAAAGAGGAGGAAATCCAGTCCCCATGGTTAAGAGGTTTTAAGTCATTTTTGTACACCTTTCCTATTGAATTAGTCATCAAATCCTGTCAACTCTACCTTTATGGCGATTCTCAATTTTATCTCTCTACTTCTTTACTTACTGCAACTGCCCTAGAATAGCATCTCATTAACTCTCACCTAGAGGACTTTTGCAGTTTCTTAACTTGTTTTACAGCTCTAGTCCCTCGGTCTTCTCATTTGTTCTACACCCTGTAGCCAGAGTTATTCTTCTGAAATTCATCATGCCATTTTATTGCTTAAAGCTTTACACTTTAGCCCCCCACCCTCCACCCCTTTCTCCTTCACATATTGACCACTTAATTAAGCCTCAGAAACCTTAGTATGAAATTCATGGCCTTCAAACCAAGCAGGTCCACCTCTACCTTTCTAGACTTTCAATTTATATCTTCAGCCACCTTATACCACAGCTGAATCATGCAATCTACTGTTCCTAGAAGTTCTCTGATTTCTAGCCTCTGTAGTTTCTCTGGTCTGATAGGCCTTGCTTTCTCTCTTCTTTCTTACCATCTCTATCTATGCAGACTATACAAATCCCTCATAGTCTATCCAAATGGAAACATTTGCACAGTGGGAAATTTGTACACACATACAAGTTAACTGATCTATCCCTGGTATTCACACCCTGTTAGTAAGGGTGCTTTTCCTGAATTTACCACATTCTCCCTGTCACTGTAGCCATTTGTGGCCCTGTACTACACCATGAAAATGCGAACCCCTAAGGTTAAGAATTATGTCTTATACTTTAAACTTACTGTAGCACCTAAGACAGTTCTTGGAGCGTGTCAGGTACCCAACACAGGCTGGTTGAGTTTAAAAAGCATCCTCTTTTAAAACATTTAGAAAGGTTTTTTTAAAAAAAGCAGTTGAACATTTATACTTGTATTTAGTGGTTCTTAAGTGGGAGTTTCTATGAGCTTGCAAAGATGGCAAGTGTGGTCCCTGAGCTATTTTCAGTATTTTGATAAGCCTGATAGAAATCATATCTTTACCAAAAATAAGGCTGGGAGCCTAACTTCTTTATTTATTCAACTTTATCCGAGTTTATTTATTTTTGGTTGTAATTACATTGACTCTATAAGAATAACATTAACCTCTTAGTCTTGGATTATTTGGTAGCAAGTAACATAAATGTGCTCAAAGTACCTTAAAGAACAGGGGAGATTTAAGATAAGGCTATATGGTATCTTTTATAAGCTAAAAGTAGGAAGTTCAGAGGGATCTCATAAAAGATTGAAACCAGAGAATGGGAAATCACCAAAAACCAAGGCAATTATATTATGAGTCCTCTTCCTGGAGCCTCAGGTTTTCCCCTCTGCTTCTTTACATCAGTTTCACCCTTTTTTCAGAGAATGGTTCCTTGGCCTCTGCCAGCACATGGCTGCCATGATATCTGAACCTCTTTTTAAGACATTTCAGTGTAGATGGTAGTTAAGTTTTAAGTCTCCAAATAGGTACTCCTCCTGGGAAGGTGGTAGTTGATAACATACATTCCTTAAGTTGGTAGATAGCATTTTAAAGAACTTAATCAGAAGTCAACTCTCCAAACACAGCTAGAACAAATTTCAACCATGCTTGTCTGAGATCAACTCTAGGCAGTTTAGAAATTAGCCCAAAGGGCTAATATCTTTTCATTATGACATGTATGATGTTCAAAACATAGGGATTGGCACCTGTAACTCTGTCCTCACATGAATAGGTCTAAGAATATAGTTTTGAAGGGTCATTTATTGTCCTTGGGCTCAGTTTTGTTGTTTCTGGTCAATAACAGAGGATTCTGTCATTCAATTGTGACAAGTTTAGTTGAACCCTGGTGCTGAAATATTGTTGCTTTTACTCTAGTGAAGTACCTAATAGCTGCAAATGGCCAACTTATTTTAGGTCAGTGTGCAATGAAGACCTGTCATTATTACTCCTAAACTGTTCCCTTCTCAGCTTTTGGGTTTACATAGGCATTTAGGCCCTTAGATTTGAGGTGACTGAAGTCTCTCAGTTTTATTTCCAGTTTCCCTAGAAAGAGAATCAATTGACTAAACATGGGTAAGTTGTCCTGGTCCCATCAGCAGTGACCGAGGAAGCTTACGGGTTGTGAAGTGGTCAGCAATGCCAAAGACAGCCTCTCAGCAGGAGCTATGGGTATGACCCTCTGAAAATGGGATCCAGGCTGGGTTGTGGATAAAGGGTAGATTTCAGAGAAAGGAAAGTTAAAGTAAATGCCTTGTGACCTCATGCTGTTGAGATTTATAGCTATATATGTTTTTGAGCCAAAAAGAAGGGATAAAAATTTTTAAAACTCAGCAAATATTTTAAAAATAGGTTAAATTTTATAGAAAATGCAATCCATTGATAAAGTAATAGACAGGCCTTTGATATGCAATTGCTTTTCCATGTAATAGCTTTATTATTAGGATGATAATAATAGTGGCATGGGGATGGATGCTGAGAAGAAGGGGACACTCTCATGGAGGCCAGGGAAATGGACCACTTGCTCATGACACTTGGATCCCAATGGGACAGAGGAAGGGAGAAGGATAAGGAAAAAGGTAGTACTTGGCTGACAAATGAACTATTTTCATATTTTATATCTAAGACCAGTCCTGCCTGTTTTCAATGCAAACAGCAAACAATACCCAATTAATTTTTTTTTCCTCCATAAAGAAAGACTGACATGGAGCATGACTGTGACAAGGCCATGGAACGGAATGAGTGTTTGTTGTGCAAAACTTGTTTTGATTAGATCCACAAGGCTTTTTCTATGGGCCATCTGCTGAGCTTTGTTACTCAGAATCCTTGTTTAACCTGCAGTTATAAAAAATGGGGTTGCTAAGTAAATTAATAGAATAAACAAGAGAAATGTTATGTTGATTGAGAGTGAAGGCCTTTAGCTGAAACATCGGCATCCAAACAATGGATGTACTGATTATAAGTATGTTAGCATTTTCCCAGTTTGTCTTCCTATGACAATGTTTTTATTTTTTTATTTTTGCATGGGCAGGCACCGGGAAATCGAACCAGGGTCTCTGGCATAACAGGCAAGAACTCTGCCTGCTGAGCCACCATGACCCATCCTGGCAATGGTTTTATTGCTTTGTCCTGGGACATTAGCGTGGAGACCCAAGGCCCAAGCTCCTTCTTCATATTGATAAGTTACTGCATGTAGCCACCTACAATGACTGGGACAGAAATTACAGCATCAAATCTCCTCAGGGTGTGGGTGGGAGGTGTTGGTGGTGTGGGTGAGGGGTGGTAGTGGTGGTGGAAGAATGTATAAAATGTTTTGTAAATAAAGCATTAAAACTCCCTTCCCTTGATCACTGTTGATAGCACAACTCCAAACTGCTGTGTCATGAACCCTACTGCTCAGACACTTGTCCTAAACCCTTAAAAGCCCTTGCACTACCCCCCATCATCTTAGTGGAGCCTTAATTTCCATTTTTCATGGCTGGTCACCACTGTGGAAGATTCTCTCTTGTTCATAAGTCCTAATTAAAATTCATGTCTAACTTTGTGCCTGATGTTTCCTTGATTTTCAGGGTGCACCAGTCCAAGCGCTCCAAGAGCTGGGTTGGAATAGTTGGGAAAGTCAGTTTCTTCAAGAAATGTTCCTTCTCAAAATTTTCACTAAGTAAAATGACCTGTTATTCTTCCAATTAGAATACATTACAGAGTCTTTTCTACTTTCAAAAACCTTGAATCCAAGTTTCAGCAAGTTACAGAGACTCAAGGTAGTGGTTAGGGGGAAGGAAGTAGGAGAGGATGAGGGCTGGAACCCAGCAAAGGGAGCTCCAAATGAGGAAGATAAAAAGGTAAAGAGAAAGTGGAAGAGGGATGTGGTGGTTTGAAAGTGTTATCTACCCCAGAAAAGCGATGTTTTAATCCTGATTCAATCTTGTGGGGTCAGCCATTTCTTTAATGGCTGCTTTAATCCTAATTCAATAGCATAAGGTGGAAACTTTTAATTCAATTATCTCCACAGAGATATGACACACCCCAGTGTGGGTGTGACTTTTTGATTAGATGGAGATGTGACTCCACCCATTTCAGGTGAGTTTTGATTAGTTTTCTGGAATCCTTTAAAAGAGGAAACATTTTGGAGAGAGTCATAAACAACAGAGGCTTCAGAGCTGACAGAAAGAGCAAACATAGACCCTTGGAGAATAGAAACTTAAGAGAACAGAGACATGGATGTTTTGGAAATGGAACCCAGCAGACATCACCATGCAATGTTAAGCAAGCCAGAACCTGGAGAGAGCCAAGGGAAGCCAAGAGATGAAAGCCAGACTGGAGAAGCAAAGTGAGGAACCCCCACAGGAACAGAGGCTGAAAGCAAAGGAGCCCAGGAACAAGGGACCAGCAGATGCTACTCATGTGACCACCCAGGTGACAGAGGTGTTCCTGACCCATCAATCATCTTTGAATTAAGGTATCTCTCCCAGGATGCCTTACTTTGGACATTTTTATAGGCTAGAACTATAAACTTATAACTTATTAAATTCCCTTTATAAAAGCCATTCCCATTCTGGTATATTGCATTCTGGCAGCATTTAAGAAACTAATACAGGGGATCTAGAAAAAATGATGTGTAAAGAGAAATTGGTATAAAGAGAAGCCAGGAAGGAAGAACTGGGGAGGGGCCAGCAAGAAGAGGAAGGGAGGATAGACCCAGAAGAAAGAGAACATTGGGCAGGGCCTGTGAAGTTTGTTGAAAATGATTGACATAATATTTACTAATCATGTGGAGGCTAAATTTAAATAGAATTAGCAGTGAACTCAGAAAGAAAGAAATCTTTTAAAATAGGCTCTCTCCCCTTAACTATAAGAAGCCTCAGAGTGGTTATGAAAGATAGCTATTTGCATAAAGACTGCTCTTTGTTCAATTCTTTCCAGCTGATTGGACTGACTGTCTCTTCTCAGACTTAGGACCCTACTCCCAGCCCACACAGACTTCTGTAAACCAGGTGTCCTGTGGCAAGGTGATTGGTACTGGCAGATTTGCCATGTAAAGGGAATGTCACAACTTAGGGAGAAGGGTGCATGTTTAGGAACAAACTCCTTCCTAATACCATTCCTTCATTTCCTCTGCTGCCTCTGTCTCTCTATCTCTGTCTCCTATTCTGTTTGTCTGTCTTCATCTCCCTGACTCACACGTGCACACATTCATGTACATAGAGCACACAGAAAATGCAGAGAATACAGAGTTGCATCAGGAGAGGGTTGTGCTTGATGGAAGTAGGAAAGTCATGGTAGTTCTGCAGCTTAAAAACTCTAAGTGAGGCTCAAACAGGGATGCTGCATGATTTCCTGGTCTTTGCCACATCTGTGCACTTCTTGGTGGTTACAACATAAATGCTAGACTTTATTTTCCTCCCGAAGGTGAGAAAATATCTCTTTGTTTGTTGAGATCGATTACCTGGCCGTGAGTTTTCCAGGGAAACTTCTGAACTCGAAAAGCTCACTTAGAAGCACGAATTAATGACCACCTCTCCTATTTTTTCTTGGCAACTCTAAGACACCAGATTTTTTGGAGGATTGGGCTGTACTAGGGCTTCTTTTAACTCTATGATACATTCTGAACTTACTGCATCATACCTGGACTCTGGGGCCCATTATGCCAATGAACGCTTATTTTCTCTCTTCACTTCCCTGTCAAAGATTTTCCCGGAGGTGGGTTTCATTATAATTTCAAAAATACCATCTGTCTGTCTAAGGTTTTTTTTTATCCTCTCTTTTGGACAGATTTGTATCTGACTTTTTCATGCAGTTCTATTGAACTTTTCCAGGTGCAGAGAGTAGCCACATACAGCTCTGTCCAAGGTTATTATATTATTTTTCACATTATTTTAGTGCAACTGTTGGTGGAGTTTATCACTATTAACCTTGGGCTTTTGTTGTAGCGATTAAGCTCCTTTATTGGTTTATACAGCATGACACCAGCATAATTTAAATCACATCCTGGTCAAGGTACAGTTCATTGCTTTCACCCCTATATGTGCAATACAGTGTATGTGTTTTGTTTTGTTTTTTACTCTAATAGTGCCTTAGAGAGATGTCCTTGGATCCTTTGTCTTTTGCACCTGTAGGTTTTTTTTTTTTCTTTTTTGCCCATGGTATTCTTCTTAACTCATTCACTACATGCTCGGCAATGACCTATGTACTGTTTGGTTGGTTCTATCCAACCCTCACATTGACTCCAGATGTATTGTTTAACTGCCTTTTCAATTATTAACATTTTCTGTCATGACATCTTGGAAATGAAACACGTGAAAAATGTGACAGCTCTTTGGCAACCATTTCTTTTATTCTGGGTATCTTTGGCTATTTTTTTCTGATGAGGGTCTCTTGCCCCCAAAGGTTTTTTAATATACATTGCTGCCTTTTAGCAGATCAATCCCCACATCCTTGATTCTTCTCACCTTTACCATAATTTTTCAAGTTACATTTTTGTTCAATAATATAAAGTGTGTTTCTACTGGATGTTTTTTATGTTTTTCTCTGTCTCTTTTTTTCAATAGTAGTACATACGTTAGTTTTTATTTTGTCTTCTTGCTTTGTCCTTACATTTTCTGATTTCAGGAGTCAGTCACTAATATTAATGGATGGATGACCATCCAGAGGTCCTAATAAAGAGGGTGCATTACTGTTCAACTGTTCATTCATTTATCAACTGTTTTGGAGTGCCTTTTACGTACTTAGTATTTGTTGCAGGAAAAATAAAGCCACAAAATGCATAAACAAGGCTTCAGTGTTTATGATTGAACAGTAAGAAGTCAGAAGAGAACTCACTAGCCAGTGGTTGGGGACCATTGCACCCAGTTCCTCAACAGAGATAAACTTGAGGTTTTCTTTTGTACCGAAGGAGTAGCCAAAACCATCTCCAAGATTTGGAGGCAGGAGAGATGGGTCTTCATGTCACTTGGGTAGGGAAGACAATATAAAGTGGACCCTGTAGTCATAACCATCTTTCAAAAAAGTGCCCTGAAAGTATTTGATGGCAAAATTGGAAAAAGATAACAGAAATGTTATAGCAATTTTCAATGAGAGACATGAGAGATCTCTTGTTAGTTGAGATCTTTACCGTTAAGGAGATATGGTAGACATTCTGTTAACTATGGAGAGGATGATTTCTCACAGCATTGTACTAGGTGCTGGAAAATGGTGACCTGAATGCATGATTCTGCTCTCATGAAATTTATGTAGTGGAATAAAATATAAAATGACAAAATAGACGTACAATACTCTTGCACCTTTGCAAAGTGATATATTAAGGAAATATAACTGCTGGGACCTTATTCAATTGCTTATTGTCAGATTGAGTGAACTTTCCTTAATTATTTTTCTCCTTATGGACTATCTCAGAAACATCTGTCAATATAGAATGTTTTAAAGGTTTGTCCTCTCTTAGTTCTCCTGTTTCTCCTATCCTTCTTCCTATATTTGTTTCTTGGCTTCAGTCATTCTCCCAGGAGCTAAATATAAACCTTGCTCAAGGCTTTGTCGCACCTCCTCAGCTTTTCTTTATCTACTTTAAACTGGATTTCCCATTAACCACCACATCCTGCACTGCCTCTGACCTTAGCCTGTGCAATTCCAACTCTGACACTTGCCTTGGGAAAATCTTGTTTATTCTCCACATTCCTATCCACTCATACAAACAAAGAATGTTGAGTCCTAACTCTTCCCTGACATTTTTCCTGATTGTGAAAATTATGAGTTTCATTACCTGAGAGATTAAAAACATTATAAAAGATTAAAGGATTTGTAACAGAGAAGAATTTTGTCTTGCTAGTGAGATAGGTTGGATGGCTGATTTTTCTTGTCATTTTAAGAATCTTACAATAGTTCAACTGTTGATGTTAATTGATCTGAATCTTCTCTGATTTCATTTGAGTACTACTTGGGAGTTTCCTGTCAATCTGCTGAATTAGAAGTCCATTTAATTTGTGTTGTCTTGACCTACTCGGGCAGGACCAACTACTTAATTTGCAGGACTCAGTACAAAATGAAAATGTGGGACCTTGTTAAAAAAAGTATTAAGAATGGACATCAGAGCATTAATAGAAGTGCATGGCCCTTCTAAGTATGAGGTCTGTATGACTGCATAGGTTGTATGTCCTTGAAGCTGGCACTACCCTCAGGTCTGAGTATATTTGATTAGCTCATTTCTTATTAGTAAAATTTAACTTTACCTGGGTTAAAGGGTCCAAATCAATGCATACATTATGTTTATTTTATTGAGTTCACAAACCCACAACTGTGAGCTACTGAGCCACCTCATGATGTGAATATTTTAAATTGCCTTTGTGATTGAGAAAGATTAAAGATTTAGAGGTTATAGGTCAAGTTGATGGCATCTTTGAAATTCTAATAGCAAGTTCAACCTTTCACATAATAAGGAGAAATAAATATTTGTGACGGGGCAATGACCTTGATTGGCTTTCTGGGCATCACATCTCCGTGCTGAGGGCTTCTAGAGGGAATCAGCTGGAGACATTGAATAACTGATCAAAGTCTTTGGACAAAAGGTAACTGTCCCAACTGAGGTATAGGGTCTGGGGAGAATAGGAAGATGTGCAGATGCATAATCCAAATGTCATCCAATGAGCAGAGCAGGGACAGTATTTGGACCTTGTGGTTAGAGGCAGGGGACTGGCAGGGAAGAATGTTCAAGGTACAACTGAGTAGGCATCCAGGGTGACTGCTGAGGAGAGAGGTGGGATTCAGAAATGGAGGCAAGGGACTGGGAGTAATGGCCAGCCCAAGGGGTTGAGTGATCTTGGAAGGACAAGATAGGATGTTCTGTGATAACTGTCACTAATTCTATTTATGAATGGGAAAATGAGAGGTATAAGGCACAGATAGGACAAACTTACTTGCCTCAAAGAATATATAGATTGTTGGCTTCTTTTATTCCTATTGACTCATCTTGTATCTGCTTGTTATCATTGGAGACCAAGAGACCCATTATAATTATACACATATAATGAGTGTTTCTCCAGGGTCAAGGTTTGTTTCTCTACAGAGTCACAAAACCAGCTCAGCTTCACCAGTTTGCTGGAGGCCCGGCTCCTCACCAGTACTTTCTGCTCCCAAGACATGAAAAAGATGCACACACATTCTCTTGGGGGGAGAGCATTTCACCCTGCTGCTTGGCGTTATATCCCCCTGTCCCTTGCTGGTACATCTTCCATGGTCATCAGTACAACGAATGCTGCTTCTACTGTCATTTACATTTTATTGCCACCACTATTGTTATCTCTGTGGCCATCACCACTACCTTGATTCCCTGGGTTCTACGATAACAGGCCTCTTTCCTCAGCCTGGGCTCTTGTATTAGTTTGTTTGAGCACTATCACAAATATCACAAAATAGGTTAGCTAAAACACAGGAATTTGTCTCATGGTTTTGGAGGCTAGGAGGCTTGCTTCTCCTGGGATTGGTAGCATTCTGGTGCTAGCTGGCTGCAATCCTTGGAGTTGTTTGGCTTGAATTCCTGCCTCATGTCACATGTTGATGCCCTCTCCTTTTCTTCTGGGTTCCTGCATCTGGCTCCTCCCTGTGTCTTTCTATTTATAAGGCCTACAGTAATCTGGATTACTTATTCAGTTGAGCCACACCATAAATAGAAATAATATCTTTAAGAGGCCTGTTACAATGGGGGCACACCCACAGGAATGCAGATTAAAATTAAGTGTTGGGCAGCTGATGGCTGGGGGTAAGTGGCCGTACTGAGTCAGTCACACAGACACACAGCACACAGCACATGACTCAGGAGATAACCCTCAGTGGTGAGTAGAAGGTGTCAGCTTTATTGAGGAAGTGTACAGGCTTATATAGGCTGGGAGCATGTAGGGACACGTGTCGGGCTGGGATTGGTCACTGTTGTTGCTAGGGCGGAGGGCAGATTTAAGGTTAGCGCTTCTGGCGCAAACCACCGCCAGTTCTGGGAAGAAAGCCGGTCGCGGGTTAGGCCATTTTGTGTTGCCTTGCATCAGCCACGGCAGCCATGTTGGCATATTTTATGATTTCTCCATCAATTAAGAACATGCCTAAATTGGGCTATATAAGTATATATTTATGTACTAAGGTACCAGTACAGTACCACAGCTCTGTACTGTTGGCAGCTGTTCTTGAGGTGCAGCAAATAGTTGTGTGTCCGGGACTACATGGCTGGGATGCTGACCTGCTCTCACCTGCATGGCCTATGACTATGGCTTGTACTGTTCCACCCTCTCACACAGCTGGAATTGTTGAGTCAGTATAGAGAAGTACTTGGTTTTCTTTTCAAATATATTTATTTTTCAGATTCCTGGTACCTCATTGGTGAGAGAATGTGAAGAGTCCTGTCTCCTGGGCCTGCAGCAAGAAATCCACCCTAAACATCTGTTGTCTGCCCTTCATCTCCTTACCCTGGAACCCTGACCCAAAGATATGAAGACTAAAACTCACAGTGGCTTCATAGACAGATTTTGGTCACTCTTTTTGTCTTTGGGCTCTGTGCCAGTTTGAAAGGATTTATGTACCCTAGAAAAGCCATGTTTTAGTCCTAATCAATCTTATGGGAGCAACGGTTTCTTCTAATCCCTATTCAGTACTACAAGTTGAATTCAGTACTACAGGGGAATTTAATAAGTTGCTGGTTTGCAATTCTAAAGCTGTGAAAAGGTCCAAATTAAAGCAAGTCTATAGAAATGTCCAAGCTAAGGCATCCAGAGAAAGACACCTTGGTTCCAGAAGGCCAATAAAATTCAAGGTTTCTCTCTCAGTTGGAAAGGCACATGGCAAAGAAGGAAATATCTACTAGCTTCCTCTCCAGGCTTCTTGCTTCCTGAAGCTCCCCCAGGGGCATTCTCCTTCATCTCCAAAGGTCGCTGGCTGGTGGATTGTGTATTTCTCATGTGTCTGCTGTTCTTGTCATTCTCAAGCTTGATTAGGTTATCTGCATGGAGATGTGGCTTACCCAATTGTGAGTATTAACTTTTGAATAGAGTGAGATGTGACATCACCCACTCCAGGTGGGTCTTGATTACTTTCCTGAAATCCTTTAAAAGCAGAAGCATTTTGGAGAAAGCTTGAGAATGACAAGAACAGCAGACACATGAGAAATACAGAGTCCACCAGCCAGCGACCTTTGGAGATGAAGGAGAGTGCCCCTGGGGGAGCTTCAGGAAGCAAGAAGCCTGGAGAGGAAGCTAGTAGATATTTCCTTGTTTGCCATGTGCCTTTCCAACTGAGAGAGAAGCCTTGAATTTCATTGGCCTTCTGGAACCAAGGTGTCTTTCTCTGGATGCCTTAGCTTGGACATTTCTATAGACTTGCTTTAATTTGGACCTTTTCACAGCTTTAGAACTGCAAACCAGCAACTTATTAAATTCCCCTTTTTAAAAAGCCATTCCATTTCTGATATATTGCATTCTGGTAGCTAGCAAACTAAAACAAGCTCTTTCTGTAGAGAAAATTCAGAAGTAACATTGGCCAAATTAATTCTGCATGAGTTGTAAGATTAACCTCAAAGATGCTTCCAAATGACGTTGGAACAATACTGTTATCTTATTTCCAGGACAATTCAGAACCTCTGTGGGTATTTGTGCTCTGAAATCCATGGTTGGTAACTGCGGCTAGTTATACTGAATGCCCCATATCATAGTCAGAGAAGAAAATAATTGTGAAAATTTCCCTAGGGAGGGATCTGTAATTCAATTTCCTAAGACTGATGTTGGGTAATATCCAGGTAGTTTTGAAGGTTCCTCTAAAAGTTTTTTGGGAAGGTCATAATCATTGCAACCTTTTATTATGCTGACCTACTTCCAGAACAAGCTTGAGTAAATTGATTTTCCTCCTTTCAAAGTATAGATTCAAAAATTTCCTCCTGTTTAGATATAGTCAGCTCTCTTTCAATTACATAACACTCATCCCAGTTTATTGTACTTATTACTCTTTTCTTTCATCATCCTAGTATAATTAAATCTTTCTCAAGTCATGAATTGTATTGATCTTTTTCACCATTGCATCCCTAGCACCTAGAAGACTCCTTGGTAAGCAGGTGCACAATAAATATTTGGTTAAACGGATATTGAATGCATTATGGTGCCCCAGAGGTTCCTAGGATTTAGACATGATGGGGCATGTCTACAGGATGAGAGGGACAGGACTAGTTTATTAATAGAAGGGAAGGAGAGACTTCTTTGGAAGGAATTTAATCCAAGAAAAGCGAACATCAAGACATAAAATTTGCTAAAAGTACTGTGGACCAGTATATTAAAAGAAGAGGGATTTTGACTATGGTAAAATGTTATCATGTATATTATATTCTGTGATGCAGCCTCCTTGGACTTAGCTCTGGGGTGAGTGAGCTGCAATTAAACTTGAGTGAAAACTAAAGGAACTGTAAGTGAAATGGCTGCATTGATAATGGCAGTTTTTCAATGACAGCAGATAGCATTGGTATCTCTGCAGGGATAGCAGATGTCACCCCTGTGATACAGAAGGTTAGTAGGTTTCACAGTGTTGATGCTGGTGTGGACAATGCCTGCATGTGCACTGAGGTCTCCAACAGTAGTGACACTGCCCTCGGTAAACAGAGCAGTGGAGGAGCCTCCAATTGCATGGATCTGGACAGTCAACACAGAATAGAAGAATAGGCAATGGAGGATGCCATGGGATAGCTGAGAAGTTGCCCCACCCTCTGCCATGAAAAATTCATTTGACACCATGCAGATGCTCAGAAATTTTATTGGGGAACTTGAGGGGAACCAAGTGCTTGCAGGTCTCCTTTGGATAGTAGGAGGGAAATTGTGATTTCAGATAGTTAGTTCCCTCCTTGCCAGTTGCTCCCTCTACCTCCTTTTCCCCATGGACTGGCGTGTCCCAGAAAACATGAATTAATAAAGAGAAGCTTACCGGGGTTGGAGAAATCCCCAACTTGAATTTCAGCATTAGGTCTTTGCATCCCAGTTCTGGAATCCACAGTGCTTTGAGATTAAGGAACCCAATTTATTTCTGTACTGGCCAAGATAGAGCCTTTTTATTGAGGGAAAAAAAAATCCTTTCTTTTTCTGAACTAGTATAAGAAGTTTTCTTGAAACTTTCCTGAAGAGGAATTGAACTGTTGTTTTTTTTTTTTGTTTAGACTCAACATAGTACAAAGTACAGTATGTAATATCAGACTACATTCTATAGCAGGAAATAATTTCTACTAAAAATTCTTAACAGTCTTAATTTCCCAACTTCTTTTTTGCTTGAATCCATTTGTGTGGCTCATTCTGCCTCTACTAGGCAGATATTTTGCTCCCTCTGAAACTGGGAATCCAGTCTGTTGATTTCTCTCACATCTGCTACATTACCTATTTTTTTTTTACATTAATATGATCCTTTTACAAGTTTTCATTTTATATTCCCAGAGCCCAGTGTTTAGTCCCACACACATTCAATTCCATTTCCATCAATCCCAGTGTATTCTCAGGCTGCAGAGCTAGATGACTTTTCCCAGCAGCCCCTTTCCTTGGGTCTGTTAGCTGAGAAAGCCTATAAATTCTTTCACCCCAGGAAATCGGTCAGGTATGCTGTGTTCACCAGGCTTGTCAAACCCTGCCAGAGTTAGCAAATCAAAAATTGTGGGCACATTCAGCTTTAAGTAACAAAAAGCAAACAGCTGCATATTCCCTGTTCCTGTCAGCTCTGAATGTTTTCCAGAAACAAAAAAATAAATTTTATCTTGAAGTTTGGCAGGGCAAGGAAATAAACCCATTGGTTATCACCTGATAACCCTCCCTTCCTTTCCCCTCTCCAGGGGATATAACATGCTCTGCCAACAAGTGACCCAAATTTTGAAGAATAAATTGCCTTGTGTTCAAGGTCTTAGATTTCTTCTTCACAATTTTTCTTTTGGAAATGAAGTCAATGACTTAAGGGGATAAATACTATTAATTATTAATTGTTTGTTATATTGACATTTTAGATCACTGGTTGAAAGTGCTGTCTGCTTTAATTCCAGTATAACCCTCAGTAGTACTCCCCTTTGGAGTTGACAGCATGTGGAATTAGGATAGTACACGAGGTGCAAAAATCTGAGAGAGAGTGCCGTCCCAAGGAATAGATAACTCTTTGCTGTTGCTTCCTTTTTCTGAGAAATTTCTTCATTTTCACCTGCTAAAAAATGAAGCAGGATAACATCAGATGGAGGTTGTGTGCATGTGTAATCATTAGTTCTGGTTCTTGGGATTTTTATATGTGGTCCTTAGTAGAAATTAAAGGGGAGCAGTGCATACTAGGTGACTAGAAAGGTTGTGCTGCATTGCCAAGCTGGATCATCTGTATGCTGAGGTTAGGATATTCCAAAGTGTTGCTCTAATGTTTCTGTCACTCTTATTAGACTATATATTCAAAGGCATAAAAGGAGCTGAATATGATGAGGTATAGGGCTGCATTTATCACCTGCATGTCTAGTATACACAATAGCCCTCTCCAGCAGCTTATGCATCCTCGGGGAGATGGCCAGGATCTGGATAAATGCTGAGGTGTCAGACTTCCGAGAGGGATGTGAAACCCGTGGGTCAGAGAGTTCCTAAAATTAGACTGATTTTCCTTCTAATCATATTTTTTTCTAGCCCCGTACTTAAGTTTGTAATGCTAGCTGCTTAACAAACAACTCCTAAAATGTATAAATTTAAACGCATTGGAAGTTTATTTTTTTGCTTGGAAATGGCTGATCCTGTTTGGTGGGTTGTGGTCCCTGAGGAAGCGATTCAAGAACCAAGGTACCTTATAGAAATGAGGCAGAGAGCATTTTACATAAAAGCTCTTAAAACAGTTTTCTAAGTATGAGTTCTATTTCTTGCAATAAAAGTTATTCTAAGTCTTTTTTCAATACAGTCACCATAACAGAAATATGAAGTATGATACATTCTGTCTTCAAAAGTGCTGATAACACACCTCCAACATTATATTCACATCAGGGCTCTTGGACAGCTCTTCAGATTGTCACAGTAACTTTTCTGAGGATGGCATCAGTTTTATTATTTATCTACTTGTAGAGGAACAGCCAGGATTTAGTTGTAACTGTTCTATAATCGATCACCTTTTCAGTGTTTAGCTTCAGCTGAACAAGAATAATTAGACTTTTCATAGTTTTCAATGACTTACTATAGACCTTTGATTCCACAAACAAAAAATATTTGTGAGCTGAATTATATGTGCTCTTTATATTTATCAAAGATGTTCAGATGGCACAGAGTTCAAGTCAAATCAGGCTGGAATAACATTCTAGTCTCACTTGAAATGTAGCAAAATTATCTTGCCCCAAACTTTAAATAATTTGAGATGAAATGTACACAGGACTTCCTGGAATTAGGCTTCCAGGTTTTTCCTGTGCCAATGATATGGATTGCTTTTCACATTAATGTAGTAGTCTCAGGAATTAGCCTAACCCTATCAAGAAGAATATCTAAATAGTAATTATGTCAAAACCCAAATCGACATTTTGGGCAAATTCTTTCACATGGAGATGGATTAATATTGTGCATCAGGCAGTTTCATTGGGCTAACTGGGGGTTTTGGGCTAACTGGGGGTTTATTTATGATTAATATCTTAGCAGACTCTAGAATTCAAAATTACAAAAAAGGTAGGTCAAAGTTGTAACTTCAATTCTCAAACTTTTCTAAGCTACTTCATTTCATCCTTAGTTTATGGGACGGTCTTCAGTCATGTGTGCTTTGGGACATTGAGCCGGCACTGGAAGTAATCCCAGAGGAAAGGCTTGAACCCCACTTATGGGTACAGCCTCTGACCATTTACATCTGCAGCTAGTCAAGACCATAAGCCAGGTCCAGCAGAGGCCCTAGGAAAGCAGCATATCTTTGCTATCTACATCTTCTCTGTGCAAAGCCAAGGGATGTTTGAATCAACGTCAAGAATCAGGTGCTCTTCAAGAATCATTAGTTTCTGCAATTTTAATCATCTAATATAAATTCTTTTCCAAAGTCAAGCTGAAATGACTAATTTTCGAGATGGATAGTAAGGCATAAGTTAGTCACCCTGTAAAATTCTTTGAAATTTATTAAAATATTAAGCCAAATCATTGGAAGCCTACATATCTGGGTCATACAACATGCCCTGTCTTTTGTTTGGATTACTCTAAAAAAAAAAAAACACCCAAATAACCTATATTCTCAGCTTTCACAAAGATCTGAAATATGAAACAATCATGTGTGGAGGTTCCTTGCCACAATTTTTGTTAAGTGGCTTTGAGAATGTGTCTGTTACATTGCTAATATTTCCTATAAATATTCTTTGACAAAACCTTCTAGGGAACTGATGAAGAGCTATTCATGCTTCTATGAGGCTATGCTGTTTTTAAATATCTTATGAGATCTTTACTTTGGCTTCAAGGAAGTTCAGGTTTTTGTTAATTCTTCAGCTTTCCTCAGTCAAGCTCTTCATTATTATATATTTTCCTCTTTGGGATTTCCAGGCTTTTTTTTTTTGATTTTCTGCTTTTTGATTTTCTGCTTTTTGTTTTTATGTTATTCATTAATTAATTTAAATGTTGCATCATGATAATGCTAAAATATTATTATTCATTAATTCAGTAAATGTTTTCTGAGGTCTAGCATTACTATGTGGCAGGCACAGTGCTAGACTTGGGGTGTTAGAGAATTGAACAAGAAGACACATCTTGCTGTTAAAGAGTTTACGATCTTTGCTTTTCTTGTGAGCTGACTGAAAATATTTTCGAAGAATTTAAATGTAAATCTGTACCCCATTTCTATCTATGATTACAATTCCAGCTCTTCCCTCTCCTGAAAAGACTGTAGAACTCATAGTCTGCAAAGCAGGTCTGATGATTACTTCTGGACGTGTGTTCTCAAGTACTTGAGTTTACTGTCATTTTTCCACCTCTGCCTCCCTTCTTTTATTGTTGCACCTCAGAGCCTCTTGAGGGTGTCGCCCTACTACCACTGTTCTCTCCTTTGCTTCTGCTTCCTGTTGAGCTGATTCCCCTTCTGCCGTGACCCTGTACCAATGTCACACTGAAGAAAACTGCTCTGCCAGCATGGTGGAATCTCTCTCCCTCTCCGTTTCCCTCTACCCCATTCTGTCATGATAAACCAAAAAATGCTTCCTTGCCTGCTCTAAAAAAAGATATTTTATAGAGGATCTATGAGAGAACTACCTCTTTAGTTTTCTTTGCAGCTCACTTTCTGGGACCCTGACTTGACTTCATGCTTTTGGCTATACAAATCTCCTAGAGCTCCTAGTCCATCCTAGGTTTGTATTTTACATCGATGTATTTGCTATTTATTATTAATTGAATGTGTTGAATGAGTTGATGTGGGATCTCAGAACTTTTGCCCTGTTGTTGCCATAAGTCTTTCTATTAGCTGTATCATGTTGGTCAGCACTTCAAATAACTTGGGTGGTGGCATTTTCTATCACAGTTAGGGAAGCCAGAGGGAAAATTATATGTAATAATTTAAAGACTCACAGAAAGCAACATGTAATCATCTTTCCAAAGTTCTTATTCCTCTTTTTTGGGGGTCAGGAAGGCAAATCCTGATTTTTATTGATGAGTTGGCTTTTTCTGAATTTCTGTTTTCCTCTCCAGTAATTGTTGTGTCAGCACAAGAAAGGGTGGTTAATACCCTCTGTTTCCAATACACAGTCAACAGGACAATTAATTACCCACACACAAATTAAAAGGACTTGCGATGTTTGTATGTTAGTGTACATGGAATTAAGCATTACATAAGGGAATGGAGAAAAAGTCAACTAACAAGCAATGAGAGAAAGAAACTTGTTCTGTAGAGAGGTAGAAGCATTTCAGATCATATTTTGGTTATCTTTCTGGTCATCTACTTGTTCCTAGGAGACCTATCAGAGTGCTTTGCTTAAATGTTTCATTAATTTTGTAGCCACATTAGAGTGCTATGCTGATCATCAGGAAAGGAATAAGTAGAATGATAGATATGTCCTAGACATGTAAGAAATTACCAAGAAAGTGCTTAAAATACCATTGAGTATAGCAGGTGCAAATGCTTTCTCAGATTCTGAAAGACAGCTTATTTTTGGAATAATCAAATGTGCTCTATGCTATCATTATCAGGATAGTGGAACCACTTTGAGTTTATGAGATAGAAGTTTTCAATAAAATTAGACTATACATAATTGTTGAGGTACTGCAAAGTGAAAGTCTGAAAGAGAGAGTGGGGGGATCATAGGAGGAGGCACTAATGTCTGCCTGATGTGTCAGCATCAGTGGAAAAGCCAGAGCTTACAGGAAAATCTGCAAAGCTCAGCTTGTACAGTTGCTGAAATGGATGGAGAAGGGGCAGCTCAGGAAGTGAGTGATTCATGGGAAGCAGCTGCCTTTGTGTAATTAGTATCTCTGTGTGGCCACATGTTAGCTGGTCAGCAGAGCCAGCAATTAAGAAGACAAACTGGATATATAGTGGAAAAGAGCTGAGGGCCACCAGGCCCTCCTGCGTCTGTCCATCACCATGTCTAACCACAAAAGACTTGTGCCTTCCAAATCCTGTGCAAGCTCCTCTTCTAGTTCTCAGGTACTTGAGAATTGACTTGAATTCTAGTTGACTTGAACACAGAAACATATGGAGAAAGAAACACCAGAAAATGTAGTTCCACACTTAACCATGTTGACGCAGCAAAATCCAGCACTCTTTCACTGGTAAAAGACGCCGCAGTCCTGTCCAGTGGATGGAATATAATGGAAAGAGTTCCAGTCTTCAATTCCAGTATACTTTAAGCCCCTCAGAGTGAGGACCAGGTATACTGAGGTCATAATGGTAACCCTAGCAGCTTGCATTGTGCCTGGCTAGGGTAGTTGCATATTATGTTGAATGTAATTAATTGACTCTAAGTTAGAAGTCCCGAGTTCTGTTCTGTTTCTGTCATTGTGTCAGTTATCTGTCTCTTACTCTCAGCTTCATACTTATCCTTCTATATTCTCCTCTGTATTGTACATGGTTGGAACTCTAAAGACTGTATTTCCTAGATTTCCTTGACTCAGTCAATGGGAAGACTTGAATTAGATTGAAGTGGCAAGCGAATGTGGGCTCTAGCAGTGAAAGCAACCAGGCCAGAAGCCTCAGCATACTGTTGGCTTCTGCTCCCCTGTGGTGTCTGTCCAGAAAACAGGCTCCTGGATGTCTGCAGAAAGGTGCTGTACTCATTTGTTCCCCATGAAATCCCTTTCTTTTTGGTTCTTCCAGCAGGACAGTAATAGTAATTGCCATTACCAATCACCTTTCCCTTTTTTCTTCTCTAGCCGTTCCAAAACTTTTGTAACCAATTCCTTCTACTAAATCATCTTCAGCTGAGGCAGTGTGTTGCTATTTTCCTGGCCTTATACTTAGCAATGCACTTCCTGCTAGCTTTGGAAACATGAGCACTTGATCTTGATTTATCTTGATTAAAAAATGCTGCTGCTATTTCCTCCACCATTCCAAAGGTTCAACACAATAATGTCTGTCAAGGTGTCCTGAAACCTAAGGTGTACTTTGCATGCATACATTATTATTAGGTGACAATTAGGCTTTTCTGGAGGGAGAGTAGTATAGTGGTTGGATGCTTGGGCTCTTCCTGGGTTCATTTTCACTTCAGCTATTTACTGTCTGTGGTAGGTTAGGTGAGTTAGCATAGCTCTCCAAGTCGAAATTTCTCATATAAATGGGAAATAAAATCGCACCTCTCTCATGTGATAGGGAGTATTAAACAAGATGTTGCAAATCAAGGGATTATCTCAGTGCCTGGACCATGGTAAATTCCCAGCGTTGTTATTACTATTCCATGTAATTGGAGAGTTTAGTGAGTAACGTACTATGGAGGAGAGCTAAACAACGGATCCAAGAGAGAACTAGCGACCAATCTAAACAAATGACGTAAATCACAAGAAAGTGAAAGGTCATTTGCTTCTGCGATCTAATAGAGAAAACAGAAATGAATAACTATATATGTTTTTCTTGTATGTATTGTTTTGAGGAAAGAAGAAATGAAAACCACTTCTTCAAACCCCAGAATACTAATCTATGGTCCCCTTAAAAATATATGCAATTTATTCATCATTAAGAATGTAATAAATATTCTTTGTTTGTAAGTTAAAAACATACGACTATAAAAAGAAAGTACTTAAATATCCTAACCCCAATACCTGGAAATGACTATATCTTGTTACAGATCATTCTAATCTAGACTCTGTTTAGAGATGCTCAACCACACACATATGACAGATGCATACTCTTCAGCAATTCTTGTTTTGGATACTATATGAAATATTTGTTTTATTAAAATCAAGTGAAATCATTAAAAAAAAAATTCAAGAACCATTGACTAAATGCCCACTGATGGCTCTATGACTAACCTACGTCTTGCCTCTAGATCAAGGCCCATATTATTACCCACATTATTCAACTAGAATTTAAAACCAACCACCTTAATATCAATATTGAGATTTGAACTCTTAGTGCTGCATTCCTTCTGAGGCAGACATAGCTAGCTGTCCACAAAAGATTACTGTTCCAGTTGTCACCCACACCAGGACTGCATTTTCATGCAATGTAGAACCAACCATGTGACTATTTTTTACCAATGGAATATAAGTGAAAGTGCCATGTATTGCTTTTGATTCAAGGTGGCTTAGAGGTGAGTTTACTTTCTCTACCTTATCTTCCTTTCTGTGAGCTGGACTTTAGAGGTTGATAGAGTAAGAAGATAGAAGGGGCTTGGGTTCCTGAATTATCATATAGAGGAAGCTTTTGGCAGACCAGTAGCAACTGCATTAAACCTGAATTAATGAGTAATAAATTTCTATTGGGCTAAGCCACTGAAATCAGCATTATTCTAATATATATCCCAAGTCTATATAGAATGCTCTTTCTTCATTCTCCTCCTTCTCCTCAACCCTTCTCCTTTGTATTGAATAATCTTTATAGTTTCCATAGCACCAAAGACACAATACCTTGTATATAACAGTACTTTAATTAAGGCTAATTAAAATAAAACATGGTTCCTGATCTTGAGACCTAATATAAATTCTTAAAATCAGCTAAAAAAGATTCACATAAAAATAAGCTCAAATGGAACATTTTTTTTCTCTATTTCTAGAAGCACTTAAAATAGAAGGTTGAGAGGGGTAGCATTTGTTTTCATGGCAGAGCAAGTATTATATAAAATTGAGATTGCCTTCTTTCCACCTTTTATTATCTTCCTTACTGACTCCTTTCCTTCTTGTATTTTTCTGAAATTCTAATGTCTTTTAAATAGAACACCAGAAAGCTCTCTTCAATTAACCCAAGTGCATTTGACAGACATCTCCGCAAAGGCTTATTCCCTACGTTTGATAAGTAAAATACAGTGGTGAATATTTCAGGCCCGGGGAAGGCAGTGCCATGCCTGGCCTATAAGGAAGGACTTTTCAGCAGATGGGCCGGCTGGCATCTCTCACAGCACTTCAAGGGGCCCTCTTCCTTATGAATGTGCAAAATTTGCACTCCCAGATATAAAAGATCCCCTCTAATCCAATCACATCTCAGATCTCCAAGTGGGGCTTCTGTCAGAATTAATCCTGAATTTGAAACTTTCTCTCAACAAGAGGATAAATTGTGTTCTGTTTTTGCTTTCCTTAGAAAATATTCAACAGTTTTTAGTTCTAACATTGCATATTTAACTCAGTATTGACTTAAAATAAAAATAATTCTTTTTCTTATACAATAAAATAAAACAAACTGCTGGGTTTCCTGGTGTACTAAGTAAAGAGCATCGGTAGAAAAAAGAATCAATGTCTATGACATCATACGATATTTTATTCTATAGTAGTTATCTAAATGATGCTTTTTATACATTTAGATCCAAGAATATCTCAGGACCTCTGTCTGCCCAGTTGACATCTCTAGAATCGAAAGACCTTAGAAATCATGATGCCTAATTGTATATTCTGTAAAAATCTCAGTTTTCCTTTGTGTTTCTCTTCTGTCTAATGGTTTTCCTAAAGTAAAGAAAGATTAAGATAGTGTCAACAGGGGTACAGCTGAATGCCAAAGTAATCAAAACCAAGGCTGATTCCTGTGTGCAGGTAACTCTGAGCAGTTGCATTGAGCCAGGAAGACAATATTTTAAACAAAGTGTCACATAGCCTTATGACAGTTGGTGTTCTTGAAGCATGACAGCATGTATGTTTGTCTTGCAAGGCATGAATTATGCTTTCTTCAACTGTCTACCCTCAGTGCTTAGCAGTGAGCTTATAAAATAGTAAGTGTTCCACGAATGTCTCTTAAGTCAGGACTTAGAATCAAGTCTTTGGTTTAAGTTCCAGGCTCCTACTTACTATCTGTATTCATTTATTTATTTATTAATTCTTTTATTTTTTTACTTTCATACCACTTACATATATGTAGTGCCTAGCCTGTGCCAGACATTGTAAAAGATGCTAGGGATATATAAATGAATGAGAAATAGCTACTGGTGTTCACTTAACATCTAAATAGAAGGGGGTGTTTGTGGTGAATAGATGAACCTTAATACCACGTGATAAAATGTGTGAAAGAATGAGCACAAAGGAGGCAGCCTGTCTCTGAGAAGAAAAAGTAGGAAAGGAACATCAAGGAGGATTTTTTTTCAGAAGGGCAGTGTTTGAACTGACTTCTGAAAAATGAATAGGAGTCTGCTAGGTAGACCGGAGTTAAACATGAAGGACAGTGCTTCATAAAGAAAAATGACGTATGTAGAGGAATGGGGCTTGGTGTATCGGAGGACTGGGATGTGACATGGGTGAAAAGCATGGGGTCATGGCCAAAATTATCCTGGGGAAATTGGTGAGGTCTTATGTGCCATGATAAAGATACTGAACTTTATCATAAAGATGATAGGTGAGACAATTTACAGTGTGTGTGTGAGTTAACATGGTAGAACTTAGTTACCTAGTTTGGTAAGGCTTTTTAAAAAATCCGCAAAATATGGAAGGTATTAGTTACCTCTGAAGGTTACTGTGAAGATTCAATGAAATAGTAAATGCAAGAGTGGCCTATAAAGTGTGATAGATATAACCAGTTTTATTAATGCTACAGTTCACATTTATTGTGCACTTATTTCTCTAGGCACTCAAAGTGTATCAAGTCATTTATTTCTCTCAAAAGTACAATTAATCATGAACTCCTAAGTGGGGCACTTGATTTGATTTGTTTTCCTAGTAGCATTGCTGGATTTAATCGGATTTGTTCTCATTTAAAAATTCATTTCCCTTGAAGATTGTTTTGGAAATCCTCTAAGTGAACCCAGAGGAAGTAAAGAAGGGGAAAGTGATTTATCTCCCCCAAGCCATCTACAGGTGGCTATCAAAATGAGCTTCTTAAACTGTATCCATTTTAAAAAAGGATGGACTAAGAACTCATTTACTGATTGGAAGAGGCAAAGAAATAAGTGTTATCAACCAATATCTTCTCTTCTACTTCCCCTGTCTCCGGACAGGACACTCTCAAAGTTTATGGCTGCTTCCCTGAGATGGATGTGGCTGGCAGCAGATGAGGTAATGGTGGTCCCACTTGAGTCATGGCAGGGCTGTGAGGGGTCTCTGCACAGGCTTCTTTCCATAGAGGGTTGGGAGTTTGGGGTCAGGTCTTAGGCCGTGGCCTGAACAGGAAGTTTATGTCCATCAAATAAAGCCAAATTTGCTCCTGGGCTTTGTCCTATGATAGTATTTCCCTCCCATAAATCAGAAACAAGAAGCCCTCTTCATTGTTTTCCTCCCCTAATGCTGATCTATTAGATGCTGTTGGTAATTTATAACCAGGGTATTTATTTTTTTTCACTCACTTGGAGAAGCGAAGCCTAATTTATTGGCTCAACAGCTTTATTGTGTGGAGGGAGACAATGCTTAGGAAAATAGGATCCAAAAGCAGACTGTTCTAAGCCAGAATTCTAAGTCAGTAAGACTCTCACTTTTTTCCCCAAGCAGAAATCATTATAACATTATTCTTTAGGAAATTCTACAAAGAGCACAAACATTTTCTAAGTAACCACATTTTGTTCTGGGACTATCTGTGTATTGGAGACAGACTGTTATTCAAAAACAGTAACACTGGGGAATTTTAAAATGTGGATTAATTAGAAAGAAAAGAGAAGAGAATACAAGACAAAACAAGAAAAAGAAAAGAAAGAATATTCAAGGCATATCTTCTATCATAGAAAATCTGCCTAGAACTCAGTATCCTAAAACAATGAAGAGTTACATAGCTTGATCTGTAAAAAGTATTTGTCAGTTGACTTGTATTGCATTCTGAATGATGACAATTATTTGTCAACAATATCTATAGTTTATATACAGATTATTAAAAGACCCGTAAAGGTTTTAAAGAAGTGCATAATTTTCAGTTGTGTTTTTTATAAATAGGTGGCAATTCAAAAGATACCTGCACACTGTGAGTCTTCAATTAAAAATGTAATGATAGAATAACATTTTTAAATAAAAACATATTGGTGGTTGTGCTGGTTTGAACGGATTAGTAACCTAGAAAAGCCACGTTTTAATCCTGATCCATCTTGTGGAAGCAGCCACTTCTTTTTATCCCTTTTTATTCAGCACTGTAGGTTGGAATTTTGATTAGATATCCCCACATAAGTGTGACACACCTCTTTGTGTGTGTTAACCTGTGATTAGAGGGAGATGTGACTCCACCCATTTCAGGTGAGTCTTGATAGTTTACTGGGATCCTTCAAAAGAGGAAACATTTTGGAAAAAGCTTGAGAGCAGCAGAGCCACAAGAACCACGAGAGCCCACGCAGCCAGAGACCTTTGGAGATGAAGAAGGAAAATACCCCTAGGGGAGCTTCATGAAACAAGAAGCCTGGAGAGAAAGCCAGCAGATAACACTGTGTGCACCATGTGCCTCTCCAGCTGAGAGAGAAACCCTCAACATCATCAGCCTTCTTGAACCAGGTATCTTTCCCTGGATGCCTCAGATCAGACATTTCCATAGGCTTGTTTTAGTTGGGACATATTCATGGCTTTAGAACGGTGGACTTGCAACTTAATAAATTCCCCCCTTTAAAAGCCATTCTGTTTTTGGTGTATTGCAATCTAGCAGCTAACAAACTAGTAATAGTGGTGAATTTCTATATAAGAAAATTGGAAAGTGGAATGCCTACTCTGCATTTTGCTACTAATTTCTTTTGGAGGGAGTGGTAAGCTACTAATATCACAGTCACCTAAATGGTTCTGGACTTTACTGGTTCAATTGTATTTAATGGAGATTATGAGAATACTTGTCGCCTATCGTGCTTTTCCAGTTTTTTGTTTCCATCCCACAGCAGTATGAGGAAGTTTGATTATTGTTTTTTTTTCAATGTAGATTGAAATTTTTATGGATAGATTTCAGGGTAATAGAGTTAACAATTACTTTTTATGCTACTTTCCTGTGGTCAGATGCAGATATCCAGTATGCAATGCTTTGAAATTTCTTAACCAAGGTTTTGAAGCAAATGCTGTTAATGGTGGTTACAAATTTGCATATAACAGTTTAAAATAAACTTTTGATGAAGAGAAATGGACTGCACATGAAAGGCTGGTAAAGGACTGGCCTCATTGCTTCATCTGCAAGCCTCATTGAAGAAGTATATTCTGAAAGCCATGAATAATCATGGAGACCATTTATCTCAGCAGTGCCACAGGGAAACAAAAAGCAAAGCAACAAAACCTTTTGAAGTCTGGACATATACCCCCTGTGCAAATCTGTGTCCAACAACATTTCAACACTTTACTGACAGCTAATTTGCAGTGAGAGTACAAACTTGCTGACTACATTAACAGGTGAGTTTTCAAAGGTGAACAAGCAAAGCAATACTTGGTATTTATACATTCAATATTCAGGTATATAAATTTTTTCTTCCATTTTGAGTAGTATAGGCAATAAAGTTTCATTTGGACTAACTTCTCCCCTTAAATCCAGTATGCTTCTCTGTATACTAAGCAAAACTTACCTTAACACTTTTTCAAGTTCAAACAAGAACATTTTAGTATTAGCTCAAGTGAGAAAATTAAAAAGAAGTGAACCTATTAAAAACCAGTGCTTATACTGTAGGTTAATCACATCTCTGCATTGCTTCATTGGAACAGATGATCAAAAGTTTACTATAATCGTGAATATTGTTCTTAAACAGGGAAATAGAACCGTGTGCAGCGAGTCAGTCTAAATCTCTAAGAGATGTGTCAGTGGAGTTTAGAGAGAGAAAAACAAACAAACAAACAAATAAAAAAAACAAATTGATGATGTGCCTACAGAATGTTTAGAAATTTTTAGGAAAATAAAGTCATGTTTTATCAAGCCCCATGTGCTAATGTGAGCCACTCATTAATTTATTCATACATTCTTTATTTTCTGAGTGTCTACTAGGTAAGGTTGGGTGCTATTTAAGGTATTCAAAAATGAAAAATAATCTTTTATTCAAGAAACTTCTAGTCTAGCTTTAGTATGACAGGTTTAGGAAGAACTTAGGAAGAAGTTCTGTTAAAGAGATTTGAGACGAAAAGGTGGTAAAAATTGTTTTCCAGCTAGGTAGTTTTAGAAATGTAAAGGGTACATTTCTACTGAGCAAAGGGTAACATAAAATCAAAGAGAAATAAGCCCTTTCATTAGTGAGATACAAAGAGCATAATCAATTTCGGACAAAGTTTTCACTTATAGGACACCACAAAAATAAAGCACCAACACTTTATATATATATGTATATATATATAGCATGAAGCTAAGTTACCAACTGTCTTGATTATTCTTGTTGAATTTCCTGACTGCATAGGAATCTGCCTGAATATGGCTGGCCAGAAAATGTGAATTCTTCTCATCGTGAATGGAAAGTCCATGTTTTGTAGGTTAAGGTGCACAGAGAAAATTTTTGCAAAATTTTATTTGGGGGCTCAGAATTTAACAGTCATTTTGGCTTCTTGTAGACATATAAAAATGGTTGCAAAATATTCGATAAAAAATACTTTGAGTTTTTAACAGATTGAAAGTATGGAACAGACAGAAAGGGCTGCAGAAGCAGTTTCTCTAATTTGTATGAAAATCTGGGGTATCTTATCAGCCTTATCAGTTAGAATTTCAATCACTTCTGCAAGACAGGAACCCATTCATATATGGGTTTCTATAGTGAGAAGGAACTTAAAGGCAAATTGACATTAAATGTATTGGAAACTGTGCTGCATGAAATTCTGTAAACACTTCAAACTTAGCTTTCAAATGTGTGGATGATTCAGTGTGACATCTGAAATGATGGTGAGAGAAAGATAGACATATTACTTATTTTCCTGACTTTTTGTGGTTAATGGCTTGAATTTTCTTTGCTGCGGATAAGAAAATTTGCTTGCGTTTTAGCGCATGTGGAACTCACATAGCATATTTAGGCAGAAAGATATCTGGCTATATCAGCATTCTATAACTGGGGCTCAGTACCTGTTTTGTCAACTCTGACAGCTTATCTGTGTTTTGACTACCATAGTAATGAAGAAGCTCTTCATTTTCATTCTCCAGCCACAGCTGTATTTGAGAAGTTTGGGGGACAATAGAAAAGCCTTGGGGAGAATATCTGAATTCTCATTCTAGGACAAGAACTGTTTATGTAGTGAAATTAAGCATAATTTCCCCACTGCAGTGTCATTCCAAACTTCCTTTCCTAAGAACTGCTATATAGCAAAAAGAAAAAAAAAAACCCAGAAAAATGTAACTTTTAGTCAGTTTATTCAAGTCCATTTTGATTGTTTTCTTTCTTGTTCTGCCAAAAGGTTCTGAATTTTTCCTATGGCTTATGCCGTTTCTGACCCAATTGTCACTTCTTTATATCAGAGAACTCACTGGGGAAGGTGTGGAAAATCATCAAGCCCTGATATGTAATTGCTCAGTTTACTTTACAAATGCTTTGTCTTTACGTGTAGTATCTGTAAGGAAGGAATCTGTAAAATGTCTGCTGTTAATTACTGGTTGCTTTTGCTCTTTCTTTGTTTTCCAGAAGGGTATTTTTTTCAAACATTGTTTTTTGTTACTCGCAGTAAGAAACTTATTTTCAATTGTGTGATCCCTTACACAAATACATGTTAATGGCATATTAATGAAACAAAAGCAAGTTCTTGAGATAATAGTTTAATCATTAGGATGCACAACACTCATTTATTTATGTATTCTAGCCTCATCTAATGTGTTGAAAATATGGTTTGGATCACGAAATTGATTTCATGACCCACTTATAGAAAAAAACCTCTACTGATAAGCAGTTCCTCAGAAACCCATCTTTTGACTTCTCTCTGCTGTCTGCCTGCTACTTTCTGCTCTTGAGTACTCTGCCCTCCCACCTGTCATGATGGCAGGAAGGATTTTCAGAGCTGGTTGTGTGTTGAAATGAAAATTTTTCATTCTTAGATAGAATCACAGATACCATGACACCTGTTGTAAAATTTGCCAGGTATCTTTCTTGGGAAATGCTATAAGATTCTCAGCAGCTCAAAGTGTGCTTTGAACCATTCCATCACATCTGTTGACATACAGGTGCCATATGGATTCTGTGTCATTTATTTTCATTTTCTGAGAGTGGCCCTGCTATGATTAAGTTGGGTCAGGGCTGTCCATGGGGGCGGGGGTGGGGGCAAGGTGGGCTAATGTGCTCTAGGTTTCACTTTCACTTTTTAACCCTAAGTCATGATTGACAACCCTAGAGAATACATTTCTGGACACTGGCATAGACCAATGCTGAACTTGAGGATTCCCTGTCCATCATACTGGCTTTCTTATTTCTCCCAATCCACAGTGGTGCCTCCTTATATCTAGTATGGACATGAAGATCCTGCTCCTCGCTCCTTCCCTGATCTCTACCTTTTCCAGGGTGGACATCTGATCCAAGGTGGGAGTTGCAGGAACTTGGAAATCGGGACTGGGGGCAGGCAGAGGGAATTTGGAAAGGCTGCAAAAGGGCCAGTGTAGCTGGAGCATGAAAAGTGAGGCAACCAAATATCAAATGAGAGAAACAGAGAGGTAGACCATGCAATGATGCACTATGTTTAAAATTTTGGTCTTTATCCAGAGAATGATGGGGAGCCATTGAGAGTTTTAAGGGGATAGAGTGACAATTGGGAGGTGATACGGGTTTTGCACAGTGAAAAGGTCATTTGAGTTGTGGGGTGGAGAAACTATTGAAGGAAGTGAGAGTGTGTGGTCCTAGACCACGCAGAAGGTGATTTCAGTAGTTCCAGTAGGCTGTGATCACAGTTAGGATAAGGGAGGTGGTGATGGAGGGGAAGAGAAATGGATGCTTTGACAGATTAAAAAAATCAATATCATTGTCATCATCAATTTCCTAAATTGCCTAAGCTATTTGTGTTTTCTAGAAAGGCTTGCTAATACTCAGGGCAATTGGAGATTCTCCAGTATAAGACTATGTTTAGGTTTAATCAAGATATTATGACTGACAACTCAAGTGGATAGTTAATCTACAAAAAATTTGATTAATCAGTATATTTGTAAGTAAGGTAGAGCCAGACAGAGAAAATGAAGGAGGTATTTTAACAGGACTGAGGAAATTTAGATGCTGGAGTAGCAATTTGTTAATAAAGAGATATGCCCAAGAACATATGGTTTTTTAAAAAAATTAAGTACACATTTAATACTCTTTGATAAGTCATGCATGACTTCTTAAATGTTAGTAAAATATCTAAATATATATTTCATCTGCTCTTTAGTCTTGGTGTTTGTAATGTAAATAGAATCAACATTATATAATTACATACATTTAACCAGGGAGATCACTGTTAAATGGATTTTTGAGAAAGAGTTGTTTGCTCTGATACTTAATTCTTCCTTTTGAGATGGGAGGTATAACTTTATTTTCCTCAGAAGAGAGAAGGCTTTCTGGGAAAACCCACGAGGCTCAGGGGAAAGGCATCTCACTCACGTCTATTTTACTTCCATCTAGAAAAGTTTCTGGAGTATTTTAAGAGAAAATGCTAAAATTGACAGAATTATTTTCCCCACTCAAAATTGAATGATTGGTTTAAATGATGAAATCTTCTTTTCACTGCCCAAACCTTAACAATTTTTTAAATTGTTATTAACAAAAGTGAGAATGAAATGATTTATTCCAGAAGTTTCTGTGACTTTTAAGCCATTCCCCAGACTAGATTTCTGAAATATTCCATTTTGCCTGATAGTGGACATTTAAAAAAATGACTCTCTTGAGGAACAAAAACTCATAGCCAAACATGGTGCTATCTCTACGCTTAGCTCATCACTCTACAGGAAATTATGTCTCAGGCAATTGTCAGCAACTATTTTGGGAGAGCACAGTATATGCTTGTCCACAGATGTTAATAGAAAAATGAATGAGTTAAACTGTGCTATAGAGAATGCAACAGACTTCTTAGGGTTACTTCTGGTATCCCATACCTATTTTCAATTCTGTTAAAAACTTGTAGACTTTTTCCACACACATTTGAAAGCAAAAGAGTGAAAACCTTTCTGATAACATTCATGTGAAAATTTATTTTTTTCATGGTTCTTTTCTATCCAATGTCTGATTTTTTTTAAATTAGAGATGTTGCAGATTTTTAAATCATGCAGAAAGGACAGAATCCCCATATTATAACCCCCCCCATTATTAACACCTTCCATTAGTGTGGTACATTTCTTGCAATTGATGAACTTGTTTTTAAGAACAAATGCAATGTTTTCACTTTAAATGCATTTATTATCTAATGTCTATATAGTAGTCAAAGTGCCATAGACCTTATCCATCTAAATTATAGGGAGCAATTGTCTATATCATGAAGAGTACACTTTTTAATCACTTGACATTGAATTTGCATTTTAATGGGGGAGATAATCAAGTGAACAGTTATAGTAACCCCAGGGTTATAAAGGAGCATAGCTATGCTGTAGGCCTACACAGGGTATGGTGGAAGCAGAAGGAAGGATAGTAAATCTGGACCAAGGATTATGTGTGAGCTTAAGAAAAGTTTATTGGAGGAGTCAATTCTGGATCCAAGGCTTGAAGAATGTGTATACTCCAGGCAGACAGCACAGGAGGTAAGAGGGAGCTTATGGCAGTGCCCTGAGACTGACACAAAGAGTGCGACATCCTGACTGCTGAGAGATGACACTGGAGAGGAAAGCAGTGGCAGATCATGATGGGTCTTACATGTGACTTGAAAAAATGAGAACTTCACCTTGAACAGTTAGGTAGGTGGATGAAATGACTAAATTTGCCTTTAGGAAGATGTATTTCCATATTGTGGGGATGAGGATGATCATCATCATATCAGGGACTCTCTTACTGAGTACTTCTTATGTCCCAGGCACTATTATTTTATGCAACCCTTGAGGCAACACTAACCCATTTTACAGCCTGAGAAATAGACTCTGAATTATTAAACTACTTGCCCAGGAGTATACAACTTGGAAGTGGCAGAAAACTTGGCTGTAGACCCAGCTCTAGCTGACTGTAATTTGATCTCCCTAACCATCATGCCATCTGCCTTCCATATAGTCATAAGAGAACCGAAAGTTGAACAGGTAAAAAAAAAATGAAATTTCACAAACTCTCAAATACATTTATTCTGAGAGAGTGTTACATCTTCTACCATTTTCTATAAGACTTTATCAATTGCATTAATTCATTTCTCTGAGAAAAATTCCAGGGTATCATGAAAGTTTATTAAGAGGTGAATGTCAGTATGATGATTTATTGTCAATATGTAGGAGTAAGAGAAGACAAGTGGAAAACAAATAAGAACTTTGCTTGGGAACAGAGAAACTTGTGGTGGATCCAAGAACCAACTAAAATTTTGCATGAGACCTTGAGGGATGGAGGAATGTAAGTGATTTGAACCTCCATTTACTCCTTTGGTGACATAGAAACAATAATAGCTACTTTTCAGGGTTGTTACATAGATTAAAAGAGATAATGCATATAAAACCTCTGGTTCAGTGCTTGAAATAAACTACTATTACCTCTGACCAATGGGTATTGATTTAGAAATCTGGAAAACCTTGGGGAAAGTATCTCAGTATATTTGGGGAACATAAGGTGCAATGGCAGTTCAGTGTATTTAAGAATTTTTATATTTGTGTTGAAAACATACAGGAGGAAACATATAATCTTTTATTACTCAATGATACAGTTCATAGAGACCTGAGAGACTTTACTGTGGAGTGCCCATGACGAATAAGATACGTATTTATTGCTTTGAGGCACAGAAAAAATCCCATAAAAGAAGCTATCTATTGAAGAGAAAATAATAGAATAAAGTACAAAAGGAATGTTGTGTGATTACAATTGTACAGCTGGTAGACCCAAGGTAAAGCGAATAGTAAGCTGTGGAGTCAAGAGAGCTGATTAAGTAGACTACCAATGTGGCTGTAAAAACTGAAGAAAAGAACTCAAGACAAGAACCTGGCTCTAATATTCTTTGGAAGTGAATGTGCAGCTCCTATATTAGTGCAGTACTTCAATTTTATTATAAGGAGTCTTTCTTAATTGATGCGATACATCAACCAGGGTTAGGAAAGGCTTTGCTAGGCATGCAATTCCTTTGGGCTGGTCTTTCTTGTAGGGACATTTGGTAGTATTGCTTTAACTAAAATTGCTTCTGGCTCTGGGGACTAGATTCGGTATATTTAGATCAATCAGTGGTTTTTTCCGAGCACGATGCTGTAACTGCTTTACGGGCAACCAAAGGAAGCCAGATGGAAAGAGGAAATGGGGCAGATGAAGCACCGCATGGACAGACTGTGAGCATCGCCCAAGGCCCTCTGTGACTAAGAGGACTGGACCATTTGAAGGTTTACAACTCAGACTGCCTCCAGGGGGGGATGCATTCAGTCTGGGGAAGGAAACTTATTACCTGTGTGGTACAAATACTAAGCTGCAAATAGCCATTTGTACTTCAGGCTGCAGCTGGAAAGTAGGATTTTATTTGTAAGTTTAAAAAAAAGTGTTGGATATGATTTTTGGATATCAAAATGACAAATCTGGTTTCCTTATATGCCAACGCTAATGGATGAATCATTCCATCCCTTGTTGCTCTCATTTTCCTCGCAAAACAAATGTTATCTAATTTACCCATGTGGAAATTAATCATTTACTTCATTGTAGCTCATCATGTGTTGTTTCTTAACTCATTTTTGGATTAAGTTAATATTCAAGGAACATCGATTGAGTGCCATGTTTACTTTCTTTGTTTTCCTAAACACATCATAAACTGTCTAGGGGAAGAACCAGGTCTTCCTGGAGCTCTTTGAGACATTAAGACTCCTAGTAACATGCCCTATAGTGCTTAATAATTGTAGATTAATTGAAAATTAGGATGGTTGTCCTTAAAGCTGCAACTCAAATACAGGTAAATCAAAATTTTCATACAAGTCAAATTCCAAATAATTAAAAATTTGATATCGCAAATGTAAATTTTCAGATGCATTTTTTTAAAGAGTGAGATATGAGAGTTCTGAATTAGCTATTAAAGTATGCATTCATTTATCATTACCAGAACCAAAAAATGCTATATGCAAGGCATGGTAGAAATTCAGATTGTTCCAAGACATGGTCTCTAGTCTCATGCAGTACAAGGCATATTATGCAAATCGTTACTGGGCTTCCCTTTTTTAATCAGTCCTAGTGGAATTGTTGCCAATAATTTTAGCAACTTTCTGATCTTTTCAGTGGAAATAATTGAACTAAAACAGCATCTCATTAGGTCACATATTGTAATGGTGATATAGGGGGAAAGTGTGTTAAGAGATGGAAGTAGTACCATGAGCTTATTTCGAACAACGGCAACTCAGCGCTGTGGAGTGGCATCTTAAAGGTAATGTTGAATACTTTCTCAAGGGGAATTGGTTCTACTAGAAAAGAAAAATTCTTTTTTCCTGTGAGATAGGACTCAATTTCTGTATTTCTCCAGGGTTAGTATTGGCAATTGAACCTAGAGCAGCATTTAATATCAGTGCCTTCTAATTATTCTCACTGTTTAGAGAAAAGCAATGACATATTATCAAAGTATCATCATGGCACATCAGCAGTGCTTGGTCTTTTGCGACAGCCTCCTTGTCGTTCCCACTGTAGTTGGTCCTAGTTGGTCTCACCACATTCAAAACTATTCTCCATACACCAGCTAGAAGTGAAGGTGGATGAATAATTGTTTTGTTTTTCTGTGTACAACAGCTAGGTAGTAGCACCCTAGCATAGCATTTGAAGCCCTGGCTGTTTCTCTGGGCTCAACTTTCTTCTCTCTCTCTCTCTCAGGTTATATGCCAGCAATACTACCTGCATGCCCAAACCCTGTCACCTGCCACGATGTTTTTGAATACTCTAGTGTATCTGCCAGCTGTGCCATTTCCCCCTTCTTTTCCTGTTGAACTCATTTCAAAATACTGCACGTGTATATAAAATGCCAATAAAACTTTTACTTCCATAAAAATATTGCTCAAGTGTTATGTCTTTCAGGAATCTTGCTTACCTCCACAGACAAGTATAATCACTGCTTGGTCTCTCTACTTCTGTTCTTTGTGTATACTCTTTTTGTTTTTTAAATCATTATAGACATCATATTGCATTTCAATGATTTTATTACAGGTTTTGCTTCAGACCGTGAGAGATCTGACGGCTGGGATCATTTTTGCCTCCTTGGGGTTTATCCCACAGAGGGCCTAAAGGAAGCTAAGTGGTTTGAACGGAATAGCAAATAATATTCTGTTAGAGTAGTTCTAATAGTTCTATTCGAATTTGAAAGGGGCTTGGTTTGGAGCAATGAGAAAACTGTAGTCCAGTTGGGCTAAATGACAAGGTATAAGTTTCCTTCTGTCAGTAGATGTATCTTCCTCATCATGTGTGATCTGGCTTAAGTGAAAATTACTGTGGCTTTCCCATCGGCACTAGATGATGGTTTATGAGTATGACACGAACACATGCTGATATATGTGACTGACTGGTAAGGTTTAACATTTGAACATGAAAAAATTAAAAGCTGGGCAACCAAAGGTCAGTAATTAAAATGTATCAGTAGCTCAGTGGTAGAATTCTTGCCTGTCATGCCAGAGACCCGGGTTCAGTTCACGGAGCCTGTCTGTGCCAAAAAAAAAAAAAACAGTAAGCAATAATCCATCAAGATAATTTTTGTTTAACAAACATTTGTGCAATGCCCACTGGGTGCCAGACACTTTGGGAAATGCTGCGGATAGCAGTGAAAATGAGCTTGACTTCATAGAGCACACTGGCCAGCGGGCGCTGCAGAGAGGAAACAGGCACTTACAATGCAGTGAGAAAGGGGTTATGATATAGGAGACCCAGGTTTTTAATTGAGGGAAGCATAGGTGGGATGCCTCTTACACGTGAGGATCAGGACAGGCCTTGCTGAGGAAATAAAGAGACTTAAGGAAGGTATCAGGCAAGGCTTAGGAGTATGGTGTAAGAAAGGTGATGAAGGGGCATTTATCTCTCCCGTCACAATGTTTCATAAATATTTGTTTAAATTTATAGCTTGTGCACATTCTGTTGGAGAAATTATTTTAAGTTTGATACATGCTTGGTGTCTGACTCTAGCTAAATATTACTTATTATATATATATTATTTACACACATATACCCACATTGAAATATGATGAATATATTTAAATCTTCTACACTTTGGATACCAAATTCAAAATAATTTTCAAAGCATGATTTTTCTTCATGTGTATTTTCATAACTCATAAATCATCATTTAAATGGTAAGAATGCTACCGCTTTTTTCCCTCTCATGCCACAAGACGTTAAGCCTTGAGGGGGGAGGTTAATTACTCTCAGGACTATTTACTATATGAAATTAGATTTACTGTGGAATACCCAGGATCAAATTCTTTTCCTTAGTTGTTTTTTCATCTCTTATAATACTCAGAAGTCATAGATAGACATTAATTTTAATATTATAGCCACATTCCAGCTGTAAACTATGACAACATATATTTCATAGTTTTCTATAATATAAAAGAACATAAATGATTTTAATTTCTCCTAATGCATTTTACATGAAGACAACAAGTAGTAAAGTTGGAAGAAAGAATGGACCTCCCAGAGTCTGCATAGCTTCTGAAGGAGCCTGAGAAAGAGGCACAATTTGTACAAGTCTAGCTTTCAGTGGTCAGCCCCTCTCCTGCCCCAATTAGCTACGCTATCTCTCTCCAGCCACGATATTACTAGATGAGAAGCAGCAATTCATCTTACTGGATGCCTTGGAGACTAAATGATGTTTGACTCTTCTGTCTCAGAACTAGACCAGTTTATGAAAAAAAAAAAAAAGTTAAGGGCCTCGCATAAAATCACCAGAGATATTTTTCTCCAGTTCCATCCCCTATCCCCAGTCAAATCTAATTCTACCAGTTCGCTTGTGCCAGGTTTTATTTCCATTATGAAGGTTTGGCCCTGCGAAGGTAGAAAGGATCATTTGTTCTTGAGGATCAATACAGTTCTGATATTCCTCGGGCTCCTTGTAACACTTATGGGGGCCAGGGCAAGAGTACAGATGGACACCCACATACCATCCATCTAATAACAAATTATTTTAGTAAAGCTGAACTATTTAATTACAAAATATTTCATTAAATATTTTATCAGACTATTTGCAATTCTCTCCAATGCCCATTTATTTACCAATGGTAAAATCCGGGATATCACTTTATGCATATTGCATCTAGAACTACACAGATATATATATATTGCAAAATGTTTATCAGTCAGAAATTTTTTTTGACTTTGAATTAAGTGGTTTGTTTAGATAACCTTGACTAGTACATTTGTTATAGAATTATAAGGTATCTAGAAAGATCTTTGTTGAATAAACAAATGAGAAACAGTAGTTGCTGCAAATTACATATTAGATTAAACTATGCAGCATATATTATTTTCATATACATTTCTTACATTTAAATGTTTAAAAAAAGCTTGTAAATTTTCTTTTTAAATAAAAAAAATCTTAGTTGAGAAAAGTTTAAGCCTCACTTTAAAATTCTTATCACAGTAATTCACATATGAATGATTGATAAATGGCTACCAGATATTTTACCAACAATATTACAGCCAAACTGCACTGATAATAATTGCCACCTTCTGATTTTTACCACTTAAAACACTGCTGTCTCATTACCACCTTTTTTCTTTTTGAAAATAAGATTTTGTAAAATTTTCAAAAAGGAAGAGCTAAAATTAAAAACATAGAGATATAATTTTTGATATCAGGAAAGCTTTACCTACTTCCTATAGAATATTTTCATGAGGGTTTTGTTGCTGAAAAGATTTCCAAAATGGTGTTTGAAGAAGAACTTTCTCAAAACAGAAACTCAAATATCAAATTAGAGGTACTGGAACATGATAGTATGTCCACGCAGCACACAGATTGGGCACATCATACCTGCACCCTTTTTTTTCTTTGTGAAAAATAACATATATACAAAAAAGCAATAAATTTCAAAGCACATCACAATAATTACTTGTAGAACAAATTTCAGAGTTTGGTATGGGTTACAATTCCACAATTTTAGGGTTTTACTTCTAGCTGCTCTAAGATACTGGAGACTAAAAAAAAAAATCAATATAATGATTCAGCAATCATACTCATTTGTTAAACCCTATCTTCTTTATATAACTCCATCTTTATATAACTCCATCTTTTCCCCACTCTTTAGCGGTATTTGGGCTGTGGCCATTCTAAATCTTTCATATAGGAAGGGACTGTTGATAATATGGGATAGGGGGATAGAACTAGTTGATGTTCTGGGAGAGGGTGACCCTTCTGCATTTCAGGAGTTATCTGGTCCAGGGGCCCATCTGGAGGTTGTAGGTTTCTGGAAAGTTACCCTAGTGCATGGAGCCTTTGTAGAATCTTATATAATGCACTAGTTATTCTTTAGGGTTGGCAGGAATGGTTTTGGTTAGATTTTGGCAAGTTATGATAAGTAACAATGTCTAACTGAAGCTTGCATAAGAGTGACCTCCAGAGTTATCAGTCCGAAATGTTAACTGTCATAAACACTGGTCTAATTTATGAGTATCTCAAGAACCACAAATTGAAAAATGAAAAGATGCAAGAAAATGGATGCTAGTTCACCTGAGAAACTGTGGCAAGAATCTATTGCATTATTATCGGACAGGAAGGAATTGACAAGTTCATTAACTTGCATTTTTTTTAAACCTGAATGCTTCTACTACTCAAATCCTTCTACTACTCAAATCCAAACACAAAAGTGTTTTCCGAAGTTGACAGTGACATGGCCATCCAATTTTCAAGGCATTTACATGCAGTTGCTTTGCATTTAAAGGACTTAAGGTGAAAGAGGAAGAAAGTATTTCTCTGGGGCCTGAACAGTGGTATACATGGGAGAGGATGCTTAGAGTTACAAGCTGTGCTGGATAGCGATGAACACCAGATCCCAAGTGATAGAATTGCCTGTATGGTCTTTAATAAATCTACCTTTTGCGTGGTTCAGATAAATAGGGTCCTTCTAACACATGAGGCCTAGAAAAGGGGCCTTCTTGCCCAGGTTGAAGGGCCTTAGGACTGCTCCTTCATCATACCTTCTCTGACATAACTCCTTTGTGAAGTCTCAGTGGTTCTTCTGAGAGTCATTACTGTTTTTGCCCCACAATGATGGAAACTTTATCTCCAAATGTGTCTCAAAATCATCTGTGATGGTGTAATTGATACATGGTTTTCTCAGAGCCAGACCATGTATCACTTGTAACATTTTTATTTACCTTCTGGCTTTAACAGTGATAGGATTCCCTTGATTTCATGGTTTTCAAGCATCATTCTCCTAACATTGGCAATTTTAAGGAGGAGGAGGGTTAAAGTTATTTTTCAAAAATTCTTTTCCATTCCTCTTAGAGGATTTCATGCAAAAAGGACCTTGAAGACCTGGCTTGAAATCTGAGAATTCATGATATAGGTATGTAGATTAGTGACCATTATATCCATCATTATAAAGTGTATGGATGAACAAATACTTGTGAAATATATTTCATACTATTCTGGGATGTTTGTGATAATATAATTATGGACCATTTATCAAGGTAGGTCAAGTCATGCATTTTGAATGCCATGTTCTTGGTGTTAGAAAAGTTATAGTGATGTTTCAATTTGAACAGTAATATGTTTGAGAGAGATACCATTTTAATGGCAATTCCCATCACTTAGGGCAAAGTTTTGGCATTTTCTTTTCAACTGCATAAGTCTGAGTGTGGCTTAAGAAAAGGGCAAGTCTGCATGATGAAATTTAGTAGTGCAATTAAAATGCTGCATGTCTGTGAAGTAGTTTGCTTCTTTTCACTATTGAGCCTTTCAAATAAAAGAGGTCAAAGAAAAGTCATAAAGATTATTAGAAACTTAGAAAATAGGATCCATAAGGGAAAAGGTAAAGGAACAGATATTGTTTGGCCTCAAGACTAAAGGTCTTTTTCATAATTGTCTTCAAGTACTTGCATAGCATATATTCCAAGTATGATGCTCCAAATACATATCTTTACTGAGGAAAATCAAAGGAAAGAAGAGCTGAAATTGTAGTATGTTGAATTTAATTAGGTTGTAAGGAAGAATTTTGGGGGAAGAGTAAAGTAAGTCAGAATTATAATGACTGACTGAAGGAAGGTAGGGCATTCTGTTGAGATTTTTTTTTTTTTAAAACATGAGCAGGCACCAGGAATCAAACCCAGGTCTCCAGCATGGCAGCCAAGAACTCTGCCTGCTGAGCCACCATGACCCACCTGTCTATTGAGAACTTTTAGTATAGGAGAGAACTAAATTCGTTTCTATCCTTGTGAAGTTGAATGGATGAAATGATGTCTTATGATTCTAACCAAAATTGCAACTCTTAAAATCTTCTTGGCCACTTGAATTTCAACAATTACTTGAATGGGTGCTTGGGTATTTATTTTATACTTTAGGTCATAAACTCAATACTACTTAATTGTGTTGCTTTAATTTTCCAGCTTTAGCTTTTGGGAGATCTTTCAGTTGGCTCCTGTGTCTCTTTAACATATTCCAATCTCCCTTCCCACTCCTTTTTTTAGGTACTTCATTACTTTCTGTCATACAAGGTACTCTAGGTTAATCTCATACATCCTTTATCTCAGCCCTAGAATAAGCTTTCTTCAAGGATCCCTGGTTCCTTTGATTTGAGAATGGCATCAGAAACAAGATCTGAGGAGTAGGTGATTGTCGTTGCTGGGATGTCCTCACTGGGATGTCGTCGTTTCTAGGTCCTTTCAGCTGATAGATCAAGGAAATATATATGGATACTTACCCATGTTTCTATAAATATTTCCGTAAGTATCCTTCCATATTTATATAGCTAATATGAGTTTATTCTGGTGTCTCCAGCTCTAATCCATTGTCACATGGATCATTCTGTCCTTCTCCCCTTGCTTGTCTGTAACCTCCCATTCCAGCAATAAGAAAGCTGGCTCCCATCAGCCACCATCCATTCATTTAATTGCTCAATTGCAGTGTACAAGTGTAACAGCTTCAGATTGTTAACTCATACAAGTTACCTTTGTAAAAATATTTATTTGGGTTTTCTCTGTGCTGTGTCAGACATTGGGCATTTTGATGGGAATACTATGGGGAATAAATAGACATGGCACTAGGCAAATAATTACGGAAACATATGTATTATGTACATCTAATGATTGCAAAGATTGAATCAAGGTTGTGGGCTGAGTACTTACAACCACTTGCCCTCTACCGCAGTAAAAATCCCATTAAAAGATAGAAATTATGCACAAGAGATGCATAATCAGCATTTCTGGTCATCAGCACTCCAGAAATTCTGAGAAACTCCTAAAAGTTAGTTTTCCATAACTCCATAGTTATGGAAAAATAAAACCAGAGGAAACCACAGAGCAGGAAATACCCAGAAGTTGACTGTTGGAAGATTTTTTGATTTGGAGGCTATTTCAAACCCAGCATCAATAGATGGAAGGATTAAGAGTTGGTTCTAGGGTACATCAAGGTAATTAATTGGGGAACTACATTTTAAGCAAATAGATGAGTTTGTGAAAATGTAAACAAAACTCCATTTCATTTACATTTAGAAGTTCTTGAAGCAATTTTATTTGATTCAAGTGAATTGTATATATTTGCATATGGGAGACAGTGAATGATTAACAGTTCTCTAAAAATTAAAAGCTTCCAGAATTTTGATATTTTTCTGGACATCAAAGATCTAGAGAAGGTACTACAGTTAAAAAAACAAACTCAGAAAGTTCATTTTTAATTTAGCTACATCTCAGTGATTACCAACTTGCATATTTGTGAATTGCCATTTTAATTTACACTCTCTCTGTCTTGTTTCCACCTGATCTAAAATGCTTTAAAAAGACAGATTTACATTTTTATTAGTAAAGATAGAATCTTCCATGAAATCCATCTATTTACCATATTTCATCTCTTCTAAGATATCCCCCACCCCCACCACTGACATTTTTTTTATTTTTTCACATGGGCAGGCACCCGGAATCCAACCCGGGTCCTCTGGCATGGCAGGCGAGCATTCTTGCTTGCTGAGCCACCGTGGCCCGCCCCACCCCTGCCATTTTAATTGTGTGAGTGACTTTGTGGTGCATCTTAGCCAGGGTGCAGTTATTACTGTAAATTTGTAAATTTGACTATTATTCCATAACTTGACAGCTCAATCTCTCAGAATTAATTAAGGATTAATTAAGAAAGAACGTAAGTTCTGGTTGTTTACTGGAAACTTTCCAGGTAAAGCTGACACTTGAGTAAGATCAAGAAAGCACCAACAGGGTGGGCCACGGTGCAAGAATGCTTGCCTGTCATGCCAGAGGACCCGGGTTTGATTCCTGGTGCCTGCCCATGTAAAAAAAAAAAAATAAAGTACCAACATGAGCTCTTGCAGAATGCATGCCAATGGCACAGAAGAAAATCCAGTAGACAATAGCAGGGTACTCTTGTTAAGAAATGTTTCTTCAGTGCTTATAATGGCACAAAGGAATAGACTGTGTAGAAAAACATAGATATGGATAACTTTAAATCAAAAAGTATTTAAGGAACTTTTAGAATTAATTTAGCTAATTCATTTTGCTTATATTTTCCTTTTATGCTTCCTTGATAGTAAAATATGTTCATACTCTACGATAAGTTTAAAAGACCTATTTTAAAAAGTATGAAATGAAAATTCCAAGCAACTTGAAAGCATTGCGTCATGGTTTAATTGGAAGCACTTTTTATTTTGGGACAGAATATAATTTTGGTCAGTTTACTATTGATGGTATCTTAAATCTAATAAAACACAGTTTTTACATTGGATGGAATATCTTCATATAAGTGCTCACAGTAAAAGGTCAGATTGACCTACCATACAATTTTTACCTCTATGATCAATCAGATAATCAAGGCTCTTTTTTCAGTTCAAACAGTGTAACTTCAAACTTCTTATCAGCACTAAGGGATCTATAATATGGAACTTGAATAAAAATATTTAGATCTAAGATGATCCTTTAAATTTTACTAGATATGGTTCCTTTTAAAAATGAAGCTTCATTTTCTCCCCACAAATTTCATATTTTCTCTGATCAGGGTTTATATCATTTCTACAAAAGCCAATCCCTTCTCCTTCCTTCTTATTGTTGCAATGTATGTGTTGGCACCTAGATCATGGGGACTGGGATGAGAAGGACAGAACACTTTTCCAAAGAAACATGGAAAAAATCCGAAAATAGGAGAAAAATTATTGGCAGACCTCCCCTAGCAGTTTGCCCTGCCTTCTTCTCCATAAGCACAGAGGTGTTATATATTAAATAGGATAAATAAAGAAGTAAGCAGGTAATCTCATATATAAAGGTAAATGCAAAACCAATGGTTACCTAATATTTGAAGAAACATATCATAAAAGACAATGGTCTTTTATGTTTGCTCTGGTCAAACAGAAGAATGAATACTTAGGAAATAATTATTAATACAAATGTATGGTTATTAAAACAAATGTAAGACTTTACAATATATCTGGTTAATAGAGATGATACTATATCATACTTGTTGAATAAGTGTATAGTGTTATAAAAAAGAAAAAGGTCTTGGAAAAATGTCGCGGTAGTTGGAAAAATAAAAACCCAATTCAATTGATGGCTATACATCACATTTGGAGAATGATTTTTTCCTAGATTATAAGGCAAAAATCATTGACATAAGAGGCATGAGGGGCAAGTTAAGTCATATCGAGAATGTACTCAGAAGCTCCAAGATCTATCAAACAGGAATTCCAGAAGAAGAGAAAAAAGGTGATAATTGAAAAATATGCTAAGTAATAACAACTATCGAGCTTGCAAAGCAAGATATTCAAAGGAGAGCTGACTATTTTCATTCCGTCTGCAACACGATTTAAAAGAATATCTTTTAAACTATCTTTAAAAAATATGGAAGGGAAATGATTTTTAACATCAACTTCTATGCCCAGAAAATGTAACATTAGAGTGTGAAGGTAAAATAAAGCAATTTTGATGTACAGGATCCAGTGAATTTATCATACAGGCTCTTTGTGAAAGAATTACTGCAGGTACACTTCAATTAATGAAAAAATAAATTCAATAAAGAGAAAGATATTAATAAGGTAATCAGTAAAAGAATAGTCAAGTGTAAATATTGATACAAAAAAATTTATAACAGCCTGTAACTAAATGGTAGATAATTTCAACCTGGGATATAAATTTTTGGTAATAAATATAATGCTAGCTATTCTTTACTGAGTGTAGACTCTATGCTTTTTCTCATTTAAACCTCACAGCATCTCTCTGCAGTGTGTTCTGCTATTTTGTAAATGAGGAAAATGAGTCACAGAGAGGTGAAATTTTGGGTCATATATGTTGTGAATGATAACATTGAGTTTTGAAACTAGGTAGTCTAAGATTTTTGAAAATGCTAAAAGAGTTAAGTATTGATGAACTCTATACTTGAATAGAAAATAAATTTTTAAAATGACTCAATGGGAAATCCATCAATATAACTTAAATTGTTACAGTAAAGGAGATCAAATATAACTCAAATTATCTTTTCAATTGGTACACAAAAATAATTTGTTAAGGTTTAATATTTATCAATTATAAAATTTCTTAGCAAATGAAGACTAGAAAATAACTTCTTGGTAAATATTAAATACCAAACATTAATTATATTTAAAGGAGGAGCTTTACATGCATTTATTTTAGTACTAAAGTCTTGACCATTTACTTCAGAATAAAAGGGGGAGAATAAGGATTAGAAAGGAAGATATAATTTTAATATGCAGATTATATAGTCATCTTCCCAGAAAAACAAAAATGTCAACAAATTCTGAGAATTAATGTAAAGGCCAGAAAGGTTGCTGGAAACAAGATCAATCTACAAAAATCAGTAGCATTTCTCTCACCAGCGATAACCACTCTCTGTAATCGAAACTATAAATTATTTAGGAATTAATTTACACAAGAATATACAAGACTTCTATGGAGAAAATATTAACATAAAGAATTTATAAATCATAGATGTAGAAGAGAATCTGTATGAATGTATGGACTGTTCATGACCTTGATAGGACCACTTAATATTGCAAAGATACCAATTCTCCTAAAATTAATCCATAATTATTCCAATCTCTATTGATATGTGAGTCATAGTTAAAAAAAATTCAGTAAAATCTAAATTTTTTTTTTAGAAATAAAAGTCTATAAATAGCTAAGTTAACTTCTAAAAGTAAGAATTTAGATGGTTTTGGGGAATTTTCACTTGCACCTAACATAGAATAACATGGAAGAGTTTTCTCTCCAGCTTAAAATAAGGAAACAAAAATACCATATGAAACAACAGTTTTCAAGACACTGGACTTTGGGCAATGAACTACGGTGAACCTTGAGTGAAAGGAAAAAAAAAATGAGGTGAGCTTACAAATTGTCCCAGCCTACTATCTTGAGAGACATGCTGCAATAGGAATAAATTAGAAATCAATAACAGAAAGATATCTGGGAAGATCCCAAACACTAGGAAACTAAAATACACACTCCTAAATAATCTAAAGGTCAAAGAATAAATACAAAGAGAAAGTAATGTATTTTAGTTAAATGAATGACAACAAGACATACCAAAATTTGTGGGATGCAGCAAATGTAGTACTTAGTTGGAAATTTATATCACTAAATAAATATTAACTAAGGAGAGTCAAAAAACAATGACTTCAGTTTTTACTTTAAGAACCTTGGAAAAGAGGAGCAAATGGAGTCCAACATAAGCACAGGAAAGGAAATAATCAAGAAATAATTAAGTTTGGAGTGGAAATCAATGTAATAGAAGGCAAGAAATTAATATATAAAATCAAAGAAATTAATTAAAAAATGATTCTTTGAGATAATCAAAAACATTGATCAACCTCTAGCCAGATAGCCAGAGAGTTCTGGAAAAAAGAAAGAAGACACAAATTGCAAATATCAGGTATGGGAAAGGGGAAATTACTACAGAGTCTTTACAAAGAAAAGGATAACCAGGGCATATAATGAACAACTTTATTCTCTTAAATTCAATAACTTAGATGAAATGGGCAAATTATTTGAAAGATAGAAATTATTAAAATTCACTCTAGAAATAGATGACCTGCAAGGCCCTATTCAAAAGAAACTGAATTTGTAATTAAAAACTTACATACACACTATGGCCCAAATGGCTTCACGGAGTGAATTCTCATGAAGAATTAATACCAATCCTATAAAAACCTTTAAAAAAGTTGTGAAAAGGAATGAATTACAACTAATTTTATGAGGCTATCATTAGCTTGATATTAAAAGCAGATAAAGATATTACAAGAAATGAACTAGAGACCAATATCCTTCATGAACACAGACATAAAAATTCTTAATTTTTTTAAACAAATGGAATCTGACATTATATCAGAAGGATAATACATCATAACAAAGTAAGGTCTGGGAAGACAATGTTGGCTTAACATTTAAAAGTTAATAAACAGAATCCACTATATTAACTAACATATGATGATCTCAATGCATGCTGTTAAATATGGAATATACAGGAAATTCCTATACCTGATGAAGGGTAGATGTACCCTATACCCTACAGCTAATATGAGGCTGGAATGCTGGAAGACTGAACACTTTCTCCCTAAAGAACAGGAATAAGGCAAGGATATGCACTCTCACCACTTCTATTCAATGGTGTACTGGAAGTCTGGTCAGGCAATATTTGAAAGGAAATCATACAGATTTAAAAGGAAGGAAAAAACTATCCTTCTGCATACTCAGAAGGATCACCTCTGTAAACAGGCACTTCACCAAAGAAGGTAAATATATCCAAAATCATTATAATTTTTCTAGATTACCTGAGAGAAAGTTACAGGAATGATACACTGTTATCTCTAAATCCTTTGATATGGTTTTTCTAAAAACAATGATACTGTCTTGTATAGTTTCAATATTACTATTCAAATCAGGAAATCAACACTGACACATAAGTAGCAGCTGATACAAAAACCACATTCAAATTTGAGATGCTATTCCAGCAATCTGCCTCTTTCCTTTTTGGTCCAGAATTCACCTTGTCTCCTCATTCCTGCCTCTTTCTTGGCCCCTAGGCTGATTACCAAAGGAAGGAAAGAGGAAGAGCCATTCAATAGACATTTTTTTAAAAAAACTAGAGCAGTTATAGATTTACAGAAACTTCATATAGGTAGTCCAGAGTTCCCATATACCTCCTCCCTCCATAACACAGTTACCCATTATTAGCAGTTTGCATTAGTTTGGTACCTTTGTTAAAGGTGATGAAACATTAAAATATAAAATATTAATTATAGTCTAAATTAGAGTTCACTTTGTGTTGTACAGTTCCATGGATTTTTTTGTTTTAATTCTGATAACATATATACAACCTAAAATTTCCCTTTTATCCACTTTCAATTATATAATTCAATGGTGGTAATTCAATTCACAATGTTGTACCACCATCACCATCACCATCATTCATTACAAAAACTCTTCCGTCACTTCAGATGCTCTGTACCAATTTAGCGTTAACTCCCCATTCCCCATTCCCACCTAGCCCCTGGCACCATATATTACAGTTTCTAACTTTGTGAATTTGCATATTCTAATAATTTCATATAAGTGAGATCATGCAGTATTTGTCCTGTTGTGTCTGTCTTATTTCACTCAACATGATGCCTTCAAGGTTCATCCATATTGACATTTATAACAGAAGGTCATTCTTTTTTGCTGACTGAATAATATTCCATTGTGTTTATACACCACGTTTTGTTCATCCAGTCATTGGTTGATGGACAGTGGGTTGCTTCCACATTTTGGCTGTTGTGAATAATGTGCTATAAACATTAGTGTGCAAATAACTGCTTGAGTCTATGCTTTCAGTTCTTTTGGGTATATAAAATACTGCACAGAGGCAAATTTTAAGTATCTTTTATTTCTGAAAGTAAAAAATATATTTTAATACCATAAAAATTGATTAGTAGTTTGGTTGAACACAGAAGTAATTTTCCTTCGTAATTAGAAGGTATTGTTCCACTAACTTCTAGCTTCCAGTGTTGCTGTTTCAAACCATTAATCGAAATACTGTTTTAATCTGGAAATGCCTGCTCTTTTGTTCTGATAAGTTTTCTGGAAATATTTATTAGATAATTTCCTTCCTACCACTTTTTTTCTTTTGAGTCTATATTTTCCAGATATTGGACTTCATGGAATAATCCTTTCCTTCTTTTTTCCTTTCTTCTCTGTTTCCATTTATTCATCTTATTGCCTGACTTTCTGGGAGATTTCCATAACTTTATCTTTCAATCCTTCACTGATAAGGTTTTCATTTCTGCTGTCATGAATTTAATTTCTTAGAGCTATTTTTATTGCATTCTCTACATTTTTATAGAAGCAATATCTTATCTCATCTCTTCAAGGAGAGGAATAATAGATTTTTGGAGTTTAATTCTCCCTCCATAGTCTCTGTTTCTTTTGTTTTTGTAGGCTTGTTTGTTTATCTTCCAGGTTAGAGTTTTTCATCAGTTGTCTGATAATCTTTGGCTGTCTGATCAGGTTTAATAGTGGGGGAACAATAAGGTTGCTGGAAACTTTGTGTGCATTGATAGGACTTGTCAACTTTGGGCTCCTCTTTAAGGAAGGCTTTCTCATCCTCAGCACCACGGAGATTTTGGGCTGGGTTATTAGAGCAACCCTCCCAGTTGCGTCTCCAAAAATGTCTCCAGACATTGCCAAATGCCCCAAGGAGGGCAAAATCACCCCCAGTTGGCACTATTACTTTAGGATGATCTGGGTGGGCTCTTTGTTAGGGAAGCCTCCCAGGCAAGACTCTTGAAGTCTTTACTTTTGGACTGGTCAGATTCCCAGAAAGAATCCTTTTGATCACTTGTCTGAAGGGTAAAGTTCTAGCTGCCAGACTTCTGAGAGTTCAAAAGGGCAGGCCACTAGAGGCTTCTGCATTCATATTAGTATGGTTAATTATTTCCCCTTATGTTGATATTATAATCATGTCTTCAACTGTTCCTAGTTTCCCCAATCCAGAGACCTTCTATTTCCCCTCTCCAAAGAATAATGGTAGGGGGAGAGGGGGCAGGAGATTTAGGAATATAAAAGCTTTAAAAAAAAGAAATACTGAATCTTCTTATTTTAGGCCCGTCTCCCCCTACCATTAAACTCCTCTACCAAAAATGCCTGGTGTTGCCTGTTCCTGAGTCTTTTGGAGATTTTGTTCTATATATTGATTTGGTTTTGAGCTTTCCTTGTTGATGCCTTGGGAATCTAACCTTGACTCTCTTAGGCTTTTTAGCTTCCAAAAATTCTGTTACTGTACTCTGCAGTACTTGCCATATTTGTGGGTGTAATTTGTTTGTTAAAAAAATTCCCTTTACTGTGATTTTAGTTGTGTTTCAGGAGGAAAAAAATTTAGATGTGTGCTCTTATATTTTAATCCAAAAGTTTCTCTTTTTGTTTTGTTTAAGATTTTTGCAATGCTAAATGGAATTTGATATATTAAAATGATATCTATATCAGATTTAGAAGCATGAAGGTCTAAAAAAATTCATTTGTTCAATTTCTAAGTCTTTTTTTGTGTTTAATGTATTTGAGAGAATCAAATATATTGAATAAGTAATTGTGATTTAATTGTCTAAGGGATATTAATTAATTAGGTATGTAAGTGGCATTAAATGTTTTAAAAGAATTTAATCTGTTAAACTTATGAGTTACTGTACATCATTCAAAGAACAAGTGGAAGTGAAGTCTCTATTAGTCAATCTTTTAATTGAGCTTATGGTGTTAAGTAAAGTTACATTTTAAAATGCATAAGTTAAATGCATTAAATTAAATATTAACCAAAATGCTAATATCAGCAAGGAATTTCTGTTCATGAATTAAAGCCCGTCCCCCACAGCATGAGATATTAAAGAATCACCAACAAAGGCAATATCTTCACCGACAGATGGTGTTCAATATTGTAACTGAAATAATCAAGAGGCTGAAAAAAGAAGTATAAATATTGAAAAGTCAAAAGCAGATCATATTTGAGTCCAATTCAATTGTCTACATAGGAAATACAAGATCATCAACAGAAAAGCTATTGGAAATGAGAGTACAGTTAGGGTACAAAAGGTAGGACAGGGCAGGGCAGGATAGTATGAAGGTTTGAAGTAGCTCAGGTGTGAGAAGGGTGGAATGGATTGGAGCAGAGGCAGAGGCCATGGAGGGAGGTGGATGGAGAAACAAATTTGAAGAGAATAGTCAGTCCTCAGTTACAGGTATAAAGAAGAGGGAAATTTTGTGGATGACTCAGTTTTCTGGCATGAGCAAACTTGGGGATGGCAGTGCAGTTTAATGAGACTGGCAAAATTGGAGGAAGACTGGATTGGCTGGGTGGGATCTAGCCATAAAGAACTCAGTTTTAGATATAATTTGCCCTGTTGGGCATCCAAATGTAGATGTTAATTTAAGTAAGATGATATAGATATGGAGATTGTAAAAATGTTCTCGGCTGATAGTAGATCAGATTTTAAAACCTGTGAGCTCAATCAAGGAAAGAGAAAGTAGAGTGAGAAGAAAAGGAGGGCTATGGTTTGCCACACATTTTGGTAAGTTAACTAGTAGATTGTACAATTTATAAAAGTATAAAATCTTGTAGGATGGATTCAAACTGTTTTTTAAACTTCTCCTGGTTTATTAGATAACACAGATTATTTGAATGTTTAGGAAACATTTTTTTCTCTATTTAGAGACTGTTTTTCAAGCCAGTTATAAGTATAGCACTCTGCTATTTAATGTGCTGTATAAATTAATTTAAACAGGCACAGTCTGTCCCTTCTGTCAAATTTAAGTTACTCTTCTTCCTCCTTTTTGCACATGAAATTACAAAGGCAGAAAGGACCTCAGGTCTTTATAGGCAGTGCTCTTGTCTCTTGCTGTGCTGGTTTGAAACTTACGTAACCCAGAAAAGCCATGCTCCTTTAATTCAATCTTACGGGTACAGGCTTATTATGGATGGAATTTTTGATTAGGTTGTTGCCATGGAGATGTGACACACTCCTATCCCTATTCAAGGTGGGTCTTAATCCACCTACTGGAGTCCTTTGAGAGAGGGACATTTTGGAAAGGACACAGAAACGCCTCCTGGAGATGCTACACTAAGAAATGAAATCCAGAGTTTGCCCCGGAGAAGCAAGAAAGGATCCACAGTGGCTTAGAGAGAGAAAGCCACTGGGATCATCAGTAGCTGAAAGCAACAGACTGGGAGCAGGGATGGGTGGATTTCAGGTACATGCCTTCCCATGTGACAGAGGTGTTCCAGGTGACAGCTGTCTTTCTTCTGAGAAGGTGTCCTCTTTTTTAGTGCCCTGATTTGAACATTTTCATGGCCGTAGAATTGTAACTTATAACTCAATAAATCCCCTTTATAAAAGCTAGTCCATTTCAGGTAATTTGCATTCTGGCAAACACTTGCCTACTTTTCCTGCTAATATTTGTGACAAGTGGTAATTGACCTTTTGCTTGAACCCATACAGTGACAGAGAACATCAAATTCATAAGAAAGTTAATAAATTTGATGTAACTTTGTTTGAAAGTTTTTCCTTACACTGAATGGAAATATTCTGCCCTGTATCTTCCAACTAGGACTCTTATTTTGCTTTACGGGGCCATGCAGAATCTGAACCTTTCAAATATTGAACAACTGTTAGTGTGAGTTTTCTGATATGCTGTCATGGCTTCAGAGTCCAATGCGGTAGGTTTCTGAATCTTGTGCTGTACTCTCTTTTCTTCTGTCATTGTTTCCCTAAGCTGGGAACCTCTCTGAGTGAACCTCAGTACCCTGGATATAACCTGACCAACACATTTTTATTCCTTCTACAGTCCATCTTGTTTTGGACACTGAATTTCTATCAATGCAGTCCAAGATTACTTTGACTTTTTTGGAGGGCAGCTACCTTATATTATTTCACACTAGAGCATGAAATCTATTAAAATCCCTTTATGTACCAGCTGCTAACCAGGTCTGTTCCCTTCACAACTGGTATATTTGCTTTTAAACTTAATTATAGGAACTTACTGTTATTGTGTGAATTTTCCTCTTGTTAATTTAGCCAACACTTTCGGCTTGTCAAGAGTTTTTTAGATCCTGGTTTTATCCTTGAGTACATGAGTTGGTATTACTTGAAATTCTGTAGGCAAAGTTGACATTTGTGTTGAAGGCATTTTCATATATGTTCTCTCACTTACTTTTCACAATGTCAGGTGCAATGTTTATGACAGGTCTTTCCAACCCCCTGAGGCAATGTAGCATAGATGGAGAGGAAAGTGGAATTTGAATTTCAGCTCACCCACACTGGTTGCATGATCTTGGCAAGTTCCATCACTTTTGTGAATTTGTTGTGAGTAGTTAAGTGGAATAAATCCCATAAACCATTTAGCACAGGGCCTAAACATGGGACATCTTCCTTAGCTTTTCGTTTTAGTAACTCCCTTCAAATGGGGAAACTGAGATCTGGCAGATTTCACTCATTTTCCCAAGCTCACAAGGTAGTCAGAAAATGAATCAGGACTTGACTCTTGGTCTCTGTCAGCTTGGAGTTCAGTCCAAGAGAGTTAGAGTCCAAGATTATTAGATTTGAACTTTGCTCTTGCCATTGGTAGTTACCTGACCTTGGATTAGTTTACTCAAACTCACTTAACTTCAGTTTTCTCACCTGTAAAATGGAGAATCTCCATTAAAGATTGTTAGAAGAATTCAGTGAATAGCACGCACAAAATCCATAATGTCTGACTGCACAAGTGACATTCCACCTTCCTTTGCATTTCAATCTATTTCCCCCTCTGCCCCCACTAAATCCATGCAGTTTAAACTAATAAGGTATGCATAGTGCTTAGTCTACAGTATGGCACAGAGAATACATTCACTATGTAAGAGCTAATTTTACAACATTTTGTATCTATGGGATCTGAAGAGGTCAGAAAATATTTTTAGTGCTTTTTCTATTGTGTGATTAATATAAACTAAGATATATTCCCTAACTTTGATATAGCCTCAAAGTGCTTTGAAAGCTAAGATTTAAAATCATACAACAATCTGAGATAGTAGTATCAAGTGATATTCAATTTATATAGGTCCTACAGAAGTTGGGGAAAGTTAAGGGGAAACGTTGACTGGCATAGGCAGAAAAGATTTATGAAGGATGTTTCAGTCAGGCTGGGCTGTAAAAGATGGGTAAAATTTGAAGAATTTCATACAAAGAAAAATCGGTGAAGAGTAAGGAAATCGTTATCCCTCTGATGTGTATACGCAGTTGCCAAATTATGTGAATGGGTTGGTAGGGGAGACCTGAAAGAGAATTTGAGTTTTTATTGTTTCAAATATTTACTTGAAAAAAGATGAATTTAAGCTAAAATATAAAGCTATTTTTCTGTGTACATTCACTTGTTACTATTATATTTCAACTTTTTTCAGTTTGAACTGTGTCTGGGTAAAGAAGGTCAAGGAAACATCTCTATCTCCTTTCTCAGGTCAATTCATGTAGAGGCAGCAAGGTATGAGAAGTGTTATCTACACTGTATTTACTGAGTGTATTCTATGTACCAGGGACCTTCCTATGTGTACATTTAATCCTCTCAAGAAACCTACGGGGGAGGTACAATATTTATTTCCACTTCACACCTGAGAAAATTGAAGCTTGGCGAAATTGAGTAGTTTACCTGAGGCCTCATGGTGAGTAAATGGTGGAGTTGAGAGTAATTGAGATAGGTTCAAAGATTGTGCTCTTAGCCAGGTAAAGATGTATGGAGGATCTCATGTCCACGTACACAGCCGAGAAGAGAAGTCATGGAGAGAAGACAATGTTTGAGAGGCTGTTGGGTTGACTGAAGGTCATTGTCATTGTTTGAATGTTTCTGGATTTTGGGCAAAATCTTTAATCCAATAGTGATGATGTAATCCTTTCAATTCATGGTATTGAGTGGCCCTTTGTTTTTTTTTTGTCACCTATAACCTGTGTCCTTTTTTATACAGTACTTTTACTTGGGAGAGAGCACAAGTATTTACAGATGACAGTTGTCTTGCATTTTTGTGCATGATTCTCAAAGCTTTTCTATGGCTTATTCCCCTCTATGATGTACTGCAGCCCTCTCATTTTTTTTGGCATTTCTTTTCTTTTCTTTTCTCTTTATTTCTGTGCTAATTTCCTTGCCTCCCTTCCTGCCTTGCTGAGTCGCAGGCAGCATGCTGAGAATTTGACTCGGCATTGTGCAGGAATCAAATAGGTTGCTTATAGACAGCATGTCATTAGGGGCCTTGCAAAACAGCCCCTTAGGGTTGGGAAAGTCTATGTGGGTATGGAATGTGTTGCCTGGTACCAGCTGTAATCTGGGTTTAAAAAGCAGTAATTAAGGGAACGTGCCAACTTTTACCTTGAACCAATCTCAATGCTTAATAAATACCACACAGCACTTTCAGGTGAAGACGGTGGAACTACAGACAGGCTTCAACTTCATTCCACATGATATGAGGTGAAATCCAACAAAATCAGAAAAAAAAAACAAAAAACAAAGCAAAAACCAAGCAAGTAAACAAACAAAAACCTATGTCTTTTCTTCATAGTAGTGAAGAGATGCTGTGAATAATGGTAACAGTATCATCTATGCAGTTGCAGTAGTCAGGGTTTGCTAGAAAAACAGAACTGACTAGAGATACCTTTAAATATGGTAAGATCTTTGTCAGAAGTGACTTATGTGACTGTGGGGATTGGCAAGTACAAATTCCATAGGGCAGGCCACAAGCTGAGAACTCCAGTGAAGGTTTCTGATCAATTCCCGAGGAGAAGCTGGCTGACTGAAGTAGAAGTAGTAATTCACTCTCCTGACTGCTGAAAGCATCACTTCTCCTTTTAAAGCCTTCAGCTAATTAGGTGAGATTTCTCTCATTGTTGAAGGGAATTGCCTCAGTCGATCACAGATGTAATTAGCCATAGAGGCAGTCAACGTACTGTGGAGTTAAGTCCACAAAATATTCTCACTAACCATCAGCCAAGGCTTGCTTGACCAAACACTTGGGCACAATAAACTGGCCAATTTGACACATGAAATTAACTATCACACCACATGGATAAAAACAGAATGATTAAAATTTACTGATTTGCCTTAGCTCTTTCGGTTTGGAATATTAGTCCTTTTTACCTTGATATCTCTTGTAATGTTTTTCTGTATTGGTCTTGACAGGAAGATATGCCTATGGTAATTTTCAGAGGACTGTTTAACTGAAAATGGTATAATGATTTTATGGGTCACTGGAAATCTGGGACAATTAGAGTTTATAACGGCTTTACTAATTTATAGTGCCTTCAAAGTTTTATAAAGAACTAGATTTATTAATGACCATTAGCAGTGTAAGTTGTAATGTTTTTTTCTTGACACTGAATTACTTTAAGAAAGTATTAGTTTTATAAACTGGTGTTATTGACGATTAATTAAGGTAGCGACTAATGCTATAAAGAAATATTTACATACTTTTGTCAGCCGTGATGCTTATTATCTGCTGGGGCAACATCTTGTGAAACAACTGACATTTAAGCAATGATTTGCCTGATAAATAATCTGTCTGCAGCTGTTATAAAAAGATCTCATATTTAATTCTTATTAAAGGTATCAGTTTTTGAATAATCAGAATACCAAAACAGAAATAGCATGCAAATAGTACACATTTTAATATGCATTGATACAGTTCATTGAAGAAATTTTGAAAAAAAATACAGAATGCTTACAAGAAATATCACCCAGAATCCCACCACTGCCCAGAAAAAAGCTTTAATATTTTTTAGTAATCTTTTAAAAAATTAATTACTAATAAATATTAATTAATTAATTAATAATTTAGTAAACTTTTTAATGTAATCTTTCAGTCCTTTTTTTTATGCTCGAAGCTATTTATCTTATGGTGAACAAAATTTGCACCTGACAGCTGTATATTCTATTTTAAAAATAAGAATTTTTGTTTCAATGTAAAATTGAGCAAGGCATATTCTCTACCACAAAATGCATAATTACTTTTGCCAGAATCATAATAGCAAAATCATACAGTACCTATCCTTTTGTGTCTGAATTATTTCACTCAGTATTATGTCCTCAAGGTTCATCCATGTTGTCATATGCATTGGGACCTGATTTGGTCTTATTGTTGCATAATATTCCATCATAACGTATATACCACATTTTGTTATCCACTCTTCTGTTGATGGGCACTTGGATTGTTTCCATCTTTTGGCAACTGCGAAGTCTTTGTTCATGTCACTGCTTTCAGCTCTTCTGGGTATATACTGAGTAGTGGTATTGTTGGGATATAGGGCAACCCGATATTTAGTTTTTTGAGGAGCCACCAAACTGTCTTCCATAATGGTTGTACCATTATACATCCTCACCAAGAGTGAATAAGTGTTCCAATTTCTCCACGTCCTTTCCAACATTTTTTGTTTTCTGTTTGTTTAATAAAAGGAATTCTTATAGATGTGAGGTGGTATCTCATTGTAGTCTTGACTTGCATTTCCCTTATAGCTAATGAAGATGAGCATCTCTTCATGTGCGTTTTAGCCATTAGTATTTGTTCTTGAGAAAAATGTCTATTCATATCCTTTGCCCATTTATAATCGGATTGTTTGTTCTTTTGTTGTTGAGTTGTATAATTTCTTTATGTACATAGGATATCAAACCTTTATCTGATATGTGATTTCCAAATATTTTCTTCCCATTGAATTGGCTGCCTCTTCACTTTTTTGACAAAGTCCTTTGAGACACAGAAACTTTTGATTTTAAGGAGTTTCCATTTATCGATTTTTCTTTTGCTGCTTGTGCTTTGAGTGTAAAGTTTAAGAAGCTACCTCTTATTACTAGGTCTTGAAGATATTTTCCTATGTTTTCTTCTAGGAGCTTTATGGTGCTAGTTCTTATATTTAGATGTTTGATCCACTTAGAGTTAATTTTTGTATAGGGTGTAAGATAGGGGTCCTCTTTCATTCTTTTGTCTATTGATATCCAGTTCTTCCATGCCTAATTATTGAAAAGACTATTTTGTCCTGTTTCAGAGGATTTGGGGGCCTTGTCAAAAATCAGTTAACCATTGATTTGGTGGTCTATTTCTGCACTCATGATTCGATTCCATTGGTCAATACTTCTATCTTTGTGCCAGTGCCATGCTGTTTTGACCACTGTGGCTTTACAGTAAGCGTTAAAGTCAGGAAGTGTTAGTCCTCCCACTTTGCTCTTTGTATTAGTTAGGGTTCTCTAGAGAAACAGAATCAACAAGAAACATTCACAAATATAAAATTTATAGAAGTGTCTCATGTGACCACGGGAACACAGAGTCAAAATTCACAGGGCAGGCTATGAAGCCGACGATTCTGATGAAGGGTCTGGACAAACTCCACAGGGGAGGCATGCCAGCCAAAGCAGGAAGAGAGCCTGTCTTTTCTGAATCCTCCTTAAAAGGCTTCCAGTGATTAGATTAAGCATCGCTCGTTGCAGAAGACACTCCCCTTGGCTGATTACAAATGGAATCAGCTGTGGATGCAGCTGACATGGTCATGATCTAATTCTATGAAATGTCCTCATTGCAACGGACAGGCCAGCACTTGCCCAAACAGACAAACAGGTACCACCACTTGGTCAAGCTGACATATGAACTTGATCATGACACTCTTCTTTTTTAGGATATCTTTAGCTATTCATCATCTCTTTCCCTTTCAAATAAATTTGATAACCAGATTTCCCACTTGTTCCTTAGTCTCATCAACTCCTGAAATTGTTAATTTCAGCCATTTTGATGAGGGCTGTGGTTCCAATTTTTTCTTTCCTGATAGATAATGATGTTGAGCTTCTTTTCATCAACTTACTATTTGGATTTTTTTTTTTTTTGAAGTAACTGTTAAGCCATTTGCCTATATTTCAATTATAATGCCTTTTTAGTGTTCTTGGTTGGTATTCTTTCTATATTTTGATAAGATTCCTTTGTCAGATATATGTTTTGTGAATAACTCTTCCAGTCCATGGCTTGACTGTTCACTCTCTTAATGGTATCTCTTAATTACATTATGGTTCTTTAATGACTGTATAGTAGTCTAATATAAAAATAAAATTTTAATGTAAAATTAAAGTATTTACTACTGTTTGGAGATGGGGTATCATTTTATGTAGTAAAATATTCTTTTTTTCTTTCGTTCTAATACTTGTCCTTATTTTTAAGTTAGTGTCTTAGAAAGTCTCTACTAAAATGTGAAATAAATGAATTTTAGTTTTGTAGGTTAAAAATGTGAAACAAATGAATTTTAGTTTTGTTTATTTCCTACTTCTTTTGATTATCTCTTTATTTCCTCAGGTCTTATCTGTGAAGTAATATGATAATGGAAAAGTATTGGGTATTTCAAGAGGCAAAGCTACTGCTCCAAGAAGCAGAGGAAAATAATATTGATCAAGGGAGCTATGTAGAGTGCTCTAAATCAGAACAAATAACTATCTACTACGTGAAACAACTTTGCTCCATAAAATAACACAAACATTTTCTCTGAATGTGGAATAACTTACTTTGTCCAGGGTTATCAATGATCTTCATTAGAAATTCAACCAATAGCTTCAAGGTGCTCTCTGGTCTGCACCTGGCCTGTATCTCCAATTCACCTTTGATCGCTTTTCTCTTTGCTCACAGCTCTCCCACCACGCAAGCGTCTTTCTGTTTCTCAAACAAGACAGTCACTCCACCTCAAGCCTTTGCATTTGAAATTGCTTCCATCAGAACACAGAGCTGGCTTTCTCTCTCTCTTTTAAAAATCATTTGATTTCAATTCAAATACAGTCAATTTTTGTTATTCACAATAATTATGTTCTATAGAATTGCTGTGAACACTGAATTAGCAAACACCAAATTATTGATCATAGGGCAAATACAGAGTTAGGGTCCTGACAACTTCTGGTCACAACATTTTCATCAACTGATCAATACACGGCCTTGTTTTATGGGTGTTTCTGTTTAAAAAATATCTTATTTAATATATATAGTTCATTCATTAATATTGAACTCATGGCCAACAGTACAAAAACTCATGCCTGAACCAATGTGCATTTTCTATGTAAAACACATCACAACTTTCTTGAGCTTAGGAGCTCTCAGTGCTTCAGCATTATATGCCTGAGGGGCATTTTAAATAGCAGCATCACCAACAAAAAGCAGAAAAATGCACAAAATGTGGTGTGAAATATACCATGGAAAGAACGCTTGTTTATAGTGTGAGCTGAGACAAGAGGCAGACAGCTGGGACTGCGTGCTTTGGGTGACTCAGCTTTTCGCCAGACCCAGCCCTGGCTCTCCCCGACCCCCTCAGGGCTCTGGCAGGTTGGCCCACACTCCTAGTGCAGGTCTGAGCTGGAGGGAGCAGAGTAACTGTCTTAGTCTGCCAACCTGCAATGACAAATGCCACGGAGTGGGTTGGCTTAAATACCAGGAATTCATTGGCTCATGGTTTTGAAGCGAGAAGAAATCCAAAATCAAGGAGTCAGGAAGGCAATGCTTTCTCCCCAGTCTTGCTGGTGATCCTGACGTTCCTTGGCTTAGATCACTGCCTGGCATTCCATGGTGATGCCCTCTCTTTCTTTCCCACATTCTGCTTACTTCCAGCCTCTGGCTCCCCTGTGTTGCATTTTCCTGTTATGTCTAAATTTCTTCTTTTTATAAAGAACCACAGTAATCTGGATTAAGGCCTGTACTTATTCAGTTGGGCCACACCAGAGCTAAAATTAATGAGTTTATAGTGAGTTTACACCAACAGGGATGTGTGTTATGATAAAGAACATGTCTAAATTGGGGTATGTAATCCAATTTCCACAAATTGACATTTGTCAATTATATATGAATGAAACTGTTAAAAATAAGATGAAAAGGTAACAAATTTACTGGTGATAGAATATGCATATGAGAAAACATTCAGCAGTGGTGCTTTAAAACGCTTAAAACATTATTTTTCAGGTTCATTATTATACAATACACTAACTGTTGGACATAGGAGGTAAAAAATGAGGTAGAAAGTTTGACTAGATTCTCCCGCTAGTTTAAATCAATTGGTAAAAAATTACATATGCCCATTTATGGGAGTCCTGGACAAAGAATCTGGAGAATTGAGCTCAAGAAGAAATTGGTAGAGCTAAAATTCTGGTGAAAATTAAATTGGACACAGGCAATACTTTGGCACTATTTATGGCTTATAGTAGGGGCTCATGAAATTGTTGTTTATCTCCTCCTCTGAACAATTCATTAATTGTTTAAAGACTTTTTCTCAACTCAGCAAGTCACATGTTTTTTTTTTCCTTGATGTGCTTTATGTTTTGAAGGAAGCTGCCCTCTGTACCTCCTCATATTGAAACTAGTGAAATATGGATGAAGGGTGATATTCATTGAGGCCACTCTAAGTCAGAGTTCTCAGGCCATAGTTTAAGTTCTGTTTTTTTTTTTTTGTTGTTGAAATTAATGAGTGAATTAATGTAGTGTCTGGCCACCTGGTTTAAAAAAGTGAAATACCCTTCACCTAAGCAATCTTGCTTTATTTGCTTGACTCTTATATAAAAGGCAGCATTTTGATTGAACCAAGGGAAGCCAGTGGCCAGTGAGAAAAACAAAGGGAAAAAATCATTTTTTGCAGAAGCTATGTAGTTTCAGCTGCTATCAACTGTGTTTCATATATCTTAACTCAAACATTAGCATCTGGATAACAAAGAGTCATTTGGACATACTATTAAGAATGGCAGATCCAAAGGGGGCAATGGAAACCTGTTTTGGCATATTTTTTGACTTTGAAGAAGCTAATTTTCAGTATCAAGCACACTTAATTTTCACATGTAGACCTATGCTGATTTGTTCAAATGGGAAAAGATAGTATTAGTTAAGATCTATATTGTATTTACAAATTGAAGGAATGAATTAGTGATAGTTTATAAAGTGCTTTTGCTTATTATCATCTCCCTGGAGTTCTTCCTGTATAATATACATAATTTATAGAACAGCACTGACTAAAACTGAAGGGCTCTGGGTAATGTTAGGTATAGTAGAATAAGAATAGAGTAAATCCTTCATGAAATAATTTAAAAATACTTTGGGAAGCCTAATTTACTTTATATGAATAATTTAAAGTAGATTTTTTTTCCCTTTAAACTTTGTGTCTTTAACTAGAAACATAAATAAGTACCCTAGGTGGTGTGGGTCTTACATAATAGATGAATGCTGAAGCTTAAAAACAAACAAACTCTAGAATGTAACCCTTCCCTTCCTCACCTCCACTTTGCTTTCCTATTATTGTTGAAATAGGCTTTTGGTGTAATTGTTAAAAAATCATGGGGTTGATGGCTTCTAGGGTAAATTCAAAACAAGAATAGATTAGATCTTCCTCGGCACCAATTTTTACTTGCCTTTTGCTAAATCACATTAAGAAAATGAACACCTTTTTTTTCTTTTTTAGCATGGGCAAGCACCGGGAATCCAACCTGGATCTCCAGCATGGCAGGCGAAAACTCTGCCTGCTGAGCCACAAAATGAACCTTCCTGAATAGAATTTCAGGAAAAGTGACAGGAAATTATATACCTACTATTCAGAAGACCCCTCCTTTAAAGACAAATTATAGTCAAATAAAGAACTTTCCATTTACTTTTCACATTTTTGCATGATGTGTCTAGAAGTTACTGCACTGACCATAATTACAAGATTGCAGGGCATTTCTTAGGCAGTAAAGAGCTGCATTTGTAAAAATAGACCAAACTCATTTAGTCATTCCCAGTACCTGGAAAGAGACAGTCTGACTATTCTAATCTTTTCTAGAATAAGTTCCAAGGCATGGTGAACTTTAGATGGGAAAGGGGGTATATCTTGGAACATATGGCAAAATTAGGGCAAGCTGTATATATATATACAAAATAAACACTACTATTTAACAGTGTTGTATGAGGTTCAAATGAAATCTTTTCTAAGTTTCTCTTTTCCTACTCTTTATGAAAGCTGTGATACATCCACCCTCTGTTCATCTCCATGTCTTAGCTTACCTCCTCTAGAGCAATCCATTACATGTCTCCAACTTATCTTCTCATAGGATTCTTATCTTTCTCTTCAATATAAATTTCTTGCTTCACCCAGATAGCCGCCCTTTGGAGAATCATTTCTGCTGCTTGAATTTTCCCTTCCCTAAATATCCTTTTCCTTCTCTGTCAAGTCAAAGTTACATCTTTTTTGAGACACTGTCTCAGTGACTTATTTTTTCTCTGTACCCCTATAACAAGTTATTCATATCATAAACTTGGCATTTGATTTAATGTTGGATAAATGTTTTTTAGTTAGTAAATCCCTGCTGTGCAAGAACCTCAAGGCATTAGGAAAAAATATTGTCTATATAATATCACTTCAATTATGTATAGAAAAAATGCAACAAAAAAGGGATTTGAGGGAAATATGTAAAAATGTCAACAATTGTTGTCTTCAGATTATGAATGATATAATTTTTGTTTGTGTGTGCATAGTTTTTATTTTTTACTATGAGCATATATATTCAGATGGAAAAAAACCTGAAAAAATATAAAAGAAAAAGAAATACTCCTTAGACAAAGTCTAATCAACAAACGATGCTATTTTATAAAGTAGAGGTAGGGAGTATACTTTAAAAAAAAACTTAATCTAATGCCAAAATGAAATGCTTTTTGATGAACTTTCAAGAAAAGAGATTGGATATTTTCATTAATATTGTTTGATGTAAGTGAAATTAGGAAGTATGATTTCCTCATCGATTACTCTAGCAATCTTAAAGAGAAAACGTTTTGTTTTTGTAACTCATGAGTTATTAGCTACAAGCAGGTTATTTTAATCCCACAGTGCTATTTGAGGAGACTCTAGGGTAAATGAAGCCTGAAATCCCCGATCTGCCAGTCCCTTCTGCTGTGAAGGGGGTCACAGAGGGGTGGCCTTTGTCAGAGCATATGAATAAGCCTTTGGGTATAAAGCCTGCTCTGGTGGAACATAAATCGCTCTACACAATGAAGTGAAACAATGGAGCTTCTGGGTAAGTGAAAGAAGAAGATCCTGAAAACAGGGAAGCTGTGAAAATGTGAGGAGAACTTGAATGCATATGCATTTAAGCAACAATTATTTTTTGAGTCCCTATTATGGGCTAGGCATTGTTATTGATACTGGAGATCTGTTGGTTAAAAAAAAAAGAAACAAAAATCCCTGCCTCGGTGCAGTTCATACTCCTATGGCCTGGAGGGTGAAGGCTAAGAGGTCTTTTTTAGCGGGCAGGAGTAAGAGTGCTAAAGGACTTTTTAAAAAAAGGATGTTTAATATTCAGTGTTGTTTTATACCTTGCTGTCATGGAACCTCACATTGCCCTAGGTTTCCAAGAAATCTACAATAATTACAAATGTCAGGTGTAAGAGATCTGGGGACACATTTGGAGTTGAGAAGGCTGAAGACATGAGGCAGGTGACTTGTCCCCTCAACTAAAACCTGCCGTGAATCTGCAGAATACCTGTGCTTATCAGCATCAGTACCTCCTCCCATTGTGCCCACGTGTCCCTGCTCATAGGATGAGCTGAGCTATCAAGGAGCCAAAGCTGCATGAATGACGCTCATCTCAAAGCAGGAGGAGGACAGCCTTTTCCCCTTCTTTGCTCTGTTTTGTTGGAGGATTACCCAAACCTCACTGCCTATGCTGTGATAGGTTGTGGAGCTTACCAAAAACCCCAGTTGTTTCCACTTTAAATTATGGTCTCTGCCACTTTATCTCCCAAGCTTAAAACCTTTCAATGACTTCCCATTGTCCTCAGATGTGGACCCAAATCCTTAATTCATGTTAAAAGAGCACATAGGGCAATGGTGGCTCAGTGGCAGAGTTCTCGCCTGCCATGCCAGAGACCTGGGTTTGTTTCCTGGTGCATGCCCATGTAATAGATTAAAAAAAAAAAAAAAAGAGCACATAATCTAATGCTAACCTACCCCCACTTAGGGTTTACTGGTATTGGGTCTCTCAAACGAATCTTCAGGGTCTTTGCGCAATTTAATCTCTCCTTCTCTACCTCTCCCCACTGCCTAGTTGAATTTCAGTTTTTTTTCTTTCCCAGAGAAGCTTCCTGTGACTTCCCAGCATAGCCTAGGTTAGGCTTTCCTCTTAAATATTCTTACAGTGCTCTATAGTTCACACTGATCCCACTTGTAGCTTGGTGTGTCATGACTCGTTTCGCTGTTAGATTTTAAGTTTCAATTATTTAGTGAGCATCCCCATCTTGGGCTCCTGTCTGTATCCTGAGGGATAAGCCTAATACAATAGGAGTTTAGGAGTGTAGACCGGAGTCCCCGGGGTAGACAGCAGTTAGGATGACAGATTTTAGGCCTTCTTCTGAATCTCCTTCCCTCCTGATGCCCAACTGGCCATGGACCTGGTCCAGCTTTTGTCCTTCGGGATGAATACACTTCCAGGAGGCTCCTGACGGCTGCCCTATTATGGCTTTTATTTTTATTTTTTGCCTATTACAGCTTTTTATCTGATTTCTTTGGGCTTTGTTGCAACTCCGTGTGCAATCCATCTGTAAACACTCAGCCTCCACTCCACTCCCCCACCAATGCAGAATGTCCACAGAGAGATAAAAGTTAGTTAACCCTAGAGGACAAACAGCTATGCAATAGATACCAATGGTGCTGAGACACTGACTTATTTTTTTAGCTATTTTTATTTTTATTTTTTGGCATGGGCAGGCTCCAGAAATTGAACCTGTGTCTCCAGCATGGCAGGCCAGAATTCTGCCACTGAGCCACCGTTGCACCACCCAGCACTGATTTACTTTTACTATTCCCTGGGAAAGGAAATAAAATAACTTCCTATGGTAATTTTGGTCTTGTGACTTTGGGATTATTAGTGTGTGGGTAAAATGATATTCTGGCAAATCCCCTATGCACCTTCCTTTACCTACCATATCTTCTCTAAATTGTATGATGTAGTTTGACACCAGCACTCTGTTCATTCTTTATAGAATGAATTTCAAGGGTAACAAATACTCCTGTTCCTCCTCACAATTTGCAAGTGCTCCTTTCCCCTTTTCCCACAATTACTCTTTCCAATGCCTATCATCTCTGCCTCTCCATCAAGGCTCATTGACACACCCCAGCTTCTTTTCTTTTCTTTTTTTAATATTTACTTATTTTTGTCAGCCCACATTCCCATATGGAGCTTATTGTCATTTTTATATAGACTCAGTCTTGACTCTTACCTATTTTCTTATCAAAGTCTTCAGAATCTTTAGGTATCTAAAGACTGAGAGGGGGAAAAATCAACCGTAGCAAAAGCTCTTTCAAATGCATGCTAAGGACCCTTGTCTGCGTGCCCAGAGAGATGTCTACTCTGATATTCTTCCTTCTACCTACACACCCTGGCAGACCTGCTATGCTCTAATTTTGAGGGCAATATGCGCTGACAGATAGAAAAACACATCTGCAGTCAATTCATTCCTTCTTACCTCCACATCAATTTTAACATACTGGGTAAAACCAGACTATGGTTACCAGAGGGTAATTTTGGTTGGTTGGCTTTCACTGCACTCTCACATCAAATGTTGCATCAATTCGCTTTTACACTCACTGTCAGGCTGTGCTATTATGCCCATTAAGCTTACAAAAATTGAATTTGACTTGAATCATTTTGTCTTTCACAGAGATTTTTTTCTCAAGCAATTAACCTGTAAAAAGGGAAAAAACTGGGAAAGTTACCTAGTTCTTCCCTTTTCTGTGAAATGGATCACAAAATCTAATTTGAATAACAACTTTAAGAAATTGTGTGCTTGATGTTATACAAAAGCTTTGCCTCTCCTCCTTGTTGGCCACCTCTGTTGTCATGGCAACAATTGCAATTTCACAGATGCAGCAGTGCATTTGCTGAGCAGGAAGATAGGGACATTGTTTAGGAGAGTAATTATTTAAGAACAAGTGTCATTAACATAAGATTCATTGTGGAGCTTGTTAGAAAAAGGATGCAATGGAATATTGCTGTCACCTAAGATCAGGAAAAAGTTGGAAGAAAAATGGTACAAGTTTATAAGACATTTGAGCAGACAGATTTTTTTTGGTGTGCTAATTCAGTACAGGTATGGTAATGCATGGAATATAAACATAATGTCATTGAAATTTAGCCTTGGTCTGGACCTTAAAAATAAGCCACTATAACTTCTTAAATTGTTCTAATGCAAAAAATTAAACTATTCCTCAGCAAGTTGCCTGCAAAATTTCTTGTAGGTAATCAGTGAACACACGCGATTTATGTTGGTATCAGGAGAAATACAAAATACTCTAATTGGACATAAGGTTTCAAATTTACCTCCCTCTTAATGAAATAAATATATTTTCTCATAATATCTAGAAGGTTCTGATAGAAGTACATATTTTAGGTAATGTGCCATTATATCTAGGAAGGTGATCTCAACTGAGTAAATTAAAGTTTTTAAAATAACTCCTTTTTTCTTCTTGCGTATGTGAGATAACTAGTTATTTCTTACTGAAAATGAAGGCAAATTTGAGTCATATTACGTTATTCTCAAAGGTATAAAGAATGACTGAGCTAAAGAGCAGTTACTGATAGCCCTCTAGACTCCCTTATTCGTTCTTAAAAACCATCTAATAAAATACTCTTTTTGAAATTACTTGAAAATAAATGGATAAGAGGCTTCTGATTTCAAGAAAACTCGGGGGTTAGGTGAGGTCCTAATGAATAGTGTGTGAACCAATACTAAGTCCACCTATAGCTTTAATAATGTCCTTGAAATCCCAGGACATCTCTCCTCTCACAATGTGATTATTATGAGGTTGTACTTTCAGTGACTCCCTCAAGGTTTAAGGTTTTTCTTCTTTAACACTTATGACTGTTTTCAACACACCAGGCTCTATCAGATTTTTCAGTTTCAGAAAGTAAATGATATTTTCCTGTCAATTGCTATTGTGGAATTCTAACAGCTATGTGTTGGCATTATTTCCAAGAACATTCTTTCGTTCTAAATGTATAGACTTTCCTTTTAATGATAAATGGGAATAAAATGGATACATGGACTATAGGATAAGATTCACTGTTCCACATTAAATAATAGGATCCAATTTTGGATATAAAAATCAACAGGAAAGTATGGGCCTAGGGGCTTGTTTTTGCTTTAGAACAACGGAAAAACTTAGTTTAAGGGAATATATTTAGTATATGGAGCCACTGGAAGAGAGGAGATGTGAAAGGTAGGAAAGTATTCTAGTTTGCTGGCTGCCGGAATGCAATATGCCAGAAACAGAATGGTTTAAAAAAGGGGAATTTAATAAATTGCGAGTTTACAGTTCTAAGGCCAAGAAAATGGGGTCTCAATTAAAACAAGTCTATAGAAATGTATCGTCAAAGGCATCCAGGGAAAGATACCTTGGTCCAAGAAGGCCGATGAAGTTCAGGGTTTCTCTCTCATGTGAGAAGGCACTGACGGACACAGTCACAAATTCTCTCTCAGCTAGAAGGGCACATGGTGAACACAGCATCATCTGCTAGCTTTGTCTCTTGGCTTCTGGTTTCATGAAGCTCCCCAGGAGGTGCTTTCCTTCTTCATTTCCAAAGGTCACTGGCTGGTGGACTCTGCCTCGTGGTGCTACAGCATTCTCTGCTCTCTCTGAATCTCCCTCATTCTCCAAAATGTTTCCTCTTTTATAGGACTCCAGAAATGTATCAAGACCCACCCAAATGGGTGGAGACATGTCATCACCTAATCCAGTTTAACATCCACTCTTGATTAAATCACATCTCCAGGGAGATGATCTAATTGCTGTTTCAAACATACAATGCTGAATAGTATTGCATTTACAAAATGGGATTAGGATTAAAACATGGCTTTTCTAGGGCCCATACATCATTTCAAACCAGCGCAGGAAGTATTTGGACACTGTTACAACTATATAATAAAGCTGTTTGCATATATTTAATATGTGGCATTTTTTTAATAAAAAATTTAGTTGATGTGTGAATTAAAATCTACAACTCAATTTAACATAAACTCTCAAATGGTCATCGATTTAGACAATCCATGGTTCTTTATCAGTCATAGGCATGTCAATAGTTATTATGGTTAGGCTAGCACATGATTCTGAAGATTTTAAACTGATGAAAAGAAACACTTGTATGTGTGACTGAATGCATAAAAACCAAGGATGTGCAAAACACAGTAAAATATCATAGTTAATGAGATTTGAAGTAAATCAGAGAAAAGTCCAATCCCAGCTTCAGCTCTTACCTAATCTGAAACTTTAGGTAAATTATTTAAACTCCCCAAGACTCAATTTTTGCAGCTCTAAAATGGGAATAGCCCTTAGAGCGTGATTAAAGGTATCAGTGTGATGAAAAAAGTACCTTGCCCACGAAAGACACCCGACAGCAGTAGTGATAATTACTATTTTTGATAGGTTTAGGGAATCTTTATATGGAGAAGGTTACGTATTTTCATTTTAATTGAGCACATTTTTTCTAGGAACCGAATAGAATTATAACTAAGATACTATATTTTGAAAATAGAATTTTGGATTGCCATTCAGAGGTTTATTGTGACTTATAACGTGTGTACATTATATTCACATTCGTATGCTTTGTACTGTCTAACAAACCTTAATATATAAATTGCAAACTTACATAGACAATGGCTAATGTTGCATTTTAAGTTTTCTGCTGGCAGCTAATAAATACATTTGATTTATCAAACACTCAATGAAACAGGACAATGTGGTTTTATTTTGGATTCTTTCAGGATCTAGGTCTCTTTCTGAAGATTGAGGTCTTTCTTTGTACAGTATTGTATTCGTTTGAAATGATGTATGGACCCTAGAAAAGCCATATTTTAATTCTAATCCCATTTTGTAAAGGCCGCCACTTCTTCTAATCCCTATTCAGTATTGTATGTTTGAAAATGTAATCAAATCATCTTCCTGGAGATGTGATGTAAGTGAAAGTGGTTGTTAAATTGGATTAGGTGACAACATGTCTCCACTTATTCGGGTGGGTCTTAAGAAGTTTCTGGAGTCCTATAAAAGAAGAAACATTTTGGAGAATGGGAAATTCAGAGAGAGGAGAGAATGCTGCAGCACCAGGAAGCAGAGAGTCCACGAGCCAGTGACCTTTGGAGATGAAGAAGGAAAACGCCTCCCCGGAGCTTCATGAAACTGGAAGCCAGGATAGAAAGCTAGCAGATGATACCGGGTTCGCCATGTGCCCTTCCAGCTGAGAGGGAGAAACTCTGACTGTGTTTGCCATGTGCCTTCTCACGGGAGAGAGACACCCTGAACCAAGGTATCTTTCCGTGGACGGATGCCTTTGATTGGACATTTCTACAGACTTGTTTTAATTGGGACATTTTTCTCGGCCTTAGAACTGTAAACCAGCAACTCATTAAATTCCCCCTTTTAAAAGCCATTCCGTTTCTGGCATTTTGCATTCCAGTAGCTAGCAAACTAGAACAAATATGAATTTCACCTATACTTAGGCTGAGAGTGACCAATCCAAAGAAGGTATGTATCCAGCTTATGAGACTTAGTGGGCCCCTCAGATACTAATTTGAAAACATCGATGGGACCAAGAAGGCTCATTTTCTCTCAAGGGAAATGAGTAAATACCAAGTTCCTTCAGTGAGGAGGTCAATTGAACAGCCTAGGGGGCAACCAAGGACAAAAAGCCCCAACGGTGGTGTGGGGGATTTCTTTGAAGGAAATGCTGCCCTGGCTCCTAGATGAGAGCAACTGGGTCTGGATGACTGCATGCACGCTGCAGTGTGTGTGTGTGGTGTGTGCTGGTAAACTGGCTCTCTCAGAAACAACCGTGGCAACACTGACAACAACAAAAAAGTCGAATTTGTGGTATTTGCCAGTTTTCATGGTGGTGATAACCCCACCACGGTTCAGCTGAAATTCCTGAAGATTTAGCAGTTACTCTTTGGGAGGAGCCCGCTCCTAGGCACCACGGCACAAGCTCCATTCTGCCCATCCCAGTTACAGATATTTTGACGACCACCCTAGTGGAGCCCACCTGTGTGTCTACTCCTGCCTGCCACTGGGAACCCATTGCTCCCACCTTGCCTGTGAGTGTAGGTGTGATGCAGATTTCCTGTGCTCTTATGCTCTTCAATTTGAGAAACGGATTTGATTCTTGTCTCCAAACTTAAACTCCATGGAAGTAATTAATAATATTTCCTTTATTGGAATGTTAAAACGAGTATAAATGCCTAGTCTCAAACCAGACAGATAAATGTTATGTTCAACCATTGCAAAGGAAAACTAAGTGCAGTGAAAGATCACTTTATTAATGTTTGGTCCACAACGCTTAGTGATTAGAGGGATGAAGAGAGTTCTTGTTAAGAGAACTCATAAGAGAAAAAGTAGTTAATCACATTTCAGACTTTTCCATGCTTGAGGAGGGTACTCAATGGAAGTATAAATGCCCAAAATGGGATGTTATATAAAAATTTTTTCTTTGGATATTTATGATTCTTTGGAGGGAGCAATATATATGCATATATAGACCATATATATAATTCCATGATGCCTATTTACCCTTGATGATAATTAACTATTCAGAACTTTACAAGTTAGATATGTTTATAATTCTTACATTTATAAATACTATTAAATAATCTGTGACGGCATTTAATCATTTTCTAGTTAAAGTATTATACTTCATGCTATTTTGGGGAGCAAATTAGTACTAAATTGCTGATGTCTGATGTAAAAGAAGGTTCATTTTGAAAAGTGGTGTAATTGAAATAATTGAACTTGTTTTAGTCAAATTTTTCTCTGGTCTATTTTTAGAAGTAACGATGGATTACAGAATTAATTTCTTTTACATTTTTGGTTTGATTAAATTCCCTAAATATTTCAGAGAGAGAAGGAAAAAAATAGATTTCTTTAGAGTCCTGGAATTGACTTTCTGACAGTACTTCCTAGGTTGACTTATTAAGAAATGTAGGGATCTGAATTGCTGTTGGAGAAAATACCTTAATCTACAACTGTTCATGCAGGCACAGAATCAGGAATTATTTTAATCATCATTCACAAGCCTGTATTAAACACCTGCATTATGCAGAGTGCCAGCCTGGGAATCTGGGAGCGGGCATCACCATCGGTCTTGGGACTTTCCCCTAAAGGGGTCTCAAGCTGAATAAAACCGAAGCACAAACAAATTTGCAAGTGTGATATTTTAACCCCACAATTGCTGTTGAAGAACTTCATCATATGTCAGAACTTCCTTACTCTGCTATCTTAAGCTATGCCCAGTTATTTTAAGGAACAAATTAGTGATTAATAACAGAATTCTTTGAACAGTCTTAGGGTGAAAAAGCTTGCTGTCCAGGCATTTTTCCCAGGTACACATGAAACATAGAGGAAATCAGAACTGAGCCTGTCTGATGAAGGATTTCAGAATGTAATGTATGTCATATGCTTCCTGTTTCGACTTTCCTGTCTCTCTAATAATGCATCAGACCTGCAGCTTTAAAGAAGGAAGATGGGGGTCATAAATGTACAGTTTCTCACAGCCAGAACATAATTAGGACTTCAAGATAAATTCAGATTAAATTCCCTTGGGAAAGAGAATTTCTATTACTTGGTGCAGGTCTCAGTGTAAGATGAGGAAATGAAACATCGCAAAAGAAGGACAGAGAATCATTGATTCTGTGGGGCTGTTAGTAGCCAGGGCAAACGAATTTCCTTTGAAGCAAGAGGCTCTGCCACAGGAAATAAAGGCAGCCTCTCTGAAAATAGTGGTGAGAGGGATGTAAGAAAAAAAAGAAGAAAGCAAAGATTCTAGGGTATTTTTAATCTGATTTTTTTGGCATCTGGATATCTATAACTCTTGCAGATAAAGTTTTAGGTAAGTGACAGGAAAGAAATACAGAGAGAGAATCTGAAAGCCTATTGTTAAACCCTTTTCAAATATTAAGTTATTTTTTTCCTATAGTATCATCCTTTGGTCTATAGATTTCATTCTTTTTTGCCATTAAAGTCAAGACCACAGCTGTGTATGTATTATAATGCATAATCCTGGTCCTGATCTTCAAACTTTAAATGACTATTAAAGTGATATTAATGATTTTAACATTATGTCAGAGATTTAAACTCAGATGTGGTACTTCATAATGTGTACATGTCTCTATGCAAAGCAGAGGGGGTGACTATAGACTTGCAGATTATTTATGGAAAGGTTTTCAAGGTTATTGATCCAATCTAGGGTTGGGAACTACCATTCACTGAGTCCTTACTAGGTGCTAGATATTATGGTAAGAACTAATATTTCTGCACAACTATATGAAAAAGACTTTGAGGTCACAGTTACAGAGAGGAGGAATTAAATGCTCAGAGAAGTGAAGCAATATATGACAGCCTGCACAGCTGATAATGGCAGATCTGAATGGGTCTTACTGGAAAGGTCAAAGCTGCTCACTACAGCATGTTGCTTCTCCAGCAGGGAAGCACTGTCCAAGTGTATATTAATGAGATGGAGAAAGGCAGTGTTACACCCATCCTTTTATTAGGTTTCCATCATAATCCTGGTAGATACTGTTATTCTTATTTTTCGAATAAGAAAACTAAAGCTAGGTATGAGTATGTAACTCACTGTAAGCTGCAAGTGACAGAGCTAGGTGTTGGATTCAGATCTTCTAATTGGTCACTGACAAACTGATGAATCCACAGGTGCTTCTTACCAGCATAGGTCATCAAAAGTGAAGATCACAATGTCTCCTTCCTATTAAAATCTTAGGGTCAATTGATGGTCTAAGTGGGCTTCCTGCCATCTTCTCTCTCTCCCCCTTCGTTATCATAACTCTCCAGGGATTTGACGATTTAGGTCTCTTTTTAAGCCACCACTGTAAGACTCCTGGGTTCTTCATCTCAAGACCCACAATGGAGCTAAATACTAGTTCTGTAGCTTTTTTCTTGCCTTCAAAATAAATGCTCAAACATCTTTTCATCTTTACAGAATTTTTGCCATGATATCCTCAAGAAGAAAAGGAAATAATGGGTAATTTAAAAATAGCAAACACCAAGGAAGCTATAAGGTTCAAGATATCTCAGAAACTAAGTTTTGTTATGATTGACCTCAGTTTTCCAGGCAATGTGAAAAATACTGTGTCTGCTGCCTCTGAGCCTTCCTTGGTGATACATTTTCCAGATATAACCCTGGGCGTCTGTCTCCTTATTCTTTCATCCTGTTCTTTCCCCTCACTGTGGGGCCCCTACACTCAATATTTCCCTTTGTTACAGGTCTTGAAGTTATCTTAGGGAGTCCTTATTCCCCAGACTCCAGGAGTTCAATTGGTGTAAGTAGACACTTGTAGTGGGGCATAAAACCTTGGCTAAGTTTCAGCCAGGTCTTGTGACTGAACACCAGAAAAGGAAGGTAGCTGGTGACTTCTAGAAATGGAAAGAGAGGGAAAAAATGGTGATGTTATGGGAATAGAGATAATTATTTTCATCATTCCTAATCCCTTCCTCTAAACTATTGTCTGATATCAAAGACAGGAAGATGAGAGTAGATGGAAAATGGTTTCCAGAGAAGGGGGGCAAAGTGAATAATTTAGTGGAATTTCTGGAGCAGGTAAAGTGGGATCATGAAACATATATGCCTTAGAATGGAAGAATTGGAAAAAGAACTGTCTCTATCCATCTAGTCACTAGGTGTTGTGGACCAAAGATTAAGATAGTGAGGTTTCACTGCATTTAGTTTTCCTTTGCAATGGTTGAACTTAATATTTATTATTTATAAATTTTTGTTATAAACAAACAAGCAAAAGTCATTTGAGGCTTCCCTGACTTAAGATACATAAACTTGGCTTGAACTATTAATCACATTGACTTGTAGAAGACCCAGGTCTTCCAAGAAATTTCAGAGACTTCTTAGGCTTTACTCATCATGGCATGTCTTCTCCATCTCTGAAAGCCTTATTATCAGTGTGACATGCTTTATTCAATGACAAAATGCTTATCAGTCTTTGCTAGTTTCCACAAAGAAGCCCCTCACCAACTCTTTGACTTTGCCTTTCTTTGCTGTCTCTATCATCTCCCTTTCCTTCTTTCTCCTTATTCTGGAGCCAATAAATTCTTTGTATTAGCAGATAGACTTTGTGGAGTCTCACATCCCAAACAATTTATGAGGACTTTTTCTCAACAGAAGTGAGTCTCCTGAATAGCCTGGTAGTTCCCTGGAACATTTGTGTGACATCTGAGACTCAGAGTAATTTCTGCAATGTGAAAGTCAGCATTAATCTATACAGTAACTGTTAAAGAAGCTAAAGAAGTGAGATCAGATTCTAATTAGCCATATGAATGAAATGGGCCTGGTTCGGCCTAAGGTAAATCAGAACACAGGGTAAAGGATGATATTGTCTGTATTTTAAAACTTCAACTTGTGTTTGAGACCAAGGAAGAGATGTTTATTTGGTCCAAAATTTAAATTTTCTGTAGCACATTATCTAATTTAAGATGTATGATCAATTTATTTAAACAACCTAATTACATGGAACATAGAATAAGGAATGAGAGCTTGTTATTCTGTACAGGTTAATGTAATACATGGATATATTCAAAAGTAATTTGAGCAGAAAATAAAAAAAAAGTATCTGCAAAGTCCCTTTGCAGGACTGGGGAAAAATGTGAAAATTAAATTTCCCCACCTGGGGAATTCCTGATACTCTCGTAGGCATTAGGGACTTCCAAATTAATAAGCCAAGCCCTCAATCTTGAGGCTTTCCCTTGTGAATCTTATTTCTGCAATGGTAAAGTTAGACTTGCATGTAATTATGCCTAAGTGTCACACCCAGAGAGTCTCTTTTGTTGCCCAGAAGTAGCCTTTCTCTTTAAGCCAATTCTGCAAATAAACTCAGGGCCCTCCCCATCTACAAGAGGCATGACTCCCAGGGGTGATCCTAGCTCCGGCTTCATGGGATTGAGGATGACTTCTTGACCAAAAGAGGGAAAAGAAATGGTACAAAGTAAAATTTCAGTGGCTAAGAGATATGAGTCAATAGGTCATTTTGGAGGCTACTCTTACGCAAGACTTTGTCAGATGTTGCACATTACCATGATTTACCAAGCCCAACCAACAGTATTCCTGAAAACCCTAAGGAGTGCCCTAGGCTCTATCTAGTCTCTATAAAAGTTTTTCTTAGTAAGTTAATTTTTTTAGAAATTTAAGGCCTCTAGATTGATCTTATGCCAGATAAGAAACCCAGATGTACCAAGAACATCAACCAGTCTCATTCCTCTACCACATAAGGTCAACACCCCTTTCTATTATGAAGAATTTGAAATGGTCATTGCCTATATATCCCTCAATCAATGAGATTGAAAGAAAGATCAAATCAGACAGAGGAGGTATAACAAAAATTAGAGTTTAACAAATGGCTGCAACTACTGACTCATTGTATAGATATTTCTTTTTAGTGTCTAGTGTTTCAGAAGAGCCATAAAGGAATATCTGAAGTTGTTGAACTGTAATCAAGTGGCCTTGATCCTTGATAATAATTGTACAACTATATAGCAAAAAAAATTGCTTACATTTGTATGGATCTACTTCTGGATGTTTGGCTCTGTTCAACTGATCAATCTAGCTATCTCTGACAATACCACACTGTCTTAGTTAGGCTACCTTTATTTTATGTCTTAAAATTGGTTGCAGTGGGGCTGGCCATGGTGGCTCAGCAGGCAGAGGTCTTGTCTGCATATTGGAGACCCAGGTTCGACCCCCAGTCCCTGCCCAGGTGAAAAAAAAAATGAGTACAGTGCAGTACTAGTGGTCAATAAGAGGAATGGGCAAGGGGTATGGAATATTTGGAGTTTTCATTTTATTTCTTTTTCTGGAGTAATGTCAATGTTCTAAAAATGACCGATGAATGCACAACTATGTGATGACACTGTGAACCACTGATTTCATACTTTGGATGGATTGTATGGAATGTGAATACATATCAATAAAAATACACTTTAAAAAAAGTGACTTTCTGTTTAAGGGAAATCCTTATACAAGCTGATAGAAGAATAATATTTCCTCCATATTTGAATAAAATTAAATCACTTAAAAAAATCTCATCTTTAGGAAATACAGATGAGAATTGTTTTAGTTTGCAAAAGCTGCTGGAATGCAATGTACCAGAAATGGGTTGGCTTTTATAAAGGGAATTTATTAAGTTACAATTTTACAGTTCTAAGGCCATAAAGATGTTCATACTAAGGCATCCAAAGAAAGATACCTTGATTCAAGAAGGGCAGTGGCTGTCACAGGGGAAGGCATGTGGCTGGTGTCTGCTGGCCCTTGTTCCTGGTTCCATTGCTTCCAGCCTCTGATGCCAGTGATTTCCTCTCCAAGCATCTGTGGGCCCTTCCTTAGCTCCTCCATGACACAACTCTGGGTTCTGGCTTGCTTAGCATTTCATGGGAAGGCACATGACAATGTCTGCTGGGCTCTGCGTCTCAAAACATCTGTGTCTAGGCGTTTGCTCTTTCTGTGTCGGCACTCCAAGCTCTGAAGGAACTGTGTTTTCTCCAAATGGCTCCCCCTTTAAAGGACTCCAGTAAACTAATCAAGACTCACCTTAAATGGGCAGAGTCACATCTTCATCTCATCAAAAAGCCACACCCACAATTCGGTGTGCCACATCTCCATGGAAGTAATCTAATCAGAAGATCATACCCACAATTGAGTGGGTCATTCTCCATGGAAACAATCTAATCAAAGTTTCCACCCTAAACAATAAGTCTGGCCCTCAGAAAATTGGATTAGAATTAAAGCATGGCTTTTCTGGGATACATAACAGTTTCAAACTGGCATAAGAATTCTGCAGTTTAACCAAGCTTTTCTCCCAGGCGATGCTGACTTCTCTTTTTTTTTTTTTTTTTTTTTTTACCCCACAGCAAAGGCAATTGAGTAGTTACTTTTTTGCGGATATGTTTGCTGGACATGATCGCAGAGAAAAGTTCCATGAGTTTTGGGAAAGTTTTCTAACTCACCTCTCTAATAAAGAGGGTTATGGTAGCGCTAGATTTGCACAGGGATGGCTTCATGTTAGAAGCTAGTAGAACTTAGCAGGACACATAATCATCTAATTTCTCTGCTATATGTTTAAATATGGCCCATTCTTCTTTTCTGCCCCTAAATGAGGATGTAATGTTGCAGTAGTCCCCTCACTTCTTGCTGGACCCAGTATATTTGGCAGAGTGTTCTGTAAACCAGGGTTGAAATTTTTTTTTTTCTCTTCAAACAACCCACCACAGGAAACTCTTGTAATGCACCTATGTGTACGAATTACACTTGATTTTGGAGTGCTATTGATTTTTCCTGACTTTATGGGTTGTTGGATAAGATAATACCAAATTCATGAAGGGCTCTCAATTTCTAGGGATCCTGGTGTTCTATAGTCAGGCATTCAGTTTCTAGCATGGCCAGGCCTATTTTCAAAAAAAAGTTATTTACTGAAGAGAACTATCTCCTGTGATTCTTCTGACAGAGCCCAGCATGAAATTTATACAGTATTTTGACCTGTTGTAGACAGTACAACCATTGTTGTATCTTTTGGGTCATGGGAACCAAGTGACAGAGAAGTTTCCACAGAAGCCTGGAGCGAGAAGGCAATCATCTGTTACTTTCTGAATATGAAAACTTTATGGATTGTCCAGTAACATCCAAAGATACATGTTACCTTCAAAATCCAGAGATGTATACCAAATACTGTATACTACGTGGAAATACAAGTATACATTTTTTTGTTTCACTTTGGATAAGATATATTGATATGCCCCAAAAGACTTAACATCCAGAAATGTCAATGAAATGTGGAATTTTTGCTCACTTTCTGACAAACACATTTTCTCAAGACATCTGTAGTATGTTTTCTTTCTTATTCACCAGGTCCTGCTAGTAGGATGTCATCAACATAGTGGAATTACGGTATGTGAAAAGACCCACATCCCATAATTTATTCTCAGGGTCTGAGAATAAATTTTGGGAAAGAGATGGAGAGTTTATACACCCATGCCAAATAAAAGCAAACTGACTCTGGTATTTTTTGTTCATTTCAAATCGAAAAGATAGGATATGGCAGATTAGTTATCATATACTTGTTTCAGGGCCATAGGTGTGTTTTTGTAAAGGCATCACTGTTAAAATGGCAGTTGACATTGAAGCAGCCAATATTGTGTCCCTCATAAATTTGTTTTTCTCAGAAGTTCAACTGTCTTTTGCAATTAACAAGCAAATAAAAATCGTTGTCTCTATGTCACTGAAGTCTTTGATGGTGGCCCAATACTAAACCTTGCCCCAATAATATATGGTAGTGCTTTTGGTTCAGTATTTTGGTGGAAAGTGAAGGAAGAGTAATGGGGGTAAGGGGACTTCTACTCGACTCTGCCAACTATAATAGCTGTCATTCTACGGGGCAAGGGACCATTTGAAATGGTTTTCTCAGGAATGGGGAAATAACACAGTTTGGATTCATAGACCCAGTGGGTATAGCATGAGGTGTATTCCTCAGGCCAACACTCTATGATCTGATTCCCATGAGTCCCACTTTGACTTGAAGAGCCCAGTGCCATTTTGGGTCTGCAGAGATTAGCATTAACTCAGAAACAGTGTCTGAGAATTTATCAAACGTGGATATTGACTTTTTCCCAATGTTCAATTATTCTGATAAATTTCTTAACAGCTTTCTTTGTAGAAGGCTAAGATGAACACTTATGTATTTGCAATGCTATCATAAGGTCCTGTATAAGTTTATCTATCCTTTCTGTAATCAGAGGGCTCTGGAACCTGTTTCAGGTCTAAGAAATGGATTAGGAGCCATGATTATTTATTATGGTGACTCAGACCTGACCTAATTTTTTATTATAATTATCAAGTAGTACATTAGTGAGCTATCAATTTATTTTGCTCCTAGAGACCTTGTTTTAGTTTGCTAGCTGCCAGAATCAGGAATGGAATGGCTTTGTAAAATGAGAATTTAATAAGTTGCAAGTTTATAGTTCCAAGGCTGAGAAAATGTCCCAATTAAAACAAGTCTATAGAAACGTCCAATCTAAGGCATCCAGGAAAAGATACCTTGTTTCTAGAAAGCCACTGAAGTTCAGGGTTTTCCCTCAAGTGAGAAGGCACATGGTGAACACAGTCAGAGTTTCTCTCTCGTCTCGAAAGGCACATGGTGAACATGGTCAGGGTTCTTCTCTTATCTGGAAGGGACATGGTGAACCCAGCATTATCTGCTAACTTCTTCTCCTGGCTTCCTGTTTCATGAAGCTCCCCAGGAGACGTTTTCCTTCTTCATCTCCAAAGGTCATTGACTGGTGGACTCTGCTTCTCGTGGCTATGTCATTCTGCTCTGCTCTCTCTGAATCTCTCATTCTCCAAAATGTTTCCTCTTTTATAGGACTCCAGAAACTAATCAAGACCCACCCAAAGGGATGGAGACATGTCGTCACCTAATCCAGTTTAACAACCACTCTTGATTGGATTACATCTCCAGGGAGATGATCTAATTACAGATTCAAACATACAGTATTGAATAGGGATTATTTTACTTTTATGAAATGGGATTTTGATTAAAACATGGCTTTTCTAGGGGACATATATCCTTTCAAACCAGCACAGACCTCATGATCAATATGCTAATACCTAAGATATCTGTAGGTCAACCACTTTTATTGCACACTCTGGCATTTCTGTCTTTCACACTAACCACACACATCTTGTCTTGGTGGTTAACAGGCTGGTTTTTTAGGCCTTTTCCATGCCAGGATCCTATCATACTGAGATCATGAAGCTATTTCAAAGGCAATATGCTTCATCCTTCTCCTCAGTCTCTTGCAGACAGGTTCTACTTCATTTCTCAGGGATACTGGTGCTTCTTTCACATATTTCAGAAACTCTGCATCTTTGAAGATATCTGGAGCTGAGAATTAAAAACTTTCAAATTATTATTAACTTTTAAAAGTTCTATTCATTTAGAAGCAACTAGCTGATTTCTAAGTCCTGTGTTTCTTTTGCCCCTCTTAATGATTTTTCAAGGAAGCCATTTGGTCTGCCAAATTGGTGTGGTAATCACTTTATTCCAGATTACCACATGTGCCAATTTAAACAATATTTGCTGCCACATCTCATGCCATATATCAGTGGTGTGCCATCCTCTAATGGTGATCAAGTCTGTGTAGCCTTTAAGTCCAATTAGGTCACAAATTCAATCCCATTTTCCTGAGGGTCTTTTGCCTATGAGCACTTATGGTACCGTCAACATACAGGCCATATTTCTTAGTTATGACAACAGAAGTCTGTCCAACTAATTTACACATTTATTAAAAGATATAGAAAGCTCAGGATGAATAGATTATAGGCTGGGGAAGGTTATTCTCCACTAGCTGTCAACCGACCCCTGTCACCCCGGTTCATTCTTTGCCCTGCTATCCTTCAGGATGAAGAGCTCCATGGGCTGCATTAATTTACTTGTTGGCTTCCAGGTGGGTCCAGCCAGTAGGAGGCATCAGGCAGAAGATAGAGGTCAGAAGAAGAGAGAGAGGTTAGATATTCATTCCTTTTTTTAAAATTTCTTTGCTATATTGTACTTCTGGCATTAGCAGCATTCTTCTGAGGGTGTGCCTTCTGTCAAGTGGCCTTTTCTCCCTTAGCTTTCCCCAAACTCAAGTAACACCATTACCTCCCTTGTCCCTTCAGACCTAAGGCTGGTTAGCTCCTGGCTGCTACCATTGCTTTTTGGTTCCCTTAAAATTTTCTCATACTTCTGAATTAGTCCTTCCATTAAATTCTCTTCAGTTAATCTCTTCTGTTTCCTGTAGGGACCAGTTGATTAAGGTTGAATTTCTGAGACTGACAACCTGCATCACCTGCTGCCTCTGCAAATACTCCCAATTATGAAGGTGCCAACTAGCTGCCAGTTCTAGAAGATGTCGTGTTTTTGTGACCAGTAAATTGCTAGATCAGGAGCTGCTACTAATAGCTGTGGACTCCAGAACAACACTGCTACTAGGTTGGCCCACCCCAACTACATACAATTTCTGCTCCTATCTCTTCTCCATGTAAGTTAATTCTGAATCAAAATCTTGCACAGGTGCATCTTATGATGGGTTTAAATGACTTGTTATCATTTAAGTAGCAAGGGAGAATGGAAACAATAATTTTTTGAATTTTACTTTTGAAAGGTGGGACCTATATCCATTTTCAAATGTGAAGAGGCTTTCAAAAGATTTGGGGCATGTGTGAATGCATATTTTCTCGTCTTGTCATCGCTCCCATTCTCTCTTATCTTTTTTAACTGTCATTTTAGTGTAGGTTTTGTGAGGTAGGAGCATATTCATTCAACTGACTTTACTCATCTCTATCTGAAATTTTATCATTTCTCTTTTCCTGATTTCCTTTGATTTTGTCCTTATGCTTATCCTTCAGTACTTTTCTTCTGCTTCAGAATATTCTTGTGTCCTCCACCACATATCATTTAAAAATCCCTTTTGAAACTAGAGATAAGAACCCGATATGATTGAAGCTTAGTCTTTTCTGTTTTTGAGGATCTGGAGTTGTTGCTCCCTGATCGAGAAGAACTTGGATACCTGCTAAAACAGTAGTAAAGACCTAAATCCAGGGCCCAGGGACTGTGTAGAGCAGCTGTTGCAAGTGTGGTTCAAGGATGTCTGGGAGTCACCAGCACCCCTTCAAGAGTTCCATGAAATTTTTCCTTTTCCCCCTCCATATCGCTGCCAGGCTACATTTTCTTCATATTTCAACTAAAGTGATTTACAACAACAGGTTGAATGCAGAAGCTGATATAAGAATCCAGATGCTGTTAAGCCTGAAATTAAATTTGAAAAAAACATGAAGCAATGTTATTCTCACCCTTTTTTTTCTGTTTGGTTTTGGAAAATATAGCTACTTCTCTATTTATTATTATTTTTAAGTGAGATAATAAATAGATGTTTAAAACTTTCTCTTTTTTTTCAAATACAGGTAAATATCAAATAGGTACAACCCACATAAGTGAAAGCTTTTGAGGGTCCTCAATAATTTTTAAAAGTTTAAAGGGTATTGAGACCAAACACTTGAGAAAATCTTATGTAGAGTGTTAATTCTTTATATTTATTTGGGTACAAACCAGATACAGTTGATAAGATAAAGTAGGCCCTGCTAACACTATTGCATTTTAGAGATTCATCAATAATTCAAAATCCAATTTCATTTTCGTAGTGGTCCATGTGGTCTAATTTATTCATTTATTCTCTAAATCATCAAAAGATAAAAATATCCAATGAAGAACATCAGAAACCTCCAATTCCCAAATTAAACAAATCATATCAAATCTACCATTAAGAAGAGTCAGGAAAAATATGCCAGACCTTCATTCTAACTGCTGAATTGGACAATTTCTTTAAGTCCATGTAACCTGAATAATATTACTTGGGTATCTACATCTCAGTTAAAATCTCAGTTAAAATCAAATCTAAAATCCATCACATGGTAACAGCTTTAATTTAAGTGATATGTAGCCTCACTTGCTGAATAAAGTACAGTAGCTGCCTTTCCAGCTATTAATCAATACATGTACAAGTAATCTCAAGTAATTCTTGACAACATTTCATGATACTTTATCAATGGAAAAAGCTATGGCACACAGTATCTTTAGAATATTAATCCTTTTATCTTTCTCTGAAGTTCCCTTGCAGACCAGGTAAAATGTGCCTAAATATTTAAATGGATTGCATAGCTATGATGGTATGTTAAAGTCACTTGATTTTGTATACCCAAAGGTCCAAATAGTGCATGGGGGAAGAGACACAAAATTCCAAAATAATAAGCAAATTAATCTAAAATGATAATGTGGTAGAGGTGACAATTGTGGCTGGGCACATGGCCCCAAATTAGAGATTACATTTCTCAGCCTCCCCTGTAGTTATGCATGGTCATGTGATAAATTATCATAGATGGAAGATGAATTAAAGTGGTATCAAAATCCAAAAGAATGCAGTGGTCACCCCACTGGTTGGAATCCTTGAATAACTTTGTGTAGCAGAGCCCATCTATCTGTTCTCAATTATTACAGAATTAAACTTGTTTCTTGGTTTAGCAATCACATTTTTTTGTCTTTTTGCTACAGCAGCTTTGCCTGTTCCTGAACAGATGCAAATTCAAAATAAAAACAGTAAGATTTAACTGTAATAAGCTAAAGAAGATAGCCAATTAGATGATATAAAAAGTCCATTATTAGGCTTGATTATATTGTATTATTTTCATAATTAATAATGTTTATTTGTTATCCATTCATAGGGGCTTAGCAAGTAAAATTTTAGTAATTGTAGATATCCATTTCAGAGACATACAGAAATAAATTTTTAATACCTCAGCTTCTAGCAACATCTGAATGTAGTCTATTTTGTTTAAATTGAATTGAATTCAATTCTCTATGGCTGTTTTTCAGAGTTACTTAGATAACTTTAGAGCAAAAATTTCCCCAAGCTCTGTGCACCTCTCTCACTAAAACACATACATAAAGCTGGAATTTTGGGCGGGCTGCGGTGGTTCAGCAGGCAAAAATGCTTGCCTGCCATGCCAGAAGACCCGGGTTTGATACCCGGTGCCTGCCCATGTATTAAAAAAAAAAAAAAAAAAAGGTTGAATTTCCATTTTTCACCCCTCATGTTAGATGGTAAGGCTGCATTCTGCCAGTTGGTCAACGGGACTAGCCTGGCTTGTTGACCCCTTCTTGGTCAACGGGACTAGCCTGGCTTGTTGAATCTCCCTCTACCTACAGAATGAGAGATTTCTGGAAAATAGACTTGTGGTAGATGGGTTTCTGTTCCTGAAAATATTCAAGAGCATGAAGGTGGATGCTTTGGTAAGGAGGCCAAGGTTTCAGGGCTAATTTAGGACACAGTCCTTAACATTTTTATCTGTAGAGCATACTAGATATTCTCATGGCTGAGACTTCTGGGGGCTCACTTAAAATTATGCACAGCTACCAGTTTGCTAGGCATAATTTTCATCTCTTTCTCTACCTCTCATGAATTCATATAAGAATGAAAATATGTGAGAACAATCATATTATATGAGTAACATCATATGAGCTCTAACTATTGGAATATTAGGATGTTTGAAAATGCCAATCCTTTTAGCTATCATTAACACTAAATTGCATTTTATATTTCCCAATAATTGAAATAACCATTATGTTACCAAACTATAATTAAATGTTCCAGACTAGGTAGATTTTAGGGTTTAAAATAGGTCCCAAGGATTACCAGCTCACTCACATTATTAGCACAATCAAATGCTGCAATTTTTAGGTCTTAAAACTCATTATTAGTGAAAACAATAATATGATGTATAAATAAATTGATGTTGTTTACACATAGAATGGTCATTGGTTTCCTTAATATAGGTATTCTGTTTTTTTTTTCTTCTGAACAGTAATGGGTAGAAATAAATATGAAACAATACTATAGAGGGATTTCAAATGTAGAATGAGGGATTGGAACTGTGTTCAATGAATTTTGATGCTCTATAATTCTAATAAATGAATTCAGCTCTCTTATGTTAACCTGATTTTGAAAAATATCATCCTTTTAAAAATGCATTATACTTTTCACCTCAATAAAAATGAAATTTTGTCTACTTTCGATAGTAAAACTCTAGAAAGTGTCTTTACTTGAGTTGGGCTAGTCTAAAGTAGATCTTTTCATTTTGTTCTCTGGATAGCACATTATATTTTCTGCTTACTAATAATTATCACAAATGCCATGACTTCCTTAAAGGATCTTCTGGACTTGGGCTTTGGGAGGCATGAACCGTGTTGGTCTGGTTCACTTCTGCATCCCCAGCGATTAGCTCAATGAGAGCCACTCAGCTAATTCCCAGTAAACATTTAATTGGATTAAATTGCATTGATTCTCAATAAAAAACCTCTTGAATGATTAAGACTAAATTATGTGGGAGAGCTCATTATTTAATAAAAGAAACATAAAGCGCTGATTCAAAACAGTAATTTCTGCCATGCTCCAGTAGAAGGTTTAGCTGTATTCTTTCTTTAACTGTTTGTGGACAAATCCTCCGGCTCTTAGATTCTGCTTCCTCTCCTCCCATAGGCTGGTGCTAGTTGGAAAAAAATAATATAGATTTTTATTTCTGTGGCTGATGAAATGGATAATTTGAACAATAGGATTTTAGTTGTTAATCATAAAATTTTTCTCCATCTCAATTTCCTTCCTGCAAAACTAGAGAATTGTGCCGCACCTGTCTGTGATTTGAGGAGGGGCGAATGCAGGCGACCTTAGCTTCTACTGACGAGGTCCTGAGGGGCGCCACCTGGTAGGGGAAGGTGCTACACGTCGAATTCCCCTGCGTTCTAATCTCTCCATTTGGAATGCTAAAGGTTTTGAAACGCATAGTCAGCTCAGATATGTAGACACAGAATTCCTTTATTTCTCTGAGTGAACCCAACCTGTTCCTGCGGCCGGTTTTGCCCGACTGAGTGCAATTTAGTAACGCTTTTTAAAAACGCTGGCACTTCCGGACAGATCGTGTCAGACTCTTGAGTAAATACTCAAGATTCTGTCTCTCCCTTCTTTTCCTTCTCTCCTTCCGCATGAATCTGGGCGCAGGAGTGTCCTTATTCAACGACATTACATCTTTCTTTAACGTCATAGCATTGGGTAGGGGGAACCCTGCCCTGCCCTCAGTCCCTTGCTGGCCTCTGCTGAGAGGTCTTAACGTGCTTGATAGATGCAGAGCCACCTCTGCCCTTGCATTTGCTGTCACGGTGCCTGTAGCTGGTGCAACCTGGAGTGAATTCAGGGAAGGTGAAAACCTTAAGCAAACAAACAAACAGAATATTCTTCTTGTGGATTTCTGGACTTTGTCTTTAAAACGACAACAAGAAAAGCTAGGATTATTTTTCATATACGTGAGAAATCTTGTTTAAGTCATAGCAAAGAAGATTAAGATGAACACTAAGCCTTTATTTTACATGATACTGGAGCTATTAAAACATTCAAAAATAGCTTTATTCTCCGTTTAACTAATAACCCAAAATGAAAAATAGGAGCAGCAGCAAGTTTAAAGTACTTTTAAAAATTAATTTGTCAACATTCTAAAGTAAATTTCAAGATTTGAGTATGGGAAATTATGCAAATGTGCTTGAATTAAACATATTTAGTATATTCATGGGCTTTAAAATCTAAAACAACTTACAACAGTCATAAAATATATTTCATATGAGTGCAGTATAGATATAGGACAGCAATTTATTCCTGATTCTCTTTTTCCTTCGCAGCACCTCAGATAGAAACTTTCTTTTAATGTCTCAAGCATTTTCCTTAGATGATAGAGCTTATAATGAAAGCTCTACAGGAAAATAGTAACCAAAAAAATAGGGTTTTCTCATTATTAGGAAGGGATAATAGAATGAAATCTACTGAGAATAAGTAGAGGAGACTAAAATACAAAAGGGGCCTATAATATTTTTTTTCTATTGTTTTAAAATTCAATTTGCTAATTATAAGAAAAGAGAAACTTTTATCTCTAGTGTCCACTCTGCCTCTCCAGGCTTCAAGCAGAGTCCACTTGTAATATAAAAGAGTTTTCAGAAATGTGCTCTTAGGTAATAACATATTATGTAACTGGAGATTAATTTTCAAGTGATATAGATTCTACATTAGGTGTTGAGCTGGGTATATGTCAATTACTTAGATACAGATGAAGGAAAAATTCAGGGAATTTAGGTAAAAAGTCTGCTTTGGTGTTAATCCTTTTAAACCCCTAGATGTCACTCATGCAATATTTTGTTCCTGGTTAGGAATAGCTTTAGGAAGGATTAAACAAATTATTCCACATTTGACTATAGACCATGCTGATTTATTTATGCTTCCTTAATATTCATTATTTATGCTTACCTAATTTTTATTCAGGAGACTTGATAATGGATCACTGCAAAAAAGCCAGATATTTTTAAGTAGTGGAAATTGTATTGCAGTGTTATTTAGGATTTATACCATGGAAAGGATTTAAGTCACTTGCACAATTAACTGTAATGAAAAATATTATCATTTATGTTATTTGTCTACGAAAATGGCCAGTCTGACCATTTTCTAGTTTTGTTGATGGCCTTTATTATGTCTTAACTGTCAGCTGGTTCTCCTTTTGTCAATGATGTGCCTTTGCAGGAGGAATGCATATTACTGGAGAATTCACACACACACACACACACACACACACACATGCACACACACTCTCTCTTTCTCTCTGTGAAACTAACCGAAATAGTAGGGATTAAGCTTATTTCAGATATTGTGTGGAAGGACATGGACCCAAATTATGTCCAGGTATAAAGGAAATGAAGAAAGAGCTCTCTTAAAACTTATGGGCTTATTCAAAAATTTTAGAGATACTTATATGATTAAGTCTCTTGTCCATTTAAGAAGTTGAAGTATATTAAGGCCAATATTCTTTCTAAGGACTAATAAATAATAGCGATATATTGATATATTCTAATAGAAGATTTGCAAGAGTTTGCACTGTTTTCCTCAACTCCATATTTATCCTGATTCTTGTTTGGATTTGGATTTTGAAGTTCAGCTTTTGTTCACCACAAGTTGCTGGAAAGATAGCATTGGCATCAAACACCATCTGTGAATGATCCATTTAAGAAATTATAAGGTCCACTTTCACTCTAAAATATCCCCATATACGTATTTCATTAAGTCAAAATTCCCACCATTAATCTATTTGTAGTTTAAAGCAATGAAGGTTGTTGTTGAACTCATTCTCAGTATTATATCATTGCGATAACACCTGTTAGTGATTGAATTGGCTCTGTTTAGGATAAAAATCTGATATCACTATTATCTTCAGTGACAAGACAGAGCTCTGAGGCAATGGGTGGTACATTTTTATGGGGGACTATAATACCGGAGAAGGTCCAGATTGTGAGGATGGGCTTTGTTATGGTGTACTGGAGACAATATGAGGGAACAAAGACCCTCAGAAAAGGTGAAACCAAGAAATTGTGGTGGTGTTAAGAAGGCTTGTTTTGGGAGGTAGCAATTCAGCTGAAGTTTGGAGAAGACGTAGGATTTACTAGGAATAGGAAGTGGAGGAATTTCCTTATCGAGGGAAGAAGCTTAGGAAAAACAAGGAGCTGCGGATCTGCTTATGTGTACATTGTAAGAGTGTTGAATTCATGGGAGACCAATTCACTTTTCGAAATTTAAAGAGTCGAAGTTAAAATTTCTTCAGATCATGTTTTATAACATTAAATGATGGTGTATTCTGTTATCCCTCAAAACTGATCATAGGATTCATTAGGTTTCAAACAGCAGAGTGATAGGAGGAGGAAGAGGGTGAGATAGATTCGACCCAGCTGATTCCGTGCAATACCAGGCTATGGTTCTGATAAGAAAATAAACCAGAAGAGAAATTGATATTTGCAGAAATTATTACAAACTAAAGCTGAATTTCTAAAAGAAGCTATATGGATGCAAGGCCAACTTCCTCTACGACCAGTTTGCTATATAAGGCCAAGTCAAACACGTTGAGGGCAGTTCTTGGGGAGGATACATGGATGGATGCGCGATCTTATGGCTAAGCTGAAACAGGAATGTTTGATCTTAAGGGAACTATCTGTATTCTGAAATTTTGGAGGACATGTAGCCAATAGTAAGAATTCAAAATCCTTCAAAACTTGCGATCTGATGTTACATAATGCAAAATTTCTTTCATTTTATAAGGCACACTAATTGCATTATTATTTTATACTACTAATTTTCATGAGGATAAAGCAGGGTGATTGCTATGACGTGAGATGGGTAGCAGTGTTTGTCTTCTTTGAGATGTTCCTGATGAGATGAGAGCTGCTAAACACTGGTCAAAAAGAAAGATGTAGTTGGTTCACCAAAGCAGACTTGGAGAGGTCCAAGTGGAAAGATTATACTTTTAGCCACTACCTAAGGTAAGCACAAGCATGAGAACTTGAAGCTAAGAGGCCATGTAGGGTTAGAGGGAGGAACCAGATAAAGAAAACTTATGTGAATACACACTAATCTCAGATGAAGTTGAAGCACTGTGGGTGTTGCAGTCTGAGCTGTAGGCTCTCATAAGACATCCTTAGAGAGTGATAATTATTAATTACAAATAAAGTCATGTCTGTTTTCACTCAACTTATGACTAAATAGGCCACTTTTGCATAGAAACAATATAGGTTAGTTTCTGCACATAATTCTTCAGTACTCCATCTATATATACGTATTTATTTTTTGGTGCATGGTCCGGGAATCGAACCCAGTTCTCCTACATGGAAGATGAGCATTCTACCATTGAACCACCTGTGCACCTCCGTCTACATATTTTAGCTAAGTTCTGCAATTTATGTATTTGTACTTGCCCTAGGGTTTTATTTTTTTCTAATATGTCAACTCAGTCGTAACATCAGATTTATCACTGCTGTTTCTATAGGTTCTTATCACTATTTCTTAACAGTCTGAGTGTTTGTTTTCTTCATACATCTTGCTGTCACCATCACAGTTCCTCTACTTAACCTTTAAGCTGCTTCAACAGATAGCATGTATTGAATGTATTGAATTTTGGAAATGTATTGAATTTTGGAAAACTGTGACGTCTACATGATATAAAATGTCTTAATTAAGTGATAGATGCAAAAATTAAGTTTTTATTTGATTTCATTTCATATAATTATACTTTTATTCAAAAAAGCTTAAGAAAATAAATAAATAATAGGGGGTTATAAGAGGCATGGGATGTTTTGGGTATTCTTTTTCATTTTCATTTTCATTATAAGTATTTTTTTGGACGTAATGAAAATGTTCAAAAATTGATTGTGGTGATGAATGCACAACTGTATGATGATACTGTGAACTATTAATTGTATACTTTGGATGATTATATGGTATGTGAATATATCTCAATAAAAATGCATTAAAAGGAGACTTCCGGGAAGATCCTGAATAGAGTAGCTCAATTTCAGCTCTTCTCCACAGAAAAGTTAGAGAAGGGACGGAAGGGCAACTGAGATGGCAGTTCAAGAGTGCAACTGACCTGGGAGAGCCTTCTACACCAGATAGGGTGGCCCTGGTTGCAGAGGTTGAGGAACTGAGAAGGAGAAAGCTGGAGCCTGGTGCAGAGGGGCGGAGCCTGAGGGAGTGCATGGATGGAGAGCAGGGGACTGGAAAGTAAGCTGGGCCACATTCTTTGAATGCGCTACCCTTACCAGTGCAGTCCTGTGACCTGTGACTCACCCCACACCCCACACACCTGAACCATGGCACCTGCTCCCATTCCCTGCTCTCCAAGTGCCCCCATTCACCAACACCCACTGTGTGTACCCACCCCACAACCCCACCCCAAGTACAGCCCATCCCACCCCTCCTGCCCTTCTGAACAACCCCTCCCTGTTCCCTGTAAGATTTTGCCAGTGCTTAAAGTCTGTGGGTGCATACCTCCATACCCAGGCTATACCCGCCCCCTGCCCATAGTGTCTCACAACTTCACCCCACCACCTCTGAGCTCTGCACATCAGTTTATGACACTGCTAGACCCACGCAAGTGCACGGGCCCCTAGTCACAACCTTCAGCTCTGGGAACTTCAGTTTATGGCACTCGTAGACTTGCACATGCCCCCAGTCACATCCTTCAGCTCTGGGATTGTCAGTTTACAGAAGTCCTAGACTCATGCATGCACAAGGGCCTCAGTCACATTTCTCAGCTCTGAGAACATGCTGACCTGTGCACCTGGGTCACATCAGCTCTCAACACACAAAGGCATATATTGACCTGTTGCCACAGCTCTATGTATGTGCACCAAGGGCCCCACACCCTAGACCAGTGCACATGAGGGTCACACCCCCCAGACCTGTGCACCCACATAGCTACATCCTTCCTGGCCTTTGGGCAACCATGTTCACAAGAACCAGTGTAACATCCCCAACCTGTGCCTATACCTGCCCTGAAATGAATCACTGCACTCTTGTGCCCCACCCTGTACCCTGCTCCCTGTTGCACATCCATCTTGCAAGCACAAGGCCTTAGACTACTGAAAGAAATCAACTCCAAAGTAAATCAATCAAGATATTTACATGCAATGAAAACAACAGGAGATCACTAAGCATATCATAATGCAGACAGATATAGCCCTGCCTAACAACCAAATTAAAATATCAGAGGATACACAGACATTGGAACAACTAATCAAAGATGTTCATAAAACTCTACTTAATAAAATAAGTGGGATGGCAAATGACATAAAGGAGATCAAGAGGACCCTAGAGGAGCATAAAGAGGAATTTGAAAGAATCAATAGAAAAATAGCAGATATCACAGGAATTAAAGACCCTGTTGACCAAATAAAAACATACTAGAGGCACAAAACACCATATTTGAAGAGACAAAAAAAGAATAAGTGATACACAGGACAGGATAACTGACTTTGAACACTCAGAACAGCAAATGGCAAAAAAGATGGAAAATTTTGGATTGGATCTCAGGGAAAGGATAGACAAAAAAAGCACACAAATATAAGAATCATTGGTGTCCCAGAGGAGAAGGGAGGAGTAAAGGGTTAGAAAGAGTAGTTGAGGATATAAGGGGCGAAAACTTCCCAACTCTTATGAAGGACATAAATATATAAGTCAAAGAAGCCTAATTAACTCCAAACACAATAAATCCAAGTAAGACCTCCCCAAGACACATATTAATCAGTCTGTCAAATGTTGAAGAGAAGCAAAAAATTCTGAAAGTGGCAAGAGAAAAACAATCTATTACATACGAAGGAAACCACATATGACTGAGTTCAGGTTACTCAACTAGCACCATGGAGGTGAGAAGGCAGTGGTATGATGTATTCAAGATCCTGAAAGAGAAAGACTTCCAGTCAAGAATTATGTACCCAGCCAAACTGTCCTTCAAAACTGAGGGAGAAGGCACATGAAGAGATGCTCAATGTCCCTGGCCATTAGAGAAATGCAAATCAAAACCACAATGAGATATCATCTCACACCCACCAGAATGGCCATTATCAACAAAACAGAAAATGACAAGTGCTGGAGAGGATGCGGAGAAAGAGGCACACTTATCCACTGTTGGTGGGAATGTCAAATGATGCAACCACTGTGGAAGGCAGTTTGGAGGTTCCTCAAAAAGCTGAATATAGAATTGCCATATGACCCAGCAATACCATTGCTGGGTATCTACTCAAAGGACTTAAGGGCAAAGACACAAACAGACATTTGCACACCAATGTTTATAGCAGCGTTATTTACAATTGCGGAGAGATGGAAACAGCCGAAATCTCCATCAACAGAAGAGTGGCTGAACAAACTGTGGTATATACATATGATGGAATACTATGCAGCTTTAAGACAGGATAAACTTATGAAGCATGTAATAACATGGATGGACCTAGAGAACATTATGCTGAGTGAGTCTAGCCAAAAACTAAAGGACAAATACTGTATGGTCCCACTGATGTGAACGGACATTCGAGAATAAATTTGGAATATGTCATTGGTAACAGAGTCCAGCAGGAGTTAGAAACAGGGTAAGATAATGGGCAATTGGAGTTGAAGGGATACAGACGGTGTAACAGGACTAGATACAAAAACTCAAAAATGGACAGCACAATAATACCTAATTGTAAAGTAATCATGTTAAAATACTGAATGAAGCTGCATCTGAGCTATAGGTTTTTGTTTTGTTTTGTTTTGTTTTGTTTTGATTTTACTATTATTACTTTTATTTTTTTCTCTATATTAACATTCTATATCTTTTTCGGTTATGTTGCTAGTTCTTCTAAACCGATGCAAATGTACTAAGAAATGATGATCATGCATCTATGTGATGATGTTAAGAATTACTGATTGCATATGTAGAATGGTATGATTTCTAAATGTTGGGTTAATTTCTTTTTTTCCATTAATTAAAAAAAAAAAAAGAGAAGGGGTAATTGGAGCTGAAGGGATACAGACTGTACAACGGGACTGGATATAAAAACTCAGAAATGGACAGCACAATACTACCCAATTGTAATGCAATTATGTTAAAACACTGAATGAAGCTGCATGTGAGGTATAGGTTTTTTTTTTCTTTCTATTATTGTTTTAATTCTTATTCTGTTGTCTTTTTATTTCTTTTTCTAAATTGATGCAAATGTACTAAGAAATGATGAATATGCAACTATGTGATGTTATTAAGAATTACTGATTGTACATGTAGAATAGAATGATTTCTAATTGTTTTGTTAATTCTTTTTTTAATTAATAATAAAAAAAAAACTGAGGGAGAGATTAAAGTTTTCACAGATAAACAAGTCCTGAAAGAATTTGTCAACAAGAGACCAGTCCTATAGGAAATACTAATGGGAGTTTTGCCAGCTGAAAAAAAAAATAAAAAAATAAAAAAAGACAGGAGAGGGAGGTCTGGAGTAGGGCACAGAATTGAAGAGTACCACTAAGGGTATCTTAAAGGATAAAATGAGAAAGAGGGAAAAAGAATATATAAATTTGACAAATAAAATGATAAACATAAGATGGTGGATTCCAAGAAACACCTTTTCAGTGATAACTTTGAATGTTAATGGACTAAACTTACCAATTAAAATATACTGATTGTCAGAATGGATTAAGAAACATAATCTAGCTATTTGCTGCTTACAAGAGACTCCTCTTAGACACAAGAATATAAATAGATTGAAAGTGAAAGAGTGGAAAAAGGTTTTCCCTGCAAGTTGTAGCCAAAAGAGAGCAGGAGTACTATACTAAAATCAGACACAATAGACTTTAAATGTAAAGATATCATAAGAGATGAAGAAGGACACTATATACTAACTGAAGAAGGACACTATGTACTAACTAAAGGGTCAGGTCACCAAAAAGATATAACAATCATAAATGTTTATGCTCCCAATCAAAGAGCTCCAAAGTACATGAGACAGACATTGGCAAAACTGAAGGAAATGATAGATGTTTCAATAATAATAGTAGGAAACTTTAATACACCACTCTCCTCTATAGATAGGACAATCAGACAGAAGATCAACAATAGAGAAGTTAAACAATTTGATGAAAGAATTAGACCTAACAGACATATATAGGTATTGCACCCCAAAACACAAGGATATATACTCTTCTCTAGTGCTTATGGAACATTCTCCAGGATAGATCAAATGCTGGGGCACAAAACAGGTCTTTATAAATTTAAAAACATTGAAACTATTCAAAACACTCTCACTGATCACAGTGGAATGAAGCTGGATATCAATAACCACCAAAGAATGAGAGCATTCACAAATACATGGAGATTAAATAACACACTGTTAAACAACCAGTGGGTTGAAGAAGAAATTGCTAGAGAAATCAGTAGCTATCTGGAGACAAATGAAAATGAGTATACAACTTATCAGAATTTATGGGATGTAGCAAAGGCTGTGCTGAGAGGGAAATTTATTGCCCTAAATGCCTATATTATAAAAACAAGAAAGAGCAAAAATTGAGGACTTGACAGCTGAACTGGAGGTACTTGAGAAAGAAAGCAAACTAACCCCAAAGCAAATAGACGAAGAAAAATAAACAAAGATTAAAGCAAAGATAAATGAGTGGGAGAACAAAAGAACAATAGAAAGAATCAATAAAACCAGAAGTTGGTTGTTTGAGAAAATCAATAAAATTGATGGTCCACTAACAAGACTGACAAAGAAAAAAAGAGAGAGGATGCAAATAAACAAAATCAGAAATGAGAAGGTGCATAACCACAGACCCTGAAGAAATTTAAAAAATCATATGAGGATACTATGAACAACTATATGCCAACAACCTAGACAACTTAGATGAAATGGACAAATTCCTGGAAACATACAAACAAACTACACTGACTCAGGAAGAATTAGAAGATCTCAACAAACCAATCACAAGTAAAGAGATTTAATCAGTCATCAAAAATCTTCCTAAAAGAAAAGCCCAAGGCCAGATGGTTTCACAGCGGAATTTTATCAAACATTCCAAAAATAACTAACACCAATCCTGCTCAACTTTTCCAAAAAATTGAGGAAAAAGGAACTCTACCTAACTCGTTTTATGAAGCTAATATCATTTTCAAATATAGGCCAATCTCCCTAATGAACATAGATGCAAAAATTCTCAATAAAATATTAGCAAATTGAATCCAACAGTATATTAAAAGAATTATACACCACAAATGCAAGGGTAGTTCAACACAAGAGAATCTATTAATGTAATAGAGTACATTACGAAAGAGAAATCAAAAGGGAAAAATCACATGATCATCTTGATTGATGCTGAAAAAGCATTTAACAAAATTTAAAATCCTTTTCTGATAAAAAAAAAAACACTCCAAAATATAGGAATCAAAGGCAACTATGCCAATATGATAAAAGGGAATATATGAAAAACTGATAGCCAGCATCATACTCAAAGGAGAGAGACTGAAAGCTTTCCCCCTAAGATCTGAAATGAGACAAGGATGCCCACTGTCACCGCTATTTTTCAATATTGTGCTGGAAGTTCTAGCTAAAGCAATGAGACAAGACAAAGAAATAAAAGGGATACATGTTGGAAAGGAAGAAATAAAACTTTCATTATTTGCAGATGACATGATACTATACTTGGAAGATCCTGAGAAATCTACTGCAAAGTTACTTGAACTAATAAACAAATTCAGCAAGGTGGTGGGATACAAAATTAATATGCAAAAATCAGTAATGTTTTTATGCACAAGTAATGACCTAGCTGAGGAGTCAGTTGAAAAAATTCCATTCAAAATAACAACTAGACTCAAGTACTTAGGAATGAACGTAACTAGGGACATAAAGGACTTGTACACAGAAAATTACATAACATTGCTAAAATAAATCAAAGGAGATCTAAATAAGTGGAAAGATGTTCCTGCTCATGGATAAGAAGGCTAAATATAGTTAAGATGCCAGTTCTCCCCAAGTTGATTCAACAGTGCCAATCAAAATTCCAACAACCTACTTTGAAGACTTAGAAAGGCTAATTACCAAATTCATTTGGAAGGGAAAGAAACCCTGAACAGCTAAAAGCATCCAAAATAAATAAATAAATAAAAGAAAAAAATGAAAGAAGGATGAAGTGGGAGGATTAATACTCCCTGACTTTAAAACCTATTATAAAGTCACAGTGGTCAAAACAGCATGGTACTGGCACAAAGATTGACCAATGGAATTGAATTGAGAGTGCAAAAATAGACCACCAAATCTGTGGTCTACTGATTTTTGACAGACCCTAAATCCTCTGAACTGGGACAAAATAGTCTTTTTCAATAATTGGACATGGAAAAACTACATATCAATAACCAAAAGAATGAAAGGGGACACCTATCTTGTGCCCTACAAAAAATTAACTCAAAGTGGATCAAACTCCTGAATATAAGAACTAGCACCATAAAGATTCTAGAAGAAAATGGCGGGAAACATCTTCAAGACCTAGTAATAGGAGGTAGCTTCATAAACTTTACTCCCAAACCACAAGCAACAAAAGAAAAAATACATAAATGGGAACTCCTCAAAATCAAATGCTTTGCACCCTAAAAGACTTCATCAAAAAGGTGAAGAGGCAGCCAACTCAATGGGAGAAAATATTTAGAAATCACATATCAGACAAAGGTTTGATATCCTGTATATACAAGTAAATCATACAATTCAACAACAAAAGAGCAAACAACCCAACTATAAAATGGGCTAAAGATATAAATAGGCATTTTTCTGAAGAGCAAATACAGATGGCTCAAAAGTACATGAAGAGATACTCATCTTCATTGACTCTAAGGGAAATTCAGATCAAGACTACAATGAGATGCCACCTCACACCTAGAAGAATGGCTGCTATTAAACAAACAAGAAGCTATGAGTTTTGGAGAGGATGTGGAGAAATTGGGACACTTATGCAATGCTAGTGGGAATGTATAATGTTGCAGCTACTATGAAATACTGTTTGGTAGTTCCTTAGGAAACTAAATATCAAGTTACTCTAAGACCTAGGAATAGCACTACTTGGTATATATCCAGAAGAGCTGAAAGCAACTGCACAAACAGACATTTGCACACTGGTGTTCATAGCAGCATTATTTACAATTGCCAAAAGATGAAACAAGCCAAATGCCCTTCAACAGATGAGTGGATCAATAAAATGTGTTCTATACATACAATGGAATATTATGCAGCAATAAGATGAAATGATGTCCTGAAGTACATGACAAGATGGATGAGCCTTGAGGATATAGTGCTGAGTGAAATAAGCCAGACAGAAAAGGATAGATACTGCATGATTCCACTTTTATGACCAGCATAAAGATATAATCAGAGGCTTACAATGCAGAATATAGGGAACTTAGAGATACATAGACGCTAGAGATGGGTGAATGGTTAGCTAATGAAGTCGAACTCCAATTTAAAGGAGTAAATAGAAGTGAAAGTGGTTCTCTAATGGGCGTATAAGTAATATTACCATATTGAGGATAAACAAGATTGAAAGGGGTTGTAAAGACCTACCTATACCACTGATTAACACTTGAAATATGAATTAGTTCCTGCAAGAATTACTTCAAAGATCTGATTCATGTACAAAGAGTGTTTAAGTCCAGGGTACAGGGGGAAAACTGCTATTACATACTATGGGCTATGTGCAAAAAGAAAACATCAGCACTACCACAGCAACAGCAGCGGTAAATAATGGGGGAGAGACAAGAATTATGAGGAGATTTAGATTTCCTAAAAGGTGAGGACATGTTTATTGTTTTTCTTTCTTTTTGGAACAATGAAATAATCTAAAAATGAGAATGTTAATGGACTGTGAACCTTGGGCACTCTACATGATGACTGATGAATGCAGGTGGCTGAAGGATACACCGACTGAGAAGTAAATTGGTAAACAATGGTGTATACTTATGAACAAAAGATGTGCTGCTACAAAAAGGAACAAAGTTGTGAGGCATGGAACTCCCTGAATGAACATGTGGGGCATTTGTTCAGGCAAAATAAGCCAGAAACAAAAGAACAACAATGGTATGGTCTCCTTTAGAAAATGCTTATAAGAAAACAGGGGCCTAGATTGTAAGCTTTTAGAGTAGACACATTAAGCCCAGAGTGGTGATTATTATTTCTGGATTTCAAGAGGCTGTTATATATATATAACAGGATATATATATCCTGATATTTAGAGATAATGCCAATCAGGTTGGGGTTGAAGTAATTCAGAACACAGAGGTAAGGAGGACATTGTCTATATTTCAGAACCACACATATTCTTTGAGATCAAAGGAAAAAAGCCTTATTTAGTTTGGAACTGAAGTTTTCTGAAGTGCATAATCTAACTCAACCTATCTGCATAGCTCATTTGAACAATTGAAACACAGGGAACCCAGAATGAGAAAGAGGTCCTTTAATCTTGTGTAGATTATTGTAATGCTTGGATACATCCTAGAGTATATTAAGCAGATAATCAAAAAGTATTGGCAAAGTCCCCTGAGGGATGGGAGAAAGAATATGGAACTACTAAACTTTACAATCAGGGAATCCCCTGATACTGTGCCAAACTTTAGAGACACCCAAATCAATAGGCCATGCCCATGATCCCGAGGCTTACACTTGTGAAGCTCATGTCAGTAGCAGAGAAGCTTAGACTACCTATAAGTATGCCTATAGGTAGGCATAGGAACTCTTTTGTTGCTCAGATGTGGCCTCAGTCTCTCTAAGTCCAACTCTGCAAGTGAAATCATTGCCCTCCCCACTACATGGAACATGACATCCAGGGGTAAAAGTCTCCCTGGCAACGTGGGAGATGACTCCCAGGGATGAATCTGACCCTGGCACTGTGGAATCAACAATTCCATCCTGACCAAAAGGGAGAAAAGGAGTGTAACTAATAACGTACCAGTGACAGAGAGAGTTCAAATAGAGTTGAGAGGTTACTCTGGAGGTTGCTCTTATGCAAGCTTCATTTAGACCTTGCTACCTATCCTAACTTACCAAATCCCAACCAGGACCATTCCAGCCAATCCTAAAGAACACCTGGGGTAATATATAAGATTCCACAAGGGTTCCATGTACTACAGTAACTTTCCAGAAACCTACAACCTCCAGATGGGTCCCTGGTCCAGATAAGTCCTGAAACCTAGAGGGCCCAACCTCTCCAGAGCATCATATAATTCCACTTCCCTAACCCATATTAATGACAGACCCTTCCAATATGAAAAAGTTATAATGGCCATAGCCCAAACACCCATAAAGAGAGTGATGGAAAAATCAAAGGTGACGGTGGGGTTATACTGAGAAGATAGGATTTAACAAATGAATAGGAATGCTGAATTATTACATTGATATCTCTTTTAGTCTCCAGTATCTTAGAGAAGCTATAAGTAAAAACCTAAAATTGTGAAATTGTAACCCATATCAAACTCTGAATAATGTTCTACAACTAATTGTGGTACTGTGATTTAAATTTTTTGCTTTTTTTGTATATATGTTATTTTTCACAAAAAAAGAAGGAAAAAAGTCAATTGTGATGATAAAAAAATATTTAGGCTTTCTAGCCTCCTATATTCTGGAGCAGCTAGAAGGAAAAATCGGAGAGGCTCATATGATAGCCCATGACAAACTCTGGGATCTTTCCTGTAACTAATTGTTGAAGAGTGCTTTGAAAACTACTGCCTTTTTATTTCTTTGCTTTGTATATATGTTATATTATACAACAAAAAAGTTAAAAAATGCATTAAAAAGAGTTAGAAACAGAAACACAATTAAGAAATATGATAAAGCTACACACACATTTATTTTTCTCATTACTTGATGGTCTGAATTTTGTCAGTGGTATATTTACAACCCTCTAAAATCTGACTGAAATAAGTTGCGAGGAAAGGTTAAGATTTGGTGAAATTTTCTTCTTGGCTTCACTTCTCCCTGTCATTCAATAGATTAAGAATGCGCAAGTGGACGAAATGAATGGCAAATAGCAAAAAATGTTCAAAAATATTATCAACACCTATCTTTGATATAAAAATACTATCAAAACTACGCTTGGTATAAATTAAGGTAGAATAATAACAAACCTGGTTTTTTCACTTTAATGTGTATATATGTGTTGCTGAAAGTCTGAATGGGAACAATTAGTCTGTTGATACTTAATGCAGTTTCAGGAATCATAGACTAAATATTTACACAAATGTAGTATTAGAAGATGGAAATGCAATGTCATTGTAAGATGTGTCCTTCATAGCAAATGGACTAAATTGTCATCTACCCTGATCAAACAGTGCTATTAAATATTGAGGGGCCTGTGAGTATTATTAACTCTTCTGTTCACCTTCATCTTTTTTTTTTAATTAATTAAAAAAAAATTAACAAAACAATTAGAAATCATTCCATTCTACATGTACAATCAGTAATTCTTAATAACATCACATAGTTGCATATTCATCATTTCTTAGTACATTTGCATCGATTTAGAAAAAGAAATAAAAAGACAACAGAATAAGAATTAAAACAATAACAGAAAGAAAAAAAAACACAAAAAACCTATACCTCACATGCAGCTTCATTCAGTGTTTTAACATAATTGCATTACAATTGGGTAGTATTGTGCTGTCCATTTCTGAGTTTTTATATCCAGTCCCGTTGTACAGTCTGTATCCCTTCAGCTCCAATTACCCCTTCTCTTTTTTTTTTTTTTTTAATTAATGGAAAAAAAGAAATTAACCCAACATTTAGAAATCATACCATTCTACATATGCAATCAGTAATTCTTAACATTCTCACATAGATGCATGATCATCATTTCTTAGTACATTTGCATCGGTTTAGAAGAACTAGCAACATAACCGAAAAAGATATAGAATGTTAATATAGAGAAAAAAATAAGAGTAATAATAGTAAAATCAAAACAAAACAAAACAAAACAAAAACCTATAGCTCAGATGCAGCTTCATTCAGTGTTTTAACATGATTACTTTACAATTAGGTATTATTGTGCTGTCCATTTTTGAGTTTTTGTATCTAGTCCTGTTATACCGTCTGTATCCCTTCAACTCCAATTGCCCATTATCTTACCCTGTTTCTAACTCCTGCTGGACTCTGTTACCAATGACATATTTCAAGTTTATTCTCGAATGTCCGTTCACATCAGTGGGACCATACAGTATTTGTCCTTTAGTTTTTGGCTGGACTCAGCATAATATTCTCTAGGTCCATCCATGTTATTACATGCCTCATAAGTTTATCTTGTCTTAAAGCTGCATAATATTCCATCGTATGTATATACCACAGTTTGTTTAGCCACTGTTCTGTTGATGGAGATTTCGGCTGTTTCCATCTCTTTGCAATTGTAAATAACGCTGCTATAAACATTGGTGTGCAAATGTCCATTTGTGTCTTTGCCCTTAAGTCCTTTGAGTAGATACCCAGCAATGGTATTGCTGGGTCGTATGGCAATTCTATATTCAGCTTTTTGAGGAACCTCCAAACTGCCTTCCACAGTGGTTGCACCATTTGACATTCCCACCAACAGTGGATAAGTGTGCCTCTTTCTCTGCATCCTCTCCAGCACTTGTCATTTTCTGTTTTGTTGATAATGGCCATTCTGGTGGGTGTGAGATGATATCTCATTGTGGTTTTTTTTTAATTTTTTTAATTTTTTTATTAACGGAAATAAAAAAAAGAAAGAAATTAACACAACATTTAGAAATCATACCATTCTACATATGCACTCAGTAATTCTTAACATCATCACATAGATGCATGATCATTGTTTCTTAGTACATTTGCATCGGTTTAGAGGAACTAGCAACACAACAGAAAAAGATATAAAATGTTAATATAAAGAAAAGAAATAAAAGTAGTAATAATAGTAAAAAACAACAACAACAAACAAACCAACAAGCAAACAAAAACAAAAAAAACCCTATAGCTCAGATGCAGCTTCATTCAGTATTTTAACATGATTACTTTACAATTAGGTATTATTGTGCTGTCCATTTTTGAGTTTTTGTATCTAGTCCTGTTGCACAGTCTGTATCCCTTCAGCTTCAATTACCCATTGTCTTACCCTGTTTCTAACTCCTGCTGAACTCTCTTACCAATGACATATTTCAAGTTTATTCTCGAATGTCCGTTCACATCAGTGGGACCATACAGTATTTGTCCTTTAGTTTTTGGCTGGATTCACTCAGCATAATATTCTCTAGGTCCATCCATGTTATTACATGGTTCATAAGTTTATCTTGTCTTAAAGCTGCATAATATTCCATCGTATGTATATACCACAGTTTGTTTAGCCACTCTTCTGTTGATGGAGATTTTGGCTGTTTCCATCTCTTTGCAATTGTAAATAACGCTGCTATAAACATTGGTGTGCAAATGTCCGTTTGTGTCTTTGCCCTTAAGTCCTTTGAGTAGATACCTAGCAATGGTATTGCTGGGTCGTATGGCAATTCTATATTCAGCTTTTTGAGGAACTTCCAAACTGCCTTCCACAGTGGTTGCACCCTTTGACATTCCCACCAACAGTGGATAAGTGTGCCTCTTTCTCCGCATCCTCTCCAGCACTTGTCATTTTCTGTTTTGTTCATAATGGCCATTCTGGTGGGTGTGAGATGATATCTCATTGTGGTTTTGATTTGCATTTCTCTAATGGCCAGGGACATTGAGCATCTCTTCATGTGCCTCTTGGCCATCCGTATTTCTTCTTCTGGTAGGTGTCTGTTTAAGTCTTTTTCCCATTTTGTAATTGGGTTGGCTGTCTTTTTGTTCTTGAGTTGAACAATCTCTTTATAAATTCTGGATACTAGACCTTTATCTGATATGTCATTTCCAAATATTGTCTCCCATTGTGTAGGCTGTCTTTCTACTTTCTTGATGAAGTTCTTTGATGCACAAAAGTGTTTAATTTTGAGGAGCTCCCATTTATTTATTTCCTTCTTCAGTGTTCTTGCTTTAGGTTTAAGGTCCATAAAACCACCTCCAGTTGTAAGATCCATAAGATATCTCCCAACATTTTCCTCTAACTGTTTTATGGTCTTAGACCTAATGTTTAGATCTTTGATCCATTTTGAGTTAACTTTTGTATAGGGTGTGAGAGATGGGTCTTCTTTCATTCTTTTGCATATGGATATCCAGTTCTCTAGGCACCATTTATTGAAGAGACTGTTCTGTCCCAGGTGAGTTGGCTTGACTGCCTTATCAAAGATCAAATGTCCATAGATGAGAGGGTCTATATCTGAGCACTCTATTTGATTCCATTGGTCGATATATCTCTCTTTATGCCAATACCATGCTGTTTTGACCACTGTGGCTTCATAATATGCCTTAAAGTCAGGCAGCGTGAGACCTCCAGCTTCGTTTTTTTTCCTCAAGATGTTTTTAGCAATTCGGGGCACCCTGCCCTTCCAGATAAATTTGCTTATTGATTTTTCTATTTCTGAAAAATAAGTTGTTGGGATTTTGATTGGTATTGCATTGAATCTGTAAATCAATTTAGGTAGGATTGACATCTTAACTATATTTAGTCTTCCAATCCATGAACACGGTATGCCCTTCCATCTATTTAGGTCTTCTGTGATTTCTTTTAGCAGTTTTTTGTAGTTTTCTTTATATAGGTTTTTTGTCTCTTTAGTTAAATTTATTCCTAGGTATTTTATTCTTTTAGTTGCAATTGTAAATGGGATTCGTTTCTTGATTTCCCCCTCAGCTTGTTCATTACTAGTGTATAGAAATGCTACAGATTTTTGAATGTTGATCTTGTAACCTGCTACTTTGCTGTACTCATTTATTAGCTCTAGTAGTTTTGTTGTGGATTTTTCCGGGTTTTCGACATATAGTATCATATCGTCTGCAAACAGTGATAGTTTTACTTCTTCCTTTCCAACTTTGATGCCTTGTATTTCTTTTTCTTGTCTAATTGCTCTGGCTAGAACCTCCAACACAATGTTGAATAATAGTGGTGATAGTGGACATCCTTGTCTTGTTCCTGATCTTAGTGGGAAAGTTTTCAATTTTTCCCCATTGAGGATGATATTAGCTGTGGGTTTTTCATATATTCCCTCTATCATTTTAAGGAAGTTCCCTTGTATTCCTATCTTTTGAAGTGTTTTCAACAGGAAAGGATGTTGAATCTTGTCAAATGCCTTCTCTGCATCAATTGAGATGATCATGTGATTTTTCTGCTTTGATTTGTTGATATGGTGTATTACATTAATTGATTTTCTTATGTTGAACCATCCTTGCATACCTGGGATGAATCCTACTTGGTCATGATGTATAATTCTTTTAATGTGTTGTTGGATACGATTTGCTAGAATTTTATCGAGGATTTTTGCATCTATATTCATTAGAGAGATTGGTCTGTAGTTTTCTTTTTTTGTAATATCTTTGCCTGGTTTTGGTATGAGGGTGATGTTGGCTTCATAGAATGAATTAGGTAGTTTTCCCTCCACTTCGATTTTTTTGAAGAGTTTGAGGAGAATTGGTACTAATTCTTTCTGGAACGTTTGGTAGAATTCACATGTGAAGCCATCTGGTCCTGGACTTTTCTTTTTAGGAAGCTTTTGAATGACTAATTCAATTTCTTTACTTGTGATTGGTTTGTTGAGGTCATCTATGTCTTCTTGAGTCAAAGTTGGTTGTTCATGTCTTTCCAGGAACCCGTCCATTTCATCTAAATTGTTGTATTTATTAGCGTAAAGTTGTTCATAGTATCCTGTTATTACCTCCTTTATTTCTGTGAGGTCAGTAGTTATGTCTCCTCTTCCATTTCTGATCTTATTTATTTGCATCCTCTCTCTTCTTCTTTTTGTCAATCTTGCTAAGGGCCCATCAATCTTATTGATTTTCTCATAGAACCAACTTCTGGTCTTATTGATTTTCTCTATTGTTTTCATGTTTTCAATTTCATTTATTTCTGCTCTGATCTTTGTTATTTCTTTCCTTTTGCTTGCTTTGGGATTAGTTTGCTGTTCTTTCTCCAGTTCTTCCAAGTGAACAGTTAATTCCTGAATTTTTGCCTTTTCTTCTTTTCTGATATAGGCATTTATGGCAATAAATTTCCCTCTTAGCACTGCCTTTGCTGCGTCCCATAAGTTTTGATATGTTGTGTTTTCATTTTCATTTACCTTGAGGTATTTACTAATTTCTCTTGCAATTTCTTCTTTGACCCACTCGTTGTTTAAGAGTGTGTTGTTGAGCCTCCATGTATTTGTGAATTTTCTGGCATTCCACCTATTATTGATTTCCAACTTCATTCCTTTATGATCCGAGAAAGTGTTGTGTATGATTTCAATCTTTTTAAATTTGTTAAGACTTGCTTTGTGACCCAGCATATGGTCTATCTTTGAGAATGATCCATGAGCACTTGAGAAAAAGGTGTATCCTGCTGTTGTGGGATTTAATGTCCTATAAATGTCTGTTAAGTCTAGCTCCTTTATAGTAATATTCAGATTCTCTATTTCTTTATTGATCCTCTGTCTAGATGTTCTGTCCATTGATGAGAGTGGGGAATTGAAGTTTCCAACTATTATGGTATTTGTGTCTATTTCCCTTTTCAGTGTTTGCAGTGTATTCCTCACGTATTTTGGGGCATTCTGGTTCAGTGCGTAAATATTTATGATTGCTATGTCTTCTTGTTTAATTGTTCCTTTTATTAGTATATAGTGTCCTTCTTTGTCTCTTTTAACTGTTTTACATTTGAAGTCTAACTTATTGGATATTAGTATAGCCACTCCTGCTCTTTTCTGGTTGTTATTTGCATGAAATATCTTTTCCCAACCTTTCACTTTCAACCTATGTTTATCTTTGGGTCTAAGATGTGTTTCCTGTAGACAGCATATAGAAGGATCCTGTTTTTTAATCCATTCTGCCATTCTATGTCTTTTGATTGGGGAATTCAGTCCATTGACATTTAGTGTTATTACTGTTTGGATAATATTTTCCTCTACCATTTTGCCTTTTGTATTATATATATCATATCTGACTTTCCTTCTTTCTACACTCTTCTCCATACCTCTCTCTTCTGTCTTTTCGTATCTGACTCTAGTGCTTCCTTTAGTATTTCTTGCAGAGCTGGTCTCTTGGTCACAAATTCTCTCAGTGACTTTTTGTCTGAGAATGTTTTAATTTCTCCCTCATTTTTGAAGGACAATTTTGCTGGATATAGGAGTCTTGGTTGGCAGTTTTTCTCTTTTAGTAATTTAAATATATCATCCCAGTGTCTTCTAGCCTCCATGGTTTCTGCTGAGAAATCTACACATAGTCTTATTGGGTTTCCCTTGTTTGTGATGGATTGTTTTTCTCTTGCTGCTTTCAAGATCCTCTCTTTCTCTTTGACCTCTGACATTCTAAGTAGTAAGTGTCTTGGAGAACGCCTATTTGGGTCTAATCTCTTTGGGGTGCGCTGCACTTCTTGGATCTGTAATTTTAGGTCTTTCATAAGAGTTGGGAAATTTTCAGTGATAATTTCTTCCATTAGTTTTTCTCCTCCTTTTCCCTTCTCTTCTCCTTCTGGGATACCCACTACACGTATATTTGTACGGTTCACATTGTCCTTGAGTTCCCTGATACCTTGTTCAAATTTTTCCATTCTTTTCCAGATAGTTTCTGTTTCTTTTTTGGAATTCAGATGTTTCATCCTCCAAATCACTAATTCTATCTTCTGTCTCTTTAAATCTGTCATTGTAGGTATCCATTGTTTTTTCCATCTTTTCTACTTTATCTTTCACTTCCATAAGTTCTGTGATTTGTTTTTTCAGTTTTTCTATTTCTTCTTTATGTTCAGCCCATGTCTTCTTCATGTCCTCCCTCAATTCATCGATTTCGTTTTTGAAGAGGTTTTCCATTTCTGTTCGTATATTCAGCATTAGTTGTTTCAGCTCCTGTATCTCATTTGAACTATTGGTTTCTTCGTTTGACTGGGCCATATGTTCAATTTTCTGAGCGTGATCCGTTATCTTCTGCTGGCATCTGGGCATTTAGTCAGATTTCCCTGGGTGTTCGACCCCACAGGTTGAAAGATTTTTCTGTGCAATCTCTGTGTTCAGTTTTTCTTATCCTGCCCAGTAGGTGGCGCTCGTGGCACACGTTTGTCTGCGGGTCCCACCAGTAAATGGTGCTGTGGGACCTTTAACTTTGGAAAACTCTCGCCGTCTGGGAGGTTTTCTAGCTGAAGCGGCTTGGAAGAGTGCGAGCCGGCCCGGGGTCCGAATGCAGGGAGGGTTGCTGGTCGCCGCAGCCAGGGAAAGAGCCCGTCCGAATTTCCTAGTCGGCCCGGGGCGACAAGCGTGGCGGGAGGGCGCCAGCGGCAGCGGCCCGCCCAAGAGAGTGTACGTTCCCGGGGAGTCACGGGTTTGGAAGGGGCCTCTCCCACCCGTCACCGTTCTCCGCGGCCTGGGGATTTCCGATCCAATTCTCTCAGTTGGTCTGGGGGGCTGCGCGTGGTGTGGGCGCCAGCCACCGCAGTTTCAGAGGACCGCCTCTCCAATTCTCCCAGCCAGCCCGGGAAGGGGGAAAGGAGTGACTCTGGCCGCTTGCCACCCCGCCTGGTGAAGCCCGCGCACCTCGGTGATCTCACCCGAGTGGCTTCTCTCAGCCAGCCAGCCGTTCCAGGATGGGGTACGCTGTCTTTTTTTTTTCTCTGTTGTGGCTTTGGGAGCTGTTCTGTATCGTTTCTACTCCCCTAGTAGCTGTCCTGGAGAAGAAACTAAGATCCGCGCGTCTTACTAAGCCGCCATCTTCTCCGGACTCACCTTCATCTTTTGTTGGTTATGTTATTAATTGCCTTTTCCTATAATGATTCTGAAGGTTGTCCCTATATTCAATTTTAACAATTTTCTTAGTTTCATGGGGCTGCTATAACAAAGTACCACATACCGGGTAGCTTGAAACGACAGAAATTTACTGTCTCACAGTCCTGGAGGCTAGGAGTATGAAATCAAGGTGTCAGCAGGCCCATGCTCCCTCTGAAATCTGTAGAAGAGCATCCTTCCTAGTTTCTTTTTTAGCTTCTCTTGGTTTGCTGCCAATCCTTGGAATTCCTTGGGTTGCAGTTGCAGCTCTTCAATATCTGCCTACAATGTCACGTGGCTGTCTTCACTTCATCTGTGCCTGTTTCTGTTCTTCCGTTCTCATAAAGAGAGTTATGTTAGATTAAGGGCCCACTCAATTCCAGTATGATCTCATTTTGATCTAATTCCATCTGCAACGACTCATTTTCCAAATAAGATCTCATTCACAACTACTGGGAGTTAGGACTTGAACATATGTTTTGGGATGATACAGTTCAATCCTTTTTTAGGATATCATAATTTAGATATGGAAACCAGATGCATTTTTATGAAATAATTAGATAGTAGACAAGGCAAAAGTGAGGGATGCTGCACAAGTACTTCAAGCATTGATAAAGGACATTGGTTAAGAATAGCTAGAGACATCTTCAAAGAAGGTAGAGGTCTTTGTAGTGGTCATTCAGGTTGAGTAGAATCTGAAAAGATAGAGGGAAGGCAGTGCACACGGGGCTGGGAGTGGGAAAGGAAATGAGTATTTTCTAGCATGGATGCCACTGGGGGGCCTTATGGGATGATGTAGGAGTAGAAAGGTGAGGCCATATTGTGATGATCCTTGTGGGGATGCCTAAGTCACCAGGCTTCATCTTAGCGTCAATGAGAAGACCCTGGAAGCTTTGAGCAGTTGAATGACATGGTGAAAGCAATATTTTAGTAAGATGAATTTTGAGCTATAATAATCCTAACATTTCTATTCTGATTGCTTACAAAGCATATAATACTGGTGAGTGGGGAATGGGAGTTAATCTTTATTCAAAGAAATTTTCTTTTCAGAGGAGGAAGGTGAATTTGAGTCAAATGCTTAGAGAACTCAAGGTGGAGAGTGATGACTAAAGGTTAAAGTCACAGAAAAAGTTGACTGGGCTAGGACTATAAGCCAGATCTATGAACTCTGCCCAGTGCTCCTTCTGGCCCATTAGCTTTGGTTCAGTTGTGTCCTCAACTGCATTGGTTCTTCCATTATCCTTGACAATGACTTAAAATGTATAAGATCTCACATTCTTGGGCAATTTCTTAACACTTCCTATCACAATCAATGTCTTTATACCCATATCTGTGGTTTTGCAATTCTACAAAATAGACAAAAACTTTTAACTACCCAAATGATTAATTCTGGAAATAAATGATAAAGGCTGTAAACTTCAGTATTCCTGAAAAGCAAAAAAATATATAGTCCTTTGCCTGAATAGAAGTAATAAGTCAATATAGTGTTTTTAAATGTATTATCTCACTTTGATTGTCAGCATGGCCCTCTGAAATAACAAAGCAAATATTAGTATTCTTGTGAAGATACTGAAAGCCAGAGAGTTGTTTTGTTAAATAACTGAAGATTGGAATAAGGACTTGTGATACTTAGATTTATGTGCATCAGACACTTCTACAAGTGGTTTATTATACATTGTATTTGGTTGTATTAGTTTAAGTTCTATATATGCTTTCTTTCCCTTGTCATAAAACAGTGGTTATGTTAATTTCGTTCATTGCAAGTGTCGCATAAAATTTAAATATTTTATGATCAACTTAAACATAATAATTCTTTATAAGTAGATCTTACTAGTATAACTGTTTCTAATTGAATAATATTTAAAAGAGAAGCCTAAAAGAATATTTCTTGAAGCAAGTAAGTTTTTGCAGAAAGTGAGACAAAGTCATCAGAAGGGACTTCAGAATCAGGGATACTATAATTATGAGCAATTTGAGTGTCCAAAGACAACTTTAGAAAACATTTTTGATCCAGATTTTAAAAGGACACAAGTTTGCAGTGCAAGAAGCAATTTGCAAAGATTCAGCCCAATTTTTTGATGTTTTATTTGATTCAGCATAAGAGCTTAGAAGGTGTTTAAGGTAGGGTGATTTAAAAGTCACCCTTAATTTCTGGTTTCTTGGCTAGCTGTCTCTCATCCATCTATTATCTATTGTCTTTATCTATCTGTCTAATTTTTGTCTATCTTTTCCACGTAGACTATCACAATAAAAGTTTAAAATTATTTAATTATTTAAAAATATTAATATAGATTACATTATTACATTAGGTGAGAATTCGTATAACTGGATGGCAGTTCAGTGGTGCAAAAATTTCTGTGTGTGTGAGTGTGTGTCTGTGTGAGAGAGAGAGAGAGAGAAGACAGAAAAAGAGAGAGTCACTATTATTTGTGCAACCAGATAATAACATAAAAGCAATGTGAGGGTAGAAAAACGGAAGTGTCCAAAAATGGAAAAGCCCAAAGAGAAAGTTTAACGTAATCTTTTACTAAAGGCTAGTCCTGCTTCTAATGTCATCTAATTATGGTCGAACAATAAACTCTTTCTAGTTTTAGGAATTTGACTATTAATTATAACCAGTGCTTTCTGGTGAAATCTATACAGTCCTGTATTCAATTGTAGATATTTGATTACTTTAAATTAATCAGACATATGTATTTGTGATGCATATGTAAATATAAACAATATCTTTCTTTTTTTTTGTATGTTGTGCAGTAGGGGTCACACTTCGTTCTTTCCATGTGAATATGCTATTATCACAACACTAGGTGTTGAAATTTTTTTTGGGGTGCATGGCCCAGGAATCAAACCTGGGTCTCCTACATAGCAGGTGAGAAGTCTAACACTGAACTACTATGTATTTATATGTATGTGTATATATATATATATATTTTTTTTTTTTTGCATGGGGAGGCCCCGGGAATTGAACCCAGGTCTCTGGCATGGCAGGCGAGAACTCTGCCTGCTGAGCCACTGTGGGCTGCCCTATAGATAATATATTTTTATTTCATATTTTTGCTCCTTAATCTGAAACCTAGCAGTATTCTTGCCTCTAAGATTGCTCAGTTTAACCTTAATATTAGCCAAGTCCTATTTTAGTTTAGTTTTCTTTAAAATTTTACACCCATTAGCCAATCAGTCAAAGTGCACTTTCACTTCAGTTTCATGCAGAGACACATGAACTAGAAATGTTTCCCTGAGATTTGAACTTGGCCTCAAATAGGAAGCAGGGACAGAAATGTGGTTTGAGGAATCTGGTTTTGCTACGGAGAGATTTGCTGTGGCTTCCTAAAAAAAGATGCCTTATGTTTGTATATTGCTTTACATTTTCAGGAAAATTTTCACAAGCATTGCCTCACTTTTCACTCACATCAAAACTGTCATCTGTGAGAATTGTCACCTCTGCTTTGTAGCCAGGGCAACTGAAGTTCGAAGAGGATATGTGACATGATGAGAGACATTTTGCTGAAAAGTGGGATTCACACTGGGTCTTCTGACTCCATGTTCTGTATTTTCCCTATGTACTTTATTGGATGACCTACCAATCCTTGTTCAAGGTATGCTAAAATGATTATTTTCAGGTACATGTGCTACATGCAAAATGTAATCTTTATATATATAAGAAGTCACTGGAAATTGCTAGGTGTCAATTAGGAATTGGGATCAAAAGAGAGATTGCTTTTGGCTATTTAAGGAAAATATGTTTCTACTATGCCCAACTGGACCATATTAGGAACCAGCTTTATAAAGCAAGAGATTATGGACCCATTACTGCTTGTCTCATACCTATGGCCAGGAATGTGAAGACTGAGACATGGTTGGTAGAGTTGAGATTGACTCTGGAGAGCCTTAGAGAATTAGCTTATAGAGTGTGAGAAAATGGTCTCTGGGGATGACCAATCAGTTCACTTACCTTCTTCTGTTTCAGTCTAACATCAAACAGAAAATGAGAACATTTTGGTTTGAGTGCTTTGTTTTCCTGTCAGGTTTTTGGGAGTTTCACAGTTTAAAATGTGTTTGAACCTTACCATGGTATCTGATACTGACTTTGATTGAATTAGCCAAAAGTCTGTAGAACTATTTTGTTAATTTTGGTGGATTTCTTGTACATTGAAAATTACTGTGTACTTCATTCTTCAATGATGTTATCTCTAAATCCATAGATTAACTCATAAAGTATTATTACTTAAAAATAAGCAATATTTTGTTAACAGGTATTATTTTTTGTGAGTACAAAAGTATTTTTCATGAAACATTCCCATATACCAGTTGAGATTTCATATTCATTAGAAAATTAATAAAAGAAAGCATTTCAAATTGACTAGATGGCAGAATTATTACATTTCCATGTAGGCAAAGCTGGTGAACAAAGCTTTGTATTTAAGGAATGATGATGTCAACCCTCTTGTAGATAAAGAATAATATTTAATGTGCCAATGGAAATATTTCACTGAAAGCTATCATTTCATCAAAAATGAGTGCTGGAAATCATTGTTTGTGTTTGAACTCAGTTGAGATGAAATATTTGATTATTAATAGAGGCCAAACAGCTACTTTATTGGTAGTAGACCTTAAATGCATTGAGTTCACTCAAAAGTAGAAATTGAATCAAGAAGGCTGGGACTTATTTGTAACGTTGGTAAGCAATATGGCATCTAGGTACAAATCAGTTAATTGAGGGTATCAAATGTGGAATAAGAAATTTTGGCTTCATCTTATAATGGGGAGTCACTGAAGTCCTTCTATGGGTATTTTAGAAGGTGCTAGCACCCATGTATAAAAGAGAATATGGAAGAAGAAAAATAGAGGCAAGGAGACAATTTGAAGACCAAACAACATTCCAGATGACAGGAAGAAATGGATGAAATAACTATTAAGTAAGAATGAATATTAATTGTATGTTGATAATCATGGCCAAAATGGAGAGGTGAAGTTTTAAGGATTTGAAAATGTGTTCAGTCTAGTGTAACAAGAGGAAATATATTAGTTTCGTTAAAGATACTCAATTGCAGTTAAAAATGCGATGCTGACCTTGAGAGAGAAGAGACAAAACTGGATATATAGAAATTACCAACATCCAGGTGGTTTTTGAACTTATGAGCCTCGATAAGAATGACAAGGGAGAAAGCATTCTTTCAAAGAGGTTCTTTCAAGAGAAGACATCCATGGACTAATTCTTGAGTGATATCTATATTTATGTTGGTTTGCCAGGAGAATGGGTAGCCAGAGACAAAGAAGAAAGAGAGAATGAGTCCCAGAGTCCATAGTGAGCCAGAACTGAGAGTTTTGATATAAGAAGGTTACTGATACAATTGAGAGCTGCAGAAAAAGGTGAAAAAGAGAAAAAATCAATGGATTTGGTGGTTAGGATGTCATTGCTAGCCTTGGGAAAGCAGTTTCAGTAGAGCAGATGAGAATATATGTCAATTCTAATAAATGGAGGAACAAAATAAGAAGTTCCTAGTGTATTTTTAAAAATATATTTTGGCAGAGAAAGGAAGGAAGCAGAAGAGATTGCAATTGATGAGGACAAAGGTAACATTTTGAGGAAAGATAATTTGAGAAGAGGGCATGTGAACATGTTTATAAGCTGTGCTGGTTTGAAAGACTGTATGTACCCTAGAAAAGCCATGTTTTAACTGAAATCCCATTTCATAAAGGCAGAACAATCCATATTCAATACTGTATGTTTGAATCTGTAATTAGATCATCTCCCTGGAGATGTAACCCAATCAAGAGTGGTTGTTAAACTGGATTAGGGGAAATGTGTCTCCACCCATTTGGGTGGGTCTTGATTGGTTTACTGGAGTCCTATAATAGAGGAAATATTTTGGAGAATGGGGGATCTCTGAGTAAGCAGAGAATGACATAGCCACGAGAAGGAGAGTCTACTAGCCATCGAACTTTGGAGATAAAGAAGGAAAATGCCTTCTGGGGAGCTTCATGAAGCAGGAAGACAGGAGAGAAAGCTAGCAGATAACACCGTGTTTGCCATGTGCCTTTCCAGATAAGAGAGAAACTCTATGTTCGCCATGTACCTTCTTACTTGAGAGAGAAACCCTGAACGTCATCAGCCTTCTTGAATCAAGGTATCTTTCCCTGGATGCCTTAGACTGGATATTTCTATAGACTTGTTTTAATTGGGATTTCTTGGCCTTAGAACTGCAAACTAGCAATTATTAAATTCCCCTTTTAAAGCCATTCCATTTCTGGCATATTGCATTCCAGCAGCTAGCAAACTAGAACGTAAGCTGAGGGGAAGAATCCCGTAAAAAGATGTGATTAAGGAAATGAGAGATGAGGGCATCATTCATGAGCACAGTACCAGAGAAGGTGAGCAAAGTAGCATGAAGGTGGCCTCAAGGGTAGAATTAATAAGATTATCCTCTTTTATCTGAAATGGAGGCACTAAAGAAGACTTGAATCAATGTTGGTGGATCTTGCTTAATTTCTAGCTTCCCTATAGAATGTTGGATAATAGAAAATGGATTTTGCGTATTCTGATTTTATTCTTTATTAATATTCCTCAATGGCAGTAGGTAAAGTATTATTATAAGAGTGGCTCATAGTAACTCATTTAATTACATAGTTTAATATTAAGTATGATTTTGGTGTGAAAGAGTTTCCTAAATTTTAGTAAGTATATACATTACTTTAAATTCATACATCAGAACTAACAAGATTAGTAGCAGATTTCATTAAGATGAAATGAGAGTAAATCAATTTTGATTTAAATTTCCTTTGAGATTTCAGGATAGTAAATCTGAAGCATGAGTTGTGATTATCATTAAAACACACTTAAATTAAGATTTTGGGGCGTTCCCTTGACCTGCCCTCATTTGCTAGAACTGCCTCCACCACTGCCTTATTGACATTTCTCTTTAAATATCACAAAGACCTTTCAAAGTCAACCTGTCCTTTGCTGAACTCACAATATGCCCCCAGTGGCAGCCAGCCTCCAAGATGACCCCTAATGATTCCCACTTCCTGGTATTCACCCACCTGTATAGTGCCCTTCCACATTTTACTAGGATTGATCTGTGTGGACAAGAGACTTGGTGATAGGTACTATGAAGAAGAATAATCATAATGAAGGGACAAAAAGTGGTGGGAGAGAAGACTATTGTATGTAGGAGGGTATTCTCTTGTAAGGTGTCCTTTGAAGAGAAATCTGAAGTGTCTATGTGGATGTCACAGAGAAGAGTGGTCCAAAAGTGGACATCATGAATGCAAAGGCTCTGATTACAGGAGCCTGATTGATGTTTTTGAGGAACAACAAGGAGGCCACTGTGGCTGGAAGAGAGTGATTGAGAAGAGTGGTAGGGAATAAACTTTGAGAGGTAAAGGGTGGGGAATCTTGTAAACCATAGAAAAGATTTCAAATTGTACTTTGTCTTGTTTGGAAAGCTTTCGTGGTATTTTCTGTACCTGAGTGACAACATTAGATTTAGATTCCAAGAGCTTGCAGTGCTTAGAATAGTTTTGAAGGAGGGGTAGAAGTGAAAGGGAGAACAGAAAAAATTATGATGATGTAAATTAGGTTAGCAGAATTAGAGGTGGTCTGGCATGGACAAATTTTAAGTATATTGAAGGTAGTATTGACAGTTATCTGATTGATAGGATGTGGGTGTGAGAGAAAGGGAAGATTCAAAGATGATTTAAGATGAAGTTGAGATGCTCTGGTGGGTCTGAGGGAAGGGTTATCACTGTTTGCTTTGATCCTTCAAATTCTCATGTCTCCAGCTATCATGACTCATAACCTACCACCCACCTCCTTCCTTACCCAGAGCTTCTGGGTAGATTCTTTAGATTCCAGTTTAAAACCACTGCTCTGTTAAAAGTGGTGGGAAACTCTGATAATGTTGACTTTTGAGGTTATGTTAGACTTACTTCTATTTCAAGTTACATTAGACAGTATATATTTTTTAATATACTATAAAATATATTTCTTGGCTCCTTACAGCAACTCTATGTAGCAGAAACTGTCATTATGACAAATTAACTGTCAAGAATACTAAGGATTTGAAAAGCTAATGTAGTTTGACCACAGTTAGTAAATGGTGGAAACAAAAATCATGTGCAGTTCTGTTGGATTCCAAAATGCTTGTTTAGTAGAAATGCATATTCAAATTCACTATTCTGTCGGTATAAATTTGATTAGTGAGATAATGTCAGTCTCATTTTCAAATAATTTTAATAAAGTTAAACATTTGAGAAATCAAATCCTTATTATTACATAAGGATTAGTGATAATGTGGTAATAGAGCCTCAGACAGATGACATCATTGCCATCCATACACTAAATGACTTCATTGTTCACAGTAATGGACTAATAACTGACTACCATAACACTAATAAAAATTGCTGTACTGCCTGTTTACTACTGAAGAATCTAATTTGTATGGAGAACTGGTGTGGGGCTAATTTCTGATGCCAATATCAAAATACCTGCTCCATTAAAAATATTTTTATTGACAAATCTTCATGCACATACATTACATACATGGTGTACAATTAATGGCTCACAATATCATCACATAGCTGTGTATTCATCACCATGATAATTTTTTAGAACATTTGCATCACTCCAGAAAAAGAAGCAAAAAGAGAAAAGAAAAAACTTATACATACCATACCTCTTGCCCCTTCCTCTCATTGACCACTAGTATTTCCATCAACCCAATTTATTTTATCCTTTGTCCCCCCATTATTTATTTATTTTTGTGCATATTTTTTTTAACTCATCTGTCCACACCCTGGATAAAAGGAGCATTAGACCCAAGGTTTTCACAATCACACAGTCACATTGTAAAGTTGTATCTTTATATAATCCTCTTCAAGAATCAAGGCTACTGGAACACAGTGCAACACTTTCAGGTACTTCCCTCTCACCATTCCCTCCATTTAGTTTACACTATAAACTAAAAAGGAATATCTATGTAATGCATAAGGATAACCTCTCAACTCTGCTTGAAATCTTTCAGCCACTGAAACTTTATTTTGTCTCATTTCTCTTTTCCCCTTTTTTGTCAAGAAGATGTTTTTAATCCCTTAATGCCAGACCCCTTGATGCTGAGTACTGGCTCATCCTGGGACTCCTGTTTCACGTTGTCAGGAAAATTTACACGCCTGGGAATCATGTCCCACATAGCGGGTAGGGCAGTGAGTTCATTTGCTGAGTTGGCTTAGAGAGGCCATATATGAGCAACAAAAGAGGTTCTCTGGGGGTGACTCTTAGGCCCAATTTTAAGTAGGTTTAGCCTATCCTTTGCAGGAATAATTTTCATAGGGGCAAGCCCCAAGATTGAGGGTTCAGCTTATGATTTGGTTGACCCCACTGCTTGTGGGAATATCAGAAACTTTCCAAATGGGGAAGCTGAATATTTTCTCCTTTCTCCCCTGTCTCCCAAGGGGCCTTTGCAAATACTTCTTTATTCACTGCCCAAATTACTCTGGGATATCGGGGCATCACATCTAACCCGGACAAACCTACAATATCTCACGTCTTATTCAAGATTCCATGTACTTATGGGTGTTCAACTAAACTAACCATACAAGTTCAATTAGGAAATGCAATATCCAGAATATAAATTTTGCACCAAATAATCATTTCTCCTTTTGGTCTCACACAGAAGTTGAAGTTTTAAAATATGGACCATATCATCCTTTACCCTGTATTCTGATTTAACTTAGTCCTATTCAGATCAGCTTCATTCATGTCTCTACTTGAAGTCTGATCCCTTTTTCAACTTTCTGAACAGTTCCTGTATAGGGTACTGCTGACTTTCCTAGCTTCAGAGCTCTAATTCTGAGTCTCAGGTTTCACATAAATACCCAAAGTTTCTGGGACTAACCAGGTTATAAACAAACAGCTCAGTATCTCAGAATTTATCTCAGTACCTCAGTTACACCTCCTAAATATATGTAACTGCTCTAAGAGTTGCTCCATTTTTGAGTCATGAGCATGAGTAACCAGACAGAGGTTAGCATGACATTTTTCATTTTCTAAATTGTTATATTGTCTTAAATTCATTTTGGTGTAATTTACATTATGAGCTAGCAAAACTGAATCACCCAGGCATTTTTATAGACTTAATAAGTTCAGTGGTCGAAATAAAAGGAATGCCAGTTCCTTTTTATATTTCTTATATGTTTTATTTTCTCAACTATTTTAAAATTCACTACAGATGCTATTATATTATCCAAATAATGATAACAATCCCAGTAGTCCAATAACCCATTTGCCTTCTTTTCATTATAAATGGCATTTAACGGTACTTTAAGTGCCTTGGAAAAAACCCACTATTGCTATGATAATGATGATGATTGCTAATATTTTTGGTCATTTTTCCTCCTTGGACTATAAAGAAAATGGCTGGGAAAGTGGAAATGTCTATACTATTTCTTCTATAAAATCAGTAAGAGATGCTATTACTTTTTAAAGACCCATTGACAGAATAGTTGAAATCATTTTCTGCCTCTCAAACTTAGAGGACTTTCAGTGACAAGACTCAAGTCACTTTTATTTTATTTTATTTTTTAGCAAACTGGTTGTATTTTCGCCCTTGTATTTTTCCAATGTAGTTAAGCATCAAATCTGGATGGAAAGCTATTTTTAAAAAATTAACTTAGGCATGATGAATTCTAATATTCTCATTTTGGGCTCGAGTACTTTTTCCTCCACAAAGTATAAGAGTAGTCTAAGCTCCTGTATTAGTTTGCTAAACTGCCAGAATGCAATATACAAGAAATGAAATGGCTTTTAAAAAGGGAATTTAATAAGTTACAAGGTTACAGTTCAGAGGTCATAAATATGTCCAAACTAAGGCATCCAGAGAAATATACCTTGGCTTAAGGAAGACTGATCTGGAAAAGCATGCGACTGGTGTCTGCTGGTCCTTGTTCTGGGTTCCATTACTTCCAGCTTCTGATGCCAGTGATTTCCTCTCTGTGGGCCTTGATTTAGCTTGACCAGGATACAACTGGGTTCTGGCTTCCTTAGCATCTCGTGGGAAGACACATGGCGACATCTGCTGGGCTCTGCCTGTGTCCAGGCATCTGCTCTGTCTGTCAGCATTCCAAGCATCTTCAAACATCCGTGTCTCTGTGAGCTCTGAAACAACCGTTCTCTCAAAGTCTCCAAAATGTTTCCCCTTTTAAAGGACTGTAGTAAAGTAATCAAGACTCACCTTGAATGAGTGGAGTCACATCTCCATGTAATTAACAAACCACACCCATACTTGGGCATGCCATATCTCTATGGAAGTAATTTAATCAAAAGGTCACACCCACAGCTGGGCATGTCAGATCTCTGTGGAGACAATCTGATCAAAAGGATTTACAGCCTACAATATTGAATGAGTATTAAGGAATATGGCTTTTCTGGGGTGTATAACAGCTTCAAACCACCACAGCCTCCGAGTGACTTTGTAACCATGGTTCAATGTTGCAGATTTTCCATCCTTTAATTGTTCTTCTCTACATTTGACATAAATGGGTTGGGTCAGGGTTAATTTCTATTACTCCCTGCTCAAAGATAATTTTGTGCTGGTTTGAGGAATTTAACTTTTTCCAAGAATAAAGTTTGACTAGTAGATTTTAAACACTTCATCTTCTGAATACATTCTTAAGGAAACAGAAATATAGATCTTACCTTTATATATTCTCTTTCCCTTGAGTTATCCAGAGAAGAAATGATGTGAAAAGGGAAGGGCACTGAGTTGTACTAAAGATTTCAATGAAATGAGGGTAAAGAGCAAAGGATGCAAAACATGAGGATTTTCCTTACACTTGCTTTTATTATATTTATGTTATAAATTCAAGACTTGGAAAACATAACACTCTTATAGAGGACTTTGAAATTCCATGGAGCACCTGTTTGACATACCTACATAGGTTACTCTTATATTTTGCTTATTATGTACCAAGCACTATTCTAATTATTTTATACTTATTACCTAATATAATCCCCATACCAACTCTGTGAGGTAGATGCTATTTTTATCCCCAGGGCAGAAAACTAAGCCCAGGGACAGCTTCATGGGAATATGACCTATTAAATCCTACAAAGACCCATGCTCAAAAGGGACCTCTGCTTGGTTTAATGCTCTGCTGTCACTATCATGACATTCTTAATTTTTGAACAAGAAGCCCTACAGATTCATTTTGCACTGGACCTGAAAATTACATAGATGACTGAGACACCAAGAGCTATGTAACTTCCCTGAGGTCACACAGCAAATGATCTGACTCTGGAGTCTATGTTCTCTCTCCTTCAATGATGAATTATTTATATAATTTTTATTTTTAAATTTTTAAAAAATACACCATACAATCTATCCTAAGTGTACAACCAACGGCTCTTGGTATAATCACATACTTATGCATTTACCGCCGCAATCTATACAAGAACATTCCCATTTCATCTGAAAAGAAATTTTAAAAAAATCCCATACCTCTCCCTTTTATCTCCCTGTTACAGACATTTGACCTTTAGCTTTAATATAGTGCCTTTGTTACAGCTAATGAAGGAATATTGGCACCGTTACTGTTAACTGTAGACCTTACTGTGCATTAATAGTATTTTTTCCCATATACCATCTGTTAGTTTGCTAGCTGCCAGAATGCGATATACCAGAACTGGAATGGCATTTAAAAAGGGGAATGTATTAAGTTACAAGTTTACAGTTGTAAGCCTGTGGAAATGTCCAAACTAAGGCATCCAGAGAAAGATACCTTAATTCAAGGACGGCCGATGCATCTGCAACTTACTCTGTCAGCTGAGAAGTTACACTGGTGCCTTGTTCTTGGGCTCCATTGCTTTCACCCTCTGTTCCTGCGGGGGTTCCTCACTTTGCTTCTCCAGGGCTGACTTTCATCTCTTGGCTTCCCTTGGCTCTCTCCAGGTTCTGGCTTGGTTAACTTCTCATGGCAATGTCTGCTGGGCTTCAAGCATCTCTAAACATCTGTGTCTCTCTTCCTCATGTGTCTGCATCTGGGTCAGCTGTGCTGTGAAGTTTCTGTCAGCTCTGAGAATTCTGTCGTTTTTCTTGTTTCTGTAGTTTCTCTCTCTCACCAAAATGTTTCCTCTTTAAAAGATTCCAGTAAACTAATCAAGACCCACCTGGAATGGGTAGAATCACACCTACATCTAATCGAAAGATTATGCCCACCACAGGGCGCATCACATCTCCATGGAGATAATCTAATCAAAACTTTCCAACCTGCAATATTGAATCAGGATTAGAAGAAACAGCTTCCTCCAGAAGATTGAATCAGGATTAAAACATGGCTTTTATGGGGTATATCATATTTTTCAACAGGTACACCATCTTATTTTTAACACCTTGTAATAGTGACATACATTTGTTCTAGTTAATGTAAAAACTTTTTTATATTTGTACAATTCGCCACCATCATCATCCACTCTAGGTTTCACTAAGTTATACAGTCCCTGTTTTTATCATCTAGCTTTCCTTCTGGTGATATACACGACCCTAGTCTTCCTATTTGAACCACAGAGTCCATGTTCTTAACTCAACACTTAACAGTACATATATGGATGATTAAGAATGACAATCATATTCCACAAGCATCAACTGAATGTTCTATCATTGAAGCCACACAATACTTTAAGGCAGAATTGTTATTTGTGCTGTTAAACTGATAAGGAAAATGAAGGGCTGCAAAGTTAAGGTACTTACGGAAAGTCAGACAACTCAGACCAAGACTGATTTCAAGAAAGAGTTTGAACTCTTGGAGAGAGTTTCCCTGGAAAACTAGAGTTTCTTTGGAAAATCTATTAACCTCAAATCTTTTTATATAAGCATTTATATAAAATTTAGTATGGATATGCTTTTTATAGCTCTTAAAGCAGTAGAATTACTTTGAATTTATTTTTTTATATAGTAAAACTGCTTATAATTTACATATCTTTGTAAATAGAAGGACAACTTGAATTTATTTTTGTTGCTGTTTTTGTGCTTTAAGTGAGTACGGTTGAAGGATTTCCAATATACACTTTTTAACTCTGAGGAAGTGTTGCCATTTTGTACTACATAAAAAATTAAACTACTGAATGCTTTAAAATTAAAAGCTTTTTAGTGGAGTATTTTCAGCCCATTTCTGTTTTCTTTAAATATAGTACCCTGGGTATTATTTCCAAAAGGCTATGGATTATTTGGGCCTTAATGAGTGGCTAGAGCTGCCACTTGAACTCTTACGTTGGTAGTGGAAAACTTGTCTTCCTAAGCTAAATTGCACTAAAAAAAAAAAGAACAGTGTCTTTCAAATTCTCATAGCTGCATTTCCAAGAGCACATTAGTATTTTTATGTATTTTTTCCTCGTGATTCAGGAAGTATGAGGTTGTTCTGTGCTTAATAAAATAACCAACTCTACCATATTAAACTCTATCAAGATGGGTTTATTTAATTTAATTCAACAGAAGTACATTTCTCCCCTTTGGCAGGTCTTAGGCTTGTAGTTATAGATTCCGAGATTAATTAGACCTAGTCTATTTTTAAGGAGTCACAGAAAGACAGACAATTAAGCAAAGAGGGAGGAGTGATCTAATTAGAGGACCATAGGAGAACCAGAGGGATGTTTTGAAAGTGGATATTTGTTACTTGGGAGAAAAGAGACAGAAGCATGTTCCAGGTATAGGAAACTTGGGCAAAGGCAGAAAGATGGCCTGTAGCTTAAGCACTTACTACTGAATTGCGCAGTATTAGGGGTGGTAGAAATAATGCCAAAAGAATATATAACCTAGGGTGTGGATTTTATTTTGTAGGTGATGATGAGGCCATTAGGATTTGAGTCGCCAAAACATGACATAAGTGTGCAAATAGATTTCAAATACTTCCCACACTAAACATACTGTAATTACCTAACAGATTCACAGTGAGCTGATGATAAACAAATTAATGACCTTTTTACTGAGCATAAGCATAATAGGGTATGCACACTATCCCTAAAACAATTATTGCTATATTCTCAGATGGAATCTTCTGTCTAGAGGGAAGTACATAGGACTACAACACTAAGGGGTTTTGCTTTACACTTTAGTCTATTAAAATAATACTAGAAAAACTGGTTATCAACTGAAATATGATGGAAAAAAATCTTAGAAATGAAAGTATTCTTCCTTGGGTTCATATTTACCATATTTCAGAGAGCTTAATAGTATATTCTCCGTGGGCCAAAATAAGCATGTTTGACATAGTTGAGCTTATCTCTTCCGTGGATACTCTGTTTGTGCTTGCAAACCACAAATACACACCCTGATCCAGAGATCACTTCTGAATTTGAGATTTGTATATCAAACATCTCTATTAGGATGGCTCTCAGACACCATGTGGTGAAGAAGTTCAAAACTGGATCCTTGATCATCCTTTCCTGGAACTCTTTATTCTTTAATCTCCTTATTTTGGAATATGGCAACCTCTGGTACTCTTTTTTCTTCCTTTTACTGGAGAAATTGCAGGTTTACAGAAAATCATGCATAAAATGCAAATTTTAAGGTGTGGGAAATTTGTTACAATTGATGAGAACACGTTTTTACAATTGTACTGTTAACTAAAGTTCATGGTTTAAGTTAGAGTTCGTTGTTTGAGTAGTGGTGTTCCAATGATTTTTTTCTTAAATTTGTATTGTTGCCATATATGCAATCCAACATTTCCCCTTTTAATCATATTCATATATATATGTCAGTGTTGCTAATTGCAATCACAATGTTGTGCTACCATCACTGCCATCCACTACCAAAACATTTTAATCATTCCAAATAGAAATTTTTGCATAGGAATTCTTACAAATCCCAAAAAGAAATTTGTACTTTTTAAGCCTTAATTTCCTATTCCCTATCCCCACCTAATTCCCCTGGTGACCTGTTTTTAGATACTAACACTAAGAATTTGTTTATTCTAATTATTTCATATCAGTATGATTGTATCAATTTTATCATTTTGTGTCTGGTTTATTTCACACACATGATGTCTGCATGGTTCATCCATGCTGTTGCATGTATCAGAACTTCATTTCTTTTTAAAGCTGAATAATATTCCATTGTTTGTATATACAACATTTTATTTATCCCTTCAATGATTGATGGACCCATGGGTAGCTTCCATCTTTTGGCTATTGTAAATAATGCCACAGTCAATATTGGTGTGGAAATGTCTAAGTCCCTGCTTTAAATTCTTTTGGTTATATACCTGGTAGTGGGATTGCTGGGTCATATGGTATTTCTATACTTAGCTTTCCCTGGAATGCCAAACTCTCTTCCATAGTGGCTGCACCATTTTACATTGTCACCAGAAAATGAATTTCTATTTCTCTGCATCCTCTCCAAAAATGCATTATTTTCCATTTTTTTAAAAATAGCAATCATTCTAGTGGGTGTGCAATTGTATCTCATTGTGGTTCTGATTTGCATTTCCCTGATGGCTAATGATGTTGAGCAACTTTTCATGTCTTTCTGGCAATTTGTATATCTTCTTTGGAGAGATGTAAAAGTCTTTTGCCCATTTTTAAGTTGGGTTGCTTGTCTTTTTGTTGTTAAGTTGAAGTATTTCTTTATGTATACTGGATATATATCCTCTATCAGATATGTGGTTTCCAAATATTTTTGTCCATTGGGTAAGATTTCTCTTACTTTCATGATAAAGTCCTTTGAGAAACAAAAGTTTTCTATTTGATCATGTCCCATTTTTCTATTTTTTTCATTTGTTGCTTGGGCTTTAAGTGTAAAGTCTAAAAAACCATTGCTTAACAAAACATACTAAAGATGATTCCCTAAATTTTCTTCTAGGAATTTGATAGTGCTAGCTCTTATATTTATGTCTTTGATCTATTTTGAGTTGATTTTTGTATATGGTGTGAGGTGGGGATCCTCCTTTTTTTTCTTTTTGAAAATGTAGATCCAGTTTTTCAGGTATCATTTGTTGAAAAGACTATTCTTTTGCAATGGAACAGTCTTTTCACCTTGTCAAAAATCAGTTGGCCATAAATGTGAAGGTTGATTTCTGAACTCTCGATTCTATTCCACTGGTCTATATGCTTGTTCTTGTGCCAATACCATGAATTTTGATTACTGTGGATTTATAATAAATTTTAAGATTGAGAAGTGTGAGTCCTCCAATTTCATTTTTCCTTTTAAAAGATAGTTTTGGCTATCTGGGCCCCTTACTTTTTTGTATAAATTTGATGGTTGATTTTTTTTTCATTTCTGCAAAAAAGGTTATCAGAATTTTTATTGGGATTGCATTAAATCTATAAATTGCTTTGGGTTTTATTGACATCTTAATGATATTTAGTCTTCCAATCTTTGAACATGGAATCTTTTTCCATTTATTTAGGTCTTTAATTTCTTTTAGCAATTTTATACCCTGCCACTTTACTGAATTCATTTATTAGCTTTAGGAGCTTTGTTGTGGATTTTTCAGGATTTTCTGTATGTGGGATTATATCATCTGCAAATAGGGAGTTTTACTTCTCCGTTTCAAATTTGGGTGCCTGTTTTTTTATTTTTCTTACCTAATTGTTCTTGAAAGAACTTCCAGTACAATGTTGAATAACAGTGGAGATAGTGAATATCTTTGTCTTGTTCCTGATCTTAGAGGGAAAGTTTTCAATTTTCACCATAAAGTAGGGGTTAGCTGTGGCTTTTCATGTATTTCCTTTATCATGTTGAGGAAATTTCCTTCTGTTCTTAGTGTCATAAGGGTGTTTTTTTTTTATATAAGGAAAGGGTGCTGTATTTTATTTCGTCATGACTTTCCCACGTCAGTTGAGATGATCTTCTGTTAATGTGGTATATTACATTAATTGATTTTATGTTCACCCTATCCTGCATACCAGGGATAAGTCCCACTTAATCATGGTGGACAATATTTTTAATATGTTGTTTGATTTGTTTCGCTAGTATTTTGTTGAGGATTTTTGCATCTATATACATAAGAGATACTGTTTTTATCCCGTGATATTCTTATTTGGCTTTGGTATGAGGGTGATGTTGACCTCATAAAATGAGTTAGTGAGAGTTCCCTCTCTTCAAGTTTTTGGAAGAGTTTGAGCAGAATTGGAGTTATGTCTTTTAGGAATGTGTGGTAGAATTGCACTGAGAAGCCATTTGGTCCTGGGCCTTTCTTTGCTGGGGGGTTTTTGATTACTAAATCAGTCTTCTTAATAACAATACATTCACTGAAATCATCTATTTCTTCTTGAGTCAATGTAGGTCATTTGTGTGTTTCTAAGAATTTTCCCATTTCATCTAGTTTATTTAATTTATAAGCATACATATTCTTGGTATCCTCTTATATATCTGTTTTAGTGAGGTCAGTAGTAAGGTCCCACTTTTCATTTCTGATTTATTATTTGTATCCTCTCTCTCTTTTTCTTTGTCAGTCTAACTAAAGCATTGTCAATTTTGTTTTTTTTTTTCAAGGAAAACTTGGTTTTATTGGTTCTCTCTATTATTTGTGTTTTGTTTTGTTTTCTATTTCATTTATTTCCACTCTAATCTTTGTTACTTCCTTCCTTCTACTTGTTTTGGGTTTAGTTTGCTCTTCTTTTTCTAGTTCTTATAATTTTGAGGGTAGTTCTCTGATGAGAAGTCTTTTGTCTTTAATGTGAACACTTAGAGCTATAAATTCCCCTCTCGGCACTGCCTTCACTGCATCCCTTAAGGTTTGGTATGTTGTATTTTCATTCTCATTTGCCTCAAACATTTCCATTTTCACTTCCTATTTCCTCTAACCCATTTTAAAAAGTAAAAAAAAAAGTAAAAAAAGCGGTTTAAAAGTATGTTGTTTAATTTCCACGTATTTGTGATTTTCCCTTTCTCCACTCCCTCTATTATTGATTTCTATCTTCATTACTTTGAGGTTGGAGAATATGCATTGTATGTTTACTATTTTCAGAATTTATTGAGTCCTCTTTTGTGACACACTGTGTGTTCTATCCTGGAGAAGGACCCACGTGCACTCAAGAAGAATGTGTATTCTTAGGTGTAGTATTCTATATATGTCTGTTTGGTCTACTTGGTTTAATGTATCATTCAAATCCTGTTCTTTATTGATCTTCTGACTGCATGTTCTATCCATTATTGAGAATGGGGGGTTGAAATCACCTACTACTAATGTAAAACCATCAATTCCTACCTTCAAATCTGTCAGTATTTGTTTAATATATTTTGGGGCTCTGCTGTTACGTGAATATATATTTATAGTTATTACATCTTCTTGCTGAATCATCCCCTTTAGCAGTATGTCATGACCATCTTTGTTCCTTATAAATGCTTTTTAAAATATTTTTATTATAAACAAAAAACAGACACACAAACATTCTCAACATACAAACATTACAATGCTTACAGTCAATGGCTCACAATATCATCACACAGTGGTGTATTCATCACCATGATCATTTTTTTTGAACATTTGCATCTCTCCAGCAAAAGAAAGAAAGAAGAAAAAACTCATACATTCCATACCCCTTACCACTCCCTTTCATTGGCCACTGGCATTTCAATCTACTCAACTTATTTTAACCTTTGTTCCCCCATTATTTGTTTACTTTTTTATCCATATATTTTACTCATCTGTCTATACCATAGATAAAAAGAGCATCAGACACAAGATTTTCACACTCACACAGTCACATGGTAAAATCTATATCATTATACATACATCTTCAAGAAAGATGACTACTGGCACACAGCTCTACAGTTTCAGGCACTTCCCTCTAACCACTCTAATACACTATAAACTAAAAAGAGGATATCTATATAATGCATAAGAATAACCTCTGGGATAACCTCTCAACTCTGTTTGAAATCTCTCAGCCACTGATACTTTATTTTGTCTCATTTCACTCTTCCTCCTTTTGGTTGAGAAGGTTTCCTCAATCCCTTGATGCTGAGTCTGAGCTCATTCTAGGATTTCTGTCCCACCTTGCCAGGGAGGTTTATACCCCTGGGAATCATATTCCCCATGTAGAGAGGGGGAGGGCAGTGAGTTCACTTGCCATGTTGGCTGAGAGAGGGAGAGGCAACATCTGAGCAACAAAAGAGGTTCTATGGGGTGGCTCTTAGGCCTAATCTTAAGTAGGCTTAGTGTATCCTTTGCTGGGATAGGCTTCATAGGAAGAAACCCCAAGATTGAGGGCTTGACTTGTTGATTTGGTTGTCCCCACTGCTTGCAAGAGCATCAGGAATTCTCCAAAGGAGGAAGTTGAATTTTTCCTTTTTCTCCCCATTCCTTCAAGGAGACTTTGCAAATACTTCTTCATTCACTGTTCAAATCACTCTGTGATTTATCAAGGCATTACACTAACCTGGACAAACCTACAAAATCTCATGCCCTATTCAAGGTTCCATGTACTTATGGTGCTCAATTAAACTGTCCATATAAGTTATATTAGGAAATGTACTGGTAAAAATATAAATTTTGTATTAAATAAATGTTTCTTGGTTTAGTCTTACACAGAAGTTGAAGTTTTAAAATATGAATGACCATCTATTTTCAACACCCTGCAAAATTGATACTCCTTTGTTCTTCCTCATGCAAAAAAATTTTTTAATTTGTACATTTAGTCACTGCCATTGTACATTCTAGGCCTTCCTAGATTATACCATCTCAGTCTTTACCATCTATCTTTCCTTCTGGTTTCATATGTGCCCCAGCCCTCCTCCCTCTATCATTCTCACATTTAACTTCATTTGTGTGTTTCCATTATTGGGCTACATTTAGGTACTATTGTGCTATCCATTTCTGAATTTTTACAATCAGTCCTGTTGTACAATCTGTATTCCTTCAGCTCCAATTACCCAATCTCTACCCTATTTCTATCTCTTGATTAACCTCAGTTTTTAACTGAAATTCTCCAAGTTCACTCATTAATGTTAGTTCATATCAGTGAGACCATACAGTATCTGTCCTTTTATTTCTGGCTAATCTTACTCAGCATAATGTCTTCAAGATCCATCTACACTGTTACATGCTTCACCTCATAACTGTTTTTTACTTAAGGTATATTTTATCTGATATTAGTATAGCCACTCCAACTCTCGTTTGGTTACTACTTGCATGGTATATATTTTTTCATCCTTTTGCCATCAACTTACTAGTATTTTTGACTTTAAGGTGAGTCTTTTCAAACAGCATATAGTTTGGTCAAACTTTTTTTTAATCCTTCTGCCAATCTCTGCCTTTTTACTGGAGAGTTTACTACATTTACATTTAAAGTCACTACTTGATAATACAGGGTTTTTTTCCCTGCTATTTTCCTATTTAACTTTTATAAGTCATTTACTTTTTTTTTTGTCCCTCACTTCCATTAAAACCTACTTTTATATTTATTTGCTTTCTTATGCCTTCTTATTTATGTCTGGACACATTTTTCATATATTTTCCTTGTGGTTACAATGGGACTAGATTTATCATCCTAAATTTATAACAGTTGTATTTGACTTGACACTGACTTAACTTTAATAACTTGTGTGTATACTTTTCCTACACACCTCTGTGCTCCCATCTATTTTTTTTTTTACTTGCTACCACCTATATCTTTGTACACTGTATTCCAAAAATGTAGATCAATCTTTACTTTTTATATATTCGCATTTTAGCTCATGCAAGAAGCAAGCACTCAATCTTATTGATTGTTTGTGACAATCAATTCCCTTGTATGTGACACATTGCTTTTCTCTTGCAGCTTTCTGAATGTTCTCTTTGATTTTTGCATTTGATAATGTAATCAATATATGATGGGTTGTATTTTTCTTTTTTATCCTGTTTGATGTTCTCTGAATTTCCTGGATGTGCATATTCACTTCTTTTGTTATGTTTGGAAAGTTCTTGGTCATTAATTTGATTATTCCTTCTGCCCTTTTCTCTCTTTTTTCTCCTTCTGAGATTCACATCATGTGTTTATTGGTATGCTTGGTAGTGTCCCATAGGTGTCTTGAAACTATTTTCACTTTTAATATTTCATTTTCTTTCTGCATCTCAGACTGACTCTTCAAGGTTTTTATTGATTCTGCTCTTGAAACTCTCCTGGGCATTTTTCATTTCAGTTATTGTGATCTTCAATTCCAGTAGTTTTGCTTGGTTCCTTTTTAAAATTTTTGTCAATTTACTTAGACTCTCATATTACGCATTTGTTATTTTCCTCATATCCTGTAGCTCTTTCTCTGGGCTTTCCTTTATCTCCTTAAGCATTTTAATACCATTTCTTTAAAGGTTTTGCTTGGTTTGTCTTCTTTATTGGTGTTTTCTATATTTTTATCATCTTCCCTTGGATGGGCCATCATTTTGTGTTTCTGTGTTTATCTTGTACTCTTTTGTTGCACACTGTACATTTTAATATTTTAAAATGTTAACTCTGGGATTTGCTTCCTTGAATGTCTGTTTCCTCATTTTGTAAGTAGCTGGTAAGACAGAGATTTTCTTGAGCTTCAGCTCTTCTACTAGGAGGGTCTTCCCAAGGCTAATGCTGTGTGGAGTTTTCCCTGTTTTGCTGGACCACTGTCTTCTCCTGCACTTATGCTTATTTGTTGTTTTGGAGTTCCTAGGTTAACAAGAGTTTGGTTACCCCTTCAGTTTTCCAGGGGACAAACTTCCCTTCTCCTGAATCTGCCATGCCTTTGTCCCAGGCTCTCTGCCTCTACAGTTTTATACCCAAATTTCATTGTCCCATGCTGCTTTTGTCTGGATGGCAAGTTCTATGGCAAGAGGGTCACACTGGGGAGGACTTTCCCAATTCAGCCAAAACAAGGCCAGAGACCCCTGAAGGGGGTATTGGCTGGTTCCAAAAAGTGCCATGTGGAGGGACTCAAGAAGCATGCCCAAAACTTTCTTACAGGTTTCCAAAGCTGAGCTTTCCTGGACTGTCTTGCAAATTTAGCTAACTTTACTCCTTTGCCCTGAAGTAGTCCTGTATCTTTCAATCTCTACTGCCTCTGCCCCTGTCCAGGGAGGTCTGAACCAATGGCTGTTGCCACCTTTCTCCAGAGTGGGTTGAAGCAATAGCTGCCCTCAGAACTGGGACCCATTGATCCAAATTTGTTAATCAAAAGCTGTAATCAGTGATCTTCCTGCACTCTTATTCTTGGGGAAGAGGATTTTTTATGTCCTTTGCTGTCAGCAGCATCTAGACAGGGACTTAACCCTGAGGCAGTTTATTGCGAGAGTGGGGATGGTGCCAGTAGCTGCCATGCAAAAGAAGCAATTTACGGTTGTTTTTTGTTTTTAACATGGACAGTCACTGGGAATCAAACCCAGATCCTCTGGCATGGCAGGCAAGCATTCTTGCCTGCTGAGCCACCATGGCCCACCCAACTTACAGTTCTTGATTATAATGTATCTGCCTCTTCCTCTCACTCTTCCTGGATGCTATACAGTGTTCTTCTGGCTTCTGGAGTTTAAAAATAGTTGTTTCAGACAGTTTCTGCCTGTTTCATTGTTTTGGTGGAAGGACAGAGTTCTGGAGCTCCCTATTCTGCCATTTTCCCCAAAAGTCCTCTCTCTCTCTGGCACTCCTGTAGTTGCTTATGTCAGTGAACCATCCCTGACCTTCATTCCCTACATCCAATCCATTGCCAATGCCTTTGATTCAATAGTTCATTTTCTTCTATATTTCCTTTTTCTGTTGCTGGCACTCCCAACAAATCTACTATGATTTCTCACCTGGACCATTGCACTAGCTTCATTATCGGTCTCCTAGCTTCTTCTCTTGTTCCCTTTCCCCATCCTGTTATTCTCTGCATAGTAGCCAGCTTGATTTTACTAAGGGAAAAATCTGCTCATACCTGTTTAAAGTCCTCCAATGGCTTCCTATTTCAATTAGAATTAAACCAAAATTCTTCATGAGGCTGGACGGGTCTGTCCCCAGCTTTCCCCTCCAAGCTTACCTCACATCCCTCCCCTCAGCTCACCAAGATAATAGCTACACTGCCCTTGTTACAGCTCTGGAAATATGCCTACTTGCCCTGCTTTACTCCTGGATACAGGCAGAGCTTTCTCTCTGGAAGCGTTTCTGCAGAGATCATATCATTCCTATTCATCTTTCAGAACTCTTGCAAATATCACATTTTTTGAGAAGTTTTCATTTACACATCAGTCTAAAATATATCCTCCTCTTATCCTTTCTCTCAACATCCTCTGACTTTCAACTACTCTGTTAATTTGTCTAATGAATGTCTCTCCTGATTGACCATAAGCTGCAGAAGGGCCAGGCTGTGTTTCTTTTGTTGCTCTTTGTCTAGGACCAAGCACAGTACCTTTGTCTAGGACCAAGCACAGAACATGATGTAAAGACATGTTCAACACATGTTTAATGAGTGTAATAAACAGGACCTTAATGTTGTCAGCCTGTGAATTTTTTGTACTTTAAAGCTCATCTTTGGTGGACTTGACCTTCCTTTAAATGCCTTTTTTTCCTCTTTCTTCTGCTGTTACTGCCCCCACAGCATTCTGTACATAGCTCTGCTGCTTATCTCTGCTTTAGGGCCTGAGGCACTTTTTCCCCAAAGTACCACTAATGGCATGGGATGGGAAGTGAAGAGTGTGCAGGAGGGTGTATATGGGACTCTGGGAATATGCTCCAGATACTTGCCACAAGCACTGAATTTCTTTGAATCTCTTATGATAAACCTAAAGTAAATTTGCATTCTACTTTATAGTTATTACATATGTGTTTTACTATTAAAGAGTAGATTCTTAGTGTTATTTCTGTGGCTTACGTATGTGCCCCAGAATCTGATTTAAACAGCTGAAAAATTTAACAGACTGCTGCATCTGGACCAGCTCAGTTTTCTAAACTCTACTCATAGCAGAGATCTTCTGAGCACTAAAAATTTGTCTGTAGCTCATTCTGGGAGTGCCTGAGGGAATGAGTCCAAGTCATGACTCCTACCTTTCCTATTTTCTTCCTATGATTTGCTAGCCTTGATTTTTTTATCACCCTGTCCCCTATCTCCTTAGCCCAATTTTGCTTCCAGTGATTCTCAATGGGCTGCTTTTAGGATTTGGGGTGGGGTGGGGGACCTCCTTATTGTACTGGACTGTCCTATAATTGTCCTTTCCACCTCCCTTTATATGCAGAAAGTTTAGCATCCCTGACCCCCACCCCCCACCCCACTTACTGCCCATAGCACTCGTAGTAACTGTGACAACCCAAGTCTCCTCTGCCATATTATCAAATGCCCCTAAGTAAGTGGTTCATCCCTCAATTGAGAACTGCTTTTCAGGCAGTTGACGCCTTATAAAACATCCAGAACTTTCTGCTCATTAATAAGGTTTGCAGCAAAACATTTCTTCCATTCACTGAAAACTCAGAAAACTATGTGTTAAAAACGTGCTATGTTCTAGGCACTGTTCTGGGCAACTGGGTTATAGCAGTGAACAGACACCTTCACTGAGGTTTACTGTGTGAATATATCCATTGACTCACTTTTATGTTTCTTTTTCAAAGGAACAAGATTTTCTTTTCCAATGCATTTATTTAGTGTTCTGATGATTTCTCATTCAAAAGTTATAAGGACATTGATACTTACTGAGGATAGCTATTGACATTTACTGGCAATAGTTGAAAACACTGACCAAAGTAACAGGAAATATGATAATAAAAAATAAAACCCCAAATTTTAAGTGATCACTACCTAATGGACAAAGCAGCAGCAGAATATTAATATTTTAAACATAGTATATATTTTAAAGAGTAGTTTTAATGCTGAGTAATGTAATTTCTATAAGAATTCCTGTTGCAATTTTCCTTCTTTTATATTTGGCATAAGTAGTTCATTTGGGCATCACTGATTTTATTTTGCTATAATCAACTATTTAGTTTCACTGAGTGTATTTGAATTACATCATTCTAACATATTTATGTGTTCCTCATGAGTAACTGTACAATATTTTAAGAAGCTGCTGAATGCTATCAGAAGCAACAGAGAGAGACCCCAAATCTAAGAGCCTGGCAAGATAGAGAGAAGGAGGACAGCTAGACAGGCGTGATAGAACTCTGTGGGAGAATAAATGGCATGTGGGTTTCCACAGAAAGCACCGTGACATGAAATAGGGGTAGAAGCGGGAGGTAATAAAAAGAGATACCGTTTATTCTTCTACCTGTTAATGTTATTTTCAGATCTTAAAGCCTGTTAGTGACTGGAAAATACATCAGTGACACTTCTGAATCATTTCTTATGTGCCAGGTGCTGATATAAGCACGTTACATCCATTACCTTGTTTAGTCTTCAGAATGAACATGTCAGATAGGTGTATTATTATTATCTTTATTTTCCAAATGAGGAGACAGAGGTACTGGCAGATTATGTGTTGGAAATAGATTTCAGACCTAGAAAGTACAGCTCCAATTTTGGGTGCTTAAGTCCTGTGTACCCCCAAAAGGGACAACATTGTTGAGACTTAAGTCTCTTTTCATTGATAACTACTTATTGTACTCACTGTCAGGCTTACTAAAGCTATCTGGCTTACCATTTTGCATTGGAATTTATCTTTTTAAAATTTAATTTAATTTTTTGTGTGTACAGGCGATAGTTCCTCAATTTTAGCACAATTGACCATTTTATACTTATTTAGGGCTTAATATTTTTCAAGAGAAAATCTTTAAAATATAATGCAGTGACATAATAATCAAAAGTTAGGTCTATTTCTCTGAATTTTACTTTCTCATAAAGATGTAGTTGAAGTAAAAGCACAATGAGAGTCAAGAAGAAACTTATTAAATCCAGAACTGATTAAATATGCATTAATATTTACTTGCATAAAAATGGTGAAAAATGTAAGTACCTGAATGTTCATTCCCTTTTTTCTTCTCCTGTGCTTTGTTTCATTGTGTTTTTTACTTTTGAATTTCAGAAGATAATGTTTTACCTGCATTTTTCTCTTTATAGCTTCACTTACTCCTAGCCAAACAGAATTATCTTTAGGAAACTTAACAAGAGAAACCATAGTGAAGATATGGCTGGATGGTCTCTAATTGTCTTGCTTTGGCCCATAAAGTACTTTCCTTTGGAGAAAATCAGGGTGGAAAACTCTTGAATATTGCTTATTTGAACTGCTCTTAGCTAGTTTATATAATCACTATTTCCCAAAGAAAATGTCAATTAGACCTCAACTGCTGTTTTCTTTTTGCTAATCCAAAAGCAGACATGTCACTTTTCATTCGTTTATTTCTGTTTTTTGATTTATAAATCTGTCCTCTCATCTGGCCACCACTGCCATTCTGATGGTTGTTTACACAGATAAGGGACCATCTGCCTGGTTTCCATGGCCAAGGGATAGGAATAGGAAAACCACATTTCCATTCTTGAGAGAGTATTTTATTTTGCCAATTATTTAAAAGCACTAAGAAAATGTATCTCTTTGGCTTAACATTTTTGAGAACTAAAAATGAGGGGGTTAAAAAATATACTAGCATTTGTAATATCAAATATTTCTTATTAATTAGACATCTATTAATGAAAATGACTACATTTTTTACAGGGTATTACTTCAAGTATCCAGGAGCACAAGAGATGTATGGAGATTCTTCAGATAATTTTGGAAATTCATTGTGACCTGAAATGTGATTTGATGTGCATATGTTCAGTCAATATAGTCAAATTTAAATGGAACCATATAGAAATATGAAAATCACCAGGTGTCCATCTGCCAGAAGTTGCCTTTTGTAGTGGACACTCTGGAGGGGCATGAGCAACCCTTCTTTGATATGTGTCCTTCCCTGTCTCCTATCTGTTTACATGACATGACCCTGCATCCCTCCGTCCCTGCTCCATTCCTCCATATGTGGTAGGGAAAGGTGTGTGGGGGCAGGAGGGTAGGGGAAGGGTGGCTGGATCAGCTATCAGACTACCTATTAAGACTCCTAATGAAAGGGCAAGTCTGCATCTGATTGCTGGGTTAAATTACTAGTATATAGTTTTAAAATTGAGATATCATCCAAAGTGTACAATTAGTGGTTTACAGTATTATCATAAAGCTGTGTATTCATCATTACAATAGAGTTTTGACCATTTTCATTACTCCAAAAACAATAAATAAGAATAAAAATAAAAATAAAAGTAGAGAGAACACCCAAAACATCCCATTCCCCATACCCCCATACCCTCATTGCTTATTTATTTACATATATATATATTTTTTTCTTATTCATCTGTCCATACACTATCTAAAGGGAGTGTTAGTGACAAGGTTTTCACACTCACATGTTCACACCTTAAAATCTCTATAGTTATTCAATCATTTTCAAGAATCAAAGCTATTGAATTAAAGTTTGACAGTTTTAGGTGTTTCCCTCTAGCTACTCCAACACACAAAAAACTGAAAAGGGATATCTATATACTGCATAAGAATAATCTCTAGAAAGACCTTTCAACTCTATTTGAAATCTGTCAGTCACTGAAACTTTATTTTGCTTCATTTATCTTCTCCTTTTTGGCCAAAAAGTCTTTCTCATGCCTGTGATGCCAGGGTCAGGCTTATCCCCAGGAGTCATGTCCCATGTTGCCAGCGAGATTTATACCCCTAGGAGTCATGTCCCACATGGGGGGAGGGCAGTGAGTTCACCTGTGGAGTTAGCTTAGAGGAAGAGACCACATATGAGGAACAAAAGAGGTTCTTTTGGGATTATTCTTAAGCATAATTATAAGTGGGCTTAGTTTTTACTTTACAGGAATAAGTTTTATGAGGGCAAGCCCCAAGATCGAGGGCCATCCCATCCAATTGGCAGTTCCCAATGCTTGTGACAATATCAGGTCTTCCCCAAGTGGGGAAGTTTAATATTTCCACACTTTCCCCAGTCCCTTAAGAGGACTTTGCAAACACTTTTTAATCTTCTGCCCAGCTTATTCTGAGATGTATCAGAGCATCACACCAACCTGTACAAACCAGCAAGATCTCACTCCCTATTCATGGTTCTATGTGTTTATGGTGTTTAACTATACAAGTTAAATTAGATAGTGTACTACTGAAAATATAAATTTTGCACCAAATAAATATTCCTTCCTTTGGTCTCACACAGAAATTGAAGTTTTAAAATACAGTCAATATTATCCTTTGCTCTTTGGTCTGATTTATCTTATCCAACCCAGATCAGCCTCATTTATATCTCTAATTGAAGTCTGATCACTTTTTTGATATTTTTAGCAGTTGTTGTATAGGGTAACGCAGACTTTCATACCTGCAGAACTCTAGCTCTGAGTTCAGGTGTCGTAAATACCCAAAGTTCCACGGAATGACTGGGTTATACACAAAGAACTCAGCATCTCAGAATTCAGAAATAACAGTTACGACTCTGGAGTAGGTGTGACTGCTATAAGAGCTTTAAAATCTAAGAACCTTTACAGTAGGCCTTCACCTAATGATCTGTGCTCTCGAATTCAATTTTCAGAGTTTGCACATAATAGTTAGTTTGTATTAGTGAAGCATTATAATGTTTATCTTCTCGTTTTTGGTTTATTTCAACTAGGAGATATTTTTAAGGAAGGCCAAGGAATCAGAGGTTTTCTGATTCAGACCTTACCAAGTTTCGTTTGTTCAACTTATTCTTGTATTTCCTAAGACTCTTCCATGTCCCTGCCCACCCTCACCCCCACCCCAACCCCCACTTTTTTTTTTTTTTCGCTTAAGTGGACTCAGCCTGGTTTCTTTTTTTTCTTTTTTTGAGCTTGGTTTCTTTTACTTGTAATCAATACTTTGAATTCAGCTTTCATTAGGAAGCTCTATTTCTCCATGTCTCTACTAATCTTGCAATTAACTGCAGCATTGGATTCTCTCTGCTGTCTTTGTAAAACATTTCTGCTCCATTATTACCATTATCTGCTTATTTATGCATAGGGAAAACACTCCTTATTAATCATAAGGCAAAGAAAAATTCTCAAAATATTCCTTTTTCTCTTAGTGTAATAAATATTGGGGTAACACATTTAGAGTATACTTTCTCTCCAAGGGGTCTGAAAAGATGCATATTGACTATTGTCCCTTCTACTTGGGATCTTATGCCCAGAGGCAGGACAGCAGTAGTCTACATGGTAGCAGACATCAAGCAATCTCATAAGGTGAGGAACACAATCAGGGGATGGTAGGGTGGTAGGGTGGAATGAGGAGGTCAGGGAGGAGGGGCAATGGGGAGCAGAGTCTGCTTTTTTTTTGCTTGCGTCTCCACATTTCTAGAAATGTCCATCCCAGCATTTCTGTCCTAAGATCTCATAAGGTAATTGTGAGAATTAAAGTGCATTACAATTTATGTAATGCACTTTACATAGTGCTTGGTTGACACTTAGTAGAAACTCAGTAAAGGTTATTTATTTCCTTCCAAAAGAAAGTTTCTTTTATATCAAGTTCATAAAATTTTCTTTATTTCTAAAATGACCTTCCCCTGGCTGGTATTTAGGGAACATGAGCTATAGACATCTTACTCTTTTGAAATTAATGTCTTGCATTTAATGTAATAGGATGGTTTTCTAATTGTATAGTAATTAAACTTGAACAAATGTCACAATGGGAAAGGGGCACTGACCATGCCATTAGTTAAATGTGGAAGGAGGATAAGATCAATGCCTTGATTTTCTATAATCATTGTATGGGTCACATAAAATGCCATTTTTCTAGAATGGGACTACATCTTCATTCTAGTCTCAGGACGTCTGAAGCAATGAAGAGGAAAAAATAAAGTTATAACATACTTCACTGACAGATCAGATGATTAGAATTAAGATTCTTTAAGAATCTATAGTTTTATAAAATAATAGTTCATTTCAAATTAAAATGGAAATTGCAGTAATATTTTTTTCTCTGAGACAAAACTCCTTTGTGTGAACTGTCACTGTATCATCATTCATTCTCCTGTTATTAAAATGATATTCAATTATATTTTCATTTTTTAGGGTTGTGGACTTGCCATCAATTCTTTCTCCATACCATGGCTTCATCCTGGAACATATCGACAGGATTATGATAAAGCAGGAATCCTGCTTTTCTTTCCTCTTTTTGGAAGAGAAGTGAATTAAAATGACTGTATAACTTGCCAGTAGTAAGAAATCACAGCGCTTAGACTTCTTTAAACTAGTATTTTTTTCTGTGAGGAATTTTATACCATGTTTTAGTGGCACTACAGGTACAGATCTTGAACAACCCTGGGTTCACCTTATGTCAATTGGAAATAACAGAACTCAATCTTAAGATTGTGCAATTTTTACACCCTAGTCAGATGTGATTATGATTTCTGTTTATAGCCATTCAATTTCTTAAACTGTGGCTGCTCTCTGACATCTCTTAGTTTGAAAAAGAATGTTTTGTGTTCCATTTTGCTTTAATACAGGAGTCAAACTTTCATGAGAAGTCAATGATTGTTCAAGGTTTCAATACCCTTGTTGCTTTATCCCAAACATATCAAAATGTCCTGTTTACAGTTGTTAGTACTTCTGACCAGCCCCCATGCAATTGCATCTGAAATGTGATACAATTCTAGTTGATGCTTTGGGAATTGAATGTGGTGTTTTCATTTGCTTCACTGATAAACAGTTATGCTATCTTCTAGTCTACAAGGTGCAGTCTTCTCAGTTCTAAGTAGTCTCCGATAGGTACCTTTGACCATGCATGGGATATTTTAAAATTAGAGACATTATGTCCACATGCAGCATAGATTTGTTTCTAATGGAAAAAAATCATTTCTGGGTACCATAAATTACCTAATTGCATAATGTAAATACAACCAACATTAAAAACAATAGAAGTTAAATAATACAGAATATTAAAAATCACTTTATATCGCATTAAAGTCAGTCACAAAATGAAAAGGAAACATCATTTTAGAAATTCAGGCAGAGTTTGCCCCTTTCTGCTTCAGGTTTTGATTCTGTCCGAGGTTGTAATCTTCACAGCATCAAAGTTTGACAAATTTTCCTACCAGCTTCATCACTACTCCTTAATATTTTCGCTTTGCCTGAACAAATGCTCTGAAATCATAAGTGCTCCCAGAACAAACTGATGTCTCATTACTGTGCAACTCTCCAGCATTCTGTGCAGAGGCTGGCCCTTAGTGGAGCTCAATAAATAATTGGTGAATGAGGGAGTTTTTCCTTATTTTATGCTTTTCCGTAACCTGGACTTCCTTTAACAGACAGCATTGCCTAATGATATTTGACAAATCATTATAGTGCTTTTGATGGCACATGGAGCTGTGATCCCCATGTCAATCACAGGAGAATAAGGGAGCGCCACTCTTTGAGTAGAAAATGCTGTTTCTTTTCTAATAAAAGGAGAAAGATTTATTTGAACTGTATAGAAATGAGAGTAAGTAGAAAATGCTATTTAAAAAATTGTTAGTGTAATCTGTCCTCCATATAATCTTTGAAAATCTCCCGAGTTGTAGAAGCATCCCTTCTCACACATTGCTAACTACTGTGTCAGTCATTACACTGTACATCCCATGCATATCTAAAACTTACGGTGCCCAAAATTGAACTCAATTTTTCTTCTTTAAATCTGTTCTTTCTTGCTTTTTCTATTAATTATACTCTACTTATTCCAATTATTCCTTCCTGTAACCTCAGCACCGTCCTAGATTTCTACCCTTTCCTGAATCTCTCACACATAACTGAATCCACTGCCAAGTACTGCCAGTTCCACCTTACCAGCACCACTTACCTTTGTCTCCTTCTCTGCATATCCACTGCCACTTCCTCCATTACATTGCTCTTGCTTTCTTCTTCTTTCATACCTTAAATTCCTCTCTTTTCTATCAATGTCAGTTTCTTTGATTCAGATTTCATTCACCCTTTGACCTAAAGTCATAACCACTCACATAAAACATTTGAACTTTTCAGGTATTATTCTAGAACATATCGTTCAGTAGATTACTGTGATATTATAGAAGTTATAATTTTGTAGCAGTAATATTAAGAAAAGTAAAAAGAAAATATTATATTTAACCCACTATATTAAAAAGAATGTCATTTCAAAATGCCATCAATATACAATTTTTTAATGAGATACTTTATTTTTTTCTACTAAGTTTTTGAAATCTGCTTTTAGCCAGTTTTCTGGTGCTAACTAACCACATGTGGCTATTTGTCTAGCAACTATTGTTTTGGAAAGTGCAGTTCTAGACCTTTCAACACCTGGTACAGAACTATTTCTGATTCTGTTTATCATTTCTCTGCAGATACCCCATGCTCTGGAGAAATTGAGCTCCATGTGCATCATCCATGTTATTTTGTAATAATCAAAATAAGTCATCCAAGTTATTTCACTGCCGTGTTTTTATGCTGTTTTGGACTTATGGAATGCTATTCTCTACGGCACATTTCTAAATTCTGTGAGCGCGTTAAGGCTTTGTTCAAATGCCACCTGACCCAGGAGGTTTTCTTTTCCCTCAGGTGAAATAAACTTTCCTTGCTCTGACTTTCCATTGCCTTTTTTTGGTAATATCACTGGGAAATTTGAAATTTTTTTATACATCCACCATATCTTTATTATATCACAAATTTCTTGAAAGCAAGATCTTTGCTTCCTTCAGTGTGTCACAGAAGGTGTTTGGCCTTGTGCCTTGCTCATAAAAACATGTATTGAATGCTTAATTAATCATAAGCTAAACTTCTCCTGAAGGTGATTTTACTAACTGAGCTGAGAAATGGTTGCAAATAGTCAAAACATGAAAAAAAAAAAGTACCTGAATATATATAATTAATTTGGGGGTTTATGTGACATTCAAACAGGACCTTTAAGTTAGCAGAAAATATAGCTTTGACAACAATGGCATACCCATACGGCTTGGATAAAACATTTATAAGGTCATATTTTCACTTACTAAGTGCCAGGAGAATACCTTCATAGATTATTTTAAAATCATCCTGATTCGCTATTGTAAGTTGCTTTTATTTTACTTATCAAGTTCCTTATGAAAGACCTCAAGAAAGAATCTCTGCCTCTGCAGAGCCCTCCCTGGGCCATATTGCTGCTTTCTCTTTTGTCCATGTTGTGTACTCCTTCTCTTCAGGATGAATGAGTCAGGCAGCTGACCATCTCTAAGGGAGCTTGATAGTGGTGAGGCTTAGGTGCAATCCTTTCATAAGGTTGTCCCTCCTTAAGTTTACCTTGCACTGATCCATAGCATTGTAAAATAGACTCTTTTGATATAAAAGCCCAACATCTTAATTGCATGAGAACATGCTAAGTTGCCATAGTTTGATCCAGCTTTTTTCTTTTCCTTAGACATAATGTCATGGAAATATCTCTTTGGTTATCAAATATAGAAGATGCTGTCATTGCTTCCCCTAAAATTCTAGGATCCCCTTGCCATTTCCATCTCCCCAGCCTGAATTTCTAACATCCAGCACCTCCACACAACAGGCTAGATACAAATGAGAATTAAATCCACCTGGGGGCAGCCCCTAACTGGTAACCGAGGGGCACGGAGTAAATATACATGAACTCCCTTGACCTTTGTGTGGTAGCATGTGTTTTTCACTGTTTTCCAGCGATTCCCCCTCCACCACTTCAGTGGTACATGGTGCTAGTTGGCTTAGTGATGCATCCTTTACTCAGTACCTTCCCTTTCTTTCCTTGCATCACCCTTTCCCCACCTGCCCACTGTGGGTGTCCCTGTCCCGCCCAAATAAACTAGATGCAGCACTCAATCCTTGCGCTAATATCTTCTGCCTGGAGAATTAAGAAAGGAGCTAATCAAGGTTTTCAAGCCTTCCATGTGGTTTCTATTCTCCCTACCCTCTTTCCCTCCCCTTCCCCATGTTTCTCCTTCCCTCTCTCTTCTCTGTGACTTTATAGAAAGCCAGTTACTGGACAAGAAAGAGATGAAAACCAGGCTCTTTGCCCTGAACAATCACAGAGTCTAGTCAGGAAGACAGAACAGTAAAGGGAACATTATGATACAGAGTGGGAAATGCTAAGTTGGAGAGAAATGCAAGGCAATATACAAGTGAAATAGAAGCAGAAAAGGGTCCCTATAGGAATTGATGCCTGGCCTATTTAAAAGCAATTGTTCTTAAGGTATGACCTCTGTACCAGAAACATCAGCATCACCTGGGAGCTTGTTAGTAATGCATATTTTAAGAGCTACCCCATGTCTTCTGAATCAGAAACTCTGGGAGTGAAACTCAGCAATCAGTGTTTTTTACCAGCCTTCCAGGTAATTCTGATGCATGCTAGTTTGTGGACCACTGTTTTACAGTGTGACTGTAAGTTAAATTTCTTAGCATTCAATAGCCTGAGTGTAACTATGAGATTATGTTAGTATAATTATTCTAACTTTCTAGTTTCTTTGCTCTTACTTGTATGACTGTAGAATTTTAGTTTATTTCATTTTTCTCTGTGTAATCCCTTCCCAGGTATTTCTTGGAATTCCCTGTAATAGTTGCCAAGTGTTCAGGAACAAGTATGTTAATTTTCTTCTTTGACCCGTGCTTTGTGGTTCGCAGGCCACTAGGATAAAGAATCTTGCCCCCACTGGTGCTGCAGTTGCCTTCCATAAAATATCCCATTCCTGCCTATGGTGTAGCCTCATATTATCTTGCCTTGTGTACTTCTGCAAAACTGAAAATACTAAGAGATGCCACATAGCACTGGGCTCCTTTCTGGCGCAAGCTGGTTACAGCCATGTGGTGCCTCCTTTGGAAATGGAGTGCTCACTGTGCCTAATACTGTCACTTGGACCCCAAGCAGTGCTATTTGCATCTTCATTTTTCAGGGAGATGTCCATGAAAATGACACCTTTGCCTGCAGTTTGGCTACTTCTTTCCAAAGCTAATTCAAGGAGGAGGCAGGGGACAGATGCCTAATGACTCCTCCATTGTCTTTATCTCACCTCTTCAAAGTGACTGCACACAAAGTCTCTCTTTCCATGTTCACTAAAAAAAAAAAAAAAAAGCAAGCCAAAACTTTCTTATGAGTGATAAACTGCTTAATTTCAACCAGATATCCAGTATCCAGATACATAACTTTGAGTGCACCTGACACGGCATTCTGTGAGGGCTTGTCTGAGTGTGTTGTGTAGCAACTAGACCAAAGGGCCGAAACATTAAGGAACTAGAACTTTATTTCTGATACAACCATTGAGCTGCTGTTTGGCTCCAGGCAACTGGGACTCCATTATCTCATCTTTCATATGAGGGGATTGCAATCAATAAGCAAAACAAAAAACAAAAAAATTATTTTTTACTTAAAATGGGCCTCTTTTGATAAAAAATGTAAAATGACAGTTAACATTTGCAGAATTCTTATTGTCTGCTAGTTAATTGTCTTAAATGCAATATGTAACATTTAATACAGGCACCACCCCTATGTGCTGAAAGAACTGAGATACAGAAATATTTAAAGAATTACTAATGTCACTATTATTGAGTAGGGGGCTGGGATTTGACACCACATAGTCTTGACTCTAGATAACTCACTTAGATGCCCCACAGCCTCAGACTAATTAGGTCTAAAATTGACATTAACATCCTTTTACCCTGACTTCCTCTCAGATGTTCCTTCCTAGTAAATAACACTTCCTGTTTCTCTAGTTGCCCAAGTCAGGGGACTGGAGTTGTTGTAGACTTTCCCTCATCTCCTGAATCTAATCACTTGCTAAATTGCTGATTTGACTTCTAAATATCTCTTAAATCTGCACAACTTTGCAGATTTTTAGCTTCAACTTATTTCAGAACTTTATCAGTTTCCCTGAGTTTTTAAGTAGCCATTCTAACTGGTGTCCCACTGCCAGTCTTGCCCACTATTGATTTATTTATATCTGGGATTGCCAAACTTTTTCTATAAAGCTCCAGATATTAAATATTATATGCTTGCAGTCCATATGGTCTCTGTTGCAACTGCTCAACTCTGCCATTGTAGTGTCAAAATAGCCGTCAACATACATAAACTAATGGGCATGGCTATGTTTTAATAAAATTTTATTTACAAAAATTGGCAGTGAGCTCAATTTGGCCTGCATTTGAAATAGATTTGAAATACAGTAACACCAGTGGGGGTATTGCTGTATTCGGTTCTATTTCATTTAAAATCTTTGTTTTGAACAAAGTCCTTTAGATTTCAAACAGTTCATATGCTGCCAGATGTACTTTTGTGGTCTTTTTGCATATATAATTGAAGAGAATACAAACACCTGGAACAAATCTGATTGGACAACATTTATGTGGTCATTTATTAGACTCTGCATCTGGACTTAAGCAAAGGAGCTTCTGTTTCTCAAAGGCAGCTTAACCTTGTATCTTGGAATTTAGAAAAATTAGAATTGTGTTGCAACTTGGGTGTACAAAGCATTTGAGATGCTAGTTCTGCCATGTGCCTTGATGTGCTGTGTTTGCTTTATTGAAGGTATTTTCCAAAAGAGTATTATAAGCTTATTGGTCTCAGGGTATCTTATATTATTTATCAGATATTAAAACCTACCTACCACTGCTTTAGTAACTTGACTCAGAACTGTTGAAATTAATCTGAAAGAGATGCCTCTTGATCTTCCATCTTTGAACATCTCAGCACTTACTGTTTATTGTGGTTTCCCTGTGGCTGGTCATGTTTTGGGTCACAGCAATTTAGTTTATGTTTTCTGTCTCATTATCTCGTCAGTTCTGTTACTTAAGCAGACTTCTCTAAGGACATGTCTGTTCCAATCAGGCCAAGGAGAAATGGCAAAGCACTTGAGAATATGTTCCCATTTGTGGTGAATATGTTACAAGTAATGTTTTCTCTATTTGGACAATTCGCTTATTTAGAGCAGATTTGCGTAGAGCATTTTGTCATGAGCCTGAATTAAGAAAGACCATGGCCAATGTATTACTAGGGTTCACACACCTCTAACCTTTAACATGCCTGTGCTTGCCATGCAAGCCCACTCTGTCCAAATTCAGGGCAGACTAGAACGCAATATGTGCACCCCTTTATCAGCGACTAATGGGCTATCTGTGGGGCATGGTTCTTTCCTGGCTCCTACATTGTTTCAATGGGATTAAGCTCTAGTTGCCCATGGTGGTAACTTGCTTGATAATACATACTTTAGTGGCTTCCTTCCCTTTCTGTCTCACTTCACTAGTGGCTCCTGAGATCTCATTTTCTGGAGATACTCAAATTAAAATAGAACCCTTGGGCAGGCCATGGTGGCTCAGCAGGCAAGAACGCTTGCCTGGAATGCCAGAGGACCCGGGTTTGATTCCCGGTGCCTGCCCATGTATTAAAAAAAATAATAATAAATAAATAAAAAAATAAAAAAAAAAATAGAACCCTTGAATTACTGAAAGTTTTAATTTCCTGGGGCTGCTTTGGATGATGGCAGCTTACTTATTTATCAAGATTTCTACTTAGTCATGCAGAATTATATGGACATAGTATGACTTGGAATCTCTATTAGTTGATTTGGACCTTTTTAAACAAATTTTTTTTTGTTTAACTTTTGTGTGTGTGTGTGTGTGTGTGGACAGGCACCAGGAACCTAACCCTGTTTAACTTTTTAAAAAGACCTTTTCAGCCTTTTGTTGATGTTGATGACATTAGTTTTTGTTTCTTTACCTTCGTTGGAGCAGCAAAATATTCTACCCACTTTTATTTCAGTTTATTCCTACAATTATCTTCCTCAGACTGAATGGAGACAATGGTGTTGGTTTTCATGAGGCACCCATGAGAGCCAATAAGAGATTATTTATTCCGAATACTTAATTCAAAATGATTAACTGTCAAGCACAGGTGTGGTCATGTTGATATTAGGAGATTAACATTTCCATGTACCATTATTGGGTAACCTCCCAGTGATCATTTGAGAACCTTCCTAAGCAATGGGAGAAAGAAATTAGTCTTAAAATTTTGGTGTGACAACGAAACAACACATTGCTGATTGTTTTTTTTATTAATTAAAAAAAATTAACAAACAAACAACAATAAGATACCATTCCATTCTATATATATAATCAGTAATTCTTAATCTCATCACATAGTTGCATATTCAGGCTGATTGCTTTTTTTTTTTAATTCAGCAAGTTATTTTGACTTAAAAATAGTTTGCTCAACTACGACTTTGTATGATTGTTGTTTCTGCCCTTTTAAGAATGGCAATGAAAAATCTTCTTGGTTTGAATGGACATCAAATGGTTTTCCACTTTTTATATGCCACTGACACAAAACAATAAAACAATAAAAATCTAAGCAATTTGAACATAATACTTCAAATACTGGCAGTAATATTGTTTAAAAGCTCATTGCCAACATCATTAGAGAAAAATAAATAGAAACACACACTCAAACATAGAGTTCCAAATAATTTCTTTCCATTTATGACTTTGTTAATCCTATTGTCTCAAATGTAAAATCACTGTTGTGATCATTCTAAGGAGACATACTCATGCATTTCTCCTTTTATACTCAATTATATTTATTTTTATTATTCATAAGACATGTAGCCCTATTTGATTGTATATTATAGGGGCATCTCAAGTTGACTTAAATTATGTGGATTTAGATATTTCTCTCTCCAAACTAAATACCCTCCTTGCCTTCTTGTTTATCAGAGTTATATTTCCATGAATCCAGACTGAAAATCTCAGTTTTGTCTTTGAGCCCTTCCTCTTCTTCTATCATCTATTTAGTCACCAAGTTGTGCCACATCTTTCTCTGTGATCACTCAGTCCTCTGCCCTTTCCTTTTCATTCTGATTATGAACATTTGCATTCAGAACCCTATTATTTCATGGCTGATCTGATGTGATAGCTTCTTAATGACATTTGCCTCTAAACTTTCTTATCTTTAATACATCCTGAACACAGTTAACAGATCAATCCCCTAAAATGACTTGTATTCTATTAGTGCCTACCTGAAAAATGTTAATGATTCCCTAGTATCTGTAAAGTAAGGTAAGACTGCTTGACCTGGCCAAGATCTCCCAGTCAGGCCACAAATCTACCTTTGTAATCCCCATTTCCCTCTGTTCTCATCTTCCACAGTTATATGGCACACCTACCCTCCTGTGAACTGGCTTTCCCAGCTGAAATGTCATGACTTCCACACTGTGGGAACCCTCCTCCCCTTCCCTGCCTATCTGAATTGCAGTTGTCCTTCCAGCTCAGAAGGACTTCTTTAAGAATCATGGAATTCCTACACGATAGTGTTCTGTACTTCTCATTTGGCACCTTTCTCTCTATTATGGCACATTTTCCTCTACTATGTAAATAAATATTCCCATAAACAATATATAGTATCTCTGTGTGTTGCTTAATATAAGTAAATGGCATCATCCCATTCAAATCATTTGGAAACTTTTTATTTTATTTATTTTTTATATTTTGGGTGCATGGTCTGGGGACTGAACCAGACTTCTTACTTTTTTTTTTCTCTGCATGGGCAGGAACTGGGAATCGAACCCAGGTCTCCGGCATGGTAGGTGAGAACTCTGCCACAGAGCCACCATGGCCCTCCTCGACCTCACTTTTTATTTTTAATTTAACAATTCAATACTTTGTTTTTCTTGAAACTTACCCATGTAGATTTACCCAGTCACAGTGCTGGCACTTGCATACTTTTACTATTGGTTACTCTTAGATTCCTTAAAATATCAAGTCCAGTTAGATCTTCAGATGTTTGCAGTGCCAGCCAACATGTATACTGAAAATTCACAAGAAATCTTGAGCCAGAGTCACCCTGTTCCTAGATTCTTGACCCATACTTACTGTGAGATAATAAATTTGGGGATAATTTTTTTATGCCGTGATACCTAGTCATGATTTAAAAACATAACAAAAAAGAGCAGTGCAGGAATGGCAGGGAATGTATTTAACCTATTTTTTTAGTTTTAATTTTTAAATTTTTTATTGATATATATTCACATACCATGTAATCATCCAAAGTGTACAATCAATGGTTTACAATATCATCAAATAGCTGTGCATTTATCATCACAGTCAACTTTTCTTTTTTTGTGAAAAATAATATACATACAAAAAAGCAATAAATTTTGAAGCATATCACAACAATTAGTTGTAAAACAGATTTCAGAGTTTGGATGGGTTATGATTCCACAATTTTAGGTTTTTACTTCTAGCTGCTCTAAGATACTGGAGACTAAAAGAAATACCAATATAATGATTCAGCAATCATATGCATTTGTTAAACCCTACCTTGTCTGTATAACTCCACCATCACCTTTGATCTTTTTCTCACTCTTTAGGGGTAGTTGGGCTATGCCATTCTAACTTTTTCATTTTGAGGAGTCTGCCAATAATATGGGATAGGGGGATGGAATTAGTTAATGTTCTGGAGAGGCTGGTCCCTCTGCATTTCAGAACTTATCTGGTCCAGGGATCCAAGATTGTAGGTTTCTGGAAAGTTACCCTAGTGCATGGAACCTTTGCAGACTCTTATGTAACACCCTACATGTTCTTTAGGATTGGCAGGTATGGTTTTAGTTTTTAACCTATTATTATTTATATATATTATCATTTTTATGATTATGCACACAACCTATGTATTAGTTATTGTGCAGGACTAGTTAAAGAATACAATAGATAAAGTGTATACAATTCCTTTCAATTCCTTTCTGGAATATTCCTTTCAATTCCTAACTGGTTTTTAAATTTTTAATCTGGATATTGAACTTGATAAATCCTTCTCCACTACCTGAATCTATTGATATCACCATATAGCTTTCCTCTTTTGATCTGTGAATGTTGTGCATTACAATGATAGGATCCACTTATTCTTATAAAAATTCTATTTGCTCTTGACTGCATCATTTACAATTTACTGCAGGATTTGATTTGCTATGTGTCTTTTTTCTTTATATTTTTTGTATCTACAGTTCCAGGTAAGATTGGGTATATGTTTTATTTTTATTTCCCTCTTTTTAATTGTCTTTGCCTAGTTTTATGTCAAGATTTTACTAGTGGTTCCTGCTGACTTCTTCATGCATGACTTTTTCACAAAGATAAGTTAACTATACTCCTCACCTATTCCATTGTACTATCCTCACTTGCTCTTTAATCTCTTGGTTTACGTCTTCATATCATCCTCACTTTGTTGTGGGTTAAGCTGGAAACTTGGTTTTGTGGGCTGATCAGCAGCTAGTCCAGTCTTGGTAGATGATTCTGATTTGGAAGGAATATGAACAATATTGTTGGTTCCACCATGATGTAACTGAGTAATAGTTGCCAAGACACAGAACTTCACTGAATCTTAATCTATTCACCTATAATGGTTGTAACAGTACTCCTATTACATATAGAAATATTGTGAAGTCCAAATGTGATCATGAATGTGGGCTGATTTGCAAATTGTAAAGCATTGTGCCCATGCTAGTAAATATTATCATTAATTTATTTAGGCATTTGAAAGTGGAATCATTTGCCCAATAAATTTTTTTTGTCTGTTTTTAAAAGTTTTCCTCCTATCTGAACTCCTGATATCTGAGATGAAATATGAAATACTAGGTGAAGTTTTCCGTTCAGATGTTCAGAGTTAAACTATGCTCTGAATCTGGGCTGAGCTGACTGGGAGACAGTCATATCTACTGTGGATTCTGGGGCAGTGGGGGCAAATGCCATACATGGCAGGTCAACCTGATGACCTTGCTAAGAACCCCTAACTATAAGTACTAAGTACTAAGGAAAGAGTACTAAGTTTTAACTATAACTACTACATAGTGGGAGAAAGTAGGCATGTGTGTTTTGGGGAGGAGTATGTGTGAGGACAAGGGCTGAGAAACGAGAAAAAGGCGGACTGAATATAAATGAATGACAATGCCACTTTACTTGCTTTTTTACTTATTGAGTAGAGGAGCACAGGAAGTATTACAGTTCTGATTGCAACAGCTGCTGACTGTTCATTTATTGTAGAATGAGCTTACATTAAGGTAAAAATATGTCACTAGTAATTTTTTAGTAGTGACATATTTTAAGGTATTTTATTTACTGTTAATAAATGATCAATTTCTGTATCTCAGGACTTTGTAGCACTATTACTTTCTAGTATTTTCTCATGCTCATCAATGTAGAAAATAGTTTTTCTCATTCTAAACCTCTCTTCTAGCGGTAATTTACATTTGTCTAGGCTAAATGTTTTTGTTAAATTATGATAAGCGCCTATTGGACATATCGTTACATTCTGCCTTTAGGGCTATTAGGTAGTTTTCCTAAATTGGCGATTTAGATAAATCTCAGTATGTGATATGATCTCACTTCTAGACTAGAAACAGCAATGTTTAACCAAATTAGGAATTTATTAGTCCCAGTGCTTTCTTGTTATAACCTCAGGAGGGTCACAGTGACTCCTGTATCCACCTTCTGGTTCAAAAGTCTGGATTGCTTATTATTACTCCATTGTTTATGTTGTCAGAATACTTGAGTAATAGAGAATCATTGTTTTCTAACAGCTATCCACAACATTTTAGACAGCATTTTTTTTTATTCATCAGTGTTATAATTTTCCTGAACAACTATCAACTTGGGCTGACTTATACCCTCAAAGCTCTTGCTGTATTTGCTAATGTTTTTTTTGTGCTCCCTATTTTCTTTGCAAATGCTTGTTTCATTATTTTTACTTAAATTGAAAAAAGCTTTCAAGAATGCAATTTTCAGTTTCATTCTAAGTATTTGGAAGATCTGTGCCAATTTCTCTTTTAATCTTCACTTCTCCATTTTCAGAAACAATGGCAAATGATTCTTATGCATACATGTTCTCTAAAGACTCTATTAGAAGTTAATGTCCAGTGGTGAATAAAACTGTGCCAATTTTATTTTTGAGCCAAATGAAATAAAGAGGAGAAGCAAGATACTTAAAGCTAACTTTATGGTTTTTGGGGGTGGACATATGTGAAATGAACATTTTTGGGACCATTAAAACCTATCAACTCTTATTTGCATATCTACTAGATACTGGTGCCCAGTGGCACTTGTCATTGTTTGCTTTGGGTGAAGCTTCTGTGATGATTTTAAAGAAAAAAAATAGTGACCCTTCATTTAACAGATAATAGGTATTGTGAATAATACACTATTACTTGGGACACAGCATGTCGCAAAGCACCTAGGATTGCCAGTGACATATGTCAGGCATTTTTTAAATGCACTTGGCAAGATTGTATCTTGGGGAAGGCATGTAACTTAATACAATGTGATGGCAGGACTAAGTCATGGGCATGCAGAAATCAATTAGATGTTGGTTTGGGATAAATATTCCTATCTAAATACATTTACGTCAGAGGAAGAGTGAGAATTCCAGACACATAGACACAAACACCTGGCTTTTCAATAAGTGTTCTCACAGCATTAACTTAATTTGATTGAGTTGGACTGAGTGTATTTATATCTGTGTTAGTGAAGTCAAGATGCAGAAGTCTGGGCAAAAGAACTATTTAAGCCTAACATAGGAACATTGATATGTACAAGAAAAGAAGCAATGACTCGAATTTTGTGAAAATCACTGCCTTTCATTGAAGAAATTCTTGTATTGCACATTACTTGGCTTTCTGCCAGGCAATGTGAGTTAGCTCTTGGGGGTCATTTGGAAGCATTCTACAGGTTGACAGAACTGAACTGCCAGGTCGCATCTGCCTTAAGCCGCACACTTCATCCTTACTAGTATCCAAATTACACCTGGCATTTATTGTTAAATTCCAGGTGCTTTCATGTAAAACCAATATGTTCTCTGCAACTGTGTACTTTGCAGTGACTGAACAATGGTTAAGCAGTTTGCAGGAATAATTTGCAGCTGTGGTTTGTATGCTTCTCCAAGGCCTTCTAGCAGAAGTTTAAGATAAAACAAATGAAATTGGGGGAATGTTAGCTGGTATAATTAGTCATGTGCATAAAACCACAGTAGGTGCACTGAACTAGATTTACATTGGAGAATGAAGACAAAAGCACATCAATTTGGTAATTATAAAGGCAGAATACTGTATGGCTCTCAAGTTTCCTCATTTAATGTAGGAATAGTTATATCAAACTAGTTTCCTTCTTAAAGCTGTAAGAATCAATTATGATAGTGATAGTATATATTCAAAACTTAATCTCTAGTGCCATTACTACTTTATGAAGAAAAAGTTTTATCTTAATTGTTCTATAAAATAATTCTAAAATACAGAAGATGTTTAAAAATCGATTGTTTTCTTTCATATATCCATTCTTTTAGGTTTCCAGTGCGATTGATATTTTGGAGCTCTTCAGAACCACTCTTTATATTATGTCTAGAAATTTAATGGAAAATAAAGAAGCAATCTTCTGTTGGTCCTGACCATGCAATGTTTTGGATTTATATATTTACATGGTAAGTCTGGGGAGCTAGAGTTTCTGACCCTCTAACACATTTTCTTTAAGAAAAATGACAATGTGTTGTTATAGAGAGCTTGAGTGTTTTTCCAATGCAACTTATTCTTTTTTAAAGACAGTCTATCATTCGAGGGATATATAAAAGTTTTATTCTACAGCACATGGGTGATGGGAAAGTATAGCTTGTATCTTTATTTAAGAATTGCTTGACTATCTTCTATCAGAACATGGTTCAAACAAATAGAATGCAAACAACTTGAAATTCAAGTATCAATGTTTTTTTTCAAGATTCCTAAAAGAAAAATTTTAAATTGAAACATATAATTTTACTACCTTTAATATCACTACATAGATTAGTTTCAATAAAAATAGAGAATTGATCAATTTCAAATTTAAGTCCTTGTTGAATTCATTCTGCTCCATCTAGTTTATCTTCCTAGACCAGAGAGATGTTCTGCTCTGAGAACTTGACTTATTTCTTCTCTAAGAGAGACTGTCCTGGTCAATTTGGTCCAACCAAAATAAGCATTTTTCCAACTTACTATCCACCTTCCTTCTTCTTGTAATGGTACCTCCACTTCTGTTTGGTGATCTACTACTGCTGCTTTGGGTGACTAATTGGGTGTCTGCCCTTTCCCAACCAAGCATGTTCAATCAGAGTCTCTTTGGAGAATTTGATTGTTAGGAAAAGAGACGCCAGAATTAAAAATTGTTGGAGATGATCTACCCATGCTGTAATCAGTGAAGGCAGCCATAATCTTTGCTAACTAGATCCTGCTCCTAAGATATAAATGCACCAAAAACACCTTGTCTCTTATTCCATCGTACTTTATACTTCTGTGAAGCATTTGGCTCAGTCTGACTTGGGACATGCTTAGTTGTATGAATGTCTACTTATTTTTCTGAGTTTTTTTCTCACCCAGTTCTCAAAATCAGGAAATGCATTTTTATTGCTACTATTTTCTGTGTAGAAGAATAGGTACTCATTGCATAGTTGATGACTTTTTAAAAATGTTGAGCTTTAATGGTCTCTTTATGAATTTTCTGGTTGTGTGTGTATTCTCTGTTTGCAGAACATTATTCATTCCGTGGTTCAAAATATTTATTGAGCAATAACTAAATGCCAGACATTGTGTCAGGGAATGTGAGTGCATGTTGTATAAAACAAATGGCCTGGCTGTTTGGATGGTAAAGAAAATAGCAACTTACCATCTACATGTTCCATTAGGGGAAGGATAGTGTGGAAATACAGAGGAGGACTCAGAGGGCAGACAACCATCTCTGGGGAAGGTAGGCTTAGCTGAAACCTGAAGGATAAAGAGGAGTTATAGTTTAGGTGAGCAGTAAGAAGAATATTTATTCTAGAGTGAACATCATATGGAAAGGCTTTGACTTGTGAGCACCTTTCTCCCTCAAGTTTGCAGTAGTATCCTGTGTGTTCATTGATGTTGGTACTTACTTTCTTCTTGGAATTATGTTCCCATCAACTACACAATAACTTGTAGGGGTCTTATCTTCTATCTGCCACACCTTCAACACTCAGCCTTGTACCTGACCATTGCACGGTAAATTGACCAAATCAATGTAAGAAAGGGGTAATATGATGGAACAAAATTAGAGAAAACATAATTTCTAACGCTTACAGTTCTGATAATTTTTCACCACTTTAGAAGACGCCATATAGTTTCATGTGCTATTTAAGGACTCCTTTCCATTACTTATATATTTCAGTTCTGTTTTTCCACATACTTTCATTTATTTTTTAATGGACTCATGGGATAAAAATCTTGAAAATCAGAAATGAGGGTAGAAATGTTTACAGAAAGTGCTAGTTACAGTGTCTGGAAATGTAAAGATAGGAGAAAAGGTATTATGGCTAGAGGGTATTTTAAGAATGAAAGGGGTATTCCCTAAATGCAGATTATATGATATTGAGCAACAACTGATTAAATGCCTCCTGAAAAACCCTAGTGGTGTCACTCTGAATGACTGTTTGGCAAAGTTTCATAGCAACTTTGCAATAGTACTGAGTATCCTTAGGGGCCCGGTTAACTTCCTCACCCGAGTGTGTCTAACATAATTCAAGAATGAGAATTATCTCTTTAGGTATCAAATAAATTACTAACCATGATTTGGGAATCTAAATAAGACCTAGTTATTAAAATTTCCACTATTTAAAGCTCTTCTATATTCTCCCTCTCTGTGACTCATAAGGGTATGATATATGTTTTAGAAAATTTATTTCATAGTGCTTAATTTGTAATTTCATTTTCCTCTCTTATTTTCTATATTTCTAATGTTTTTAATCAAAGCCCCAGGTGTGATATCACCTTGCTTAGATACAACATGATACTATATAATCATCTCAAAAAAATCGGTAGCTTGAAGCTCCTCTATGAGCTGTGCCTGGTTGCCTCTTATGGTTACATCCTTGTGCTAACGAGTCCCGATATTTCATCATTATGTGGAACAGTCAACATAGCCACAGGCTGCATCCGTATACACAGCACCTGCTCAGCTCTCTCTGGCCACAGGTAGGACCTATGACCATAATCTGGTGGGTGATGTGTCAAGAACATCATCTTGATCGTGAATTCCTTCTTTAATTGGTTTAATCTTTAGTATCTATTTGGTCAACCTTTCAATCACTCTTCCTCAGAATTTCTCAATTCTGCATCAGTTCTTGAATTATCTGATTACTAATTTAAATTATGAATATCTCATTAAAAAGCTTAGACTCCATCATTAAATATGTTGCAGTCTCATATTGCTGTGATAATTAAAATAAGCACTCACTAATTTAAGTATTTAATGATATAAATTATGTGGTGGGTTCCTATAAATACAAAATTTGTGGCTCACCTTTCTCATTTTAATTTATTCTTTAATGTGTTACTGGAAGGATTCCTAAGGTGAAGAATATGAAGAAACTTGTATCCTTATTTCCAGAATATAGATAAGCAAGATTAAAACAAATATAACTCTTTATTCCAATGGATATAAAGGAATTGAAGTAAGGGTTCAAAGACTAAAAAAAAATCACCCAAGTTTAACTATGACATTTTCTGAACTATTTTTATTTTATGTCTAAATATTTTCCAGCTCTGAAATGAGTGCATTTTAGAAGGTGCATTTCCCCAGGAATTTTTTGTGTGTATTGTTTTTCAATACACATTTTCTACAACATATTTTCTAGGACATAAGGTAGTTTATAGAACAGATAGGAAGACTTAAAAGATGGGAGAGTAGGTACTCTTACCAATAGTATATTTTGAGAAATTTAACCTGCATATCAAACTTTGAATTAAAAAAATTGGCATTGAGAATTTTTTTGTAACTTCCACCTTTGAAAGTCTATTTCTCTCCCCCGTAGGAGTCTTTGATGTCTGTCTTGTATTTTAGGACTCTCTTTTTCCCAGCTGTGTGGAATTTACCACGGGGCTGACTTTGGCTCTGTCTGGCGGGGGAGGGGGTAGGTGGGTAGGGGTGGGTAGGTACTGGAGACAGCTTTATCAAGACAGGAGGCTGATACTATGTTCAGAGCTGGTCTTTTCAAACAGCAGTCCTCAAATCCTGATGCCTTACAGAAAAGGCTTTCCCACCTGTCTAGAGGAAGCTACAATCCCTTGCAGCAATCCTCACCAGGCTTTTGTGAGCTTCCGCTGTGATCCGCTGTAATTGCCACTTCCAGGATTCCCCAAGGGTCCTTAGTGGTTGCTCTCTGGCTCTCAATTTACACTACCTGTCAAGTACCCTAGACAGCTCTGCCGGAACGCTGGGTAAAAGAATTATTTTCTCTATCAACATTTTATTATTTTTTTCATGTCTTCTGCATCCTTCTTGCCTTTTATCCTGACAGCCACCCCCAGTTAAGTCCTCTAAGCTCTTTGATCTGAAATGCTATACTCCAATAGATGCTAAGTTTAAAAAGATTAAGTTTTACCAAAAATAAGGGTTTTCAGATTAATTAAGATTGAAAACTTCTGTGGTAGAGAAAATGGTTCCAGTTTGTTTAATTAGAATGGCTCAGAATTTTTACTATGGAAACTTTCCTTCATGATTAATATTCTGTAGAATTAATATTTTCCTGTTATAGTTTTTACTGTTAACCTCACTGGTTTATCAGAGCCTGATTTTATTATATTTCTCCAATTTTCAGCTGCGTATTGTTTTTGCATGATTCTTCCCTCAATAATTTCCAAACATTCAGGAACCAAGTTGTGGTAGATTAAAAATTTGACCACAAGTTCTTTGCAGCTTCTTCATTAGAAGTTGAATCTACTTCTCTGTTCCTTGGATCCAGGCTGACTTTGCCACTTGCTTTGATTAATGAAATGTGGTAAAAGTTACGTTGTGCAAAGCTTTTCTCCCTGTGATTGCTGCTCTGTTACCATCTTAGAGGGATGTGTGGCCACATGAAAGATAGTTGAGGTATACTACCTCAGAGCCAGCACCATCTGCTAGAAATATAAGGGAGGCAATCTTGGACTTTCCAATAGAGTTGTGCCTCTGGTTGAATGCAGAAGAGCCATCTAACCAATCTATGGAATCATGAGAAATAATATACCATTGTTTTTAACCACAAAATTTTGGGGTGGTTTATTACGCAGAAATAGTTAACTGATAAACACGAGAAAACTATGCTTGATGATTTATGAATGTTGACACTTTCAGTTGTTGGGTATTATCTGGTTATAAGAGTTGTGTGCATTTTTGAGTATTTCGTCCTGTTAAAATTGATATTTTATGCAGTACATAAATAATTACATAATGTGTTATCTGTTGGGAGATAATTGTCCATGTGTCTCTTGGGTTTCTACATACCTTGTGAGCAACAGCACTGACAGCTTTTACTCTGGGCTATCTTAAAAGATATTTTAATAGCAAACAGCCTCGATAGAGGCTAATGTCTCCTTCTAGGTTAAAGGGTAGACAGGTTTTCTCAGAGCACCCTCATAAAAGTTCTCAGAGCACCCTTATAAAAGACTGGGATTTCTTAAACTCAGAGTTTCCAGTTGTGGTACAAATGTACTGTATCCTCCTGGACCCTTCCATTATATCTCCTTGGGAACTGGAGGCTGAGATGAACTATTGTAAACATAGGGCTTGTGCTACCTGCTGCACCAGGTGTAATATATTTCTTTGTCTCTGACCTAGTTATCTTACATCTTCTGCAACCATCCATGAAATGGTCTTAAGCTAATTTGTTAGTTTACAAGTAGAGGAAATCTCAGACCCTTCACAATTCTTGATATTATCTATTTTGAACTTAATGAGTTACATACAGTACTTTATGAAAATTATATGAGCTTCTGACTTTTTCTTGGGGACAGATATTTGAGGCAATCTGCTTATACATTCTGAAATGTGTAATTTTTCAGCAGCTATATGTTGGTCTCTCATGAGTTCAATTGTTAGATTCATTAGGGAATTCATCTAAGAAGAATGAGTTTGTTCATTGTGGTTATAATTATAGGTATGAATGAATAAAACACATTAATATTTCATTTGTGAATATTAAGTTCTGCTAGATAGAACTTGTGTTAATTTAGATATAGTTTGATTTTATAATTATTTCATTTCTTCTGTGTCTGTGCTCTCCTCCTATCTTTTCTATTTTTGTTTATTTGTCATTTCTCTGTTCTCTGTCTCTTTTTGAAATGATTATGCTAGTGGTTTATTTAGTTATTATTTTATTTGCAAAGAGCTAACTATTGTATTTATTTATTAGTTCTACTCTTTTTCTGATTTATAATTCATAAATTATTGCCTTTCTTTATCAATCCCTTCCTTCTGCTTTTCTTAAGGTTTTCACCATTTTTCTAGCTTCTTAAGATGAAACATTTAATTCACTTATCTTCACTCTTATTTGTTGATTAGTTCTATTGGCTCATGTAGGCAGCATTTTCATTAACTGTTATTTTCTAGTTCTGGTTTCTAGTTTTGGTTTTCTTACTCTGAAGAGTTATGAAGATCGAGTTTTAACCTTCTCTAGTAGTTTTCTTTTTCCATTTTCATTTTGAATTTCTGGATTCAAATCATTGCATTGTGATCTGATAGTACAATTATAATAGCTATAATTTAAAAAATTTTTTGAGGATTTCTTTGTGCTTAATATAAGGTCAAATTTTGGAACTAACACATGTTATTTTAAATACATAATTTCTCTTTTTTCATTGTGAAGTTTCTAAATGCAGGGTTTTACATGGGATAGGACTTGAATGTGGGGACAAATGATAAGGAAATATAAAGTATGCTGTGCTGGTTTGAAATGATGTATGTACCCTAGAAAAGCCATGTTTTAATCCTAATTCCCTTCTGTGAAGGCAGCCGTTTCTTCTAATCCTTACTCAGTATTGTATGTTTTAAACTGTAATTAGATCATCTCCCTAGAGATGTGATTTAATCAAGAGTGGTTGTTAAACTGGATTAGATAGAGGCATGTCTCCACCCATTTGGGTGGGTCTTGATTAGTTTCTGAAGTCCTATAAAAGAGGAAACATTTTGGAGAAAGTTAGAGATTTGGAGAGAGCAGAGAGTGCTGTAACACCGTGAAGCAGATTGTCTAAGAGCCAGCAACCTTTGGAGATAAAGAAGGAAAATGTCTCCTGGGGAGCTTCATGAAACCAGAAGCCAGGAGAGAAAGCTAGCAGACGATGCTGTGTTCACCATGTGCCCTTCCAGCTGAGAGAGAAACTCTGTGTTCACCATGTGCCCTTCCAGCTGAGAGAGAAACTCTGTGTTCACCATGTGCCCTTCCACTTCAGAAAGAAACTGTGAACTTCATCAGCCTTCTTGAACCAAGATATCTTTCCCTGGATGCCTTTGATTGGACATTTCTATAGACTTGTTTTAATTGGGACATTTTCTCAGTCTTAGAACTGTAAACCAGCAGCTTATTAAATCCCCTTTTTAAAAGCCATTCCGTTTCTGGTATATTGCATTCTGGCAGCTAGCGAACTAGAACATATGCCTATTAAGTTTTTAATTTGTGCAAAAATAGTGAGATACAAAGGGTACAAGGGAGTTCAGTCATAGAATGTTTGCCGTCTGTGTGTGAGACCTGGGTTTAATTCCCAGACCATTCATTGCCTCCCGCTCCCGCAAAAAAAAAAAAAAAAAAAAAAAAAAATAGTGAGATACACAAAATGGCAAGCTGACTTTTGTAGCTTTCTGTTAACAATTGAGATGTTGAATAACTTTAATATCATTTGCTTAAAAATTTCATTCCATAAAAGTTTTAGTCTTAGATTGGTGTTGAGAACGATTTAAAATATACAGTTTCTTCTAAGAACACAAAAGATTTGGCTTTTTTCCATTACCTCATTCCAGTTGCCAGCTTCTAATTGTTTCCTGTGGCCATAACTAAATATGAACCTTTCTCAGCTGATCATCAGAACTTGGAATCCACCCACTTTCTATGCCATTTGGGCTGTTATAACACTGTAAGCTGGCAGTAAATGCTAGAATAAAAAACAGCCTGGCTATGATGGCTTCTGATGTCTATAATTGGCCTGAGGCTTATCTGGGTTCATCTAGTAGAATGATCTTAGAGTTGCAGAGATCTGGATTTGAATTCCAGATTCACTTTCCATTATCTGTGTATCCTTGGATAAGTTACACAACCTCTTTGAGTCTCATTTTTATCCTTTAGAAAAATGGACTTGACATGGTTCATCTGCAATGTCTTTTTGAAGATTAAATGAGAAGATGTATGAAACTAGCTGGGACAGTGGTTACACACAGTTCTACTTCTTTGAATTTAGACCCTTGAAATAAATGCTTTTGGGACTGGTCCTCAACTGTGATAATGTAACTTAATCAGAGAGGCAGATTCCCTCACCTAATTTAGCAATTTTGGGTTATTGAACCCAGAAACAGGATTTACTATTTTAATCATAGTACAGGAGCACTGGTGAGCTTGTTCAGTGGTAGGCATGTTGCACATCAAGTTCAGCATAGTGATGTGGCTATGGATGCTGGGGCTTCAATTGCTGGCTCCAAATCCCTGCTTCATTGTATAGTTGTGTGACATTGGCCAAGTAATGAATATCTCCAAGCCTCAGTACCTTCATCTTTTAAAATTGCAACAGTAATAGTGCCTGACTCATAAGTTATTGTGAGGGATAAATTCAATAAAGCATGTGAAACATTAGCACAATGCCAAAAGCATATGCATTGTCACCATTTCATAGACCTATTACATATAATTTTTCTCTGTGAATATTCATTATTGAAAATTTAAAATAAGCTAAATTTGACTTAAGAAGTAATGATCCAGGATGGGTCTGGAGATGGTTTTTTTTCTTTTATTTTCAAATTTTGGTGATTTTAATATTTAAGGCAAAGAACACTGTAATAAAGAAATAAAACACTTGATTAAACCATCACGTCAGTCTTTTATAATAAGCAGTGTGACACTGAGTCTTTAAAGTAGCAATTATGGTTACCCTGGAATTAAAAAATACAGATTTTCTCTACAAATCCTTAATGTTTATAGGAAAGGCTAAAAATAGGGTAGAAAAATATTAGGATAATGGAGAAAAAGTGGAAACTCAGCAGCAGCTGGTTCATGACAATAACTGACCCTTGCAGGGTATTGTTCCCAACTGTAGTTGGGTTCGCTGGGTTACTTTTCACTAAACCACAAGGAACTTCTGGCTTCAATTATAATGTTCAAATGGCAGCACCAGGACTTTCCCTCAAAGGGTCTTTGGGTTCCAGCTGTTATAAACTCTAGATGCCTCAGGCTATTTTAATGACACATCACAGGGGACAGTTCCTATTACCAAGGCTACAAAAGCTTACTTGTCCCTTTAAATAGAAGTGGCAGATTTATGAGAAGCCATTTATCAAAACCTCCTGGACTAGTAAACACCGAGGGCTGCCCTATGTCGATACCGTGAAGCAGTCCTGCAAAGGATGGAAGTTCCCTTTCACAGTGGGACCGTTCAGCATGATTCAGACCTGATGTTCTGTTCTTTCCGATGCATTAGATCATACAAATAAAATAAAGGAAGGGTTAATGCCAGATGTCATGTTAGTATACAGAATCCTCCACATTTCATCACTCTAAAGAAGATAGCTGTTCCTTCCAAATAGAACTCCTAACCTCCAAGGGAACAGCTGGAAATGTAGCATCATACATTTTGGGAACAATTTTTGGCATCAGCCTTATGATTGGAGTCAACTTCTTACCAGTATGTGTTGACACAAAAATAGGGCAGAAGTAATAACCTGTGTAAGGTCATATCTTGCTCCCTACTTTTATATCCTAGATTTTTTTGTGTGTGATCAGTTGCAAATATGAAATCTTTCCTAATTGATCATTCTTCCCATGGAATCTGCCAATAAGCTCTTGGGCTGCAAATTTCCTTGACTTAGGATAGACCTACTTATGTTCTGTAAGAGAGTAATGTTAAACTGATATAGCAGGGATTTAAATTCCAAGAAAGTATTTTCTATTGACTCTGCCAGGCAATGATGGAGAAGCAAAAATGTAAGCCATAGGCCTTGACTGTGGGGACTTGCAATATATCTTCACCAGCTTTGAGTGGTTTGGACTCCTTTGTGAATGCAATGAAAGTTATGATTTTTTGCTGAAAATGAGTGATTGGTTCTACCTTTGAAGCAGAGTATTGATCTGTACCTTCAACTTCCCTCTCATACATTTAATACTTTTCTCCAGTCATAATCCTCAGCAAAACCATAAAGGACCTGCTATGGGAGAGTGTTAGAATTGGTGCTGGATGGTACAAAGAAGTATAAGATGTGCCCCCCATCCCCCCCCTCAAAAAAGTTACAGCATTATTGAAGAGGCAGCCCAGAAAGAAGTAAAAATACAAATCACATGAGTTAACTACTCACAACAACCTATTCTCAACATTTTGGAAGAATAGAAACCATGGAGACTAGGGCTGTTGGGGAAAATCACATTTGCGACCTGACACACAGATGGGTGGGGCAAATATATCCTCAGACTACAAACTCAGCTGAGTGTTATTTTTCTTCTATAACTGAATGTAATTTCTATTTTCATTCTTATTCTTTTGACTTGTTGATGTTTAATCCCAATCAATTTGGGTTTTGCTTCTTCCTTCCATAAACAGATGCTTATAGAGCGTGCAGAAATGGCATGGGTGTGCGAAGAGCACCAGTTCCTGGATGTCAGCACCTAGATGGGGCGGGAGCAGGACTGGCCATGGAGTGATGTGAAGAGTAACATTACTTCGTCGGAGAAATCTTGACTCATTTCCCCTGAGGAACTTTCATATGAAAATCCGTATTTCTGACTTCTTTTGAAAAATCATATGGCAATACCAGTTCCCTGTTCCTGTAACACTCATTAATTTCTTGATCTACACATTTATATTAACTATCAAGCTCTGATGTTTGATTTTGCAACACGATGTAAAAGAAGAGCCTTTAGTTGAGTCTTGAAGTAAAGATAGAGTTTTTATACAATAATTCAAGGGCAGAAAATCCCCAGTTTGAACACGGGAAGGACAAGACAGATTTAGAATAAGCCGTCAAGTTCAAGTATGGGGTGGAGGTAAAGGTGAGCAGGACAGGAGCTTTAGAGAAAGGTAAGGGTCAGAATGGGCGTTGAGAACATTGTCTTGTGAACTCTGGAAAATCATTGATGAATTTTAATTGGTATGTAGAATAATATTTTGGAAAGCTTATTATAGATAGGACCGATAAGAGAGTCAGAATAGAGAGATAGTAGCAAATACAGGAGTTAAAATTTGAATTAAAAAATTCTCTTGCCTTGAATAGCTTGGAAACTTTTGTGAGCAGCTAGAAAGTCTACCCCAATGCCTGAAATAATATGTTAGATTGTTAGGAACTTTTTATTTGAGTGTTCAGCTGCTTTTCTGGTCCACATTCAATGGGCAACTGGTCAAAATTTGCCATCAACTTTAACATACATAATTTGGCTCTGATTTTTTTAAAGTTTGCATTTCATTTTGTTGCGTGCACAAGACTTGAGTTTTGTGGATTGTATAATACAAAGAACAGAATAGACTGCAAGCTCTGCAAGCTCTGGTGAAACTCAGTTGTTTCCATCAAGGTTAGCTTTCAAACAGCATGACCCACAGTTCAGGGTAGAGGTCTACTGAGCACAAATGGTCTTGAACCCCACTTTGATTTGGACTATTATCTTCTGTTGATGTGAAATTGACTACTGTGGAGTTGCCACTTAGGCAACTTAGAAACAGCATGTTTCTTAGATTTTTTACTACTTGCTGTGCATGCATGTCTAGAACTGAGTTAGCTTTAAATAGATTTTTTTTTCATCTGAGCTCATATAGTGTTATTTAACAATGGCACTATTTTTTAAAGCCAATATTTTATTCACTTACCAGTTGCTTGGTGCATCTGATCTCTGTTAGAAAAAGAAGTGCTGAAATTTATTATTAATATTCTAATTGTCAATATTATACAATCCTGAAATGAATGACAAAAGCTAGGATTTACTTAGCAATGTATTATGTAGATTCTGTGCTATAGATTTGATTTGGAATTGTTAAAAACCCTAAAGCAACACTACAAGAAAGTTATTCTTATTTGTAATATACAGATGAAGAAACTAAGGTCCAGAGAGATTGAGGATATTTATTTTCCCAAATATACCCCCTTTACCCTCCCCATCCACTGATAATCTCTAATCTACTTTCATCTATATTAATTTGTTATTTCTAGATATCTCTTATAAGTGGTATCATACAAATATTTGTCCTTATATGCTTTGTTTTCTTCACTGAGCATAATGCTTCCAAGGATCTTCTATTTTGTAGCAGGTCTCATAACTTCATTCTTTCTGATGAATAAATGTCAGAAAGGTTTGGTACATCCATTGTGTGCATGTACCACATTTTATTTACCCATAGATATGCGGGTTGTTTCCACCTTTTGGCTATTGTGAATAATGTTATTATAAACATTGGTGTATAAGTAATTGTTTGAGTCCCTGTTTTCATTTTCCTTGGGTGCATACCTAGAAATGGGATTATCTGGTCAATGATAATTCTATAGATAGCTTTTGGAGAAACTGCCATATTCCTTTCCACAGTATCTGCACATTTTACTTTCCAACAGTGCTCTAGAGTTCCAATTTTTTCACAGTCTTTCCACTCTTTTTTTCTTTTCTTTTAAAATAATAGCCATCCTTGCGGGTGTGAAGTTATATCACATTTTAGTTTTGAGTTGCATTTCCTTTAGTGGCTAATGATGCTGAGATTCTTTTCATGTGCTTATTGGCCATTTGCATATGTATTTTTGAGGACTGTCTACTCAAGTCCTTTGCCTATTTTTAAAATTGGGTTGTTCATCTTTTTGTTGTTGCACTGTAAATTATATTTCAGATATTAAGCCCTTATCTGATGTATGGCTTGCTAGTATTTTCTCCAAATATATAGACTGTTGGTAATTTCCTTTGATGCTAAAAAGTTTTTAATTTTGATAAAGTAAAATTCATCTATTGTTTCTTTTGGTGCTCATGCTTTTAGTATTCTATCCAAGAAGTCATTGCTGAATCCCAGGTCATGAAGATTTGCCCTATGTTGTTTTCTAAGAGTTTTAGTTTTAACCCTTATATTTAGGCCTTTGATTCATTTTGAGTTGGTTTTTGTATATGGTGTGAAGTAGGGCTCTAACTTCATTTTTTTGCATGTGGATATCCAGTTTTCCTAGCACCATTTGTTGAAAAGACCCTTCTTCCTGCATTGCATGCTCTTAGTACATGTGTTCAAAATCAGTTGGCCATGTTTTGTGTTCAAAATCAGTTGACCGTGTTTTCTTTTAGCTGTTTGATCCTATTTAAAAGAGGTGATCTAAGATTTTTGATTAGTTATTTCAGAGACTGAGCTTCCTCTGGGATAGTTTTCAGTGAATTCTTTTTTGTTCTGTGATTGGTCCATATTTTCCTGTATATTTTTTTGTAATTTTTATTGTGGAGGACTGAGTATTATGTTGTGGGCACTCTGGAAATCTAGTTCTCCAGCTCCTTCAACTAACAAACAATTATTAGGAGAGAAAAAAAAGTAAAGAGAGGAAAGGGGGGAAAAAAGACAAAATACAAAAAAACACAAAAAATCCCCCCCCCCAAAAAATAAGGAGGTTCACTGTCACTGCCTCTCCAAGCCTCTCAGATGCCAGCTGGAAGCCCAAAGCTGCTGCTGTCCAGGCAGAAACCTAGGCCAGTACTTATGCTGGTGCCTCAGGCTTCTGCCAGACCAAAAAACAAAAAAGGAGAGAAAGAAGAAAACCAGTGAAGCAAAACTAAAACCGAAACCAAAAACAAAACTAAAAGCCCAAACCAGAAAACAGACAGAAAGACAGGTGCACTGACTCCTTTTGTCCCAAAGGATGCTGGTGGCAGGGGAGCAGGATGCTCCTGCAGCCCAGAGGGCTGAAACCCAGCCAACATCTGTGCTGGTCCTTCAGGGATCCACCAGACCAACCCACACTCTCAACCCCAACTTTAGAGGATGAGGGTTCCTCTGCCTGTTCTGGCCGAGCTGGTCACTCCAAGAATCCAAGCAGCATTTCCACAGCCACAGCTGTTTTCTCAGCCTTCTCAGGGGTGAGCAGTGGGGGCTGGTTCCGGGTTCCAACTCTCACTTACAAATGCTGAACTCTTTTCTCCTCTGGCACTCCTGTAGTTGTTCTTAATGTCCAGTCTGGTCCTGGGGTTATCGCCTAATTAATTCCAATCTCTTTTCCCAGTTTATTCATTTTTCGAGGGGAAGGGAGAGAGCTGTAAAACTTCCAACTCCACCATTTTGCAGAGCAACTTATTCAGGTTAACATAGCAGAGCTGTTTAACTTACTATTCGGTATGTTGAATAGCTTCATAGATTTGCACTAGGAATCTAGGTATGTAATGAAATGAAAACAACACTAACAACAAACAATCCTTCAGTTATTGAAAAATAAAGAATACCATACAGTATTAAAGCAGACTGTATGAAATCTCACCCTCATCAAGCTCCTTAGTAATGATATTTGATTTGTTTTATGGGAACATGATGCTGCTAGCCTAGTATTAGTAGGTCAGACATGAATAGAATTACTTTTCTGAAGGGATAATAGACTTTTGCTGATTCAACCGCACTCTTTCTTCTGATTCATTTGCAACAGAGCTATGCATATCTGAAAGGTAGCTACTGAGAAGCCAGATCAGCAGGATGGTGCCGTTACCTTGTTACCCATCTATAGAAAGAGCATCCTTCCACTTACCTATGTTTTACAAAGTCTCTATGGAATTTTCTTTTATTAATTTTAAATTATTGCACACTTTGCTAAGACAAATGCTATCCTTTTTTAAACTGTTTTTTTATGTGCTTCAGGTTATTTGTGACCAGAAGGACTTTCTCAAGAGTTCAGAAGATACTCTTTCCTGAGAGTTTGTGGGCTCTGACAAGTATCAGGAAGTCACAGGAACTTTGGTTCATTCAGGGACTTTCTGATAAGTTCAATATTTATAAAACCAATAGTTTATCTTAATTTTGGGTCAGGTTGAAAAAATATGAGTAGACCATTTGATCAAAAGAATACTTTTTAGAAGTTTTTGAAAGAATCTCTTGATAAAATATACTAAAATATCTCCTTTGCTGGATAGGCTTTGAATGTGGCAGAGACCCAGTAACTTATTTCAGAAATGTAATTTAATGCAACTATTTTATTTTATGTATGACATAGTGTAGCTTTTCTTATCTTTTTTTTTCTTGTATAGTATAGCTTTTGTCATTTGTTAAGCTATTGGTGATTTTATGAATTTATGGAAAAAGTGTCAAATAACTATCCTGTAATGTAACTATTTTAGAAGGAATATAATTATCACATAATATAATTATGACAAATTGTTAAATTTCAACACACTACTCTTATATGAAATATGTTGTCATTAATATTAACATCAGCAGACATATACGTTTGTTACCTTTTCTTGAGTTTTGTTGTTATGTGCTTAAATTATTTATTCTTACAAAGATATTGCTAATGAACATAAGTAATATAACTGAGATATTCTTTATTACTTTTTTATTGTTTTATTTTTTAAGACTATTTTTATTGATAAATCTTCACACATGTACATTCCTTATATGGTGTACGATCAATGGCTCAAAATATTATCATATAGCTGTGTATTCATCGCCATGATCATTTTTTAGAACAGTTGCATCACTCCAGAGAAAGAAATAGAAAGAAAAAAGAAAAACTCATACATACCATACCCCTTATCCCTCCCTCTCATTGACCACTAATATTTCCATCAATCCAATTTATTTTACCCTTTGCCCCCCTATTATTCATTTATTTTTTATCCATAGTTTTTACTCATCTGTCCATACCCTGGATAAAAGGAGCATCAGTCACAAGTTTTTCACTATCCCACAGTCACATTGTTAAAGTTATATCTTTATACAATCATCTGCAAGAATCAAAGCTACTGGAACACAGCTCAACAGTTTCAGGTATTTCCTTCCTTATCCACTATGCCATATACTAAAAAGGTATATCTATATAATGCATAAGAATAACCTCCAGGATAACCTCTAGACTCTGTTTGAAATCTCTCAGCCACTGAAACTTTATTTTGTCTCAGTTTCCTCTTTCTCCTTTTGGTCAAGAAGGCTTTCTCAGTCCCTTGATGCTGGGTCCTGGTTCATCCAGGGACTTCTGTCCCACATTGTCAGGGAGATTTACACCCCTGGAAGTCTTGACCCATGTAGTAGGGGGAGGGCAGTGAGTTCACATGCCATGTTGGCTTAGAGAGGGAGGTCACATCTGAACAGCAAAAAAGGTTCTCTGGGGATGACTTTTTGGCCTAATTTTAAGTAAGCTTAGCCTGTCCTTTGCAGGAATGTTTCACAGGGGCTGTTCTACTTTGCAAGCTGCTGAAATGCAATATACCTGAAATGGAACAGCTTTTTAAAAGGGGAATTTAATACGTTGCAAGATTATCGCACTAAGGCTGTGAAAATGTCCAAATGAAGGTACCAACAAGAGGCTACCTTCACTCAAGAAAGGCCAGTGAAGTCTGGGATTTCTCTCTCAACTGGAAGTGCACATGACTTCTGCTAGCTTTCTTTTCCAGCTTCTTGTTTCATGAACTTCCCTAGGGATGTTTTCCTTCATCTCCAAAGTGATGTGGACTATGTGCACTTTGTTGGTTCTGTTGGCTTTGTCAGTTCTCGTGGCTCTAAAACTTTTTCCAAAATGGTTCCCTCTTAAAGGGCTCCAGTAAGCAACCCCACCTTGACTAGATGCAGACACATCTCCATGGAAACCATTTAATCAAAGGTTACCACCCACAATTGGGTGGGTCATATCTCTATGGAAACAATAAAAAAATATTCCACCCAGCAAATGAGGATTAAAGGACATGGCTTTTCTGTGTGCATAATAGCTTCAAACTGGCACAGGGGCAAATCCCAAGATTGAGGGTCGAGCCTATTGATTTGGTTGTCCTCACTGCTTGCGAAAATATCAGAAACTCTCCAAATGGGGAAGTTGAATATTTCTTCCTTTCTCCCAAGTGGACCTTGCAAATACTTCTTTATTCACTGCTCTAATTACTCTGGGGTATATGGAGGCATCACACTAACCTGGACAAACCAACGAGAACTCATACCATGTTCAAGATTCCGTGTACTTATGGGTGTTAAATTAAACTGACCATACAAGTTAAATTAGGAAAAGCACTACCCAAAATATAATTTTTTTCACCAAATAAACTCCTCTCCTTTTAGTCTCACATAGAAGTTGAAGTTTTGAAAGATGGACCATATTATTCTTGACCATGATTTACCTTAGTCCTATCCACATCAGCTTCATTCATATCTCTACTCAGAGTCTGATCACTTTCACCTTTTTTAAACAGTTCCTATATGGGGTACTGCTGACTGTCATAACTTCAGTGCTCTAACTCTGAGTTTCAAGTGTAACATAAATACTCAAAGTTTCTGGGAATGACCAGGTTATAAACAAACAGCTCAGTATCTCAGAAATAAGTTATAACTCTTGAATATATATGACTGCTATAAGAGCTTACAATTTAAGACCTAGATTACATAACCCATGTTCTTGATTTCAGTTCACTGAGCTTTTATATTATAGTTAGTCCATATGATTGAGGCATGATAATATTTGTCATTTTGTTCCTGACATTTCATTCAACTTACAGTCCTTAAGTTTCATACACCTAGTTGCATGCCTCCTAACTTCATTCTCCACTCAGTAGTCCATTGTATATATACACCATAGTTCCCCCTTCCATTCCTCAGTCCTTGTACCCTTAGGCCATCTCCATCCATTGTGAATCCTGAACACTGCCACCAGAAATACCAGTATGCAAATGTCCATTTGTGTCCCCACACTCAATTCTTCCAGGTATTTACTGAGAATTGGGTTTCAGGATCATTTGGCAACCCCACCCCTAGCTTCCTATGGAACCACCGTACTGGCCTCCAAAGGGCTGCACCTCTCTTTCCATACTGACAGTGAATAGGCAAATCTCTTTCTCTGCATTTTCTCTAGCACTTGTTTCTCTCTGTTCATTTTTAAACAGGTTTATTCATGCATCATACAATCCAGCCTAAGTGTATATACATGCCTTCACAATAATCTATATGAAGACATTTCCTCATGAAGAATCCTTACCTCTTCCCCATGCCACCCCCTCCATTGACATTTAGTTTTAGCATAATGTCTTTGTTACATTCAGTGGAAGCGTATTACATGATTACCATTGACTACAGACCCTAGTTTACATTGATTGTACTCCCCTGCCCCTGTGTACCATCTATTTTCAGCACCCTGCAATGTTGACATTTATTTGTTCTCCCTCTTGCAATACTTTTTTTTTATTTGTACATTTAATCACCCTCATTGTCCATTCTAAGCATGCCTAAATTATACCATTCAGTCTTTATCCTCTGTTTTTCCTTTTGGTTTCATATGTGCCCTCAGCCCTTCTCCCTCAATCATACTCACACTCAGCTTCATTCAGTGTACTTAAATTATTGTGCTATAATCAGGTAGTATTGTGCTATCCATTTCTGAATTTTTACAATCATTTCTGTTGCACAATCTGTATTCCTTCTGCACCATTTGCTCAATCTCTATCTTATTTCTATCTCCTGATAATCTATGTTCTTAACTTCAGTTCTCAAAGTTCACTCATTAATGTTAGTTCATATTAGTGAAAACCATATAATATTTGCCCTTTTGTTTCTGGCTAATTTCATTCAGCATAATGTTCTCAAGTTTCATCCACGTTGTTACATGCCTCCTGAGTTTATTCTGTTTTACAGCTGTGTAATATTCCATCGTACGTATGTACCACAACTTGTTTAGCCCCCTCATGCATCAATGGACATTTGGGCTGTTTCCATCTCTTGGCAATCATAAATAATGCTGCTATAAACATTGGTGTGCAAATGTCCATTTGTGTCCTTGCCCTCAGGTCCTCTGAATATATACCTAGTAATGGGATTGCTGGATCATTTGGCAATTTTATACTTAGCTTCCTGAGAACCACCAAACTGCCTTCCAGAGCAGTTGTACCATTTTACATTTCCCCCAACAGTGGCTAAGTGTGCCTCTTTCTCCACATCCTCTCCAGCACTTGATGTTTTGTTTTGTTTTTTTGATTGTGGCTGTTCTAGTGGGTGTCAGATGATATCTCATTGTGGTTTTGATTTGCATTTCCCTAATAACCAGTGAAGTTGAACATCTTTTCATGTGCCTTTTAGCCATTTGTATTTCCTCTTCTCAGAAGTGTCTGTTCATGTCTTTTGCCCTTTTTTGGGGGAGAGGGGTTGCGTGTGCATGGCCTGAGAATTAAACCTGAGTCTCCTGCATGGAAGGCAAACTTTCTACCACTGAATCACTGGTGCACACCTTTTGCCCATTTTTACAATTGGGGTTGTTTGTCTTTTTGTTGTTGAGTAGAAGAATCTCTTTGTGTATTCTGGATACTAAACCCTTATATGTGGTTTCCAAATATTGTCTCACATTGTATAGGCTACCTTTTTACTTTCTTGACAAAGTTCTTTGATGCACAAAAGTGTTTAATTTTGAGGAGTTTCCAAAATGCTTGTGCTTGGGTGTAAGATCTAGGAAACTGACTCTCTATTACAAATTTTATGATATTTCCCTACATTTTCTTTTAAAAGTTTTATGGTCATAACTCTGATGTTTAGGTCTTTGATCCATTTTAAGTCAATTTTTTATAGGGTGTGAGATATATATCTTCTTTCATTATTTTGCATATGGATATCCAGTTCTTCAAGCACCATTCATTGAAGAGGCTGCTCTGTCCCAGGTGGATTGGCTTGACCTCTTTCTCAAAGATCAATTGTCCGTATATGAGAGGATCTATTTCTGAGCACTCTATTTGACTCCATTTTTCAGTATATCTATCTTTATGCCAGTATCATGCTGTTCTTACCATTGTAGCTTTAGAATATGCTTTAAAGTCAGGTAGTGTGAAACCTCCCACTTCATTTTTATTTTTCAAGATTTTTTTTGTGATTCAGGGCAGCTTTCCCTTCCAAATAAATTTGGTTTTTGGTTTTTCTATTTCTGCAAAGTAAGTTGTTGGGATTATAATGGTATTGCATTGAATCCATATATCAGTTTGACTAGAATTGACATCTTAACTACATTTAGTCTTCCAATCCATGAGCATAGCATGCCCTTCTGTTTATTTAGGTCTTCTATGATTTCTTTTAGCATTTTCTTGTAGTTTTCTGTGTATAGATCTTTTGTATCATTGGTTAGATTTATTCTTAAATATTTGATTCTTTTGGTTGTTTTTGTAAATGGAATTTTGTTCTTGATTTCTTCCTCAGATTGCTTGTTACTAGTATATAGAATCACTAATGTTTTTTGTGTTGATCTCATACTCTGCCACTTTGCTGTACTCATTTATTAGCTCTAGTAGCTTTGCTGTAGACTCTTTTGGGACTTTTGACATACAGTATCATGTTATCTGTAAACAATGAGAATTTTACTTCTTCCTTTATAATTTGGATGCCTTTTATTTCTTTTTCTTGTCTAATTGCTCTGGCTAGAATTTCCAGTACAATGTTGAATAACAATGGTGACAGTGGACATCCTTGTCTTGTACCTGATTTTAGAGGGAACATTTTCAGTCTTTTCTCATTGAGGATGATGTTAGCCATGTTTTTTTTTTTATATTCCCTTTATCATGTTGAGGGATATTATCATCTATTCCTATCCTTTGAAGTGCTGTCATCAAGAAAGGATGTTGAATTTTGTCAAATGCCTTTTCTGCATTAATCATGATGATTATGTGGCTTTTTTGCTTTAACTTGTTGATATGGTATATTACATTAGTGGGTTTTCTTATCCTCGCATACCTGGAGTAAATCCTACTTGGTCATGGCATAAAATTCTTTTAATGTGTTGCTGGATTCAATTTACCAGCAACTTGTAGAGGATTTTTGCATCTACATTCACTAGAGAGGTTGGTCTGTAATTTTTTTTACTTAGTATCTTTGCCTGGCTTTGGTATTAGGGTGATGTTGGCCTCAAAGAATGAGTTAGGTAGCTTTCCCACCTCTTCAATTTTTTTTTTGCAGAGTTTGAGCAGGGTTGGTACTAATTCTTTTCTGAATGCTTGGTAGAATTCACATCTGAAGCCATCTGGTTCTGGATTTTTATTTTTTGGCAGCTTCTTGATGACTAATTCAATCTCTGTACTTGTGATTGATTTATTGAGGTCATCTATTTCTTCTCGAGTCAGTGTTTGTTGTTTGTGCCTTTCTAGAAGTTGTCTATTTTATCTACATTGTGTAATTTATTACCATACAGTTTCCTATAGTATCCTCTCATTACCTCCTTTGTTTCTGCAGGCCCATGGTTATGTCTCCTCTTCCATTTCTGGTTTTATTTATTTGCATCATTTTTTTCTCTTTCTCTTTTTTTTTTTTGGTCAACCTAGCTAAGGATCCATCAATTTTAATACTTTTCTCAAAGAAACAACTTCTGGTTTTGATGATTTTCTTGATTGTTTTTATCTTGTCAATTTCATCTATTTCTGCTCTAATCTTCATTATTTATTTCCTTTTGTTGGCTTTGGGATTAGTTTGTTGTTCTTTCTCTAGTTTTTCCAATTTTTTAAATCCTTGATTTTTGCTCTTTCTTCTTTTTAAATATAGGTATTAAGGCAATAAATTTCCCTGTTAACACTGCCTTTGATTCATCCTATGACTTTTGATACATTATGTTTTCATTTCATTTGCCTCAAGATGCTTACTGATTTCTCTTGTAATTTTTTCCTTGACCCACTGGTTGTTTAAGAGTGTGTTGTTTAGCTTTCATATATTTGTGAATTTTCTGGCCTCTGTCTGTTATTGATTTCCAAATTCATTACATTATGATCTCAGAAAGTATTTTGTATGACTTCATTCTTTTTAAATTTATTGAAACTTGATTTGTGACACAAGCATATCATCTATCCTTGAGAATGATCCATGAATACTTGAGAAAAATGTATATCCTGCTGCTGTGGGGTGCAATGTTCTGTAAATGTTTGTTAAGTCTAATTCATTTATTGTATCATTCAAATCCTCTGTTTCTTTATTGATCCTCTGTTTAGATCTTCTATCCATTGATGAAAGTGGGGAATTGAATCTCCAACTATTATGGTAGAGGTGTCTATTTCTTCTTACAGTGTTGTCAGTGTTTGCCTCATGTACTTTGGAGCACTCTGACTTGGTGTATAAATATTTATGATTGTATGTATTCTTGATGAATTGTTCCTTTCATTAATACATAGTGTCCTTCTTTGTCTCTTTTGATTGTTCTATACTTGAAGTCTAATTTGTTGGATATTAGTATAGCTACTCCTGTTCTTTTCAGATTGTTGTTTGCATGAAATATCTTTTCTCAACTTTCTCTTTCAACCTATTTTTGTCCTTGGGTTTAAAATCAGTTTCCTGTAGAAAATATAGAGATGGATCCTATTTTTTAATCCATTTCCTCCATCTATGTCTTTTGAATGGGGGTGGGTTAATACATTAACATTTAATGTTATTACTGTAAAGGCAGTACTTTCTTCTACACTTTGTCTTTTGGATTTTATAAGACATATCTAATTTTTTTTCCTTTTTTTACCTTAACTGATAGTCTTCATTTCTGCACCCTTCTCCAGACCTCTCTCCTGCCTTTTCCTATTTGCCTGTAGTACTCCTTTTAATATTTTTTGCAGACCTGGTTTCTTAGTCACAAATTATCTCAGTGATTGTTTGTCTGAAAATATTTAATTTCTCCCTCACTTTGAAGGACAATTTTGCTGGATATAGAATACTTGGCTGGCAGTTTTTCTCTTTTAGACTCTTAAATATACCATACTACTGCCTTCTCGCCTCTATTGTTTCTGCTGAGAAATCTACACATAGTCTTATTGAGCTTCCCTTGTATGTGATGGGTTGCTTTTCTCTTGCTGCTTTCAGTTTTCTCTTTGTCTTGACATCTGACAATCTGATTAGTAGGTGTCCTGGAGTATGTCTATTTGGATCTATTCTGTTTGGGGTATGCTGCACTTCTTGGATCTGTAATTTTATGTCTTTCATAAGAGATGGGAAATTTTCAGTGATAATTTCCTCCATTAGTCTTTCTCCTCCTATTCCCTTTTCTTCTCCTTCTGGGACACCCACAACACGTATATTCATGTACTTCATGTTGTCATTCAATTCCCTGAGACCCTGCTCATATTTTTCCATTCTTTTCCCTATATTTTCTTTTGTGTGTTGGATTTCAGATTTTCATCCTCTTGTTCACTAATCTTTTCTTCTACCTCTTCAAATCTTTTGTAGGTTTCCATTGTTTTTTTATTTCCTCTCTTTTGTTGTGCCTTTCATTCCCATAAATTCTGCAATTTGTTTTTTCAAACTTTTGAATTCTTTTTGTTCATCCAGTGTTTCCTTTATATCATACCTCAATTTGTTGATTTGATTTTTGGTGAAATTTTCCATATTTGTTTGAACATCCTGAAGTAGTTGTTTCAACTCCTGAATCTCATTTGAAGTGTTGGTTTATCCTTTGACTGGGCCATATCTTCTTTTTTCCTCAAATGACTCGTTATTTTTTGCTGGTGTCTACACATTTAATTTCCTTAATTAGTTTATTCTGGAGGTTGTTTTCATTCTTTTACCTAGGATTTTCTTGCTGGCTTTGCTCTATATTTGTTCTTCAACATTCAATTCAACTTATTCTAGACCTGTAACATAAGTTTTGTTTAACTGATCAGAATTTTTCAGTTCTTGTTTTTCTGTTTCTTGCCCTGCCTGTATGGATCCTTTTTTTTTTGAGGAGGGTCTCCTCAGATATTATAGACTCCAGTCAGATTTTTCCTGATTAGACAGGCCCACATCTAAGGAGGAAATTATAGCCAGCATCAGTTTTCCTTGAGGGTGAGACCTGTAGATTGACAGACTTTCCTATGAAGCCTTTAGACTCTGTGTTTTTCCTATCCTGCCCACCATTTGGCACTCATCTACCCATGGCTTCCAACCAGCAAAAAGGGATGTGGTGCTTTTAACTTCAGCAGACTCTCCCTGCCAGGGATATGGTTGAGACAAAGGTGAGGTAGTATGATGGCTTTGATTACTTCAGTTTTCCAGTCTCGGGACTGAATTCCTTGAAGAAGGGATTCTATTAGAGCTGTGACCCATCTTTCTTTTATGGAAAATACACCCTTTAGGGAATTAAGTCCCTTCACCTAAGTAGTTACTTTGTTTCTCAAACAAGCTTAATTCCTCCCTTGCCTGGGGCAATGCTGGAGCCTGAGAGGGATTCCAGTTTTATGTAATGAGCTGTTAAGGTACAAAAAAAGAAAGAAAACAAAGCCTTTTCAGAAAGACCCCTGCTCCTTGGGTTTGTCAATCTAGAGCTTAAATTGGTTCATGGCTCTTTGTATCTCCAGTCTCTATGTGTCCCCTTTTCTTGGGGTCCAGCCCTTACTGGTATTTTGTGCTTTCTGACTCAAAAAGCCTTTTTTTTTTTTTTAATCAGCCCTGCACCCTCTCTGCTGAGGCAAAAACTCCTAGTACCTTTAGTACTTATTCTAGGTTTATCTGTGCTGGTGGCCTAATTTCAGAAATCAAAATTTGTTAATTAATTCCATAATTGGAGCTTAGTTGAGCTAAGCTCTTGCTGCTAGTAAAGTCTGTTTCCTTTCCCCTTGGGGAACCAGCCTGCCATGCCCATGGGGAGGTGCACTGACCTCTGTGTGTGGTCTCAGCTGTTCCACCTGGTCCAGGCTGGTGTATGCTGTGTGTCAGGTCACTGATGTTCCCCCAGGAGTTGTTCTGTACCATTCCTGGCTATTTACTAGCTTCTCTGGAGGATGGACTAAATTCCACACCTCACTAAACTGTCATCTTGTCTTGTTTCCTGCTTCATTACTTTTTAAAAATCCAAGTTTGACACTTTGTGTACTGCAGTTTAACTTCTAACACAGCTTATTTTAAAACTTGGTTTACTAGCACTAATGGTACCCAGAGATTCAAATGAAAGAAATTCATCAATGGTTGCACTTATTGAATTACATCAGTTCCACCCACAGTTATGCAGAGGTTTTTGTGAAAACTCAGTTGGCATTTTTTTAAAGTGTTTATGGTGGCAACATATACACAACTAAAATTTTTCATTTTAATGACTTTCAAGTATACAGTTCAGTGGCATTAATTACATTCACAATATTGTGCCACCATAACCACCAACCATTACCAAAACGTTCTCATTGTTCCAAACAGAAATTCTGTACCCACTAAGCATTAGCTATTCCATATGCCAGTCTCCACTTACCATCCCCACCCTTGGAAGCTCTAATCTTTCTATCTCTATGAATTTGTACATGCTAAATATTTAACGTAAGTGAAATAATACAGTATTTGTCCATATGTGTCTGAATTATTTCACTCAGCATGATTGTCTGCAAGTTTCATCCATCTTGTCACATGTATCAGAACTTCATTCCTTTTTATTGTTGAATAATATTTCATTGTCTTTATATACCACATTTTATTTGATCATTTATCTGTTGATGGTTGTGTCAGGTACTTCTCTACCTTTTAGCTATTTTGAATAATAGTGCTATGAACATTTGTGTACAAATATTTGTTTGAGTCCCTGCTTTCAATCCTTTTGGGTACATACCTAAGAGTGGAACTGCAGATTATATGGTAATATACTCAACTTTTTGAGGAACTGCCAAATTTCCAAACTGTTCTGTTTTATGCATGATACAGTGTAGTTATACCATTATATATATTATATACATATATTTATAATATATATAAATGGTATATGCTGTACCATTTTACAGTCCTACCAACAATGTGTATGGTTTCCAATTTCTTGACAACCTTGCCAGGATACATTTTGTTTTTTTAATAAGGGCTATTTGAGTGAGTGTGAAGTGGCATCTCGTTGTTTTTATTTTTATCTCCCTAATGGCTAATGATGTTAAATACCTTTTCACTTGTTTATTGGTCATTTGTATATCTTTGGAGAAATGTCTATTCAAGTCATTTGCCCAATTTTTAATTGGATTGTTTGTCTGTTTGTGGTGGAGGCCTTATCTTATAATTTTTATCTTCCCTTATACCAATTAGTTCTTTTTGCGTACAAATTAGAAGGGAAGTAGGTTGTGAGTATGAGTATAAATTGTTACATATTTCCTGGAGTGGTTTAAATTAAAAATCTCAAAGATGGTGATATCCTTTGGAAGAACAATTTCATTTTTATGAATTTAAGAGAATTTAAGGAAGTGGAGACATGTATCATTGATATTCATATGAGATATTGATGATTTTTTTACAATTTTCAAAAATTGAGAAAAATGTAAATGCTCAATAATTGGGGATGAGTTGATTATGTGCTCTATTCAATAAAATTACATGGAGGCATTAAAATCATATCTAAAAATGTATGTAGTGAATATTTACTATGATGCTCTTGGCACTTAAATACATTTTAAAGTTTATTCCTCACAACAATCTAATGTATTGTAGTTATTTAACATCTGAAAGTCACATATCTAGTGTGTGATTGAACTTAGATTCAAACCCAAGTGTGACAGTCTCTAAGGCCCGTGACTGTCAAGCATTATGAATACTTAATTACATAGAAAATGCACATGTTCTACTCCTAAGGGAACCAAATAGAAAATACAATATATAGTAGTAATATATTAAAAACATCAGTAAATACATAGAGAAAAAAGCTGGAAGGGCCTTACCAGAATGCAAATAGTACTTCTGAATGGTGGAATTATAGGTGATTTTCATTTTATTATGAGGGATTTACTTTTCTTCAACTTTTATGCAATGAACAGGTATTGATTTTATAATTAGGAAGACAAGATTTTTGTCCAAAAATTTCCACTGTCTTAAAATGTTAGTTGTAGTATTTTTTATAATTTGTAACAACTTAAGTGCCCAACAAAAGGAGAATCATTTAGTGAAATATGATTCATCAACTAATTAAGAGTTATAAAATTATAAATTGATTGCTAGTTAGTACACTCAACAAACTGGGACAATATTTACTAAATAATGTTCTGCAAAATAAAGAACATAATATGTTATTTTTAATTTAATTTTTTTTTTTTGCATGTTGTATGGCAGGGTTGCATTTCATAGTTTTTTCCATGTGAGTACCCCATTATTGCAGCACCATTTGTTGAAATTTTTGTTTGTTTGTTTGTTTTTGTTGGGTTATTTGTTTGTTTGGGAAGTGCACGGGCTGCGGAATTGAACATGGGTCTCCCACATGGCAGGAGAGAATTCCCCCACTGAGCTACTCTTGCACCACCCCCCCATAAAATGCTATTGACACCATGATTATAATTAGAATTCTATATGCATAGAGTGAAAGACTAGAATTTATAGAATAATAATAAAAGTGATTGTGGTATTGGCAGTGGAGGCAGTAGTACAAATGTTTATTTTAATGTTTCCACATTAAAAACCAAATCTCTGATTTGGTAAACAACTGGGTATCTAAAAGGGAGGTCTTATAAATGAAATGCATGGTCTATTTTGTCACTGTATAAAAGACATTTACTCTTAAGAGGGCAAAACAGACAGCTAGAGCTTAACTTCAAAGTATTAATTCTCTTACCATTTTTCAGCATCGTCAGAAATATTATGTCTATGAAAGTAGTCCCGTTTTTGTTTTTTTTCCACCCCTCATCCAACCAGAACTATTCCTACTGGTTATTGCCATGGCAAATTAGAAAGTAACTTGAATAAAAGTTACCCAGACAAGCTCTCCAGGCTGCTTTGACAAGTGCAGCAGAGGTCACCAGATGTGAAAAGTGACTAGAAAATGCTTCCTAGGCACTATTTCATCGCAGGTTTGCTAAGTAATATGGGCAGTGGAGAAAGCCAGCAGCTTTGAGCTAAGCACTTAAAGAGAGGGCATCCCGAAGGCAAAAATCTCTCTCCCTCCTAAAAGTGGTTATGCAAGCTCAGCATAGCATGTATCTTGCCTCCGGTGCATTGGAATCAAAGCTGGCTACTTGCCCGATTTTCTGTGAGAACCCAGATACACAAAAAGCCAAATGTCAAGCTGCCTGCTTCTGAAGCAAGTGACATACCTGTCTGTTTCCCCTCATCTCCAGCCTGTTTCCTATATAAAGGTTGTCACTGGTAGGTAAAAATGTATTATTCCACTTACTTAGTTGGGTGCCAAAGACAGTAAGCTTAGCAACAATAATTCAACATCAGGACTGTAAAATTTAGTTTCTTTTCATTTCTTTATTCATTTTTGCATTCTATTGATTTTTTAATGAATTTTAATTGTGAAGTTTATTGTGGAAATGTGGACTTTTAAAGCTTCTGTGACTGGCCAGGGACTGATTTGATGACTCGTGCGATCTCCTAAGAATGAAATAAACAGATACACTGTACAAGCTTGGTGCGGGTCATTTGCAAATGACAATTTGCAAGTTCAAAACATTTTTGGAGCTAGAAGTTACTCGTGTGGTAGACTGAATTATGCACCCCAAGAAAGGACATGTTCTTAATCTCAATCCATGTTCCCATGATTGTAAACTCATGTGTAAATATGAGATTTGAAGATGTTATTTTTAGTTAAGGTGTACTTCAGCTGAATTGGAGGGATCTAAATCTGTTTTACTGGCATTCTTTATAAGCAGAAGAAATTCAGACACAGTCAGAGAAAACCATCGGGGAGGGCCAGAAGACAGAAGTCAGAGGAAATTTAGAAGAGTAGATGCAAGGAAAGCAAGAATGCCATGTGATGGGAAACAGATATGCAGGCCAAGGATCCCCAGAGATTGTGGCAAGATAGTACCAGAACACCACAGACTTTGGGAAGAAATCATGGCTTTGATAATGCCTTGATTTTGTACTTATAACCTTCCAAAAAATTCTAGTGGTTAAGTCAACCAATGGGCTCTATTTCATGGCAGACTTTCTTTCTTTCATTTGCAATGATGATACTCCTACTTTATGCCAGTAACTCAGGTTAAGAATCAGGTTAGGCCCAGGAGGTTCATGATGAATAAGGTTTATTAATATTTATTCTTAAGTTAAAGAATTTAAAACTGTGTAGCTTGTATGACATCGAGCTCTATGTGTTTAGGATTCTTGTATGCTTTGTGTTTTGACTGACTACTTCGCCTCTTTCAGCTTTTCATATAGGATTGCTAGACAGTTTTCTGTCTCTAATATAACTAAAGCCAGAGAAATATGTAATTCATTGAACACTGTGAAATGCCTTGCCATGTTTGAATACCAAACTATGGAGACCTGATTTTAGTTATTCCTGTAGCTACTAGTAACTTACAGAGAGGGAAGGATCCCATGGCTGACAGGCCAGTCAGTTTGCAGTGGGACTGGCAAGGATGGAATTGGGTAGACCAGAAACTCCCCAGCCTTCAGCCTGCTGTTCTAACTCCTAGAAAGGGGTAGAGAGAAGGCAATAGGAGGACAGGTTTGAGCAACTGATGAAAATTTCTTGAGATGATTCATTTCTAAGAGATATCTCAAGAAACTGATACTTATCTATTTAGTTTCCTCAAGCTACCACAACAAGGTACCACAAACTGGGTGGCTTGAAACAACAAAATTTTTTCCTCACAGTTCTGGGGCTAGAAATCCAAAATTAAGTTGTTAGCAGGCCTGTACTTTCTATGAAACCTGTAGGGAAGAAGTTTTCCTTGCCTCTTCCAGCTTTTGGTAGTTGCCTGCAATCCTCGGTGTTCCTTGGCTTGCAGATATAGTGCTTGAGTCACTGCCTCTGTTGTCACAAGGTTTCTCCTCTTATCTTCTTCTTCCAAATTTCCTCTTTTTACAAGCATACCAGTCATGATGGATTAGGGCCCACACTAACCCAGTTTGGCTTCACCCTAACTAATCATATTTTCAAAGACCCTAATAAGGGTAACCTTTTCAAATAAATCATATTCTAAGACATTGGAGGTTAGAATTGAACATATCTTTTTTGGGGACATGATTCAATCCATAACAACTCACCAAACTTTGTTTTATTTCTGCTGCTTCTCAGAAGGTAGAATTTTATTTAATTTTTATTAATCCTTTTAGGTATCCCCCTAAACCCCCAACAATTTTAAACTCTACTGTTTGTACACTGGCCTAGAAGTGACAAGACAAAAGAAGGGTAATGGATTTGAAAATTAACAACAAACATCTGTGACCTTGGATAAGCTTTGCCTTCTTTGTCTATCTTGTTATATATAAATTGGGATTGTTATACCTGAACAGTTTTGAGTGGAGGTAAGTGTTATCTTGCTTGTCAAAATCATTTAAAATTCCCTGGGGGGAAATAACTGGGAATAAGCAGACATTTCAAATGTCTTCACCCTCCTACAATACATCAGATGAGAGACTTGTCAACCCCAAACACAATAGTGAATGTTGTTCTCACATGGAGAGCCCATATGCTTCCACTTTTTAGGCAGCAACGTTAATGTTAAACCTACATGGAATTAAAGCTATTTTAATTAAGCATATAAATTGGTGCTTTGAAACTTAAAATTTGAAGTTGATAAAGCATTTTATAATGGCCAAGGAATTAAGCACTCTTGGGTCTTTTATAGACATGATTAGAAAGGGTAACTATCCAATTATTCTAGACGGAGAGCTGAAAGGTCTGCATTAGTCAGTCAAAGAGTTAGGTCTCAGGAAAACTTTCCTTCCTGGAAATGTGTGTTTGGAAAGTTGCTGAACCAAGAAGAATCATTTATAATGTTGGAGTAGAAGTTTCTATTTAATCATTTATTCAACAACTGTTTATTGTGTGACAACCCTGTACATTCCTTAAGTATTAAAGACATAATAGTGACATTAAACTAATGGTGATCGGAGTGAGGCGAGTGGGAACTAGAATGCACAATTAACAGTATTGGAAATGAAAAGGGGCACATTGCTACATATCTTACAGAAATTAAGAGGATATTGTGAACAACTTACTGCTAATATATTTAAAAATTTGCTGAAATGAATATATTCAGTATCCAACTACATTAGAAAAATTACCAAAACTGATTACAAGAAGAAATGTTAAGAAAAATTATAATATTCTAGAAAATTATATTCTTATACTGATATTATAATTTTATACTAATTATGAAAAAGACTGAATAGTTCTCTCTCTATATATAAAGAAACCAACTCTGTAATTTGAAAACTTCCCAGAAGGAAAAGTCCAAGTCACTACTGGCTTGTTGTGATGACACCACCCTTCACTTCCTTCTGCTATCATGCCTCATAAATCTTTACAAAGGCCAATGTTAATCATCTAATATTTTTCAAGGAAATGGAGTGCATTTTTTAATGGTGTTCAGAAAAATAAAAATCCCACTATTGATTTATCTGAAGCTTTAATAGAAACTCAATCCATGAAAGATTTTTTTCCCTGTTTTATCTGTTTTTAGCCATAACTGTATAGGTTTAATCCTCACAGAAGACCTATAAAATAAGTTTATCTTTAAAAAAAATACATGAGGAAACCATGGCTAAAAGAGGATAAGTAATTACTGTGACACAGTGAATGTCAAAACCAGCTTCCAAAAGAATTTGTCTAAATATTGCTAAAAGGGCAGCGTAAGATGCTCTAGAGCCATTTCACCAGAGAATTTTTGAACAATTATAAAAATTGGCACAGCCATATTTGTCAGAACAGTTAAACTGTTTCAGTGACTGATGAGTACACAATCAAGAAAAAATAGTTCTAAAAACTGGTAGGAGAAGCATGTGGTACCCTTGCTAACCCCTCTTCCAACCCAGCCCTGGTAGACAACATAGCCAGTGTGTGTTGCCATTAAGTATTCCTGGCACTGTTCTGGAGGAAGCAGGGTAACCCTGTGTGCATCCTGGGTTGCCTGTATATTGTTGCCAGTCTATTAGATGGCAGCCTGAAAGCCAGAACCAGGAAACGCTTCTCTGTTTTGTCCTCCCAGAAATTTCCCTTTAGGCAGAAGCAGCTTAATGACAGCTAAGGCAATGTAAGAGACATGTGGAATACTATCAGGCATGCCAACATGCACATTATGGGAGCCCAGAAGGAAAAGAAAGAGATAAAGGGGCAAAAGGAATATTCAAAGATATAATTGCAGAAAACTTCTCAAATTTAATGGAAAATATGAATATACCCATTCAAATATCCCAATGAAAACTAAATGGGTTAAACTCAAAGAGAACTACACCCAGACATATAGTAGTTAAACTATCAAATGCCAAAGACAAGGAGAGAGTTTTGAAAGCTGCAAGAGAAAAGCAACACTTTATGTAGAAGAGAATCCCAATAATATTAAATCTTGACTTCTCATCAGAAACCATGGAGGCAAGAAGGCAGTGAAATAAAATATTTAAGGTGCTGAAAGAAAACAATTACAAAGCAAGAATTTTATTTCTGACAATATTGTCTTTTAAAAATGAGGATGAGAGTAAAACATTCCCAGAGAAGCTAAACTTGTGGGAGTAATTATAATTAGAACTTTCCAACAAACAATGCTAAAGAGAATCCTTTAGACTGAAAGGAAAGGATATTAGACAGTGGAGTGGTGCAGCATAAAGAAAGACCCTCAGTAAAAGTAACCATATGGATAATTATGAATGCCTCAATACAATATTATTGTATTTTAGAGAGTATGTAAATCTGCTTTTAACTTTTTACAGGTGCTAAATGCAACTGCATAAAAGATAATGCTGGAGGTATGATTTTGGACATACATTGTACAAAGGTATAATTTGTAACAAGTACAACAAAAAGTAGAGGGAAGGAGGGGTATAGGAACAGTGTATGTGTATGATTTTGAAGTTAAATCAGTATCGAAACAAACATGATTGTCACAGATTTAGGATGTTAACTTTAGGCCCCATGAACCACAAAAAAAAAAAATCTGAAAAATATGTATATAAAGGAATGAGAAGGGTCTCGAAATGGTGCACAATAAAAAATCAAATACATATGAAAGTAAGTATTAATGTAAGAATTGAGGGCCAAAAAAAGTATAAGGTTCACAAAGATCAAATAGTTAAATAGCAGAAATATACTGCGTTATCAGTAGTACCTTTACATGTAAATGGATTAACTTCTCCAGTCAAAGGGCAGAGATTGGCAGAATGGTTAAAAAAGCATGCCACAACTCTATGCTGTTTATAAGAGACTAACCTTGAATTCAAACACACAAGTAGGTTAAAAGTTAAAGGATAAAAAAATATATACCATATGAATGCTAACCAAGAGAGAGCTGAGGTTGTTTCACTGAGATTAAATAAAATTGACATTAAGTAAAAAACTGTTAAAAGGGACAATGTAGGTCACTAAATATTAATATGGGGATCACTTTCAACAAGAAGACATAAGAATTATAAATATTTATATACATCTAAGTGCAGCACCCTAAAATGAATGGAACAAATGTTGACAGATTTAATGCAATTTTACTGAGATATATTAATATACTATATAATCATCTAAACTCTACAATAAGTGGTTCACAGTATCATCATATAATTGTGCATTCATCACCAAGTCAATTTTTGAACATTTTCACTTTTGAGCATTTCCAAAAAAATACATATAAGAATATAAAAATTAAAATGAAAAAGAACACCCAAAACATCCAATACCCCTTATTCCCCATATTATTTATTTATTTTTGTCCTTATTTTTTTTTGCTCATCTGTCCATACACTTGCTAAAGGAAGTGTAAGCCACAAAGTTTTCACAATCCCACAGTCACACTGTAAAAACTATAGAGTTATAGAAACATCTTCAAGAATCAAGGCTACTGGAAAACAGTTTAACAGTTTCAGGCATTTCCTTCTAGCTATTCTATTCCACTAAAAACTAAAAAGGGATATCTATATAATATATAAGAATCACCTCCTATTTGAAATCTCTCTGCCAGTGAAACTTTATTTTGTTGCATTTCTCTTCCCCCTTTTGATCGGGAAGTCTTTCTCAATCCCATGATATTGGGTCCAGGCTCATCCCCAGAAGTCATGTCCCACAGAGTGAGGGAGATTTACAGTCCTGGGGGTCATGTCCCACATAGTGGGGAGGACAGTGAGTTTATATGCTGACTTGACTTAGAGAGGCCAGATCTGAGCAACAAAAGAGGTTTTCTGGGGGTGAATCTTGGACATAGTTATAAGTAGGCCTAGCTTCTCCTTTTTAGGAATAAGTTTCATAAGGGCAAGCCTGAAGATTAGAGTCTTATCCTATTAAGTTGGCAGTTCCCAATGCTTGTGAGAACACCTGGAATTCCCCAGGTGGGGAAATTTAATATTTCCACATTTTCCCCCAGTCCCTCAAAGGGGCTTTGTAAATACCATTTTATTTTCTGCTCAAATTACTCTAGGATGTATCAGGGCATCACACTAACCTGTACAAACGAAAAAGATCTCACTCCCTATTCAAGGTTTCATGTAATTATGGAGTACACTATTTTTGATAGTGGATAGAACATTTAGACATAAGATCAATAAGAAAATGGAACCAATTAGAACTAATGTACATATAAAGTAGATTTCACTGAACAGCAGCAGAATACACATTCTTCTCTAGTGCATTAGGACCATTTTCCAGAATAGGTCATTTATGAGGGCACAAAAGAAATCTTAATATGTTTTAAAATACTGAAATCATACAATGTTTCTTCTCTGATCACAATGGAATGAAGCTAGAATCACAGAGGGAGAACTGGAAAATAAAAACAATATGTGGAAATTAACACAGTCTTAAACAACCAATGGGTTAAAGAATAAATCACATTGGAAATTAAGAAGTATTTTGAGGTTAGTGGTCTTTTCCAATGAACTTTTAAGCATGATATGATGGCCAAGGAGTCATCTCTCTCTCTATCTCTCTCTCATCAGCATAAGCAGATGGTAATGTGATAACTACCTCTGAAATAAATATTTTAAATTGGAGTTTTTCCTGCTGCTCTTGTTCTCATTGTAATCAGCCATGCAAGAAAATACCTAGATGCAATTGTCAAGTCTCATCCATCATCAGAAATGAAGCTAACTGAATAAGAATCTCTAGGCATTTCCAACAAATTAGTTGTTTCTTTAATGATGCTTTCTGTTCTTTTTGTTGTTATTGTTATTCTTCAAATCTGATGCAGACATACCCCCAAAAGATATGACAAGAATATATAGTTAACTTTACTAGATTCAGGAAGAGGCAGGAATCATTGGACTCCTCATGCTTTTATTCTGTTCTTTGCTCAATATTATCCAAAGCATTAATAAATGCAAGGTATAAGTCATGAAATGACTCTGTGAAATAACTACAGGTGATTAAATGGTTGGGCTTTTCTTCAGTTGAACAGTAAGTGTGAGTTTTAAGTGTGAAATCCTGGAAATCTTGTTCTTCTACTTTTGGCTTCTTCGTATTGTAAAACCTTTTTCTGAATATGATGATCATATAAGTTCTTGTCCTGGATAAAGGACAGTGTAAATCAGCAAAAGTTCAAGTTTATTCTTTTCCCATAGGGAGTTATTTGTAAGAATGCCAAGAAAACATCAGTTTTTAATTAAGGAAATCTGTGTTGATACCTCATCTCTATTTTATATAGTCGGGCCTATGTCATGTTCTACTACTGGAAATTTAGGATTTTGACCTAAATATAACCACAAGTACAATGACAATGATTGCCTCTACATCCTGCATCCTTCCATTAAAACTTACTGTCTGAAAGCTGAGTACAATGCAACCTTTGGAAATGGTGGGATTTGAAGGCCCTCAAAATGCTCTTTCTGAAAATGAATTGACACTGTAGTTATAGATTGCCTAAAAACTGTGCAGAAGTTCTCCTATGCAGTAAATGAAATCCCTCCTAGTTTGTTTTTTGTTTTGTTTTGTGTCTTACTCCTCTAAGGAAAGCATAGCAATGTAGTTCTGTTAATTGTAATTCCAGTTATTTGATTTCTAAGATTTTTTTTATTCTATTATGAATTCTAAGTTGGTTCTGAATTAATTAGGTTGAAATTGGATTTGTATTTTCTGTTTCCTATCAATCCCATCTGAAATAATTAGTAAGTGCTTTAAAGAATCATGACATACCCATCTGACTGTGGTGCTTCACTGTAAACAAGAGGGATTAATTTAAACACAGTGCCTCTCTTTAAATAAAATCTTTCATCATTTGTAAGGAGTTGAGATTTCTCCTTAGCTTTTGAAGTGGCTTTCACATTTCTCCGAGGAACTCTCCTATCATTGGTTATGGTTGAAAGCCAATGGATTATCATCAGCCTAACAAGGTAGCAAATCTATTGTTCTCACATCAGATTGAAGTGTGAATAATATTGCAAATATTGGAAAAACTTAACGGATTCTGTAAAGATTTTGAATTCAGTGAAAATTTTTTTGAACTCAGTGAATTTTGTCACATAAATGTTAACTTTTAAAGAGTGCATTACAATTGGATCTGATAATCTTTAAACATTCTAAATTCAGACATGGGATTGTGTATATGTGTGCATCCAAACAATGAGCATGTCCTTAAGAGTGAAAGTGTTGAACAAAGAAGCAGTGATCAAAGGTATTTTATTTTTTTTTACATGGGCAGGCACCGGGAATCGAACCTGGGTCCTCGGGCTTGGCAGGCAAGCATTCTTACCTGCTGAGCCACCATGGCCCGCCCAAAGGTATTTTACATTTATGTATTCTTGAGTATAGAAACCTATTCCTGGATAAAGTGAAAATATACTGTGCACTAGGTAGTTTCACTGTCTTTTTCTTATTCTTTTCCTCATCACCTTGCCTTCCATTGTCACTTTTCCATGACTGGAAAATTTTGTGGTTAGTTATTTAGCTATTACATGCATATTGTTTAGCAGCTTGGCATATTTATGTGATAATGTGTGTGAATATACATAGAGGCATGTTGTGTTGGGTTCCCTAGATCAATATTACCACTAGAAGGAAAAAGTTAAGAAAAGAAAAAAAAATAAGGAAAAGGAAAGCAGTCTTTTAAAATGAGATAATAAGCTGGTAAATTAGTGAAGAATAATTACTGCCCAAAGCTAGTGAATTTAGGAATCCAGAAAGGTAAGTGGACCATAAAGCCAGATTTTACTTTGAGGACACTTGCCAAGCTAATTAAGTAGAGCTTGGTCTCATTGTCACAGGGCACAGGAAAGACAGGAGGCAAAGATCAGGGACCACTAAGGTTAGCAGCCAATAGCACCTCACTCTCCTTAATGCCAGAACACCAAGAGCCTGCACCTTCAGTGCAAGAGTGAAATGAACATGCACTTCCTACTTGTGCCCAAGGGATACATGAAAAATTTCTGGTTTTGAACCTTGGTACTGAGCAGAGATGAATAAGTTACTGTGAAAATTCATAGCTAAAAGACAGACACTGAACAGATTTGTAGACTGAATTCATAATACTTAGGTAGTATTAGAAACAGCAAATCACCCATTTAGTTTAACAGCTATCTGAGCGAGTGATGTCCTCAGGTACTGGCAGAAGCAAATGCACATTATCTTGGGAAGAATCCACCTTCAGCATAGGCCCTAACAATTCCCCTCAGATCAAGCCCAAGGAATATGACTGTTCAGTGGAAAACCAAGAAAGAACTGCATGACTTTATAACTGAGAAATCAGGATTTAAGGGATGGTTTTGATTATTGAATCATTATATAGCCATTCCTTTTTGCTTTCTGGTGTTTAAGAGCAGACAGAGGGAAATATCTGAAATCTCTAAATTGCAATCCAGCAGCTTTGATCTCTGATAATGATTGTATAGCCCTTATCTTCTGCCCCTGTAATTTAACCTTCATTTGTTTCCAGTTATCCAGTTTTTAACTTTAGAGTCTTGTAAACACTAGAGACCACTTATAATGTTTATTAATGAGAGGTCTTGGATCAGCCCAGAACTAACCCACCCCAATTCTAAAGTATCTTGATAACGGAGACAGGCTCTAACCAAAGTGGGCCTGCCTGACATGTGCAGTAGATTCGACTTTAACTACAAGTCACGTATACCTCATTCTGCAATTTTCTTACATATGTTCTGTGACTAAGCATGTAACAATCACCTCTAATTACATCCTCTAAGGCCACTATGCTTATTATCCTAAACCCTGTTGATCTTTTTCTCTAATAAAACTATCAGAATTACTGCAGTTTGGAGAGACAGATTTTGTGCTAATAGGCCATCTATTCTCCTACTACATGCCTAGTAATAAACTGTTCCTCTCTTTGAAACCCTGGTATCTCAGAAATTGGTTATTGAACATGTCAGGCAAGAGAATCCACAGCCTTTGTCCAGAAACACCATCAAAAGAGAAAATAAGCAGAAACTACAAGAAGCAGAATGAAATCTGCAATTATCAGATGCAGAATATATAAATTGAATACTTAATATGTCTAAAACTGTAAATGAATGGGACAGAAAAAATAAGTTAAGAGACACGATTTTGAAATGAGCAAGCTGATTTTTTTTTTCTCCCCTTGGGTAGGCACTGGGAATCGAACCCAGGTCTCCAGCATGGCAGGTGAGAATTCTGCCATTGAGCCACTGTTGCACAGCCTGCAAGTTGATTTTAAAAGTAACCAAATAGAATTTCTAAAAATAAAAATTAGTTAAAATTCAAAATACAATAGATAATTTTAATAGCAAATTAGATACATATGAAAAAAGAATTAATAAAATAAAATACATCTGAAGAGATGAACTAAAATGAACACAGAGAGACAAAGAGATGGAGAATATTTCTCATAGCAATGGAAGTAGAAATGGAAAAATATTTTCAATGAGCTGAGAGTAAACACGCAACTGCCTATGTAGAATTTGATACACAGTGAAAGCACCCATTGAGAACAAGGCAAAAAGACAGGTTCAGACCAAAAACAATTGTCGCATTTGCAATCAACAGAGGGTGAATTCAGACAGAAGGAAAATTATGCTAGTCAGAACTGAAATGCAAGAAGGAATGTTAAAGAAGGTTGTTAAAATAAACACAGGAACTAATGTATAGCAAACAAAACAAAACAAAAACAACCACCAAAAAACACCATAATATCTTCTGAGATTTAAAAAACAGACAATGAAAATGCAATGTAAGTCAGGGTTTGGTGACTGGAGTTTAAGAGTTATGAGGTGATTCATGCCTGTGGAACCCATCAAGGAGGCGCCCAGAGTTCTGGGAGTACTTGGGCCCCGTTCACATTGAGGAACACAATAAGTGACCCCTCTCTCCTCCATTCTGCAGGATGGTGAAAACTGGGAAAAGACTGATGACACTATCAACTGCATTAAAAGAGAGTCCTCCATGAAAATGTGCTTATCTGGTTGTGTGTGAAAAACCAGAGGAAGACAGTTGTCAGCTGAACTGTTGACAATGCAACTACTGGCATTAGTGAATTTGAAAGATGTAGTTATAGACTTTAAGTTGAAAACAAACTGAAAAAAAAAAGGTGCAGAATAAGTTTATTGAGCTAAGTGACAAATGGAAGCAGAACTGAAAGAAAGTTACTGCTTCAAAGAAAAGTTTCAGGGAAACAGTTTATTTAGCTACTTAGAACAAAGAAAGAGTATGGAGCTAAGAGGAAGAGAAACAAGGATGATTTGAGCTGTGTGAGTTGTCTAGGGCAGGATGTCCTTGGGTCAAGGGCCTTAAATGTGCAAAGATTGTTTCCCAAGGTGTTTGTGTAGGAATGGAAATATCTGGTGAAGATAAGCAGAATTTCTGGTGTCATTATGACTTGTTTATTACAGTTCCTCTTTTCCCTTAGAGGCAGGGGTCTTAATTAGTACTACAAAGGATTGTTGGTATGTAAATCTGGCCCAGTTGCTTTTTGTTTCTTCTTTCTAGTTTCCTGAGTAAAAATGGAAGTTTAAGTAAATTAAGATGATTAGTAGAACTATTTGCCATTCTATCTTCACAACTTCACCCAGAAAGAGTGGACCCTGCTGGACACATCCCAGTGAAAGCTGTTCAGAGATGTGATGCTGGAGAGTATAAGTCATCTGCTCTCTGTGGGACATCAAGTCTGTAAATCAGATGTAGCTTCCAGGTTGAATCAAGGAGAGGAGCTGTGGAAAGAAGAAATTGGATTTTTCTGAAGCCAGAATTCAGGCAAGGAAAGTGGCCTTAAAAAACAAGAATGTTATCAATACAGCATATCTGCAGGAAAGATAATCTACCATCAGATCATTGCTTCTGCCATAATGCTAAAGGAAGAGATGTGTACCTCCCAATTGGGGGGTCTAGCATGGCTGTGAGTGGGAGGACAGTCACCTACCCAAAAAAAAGATTTCTGAAGACAAGAGGTTAAATCAGCGCAGCCAGTTTTATTTCTTTCTTATGAGAAAGGGCAACCACCAGATGGAAGCAAGAGAGTGCTCTGGCTTTGCACAGTAAAAAAGATTATATAGGCCCCTTGACGTAACTGCCCCCTCTCCCTGCTCACCCATCCCCCATTGGCTGGGAGTTGTGGGTTTACAGTCTTGAGCATGAAAGCTAATCCAATTAGGAAGATGCATGACTCTTCCTTAGAAAGGGCTGAGGTTACAGTTACAGCCCCGTTGTGGACGTGGATTTGGGGAAATGCACTGGCCTAGAAGAATGTGAATCTTAGCTTGTGCTTATTGGGACTTGAACAAGGAACCAGGACGTGGTGGTTGGGCAAGCAGATCTGAGCCATTTTGTTTCCTGAGAAGAGGCCATTTTCCCTATTTCCCTTAGGTGCTATGCAAGCTGGTTGTACTGCTGTTCAATGAACCACATTTTTGCTGAGATGATTGTAGCAATAACACCAAGAGAAGTTTCCACTTACCATGTGAAAGATCACAGTCAGGGACCTCCACAATAAATGCACTGAAACCTTGAAAGAAGTAACCCATTGAAAGTTCATAGTGATGGGCAATGAGAGACAATGTTTCCTTACTGTTCATGGGCAACTGTTTTTAAAGTTATTTTCAGAAGATATAAGGCAACACTGAGTTTTTCCCTTAAAACTCTTCAATATTCCTGTAACTTGAGCAACAGAAAACACTGAAAATGTGTAACAGAGTTTGACTTAATGTTAGAACTCTCATATGAGTTTGTGGTGTGTGCATCAGGACCTGTTCTTGGCAAATGTTTTGGCAGTTTATGCTAAAGATAAACACAGTTATGTCCGGTGACTTAGCATCTATACCCCGGGACACTTCCAACAGAAGTTCTTCCACATGGCCTTCAAACATGTGGATAAGAATGTTCATAGCAGCACTATTTACAATAATTAAAACCTATGATATTCATATATGCCCATTAAAAATTAGAATTGATGAACAAATAGGGGATAAATAATGCTATCCAACAATATGAACGTATAATCTATAGATCTGTAAATAACTGGAATGGGTTTCATGGCATCATGTGAAACAAAAACAGCCAAACACAAAAGGGCATATATTCTTCAAATTCATTATTTAAACTACATAATATATCTGTGCTCACACGGGTTATGGGAAGGTTTACTTTTGAGATTATAAATTTTGAGTGGGAGCACAAGGGTGGCTTTGGAAGTACTGGTATTGTGTATTTTATGATCAGGGTGCAAGTTGCAGTGATTTTGGTTTACAGAACTTTATCAAGAGTTTATTTATTTATTTATTGTATGCCAATAAAAGTTTTTGAAAAACTGAAAAAAGTTATAAGCTACTTATTTGCATTGCAGAAAGGTACAGAGATTAACAAATTTTATACTTTGATAAGTAGGTATGTTAAAATGTCTAGGTTTCTAGGTAAGCACTACAAATAGAAGTAGAGGATATAACTTCCTAACTTTTAGAAGAAGGAAAAAAGAGATAATAAAAATGAATCAATTAAAAATCAAAAGGAAGAAGAGCAAAAAATTATGGAAGGGACATCATAGAAAAGCAGTAAATTGAGTGGTAAAATGTATTAGTATTTACAGTGAAAATAATTTTTAAAAGCAACTCTTAAAAGCTAAAGATTGACACAAGTAAACCAAAATTTTGCTACATAGAATTTACAGGTGACTCATGTAGAACATCAGGCTATAGAGAGTTTGAAAAGCTAAGACTATTCAATTACACAGTAGGGAAATACTAAACAAAGTAGAAGTTGGACATGGTGGCTCAGTAGGCAGATTCTCGCCTGCCATGAAGAAGACCCGTGTTCAATTTCTGGTGACTGTTTATGCAAAAAAAAAAAGTAGAAATTGTTCTATTACTGGCAATCAAAATGGACATTTAAGAAAGAAGACTTACTGGGGATAAAAACACATTTCATAACAATAAAAGTTTCATTTAACTAAGAAGTAATAATTATAAATATCTATGCACCTAATATATAGCCACAAATTATGTAAGCTAGAATTTACTGAATATGCAAAAAATTAACTAAACCATGTCATTTGGGAGATTTTAAATATACATTTCAATAATTGATGGAATAATTAGACAGATCAATGATAATATATAGTATTTAAACAGCAGAGAATACTTATGAATATAACACCTTTTGTGCCATAGAATTTTTTGTTTTGTATGCCATATGGCAGGGTTCACATTTCATTCTTTTTCCATATGAGTACACCATTATTGCAGCACCACTTGTTAAATATTTGTTTGTTTGCTTGTTTGTTTTGGGGAAGTGCATGGGCTGGGAATTGAACACAGGTCTCCCACATGGCAAATGAGAATTGAACCACTGGAATTTGTTTTAATTGATGAATTTCTTACCCATTTCATCTTCTGACTACAATGTAATTAAGTTAGAAATGAGTACCAAAGAAAATTTGAAAAATCCCTTATTTTGGTAAAGTTGGAAACACACCCCTAAATAACTCAAATAAGAATCACAAATAAAAAATAAAAAATATCTTGAACCAAACATAAATGAAAATCCTACATATTAAAATTTGGGGGATCCAGCTAAAGTGGATTAAACATACTTAAATATTTGTATTATAAAAGAAGAAAGCCTCAAAACTGATGAACTAGGCTTCCAATTTAATGTGAAAAGAGTAATGGAATAAGCACAAAAAATGTAGAAAGAAAGAAATGTTAAAAATAACAGAGTAAGTAAATGCAATAAAAAACATATAATAGCGTAGAGCATCAAAGAGAAAAATGTTATTTGAAAAGAATAAAAAACTTGACAAGCACCTGTAAATATTGATCATGAACAAAAGTGTGAAAGCACAAACAAATAATATTAGTAATATAAAGGGAGACAAAGAAACCATAGAGATTTTAAAAAACAATTGAATTAGTAACTTAATTCCAATGGATTTGAAAATTTTGATAAAGACCAATTTGTAGAAAAATGCATCCAAAAAGGCAACTCAAGAAAAAACAGAAAACTTTCAAATTGTAGAAAAAGAAATGCAGACAGTTAATATTCTTTCGATGAAAACACCAGGACCAGGGAGTTTTACTTATATACTCTGCCAGCATTTAAGAAACAAATAATTCAATATTGGAAAGCATTCCAGATTATAAAGAAGAAATATAATCAACTCATTTTATGATAGTAGCATGATCATTTATTTTATGTTTAAATTTTTTAACAAAGAATGTAGTTTTACAGAAAAATCACGCATAAAGTAGAGAATTCCCATATACCACTCTGTGATTAATAACTTGTATTGGTATGATATATTTGTTGCAATTGATGAACACTTTTGTAATTGTACTTTTAACTATAGTCTATTGTTTACTTTAGGGTTCATTGTTTGTGTTGTACTGCTGTATAAGTTAAAAAAATTATTCTCATAGCATATATACAATTTAAAATTTCTCCTTTTAACCACATTCAAATATATAACGCAGTGCTGTTAATCACATTGTCAATGCTGTGTTACTATAAACACCATCCATTATCAAAATATTTCCATTATCCCAAATAGAAACTCTGTATAATTTAAACATTAACTCCCCATTCCCTACCCCCCAACCCAGCCCTATTAACCTATATTCTAGATTCTGACTCTTTGGGTTTCCTTATTCTAATTACTTTATACCAGTGAGATCATACAATATTTTCCTTTTGCGTCCAGCTTATTTCAGTCAATATGACATCTTCAAGGTTCATCCATGTTGTCACATGAATCAGCAATTCATTCCTTTTTATCACTGAATAATATTCTGTTGTGTTTATAGACCACATTTTGGTTATCATTCATTGCCTTATGGACACTTGAGTGGCTTCCATCTTTTGGCAATTGTCAATAATGCCACTATCACCATCAGGGTGGAAATATCCCTGCTCTAAATTCTTTGGGGTATATACCTAGAAGTCAATTGCCAAGTCTTATGGTAATTCTGCATTTAACTTTCTGAGGAACTGCTGAACCATCCTCCACAGTAGCTGCATCATTTTTATTCCCATCAGTAACGAATGAGAATTCCTATTTCTCCAAATCCCCTCCAACGCTTATAATTTCCTGTCTTTTAATAGTAGTCATTCTATTGGATGTGAAATGGTATCTCATTGTGCTTTTGATTTTCATTTCCCTATTAGCTAATGATATTGAGCATCTTTTCATGTACATTTTAGCTATTTGTGTATCTTGTTTGGAGAAATGTCTATTCAAGCCTTTGTCCATTTTTTAATAGGGTCATTTGTCTTTTTGTGTTGTTGTAGGATTTCTTTATGTATTCTGGATATTAAACCTTTATCAGATATTTGGTATCTAAATATTTTCTCCCATAGTCTAGGTGGTTTTTTTGCTTTCAGGATAAACTCTTTTGGTGCAAAGCTACTAATTTTAATGTAGTCCCATTTATCTATTTTTTTAAATTTGCTGCTTGTACATTGGGTGTAAAGTCTAAGAAACCATTGCTTAACAGAAGGTCTTCAGGTGGCTTCCTTATGTTTTCTAGGAATTTTATAGTTCTGCTTCTTAAATTTATGTCTTTGATTAATTTTGAGTTGATATTTGCATATAGTGGGAGATAGGTGCTTTAGTTTCCCTGTTGCTAAAGTAAATACCATGCAATGAGTTGGCTTAAACAATGGGAATTTTTGGGCTCATCATTCTGAGGCTAGGAGAAGTCCCAAATCATGGCATCATCAAGGCAGTGCTTTCTTCCAGAGAACTATGGCATTCTGAGTTTGGCTGCCAACAATTTTTAGTCTTTGGCTTTTTTGTCATTTGTCAATGCACATGGTGGCCTCTGCTGGCCTCTCCCCTCTGTTCCATTGATGTTCAGTGTCTGGCTGTGCCCATTGTGGCTTTTTTCTCCACCTGTTTTTCACTCCTCTTATAAAGGACTTCAGTAATCTGGATTAAAGACACACTGGATTGGTTTGGGTCATACCTTAACTGAAGTAACATCTTGAAGAGATCTTATTTGCAATGAATCTACATCCACAGAACTGAACTAAGTTTAAAAACATGTTTTTCTTGGGTACATAGCTCCAGAGTAGAGGACCACATTCATTCTTTTGCATATGGTCATCCAGTTATCCAGCACCATTTGTTGATGAGATTATTATTTCACAGTTGTGTGGACTCAACACCCTTGTCAAAAATAAGATGGACAAAAATGAGAGTGTTGATTACTGAACTCTCAGTTTCATTCCATTGCTATGTAGGTCTGTCTTTGTGCCAGGACCATGATTGCTTTCATTATTTTGGCTTTATAATAAATTTTAAGATTGGTAAGTGTTAGTCCTCTAGTTTTGTTCTTTTTTTCAAGATGGCTTTAGGTATTTGGGACCCTTTACCCTTTCATATAAACTTAGTGATTGGCTTTTCCATTTCTGCAAAAGAATTTTGATTGGGATTGTGTTGAATCTGTAAATTTGCTTTGGGTTGAATAATCTTCACGATATTTGGTCTTCTAGTCCATGAACATAGAATGTCTTGATTTACTTAGGCCTTTTATTTCTTTTAGCAATTTTTGCAGTTCTGTGTATATAAATCCTTTACATCCTTGGTTGGATTTATTTCTACATACTTGATTCTTTTAGTTAAAAGAAATGAAAAAAAAAATTTATTTCTTCTTCATATTCTTAGCATATAAAACACTACTGATTATTGCATGTCGATTTATACCTTGCTACTTTTCTAAATTCATTTGTTAGTTCCAGTAACTTTGTTGTGGATTTTCAGGATTTTCTGTATGCATGATCATGTAATCTTCAAATAGGGGGAATTTTACTCCTTCCTTTCCAATCTGGATGCTTTTTTATTTCTTGCTCTTGCCTAATTGCTCTACCTAGAACTTCCAGTAAAAGATTGAAAAAGAGTGGTGACAATGAGCATCATTATCTTATTATGGATTTTAGGGTGAAATCTCTCAGTCTTTCAAAATTGAGTATGATGTTAGCTGTGGTTTTTTTCATGGATGACCTTTATCATGTTGAAAACTTTCTTACTATTCCTTGTTTTCTAAGTGTTTTTAGAAAGAGGTGGTGCTGGGCATTTGTCCATAATTTTCTTTTCTTGTGGTATCTTTGTCTGGTTTTGCTATAAGGTGGATTTTGGCTTTATAGAATGAGCTAGGAAGTGTTCCTTCCTCTTCAAAATTTTGGAAAGTTTGAGCAGGATTGAAGTTAATTCTTGGAGTGTTTGGTAAAATTTCTTTGTGAAGCCATCTGGTCTTGGGCCTTTTGTTGGAAGATTTTTGATTACTAATTCAATCTCTTTAACTACTTATTGGTTTATTGAGATCTGTTTCTTCTTCAATCAGTGTAGGTAGTTTGCAAGTTTCTAGAAAGTTTTCTATTTCAAGATTTCTAATTTGTTGGCATACGATTGTTTATAGTATCCACTTATAGTACTTTTATTTTTGTGGGGGTCAGTCGTAATGTTTCCCCTTTTGTTCTAGTTTGCTAGCTGCTGGAATGCAATATACCAGAAACAGAATGGCTTTTAAAACGGAGAATTTAATGAGTTGCTGGTTTACAGTTCTAAGGCTGAGAAAATGTCCCAATTATAACAAGTCTATAGAAATATCCAATCAAAGGCATCCAGGGAAACATATCTTGGTTCAAGAAGGCCGATGAAGTTCAGGGTTTCTCTGTCAAGTCAGAAGGCACATGGCGAACACAGTCACAGTTTCTCTCTCGGCTGGAAGGGCACATGGCAAGCAAGGCGTCATCTGCGAACTTTCTCTCCTGGCTTCCGGTTTCATGAAGCTCCCCAGGAGGCATTTTCCTCCTACTTATGTCTTTGAATTTAAGGTGATTCCTTTGTAAACAATATGTAGTTTTATTGTGTTTTCAAAAAAATCCCTTCTGCCAAACTCTGCTTTTTTGACTGGATAGTTCAATCCATTTACATTGAAAGTAACTACTGAAATGGCAGGACTTCCTTCTGCCATTTTGCAATTTAGTTTTTGTTAGTCTTATAGCTTTTTTTTTTTTTTTACTCAATTCTTCCGTTTATATCTATATCATATTTATTTTCTTTGCATTCACTATATTTAGTCCTTTCTTATTTCTTTCTGGATATATTTTTCATATGCTTTTCTTTTGGTTACAACGGGGTTAATATTTAAAACCTAAATTATAATTATTTTTGTTTTGATACAAACTTAACTTCAGTGGTAAATGTATATAATGTTCCTGTTTCTTTCTATCCCTCTACTTTTATTTGGTGCTTCTTGCAAATTAAATCTTTTTATGTTATATGTCTAAAACCATGGACTTATCATTATTTTTATGCATTTGTATTTTAACACCTGTAAGAAGTAAAAAATGGAGTTAGAAACTAAAAAATTCATGGCAATGATTTTGGCATTTATAGTTACCCATATGGTTACCTATATCAGATATCTTTGTTTCTTTTAACCTTTTTGATCCACTGTTCAGTGTCCTTTTGCTTCACTCTGAAGAACTCCCTTTCTCATTGCTAGTAGGGCAGGTCTAATGGTAGTGATCTCTCTGAGCTTTTACCTGAGACTGTCTTTATCTCTCCTCCTTTTTTTTTTTTTTTTTTTTTTTTATAGTGTATGGTCTGGAACTCAAACCCAGGTCTCTCAAGTGGAAGGCGAGCATTCTACCACTGAATGACCCGTGCACTCTCACCCTCTTTTTTTTTTTTTTTTTCCATGGACAGGTACCAGGAATCTAACCCAGGTCTCCAGCATGGCAGGCAAGAATTCTGCCACTTAACCAGTGTCACACCACCCTCTCTCCCTCATTTTTGAAAGCAAGTCTTGCTTGATACAAAATTTAATTCTTGGTTTGCAGTTGTTTTTTCTCATCACTTTAAATATTTTGTACCATTTCCTTCTGGCCTCCATGGTTTCTGATGAGAAATCACTACTTAATCTAATTGATACTACCTTGTATATAACATTGCTTTTTTTTTTTTTTTTGCAACTTTCAGAACTGTCTCCTTGTCCTTGGCATTTGACAGTTTGACCAATTTCAAAACTCAATAGGCCAGGCATTTTTTTCTCAAGTTTATCCTGTTTGGTGTTCATTGGGGTTGTTGGATGTGCCTGTTGACATCTTTTGCCAAGTTTGTGAGGTTTTCTGTCATTATTTCCTTAAATATTCCTTCTGCTTCTTTCTTGTCTTTTTTTTTCCCCCTTAGGGGCTTCCATAATGCATTTATTGGCATGGTTGAATGTGTCCCACAAGTCTCTTAGGCTATTTTTGCTTGTTCTAGTTCCATTTTCTTTCTGTTCCTCAGCCTGACTCATTTCAATTGTCTTGTCTTCAATTTCATGGATTTTTTTTTTCCTTCTGCTAGCTCCAATCTGATTTTGAAACCCTCTTGGGGATTTTTCTTTTTGTTAATAGTGGTTTTCAACTCCAGTAGCTCTGCTTGGTTCCTTTTAAAATTTCTGTCTCTTTATTGAGATTCTCATTTTGTTTATTCATTGTTTTTCTCATGTCTTTTAGCTTTTTCTCTGCATTTTCCTTCATCCCCTTGTTCATATTGTAGATCATTTTTTAAAAGCCTTTGGTATGTCCATTTCCTGGTCTTCTTTGTTGGCATTTTATATATTTTATGCTCTTTCTTTCAGTGGGACTTGGACATCATTTCCTTTTTGTTTGTCATATAATTTTTTGTTGCACACTGTGCGTTTCAATACTTTTAAGGTGCATGTGAGATTTAGTCCCTAAACTGTATGTTTCTTGAATTTGTATCATGAGACATAGTCCCTGAGCTGTTCCTTTAAGTTTATATCCAGCTAGTGAAATGACAAGAGATTTTTTTGAAGTCCCAGAAGCTACCAAATCCAAACTAACCAATGCAAGAAAACAGACATGAAAACACTTTCCACAAGCCTTTGCTAATTCTCTTTAAGTCCCCTGGTGTTCTCTTTTGGAATTCAACTCTCCTATCAAGAAGTTTAGTCCAAGGCAAGTGCAAGTGCAGGGCCCTCCCCATATTTTCTGAGCCTGTATGTTGCTAGTGGTCTTAGGAGTTAACCTGTTCATAGGAATTCGAATTTCCCTCTACTCCCTAGGAAACAGATATCATCCCTCTCGCAGATGCCCACCACAGGACTTAAAGCAGTTAAGTCTTTGCCCCAGGTTGTCTGACTCAATTGTTTCCATAGTGTCTTTGCAGTACAAAGCTGTTTTTGCTGAGAGGGTAAATTCTGTGAGTGGGGAGTGATCTGGAGAAGAGTTTTCTAGGTCAGTCTTTCTCAGCTGGAAAAAGACAAGGGACCTACAAAGGGAGCACTGACTACTCCAATCTGCCCTGTAGAGGAGTTGGCAAGGGTACCAGAAGCATCTATGGCTCTTGAAACTGATTTTTTTTTTTTTTGATTCAGCACTTTGCTTAAAAAATGCAGCCCTTTAAATGTTTTCTGTAGTTTTGAGGAAAGGAATTGTCTTTAAGCCACCTCGGCTGCTTTTGTCGAGGGAGGTTGAGACAGTGACTACCCTCAAAGCTGGGCCCCCAGCAATCCAAAATCACTGATAAAAGCAATGGTCCGCACATCCCTGGATCTTGGAGAACTAGGGCTTTATATTCCACCCTGCTATCAGAAACTACACCACGAGCTAGGGTCAAGGGCTATAATATTGTCTGCTGTGATGCTGGGGATGGGTAATAGGATCAGAGAGTAAAATTCACCAGTATTTATGCAACTTATCCTCTTCTTTGTATTCTTTCCTGGATGTTACACATTATACTCCAGAGTTTCAAAATAGTTGATTCAGACAGTTCCTGCCTATTTAATAATTGTTCTGGTAGGAGGACTGACTTCTGGAGCTTTCTACTCTGCCATCTTCCCACAATTGGATAGCATGTCCAGAATTGTACAAGAAAGGAAAATTACAGGTCAATCTCATGTGAATAGAGATGCAAAAAATCCTAAAGATAATATGTTATCAAATCAATTCCAGAAATGCATAAAAATATGACACAGCTAAACGGGGATAATTCCAGCATTGTAGAATTGGTTTGACATTATAAAATAAATGAATTTAATTCACCACATTAGCTGATTAAAGGATGAGAAGCACTTGATTATGTCAAAGGAGGCATGGAAAGAATTGGTTAAAATTCAATATGAAGTCATGATAAATATTTTAGGAAACTAATATGGAATCAGTCTCAATTCAATAAAAGATAAAGAAAAATTATAGCAAACATCACACTTATTGGTAAAACATTGAAAGTATTCTTTCAAGATTAGGAATAAGACAAATATATTAAGCATCGCTACTTCCATTCAATAGTGTACTGGAAGTCCAAAGTTTTTAAGGCTGGGAAAGGAATAAATAAAACTATTATTATTCATAGATGATATGACTGTGTAAGTAAAAAAAAAATTCTAACCAAAGGAAGAATCTATATGTAAATTATTATTAGAATTAGCAAGAGGTTTTATCAAGGTGGTTAGATATTTAAAAAAATTGTGTTTTTACACACAGGGGAAAAAATTTCATTAACAGTAATTTTTAATGGTGCCTTTAAAATAGCATTAAAATGTAAAGTAATTCATAATAAATTTAACAAATTTTGAACAAGTTCTGTATGGAAAAAAAGTCACAAACTTCTAGTGCTAGATATTAAAACACATCTAAATATGAGATAGGAAGATTCAATATAGAAAAACCATTTGGTCTATAGATTAATTTATACAGTCAATGCAAATTATACAAATTATAGAGCTAATGCAGTTCCAATAAAATTCCTAATAGGTACTTTAGTGGAATGTGACAAGCTGATTGATGTAAATAGAAATGAAAAAGGCTCAAACTGTCCAAGATGATCCTGAAAAAGTACAAAATGATATTACTTGTCTTATCAGATAAAATAAAACAATATAGTTAATTAGACAGTGTAGTATTGGTGCAGTAAGAAAGAAAAACCAATATAATTGCATTATCCCAAACTATATGTGCATATATTTGGAAACTTGATTTTGGTCAAAGATAGAACTGCAGATAAGAGAGCAATGTTGTTGAAGCAATTGGAAACTGTATGAAAAAATAAAGACTTAAATGTGAAAGGAAAACTATAACTTTTATAAGACAATATAGAATATATTTATGAGTGCAGAGTAGTCGACAACTTTTTAAACGGCACAAAAAATGCAGAGAATAAAAGAAGGGTAGTGGAACTTCATTACATTAAAATTAACAACTTGTGTTTATCAATAGATGCTTTAAAGCAAGGAGAAAGATGAGTCGCAAAGTGTTTCCTGTTTCTGACATAAAAAACCAACAAAAGATTATAACTCAACTCAAACTATTCAATAACAATAAGACAACCCGATAGAAAAATAGACAAAAGATATGCATAAATATTTCAGAAAAGAAGAAACACGAGTGGCAAATAAACTTATGAAATATACTTAGCCTCATTAGCAATCATGGTAATGCAAATTAAACCACAGTAAGAAATCATTTCCCACAGGCTTGCAGTAAGCATTGGTGACGATGGGGAGTGGAGTGGGTTTGAAAGCACACTCCATGAGAGAGAATTTGGATAAACTAGAGTGACTCTTACATGTGGATGGAAGACATGGTCAAGAACATTCAGGGCAGAAAATTGAGGCAGCTTAAAAGTCCAATAGCAGTAAGGTGAATGAATAAATGGTGTTATATTCGCATGCTGGAATACTACAAAGTTATGAATAATGAAGATTGTAACTATAAGTACAGCACTGATGACTCTCAAGAGAAACATAATATTTAGAGGAAAAAGCATATAACATGATTCTATTAAATAATATTCAAAACTATGCAAAACAAAACAATATATGCAGTAAAAGTTTAAAGAACAGCAAGGGAATTATGCATTCAATATTTAGGACTGTGCTTACCTCTGGGTTGGAATGAACTGGAATGGGATTGGAGAAGGACATGAGGGGCCCCTCCATACATTTTACTTAACCAGTTACTGGATACACAGGTGTTTGCATCACTTTTCTTTATAATTCACATTCATTTTTAAAATTTTCTTTTGTATCTAGTTATTGCTTAATAGAAGTAATGAAAACAAATGAAAACTAAAGTGGAAGCACAGTTCTGAAATGACGACACACACCTTGATTGTCATCTAGAGTGGATATCCACAAATGTGATTGCCGCAGAGCCTTGGTTCATGTGGGTTTTGGGATTGGGTTTCTTTGTGACTGAATATTACCAGTCCCCCGATTAGCCCAGCATTAAGCCATGATACTACTTCAGGCTCCTGGTTAAAGTGCGTCTTAGAGCTCTTAATCATATCTTCAGTTGTGAGGTCTTTGGCACACAGTTTATCAAGAGGTTGATGTATTCTCATTTCTCTATCAGCCCAGCGGGAGAGGTCATTTGCACAGATTATGTGTCCAAGAATGTTACCATGGGCTCCCCGTGTCCTGCAAGCATGTGGGGCGTTCACCAATTCCCAGTGCTGCCCATCTCTGAGTTCTGACTTGGTATCTTTCTATCTTTGGCACAGCCAGGGCTCCTGCCTTTCCAATCAAGCATCTGTAGTAACTTCAAGGGAAGTTTCTCTTTTCTAATTTTATTTTTCTTTTAACCTAAAAATTATAACTCAATAAAAAATATCAACAACATCAACAAAAACTATAGCTAACAAGTATTAAATGAAACAATGCACCTAAACTCTATTAATGAGGATAGGCAGAGCCTGCTTCTGCTTCAGGTGGGGTGTATTAAGAGCTCTTGTCTGAGAGGCAGTCCTGGTTCTGGTTTCGGTAATTCTAATCATAGTTATGTGATCATAAATCCTCTGAATCAAAACTTCCTTGGCATTTTGAGCATCTGTAATCAATAAAGTGTTTAAATGACTTATTTCTAATCCCTAAATCAACCTTGTAAAGTAGGAATTATTATTCTTACTTTCTATATGAGGCAACTAAGGCTTTGAGTATAGTTAAATGTCTCAAGGTCAAGCAGTTTCTAAAATGACAAAAACTTGAGCCCATTCCACTTGGCTCAATAGCCAGACAGATCTTTTCCATTTCCTTTCCTGCCTACCAGGTGTCAGGAAAAAGAGAACTTTGGGATAAATAATCTTTCTCTGTTGTTCCTTAATATTTATAGTACATGTCTCTACTCTCATTCAACTCTGTTGAATTAACATCAGTGTTGTAAATTGCTTCCATCTCAATGTCACTGGAAGGATGAACATGGCCATGCATGTAAGAAGCTTTTCCCACAGTAGAATTCAGGTTCACACTGCACTATGAGCACGATACTAACTTAGCTTCTTCAGCTCCCTCGTAATGGAAGTTAGACATGTTCTTCTTTCCCATGCTGCAGGTCATTCTGAACTTGAAGAACCTTGAAGAAAGTTCTATATTTCTAACTTACCAAAGGCTTTTATGCCACATTTTTGGACTGAAAGAGACAATTGGGGAAATAGACTTTGGTCACAAAAGAATTGGCATCTCAGGGCCATTTCAATATATATTTAAGAAAACAACATTTGAAATTTTGATTTCATAGTTGTGAATTTCATTCAGACTATCTCTTACTTTGGGAAGTTAAGGCTTGCAAGAGAGGGATGAAACATTCTAGTTGTTAATGAAAGGTAGGGGACCTCTTCTTAGATGCTTTAGTTCCCTCAGAATGGCAGTTTCATCATGTAGCATGTACTAGAAAAATATCCCATTCATTTAGTTAATTTTTACTCAGGGTATCATATGCCCAGAAATACTCTGATTTAGTTTTCTACTGGGTGGAAAATAGGACAACTCTTCGTCTATCATGGACGTTCAAGGAATGAATAAATACTTTCTAAAATATATTATTATTCTTCATTTCCATTGAAATACACATGTCTATTTGTGCCTTTATGGGAGCAAATGGAAATTTAAATGAATAGCCTGGTTTGGGACCAAAGAGTCTAGACTCACACCCAGTTCTGTGACCTCAAATCGGTCATTCTACTTGTCTGAATCTTTATTTTCATCTCTGTAACCTGGATGCTGATATCTACCTTTCAGAATTTTTTCCAAAACTAGATTTAGAAAATGTTTGCAAAGCTATTGGAATGTAAGAAGTACAAATTAAAAAGCTGAAGTTATCATCATCATCATCATTATGTCATGTAAATACTGTCCTGCACTCAGGGATAATGTGTATTTCAACAGCAACTCTAGGAAAGCATGGAGTATGTGGGTTGCAGAAGCTCCTCTCATCAAGAAATTTTTGGGAAAGGGTCTTCGGACCTTTGTATGAACCTTTATATAAAAGGAAGTATCAGCAATGTCAGGGGCCTGTGATTCAATCACCCCCCCCACACACACACACCTGGTGCTTTAATATTAGCTTTTGCATTATTTCAAACAGAACCACCTGCAGGATTTTCTTTTCTGTTGACTTCACAGAAGTGGTTGGGTAAAGACCATCTGTCTACCCCGATGTAATGTAGAAGTCATATTTCTTTTGAATTGGACTAAAGGAGTAAAAGATTATAATTTTATTATTATAATATGACATTATAAAAATGTCATGTTCTGTCTATATCTATTCTGTTGTATTACTTCCTCCAAATAATTTATATTTTTCTGTAAAAAATGGATTGATTTGTAATCATATTCTGCAAGAAAATAGGAGGTAGGTATATTCAAAAGAGAAGGGACATTGAAAATTTTAATGAAATGTGCATATATACACACATACATATTTTATTCATGTAAATACTTCTGATCCCTTAAATATTATGGAGAACGAGGACTCTAAAAATAATGTTAATCCTCTAAAGAACACATACATTAAAAAAGGGAAATATTTACCAGTGGCTATAATTTAGGAGTAAGCAACACACAGTTGGGGAGATGGGTACAGACAAATAGTGAAGTGAAATTCTACCAAATTCCATTCTATTCAACAAACATTTTCTAAGTGATTGCATAAATGTAATACCTGTTTTCCAGGTGGCTGTAGTGTAGAAAAGGAGAAAAAATGTAAGCCAATGAGGTAAAATATGGGTGGTAAAGTCAACCATTTCTACTATTGCATGTATCATAATAAAAGTTAAATCACAGCACAGGGGAAGAAGTGATGGATTCTGCAGGTATGGTAGAGGAAAGGGTGTGTGTGTGGAGCTTTATAGATGCCTGGGTATCTGAACAGTAGGGCAGAGGGACCACTGAAGCATCTTAAGAATTCAACCTTTTTGGGCTTCAACTCAGTCATCTATAAAATGAAGGGATTCAACCTGAAAGAGATCTATGGTCAATTTTAGCTTAAAAAATATTATTCTATGAAATAGGTAATAGGAAAGGTAAGAAGAACGATTGATGGTCAATTTAATTCCAACTGGGAGTTAAGTAACTCAGTTTAATTGATTTTTTAGAATTCCAAAGTGAATTTTTTAGCCTTTCTGGGAATAATTTATATATGAAGACCAAATTAAGATTAAGAGCATTTTAATTCATGATCTTTACATTAGACTGCGTGTGGGATAACAGAAATAGCATGATTTTTGAAGCTTGGTAGATCTGGATTCAGTTCGTAATAGCGCTAGCATTTGGGAAAAAGACATGGGTCTCTGGGTGAGGTCCCTGACTCCAAAGCATCACCAGTGAACTTGTGAGACACACAGATTCTTAGGCCCCAACCCACAGTTCCTAAATCAGAATACAGAGGGTAGAACCTAGCAATCTCTCTTTCAATAAGCCCTCCAGGTAATTACAGTGCACCCCAGAGTTTAAGAACTAATGTATGGTAAAGGATTGGTTACTTACTTTTCTATGTAAAATGTGCATAACAGTAACACAATTTGTAGAATGGTTGTCAGGTTTTAATGACATAGTATTTATTGCTCAGCATTTCATAGTACCTCTACAGATGATAATGATTATTTCTATTATTTCCTAACATCATAACTATTGCTATTTCCAAGAAGGATTGAGAACTCTACCATTTTAATACTCATTTGGAAAGTCTGCAAATATGAGTCCAAGCCTGTTCAATAAATGACATTTCTTTGAAAGAGACCATCCCATTTGGTGAAGCAATCATCAAGAGGGCATGTCCCAGAAAAAAAAAAAGTACGCTGGGGAATTGTTGAGAGTTTCATTTTGTCTGTGTAGGACATGGCCCATTCATGGCACTCATGATTCCCTTTGATTTGTCCCCCTTTTCAGTGGCATAGCTGTCTGGGGGGACAGGGCTTGAGCTTCAATGTCATTTACTAACTATGATTTTAAGTAAATTTGAGACTTCAATTATTTTCAGTTTTCTTATCTGTAATACTAGTCATAATTCTCCCCCGGGTAGTTGTAATGATCTAATGAGGTAATATTGTCACATTGACTGTGACATCCAAGTTCAAATTCAAAAGAATGATAAAATTGTCATTCATTTATTCATTTATATCATTAATGAATTCTGAGCACCTACAATATGGCAGGTACTGAGATGGAAAGTATAACATAGAGACAGAACCTGCCTTGAGTTAAGTGATTCCATAAATATTTGTGACTTTTTCATTCATGAGGCTAATGAGTACTCCATGTAGAAGTTGATTTCTTCCAGATTCTTGTCTTTTTTGAAAGCTTAACCTAAAAAAGCCCCCAAATTGATGAGTGACATGGATTGGCATGAAATGACAATTCATAAGTATAACATGGTACAAGTTCTCAGGAAAGTAAATTGTCAATACATATCCAGAACCACTTAAATTACATCCCCTTTGACCCATTAATTTCATGTCCATGACTCTCAGAGGCTATTCTAAGAAAATAATGAGGAATGTAACAAAGACTTATATAAGAAGTACTTATCACTCCATTTACAATAATGAAAATGTTTAGCATAAATGATGTAATATTGTGCAGACGTTAAAATATTTTCAATGAATATTTAACAAAGTGTTAAAATTCCCACAACGGAAAATTACCTAAAAAATCAGATCATGATGGCTATATAAGAATGATTTTAATTAAAAAATGTGTGTGCATGCAAAGAATAAAATCTTTAAGCAAATGAACCAAAGTAAGTCCTTGGATAATGGCAAGGAAATAAGCCAAAGGAGGGTCATTGATAAACTATCTGATTCATTATACTTTAATTGTATTTTCTAGTATCAAAATAAATTTCTTTCTTTCTTCCTTCCTTCTTTCCTTCCTTTCTTTCTTTTTTTATGCTATATGGCAGGGGTCACATTTCATTCTTTTTCCATGTAAGTTTCCCATTATTGCAGCCCCATTTTGTTGAGTTTTTGTTTGTTTTTTGTTTGTTTGTTTGCTTGTTTTTTGGGGAAGTGCACGGCCACGGCCTGGGAATCAAACCCGGGTCTCCCACATGGCAGGTGAGAATTCTACCACTGAACTACCCTTACATCCCTCATATATTTCTTTTATAATGAAAAGTTTCCTGCACATACTCCCTTCCCATTGGATGTGTTAGAGCAGCATTAATGTCTGCAGTCCCTCTGCAGCTTTTAAAAGTGCAAAAAGGAAGTGCTTTGTGAGGTGAAGAGATGTCAACCTTTATTCAGTAGTGATCATGTAGATGGAGAATATCTCTTTCGATCAGTGATTAAGTCACAAATTCAGATGAACGGAAAGTCGAGTTATCCATTTTGACAAGGGCCTCTATTGTTGGCAAATACAACATTCCTGCAGAAGCAGACTTCAGGCAGGATGATCCTTCCTTAGGTCTGGTATTAAACCAATCAATTTCCATCTCTATCCTCCTTATGGTTTTCCCTACTGTGTCATTGGGTAGGAGAATTTCTTCGGAAGAATGTGCCCAGATCCTTGGGCAATTGCTTAGGAGGAATATGATACAGAAAAATGAAACATTTTAACATATGGTGAGTTGCCTTATACACATTAATTTAGTGTTCTTGAACTTTGGGGTAGTGTAGTGAAAACTATTATTTGCAAAAATACTAAAATTCTCAAATATTAAAAAAGAATCACAGTGACTTGATTAAAAAATATCACTTAGCAAACGTAAAATCAATAATCGGGCTTATTTCTGTGTTTTGTGAAGCTCATCTGATGTTAATTCTTGATATATTCATTTGGAGGTCATGGAGCATAATTGAATTAGCATAATTTTTAAGAGCAAAAATAGGCTGGTTTGAATTCTGACTCTCTCACTTAAGATCATTGGCAATATTCTTGCTATACCTTAATTTCATTATGAATAAAATGGGAATACTAATATCTAGCTCACAAAGTAATTTTGAGAATAAACTGTTAGGGAAAATGTATTGAGTGTCTAGTATTGGGCAGCACGTACCAGTTACTTAATACATAGTAGCTATTATTATTTTATTTTCATGGGAAGGAAATTTTCCAGAATATTGCTTTTCTACCTTCTGCACATTGGTCAGTGCCCATGTCATTATAATTAGAAGCAAAACACTAACTCAGGCATGGCTAATAAACAGCAAGGAATTCCTTTCAGCCTTTATTCTGTTTCATCTCAAACACTTCATAGTGTTCTGTAAATTTAAATACCCAATTTATTTATCACCTTCTTTGAAAATGCCTCTCTCTCTCTCTTTTCAACACAGCTCAGAATTTTTATCATCTTATATCTCATAGAAAACCTTAGCCAGAGGAAAGGAAATCAAGACTTTCAATAAACCTTTGGAACCTGTGACACAGATTTTGAAAATATCTTAGCAGTGTCTACCTGTTCTAGCATCTCACTATTCTTCCCCAATACATTGTTCATGAACACACACACAGAAACACACAATATTTTCAACTGTTACTTAAGGGAGCATGAAGTTGGAAATAGGAGTTTTCAGTTTGAATTCTAGTAAACACCTGGCTCACAAATTGTTCCAGGAACTAATTTGTCTCTATTTGGAAACAAGGGATCTATGAACAGAGTTCTGGATGCATTTAAAAGAAAGAATTTCAAAGCTCACTCCATGAAATAAAAAGACAGGCAAGTATATTAGGATTTTATTTTTAAAATCCATTTTTATTTGCCTCTAATGAAGGTATTTGATTCATTCTTTGCCCTTTATATTTTGAAGCAACCCTGCTAACAGCTTGCTGGGGGAGGGGGTCTGGCTTAGCACTGAGTTCTGGGTACACAGTGGATGGAGAAGAGGAATTACCCACATGCTGATAATGAGACTGTGGTTTTTCCTTAAGGGCACTGTTTTAGATCCTATCTGTTAATGAAACTGACTTGAATGTTCACCTTGTCCCAAATCCCGGACTGAAAAAGAGAAACACTGGCCCTTCATATCAGGCACAGATGATAACAGTATCATCTTTTATTTCTCAGAGGACGCAGCTGTACTGTAATATTGGAAGTAGTTTCCCTTTTCTGACCTTGCTGGAAGTCAGAATACTTTTCTCACCAAGCACCTGGGGAAGTGAAGGTAGTAGCGACGTTTATAGATGAGTTTACAGGAACCAACATGCTTTTGCAGATGGTTTGTCATAGTTGTATTCACTTCCCCACAGTGTTTGCTCGAGAGCATGGTGTGCTTTGCACTTCAGATTAGGTTTGGAACTTTAGGTCCCGTTGACACAAGGGCAGTCACTTGTTATGCAGAATAATAGTTGGCTTTTATGATCGTGTGTTTTGGTTCTCAGGTAATTTGAATAGGCTAGTACCTACAAGGTATTAAAATGGCAAGTTTCAGCTCTCAGATTTTTAGCCTGTATATGGATTTCCATGGTTACAAACTACCTTCTTTAGACTTCTTTTCAGTGTGAAGTACTGCATAGACTCTACAAAGCTGAATTTGATCACATATGTGTCTCTGTGGACTCTCTTTTCCTTTCTACTCTCTTTATTTGACATATTGTCAAGTCCTGTTGCTTTTCCCTTATAAGACCTCTTGGATCCTTTCCCTCTTTTCTGTATTTCCACTGCCATCCAAATAGCTTAGGTTGCATCCTCTTGTGCTTTAGTATAGCAACATTTACCCAAATTGGGTGAAGAAAGGGAGTCTTTCTTCTCTGTAGGCTAAGGTACACTTGTCCTTTGCTTTAGGAGACAAGTTCACCCCAGCAGCCAGGGAAATTTCTGTTTCCCAGTATGAAAAGCTGAAACCTGCTGTTGACTGTAGAGAGGTCCCTCCTCGATCCCTTTTGGGACTTATTTCTGTCCTTTCTTTTCTTGACATATAATTTTGCCTCCCCTTATTCCCCTCTCTCCTACTTCCTTATCCAGAAAAGCAGACTGATAGATACTTAAATTTAAAACAACTAAGTCTGAGTAGCCCTTAGTTCTGGAAAAAGAGGAATAAATCAAATCTCAATGCTAGGGTGCAATGCTGCAACAACCTGCAGCTGGGAGGAGTCTTGTGATTCATAACACATTGCAAGCTGAGGGCCACAACCAGAGCTTAACATCTCAACAGCTGTATCTAGGAGGCAGCCCCAAATATCTCTATTTAGAAAGCAAAGGCTGAAAAGACAACCCACAATCCCAAGGCCAAAGCATTCTCATTTGGAGCCTTTCTGAGACCCAGGGCACAAATTGGCTTATTTTGGGGTTTATATTTGCCCTCAAGGCGAAAATAAATGACATGGCCTTGGATAGGAGGGACCTTTTCTTTATTTTCAGTTAACTGATGGATTGAGATATGGCTTCCTTTACCTGATTCAAAAAATTGATCAAATATCTGCTCTGTGCCAGGTGTTCAGATTCATTATATATACCTGAGTCAGGTTAAATTCTGCAACATTGATTTCATCAACTCATAACCGACTCCTCATTGATACGTGGCGATTCCTAATTGAATTCCAGAGGGCTTTCTATATTGTCCTCAAGGTTCTTCATGCTTACATGTTATCCCTCCTGCCCAGTGTTTTCTCCTCAACATGCCTCCTCCACTCACTTTATTTTGATGTCCTTGATGTTTTCCTCACATGCCTCCTAAGTTTCCTCAGTCACATTCTTGTTCATAGTCTTTGCCCCTGACTGTAAATTCTCCCTACTTTTCCATGTATCTACTCCCTCTCTGTCTTTAATATTCTATCAGTTTCAGCTCCTGTTCTAGCTGTTCTAAGAGGTGGCTCAAATATTCCAGCTGCAGTGCAGGTGTTGCAAATTCTCCAGAGGCTCTTGGCTGCCTGACTCACTGGAACACCCACAATTTTAGAAGAAGGAAAAATCCATCAAAATTAAACTTCCTTAGCTTTGGGAAGACACAGAATTTGCTTTATTCAAATATATCAAAGGCCAACATGATCAGAAACTGACAGAGCAGCAACTGGTCTCCATAGGCTGTGAGTCCCCATTGCAAAAAATATCTCATTTATGTGGTCTTTTGCATTCACCTGCTGTATGATTCTTCTAGATTCAAGCAGGAAACAAAAGAGCATGGAACCTACCTAGACATCGTTAATATAACATTTTCTTTCTAATCACCTTATTGCAATTATCTGTGGAAAATAGGGTGGGCTTTCAGCATGTACTCAAAGTTATGTGTTGATTCTCAGAGCCACTATGTCTAGCCAAGCACATATATTACAGGGTGACCACTGTAATATGCATGCTATCTTGGATTTTGATAGCTTATTAAAGATTTTATCAGAATCACTTTTTATGGTTTGAAAAGTGTTTATAATTGCAATTTTAGTTAAAAATACAAAACATGTATATTGCATTCATAGAGAAAACACATCAGTCATAGGCTGAAACCTAATTTAGAAAGCCATGATTTCATTTAGGAGTATGTCTGCTCCTAGTCCTCTTTCATATGTATAATTAATACAGCTATAATCAGAGAACATATAATCTTGCATTTTACTGTTTATATTAAATAAATCTTAAGCATATTTCCATATCAATAGTTTCTTCTAAAATCATAATTTTGAATGGCTGGATTATATTTCATCAAAAGGATGAATAACATCTATCTATAACTTAGTGTTTTTGTTATGTTATCATTCTATTTTTTCCCCAATAAAAATGGTTCAACAAAACACATCCTCATGGATATTGCTATCCTCATGTTTCACATACCTGTGGTGAACTCTTTTGTGAATGTTTTAAGGCAGTCCTTCTCAAATTTAGCTGCAGGTTGGAATCCCCCTGGTGAATTTTTTTTTAAAGCTGATGTCTGAATCCTACAGTAGAGATTCTAATTTAATTTGTCTGGACTCAGGATTTAAAAATCTCCCCTGGTGATTGTAATGTGCAGCCAACTTTGAGAACACTATTTAAGAAACTTTAAAAATTATTGATTGTCACTAATCCATTAAGTAAAGTGAGAAGAAGTTACATCCTAATGGGAGAGTTGAATATGAGACTCAATTGAACTAGTTTGTTTTTGAATTATGCTACCTTGCTCTAAGATTCTAGTATGTCACACCCCTGGTTGATTTGCAAGGGTATGCTGCTGAGCCATTGCTACTGAGGGCAAAGTGTTGTATCCCTCAACTGTCTTGAGGCGGTAAAAATCTTGAGAACAAATATGTGTTGTCAAGTAGCTAAAACAAACTTCTCTTGAGCATCTACTTTGTGGTAGGTGGATACTGACCTCATCCTACTTGCTCAGGTTGAATCAAGTCACCTCTTGAGTTTTATTTCTCTCCACTATGAAGAGGGTTGTAGTTGTGTAATGATGATGCCTGCCACACAGATTGTTGTTGTAGGAATCAAATGACAAAGTATATTTGAAACCATCTTATGATAAACATAAAGCCTCGATATTATGCATAGAGCACTATATAGTAACATAAAATATTTAAATGTATTCAGTTTTATTTAATAATATCTGTGTCAATTTTGTAGTCTGAGTGTATGTAAAAAAGTAAGTATTTCATGTATTTTTAAGCTTTAGTGAAGTTCCAGCTCTTCCTTAACCTGCAATTTTCTTTTTAACCCATAATTTATTGTGTACTAGGTGCTTTGAACAAGTTGGCTGAGATATGTACTAGAAGGATTATTCTTCATTGGTTCTCTATTTTATATTAGTAGTTAACTAACTATTCTTTGAATCCTTGATGAATGAAAACATTTTTCATTGGTTTTCATTACTTGAAAGTCACAAGAGCCAAAGGAATTCAAAAGTAAAATTTATGCAGCAAATCTAATAAAAGGTTATTCATGCAAAGACTTCAACTTACCTTGTACAAATATAACCTATTTGTTATTTTCACATAGTATTACAGCTTTTTGGATGAATTTTCTGACAGATTTAAACTATACATTTGCTGAAGTATAGCACATGTTTTTCTCCATTACCCGCATTTCAAAATTATTTAGGCTCTACCACTTCTGCCTCTCAAAGGCATTGTTAGAAGGAAAGAAATGCAGAATCATTGCAAAGCATGCTTTCAGGAAAGCCCCTATGCTTGTCAGTAGATAAAATATATTATCCATTCGTACATTCATCTGGTAAGAATTTAGTTAGCTTTGATTTAGAGAAAGCATTTTTTTTTATAAAAGTACTTAATATCCATCCATTTCATAATACTTCTTGTATCTCCATGGTGATGAAGAATCATAACAGGTTTCTACTTCTAAGCCAGGTATGGGATAGATTGGGTACATTTGTGTCATATTAAGTTTATAACTGACAGGCTAGAATTGGAGCAGCTAATATGATCAATTCCATGAAATGATAGTAAAGGAGAAGAACCCTTTGTCATATCTTCACTTCTTTAAAGGTCTAAATCATCTTTATAGATCCAAGCCATAGGGTGGACAGAACACAGTCTTTAGTGTTAGATAGACTGGTTTTAGAACGCTTGGTTTATCACTTCCAAGGCCCAATTTCTTCCTCTTTAAAATGTAGTGTGTGGTTTAAGTGCAATACTGTGTATCAAGCACCAATGCAGAGTGCCCTCAATAAATGGTAAATTTTTCTTTCCCGAGAAGTTTCAAAGAAACTGTCTGTATTAGCTCTAGGGTAAAAATGAGAAAGTAGTGCACATGTTTGAAGAAGAGAATCCATGAGCAGGAGGAAGGTGAGCAAGTCTTGACTGGCACCTGCTGAGTTGGGTCCCTGGCTGTTCTAGGTGGTACCTCCCAGGTACGAACATTCTCTATTCCTGGTCTTTTATGTATTACTGTTGGCAGTTATTGATTAGTTCTGCCTGGGCAACATGTGGAGATAGCTGGCCTTCCCTTTCCTCAGTCAGAAAAACTGTAAGAATTATGATTCCATGAGCCTCACTGTGGTCAGATCTTAGGTGAAAATCATGAAATTGTAAGGGCTTAATTTACAGAATTAACATTGGTCTGATTAGAAATTGCCCACTGTAGTGGCAACTCTGACCTGTCTCTCACAGGTCTAGTTGATCCAGGAAGTTTTGAACATTGAAGTTCAACTATTGCTTTTAGGGCATAAAAGGAAGTCTTTAGTTCTGAAAGAAGAATTGTTTTGTGAAAGTTCTAAGTTTTATTTGCAGACCAAGAAGTGCTGAATGTTCTCATAGCCTTATATAGTTGATAGTTCTTATTGTTCATTGTTATAGAAAATCACATTCATAAAAGCAGTGTGACATGGTGTGGTAGGAGAGCCCTTTGCATCAGTATGTGAGAAACATTTAAAAGAAAGAATTATTCAAGCATATTTTTAGTGGGATCATTGTAATACAAAGAAATACTTGCCATTTTAAATTAAAAGTACATTTTATAAAAATAAAACACAACATTCTGTTTTAGTGAAATGTAATATAAATGATAACGTCAGTTCAGTTTGAAAAGCTAAATATATTAAGACCACTATATACAGGATGAAAACTCCAGGTTACTGCTTGTTTTAAGTTAAAGACCCAATGTGTAAGGACAATTGTATTAGATAACCTTTCTATCAAACAGGCTCCCTTATATCCGATGCAATCATGGCTAACACTTATTAAATGTTTACTGTTTATCAGACATCATCTCATTTAACAGTTTCATCTTATGAATTATTTGTTGTATTTTCTAGATAAAAGCTTGGGAGAGTTAACCTGGGCAATTCACGTACCATGTAATTGGTTCATGTGAAACTCTGAGGTCCATCTGACTCTAAGCCCAGTTCCTAAGTCCTCTTCTAGGCTGCTCTGAGACCTGCTCCCTTATGGTTATGGCTCGAAACTTTGAATAACTGTAATAGCCAAATAGCTGTGCCATTGCCTTCTCAAAAAATAAATTAATGTGAATTTATACAGATAGGCATTCTCAACTAGCTCTACTTTTTTACCCTTATACGACTTTTGTAGATTCTTAAAACTTTCTTTCCAGCTTTATCAGCTTTTACATCTGGTCTCTTGAAATTGCCTTTTAGTTGTACTCCTGTTTGTAGTCTGTCCTCAACAAGTGAGCATCTTCTCAGGTGTCTTTTTAAAACCTCAGTCTGGTCTTTTACTTCAAATCTTGCCTCGGTGTAGCATAACTTATGTGAATCTTCCCATCCCCATTATTACTCCCTGTCAAGGCACAATTACTTTGTATTTTATTATCATATAGTGAATTGTTCCATATAAATAGTAGATTAGTATTAAATGATATTTAATTGATGTGAGTACATCTATCTCTCCCACTAGACTGTGCACAGTTTGCATATTATACATACTTATGTGCTCTCAGCCCTACTTCAATAGTGGGTACTTAATTTCAATTTAATGAATATTTTATTTAACTAATTATGATGTGATATAAATTTTCATAATGAAAAGCTTATATTGATTAAGAAAACTTTTCTTTCAATAGTTAGGGGAGATTGCCATTTTTTTTAAATGTACATAGTTAGAGGAGAATTAGTCCAAATATTTGGTTGAAAAATACACAGTAATTAATTACCTGGAGTCTTTATTTACATAAGCAGAAATATATTTATAGATAATAGGCTCAGCATGTTATGAATATAACAAACAAAGTATGGCCAATATGGACTATGCCTGTAGTATGTGGGAACATGCTGCGAGCTAAAAATGAAAAATTTACCCAGAGAAAAAACATTGTAACAAAAGTATGTATATCATGTTTATACCTATGAGTATCTGATTTTCTTATCATTGGACTTTTTGGAAATTATTTAGAAAGTGAATAAGATAATTCATGGTCTGTTTTTAAACCAGGAATGACTACCAAATGAAAACATATCGTTCTAGTTTCAACTAGAAAGTAGTCCTGCCTCATTAGGTCCATTTTCTGCAATTTTCTTCCAGCTCATACTGTAATAAACTATAAAGCGTGGTTTTTGTTGAAGCTTCTGGTGTTTGTTGGAAGAACCTTATGCAAATAGACCATCAGGCAGATATAATTGATCTGGAACTTGCAGTTATGGTTTGATCTAGTTATTAATAAATAAAATCTAAAGGTATTCATGAAAAGTCATTTCTTAAAGAATTTAAGGTTTATTTCTTCAATTCCTAATTCACAGTTGTTAAATTATATTAAAATTGTGGGCCAGGTTAGGCCTTACAAACCACAACATCCAAAGTATTTTGTACATCTCCTTTTAATTTAAGTCACTGAATAGCTGTTTTATATTTTGAGGAAAGTGTAATTCAAAATTTATTCAAAATATATGGTACTTTGAATATACCACGAGGGTTCACAATAGATGGTCATTCATATTGATAAATTTAATCAAGGACAAATAAAAGGGCATTATCCTTATATCTTCTTAGGTTGATTTACTGAAAAGAAATGTGAACCATCAAGCTTGTGATATACTCCTAATAAAACAGAAAACATGATGTGTAACAGATCTGAAGAAAAAGGACTCGGTGAACATTTGATTGGTGTTCCCACTTGGTCTATATTCTGTGGCATCTTTTTGACCAGTATATCTGAGAGTTCTTATTGCCTACCCAATAGCCATTTTCATCTTTTGAAAAATAGTAACAGATTCTTGACTTTTCCAAGGAGGAATTGGCCCAGGTAAAGTGCAATATTTCTTCATCTTTCTTGTGACCATTTCCATGTCGATAGAAGTCATTGGGCGGGTCTAAGGCCTAAGAGAAGCACAGAAATCTGGCGTGTATTGTTTCCTCTTTCCCCTTTCCCCTTCCTGCTGTCTGACAAGTGGACATGATGGTTGGAGCTCCAGCTGTCACTGTGTACAAGAAATGACCTGAAACTGGAGGCCTTGGACTTGGCGCAAAGTTAGTCAGGAACACCTTTCTGCACCAGAGGAATTCATCTTTATAGAAGAATGCTAACTGATAAATGAAGAAGAGTGATAGAATTAGATAATTGCCATGCTATGAATTCCAATGCAATAATTATTTAGGCAAGCTTCATCAATGAATACTGTAAACATTAGGTGAAAAGTAGTGGGCGAACAGGATATAGTAGCATGGTGTGAAAGTGACATTATTCTGATCACTTATTAAATGCCAAGGAAAAATATATGCCATTACAATCGAGAGATCTGGCTGTCATCAAAGTAACTACATGGTCTCGCTTAGCATTACTGATAGGAAACATTGTGACATTATATGCCTCCTGATGTGACATAAAATGTGAAATATACAACATTATCTATGAAGTTTCCTTGCCCAAACTACTTTCTTTTATCTAACCAAGTTTATAGACCTAAGTTCCAGTTAACAGAAAGCTATTTTATTAAACAAAAATACTTCTCTTTCAGAAGGTAAAAAGATCAATTAGGGGAATGAACATTACCCTTTAATCTTCAGAACTGAAGGATGGCAGAGCTCAAACAGGAGGAATCTGGATCCTTTGTGCTACCTGGTTTCATAGCTGAACTGCAAAGCTCTGGACTTGTTTTTATGTAATACAGAAATGAAATCCTATCTTGAATAAGGCAGTAAATTTTAGAATTTCTATTATATGAAAAGAAACTGATTGAAACTTATATAACCTGTAAGTTTGGGAATCTGAATCATCATTTATCTAAATCATCAAAATCATAATAAAACTCTGCCACAGTGAACAATCCCTGCTCTCTGAATCAGTGAGGTAAAGGCACTGCAAGGATGGAGTGGGTGGATAAGAACTATACATATTTAAAACAGAACAGTCAAAAAATAGTGTATATTGGCCACATAATCAAAAAACCTAATTAGCATCACATGAGCATAAAATATAATGAATAATATATAAGTATTGAAGTTGCAAAGGGACTGTCTGTGAAGAAAATGTCCTTATGGCTTAGAGGACATTTGAATGGAGATTTTTAAAAAGAAACTAAAAATAAATTTCAATATATTACCAGGAAGATACAAATGCAATATTCCCACTATTTATCAAAAGATGAATATGAGAAGGAGGCCCCACTCTGATGTGTAGTGAGATGTTTCAGGGCTCTGTCCCTCCAATAGAAGTTTTGAACAACCAGCAAGAACTGGAAGAAACATCTTTCTCAAAGCTCCAGAAAACACTTAAAGTACTGCAGCAACAGCTAGGGCAAGTTGTAGCTGTTGGGGCAAGAGATTACTGGCTTTAGGACATATAGGATAGTGCCTGGGACCTTGAGGAGACTATTTTCTAGGAAAAAGGGGACATTTTTTTCCATGTAAATGGGGAAATACAACCACATGCTCAAGCCCAATAGATGAGGCATGAGCAGAAAGGATCCGAGAAGCTCCTATGCTATAGCCTTGAGTTACTCTCTAAACTCATTGTATGAATAAACACTGAGGGGAAAAGTTCTCACAGGTCAATCTACAAAGACTGGGAAAAGCTTTTTTAAACAGTTGTTTTGATTGGCTCTTAGCATCCATAGAAAGCTCTGTAATAACACTAGCTGTATGAAAAGAATGAATACATTAAATGAATTGTAGATGCAAGAAAAACCTATTTCCCAAATATTAGAATAAAGAACTCTTTTGACCAAAAAGAAAATTGGCAATAAATTGACTTTATTAGCATTTGTAAGGGCAAGTGGATATTTGATGACACGTTTTATACCCAATAATCATCCTCTCTTCTATTTATTTTCTGGGAAATTTCTCTGTAAAGCTGTACAAACTGCCACTCAAATCCTTCCATCTGCCTCCACTCCCTGCATCCTCCCCACAATAATTTCATGTTTTTAATCCATGCATTTAGGATTGACTAAATGTTGGATTTACTGTTTTGGGATTGTCCAGAATTTATCACTTTAGGATAAGCTTCACCTGGAATCCATATTGCAGTAAAAATCAATCACTTGTAAAGTAGTCGGAAAACTTGCACTATTTACCAGGCATTTGTATACCACATGCAAAGTGCTCTGCAATCATTTACACTAGTCTTCCCTCACAATAATGATATCAGTAGTCTTTTATAGACATTAATATTTATATATTAGAATTTTCCCTAAGCGATAATATAGAGAGCTCAAGAATTTAATCAATATGGCAGAAAGAGCTGTTGGTGAAGGCCTAAACTCCAAACAATAAAAATGCATAAGAAAAAAACCGTGTGAGCATAAAACCAGGAAAGGGAAACAGCCAGGCTTTCAAAAACAAAGAGGAAACTCTGTTAGAGAAGAAAGCAGACCCTGAAGCTGAATGGCTTCAGGAATCTCAGAGCCATGCTGCATGGACAGCATTCATGGCCTGAGGTTTACGGGGCCCCCGGGGGAAAGTACTGCCAAAGATGAACTCAATGTCAAAATGTGAACAAAATGAGACCGAGTCAGTGTGGTAAAACATGAAAGATATAAGGTTAATTATGTTATCAATGTCCAGAGAAATGAAGAGGTTGATTGGTAAACTGAGAACAGAGATGAATGAAAAAAAATTCTAGAAATAAAAAATGTAGGCAATGAAATTAAATTAAATGGATAGCTTTACAACATATTAAATATAGTTCTAGAGGGAATTAGTCAATTGGAAGATTAATATAAAGGAATTGAAGAGACTAGTTTTCCCTTAAATGTGGTCCGTAGGTCATCATAGTTGCACCGTTTGCTACTAGACTGAGAAGTGATAGTATAGAAATTGACAGTAAGCATTTAGAATCTTTCACAACAATTTGACAGAATAGTCTTACATTGAATGTGATAATAAAAAAAGTTGGGGCTTGTATTTTGTTTGCCTTTTATTTCTTTTTTCTAGTAATTCATTGTTTTGTTATATAAAAGTATCTACAATGGATTGGGAAAAATAGACCCACTAAAAAATAATAGCTCTAGCCTTCTGGTGTTGTGATTAGGATTATGTTTGTAACTTGTGGAGAAAGTCATGGTGCTAGGATGTTCTCAGCCACGATGACTGGGACAAACTATGTTTGAAGTCTTATTGCTATCTTTTCTTAACATTTGATGACTTCTAAATTAATTCAATGTTGTAAAAGCTATTGTTCTTGTCCAGAGGTTTGTTTTTGCTTTAGCTTATACCACCAGACTGTACAATTCTTGAATAGTAAATGTCATGTTTTACTTTTTTGTCTGATGAAGAAATACTTGGGTGCTTGTATCTTTCACTTCCAGATTTTCTGTTTAGTATATTTTGAGAAATGTCAGAGTCAAGAGATTTAGATAGTCAAATGGCATCAGTATAAAAAGGAGTCAACTTGTCAAAATCAGATGATTTGATTTCTCTTTACTTTTTCTCAGGCATCAGAGGTTTTCAGACACTTCAGAAAAAAATTTCAGGTGAAGATGCTATATAAGCACTGAATTTCAGAAATGTGCTGCTGCCGATTTAAATGTGAATGTTACCAATTATGGGCAGTGATCAAAATTTTATGTAGATGGTGATGTCTTGGTGATAAGAATATCCAATGTAAATAAGGAAATATAGAAAATGATTACAGTTTAAGATTATTTTTGGAGAAGAGCAGGTTAACATGACACATTTTTTCTGTTATTAGTTAGAATGTAGCAGAGATTCTTTGAATGTTTATACCACCTAAGTCCCAAATCACTCTTGAGTCAGAATGGCCAATTGTGATAAATCGTATTCAATTACATCACTACTGGTCACCAGAGATTGAGCTAAATTGAATTTGCTCTGGGAAACCACAGCCAGGGTCTTTGGTAAGCCAAACTGCTCTTGAAATTTTTGAAGAGCTGCAGTGGTTTATTTTCAATTGCATTTTATCAAATGTGTTCTTTTTCTTTCGTATATGCACATACTTATATGTATATGTGTGGTATATACACACACACACTTGCAAATGTATATATTTGTTTGCTCATAGATGGCAAAAAGAATGCACATGGGATTCTCGTTCATTTCCATGTAGTTTTAGATAGCCTGGACTTTTGTCATTTGTTAATCCTACCTCATCAATGAAGAAAACGTGTGTAAAATTTATGCCAGAGGGTAAACCTTGTTCCTTAATCCTCTGCCTTTGTAATATTGGTTCTGTCTAAGTATCACATTTGACTAAAATCTGAAACGATCATTCTCTACTATAAAAGGCTAATGTGTGGCCAGATCACCAGAAAATTTATGTTATCGATACATTTGCACTTGATGGAATCACAGCCAAAATAGTGTTCTGTTCTAAATTTACTGGAGTCTATGTTGCCGTGGTAGGATGATTCAAAAGTTCTCTCTCTTCTGCTATTGGAAACTGATACGCTTATGAATTTAGTAGGCAATCCTTACTGCAAAATTAAGATTGAAGAAAGTGACCTAAGGGGGCACAGAAAATAGGACAATTGTAAACACCCATGGATCATTCCCAAAATGTGCTTGGCTGTAGAAATAATAGGTGATGTCATGTTCTTAGAGGTCACATTCTGTAATCTTCAGAAGAAATGCTCATTTGTTTATGTGGGTATTTGTTTTAACACATGATCTTTGAAAACGGGTTCTGGTGATGTATCATCTGAAAGTTTAAAATGTCTTAGTGAGATAACAGAACTGAAAGATATTTGCATGGCTGCTTTAGATCCCTTGCCCTTTGGTTTCAGTTTTCTACAGTTGTTAGTGTTGTGGAGTCAGAAATTTTCTGTACTGTCTTTAATTCTAAAAAAAAAAAAAAAAGAAGGTTGGTTTTGCAACTTAATGCATCTTCCCTTATGTTTTGTTTTCTCGGGAATGATGTTGGCTGCTATACAACCCACTTGGAATCCTGGGTCAACTGAACTGGTGCCTGGACTCTGTGGGGGAGGAAGGATGGTGGGGTGGGGACAGGCAGTATTCTCTTTTTCTCTCTGAAGTCCCTGAGGATGAATATTTTCACAATCTACTGGAACCAGATGAGGCTGAAACAAATGAGTTGGACGGACTTTTGATTTATTACCTTTGTCTGTTCCAGAAAATTTGTTCTTCTACATGGGAAACCTAGATGAGATAAACTTGGAGCCAGGTATAAATTTAATATGAAATTCATCAGCATCTTTTTAACTCTAAGGGAGAAGCCATTTTCTGGCTCTTTTCCCTTAGGTTTATAGAGATTTACTATTCAGATTCTGATCCTTCTTTTCCTTCTCAGGTCTGATATTGGAGCTTTATGGATTTAAATGCTGTTGCTTGTTTATAGAATCCTTTATTATTTCTTAATGCTATTTATATAAATATGTTTAAATTTATTAATTGCTGAATTTCACTTTCTACCGTTTGGTTGGCTTTATGTATTTTGTCAATATATGACTATGGAAATTATTTAACTTGAAATTTTTTCACTTAACATAATATTTGTTTATTTTTAAATTATTAATGCAATGTTTTACAGACATTTTTAAAAATCTGAAAATTCAAAAGAAGAAACAAAATCATCTGAAATCTATTACCTAGAAATAAATAAGTGTTTGATGTATTTTTTATCATTCTATACACCCGCCCACCATACATACATATGTACACATAGTGCCCCCACATCCATAGGTACTTATACCTGTTTCAAATCAATAGGGATCACACTACATGAATAGTTCTATCACCTTTGTCTTTTATTTAACTTTGTATCATAAACATTTCCTATTTGGCATCATAAATAATATTGTATCATAAATACAGTCCTGGTTTTTCTCCTTCTTTCTTGAAAAAACTATTTTTGATTGTAGCATATCATTTTTCATTTATATTTTCCCCTGGAATCAAGTATTAGAGTTGAATTTTTTAGCAGTTCAAAAACTTGCTATCATAGAAAGTTGTTGACTATTTTGTCATTCTATTCAGGTGCTTTGTGAGCCAATTTCATAAATATTAAAGTGCTAAATGAATGTTAAATAATTAACCAAGGGATATGATTTCTAAGAGAACATTTTATGATTTATAAACTATTATGTGTATTATAAATTAAGTTACAGATTTGTCGGTTCTCAATGAAAGTACCCCTTATTGATTAAATTGATATATTCTTTCAAAAACAAATGTTTACTGGGTACCTCCTTTGTATCAGGCACTATTCTAGACACTGGAATTAAAGCAGTGAACAAGCTAAATTTCTTGCCCTCTCAGAGCATATATCCTAGTGGGGAACAAAATAAACAAGTAAAAAATAAGTATATTCATATCAGGTAGACCTAAGTGCTGTAAAGATAAGTAAGTCACAGTGAAAGGATTGATGCTGATTAGGGTACCTTTTGGGGTAAGGCTAATTTAGGTGGGTAGATCATTGAAGGCCTCTCTAAGGAGGTGATATTTCAGCAGTATAATTGGTGTGCTTTGTTTTTGCAAAATCCCAAGCTTTTTCTCTCCCTTTATTAATCATACATTTCTTTTATGGAATAATCTTCCCAAGACAGCAGTTGGCATACATTATTCTTTAAAAACCAAACAAACAAATTTCAAATTTAAAACCTGAAGCGAAGAAATAAAATCTTAAAGTTGCCATGTCTCTTTTATATGTAGAAGATAAACTCTAAACATCTCATTCTGGTACACAAGCCACTCCTTTACTAGTCCCTGCTTCTCTCCCAACCTCATCTCCCATTTGTTCCCCATATGGAACTTTTACTTAAAGCATGTGGATTTGTTTCTTGCCTATGAACATGCTACACTCCTTCCTCTGGCATTGTTTCCTCCCTTCTATTGGGAATATCTTTGTTTCTTCCTTTCTCAAACCATCCATCTTTAAAGACTCAACTATACCCCCAAATTTTAAGCTATTTTTTTTAACTGTACTTATTGAATTTGGATTTATGAATACTGATTTTCTTTGATGTTATTCTAGAGACATTTAAGAATATCTTCCCTTTAGCATTAGATACATAAAACTTATCTGAGATGTCCATAGCCTGTTTCATTGCCACCTTAAACACTTAACAGAAAACAATATTTAATTTAAAACTAAGTGTTATAGCATACATTAATGCACTAGTAATACTCACATCTTTGCTATTCACTTGATAGTCAGTCTGTCTATACATCCATTTATCCTCCCTTCATCCATTCATCCCTCTGTCATCAATTCATCTATTTATTCTTCCATTCATCACTCATACACTCATCTACCAATCCATTTACCCATCCATTTACTTCTCCTCTACACATGCAGATATTTTGTTTATTAAAAGTAATATATATATTTTATCTCTTTAATTACATTGTAACCCCAATATCACAGGCCACAGGTGTTGGTCTTAGTACCAAATTTATTGACAGGTGGGTTCATATAGCATGTGTTCAATAAATGTTAGTAGAGGTTAAAAATAAGTTTAAAGCATTTCTGAAATGTTTATGAATTTACCTTTTTCAGAATTCCCATTTTTAGTAAAATTAATAAGTTAGGTCCTGTTTGACATTGAGAACAGAATAGAAGAACTTTTCAAGTTCTATAATTCAGCGTGTCTCATAGTAGCTGCTAAAACAGTGCTAGTCACTTTACTTCTTTGTGCCTCTCTAAGCTCAATTATAAGTAGAGATGATTTTCTACTCATTTCATGGAAAGATGGTGCAAAAGAGGAAAAGACATAGGTAAAATTCCCATTGCTCTTGTACTGGTTTGAATGTGTCGTGTACCCCAGAAAAACCAGACCTTTTAATATTGATTCAATATTGCAGGGTGGAAACCTTTGATTAGATTGTTTCCATGGAAAATGACAAACTCAATTGTGGGTGTGGCCTTTTGATTAGATGGACATGTGACTCCTTGCATGCAAGATGGGTCTTGATTAGTTTACTGGAATCCTTTAAAAGGGGAAACATTTTGAAGAAACCTCAGGTGCAGACACAGATACAGATGTTTGGGAATGCAGAAGCCCCAGGAGATGCCAGGAGCTGAAAGAGCTGATAGAAGCTAGGCAGTTGCTTCAGAGTCAACAGAGATGCAGACATCTGAAGATGTTTGGAGTGCCTACAGAGAGAGCAGATGCCTACACAGGGATGTTTGGAAATGATGCAGAGCGCAGCAGACTTTGCCATGTAACTTCCCATGAGATGCTAAGCAAGTCAGAACCCAGGGCTGTGCCTCAGAGGAACCAAGTAAAGGCCCATAGATATTGGAGAGGAAACCGCTGGCATCAGAAGCTGGAAGCAATGGAACTGGGAACAAGGACCAGCAGACACCAGCCACGTGCCTTCCCATATGACACACATCAGCCTTTCTTGAGTCAAGGTATTTTTCTCTAGATGCTTTAGTCTGGACATTTTTATAGCCTTAGAACTGTAAACTTTTATCTTAATAAATTCCGTTTTTAAAAGCCATAACATTTCTGTTATATTGCATTCTGGCAACATTTAGCAAACTAATACAGCTCTTTAGAGGAGAGCAAATAGGTGCTATTTGTCCTGTTCAGTTTCATGGGGAACAAGCTCTCCACCACCAGTGCTTTTTAAATTATTTTCTGCAAAGTCCTAGTTGTCCTTTTTGAAGACACTTGGGGGCACAGTTTGGGGGTTGGGTGTGAACATGATGCTGTTGCTTCAAGAAAAGCATTCACACATTTGTGTGTATGTTTCTGCATAAAGCTTACCATCGGAGAAGTGCCTCAATCTCCAATATTTGTAAAATGGGGATTGTGCTGATTTGAAGGGAAGTATGCCCCCTAAGAAAAGCCATGTTTTAATATGGATCTCATTTCTTAAAGGTAGAATAGTCTCTATTCAATGCTGTGTATTTGGGACTGTGATGGGATCATCTCCCTGGTTGATGAGATTTAGTTAAGAACGGTTGTTAAACTGGATTAGGGGATGACATGTCTCCACCCATCTGAGTGGGTCTTGATTAGTTTCTGAAGTCCTATAAAAGAGGAAACATTTTGGAGAATGAGAGACTCAGAGAGGGCAGAGAATGCTGCAACACTACAAAGCAGAGAGTCCACCAGCCAGCGACCTTTGGAGATGAAGAAGGGAAATGCCTCCCGGGGAGCTTCATGAAACCAGAAGCCAGGAGAGTAAGCTAGCAGATGACGCCGTGTCTGCCATGTGCCCTTCCAGCCGAGAGAGAAGCCCTGACTGCGTTCGCCATGTGCCTTTCCAGATGAGAGAGAAATCCTGAACTTCATCGGCCTTCTTGAACCACGGTATCTTTCCCCAGATGCCTTTGATTGGACATTTCTATAGACTTGTTTTAATTGGGACATTTTCTCGGCCTTAGATCTGTAAACTTGTAACTTATTAAATTCCCCTTGTTAAAAGCCATTCCATTTCTGGTATATTGCATTCCAGCAGCTAGCAAACTAGAACAGGGATAATAATATTTCATACCTCAGAGAGTAATTATGTAGGTTAAATAAATTATTGTAGGAAAAATGCTTGGAACAGTGTCTGGGATGTGTGGTTGGAAAAGGATTGGCTGTTATTCTTATTTCTTATTATTGACACATCTTTGCCCTGATATTGAATCACTTCAGATTCATGTACTTTTTGATACTTTTCTGCTTGCCACTAAGAAGGTAAGCAATGTTTGTACTGTTTCTTTTGTTCAGTGATTGTCTCCAGTTTCTAGAGCAATGCTTGGCAATAGTAGACACTCATTAAATATTTGTGCAGTAAATGAGTCTTAGTAAGTTTTCTCTCTCCTTCCTTACTAGCTCTTCCTTCTTTCCTACTGTTGTTATAACTTCTGGTAGCCCCTTTCCCATTTAACTTACTATTTTTATTCTGATATAGGTCTAGCACCTAGATATACAGGGCTATTAGAGTAGTATGTAAAATAAATATACTAAGAAGGAAAGCATATGCACTTGACCATATACTTCATGATAACAAAGACTCTGTTCACTAATAATTTTATGCCCAATGCTTAGCAGAGTGTCTGTAGTAATGCATAGTCCATTCGTTTTGAGGAATGAATATATTAATAGGTGAAATAAATTGATACCCTCCTAGACTATGCAGAAGCTTGGATTTGGGGGCTGTATTCCTTGTAGGTATACTTTTAAGACAGTAAATTCCAGGGAAAGAAAGAAAATATTGTAACTACAAGATAATGTTGTTGCTATTTTGCATATTCTGCTGCACATCGTGACAAATTATCACAGAGAAAGTTTATGGAACTTATAACTTTTCAACTTTATTTCAGCCTTCATTTTGAAAGTTATTAATTCTAATTCCTAAGTTAGATGAAAGTAAAGATTAAAAATAGGTTTGGAGTATGTACAGTGTTTGCTTGGGAGGCATAGTGAAGAGAAGAGAGTTGTAAAGTATGTGTGAATATATCTACTTTTGCAAATTAAGTTGATTTGACATCTTAAAAGCAGAATAATTGTTTCAATTTACAGGGCTCCAGGGCAGTAGTCACTCTCAGGGGAAAGCTCCTCACTCAATATAACAGAGCCAAGAATCTACTAATTAGTTATTTAACCCCTGAAAGCATGCCAGATATCCAAGGTCCCCCAAAGTGTTCATTTTCTGACTCCTTCAGGGCATCTTGAAAAACTGAGGGACTTTAGATCATAGTGAGATTGATGCTTAGAATAATATGGCCCTCTGGATCAAAGGTTCAGCTGACACGTGAAACAGTAGAAAAAAGCAAATCTGCTGACAGGCTCGGCCTACTCTGGGTCACTTTTGGTTTCTCTCAACTTTCTTCTCTTAGGAAGGTAGTTTCTGAATCCCTAAACATAGTTATTATTTCCTGAATTGCTTTTACATATCTTGTCTAAACGGATCACAAATGACTAAGTCTAATTTAAAAATTCATAATCAAGCCTAAAAAAGTAGTTCTGAAATTATACATGCTTAAAAACATTTCACTTGGGCTTTCTGAGGAGGTGAAATGAAATTATTTCATTTAAAATGTTAAAATGCAAAGTGGATTAAATAAAAAATGTCTCATATCTATATATATATGTGTATATATTATGTTGAAATGGAGTAGTAAAGGTTATTTCCAGGGAAAATATAAAGTATAATAATACAACAAATCTTAATCTCTTTCCCCTTTGTTCAGGACCTTTGTTCCTTGTCCAAACAGAGTTACCTAAGGGAATAAAGGGTACGGTAGAAAGAATCAGAAATCCCAGAGTTGGGTCTCTTTCTTCCACTGATCAACTTTTTTTACTTCTAGTCAATTACTTAATGTCTCTTAGTTCTGACTTCAAATAAAAACCACAGTATTTTACTTACTTTTGTTATAGGCTGTAGGGAAGGAGTAAATGATAAAAAATATTTGTGCTAATGCTTCCAAACCCAGAAATTACAACAGGAGGTAAGCATTTGATTGTGTGCATGATGCTGACCATCCCTCAAACTTTCAGCACAGGGTAACAACAATCCTTGTGAAAATGTCAGAATTATTGTTTGCTGATTTGTTTCTTCCTGAAGTTGTGCTGACATCTGTCAGATGAAAGTGGAATGGGGCACTCAGATGAGTACTGAGTGAACAGTGACAAGTCAGTCCAGTGGCTTTCAACTTTTTGAGACACAGAAGTTTTTGTTCAAGCAACGTATTTTTGAGGAACTCAAAGATACAGTTACAAAGTGAAGCTGAAATGGCAAGGATGTTCAGGTGCCCCAAACACTGTCCTGCTGCCACTGAAGTACTGAAATCAATTTGAAAACTATGCGGTCTGAAGAACTCTTGTTTTGAAGCCACCTTGAGGGGGAAGTAAAAGCCTTAGGATCAGGATGGGGCTCTCGTTCTCTTGTCTGACCACCATGTTGCTGGCCCAACTGCAGAGTTCCAACATGATTCCAAATATCAGGTTTCAAAGGACAAAGTAAAATAACTCAGGACAACCTTTTTTACCTTTAAATATGACAACATTAGAATTTAGTAGACAGAAGTACAATTTAAAAATGATCCAACCTAATGTGGTATGGGTTGAATTGTGTCCTCCAAAAATGATGTGATCAAGTCCTAACCTCTGGTCCTGTGAATGTGACCTCATTTGAATTTAGGGTCTTTGATGATGTGATGAATTAAAATGAGCCCAGACTGGATTAGGGTGGGCCCAAATCTAATATTACCGCGATCCTTATAAGAAGAGGCAAATTTGGGCACACAAGACACACATGGGGGAGAATGGAGGCAGAGATTGAAGTATTTCAACCACAAACCAACAAACACTAGGGATTGCAAGTAAACTCCAGAAACTGAAAGAGACAAGGAAGAATTTTCTCCTATAGATTTCAGGGAGAGCATGGCCCTCCTGACTCAGTGATTTTGGACCTTTAGCTCTAGACTCTGAGACAATAAGATTCTGTTTTTCTAAACCACCTAGTTTGTGGTACTTTGTTATGGCGGCCCAAGGAAATGAAGATGTAGTGGTTATCAGACTGTCCGGGAGGCAGATTGTGGAGAGGAAAGCAAGGACCTACACAATGTCTGCTTTTTGGTTGATATTCTTGGGAAAATACTCTTTTAGTTTCCATGGATGCTCAAGTAAATACCATACAATGGGTTGGCTTAACAATAAGAAATTGTAAGCTCATGATTCTGAGGCTAAGAGAAAGTCCAAATCAAGGTGTCATCAAGGTGATGCTTTCTTTCTGAAGACTGGCATTCTGGGGCTGGCTGTCGGCAATCTTTGGTCCTTGTCTTCTCTTTCACCTAGCAATGCAGTGGTGGCCTCTCTTGGCCTCTCTGTTCTCTTCTGAGTTCCACTGAATTTCAGCTTCTTGGTTCCTGTGGCTTTTCTCTCTCTCTTTGTGAACTTCATTCTGTTTAGAAAAGATCCAGGAGTAGGATTAAGATCCATCCTGAATGACGTGGGCCACACTTTACTGAATAACCTCATCAAAAGCTCTTAATTACAATGGATTCACTCCCACAGGAATGGATTAAGTTTAAGACCATGTTTTTTTGGAGTACGTACAACTTTAAACCACCGCTGATGTGAATTGAAGAAAGTATTCTCTTGACTTATGAAGTTTGAAAACCACTGATATAAGCAGCCTTTTCTTTTGCTATATAAGGCTGAGGAGGCCCAGCAGATTTATTGACTGGCCAATATGATGGGGCTTCTCAGTCAGCAGACTGTACAGCATCCAGGTGGGAGCCCCTTACTTCCGTGCTCTTTCAATTATGATCGGGCTGTTCAGAGTATAAATAAGAAATTCAATCACTTCTACAAGCATTTTCCTTGTTATCCCTAGTTTCTGAGGGCTAGCTATGGTTTTCAAAAATTAAAAGACTTCATTTTCTAGTTAACATGTTTTTTCTAACTGAAAAGCAATATAAAGGGATAGATGGAAGATGCCAGGTTTGGGGAAAATGCTAGCTTCCAGTTGTAATGTGACCAAAGATGTTCCAATTTAGCATTGGCCCAACTAGCAGTTCTGTTTCCTGGCAGCCTCATTTTGAGGCATGATTCTTTTAGATCATGCTTATAAAATTTTCATCCCTGCGATGCTGCTTTTCCTAAATATTAACAAACAACAACAATTATAGCTGCCATTTTGTTGAGGTTAGATGGATCAGGTGATATTCGAAAGTGCTATATGAGTATTTTCTCATGTAATGTCTTATGAAAAATTCTGTGAGGTAAATGCTATCATTCAAGTTTAAGAGATGAGGAAGCTAAGTGTGTTGGTTTGAAAGGATGTACGTACCCTAGAAAAGCCATGTTTTAATCCTAATCCCATTTTGTAAAGGCAGCTGTTTCTTCTAATCCCTATTCAGTACTGTATGTTTGAAACTTTAATTAGATCATCTCCCTGGAGATGTGACTCAATCAAGAGTGGTTGTTAAACTGGATTAGGTGGAGATGTGTCTAGATGCATTCCAGGTGGGTCTTAATTAGTTTACTGGAATCCTGTAAAAGAGGAAACATTTTAGAGAAAGTGGGAGATTCTGAGAGAGCAGTGAAGAACGACAGAGCCACGAGAAGCAGAGAGTCTACCAGCCAGCAACCTCTGGAGATGAAGAAGGAAAATGCCTCCCAGGGAGCTGGAGAGGAAGCTAACAGATGGTGCCATGTTTGCCATGTGCCCTTCCAGTAGAGAGAAAAACTCTGACCGTGTTTGCCATGTGACTTTCCACTTGAGAGAGAAACCCTGAACTTCATTGGCCTTCTTGACTCAAGTTATCTTTCCCTGGATGCCTTAAATTGGACATTTCTGTAGACTTGTTTTAATTGGGACATTTCATGGCCTTAGAACTGTAAACTTGTAACTTATTAAATTCCCCCCCCCCCCCTTTTTTTTTAAATTCCCCCTTTTAAAAGCCATTCCATTTCTGGTATTTTGCATTCTGGCAGCTAGCAAACTGTAAGACTAAGGATCTGACGGCTTCATCAACTTTCACAAATTCCCATAGCTAACAAGTTGAACAGCCTGGACTCAAATACAGGTTGTCTGCCATCTGCACCTATTCTCTTAGTCACTGGGCCATGTTGCCTAATTTTTAGTCCTACCAGGGAAGAGGGTGCTCAATAGGCAACTAAATCAACAATCTCTGAAGCTTCTTTTAGGTTAAATGTTACAATACTAGATTCTAATATTTATTTGATTGTAGCTTAAATGATTTCTGAAAGACAATCCAAATGAGCATAAGAAGTGCAGAGAAGATCCTTTGATATGTGCACGGCTCATTAATGATTGATGCTTTTGAAAAGCAAGTCCACACACCAGTTTAAACTGGCACATGGGATCCCAGTTCTGTCTGACTTGTTATAGAAGCACCAACTTCTTACTGAAAGTTGTTAAATATTCAGTATCCAATGTAAATTCTGCCATTTCTCTGATACCAAGAGCAACTCTGTATATTGAGTTTATAAATAAACTTTTTTCCCCTAATAATTGATTGTGATGTTTGAGCCTCACAATGTTTTACAAGAATTAAGCTAAACACTACCACAATAACAGCAATATGTAAACTCTGGGAAGTGGTTAAGTTGATTAGCAGTTTAAAAGTCTTGCATTTGAGGAAGTGCCCAAATAACTATTAGTAATTTTGTAAGTTTCTACTAGCTTTTATTAGGTCTAATACGAAATTTGTGTACATCACACATTAAAATAAAAGCACATGCCTCTCTTGTTCCCCCAAAAGAATATTGTTTTTTACCATCATTTCAAATCTTATTTTAAAATATATATTAATGTTCTATCATTTTAAAGGACTGTAATATCCTGATCTCAGTTTCCTAAACAATTGCTCTTTAGTACTGAAAATATATTTACCTAAAAATTATGATGGTAAAGAGTGAGTGGATAAGTGGAAGAAGATGAGTACTTATAATTTCCTTATTTGGACATGATTAAACATAATATTAGTTGACTTTTCCCTGTTGAATCTTCCGCCTTTCCTAAGCAAGTATGTGATTAATATGGTATATTAATCAAGCAACTTGGACATGACAGAAGAAGCAGCTCCTCTGATAATAAGCCACCCACATACTATGATTTTCAGTGTCACTCATGAGTATTTTGAAAGAACTGACATTATTTCTTGTCTAATGACTGACTGTTCCAAGAAACCTACCATGATGCTTCAGCATAGAATAGATATTAACTTCTCAGTTTGAGTATGTAGCTTTTTCAGCAAGCTATTACTGATACTCACAGAATACAATTACTTCGTTAAAATTTCCCCCAAACAAATTTTGTAATCAGTACGTTTCAATACTGATTAAAACATGCCTACTTTGGACTATCTGAAGATGGTTTTTAAACAAAATTGTGCTTGATTAAAATATACTAGTTGACAAAATTCATCTTTTTTTTAATATAAGAAATATGTGCACAAATTTATTCTGGAAAATATTTTGTTGCTGAATAGAGAATCAAATCATTAGGTGCTTAGGTGTGTGGCTGTGGGTCTGTTTTCTGACAAAATGAGATGGTCTATGTAAAGCACTGTCATGGTCAAGTTCATGTGTCAGCTTGGCCAGGTGGTGGTGCCTGGTGGTCTGGTCGGGCAAGCACTGGCCTGCCTGTTGCTATGAGGACATTTCACTGACTTAAATTATGACCACATTGGCTGCATCCACAGCTGATTGCATTTGTAATCAGCTAAGGGAGTATCTTCTGCAATGAGTGACTTTTAATCTAATCGCTGGAAGGCTTTTAAGGAGGATGCGGAAGAGACAGGCTCTCTTCCTGCTTCAGCCTGTCAGCCCCTCCTGAGAGTTCATTGAGGACCTTCATCGCAGCTGTCCACTTGCAGCCTGCCCTACAGACCTTGGACTCTACATCCCCACGGTTATATGAGACACTTTTATAAATTTTATATTTACAGATCTCTCTTGCTGATTCTGTTTCTCTAGAAAATCCTAAATAATACAAGTACCATGACTTACTCATGGGAAGTGTCGCCAAACATTAGTGATGATGATGGCCATGGTATTAGCACCACACAATAATCATATATCTTTCTCATTTCCACATCATTTGTGGCCAAAGATACAAATGCTTTCTATAAAGAAAAATGCCAATTATGTAGGAGGTGAAATGCAACTTAGATAGATTACATGTTCCAAAAGTACTCCATGATGTGTTCCATTTTCTGTTAAGTAGTCCCAGATAAAAAAAGCACAAAATAGGCATTTCAAGGATATGGAACACCTTGAACATTCATACATAGCTGGTGGGGGTGTATATCAGTACAACTGTTGGTAAGATTGCTTGATGGTATCTATTACAGCTTAAAAATTACATAATCTATAGCCCGGGAATTTCATTTCTTAGGTACATCCCCGACAGATATGTGTAAGTTTGTGTCCAGGCACAGAGAAAAACATACTGTATGGTTCCATTTATATAAAGTACAAAACAGGAATATCTAAGCTGTGCCGTTAGCTGTTACCCTTGGCAGAGCTGTGACTGGAAGGAGGCATAAGGGGGCTTCTGGTATTCTTGGTCCAGATGGTGGTTTCATGGATGTGATGTATTGAGACAGTTGTTTGAGTGTGTATTTATGGGAGCTTTTCTGCATGTACATTGCATTCTGGTTCTGAAAACAAAAACCTGGGCCGTAAATTTGATATTTTAGTAGAAATCTACTTTTCCTATTTTCCATAAATATTACTGGACAAAGCTCACAACAATGACTCTGAAGTCCCTAAACCTACTGTACTGAAAAAGAAACATTCATGTTTACTAATGCCAGAAAATTGATTAGGCAACTATGTGAGTATTATTTGAGATTTGATCTGTCTTTTTTATTTCTCTACCTTTATGTGGTTGTCATGGTCCATTTAGATCTTGAGATAATTTAAAATGAAAAGTCGCTGGCCACTCTGTAGAGTGAGGATTTTATCTTCCATTCCACAGGAAGCAAGCACTGTCCTTTCCTGTGTCTGAGTCGGAGGGAAAGGTTAGGGGGACTCTACAGGTTGTCTCCCCTACATTGCAATATCACTTTCATCTTCTCTTAGTTTCAACATCTCCCATGGCCAATGCCATCCTAACTGGATAACTAAAATCTCCATAAAACCCAAACTCAATCATATCACTTCACTGCTTAAAATCATCCAGTTTATCTATGTTTAGGCCTCTGTCCACACTTTTGACCACATTTTTCTCCATATCTCCCTTATTTTATCCCTGAGTCTATATTCACACTTACTTTTGGTCTCTTGAACCTACTAAGCTAGTTGCCATCTACTGGATAACACAGCAAGCATCCCATCTATAGAGAGGAACTTTCCTACAGATCTTCCTGGACTTTCTCATTCAAGGCTCTGTCCATGGCTCACCTCTCCAGAGAGATCTTCCCTGACATTAGTGTCTCGAGGAGCTGCCCATTCTGAGTGGCAATCTCTTCTTTTACCCTTTTATAAGACTGAATGAAATCATCTTATTTCTCTGATTGTTTATTGTCCCTGTTATTCATCTTTTCACTCCAACAGAATAAAAATCAGGGAATTTATGTTTTTTTCCCTGCTGCATCCAGGACCTAGAATACATAATAGAAACATCTAATAAATATTTGTTAAGTGTATGAATTAAGCTAATAAAAGTGGTGAAACGGAAATGTTTCTGCCACTTATTTAATTCTTCTATCGAAACTATTTGGATTTGGAAGTTTCTAGACTCTTGGACACCTTACAATATGTTAAATCTTGATGTATTTCTATTGTCCTGCACCCATTTATCAAATACAGAAGGTAGGATTATTCTTTGTCTTTCCACTAATTATATCCTTGTTCAATGGAGGTAGTAAGAGGCCTGAAGAAAAATACTTCCAAGCACAGAAATCTGTATGTCATCAGTTTAGAGCTCGCAGAAATAGAAAAGCCATAAGCCATGGTTCTGGGGAGGAGAACACAAGATTCCCTTAAAACTATAGTTGATTGAAAAGAATTTTGTTTTCCTTCCAAGACAATCTGTAAAATCTACTTCATTTATCATTAAGATTTCCCCTAGAAATGTTCCAGACATTTAAAAAAATGCAGCAAATATAAAATGAAAAGGTCTTGCTGTATGGCTTTGTATCATACTTTATTTTAACTGATTATTAAACGTTGATTGCTTAGATGTCCACTTGAAGTCTTTATTACGGTTTGCAAGTATTGATAAAATATGTCATATTAAAAACCTGGTTTACTTGAAGGAATAGAATAAGCCCATGCTGAATGGCCAGGATCAGGTGTACTGTTCCCTTCTTCTATTTATATCTCCTATACCTTCCAGGTTATCATTGCAATGCTCTTAAGTGCTCTGCTCTGCTTATAATACTTTTAACACAAATTGTTCATTGTGTCCTGATGTTCACAACCAGATGCAGCCATGTAGTACTGGATAATGCTCAGGTGAAATAGCACTGTCTGTGAGGTTAATGGCTGCTCTGGTAGCATGGAATGGTGATGCTGGGCATTTGCCCTGAGCATTTCTAGGTGTTTACCACTAAACTTTTGAGCCAGGGAAATGTGTGGTGCTGTACCTTAATGACAACTTGGTTTGGGCTTTTTCCCAACCTCAAACCATGAACGAATAAGTTCTCATTATTTACATGAGCAGCCTGGGAAACTAAAACACTGGCTAATCTGTGCCTGGACTTCTGAGCTTCGAGAACTGTGAGATAATAAATGGGAATTGTATTATATTAAGTTGCAAAGTTTGTGGTATTTGTTACACGCGATAGAAAGCTAAATACATGATTTGGGGAATTCAGATCTAGATGAGAGATCCTTTGTAACTGACCCCAATAACTAATCTTGCTTCTGTGTACTCGGGCTTGGACTTCTCTATGAACGTACTGAGGAGTGTTTAACTTCTGGCATGCAGCTTTCCACCATTCTCCATACCGCTTCATCCCCACACCTCTTAGGAAGTTCATTTCCTCAAGTATGAATAAAGAAATATATAATTGCCTGCCTCCCAGATGTTCTGATTTATTTGTTTTGGTGTAAGTTCCAGGTGTTTTCTTAAAACTATCCCGGAGATCTTATTGAGCAGCCTTGGTAGAGAATTAATGGTCTAGAATGACATCCTGTGAGGTTCCAAAAGGGCTGAGGGAGCCACAGATACACCAGGTACTGTTCAGTGGACCCCCAGTATGGAGAGCATCTGGAGCCCCGAGTCCTGTCCAGGAGCATCAGTCACTATCTCCTTCTTGACTCTTCCCAGGATAGGTTAAGTTTATGCCTCTTATTTCTTTCACTCATGCAGAAGATTCAGAAGTACACACAGTTGATCCATTCCCAAAGAAAATGTTTTAATTTCCCAAGACAATCTATTCTAAAACCTTGAAGGAGAATGTATTTTTCTAATTATAATATAAAATGAAACACTGACACTCTACAATGGAATCAGTGCTTCATATTATTATGCAATGGTTGAGTCCTCTGGAATCGTGCTTCTTGAGTCACTGCTGAGTCTTATGCCCCTTAAAACCATTGTTTTAGCAGCCCTAGAACTCTGAAAGAAACTTTAAAATAATTGCCTGTAAAGGATTGATTAAAATTTTTTAAAAAGATTCATACTTTTCTCCATCTATGTGTGGAGTAGGATTGGGCCAGCTTCCCAAGCTGGTTTTATTATTCCAGTTTGTAGAGATATATATATAAACATATATCTTAGCATGCATCCCTATACACATACTAAAGATATATTCACCCTTATCATCCTACTATGAATTACGATAGGGATTTGATTATTTTTCAGTATTATTTATATTTTAACCAGTCCATATAAAATCAATTAATATATATGAGAGTTTGAAATTCTGTCTATAGTACATATAAATCATGGAAGGCTAAGTATATTAATAGAGCTGTAAAAGCATATTTCTTTGGTGTTGAAAATGCTAGCTTTTGAAGCATTGCATCAGGTGAGATATCTTTTCACCAATTGATAGAGAAATGTTTGATTTATGTCAAAATTAGTGTCATGGTTAGGTTCATGTGTCAACTTGGCCAAGTGGTGGTTCCTGTTTGTCTGGTTGGGCAAGGGCTGGCCTGTCCGTTGCGATGACAACATTTCATAGAATTAAATCATGATCATGTCAGCTACATCCACAGTGGATTCCATTTGTAATCAGCCAAAGGGGAGCATCTTCTTCAATGAGTAATGCTTAGTCTGGTCACTGGAAGCCTTTTAAGGAGGATTCAGAAGAGACAGGCTCTTCCTGTCTCGACTGGTGAGCCTCTCCTGTGGAGTTCATCCAGACCCTCCATCAAAATCGTCAGCTTCACAGCCTCCCCAGCGGATTTTGGACTCTGCGTTCCTGCAGTCACGTGAGACACTTTTATAAATTTTATATTTGCGAGTGTTTCCTGTTGATTCTGTTTCTCCAGAGAACCCTAGCAAATACAATTAGGTAGGAGTGTGTTTGTATGTGTGTGTGTGTGTGTGCCTGTGTTTGTGTGTGTGTTTCGTTCAGTTTGCTTTGTTTTAGAGGTTCTGTTATGAGTAAGTTCCAGGAAGATGAAAAGTCAAGTACAGTCTAGTTTATTGAGTGAAACCTACAGCTGTGAAAGAAAACCTGCGGCTATGGAGGTAAGAGAAAGTAACTGTGAAGTGAGCTGCCAGGTAGGAATTGATAGACATTGTCTTGTCAGCCTGACATACTGAGAACCTGATGAAAGTGGAAGTGCTGAAACACCAGTGAGAGATCAGGGTTATGACTATCTGTAGAAGTATCAGAATGAATTGACTTTTTACAACAAGAACTTTCTCTGTGTTTAGGTTTGGGTTTTGATGTATGTATATATAGTATATGTGAATAGACAATCTTAATGTAAATGCACTGATAAAATATTCTCATAATTATTTGGAAATGCTTAAATCATCTTTGGATAAATAGGTGAGAAATGTACTGAGGCTTAGTACCATGTTTTTGCATGTTTTGGTTGGTTGGGTGAGTTTGGTTATAATTATCAGTGTGAACTTTTCGGGAAAAATAAAACAGACCAATACGGACCCCCACCCCCCGCAAAATCTCATGTTCTACAAAATTGTATCCTAAAACTAACAGGCTTTAATGGAGAAAATAAAGTGAGAGTGAAGAGAAACAACTCACACCTGTGCAACTTTGTGACCAACCCACTAACCAAAACAGTAATTGGCATCGTGGGAGATATAATAGGCCACTCAGGCAGGTAGGTCAGCATAGTAGAAGCCGACATAGAAGATATTAAAATCTGCACTGAAAAAAATATAATGGAATTGCTGGGAAGTTCCTGATTAGCATAGGGCTGGCAGGTAGATGGAAATACAGATTAAAGTGAGTGGGGCTGCCTTGAATGTGAGTGCAGGAGGGAGTACAATCCATCATGAGCAAAAGCTGTGCAAGGCTGGGTGCTCCTCTCTGGAGACTGATGTAATAGTCCTTTCTACAACCCAATGATAACTGACATTTTGGGAGCTTTGGAGATTGATATATTGTTATGGTTTAATTACTCTAGTTTTCTCTAGTCCAGTTTTAATTCTAATATGACATATTTATTTGTTACTTTAAAGGGGCTTCCTGCAGGAAGGCAAACTGGTACAATCCTTTGTGAGGACAATTTGTCAATATGCTTCAAAAGCCTTAAAAATCTTCATACACTTCAGCTTTGGACTTCCACTCTAAGGCATGGCCCTAAAGTAATCATCACAGATGTTCTCAAATATTTGCCCACAAGTATAATAATTGCTTCATGTGTTATAATAGTGAAAATCTGGAAATAATTGACATGTCTACAAGTAGGGGATACTAAAACTCATTACAAAATGAAAATAAAAATCCACATTCATAATATTATGGAATACCTTGCAGCTATTAAAAATGGAAAGTAAAGGGGTACTTAAAATATGTTGATATACTTTGAGTAAAAAAATCAGCATTTCCCCAATTTTGCTACAAATTTATATATATAAATATATAATATATAGTACCACATCATCTGGTAATTTATAGTATACTTCTCTTCTAATTCCTAAAGGTTTTCCTTTTTATGGTCTGCCTCCTCCTCAAACCCTGGAGGCTTGCTTCCTGCTTTCCTTCATTGTGCACCACAAAAGTGTGGAGTGTACTTTTCTTTGATTTCTTTTCAGCATCATCAACACAAAGCACTGTGTATAGCAGGCCTCTTGTACTGAGTGTCTGAGGGTAATGAAGAAGGGTTATAGCACATCAAGCTTTCAGCCTACAATCAAATAATACTATCCCTCTTCTCAAATGACTTCCCTTAGCTATTTCTTCCCCCAAGCATTTTTTACAAATGTCTCCTCACCTTGGACAATTGTCTCCTGCCAATCTCTTTGATCTTTGCTCTAGATGTTTTCAGCATCATCCTTTTCTGTAACACCTCGTTCTTTCTCTACAGAGATGCCTGGAAAACTTCATGTTCTTTATAATACAAAGCAATTTAGCTTTCTCTTTGTTTTACTTCTCTGTCTTCAGGAGCATGCTCAGGTTCTACCTTTCTATTAGCAAAATGGCTCTTCGAGGTGTTTTGCTAAACAAAAGCTGTTTTCTTTCTAAGAGGAAAATAAAAATCTGTTTTTCCACCGTGTATTAATAAGCACAATGTGTTTTGACAGTCTACACACATGTGTGGGGGTAAATGCACTCTCAATGATAGTACTGATCTATTTTTCACTGGTTCTTTCCTCTTCTCATCAATAGGACCCTGCTCCTATCCCAAAGTCCCTTTGTTATTTTCTGGAGTCTCCTTTATCGCTGATAAATTGAAGCTTTTGATATGTCACTGCTAATTAGTGATTCTGAAACCATCACTGCCAAAGGCGTGTGTCTTAGCTATACCCATGTACGCTGAAGCGAGGGCCTTATTGTGTCGCAGGCAGCCAGAAAGGAATCAAAGAAGGGCAGCCTTGAATCCCCAGAACCTAGCTGAGATCATGGAGAAGGAGTCTTTAGTCATTCATTTATAGCATCATGCTCTACTGACTTTCTTGGTTAGTTCAATTGCTTGTGTCTCCTTTCTCCTTTAGGATACAATGTTCCCAGGAAGCTCTTCAAATGCTCTTGGAAATAAAATTCTGCCTATCTACCCTATCCTGTCCTTCCAGTGTTTTAAAGAAGTCTAAAAATGTGTGTGGTGGTTATAGTTATAGACAGGAAAAAAATGCATCAAAATCTTAAGAGTTGCTTTCTTTAAGTGTTAATATTATGAATAATTTTAAGTTTTTTGTAGATACTTTTCTCTAATTTTCCCAATTTTCTACATTAACATGCATTTCTTCTATAATTCCAACAATTAACACATAGTAGTAAGTTTAAAATAAAGATACTTGACGTACATTATAGTTTGGAAATTCTGAAGCGTTTTTATAGAGAAAGATGGTATTCCTTTCCATTAACAAAAAGTAGTATGCACATAATTACGGTAATTATTCAAATGAAAATCCTTCTGGGGGTGAACATTCATGGTCAATTTATCGAAAGGATTTTTTTTTTTTTTTTGGTAATTCCTGAGGAAAAAAACAAATCCAGGGAGAATCAAAGAGAATTATATATATTCTGAAAAACCTGAGAGACACATTGCCAACACTCCTATAGTTTTGTGCAGTATTAAGTTTTTGGGAACTATCTAGTTTTAAAAAGGACAAAAGTGAAATTTCAACAACTAAAACACAAAAGGAAATCTCTTTAATTTCAACCATTTCTAAATTCCTTCATTTTCCACCATTTCTCCTAAGCATGCATTGTGATTCACAGTGGTTATCAATAGTTAATGGACACCTCTAACGTGGGCTTTGTGGTCTACAGCGGCTTGAGCGGCTTGTGGTTGATTTTCACGCAGAAGAGTGGCTGTCTCTGTGTTCTCTGCACTGAAGCGTGGTGGAATCACTGCTATGCTAGAGGGAATAGCGTCAGGTGAGTGGGATGGAGGACTCTGCCTTCCACCTCTTGTGAGGCACTTGAATGATGCATTGGTTTTGGTGATGCTTTAGTGGCATCAGTGCTGATGTTCTGGTCACCGACTTTGTGATGTTTTGATGGTGGAAAGAGCTGTATTTGGAAAGTCTTCAGACCGAGTTTCCAAAGCCTTAGGTAGCACTGATGTGGCCCCTTGTGAAGCTTGTCATGGCGACGAGAGTTTAATAAGGAACATTTTTCTGGGATGTCACACCTCAAGAATTCAAGAAGATCTTTTGCAAAATGGCAAAATAGAGCCTAAAGTCCTATTAATTTTATTGTTAAAAGTCACATGACCTTATTTTTTACTCCAAGTTGGAAGCTGGGGATATGAGAAATCATGGTTACGCTAAGCGCCCCTTGGGCCTAGCTTATTTTATCATTGTTGACAAATTTGGTTAGAGAATCTAAAAATGCCCATACATATATACTGACTATATCCCTCTACCAAGCATCATATTAGATTGAGGATAAAGAAAGATAGACATTGTCCATTTCTGCCAGAAATTTATAAATGTATTAAATAATGTCTGTTGGAATATAATGATCACAGTCATAGCAATTCATAGTAAGTGCTATGGAAATTAATCTCAAACATGGGTGGGCAAAAAGTAGATACCCACCTGTTAGCTCCGTGAGGGCAACGACCACTCTGATCTGATCTAAATTATCAGAATCTGACACATAGTAAAATAAAACAAACTTTTTATGTATAAAACCCCAGCCTTCTACCTGATGGTGTAACTCAAGAAGAAATATGGATTAGTGACATCTGTATAGTGGTAGACAGATGAGTATTTTGAGGTAATACTCATTCTACAAATGGTTTTCTTTTCACTGAACACCTATTGTTGTATAGGACATGCCAATTGCATTATGAGAAATGTGTGGGAAGAGTGTAAAGAGAGAAAACCATTCTGGGGTAATAGGCTGATGAGAGGAAAAGGCAAGAATTGTAACTGTAGCGGTTAACTTTGGCATCAGAAATACCTGAGCCTCAGCTCAATCATTTGCATAAAAATGAGGACAGTCACCATGCTACTTTCCTCAGTGTGTAGTTGTAATGAAAAAGTGAACTCCTTATTCAAAACAGTTGGTTCAATTGTTGCAACATAGTAAAGGTTTAATTAATATTCGCTCTTATCATAAAGTTCTATAATTTTCCAGATATATTGAAGGCAATTTAGGAAAAGTGTGCACAATTGACATAGTACAATAGATACAAAGAAATAACCATTATAAAGAAACCATTACAAGATGGGAACAACTGTAGCATGCAAATGATCTATGTGTGATAGATACATAGCTAGGACACGGTAAGAATGACAGCATCAAGCAGAACACAAGGCACTGCTGACATTTTGGTGTATGGCCTCTGAGACTATTTCATATCAATCATTTAATCCATTAGCCCTTCTATCTCTATATTTTCTGCATCATGCTGTTCTGCAGCATATTCTTCTCCCTTACTAAAATGTTACATTATCTGTCTATTCAACAAATATGTATCTAAAACATCATAAGTTTCTGCATCCTATCAGGGGAAGCCAGCCTCAAGCTATGTGTATTTCTGTCAGGTTCCTGGGAATTAATGTTTCCAGAATTGGCAAAGAGAAGGAGAGAATGAGAGAGGGTTGGGGGGATGGGGAAGGAGAGCTGTTCTCTCTATCAGGTGAATGTGGTGTAGCATCCTTACCAATTAAAGAGAAATAAAGCAGAAGAATTGTGATGTCCAGATGGCGAAGACATTGCATTCTTTTGAAAAGTCAATCCCTGTGGTTATGGTACTGTTTGAATTGAAGCATCTTTCTTCCTTGAGAATGTAGAAATATTCCTGGAATTTGCCTCATGCTTATTGGAAGAGTGGTGAGGAGGTTCGCAAGGGGAGACAAGCGTCAATTCAACATCTGTCCCCCCTCTGAAAACCAACATGCTTAATAATTTTTCATATTTGCCACTTATTTTCACCTATTGTGAATGGTCTGTTGATGTTCTTACTCAATATTCTATTGGAATATGCATTTTTATATTGAATTGTATGCCTTATCTATTTAAGAATGTTATTTGGCTGCCATAGAGGTTACAAGTATTTACTCCCAGGTTGATGCTTGTCTTTTGTTTTGTATATGGATTTTGGGAAGCACAGATATTACAAAATTTAAGTAGCATCTTCTATTGCTTTCCTTTATGAGTTTTGCCTGTAGTGTCATGCTTAGGAAAACTTTTCCCTATCCAGGTGTACTTAACAACTCATATGTATTTCCTTCAGTTTTTCATTAGGGAATAGGAGATATTTCTCCATTTCAAGTTAGCACTTACATTCTTCTAAAGTTTGGTGCTTTTCTACTTATAGGTTCCATACTTGTTCTGTTGTATCTGGGCATCTGGGGGAATGGCAATTATTTCCTTGATTTTTGAAATTTATTACTTCATTCTTTTGCATGTGAATATCCAGTTTCCCCAACACCGTTTGTTGATGAGACTATTCTTTCCTCATGGCATGTTCTTAGCACCTTGTCAAAAATCACTTGGCCATAGATGTGTGGATCTATTTCTAGATTTTCAATTCTACTCCACTTATCTGTGTGTCTATCTTTGTTCTAGCACCACACTGTTTTGATTACTGTCAATTTGTAATACAATCTGAAATTGGGAAGTAGGATCCAAGCTTTTTTTTTTTTCCACATTGTTTTCACTATTTAAGGTCACTTGCATTCTCATATAAATTTGAGGATCAGGTTTTACATTTCTGCAAAAACTCTGCTGGAATCTTAAGAGGGATTGCATTGAATTTGTATATTCCTTTGGGTAATGACCACATATTGACAATGTTAATGCTTTCAATCCCTGAGCATGGGATGTTTTGCCATATTTGGGTTTCTTTAATTTTTCAGCAGTGTTTTTAAATTTTTAGTAGACAAGTCTTTTGTATCATTAAATTTATCCTAGATATTTTATTCTTCTAGATGCTATTATAAATGGGATTGTTTTCCTAATTTCCTCTGCAGAGTGTTCATCATTAGTGACAGGAACACAATTTGCTTTTATGTGTTGATCTTGTACTTTGCCACATTTCTGAATTCATTTATTAGCTCTAATAATTTCTTGTGGATTCCTTCGAGCCTTCTAGATATAAGATCATGTCATATGAGAAGAACAATAGCTTTACATCTTCCTTTTCAATTTGGAAACATTTTAGTTCTTTTTCTTTCCTAATTGCGCTGGCCAGAAATTGAATTACAAAATTGAATAGCAGTGGTAAAAGCAGATATCTTTGTTTCATTCCTATCTCAGGTGGGAAGCTTTAAGTCTTTTCACCACTGAGTTAATATTAGTGGTGGGTTTCTCACAAATGGGCTTTATCATGTTGAGAATGTTCCCTTCTATTCCTACTTCTCTAAGCATTTTTATCAAGAAAAGGTGCTAAATTTTTTTGAATGCCTTTTCTGCATCTATTGAGATGATTATGTTTTCTTCCATTCTATTTATGAAGTGTATTGCACTGATTGATTTTGGAATGCTTCACCACCCTTGCATTCCTGGATGAATCCCAGTTGGTCATGATGTATAAGCATGTAATATGCCATGGATTTTGTTTACTAGTATTTTCTTAAGGATTTTTGCATCTATGTTCTTAAGGAAAATGGTCTGCAATTTTCTTTTCTTGTAATACCAGGCTTTGGTATCCAGATAACACTGGCCTCGTGGAATGAATTAGGGTGTGTTGCCTCCTCTGAATTATTTGGAACAGATTGAGAAGAATTGGTATCAATTCTTTAAATATGTGATAGAATTTACCAGTGATGCCATCTGTTCCTGGACTTTTAATGCTGGGAGGTTTTTATCATTGATTCAATCTCTGTACTTATTATAGGTTTGTTCATGTTTTCTATTTCTTCTTGAGTCAATATGGAATTTATTTATCTATAGGATTTTTTCCATTTTTCTATATTATCTAGTTTATAGGCATATGGTTGTTCAGAAAATTCTCCTATAGACCTTTTTATTTATGTAAGTCATCAGTGATAGAAACTCTTTCCTTTCTGATTTGAGTTCTTTTGCATCTTTTCTCTCTCTCTTTTTTTGTTATTCCAGCCTAAGTTTTGTTCATTTTTTTTTTTTGATATTTTTCAAAGACCAACCTTTTCTTTTTCAAAGTATAAAAAATTCAGGCATTTTATAAGTGCAGGAGAGTTTTTCTTCAATTGTATCTTTGTTTCTTTTATGTTACTTGTTTTGATCTATTCTTTAGCAGCGTCAGTTACTTGCAGATTGAAACTCTTTTTCCTCTCCTCTACTTCTGTCTTTTGTTTTCCAGCTTTTTAATCTCTTTTTAATTTTTCTTTGCCTTTAGAGAAGAATTTCAATTTTTCCCTCCATATTAATAATTCATATCTTGTTGGTAAAGAATCCACACCCTACAGATTCTGCACAGTTTTATATTTTACAAATGCATTTTGGCTTTTAACATTTTTTCTTAACTATTTAAAGAAAAAATTGGCCTTATTTTAACTCGATTCATTTTGCATTTAGACAGTTGTTCTCTCAGCTCATTGTTCATCTCCTGTTTCGTAGAGTCATTGTTTTCCTGAATTTCATAAAGCAATATCTTTATTAATTGTTCCTCCATTCCAGGGCCTGTATGTGGTATTGGAGTTGTAAGAAGAGCTTGCAAAGGTGGGGGTGGGTGAAATATTTTCCATGCATACAACAGCGAAAGTATGTATTTAACCAAGGTGCAATACAATCCCCTTTTGCAGGACTCCAGTAACAGGCGGACCTTTCCTGATTGAAGTCCTACTTATAATGGGTTCATACCTAAAGAATAGAGTACATTTAAACACATATTTCCCTGGGGATGCATACATCTTCAAACCACCACAGAGAGTGACTTGGGAAGCAGAAAACAAACTCTTCTAAAGATGCAGGGACAAAAGAACTAGTTGAACAGCTCAGCTCTATTGAATTTTATGATAAGAGAGTAGAGAGAGCTCTGGAGGGCCCAAATTCATGGAAGATATTTATGGTATCTGAAAGGAAAGAGGTGCAATTTGTGGATTTTAAATAAGGGGTGGCTGAGTCATATTTGAATATTAGAAAGTGCACGCTAACAGCATTTGAAAAATGAAATGACTCTACAAAACAGAAGAGCATACAGTCTGGAAGCCCACTTAGGAAGGATACGTAGCATCTCGGTTTATAGATGATGAGGAAGAGGGAATTGCTTTAGAAAGTATTATGGAAATAAAATCTAAAGGCCTTAATTATTGGTTAAGTGTAAGGAGAATATCAAGGATGGCACATAAATTTCTGGCTTGGATGGTAGTGTAATTTATCGAGAGAGAATACAAGGGGAACTGACTTTGCATCCTGTACCAAGCATTTGCTAACAAACATCTTTCCTCTGCATCCAGGAGCACTACTACTCATATTTCATCAAATTTTAGAATTTTGTTCATTGTTTGTATGAGTGTATGTATATGTATGTATTGTTTGTTTGTCCTCAAATGAGTGAGGTCTCACTTGTACTGTTGAGTTATTCATTCAAGAGAAGTCCTGTAAAGTTATGGGAGCAATGTAACTGAAAGGGATATGAGTGACGTTTGCCAGGGTTCTCTTATGGATATATACTGTAATTAACAATAACCAAGGTGGAATCTGGGTTTAACTCCCTCTTAGCATGGTTATTGTTTGTTGCCTCCTTTCAGATATCAAACTGGTTGACGTATTCAGCCCTTGTTCAAAGTGACAGTGTCATTAAGCATCTGTTGAATGTGACCCTTCTGGACCAATGAGAAATGCCATGTTTCAATTTCTGATAATCTTACCTCACAAAGAGAATTCAAAGACAATTTTAAAAGTCTTCAGTTCTTTCCTTATGGCATTCCTATAATATTTTACTCCTATTATTACTGTGCCTTCTACTATTAACTTTATATCCCAGGCCATAATATGCCATTGGTTACCCTTGTACTTCTAGCTATATGATTTACTTGGAACGGTCATCTCTGAAAGGATGGAGAATGGAGTATAACTGAGGTGAGAGGAGCAAGAGCAAGAGTTGTAAAGCAGTGCTGTTTATCTCCACAGAACTTCTGCACGTAGAGAGCTGCCTTGTCTTATGGGTATTGGAGGTCCATGTCTCTAAGGAGAGAACATACAGGTAGGCTAATAGAAATCTTCTTTCGTATTATGCTTTTCATTCCAGGATTCACCTATACTTGGAGCAGTGAATGTTTTTCCAGGATTCTAGAAGTCCTTCCAACATTCCTAGCATTTTATGTTTTAGCATTACCTCATGCATTTGTCTTACATAGAACTTTTATAATGATCATATTTTTTAAATAAAAACTAGTTGCCTTAAATTCCTTTCATATTGAGACTGCAAATGGATGGACATTGTTCTGTGCAAACAGGTTTATTTTGGATTACAGTCACATGCTCTTCAGTGCAAGGCAGTGTATGAAATGGTGAAGGGAATTTGAGCACATGGGACTCCTCAGCAATACATGCCCCTTTTTGATTACAAATTATGGGTCCATGAACAATTTTCTTTTTTACCTTAGGCCACAAGAGATTCAATTTGTTTTTCTTTCTTATTCACAATTACTACTACTTACTTTTTATCCTAGGACATCATTTCTTCAGTAACTCTTTTTCTTTCTGCCCCCAAAACTAAGCCTGCAGGCCATTTCTGCCTTATAGATTTCACTGCTAAGCTTTCTGAGGAAGTTGAAAGAGACACATGAAAATAATCACCCTTCTCAGAAGCTGAACAAAGTTGGTCCTTCCTTTCTTTGATGAAACGTGGACATGTGCAGTCCTACCAGCTATTAAGTTTATTCGAGAGCTTGAGTTTATCGATCCACCCCTCATATCTTCACTCTCCTCTTTCATTGGACTCTCTCAGTCACAGTAGACAATGTATGTTGAAATAATGGGTGCGAACTAGTATTAATCAATTACTTATTAGGGACTATCTCAGATAGGTGACCGAAGTTTCAAAGCTCCCTTTGCTGAATAGGAAGAAAACATCCCTTTTTTTGTGGGAAGTTTAGAATCATCAAAAGATGTCCTGTTCCTCAGAGACAGGGTCAGATTTTCTCTTTCAGGGTCATTCTCAAACTATGTGGAAAAGCTGTCTCTCTAAGATTTCTCCTTCTGCATGCCTTAATACATACATCCACACACACACACACACACACACAGCCAGTAATTTCTTGTCACTCTAATAATAGTCTCTTTATTAGGTTTGATTTAAGGGCTCTGAAGAAGGTTCTCATTTGTGCCATCCAGCTATCATTTATCACCAGGCACATTAATGACTAAAAAGATATTATTGGTGAGCGGTGTGGTGGCTCAGTGGCAGAATTCGGGCTTGCCATGCCAGACACCCAGGCTCGATTCCCAGAGCCTGCCCATGCGAAATATGTATATTATTGGAATGTATTTCCTTGGGATAGGAAATATCCTCCAACACTTCTTTATAGAAATAATTTTGAAAAATAAAAAGGATAATATATTCAGTCACTATTACAACTGTGTTAACTCCTTTATCAGGGGTTTCCCTCCTGTGGTTGGGTGAAATAAAGCTTACATTCATTCTCTTAACAAATGTTTATTGAGTACCAGCTCTATGCCAGGATATGTGCTTGGTTCTGAAGACATTGCAAAGAACAAGACAGAAAAGATTTCACCCTGCATGGAGCTGAGGGGGAACAAAGTAAATGAAAGTGTAGATGAGCAAATAAGCAAGGTAGATATGTTTAGCCCTATGAAGTAAATAAATGTGATGATGTGGAAAACAAATAGGGCAGTTCACTTTAAGCCAGAGAAGTCTCCTCCCCGAGAAGACATTTGAGATGACATCCAAAGGCTTAAAATGATCTAGACATTCTAAGAACCAGGGGAATAAATTAGTACAAATGCCAAATGTGGGAAAGGACTTGGCCTGTTTATGAATGAGAAAAGACTGTACTGATGGTGGGGAAACACAGTGTGAGATGAAGCCAGAGAGGGAAGCAGGAACCCGGTCATGCAGGTCTTATAGGCCAAGGTTAGAAGTTTGTAATGCATTCTCAAAGCAATGGAACTGCATTTAAGAAAGGTAGGTAGCTTTATATTTCTATAATTCGAGTCAATGTTTTTGAGACCTCTTCAACTACGTGTAAAATATGTAATAACCTCAGTCATTCTGTGGTCCTTATGTAGTCTTCCAAGAGGGGGCTTATATGGTGCCAAGGCATTTTGGAGGAAGGATGGGGTTATGGCCAGGGCCACTTCTGCATGCTGGCATCTGTTGAGGTGTCTTACTTTCCAACTGGTCCTTGGTTACGACCCATGCAGACAGCTTCTTTTTTTGTGCCACAGCTGAATCACAGGGCCTCTTTAACCACTCCCCCCTCCATCTGTGTCCTTCTTGGGGGCATAGAATATATTTGGGGTCTTTCTCATCAGAGTCTAGAGATGAGGGGGACTCCTGGAGTTCTTCCCTGTCCCTTTCTGCTTATATAAGACACTCAGTCTTTCTATTTCTGTAACTCCTATAATTTGCTGGGCAAAAAGAACTCTGGGGTTTGAAAATTATCTCAAACCTTTTCCAGGGAGAGAACACAGGCTCCCTGAATATTCTCAAATTCTCCAAATATACCCACAGTTGAATTTATTCCCTCCTTTAATTTAGCCCATGGTGTGGGGTCAAGATCTGGACCCTCTTCTCAATATTTTGTTTCATGACCAAAGACTCTTTGTATAGCATCTGGCTGAGCAGGTTGGTCTTCCATTTGCTCTTTCCAAATCTTCTATTCATGACATAAACTTTATGCCCTGAAACATTTGAAACTCAAAGTGTCGCCTTGTTATCTCAAAATGAATGCCTTTGCTAGAAGTTCCAAAGGCCCTTTGCTCTCTTACTTGATGTCATTCTTTCCCTGAGGCAATAAGCAAAAGATATTTTAATGGCACCTAATTTGGGAGTCACAGAAATACATATAAGAAAAAAAACACCTTAGTGAATATGAAATTATGGCTAACTTACTAATGTTACACATTCATCTAAGCAGTTCACACATATTAACTCATTTAACCTTGAAAATCATCCTGTAAAGGAGACTATAAACATCTTTATTTTATAAATGAAGAAATGGAGGCACAGAAAATAAAGCAATTTGCTGATGGTTGCACAGCTAGGAAGTGGCAGATCTGGAATTCATCCCCGTGATCTGATTTCTATTTTTAATGGTATCACCTTTACTGCTAAGTAAGAAGTGGATTAAAGAGGATCAAGAGCAGAGGCAGTTAACTAGGAAAGAGACTATCATATGAGAGTAGTAAATAGTACTGGCTATGTGTGTTGGGACATGGCATATCAAAAAAGAGCGACTTTTTCATACATGGCTTGGTGGAAATGGAGGTGAAGAAGACAGATCTACTTAGCTCACAATTTTATCTGGACCAGTTCTGGTTTCTAATGGCAACCAACACATTTACAATAGATAGTTAAATAGGAGACCATAAATAAAAAAATAAATAATAAATCTTGATTTGGTCAAATTATTAGCTAAGATAGTTTTGTTGTTGTTGGTGGTGTGGTAAGATTCAGGATGTTTAGAACATTAAAATGGTTCTGTAAAATTTTCCCTTTTTCCTTTTGTATTGCTCCGGCACTGATTAGATGTCGTCTTTGATATTTGTCTTGGAAATATTTGTGTTGTCAGTACTGGGCAATACTGTGTGGTGTCCCAGAAAGCTTGGAATGAAGAATATAAGTCTGCTTCCCAGCAGTTAATACTAAGAAACCAACACATAATGGGTAGAAGCATGAATTTATTCTTTGGGGTGTATTTCCAGACTTAAGTCTGCTGGATGTATCAAAGACTCTCAGTATATTTTTATAGAAAGCATGAATGAATGAAAATCACTCACTTTATAGAGACAGAATGGCCCTTAACTCACTGTACATATGAAAAAATTTCTGCAGAAGAAATGTGCTGATGAGAACTGCGTGTGGAAGGGGCTGAGGAAAGATGGATGAGCACATTTGTTGCCTTGAAAATTCAGTAAAAGGAGAGTCAGAGAGATACATTTTAAAAGTGTACATTGGAGCACTTTTCAGAAGATAGACTCTACTGGCCTACTGTGTTTCAGAAAAAACATGGATTCCGGGTGCTCACAAGACAGTTTTCTGAGCTGAAAGGATAAGCACAATACAGTGGTTTGTGTTCAGAGCATCAAATAGTTCCATTCTGTGGGGAGTCAGGGTTTTAAAAGAAACAGAATTTATCCTTGATGGTTCAACCAAGTACAGACTTCATTTAGGGGTTCCTTACCAAGATGTGGGGCAGGATTAGAAAAGCAGACAGAGAATGGTGAGGTACCCTTAAAGAGTAAAAGAAAAGCCTTTCTCATCCTTCAAACCAAAGGAACAGAGAGAGGGAAAGGAGCATTATCAGAAGCCTATGAAAGCTGGAGCCCTTGTGGAGGGATGGCCAATGGGAGTTTGTCTTAGCCCATCTGCTACGACAAATATTACCCATTGGATTGGCTTAACAACAGGATTTTATTGGCTCATGGTTTTGAGGTTAGAAGAAGTTCACAATCAAGATATTGACAAGGATTACTTTCTCCCCAACGTGTGTAGCATTCTAGTGCTGGCTGCTGGCAGTTCTTGGGGTTCCGTGGCTTGTACCACTGCTTCCCATCACATGGTGATGTCTTTTCATTTCAGCTTCTGACTCCTTCCTGTGGCTTTCTCTGAGTCCTGGCTTCCAGTTCATTCTCTTTATAAGGCCTCCAGTAATCTGGATTAAGAACCAACCTTATTCAGTTGGGCCACACCTGAACTAAATATAGCATTTTAAGAGGTCCTATTTACAATGGACTCACACCCATAGGAATGCAGATTAAGATGAAGAACACATCTATGTTGGATACATAATCAGTCTACCAAAAAGCTGTAGTCATAGACGGACGTGGCTATTGCCAGGGACTGGCCTCTAGAGCAGAGAGGGAAGTAAGCTGAAATACCACAACTTTCTCTCCTCTAATATTCTGCCTGTGAATCCCATTGTCCTGAACCCAAATGAAGCTGGCCAGCAAGAACGCCCAGGAGAAGTTATCAGGAAGTCAGACTACCATGCACTGAGTGGAGATAGACAAGGTGAGGTGTGGCTTGGTGTGCTGAGGGGGACAAGTGGAGAGTAACCAGCATAAGCTCTGAGAGGTAGATACCCGGTCCTGAGAGAGGACCCCAAATGGACAATAACCTCCCTTTTTTTGTGAGTCTTACTCATAATTTCATAAACAGAATTTATTTTACTATATTATTTTCTCATAATTTTGGTAAGGCAGGTAAAATTTACCATTTATTTGTATACAATTGTCAAAAATCAAAATTCTTATTTCCAAAAAATTCAGCAAGGATTTTATTTGGAGAGCAGCTGCTGGGCCCCTTTGAAGTTGCAGTGTTCCACTGAATTCAAAACAGACTAATTTTCTTTGATATTTGTTGCACTCTGAGGTACTTAAGGCAGAAGGTCAGAAGATAAAGACTATACAGTGTACATTTGGTAAAAAAAACATATTCCCCCTCAAAAAGATATATGTAGAAAACTTAGAAGAAAATAATGTGCATTACACATTATTGAAATGTATTACCACTCAGCACATGCAATGCTATGTTTGTTTAAAAACTGGCCAAGAAAAAAATTCAGTTGACCTTTCAAGCACAGAAAACATCTTTACCCGGCTTGGCTTATATTCAATTGTTTGAAGGTCAGTGATTATTACAACTGTTATCTTCAGTATTCATAGAATTTTACATGAACTTTTTTTTAATCTACCTCTGAATTTCAGGTTTTAAAGATATGTGGACAAGTTTTAACCAAAGTTTAAGGTCTATCTACTTTAACTCCAGCCTCATAAATAAGACATATATAGAAACCACTGATTTTTTGAATGTTCAAATACAAATGAAATAATGATTTAAAAGCAATTTGAGACTTTTAAATACCACATGTATATTAGCATTTGTATTTGCAGTATTACATGAAAGCCTTGTGCACTGGTTATGGTTCTTACTCACAGGTAACAGAGACTTTCCCATAAGAGGAATTTGAGTGGATATTAGGAAGCTCATGGAATTTCTGGAAAAGTTGGAGAAACAGTTAGGAATGAAGAGATGTCAGACCCCTAAAAACAGTCTTGTGAGGATACTGTTGATCACAGCTCTGACACTGACACCACAGCTCACCATGGCCCAGTGGACACTGGCCATGGTGATTGGCCCCACTGCTGCTGTGATCCCAGGAATGGATTTTCCCCTGCATTCCCAGCAATAAATCCTAACTCCCCAGCAGGTACGTCTGATTGACTGATCCTATGTCATATGCCCGTACTCTATCTGGAAGTGTTTATAATCATGAGGATCTGGCTTTTTGGCTCCTATAGAAAAAGGCAGACTGCCTCCCATTACTTAAATTTGAGAATTCTACATCTGGGTAACCAAACCAAAAAATAAGCAAAACAAATAAACAAAAAACTTGACTTAAGTTAATATAGATATCAAAAGTCTAGTAACTGTTACAAAAGCAATAAGTTGAAGTAGGAGCAAATTGCAGTATAAAATTTGTCATTCAGATCATGGAAAAAGATAGCTGATTGACAAATGTTGAACATGACTTACCTAGGTGATTTAGGGTGTCTGTTTTCCAGGACTCTTTTAAAATAAAATTATTTGATTGGAGAACATTCAGAATATCTGCATTACCTCTCTGAATTCCTAATATTTGATTTAGGTGATACTTTTGAAATTTTGAAAGTTGCATTATTGAATAAGGCAAAAAATAACTAAGCACAAAGAAGAAAAAAGTTTCATAAAACTTGATGAGCGGAAAAGGGAAGGGTAGAGTCAGAACAGAAACTGATGAATCATGTAAAATCACTGTTTATACTTCTTAGCAATGCATCTAAAAAATTCACAACATAAAGTAATATTGTGCATCTGTAAGGTGCTTTAAAGATGTAAATATATTTTCTAAAACTAGATGAGCAAAAGATGTAATTAAATGTTAACAATCTACTCTGAATTTAGTTTCAAGATGACCTATCTTCTTAACCATCCTTAAAAGAAATTGGGTGTTCTGGGGCAGCTAGAAGAAAAAATCTGAGATGATGGTATGGTAGCCCATGACAGACTCTGGGATCTGTCCTGTAACTACTTGAAGAGTGCTTTGAAAACTATTGCTTTTCTTTTTATTTGTTTTGTATATGTTATATTATACAATTGAAATGTTTTAAAAAAGTAAAAAAAAAAAAAATGGAAGAAAGAAATGGTGAATCACCAGAGTCAGGGTCTCAATGTTCTTTAAAAAGTTGACTTCTTAGATGAATTCTACAGGTGCTTATTAACTACTTTCTACATTGAAAACATTGGAATCATATATAAAAGGTGAGTATGACACCATTTCTATTTTCAAAAAGGTTTTACTCCAGTGTGGTGAGAGATACATGACTGATACAAGGCAGAAAGACAGAAATGTCAAATGGAGAAGTCCCAAAATATGGAAAACTAGAGAAAGAACTGGGTTAGATGAAGTTACTTTTAAATTAGGCTTTGGAAGATAGAAATAACTTTGACAGGAAAAAAAAAAGCAGTGAGAAATTCAATATAGAAGTAAGGAACTGTATTTTCAAAAGGTAGAATCAATAGAAGTGCCTGACCTATTCAGGAAAGAACAGGTGAAACCAAAGAGAGGGAGCAGAGGATTTGTGGAGGAATGTAGTTGAAGGGCTAAAAAGATGGCTCATATGCTATGTTAGGTTTAGGCACAGCAATGGGGTTAAAGCTTGTTCCATGATATGTAATGGAATGTGTGCTGGTGGTCTTTTTCCTTTCTGGAAAAGAAAAGCGACAGAAGCTGGGAGTTGCCCTTTCCAGCCTTTGGATATGAGGGGTGTGTTGCTTGGAGAAGTGGCAGCTAATATATGACAGTAAGCCAAGTGTAGAAGCCAATGTACGGTCCCTCTATATTGTCTTGCTGAGATAACCACCTACTTGGCACTTATTCCCATAAAATGTAAGGAAATTTACTTCTTGCTTACGACACTTTCTTCTTGAAATTCTGTTACTTGTGAAAGCTTTTTTTGGTAGCATCTCTCTACTTCTATGACCCAAAACCACATTCTCTTTTGGCCACTCAGAATTATAGAAAATGCTTTATTTTTTCTCCTGTCACTCTACATGGAAAGCTTTTACTTGTGACCTAGAATTACTTGGTAGAATATTTTTTCCTTTGGGAACTAGTTCATTTTCTGAAGTTCTGCTAAATATTTATTCAGTTGTTATGCCCAGAGCAGAAACAAAGATAAGTATGAGAAAGGGTCCAATAATTAAAAGTGTTCAAATATATTCATATGCCTGGGTGTGCTTTCACTGCTTGTTGGAGAATATGAATTCTTTTGGAGAAGCATGTGAAAATTGGTACTATCTGTATTATTGGGAGAATGACTATAATCTTTATTAGCCCTCTCATTTGAAGAAAACAAACAAACCCTCAGCAAAGTTTTCATGAAAGAGATTATTCTCTTCACTCCAGGGAGTCCTTTAAGTTTTGTGCTGTAGATCAGAAAACTGAAGCACACTATAAGGACTCGTTTGGAACTTAAATTTGCTTGTTGAGCTTCTGCCAATTCAGGTTTTTTTCTGTTTTCCTCAGTCCTGATTATTCTTTTTAGTCCCCCTTTGTATTTAGTAGACACTACTGGACTTCATTTATTCTGGTCTTCCTATTCAGTGCCAGATCTTTCCCTCTGACCAGTGTGTTCATTTATAATTGAAGTTGCCCCGTGGAACTTGAATGCACCTTCATCTGATCAAGTGAGGCTGGCGCAACCTGCTTCACCTTCACAGTTATTTAAGGCTAGAATGTGGTAACTTTCTGGAATCTAAACTGACTTGAAACACAAATTTTTCTAAACTCAGCCTTTAATGTCATAAATTTCTGATATCTAGTTTTCCAGCTTCTTCAAATAATCAACATTATTTAAAATATCCAATTTGAATTTTTCAAGTTAAATATCAAGAAATAGACGCTGAGTTGTATTTTGTAGTTCTTATTTATGCAAAACCTTTCATGAAAAGCTTTTAAATGTTCTTTTTTAATATTCGATTTTTTTATTTAACACTATTTATGTGTATTTAAAATTTGAAAAATATTGAGATGTGCAGAAAACGAAAGTTGTTCCCCAGACTCATCATCCAGTATGCTTGTTCTTAACTGATGAGAGAGCCTGGTTTTTTTACGTATATGTTTGTGAGTATGCATATAATATCTGTATATGTATGTGTATTAGTTAGAGTTCTCTAGATAAACAGAATCAACAGGGAACACTTGCAAATATAAAATTTATAAAGGTGTCTCACGTGACTGCAGGAACGCAGAGTCCAAATCCACAGGGCAGGCTGTGAAGTCGATGACTCCGATAGAGGGTCTGGATGAACTCCACAGGAGAGGCTCACCAGCCGAAGCAGGAATGGGGCCTGTCTTCTCTGAGTCCTCCTTAAAAGGCTTCCCGTGATTAGATTTAGCATCACTAATTGTATAAGACACTCCCCTTTGGCTGATTACAAATGAAATCAGCTGTGGATGCAGCTGACGTGCTCATGACTTAATCCTATGAAATGTCCTCATTGCAACAGACAGGCCAGTACTTGCCCAATCAAATAAAAGCTACCACAACTTGGCGGAGTTGACACATGTTCCTAACCATGACAGTGTGTATGTAAATTTGGACAAAGAGACTGACTCAAACATAGTATTTATTTTGCTCAATTGCTTTTAGATAACTTTTTATTTTGATATAATTTCAAACTTACTTACACATTGTAAGATGAGTGCAAAGAACTCCTGTATACCCTCTACTCAGATTCAACAATTGCCTGCATTTGCCACATTTGTGTTCAGTGTTTTATAACCTGTTCTTTTATTTAGCACATATGTTTTCTGGTGTTTACTAAATGTGATTTTATTGCCTCATTCTAATGATGATAGGGATGATGTGAATAATAATAATGATGAATGCTAACTAGTAATTGGACACTTGTATGTGTCAGGCACTCTTCTAAGCATTTTACATTTATTATCTCATTTAAACCTCAGAGTACCTATAGAATATATGCATTATTATTATTCCTGTGTTAAAAGTGCATAAACCAGAGTACAAAGAGGTGATGTGACACTAAACTGATAGGTGAAGAAGCAAAAGAATAAGTTAGGGAAGAACCCCAGCCCTTGTAGCAGAAGTGCTGAAAGTAGCCTATGAGGCTCAATGGGTCAGATTGAGACAGTTTATTTCGGTGCAGCAAACAGCAAGAGTGCCAGCATGGTGACAACACTTCTCCTGAGCCCAGGTCTCATGGTGACAATGCCATGGCCCAGGTAGTAGCTTTGTGCACAGTGATTTGTGCCTTAGTTGGGTAACCCAAGCCTAAGGGCTCAGCATCTTTAGGGCAAACAATGAATCAGCCCCACTGGGCCAGTCAGGTGGTGGTTGTACTGTGGTTGGTCACCTTGTCCTACATAATCACCTGTGTGTCTAGCTACAGAAGCAGTGTCAAGTCAAGTCAAAGGACAGGTAGGCCCTGGAATTCGGCACAGTAAGCAAGGATGTGCAGGGATGCTTGGGACCACGGCAGATGGCCTCTTCTAGTTGATTTCTGATCAAATAAATCAGGTCCATATGATCCAGTTTGTGATGGCGCCCATCTCATTTTATAAGTTTATTATAAATTATGTAACTAACTCCATAAGGGATGTTTCTTTCTCTTTTCTTTACCTGAGAAATAAAGCTATGGTAAACATCCTTTATAAAAAATTTGCTCATATCCTTGGTTATTTACTTCAAGTAAATTTCTTGAATTAGAATTACTATATAAAGGAGAATGTATATTTTAAGTATTTTTTCCATATTGCCAAATTGCACGACTGAAATGTTGCCTTAGTTCATTCAGCTGCACTGTTTACAAATAATGATAACATCTCTTACTTTCCAATATTTACACCTTCTTAAATCAGATAAACTTTTCTTTGTCTTACTGAAGAGGCTAAAAAGTCTGGAACATTGATATTGCATATATTTATCTAAGCAAAGATCCATTTTTAATGGAAACTTTATGTTTCCAAATGATTTGTTGCCTACCCAGACAACAAGCCTTATTAAAATACAAATTTATTTGCTCAACTGTGTATTTCCTCTACGGATCACAAATTTTATTAATATATGAAAGAGTTATTAAATTCAGTATTTTATAAAATAACAAAAGAATATCTTATATGCAGTAAGAACTATATGCAGCAGAACTGGACCATAAACTTGTTAAACTTATATTCTGTAACTATGGATTCCATAATTATGGAGCCTCATCCGTGGGTATTGTTATAACCTCCATTTCCTTCTCATGATGAAATTGGTGAAAATCATCAGACAGTGTGGCCAAGGGAAAGATTTGTTCATTTCTGATTTTCATGTTTCTTCTAACAGGTCCCACTGAGCCTCTTCTGTAACCCATTTTCATCCCATGCCAGTCTGCTCCAGAATGTTATGTTGCAACTGCAATTTGCATAAGATTTCTGATCTTTGTGCCTTTGCTCTGCTTTTATTTGAGCTTTTACTTGTCTCTTAAATACTCTGTGCAATGTTTGCTCGCAATTGCTCGTACCCTGGGAACAGCTTTGCTCTCTGTAAGGGCACAATGTTCTGACCGTTTCTCTACTACCTTTGTTCTGTGCTTTTGCTGCCTGTGGCCTTTTGTGCTGGACTCCTGTGGCCCATAGCTGCCGTGAGTAGGGCGAAGCTATCGTGTGGCCAAACCCTGAATGGTATTGACTTGTCTTTCCATGAGATGGCACTTGTCATGTTTCTCTGTTTTTAGTGTTTGTCTTGAAAAAAAATTTTTTTAATGTTAGCACTGTCAGAGATGAGACAGAATAGAATAAATAGAATAGTCTATTTCGTGTACTTTGTGTTGTGTCCCATCTTACTGGTGATATCAAAACTACTTTCCTCTGGGATACCTTTGGGACATAATAGAAAGCCCCTGAAGAAAATGGACAGACCAAGTAACCCCATAAGTTATTGAATCTTCTGACTCTTTCCCTTTGCAGCAAAGTGAGCTTCATGGTTAACACCTCTAGCTGCCCCATTTCTGCCCACTGGTAGGATTTCCTTATCCAATGCCCTTCACAGCCACCTGAGAAGGGGTATTCAAGAGGTTGCCATAAGAGGGCTCCATTGTCCATAGTCTGTAGGACCCTGTCTGGTTGTTCCAGCATCCTTTGGAGTCATGTCTAGGAAAAAAACCTTTGTGTTGACTTTTCTATCTTGGTTTGACTCATTCATATTCTCTTCACCAGAGATTGAAGGTTTTTTTTTTCTTTTTATTCTTTTTCTAATTTCCTGCTGTTGGTATTCTTATAGAGTTGGGTGAAATTCTTGTCAATTTATTTTTGGAGTTGAGATGGGGAAAGGGTGGTGCTCTGCTTGCATTAAACCAAACCAGAAAACTTGTTGGGTCATGATGCTGAAGGGATTTGCTAGGCTGAACTATCAGAGCTGGGTTTATCATTCTTAACATCCCTGCCCTGGACTCTTCCCTGCCCTCATTTCTGATCTGCTTAATGGCCTTAGTTTTAAGGCCTGTAAGGAAAACGATGGACAGCAGGGCACATTTCTTTAATCTATTCATGCGTATCAGTTCCAAGTCATGAAATACAATTTAGCATCATGGTCACATTGGAACTAGGGTTTTGTAGGTGGTGGGGAAGTTCTTTGAAGGGGCCATGGGTAAAGCTTCCCTTCCAATCCTCTAGCTAATTGTACACATTCCCATTATAAATGTTAGCACACTACCCTCCACCCCTCAGATCAGAACATCAGTCTAAATTACAAACATATGATCAGTTACATAATTTGGATGCTGCATTTTGTAAAAGCACATGATTTTTGATCTGGAACTCACAGTCTTCAGGTGCTAGCCCCACTTTCAGCCCTGTCCCTGGACAGGAGACTCTTGTCTCAAGTATTCCTCTTTCGCTGTATGTTTCACAAGTTATATACTCTTGATCTAGCTGGGTTAATTATGCATTTATGTCCGTATGATAGGATAGGACTACATAGGACAAAGAGAGTTGTACAGCCATAGCAAACCAGGTAGGCAGATTTGAGAAAAGAAGAATTTCAGTTTGCTAAAGCTGCCAGAATGCAATATACCAGAAATGGAATGGCTTTTACAAAGGGAGTTTATTAGGCTACAAATTTACAGTTCCAAGGCCATGGAAATGTTCAAATTAAGGCATCAACAAGAGGATGCCTCCACTCAGGAAAGGCGGATCCCTTCCAGGGTTTCTCTGTCACATGGGAAGGTGCATGGCCACATCTGCTGGCCCTGTGCTCCTGGGTTTCATTGCTTTCAGCTCCTGGTTTCAGTGGCCTCCTCTGTGAACCTCTGTTTGTCTCCATGCGTCAGAACTCTCTGCTCTCTGTATCGGCTCTCTCAGGATATCCAAGTATCTGTATCTGAGATTTCTCCAAAATGTTCCCCTCTCAAAGGACTCCAGTAATCTAACTAAGGCTCCCCTTGAATAGGCGGGGTCACATCTGCATGGAACAAACTAATCAAAAGGTCCCACCCACAATAGGTCTGTACCACAAGATTGGATTAGAAGAACTTGGCTTTTCTGGGGTACATTGTTTCAAACCAGCACAAGGAGGTTTGTGGCCTGTTAGATGTCTAAACAGTAATCTACATCTTCCATTATATAGAAACATATATGACATAAAACAGCATTAAGTGTCATCTCAGCTGAAGAGGATCAGAGAGTTTTATAATTTCATCCATACTGTCATGAGTCTACACTTACTTTCGCGGGTGATTTCAGAGCATTGACTCAAAATAGTATTATTATTTCAGTTTTAGTTTCTAATAGCTGCATTATAGTCATATATGTTTAGTCTTCATTCAATATTTAAATTTACTCTCACCACCATCTAGTTTTGTCTTTGCTACTTTCTTTAGATGGATTCATTTTTTTCTGCCTGGATTCATTGATTGGTACTTTTTTGAAGGTTAATGAATGCCCTAATATCTGGAATCTTGCACACTTGAAAATGTCTATTTCTTTATAATTGAACAATTCAGCCAATCACAGAATCCTTGGGTCCTATCATCTTTTCCTCAGAGCTTTGAACACTATATTCCACTCTACTTGCCTTGAGTCTTGCTATGGAGAAGTTTGATACAGTCTGAATATTTCAATCTTGTTTAGGATATCCTCTACCTGAGGGTCTATTCGATTCTTTCTTTATAATGAAAGTTTTATAAATTCACCAGAACATATCTTGGGATTATTCATTTTGTGGTATTTTTTCTAGGATATGGTGTTCTCAAATTTCAGGGAAGTTCTCTCGTGAAATACCTTGATTATTTTCATTTGATGTATTCTCTTTTTCAGGAATAACAAATATGCCTATTTCAGATCCCCTTTACTATCATTTTCCAGAGAAAGGGTATCTATTCTTCCCCCAATTTTTGTTATATTTACATTTCATTAAATTTGTTCCTTCTATCCCACCCAGGATGTCTCTTCAAACTTGGCTTTCTTTTTGGTGTTTCCTTTCTTTACTGAGCTCTGCCAACTCATGCTATGTCTTCTAATATCATGCAGTCCTTCTCTGAAGCTTTATATGTCTTCCTTGAACCTGGCTTCTTGCTTCTTTTTATAGGTGTTGGTTCGTTGCAATTTAATCATATTTACATGGGATCAGAATTTTTTTTTTTTTTACATGAACAGTGTGGGGCAAGTGTGGTGATTGAGCTTTGATTTGGGGCTTAGTGTCTCAGACATCTCTTGCCATATTCGGTATTTCCTTCCTTAGGTGTACATCTCCTTTCAATGTTTTGCATTGAAAAAGTCTGTGGTTTCTTAGCAATACTTACTATATCTCTGGCTTTCTGACTTGAAATCTGGTTGATTCTCTTTAACTATACCTTCTAGCAGTTAAACTGATTTGTACCTCCAGACAGGCATTTCCTGGTCTTTGTTGCTCCTGTTAGTCCCTTAGATATTGCCATCTTGACCAATGATTGACTAGGGTTTGATAGCCTGTGCCACTTACTTTTCTCCCTTTTTTATTTTTTAAATAAACTCTATTGAGGTATAATTTACATATAATAAAATTCACACATTTTAAGTAAGAAAAAGTCAAGTGGGAGCAAAAGTCTTTTAATAAATCAAGAAGTATGACAGTTGCATAGATTAAAACAATGGGAGAGAAGTAGTGGGTGGCTATTGCTAAAAGATAGCATCAGAAAAGGAATTGGGATTTTGAAAAAGAGTAGAGGAGAAATGATGTGGAAGCTGTTACGGGAGCAAGGAGAATGGTTAGTCAACTTCCAGGCACTGGTTAGGGATGTGGGAGCAATGCAGGGAAGGCCGCATTTCATTTAAGATATGAATATGAGCAGTGTCTCTGTGTCCACTCATCTTCGGAACAGTCCTTTCCCCATATTCACTTACATATTTTAGTTTTTATCAAAACAAAACTTGTGCCTATTTTACAAAGTCAAAAACTTATTGTAGAAATAGCCATGCACTTTCCCATCCTTTTTGGTTCCTAGATTCTTCTTTCCAAGAGGCAAGAGTTTCTTGTTATTTTCCTTCCTATCATGAAATAACACACCTATGCTGCTATTTTGTAATTATTTTTTACTTTTGGAGATTTTTCTACCAATTTTTTCTATCAACCTCCTCTCACACATATTTTCATCTCCCCCATCCTCCTGGTATAGTTACATCAAAATTTTTGGATGAACAGATAAAAATGCAGTGCTTGCATTATAATGGTTTATGAAGCATTATTCTATTGCAGAATTATATAGAATATTAAAATTTTATTTGCTTTCTTGTATAATTTTCTGAAGTCAATTTTTGCCTCCTATTTTAATTTGTTATCTTTCAATATTCTATTGTTAATTCATTTATAAACCCTCCAAAATAACTGTAACTCTTCTAATACATACCAACCCATAGATAATCTGTCCATTTTATATATTTGTTTTTCCTGAAGATGACCCTTGTGGGGTCCTCTATCCTCATGTTCCAACCAAAATTAGTTTTTCCACAACATGTAGCATAGCTGCCACCTTAGAATTTTTTCTTTTGCCTTTTTTCTTCCATTGGATTCCCTATTTTTGGAAACTTCCTTATTTTAACTTCATGATTACTCCTTACTTTCGGTAGAACTGGTATCATCCAATAATTTTTAAAAAGAAAATAGAGTAAAAATCTGAGAGCTTACATAGCTCTAAATGTTTTTCTTCTCCCCTAAAACTTAATTGATAATCTGCCTGGGTCTAGACCACGACGTTAGAAATCATTCAGCCATAGAATTTTTTTCATGGGCAGGCACCGGAAATTGAACCAGGGTCTTGAGCATGTCAGGTGAGAATTCTGCTTGCTGAGCCACCGTGGCCCATCCTAGCTATAGAATTTGGAAGATTTTATCGTTCTCAAGTTTCTAGTTACCATTAAAAAATTTGATGTAATTCATATTTCTTGTCCTTTTCTTTGTATTTAATTTTTTTTCCTCCTTACATTCTGGAGTTCTCAAATTAAAAAAATTATTAAAGCAGTTGTAAGATATTTCTGTAGAAAGTACAGAGTTCCCATATAATATATCATTTTAATATAACAGTTTTCCCTATTATTAACATTTTTCATTAATACAATATTTTTGTTACAATTGATGAAGCAATATTATTATAATTATATTATTAACTATAGTCCATAGTTTACACTTAGGTACCACTCTTTGTGTTGTGCAATTCTATGTATGGGCTTAACAAATTTCTCTTATAGTGGTAACATATATACAACCTACAACTTCCCATTTTAACCACATTCAAGTATACAGCTCAATAGTGTCAGTCACGATGTTGTGCCACCACTGGGATTTTCAAATTTTTGATAGTGTTCCTTGGTGAGGTTCATATTCATCTATTTTGCTTGGCATTCAGTGGTCTCTCTGATTTTTTTTTTTCCTTTTGTATGTTATATGGCAGGGGTAATATTTCATTCTTTTTCCTTGTGAGTATCCCCTTACCGCAGCATCATTTGTTGAATTTTTGTTTGGTTTGGTTTTTTGTTTGTTTGTTTGCTTGTTTATTTGGGAAGTGCATGGGCCGAGAATTGAACCCAGGTCTCTCACATGGCAGCAAGAATTCTACCATTGAACTGCCCTCGCAACCCCCAGTGGTCACTTTTAATCTGATTGTCTACATATTTCGTATCTGGGAAAATCATTTACATCATTTATTTGAGAATGTTTACTCTATTTTTTTGCTTGTAGTGGAGTTTCTATTAATTGAATGTCAAACACTGTAGACAGCTACAGATTTTATTTCTTATATTTCATTTTCCATTTCATTTACCTTAAGATTTTTGAGAGATTTTGTCAACTTTATTGAGTTAAAGGTTTCTGTGCTCGTATTTTTAATATCTAAGAGCTCTTTATTTTGTTCTCTGAATGCCTTTTAAACAATACCCCTTTTAAATGATGTAGTATATATCAACTATTTTACATTTGAAATATACTAAGTAGGTTCAATATATTAATAAATAAGAATATCTTTATTGTTTTGTATTTTCTCCACTTTTGATTTACCATTGAAAAATTCATAGGCATTATGGGCATTAACACTGAAGTAAACCATTGCAGAATTGTGTGAGTAATTAAGTATTAACTATTTATTAGCAATGGCAAGGACTCTGCAGTGTTCTGATATACACAGATATATAACTTTTCAGAAATACTCACATTTATTGAATTTCATTTGATGGTCATTGATTAAAGATTTTCATATTGCTTTTTGCCCTCTTGAGAGATTAATTTTTTTTCTAGTATATGCTTTGATTTTATTTCTGGAGTTCCTTTATACTAAGATAGAGTTAATAATATGTGCCATTAATTTGATAATTTTTTCATTATAAGAGAAAAGAGAAACACTACACTAAATATATATAGTAGTGATAAACAGCTTAGGCATTTCATAAATATTCAAATGTGAAAATTATTCCAGAAGCAATGAAATAAGTTTATACTTATTAATGTATGACCTTTTCTGTGTAATGAGTTCTGATATAGAATAATAAAATATATGTTTATTCTTTCTAATAAGCAAATGATGAAGTGTTGATTAATATGAAGTCTGTAAAATTTTTAAAAATACTTTAACTGAATTTGTCAACGTATGGCTTCTATTAAGAGCCATGATTGTTAATATTTTTACTTATTCTTTATGTTAATTGATAGGATATGATTTGGGACAAATTGACAAACAGTGTTTAAATTTTTTTCGAGATTTTTAAGACCTGGAATGAAAATTAGAAAAATTCTTCCTACTTAAAATAGTATTTTTTTTTCTAGAAAGATTGGTGTCTTTTTGTATGCATGTAACATTTTACTAATAAAAATCACAGAACTCTTTTTGGTATTATAATCTTAAAATATTCATTTATTTCTGTGTCACATACTATATTTTCCTGTTACTTTATATATATATATATATATTTTTTTTTGTATGGGTAGGCACCGGGAAACGAACCCGGGCCTCCGGCATGGCGGGCAGGAAGTCTGCCTGCTGAGCCACTGTGGCCCTCCTGCCCTTTACATTTTTAAAGAAATTTTACATGAACTACTTCATGGACATTGTCATTTTTTTTTTTTTTTGCATGGCCACCGGGTACCGGAACCGCGAACCCGGGTCTCCGGCATGGCAGGCGAGAATTCTGCTACTGAGCCACCGTCGCATCGCACATGTCTTTTAAAGTCATACATAAATACCTTTGTACATTTAACATTTATTTAACTTTACTCATTTTTTTCTCCTGTTTCTCCTCTTTTTGCAAGTAAAGTTTAAAACCCATAACTTCTTTCACCCTACCCCTCAAGTTGCATGCAGCAAAAGCATGAGAGACTTGATTTCCTATTCTATGTTTTTGGCAGGGGCAGTAATGAAGTGAGACACATATTAACTAAGGATTAATATGAAGTCTATAAAATTAAAAAAAATATGTTAACTGAATTTGTCAACATATGGCTTCTATTAAGAGCCATGATTGTTAATATTTTTACTTATTCTTTATGTTAATTGATAGGATATGATTTGGGACACATTGGCAATGTTTAAATTTTTTTCAAGATTCTTAAGACCTGGAATGAAAATTAGAGAAATTCTTCCTACTTAAAATAATATTTTTTTCCCTAAAAAGATTGGTGTCTCTTTGTATGCATGAAAAATTTCTCCTTTTGAATATTCCTTTCTGAATAGACAAATATTCTCATGCCCTCTTTAGCTCTTTTCTCTATTGTGATTGGGGAAGAACTTAACTTTGGTCGTTTGAAAGGCAATGTTTTTATGTTTTTATTTAAATATATTTCCAGTACTAAGGTTAACGTCTTAAGGGTATCTGCAAAGCAATGAGTGCATAATCCTTCCAGAATTTTGTAGATTTACTCCCAAATTTTGTAATTTTTTCTGTATCTAATCATGGTACTTTTAGTAATTTACTTCATTGTTTTCCCAAAGAATTCAACTTAGTTTTTATAGAGACAGCTATATTTAGCGCTCATTTCTCTTCGATTTGTGTTATAATTAGAACAGCAGGTGAAATGTATCCACCTGTTTGGACATGTTCTTCGTCTCAGTCACATTCTGGTGGGTGTGGACCCGTTATAAATAAGAGCCCTTCGAGATGTTACTTCAGTTAAGATGTGGCTCTACTGAATCAGGGTTAGGCTTTAATCCGGATTACTGCAGTCCTTTATTAGTGGAGTGAAAGTCAGATAGAAGAGAAGCCACAGGAAGCAGCCAGAAGTTGGAAGTCAGAGGAACCCCAAAGAAAAAGGAAATGAGTCTCCATGTGCATTGCCACCTGACAAAATCCAAGGACCAAGGATTCCAGGCAGCCAACCCCAAAATATCACATACTTCGGGAAGAAAGAATTGCCCTGCAGGCCCTCCGATTTGGGCCTTCCCTTAGTCTCAAAGCCATAACCCAATACATTCCTGTTGTTTAAGCTAACCCGTTGAATGATATTTGTTTTAACAGCTAGGAAACTAAAATAACTGGCATAAACTTGTTTGGGTGAAAACACAATTTACTCTTGGAATCTAGTGGAAGCAGAAGAGACCTAATAGAGAGTAGCTTGGTGTTTTGAAATTTATTGTGTCGCAGTCATTTGCTGTATTTTACTGAAAAAATGAAGGGCATTGGGTAACCTGATAAGTCAGTTATAAGGTTGGTCGATTAAGAGAGGTTGGTTAAGAGATCCACTCTTGAAGGACCCTTTGCATCTGCTAAGAGTAAGGAATGAGTAATGGAGCTAAAAGAGCCCTGTGATATGTTTGTACAGCAGTAGCAGAAATTTCTTTCATTAATATGCAAAGCTGACATAAAATATAAGTCCTTTCATGTCTATTCAATTATGGCACATCCAGGCAATGGACTATATTATTTATAAAATTGTACTATGTATCATGAAGATAATTTATTTACAGAGAAAGATTCCTGTGAATTATAGTTGAGTGTATGTGTGTGTGTGTGTCTACTCAAGAATGAGATTACAGTAAGTGTGGAGGGAAATTTACTCCTTATACACTTCAAACAGTTTGTACTTAATCACAAGCAGAAATGTGACTGCTTGCCTCTTGAATCCATAAGTGAGTGAATGGCTCCTGGGAATCAAGACACCCTATTAAACTGGTTCTCACATGGACTGGCACTGTTACTAGAAGATGTTAAAACAGTATTGAAACATTGTCTGGCCTATCAGACATCAGCTAAGACTGAAAATATTGCTCAGAGACAGATTCCCCAAGCCAATAGACTATCACATTCTTGGAAGTGGATCACATTCTCTCAGATAGAGGGCCGAACTCCTGACAGGAATTGATATTTCCTCCCATTTGGCCTAGCTATCTCATCCATTCCATTAACTGGTGCCACACTTTCCATGCCCTGCTAGACCACATTTATTTCCTGAACAAATTACATTTCACAATAGCTCTGGATTTGCAGCCCAAGCCTAGGCGTACAATGGTCTAATCATCCTCATTATCACCCTAGCACACAGGGATGATTAAATGGACAGTAAACTACAGGCTTAAGTGGCTGATGGGAGGGGACAAGTTAACTCAACCCGAACTTCACATCTAAGATGAACAATGGGGGTTCTTAATTAAGCAGTTCCTTGAAAGAGCACTTCTCATTCTTGCTGGACATTTGATCAGGTTGTCCACACCCTTCCGTCAATTGTTCATCTTTCTTTTATAGTTATTGACACTATGGTTTCTGTGGGGAATTCCTTTAAGGGCCTTTCATCCTCTCGGACCCCTGTTTGAAGACTGAATTAGTTGTGGAATTAGAATGGCTATTAACCAACAAGGGATGGGATGGTGATGTTCACCATTTTGACATCTTTTGAAAATTAAGGATTTTATGCTAAGCAATTCTTGAATATGATGTGTCTTCTGGTTAAGTTATATAAAAATATTTTTCTATGAAAATGCTTTTGCCCATCTTGCATGCAAACCTTCTAGATGAAAGATTAAATAAGAGTAGGGAATGATTGAAAAATATATAAAATTTTATTTATTGAATGGGACACACTGAGAACAAACAAACAAAAAACTAGCACAAGCCTGGGGAGGCATGGAAGAGGCAGAGAAATTAGTGATCTTTGTTTTTCAGAACTGTTCCTGGAAACTTACCCCTCCTCCTAAAGAAAACCTGCCCATGTTGCCTTTCCAGGCTACTGTGAGCTCTTTGGATTCAAACTGACTGCAGAGCCTAACACGTGACAGGGCTGACTATGAGATAGCAGGGGATGGCCTCAGCTCCTGCACTTTAAGCAGAACACCTCCAGATGTTGTCCACACTCATGAGGCTGATGAGCTGGTATTATGGGCCAAGGAAACTGATTGGGATGGAGTCCCTCTGAAACCAAGGTCTGGACTAAGAACTTTAGGGCAGAAAGCCCCAACGTGAGAGACCATATTGGGGCCCCATTAACCCGATGTATTCTCTGATTGGGGTCCCCTACCATTGTAAACTCTTTGCTTCTGGGGGTAGACCACTCTTGTCTGATGCAATTGTGCTTCTTGTGTGTGTGCCCTGACAGCCACAGCACTACCATGGCACTGAAAGGCATTCGGGTCCGCTTCCCCTTCCTGGCCAGAGCTGTGCTACGGCTGAATTGATGCCCTGGGGCAGATGAAAAAAAAAGTTCATACAACAATTTAAGAAGAAACTTCGTGGCTCTCTAAAACAGGCCCTACTGGTTGTGGCTTTGCTTGGCAGTGGTTGGGGATCCTAGCTACATCCACTTCTCTAGCCAAATCTAATTATTCTGCGTAGATAAGCCACTTTATTTTAATTTTCTGTGCTTTAACTTTTTAGTCTGTAAAATGATTATAATAACTACCTTCGGGTTTTTGTGAATATGAAATGCTTTTAAGGCATATAAGACACTTAACATTTGGCAGGGTACATATAGAAACTCAGTAATGCTGTTTTCTTCCTTCAGTCCATCCCTCACGTCTTCCTTTCTCTCCATCACAACCTGATTTTCTCCGTATGATGGAATAATCTTCCTTTATTCACTTCTTTCTTTCTTTATTCATAGTAGTCTGTATGCACTCTCTCTTTGCATTTTATTTATATGATAACTCCTCTGTTGACACATACCAAAGATCATTATATTGGAATATTAGTCCTGATTTTATGTTTGTTATTCAAGTTTATTATATAATTCGGACTTCTACCTAAAGAGAAGAAACATTAATAGCTATTTTAGTTTGTGCTCTCCTGATCTTCACAGATGCAGAATTGGACTACTACTTTAAGTATTTCTATTTTGATTATCCCATTTATTTTTTATGATTTGGGAAATTATTTAAGACATTTGCCTCCAATGGAACATCCAATCTTCAAATGAGTAAGATATCTGGAAATTTAAAGAATATTTAGATATATTTTTTGCATGTGTGTTTTAATAAATGAACCCTCTTTGAAAAGGTAACCTGAGAAAGAAAGTTAGAGAAAATTAGGTACTATTGATGAACCTTGTGTTAGTATCATTTAAACTGAATAAGTCCATATTTTCTATAGCCTAGAAATAAAGAGCCTTCTCTGTGTACATGGAATGTAAGGCAGATTGTGTACACAGAGTACCCTCTATCTTTTACTTTGTATTTCAAGAGACTACATTAAGTTTTATATCACATACAGGGGTAGACCTTCGTTTTGTGGTGGCAGAAGATTATGCAATTGTTTGGGAATCCTCTTCACAAGGAAAAAGATGCAATTAAAAATACAGAAGTAGGGCGGGCCGCGGTGGCTCAGCGGGCAAAGTGCTTGCCTGCTATGCCGGAGGACCTCGGTTCGATTCCCGGCCCCAGCCCATGTAACAAAAACGGAGAAACAGAATACAATAAAAACAAGAAAATGTTTAAAGATGTTTCCCTTTCTTCCTTCCTTCCTTCCTTCTATCCTTCCTTCCTTCTCTCTGTCTTTCCTTAAAAAAAAAAAAAAAAATACAGAAGTAGACACAAATGTGAACACTTATTTATGGTAAGGAAAAGCATCAGCACTTAACAGATTTTAAAATGCTTACATATTCTATAAATCTTTATAAATCCAGAAAAATAAGTTATTTTTTAATAATACTTAAAAAACTCTGTAATATTCTTCCCTATATATTTAGTTGCATGCTCTTTGATTGCCTCAATCAATGCCAAAAAATTTTGTAATATTTCCTGTAGCATGATTGATTAAAATTCATTTTTTATTAATAGTTGTGATCCATTCAATATAAGAATTTGAGATATACTCACTCTTGTAGCACTTCTCTAGGTTTGTGCCCTACAAACACAGATATTCTAATAATTATTTGAAGATATTCCTGTAAACCATTATGTTATATTGGTAATTATATAATGCAACATTATTGAGAATGTTCCTGATGAAACGGAACTTTCATTTTGCTTGGTATCAATGAGAACTGAATCCTTTCCTTTTGATTTTATATATCCGATTATTAGAAGATATCAGCTTGCTCTGTACATTTATTTATTCTCTATTATCTACAGATGTCTTATGTTGAGAATAACAGTGCATCCTCATATCACATTATGATCTCTGGACATTTACATCCATTTCAATCATACCTGGTGAGTCAGCAACAAATTAACTATACATGGAAAAGATTGTGAAACAAATATATTAGAACCAAGTCCACATATTCCCAACTTCACTTTCTCTTAGACAGATTCTAAAATACCCATTGCTGCTCCATTGCCACCTAACTCAAGGGATAGAAGGGAAGTCAGAGTGGAAAAAGACAGCAGCTTAATTAGTTGCTGTTAAAATATTTCACTTTTGAAATTTTTAATAAAACCAGTTTTTCCATTGCTAGGGCCTTGGAAAGAGCTGATGTAAGTAGACTGAAAGCTAAAATTCATTAGCTTTACAATAAATCTGTCTGGTTTATGGAACTTTTGAGAAAAAAGTGTTGCCTTAAAGAGAACTACTTTCTCCACACTCAGATATGCCACATTTGATTTTATGTCTGATTATGGTGTCCAATTCTACTTTGTCTCAAAAGTTAAGAACAACTCAAAAGGTTCTCTGACAGTGACTCAAGAACTACTCCCTGCTCCTTTGAATCCCATTTTATGTAAGGGCTGTTAAAAATGAATGAATTGCAGCAATATAGGCAGCTAGAAAGTACGGAAGAAGCAAAGAATGTGAGCTGATCTAAACAACATAGACCTGACTTCATATTGTTGAAGGTAGAAAGGTGAGTGCTGAAAAACCCAGGAATTCCCAGGAAGCAACTACTGGCTGAATAACAAGAGGTTATGATGAGTTAAAAGCTGTCCAAAATCTTGTTTTAGTCTCCCCAGCCAAGGAGTATGGTTTTTGTTTGCAGAATTGAACAGATTCCCAGACTTGAACAGATTAAAGGAAGTTGTTACACAGAGTTGAATAGATTCAAAGAAGTTAATTTACAATAATTAGGCTCTCCAGAGACTGAAGCATCATCTGAATGTCAAGTAATTAATTTATAGTAAAATGAAGTTTTACACTGACCAAAATACTTGTGTTAGTGTGACAGCTCTTTGCTCCATATAGACTAGCTTGAGTGGGAAATTTGATTATAAGCAAAAGGCTGCTTGGTGAGCATGGCGTGAGAACATGGCATACATGTGACCTTAAGGAATATTTCTGAGTCAGTATATGTGAAATTGCTCTTCCCCATGTCTTCTGGCCAAAGCTTGCTTTTCCCTGGACATCTTCAGATGCGCACACACGTGTCATGCATAGCCTTTCTGATGGGCATATTCCTTGATCACATCTATTAATGCCTTTGCTATGGCTGCAGTTAAACGCTGTGCTGAACTCAGCCATTTTATATCATTCAGGTGACAACATACATTTTTTCTATATATTTTTAAATATTTAAACATTTGCCAACATAGTACACAACTCTGGTTGGCAAATCAGAAAAACTTATGATAAAAAAAGTAGTCCCTGTGCCATCGCTCCCATTCCTGGTTCTTTCCCATGGAGGTTAAGTTTACGTGTGCAGATGTGTACAGTGGAATCCCTTTTGATTGTCAGTTTTTTGATATTTTCTATTAACTTCCTGCTAAGATATATGAGGGGGTGGCCCTTTGTAACTACTCAATCTTCCCCCAATATAATTTTATCACTCTGTTCATAAATTCTTAAGTTTGTAAAACTAAATAGCACTTTTTGTAACCTTACTTTTTGTTCACCTAATTATAAATTATTTTTTAATTCGGTATTTTATAAGAAACAGATATTAATACGTCTTACTCTTGCTTTCAGCATTTCTCTCTTTTAGCTTCTGTTATTTATACTTTAACTTTACGTGGCAACAATTGCCATTACCTGCCACATATTCCATGGAAAAGTAATTTTATTAAGCCCACTACTAATTACATTTGCATTCTGACAGTAAGTTGATTGTTGAGAAAAAAATAGATGAAGAATTTTATAAGCGATAATCATGGTCTGCCACTTGTACTTAAACACTCCAAGAGAAGTCTCAGAATGCTGAACATGAGGTACGTTTAAATATTACTTTTCATGTGTATTATGTCCTTAAGATCTGAACACAAGAGACTAAGGCCATTCTGGTCCAGACAATCATTCCTGTATTTGGTAAATAACATGATATTACTTTATGTTAATCCATTTGACATCCCCTCCTACAGGTCCTTGGTGAACCTGTCTTCTTTGACTTTTATGGATACACACGCATGTGCATGCTTGCCACACAAGCACTCAATCCAGGCGCAGGTTGTTAAACAAGTGCTATTGTTAATCCTGTAAATTTAGAAAATTAATAATAGTGCTTACATTATTATGACTACATAAATAATTTTCACTGAGAAGTGTATATTTTTTCATTTCCAATTCAGCACTTTATTTTCCCATTGCTATTGTTTCTCCACAATGATTTGTCTCTATTATATAATCTTTCCCTCCCCCTGCCCCTGCTTATACAATGCAGCTTCATTTGACAAGGCAGAACACATATAATAAGACATTTCTCCACAGAATGAATCCTAGGAATAGTAAATCCAAATATGTTAAAAACGGAATTTATCATCATTAACCTAGTCCAGCTCCTCCAGTGTTTCCCCTCCTAGTACCGTCTGGTGCTTAACCCCCAAATCCAGGAGGCATCCAAGGCTCCTTCCTCCTTCTCTTCATATTCTGTCTGCTGTCAAGTGCTATCTGCTGGGCCTCGGTAAGAGCAATGGATTCATCCTGTTTTCTGTGTACTGGCTGTGTCTGCAATGAACTTTGAATTCTCTCCTGGAGGTATTTCTGTAACAGCCTTTCATATCTGCTCTCCTTGCCTCTAGTCTTATCTACCTTCAAGCCATTCTCTGTTCTCATGGTATCTTTCTAATACTAGAATCTAATTGAATGCATTTTCTGTTTGAAATCCTTTATTGCTTTCTCATCATTCACATGACAATATACAGTGCCCCAGCATGGTATTCAAGGCCTTTTATCACCTGGGTTCTCATTTCCTCACCAGTCTGGTATCTTAGCATGTCACCCCTCTAATTTTTAACTCCAGCCACACTGAACTATTCCTGAGTCTCTAATGTGCCATGCCTACTTTGTCTTTATGTTTTTTTGTATATTTTGTCCCCTCTCACTGAAGCATCCTTCAATCAAATCACCTTCTTTACCTGGCAAGCTTTTGTGTCAAGTCTCAATTCAGATGGCAAATCTTTCCTTGAATATCCTGTTCTAGAGTCATTAAATACCAGCCTCCTATTTCCAAAGATAATCTCTCACAATACATATATTTTGCTGAAATTACCACTTTATTTATTTCTTTAGCCCACTGAACTATGTATTGCTATATATTGCTTGTAAGGACAGGATTTTATTCACTGTGAATTCCTGATATCCAAACCAGTATAGGTACAAAGGTTGCCTAGTATCTGTTTGCTACGTGAATGAATGAAAACGTTCAGTTATTTTGTCATAGATTCCTTGATTCTCAAAGTATTTCTTTTTTTGGCATGGGCAGACTCCAGGAATCGAACCCGAGTCTCTGGCATGGCAGATGAGAACTCTATCACTGAGCCACCAAACTGCCGTCAAAGTTTTTAGAAGAGCAGATGACTATTTTATGGGATGACATAAATATAATTCTGCTCTAAGTGGGGTAGATATATTAGATGATATCTCTTACTTGTGTTAGGGTTATGAGTATCTTAAATTTCCTGCCTTTGTATATCCTGAAGTAAATACTATTTTTACAGCTTTAGTGGTATCCTCTTCCAGCTACCACAGGCTTTACCTGTCACTGTATGGCTAAGAAAGATATATTGTAATTATCCAGCTGCATTGATGTGGGAAGAGTAATTGCTATTTATGTTTGTGGAAATGTAAATAATAACCTCTGTGGTTAATCTGAGACATAGTCCATGATGATAAATCTGTTGCAACTATTTTAATCTAAATTCAACAAATTATTTTATTTTCTTTGTTTCTCAGAAAACTATTTGAAATCTTACTCTGTTCTCATTCTATTAATTTAATTAATTAAAAAAATAACCTCTTTAGATTATTGGGTAACATTAGTTCAGTGAGGACTTCAAAATCTCTCCTAGACCTTGTGGATATTCCACTAGGAAAGCTGTGTGCCTGTTAAAGGGTTGAACTGAATATTTAAGTTTTGGTTTATCCAACAAATCCATGGTTATCAGATCTAATAATATCAGATACTTTCTTTTCCAAATATCCTATCCTTTGTTCTGAACTTTTCCACTTAGATTTATTCTTTTCCTTGCTTTGTAATGGCATGTTTTAATGTTTGAAGGAATTTTGGTTAAATAAATTGTTGACATTTAAAAATTGCCATTAAAAGCGTATTAACCCCTTTTTAAAAGCCATTCCGTTTCTGGTGTATTGCATTCTGGCAGCTAGCAAACTAGAACAGTACCTTTGGAGGAATAATGAGAAAGGGGGAAAGTTCAACTTCCCCAAGTGGAGAATTCTTGATATTCTCACAAGGAGTGGGGACAACTAAAGCAATAGGCTGAGCCCCCAGTGTTGGGATTTGTACATATGAAACTTAACCCCACAAAGGATAGACTAAGCGTACTTAAAATTAGGCCTAAGAGTCACCCCCAAGAGAACATCTTTTGTTGCTCAGATGTGGCCTCTCTCTCTCAGCCAACATGACAAGCAAACTCACCGCCCTCCACCTCTCTGTGTGGGATATGACCTTCCTGGCAACATGGGACAGAAATCCCAGAATGAGCTGGGACTCAGCATCAAGGGATTGAGGAAACTTTCTTGACCAAAAGGGGAAAGAGTGAAATGAGACAAAATAAAGTGTCAATGGCTGAGAGATTCCAAACAGAGCGAGAGGTTATCCTGGAGGTTATTCTTATGCATTAAATAGATATTACCTTTTTAGTTAAGGTACAATGGAGAGGCTGGTGGAACTGCCTGAAAATGTAGAGCTGTGTTCCAGTAGGCATGTTTCTTGAAGATGATTGTATAATGATATAGTTTTTGCAATGTAATGGTGTGATTGTGAAAACCTTATGTCTGATGCTCCTTTTGTCTACCTTATAGACAGACAAGTAAAACATATGGATTAAAAATAAATAAATAATAGGGGGAACAAATGTTAAAATAAATTTAGTAGATTGAAATGCTAGTGATCAATGAAAGGAAGGGGTAAGAGATATGGTATGTATGAATTCTTTTCTGTTTTCTTTTAATTTCTTTTTCTGAATTGATGCAAATATTCTAAGAAATGATCATGATGATGAATATACAACTATGTGATGATATTGTAAGTTATTGATTATATATCAAGAATAGGATGATATATGGTAAGAATGTTTGTGTTTTTATGTATTATGTTTAATAAATAAAAAATTAAAAAAGGCATATTAAACTAAAAGTTGGAATCAGACAACAATTTTCACCATCTGTAAGTCTTCCACCTTCATCACTGTTAGGCTGACTCTGGTTGTTCACTGGAACACAGGCTTTCTTTCCAGTGCTTTCTTTGAAGCTCTGGACTCCCTGCACGTGCTTGGGGCTGGTGGTAGGAGGACGCTGGGGCTGGATGCCTAAGGCAGAGCTCCCCTCCCCTACCATATTCAACCCAAGCAGCTTTACTTTCTATTGTCTTTTTTTTGGCATGGGCAGGCTCCAGGAATCAAACCTGGTTCTCCCGCACAGCAAGCAAGAATTCTGCCACTGAGCCACCCGTGCACCACCCTTTCTATTGTTTTTATACTGAGCTTCTGAGTAATACTGAATTTGAAAAAAAAATTGTAAGGTGTGTGCGTTGCTTCCAAATACCACTGCCATAGAACCTGGGTAAGGCTTGGAAGTGTTGCAAAGCTGCCTAACAGTCAAATTTTGCTTTGGTTGTGGCTGTCTGCTGTATGTCCTGAGTGCACGGACTGTTCACTAATAACACTCTTGTTATTTAAACTGTGGCTATCCCACTCAAAATCTTCAAGGACAATTCCTAACTAATGGATCCAGTTCCCAAACTCGGCAATAGCTGTCCAGTGATGGCCTTTGAAATGTCCTCCCCATCCATGAATAAGAAGGCTGAATTTCATATCTTGAAGAGGATCCTGAAAAACATCTTTTTTAAAAAAATTTCTAAGAATTTACTCAAGTAAATGTAATATGTGCTTTGTTTTACATACCTTCTAAAATTGTTAAATTTTAAAAATATGAGCAGAAGTGAGTCTGATCTTATTTATTTCTATTTCCTTCCATCGGTGCTCATGTCTTCCTATTCACTTGTGGAGGACCCTGCTTGTGTTCTGATTGGCCAGCATCCCTATCCCCATCTTCCTGAGACAGGACCACCCTCTCCCTTGGGGAAATGATCTTCTCTTACTCCTTGGGTTCTAGGGGCGAGAGTGCCAAACACAGATCTGTGAAGCCTGCTGAGGGTGGGTCATCTGATCGAAGTCCTCTAACTCTGGACTTTACCAGACTGAGGTAAGATGAACCTGAGTAATCGCAGACTTTTCTTCACCCCCTCTAGGTCAACTCTACTTTTGTCTCTATAAGAAAGCTGATTTTTATACTCTTAGGATAATGTTCTTGGGGTGACAATGACTATCTCTCTGGCCTCTAGTATAATTCTACTCAGGAAACAGTCCTATAAGATAGAGGATTCCTAATTCTTAGGTTTTCAAAGTTATAGGTTTCCCATTTCCAACACCCCCTCCCCATTTCTTTTTTGCTGCAGAAAAAGTTTGGAAACTTTTAAAGCTGAAGTTTTATGTAAAATTACTATTCCCACATCTTCTGAAATTGAGACAAGAAAATATCTAACATTTTTCACCTTTAAACACTTGTTTGTGATGCGTTCAGTACCAAATAAATTATTTTAAGGTGCAGCTCACATGTCCACTGTAAAATACACATTTTTTCCTGTAGCGTGTTTGCTCATGTTGATTCTATGGGTCTATCTTACAAATGTGTGCAATAAAGAGAATTAAAACAATAATCCATTCATGCCATTTTAGTTGTGCTACCTTGATGTTTCTCGTCACACAAAACTACAGACATATCTACCCTTAAACTCAAATTTATGCTCTTTCATGCCTTTGTGAGGTAGTTTCTGCTCTTCCAACCACCGTGTATTGAATAGACTCCTTCTTGCTCCCTGACAAGAGTGTGAAGGACAAATTGTAGTTAAGGATCACACTAAAGTCATCTGTTGTCCAGGTGAGCCAACAGTTAGCGTATAGGTCATCACTTTAATACTTATTACTCAATTTGCATGTGTCCTTCCTTTTGCTTTTCCTTAGAAAACTAGAGTAGTTGCAAATAAGCAGACTCTTAATGGAGTGCATTTCATTTAAAATAATGAAACAAAGCTTTGGGAGTTTCTTATTCCAACGAAACAACTGAAATATGTAATTTCTTTGCAATTCTTCCCCAGTCAATGACTATTCTCTGCTCTTATAAGGGTAGGTAACTGCTACAGTATCAAGTTAGCAACAAAACCTGGGATTTCTCTTCATTCCTGAAGCTGTACCCCCTCAGGACATCTTTCCCGCCCACCAGGTAAAGGGATACTTAAAGGCTGAAGATAAAATGCACATTCAAAGCATGTGTCATAGTAAGAGTTTTGAGATTAAGGTGTTGTGTTGGAATCTAAATCTCAGATGCCTTGAAATGATACATGATCTAATGTGAAAGGTTGTATCATGTCTCTCCTACTGTTTCCCAAGTAAATGTTTATGGTTTGAATTAGGTGTATCACTAGAAAGCAGTTATATGTTTATAGTTTAGTAGATAATTTAGTTCTCAATAAATTAAGGAACAAATAGGTGTTCTAAAATATTGTATTGCGATATTCAAAATGTTTAAAAATTGTTTCCTGGGCAAATTTTCCTATGCAGATCTTCATTTAAAATTTACACACATAAGAGAAAAGAGACATTAAGCAACACAGATGTCAACTATAGGTTGAATAATGGCCAACCTCCTATAATAAGATTTAGGGGTTGTGACAAATGATAAAATCAGAGGAAGAAATAATAATCTTATCTTTGCGGCCAAAATGCTAGAATGAGGCTTTTGTTAGTAAAAACCTAATTGCGGTGTATTTATTTTAAAGCATTCTCATGTACTGCAGTGAAAGGTCCTGCAAACTCATTAACTACTTCAAGTATAAATGGTATGGCTTCAAAATAAGAGCCCTTCACAGCTTTGCCCAGTTAGCAGTAACAAATAATTTCAGATACCATTATCAGATGCATGCTTACCATCACTACAGGTTATTCATTGCAAAGTCAGTGCAGTCCCATAGTTATCATTATGTTCACATACATTGTTCTCAAAATATATAATTATCTCTGCTCCCTAGACAAATAAGGCGACACGGTATTTTAGAGTTGCATAATGAAGATGTCTTGAGTGTTCAGAATATAATAAAATGTGAACAATTGCCATGAAAATTCTTAGCTTTATATAGGATTTTAAACTGGAAGAAAAAGCCCAAAATGATAAAACTATATTCCTTTCTGGAGTAAAAATGTGTATGTCATCTAAATGCATCTTACTAGGGTAAATTGGATTTAATATTTATATCCTAAAGAGGCAAAGTTTGAAGAAGAAGGAAAATTTCTATTAACATTAATAAAAAACCTCTACTAATGAGACAGTCTGATAACTCCATGGACCATTAAAAGTATGTGCGAAGCTTATTAATAGTATGGCTTTGAAGTTGTTTAACTTAGAATCTTAGTAGGGAAGGGGATTTAACATTCCTTTTAGGAATTCAAAACCATTCCTTCTTTGGAAGTCTAGGTCAGGTTTTACATTTGAATTTCATTGAGAATTGAAGAAAAGGAGGTCCTTCTCTACTACTTTTGCTTTAGGGAAGCAAATCAACTGGAGTTGGCCTTTGTTTATCCCAGCTCTGACTCAGAGCCTCTCTTCTGGTTTTGGGGGTAATGGTGGCGGAAAATCAGTCTCCATTGCCCTAAATCAAGATCAAATGCACTCATCTCTTCTGTGGATTCTTTAGACCAAGGAAAAACCCCTACTTCCTTCAATAAGGAGCTAATGAGAAAACAATAGGGATTATATGTGAATGTCAGAAAGGTTGACCTTCTGTGCTTTTTTCTTCAGTGTATATGAATATGTGTACTTTCAAATTAATCTCCAAATTGGCAACTTTATTGATTAAGAAGGCATTTTAGTTTGCCAGAGCTTCTATGACAAATACTATACAATGTGATTGTTATGCGGAACCCCTTCCCCCTTGAAGTAACTGACTCTCAGCAAGCATTCCAGGAAACTTCCCACACTCATAACTTCCAGGAGGCCCCTTGCAAATCCAAAGCTGCTGCAGCCCACAAGCAGTCTCAGAGTGTTGTTGCCTCCTCCTCTGGCAGCTGCATTCTGCTCTAACTCCCCTTATCCAACATCCACCCTCCAGCAGTTACAGTCTCCAGCAGCTACAATCTTGTGAGAAGCCCCCCTTCTGTGATATCTGCCTCCGGCAGTTACAACCCTGCATGACCACAGCAGCATTTAACTTTTAAACCCCACTAATGAAGAGTTGCCAACTCCCAACTTAGCCTCCCACTTCTAAACCAACCGGTAAACGCCTGCCAACTTCCCACTCCCAAGCTAGACAAAGAGAACCCACCACCATCCTTTCCCTATTTCCCGCCAACCACCGTATGTAACCTGTAGCCTTCCCTTGTTCACAGCTGTGACCATCTTAAGGGTCAACCCACCTGGGTATAGGCTTATAACAAAACTACTTTAATTAACTCAAGATGTCAGCAAATCCATGTTTCTCCCAGAGTTGGTAGCATTTTCCTGATGTCAATCCATCTCTCTCACATCTCTCTTGCGTGTGATAGATATGGTGATTTCTCTCTCCTCTCTCACTTATTCTCGCTCCTGGTTTATACTGACTTCTGGCTTCCAGTTTTTCGTCTTATCAAGCCTACAATGATATGGACTAAGGCATGCCCTGATTCAGTTTGGCCATATCTTAACCTGTAATAACATCTTCAGAAAATCCTCTTTACTAATTAAGTTCACACCCACAGGAATGCAGATTAAAGTTTGAATGTACCTTTTGTGGGTAGGTGAGCAAAAGAGAAGGGTTTTCACAGTCTCTGCCTCTGAAAGCTTGTAGTAGTGAGTTTCAAAAGAATTGTGTCTTGATTATTTTCTACCCCAATCGTAATTCTAATTTACATATTATAGCCTAAAATGAATACAAGCTTCCAGGAAAAATGTGGCAGAAGAGCAAGCTTTTAACCATTCTAAGAAACTGACAAAAATAATCCAGATAAATAAAAAATAGGGATATCACATTCACCAATTCTCAAAGTAGGGGATGTGCCAGCTCTCTATTTGAGGTATTTTTTCATGATATAGCATAGATGAAAGCAAATTGATGTAGACAACAAGCAGTGCACACATTACCCTTTCTTAAGAGAACTGTATAACCTGTGCAAAGATGGTGAAAAAACTTCCTTATAACTCAATTTGAAGGAATAAAAGTTAAAAATAAAGAACAATATATAAGAGATATGGTATACTTTCCTAGGCTCTTTTTTTCAATATTGCTTAGCTGCAGAGGAGGACTTAGAACTGTCTGTAACTCCCCTTTTTTTGTTTTATTTGGATCTAGGTTCTTATGGGTTCTGAAAGCTGATTCCATTATAGCAAGAAGACCCTTTACTGTGGAGGGTGAGACCTGAGGGAAAGGGTGCTCTCTGGTGGAATCAAGCCCTCAATGAGCTTCTTATATCCAATTAAACAGCTGAGGACCCTTTTCTGGGGTGCTGTTGGGGTAAAATGCTGGACATGTGGACCTGGCTGCCCAGGGTAGTCTGAATTATTGCTGAAGGACACAGAATTTTCAGGCTTAAGCCTCCAGGTCAACATGTAGCTAATAAATTGGGAGATAAAAAAATTGTGGTATAGTCACACAATAGAGTACTATTCACCTAGAAGAAAGCACAACATTCTGGTACATCCAAAACATGGAGAAATCTGGATGGTTTATTCTGAGCAAGCATCCACTGTATGAGTTTTGTCTACAAAGTACAAACTCAAGCAAAAGTAGCATACTTGATAGAAATGAGAACAGGAATGTGTTAGAGAAATCACAGACATCTGTTAAGCAGCCATCAACCAGACCTCACCCCTCCCAGCCTCCTTCTCAGGGGACACCAACTGTTCATCCTCCCCACCTCCTTTTTTACCATATGCCATTTCACAACCTGGGGGAGATGTGACGTCTATTGGAAAGGCCTGGTCAGAACTTAAACCTGGAAACCAGGAACAAGCAGACTCCAGATGCTTATCAGAAAAGGGATTCTCAGTGGCAGGCCCCTCCCCCAAGGTGGATAAAAACCACACTCAAATAGTATGGATTTGCCTCTCTTCTCCAAAGTGGAGCCTGCAGAACTGCCATCTCCTGACCCACCCAGAGCAGTTTTCGTGCCCCTGGAGATGGATGGGACTTCTTCCCCTACACTTTTGGATTATTTGTGCTGTGTAAGTGACAAAATTATTTTCCATTTCTGGACTCATCATACTATGCAAGTAACAAAGGGATCATTTGCTGAAAGTTTCTGTTGTGCTCTAAATCTGTTTCCGCAATGCACAGTTGTAGCAATTTGCTCCATAGAGTTAATTCCGGAAGAGTGTGGCAGGAGAGAGGCTCCAGAGTACTGTAAAGTTTCATACCTTGATTTGTGTAATGGTTAAAAGAATTGTTCACTATTTCAAAATTCACTGTGCTCCACATTTAAGATTTAGACACTTTTATTGTACGTATACTATATGTTATACTGCTAAAAGTTGTAAATATCCTTTTGTGGTAAGGGAAAGAGGCTTGCTGAAGGTACTTCAAGGAAAAGTGAAGATATGCAGCTATATAAGTGTTAGTCCGGAATTGGGAAGGAGTGACGATGGAAGCAGCTCAAAGGTCACATCTCTTTCTAAAACATTGTTCTCTCCTCTGAGTGTATGTGCACATTTCTTTTGTCTCTAAGCTCAGTCTCCATCTACTCCTTTTTTCTGATCTTTGTTCACTGAAGCTTGCACATGCTTTTGGTTTTCCACAGGTTTAGAGCAGCATCATGGCATTGCTTTACCTACTGTGCCAATTCTTTACTGCCCCAGTCTCACTGTTTGTCTGAGCAGCTCCTGAGAGGTGACTCTGACTCGCCAGCAGGGTCCATGGGGTGATGCACATTTGATATGTGCCATGGATGCTCAAGCTCCAACCCAGAGACAGAGAGCTGGAAGGATTCCCTTAGGAGGGCTGTGGGAAGGCTGGCAATGACACGCAACCTACTTTTTCCACCTTCTCATCTCCACTAATACAATTCAAAGATATCTCCTCCTAACATAGTCGAACTACCACTCTCACAACAGAAAGATACCATGGTGGTTTTCTCGGGGGTGTGAGATTACAGGATGACTTTCACCTGTAGAGGTGATTATAGTTGGTGCCTTTTCATCTTTCCCAGCTTGGCTACACATTCTCCTTTTGAACAACTACTCCTGCTATTTAAGCATAACTGCAACCAGCAAGGCCTGCACCTCCGTATGGTTTAGGGTGGTAAGAGTGGCCCAGAGTTTCTCCTAACAGTCCTCACCACTTTTTCTCAGAATGGCCCTTACTGTTTCTGTTATTTTGTGCCACATAATTTAGTAACAAGATATAAATCTCTATATGGCTTGAATGCTAAAAGCTACCCTCAGCTTCTCCAAGTGGCTTCTGCCACTTCTGCTTTTCCTACCATACTGTTTAAAGCTAACAACCCCCAGGATCCATGGGAAAGCCCTATCCTTCCTCTTCGGGTCACAGTAAAGGCAAGAGCTGGGGACCCTCATGTGCTCTTCTTCTCCCCAACTCCCACCTACCTCAGACTCTCATGGGTAAGCCTTAGACCTCTCCACCACCCTCATTATCCCCTTTCCTCCTCCAGGCTCTTTGATCTAATAAAACTATTCTTTCAGGCATTATTGTCTGGCTGGGTGTCTGTTCTTCAGCTGAAGAACTTCCATCTAACCTCCAAAACACTAACATCTTTTTGCCCTTTTTTATAACCTAAGGTTTTACAATTAGAATGTATTCATTTTATGATGACAAAAAAAGCAATTTCTATTAAAAAGTTAAGTAAAATGGACTTAAAACTTTTCAAGAAAATGAATCCATCCTTTTCATGAGCTATTGAAAAGTAGCTGGTTGACTAATGTCGAGATGGAGGGAATATTTGGTACTATTGACATGCTTCATCAGTTTATGGAAACAGACCTTATGATTCAAAAGAGTCTTTTATGGGTCATTGTAAATGAATGATGGGTTTGGACACTCATCTGCAGAAGGTTAAAGAAGAAATTAATGGAATAAAATCAGAAGTAGAAGTAGAAACTAGGTCCCAGGCCCTTAGATGCGAATTTTGCCTCTTTCTAAATTTTTCTTACAGAAGGAAATGGTAAATAACTCAACTGATCTGTGACTTTTCCTTAAACCTCTCTATAGCCGAGAATTTGCTCCTGAGTTGAACTATCCATTGACACAAACTCAATGAATTATAGTATACCAGATCCACAATAAATGGCTTATAACAAGTGAACACCTGCACCTCTTCCTAGATATTGCACATCAGTAACCTATAATTGCCAAATCACTGTAGCTGATGAATAGTAGCTCTGTCAGAGAATGAGAGTAAGCCATGAACCCCTGAGGAGACAATGTGACTAGCAAAGCATAATTGCTAAAGGAACTTATTGTTGATGGCTTTGTTTGGATGATATGATCTGTGTACACTCAGCCTATGTCTCCTGTCCATGCATGTCTTAAGTACAGTTGTGAGGTCCCTACCATGTTGTAGATTCCTATGCCACTTTGCCTGTCCTGGCTTTTTCTTAACACTAAATAAATTAATACTTACAGATTAAGCCTGTTCTTTCTCATGACTTTATTAATCCAAACCATGGCTGCTGGTTGAGCAGTGAATGTTGCAATGTATTGTAGTTCATTTACTTTCTAAGTTTACTTCAGCTTTTAAATGCTCTATTTCTTTTGAAAATGTATCTTTGAAAGATTTTTAAAGTGATAATCACTACAAGCTCTTCAATAATTTTAGTAGAAAAAGTGTCTTCTTTCACCCCTTTGCAAAGTAGTCTGATGGTTTAATTAGTACCTAACACATTATAATGAAACGTCAATATTTTAAAGATCAGTTCTCTCTCTGAGAGCAGAACATCAAGAGAAGCAAAATCCGACTTTTGTCAGGTTGGGAGGAGACACTTTCAAACATTAGTTTTACCAGAAGCAAGCCTGTAAAATAAAGGACATTTTTAAGGGAAAATTATTTCAATTTTATTCAATCATTCAGTCACTCAGAAGGAATCATGATGTGAATTTTAAAAATAACATTTTCTGTTTGACTTTGTATGTGTCTTTTCATCTATCTTTTAAAGACAAAGAGATAAAATGGGATACTTCAATACAAGCTTTGAATATAATTCAATTAGGTATAAGTTGCTGTTTTGGGAAATCTGAGGTTTCTCAAAAAAGTTATGGGGCAGTGACTACAAGTAGATAAAAATATATATGTGAGGTAGCTTCGAGGTGCTCAAAGAAACTTGCAGGTGTAATGTCACTGTCCTCACAAATCAATATAGGAAAGGTAGAAGTAAAAAAAAAAGTGCCTTTTCATGAGCTGGGGGATAATATTTATCAGGATATAAAATGTTTCCTTCATGGTCAGTATTTGCACTTTTGGTGCAAATGCAATAAACTTCATATTTGTTTTAAATTTGTGTTGTAAAAACATAGTGCTTCAGGATTACTTGAGTAAGTAAGATTTCTAAAGTCATCTGTAAGTTTTTCTTTTCCCCCTTATTTATATTTCTGAATGAGTGGTAATAATCACATAAATGTCTCTTTATTTAACATTCAATTAATATATTTTGTGCTTAAATTCCTTTTCCTAATAAGAGATCCTAAATTGGATGCGCACGTAAGATCTTTAAGTTGTCTACCTCATGAACATTACTGTGATAATATAGAACCTGGGGAAAATAAAAGGTTACATATAAATAAAAAATGCCAGAAATAAGCTGCTTGTTGTACTGCAAAATGGAAATATGTTAATTTTTACTACGTATGAAATATCATGCTCCCCATTTCCTGACTTTTGGGAGCTCAAATGATGTCCAGCTGTCATTATTTATATCTTCTGCTATTTGTTTCGCAAAGATAATCATCTTAACTTAAGAAAAAAATTGTTTTTAAAAGGATTAAAATCATCTACAATGAAAATGTTGCTATCTCACTTGTGAAGCCACTCTGAAAAAAGAGTACAATTTGAAAATGAATTTTAATTTATTTACATTGGCTTTAGGATCAAGCAATTTTAGATAGGTACTAATGAAGATGTATCTCTCCGTTTCTTTTTGTCTCCTTTACTGTTGTACCAGTTTGAAAGGATGTATGTACGCTAGAAAAGCCATGTTTTAATCCTAATCCCATTTTGTAAAGGCAGCCGTTTCTTCTAATCCCTATTCATTACTGTATACTTGAAACTGTAATTAGATCATCTCCCTGGAGATGTGACTCAATCAAGAGTGGTTGTTAAACTGGACTAGGTGGAGACGTGTCTCCACCCATTCCAGGTGGGTCTTGATCAGTTTATTGGAATCCTACAAAACAGAATGACAAGAGAGCGAGCGAGGAGATTCAGAGAGAGCAGGGAATGGTGTAGCACCATGAAGCAGAGAGTCCACGAGCCAGTGCTTTGGAGATGAAAAAGGAAAAAGCCTCCTGGGGGGCTTCATGAAACAGGAAGCCAGGAGAGAAAGTTAGCAGATGATGCTGTGTTCACGATGTGCCCTTCCAGATAAGAGAGAAACCCTGACTGTTTTTGCCATGTGCCCTTCCACTTGAGAGAGAAAACCTGAACTTCATTGGCCTTCTTGAACCTAGGTATCCTCCCTGGATGCCTTAGATTGGACATTTCTATACACTTGCTTTAATTGGGACATTTTCTTGGCCTTGGAACTGTAAACTAGCAACTTATTAAATTCCCCTTTTTAAAAGCCATTCCGTTTCTGGTATATTGCAATCCGGCAGCTTGCAAACTAGAACAACTGTCTTAACCCCATTTTTCTCTCTTATTTCACTTCTTTTTTTCCTTTCCTCTTTAACATTTCTTACTCCAGAGCTATGAATATTATATTTTTCAATTTGAAATTTCAGAGATTCACTGCAATTGAATGTAGTTAGAATGAGCCTGATAACTCAAGTAACTCAAGATAGCAATTATAACAAAAGTGAAATAAAAAATAACATCCATTCCTGGGTGTTAAGTCTTCTCTAAATTCAGTTCTTGCCATATTATTAGATAGAACTGGAATATTTATAAATCCATTGTGGATAATTGCCTTCTTTCCTCACATAGCACTTCTTGAATACATCTAGTCCTTTAGTCTTGACATTCATCTAGACAATTGTAACAGCATTCTTGGGCAGTGTAAAACTTTCATTTCACCGGTAAGGAAAAAGGAAAGGAAGTTAAGTGCCTAAAATATTTGGTGGTAGAGGTGGAAATTTTCCTTCTACTGCCCCTGCTGGCCATTTGGTGTACTAGCCACTGTGTCATGGCATGAGCTGAGGCCTATTTGATGCATGGAGTCAATACCTCTCTAGTTGGGATTGTGAGAACTTATAGGTTAGATGTATTTAAATATATGCAGAAATTAAGCACTGAGCCATCCTTCTCTAGAGCACATAGAATAATTTGAGCACTCTTGCTACTGTGGTTTTGCCATCTGTCATAAATTGCAAATATTCAACTACATATTTATTTTATTGTTTCATAAATACTTTATTTTTCAATATACAACTTTGGCAACAATAAATTAAAGAAAGAATGTACTGTTTAATTAAACATCAAGGACTGAAGTTCTGAATTTCAAAAAAGTTTATGACTGCGCAACTTGTACATAATGTCTGCAAATATTTATATCCACCATGGGGTATTACTGATCACATAAAAGCCAGAAGACACAAATAGTAAAGAAGCATCAGCATACCTTAGTTTCCTGGGGCTGCTATGACAAATACCACACAATGGGCTGGCTTAAACCATAGGGATTTATTGGCTCAGTATGTGTGAGACTAGCAGTCCAACATCAAGATATTGGTAAGACTTGCTTCCTCCCAGTCTGTAGCATCTGGTCTAACTTGCCACAATCATTGGGTTCCTCAGCTTGAATTTCTACGTCCATCACATGGTCATCTGCTTCACTCTCTGGCTTCTCCTGACTTCTGATGTTTATTGACTTCTGGCCTCTACTGACATTCTGCTTTTACTGATGGACTGTGCTTTAATTTTCTCTGCTCATTAGGACTCTACTTCCAAGGATTCTGGCCCACTTTGATTCAATTTGGTCTGATCTAAATAGGCTACCAAGATGAGTCCACATTTTAACTAATAATAACATCTTCCAAAGTCCTATTATAAACAGATTTATACCTACAGAACTGGGGATTGGGACTTGAACATGTCTTTTATGGGGAACATAATTCAATTACCCAGAAGCACCTACTCAGAATGTTAGAATTTATATTAAGAAATCTGTGCATAAAGTCAAAGATTTAACATATATAGCTGCAGAAGGTACAGGTACACGTAAGTCTGTGAAGCATTACATTTCACCTAAATTAAATGATAATTGTCCTGCATTAGTTTGTTCGTTTTTGATTCCAGGTTTTCTTGAGCATGCTTATTGCTGTTATAGTGTGTGATTTCATCAGCAGAGGAATAACTTCAGAAATGTTTAAAAAGTGCTGGTTTTATATCAATATAGCTAAAATAGAAAAAATAGAGAAGGAAATGGAAATTATATAGAAAATCAGTTAACTCTGATAATGGGTCATAGTTTTTCTTGTGATACATGAAATCAAATACATCTGGAGATTAATCTGCTGGAGTTGAAACATTTGACAATATAGTGATTGCTATTGTAAATTTGGTGAAAAAGTATAATACATTGAAGGTAAATTTATTACTATTTTTTTGATAATTATAAGAATGCACATTTTTGGCAGACTAGAGCATAATGGGGTGCTGGTTTGAAGCTGTTATGTATCCCAGGAAAGTCATTCTTTTTAAATGATCTAGTCTTGTGGGGACAGCCATGTTTCTTTTAATCTTGATTCAATATTGTGGGGTGGAACCTCTGATTGGATTACTTTCATGGAGATGAGACACGCTCAGTTGTGGGTGTGGCCTTTTGATTAGATGGAGACGCAAATCTACCCATTCCACCTGGGTCTTGATTAGTTCACTGGAGTCCTTTAAAAGGGGAAACATTTTTGAGGAACCTCAGATGCAGATACCTGGAGAACAGAAGTGGCTATGCTGACAGAGCCAACACCAGACCCAGATGTTCTGAGATGCATAAAGAAAATGCCTCTGGGGAAGCTGTTTGAAACAAGAAGCCCATGAGATGCTAAGTAAGCCAGAACCCAGAGTTGAGTCCTGGAGTAGCTAAGTGAAGGCCAGAGAAATTTAGAGAGGAAACCACCGGCATCAGAAACTAGAAGCAATGAACCGGGAACAAGCACCAGCTGATGCCAAACATATGCCTTCCCAGATCGGCCTTCCTTTAATCATGGTATCTTTCTTTGGATGCCTTAGTTTGGACATATTTATGGCCTTAGAACTGTAAACTTAGAGTTTATTAAATTCCCTTTTTAAAAGTTGATCCATTTCTGGTATATTGCATCCCAGCAGCTTTAGCAAACTAATACAAATGATAAAAATAATGTTCTTGCTATATTAAGAAATCCATGGAGCAAAAACTAAATTGGAATTGGCTTTTTATATACTTTAATTCATAACCATGTCCAAGTAAACTGCAATAATCTACTAGTCAAATTAGAACCTGTAATTGACAAAACATAAAAATATTTATATATATAAATAGAGTAACTGAACTACAAAAACATTGCAGGATAACAGAACATGCTTTCTTTCTTTGCTGTTCATGTTATATCAGATTTTTAAAAATATTTGAGCCTTTACAAAGTACTTTGTTAATCAACCTAGTACTCTGTTTATCAACTTAAGTGTCCAATAATAGTATTAAACATTTTTTTGTAAATGGGTCTTGTAGCAGTGTCACATTTTTCTCAAAGTATTTGTAAATCTTAAAAATAAAGTGTTAAAACTCCAATTTATGATTTTTTTTTTTTAGCAAATTTCGACTATTTAACACTAAGCTTACAGACATGAAGACACTGAAATCTTTACCTAAAAAAGTCGGGTGGAACTCAATAAATACCTAATGAGAATAAGATTAAATAAAAGTTTCCTTTTTTTAAATTATTATTCCAAACTTGCAGCTTGAAACCTGTATTGTGGTAATATTCTTTTGATAGGGTGTCTATTTTAATTGGCATATTTAGATTCAGTGCTTCATTGAAATTAGATTAAACAGTTTAGTTTTACAGAATCTAAATTTGGCAAAACTTTAAGAGGACTCATAAATAGAGATACATTAACAAGTTTTGTATAGAAAAATATTTGAAGAGAGGGAAAGACTACCTCTAAAAATAGTTAAGCTGAAAAATTTGCACATTTTTAATAGAAATTCAGAATTGAAAATATTCTTTATTCAGCAGAATTTTCACTGAACTTACCAGATAGCGCAGCAATTGTGTAATGTACTTCCTTGTTTAAAAATATTATATTACGGTATACATTTAAAGAAGAATTAACACCAAATCCATTTCAAACTCTTCCTGAAAATTCAAACAGAGAATAGTTCCTAATTCATTGTATGAAGCCAGCATTACCCTGATACCAAAGCCAATTAAAGATAGAAAAAGAAAAGGAAGCCACAGACCAGTTTTTCTTATGAATAAGGAAAATATCCTTAACAATGTTCTAGCAATCTAAAACCAACATCATGTTAAAAAGATGATACAGCATAACCAAGTGGCCTTTATCCCAGAAATGCAAAGATGTACAACACATGAAAATTAATCAGTATAATATATCATATTGATAGAATGAAGAAAAAACACCACTTGATCATATCAGTAGATTCCCCAAAAAAACAAAATAGAGTGACAATATTTTGCACTCTTTTATGATTAAAACACTCAGAAAAACAGGAATTAAAGGAACTTCTTCAACACAATAAATACTATTTATGAAAAATCCATAGCTTGCATCATACTCGATGGTGAAAGCCTAAAAACTTTTCCCATAAGATCAGACACAAGACAAGGATGCCTGCTTATTCAACATTGTACTACAAGTTCATAACCATTAGGCAAGAAAAAGAAATATAAGATATCCAAATTGGGAAAAAAGAAGTAAATATATATCTATTCATAAACTACATGGTCTTATATACAGAAAATCCAAAAGAATTCACAAGAAAGCTCCTAAAACTGATAAATAAATTCAGCAAAGTTTCAGGGAATAAGACCAACATGCAAAAATCAGTTGTGTTTTTATAAGTAGCATTAAACAGTCTCAAGTGGAAATTAAGAAAGCAGTTCTATTTATAATAGCATCTAAAAGAATAAAATAGCTAAGAACAAATCTAACCAAGGATGTGAAAGATTTGTACAGTGAAAACTATAAAACATTCCTGAAACAAATTAGAGACCTAAATAAATGACAAGAAATCCCATGTTCATAGATAGGAAGAGTTCATACTGTTAAGATGTCAATATTACCCAAAGAGATCTACAGATTCAACTCAATTATTATCAAAATTCCAGCTGCCCTTTGTGCAGAAATGTAAAAGCTGATCATCAAATTCATATGGAATTGCAAGGGGCTCTGAATGGCTAAAACAATTTTGAAATAGAACAGGCCTGGAGCATTCACACTTCTTGATTTCAATACAGACTGCAAAGGTAAGGTAATCAAACCACGTGGTATAGTAGAAGGATAGACATATATTTCAAGAGAACAGAACTGAAAGTCCAGAAAAAGGCCCACACAACTCTGGTCAATTGATTTTCAGCAGGGGTGTCAAGTACATACAATAAAGAAAAACAGGCTTTCTAACAAATGATGATGGGAAACGATATCCATATATCAAAGAATTAAGTTGATCCCTACCTCAAAAATGAACTCAAAATGGATCAAGGTCCTAAATATAAGAATTAAAACCATAAAGCCCCTAGAAGAAAATCTAGGGAAACATTTCCAGTTAGGCAATGGTTTCTTATACTTTACACCAAAAGTATGAACAACATAAAAAAAATAGATAAATTGACTTCATCAAAAATAAAAACTTCTGTGCATCAAAAGACATTATCCAGAAAGTGAAACTAAAACCTCTAGAATGGGAGAAAATAATTGAAAATCCTGTATCTGAAAATAGCTTAGTATCCTGTACATATAGAGAAGTCTTACAATTTAATGACAAAGACACAAAACAACCCAATTTAAAAAGTGAGCAAAGGACTTGAACAGACATTTTTCCAAAGAAGATATTCAAATTGCCAGCAAGCATATGACAAGATGATTAATACCATTAGTCATTAGGGAAATGCAAATCAAAACCACAATGAGATACCATTTCATACCCATAAGGTTAGATATTATTTTATGAAAAGGAAAATAACAAATATTAGAGAGGATATAGAGAAATTGGAACCCTTATGCATTATTGGTGGGAGTATAAAAGGTATAGCCATTATGGAAAATATTATGGCAGTTCCTCAAAAAGTTAAGTATAGTATTACCCTGTGACCCAGAAATTCCACTCGTAAGCCTATAGCCAAGGGAAGTGAAAACATGGACTCAAACAGATATTCATTTCCTAATGCTTATAACAGCTTTATTCAAAATAGCCCAAAGATGGATGCAACCCTAGTGCCTATCAACAGGTTGAATGGATAAAAAAATATGGTACACACACACAGTGGAATATTATTTGGTCCTAATAAGGAATGAAATTCTGAAACATGCTACAAAATGGATGAAACGTTGGGGTGCAAGTCTGGTTCAGTGGAATAATTTCGCCTGCCATGTTAGGTTCAGTTTCTGGTCCATGCATTTTGCCAAAAATAAAGGAAAAAAAAACAAACAATACAAAAAATTCAACAAATTGGTGCTGCAATAACAGGATACCCACATGGAGAAATAATGAAATGTGGCCCTGGTGTCCAGCATACAAAAGAAAAAAGAAAAAAAAAATGCATGAAACTTGGAAACATTATACTGAATGAAATAAGCAAGGCACATAAAGACAAATACTGTGATTGCATTTCTATGCAATAGCTAGAAGTAGCAAATTCACAGAGACAGAGAGTAGATTAGAGGCTATCAGGAGATGGGGTAAGGAGGCAGAAGAAGTTGCTGCTTGGTGGGTATAGGGTGTAAGTTTTGGAAATTTTTAAGTACAATTAAAAATATGATATTCTGAGAAGCGTCAGTTGAAGAATTCAACATATTCCAATTTATTAATTATGTAATTCATCTCTGATCAAGGTTGCAGGCAAATGTCCCCAAATTTTTAAATAATAAGATCCTTTTAGTAATGGATACTTCAAAAAAAGTAGTTGTGACATGATATGAGGTTAAGAAACTGCTTAAACTCCTTGAATATTTACCAAGAATTATTGTTCTGCTTGTAATTGCTTAAAAACAATATAGAAACTTTATCTTGCTTTAATACACATGTGTATTGGTATTTAAAACTTTTGTAAAGTATTTCACTCTAAAAATTAGTTTGGAACTAGAGCCATTGTATATATATAAGGAAACCATTGTTTTTCAATAGAACAATTGTATAGGTATTCCCACAAAATAAACTAGGCTGTCAATCTGTATAGAACTATTTCAAAAATATATCATGTTACTTATTGAATTATTTCTTGCAAACCTGGTTACTCTAAAAATGTTTCAGCTTGGTTATTAATTTATATGGTACCTTGTAGATGTTTGATGGAGATCTGGCCTGAACTGCTGTGCTGTTCTTGTTCTTATAAACATATTCATTTCCCTGGAATTGTGACATTACTATAATGGCAATTTTACAATCAAATCTTTGCTTTGCCCATTTTTACTTTTATATTAGCCCACATAGCCCATGATTATATATTGATGACTAGTATGTCTATATAGCCTGTTTTTTAGCCTCCCATCTTTACCACATCCCCTTAATTAAAATGTGGAAGGAGGTCTGTTTCAGTTTGCTAAAGCTGCCAAAATGTGATATACCATAGACGGATTGGCTTTTACGATGGGGATTTATTAGCTTACAATTTACAGTTCTTAGGTCTTGAAAATGTCCCAATTAAGGAATCAACAGGATGATACCTGGACTCTGAGGAAAGGCTGCTGGCATCCAGGACACCTCAATCACATGGAAAAGCCCATAGCCCTGCCGGTTGTGCCTTCAGCTTCTATTTCCAGGAGCTTCTCTCTGAAGTTCTGTGGGTCCTCTCTTAGCATGTCTGGGGCATTCTCTCTAAACTCTCTCTTCTGTTTCTGCCCTTCATCTCCTCATAAAGGACTCCAGTAGAAAGGATTAAGACCCACCTTGAATGGGGTGGGTCACCTCTCAAATTGAAATACCCAACCGAAAGCCTCCTTCCACTTGCCCACAACAGGTCTGCACACACAGGAATGAATTAAAAGAACAATGGCCTTTTCTGGGATACAGAGCAGTTTCAAACCAGCACAAGGTATTAAAGAAATATCTGGGCGAAAAGCAGTAATTTTCCACATATCTTCACCTCAAATGTTCTTGATGCTCAAAGATACACTCAAAGCAGTTACTTTCTTCCCAGGTCTGCAGAAGAGTAAAACTTTGTGATATGCCAAATTATGTTTTTATAGGATTAAAACATCATAACAAATATTTACAGTTAATTAAATTAAAATACATGTTAATTTTTATGTGTTTCTGATAATAAATCAAAATTCAAATCCTGAGGAAACCCCCAGGAAATTTTCTAACTTCCACTTAATAGTCCATTTTTACATATTAAATTTTTCAGCCCATCCATTCACTTTTTCACTAATGGCTGATATTGTATCCTGACTTTAAAATTGATAAGCTATGCTGATACTTTTTACTATAATTAACTATAAACATTCCTTCTGAAGTATTTTCTCCCTGCAAATTATACTATAGACATTACGTGGTGATCTTGTCATAGAACTGAGGAAAGTGGCACCCAAGAACTCACAGGCAAACACAATTCACTCTCAGTGTTTCAAATGGAAAGAATTTAATACAGATAATGGCTTACATGGGTGATAGAAGAGTTGGGAACTAAACTTTCAGGGTGGTGAGGCAACTCAGATTAGCAATAAGTAGTAGCAGACACCATCCAGCTAGGACAAGCTAGGCCCTTGGAGGGCATGGCTGTTCAATGGAAGCCAACACACTGAAGGAGATGCTGAAAAAATGCCACTTAAATCAAGATTGGGGCTTGAGAAATATTTTGCTTCTTCTTTCCTTCAGTCCTCTAATAGTCGCCCAGTGCCTGCCTTTTGTCAAACTTAACATTGAACAAAGCAGAGGGACAAAATAGGTATGGGTCCAGGAGCTAACAGGAAAATGGCCAGCACAGAGGTAACCTTTGTACATTTTACATGTCCCCAAAGAAAAGAATGAATCTCTCAATGTTCATCAAATTTACAGTAAAATACAGCAGGTGGATATAGCTGTCTTGCAACTCCAAATAAACTGAACAACAATAAGTTGTTTTCAAAAATCAAGGTACAATAGTCAATTACTTTATTCACAGGCCATAATTTAGGGCCTAATTATTTATGCTAATCTTGCACATAATTATCCTGTGTACTAATTGAATGCAGGCTAGACATAGCAGATTAACATGGCAAAATGGGCTGGCAGGTGTTGGCAAAGATAGGTTGAAAGTTGGAACATTCAATGTTCTGACAGAGTACAGAAAAAAAATGCTCCATAAAATTCGACAAAGTAATATAATTTTTTTCTATGGTTATTTAATATATAAATAACTTGAAAGACCCATCTTGAGAGGAACCAAACATATCTCAAAGGCTTGATATCGTGAACTTATTGATGTTTCTAAAAGTGAATGTGAATCACTGATAAAATTATTCATAATGTAAGCTATGTAAAGGGGAGTATATACAGTTGTTTTATATATATAGTATATATACTCTAAACAATACATAGCAAGTATTTATATATATATATATTATTATATAAATTTTATATAGGTATTTATATATATATAAAATGCAGATCTGTATGCTCAAGTGGTATCTATCCCTTATTTGAAAACTATGATATTTTGAATATTTCACAATATTTGATCTTAGATATATCTCTGATAGTACTAGAGTAAGATAAGTGAAACATTGTGTGAATAGGGCAGGTTACTGTTAACGAAGATAACAAATTAAATTCTATGCAAGATTCCCTTAAACACAATCACACATATCTCAGAATGAAGAATCCAAGGGCAACATTAATTTGCTTCTTCTGCAAATGTTTATTGGGCACATAATGTACGTCAGATGCATTTTTGAATATGCTTTCTTTGTTCAAAAATGGCTTTGTTTAAAAAATCATCTCACAGGGTAACTATCTAAAACTTAAATAACCAGATAAAATTTGAACGTGCTTTTAATTTTATCATTTTAATTTGGAGGTTGACTCATGGATACAACTGGTCACATGTGTAAGAGACATTTTATTTTCTTTATTTACTGATATTGATGCAGCCCATTCTTTGGAGAAATGTTTATCAACTGAAATAGAACTATAATTTGTTTTAAAGACATTATGATGGGGCATCTGACAAGGATGTGAGAGAATTTTTAAAAGAGTTAAAATTGGTATTTGCCTGTTGAAGTAAAAAATGCTCCCCAATAGTCTACAATGTTCATAGAAAAATATTTTGGGGGGTGAAACTATTTGAAAGAAAGACAGAAAAGCAGATGAGAGATAACACTAGGTACTGGGGTTTTAGGGAGTCCCTCATCCCATTGTGGCCACTAAATGTACTACCCTAAATTATTTCAAAATGCTTATTTCTGTAGAGAAACGCTTAGCTTTTATCAGACTGAAGACTCCAAAATGGTCAAGTACAATTGAACTGGAGTAACCGGTCTGTTCTCTCAATATCTCAGCAAAAGATATACAAAAACTTATTGCTACAAAATACCTCATTTGTGGGCTCACTTATTTATATATCCTGATGTGTTTATTAATGATAAAAGTGTTACTATTGTTTCTACAAATTTATCACTTGTTTCAGAAAGCAATTCATGCATTTAACATAATCATTTTGTTTTCCAATTTCCGTATTTGCTATTGATTATACAAATACATGTCAATTAATGAGCTAAAATTCATTGTAACCTTTGGAGAAGGGGTACTTTTGAAAAGATATCAGTTTTTCATTTGTAAAAGTTAACTGGTGGTGGGGCAGGCCACGGTGGCTCAGCAGGTAGGAATGCTTGCCGGCAATGCCAGAGGACCTGGGTTTGATACCCGGTGCCTGCCCATGTAAAAAAAAAAGTTAACTGGAGGGAAACGGAAGCTTAAAATCTGATAATATCTGATAATTTGTAATTTAAGAGAGTAAAGACGCATATAATATCACAAAAAAGCGTACTTTCTATGTCTAATTTATACTTACCCTGATAGTTTCAAATCCTTGAACATGAATAAACATACATTTCTGCAAGAATGTCAAAAATGATTAAAATCAAGCAACCTGCAAAGGAGTAAAGAAAAAATTATAAAAAAACAAATATATTGAAGTCCTCCTCCTCTCTCCAGCTTTCTTCCTTCTCTCTTCTATTTCGTTCCATTACTCACCCATCATTTTCAGAGACCCACGGCTGGAGTCTCTGAAAAGAGATACCCCCCATTACAAAATCCAAAGTTTCTGAACATAGTCTAACCACTAAATACCTTTAATTTCATGCTGGCTTTAATTCATTACTATTGAATACTGTAACCACTTAGATCTTTGCTTATGAATTTCTCTTTTCACTTAAAGGAAATTTTTATGATGTTGATAAATATGGTGAGTTATGAATGTGAGCCTGGAGATTACACCAGAGTAAAAGATTATACTGCCATTTACTCAATGAGGCTGGTTCTATGTACTTTTCAACCTTGAGCCCACTGATGAACATAGGTATGTGACAGATGCCCTACACATTCTCAGCATTTCTCCACTTAGCTTCTCATTCTTGTTTTATTTTTTAAATTTTTTATTGCTAAATCTTCACACACAAACATTCCATACATGGTGTACAATCAATGGCTTACATATCATCACATAATTGTGTATTCATCACCATGATCTATTTTAGAACATTTGCATCACTCCAGATATCGAAATAAAAAGAAAAAATAAAAAACTCATACATTCCATACCCGTTACCCCTCCCTCTCATTGACCACTAGTATTTCCATCTACCCAATTTATTTTAAATATTGTCCCCCTCTGTTATTTGTTTACTTTTTATCCATATTTTTTACTTATCTGTCAATACCCTAGATAAAAGGAGTTATCAGACACAAGGTTTTCACAATCACACAGTCACACTATGAAACTATATTGCTATACAGTTGTCTTCAGGAAGGCTATTGGAGCACAGCCCAACAGTTTCAGGTACTTCCCTCCAGCCACTCTAATACACCATAAACTAAAAAGGGATATCTATATAATGCATAAAAATAACCTCCAGGACAACCTCTTGACACTGTTTGAAATCTCTCAGCCACCGAACATTTATTTTGTTTCATTTCTCTCTTTTTAGTCAAGAAGACTTTCTCAGTCCCTTGATGCCAGATCCTGGCTCATCCCAGGATTTCTGTCTCACATTGCCAGGGAGATTTATACCCCTGGGAGCCATCATTCTTGTTTTAACTATCCTAGATTTAACTTCTTATCTTTGTGTTGGTATTTGGACATCATAGATTGACACTTGGCTTGCCTTTAAGAACTTGTTTTGACTACAATTTTGAACAAATTTCTAAAATACCTTGTATGTTTTAGTCATTTTCATTTGACCTAACCTTGATGCACAGATTGCCAATGTCTTATTTCTCCTACCAGCAGGACATTTATATCCTACCATTAGTATGATTAAAGCAGTGCAAAATGAAGTGCATATTAAGAAGTTTAAATGGCATTTCTTTTAAAATAATTGTATACCTTAATTGAAGTATTTCTTTTGATTAAATTAGTGTGGTTTTGCTACAGAAAATAGGAGGGGTCTTCTATTAAAGATGTTAAGTAATCGTTTTTGGCAGTAGTGACAATGTTATACTCTATATAATTGAAGATCATACTATCTTAAACATATTTATCTCAGTAAAACGAAAGTATTTAATTTGGGAATGTATGATTTATGCAACCTTCTCCCAAAGAGAATTTGAGATCAGGCTTTAGCATAGAGGGAAACGAATAGGTCTGGCTTTTGGCTTTTAAGAAATAACAACCTAATCATTGTCCTCCACACTGTGTGGGATGTGACATCCAGGGATGAAATCCTCCCTGGTGGCGTGGGATGAACAATGCCATCCTGACCAAATGTGGTATCAGTGGCTGAGAGAGTTCAAATAGAGTCAAGAGGCTTCTCTGGAGATCACTCTTACATAAGCTTCAGTTAGACATTGCTACTTGTCATAACTTGCCAAACTCTAACCAAAACCATTCCAGCCAATCCTAAAGAACACGTAGGGTAATATATAAGATGCTACAAAGATTTCATACACTAGAGTAACTTTCCAGAAACCTAAAACCTCCAGATGGGTCCCTGGAACACATAAGTCCTGAAATGCAGAGGAGCTAGCCTCTCCAGAACATCAGCTAGTTCCATTCCTCTATCCCATGTTATTGACAGTCCCTATCAACATGAAAATTTAGAATGGGCATAGCTCAAATACCCTTAAAGAGTGGGAGAAAGATCAAAGGTGATTGTGGAGTTATACAGACAAAGTAGGGTTTAACAAATGAGTATGACTGATGAATCATTATATGTTTTTAGTCTTCAGTATCCTAGAGCAGCTGGAAGTAAAAATCTAAAATTGTGGTATTGTAACCCATACCATACTCTGAAATCTGTTCTACAACTAATTGTGATGTGCTTTGGAATTTATTAGTTTTTTTGTATACATGTATGTTATTTTTCACAACAAAAAAGAAAAAAAATGTTGGTTGTGATGATAAATGAGCATCTGTATGATGGTACTTTTGAAAAAGATAAAGAAACAAGCCATTTGAGATATCTAACAATTTAATGATACCTAACTGGCTTTAGTTCTGAGGCAATCCATCTTGCCTAAATGACTCCCCATTTAATGTGTGAGCTACCATATAATGATCACTACCAGGGCAGTTAAATGTCTTTATTATTAAATCTATAGTCAATAGTTTCTTTATCCTTCCTAGGCAATTTCCTGCTGTGTGTTTAAACTTGTTGCAGTTTGGAATATAGTCATGAAAAATACAAAATCTGAATTGGGATTGGTTTCTATGGCAAATATGTTTTTGCTAAATAAAGTAGTAGATTGTATTAAAATATCTAATTGCATAACTTGTGATGCTAGTTATAGTTTAGGAAATTTGATGTCCTTTGTGAAATCTATGGAAAATGTTATGATATAACCAGGCGCAAAAGACAGAAATGTTTACGATTATCTCTTTTATAGTTAAGAACTCCAGGGGAAATGTCATTCATGGCCATTGAGAACACTGACTCAGGAGGTAGACCGAGCTGAGTTTTAAAGTTCTCATTGTTCCACTTACTAGCAGTGTTACCTTGGGTTATTTATTTACCATTTGAAAGCCTGTAAAGTGGGGTAAGTAATAGTATCTGTGGCATAGATTTAGCTCATAATTTATATTAGATGATGGTTGTAAACTTCCTAGTAGTACAGTGTCTGGAACCTAATAAATATTAACGGTTATGATCTATTTTTCTAACTAAATAATGCTGTTTCATGAAATTATACTGTGATTCTATTTAAGGAAACTACATGGACCTATAACATTTCAAATTTAGCCTGTAAATTAAGGAACAGGTAGTCATAAAAAGTAATTATTTCGTTTACAAAATTATTCATATAATATTTTTCTGTCCCACAGTAGCCAATTATGGTTTGATTTGGCCTATTTGCTAATGATTCACCAAAAATTAGTTATTCTTTTATATTTTAAGATCACATTAACTATATATAGTAAAGTCCACAAAATGGCTATTTTGAGGTTAGTGATTTTGCTTAATCTCCAGATGCTCTTTCAAAACTATAGTAATTGATTTATTATCTTTGGTGGAATAATGTGAGTATTTGAGTATGTGTGGATATAAGAAAATATTTATCTGCAGAAAATAAAAATGGGAAAATTAGTTTTAGTAGACACAACTTACTGCTGTGTTTTACAGTTATGAATGAACAAGAGGCCTTAATTCATGATACAAAATTTATAGTTGCTTAACACTGAGTGTTCAAGTTTTAAAGCAACTATTAGCTAGCATATAATTAGGGCATACTGGGTGAGAAGTTATCTGTAATTGAATTATACTTCACCTTGTTTTTAAAATGTCACTTGGGGGTTATTTTCAATAGGTAGTCATCCTATTTTTAGTATTCCTAACACTACAGCCCATAGCTGTTGAGATTTAAAAAGAAATTATTGTTTCAGACCCATTAAACTTTTTGAGGTGATCAATACAAAGAAGAAAACGAGAGGTTCCCTATATTGTCACATAATTCCAAAGGTTCTGTGAATTAAAAATTCAGAAGTATGAATATAAAATATTGAATTGCTTATTGAAATATTGTTTGGTGGCAGGAATATGTGAAGACAAATTCATAGATTTTATTTTCTTTTCCAAGCTAACTCAAATATACCTTTATTAAAAATCATATGTGTGTTTTTGATACATTTTGAAGAAATTAGGGGTTGGCATCTTATTTTGTGGGCTGGCCCACTCTACTCTTCCATGGAAAGATAAAATGGCTCTTTGTATTTTATACAAATAAAATTGAAACATGGTCAAAAGTTTCATTTCTGTCTCCTCCCTTTTATCCATAAAGGGGAAATGGAATATGCTTTGCAGACAGTTTTGCTCCCCAAAAGAGTAATGTATACTCTATTCTTTCTCTGTGACCTCTTTATTGACGTAAAGTCCGTGTTGATCATGTTAACTCAGTACCAGTGGTCAAGGCCACATCCCTGTAGTTCATAGGCAACATCACTCTTGTTATCTGGAAAGAACGAAATCTTACTATTTTATTATATCCTCTGAGTTCTATGATGCCTTCTAGCATTTTGAAAAGAGCATCAGCTTTGAACTTAGTTCAAATTCCAGCTCTCCCACTTACACTTACTTGGAAGTCTCCTGGCTCCTTTGAGCGTCAATTTCTTTATTTATAAGTTGGAGCTTTTGAAGGGTTGGTGTGAGCACACAATCATGATAACCATTCAAATGATTCCCATGATAGCAGTGGTTATTTCTTTGTTTAGGATTCATTCATTATTTTTCACATTTGAAGCAAAATCTGATGATGCTTATTATGATGTTTTACTCTTTTTTCATGTCAAATTGGATTTATCAGTGATGACAAAACTACATGTTTTATTGCTAAAATAACATGCTTGATAAAACATGTTATAAAAGAAAAAGAACTGCCTTGAATGCCAAAGACATGACTTTGAATTAGGTGCCTGCAGTCAACTTTGTTGTGTGACTTCTCTCTGGGCTTCAGTTTTCTCATTTGTAGAAGGAGAATAAACAATATCTGCCTTGTTGCCTTACAAGGAAATAGGAGAATCAAATCCAAGATAGTTTAAAAATGCTTCCTTAACTGAAAAGTAATTTGCAAATTTAGTCTGTCCTCTTTATTCAGCTTTTTTTTAGTAGTGGTTTCATTTCTGTGAAATGACTGAATATTGATAATATTTTTGACATTCTACTGCTTCACCTTGACTCTTTCAAAATGGCTGTCTGTAGTTAGAAATAAAATCTATTACCTAGTAATAGTGAGCTCTTAATGTCCTCTTCAGCAATATAGCTATTGGACACAGGTTTGTGATATATGTCACCATTTCCTAGGCTATTCACACTCACCAAACAGATCTGTGGTATTTCTATGGCTAGTCAAGTTAATGGGAATTCGATGACCATGACTAAGGATGATACATGGGCTATCAACTCTCAGAAACCTTAGTAAAAATCTGCTTTTACCTATTTTTCAACTGTAAGAATTTATTTTTTGAACTGAAGTCCCTGTTGATTTTTACAACCAATACTGCTTATCAATAAGAGCTAATGTCTTTGAATTTCATATGCGTTTACAAAATTATATGTTTCCTATATATTTGGCAGGTATCCAGCCTTACTAAGCATATACTTGTAATAATAGCAATAGTCAAACCATAGAGTTTATTTAGGCTAACAAATAATTACCTGTCACAAGAGACCTATAAGCAGGTCCTTCCTTAGTAAATCTGTTAATGGTTGTTTGCCAGTTAAGGTAATGAATTCAAAGTGACTATTAACTTAAATCCTTAGTTTTACTTAATGTCATGGTGAATGGTTCTGTTCATACATAATTTTTGTTTGTTAGACAGAGAGCCCTCACATAATTTCTTTGGGATTTTTAATACTTGTGGTTCTTAGATTCCATTAAAGCACTTTTTTTTTTCACAAAGGGACTATGTAACTCATTGAAAATATGCAGGCAGTTGGAGTAATCAGATTTCTCTCAGTAATCAGCCTGAAAATAGTCCTAACAGCTCACAGTAGCGCTAATTAGTTTGTGGCTCTGTTAATTGATGCAGGGCTAACTGATTATTGCTTGAGGATTATTTCTCTTCTCCAAAATCTTTGAGGCAATCATAAATATCCATTTGTAGAGCCTGATGTGATACTAGAGATGAGTAACACCTTGAGTTTTGGTTTTTGCACTTTAGCCTCTTATAGTGTGGCATTAGCAAGAGATTTGGTTCCTTGATACCTAAAATTCAGAATATTAACTTTAATGTCTGGAAAGAGAAATAATTAAGAACTAAATTCATCTAAAGTTTTTTTCTTTGCTCAAGACGTCATATGACTTTGTAATGAAATCATATTATGTCTAGAGTCTTGTTTTTCACACAGCACTCAAGAAGCATATGTGTGCAAATTATTTTTCCTGCCACCTACGGTGATGTTATTCCCAGGTGCTACTTCGGAAGCAGAATGGTTATTAAGAGTAGAGGTTTTAGGGAAGAGAGGGATGGGCTTGATTTTTCTTAGCAAGTAGATTCTTAACATTGGTTGTTCACACAGTAAAGCATTGCTACCTCCATGTCTGGGACCTAAGCATATTGATCTCTTTCCCTGTCAATAATGACAAATACTTAGTAATTTACTTGAAACTTCTGTATAAAACAATGTGCTCTTCAACTGCTAAAAAAAGATTATTTATTTTTTAGAGAAGCAAATAAAGGTATAAAAGAAAAATACATGACCATTAACTATTTGAAGAGTTTGTGATGCTACTATAATCAAAGGACTACAAACTTAAAAAGAGTTATGTTGCTACTTTGTAACCGAATGAATTGGCAAAAATCTAAAATTCTGACAAAATCAGGTGTTAATGAGGCTTTCTGAGAAACACTCGTCCTCCCACAATGCTATAAGGGATGAAATGTTTGAAGCCATTTGAGAGGGTACAACATGTGTATACTCTATGACTAACTATTTCAATTCTGTGTATCTGCAAAAGAGATTAACACATCTGCTTAAGAAGATATGAACAGAGACGAAACAGAAACAAAAGTTAAATGCTCATCAAAAGCAGAAAGAATAAGTAAAATGTAGTAAATTCTTAGATAAAGAAACAATCCACTATGAACAAGATTTAGCAGAAGCAGCCAGCTGAAGAATAAAACTCACAGAGATTTGAGGTATGAAATGATGAAGTGATGAGATACAGAATATAAAATGAGAGCACTGTTTAAAGAATAAAGGCAGCACTGAAAGTGTGATTAGAGAATAAGAGGCTGTCAAAATTCACTAGGCAGATTTTTTTTTAAGTATGTACCGGAATTTCTAAAAATCAAAACAGTATATAGTAATTGAAATGAAAATCAACTAGTTACACAGTTGACAATGTATTAATAAAATAGTAGAGCAGAAGAAATTATCCATAATGAAGCCCAGAGAGGCAAATTAATGGAAGAAGTGAAAGCGAGATTAGAATACATAAAAGTTCGAGTAGGACAGTCCAGCCTATGTCTGAAACAGTTCCCAAAGGAGATAATAAGAGGGAGAAGCTGATATTCTGTGAGATAATAGCTGATTCTTTTTTTTTTTCAGAATTTTCAGATTTGGAAAGGTTCATAAATCTCAAGCTAAATATTTTTAAAAGGTCCATATATATACAAATGGTAATAAACTGAAGAAGAGTGGTAACTTTAATGTTCTCCAAGAGAGTAACCAACCCAGAAATGTAAATTCAGAAAGACTACCTGAGTATTTATTACCAACAGACTCTCATAAAGGAAGTTTTATGTATTATAGGATGTTCTGCAAGGGAAAGGAAATGACCACAAGAAATAGATCTGAGATATGAAAAAGGAAACATGAGCAAATAAAATGGCAAAGTGGTGAGTAAAATGAATAAACATTATTTGCATAAAAGTAATAAGCTTATCTAACTTGTGAGGTTAAAAATCAAGGTAGAATTGAAATCCTAGAAAATAGCATAACTCTTGGGAGTACAGTGCTATTGATTAAAGTGTTCTAAGTTGCTTATATGTTTTTTCAGGAAGAGGGCAAAGGTATTAATTATCTCTGAACTTCTTTCAGAGTTAAATATGTTGGACAATCAGTAAAGGAAAGCAGAAAAATGGAATGGGAAAGCTGAAAAAAGTCCCCCTAAAAGGTATCGAGGTCAAATTCCTGGAAATTGTTGCTGTTATCTCCTTTAGTTTTTTAGGCTGCTCAAGCAAATACTGCTGATTTGGTTGGCCAAAAGATGGGCACTTATTTGCTCAAAGTGTTATGATAGGAAAAAGTTCAAATCCAAGCACCTTCAAAGTGATGCTTTCTCCCTGAAGGCTGTGGCATTCTGGAGCTGGCTGCTGACAATTCTTGGTCCTTAGCTTGTCACATGGCAAAGCACATGGTGGTATCTTCTGGTGTTTCCCTTCTCTTCTGGATTTTGTTGATGTTAAACTTTTTGCTTCCTGTGACTTTTTCTCTGTCTGTCTGAGTTTCACTCCACTTATAAAGGATTCCAGTTAATAAGATTAAGATTAAGACCCATCCCAATTGAGGTGGCCCATATCTTTTGAAGTAACATCATCAAAAGATCCTACTTACAATGGGTTCACACCCACAGAGTGAATTAAATTTAAGAACATGTTTTTTTCCGGGTTACATATAGCTGCAAACCACAACTTTACCCCATTTGGAAAAAAGCTCTTTACAGATACAATTAAATTAAGAATTTTGGGATGAGATAGTCCTGGTTTTTTCATATAGGGCCTAAATCCTGTGACATGTCTTTATATGAGAAAGACATGGAGAAATTTGAATAGATGGAAGAGGAGAAGACTAAAAGAGGATAAGGCAGTATGAAGTCTGAGGCAGAGATTGGAATGGTGCTGCTATAAGCAAAGATCACCAAAAATTGCTGGTAGCTCCAGAAGCTAGGAGAGAGTTATGGAATGGATTCTCACAGGGACTGCAGACATGCTCATATGTTGATTTCAGATCCAGTCTCCAGAACTATGAGAGATTTCTGTTTTGTTACGCTATCAAGTTTGTGGTAATTTATTACAGCAGCTACAGGAAGCTAATATAGAAGTGTACACAAATACATAAATACTCATTATAATTTAAAGTGGTTTCAACTCCCTTTATAAAAGACATTGTCAAAATCAGTTGAACAGCTTTCTGTAAAGATACAGCTGAAATATAAGGGCATTGAAAGGCTGACTAAACATTAAAGGATGGAGAAAACTATATCAGATACAAAGCAACTAAACAAAGCTCTTGTCACCATATCATAGTTTACAAAACTGATTTTAAGCCTTAAAAGAGGCTGAGAGAGGCATTGTATTTTGACAGAAGATTTAATACCTGAAGATACGAATTTAAGCTTGTGCATGCCTATTGATAAAGCTTTAAAATATATAAACCAGAAATCCACAGAATTTCATAGAGAAAGAGAGGCAGATCCATCATCAATGTGGGAGATTGAAACACACTTCTCTTAGAAAGAGCTAGATCAAATTATGAAATAGATTATGAAAGATTTAAGAAAATTTGAGCAATTCCATTAAGAAACCTTATATAATGGGCTTGTATATAGAACTATGCATTTCAAAACTGAAGAATAAATATGCTTGACAAAAAAAGTTGATAAAAGTTAACCACATACTGGACTACAAAGAAATCAACAAAATATAAAGAAGTAGTATTTCATAGAACTTCTCCAATCAAAATCAATTATAGATCGAATTGTATGAAATCATCAATATGCAAACATTTTTGAGTTATAGACATGGTGATTTCATATATATTAGAAATCAGGTATAAAAAATGGACTTATAAATATCTATATTTTGAGATATTAAAAAGCATATTTCAAATAATCTGTGTGTCAAAGGAAAAGTAAAAAGGGAAACAGAAAATATTTCATTTGAACAATAATGAAAATTCCACTTGTTAAAGCATATTTAAAGGGATTAGAGAACTAAAGATAGATTAAGAGTATGGTTTTATTTCCACATTAGGAAAAAAATGAGACTGAAAAATAGAGCTATGTAGCCAGCTTAGGAATTTAAGAAAGGAAGACTATGTACACCCAAAGAAAAATAATGTGAAAGAGCTTTTAAATACCAAAGAAGAAATTAAGGAATAGATAACAAAGATATTCTATTCTACAGTAGAAAACAAAGGATCAACTAATCAAGACTGGATTTTTTTAGAAAAATCTAATAAAAATAGCACCTTCCGGAAAGATTAATCAATGAAAAAACAAAGAAAACAATTAAATATTAAGAATGGAAAGTATTTATTGAAACAGCAAATAATAAAAACTGCAGCATGCCAATAATAAAACTAAACACAGTTCCAGGTTGACTGATAAGGGTAACAGTATAAAAGGCTCTACATCCATATATATGGTCCATTTAAGTCTTTTAATTTTAATTGATAGACTTTTCACAAGGTGAGTAATGTGTCAGAGTATTCAGATAGATGAAAAGTAAGTATGATTCTTTTGTTTTATTAGGGTTACTAAGTGAATGATGCTGCCTGTGAGCCTGTAAAAACTTAGGCTATCAGATACATGATGAGTTTATTTCTTTAGATAAAGAAGGGTGCTTATTATTTTTTTTCACTTATCCGTAAAATTCCCAGTATCCTAAGCTATTTTTTGGCCACTTTGGGTTGTCTCACTAAACATTCATTCTACCCCCTTTCTAAAGCTGGAGAAGTTGGAAAGCTGAAAAAAATACCTTCCCCCAACTTTTGTGCAATTCGATTTCTTGCTGTACATTAGCTTCTACCAATTAGAATCATCCATGTGATCTTTGGAAGGCAGAAATGAGGTAGAGACCAGATATCTGTGTCTGGCAAGTTGCTGGAACCATGTGGCTTACTTGTAAAGTGATTTGGTATCTATTCCCCAGCTGCGTTCAGGGTCTCAGAAAGCAGTGGTGGCAGGGGTGGCAGTTCTTGGTTTTACTTACTAAATACTGGAGTCTACATTTAAATTTCCTTTTTTTTTTTTTCATCATTCATTTGTGGCTGATGTGGGTTATTGATTTCAGTTTCTGTGTGGTGACAGCTTCAGGGCATCATTTCCATATTATTCTTGGAATTATTCCTGAGGTCAAGTCTAGAATCTGTTCCTTTGAACTTTCCAACAAATTTTAGACACCTTTTCTGCTTTGAAGCATAACAGTTTATTCTTTTAAACCTTGCTTCAGACAGACTCAGAAAATAGACTTGGCTATTTTCTTCCTTATATTATAGAGAATAGTGTGTGTGTGGGAGGGGGGGGAGTACTTTCGTTGTACTTCCTAGCTAGCAGCTTGACAATGGAATCAGTGACAACATAAGCAATGTTGACTTGTTTTCTTCATATGAATCCCTGAGTATTAGTACAGGGATAGTTAATCATTCAGAGTCTACAAACAACATCGATTTCAATTTGACAAATTTTCATGTCAAGATGAGTCCTGCTATACCACTTTCTGTAGTGCAAATTTCTTATAGCTTCCTCTAGAGCTGTGTAGCTTACAGAAAAAACCACTGTCTGTGAAAACCAGAGGTCAGTATCGATATGTCCCTATGGTTAACAAAATACAATCGTAGGGACATTTTTTCATGAATATTTCTCATGTGGAAACCTCACTGATAATTAAAAAGAAATCAATGGATCTGATTAAGCTATAGTTCTTCATTGTCACATGTGAAGCAGTTGCTAAATCAGTCAATTTATTCATGATTCCATTGAGCTACCTATTCATAATAAGAAGCAGATTTTACCCTGAGGGATACTTAGACACATCAACAGATCTTTGGTCTAAGCCATGTATTGCTCCTGGGAAGAATCAAGGGGACCATTGATTAAAATCTATAAACCTGCCATTTTGTTTTTCCTTAGTAATCTTAGGGGTCTTCATTTTTAAAATCATGATATAAAATAATCCCAGAACATTTGTAAAGTTAAGTCCTAAGACATAGCACTTAACTGTCAGCTATTCTTCCTATACACAAGATATGTTGTGATTCTCCTAACTTTTACATTAACTTCAAGGATAGAAGGAAAGGAATTTACTTGTACTAGAATATCTAAAATCTTATAGTTTAACATATTATAAGTTCAATTGTTCCATTTAAAAACTGCCTATAAATAGCTTCCCATTCTTAAAGCAAATTTGTTTGTGTAGCTCTATGTGCTGGTTGTAGTACAAGCCTTGAGTTAGTGACCAATATTCAGTGCTTTACCTCCCACAGCCAAAATACATGGATCCAAGAATCAAGAGGTATGAAAAAACACAAAGGGTTAAATTATCAAATCAGACTCACATTAATCAGAGAACTTAACCAGTAATATGCTTTACTAATAATTTCAAGGTTACAAGCAATCAAAAGCACAGGAGAAGCAGGAGAGGTTTTTGACATCTCAGATGGCTCCTCAGGCCCTTCCTTCCAGCATCATACATACTCTCTCTGGCCTACAGAAATAGATAATGTTTCCCATGAGATTTGTAGATCACCTCACACAACAGGGAGTTTTAGGTATATAACATCTCCATTTTACACCCTGATAATTCTAAGGCTTATGTGTCGATCTTCAGGAATCCATATCTCATAAATTCATAGGTTGGTGTACCATATGCAATCCTTAACCAGGGGCAAGGACAGTTGACTGGACCAGGTTGCCTGCCTTCTCACCCTGGGGTGTTACCTCCTGCTCCTGCCCCTTGCAATTGACAGAGGAATGGCTCATTGGCCACATTGTATATTTAATAACCCACTCCCAGAACTTATGTTTCTTCCCATCTCTATAACTTTCAAGTGTGCTGATTTAGAGATTTTAGTTCCCAAGGGAAAAAGAACTTCCAATTTTAGTTCTCAAGGGCGAAAAATGTTTTATGGAACACACACTGGTTCTATTGGAAGTTAAACCACTGTAAATTCAACTTTGAAGTTGAGATTGACACCTGACTGTTTGAGGGAGTTACAATATTGGCTGAAATGATTGGTCCAAATTATGAGAGAGAAATCATGTTGCTGTTACACAATGGGGGCAGGGACGATGATGGATGTAATCCAGGGATTCTCTGTGATGCTGTACTGGGTTGACTTGTGTCTCCCCCAAAATATATCCACCCAGAATGTGACCTCATTTGGAAAAAAGGGTCTTTTATGGCAGGTATCTCAAGATGAAATCATCCTGGATAAGGATGGGCTCCAAACTCAATGACGATTGTCTTTATAAAAGACAGAGAAGGAGAGAAAGAGGCCCAGAGACACAGAGGGGAAAGTCATGTGAATATGGAGGCAGAAATTAAAGTGATTTATCAACAAGCTAAGGAAAATCAAGAGTTGTTGAAGAGAGGCATGGAACAGATTCTCTCTCAGAGCCTCCAGAAGGAACCAACGTCTTGATTACTGACTTCTGGTCTCCAGAATTGTGAAACAATAAATACCTGTGTTTTAAGCCATCATGATTAGGAACCTAATACAGGTGTCATATCCATGAATAAATTAATGGAAAACTATTGTAAATCCACAATGAGTAAGACCACTGAATTTCAGACCAGCTTAAGAACTTCAATGCACTAAAGTTCTGGCTTATTATAAAAGGAACACAGTATGGGTTATAGAAGAAGGAAGTTACAAATATCACCTACAGCCTTATAGCCAGTTACAGAAGAGAGATTATTATAGTTATTCATATTTTCTTCCTTGTTTACTATGTGTGTATGTACTTTGTAAGACTCTTTATATACATAATCAGGTGTGACAAGGATGAATGACATCAGGGATGTATGAAAGAAAAGTTTATTAGTACTCAAGTGCTGGAATGGAGAGAAACGGCAGGCCTCACAGGGGAAGCACGTCGGGAGTGTAGGCTTTACCAAGCAGGAGGGGAGCAGGAGGTTAACTGCACTGAGTCTTCACAGTGTTATAGGATCAGAGTTCAACAGTAGGCCCAAGAAAGGTTTTTGACTTCTGCAGGGGCACAAACTCAGGTAGGACACAGAGAGGGAGGGAAAGCTATTTATCTTACATAAGCACTTCTGAGAGGTAGTCACTGAGGGATCAAATGATAGGGTCTAAGATGCTGAGGAATCATGGCAAGGCAAAAAGTCCTTTATACTACTACTGACCTTGGAGATGGTGAAATCACATGATGTAGATGTCAAGAGCTTGCAAACAGCACATGGTTAAGAGGACAATTATTCTTGAGTTTCATATTTTAGACTCTCAGGAAGCAAATTAGTTTCAGCAGGTAGTGTTTGAGATTAAAGATGATTGAATGGAATATCTTTCATAAAATAGTATAGTATTTTAGATATATATTTTTGACAGTATATTGATGCACATAATTAAAAAAAAAACTCAGTAGAAAAAACAGATTGACCAAGAAGGTATGTGCTCTAAAATATGTCTCAAAGAATCAAATGGTAACTGAGCAGTCTAAGTACATTCAAACAATATCATTATATAGAAATTGCTAAAAAAAAAAAAAACATTTGAAGTGAAAAGAGTGGCAATCTCCATTTCATTCAGCTATAGCGTCATTAATTAGAAATAATAGAAAGCCACTGGAAATTTCCATCATCATTTCTTTAGATTTTATTAAGTTCTTAATGAATAATGAAGGGAGAATAGACAAAGTGGCACATTGTTAAACTTTTGAACTGAATGTCTTAGGAAACTAGTATTCTGATAGATTTCTGTATAAAGCAGGAAATAACCTAATTTGCCAAAGGGGGTAATAAACTACCTCCATGTTTGTTTGACCTATGAGTTGGCTATGCTCCTTTATTTATGAAAGAAGAAATGGGAATAAGGAATAGATGGATAGAGAGGGAGGAAAAAGAATAGAGAATGGGTGAGTAATAGAAGGACATTATCTCTCTGGTTTTCGGAAAATAATTGCAACATTGTCTTAGTTTGCCAAGCCTGCTATGGCAAATACTACATGATGGGATCAACAGAGATTTACTGTTTCACAGTTTTCTAGAAGTGCAAAATCAAAGTATTGGGAGGACTTGCTTTCTCCTGTAGTCTGTAGTGTTCTATCAATCCTGTCTCTCTTTGTATCTGTTCCTTTCATTTCTACTGACTTATGGCTTCCACCAACTCTGGTTTCTATTGACTGACTGCATGTAAATTTCATTTTCTAATAAGAACACATATGATATGGATTAAGACCCACTCTAAATAGATGAGAGATCTATTGGAGATCCTATTCACAATTAGTCCATACCTTAAGCAACAATAGCATCTTAAAAGGTCCTCTTTACAAATGAGTTCATGTCTACAACAACACAAATTAATATTTGAATATATCTTTTATAGGAGACACAATTCAATTCCTGACAATACTGTAGCACATATAATTCAGTTAATAGCAAAAGGGGAAACAGATCTTATTTCACACTGGAAACAAGTTTAGATGAAACACATATGTTAGAAACTGATATTTCATAGTAGATGTATCAATTCATAGTCCAAGCCTATCAATTAGCTATTGCAATACAGTAAACTATCTTAAAACTTAGTGGCATAAAACAGTATTTCAGTTTGCTAAAGCTAGCAAAATACAACGTATCAGAAATGGACTGGCTTTTAACAATAGGGATTTATTAGCACATAAGTTAAATTCTAAGACCATGAAAATATCCAAATTAAGGCATCAATAGGAGGATACCTTTTCTGAAGAAAGGCTGCTGGCATCTGGGACACCTCTGCCACAGGAGAAGGCACTTGGCTGCATGTGCTGGTCCTTGCTACCTGGGTTTCATTGCTTCCAGCTTTTGGTTCCAGTGGCTTCCTCTGCAGGTCTCTCTTAACTTCTCTGAGGCTTTTCTTTCTAAGCTCTCTCTGCTTTTCTGACCTTTAGGACTCCAGTAAAAAGGTTTAAGACCCACCTTGAATAGGGTGGGTGACATCTCAATTGAAGTAACCTAACCGAAATGTCCCACCCACAATAGGTCTGCACACATAGGAATGGATTAAAAATCATAGCCTTTTCTGGGGTATGCAATAGCTACAAACCAATTCAAATAGTGACCATATTTTTTAGCTCAAGATTCTTCTGGATGGGAATTTAAGCTGAATTCAGCTGGGCAGTTTTTCTTATTGGCTGGGTTTCCCTCATGCATCCTAGGTCAGGTGGGCAGCTTTGCTGATCTTGCCTGGCTTTTTCATATCTCCAAAGCTTTGGCTAGGATGACTGGGTTAACTTAGCTCTGGTCCACATACACTGTCCAGTGGACTAGCCCAGGCTTGTTCTATAGAGAAAGCAGAAGAATGCAAGATCTACTGAGATTTAGTCTTGGAATTGCCACCCTTATTTTTTAATATTCTATTTGCCAAAGCAAGTGACAAAGTCTTCTTAGAGTCAAGGACTGGAGATTTAAGGACCTCTTACTGAAAGAAGCTACAAAGTCACATTGTAAAAGATGTAGATACAGAGAAGATATAACCATGGTTATAATCTACCACACAAACACATAGCAAAGGTAAGCTATTGATAGCAAAGTCCTTAAGTACTGACAACAGAGATCAAATATTTTAAAATCATAAGGTCCTTTAAAAGTTTGATATAAAATTTGATAAATGTTTATTTTAGATTTTTATTTCTATTGTCTATTTCTCAAGTGTCAATGAATTTAATATGAGAACAGTGGATCTTACAGGAAACATAAATGAAGGATAATGTATAAGGGAATAATAACTATGATGCCAGTTCTAAGTACATAAATTCATGATCTTTAGTTGATGCTATTCTAGCTACCAATTAATTTTTCCAACTATTACTCCAGGTATAATTTACTAAAGGTTAATCTGAATGTAAAGGATATACTTCAAGATCAGTATTATTATTATTATTATTATTTTAAAGATACAGTATTTTAAAAGGTCTAGTTAATAAAAATCTTTAAATCCATGACTGCAATTTTTTTTGTTATGTTTATTGTTAGAGACTAGTATTACTGGAATCAATCCAGTAGTTGAGAGGGGATTAAATTATTTGTCTCTGTGCCATAATTTAAAAAGTAGCACTCCTGAAAAGATGAACATATTACCTATATAAATTTCCAGTCCACAGTGAGTGTTGAGAACCAACCAAAATTGGTTATGAAACACAAACAAGGTAAATTTCTTGCAGTATTTCCCAGAACATCATTCTCAATTTCCACCACGTAATGATTCATTAAAGGAACAGGAAACTGAGGTAAAACATTTCCTAACTTACTTATTAACAGTAAGCTCAGAAAGAAAAGGATTGTAAACGTCAATCCAAAGCTATCATCCAATTTAGATGAGTCATGATTCATACATAATAAATTTATTGTTCATAATACATTTTCTATATAGGAAGTGAGCAAACCAAGCCTAACAGGGGCCGGCACAAAAGTACCAACAAAAGAGATCTCTACATGACTTGCTGACAGGAGGGAGTACCACTAAAGGTATTAGTGTTATTTTAAGCAAAATGGTGACTAAATTCTTCCCTGAAGAAATAGAAGAGATGGAACAATGCAATGCTTTTCTATAGTCTAAATTATAAAGCAAGTCATTGTAGAAAATTATGTTTAAAGTTATTCAGGGACTAAACAGCAGTCAAACTCAAGATGAAATGGGGGAAAAGAACTGGCTTAACTTTTAGCTAGATTCAGTGAAATACATAAAGCATAAAGACTCTTTTCCTATCTCAGTATAAATACTAAAAAAGTGCTCAAGAGAACAACTGAGCTGAAATGTCATCGATGTCAAAAGATATTTCAATTGTTGGCAATTTGGTCATTACTGGCACAATCAGCCATGTCTTCTGTGAGATATTACCTGTGGATGGTGACGTGAATTGGAAAGGGTATGGAAAATTTTCATGTTACTGCTAGTTTAACCACAGCTGTTACAATTTAACTATCAGCAGCATTAGTATTTTTTTTTTTTATGGATTTCGTAGTAAAGAATTTGGAGTAAACCGAAAACCTGCCAGAATTAGCACCTCATTCTGAACAAAAACATGCAGCTAAGTAAATGTCTTTTCCAAGCCTATAACCTTTATATATTTTGGTTATCATCTTAAGCTCTGTAACCCAACAAAGCAAAATGGAGATCAGGATTTTCCTTTAAAAATCAATTAAAATAACTCTTTAGATTTTTCTGCTGTAAAAGAGGTTAAACCATTAAATTATTTCAAAATATGTCCCAAATTTAAATACTTATCATCTAAAATGAAGTCAAAATATTTTGAGTGTATCACAGAAACATACTACCAGATGGATATTAAGTTATCTATTCAGGCCCATCAATTCGCATTATCTATGTTTACCCATGACAGACAAAGCACTGTGTTAAACTGTACAATTACTAAAAATGGCAAACATAGTCTTTCCGAGTTAAATTTGCAATTGCATGGAAAAGCTGAACATTTTATTTTCTGTGTGTTGTTTCAAGGTCCTAAAACTTATGTAAATTCTATGTAAATTGAACATTAAAGTTATAAGTAGTAAATCTAATGAGAATCAGGCAAAGCACATTTTGTATTTTAATTATTAAATTATAATATTCACATAAGATTTTCATATAAGATTGTAAATGAGTACATTTCAATAGAATTTATTATGCCAATTTAGGTAAGTTCTTAAAGACTTTTACCTATACACACTAAGTATGCAAGATAATATTACTTTGAGAATTAACCACTAACACTGATGATGTGAAGTAGTTATTTGGTAGATACTGAGCAATTTATGCCTCTGAGGGTTTCAGCTGACTGGGCAAGGCCTTAGATGTAATTTCATCCTTGTCAGCTATAATTATAGCAGGGGCTGCTTAGAAGCAAGAAAATCATAAAATGCCATAGTTTTACTATTCATTTTTACTCCCTAAGCAAATGTTCCTTCTGGTATTCCAATTGAAATCCAGCATTTTTCTATTTTAATACAGGTTTTATTGAGAGAAAATGAATAAATGAAAGTGAAATATATTACCCACATGGCTTAAAAGCTGTTCTCAGAAATCAGGTAATGACAGTGTTAATCCACTCCTTCTCTTGGGGACCTTAGGATTGTCTGGCCAGGCCATGGTCTGATGATGTCCTAGAGGCAGCCGTCCTCATCTAAGACCATGGAAGATGCCACATAAATCAGACAGAGTTGATGGGTCCCAAGAAAGAAAACCAGCTCTGTCTAAATCTAGCCAAAATTAAATTCACTGTAAAGCTGGAGAATCAGGCTTAATGAATAGCCTTGTGGGGGTGCTTAATAGATGCCAAGAGCTGTACTCAGCATTTTACATAGATTGTCTCATTTGATCCTGGCCATAACCATATGAGGTATGTTGTCATGTTACAGCAGAAGAGTTAGAGGTATTGAGAGTTAAGTAATGGACTGTTACACAGCTCCTGTGGCTCAGGGCCCAGAATAGGGACCACAACTGCTTTGGGACTTGATGGGTAAGGAAGTACTCAACTGCTTTTCCTGGAAGAAGCTGCTGTACTAAGTGTCTGCTAGCCAGTTTTTAGATCCTGAAGTTCTCTATTCAAAATTCAAAGCTCCATGAAAGGCATCCCATTCACCTAACCTGGGTCTTAGACAAGGATTGCAAGGTAATTTGAAAGGGTTCCTACCATAATACATGCAATGAGGTATAGCTTATTTCACAATGGGAAAGGCAAATGCTGTTAGGAAGGGGAAATGAGTGCTGGATGATCCTCTAATTGAAATCTCAACTCTTAGAAAAGACCAAAGATAAGAAGAGCTCCAGAAGAACTAGGAAAGAGGAATGGAACCAAAGTTTTTAGGATTAGGAAGGTGAGCACCAAATCATTTACCTAGAATATCAACTGTTACGGCAGCCTGCTTTTATGATGCATGCATACATTACACAGCCACTAAGGGAAAGGTCAGGAGGAACTAAACCCATATTGTAAATGAGAAGAAGATAGGGTTAGTAAACCCTATTTCCAGTTCATTTAAGCAAATACTCAATTACAAACCATATACCACAGTGCTCAGGTAGTGGTATAATTCTTTTCCTACTTAAGACATTGATGAAACCCACTAATGAGAGACTTTCATGAAATTCTTATCTGATGAGTGACTGATTCTCTCTAAGAGAAAGTGTGCATACAAGGTGTACTTGTGATCATTTATATTTAACCAAAATATTTGGTAAATTTTGTTTATAAAATTTATTCCCATTGTGATTATTTTATAGCAAATCCCTTTGTTTTTGTCCCAGGTGTAAGAACCCTAATGGGGTAATTTGGGGCTAAAAATATTAATGTACTGTTGTAGGTTGAGTTGTGTCCCCTAAAAAAAGATATGTTGAAATCCTAATCCTTAGTACTTCAGGATGTGAATTTATTTGGAAATAGTGTCCTTGCAGATGTAATTAGTTATATTAAGGTGAAGTTGTACAACTGGATTAAGGTGGGCCCTAAATCCAATGTGGCTAGTATCTTTATAAAAAGAGACATTGAGACACAGAGACACAAGGGAGAAAGCCATGTGATGATGGAAGCAGAGATTGGGATGATGCATCTATAAGCCAAGGAATGCCAAGGAACCCCAGCAAACAACAGATGCTAGAAGAGGTGAGGAAGGATTCTCCCCTACAGGTTTCAGATGGAGCATTACCCTAAGAATACCTTGATTTTGGACTCCTAGCTTCCAAAACTGTGAGGCAAGGTATTTTTGTTGTTTAAAGCCCCCAAAGGCATTAAAGTTAAAAAGAATAGTTTAGTCACCACCCAGCACTACTTCTCCCAGCTTTCTAGATGCAAATGACTTCAATACTTTTAAGATGCATCTTTTGTAAAAATATAGCCACATAACCATTTCATGATTTATCACTTTTAGACTTTTTCTATTTTCATTCTAAGTTTGATGAGTATTTTAGCTTCCACCTCCTTGTCTTCTAACCATATCATATCCATATAATTATAATTGTATAATTATTCATTAAAATAATATTTAGTGCCTTCATTGTTATAACAATTTAAATATTGTTTATTTCTTATCTAAATAGTATCTATGATTTTATTTTCTTTCTCATTTGATTTTTTTAAATAATTGCACCATCATTTATTTTATCAGGAAAAGTATTGCCAACTTTCTCTGTTAGATATTTCTCAATACAATTTCCCCTCTGGACAATATATTAAATAATTTATTACTTCAATTAATATTTTCTGGAAACATCTTCCTGGGACTCTCTGACTTCTTCCGGCCTGAAGGAGAGCGTTTTTCGACAGTTGCATAGTATTTGTCCTGGGAATTCTTGCTTTTTTTGCTTGCATGTTAGTCTTTCTTATTCTGGATTTATTCTTCATTTGTTGGTAGATGCTTTTCTGTTAGTTTCCTGAGAATAGGTCCATGGAGGTAAATATACAGGAATCTGTCTTTATTTCTCCTCTCACTTCATTGACAATATAAATATAAATCTAGGTTGAATTTCATTTTCACTCAAAATTTTGAAAGCTTTGCCTCATTGCCTTCTAGCTTTTAGTGGTGCTTTTGAAAAGTCTGACACGATTGGTTTATTTTATCTTGTTTGTGTGATCTTGTTCTCTTTAATGGAGTTTTTAGAACTTTCTTTTTCTCATTTTAGTTTGACATTTTACAATAATGTGCCTCAATATTGGCCATCTTAGTTTCATTTTGTTTTTGTTTTATTTCCTCCAACTGTCTGGACCCTTGTTGGGCCTTTTTCATTTTGTGATATAGAGATTCTTTGGTTTTAGAAAATGTTATTATTTTTTCAATGGTTTCCTTTCTTCTAAGTTGTCTGTTTTCTGTTTATGGAATTCCTATCGGCTGCATATTTTGCATTGTGGATTAATTATTTCTTTCTTATTTTTTAACTTGATTTCCCCCATAGCTTTTGGAGGATTTCCTTTATTATATATTTCAAACCCTCTATTGAATTATCATGTAATTTTCAGTTGTCATTGTTTTTGAATAGGTCTTTCTTTTGAATGTTCCCCTTTCATAGCAATATATTCTATTATTGGGTGCAGTGTCTTTTTTTTTTTTTCCACTTCCTGTATTGTCTTTTATTCTTGTGAAATTATTTCTTCTCTTTTCCTCTGCACTTTTGTTAAAGACTTCCCCCAAAGGTCTGCTGAGTTTGGCCATTCATTCTAATTTATGACTCAGATGCTAACAAGCTGATAGCAAGCTGTGTGTGCACCAGCAGGGCTGGAAGACTGGTGGAAACTTGGTTTTGCTGAAGTACTTCCAGCTTTCTATTGGAAAGCTCCGTGTCAGTTTCTGTTGGTGTTTCTATGGGTAGCTAAATTTCTCCATACAAGAATCTTTTAACTGTTTGCCTGTGCTGGGGTAGAGTGGAGATGGGAAGCTGAGCTTTGTAAAGATACAGTTGCTGGCATTCTGGAACTGGGAGAGGGAAGGTGATAGTTCAGAGTATTTCATCTTACAGAGCAGGGGCTTTGAATTCATCCTTGTTTTCAGTTTGATCCTTCCTGTTCCTTTTGTTCCCAAATTCAGATCCACAGACTAAATCTCAATCTATTTGAGAGAGGATAATCACTTTGGGATTGCTTATAACTTTGAAGAGTTCCCCCATTTTAAGCCTTCTTAGTTCACTGTGCCTTCAGAGGTAACTGGTTCTTCTAATTCCTGAGTTTCAGGGATTTTCGTACTCTGCAGAAACTCACACTGCAGCCTTTAAGTTCGACCTTCGTGCCTTCTCCTGAAGGCTATTTATAATTTCTTCAGAACTATTACTTCTTCATCTTTCGTGATTTAAGTTTGCAGTTGTTTTCACAGTTTACCAAAGATAGATTTGTACTGTTTCTTTTTTCCTTCTTGCTTTGAGCTGATGTTCAAGAGAGGAGGGCAGAAGTCTTCACCCCTATTTTTGCTTTTTGTCATGTATGCTTTTCTGTTTTGGTTCTACTCCTTTGACTGTTCTTCTGGCTGATGGGTCCTGTGTTTTTCACTGCCAGTGTCCTATTTTTGGGCGGGGGCGGGGGGCAGATGTTTTTAAACCATTGTTTTTCTTCTGGTCTTTTCTCTACAGCTCTATCTTCTACCTTTGAAATCATCTTGTATGTGGTGGTTTGGAGGTTTAATTTTTCTGTTTCTTTTATAGCTCATACTTTTTTTAACATTTAACTTTTGTTTGTATCTTTTGTTCTCCAGAGATTTAAAACTTTTAGAATGTAATATCCATGTCCTATGTATTCATTTAAGTCCAATGACATCCTCAAAAAATGTCACTATGAATTAATAAGATTGACATCATGAATTGTATACAGCAGTTAGTCTTATTATTTGTTGTAGTCATCACATATATGGTGTGTGAGGATGTATGTGACCTAGGGTGTGTGTGTGTGTGTGTGTGTGTGTGTGTGTAATGTTTGGCACTGTCATAAGAAATATGTACCATTCTTATAGGGATGCAGTTCACACATCTCCTATCCCTATAAATAAATATATAATGTGGAATGTAGTTAAAATAAACACACATACATAAGAATTACAAGGAATATACCATTCCAACTATGGTGGCACTGGTTTTAACCTCTAATCTTTCCACTATAATAGAGTCTCATAAGCCCCAGTTCTAACCTGGTCTTCTTTTTGTTGTGTTTGGATTCATCTGGGCTGCTGATCAGCTTCTGTGGCTTGAGCTTCACATCACACTGGCTAATTCATCAAGATCTGAGTTTCTCTATCTATAATTGCTCAGAGTTCAGCTTCTATGACAAACTTATACTTGTATTTCTCTAGATATTTTGGTTGCTATGTGCTATTTCAAACATGTGAGAAGGTTAAAATTATTACTCCTCTCTGATGGAGTTTATGATTTGGTATTCAAAATAGCATTCTTTTCTACCAAAGCAAATAGTTCACTAGTTGGGGATGTCAGAGATTTTTCAACGCTCGTCTGAAATTCTTACACTCTGGGGGTAATTGTGGTCCATTGTATCCCCTGAAGAGTTTTGCCAACTTTTAAATTCTCCTCACAGGTGGGTTTTCCCCTAGCTTCACCTTCCCTCCAGGTTTGATTTACTGGAGCTCAGTCGGGTGAGGATGTTCTAACTTCTTTCTTGCCAGATTGAAGAGGCTATCATCTCAACTTTAAAAAGTATCAGAAAAATTACTTCCTACATCCACAGCCCTGATCACTGCTTCACAATGATTGTGGCCTATCTATCTTTTCTCTAAGAGAATACTCTTAAGCAGTAGAGTAAGACCATTAAGATCTTGGGTTCTGTGGTCAAGAACGGGATTTGTGACTTTGGGTGAGTTTTTATATCCTTAAAATGGAGATGATAGATTAGTACTATCTCTATTATTAGGTTGTTGTGAAGATTAAAATGTTAATACATTTAAATTACTAAGAGAAGTAACTGCTACACACTAAGAGTTAACGTTAGCCATTATTAGATGATATTTATAACTTTGTTGAAGGGCCTTGTTTTTAACAGTATTTTTCAGTAATATTAGGAATTGCTTAATTAAGTCAGGCATTCTCATAGATTTAAACTCCAAATGACTTTCTCAGTAGTTGATTAACTATGCTATTTACTTTCATATGTGAAGTGAGGTTTCATAATTAATAAAGATGATTGAGGCAAACTGAGAGTCTAGGGATTATATCATTCTCCTGTTTTAGGCAAAAAAAGTTTGTTATAGAAATAATATGAATAGATTTGACAAGTTTTGATAAAATGAAAGCCTGATATCAGATATTCTTCTTAATAAAATTAAATAACCTATGGTTTATGAATTGACCTAATAATGAATCAGTTCATAAAGCATAAAAATTCTGGTTTACGCTACTCCTATCTTGGTGAAATATGTAAACTCGGAAATACTTGTTTTGATTTCAAGTAAAACAAATAATGAACTATATATATTTTTTCTTGTTTTAGAATGAAAATGAGGAAGAAAGGAGCTGTTTAGATAATTAGCAACTTAAAGAATGAGAGTTAACTAATTTATTGATGCAACTCCCTTTCTAATAAACAAAAATATATTAAACAATTTTGTTCTTGACATTTTCCTTCAAAGATGAGAGAGGATGCTTTTGGTGGGGATGGATGCACTGTGATTAGACGTGTGTTTCCGGACAGTCCAGTTTAATTTTCATTTTAAAGTCTAACCAAAAAGTAACTCTGTTTGCATAAACCTAATTTAACATTCCTCTTCTTTAACCTACCAAGTGAATAATGTACTGAGAGCATTGAACCATCAAGCAAAGATCCTGAGCATTCCACATTCACGGCCTGTATTTTGTGGAAGAATTCAGGATAAAGCAAAATGTACTCTCTCTACTGCTCATGAACTTTTAATCCACTCTTCTCTGATTTGTGTTCCCTCACTCTACCGAAACAACCCCACAAAGACCACCTCTGTTCTCCATCTGCTCAATTCTCAGTCCTCATCTTCCATGGTCTCTCAGAAGCTTTATTAGTTGACCTTGCTCTTCGCAAAACACCTTCCCCATCTATGAACTCCAGTTTAGAACTGAAGACAATGTTTCAGAGATTCTCTAGCCAAAAAAGTAAAAAAAAGAAAAAACAGAAAAAATAAATCTACAAAAGAAAAAAAAGTAAATAGTGCTTAATAAATATTTATTAAGTAATGAAACTGTTGCTACACATTGATTTTTAGGACAAGATTTTGCCTCATGAAATGAAGTAAAGATATATGTTTCCAGTCCTAAATATTTGCTATGGTATTTTTAAAAAGTTGCATGTACAACTTCAGTTTATCCCAGATAAATTTCATCTTCTTAGATATAAGTCAACTTTGCAGTGTATAGAGATCATTTTAGAACTGATTCTGTCACTCAATATATTTGTTGTACTCCCGGCTTCATGCCTTCTGCAAACTTAGTAAGAATTCCTAAGGATTCAGTTCTAAACTGGAGTTCATAGATAGGGAAGGTAAGACAACCATAATTTATGAAAAATGTTAGAAAGACTTGTGAGAGGTTGGCCTGGATAGAAGACATAGAGAGTTAGTTCTAAAATGGGGGGAGATAAAAAGGATTTACAGCTCTGGAAGGAAGGATCAAGACCAACAGATAGATGTTACATGGAAATAGCTTGTAGCTCAACGTAGAAATAACCATTTAGCAATAAGAACTGCTTTGAAAAACAGAATGTGCTGCCATGTTAAGATTTTTCAAATATTGGGATGTTCAGATAGAGTTAGGTGAGGAATGGTCATGAATGTTGTAGGGAGGATTCCTTCACAGGTAAAAGTTTAGATCTTTAATTTGCTTTCCAACTTTCATGTTCATTGCTCATGTAATTTTCAGTTGTTTGCTTTTGGCAAAGCCTCTTTAATTCTCTTAAACTAAAAACAAAAGTTATCTTAAATGTTTTTTGATGGCTCCCCAAAATTCTGGCTGCTATCCTGATTTCCATCAGACTGTAAAATATAAATGCTCACATAATAGACTTATGGTTTCTTAAAATATTATTTTTGAATTTCGTTTTCATTTTCTCTCCATGTTTTTGCAAATGAACTGAAAATTCCCAGTGTCAGCTCAGATTGAACTAAAGATTTCTTATTTTTCACTCATCTTCCATTTTAGATACTATTATTTTTTACCTTCTTCAGTACTCAAGGTACATATTTTTATAGAAATTTTTCATTAGTATTCTTGTGGAAAATTATAAAATTATGTCACTTCCTTTCCTTTTCTAAATTTTTCTTTTGTTTAAAAAGTGCTGTAGACATTGATGTCGTATTAGCTCTGTAACCTCTGCTATAATTATTTTAATTTGTGAGGATTATTTCTTTATTGGGTACAGTAAACAAATATAGTTCCCTTACCACAATCATGTGTCTTAAAATACTCTCCTGTATTTTTTTTTTCTTCTTCTTGCTGGAGTTCTGTCTCCCATAACAATTTAAGGAGAATCTTTGAGTGATAAAAACTTCTGAGGTCTTTTATGCCTGTGAATATCTTCATTTTACCTTCTTACTAAATGATAGTTTTGCTGGATATAAGGTTTAGATATATAAGGTTTAAAAAAGCCTTTTGAAGATATTCCTTGTTGTTTCTTTAGTTATAGTGTCCTTTTAAGAACCTAATGTCATTGTGATTTTGTGATATTATGTTGAAATGAATAAAATTTGTATATGAACAGATTTATTGCTTTGTATGCAGAACTGATAGTCGCCAAATTGACAGGAAGACACAGGTACTTTCTTCATGTTTCTGAATGTTCAATTTTCTTATTTATTTATGTTTTTTTAACCTTTCATTCTTTAATTCTGAGAAATTTAGGGGTATAGTTTAAAATATTTCCATTCTCACATATTTTTCTCTTGTTTTGACATTACCATTTGTTTTAATTTGCTAAAGCTGCCAGAATGCAACATGCCAGAGATGGATTGGCTTTTGATAAGGGGATTTATTTAGTTAAAAATTCATCGTTATTCTGGGCCATGGTGGCTCAGCAGGGAGAGTTCTTGCCTGCCATTCCAGAGACCTGGGTTCGTTTCCTGGTGCCTGCCCATGCAAAAAAAAAAAAGAAGGTTATTCAGGAGAAGGCAGCTAGCTTTTACATTAGGTTCTCTGTTTCATGGGAAGGCACACAGGGATGTCTGCTGGCCTTCTCTCTTGGCTTCTGAGTTCCAATGGCTTTCTCTGGGCAATTCTTTTCTGCATCTCCAAATGTCTGGGCTGAGCTGTGAATGCTGAGATGGGGTATGCTGAGCTGCTGAGATCTCTTCTGACCTCTCTCTTTTAAACCTCCAGGTAATTAAATTAAACCTCATTCACTATGGAAGTCATTCCCTTTAGCCAATTGCAAATGTAATCAGCCATTGATGAATTTCACATACCAATGATTTAAGTCCACAGAAACAAAATAATGGGGCATCATCACCTGGCTCAAGTTGACCTGCATCTAATTACCACATGTCCACCCCTTGTCAACTTGGTGACTATCATCAGTTCTGCATACAGTGCAATAGATCTGTCTATATACAAGATATATTCATTTCATCACAACATCACAAAAGCCTTAAATCATTTCAGTAACAATACAAATACAATACAAAATTAAAACCAATACAAAATCTCAATGAAATCAGCAACAAGCATGATCTGTTCTAAGGTAAAAATTCTCTTCTGGCTGTAGACTTTGAAATTCAAAGTAAGTTATCTGCTGCCAATATACAAGGGATGGACAGACATAGGATACATGTTGTCATTACCATAGGGAGAAATCAAAAGGAACACAGGGGTCACTGGGTTCAAACAGTTGTGAAAACCTACAGGGCAAACTCCATTGGACTTCAAAGTCTGAGAGTCACTTGTCCTCAAGGACAGTACGACACTTTTCAAGGGCCTATGCAGTGGCTTTGCTCTCTTCAAACACTGGGGTGGTTGCAATCTTGGAGGACATGGGAGGCCACCTTTTTCTAGGTGCCACTCTCTCCAAGCTTTGGGACAGCACCTAGGATCTTTGCCATCTCCAGGGCATGATGTTCAAGCCCCCTAGAGCAATAGGGTGGCAGTTAGTCTCCCCAATTCATCCCCAGTTTATGTGCTCCACCCTTTCCAATGCCTGGGGTGGTACAACTCTTCTTGAGAAGTGAAGCAGAAGGTCTGCTCTCTGCTCTTGGGACAAACTCACCTCTCCACATATATGGGGGCATCTATTCTTCTGGTCCAAGGTTTGTTGGCTTCAGACCTTAGCTTCTATGGTTCTCTTACAGCAAACTCCATTTGGTCCCTTTTCTGTCCAAACTGGCAGTGGTTCCATCTATGCCAATACTTTCTTCAAAGCACCCTAGGCCTTCTCTATCAAGCACCTCATGATTGCTCCAAAATCTTCCCCTTATCCATTTGAAAAGCTTTTCCAACATGTTAGGGATCTGCGAACTGCAGCTAGCTTTCATCTGAGTTTCTGTTTCATGGGAAGGCACATGGCAATATCTGTTGGCCTTCTCCCCTGGCTTCTGGGTTCCAGTGGCTTTCCCCAGATGATTCCTTTCTGCATTTCTAAATGTCTTGGCTGAGCTGTGAGTGCTGAGATGAGGTATGTTGAGCTGCTGAGCTGCTGAGCTTTCTTCTGACCTCTCTCTTTTAAGCCTCCAGCTACTTAAATTAAACCTTACTCATTGTGGAAGGCACTCCCCTTAGCTAACTGCAGAAAGTCAGCTATAGATGAATTTCACATACTGATGATTTAAGTCCACAGAAACAGGACAATGGGGCATCATCACCTGGCCAAGTTGACACTTAAACATAACTACCATACTATTAAAGTAGAGATATCTTACTTTCCTTTGCCCAAAAACAAAATTGGTTTTTAGAATAAGTTGTTTGCAATGGTGACAAAAAATAATAAACAGAGTTGCAATAAATAGGAGTTAGGCATTTAGCATTCCATGGATTTTTCTAAGAATTTTGTCATTAAATATCAAAACAATTCTATGACATAGGTATTTTTACTTTTTTTATTAACTAAGAAAAAGCTTAACTCAAAAGTCATTTGCAAACCCCTGCAATCAAACCCTTTACTTATATGTCACTGTAGCTCTCATGTGTGAATCCATGAGATAATTAACTAATTTCAGGAGCAATGCTTTGAATATAGTATTAAATGAAATAAAACGTGTGCTTTTTTATACTGAGGAGTTTATTCCTTTTTTTTTGCTGTTCACTATTTCCATTAGAAATCCAATCCTAATGTACTTAATTGACTCTGATAGTCAGTTTGAAGATATTACATTTGAAGAAGCAAATCCAGCAAAAAGGCAAATAATGCAAAAATTCATACCAGGATCATGGTTTTAACAAGATAGTAGACAAATATAATAATTGGCACATACAATCAATCAGGCTTTCTTGAATTTTGTAGATGTGCAACCTAAACATGCCATGTGTCAAAGCTATGCTGAGAAAATTCCCATTTTCTATTAGTCAATAAAGTCAATGATAAATTAAAAATGATATTCAGAAAATAAGCAAGTTAAAAGTTATAAGAGTTAGAAAATCAAAGGAAGTTAAAGCTCCAATTAGATAATAATGGTGTTTTACTCTGTAGGAAAAGAGAACAATGAATGGAGAAAATGAGTTGGATTCTCTACACTAGTATCTCAGAGGACTTTAGAAACTTTATGCAATACCCTAGTATTGACAAGAAGAAACTGAGACCCAGGAAGGCTGACTAACCCATAGGTAACAGAGTACAACCGGTGCCACAGGAGTTTATTGGCTATAATGAGGTTTTTTTTCCCCTGGCAAGCAAATGGTGAGGTAAAAGTCTTTGAAGCCTGGTAAATCTGGGCTTAAATCCTGGCTAGGCTATTTCCTGGTCATGTGCCTTCGAAAAATACTTATATACATAAACCAGGAGCAATCATTTTATTTGGTAGGGTTTTTGTAAATATAATTAGATATAATTATATGAAGTATCTACTACAAAGTAGGTTAACTATTGGGCGGGCCATGGTGGCTCAGTGGCAGAGTTTTCGCCTGCCATGTCAGAGACCCAGGTTGATTTCCCGGTGCCTGCCCATGTAAAAAAAAAAATAGTAAAAAAAAAAATAAAAAAACTTTTAAAAAGCTATTATTATAATTTTTATAAATACAAATAAAATATAAATTATAAAAATACATAAATTATAATTATTATAAATTATAGATTTATTGAAAAGATTGACTTCCTCACAAGCAGTTATTTATTTATTCCAAGTTCACTACATTTGAGCTTCAGCAAAGTAGATCAATATGTACTTTTTATTGTTCTGTAGCATGAATTTTGAGAAGACATTTTAATATGATAGTGCTTTCATTATTGATTTATGTTTTTTCTTGAGTAATTACATCAGTGGTTTGCTAATTCATATAACTTTTGAAAAGGGAAAAGGAAGAAAACTGAGGCTATTTTCTCACCAGGCAAATTTTTATCTATAGTTTCAAATCTAAGAAAATAATCAGGGCCTTATGTGCTATTGTATTTGTGAAAGGAAATAATACCATCATTTGGTGGCAAACTGAGAATGAATGATTTGACTGGGAAATGAAGGTATGATTATTAAATGCTAAGAAAGAACTTCTAAATTTGAAAAAGCAGATCACATAGTGTTTTGAACTGAAGGTGGTCATTAAAGAACCAAGTGACGTGACAATATTGAACTGTGAAAATATTCATGGCGATTATGAACAAGCTGAAAATCAGGTAAAATAATGGAACTTGTAATTACATATTAAGTGGACTGATGCTAAATTACTATGTTCATACAAAGTGACAGAAGGGATTTTGAAATGAAATAAGAAAATGAGGTTTTCTTTGTTTAAATCTTTTACCTTTATTGATTGAAGAAAGGATTACCGTTTTACAGATTAAAAGGACTTGGATAAAGACAATTTTATAAAGTTATAAATGGTTTAGCTAAGAAAAATAAGAAAACTTCAAAAAAGCCAGCTACAATGATCTCTGACTTTCAAAAATGGTTTGTTATTATTTGCATTAAATAATAGATATGTAAGTACTAGAACAAACTCATCCACATATAGGATGCATCAGAATCACCTGAAAAGGTCCTTCTGCAGCTTTCCTCCTGCAGGGGCTGGATTTATTAGGCTGGTGTAGTGCATGGGAATCTGAATTCTAATGAAATTTCTTCAGATAATTTGAAAACAAGTTTGGTAGATCCTGCAAGAAGTTAACATTCAATTACATTCAGACAAATGACTTCTGAGCTTGAATTATGTAGAAGAAATTCTGCTAGGCTCTTAGAAGCACTAGGACACACTAGGCTCTTAGTGTGTCCATTTCATAGATCCCATTCCCAAAGACTTTATAATTTATCAAAAGAGTTGCCATAACAGTGTCAGGAAAAAGGTATAAATATCATGCTTTGTTAGTTAAATGTAAGAGCAGATGATTTTCTTTCAGAAGGAGGAAAAGTAATACCTGAGACTTCCTGAACCAGGTTTTTTTTTTCCCCATGGGCAGGCACTGGGAATCTGAACCACATTTTGATAGCATGTTAGGACTTCCTCACAAGCTGGACCTTATGCTATCCGGGCTCCTGAGAGGCTCCCAACTGGCCAATTCCTTATTCATCTTCCTTTCTCCAGCCCAGTACAAGCTCTGGGTTGCCCAATTACAAAAAGGAAACCAAAAGGGAACCAAATAATCCTAGTTGCAACTCAGTAAATCACCCACCCATCTTAATAGTCATCCCCTCTACCATCCTCCAGTGCTTTCACACTAACCCACCCCAATGCTTGAAATGCTTGTCATCCTTTGTTACTGCGGAGTTAAGTTCAGGCTTAGTTTTTGTGCTCTCTCCTCAGCTACAGCAGCCCTTAAATAAAGTCACCTTCCTCATTTAACATCATGCTTGCAATCTGTTCTCTGATAGACTTGAGAGGAGCAATGGGACGGCCATTCCAGTCACAAGCAATAATGTGAGCCCTGCCCCAAATCAGAGGAAGGTGAGATTCAGGGTAGATTGGGGAGGGAAGAATCATACAGTTTAGATGAGATTGATGATCAAATATTTATTCATCCAATGAATATTTATGAAAAGTAAACTGGTGAAAGACGAGGCATGGAATAAAGTAGTTGGAAGTGTGGAGAGAAGCTAATAAGTTCACATGATGCTCAACTAGAACTAAAAACTAAGTAGATATAGGCTTGAAATCAACGATTAATTGGATTTAGGCAGGATGTGAATAAGGAAGATATCAAAAAGGTCACCTGAACTTTCTGATGTAAGTCACAGAATTGTCAGAGTTAACGGTTTTAAGATGTTTACTATGTTATAAGCACTACACTTGCCCCTTTCATATCTAGTTTCATTTAAACTACATCATTACAATGAAGTCGATGGTTGCCCCTCTTACGATACCAGTACTGTAGACCACTTGGGCTGAAATGCTAAGAAACAGTCATAGAATCAAGTATGGAATAGGGGGGTTTCCTGTTTGTCTTTATTTGGTAGGATCACATTCATTTCTTTAGCTCCTATTAAAGAAATCAGGAAACATGCAAGACACTGATTAATATTCCACTATGGAATGATAATTTCCAATTCATATTCAGAAGAAAAGTATTTTAAAAGTATAGTTGCTTTAGGTAAGATATGAGTTTGGTAAACAGTTCTCTCATTGAGATCTGTGATTTTATTTAACATTGAGCTCAAGGCTTCGTTGACATTGTTTATTCTTCTCAACTTCGTTGCAAATTTATAGACAAAGTTATTTATTTTAGAATAATATGCCCTCAGCTATTTTAGAAGGTTCAAATCAAATGTGTTTTCTCCTCTTAATTTTCATTCAAATGAGAGACGAGGTTTTTTAAAAATTAATCCAAAGAAGAGCTCATTTTCCATGTACTTTTTAAATCTTTAAAATGTGTGTTTTTTTCAGAAAAATATTAAAACTTAGGGGACAGAGTAAAATCAGCAAATTAAAGATGATTACTGGGTGCATGGAAGGTTCCGTGGTAGAATGCTCGCTTTCCACGCGGGAGACCTGGGTTCGATTCCCAGACCATGTAGCTTAAAAAAAAAAAAAGTAAAAATCATTATGATAAAAATCATTATGAATAAAAGTGACCTTCTGTAATAGGCTGTCTATTTTGTTCTTCATTATAATTTAGGACATTATGCATTTTGTGAAAGAATTTGATTGGAATGCCAAAAGAAAAGGAAACTTGGCAATAGCCAATTCAAATTTAATGACCAAATTTATAGGAAATTAATCAGTACAGCCATAGGATGAACATTTATAATTACAATAATGCTATACCAGAATATCATACTAGGGTTTGCCCCCACCCCAGCATGGAGTTTAGTGCCTCTTATACACAGTTTAGTACCTCTTGTATTTGCCCCTAAAACTGATTGAAGAAGAAAATCTTATCAAACTCTAGTTTAAGCCTATCATTATCAATGATAGCATGGAAGAGATTTAAATTCTACATTTAAATCTATTTAAATGTCCATGGGGCCTTGGGAGGGAGAAGTTTATAAGTAAGACCACATTCTATTCCTCACCCACACATCTTATCAGCCTGACTCAACTAAATTCAGCAGCGTCTCGAGGTTTGGTTGTGAAACTCAGTGTGGTCTAAAATAATTAAGAGAAGGATTAGAAAAATGTAGAGATTCTATAAACACGAAAGACAAATCTATAAACAGCTTTGAGCTCTCAGAAATGTATGGTGGCAGTTTTATCAAGATCAATAGACAATTCATGAGTGGAGAAAAAACTGCTGCCATTCAGTTCATTCCTATCCAACTTCACTCCCATAAATAGATTAGAGCAGGTTCTTGTCTGAGGTAAAACAAAACTGTATCTACATCAGATTATATGATGTATTTTGGATGTGTGTGTGTGTGTTAAATAAAATAAATTGGCTGCCTACATCGGCTTTGCCAGGAGTGACTCCTTTTCTGAGAAGGGTCAGGGACTTTCTAATGAGTTAAAAATAGAAGTGGGAGCTTCTCCTCAAAAAACAGAATGTGTACCCTGCAAAAGTTTCAGTTTAAGCAACAATCGGAAATAAGCTGGTTTGGTATAACAGAAATAGCCTATCAGAAATAGGGAAATACACTGTAATAGTCAATCTATGATCATTGCCCAGTTTGTAAGACCCTCCCTTTGTAGTAAGGAAGCTAAATGTTAATCAATTATTGCAATTTCCACTTTGGAAATTTCCCAATTGTCTCTATAAGCTACTGTAACTTGCCCAGTATTTTGAGACTCTTATTTTGGTTTCAATGTTCCTTGCTTGAGCAGTTTCTCTTTTCATAAACCACATTATGATGATTATTTTGGGTGATTTAGATTCAAAAGAACAATGTATATATGTATATATTTTATATAGATAGATACACACATACATACAAACAAATATAGATAGATAAATAAATATCAACATATCCTAATTAATATTCAGAAGTTGGGACAAGAACATGTTCTTAGTATTGAGACCTTTAGCTGCTCATGGTTCTTGGTGTCCAGTGGTGAGAGATGGAAAACGTTGGTAGAGAACAACTGGTAGATAGTTTGTTGAGGGTTGGCTAAGATTTCTTTCTTGCAGCTAAAACTATAGCTAGTTGATTACTTAGTCTATTCCAGCAAGGGTGAAAGACATACTACTCAAATAATAATAATAATAATAATAATAATAAACTGGTCTTTCATTATAGAACAAAAGAAAAGAAAATGAAATCTAATTGCAACCAGTAATTACTGAGGTAGTTCACACTGATTCATACACACAGACCACTTACACCTGTGTTTTGACTCTCAAAGTCCATTTATATTTCCAAGTTAATACTGTCCATTTGCTTCCTATTGTCAGTGAGAATCAGAGGCAGCAAAGTTTTGGAGACTAGTTATTTTCTGGTCTTCTTCATAGACATCTTTGTATAATGCAATAGTTTGAAGCATCTGTCCCATGAAGCAAAACATTTTGGTATCTTCTGTAAAGCTTTGGCTTGGTATCTAAGCCTGACACATGCTCTAGTTTTTTTATTTTTGTTGGCCTAACTTTTCCCTTATGGAAGTCATTATGTATGTTCACAAATATTATAATTTCCCTCTCCTTCCAGGAACATGGTAGGATTCTCCTTCACCAGCCATTTTGAATTTCAAAAGGTCATTTAATTTGCCTTAGTCACAGAAATCTGAGCAGAAGTGTCATGTGCCATATTCATGGGGGAGCTTTAACAGCAAGTGCATGATTAAGATCATGTAAATACATATTGATATGAGGGGGCACAGGTGGTTCAGTGATAGAATTCTCAGCTTTCATGCAAGAGACCTGGCTTCGATTCCTGGACCATGAACTGCCCCCACCCCCCAAAAAACAAACATATTGATATGATGCTTGTGTCAGCCTTGATCCTTGAACACATACAGTTAGTATAGCATCCTTACAATTCTGCTTTGGACATGAAGCATTTGACCATTGAAGTTTTGAGATTGCCTATTACTGCAGCATACCTTAGTTTATGCTGACTGATTTTTCACTTAGAACTTAACAATTTGTACTCAAGTTGACTATTTCATCAGCTAGAAATGGTGAATGATTCTGCAAGTTGATTTTTTGAAATTTAGTCTGATATTTAATCCAGAAGACTGCTATTCAATAACCATGGGACAAAATTTTAAATGGATTTCTTTACCTTTTTTTCTTTTTTATTCCCTTTAAAATTCACTATCCACAATGCAAATCCAGCTGTCTAATTATTACTAATAATCAAATAATAACCCCATAAAGTTATATTTTATAGCACTAGTGAAAATAGCAACTAAAGTGATTTAAACAGCAATTGTTCAAACAAAAATGTATATAGGCATGCAAAAATGATATTTGACATATCCTGGTTTCAGCTTAAAACCATTATGTTCACTTTAACTGTGTATTATATTACTGAAAAATAAAACAGGGAAAAGCTACAAAATCTGCAATATGTTTTTAACCATCGTTAAAAGTTTAAATTTTACTCTTTAAATTGTCATCTGAGTTTGGTTATACATGTGCAATTTCTGCCATGAAAACTATAAAACTAATATAAGAAGTTGATTTTAATAGTTTTTCTTTTCTTTTTTGGGGTAGTTTCTCATCCAATATTCAAGGAAGAACTTGTCTTAAGTAAAGTTGTAAATCAGAGAAAGTTTGGCTTTGTTATCTCTGACCTCATTTGGTTTTTTTGCCCCCTCTATTCCTGATTAACACTGCCCCTTTCCTCCATGATTTTCACACATACATACACAACCACAAATTCAACTCCAGTAAATTACACCTTTCCACGATTTGAAGTCAGTAGTTTTCCTTTTCCCAGGGGCACATACATTCTAAATGTATCTATGATGGTAGGAGGGCGCGTGTGTATCCTCTGAATAAGATTGCAAAACGGAATAGGGTTTAGGGGAAGAAAAGGTGCTTTCTCACACCTGTAAAATCATACCTTGTTGGTGGAACCTTTTCAGCCAGCAGATGAGGGAGCCTTGGTTTGAGGTTTAGACAAAATAGAAGAGAGATGCAGGTCATTTCCACTTGCATATAGTTTTATTTGCATTCAATTGTGTTTCAGATGACTTTCTAACCTTTTAGAAAAGAACATTTTTAGATTCTTTGCAACACACAGACTCTCTGTGTGAAATTTGTAGTAATTTAAACAGAAACTCCCTCTGGCTTCCCGTGACTGAACATTTGATTAAAATTATAGAATCCGAACTACAGCAACTCCTTCCAGCTCCATATGGAACATCTGCTGAAGTAAGCCTTTAGAAGTCACGCAGAATTGAAATGTCATGCTCTGGGGGAAATATATACAACGCAGAATTAAATGACGAACGTGAAGGGAAGAACTCATAAGGTGTGGGATATGTGTAAGCTGATTAGTTGCTGATTCAAATGTGGGGATATTAGGAAACAGAAAAAGAGAGATTCATGGATTTGCTTGCTTGTTTGCATTAATTTAATAAAGTGTAGTACTATGTAGGTACACGTAAAGTTAAATTCCAGGTATTATAAACCCTTAAAAAAACTAATAAGTACTTTCTAATTCTATTTTTAAATTTGTTTAAATGTGAAAAGAGTAAATTCATTTCAGAAAGTCAAAAAGGTAAAAATTTTATATAAGTTTTCAGAATTTAGAAAAAAACTTATTTGACTTAAAAGAGCTAAGTCATTTAAAAGAAGCATCATTAGAGATGTTGGAAAATAAAAATTTATGAAATGTTCTCGGTAAGTTTTAAACAAATCTACAAAGAAATAACTGACAATGACAACTTCAGTGAAAATATTTCAAAAGAGATATGTTATTTTAATTGGCCAACCAGGATGCATTTTTCCCCAATATTAAACCCATTAAAATATTAAAATAAATGTTTATTGGTGCATTCCTGTAATTTTAGGAAAATTCCCTGATATCTTTTTGGGTCAGCATAAATATTTAAATCAATTAATGTTAGTGATAACTAAATACAAAAAGATAGACCATATGTCAAATGAATAATTATTGGTTGGTTCTTCCTCTCCTATAGTTTAACTAGCAACTCATCATCAATATAATAAAGCTGTATTAGGAGTATTGTCATTGCCCATTTGTCAAAATATCCATGGATATTAGGTTTTCATTATTAAAAATTATTTAAATAATAGATTTAGCAATCATTTTATTTATATTTTATCACTGAAATATTCCTACTTTTAGTTTTCTCCATTCAATACCAAATGCTATACATGGAGTAAAAATTTCTAATGCTTGGTACTTGAGAGGAAAATAGAAAAGCAGAACTTGAAAGTCTGAGTTGTGGTATAGCAAAGTCGGAAAAAAGTCTGAAGAATTATATTTTATCTAGTGTTGCAACATAGTACCATTTGTGGAATTCACAAGGTTCATTAATTTTAGCAAGAAATACATTAAGAGTAAAGATTTAAAACAGATTGTAGAGATGTTAGCAACTCATTGGCTAATTTAGAAATTTGCTTTCATAAACAGCCACAACAGAAAGGCTTTCTTTCAAATATATGCTTTAATAAAAATGCTCATACATATTCATACAGAAATTCATATTCGGCTCACAGGAATTCTCAGTTTTTGTACAAATTTTAGGACTAACCAATGGGAGAAGGCAGGAGTCTTTCTTCTATTGCTCCTTAGAAAAACATGGCTCTTGAGTGCCTTGATGAAACTTAGTTACCATTTTTAATCTTTAAGGATTAAGTTTTGGGACCTGATGTGATTTTCTAGGATGAACTTTGAACTAACATTTTATAAAACAATGCTGACCCTAGGTTCGACACAGAAAGTGCTTTGGGGGGCATTTCTCTTTCTTCAACTTCAATAAATATCTGAATTTTATCATTGCTTATCAAGAAATGAACAGAATAGGTACACAATACATTCAGCTCCAGGAAAAGGAAAAAACAAAATTAAAATATCAGTCTCTGCACTATTGAAGTAGAGGCCAAAATATTGTATCCCAGTAGAGTGTAGTATGTAAAGGGAAATGTGTACGGAGTAAGAAATGTAGAGAACTTCAGCCCATCCGAGTACTATTACTTAAGAAAAAAACTCAGTGGCAGAAAAAAAAGAGTCAGTGGCAGACAACTGTTGAAGCTATAGTTGAAGTCCATGCTGCTAACCCCTTTGGGTCCTGGCAACATTCTAGGTATATAGAGCTCAGAGTCAAGGTTAAGCAGAGCTGAGCTGTCTAAGAGCTTGTAGAATAAAGAAATGGAAAATTGGAATAGAATTATAAAGCACAGTTTATAAGTTTGTATTTTGGTTTCTTAGTGACATGGAAAAATACAACTTCCTTTTACATAGAATATTTCCTCTACAAAATAATATGTGTAGTTATTATGAATTTTAATGTAATAAGCAAGTATCATTAAAATACATCCTAAATCACATCTAGCCAGTTTGAATTAAATTGTACTTCACTTAGAATTTATAACTATGTGTTATAAAGTGTTACTCTTTATTCCTATAAAACGGAAAGCAAATAACATCTGAAGATTGAGAATACTTAATAACTTTTGACTTGGTTGATTCTGTGATGAAGTTAATGAGTCTAGGAATTTATACTATGTGCTAGAGAAAGTTCTAAAATGGATTTTTGTAGACTTCTTCCAAATCAGTGACCATGTTTTAACAAACAGTTCTTTGGAAAGGTATAAACTATTACAATAAAACATCAAAATTGAAAATTTTGTCAACTACATAAACTATTTAACAGCATTGGACTTATATTTTGAACTTGATAATATTGCTAATCACCATCATGCAAAACTGACTTACTGTCATTAACTTCCTGTAAGAAAGAAAATCAGTTTTTCTGTAAGAAAGAAAAAATTCTTACATGAATTTTTATAGTGTTGCAAAATAAATCTCCTTTCCTCAACTCAAGGTTTTTGGAAAATATACAACCAAATCTAAATAATTGGATTAGGAACCACATTTGAAAGATGGTGCATTTTTTTCTTTACCATTTGTAAAAGTATTATATAAACATATATCTAGCTACATTTTATTTGGAGTTGAGAAAAGTCACAAAATATGCAAGTGAATAGAAGTCCTGACTCTTGAGATACTGTTTAATGATGTAGTGCATGTGTCTACATTTAATATAATGAAGTTATAATCATGAGACATGCTACTGAAGGCAATGAGAACTAAGATTGTACATTTCCCCTGATGTAGCAATGCCAACCGGTTATAAGAGCATGCAATGGAATGACCAGAATCGACAAGAGGCATGACATGTGTGCCAGTTTGAAAGAATGTATGTACTAGAAAAGCCATGTTTTGATCATACTCCCATTTTGTAAAGACAGCCATTTCTTCTAATCCCTATTCAGTACTGTATGTTTGAAACTGTAATTAGATCATCTCGCTGGAGATATGACTCAATCAAGAGTGGTTATTAAGGTGGAGATATGTCTCCACCCATTTGGGTGGGTCTTGATTAGTTTACTGGAATCCTATAAAACAGAACAACAAGAGAGAAAGCCAAGAGATTCCGAGAGAGCAGAGAATGCTGCAGCACCATGAAGCAGAGTCCACCAGCCAGCGCTTGAGATGAAGAAGGAAAATGCTTCCCGTGGAGTATCATGAAACAGGAAGCCAGGAGAGAAAGCTAGCAGATGATGCTGTGTTTGCCACGTGCCTTCTCACTTGAGAGAGACACCCTGAACTTCATTGGCCTTCTTGAACCAAGGTATATATTCCTGGGTGCCTTTGATTGGACATTTCTATAGACTTACTTTAGTGGGACATTATCTCGGCCTTAAAACTATAAACTAGCAACTTATTAAACTCCCCTTTTTAAAAGCCATTCCATTTCTGGCACATTACATTCCAGCAGCTAGCAAACTAGAACAACATGTTTCTGGTAGCCAGGACATGCGCAAATATTTGGGCTTAGATTTTACATATTTATAAAAAACAACAGTAAAATCTTCCTTTGTTTCCTCTCTTTGCTCCAGTCAGTGCCCCATATATCTCTTTGGATTGCCTCACTAAAAACCATATGCCATGGATTGAATTGTGTCCCCCAAAAGGATACATTCATGTGCTTATCCCCGGCCCTATGAATGTGATCTTATTTGGAAATTAGATCTTTGAAGATGTTATTAGTTAAGATGAGGCCAAAGTGAATCAGTATGGGTCCTAATTCAATATGACTGGTATCCTTAAAAAGGAGGAAATTTGAACAAAGTCAATAAGAGACCGAGAGAGAGATGGTCATATGGCAGAAGCAGAGATTGAGTTATGCTTCCATTAGTCAAGGAATACCATGGATTTCCAGCCACCCACCAGGCGAGAGGCATGGAATGGGAGGGGTCTCCTTTTAAGAGGAAGGGGTCTTGATTCTAGCCCCCAGAATGGAGAGACAATACATTTCTGTTGTTTAAGCAAACTTGTCTTGGTACTTTGTAACAGCAGCCCTGGTAAACTAAGATACTGTGTGTTTTAGTTTGCTAAAGCTAACAAAATGCAATATGCCAGAAATGAGTTGGCTTTTACAATGGCGATTCATTAACTTACAAGTTTACAGTTCTGAGTCCCTGAAAATGTCCAAATCAAATGATGCCAAATGATATAGGCATCATTGGACTATATCTGGACTTCTCTGTCACATGGTGAAGCACATGGCCGGTGTCTGCTGGTCCTTTTTTCCTGAATTCCACTGTTTTTCAGCTTCTGGCTGTTCTGTCTGTGACTTTCTGTGCTTCTGTGTGAGTCCTGCTCTCCCAGCTTCTATGGCTTTTTTTCTCTCTGAGCTTCTCTGGGGCTTTTTTCTATGACTTCTCTCTGTCCTTTATCTTCTTATAAAGGGCGAATAAGAGGATTAAGACCCACCCTTAATGAAGTGAATCATACCTCAATTTGAGATCCTACTCATCAAAAGAAGCTACTTATAATGGATCCACACCTACGGGAAAGGAAAATGATCTTTTCTGGGGTACGCACAGCTTCAAACCCTCACACTGTATTATACTAGTACTTCTGATTATTTGTATTATCATGTAATTATAATATGTAGAACTAGATGCTCCCTTTCCACTATATGCCACTAGTAATTTGTTGTTAAGTCAACCTGTTTTAGAACTTTCTTTCAATAGAGCCGTTCTGGATTTCTTGACATTTTTCTCAAAATGTACTTTTCTCTTGTTTCTTTCTTTTTTTTTTATTTTAATTTTTTTGGCTGATTTTTCTTTTTTGTTTTACTTTGACTTGGTTTTTAAATTTTCTTTTACATTATTTTAAAATTTTATATTTATTTAAAAATATTTATATGTTTCTTTTAATATTCTATTCTCTGAGTGAGTAAAAAAAAAATCAGGGGCAGGGAGCACTTTTGCTTTTTCCAAACATTATAAAACTTAAAAGGTTTTTAGATAACATTTTTAACCAGGCATATATTGAGTAAGGGGAGGTCTTACCCCAGACTTTCCTTTTGAAGTTTCATATTTCTAAGCAACCCTCCTTTTTTATCAAAATAAGCATCACATGATTTATGCATAGTCTCTGGATATTTTTTCCAAAAGTGTTAGACTTAGTGGTTGGGAGCTCTAGCTCTGAAGTCAGCTCTGAAATGACTCCACCCCATGAGCTGTGCTACCTTAAGCACAGTTAACATCTCTAAGCTGCTGTTTCCACACCTGTGAAGAGGAATAATAATAACTTATAGTACTTTAAATATAAATTTAACATTAAAGGCAGTAAATTAATACTGAACAAATGAATGATGATAATATGCTATTTTTCATATGTGTTATGTGATTGAGTGATTAGGATATGCTGCATGCTACCTTCTTATTATTACTCCCATCTAATTTTTTTCTTATTTAAAGAAACTTTTTGATTGACCCTTTTACCAAAGCAAAGTCCTTCCAGCAATTTAAAGCTTTGCATTTGTGGACATGAAGCCCATTGCTGAAGTATTCATTAACAGAACTTAAACAACTACTTTGGGGAGGAAGGCAAGATGGTCAATTGGAAAGAGAAGTAGTTTCAGAGCTTATGTCCAAACTGTGTGACTTTGAGTAATCTATTAAATCTCTCTGAGAATCAATTTCTTCCTAGGAAAAATAGGATAATATCTATTATTAGGGTTGCCATGAAGATTAAATGAGTAACTCATGGTATAGTCATAGGTTTTACTATTTTTGAAAGAATGACCACCCTTCAATAAAATCCCCTCTCCATTATGCTAAATTTACCAGCACATGTAAACCCAGTACACTCAATCTTGTTTATAGCTCTGTATGTGAGACAAATCAAGGGCTCCCAAAGATAGGCGCATCTTAATCCTCCAAAACTGTGCATGTGTTACTTTGCAAAAAACGAAAACAAACAAAAAAACCCAGGAATTTGCAAAAGTGATTGATAAAGGAAGATTTTTCTGTATTATATGGTGGTCCCAATCTAATCATACAAACCCTTAAAAGCAGAGAACATTTTCCAGCTTTGGTCAGAAAGACTCAATGGTACTGACTTTGCAGATGGAGGGGACCATTAAGCAAGGAATGTGGGTGACTGCTAGAAGCTAGAAAAGGCAAAGAAATGGAATCTCCCCTACAGTCTACCAAAATGAATTTGTCCTGGTGACAGCTTTATTATAGCACAGTGAGATCTGTGTAAAGACTTCTGACCTACAAAACTCTAAGGTAAATTTGTGTTGCTTTAAACCACTGAATTTGTTGTAATTTGCTATAGCAGGAATAGACAATGAATATGCTCTGTCAGAACTTGTGCATTCAATACTCTCATTGTTCTCATCCATTTTCACAAAATGACACAATGAAGTTATGACAATTTAGTCACACCTATTTGTTAGGTGTTTGTAACAAATATGATCTATAATTCCAGTAGAAAATCACTCAGGAGTAAATCTAATTTTGCAAAGTTATGTTCACTCCCCTCCCTAAACACTGAGGAATTTGTGTCCTCTTTTTTGTTTGTTTATGGTGGTCATTCTGTTGAATGACATTTGCTTTGAAGTGGGATTAATTGTCTTGGCTTGCATTTTGCTAGTTTATTTTTATTTTGAGTAAGAATGCTAATAAACATCTTTCAGACATTAGGTTTCATTAATACTTACCTGTGAGTAAAGTGTTACTGCTATTAAGGAATTAAGGGATTCAAATAACTAAACAGAAATACCTTATGTAAAGGTGATTGGAGATGTTTGAGCTACTTCTACTTGCTACCATTCAACATTATTCATAGGATTCCAAATAAAGGCAATGCTTAGAATGGCCCAGAGTAAAATTTATATGATTTAAAAGCTATAAAAGGCCTAATGGATCCCCAGGATGCCCTTTGATTTGCAGAAAATAAAACTGAAGACCAGGCATTCGTATCATATATTTGCAGTCCCATGGTGAATTTGGTAGACAATTTATTCTGTCTTGTAGTTTTTCTATTTTGCTATCTTATCCATCTAGTTATTGGTTAGAAAGAGATTAGGGAAAATATTTAAAAACAGGGTAAGATAACATCAATAAGATGCATGTCTTCTAAAATCATTCCCCCTATTTTTAGCAGATATTGAGTTTTATATGTTATTTCAAAGGTGCCTTCAACTAATGCTAGAACTTAAAGTGAAAGAAGAAAAATAATTGTTTAACTATTCTTAAAAAAAAATTGTCAGGAGGGTGGGATACAGGACTGAAGTAATCCTGGGAGGTGTTGATTATAGGAGGATACCTAAGCATTAGAATAGTTTTTGTAATTTAACTAAGAGGAATATTTCCAAAGCATTTCTTACAGGCCTTATGTTTTATCCTCAAGCTGATGATTAGGTAACAGAAGAAAATGAATTTTTTTCTTGGAATGGCTTTGCACAGTCAGGAATATAATAGGTTCTGCAATTCCCTTAAGCATTAAGCATGACTAACTGAGAGGTACAGAATGTCAGACTAGATACTCTGCTGATTTTTCTGGTTTTAATACTTCTTTCATTTTTATGCTAATCACTCTTGTTTAGATATTAGCATAGGTGATGCACACATAGGAATTCAAATTGACTTTGGGGTTACATTAACTTCAGTGCATCTCCAGTTGAGGAAGGTAAAAAGGTGAAATGAGAACTATATAAACATAGAGTACATGGAACTCCATGGCCTTTTATTGAAAGGACTCCATATTCTATAAGCACCTCTTTATGGATGATTAAGGTACACAGCTGGTCAATAAAGTTAAAGAACAAGGGAAAATCGATTAACAAATAAAAATATGACAGCAGAAATAGAGGGAATGATCTGGTAGAAGAAAATTTGCAATTAATATTGAAAGATATTTGTTCCATTAAAGAAAATTAGAACTAAAGATTTTAAAATATTCTTGAGATCAAAATGAGATGACATGATGAAAGATTATTAAAAATGGATATGGGAAGCTCAAAATCTACAATAACCATGATTACTTAACACAGATGCTTTTAGGGCTTGTAGAGCATCTTGCATGTAGCAAGAGATGGATTCATGAGGTGGTATGTGCCTTGCCCAAGGTCACACAGATAAAAAGTGGCAAAGCTAGGATTTGAGCCTGGTCTATCTAACTCCAAAGCCTGACCTCTTAACTTCCCTTCTGTATGAATCTCTATATTTGGAAAGTGATAGAAGACAGTAGCTAAATGTAGACTCAAAGTTCATAAGCAATATTCACTAACTCAATAGAAATATAGCAAGAAAGTATTATGTACCAGATAATATGCTAGATGCTGGATAGAGTGGCACAGAGTCATATCTTGAGAAGTAAGAAAGGCATGTAGGTGATTACATTTTAAAATAAAGGAGTTCTTTTAAATATGCAAAAGCATAGCATACCTTGGAATACCGTTCAGGGGCACCTATCCTTGTCCAAGATGTTTTTGACCTGATTCTTGACCTGAATCTTAAACAGTGCGTAAGAGTGAGCTCAGTGATGACACTCAGAGAGAGGAGCATCTGTAAAGCATGGTATCATCAGGAAATATGAAACTAGCTAGAAATGAACTGAGGAAGGTAATAGAACAAAGGGGTCTTGTATACTGTGCTAGCAAATTATTTTTCTTTTTTGAACCAATGAAATGACAATTAGAGATCTTAAGGATGGGAGAATGATGCTTATTATTATTATTTTTAAGAAAGTTCCCTCTGGCTTTAGTGCTGTGAATGGATTAGATGGCAGAGGTGAGGACAATACTGCTGCAATAATCTAAGCAGGCCAATAGAGTGATGGCCCAGACCTGTGGTCTCCAAAAACAGGTGCATACACCCCTGGTGTGCATGAGATCAGCTAATGGAGCCATAAAAGGAAATATTAGCACTTCTGTATACTTTTAATGATTTCAAGCACTTTACAGTTCTGATTTGTATATCTCTCATAATGTATGCATTTGTACACATATTTTACTGTTGTGCAATACAAAAATTGGAGACCACTGTTCTAAAATGGATAAGGAGAGACGGATAAATATGAGCAATAGTAATGTGTTTGATTTGGTAGGATTTGGCAGGAATTGGGTAACGAGATGTCAGGTGATACATGTTCTTTTCTGAGATAGGAGACACAACAAGAGAAACACAAAAGTGAAAATGAATTCAATTGTTTGATGGGTTTGAGGTGCTGTAGTTTAAGTAAAAATACTTTAAAAAGTAGGTAGATGCATTGGCTTTAAAGGAAAAAATATATAGGAGCTGGATCCATTATCTAAACACTACTACAAAACCATAGGCTTTGGAATCAACAGCATATGGAGGCCAATTGAAACAACGTAAGCAGATGAAATCAGCAAGAAAATCCATGTATAGTGAGAAGAAATGAAGACCTGATTTTGAAGGCTAGAAACAACATTTGCAGTCAACATTTAAAGAAGTAGAAGAAGGCAAGCAACAGTGACTCAGTGCAGAGTTCTTGCCTGCCATACCAGAGACCTGGGTTCATTTTCTGGTGCCTGCCCATGCAAAATAAATAAATAACAACAATAATAACAAAACGAAGAAGCAGAGTAGAAAAATGAGACAGATCAGAGAGGAAGAAAGAAAACTGGAGCAAAAAGTGGCTTCATGGAAACTAAATCCTCCTTCACAAGGTGGGTGTCCTCATTTGAAGCTGTTTTGTACCTCAGAAAAGGCTGTGTTGTTTTAATCCATTCCTGTGGATGCAGATCTGTTGTGGGTAGGACCTTTTAATTAGGTTGTTTCCATGGACATGTGACCCATCCAATTCATGATGAGTCTTAATTCTTTACTGGAGTCCTTTATGAGAGAATAAAGCACAGAAAAAGCTGAGGAGACAGAAACACACAGAGAAGTTTGGAGAGAGCTTACAGAAGAAGTTCCCAGAGAGAGCTGAGAAAGAAAAATCCCAGAGGTGCTAAGACAGGAACCACAGAAGGTCAGAGAGGAGGCCACTAGAGCGAGGAGCTGAAAGCAATGAAACCTGGGAGTGAAGGACCAGCTGATGCCAGCCAAGTGCCTTGCTATCTGACAGAGGAACGCTGGAGGTCAGTGGCCTTTCTTCAGAGAAGGTATCATCATATTGATGCTTTAACTGACATGTTTTCACGGCCTTAGACTGTAAATATATAAACTAATAAATCCCCATTGTAAAAGCCATCCAATTTCTGGTATATTGCATTCTAGCACCTTTAGCAAACTGAAACAGTGGGTATCTGCTTCTCAAGAATTTAGCTAATACTATTGAGTAGAAATGAAGAGGCTGAACATAATCCATATCCATAAAATGGGACTTGGGTGAGGGGAAACTGAGGGGATGGTTACTGAATCAGCTTGGATTGGGGATTGAGAGTAGGGAGAAAGGGATAAACAGTGATAAATAGCTGCGACCAGAAAGTATCTTCTCTAGTTCATTTTTCATATTTCCTAATTTATCTGATGAGTTGATGATGTATTTCTTCTTCTTGTTACCCCATTTTACATTGAGTTGCATTCTAATAGAATTTCTAGACTATCCCCATTCATTCTTGATTAGTATTTTCAAATGTTGCCTCTTATGAGTTTGTCTTTAACTCTCAACTTTTTTTCCTTTTCCTCATTTGTGTTTATTTCTTCCTTTTGTTTAGCATTTGCAACCCCATATTGCAATTAATCAGTTCATAGCTTTTTCTCTTCCACTAGACTGTGGATACCACATGAGAAGTTATCATAGTCTTCTGTGCTTTCCTAGGGCCCAGCTATATCCTGGAAATTATTCTAAGCTTAACAATTATTTTAAATGAATGAATAATGCATAATTTAAGTCCTAGGTACAACTTCAGTAACTGCTGATATTTATTGAGCCCGGAAATCTGATAATCACTTTGTGAATATTACCCTTAGAATTGTCACAACAAGCATATAGTTAGTGATAATTACCCTCATTTTATAGATGAGAAAACTAAGGTTAAAGAAATTAAGTAAATTGCCCAAGATTTCCCAACCATTAAATGGCAGAGGTGGGATTTAGCATGAGACAAAAAGATGTTAATATGCAGTTTTAATTTTCTGGACTATGACTTTTATTTTACTGTTAGGACTTTTTCAACTTTTATATGCTGTGGATTCCACTCCTCTATTTCTTTGACCCTACCTGGGCTGACCTATGTCTGTTTTGATCAAGAAAACAGAGCTAAAATGATACTATTCCAGTTGCAGCCCTAGCTTTTAAGAAGACTAGCAGTTTCCACCTCCTGCCTTTTGGAACTCTGAATTGCTACGTAAAATTTGAACCTGGACAGGTTAAATGGGTACAGAAGCATCAGGCACATGGTTGAAAAAGCTGTCTTAGATAATCTTCCAGTTGAGCCTTCTGATGACCCTTCTACAGAGCTACAACTGCTTGAAAGACTCTAAAATTAGAACTCCCAAATTGATGCAGTCAACCCACAGAATCCTAGATGATAATACATTTTTGATATAAGTTGCAAAGTTCTGGGGTAATTTGTTACATAGCCATGGTTAATAGGCACTTAGTTTTGCAAATTCAAGTTTAAATTAAAATTACAAATCATAGTGCCCCTTGCTTATTTCTATCTGATTGAATCTGTTAGTATTCTGCAATTATCACTATCTCCTCCTTTTTTTAATCTAAAGAGTAGTGGCAGAAAAAACTTTTGTAATGCATTGACTTTCACCAAACAAATGTTCAACTCAGAGTCTGCCCAAAATCTGAAGACCTGCTTTTCTTTATTATTATTATTATTTGCTTTAGTGGAAAAGCTGTCATGTCAACATTAATATCATTTTTAACAGATACTGTAAATCAATGTTATTTAGTGCTGATTTGTGACAATTGTTCAGACGTAAGAACTATGTACCGGTGTATTTATTTATAAGACTATTTGCATGTCTACAGATCTAGTTATAGTCATTGTTCATTTGTCTTGGTTTCTTGAGCATCTGCTTATCCAGTTGCTGACAAGTTTGGCTTCAGAGATGTGTGGGACTTGCTTAATCTGCACTTTCTGTCGGGGTCACGCCTGACCTCTTTTACTATTTTTGTATCTTCTCATTGCTCGACTATAGAATCTCATTTGTTAAAGATTATTTTATTTTCCAAGAAATAATTCTAAAGAGTTTTCTTAAAAAAACAGAGACAAATATTAATTATTTATTAGGTTGAACCATATGAAATTGCCAGTATTTGATCATTCCTGACCTATAAATGTGCCTATTTCCTGATGCTACATCCAAGCACTTTTTAATTCAAGCCTCACAATAGCTTTGTGAGGCAAGGCAGGTGAAAGGAGATTTACACATTTCACTGACTAGGAAAGTAGGGCTAGATATTGAGTAATTTAATGCTTTTTTTTATAGCTGGAAAGTGACAGAGCTGGGGTTTGGAACCAGCACTCCTAATGCTGAGACTATTAATTCACACTTTTCCTCTACAATATCAACTGTTACTTATTCTTGGCTTATACACATATGTTTATCTTCAGCTGTAAAATAGTCCCTCTACCTTTAATATTTTAAAGCCTAAATGATAGAGTAACCTGTTGTCTGTGAAAGTAAGTGGGGTGTAAAGAATAAGGCAATACAGTGTTGTGGAAATAGCAGTGGTTGCTTCACCAATCATTGAACATTTCCCTATGTTTTTCCATTCACATACATCAATAGTCATGATTTCTCATTAAGTCTGGGTATTTTCAATAAAACAGCATAGAGATGCTTTCAAGAAACTAAAAATTGCATCACAGTAAAGTAGATGGAAAATTGATTAGAGGCTAAACACAATATGATTTGTCTGTTGCTTCTGATTAAATGGAGAAGAGAAAAATACAAAAAAACATTTAGAAGGCAAGATTTGTAATATACAGGGAGGATGTTTTTAACTGAATCTTCATATAGTGGCTTCTCTAATTGCAGTTCTGATCCAAATGGTCAAAGTACATTTCATGCCTAATGACCACAGAGCACCCTACCATGCCAGAGAGAGTCAGAGAAAACCCACCAGAACCATTCTCCCAGCCAAGGCACCATTGGATGATTGTTATTGAAAGATTCCCTAGAGAAACTGCTGCTATAGGAGACTCCTGAGAGAGGTGCAATGCAGCTGCTCATTCATCATTTCATTTTAAGTATCATTGAAGACTTGAGACAGAAGTGGAAATACTTTTCATTAGAGGAACAATAATAATTGCCAAAATTAATAGTGCTCTCAATTCAGGAAACACATCCTTTTAGAATTTTATATCTCCTAAATGTAGTAACCTAGTTTGGGAACTGTATGGTCCAAGATGATGTGAATTTACCCTATTATTTACTAAGTATTTGTATTGATTCTTATTTGTCAGTGACTGGTTTATTCAGTTCATTTGTGGACATTCTGCTTTAATTACTGTCCCTGTCAAAGATGAGTTCACCAAACCAATTATGGTTCTCTCTTCATTTCTGCAAGTCCCATTTCCCCAGTTTATTCAGAAAAACTTTCATGCTTTCATTTATACATCTTCCTTGTATGGACTCCTCCTAGAATGTCCAGAAAATGAGTGCTTCCAGAACAATACTATCAAAAATCAGAGAAAACTACAAATTTAGATACAATGCCTTGTTCAGAATTAGTTAACAATGAAAACTCCCATAACTACCCTTTTTGAAATAGCACCAACTCCATCTCCATCCATTCTCTCTTCATTTCCATACTTTATTTTTCTCCATAGCACTTATCATCTCAACATAAAACATAATTTACTTTTTAATTTTGCTTATTTCTACTTTTCCTTCTCTAGAATACCAGCTCTTTGAGAGAAGAGATATTTATTCACGGCTTTATCACTGTTGTCTGACACATGGAAGGTGCATAATAAATATTTGTTCAATGAATAAATGAATTAATATGAAGGTCTATCTCCTTGTCTGTAAATTGTTGATAATGATAGTGTAGGCAGCTCTTATTAGGCACATATTTCTCATTCCTTAAAAAAAAGTGTTTTTAGCAAATTTTCAGAGAGCAGAAACCTATATTCCATTATTTTTAATAGAAATAAAAATCATAATGGATTCTAAGCATAACCCCAAAGTTCAACCGAATGTCACTCAAGCATTCTTAAATAGCGAAACAACAATCTGTAGATGATTTCTGGATACCATAAAGCATTTAGAATATAGAAAATATCTACTTATTTCACAAGTCATAAAGGTATTGATACATTTCTGTGAAGAATATAATGTTTCTTTGAGATTTTCCATCACACTAACTGAAGGAGGTACTCCAACAAAAATAAACAATGAAATAATATGTTAAGCATAGTAAAGATACTAACTCCATTGGAGCCTGTTGGTAGTGCCCTCAGGCATCTGACAGAAGTACACCAGAATTCTTGAAGGGCTAAAACGCTAAGCAAAGGGAGGAGGAGGAAACAATAATAATGTATAACATGTTCAAACAACTTTAACACAAGTTATAATTCAATCAGGAGAACAACAGAGATAGAACTGCAAAATAAACTAAATTCTCTCACCAGGACAAGCACCCAATTTACATGTCTTTGCTGATATGCATATATAGTTTTGTTATAGACCTTTTTATTTTGACCATGAATTGCTGATAAAAACTTTTGCAAATCTTTACAGTGAATGAATAGTGAGATTTTGAATAGCAAAAACTAATTGTCCATATCTCACTTGATTTCTGAGAACTAAATGAGATAATCCTTGTAAAGAACTTGATTCTATTAGTTAGTTGGTATGTATTAATAAATGTTACTGTGCTTGAAAATAGATAGATGTCATTGTCACTAAAGTCATAAAAAGTTATTAATGAGCCTATTTCTGCTTGTGAAATTTCCTTCTCTCTTATCCACCAGTTACTCCTTCTGACTCATTAAATATCTCACAGCTTTTCCAGTTTTGAGAAAATGAAATAAAAGAGAGGTCCCCCAAACTCTCACACAAAAGTGCCATTCTAGTCAGCTTTGAGCAAGCATCCTGCTGTCCTGCAGCTGTCATAATAAACATTACTTTCTCCAGCTCTTCTTAATAAGGCCATTATCAATTTGTCTGGTATATAAAGTAAATTTCCAAGAGTGTTTCCCTAGGACGTAAAAACTGTTTAGGTTGCCATAAATCTGAGAAGCATTGATCTTCTATTTTACCTATCCCAAATCCCTCAGCAATATTGCAGAGGCCTTGTCTAAAACAGCTTTATACATAAAACACTGCACTTGTGGAAATTCATATTTAATTTGAAATTAAATAAATTTTGTTTCTGTATCATGGAGCAGAAATGTGACTTGAATGCTGTTCCCCATTTTCTGAAATTTGTTATTGCTACTGCAGAGCCACCTGCCTACCTAGCTAGGTTGATAAAGCCAATATAAAATAGGTATTAGATTTATGCATTTAGGGTGGGGGAATTGGGTAGTTGAAATTAATTTTTCCTCAAAAACATTTTCCTAATTGTCAGAACTCAAATGTATCTGCCATTTAATATATGCATGAGTTTATAAAAAAAATTTCTTTTATTAAGCTAGTTATAGCCATATTTAAATATAAAGGTGTTTATTTTGGGGTAGCACTCTCAAAGCAACTCATTAGTCTCAATTATTTCTATATTAATAAGTTTATAAGTATTTACTGTTAGTATAATTAAAATATTGTCATAGATTTGCTCATTCATTCACTAAATACTCTTGTGGTTATTAAATAGCTTAAAAAAACCCAACTAAACATCACTTATTGAGGATCTGTGTTTTGGCCATACAGTTCAGATGAAAATACTTTGGTTGTGCAAAATGAAACCGTTAACCATTTTAATAAATCTGTGCTTTAGAAAATAATTGCCATTCATTTGATGGAAGGATCTTTTTGAGAGATTCTATGGAATGCCTCATTAGTTCTCATGACTCATGACAGGCTGTGGCAATAGAATCATTTTGCATTTGCTAAGAGCTGTTCTTGGGTGAATGTGCTCAAAGCTGCTGCTTGCCTTTTTATCACTATTGGGGTGCTGCTCTTGGCTATTTTCCATGCCACCTTACTGAACTGAGGGCATGATGTTCCATTCAGAGACAAGCGAAGCCAAACACCCTTAATTCCTCAGGTAGCAAGACTTTACTGAAGGCTTAGGTATAACAGAAAAGGAATTCACACACAGAGTCACTTAGAATGAGCTATGATACATCATTTTTCTTGAGGAGCCTTGTTTCTATATCATACTTTTGTAGTTATGTGGAGTGAATGATGATAATGATGGTGATGATGCTAAAAATAACAGCAAATCATAGTCATTGAAGGCTTATTGTTAGGTGTCCCTAATCATTTTACCAAGATAAAGATATGCATTTTATCACTGAGTTTTTACAGTCTTATAAAGTAAAGCAGAGTTTGAGAGATTAAGTGATGGTCTAAAGTCGCACATCTAATGAGTACTAAAACTAGAATTTTTTGTTCAACCATAGAGAATGAGTGCCTTGAACTCATACTCATACCCTCTCTGACTCTTGCCAGAGCCCTTCCTTATTTGAAACCAGAGAGGAGCCAGTGGTTAAGGAATACCAAGGATGCAGCTCACTCATGCCATTATCCTGGAGCACAAAACAGGATTGAGAAGGGTAGAAAGTGGATCTGAGGGGGATGTATAGCCCAGTCACTCATTTTATCCTTCAACATGCACTCTTTTCCTTTGTCCAGATTTTAAAAACAAAATAAAAAGCCATATCCTATCACAAAGACCACAAAATTTCCTGTCAGTCAGATGCAGGATGGGGCTGAGCTCAACTGCTACAGTCCTTGCGCTGTAGCTGCTTACTCTGACGGAGTTGGTAATCGTGGCTTCCTTCTTTCGGCACCTATTCCTAATTTCCTTTATTCTTTTCCAGACCCCTGGTGGAACACATTCTTTACCTGGAGAGTATTCTGGGCTTTATTACCACAATACCACAATATTTGAGTTTCCTTGGTGCATTTTATAGGGTTGCTGAAGTCTCTCATTGGCCAGGACCATTTTTCAAGGAAATCTAACAGATATTCCAGTAGATCCAAAGGATTCCAGAAAGAGTTCTTCTTGCCCTCTCATGTGCACCAAGGAGGCTTGAAAGGGTAAGAAGATGGAGGCTGTACCAGAACCCCAGAGCTGTGGCTTTAGCAAAAGGATGTCCAACAGGAGCTGTGACCTTAGGGAAACATAGCATCACTTAAGCTATTTGTTGGAAGGGAGGGAGTTGACTACCTTCTTATCTCCTGTTAATGTCTCCCATTTTTTCCTAGAGGAAGGATTTACTAGAATTAGGAGGAGGATATGCACTAGGAGTCATGAACTTAAGTAGCAGAATATAGCCAGGTTTAACCTGTGCCATGGCAAGGAAGGAGCTGCCCAATTTCTCATCTCTTGCCACTGTCCGCATTGGCTGAACTTAACTCATAATCTTTCCAGATACCTCCTGTTGGTCATATCTCCTTAGAAAACTCTGACTAATACAGAAGCCTATATCCTTGTTGGATGAGCCAGTTGTCTGCTACTAATTAGACAAAATTATACACATTTTTAGATTCCAGTTCAAGAGAGTAAGATCCAGAAGGAGCAAGGAGCTCCTACTGATACTAGCACAAGACTACCTTCAAAATCTTTTCCCAGCGTCATCCTAAGGGAGCTGAATGTGAGAATTCCCATTACCTTCAGAGGAAACCTTGTCTCTTATTCACAATAGGGATCTTATGTCCCTCAAACTGAGTCATGGAATCAATATGCATAGACTAGTGTCAGTCTAAGAACAACATGCCAAGTAATAGAAGATTCTTCTGTAAATCTCTCCTTTCTGAAGTACAAGTTAAGAATTACTCCTTTAGATTTTGTGACATTTCTTAAACATGGCATAGGACAGCTCCAGATACAGGCCCTTTGGAATACTTTGTAACATTGTACTCCAGATATACAGTACCACTGAATCGCAGATTGCACAAGATTGGAAACTTCCTGGCAATCCTTTTATTAGTTCCTAATATTATGCCAGACAGGATGTGAAATATTTAAACAGTAAAAGCTCTTGTTCTCAATGGTTTGTTATTTTTACAGAAAGATGAATAGAGAAAAAGTACAAAGTGATGAACTTCAAATTATCTCATTCTATGTTCTTGCTTATTTCCTCAAATCGAATTAATGTTAATGTAAAATAATGTCCAAATTAATGGCTCTGATGTAATGAATTTAATATCACCTAGAAGAGTGCCCTGGCACGTGGTAGGTGTCTGATAAACATTTATGGGAGGGTTGGTCGATAATTTTAAAATTGGTCAGTACTATTTAAAAATATAAGGATGTAAGTAAAACTTAAGTAGCCTGTGCAAGCATAATTTATATAAAATAGCAATATTGCAAAATGAAAATATTTGGTATAGATTCCATCTTTAGAGATGGTCTCTGAGTGATTATCAAAACAATTGAGATCAATTTCAAATTATTGATTAATAATATCATAAATGGCACTCATGAAACACTATAATAAAAATATTTATTTACTATTAATAATCCACAAAATAGGTAGTTCATTGATATAAATTAGTACTGTGTAATGACCTAATAATTATATTACAGCAGTGTTTTGTTTTTATGATACTTTTATTAGTACAAAAACTAATTTCTATTAAAACAGTGGCACGTTCTTGCACATTAAATGCTGTGAACTCTAAGACTGTTCCAGAAAGAAAATAATTTAAAACTCAGGATCAAAATTCAAACATAGAAAAACACTAGAAAAGAAAATGAAAGAAATTATATGCATCATAGTAAAACATTTTGGAGGAAAATATGGAATGCCTAGAAAAAAGAGGATTACTCTAGTTTCAGTAAAATCCATCTCAGATGCATTAAGTGTGATTGATATATTTTACTGAAAACAAAATGACAGAGAATTCATTAAACTGAATATTTTTTTTGAAAATCCAAGTATACTATATTATTTAATTTGACTAGTAAATCAATTTTGTTGAAAGTTATTTATCTCAATTAAGAAACTAAATTTCTAAAAGGCAGGTTTTTGTGGAAACAAATAGTAGATTCATATTCCAAATGATGAAAAAATAACTAAAATCTGGTTACTTCATTCTATTTCCAAGGATTCTGCATTTTGTCTATGTCTTAAACTCTTTAGAGATAGGAAAAATATATCAAAGATTTGCAGATTTAGCATATATTTTAGTTAAATATGAAGAAAGTGAAATGGACATTATACAATAGTACTAAATACATTTGGTATTTACAAACTCATTTTGAAAAATATATATAACTACCAGTACTACAGAACAGAAACTATGAACTGAGAAAAAATAATGCCATGTGGTAGTTGAATGCATGATTCAGTTTTCAATGAGGCAATGTCTAACAGTAATGAATCAGCCAAGTAACTTTATGAAGATGATTGTGGGAATTTTTCCATTTAGCAGTAATCATAGCAAAATTCGAATACCGTGGCAAACATTTATGCAGAATACAAACATTGCCACCAAAAATGATTACACATCATTTTGGGTATTAAAAACAACTAACTAATTAAAATAATATGGGATTAAGGAAATAACTGAATAAAACGTAAAATATTATTATTCAATTTGTTATATATAAAACTCTTCACATAAGATATAATTAATTGAGAAGAACTATTGTTACATTTGAGAATTTTCAAAATGCATGCTTTCCAGATGGGAACATTTTTATAGGGGGTTACCCAGGTGATGACAAAATCGAAGAAGGAACATGGGCGTTTTTAGTAGACTACTTGTAAAATATGACTAGCCAAAAATAACCAGAGGGTCAGGTGTTAAATAATATGCAGGCTAAATAACAGATTGCAATAAAAGATTTTTAAAAAGCAGCCCTAGGGCATTTTATTTTGTTTATTTTGTGAATGTTTAAGCCCCTTAGCAAAAAAATGTAGCTAAAATCTCTTTGACACCACTGATCTTGTTATTGTTGCAGTTGTTCAAAAAGTATACAGTACTTTCAGCTTCAAAGAAACATTGGAATATATTGAAAATGCATTTACCAGACATACATTTTAAAGTGGCAGCAGATAAATGTTTCACTTCTATGAGTGATATTATATCTTAAAAGTACCCGCTGCATTAAGAAAAGAAATTATTTTTAAGCATGGGAGTTGACTCATTATTTTACCATGCATCTTAATTTTAGACGATGTTAATATGTTCTGATATAATAGTTGAGAAAATTAACATTGTGCTACCTCATCCTATCATATCCCAATTTTAAGCTATAGTGGTTTTATTGTTTTACTTTATCCAGGTTTGCATCATTTACAGTTTGCTGCATCACCGTTAAGTTGATTGTTTTAATTTTGTGTTTATGTTAACTGGATGCTCACTACCCATCTCTTTAAAACAGCTTCTTAAATCCTGTGTACATTGTTTTGATTGATCTGTTGACTAAATTTTTATTTTTCATGTTTGAGAGCTAAATAATGGTTCTCAAAGATAGCCATATCTGATCCCTGGAACCTGTGTATTTATTATAGTACATGTTAAATGGGCTTTGTAGATGTGATTAAATTAAGCATTTTGAGGTGGGAGATTATCCTGGATTATGTGGAATGGTCCAAGGGTTCTTATGGTGAGAGGGAAGGACAATATAAGAACTGAAACAGAGTGATGTCATCACAAGTCAAGCAATTTAAGTGACCCTCTAGAAACCAGTAGACACAAGGAACCAGCCCTGCAGACTCCCCGAATTTAGCTCTTCAAGACTTATTTTGGACATCTGACCTCCAGAACTGTAAGGGGATAAATATGCATTGTTTTAAGATGCTAAATTTATGGTAATTTGTTACTGCAGCAGCAGGAAACTAATAATAATATCTCAATTTTATACGTGAAGGATGTTTATGCGTCTTTGTTTTGAGGTCATAATTCTATGAGATTTGACAACATTGGAGACATTTCTTAAAACTTTCTTTTCCAATTGGATATTAATTTGGATAAAGCTGAAGTGAGTCTGATTCATTTTCCTGCTTTTTCAGCCTGGATGCTTAGAATATTTTTTTCTTTATTCTTGAAGTTTAATAACTTAACCAGAATAATTATGGTATTAACCATTTTCTCTCATTTTTTTTCTGGAAGCATCGTATGCTCTTTTAGTAAACAGATTTAGGTAGCCAGTGTTGCTTTTCTTTTTGCCTCTTGTCATGCCATTTCTCTCAATCATGTACTTAAACTAAGGGGCGTTATTTGTTTTCTAATAGTTTGAAGTTTTGGCATGTTTTCTCTCTCCTAAAGGCTTAGAAAGAGGGGAGATAAGAAGGCAGTGGAAACTATGCAGTCCATTAAGAAATACTGGCTTTTATCTGATATTTATTAAATTTACTGCAGTAGGGTTTCCTCCACATTACTGGAACTGTTTCCTATGGGGGAGTCATCAGGCTTTAAATCCAGATGCTCAGTTTTCCCATTATATTTTTCTTCATATTTTAGGATTCTAGTGAGAATCCTTAGGATCATTTGACTCATTTCTGGAAAGGGTTAAGGATTATCTGACTCATCCAGTTTCTCCTTGAGTTTTTGAATACTAGCTGAATGCCAAGCCTTTCTTCAGACTTTGGGATATTAGAGAAAATGTTTATAATTGGTTTAATTACTTCTTTGGAATAGGACTGGATTAAATTTCATAGGAAATTTTGTCTCATCTTCTTGGCTAAATGCTTATCAAATTATGTTGCACCTCTTGGCTTGTGTGCTTGCTTGTTAAAGGTAATGTTTTTCTTAATAGCTTTTGCTGGCTTTTTAAAAGTTTAGTATTGGTGAAGGAAAATCTTGTGATATAGCTTTCTTTCTTCATCATTACCTAGAAACTCCTATTTGTATCAATGTATCTCTATTTTGTCTTTCTAACTATATATTCATATTAATTAATATAATATTAATATTATATCGATAAGAGATATATCTTATATATCTCTATTCTTTGTCTACTGTCCTTTATAAGGTTTGCACTCTAAAATACATACTCTGAAATATTCTAAAATAAATACTTTCAGCAAATGACATAACTTTAAATAAACATATATAAGTATTTATTATATAATTAACACTCTACTTGTAATAGGCTTGTGGACAATGACTTGGGGTGTTTTTGCTGGTATTATGACCACGGGAATCAAGATCCAACAAATCCTGCCACTTGTCATGCTTATTGTGCTAGTTCGAAACTACCATGTACTCCAGAGAAGCCATGTCCTTCAAGCTTGATTCAGTATTGTTTAGGGTTTTTATAATTTGTAATAATGCTCATTAAGTGGCTGAGTTCCTAAACGTCAGTGGAGAGAACTCTGATAAATTGACCTGGAGGATATATATCAAGCTAGAGGCCTAGCTGTCCTTTCCCTCACCAACACCACCAACAAGGACACAAAAGCAGCCCCACAAAATGGACAAACCCACCTCTGCCCAGCTCCTCATAAGTCAAACCCAAAGTTCAGATTTTACCACTTAATAACAGCGCTATGGAAGAGAGAAGCATTACTGTCTGCCAGATCGGCAGCAATCTATTTTGGACAAAAGCACTGGGGCAGTTTATGATGTCTGCTGCCCGGTGGGAAATGCAGGCCAGGAAGCCCACTGACTCTGTTCCCTCACCCAAGAGCAGATGCTGACTCCAAAAAGAGAGCAGATGCTGACTCCGATTGCTCCAGCCAAATGGAACGGAAGGGATGATTAAGAAGGAAATACGAGGCTTTTTAACTGTTACTCCCTCTTGACTTGCCCACCCCTTAGCTTAAGTGGCCCCATTCGGGTGCCTTGTCACATAATTCTCAGGTCATTAGTGAGATTTTAAGCAGGGAGGAGTGGTGGCTACGGTTTCTAAACTACAAATCAGGATATATGATCTGACAAGTCACTTCTCTGTGTAAGTGGCAGTTTGGAAGAAATAGATGCTGAAAAGCTTGCAAAGTTTGAATCCTGTTGATAGTTTATAGGATCGCAGGAAGGAATATGAGATGTGCATTCTTTTGGAAAAACCTGAAAATGAGAGCAACTGAAGGTAGCTGAAAAGAAGAGAAGATATAAAGCTATTGTCTTCAATAGTTCAGAATATGTGACAAATATATAACACATCTGAGGGTTGTTTCAAAATATTGGATATTTAGAATTCTTAAGTCAAAATGAAGAAAGATTATTCAGGGACATTTTATACGGAAAAATTAGCTTTTGCACTTGAGAAAGGATAGAAAGCTATGGGTTTGTGAAGCGGAGAAAAATTAATTTTAGGCAGGATGAAGTTTGGATATGAGGATGAAAACGGGATGTGGAAAGAATGAAAATAAACTGGCCTGCAGCAGTGTGTGTGTCAAGGGAGTAGCCCACCACATCACGCTCGGTTCCACACAGGAGTTTATCTATTAGTTACATATTTTGATTGTTAAAATAAGACACATGTTTAGCCATGCAAGATACAAATTGAACTACTTGTTCATTCAATTCTTGAATGTAAATTTTGATCTCAAATTACATCTTTAATAATTTCCCCTTATATTGAAGACAAAGAAAAGGTGATAGCTTGTCAACCTTCCTGGGTAGGAAACTAAAGAAGTTATGTAAATTATAATGGAACTGAATTGAAAAACACAAAGCATTCACTTTTTGACTATTGGATAATGGTAATCAAAGGTGGAATACATGGCCTATGAAAACCTGAGAAGTTTGAAAGCTTATCCAAGCACATTGATATTAAGAAAATGGAAATGTTTTATGACTTCGAACTTCCATCTCTGACTCACCCATATTAGCATACATGGAAAGACTGAAGTTTCTATCTAAAATATCTGTAAGGGCCGGGCAGATAAAGTGTTAGTTGACAAGGGCAGAACTATGGGGAGCGGGAGGGGCTGAAGAGAGCATGGATATGTACTCTCCCTAAAGGAATTTCAATTCAAGTTTTGCAAAATCACTGTCTGCCAAACAAAACTTGTACAGCAGCTGTATGCAGTCTGTGGGTAGCCAGTTGGTCATCTCTGTCCTAATTTAAAACCTGATCATTAAAGATAGTACAGATACATCTGCAGTCTCCAAAAAATTATTAGAAAAAGCAACATTATTTCATTAAATTAGACTAATTCACTAAGTCTTTGACCACCTGAGTTCTTTTACAAAAACAAGGTAGGTACCAATGATAAATAAAATAAATACTGCACTCAATAGTGCCTTCAGTTTTAGGGTAAATTATCACTTGATCACGGTTACACTCCTACCAGCAGGCAGGTTCATAAAGATAGGTGAAATCAGCAGCTTTTTCACTCTCTGCTGCACTCACTTCCATTTCTTTGCTTATTCACTCTCCCTCTTGATTCCCAAAATAGAGGTTAATCAACTTGGGTAAACCCCAGAGGTTAAATAAGGACATTGAAATGATGAAATCCACAGAGAAAAGCTGGACCCAACTATTGTTTCCATACATCTCCTCATCACTATGTTCAAGTATCATTTAGACTTTTCTCTTTTTTTTTTTTTTCCTGGAGGCTAATAACTTTTTATCATTTGCTAATTGACTGTGAGTACTTAGTGTGCTTAGTTTCTGTTCAAATTGAGTCAGCAGGGAGAAAGCAATGAAGGAGAAATGAGGAAACTAATGCTGAGGATTTGACAGAGACTGCTGCCTTCAGTAGCAATAGCATTACAATGGCCCAAGAGGAAGAGGCAGGGTCTTTTACCTCATAAATATGGCATGAAAAATGGGGATCAGGCAAATCGCAATGTGGGTATGAGTTTTTCCTATACTGATTGCATTCTACTTCAACCAGGCATGATGTCAAGAAAGTTTTAATAAGTATTTACAATACTCATCAAATTATGCTGTCAGCTTAAAAATATATTTTCTTAATTTGCAGCTTCATCTTTTTTTTTTTTAATCATAGTGCTCAAGTCCAAATGGCAAAACAATAGTGGAGTTTTGGGAAAGTGTTTGGTTTTAAATTTCCATTTTAAAGATTTAGAAAGACTATCTAAAAGTTGAAGTAATTCTCCTATTAGGCTAAATTTTATAGGTGGAAGAGTAAGGATAGAAGAGATGCATATTTATAAATCATAGGTAAAGATAGTTTTATTTTCCATTAAAGAAAAAATCTTTGAGATAAAAATGGGAAAAATCATTCATTCATTAAGATTAGTTACTTTTTCAGTTAGGAAAAATGTACCCTGACACTCAACTGAATTACTGCTCTTAAGATATTTTCTTCTTTATCTAATTGTGTCTATCCTTTCAGGTAATATCAAATTTATTTCCCTATAGACAAGTTTACCTAGAATGCTTTCAGTCATCAGTAATACAAAGCTTATTTTCAAAACATGATTGATTTCACCTGATTATAATCTGCTTACAGACAAAAGGGGAGCCTGGCAACCTGATTAAAATATGTGATTGTGTTTAGTCATCATTAAGTATCCTTTGAGAGAAAACATTATGACTTCTAGCATTGTTATTCTAAATATGTGTTTTAGAGGATTTCCATTTAGTTTTTTGTAAAGTGAAGATAGAATAGTCTTTTTGAGTTACAGAAGCTTTCTGGATTAAAAAAAAAAGTTTGAAAATATGACTACATACAATCAAAAACAGGTCACCAAAATATGCATATTATGTAAACATTCAATATTAAGAGCACAGTTTTATGATAATATGCTGGTTGCTTTTTTATGAAAAATAAACATTTAAGCCTTTTCTCATTTAATTATGTTTGCTTTTTATTCTTTCGTTTTTGTTTCTCTTTCTCTTTCCTTGAATGCCTTCAAGATTGCTGGTTTACAATGGAATAATCTTGTTTCCCCTTGGACAACTTTCTCTTTACTTCTTAGGTGAAATGGATTATATCAATCCAAGCTGCTGAAAAAGAAGAAACTCTGGTAACCTCTAAAACATATTACTTTGCTTTCTCCAAGAAAGAGAGTTTATTCTAATTAAAAGACTGCGTTTTTCTCCTTTGTAGGAATAGCAAAAATCTAAATCTAGAGTCATTTAATGACAGCAACAACAAATTATATATGTATAAATAATATATATGATACATGTTTATCTATCTTTATATATATATAATCAAGTAGATTTTTGAGTTTGCAGTAATTGCAATTGAGTGAGTGTTTAAATGTGAAAATCTATTTTGTGGTACTATTTTAAGAACATATGTTAGTTGTGGTGATTTTTTTTTTTTCCATGGAAGAACATTCTTATATTTGTGCCATTAACTAGAGTCATCATCCACAGCAGGGCTCACCGTATTCCCATGTTTTATTCTCTAGGTTTTTCTTCTAGTGACATACACAAACCTAAATTTCCCTTTCAACCACACTGTTAATTACACTTGGGATGATGTTTTTAGTATATATCTAAAATAGCTTAAAGAGGTAATACAAATTGCTTTACTATAAAAAATATTCTAAATTGTGTGGCTGTTTTTCATTTCGGGATATTTTCATTCGAGTATTCCCTGTGCACTCATACATTCAGTACATTGAATCAATCTTCCTTCCCTCCCTCCTTCCTTCCCTCCATCCCTCTTTTCTTCTTCCCTTCCTTCATCTGCCTTTCTCTCTTTCCCACACTTCTTTTCTTTTCCTTTTTATAAAAAATGTATCCTGCAGTTAATTAGTGGATTGGGAGAGTGTTTCACCATCAGATGAACCCATCATCATCACTCTAGTGTTCTCTAGCCCAGGTATGCACAGGATTGGAGGGAAGGCACCTATTAGGGGCTAGGTGTGCACATTAGCTTCTTCAAATTTTCACAGAGCCTTATAAGGCAGAAATATGGCAACCCCTTAACTGAATTCCCTGTTTACACCCTGTTCTTCTATAGTCTGTTAACAGGAGAATAGTCACAGGTATGTTGTCACAGCAGAAGTCAGATCATGTTACTTCTTAGCTCAAACCCTTCATTGCTGCTACATTTCACTGGTACAAAAGTTAGTGTCCTTATTGTGGCCTGAAGCCTCCTAAGAAATGTCTCTATCTCCCTCTTTGACCTCATCTCCTGCACATGCACTCACTCCGCTCCAGCCTCACTGACTTCCTTGCTATCCTTGTTTTCTTTGCACTTGTTCTCTCTGCCAGACCTACCCTTTGCTGGGCTATTGAAACTGTTCAGTCCTTTACCTCATTCAGAGCTTCTCTCAATTGTTCCCTTCTTTGTGAAGTCTTCAATGGACACCCGAGTTAAAAATGCAACCTCTTTTCCCCCAGTCACCATACGTACCCCCCTTTTCTGTTTTTACCTTCACTGTTCACATCTTTCACTATCTATACACCACTTGCTTAGTTTCTTGATTATTTGTCTATGTCCTCTCAATAGAATATAAGTCCATGAAAGCAGGGATTTTTTTTGTTGTTAATTAAAAAAAATTAACAGACAAACATTTAGAAATCATTCCATTCTACATATATAATCAATAATTCTTAATATCATCACATAGTTGCATATTCATCATTTCTTAGTACATTTGCATCGATTTAGAAAAAGAAATAAAAAGACAACAGAAAAAGAAATAAAATGATAATAGAGAAAAAAAAACTATACGTACCATATCCCTTACCCCTCGCTTTCATTTACCACTATTTCAAACTGAATTTATTTTAACATTTGTTCCCCCTATTATTTATTTTTATTCCATATGTTCTACTGTTCTGTTGATATAGTAGCTAAAAGGAGCATCAGACACAAGGTTTTCACATTCACAGAGTCTCATTGTAAAAGCTATATCATTGTACAATCATCATCAAGAAACATGGCTACTGGAACACAGCACTACATTTTCAGGCAATTCCCTCCAGCCTCTCCACTACATCTTGAACAACAAAGTGATATCTACTGAATGCATAAGAATAACCACCAGGATAACTTCTCGACTCCGTTTGGAATCTCTCAGCCATTGACACTTTGTCTCATTTTACTCTTCCCCCTTTTGGTCGAGAAGGTTCTCTCAGTCTCTCGATGTTAATTCTCAGCTCATTCTAGGGTTTTTCTCATTCCTTTGATGCTGAGTCTCAGCTCATTCCAGGATCTTTGTCCCATGTTGCCAAGAAGGTCCACACCCCTGGGAGTCATGTCCCACGCAGAGAGGGCGAGGGTGGTGAGACTGCTCGTCATGTTGGCTGGAGAGAGAGGCCACATCTGAGCAACAAAAGAGGCTCTCTTGGGGGTGACTCTTAGACCTAAATTTTAAGTAGACTTGACCTATCTTTTGTGGGGTTAAGTTTCATGTGAACAAACCCCAAGACTGGGGGCTCAGCCTATAGCTTTGATTGTCCACACTACTTGTGAGAATATCAAGAATTCAACTTGGGGAAGTTGAATTTCTCCCCACTCTCACCATTCCCCGAAGGGGGCTTGCAAATACTTTTCCAGTCACTGATCAAATCATTCTGGGATTCATCGGGGAATCACTCTGGACAAACCAACAAAATCTCATGTAAAGCAGGGATTTTTGTCTGAATTGTTTACTGTTGTACCCTGAGAGGCTAGAACAGTGCCTAGCACATAGTAGATGTACAAAAATTATTTACCTATTGAACAAACTAATAAAAACCCTTATTTTCTCATTTAAAGAATTATACTCAGAGATGATAAGCATTTGCCAATGCCTCATGCTCAGGTACTAAGCACTGGAGGGAGACACGACTGAAACCAGCTAAGGTAAATTATTGAAGTTAGAAGGTCAATTCCTGTACAAAAATAGTTCCAAAGGTGACCATCCCCTTCTTCAGTTTAAACTTCCTTGGGGGTATTTCAAGAAATGTTTTATTTCTAACATGTGTATTTATTCAACAACATTTATTAAGCATATATTATGTGCCAAGCACTGTTTCAAGTCCTAAATAGGGAAGGACTTTGCTAAATACACAAGGACCCTGCTTGTTTGAAACTTATCTTCTGATAGAGGAATACAAATGAACAAATCAATGAAAGTACCAACTAGTGATAAATGATGTTAAAAAAGATGGTGTCAATATTAAATGTTTAGTGTGGAGTTGATAACAGCAGTCTATTTTAAATTTGGTGGCCAGGGAAGAACACTTAAGGAAGGAAAATTTGATCTGAGGTATGAACGAGAGTAATAAGATAGTCTCACTAAGAACTGGGCACAGATCTTTCTACACAGAGGGAACAGCTAGTATAAAGGTTTGTACTTGTTAGGGCTTAGCACACAGGAATAACAGAAATCCAGAGTCATTGAAATATAGTAAAAAGTGGTAACAATATATAATATGATTTTAAAGAGGCAGGCAGAAGCTAGTTCATATATAACCTCATAAGCCGAAGTAAGAAGTATAGAGACTAGTCCAAATGCAATAGGAAGCATTGAATTATTATTATTATTACTTAAGCAAGGAAATAGCATGATATCATTTCTATTTGTTACCTGGCCTGGTCGTTGGAAATTAGGCAAAGAAGATTATTGTGGTGGTCCGAGATAAAAGTGGTAAGGTCCTTAAAGAGAGTTGAAACAGAGGAAATGGAGAGACCTGAACAGGCTTCAGCGATAATTTGGTTTATGATACAACAGAAATTGCCAATTAAGGGAGTAAAGGCCAAAGAAAAATTCAGGGTCAGATCTTTGGAATTTGGCTTTAGCTACTCATGAATGACATTGCAAGGAGCTAGGTAGAGGAGATTTTTATGGGGAGTGAATCAAGAATTCTGTTTTGTACATGTAAATATTGAGACGTCTATCAGACAGGTGGAGATGTCATGTTGGCAGGTGAATATATGAATTTGAGCTAGTTATATATATAAATTTGTGAGTCACCATTGTATCAATTGGACTTAAATCCATGGGATTAGAAGGGGTCACTTAGAAAGACGGTAGAGTTAACAGACTGAGCTGGTATTAAGAGAATCTGTAGAGAAATCATTCAGAGTGCCCAGGAAGGAATGGTCAGCAAAGGAAGAGGGAAGGCTGCAGGGTGTGTGGTTAGAGAATTTGCAGAAAGAAAATGTTTTCAAGGAGAGGGAGTGATTAACTCTGCTGGATACTGCAGGGCAGTTCACTGAAATGAAAACAGAGTAATGATCATTATGTTTTGGCAACATTGAAGTAATTGGCAACTTTTTAAAAAGCAGTGGGACTGAATTGGTGGGAGCAGAAATTCTATGGATGGAAACTCAACTATTTGGTGATATGTATAGAAGAAAGCAGCGATTGAAGTTGATAAGAATTAATGAATTTTCCATGAGTTCAAATCTTATTTACGGATGTTGGTCTCAGGTTTCATTTCTTTTCATGACACTAATCAATATCTGTACTCATCGTTTTAATTAATCATGGATATTCTATTTGTAACTTGAAAAACTGGTTCTACAGAATGAAATAAACTCTCAATTTAATAAGTTGACCTAAATTTACTTAACCCATTAGTAAAAAAATTCAGAGTTACGAAGCCAATTGTATTTGAAAACCAATTAGAATGGGAGACACTTCTTTTCCTTATAGTTTCATCAGTTATATATCTGCAGACAAATGTCAAACACTTTGCAAGACACTTTGCATTTATAATATCTGGAAGGAAAACTTATAATTTACTATTACAAATCTTGGCAGATGGCAAACTTCAGTAAGCAATCTTGCCTTTTATAAACATAATAATTTTTATCAAGGCAGTCGTTTAAATCTCCCACTTGCTATGGCTGGTTGGGTTCCTCTGCCTCCCACTGACATGGGCAGAATATTAACAAAATGCATAGACATGCTCTGAAAGGCAGGGGAGAAGCTGGAATTTGTTGTTTAAACTTACAATGTTCTAATACTGAAAGCTAGAAACGCTTGGATTTCAAACTCATCACGGTAGGTGTTAAATAAGAAAGGAAGAAAGGAAACCATCATATATTAATTCAGCCTATTGAACCCTCCTGACACGCACAATATGGTGTGCTATTTCAAATATATGTTATGTTCCTGCCTAGTATTCATCCACTTAAAGGAAGGTTTCCTTAAAAATTTAAGTTGAAAAGAAAACTTCAACAATATGCTTTCCTAAGGCTATTTGGGGGGTTAGTATGGATTTCATGATGGTATTCGACACAATACATAAATAAAGACCTTACAAACAAAACTCACTTTCTGCCTTTGTCTTTTAAAGATCTCAGCTTGAAGACGTTTGGAGCAATAAGTGCACAGCACAAAGTTTTAGGAGAAATAAGTTGTGTAGGAAGTGAAATACCCCTACATCGGGGGTTGATGACTGCTGTATATTGGTAAAATAAAATTACATTCATATCACAATTGTAAATATGTTATTTTCTCCAAAGTGGCTATGTTTGTAAAGTGTTTTTAAATATCTTGAGAACGAACATGTTCTTAATACTGGAAAAAGGTACTTTTCTCAATGTGAAATAATATCATTAAACATAAAATGCCTAATAAAGAGGAATGTGTATGGTCTAATGTGTCTTTAAGTATAGACTGCATATGTCAGATTTCTATGCAATTGAATAAGCATTTCCTCACTTTGCAAACAGATTCTATGACTTTAAAACAAGAAAAGTTTTGGATTAATTTTGGAAAGCATTAGTATAAAATTAAAAGTATATCTAGAATGGATGGATATGCATAAAGCATTTGGATTCTATGATCCTCTTCTTTCCTCCATTCAATATCTATAAATACTATTCAAGAGATTTATTTTGTAGAGGTCTGAATCATCTCTATGGATTTGGTTCTATGCATTAAATTCAACAGAATGCAGAGCGATTTCCTTAGAAGAGTTGTCAGCATGTCTTACTGGGATCCATTTATTCTAAACAAGTAGCCCGTATAAAATGTAAAACATCATCGCAAAAAGATGTAGAAATACAAAATAGTCTGAAGACGTTTCTAACAAAGTGTGATATTCGAAGTTTCTGCTTACCCTAACTTTTCATGTTTTATCTAAGACAGACTGTTTGCCTGTCTGCATTTTCTTTCCCCTGATCATTTTCAGCTGAAGTAGACCAAAGCAGAGAAATCATAAATTCTGTTTGTTTTCCACCTGAAGTAGTTCATACAGCCATACTCAGGGTCCTTTTGAGTTATGCCTGTTAAAAATTTGAAAACTTCTATGATTAATTTGCAAACAAATTGCAAGTCATTTTTGGATTTGGTCAAACAGAGAATGTAATGAAAATAGTGATTTATATCAGCAAAGATAAAGGAATTCTATGCTAAACAGAATAAACATTTGATTGTTTCTTAATGGAAAATCTGAAGTAATTTTCTGATAATTTGACTGGCTAAATGTTAAATCACATTATCTTAATCCTCATGCTAATTCTTTTAAACCAAGTAACACTTTTTTCCTTGTTAATATGTATTTCATTTAAAGACTTGATCTATGATTTATGAGTTGTGGCACCCAAGATACCCAGATTTCTTGTTTATTAATTCAGTAAGGCTCTGTCATGTACATTTTTTTTTACAGTGTTTTTTTTTCTAGAAGGTCAAATTAAAACATCTTACTCTCATTATCAGAAAGGTCCAGATTTCCCACATGGAGATTAATGAAATGGTAGCTCAACTTCTCCATAGTTCATAGGATTCAACTAATCCTTTTCTTCTCTTTTAAGGTGATTTGGATGATAAGGATTTTTTTGTTGTCTTTTGGTAATTTTCCAGGAAAACAGAGAACTTAAGATGCATGGAAGTTCCACTTATTTAATAATACTGCTTCATGTCCCTGCTTAAAAAGCTGTCATTTACCCATAGTGGTGGCTCCTTGTCTTATGTTAAGTATTTCATCTAAGGACAGATTTTAGAAAAGGACACCATGTAGGTGAGGCAATGAAACTAAAAAAATCACATAAACTGGGTGCTTCTCTATTTCATTTTTATTTTCCTTCCTTTTCAGTCTCCCAAATAGTGACCATTTTGGAGGAACTATAACAACAACAACAATAACGATAATAAGGTAAAAACTGAGAATAGGTGTGGATACATGTTTTATAGACATCATCAGCATCTTTGCCCTATTCGACTTCAGTTTGGAGTAGTTTCAAAGTTAAATTTGGTGAATCTAGGATGCAATCACCATGGAAATTGAATTTATTCTTTTTCTCTTTGTAAAATAGAAACATTGGTTTGCTTTATTCATGCTGTGATGAAGTTCTGATGCAAGCCAAATAACTCCATGATGTCAGCTACTATTTGACTTGTTTTCTTTAATTTAATGTTAAAACCCTTATTGTCATTCAATTTTACAAAGTAATTTTAGGGTTTGCATCAACTTGGTGAAATAAGCCAGGCAGATGTGTGTTATTATTCTCAATGGTGGACTTGAACTCAAGTCCTCTGAATCTAAATTCAGTGTTTCTCCCCCACTATAATGTGGTAGGGCACAATGCATCAACATACGAATAAAGACATCTGGCCCCACCACTGCACAGAAACCATTTGAGAGTGCTGCTCTAGTTCAGAGAGTCACTATGCGAACAGACAGTTGGCTGTTGGGAAAGTGCTAGTCAACACCTTTCCTCTTGTCCTGTTTCCTGCCCTAGGCTGCGTCCTCTTCTAAGATTACAGGTCTATGGTAGAACTGTGGCCTATCCCATGAAGAAAGTCTCATTCTTTTCTATGTTTCCCACACTACAACAGAAGTGCATAGGATTTGGTGAAGGTAGAAGGTTGGGAGAAGATATCAAACATTTTATGCATTAGTGGTAAGCAATCTGTTTACCTTATGAGAAAATATTAATGCCACTGACTGCTGATTTGCTTTTTAGGATGGTTTTCCTTTTGCTGTTTCTGAAAAACAAATAATACTGACAACAAACTTTGAGGTGGAATATGGGATTTTAGAACAGTCCAGATGTAATATGTAAAGTAGGCATTGCTCATTTGTGTGAAATTAGATCTTATTTAGCTATTGAAAATCCAGAAATGTAAAAATACTTCTTCCTAGATATCATTTTTCTATTTCTCTTTTTTACACTAATAGAAATATCACATTACTAAAGCAATCTGTTATATTCCATTTGAAGGGAAGCAGGAATTTCAGCAGATACATGGCAATCAGGAATGTGCTGAGGGTTACCTCAGAACCATTCTCTGTGGGAAAGAAGGACATAGTTCAATATGTCAGAGTTACATCTTGTTGTATAAGTTGCTTTGCTACAATGAGTTGGCTTAATCCTTTCAGCAATGAACTTCTAGAACAAAATGAGGCAGGAGAGCAATTAGGTTGAGTTTAGGTTCTGCAATCAGGCATACCAGGCTTATATTCCCAGCTCTGACTTACTACCTGAGTAAGCTTGTGGATGCTTTTTAACTGTCCTGAATGTCTCGGATACACACACATACACGCACACAGACACACTCACACATTTAAAATTTTTGAATAGGTAACACATTCACAGAATTCAAGTATCAAAACAATATGAAAAGGCATAAAAAGAAAAGTCTTTCTTTCACTACTATTCTCAATCACTTCTTCCCATTTTACTCAATGAGTAATCACTTAAGCAAAGATCTGGACATTTTCATGCAAATGTAGGTATACGTATCTGTTATTATTTACCTCCTTATACCAAAGATGGCATACCAAATGTGATCTAGACATTTCATTTCCTACTTACTATATCTTAGAAAATGTGATGGAGTTAACGTCCCTTGAATCTGGAGGATTTGTGACTAAAGATGGACACGAGCCTATTGGCTTGGTCATAAAAATCCAAGAACTACTTCGTTCTCATGGTTGGTTACCATTGAACCCAACTACCATGCTGCAAGGAAGCCCAAACAGCCCAGGTGGAAAAGAACCCTGGCTTCTGGTTCACAGCTTCATTGTAACCCCATGTTGGCAGCCAGCTGTTTGAGTGAATGGAAATGAAAGTGACTCCAAGTTTCTAGCCAGTGATTTCAATTGCTGCTGCATGGAGCAGAGATGAGCTGTCCTTGCTGAGACCTGCTTAGATTGCAAAATCATGGCAAAAATAAATTATTGTTGTTTTAAGCCATTAAGTTTTGGAGTGGTTGTTAAGTCATATTTCATAATTGCAATAGATTTATGATCATTTTGCCATTTCTCTGTTAATGGATACTTGGGCTGTTCCTAATCATTTACTATTACAAACAAATGAATGATTCCTATGTACTTAATACCATATGTGGGTATGTATAACTGTAGGGTAAAATGTCAGAGGTAAGATTTCTGAGCTAAAAGATAAATATCTTTTAAAACTTTGATAGATGCTGCCAGATTGCCTTCTATAACAGGAGGCTTTTTGGTTCTTTATAAAGTAAGCATAAAAATAGAATTTATTTTGTAAGACTTGTGAAATTAAATGATATAATCCATCATAAATCAGAAAGCAGTGCTTGGAATAGTAAACACCCAGTAAATGCTATAGGACAAGATGATCCAGGATGAATTGCTTTTTATAAATTACATTTCAAAAAAATAGTAGCTGAATAACAGATGTGAAGACTTTGTTTCTTCAATTTTTAGTTTGTTTAGTGATGTTATAATGGAAATTGTCTTGAGATTTTGAGGGGCATTTGGTATGTGCATTTTCACTCTTTTACATCAGCTTTGTAAAAAAAATAAGTACTCTTTTTCCAAAAGTTGCCTTTGCCTTTTGAAAATTAGTTTTCTCTCTAATGCAGTGATCTTATTTTCATCTTGTTTTTAGTTAAGCACTCTGATATTCAATATCACAAAAGCTCTTGTAAATCCTCTATAATCTAATGAGCATTAGCATAAGGAAAATTAAGGGGAGCATGCTGGGAAGAAAATTTCTGGGCATTTAATCAAGTGTTTAGTGTAAATCTACCAGTGATTAGTGTTATTATGCATATTATTTTCAAATTGAAAAGAGAAAATCTTCAATAATGAAAAAGTGGAGGACTAATTTACTTCTGTATTCCATAATATGGATATGTCATAGTTCTTCTAACCCCTTACCTATTGATGGATACCTCAAGTGTTTCAATTTTTCCACAATTAGTCGCAATGCTTCAATAAGCGTTAACAATATTACTAATACTTGTGCCAATAATGTACAAGTGTTTCTGAAACTATATTTCTATGGGCAAAGGTATAGCCTGGAAGGCTGCATTTCTTTTTTAAATTTTTTTGACATGGGCAGGCTCCGGGAATCAAACCTGGGTCTCTGGCATAGCAGGTGAGAATTTTGCTACTGAGCCACTGTTGCTGGCCCTGGATACATTTCTTTCTTTTTTTTCTTTTATTTTCATGACCAGGCACTAAGAATCAAACCCAGGTCTCCAGCAAGAATACTGTCACTGTGCCACCGTTGCACGGCCTCATTTCTTTTTAATTTCAAATTTAATAGTAAAACTAAAGCAGAACAATGTATCTTTCTATTTTATGTTTATAGAAAACAATTAAGATGTCACTGAGTTTCAACCACAAAAATATCTGAATGTCACTTTATAAGAAATAGAAGTTTGTCTCAGTTTGAAGAGCAAAATATAATACATTTTTTATGGTATTCTGGAAGAATTTTACAGTTACTTTACTTAGAATGAGATATAATTGAAGTGAATTAAATGAGACGAGGACAAAAAACTCAAAATTTCAGTGAATACTTTGGACGCATTAAAAAATCCACATTTGTCAATATTTAAAGAAGCCTCTGGCTATTTTCTTTTCTGTATGTTCATCCATATTTTTGGCATTGTTTAAGTGAAAAAAATTGTGAAAAGTGTATTCTGAACTTACACAACAGATTTTTTCTGCTCTTTCTTTCTTTCTATGAACAAAGAAAAAGAAATGGCTATTTGTTTAAATATCTGAGTACTCTATCTTTGAAAAAGAGAAAATAGTACCTACCTCATAGTGTATTGTCAAGTTTAAATGGGTTACTATTATGTAAAATGTTTAGAACATCATTAATTTATATTGGGCAAATATTATTGCCATTTTTATTATTATCATAGGTGGAAATTACTTTAGCTATGTAAAAGAGAAACCCTAATTCATTCTTCATTGTAGGACTATTCACTGATTTTTATTTGTCAGACATGCTGTATGATCCCATTGCAGAGATGAATGGTAAAGTTGCCACCCACAAGTCAAATATCAGGGAAATAAATACCCCTAAAGAATGGGATAGAGTTACACAGAGACATATATTCAGGGTTATACAGAGAAGGTAGGGTTTAACAAATGAATACGATTGATGAATCATTAAATTGATATTTCTTTTAGTTTCCAGTATCTTAGAGCAGCCAGAAGTAAAAACCTAAAATTATGGAATTGTAATCCATACCAAACTCTGAAATCTGTTCAGCAATTAATGATTGTGCTGTGCTTTGAAATTAATTTTTTGTATATATGTTATTTTTCCCAAAAAAGAAAAAAACGTCAATTGTGATGATAAAAAATATTTATTCCTTCTAACCTCTTATGTTCTGGAGCAGCAAGAAAGAAAAATCTGAGATGATCCCATGACAAACTCTGGGATCTGTCCTGTAACTACTTGTTGAAGAGTGCTTTGAAAACTTACTTTTTTCTTTCTTTGCTTTGTATATATGTTACATTATACAATAAAAAAAGTTAAAAAAATAAAAAATAAAAATAAATGTGGTTACCATCAAAAAATATCAGGGAGACAGACTAAATTAACAAATAATTGAAATGACATATGATAAATGCAAAAATAAAAATATGGAAAAGGGATCTGTGAAATAAATGAGCAGTGGCTGGTGATTATACTCAGGTCAGTTGTTTAAAATGATTATAATAGTCGGTTTTTTTTTTTTTTTCCAGATTGTAAAGAAGTGGTTTAAAGCTAACTAGTCCTGCATTGCTACAGGATTTTTTATTAAAATTGATCTTGTTCGTTCTAGGCAGGGTTGACCATAAAGAATGAGGGAAATTACACTAGTATAAACTTGTAAATCTTAGTGATTCTCCTGGTATTTTGAGGTGATCTGAATGAGAGCGGTCCTTTAACTTCAGACAATCTGAAGTGTATTTTGTTTTGTTTTTTGCTTCTCAGCAGTTTTCAGCTGATAACGTAGGGAGGCTTTGTTCTCCTTTCTTTCTCTTTTAGTCAATTCCTGACACAGAGAGAACATTACACTTACATACCACATGCTTAAAATTTGCACATCTTTTTTCGATTCCAATTTCTCTTTGTTCAACTTGACAGGTAGCTCTGAGTTTTCTATCCTTATATTCTTTGTTCCTTTATTTGAGTTGCTGTAGTTATTTTAGGCAAAATACATGCCATAATTAGGGCTACCATTTTCCAGCATGTACTAGCAGGGATTGTGCAAATGCTTTGCATACATATGTGAATTTAATTCTTATGGTAACTCTGATTTGTAAGTATGCATACATGTTGGTGTGTGTAAATGCATGTGTGTAAGAATATGTATTAATTTATTTAGATGCATCAATTTCATTGATCTGCTTTCACACATTTGTCAAAAATCAATTGACCACTACAATGAGACACATTTCAAACTCACTAGGATGGGTATAATAAAAAGACAGATAATACCATGTCGGTGAGGATGTGGAGGAAAACTGCTGTTGGGAATATAAAATAGGGCAACTGCTCTGCAAAACAATCTGACAGTTCCTCAAAAGCTAAACATAGATTTAACATATGACCCAGCATTTACACTCCTAGATATATACCCAAGAGAAATGCAAACATATGACAACACAAAAAAAAGTACATGAATGTTCATAGCAGCATTATGAATCAGATGATTGATTTCTCTATCCTGACACCATTATCACACTGTTTTGATTACTTCAACTTTAAACTAAATCTTAAAGTCAGGTTATGGAGTTCTCCCACTTTGTTTTTTTTTTCAAAATTGACTTGGATTTGACTTTCCATGTAATTGTTAGAATCAGTTTGTTTATATCTACAAAAAAATCCTCTGGAATTTTGATTGAGATTGAGTTGAACCTATAGACCAAAATGGAGAGAATTAATATCTTAAAAATAATGTCTTCCAAACTATGTGCATGTACTTGGTATATCTACACATTATTTATGTACTCCTTGATGTGGTAGGTTGAATTTTGTACCCCAAGTTAGACACGTTCTTAATCCTTATCTACATTTCTTTAAATAGGATCTCTTGAAGGTATTGTTGTTAATTAAGGTCTGGCCCAACTGAAGAAGTTTGGGTCTTAATCCATACCGTGAGAGGCTTTATCAAGAGGAGGAAACAGAAAGCTATAATTAAGGGAAAGTTATGAGAAGGAGCCAGAGTTGGAAGTTAACAGAACCAGGAAGAGAAAAGAGTGGAGGACATTGCCATGTGATGCAAAGCAGGGACACAAACCAAGAAGTCTCAAGGATCGCCGGAAGCCAGCACCAAAATATTATAGACTTTGGGGGGAAAGCATTGCCTTGCTGATGCCCCGGTTTTGGACTTTTAGCCTCAAAACTGTGAGCCAATAAGTTCCCATTGTTTACGCCAACCCATTGCCCAGTATTTGTATTTGTCATAGAAGTCTGACAAACAGAGATTTATATAAACACAGTTTATTTTTATTGTAAATGAATTAAAAAAAAAATCTTCAAATTCCAACTTTTATTTAGTTCTGGTACATAGAAATACAATTGATTTTTGCATATTAGCCTTTATCCTGACGCTTTGATAAGTAAGTTACTAGCGCTAGGAACTAAATAAAGAATATTTTGTTCCTTCCTTTCCAGCGTGTGCCTATATTTTTTATTGCCTTATTTCATTGACTAAGAATTCTGGTTCAATGTAATAGGAATGCTGAGGGAGGACAGCTTTGCTTTGTTACCAGTTTCAGGGAACTTACATCATCACTATTAAGGATGATGTTATGACTGTAAGTTTTTATAGATGAAGTTGCCATATATTTTTACTTTGCTGACTGTTTTTACCATGAATGGATGTTTTCTGCATAAATGATCACATGGTTTTTCTTCTTTAGAAATGAATATAGTACTATGAATATAGTAGATTACATTGATTGATTTTCAAATATTGCCTGACATTCCTGGAACAAACAACAATTGGCAGTGCTGCTTTTTTTTTTAAATGCTGGTTTGCTAAAGTGGCTGGAATGCAATATACCAGAATTGGATTTATAAAGGGGACTTATTAAGTTAGAAGTCACAATTCTAAGGCTGTGAAAATGTCCAAATTAAGGCACCAAAAAGAATATAACTTCTTTCAAGAATGGCTGATTCTGGAATTTCTCTGTCACATGGAAAGGCAGATGGCGACATCTGTTGTCCTTCTCTCCTGGTTTCTGGGCTCATACAGCTCTCATCACCTTCTGCATCTCCAGACATGCATGCACACTTCAAAATGTCCCTCTCTTAAAGATTCTAGTAAAAGGATTAAGACCCACCTTGAATAGACAGGGTCACATCTCCATGGAAACAACCTGCTCCAAAGTTTTCACCCAACAGTACATCTGCCCTCACATGATTGGATTAAAAGAACCAAGATTTTTACCATGCTTTTTTCACTATTGTGGCTTTATAATAGGCTTTAAAGTCAGGGAGTATTAATCCTCCCACTTCGTTCTTCTTTTTTAGAATGCTTTTAGCTTTTCTGGGTCTCTTTCCCTTCCAAATGCATTTGATAATTAGCTTTCCCAAGTCTTCAAAGTAGGTTGTTGGAATTTTGATTGGTACTGTGTTGAATCTGTAGATCAATTTGGGGAGAATTGACATCTTAACTATATTTAGCCTTCCTATCCATGAGCAGGAACTGTCTTTCCACCAATTTAGATCTCCTTTGATTTCTTTTAGCAATGTTATGCCGTTTCCTGTGTACAAGTTCTTTAGTCCCTAGTTAAGTTTGTTCCTAAGTGTTTGATTCTTTTAGTTGCTATTTTGAATGGATTTTTTTCCTTAACTGACTCCTCAGCTAGGTCATTGCTTATGTATAAAAACATAACTGATTTTTGCACATTAATTTTATATCCCGCCACTTTTCTGAATTTATTAGCTCAAGTAACTTTGCTATAAATTTCTCAGGATCTTCCAAGTATAGTATCATATCATCTGCAAATAAAGAGAGTTTTACTTCTTCCTTTCCAGTTTGGAAAACTTTTATTTCTTTGTCCTGCCTGATTTTTCTAGCTAGAACTTCCAGCTTAATGTTGAATAATAGTGGTGACAGTGGGCATCCTTGTCTCATTCCTGATCTTAGTGGAAAAGCTTTCAGTCTCTTTTCAGTGAGTACAATGCTGGCTATCGGTTTTTCATATATTCCCATTATCATATTGAGGTAGTTACCTTTGAGTCCTATCTTTTGGAGCGTTTTTATCAGAAAATAATGTTGGATTTTATAAAATGCTTTTTCAGCATCAATTGAAATGATCATGTGATTTTTCCCTTTCTTTAATTTAATGTAAAAAAAATTTTCCCTCTTGATTTGTTAATGTGCTGAATTACATTAATTGATTTTCTTGTGTTGAACCATCCTTTCATTCCTGGTATAAATCCCACTTGATCCTGGTGCATAATTCTTTTAATATGTTGCTGGATTCAATTTCCTAATATTTCATTGAGAATTTCTGCATCTATGTTCATCAGGGAGATTGGCCTGTAGTTTTCCTTTCTTATAGCATCTTTGCTCAGTTTTGGTATTAAAATGATACTAGCTTCATAAAATGAGTTAGGTTGAATTCCTTTTTCCTCATTTTTTTGGAAAAGTTTGAGCAGGATAGGTGTTAGTACTTTTTGGGATGTTTGATAAAATTCCCCTATGATGTCATCTGGCCCTGGGTTTTTCTTTGTAGGAAGATTTGTGATAATTGATTCAATCTCTTCAGTTTGTGATTGATTTGTTAAGATCTTCTATTTCTTCCTGAGTCAGTGTAGTTTATTTGTGTGTTTCCAAGAATTTGTCCATTTCATCTAAACTGAATGTCTAGTTTGTTAACATATAGTTGTTCATAGTATCACCTTATGATTTCCTTTATTCCTTCAGGGTTTGTGGTTATACACCTGTTCTCATTTCTGATTTTGTTTATTTGCATCATCTTTCTTTTTTTGTTTGTCAGTTTTGCTAGTGGCCCACCAATTTTACTGATTTTCTCAAAGAACCAACTTTTGGTTTTATTGATTCTTTCTGTTGTTCTTTTGTTCTCCCATTCATTTACTGCTGCTTCAATCTTTGTTATTTCTCTTCCCCTATTTGCCTTGAGGTTAGTTTGCTGTTCTTTCTCAAGTTCTTCTAGGTGTGTTGTTAAGTCCTCTATCTTTGCTCTTTCTTGTTTTTTAATATAGACATTTAGGGCAATAAATTTCCTCTCAGCCCAGCCTTTGCTGCATCCCATAAGTTCTGATAAGTTGTACTTTCATTTTTATTCATCTCCAGATAGCTACTGATTTCTCTAGCAATTTCTTTTTTGACCCACTGGTTGTTTAAGAGCATGTTATTTAATCTCCATATATTTATGAATGTTCTAGTTCTTTGGTGGTTGTTGAGATCCAGCTTCTTCCCATTGTAATCAGAGAAAGTGCCTTGAATAATTTCAATGTTTTAATATTTATAAAGACCAGTTTTTTGCCATAGCATATGATATATCCTGGAGAGTGATCCATGTGCACTAGAGAGCAGTGTATATCCTTGTGTTTTGGGGTGCAATGACCTATATATGTCTGTTAGGTCTAATTCATTTATCGAGTTGTTTAACTTCTCTATTTCCTTATTGAACTTCCATCTGGTTGTTCTATATATAGAGGAGAGTGGTGTATTGAAGTCTCCTACTATTATTGCTGAAACATCTATTGCTCCCTTCGGTTTCGCAAATGTCTGTGTCATGTACTTTGGAGTTCCTTCATTGGGAGCATAAACATTTATGATTGTTACATTTTCTTTGCTAATTGACCCTTTAATTATTATATAGTGTCCTTCTTTGTCTCTTAAGATGTCTTTATATTTAAAGTCCATTTTGTCTGCTATTAGTATAGCTACTCCTGCTTTCTTTTGGCTGCAACTTGCATGGAAAATCTTTTTTCCATAATTTCACTTTCAATCTATTTGTATCCTTGTGCCTCAGATGAGTCTTTTGTAAGCAGCATGTAGCTGGATTATGTTCTTAATCCATTCTGCCTATCTGTATCTTTTAACTGGTAAGTTTAGTACATGAACAAAGTTATTACCGAAAAGGCATTTGTTGGATCCACCACCTTATCTTTTCTATTTTCTTTATCAGATCTCTATAGTCTTTTCCCTTTTTCTCTTTTTCCTTTAAATCACTCTTACTAGTAGTCTTCAATTCTGTGCCCTCCTCCAGACCCCCTTGTCTTTTTTTTTTTTTCAGCTGGCAGAACTCCTTTTAGCATTTCTTTTAGGGCCAGTCTCTTGTTGACATTCTTTCAGGACTTCTTTGTCTGTGAAAATTTTAACCTTTCCCTCAGTTTTGAAGTACAATTTGGCTGGGTACAGAATTCCTAGCTGGAAATCTTTCTCTTTCAGGATCTTAAATATATCATACCACTGCCTTCTCACCTCCATGGTGCTAGCTGATTAGTCTGAACTCATCTTATGTGGTTTCCTTTGTATGTAGTAGATTGTCTTCTCTTGCTGCTTTCAGCATTTGTTGCTTTTCTTCAACATTTGACCGACTGATTAGTAAGTGCCTTGGGGAAGGCCTATTTGGATTTATTCTGTTTGGAGTTTGTTGGCTTCTTTGACTTTTATATTTATGTCTTTTATACAGATTGGGGAATTTTCTCCCATTATATCCTCAGCTACTCTTCCTAGCTCTTTACTCCTCTCTTCTTCTTCTGGGACCGTAAAGATTCTTATATTTGTGCACATTGTTTTGTCTATCATTTCCCTGAGATACAATTCAAATTTTCTATCTTTTTTGCTATTTGCTTTTTTGAGTCTTAGAAGTCAGTTATCCTGCCCTCTATATCACTTATTCTTTCTTCTGTCTCTTCAAATCTAGGGTTGAGTGCCTCTAGTATGTTTTTATTTGGTCAACAGAGTCTTTAATCTTTGTGATATCTGCTATTTTTCTGTTTATTGTTTCAAATTCCTCTTTATACTCTTCTACTATCTTCTTGATCTCCTTTAGGTTATTTACTATCCCACTTATTTTATTAAGTAGAGTTATATGAACATCTTTGATTAGTTGTTCCAAGGTCTGTGTCTCCTCTGTTGTTTTAATTTGGTCATTAGGCAGGGCTGTATCTGTCAGCATTGTGATATGCTTAGTGATCTTCCATTGTTTTCATTGCATATAAATATCTTGATTGATTTACTTTGGGAGTTAATTTCATTCAGTAGGCTAAGGTCTTGTGTTTGCAGGATGGATGTGTAGCAGGGAACAGGGTAAGGGGCAAGGCACAACAGTGTGATGATTCATTTCAGGGCAGGTATAGGTGCAGGTTGGGGGTGCTTCACTAATGCTTGTGAATGTGGGCACCAAGCAGCCAAGGAGGATGTAGCTGTGCGGGTATACATGTCTGGGGGGCATAACCCTGGTGTGCTCTGGTCTAAGGTGCAGGCCCTTTGTGCACATGTGTAGAGCTGTTGCAGCAGGTTGGTGGTATGCCTTAGGTTGTTGGGAGCAGACATGACCCGGCTGTGCAGGTCCGCACTTTCTCAGAGCTGGGAGGTGTGACTGAGGACTGTGCACATGTGCTGTTCCAGGACTGCCATAAACTGAGGTTCCCAGAGCTGAAAGACATGACTGGGGACTTGTGCCCATGTGCGGGACTAGGAGTGTTATAAACTGAATTGCAGAGCTCAGGTGGGGTGGGGTGAGGCTGTGCTACAATGTGAGTGGGGGACAGGTGTGGCCTGGGTATGAAGGTTAGTGCCTGTAGCCTTTATGCACTCGTAACAGCCTACAGAGAGCAAGGAGGGGGAGGTAATGCTCGGGAGGGGTGCGGAAGAGGTGGGTTGGGCTGCAGTTGTGGTGGGGGTGTGGGGCAAGTATGCACACTGGAAATTGGTGGGGTGGGGGTGCTTGGAGCATGGAGAATGGGAGCAGGTGATGGGGTTCAGGTGCGTGGGGGGTGGGGTGAGTGGCCAGCCACACAGGGCTGAGCTGATGAGGGTAGCGCATTCAAGGAATGCAACCTGGCTTACTTCCTAGTCCCTTGCTCCCAGTCCATACACTCCCACGGGCTCCATGCCTCTGTGCCAGGCTCCAGCTTTCTGCTTCTCAGTTCTACAGCCCCTGCACCAAGGGCTGCCCTATGTGGTGCAGAAGGCTTTCCCAGGTCAGCTGTACTCTTGAATCACTGTCTCAGTTGCTCTCCCATCCCTTCTCTAATTTTTCTGTGGAGAAAAGTAGAACACAAGCTACTCTATTAGCCATCTTCCTGGAAGTCTAGCCCATAATTTTTATATGTTGTATTTTCATTACCCTGCAGGTCAAAATATTTTCTTATTTCCCTGGAGACTTCTTCTTTGATGTATGGGATATTAGAAGTATATGTTTAATTTATAACTATTTGAGAAAATTCCATTTACTTTTGTGTAATTGATTTCTACTTTAATTCTGTTATGGTCAGCAAACATACTTGGCACATTTCCTACAATTTTACATTAGTTAGGGTTTGTTTTATCGCCTGGAAAATGGTCTATGTTGATGAATGTTTCATGTTCAATTAAAAAATATGTAACCAAATGTTGCTGAGTGGAGTTTTCTATAAATGTCAGATGAAATTGATTGATAGTACATTGGTCAGGGTTCTCTCAAGAATAGAATGATTTCTCTACAAAACTCTATAACATCAGATCTTCTCTCTCTCTCTCAAATGAAATGTGAACTGTTACATACTTTAGCTGGTAGGGAAGATGTAAGTGGAGATATTCATGCTTCTTATCTATGGTTAGCATCTTTTGATAAACAGTCTATGTAAAAAAACATTTATTATGGTAATTGGCTTACAAGACCATGGGGATTGGAAAGTCTGAATTCACTATGGCAGGGTGCAAGTTGGAGACACTGAAGAAGGTTTTGATGAATTCCCCAGAAGAAGCTGGAAAAGTCAAGAAAATGGATTCTCCCCTAGAGCCCCCATAAAGGGATGTAGTCCTGTCAATATCTTGATTTTAGCCCAGTGAGATCCATGTTGGATTTCTGGCTTACAAAACTATAAAATAAATTTGTGTTATTTTTAAGTCACTACGTTTATGGTGACTTGTTACAGCAGCAATAGAAAATTAATATACATATATTAGTTTCTCTCTCTCTCTCTCTCTCTCTCTCTCTCTATATATATATATATATATATATATATATATATATATAATAAACTCTCAGTGCAAATTTAATGTACCTATGTTTGTATTTTCTGGAAGTCTTTCTCTCTTAAGGGCTAAGTCCTCCAAACCCACCAAGCCTAACATTTCAAGGTAAGGAAGCAAAAATTCCCTGTGGGATAGGCCATTCTAAAATCCACATGGTTCATAGTCCATGCATTCTGGATTTGGGGAAATTATGTCATCTATTAATTGCTATTTTAAAGCATTTTCCATATTCTTTTTGGTTATGACTCATCTTCTTAGTGTTGTTGCTCAGTGGACATATAACAGAGGCCTCAAAAGATATTTCATATAGATGGAATATCTTGCAGTTCGATACAATGGGTTGGTTTAAACAACAGGAATTTATTGGCTCACAATTTGAGGCTAGGCAAAGTCCAAAACTGATATGCCAGCAAGGTAACACTGTGCAAAGGCTGTGGCATTCTGGGGCTGGCCACCAGTGGTCCTTGGCCCTTAGCTTTTCTGTCACATGATAATGTACATGGTGGCATCTTCTCTTTTCTCTACCAGGTCTTTTTACTTCCAGCTCCTGGCTCTCTCATGGCTTCTTTCTTTTTCTCTGTTTGAATTTCATTCTATTTATAAAGGACTCCAGTAATTCAGATTAAAGCCCAACTGATTCTGTTGGGCCACATCTTAATTGAAATAAGATCATGAAGAGATCTGAAATACAATGGGTCACACTCATCAGAATGCAGACCAAGAGCACAACATGTCCAAATTGGAGTGCACAATTCAATCCACCAAACCATCATTCTATCAAAATAGGTACTTCTGTTTTTGGTAGTCATACGGGACCAATGAATATCCTAATCCTAAGGTCATTGCTATACTTCCTTCACAGTAAAATAAGTTCCTTAGTTGGGTTAATATAGTTTAGTGTATCTAGTAATTCTGTAAATCTATAAATGATGGTGATGGCAGAAATAAGAAATAGGTATCTCTTCCTATGAAAATAGATTCACGCCCTCTCCATTGTGAAAGATGTTCCATGTAATTTGCATATCTCAAAGTGACTGACAGCTTTTGACCTGGAATGATGCTATATATCAGAAGCTTAATATTGTCCTTTCTATTTGGCATTTTTGGAACTTGCAATATCCACACCAGCCTTGATTAACCCCTCATGAGCTCTTATCCCTGCCATACTTAGTGATTATCCTCTGAACTATTAGTAAATATTAGTCCTGACTAATACCTATGTTTTGTGTGACTTTGTTATGACAATCTATCTTTTGTGTTATCCCACCAATCTTCAAATATTCTTTTATACAACAATCCTCAATGCAGAGTCATATTTCAGGTCATTTCTTCCTTCCTATAAAATAAACAACCAGATATACAGCATGAAATTTTTCCAATTGGGAAGATACATTTTTTTTACTGTACTACATGGCTGCCCTCTCTGGGGTGGTTATGCAACAATTCTTCCTTTCCAGTTGGAGCCATGTTTCCATGCACACTCCTCTGCATTTTTCTTCCTCTGTTCCAGGAACTTCCCATGTGGCCATAAATACTTATGAAGTTTACTTTTGCCTTTTAAATAACCTTGGACCAGGTGTCATACAATGTGATGCTGTTCTGTACATTAAATCTTATGATTTGATGGATCAGATAACACTCAGTCCAGATGGGGAGTTTGGATAGTATAATTATTTAATGTCCCATGATCCAAACATTAAATTTCTACCAAAACTAGCTTTCCAAATGGAAAATAATTATGAGAATAATAAGGCATGTTCTTACTTCCAAGTCCTAGGGATTTGCGCTATGGTTCTATTGAGGCTTCCAATTGTCATGGGCACTCCCATTTCATTGGATGTGTTGGAGCAGAAGTCTCAGGAGTTAGGACAGCTTGCTCTGCAGTCTGAACCTACTGCTGAGCCTTCTTTTCTTGGTATTTTCCTTCAAACCTTGAAATTTATGGTTATCCAGTAAACATCATGGAATCACATGCTAGTGAAGAATATATTACCTTCTTTGTAGGGGCAGATAATTGTGTTTTATTCTCCCAATTTCTTTCTCTGTAACGAACCTGTGTTATGTCCTATGGGATAACAATTTGATTATATTTCCTGTAGACTCTATATTGACAGAAAGAAGGAGAGGAGAGAGAAGGAGAGTTGAAATTGTCTTAAGATATGATATTTATGGTATACTTCAATCTCTGATACAATCAGTATCAATTGTCTGTACAATCTCTCTATACAGACAATCTGCTTCTGATTATTTTTAGCAAGTGGCATTGAAAATAAGAATTTCATAGGTTAGTAGCTGACATTTAAAATGTCTAAATGTAGACATTTTCCACTAATTTTTGTTAAGAAGCACCTTCCACAGTCTTAATAAACTGGTCATTTATTTTGTCCTTAGGGATACCATTATGTAGCTCCTGCCACAGAATCCTACTATTCAAAATACAGTGAATACCATGTATTCCCTGTATCATTGGGCAATCCCTTGGAGTCTGATGGTGAACTATTGCTTTCTTGTATCTCACTCTGGGATCCCATTATCCTCATTGCAATCAAGGAAATCATTTTCATTGTGCCTACCCCTCATCACCACCTGTAGCTTAGAGAGCTTTCCAAGGAAGCTGATGGCCTCTCTATAATACATTTCATAATGTCCTAGTGATGTAAATGTCCTGTGGGCCCTTCAATAAGATGTGGTTAGGAAGTGGCTGATTAGGTTTCACATAATGGATTTGATTTCAATATTTCCATCTCCCTGAGCCTAGGGCTCCTTCTTTCTCACCATGCTAGAGGAATTCTGGCATCTCAATGGATTGTAGATAGTTGAGTACAGATTTCAATTAACAAACCCAACAGACTGTTAGGACTATTCTCAGGTGCTTGAGCTGACACATTAACTCCTGACTCTCAGGCAAATGTACTCATATACATAAATTTGGTTAAGTATGATGAATATTTTGTCCTCCTTGCTTTAAAACCTTAGAAATAGACTGTCATACATGTCCTCCCAATTTCTACACATAAAAATCCTTTGGTCTATAAGCTGTGTCTTCAAAGAACACATCTTGTCTATCTCCTTCTGGGCTATTATGGGTTCTAATATGTTTATGAACCTGTAGGCAGAGGGAGTGGGTATGAGAGGGTAGTAGAGATAGCTCCTGGGGAGGATCTGATTGATTTTGTGGAGCAAATTCTCCAGGAAAAATCAGTGTATGATTTTTTTTCAGCTAGGGGAAGGGGAACTGCTTCCACTAGCAAGGATGTTATGGGTGACCTTTCCGTAGCATAAGAGGCAATTCAAATTAAATTGATGCTGCACTTGGGCAACTCTTTTAATTATACCTCAACTTGATTCTCATTCATAAATAATTTGCTGTTATAAGCAATAATATAGTCCTTTAAAGCTAATGTAGATTTTTTCAGATTTTCCACCTTAATTTTAAATTCATGGCTTTCAATAAAAACTTTCCTTTGTGTACTCTATCAAGGTCAATTAGAGCAGCAAACTTATTCTACAGTGTTGTAATCATCATTGTCACCATAGAGACCATTTATCACAGTCCCTTGATTTTCCAATGCCTTGCCCTCTACTTGCTCTCTATCCTCACCATCACTAAGGGATAAGTTGAGTAACCATGATTTCAGTGCATGCCACAGATTACCAGGATCTCATTTTCCCCAGCAAATCTGCCCACCAAATACTTGTTCAACTGAATTCCAGAATTCCATTTTTTATATATGTTTCCTGAGGCCACTTTTAGCCAGGACCCCTTCAGGAAAGAAGAAATAGTGATTCCAAGGTTTAGTTAAGGAAAATCAAACAAAGGGACAATTTGCAAAGATATAGGAAGGTCAAGGAAACATACAAGGAAGAGTAAAACGAATTATGATCTAGTAACATTTGGAAGTCATCAGCTAGCTTTAGTCTAAGGGGTTAGGGAGAGCAAGCAGTTGTGAGAATTACTGCCATGGGAGACTGATAGCCACATGAGAACTATGATGTTAGGTAGAGGAATGAAGTGATTGCTGTATCAAACCTGCCAAGATGGATGGAGCCAAGTGAATATATTCTCTGACCAATTGCCAGTGCATCGCATTCAGGGACACAACCAGAAGCCTGAAGGAAAGACAACCCAGGTGGCGTAGTACACTATGGCCAGACTTCAAACCAGAGAGCAATTCCATTGAGTGGTGAGTGGATGTTGAGCGGCAACCTGATATACGCAGAATGCACATTTACAGGATAATGAGATGCTATGGAGCGTAAGATGCACTCTGGTTTCAGACATATTGAAATGGGAAAAATGTACTTTTCAAATAGAAAGAAATATAGTTATAAAGAAATAGATAAGAATACAAAGACAAAAGTTTTAGGAGGGTAAAATACATAGATAAGGACCTTGAGGTAGTTATTTATTTTAATGGTGCAATAAATTTAGTATTATGCTTTCTGACAGTAGTGAAAACTTTAGTACACCACGCTTTTAGAACAGTAGCACGATAAAATCAAAAGTAATATAAATTTATTTGACAAAATGAATTGAACAAATTTGTTTTTTTTTAGTTAAATTTTTTTGAAGAAAGATTTATATTCTATAATCCTATAAATCTTTAAGGTATAATGCTTCTAGTCCTAATGTGAATGAAATCTTTCAAATAGGAGTTTGGGCAGAGAAGCATTTTCAATAGAAAAAGAATGGCTCTGAGCAAATACAAGAAGACAACTTTTGAATGTGACTTTTTTCTGTTTTTATATATATTAGAAAAGATTGTTAGTTGGCTTCATTTTCAACTCTGACTGAAGGCATAATTGAGAATTCTTTGTTGTTTATCTCTTTAGCCTTGGCTTTTCTTAATTTTAACATTTTTCCCCCAGTGTGGCACCCACCCTAAACTGACAAAATGAAAAAAAATTACTAGGTTTATTTTTGCATCAAATGTTTTATGAAGTCCTTAAGAAAATTAAGAAAAAAAAAAGTGCTATTAATGGGTAAGTAATTTCTATAGCCTTATCTTAAAATAATTCTTTATTTTAAGAATTTATTTTAATGAAAATTCAATAGTGGGAGAAGAAAAAGTAGAAGTTTAGTGAGTTGCAAAATTCACACACGCTGAGGAGCTAGTCAAGATATTGACATTATGACCATTCATAAATTGCTAGAACTGGGAGAAAATATAATTTAGAGACGTAGCACTCATCCTATACCGTCAAGGACTGAATGATGCTTCTCTACTGAAAAAGAATTGCATTGTCTTTAGAGAGAAATAAACACAATAACTTAGGTAAAGGAGTTTTGAAATAAAATAATTTCAATCTATAATGCTTTTCATCCAAAGAACTGAGCCACATTTGCTTTGTAACTTTCTGAACATAATTGAATTTGTCTATTGAATTTTTATACAGTAATTTCTTTTTTATTACAAAGAAATTGAGACATAATCTGAAAGTTACATGTCATAACTGCTCTTGAAGTTGAATTCCTAATATACAGGTGAGTCTTGGTGCCTTACATAATAAGAACACTTCAAAGAAAATCTGCCCTTTCTATAGTCCCAGTTCATGATGGCAGCTTTCGAAAGCCATATTTGTATTATGTGATGCCTTCTCCTCTCAAGACTCTTTGCCATATCTGATTGGATCACCAGTGGATAGAAGAACAAGGGCTAGTTAAACTTTGGATAATAGCCTATTTAAGCAGGCATGATTTCTTTCTAAAGTAATACTTTTGGGGAAGGAAATAATTAGAATTAAGAAATTAGCAGTAAATGCATAGTTGAAAAATACACATGTAAAGTAGCTGTGGTAATACAGCATATTTGCAGGAAAAATAATAAAATATACTTAGACTTTCCAAAGAATTTGAGACAAAATGCATCTTTTGGGTGCATGCTCAATTTACTTTCTTAAATAAGCATTGCTTAGTACATTAAAATATATATAACAGAGTTTTAAGGACTCCAAAGGATTTGAGATTTCACTCTATTTACAATCCAACAAATTAGCCTGCTACACTTTCATGAATGCTAGCTGAAAACACAAAACTCCTGGATCAGAGACAAAGGGCCATTTATTACTCACAGCAATTGCAAATGCCAGAGTATCAGCATTTTGTGTCAGTTTCCTGAACCACAGTTCCCACAGGGTCACGTAAAGGAAGAAAGATGACACAAGTACATGCAGTGGAATGTATGATATAGGAGAGGAATCTGAGCTTGGAGAACCTGAATCTTTTATTACGGACAGTTCCTATGCTTGTTCTTTGCTCTGGAGGGAGACCTCCAAGACTGTAAGCAAACAGGACCTTGCTCCAAGGGAGACCCTATCATTATCTTCCAAGGATGGGCAACATCCTTAAAAAGATAGTCTACAACAAAGGCAGTCAGTACCTTTGCCTACAAGTTGCACATAAATGTTATTCCTTCATGCAAAGACAGAAAAAATCAATGGGACTTTAAAAAATATTATTGTTATATACTTAAGCACTTCAAATATGTAGAGAAGTTTACTAAGTTAAACTTTGAGTTTTACTATTAACAGACCACTCACTTATGCTTTAATTTATTTCTAGATTCATGAATTTATCAAATCATTAGTGTAATAAATATATATTATCTATAATGCTAGATGATGAAACTTTGCATTATTTAACTTTTTCTTCTGTGTTGCATTCTACTAAATTCAATATCTACATTTTCATTAACTGTTTCTAAATTGTAGATAATACTTTTTAAAAGATGAAATGTTTTGATCCTATATTATAATTATTGATATAATGATCAACTTAAAAGATTATAAGAACACAATCTATATCAGGTGCTGTTCCATTCAAGGAATGAAAATAATTCAGCTTGACTATATGCCTAGTGTGTTAGTTTGCAAGCTGCCAGAATGTGATATACAGAACTGGGATGGCTTTTAAAAAGGGAAATTTAATAAGTTGCAAGTACAGTTCCAGGCCTATAAAAATGCCCAACTCAGGCATCCAAGGAAAGACACCTTAATTCAAGGAAGGTTGATGGGTACAGAATACCTTTGAGGTTGGGAAGTCACGTGGCTGGCACTTTCTGATCTTTTGCTCCTGGGCTCCACTGCTTTCAGTCTCTGCTCCTGTGGGGGTTCCTCACGTAGCTTCTCCAGGGTTGCCTTTCATCTCCTGGCTTCCCTTGGCAATCTCCAGGTTCTGGCTTGCTTAACATCTTGTGGTGATATCTGCTGGGCCTAAGCCTCTCCAAACATCTCTGTCTCTGTTCTCCAAATGTTGGCATCTATGTGAATTCTACTCTGAAGTTTCTGTCAGCGGCTCTCTTTCTGTCAGCTCTGAGGTTTCTGTTATTTCTGGCTCTCTCTCCAAAATGTTTCCTGTTTTAGAGGATTCCAGTCCTAATAATCAAGACTCACTTGGAATGGGTGGAGTCACATCTCCATCTAATCAAAGGTCACACCCACAATTGGGTGTGTCACATCGCCATGAGATTTCAACCTACAGTATTGAATCAGGATTAAAAGAAATGGCTGGTCCTACAAGATTGAATTGAGATTAAAACATGCCTTTTCTGTGGTACATAATAGATTCAAAGCAGCACAGCCAGTATTTGGATTATTGCTGTCTGTGAGTTACCCTAAAGCTAAAGTCTAGTATCCAATGTGGGTCTTGCAAATCTTCAGATTAATTAAACATCAGGAAAATTTCCTTTCCTGTAACAAGCTGAGGTTTTTCTTCTGTAATTCAATTATAGTTATAGTCTATAATTTATTGTGTCTCTTCAGGATGGTCAGGTTGCATCCATGGCTACCCAGAGAAATCCACACAATTATTTTCGAGTTCCTTGCATATTCCTTGCCGCTCAGTTTATATGATACTTCTATACTTAGCAACGTTTATGGAAATGTATGGACCTGATTTTTCATTGGTGGGCCAGTGGTCAATATTTTGCCATTTCTAAATAAAAGTCCAACCATGAATTCCTTGGGAGGGGATCTATTTAGTTGATGAAGAATTTGTCCATCTGATATTTCTTTAGTCTCTCTGTTTCCCAAATTTGTCTCCTAAACATCTTGAAAAAATAATTATCAGTCTTAACAATTCCAAATGTGCTTGGCTAAAGCTTCAGGTTCCTTTAGTATTTATCTTAGTTGTCAGTCTGATGATTTGCAAGGTTTAGCATCTCTTGCCATAAAATGCTACTGTCAAAAGAATTCATTATATATTAAGATATTACAGAACTTCTTCCAAGTTCATTAGGCTCCTATGTCTTCTTAATGAGCTTGGAGCCAAACATTCGCATCACTGTGCTCTTTCGTCAGCACTCTACCGAGATTAGAGCCACCTATACTGTTTCATGGTGTGTTTTATTTCCTTTCAATACACTTCTTTCTGCCTGGCTTATTTTCACTATCATTAAACTTTGTTTAGCAGTACTGTCTTTTATCGACAATTGTTACCCTGACACCTGCCCCTACAAAAACCAGAAATACGTCTTAGACCAACCATGCTTTCTGCATTTTTAGGAATTAAGTTCCTGCAAAGAAACTAGTCTACGCAGGATGATTTTATCTACCTATATTTTCTAACTAAATGTTGATTGTGCATAGTTGTACTGGAATCTCTCTCAGTTGATTACTCAAATCACAGAATGGCTAGAAATTAAAATGAGCTTAAATTTGTTACCTAAGCAGTGGAATAAATTAGATCTCTTAATCTTTTCTAAATTAGAAAAGATTGTTTGGATCTTCGGTAGTCTGTGGATATTCTGCGTTTATATTAAGTATTAAAAACATGAATGGTGGGATGCCGAGCTTCCTTTTTTCCCTCTGCTGTATTGCTACCATTAAACTATTTTTTTTGTTATGGAAAATATCAAATACAAAAATAGCATAACACAGCCTCCAAATATCCTTCAACCTTCCTCAAAAATCATCAACTCATGGAAAATTTGCTTCATTTATATCCTCACCTACTCAGCCCCGCTGGATTATTTTTGAAACAAATTCCAGTCATTATGCTTTCATCTTTAAATATTTTATTAAATGTTCTAAAAAGGTAAAGATCCCTTTAGACGTGCAATCATAATACCATGCCGTCTACATCATAAATAGTTATTTCTTAGACTGTTTAGAAATCCAGTGTTCAAGTTTTCCCAATCATCTCCTTTTAATTGCAATTTGTTTTGCATCTGTGTGACATGTTCATAGAGGTTTCAACAGATTCAGGTTTTTAAAATTGTATTTTATTTCACCAGAATTACTTTATGAGAGGTATTGTGTATTATCATCAGGAGATACTTGTAGTTGTCCTTCATTTTATGATACTAGCAAACATTGATGATCATTGTCTAATCTATTATTTTAATGCAGATTTTTAAAAAATAGGTATATTTTAATTTTATCATTTAGTCATTCTTTCAAAAAAATCTGGAGTACTGCTATAGAAGGAAACTTCTCTTTCATTAACTATTTGATTCGGTTAATTCAAAGTTTATTCATATAGAAAAGGCTTGATTATTTTCCTCATGTTCCAGTTCTCAGTAAATTAGTTGCTTTCCTAGCTTCCTTCTAAGGAAACCAATGAAAAAATGTAGTTTTTGGATCTTTAGGATATCATTTGATTTATTTCAATCCATTGTAGTTATTATTCCTAGGGAGAGTCAGATTTCCTCATTTGCAGCCAGTGGAAGGCTGCTCAAGTTCACTCCTGAGTCCATGACCACAGGAGTTTCAACAGCTTTGATTCTTTTTGCTATAAGATGCTTCAGAATTATCTTGTATATCTTATTTCCTAGATTTATAATCATCTATTTTTTCCCTAGAGATTTGATTTATTTTTCAGTATGGAAGGATATTATATTCTTACACTCTAGGCACTAAAAGTGTTCATTTCTGCCAGAATGATCTTTTTGTCTTGGCCTTAACAGTAGACAGAGTTAAAAGAAAATGCACCTTGTTTTTTTTATGTTAAGAAAAAAGCAGCTGGGTGGGCCACGGTGGCTCAGCAGGTAAGAGGGCTTGCCTGCTGTGCCCGAGGACCCGGGTTCGATTCCCGGTGCCTGCCCATGTAAAAAAAGAAAAAAGCAGCTTAAATTCATACTGATATTTAAAATTCAAATTTGGGTTACAAGGTGTTACTTAACACCATTGATTTTATATTTTAACCTACTTTTCTAATTCCATAACCCTTATTTTCTGAAATACACGTAATCATTTCTTTGATTTTATCTATAATATATAATTTGTCAAAGATGTCATTTTAGCAACTGTATTAGTTAGGGTTCTCTAGAGAAACAGAATCAACAGGGAACACTTGCAAATATAAAATTTATGAAAGTGTCTCACGTGACCACGGGAACGCAGAGTCCAAAATCCACAGGGCAGGCTGCGAAGCTGATGACTCTGATGGATGGCCTGGATGAACTCCACAGGAGAGGCTCACCAGCCAAAGCAGGAATGGAACCTGTCTCCTCTGAGTCCTCCTTAAAAGGCTTCCCATGATTGCATTTAGCATCACTAATTGCAGAAGACACTCCCCCTTGGCTGATTACAAATGGAATCAGCTGTGGATGTAGCTGATGTGATCATGACCTAATCCTATGAAATGTCCTCATTGCAACAGACAGGCCAGCGCTTGCCCAATCAGATGAACAGGTACAACAACTTGGCCAAGTTGACACCTGTCCCTAACCATGACAGCAACTACCTTTCTATTGTACAGAAATTATTAAATAAAAGTTTATTCTCTTCAACTTTCCTACCAGCCATAAACAAACAAACAAATGAATCAGCAATTGTAATCTTTGGAATGAAGATCTTAGGTCCATGGTGCTTCTCTAATAGAGCATTAAAATGTAATTACTATCTTGGTTATATTCCAGAAGCCACATGATTTTGAGCATTGGGAACTGAAAAGCTGTGCCAGGTCAACTCTTAAAGCCCATGTAGTGCAAAACTAAAACCTTGTGTTTACTGAATGTGTACCAAATTTCAATTTTTACCAAGTGCCCTTTTTGTTAAGGCTACTCTGTCTCCATTTGTTTGTGTCAGCTAAAGTTGTTTTTTTTTTTTAATTGCAAAACCTATAAAGAGAATAAGTCAACCCACATGTGATAAAGTAATAAGAGTGGGACCTAGTTCCTTTGCACATGAAAGAGATAGGAGAGGTTGACCTTGATCTTTAATAGTGGACATCATTCTAGGAACCATCAATGGAATCAACCAGCATATTGCATTCTACAATATTTGACAGAATGTTTCTGGAGTAGAGAACATACATATTATGAAAAGACAGCTAAGAATTTTTTTTGAACTTGAGCTAAATATCTCCCTACAATTAATTCCTGAGTCATTGCTTCATTTTTCAATGTGATTGGTATGCACTAGAGTTCACAAATCTAGGCAAGATGTTCTACTCAGCCGTCCCCTGCCCATTATCTTGATGTTAAGTATTTTTCCCTTTTGGATAATTTTGAATTAGCTGTTACACAACCAAAGAGAATGATTATTGCTTAATTTTAGAGACCATCATAAAATTAACAATATGTTTCACTGATTCACTATTGAGCATTCTGCTTCTGTTTCAGAGGGAGAAAACAAAATCACAAATGTATCTAATACTGTCTTTTCTTCCACACTCTAGTCATCAGTTATTGTTAGAGAAGATAACTGATTTGGCACAAACTAACTCAATTTTGGTTTTCTCGTAATTAAACATTTAGCCTTGAACTAAGAGTTGTTATTAGTATGGTTTCATTAGGTTTAATTATCTCTTTGTAAGCTACTGATAAACCTTTAGAGGATTTCTATTACTATTGCAGGAAAACAGTAACGTAAACAGCAAATGCATAATCTTATTGTTTATGACTTTAATTTCAACATACTTCTAAAGTGGACTGAAGGTATGGCACTATTTTTTTTTAGGAAAATGGTTGCAATAGCTTGACTAATTGTATAGGTGAATTAAAATTTTTAAAATTTTTAAATGCATTTTGGTAGTTCAAGGATGTGCTTGTTTTTCTCACAGTGGTAAAATAAGAATATCAATATTTCAAAAATTAATTAATATCCACATTATAGGTTCAGCCCTAAGCAGTACTATGATGTACTTTTATATATGATCTTCTTCTGCCTTAGATGTCATAATTTAAAATGAACTTTAAAATTGATTATCCAGAAACTATTACTAAAATAAATGATGGTTGTACCCGTGTGGTGGAAGTGAAAGTAGGGAGATTTTGTTTACATAGTGGATGAAATGTCTGTAAGTTGTCCCAAATGGAGCCCCAATTTTGGAATTTAGGGCAGTGACCACTAATAGAGGGATCTTCCCAGCTGACCCACTTTAGAACTCAGCACCAGTATACCCTACCTATTTGTGAGACTGACCAAACTTGGGAAAAATAAACTCATTTAAATTAATGTCCAGGATTTTCAACTGCTTCATTTTGTTCCATCTATCTTGAAACGGTCATTTAAAGACAATGAGTGCTTTTCAAAGTCTATTGTTCTTGTCCTGGGTTGTATCATTAACTCTTAGGACTAAAAAAAGGCATTCTCTACTTGAGACTGACAAATCCATTTTGCTAGAATTGTGCATCATTTACATATTTAATTTTGATAAGTAGTCCATTGTTTTATTTCTTTTTCACTGATACCTTGAAGGACTTGAGGAAGAAGAATCTTCCTGTAAGATTGTGAATAGATTGAAGATACCTGGTTGATAGTACAATGGAAAATAGTGTGATTCAGCATTGTTGTGGTAGGTAGAGATACAAGCATGGCACCATGAGAATGAGATAAGCTAAGGGATCTTTTAGAGTCAAGAAATGGAACGAAGTATAGAGGTAAGAAAGAGTTATTTTGGCTCAATAACTGGATTTGGTTGAATAGGGCCAGAGGAAAACATTGGGGTTCATAGAACCAGAATTGAAACCTATTGTCGGGATCTACAACAAAGCATAAAATAGTGTGTGCTAGAAAGAAAAGTAAATATATGATTTTGAGAGAAAATTGAGATTCCTGTATGACCAGACCACAAACAGGTATCAAGTACAAAAGACCACAGTTGGGGTTTTGTTTGGTGGATAATGAGCCAGAAGGCTGCAACTTACATTTCCTACTACTCAGCACAATATTTGAAATTATCCTATTAGGTGCTTAGTATGGATGAAAGTCAAAACAGGACTCTCAGAACAGATGGAGAACAGTGAAACTATCACTAATGCCAGTGGATCTTTGCATTACTTATTTTGGACTTGTTGAATGGTTGGGGAGGAAGTTATGTTTGTGAGATATGCTGTTTCTTAACACTATAGATGGCTGCACCTAAGGTCTAATATTCTCCAAGAAAGCAAATACCTATGCTTGAAGTGGGAGATGGACTAGGGAAAATCAAGCTACTATCCCTTATAGAACTTGGTTCGATATTCTTGAAACAATTGCTCCTCGGCAGGCTGCAGACACATGTCTTAGTTTTCCTGAGGTGCTATCCAGAATACCACAAACATGTTATTTTGGCTTAAATAACAGGAATTTCTTGGCTCAAAGTTTTAAGGCTAGAAGAAGTCCAAAATCAAGACATTGGCAAGGTGATGCTTTCTCCCAAAATCTGTCACCTTCGGGTGCTGGCTGCAAGGAATTCTCAGGATTCCTTGACTTTGTTTCATGGTGGATTCTCTCCTTTCCTGCTCTTATGATTTCCAAGTGCTCTTTATAAAGCCTCTAGTAATTCAGATTAACACCCGCCTTCCTTCAACTGACCACTTCTTAATGAAAAATAACATCTTCAGGAGGTCCTATTTACAACAGGTTTACACCTACAGGGAAATGGATTAGATTAAGACCATGTTTTTGTTGGGGTACATAGCTCAACCTGCCACCTCAGATGTCCCTTAAACAAAAGATAAATTTGTAATTCCCAGAGATGAAAGCTTAACATACAAATAGAACAAGGTGAGTTAGCATGGAATTGAATGAATTTCTGTCAAAGTATGAATGCATTTGGGTCTATCTCAGTTTAAGAAGGAGAGTGAGAAAGTTGCATGGATTTGACACAAGGAATTACTGATGTGGGTAGAGGAGAAAACAGGAGTGAAGGGGAATTATGACTCCACAAATTTCCCATGTGCAGGTTCTATTCATTTTATTTGACCAGAGACATTAAAATTATGGTTAATACACACATAGCCAAGGCTTTAAGCACCTGTAAAAAGCAAACTAGCAGGTACTTTAAACATATTTAATCAAAACAGAGGAGATACGTGATAGATTGATATAAGAAAAATTTTAGACATTTTAAATTAATGAGAAATACTCTTTGAAATTACTTCCTACCCATGTGATATCTGTCCTCCCCCCACGCCCCATTTACAGTTTAAAGGAAATGTGAATGTCTTCTTTTATCTGGTTCTCCATTGTTCACTGCTCTTTATTTCCATCAAATAAAAAGTCTTTAACTGTTTTTTGCCATGTATTTTACTTCCCTACATTAGGGTTTATGTAATACAAACATCCCCTGTGATCTGAATTTATTCAGTTTGTGGGTTTAGGTGTTTGAGTTTTGATAGAGCATTCCTGTGAAATCAGAATCTGTTCGGTTTCCTAGTTCTATATTAGAGTTGTGAAGGTTCTGGATAGGGAGGGATTTTCCTGAAAATTTGTTTGAATCTATTTGTTTCCTGGAAATAAGTACTGTGTACAGACAGAAAGGGTGGCTCACAATTGTGGGGAATTCATAGACCCACTTTCAGCAGTTTCTCAGCATTCATAATGTGCTTTCCATGGTATTGATTATTTAAAAATGTTGAGCTAAATGATAACCCATGTTTACTGAGTAATGACTGAATTCAACAGCAGAAAAATGCTGTCATTATAATCTGTATAGTGTTTCTTATTGTTTGTATGTATTTAGTAAATGGTATTTCATACATTCCTTCATGTGACTTTGATTTGATTGAGCTTTTTTGTCAACCTTATTATTTTTTATTAAGTAAGTCCATCAGGAGCGTCTATTTCCAGTGCTTTGGCCCACTAGATTCTGTCTCCTCTTCTGAAAATGATCTACAAATGCATCTATAAATGGTTTGCTGATCCAGGAAAACACGTAAGGAACATCCTCAAAAGGCAAAAATGTAGTAAAGAGCAAGAACACCGAAAGATAAATGAGCAAAGTTGAGGTCCCTAGCTGCTCTAGATAAATCTGCTTATCCACGGTAAGTTCCAAGAGCTTCATTTCAATGAATAATGGAGCTGTAAGGTAAAAAAGGGCAGAGCCTGGGATCGATCCATGGCAGAAGTCTAATAGGAGACCCTCCATGTAAATCCATACCAGGAAGAGCTAAACCGTCTGTGAAAATGTGAATGAGAAACAAATATTCTGCAGAGGTTCTGGGTAGAGAGAGAGAAAAAAATCTCTTTTGAGGAAATCTGCCTATAAATTGACCTTCATGAAGATTTGTTTACTTAGCTTATCCTTACTGATATGGGGGAAAGATCTGCCATGGATTTTGTGGCTATTAGCTGTTGTGTCTTTAAGCAAGTCACTTCACCTTCCTGGTTCTCAAAATCCTCATCTGTAAAATAAGGTGTTTTATAGATAGGAACATCTCTTGAACAATTCAGTGAAAAAAGGAAATAAAACAAAAAACCATTCTCCCATTTTGTAAAAGAAAAAAAAAAGACCCCAATAACAACCATTCTATTACATGTACCTATATATTGCAAATGAAATATAAAATATTCAGAAGCACACAGATCAAAGTATTAACATTGGTCACTACTAGAAGGGGAATGGGGTGGGGATGAAGGTAAATTGTTACTTGCTGTAATTCTTTATTATTTGAATGTTTTATGATTTTTTTTGGGTACAATATCTGTCAAAACCTGGAAAAAATGAATGGTGAAAATAAATGATCCATGAGATTAATGAGTTGGAGAGGGGTAGAAAATGGAGAGAAAGAGGAGAGAAGAGTCAGATACTTCGGGAGAAGGGCTTGGAATTGAAACCTGACAATTGAGCAATTTAAGTCCAGATGCTGGTGCCCAGAGTGAACCATATCTACCTTAGAAGTCCAAAAAAAAAAAAAAAAGCCTTTTTCCTGTCTATGTATGCCACAAATTATACATGCACAAAAGCATGTGAAGACACATTCTGTAGTCAGAACTGTGGCTACATGGCTACTACTTTCACTGTTTTTGTGAATTTGGGAAATGAAGGTTGCATGTCTCTAGGAATGGTTTAACTGACATGCTATCTCTGAGAAATATTAAAAGAAAGAATATGTACCACTGTGTGTTAGTTAGATTCAGTTGTCAACTTGGCCAGGTGAGCATACCTAGTTCTGTTGCTGTGGACACAAGCCAATGGTACGTGAACCTCATCTGTTGCTAATTACATCTGCAGTCGGCTAGGAGGCGTGTCTGCTGCAATGAGTGACATTTGACTTAATTGGCTGGTGCTTAAATGAGAGAACGCAATGTAGCACAGCCTAGCAGCTTGGCATTCCTCATCTCAGCACTAGCAGCTCAGCCCAGGCCTTTGGAGATGGAGAAAGAAATCACCCCGGGGAAAGTTGTTGGAACCCAAGGGCCTGGAGAGAAGACCAGCAGAGACCATCCCGTGCCTTCCACATAAGAAAGAACCTCAGTGGAAAGTTAGCTGCCTTTCCTCTGAAGAACCAACAAAATAAATCCCCTTTTATTAAAAGCCAATTCGTCTCTGGTGTGTCGCATTCCAACAGCTAGCAAACTAGAACACACTGTTTCACAAAAAATGTCATAATAATCCTTGGAAAATGTTTTAAATTAACTAAAAATATGGCAAAGGATCATCAGAGTAGGCTTTTGCTACAAATATCACAATTAACTCAATATACATTTAGTGAGTGCCCAATCTGCCACAATAGTTTAAGATTTTGATTAAGATCCAGTATATGCTCCTAAGGAACCCATAATCTAGGTTACAAATACTCACATAATGAAATAATTGCAATTACAATTATTTAGTTCAAGTTAAACTTAAATATTTTACTGTTTAAGTTTATTTATTTTGTTTTGTCCTCAAAATAAAATCAAAACAGTAATTTAAGGCAAGACATCATATAATTAAGAAAAAGTGCAATTTTTAGTTCATGGTATTGAAACAGTTCTCAATAGTATCAATCTACATATGTCCAAGGCGTTTTCAGAAAGAGCAAAATGGAATTAAAAGCTTGTTATACTTTTTTCGTAGTTATTTCTGTCGAGTTCATGCATTCTGAATTGACTACAGAAAACAGCAGAGGACAAAACCTGAACAGAGAATGTGCCGCAGCTTCTTGATCTGTCTTCCCTTTAGCTGTATCTTCATGGCCCAAGTCATTAAAAGCCCTCCTAAGTAGTGTGTACCTCCAGGGCTGAAGTGAGCCAAATGAGGAATCAAACGGCTGTTTGGGGGGCACTTTGTCTTATTATTTTTCTTCAATCATATTTTTCGAAGAAACAACTTAGGAAAAAAAATGTCGAGCTGCTCACTTCCTAACAAGTCATTTCTTCCAAAAGCTTTTCAACTTTGTGGAGTCATACATTTACTCAGAAGAATTTTTAAGAAAGTGATGGAAAAAATACTTCAGTGAGCTTGAATTTCTGATACTTTCCTAAAATGAATACTGATCAAAGACTTTCTTAAAGAACATCAACTTGGATAATCTTCTAGGTCTCATATGTATCAACTTGTGCTTCTCTGGTGATTGGTGGAAGTAAACAGGGAAGGGAAATCATGTGCTTGGGAGGCATACATATATAAAGATAATATGATGTGAGAGAAAGAACTGCAGACTAAGAACAGAGAATAGGTAAGTGACTCTGTCACTTATTGCTGTATTTGGAAAGGTCCTTAACATTTCTACCCTCATAAGTAAAATGGAGAAAGTATCAATCAGGTTCTCAGCAGGTAACACAAAACAGAGATGATTTATAGATATACTGGCAGGGTTGATGGAATAGATATCTGCAAAGGGATCCCAGGACCTATCTACATTGAGAAGCCATTACTACACTAGGCTTGGAGAGACGAGGGTTGAAAACAGCATTACTGAGGCCTGATGGTAGTAGGAGCCATGGAGGAGCTAAGGTCATAGATGGAGTCAGCTGCTACAAGGATCACAGTACTGAAGCAGTGATGGAGCTGGGGAAGAAATACTTCTCTTGTCCTCTGAACTCTGGGCCATGCTTACCATTGGCTGAAACCAACTAGAAGCCAGACAGTAAAGAAGCTCGATTGTCTGTGAAGATTGTCCTTTTGGGCCACAGAGAAGTGAAGAGAAGGATGGAGAATGAATCTTGTGGGAGAGGGTCAGACACTACACCAAGAGAGGGAACATTAGTGACCATGACTCATGATTAGTTCAAGTTGTACAGGAGGATTTGTATTCTAACTTCTTTGTAAACTGCAATAAGCTCTAGCAAAGTGGGAATCAATTAAATAGTTTTGACCAACCTAGGAACCCCTCCACTATCATTATAGAATAGCTGGAGAGACTGTTGGTTTCATTTCCCACTGACTGATTATTATAACATTTCCCCACTTCTTTCTTCTATCAGGCTGCTTTTGAGATTTATTCTGAACACATTCTAACTGGATAAAAATATTGAGCATAGGAAGGAAACAGCTTACACTATGATTTGCCCTGAGAGTCACACCCCCCTCCCAGTTCAGAAATGAGATTAATTGTAAGTAGATATTATCACAAAATATTTATCATCAGCTACAATTCATTTTTTTCTCCTGATGCCTCTGGAATGTACACTTCCACAATGAAATAACCTCATGCTACGTTATTTACATTTTATTTCTGCTGTGAATTTTACTCAGCGTAATAAAAGTTTATGGTTTATGAAAGCAAGTGGGATGATTGGCATCGGAAACAAATGTTACTATTACTGAACAGCTTTTAATGTCAGAACTTTCTCATGTCAATCATTGGCACACTCATTGCATTTCTGCCACATGAGCCATGGCGAACCTGCTGGACACTTGCCTGAATCCCTGATTATGTGTGACTCTCATTACAGCTGTCTCCTGATGGACTATCATGTAAGCAACTTTCAGGCTTAGTGCATAATAGCACAGCAGGTTTTACACAGGGGATCAGTAAGTCAATAACATTAACATATTCAATGATGGCAAAAAATTATGGGAGTTGACCTTATATTAGATTTCCAAAATTTGACTTGGTTTGAATATTTTATCTATCTCTTCTATCCTCCCCCACAATAGTACCCATGGATTTAAGTCTTGGGTGATAATCTGTTATCTAAATTAGCCCTTCATTTCTTTTCCAGATCCCTAGAATCTTGATTGGGATGTTCTGTCACATTATATCAGTTAGTATTCTTGAGGCCACAAGTGCAAACTTCCCATTAATGGTGGTTGAAATAATTATTATCTCAAATAAGAAGAAATCCAGGAGATGTGGTCCCAGGGCTGGTTCTGTAACTCAGAGACCCATATGTTTCCCATTTCTCCCATTTCTCTGACATTGTGTGGGTGATACTACCCCACATTCTCACAGGACGGCAGCAGGCACTCTTAAGAAAGAGAGAAAAAGGTCTCATCTTTCCTTTTATTAGGAAGAAAATCTTATACTGTAAGTTCCAACAGACTTTTCCTCATCTAATTGGGTAAAATTGGGTCATATGACTATTACCTCTAATCACTGGCAAAGGGATTTGAAGTTTTCATGATTGGCCAAGCTGAATTATGATTCAGCATGGGACTGGGGTTGGGCCCACCTTTTCTGAGTACAAAGGTCAAGATTTCTGAACAAAACCAATGCAAGGAAGATGGGGAAGATTGCTGTTCAGTAAGCAAACAAAGACGTCTGCCAGATATATGTATTTTTGTGATGCTGGTGTCCAGTGGCTTATAGTGGCCACAATGCCTTTTTTGTGAATGTCGTCGCATTCTTTTCTCAGTCCATATAGAGCTAGTATTTCTCTTTTTGTCAAAGTGGCCTTTAACCTGACAAGAGCCTCTGCTTCTATAGTAATTCAGACTATAAATTCTTAGACCAGCATGCAGGGGAGCATAGTCAAGGGTTGAAGAAGCACAAGAATAATTATAGTGCCTTGTCGACCCCCTGGTTATATCACTGAATCCAATGCTTTGGCAAATACTGCAGACTTGCTCTCTCAACTTCACTGACATTCCCTTCTCTATCTCCATATGTTATGAACACTGGAGAATAAATCTTTCACCTCAGTGTGCCTGTGCTGGCCATGGGACACAATTCTGGCAAGGATATATGAGTCCAAGTGTCTGAGAAAGTCTTCCTATGTAACTAAAAAGGCAAGACCATTTTTCCTTTTGTCTTTTCCTTTCGTCTTTGTGCCTTGATTCTGCTCAGACACAGAGGCTTAAGTGGAGATGCAGCAGTCATCTTACAAATATGAGTTTGAAAGCCCATGCTGAGGATGACAGAACAGACAAAGGAAAAGAAGGGTGTATTAGTTAATGTTCTCTAGAGAAACAGAATCAACAGGAAATATTAATAAATATAAAATTTATAAAAGTGTCTCACATAATGTAATTTTGGACTGTGCAGAGTCCAAAATCTATAAGGCAGGCTGTGAAACTGATGATTCCAATGGAGGGTCTGGCTGAACTTCACAGGAGAGGCTCAATGGCCAAAGCAGGAAGAGAGCCTGTCTCTTCTGAATCCTCCTTAAAAGGCTTCCAGTGATTAGATTAAACATCACTCATTGCAGAAGACACTCCCCTTGGCTGATTACAAATGGAATCAGCTGTGCATGCAGCTGATGTGATCATGATTTAGCTCTAAGAAATGTCCTCTTAGCAGCAGACAAGCCAGCACTTGCCCAACCAGACAAACAGGTATCACCACTTGGCCAAGTTGACACATGAACCTGACCATGACAGTCCACTCCTTCTCAACTTGGCAGCTATACACATCACCTTAAGCCATACCTAATTTCTAAATAAAAAACAATAAAACACACATTATTTTCTCTCACCTAACAATACTCAACTATCCTGCATATAATCAGAAACACATTAACTCTTTCCAGAATAGGGTGCAAGTCTTTGGGTAATATTCTTCTCAAACCTGATATCTTACAACCTAAATAGTATAATATGAACAAAACAGCTTTACAGTCCTTGTTTCTGTAACTGATCACATGGTTGTAGTTCATATTTATCACTACCTTCTTCCACTACCCATTCCACGTTTCCTTTACTCTCAGCAAGCACTTCAGCTCACTGTGGTTCTTTGCCTGGTGGGGTGACCCAAACCTTCATTCCTGAAGTTTCAGAGCCATTGGTAGTCCTGCTTGGATTGGGTTGTTGCCATTTTCCATTGATTTTAATCACAGGGTATGGCAGTACTAAAAGATGCCCTAGGAGATCCCCTATATTCCAGGAAAACTCTTCTTTACCTCCTTATGTAGTTGCAGTCCTATTTCCCCCTGATAGTTAGGGTCAATCACCCCAGCCAATAATGTATTCCCCTCCTTGGCTTGTTGATCCAAGGGCATGAATAGCTCAAGGTGACCAGGTGGCAGTCTTAGATTCCAGTTCAATGGAATCATTGTTGTTTCTGCTGGTAGAAGCACTTCCCCTTTTGGAACTAAATTCTGTAGACCAGCAGAGCTCGGGGTCACAGGGACAATTTTTTTTTTATTTTAAGTTTTGAGTATTTATTACCTTTGTTTTTAACATAATTTATGTCCTTGTAAATTTATATAAATTTCAGTAATGACTGAGACTAACAATTGGCTTGCAAAATTCCTGACAACTTAACAATCAGCCCTCAGAAGCTGTTATGAGCCAACTCAGGCACACCCCTGGTTCCAGTCATCATCACTGTCACCAGTTTGTCTTTGCTCTCCCCAACTTCACATCCAGCTTTCCTTTCCAGCAGTCAGCCACAGGGACAAATTTTCCTAGTGGATCACTAGGGGTAATAGTGAGTGGTGCCACTCCCATTTGCACCCCTTGGTTCCTGGACCCATGGATCCTGGCTATAGGAGAAACAGTACTATACAGCAAAAGCTGATTCAGCACATACACAGCTTTCTGGAGAACATTACCCCAGCCCTTCAAGGTATTGCCACCTAGTTGGCACTGTAATCGAGTTTTCAAAAGGCCATTCCATGTTCTATCAATCCAGCTGTTTCTGGATGATGAGGAACATGGTAAGAAGAAAGAATCCCATGAGAATGTGCCCATTCCCACACTTCATTTTCTGTGAAGTGTGTTCCTTGATCAGAAGCAATGCTGTGTGGAATACCATGATGATGAATAAGGCATTCTGTAACCCCACGGATGGCAGCTTTGGCAGAAGCATTGTGTGCAGGGAAAGCAAATGCATATTCAGAGTATATGTCTGTTCCAGTTAGAATAAATTGCTGTGCCTTCCATGAAGGGAGTGGTCCAATGTAATCAACTTGCCACCATGTAGCTGGCTGGTCACCTCAGGGAATGGTGCCATATCAGAGGCTGAGTGTGGGTCTCTGCTGCTGGCAGGTTGGGCACTCAGTGGTTGTAGCCAGGTCAGCGTTGGTGAGTAGAAGTCCATGTTGCTGAGCCCATGCATAATCTCCATCCCTACCACCATGACTACTTTGGTCATGAGCCCATTGGGCAATGACAGGAGTTGCTGGGGAAAGAGGCTGACTGGGATCCATAGAACGGGTCATCTTATTCATTTGATTATTAAAACCTTCCTCTGCTGAAGTCACCGTCTGGTGTGAATTCACATGGGATGCAAATATGTTCATGTTTTTAGGCCACTCAGAAAAGTCTAGCCACATAACTCTTCCCCAGACTTCTTTGTCGCCAGTTTTCCAATTATGGTCTTTCCAATTCCTTGACCATTCAGCCAAACCATTAGCAACAGCCCATGAGTCCGTATACAAATGCACCTCTGGCCAGTTCTCCTTCCAAGCAAAATGAACAGCCAGGTGCACTGCTTGAAGTTCTGCCCACTGGGAGGATTTCCCCTCACAACTGCCCTTCAAGGACACCCCAGAAAATGGTTGTAATGCTGCAGTTGTCCGCTTTCAGGTGGTGCCTGCATATTGTGCTGAGCCATCCATAAACCAGGCCCGAGTTTTCTCTTCCTCAGTCATAAGGAACTCCCCAAGAGGCCATAGCTGTGGCCTGGGAAAGAGAAGGTAATGTGACAGGAGTGGAGACCATGGGCATTTGGGCCACTGCCTCATATAACTTACTTGTGCCTTCAGGACCTGGTCTGGCCCTATATATACCATTTCCATTTTATAACAGTGCTGCTGTGCATGCCCAACTTTATGGCTTGGTGGATAAGACAACATCCAGCTCATGATAGGCAACTTAGGTCTCATGGTAACTTGGTGGCCCATGGTTAAGCATTCAATCTCTACTAAGGTCCAGTAGCAGGCCAAAACTATTTCTCAAAAGGAGAAACAGTAATTTGCAGCAGATGATAAGGCTTTGTTCCAAATTCCTAAAGGTCTGCATTGTGATTCTCCTATAGGGGCCTGTCAAAAGCTCCAAAGAGCATCTCTATTTGCCATTGACACTTCCAGCACCATTGGATCTGCTGGATTATATGGTCCAAGTGACAGAGCAGCTTGTGCAGCAGCCTGAACCTGTTGCAGAGCTTCCTCTTGTTCAGGTCCCCACTTAAAATTAGCAGCTTTTCTTATCACTTGATAAATGGGCTGGAGTAGCACAACCAAATGGGGAATATGTTGTCACCAAAATCCAAAGAGACCAACTAGGTGTTGTGACTCTTTTTTGGTCGTAGGAGGGGTCAGATGCAGTACCTTATCCTTCACTTTAGAAGGGATATCTCGACGTGCCCCACACCACTGGACACTTAGAAATTTCACTGAAGTGGAAGGCCTCTATATTTTTGTTGGATTTATCTCCCATCCTCTGATATGCAAATGCCTTACCAGTAAATCTAGAGTAGTTGCTACTTCTTGCTCACTAGGTTCAATCAACATGATATCATCAATATAATGGACCAGTGTGATGTCTTGTGGGAGAGAGAAATGATCAAGTTCCCTGTGGACAAGATTATGACATAGGGCTGGAGAGTTGGTTTACCCCCGATGTAGGACAGTGAAATTATATTCCTTACTTTACCAGCTAAAAACAAACTGTTTCTGGTGGTCCTTACTAACAGTTATTGAAAAAACAAGCATTTGCCAGATCAATAGCTGCATACCAGGTACCAGGAGATGTACTGATTTGCTCAAGCAATGATAACATATCCAAAAGAGTAGTTGCAATTGGAGTTACCACCTGACTGAGCTTGTGATTATCCACTGTCATTCTCCAAGACCCATCTCTTTTCTGCACAGGCCAAATAGGAGAGTTGAATGGGGATGGGATGTGAATCAACACCCCTTCATCCTTCAAGTCCTTAAAGGTGGCTAGAATTCAATATTGCTTCTGATTTACTATTTTGGTAGGTGAGGGCTTCCACTTGGCCCTTTCCACCATAATAGCCCTCACTGCCCGAGTTAGAGAGTCAATGTGGGCATTCTCCCAGTTGCTCAGTACATCTTTTTCTGGAACTGGAGAAATAAGTACAGAATGGGTCTGGGGGCCCACTGGGGGAGAGATGGACTTGAGCTAAAACTCCATTGATCACCTGGTCTCCATAAGTCCCCACTCTGACTGGTATACCAGAGTGATGTTTTGGGTCCCCTGGAATTAATGGCACTTCTGAGCCAGTGTCTAACAATCCCCCAAATATCTGATCATTTCCTTTTCCCCAGCACACAGTTACCCTGGTAAAAGGCCATCGGTCTTCCTGGGGAAGGCTTGGAGGAAGATTAACAGTGTAGATTTGTGGCAGTGTAACAGGGTTCTCCCCCCAAAAGGACCTGGCTTCCGCTTCATTCAAGGGGCTCTGGATCTGTAAACTGTCTCAAGTCTGGAAATTGATTAAGGGACCATGATTCTGTGTTTTTGTAATTCAGTTTGGACTTCTGTTCACTTGACTTAGAACTCTTGTTTATACAGCTCAAACAAGAATATAGTAGACTGCCCATCTATTGTATTTCTAGGTACCCTATGATTTGCTAGCCAACGCCACAAATCTTTGTGAGTCGGACTATTTTGACTCCTGCTTTAAGTTTGCTGTCTATTATAATAGTCATATCCACCCTGTCTTTGGTGTTTAAGTGCTGTCACCTGGCTTCTGCCAAATCGGGATCCGGTCATCCCCATTGTGTTTAAGGATTCCAGATCAGTGACAGCAGTTCTCACAGGAATAGGTGGCCTACAGAGAAATGCAACTACAGAGCTCTTCAGGGATGATGGCATTAGTTTCACAAATTTATTTCTCACTGTTCTGCTAAAAGGTGCATCCTCTGGACTGGACATTCCTGGACATTCCTGGAATGTAAGAGCAGGCTTTGCATGATAAATCCCCTCTAACATTCCAATCTCTCTAAGCCTCTGGATCCCCTCATCTACATTATACCAGGCCAGTTCTGGCATTTCAACCTCAGGTAATTTCGACCACCTTTTGATCCATGTGTCAACCAACCATTCAAACAAACTGTCAATGCCTTTTCTAACCCCTTGAGCCATAACATTGAATGCGGAATCTCTACTTAGTGAGCCCATATCAATAAATTCAGCCTGATCCAGCCTTATATTCCTCCCACCATTATCCCACACCCTTAAAATCCATTGCCACACATATTCCCCTGATTTCTGTCTATATAAATTGGAAAACTCACACAGTTCTTTTGAAGTATAATGTACCTCCTCATGTGTGATACTTTGTACCTCACCTTTAGGGGCCTGTTGGGACTTTAGTCTAGTTAAAGTTCTGGAAGAAATGAGGGGTGGTAGGGGTGGGTCATGAAAAGAATTAAAAATACCTTCCAAGCCATTTGCTTCAGGGCATTCATTTACAGTTTCATCTGGTGAAACAGGATTAATCACTCTAGGGTTAATCCCTTCACGCAGAGGTTGGGTGGCCAACTCCCCAAGGATGGCTGGAGGTGGGGTGGCTATGTCCTCAGGGCAGACTATTACAGGGTTATCTAGAGAAGACTCAGCATGACCTAGTGTTTCAACCTCTCCCTGACATCATTATCACTCTGTATATCACCATCCCATTTTTCAGGGTCCTGCTCCTTTCTAATCAATGCCCTCACCTTAACGACAGGCACTATGCAAGATTGAGATTTCAGTTTATGTTGTAGAGTTGCTACTCTAACAGTAAGATTATGAATCTGATTTTCAGAGATCTCAAGTCTACAACTACAGAAAATAAGATTTTCCTTCAGGACACTCATAGAAACTTCTACATCTGTCAGGTGGTGCTTAAGTTTCTTGTTTGAAGACTTAAGCCCATCCCTTTCACTCATTAATATATTCAGTGTATCTAACAACAACCAGCCAACATTTCTAAACTTCCTATTTCCATAAAACTCTGTAAAGGTGTCAAAAACATTATCCTCCAGAGCCTGGTTTCCTACAGCGGAGCATTAGAAGAATTGAATGGCTATATTTTCACTATCTCTTTTGCCAGCTCACTCCATGGATTGGCAGTGTCATTCTGATTGTGGGAATCAGAGTCCTTAGTACCTTTGAGTCCAATCAGAGTAGAAAAGCATTCATAAAAACCCATTTTTAAGATTCTGTGTCTTAAGACCTCACTCTTGGTATGAAGTTAGGGTTCTCTAGAGAAACAGAATCAACAGGAAATATTTGTAAATATAAAATTTATAAAAATGTCTCACGTAACCATGGGAACATAGAATCCAAAATCTGTAGGGCAGGCTGTGAACCTGATGATTCCAATGGGGGGTCTGGATGAACTCCACAGGAGAGGCTGTCTTTTCTGAATCCTTCTTGAAAGGCTTCCAGTGATTAGATTAAGCATCACTCATTGCAGAGGACACCCTCCTTGGTTGATTACAAATGGAATCAGCTGTGGATGCAGCCAATGTGATCACGATTTAATTCTATGAAATGTTCTCCTAGCAACCAACAGGCCAGAACTTACCCTACCAGACAAACAGGTACCACCACTTGGCTGAATTGACATATGAACCTGACCATGACAGGGGGATCCCTGCAGATGTTACTGAGCCTCCTTTCAAGCCCTAGATTGCCTATCACAGGACTGCTGGCCAGTGATAATAAACAAAGAAACAAATTTCTATCATTATTTTAGCCATTACTTCAGTGTTACAGGCAGTTAAGATGCAATTCTAAATTAATTTAGTTTGTTAGTTTGTCTGGGCCCAGTTATGTTCTTATGGAATCCTTCCATCTTGCTGGAAACTAATCCAATGGTTTTAAAATGCAATTTTTGGAGATGCAGCTGATCATTTCTCTGCTCAAGATACTCCTAAGATACGTGGTATCCAAGGTTTCTGCCATATGGCCCCTGCCCAGGTTTCCAGATTTATCTCTTACTTTCCTCCTACTTATAAAATAGTCATGCCAGATAACTTCCCCCTAGACATATGCTTTGTTTTCCTACCTACCATGTTTGTCATTCATTATCCTCTCTTTTCCAATATTTTTCAATGCTTTCTCTAATTGCCAAAAATTTATCCTTCTTTTGATCTAATTCAAATGACAGCTTCTCTAAGAAGACTTCAAGTGCTTAAAACAATGCCCAGCATGTTGGAAGTGCCAGGTATTAGTCATTGTTATTATCTCTTCTCACCATGGAGGAGAGAAATGCAATTTAATTAAATATAAATTGTGCTGTTTAAAAATTACTCTTATAATTTGCACACCACTGTTCATAGCAGCATTATTCACAATTGCAAAAAGAAGGAGGTGATCCAACTGTCCATCAACAGATGACTGGAAAAACAAAATGTGATATTTATATACCATGGAGTATTATTCAGCCATAAAAAGGAACGAAGTTCTGATACATGCAACACCTTGGACGAATGCTGAAGAAATCGTGTTGAGTAAAATAAGTCAGACACAGAACAACAGATACTGTTTGATCTCACTGATATGAAAAAGAGTAAATAAATTCTTAGAGCCAGAAAGTAGAATGTATGTTTCTGGGGGCCAGGGTTAGAGCAGGGAATGGGGAGTTAATGCCTAACTGGAATTTCAGTTTTGGGTGATAGAAAAGCTTTGGTAATGGATGGTGGTAATGGCAGCACAGTGTGAATGTAATTAGCACCACTGAATTATATACTTGAATGTGGTTAAAGGGGGAAGTTTTAGATTGTATATATGTTACCAGAATAAAGATTAAAAGCCACAAAATAGGCCTGTACAACAGTGAACACTAATGCAAATTATGGACCATAGTTACAGAATAATAATACTGCTTCATCAATTGTAAAAATGGTACCATAATTAAGCAAAATGTTAATAATTAAAAAAAATTAGTTACTTTTAGATGCAATTACTTCCTCCAGAAGATTTTGAAGATAGACTTGACCTTGCATTGTAGGTGTTTGGTTGATACATTTTACTTTACTTAAGTTGATGTGAATTGGATAGCAGAGCTACTTTGAGTCCTAGTCATAGGAGGATGGTGAAAATTAATCCATATATGGGAATTACTAGCAGTTTGGGAATACATAGCTTATTTGTATACTCTTCTTCATACAAAAATATGTAAATATCTACATTTAGTTAAATTTCTAGGGCCATCTCTAGGATTCAATTTTCTTACTCTTCTTATTTCCTTTTGTCTTCTCCTTAAAGGTTAATGCAGTGTATACATTTTCTTTTTTCTTCATTATGAAGTGTATTTATTCCAAGATCCATGAAATATTAAATGGCAAATTAATCATTATATTAAAAGTGGTAACAACTGAGATAAACTCCTGGAACTGGTAGACGACTAATATGAAAAATGACATTAATTTGTTAACTAATTGAAAGCCATGTTCAGATTGATAACAATGTTAGGTTATGGTTTCTAGGTTATGGTTAAGCAAGCACTGACCTGATTGTTACTGTGAGGATGTTTCATGAATTTAAATCATCAGTAAGTTGATTACATATATGACTGATTGCATCTACAATCAACCGAGAAGTTTGCCTTTAACAAGGAGAGAAGTCTCACCCAAACAACTGAAGGCCTTAAAAGGAAAACTGATGATGTCAGCAGCTAAAAGAGAGCATTTCTGTCTCTCCTTCAGCCAGCCAGATTCTCCCAGGAAATTCATTGAAAACCTTCTTTGGAGTTCCCAGCTTGTGCCTTCTGTACAGAATTTGGACCTGCCTATACCCACAGTCAGGTGAGCCTATTTCTATAATAAACCTCATAATTTTTATGCAACATATACAGACATACCTTGTCATATTATGCTTCACTTTTCTGAGCATCACAACTACTGTATTTTTTACAAATTGAAGTTTTGTGGCAACCCTTGTCAAGCTAGTCTATCAGTGCTATTTTCCTACAGCATGTGCTCACTGTGTGCCTCCGTGTCATATTTCAATTAAGGTATGTGAATTTTTTTAGACATAATGCTACTGTACACTTGACTGACTACAGTATAGTATAAACATAACTTTTATATGCACTGAGAAACCAAAAAATTCACATGAATCGCTTTAGTGCAATATTTCCTTTATTGTGCTAGTCAGTAACTGAACCCACAATATCTCTAAAATATGTGTATGCATGCGTGCATCTCCAGTCAGTTCTGTTTCTCTGGAGAACCCTAATATAGATGGTATTGAATGGATTATCAGTAAAGAAAAATAGAGATTTGAGTTATGATTTCAGGGAGAGATACCTTTGTTTTTTATTCCATTTTTGTGCCTATATTTTTTCTATTTGTTACTCAACATATATATTTATATAAAGCCATTTAGGATAAATATTTAGCCATTAACTTTCATGTGCTGATGAAATGCACCTCTTGATCTACAGATACATTCCTTTTATAGATCAATAATGAAGGTTATAGCATAACAAAGAAATAATTTTTACTTGTTTTGTTCATACCAGCATACCAGAATATATGCCTATTAATTCACAGACTCTCAAAAGTAGCAGAATGTGAACTTTGCACCGTCATGACTAGGAATGGTAAAGAGTTTTGGTTGAACAATGCACACCTCTCTCCCCAGACTTCCTGGGCTTCATTAGCATACATATGCAAAATAGTGGTTCAGGTAGATCATGAAATTGGAATACATTTTTGCCCGTGTAAAATGTATGGTCTGCTGTGAGATTTGGTCAGGTCCTAACTTAATTCCTCTACTGCTACCTTCCCCATCTTCCCATATCAACTCCAGAATGCTGTTCTCCGGAAGACTTGGTTCTGCTTCATTCCTGACAGGCTGTAGCCTAACTGCCTATGGCTGATACTTTCACTCTGTTGAATTTCTTCTGTCACCCTTTTTGAGAGCTTATTTAGCAAGTGAAAACCCAGTAACTGTTTTGATGCCTAAATCATGGAATACCTAACTTATCCCTCCAACACCCTGGTTCCCTGATCAACAGTTGCTTCTACAATATCCACTTCTTGGTTCTCATTTTTATTCTGGCAAACACTTAAGACCCTTGATACTCTACCTCTCATGCCACCCGTTCACCCATGAAAGGATCCTTGCCCTGACCCAAAGCCATTTGGTGCAGTCCTCGTCTCCTTAGTCGCTTTCTGAGGCTTGATGATTGACACTGTTACATATAATCAGCTCTGCCATAACTGTGCCTTCCAGCTGTATTGAGAGGGGTAACCTGTTTTCTGGATTTACAGTTGATCTACTCACTTTACAAATTGGAAAGCCTGACACTGACTGCTTTTAAAATTCTAGGGCTGATGTGTCCTTTCAGATGGGTCAAGGTCTCCCACCCTGCCTCCTTCTTATCCTCATCCTTGGATGAGTAGATTTCTGACCACCTTTCAGATTCTGCTTTCATTCTGAGGCTTTTCTCACCTGACTGCCTAAGGTATGGCACTAAACCCAACATATTTTAGATGCTAAATTTTGGGTTTACATTTATTATGCTTTAGATTAGAGTGAACACACACGAAAAAGAAAGAAAAGTATCAGATTCAATGATGGCCTCTTAATAACTATTGAACATTGCTTTTTCTCACAGAATGATTAGAATTTATAAGAAACTAATACTAAAGAAAAGGAAAAAACCTTCATTGGAAAAAAATATATATCTTCATGTACCATATCCTAGATATTAACCATAGCTATTATATCTTACATTTTGTAGAGTAGCAAAATAATGGGTAGTAGAACTCATCAACTTTCAGTGCATGGAGTTAACTATAGGTCTGGATGAGGCTATGTGCTCCAGCCAGACTTGTCATCGGCATTTTATATTTCATACCAAATGACTTTCCAAGTAGGTTTCCTGCTTCATTACAAAGTGGCCAATACCCGCTTTCTATAAAACAGCTTAACTTACCATCTGCTCTACACCAATTTTCTCAGTTTGGCTGGTTGGCAGATGGGCCTTTTAGACAGAGTAACTGTCCAATTATTCTTAGTTTTGTGTATTCTGTTCACTGTTTTCATGAACGTTCGTGAGACAACTATGGGTTCTTCTGGGAAGATCCATCACAGTATGGCTTATGCTATCCAGTTGTTAAGCAGGAAGAATTTTGAGAGCTCTAGAAGACAACAAAGGGAGTTTTACTATACTGATCTTATTTGTAAATGTCATTACCTAGATATAGTCTAATAAGCCTTGGTTATCTGAAGAATTATGCATAAGCCTTTTCAAGTTATTCTAGATTTCAGTTTACTTTCTGACCCTTTATGGACAACAAAGGATTGGAAATCATGGGAAGGGAATACCTATTGGTTCTGCTGTCTTGGAACCTCTTAAGACCAGTTTCAGTCAAATCCAGAGTGTTGGTCAAACCCATATGTCATACTCAAGGTCTTTTTGATTTTTCCCTTGGAATTACTTACATTGGCTATTTGTCTTTTCTTTGATATTCTTTCCTAACTTTTTCTATCTTTTGTCCTTTCCATTTCCTTCCTCTTTCCCTCCTTCCTTTCCATTCTTTCTTCCTTTCTCCCTCACTTCTTTTCTTCCTTCCTCTATCCTCCCTTTCAATTTTAAAATGAACACTCTAACCTTCAGGCATCGCTAAAAACACATAACATTAAAGATACTACAACTATCTTTTATGATACTGATGAATCTCTCTATTTCAACTGTTCTGTCATAACAAGGTTTTCCTAAAAGTCAAGATTATTCATTTGGACTTACTTTGATGAGAAAAATTATTTTGATCCTGGACCAATGGCAACATTCTCATGTCTAGATTCTAGTATGTACAAGAAGTATTTAAATTTAGTATTTATGAGGAATATAGCTATTCATTATCTTTGCATGCTCAACTATTACCTTTGAGTGATTGTCTGGCCAGTTTTTTTTTTTTTTTTAAGAGCAAGTCCTTGTCCCTCAAAACAAGCCCCATCAACTCTGCAATGATATCTTTTTGCAGATATGATATTTGTGATAAATATCACATTTATGTAATTCACTTGCTTTATGGAACCAATCCATCTTTATCTCCTTACATCCTTAACCATCTTTTCTTGTTTTTGGATCCCTGCTTTTTCCCCCTGGCCTAATACACACTGTGATCTACTCTCTCAACTTAACCTTCTTTTTTTCAATTTTTGAACATGATATTCCTTGCTTTCTTTTCTGGTATGACATCTTTGAAGAATGATAATCAGTTATCGGCCTTAGAATCATGCTCTTCCCTCACAGGACATCCTGTCTCCCTGACTATGCCCCAGACCCTGGAGCTTAATCTCTTCTTGCCTGGCTCGAAGACACTGGGGGATGCATGTGTACATATAGAGGAGAAAATCCCATCTTCAATATTTATGTTTACATTTGTGAGATATGCTAATTTAAAAAAATACAGAAGGCAAAATTCTCCCTGATTCTAGTTTCCAGATTTCTACTATTTACTCATCAGTATAGTTCTCTCTCTGTATATATGTGTATGTGTATGTATATATACACATATATTTGAGAGTATGAAATTATGATGACTGTATGTTTTTTTACTACTCTGTTTTAACTTGATATTATAATTCAAGCACTTTTTATGTCTTTAAATATTTTTGTTGATGTCATGATTAAGGATTTTTTTCATTCTTTTCAATTTGAATATGGGACACTTTATTTAAGCATATGCCTCTTATTAATCTTTAAAGTGATTCCACTAATTCAATATGATAAATAATGCTACCATAGCTCTATTTTTAGTATTAACCTTTTGTTGAATTTGTATTTTTCCTTAAGATATATACCTTGAAGAAGATCACTGGTGAAAAAATTGTAAACACTGTAATGGCTTTTATAGAATTTGTTGAATTATACTAGAAACATTATATGCCAATTAATAATCCTTCCATTATCATTTGAATGTGTCTGTCTTTGAACATGTCCTCAAAAATTATTAAAAGTTTCTTATTTATGGTTGACCTTTCTCAAGATAAAATGCTAAATTTTCATGGACCTCTATTATTAGAGGTTACCCAGCCTATCAACCAGAGTCTGAATGGGTTTCATATGATTAATGGTTGCTAAATGGGTTCCAGTATTCTTTTTAAGATAATTTATTTTTGTTTTATCCTAATAGAATTTAAAACCTGAGTCTTATGGAACTAAAGGCTTCCATAGTAATGAAGATGCAGTAAGAGAAATTGAAACTGCTCTGCTTGGCAACCTTAATTTCTACTGAGGAAAGGATTGTTAAGTTTTACCTTTAAACCAAATCACAAAGTTAGAATGCAAAGGAGATAGACTAACTAACCTCTATCCTCTTTTATGGAAGTTGGAACTTTGATTAATTTCTAATTTCCATATTATCATTTACTATATACCAGTTAAGCTATATCATTCAGGATTTGTCAGGCTTTTTCAATGAACTTCAATATCAAATAGAAGTAATGGTGCAAGGGTTACCCAGAGATAAATTATTATGCTGGAGTCATTTCTTTCAAGCCCTGGGACTGTGCACTGAGTGGCATGGTACAAATAATGAGACTTTGTCTTGTCCTGGACCAGAACTGCCCTGTGAGATCCCCAGGCTTCCGCCTTCCTCCTCCACCCTTAAATAATAGGGTAGATCTGAAGGAGTCTGTAGATCCAAGATAGAAACACCCCTCACCAAATATTTTTCAAATATTAAGATGCACTCTAGCTGTGAGATTGATTTTTTCTGCCACAATATTTGAAAAACTGAAAGGAAATAAAAATATTTCTCTTGTCAATGAACATAAAACTAATGAGGTAAATGTTTTTAATTGCTACAAAATTGGATTCACTTGCTAATATTTGGTTCCTTCCTTTCTCCTCTAATGTGAACCTCATTGAATACTATTCTCAGATGACTAAATTTGCTAAGATTATCAAAATTAAATCTCAGATTGCTTTGACACAACTCCATTTTTCACTCTGTTCTTTGCCATCTGGCATTCCCTTGCCCCAGGCTCTTTCTTTCCTCTTCAGATCTATATGGGGAGGTCACTCTCTTTCAGTTTCCTGACCTTCAACCTGATTGTTTACCCCTTTCAAATTGCGAGCTGCCGCAGAGGGGAAACACAGGTGTAATCTCTCCTGAATCATACAAAGAGTGTAACACAGGAAGGTTTCTTCTTTGTTGCCACCCCTTCACTCTACTATTGGTTCAATAGAAAGACTATTGGTAACATCCCTTTTTCTCAGTTTTTTCACAACTCGCCTGACTTCTCATCTTTTTATTTATTTTTCTGCCTGCTAAGGATGCTTATGTAGGCTCCTTCTTCTAAGAATTCAAGTGGTTTTCAGCTCTGGGATAAATTCAATGTGTTTTTGTCCTTGTATTCTATATTGCAACTATAGTTCAAGTTTAAACTGGCTAGTTCTTTTGTGTGTTGTTTTTGTTGAACAGTGACACAGTATCCTTGGTCATTCACCCCACCACTTATTAAGTGGGGACAATAATGCCAGTCCCGTGTTCTTATTTAGTATCTATTCGCCTTTATCTGAATATCTCCTAAGATTCTCTTCTATCTTGTGAGAAGGAGTAGAAAGTTGATCTTCTACCACGGACTCATCATTCATGGAAATCCCCAAAAGGTCAATCTTCAAGCACCATATGGGATAGCTGTGCCGAATAACCCTTTAGGAAATGTGATAACTTTATCCCTGGCCAGCTTTCTTTGGTTCCACTTTCCTCCCCTCCCCCTGCCCAACTAATTTTTTTCTTTCAAGTCAGAAAACTTTGTGATGAATAACACCTTCTATACAGTGAGTTTCATTATCTAAGCAGTGTTTATAACCATATGAGCAATCAGCTTTAAAATTTTTAAATCCTGAATTTTCTTAATCAAAGAAGTAGGCTTTTTGTAGGTGCTTGGCAGTTTCAACTGCTTAGGGGGTTTTTAAAGACTTATTTGTAATTATTTAATATATGGCCCTCCCTCTCTGACTTTCACCTTTTACTTGAGTAGGAATTAAGTCATCATGGTACATTTTGAGGCATGGGTGCTGGACACTTCTGGGAGTCACACAGGGTTAAAGGAATAGCAGGGACCTATGGGCAGATCCAGATGTAGATCCTGAAAAGTTGGGAAACCCACTTCAATAAAAACACAAAGTTATACACCCAGAATTCAAACTTTGAAAGGGGACAATGTGAAGGTGAGGCTCTGAGGATTAGGTTCATTGGTTCCATGGCAAATTCATCACTTTAGTCTCCCAGTTCTGCTTGAATACATCTGAGGTATGTACAGTATTCTGGCAGGGGTGGTAGACAAATATTATAATATTCTGCATAGAGAAGATAGGAATACTGGATTTAACTCTACACAGAAATATCAAAATTACTCTTTTGAACTTCCTTTAATTATTAATCCTAACTGCTCAATGATGGTTGTGAATTTCTATAGTGATGGAGGGGAATTGGAAAGGGTTGGAGAAGTTAATGTAAGAAGTGAAGCAGTAATCCATGACATTTTTGTGAATGTTTTCTCTTTTGAGCTGAACTTGAGACATTTCATTATCTTTTCGCTATATTACTAGCTGGAAGCACAAGAACAATATCTTTTTCTTAAGCTATGGCAGTCAAATTGGTCTTCAAAATGTTTTTCTCTGTGGTTGGTGGTAAATTCCTGGTGGTAAATTCCCATAGTCTCAGATATCTAATAATCACTCAGTATATGCAAGAACAACAGTGGACTCCAGGAAAAAAATAAGATATATGGGAGACCGTGTGTGTGTGTGTGTAAAAAATGACAAAGTGAAAGGTATTAAGTGACAACTGAGTGTTAAATGTGGTCAGAGGAGGGTGAGCTTATTCTGGAATCTTCAAAGAAGAGGGATATATTACCCCAAATCTTAAAATATGAATAGGATGTTGGAAAGTAAAGTACTTAGGAGGGAAATGGGATATTTTTGGTGCTGGATTCTAAATTATCTGGTGCATAAATAACAAGTGGAGAGTGTGCTCCTCAGAAGTATGGCTGCTTAGGAATATTCTTGAGTGACAGGAAGTATACCTGGAACGGTCTCTCTCCTGGCTAATGGTCTTACAGTCAAAGTGCATTTGACCAGGTCCACTCTAGATGTTATAGGACAACTGGCTGCCTGGTCATTCTTGTGGCTTCCCAGGTATAATGCTTTAGGCAGAAGAATAGCTTAATATGACTCAATCATTACATCATAGAAAGATAAAGGTAGAAAAAAGAATAGCAGTTATAGACTCACCTTTTCGCTTTAAAGATGAAGCAAACCCAGACACGTAAAGCGACTTAGTCAAGGTCAGTTAACTAGTAGTAGAATTAAAACAAAAATTTTCCAGGTTTTTTAACTTCCGGATTGAGGAGGAAACTAAACAAAAAAAAGATTGTTCTTTGTATGCATTGAGTTTGAGGTTGTGTTGAGTTTGTGTGCTGTGGAATATGCAGATGATGCCTAGGAAACACTTTAATTATGTCAGAACGTCAGAAAAATGCTTAATTCAATGGATAAAAAATTTCAGAGTTGGTAGACTTTAGTTGGGTATGAAGGATATCCGCTAAAGGGAGCACTTACTTTTAAAAAAAAAATCTCATTCAAAAGTAGGAAATTTTCACAAATGTTTTGAGTTCTGCCTTGCCTGTCAATAGAACATTATCTTCTTAAATTTCTTATTCACCTAGCCTCTGCCTTGCCATCATAATATGCATTACACAGCCATAGTTCACACCATTTATGTATACATTCATTCAGAAATGTTTGTTGAGTTCCTAATCTTCAGTCTCTATTCCACATATTAGGAATAAAATGGTCAACAAAGTAGACCAGGTTCCTGCTTTAAGGTAATTGATATTCTAGTAAGGAAGGTAAAAAAATTCCTGAATAAATGAATAAATTTATCAAACAATTTCAGATAGTGGTAAGTGTTCTAAAAAAATATAAAAGGGAGTGATGTGATACAGAGTGCTGGGGTTGGGGCTCTGCTAGGTAGTTAAGTTAGCTTCAATGTTACATTTTGGGAAGCTCACCTCTATGTCTTCATTTCAGAAGAAAGAAACTGCACAACTTTTCCCTTAATCAAATGACCTGGAAACTGAAAATACCATTTGCTCTTTCATTCCATCAGTCAGGATTTAGTCACATGGCCATAGTTACAAGGGAAGCTGAGGAATGATTCCAGCTAAAAGTGGGAATTCTAATGTCAGTACAATACCTCTTCTCTTAGCCTCTTTTGGAGTTTTTTTTTATTTACTTCTCAATTCATTTCTCTTTCTTCTCTTCCTTCACTCACCTTTTAAAATGCAGATAATTTCCAAAGATCAGTGTTTGGACTTTCCCTCTCAATGCCAGTTTCAGCAATTTCATACAATCCTGTTTAAAATTCTTTGCCTGATTCTCAAGTTTATCTCTTTAATACTCTCCAATTTTCCAAACTTCAACATTCCCACATTGTCAATCAATTTATCTGGCTATTCCCCTAAACACCTTATCTTATTATCTGCAAAGGCAAGATTAGCTATCACCTTCTCCCTAAATCAGATTTTCTTGCTTAATTTCCCATATTCAGTAAACGTTATCTTGCTTGATTCCAAAGCTAGAGGACTTGGAAATTTTCTTGGTTACAACTGCACTAATTTAATCCCCTCTCAACACCCAATAATTTACAAAGTTTCTCAACTTTCATCCTGAGTATCTATCTCTCACCTCTCGCATCTTTTCTGCACTTCAGTAGTCAAACAACAGCACAAGCCTCCACTAGTTTCTGCCTAGACAACTGCAGCAATCTCCCTACTAGTTTTCTCATTTCTCATGTCCTTTTCCACCAATCCATTTTGAATATTTGTTCCATGATAACATTCATTTTACTACTCTGAAATATTAAATTTCTAGAAGTATAGAACTGTTTCAAATTTACTGAGCAAAAAAAGCCTTCATTGACTCTCCTTTGTCTATGAAATAAATTTTAAGCTTCTTACTGCAGCAGATTCTTCCAGAAGCAGTCTCCAACTCACCTTTGCAATTTTAAATTCATTTCAATGTACTCACAGAACTTACCAGTGAAACTGAATTTCTCACTGTGCTAAAGACATGTCCAACATTTTTCTGCTGCTACACCTCTGTTCATACTATTATTCTTACCCAGAATGTTCTTTTTTCTTCTCTATACCCCTGTTCTATCAAGATAAAACCTATCCGTTTTTCAAAGCTTAGCTTAAATCCTTTTTCCAGAATCTACTCCAATTTTCTCAGCTAGATGAAGTCTTTCCTTTGCTTAAATTACCACCTCTTCTCGCTCTCCTTTGGCACTTACCATGTTTACCATATTAAATAACATTTATGCTCTGACCTCATTACACAGCTCCTAGCATTATGGCTGGTGTATGTTGGTGCTCCATAAATACTTGTTGACTAATCATTGTTGAAACATCATGAAGCTTTTGAATCCAATTTGCCAATTTCAAGGTAGCCTATATTATATAATATATATATTATATAATATATATTATATAAATAGTTGATGTATTAGCTCAGGTTCTCTAGGGAAACAAAATCAGCAGAAGATATCTGTAAATATAAAACTTATAAAAGGGTCTCATGTAACTGTAGGGTTGTAGAGTCCAAAGTCTGTAGGGCAGGCCATGAGCTGGCAGCTCCAATGAAGGTCCTCAACGAAATTTCAGGAGAGGCTGGCTGACTGAAGTAGGAAGAGAGACTGTCCCTTCTGAATCCTCCTCAAAAGCCTTCTGGTGATTATATTAAGCATCATTCATTGCAGGAGACACTCCCCTTAGCTAATTGCAAATGCAGTCAGCTGTGGATGCAGCCAACATGGTCATGATTTAAGTCCATGAAATGTCCTCATAGCAACAGACAGGCAAGTGCTTGCCTGACCAGAAAACCAAGCACCACCACCTGGCCAAGCTGACACATGAACCTGACCATGACAGTTGGTTAAAACAAACCATTTTACTTTGAAATTAGTATGTTTGTTAATGAGAGATTTACTTTTTGTGCCTGTCAGGAAGCAGTATTCTAAGTTTATGTAAAAGCATGGAAATTGTAATGTATTACAATTTTGAGACACCTGAAAAATAAAACTTTTGCCACGGGTAACAAAATATTTTCACTGGGTTCATTTCTTCTCTGTACCCTTGCTCTCTTACCTTTCAACTTTATTCCATTTTGATCAATATCCCTGAATATTTATTTTATCATTATTTCACTATTTCATTATGACATTTGTCCCATACTATTAAAAAGAAAACCCATAGTTTTACTACCCTCACTGGGAACCCTGACACTACCCATTAGATCTTCTTTGTGGCTTTTCATACAGTTTTCAATGTACAGAATTTTCAGGCCAATAAGCAACAATTTTCTAAAATGATGTTCTCTATCAGCTATTTTAAGACAGCTCCAAATGCAGAATATTTGCATAAATCCTAGATAGAGGGTATATGCAAGATGAATAAATCAAGTCTGACTAGAATTGCCTCATTTATTTTCCACCCAATACCTTATTGGTATTTACATGTAATTTTATTTTGTTTCTATTTATTTATTGAAATTGAACAAATATATTATAATTAGAAAGTATTTTATTAGGGAATTTCTAAGGTTTCTTCTAGATGAAAATTCTATGAATTTTCATTATAGAACATATGTTCCATATATGCATAAATAATTAAGAAATGAGATATGCCCATATAATCATGCCATGCATAATAAATGTTTTGCTAATTATTTCTTTTTAAGTAACTCTTTAAATAGTTCCTAGACAGTTGTATATTAATAATAAAATCCCAGAAAAAAGTATTCAAAATATTGTACCTGACAATCTTTTCTAGTTTGTGCATAAATTTTGAGCCTCAAGGTGGCAGCAGCTGAGAAATTTACTTATTTTTTTCTCAGGATTAAAACCATTTTGTCTAGAAAAATGTCACTTAGTAGGTACCTTTTTTTTCCTTTCTTAATGAGGTTTTCAGGTTCACAAATACTTTCTCATACTGATAAAACAATAGGGGCAACAATTTTGGTTTCTGTATACAACTAATTTATTTTTATTTTTATTTTTTAATTTATTTTTGCGTGGGCAGGCACCAGGAATCGAAGTATATATATCTAATTTTTATTGGAAAAAAAGTAAACTTCTTAAATTTTGCTAGTTTTTCAAGGGTGAAAATTTTAGAATTTGTCAAAACTGCAAACATATGCAAATATGTACGCAGATGTTCATGTAGTCATAGACATCTTGAACTCAAAAATTTCAAATTCTTCTCCTCCATATTTTGTACTTAACCAAGAGTAGTTTTGAAACTTGAAATAGCTTTTCTACCCTTTCCAAATATAGCAATTTTATGATCAGCAATATGTTCAATTCTGCTTGAAGTATGTTAGAGCAGTGATTTTCATAAAATACATACAACATTTATTACTGATTGTAATGTGCATTTCATAGAATAAAGTGGCAAAATGTTTATCCTTTCAAAGAATTTATTACTGTATTCTCATTGAGCCCGGGGGGGATGGAACACACTTTTTCTATTATCAAAGGCAGCTGACAATCATTTGAGGATATATGCGGTTCTTTAGAATTATGTAATAAAAAATCTCTAATTCTGAGATATAAATCAACTATAGGATTTCATCTTAAATTTACATGATATAAATAGAGATAAAAATCAAGGCTCACTGACATTGTTGAGAATAACATGTAGATTGCTGTAAACTTAGAAAAAAAGCCCCTGGGTGTTCTTTGGGATTGTTCTTGAAGGTAATGACAAAAATGCAGTCAGTTACCTAATATCCCTCCATCCCTTATCAGAGAAATTCTTCCTGCCCATGTCAGATGCACATCTCTCAACGTATTTCCCCAAATGACCAATTAGAGCCTGGATTTACAATTATACAGTAAGTCTTAACATGGAGGAATACCCTGTACTTTCAGCTGTGCTCTGCTCTGGGCTGCAGATATGGACCTGCTATGTAAAGTGAACATGGTCACCTGGGAAGTCTGTGCCAGCCAGGCATCCTGGTGCTCTCTGCTGCTGCCTCAAGCTTTGCTCTGCTGCCGGTGCTTATCTGGCAGCTTCATCATGTATCCATGTACAGGTATACCCAAGCTTCCATACAGGGAGATACCTGGTGCTGCCTCCACTTCTGCTCACCCAGCAGCATTCACAGGTCAGCCCCCATTGCAGACCCTTGGCAGAAAGTTTGGGGCCAAACTTCTTTCTATGATCTTAACCTCCTAATTCATCATCTGTCAGGGTGACAGCATAGCACTACCCCTGACAGACTCAGGGAACTGCTCCTTAGGAACTCACATGTGAATGTGAATTACCAATTTCCCATTTTTCTTAAATCCTATTCTTTAGTTGTCTATTAGTCATCATATTTGTAATCCAGTGTGCCTGCTTCCCATTGGCCTTGCCTCATTCCAACCACATTCACATGCTATTTCAGCATCACACAAACTTTAATGCAAAACATAGCCCTTCACTTACCTTCACAAGAAATCAAAACACAAAATATATTGTTTCATATAATTATTGCTATATAACAAACTGCATATGATGGCTTTGTCCTGTGTCAATTTGTCTAGGCCGGAAGTCCCTTTCCTGTGCTATTCTAGGCTGGCATTAGTCACAGAGGCATTTGCATGAGATTAGGAAGGCAGGAGTAAAGCAGCAGTGGTGATTGTTGTAAGAAGGCAGTGTACAGTTAGGTGCTGTTGCAGATCACACATTATGTTGTAGATTTCCTGGCTCACTTTGTTGATGCAACATAGAGCTGGTGATCAGCTACTCCAGCTTCTGCCAGATATCCTAATTTAGCTCCCTGACTGATAAAGGGAACCAGGTTCTCTCCCACAGGTCACCCACATACAGGAGGTTTGGAGGTGGTGGGAGATCAAAGTTAGGTCAATCTCTATAAAAAAATAATTCCTTATTTTTGTAGCATTTCTAGTAGTTCTTTTATCAAACACTGACTCTTAAGTAAGTTAGTAACATAAGTAGTTCTGGAAAATTAAGGCTGAATTATTTGGATTGAATCTGGAATATATGAAATTGGTTCCCTTATTTGGATGGGCTTAAATGTAATCATGACCCCTTCCCAGCGGGTGACAAAGGTGCTGCATGCCATGGGAAAAGTTATTTGATTGTCACCTTTAGACAGCTATAATCACGTGCCTATAGAAGGCAGGGCTTTGGGTGAGCGATTACATGCTGTCATTGAATACTTTGGTGGAAATAAAAAAGTATAATCAGATTATTTTGCTGCTGTAAATATGCTATAAAACTTCATGGAAGAAAATTTTGAGCTCAGGGCTTATATTAGCAGCTTCAAAATTCACATAATTTTCATAATAGACTCTGATTCTTCTAAGAGAAACCCTTATCTCCTGTTGTCTGCAACTTGAAATCTAATTTTGCCAATGTCTGAATTCAAGACAAATGATTTCCCAAATTCCTAGGGTGTCATGTTAATGTTAGGGTATTAATTGAGAAGGAGTGAGGCTGATCGTATTTTGTTGAAGTTGAAGACCTTGAGCCCTTAAATTTTGTGAGCCTTCTTTATCAGTTGAAGCAACAGGTCCTCTCCTATCTGAAGAAGTATTACCTAAAGAAACTTTAATGACCTTTCCTGAAAATTGCAAGAAACTACTGGTCCTCTTCATGATCTACCACACTACTTCTCATTGTATCTAAAACTCAGAAGATAAGGAACAAAGTGTAATCAATGATAAAGTGTGGTACATGCCAAAGGAATTGCATGCTATTTACTGATTTATTTTTACAGAACTCTGAGAAACAAATGTGGAATGAACCTAAGGGTGTGTGATTGAGATTGAAGGTACATAAGGTTTGATACAGCCAAATTTATTGAAATTGGTTCATTAAACAGAATTTCCAGATTCCATGGATAAGAGTAAGGAATCAGGGAATGGCTCTAACAGCTTGCTTGTTGGTTTGGCTGAAACCTGTACTCATTAGTAGTCTACACTAAAAGAAAGAAAAAAGCCAGAGCTGATTTGATATACTGAACAGAAAGATATCCAAAGGCTTAGAGTAGATTTATCATGTAAGATCTACTTGCCATCTCCCTAAATATACCCTCCAGCAAGAGTATACTCCCTTAACCAAAACCTCAAGAAATACATTCCTGAAGGGTGTCCTGGCATTCTTGAAGAGCTCTGTGTTAGATATTTTCTGTAGGCTACAAATGATAGATGTCTTGGATCACTAAAGCTGATGGCATTTCAAGGCAACATGAACCAAGTGGCAGTACTTGATTGTGAAAGAAAAGATAGGCTTGGTTACTGTAATGCTTAACCCATCTAAATCAGTAACCAGAATATTTTGAACAGCAGATTATTTTCTTTGGTTAGTTATGGCTTTTGCAAGTTAGCTTTTGTTAGCTTTGGTGCACGTAGAAGTGGGATAAATGGGTAGCTTACAAAAGTCTTATACAGTTTGTATAAGCAAAACAGCTTTAGATTTGATGAACAGAGGTCTGACTTTAATCACCAGAATAGACCATCATAGTCCCTCAATCAGTTTCAATGCTGAGTCAATTCATAGACCCAGAGACCCCTGAATGAAGAGAAGGTAAATTCTCTTGATGAAGGACCCTGCTCCCAGCGAAAAAAATTGTACTGTAAATCTTCCTCCTCACCTTCTCCAGAGAGACCTGCATCTATTTACTAGAGTGACTATGCATTACAGAAAGGACATAACCAGACTTTTGAACAGTGGAACTGGCCCTGACCTGTTACTGACTCCTGGTCACCCCAAATGCCACTATGGGCTATCAGTGCGTGTAGGATTTTGGTGGTCAGGAAATCAGTGAAGTTTTGGCTTGCGCCCATCCCATTGTGGGTCCATGAATTCTCAAAACCAAAAATGTGGTTAATTATTCCAATTTAGAATCCATAGTTAGAATAGACTTGCTCATCACCTGACAGAATCCTCTTTGTTTCCTTGATCTGTGGAGTGAGAACTATTATGGGCAGGGAAATCCAAGTGGAAACAACCACAATTTTCTAGATCAGGAGTTAGCAAACAGTTTTTGGAGAAGGCCCAGATAGTAAATATGGTAGGTTTGAGGATTACATTGGTCCTTTTGCTTCATTTTTGCTGTCTTATCAACAATTTAACAATGAAAAACAAAAACAAACAACATTCTTAGCTCAAGAGCTCTACAAGAGCAGGCCGAGGGCTGTATTTGGCCGATAGGGCATAGTTTGCCAACCGTTGCTCTGGGGGACTGAGTCATAACAAACAATTCTTGCCAAGATAGAGGACTGGTTGCTACAATGGCCCCTCCTGTCAGTAAGAAAGAGGTACAATACTTAATGTGCTTCTTTAGATTTTGCCAGAAAAATATACCTCTTTTGGGCATTTTGCTCTTGCTTACTTACCAAGTAAAACAAAAAGAGCTGACATTTTTAAAGGAGGACGCAGAAAAAGACCATGCAAAAGGTCCAGGCTGCCATGACAGGTGCTTTGCCACTTGGGCCGTATGAACTAGAAGATCTAGTGTTCCTGAATTTATCTATAGGTGATAAGGATCCTAAACGGAACCTATTCAGCTTCCTATGAGTGAATCACATATAGACTTTGAGGATTTTGAAGCAAAGCTATGTCGTCCTCTGCAGATAACTAATCACCTTTTTTTTGGGGGGGGGTGCATGATCCAGAAATTGAACCTGGTCTCCTGCATCAAAGGTCACATTCTAACCACTGAACTACCCAACTAATCACCTTTTGAAGAGAAGCTTCTCATCCTCATAGAGAAAGAACACTTGACCATGGACCACCAAATTGCCACTTATGCTGAGCTTCCTACCACAATCTGCATGTGTCTGATCCACCAAGCCATCATATTGGACATACATGATAGTATTCGATCATCAAATGAACTGGTATATTTGAGATCAGGTTTGAATAAGTCCTGAAGGCATAATGAAGCCAGCGACCCAGGTGCCCCTGATCCATGCTCCACGACTCCGCCCTCTCATTCTACACCTGTGACCTCATAGGGAGCTTCCTTTAACCAGGTGATTGAATAAAAAAAAGACCGTGTTTAGTATCCTGGTACTGCAGAATAGCAGTACTATAGCCCCACCCTGAAGGCTGTAAAGTACTGTGGTGAAGGAAATTCCTTCCAGTGGACAAAATTTTGAGTGGTGCACTGGGTTGCTCATTTTGTGTAGAAAGAAAGGTGGCCAGAAATACAGATACACAATAAATTATGGTCGTTGATTAATAGTTTAGTCCCCAGCTACATGGGTTCTCTTCCTTTTCAACCTTCTTTGATCCTTAATCCTCTGAATTTCTCCTTCTCCCCACAACTCTTTCCTACTTTGTATATTCCAAGTTCTTTTTTTTTTCCTGACAAAATGTCAGCATCAGCCAACTCCCAGGCCATAGAGTCCTGACTCTACTGTTATTAAACCATGTTCTCAACAGAGACCATCTCTCCTACAGAGAAATACCAGCTGATAAGACAATATAAATTTCTCCAGTTTTGATGCATATGCAAGTGACAGGAAAACATCGTTTTTAATGCTCTACCCATGTCTCCTTTTCTGAGCCTGAGCACTGCGCTGAAGTCCCCCACCCACCCGCCACCACCACTCACACACACGCACAGTAACGGAGAAACTACTTGCTGAAGTTCATCTTAAGCAGAGAAAGACAAACGTAAATATTTCCCTTTTTGTAGTGGTTGTTGTCTCTATCTAAAAGTTATATAAAGTTGAAGTTGATATGATCAACTTCAGTATGACCCTAATAGGTCCTGAGCTAGACCTGCAGTCTATATAACTTTTAGATAAAGACAACAACCACTACAAAAAGGGAAATATTTACGTTTGTCTTTCTCTGCTTAAGAGGAACTTCAGCAAGTAGTTTCTCCGTTACTGTGCGTGTGTGTGAGTGGTGGTGGCGGGTGGGTGGGGGACTTCAGGCTCCATATTGGGGAGAGGACTGATAGAGCTCAGAAGCTGTATGTTCACAGTTATGGTTTATTATAGCAAAAGCATGCTGAATAAAGATCGACGTCTAGCAGAAATCACAAATAATTTCTAGATGTCCCTTTTCAGTGGAGTCACACAGATCATAGTTAATTCTCCCAGCAATGATGGGACCCCACCCGGGGTGTCACAATTCTTATTGGAGGTCATTTGGCTACTCAGACTGTAGCCCTAGAGTAGAAGAGATGTTTGTCCTAAATTGCACTGTTAGCATAAACTGGCTGGTTAACCTGGAACACTGAGGTCCAAGCCCTCAGGCATGCCAACACTCTTATCAGGAAGAACATCTCAAAAGCTCAGAGTCCAGTACCAAGGGGCTGACCAAGAACCAGACTTGAAAACAGGTCTTTCTTGAGAAGGTTCAGGATTTGAGAAACATGGGCCTGCTGAGTTAAACCTTTCCTGCACACCATAAGTGAACACACTGTCCCTTATGAAAGTATATTTTTAAGCAAACTGCTGAAAGTTGAAAATTTGTCTACCTTGTTCTATGGATTTTTTACTACTTGAAAATAAAAACCCACAAAATTCCAACCTATGATTCCTATAAGACAGACAAGCAGGGTCAGTTAGCACTCCTTTGACCCATCCTGATGACACTCACTGGGGATCTGCCAACTTGAAAGCAATTCCGCATTCAATTCTGTATTTCCAGGAGAGGAAAATTAGTATTAGGCAGTCATTATAAGGCAGGGTAAGAACAAGAGCTTTAACTTTGATTAGACAGCTTGGCTATGCCAAACTATTTTGAAGGGGTTAAGTTCTCTGTTGCTACTTTCATTTCCTCATTTGTGGAATGGGTCGAATCATCTACCTCTAAAATCCTTTGTGAGGATTAAATAATCTAACTTACATAAAATATTCATCACACTAAGTGTTCAATAAATCTTAGCAAGGGCCATAACACCAGAGGCACCATCTAAAACACCAAGCCACCCTTACCCCACCAGAGGCTCTGCCCTTTCCCATAGCAGGATCCACCATGCAACAGCTTAATAATATCCAAGGAGTGATATGTGCCAGAAAATAAAAAGCATAGGAAAGGCTGTTGTGCTAATGTTTTTGTAAAAAAATTTTTGAAAGACAGAGTCACAGGTTTGGTCCCCTAAGAAGCAGATTCTAGGGGAAGTTTAGCATATAGGCATTTTTATAAAGGAGTGTTCTTCAGATCAATATAATGGGAGGGGAGGGGAGGGAAGGGAAGGGAAGGGAAGGGAAGGGAAGGGAAGGAAAGGGAGGAGAGCCAAATTTGGTACAGGGGAAAGTTGAGGTAGTCTCAATGGTGTTCTCAGTTGAACCCACAGGAAGCTCTGAAGCCAGAACAACCCTAGGGATCTGTCCCAAGTTGGTGGCAAGGAGGCCAAGGCTTTATGCCACTGTGTCGATCAATCATTTAATGTTTCCTTTCCTGGGAAAGGGCACAACTCTGGGCAAGGCACTGTCTTCAGCTGAGGCCATCACTGCATGTGGCTGGCAGCTAAGGACAGGGCTGGCTTCCTAGACATGCATTCTGGGCAGACCCATGAGACCCTACGCTCAGAAAGGCCCCAAGCTTGGTTATGCTGCTATTACCTTGAAATTTTTAATGATTTTTGTAGAAGGCATTCCACAAACTATGTAACTGGTCATGGCTAAAAGCTATGCGTTGGCTGAACTCTTAGTGGTTGGGACTGAGTCCTTAATTTTGAAGGGGCATTTAGGTGGTATCACAGCAACAACCACTTCAGGTGCATGAGTATAGAAGGCCATCTATAATAAAAATATGAAAATTTTAAAGTGTGCATAATTTTAAAGTAGATAATTGCAATGACTAGAAAGAAAATTTCTATTTCATTCTAATAAATTAAGTTCTCTTCCATTACCTGGCTCCTGAAACATAAGAACTGGTATTCTAAGTTATCATGCACCTATTTGAATCAATGTATGGAGGCTAAAACTTGAGTAAAACATTAAAAAATGCACACATACCCCCCAAAAACAAAATAGAAATTTTATAAATCCAAAATCTCTATTAGAGAGACTGTGGCCTTGTGCCAGTCAATTGGTTAGCTCAGGGTTGGCACAGTGATAAAGCAGAAATGGGAGATGAGAACCAGGCATTTGTTGTTTTGGGTTACTCAAATTTGCTGGGATATTTTACATCATTCTATATGAGAAGAGTAACAACAACAACAAAGCAATTTTTCTTCTTCTCTTTCCTTATCAGCTAAGGACACTTTTTCCAAACTCTCAACTTTGAATTGAGCTTGATTTTTTTTTTTCAGTTTGATTTTTTATGTTTCTTCTCTTTTCCTCACTGCTTTTTCTGGAAAGTATTGTTGATTTATTAGCTGTGGTCTTTAAATGACATAGACAAAATGAGAAGGTTTCCTAAATTTATTTTTAGTAAAATATATATATTCTATAACTTATTAGATGAAAAATGTAGAGCAATTATCCCAAGGGAGATTTTACAGTTACACACATCCATATTACTATTGAATTCTGCATTTGCAAATTTTTTAGTCTCCTGTTTTGAGAAAAGACCATGATATTGATGGTTATAATCATGAGATGCCAGCCTTCAATCTGGCTAAATACTTTATGCGATACCTAATTCAGGTATCCCCAATCCTTTCGCAGTTGGGATGTTTTATAAATAAATACTAATCACAACAGGAATACAGCATATTAATTTTTAAAAAAATAAATTGGATGTTGGAAAAACCACTGGAAGTTTGAAATCACAAACTAAGTTAGGGGTGACATTATGGATGACCCAGAAATTAGGCAAGAGAATGATTTATAGTTTAATTATTCTATTTTGCATGAACATTTCCTTAACCATAAGAGGTTCTCTGAACCAGTTCTCTGAAATCAGGGCGAAGAAATGGAGCAATAGGGCCAAGAAATGGCATTAATGTATAATTAGAGACAGAAAATAAAATACAAGAGAGAATGTGAAGGACTAGGAAGGGAGGCAGTATAGTATGATGATTAAAAGCTTGGATTCTCTATTCAGGCTGCCTAGCTCAAATTCCTGTCCTGCCACTTGCTGTGATGTTGACAGTTTTGTTTTGACTCTCTTACCATGCCTTATTTTCTCATATATATGCAGGGATGTTTATCTCATAGGTTATTAGGAACATTAAATGGGTTAATATTTTTAAGTAGCTAGAATAATAGCTGACATATTAAATGGCTCACTTGTGTTTTTAAATTTTTGAAGAGAGGAAAACAATTATTAATATTTCAGGCACCTTGAAGGTTTTGACATTAATTCTTGCAGTGGCTTTGAAATATTGTCATTAGTATTTTCCCTGTACAGATGAAGAAACCGGGGCTTAGACAGATTAAATAATTTGTTCCCAGTCAAACAACTTGTCAGTAGATTCATGCTAGGTAGGATAAGTTTACCCCGTTGTAGTAAAGCCTTCAGTGACTTCCTATGCAGAGGGTAGGTTTCAGGTGAGATCCTTGGAATATAAGTCCCATTAGAGCAGTTGTTAAAGGATATAAATGAGTTATAGTCAACTATATATATATACACTTATCTTGATTTGAGTTGAGGATATTTTCCACAGATGGGCTAAGTAGATTTATCTAAGTACTAGCTAGGGTTTCTAAAGCCAAGTACTGCATACAGGCAGCTAGGCAAGAGCCAATACTTTTCAGAATATTGATGAAGTTTGCCTCAGTTGGGTCCTTGGATCTGCTGGTTATTATGTTTCCAAGTACCAGACTCTGGTGTCTATGGAGTGTAGCTAACTAGGTATTAAGTCACACAGAAAAAGGAAACGGTAGAAAATTCTACTGGAAAGCTGTCTGGTAATTAATTCCATAATGCTAAATGCATAATGATAATGCTGAAGTTTTAATCATTCATGCTTAACCAAATATTTTTGTTATAATTAATTATTGCATATTTGTCATTAGTTCCATATTTTATTTTATTGTTATATAATCTCCTAATCAACTTTTCTTTGTTCTTATTAGTCCACTCCCTTACTCCTCACATGAACTAAATAATTTTATCACTGATGATTTTAATGGTTGGCAGTGGTGGGTAGTGGCAAGGGGTATGACTTCTGAAAGACACATACAATTTCATTCTTCTATATTTTTCTGTATTTAAAAAAAAATCCTGCATCTTGCTAACTAGAGTCCTTTCTGACACCAAAATTGACTCATACTAAATAGCTGAAAACCACAAACAATTTTTCCCTCAGGTATTTTATATTTAGCTACAAACTTTCCATATATTTCAGTTGGAATTAAAGAATTATAGCCATGAGAAAATCTTAGCAAAAATACAATGGGGGTAGATTATAGTGTAAATTTAGAAAGCAGTATCTCTTGAAGAAAAAAATGCATACTAGCATATACTCGAATCGTAATGTTATTTTCTTCCATAAACATTAAAGAGAGCAATTTGTTGTTTCATTTGTGCCTGAAGGTGGCACTGATGATATTAAAGCTTTCTTAGGCTCTGTGGCAAACTTGCAAGAGTTAATCTGTGAGATCTGGTCATTTTCTTTGATACCAGGGGATTGTCCTATTCTCAGGGTATGATCTCCAAGAGGGGAGTAGAATTTGTGGAAACCAGTCTTATCTGGATTATCTGTCCTTCCATCACACCAGCTCCCATAGTTTTAATTAAACTCAGTGTATAGTAATCTCTTATACTTAATAAAGCAGTTATTGCATTTCTGATTTTCTTCCAAACATTTATAAACTTCTACTTTGGGCTCTACTTAAGCAACAAGAATGCTGCTGTAGGAGTTTTGCAAGCAGACAGCAAAACATAGTAAGTCTATGAAGTGAAAAGAAAATCAGTGAAATAAATGACCAATTTGACTCTGAGATATACGGCATTTTATTGAGACAATAATGTGTTGTTAATGAGTGTGGCTAATATATATGCTAGAAAAAGACAGGAATAAAACAGTGCATTTCCAATATATTGAAGGACTTTGCAATCAGATGAGGTCAAGGTATAAAACTGTGTTTTAAGTACTGCCTTTGTAATTTTGTGAATATTATTTAATCTTTCTGAACTTTGTATTTTCCAATTGTAAAACAGGATTTACAGCAATTAAATGAACTGACATGTGTACAGATCCTGGTAAATAGAATACAACCTCAATAGTTTCTGGTTAAGCTCTCTACCTGTTTTAGTTTCCTGGCTACTAAGACAAATATCATGTGATGGGGATTTATTGACTCATGGTTTTGAGGCATGATCAAAGTGATGCTCTCTCCTCAAGACTGTGGCATTCTGGGCTATCTGTCGGTGATCCTTGGTCCTTGGTTTTTCTAATACATGGCAATGCACATGGCAGCGTCTCCTAGCTTCTCTGGGATCCACTGTCTTGCAGTTCCTTGCTGTAGTGCTCTCTCTCGCCCTCTCTCTCTCTCTCTCTGTGTGTGTGTGTGTGTGTGTGTGTGTGTGTGTGTGTGTGTGTGTGTCTCCTAAATCCTTTTGGGTAGTCTTGACTTTATACTACCAAGTATAAAGTCTGTATATCACCTAGTGAGTAAAATCATGGATGGGTTCTGGAGCCCTTCTGGCTGAGATCAAATCTCAGCTCCACCACCTATTAACTGTGTAAGCGTAGACAAGTTTTTTAACAACCATATGCCTCAATTTTCTCATCTGAAAAGGGATAAAAGTAGTCCTGATTTGGGGCTGCTAGAAATCAATGAGACAATGCATGTGGAGCATTGTAAATAGTGCCTGGCATAGTAAGATCTCATAAATATTAGTTATTATTAACATTCTATCTTTATCGGTGGCAGGAAGGAACAAGAAAAGCACTTTAGCTGCTTGCAATGCCAGTAAATTAACCAAAGCCTGGTTTCAAAGAGAATGGCTCAATAATCTTCTAGTACAGAGCTTTCCTTCCGTGCAGTCTTTCTCTTCAGGTTGAATACAGGTGACAATGGATTGACAAGCACTCAGTTTATTTTCACTGATCATGACCCCATCAGTGGACACAACAAATATCTGCCTTTAGATCATCAACATAATTAATTTTTTTTTTTTTTTTTTTTTAACATGGGTAGGCTCCGGGAATCAAACTCAGGTCTCCGTCATGGCAGGAGAGAATTCTGCCACTGAGCCACCATTGTACTGCCCTATAATCAATTTTTATTTACTATCTCTGAAGATTCCCTTGGAAAATAATTTTTTGTTACTCACTCAAACCTTTCCCAAACTCCTCTTCAGACCTGCTCCCAAGACAGACGTACTGAGGATATGTTGAACTTCATCCTTAATTATTGCATAATTTATTTACCTGTGGCCTTTCTTATTATAAAATAACTAACACAAGGATGGGCTCCTCAGCAGCAGTATAAGGAGAGCTGTGTCTGCTCTTGGTCTTATGTATACTCCCTATGACATTTTCAACACTTCAGTTTGTGCTCAGAACAACATAAAGCCTGACAATTGTTTGCTTATTACTTTGTTTTGTCTATAATTCCTGTACTGTTGAGTTTATAATGTTTGACTTTTGGATTTCTACATTTTAATTATGAAAACATTGATGTTGACCCTCACTTCCCTGACACAACACTTTCAGTTTCCACTAACTAAATGTATTTTATTTCCTGCTTCCAGTGCAGTAGAGTCATGCCTATTGAATATTAATCAACTGTGTCATGCACACATATGCACACACAAAAGATGAAGTAGTGAAAATGGAAAAAATACCAGAGCAATGTCCTTGAGTAGGTGATAGGTATTGGTATTTCAATGTCCTTGAGTACGTGATAGGTATTGGCAGAGAAAATGGGCCAAATGCAGATCAGTGGGTAATCTTATTAAGAGCTTCAGAAAGTTCTCTTTTGTTTGCTTAAATCTGCCTAGTGCTTTTAAAAATAAGTTCCTCAGGTAGGAGTGATGCAAAGACGAGAATGGGACAATGAATGGATGAAAGAAAAAAGGTATAATTGCTCAGCAGCTTTAAGATCCCATTTGAACTTAGTGCTTATGAGTTTAAATGTACCAGTAAGAGAATGCATGGCTGGGGCTTTTCTCTGGTCATATTTAACTGCAGAGATAGAGGTAGATTTAACCAGAGTTATTGTTTAGGATAGGTAAAGGTAGCAGAAGGAGATTGTATGCATACGATGATTGAAATAATTAACATAAATATGAATCGAAGAACTGATGATTGTCACGATCAGTAGGGTTGGTGTACTTGAAAAGGATGTGTTTAAGGGAATCACAGGTCTTTAGGGAGATGAGAGACACAGTGGTCTGTAAGTAACAATGAGGATCAAAAAAGAACACTTAGCTCAGCTCCAGGTCAAGAAGTACAAGAGATAGAAGGTACAACTCAACTTCCTCTGGACAGGATATTAGGGAACATTGTAAAGGAGAAAGTTAGGTTCCTATTAGAGTAAAAAAAGTGGAAGGAACATTTGCAGAAGTGGTTATGAATAGAGTGTTTTTACTGACAACTGAATTTACATTGTAGTATGAATAATAAACGAGTTTCAGTAGATTAGTCATAAAGGGATAGACAGAGCCAGATGGAGATTAGAGTCTGAAAGATATGAGAGAACCCAGCATTTCTTGGCATTGAGCACAGCATGAATAAAGGGCATGGAGGTTGGCCCTGAACTGGAAGAATAAAGGAGATGTCTAAAAGGTTTTAGTTCTGCTTATTATGAGTACATAGTTTCCTTCTTCAGTTTTGGAAATGGAGACCTTGAGGATAAACCTTAAATAAATCTATGAATCTAAAATATTTTCCACTTTGATGGATGACAATGCTTTTTTCAATCATATCTGTATATGTTCTAGTATACTAGTTGCTATAATGCAATACACCAGAAGCAGAATGGTTTTTAAAAGGGGGAATTTGCTAGTTTGCAAGTTTACAGTTCTATGGTGGTAAAAATCTCCCAATTAAAGCAAGTCTATAAAAATGTCTAAATTAAGGAACCAACAAGAGGTTACCTTCACTCAAGAAAGGCCGATGATGTTCAGGATTTTTCTTTCAACTGGAAAGGCACATGGTGAACATGGCGACATCTGTTAGCTTTCTCTCCAGGCTTCTTGTTTCATGAAGCTCCCCTGAGGCTGTGTTCCTTTTTCATCTCCAAAGGTCTCTGGTTGCATGGGCTCTCTCCTTGTGGCTCTGCTGCTCTTTTCAAAAAATGCTTCATCTTTTAAAGTATTCCAGTAAACTAAACAAGACACACCTGGAATGGGTGGAGTCACATCTCTCTCTAATAAAAGGTTAATACCTGCAATTGAGTGAGTCACATCTTCATGGAGCTAATCTAATCAAATTTCCACCCAGCAATATTGAGTGAGGATTAAAGGACATGGCTTTTCTGGGGTACACCACAGATTCAAACCAGCACAGTATATATTTACAAGATCAGGATCATATTGTACATAGTTTCCTTTTTGTTTTTATAACTTAAACATTATATCATAAATATGTCATTAATTATTCAACTTAATCATGACTTTAAAATGGTTGTATATAGATATAAGGTAATTTATTTACCCACCTCCTTATTGTTGGAGAGCTAAACTGTTTCCATAAATATAGAATATATAAAAGCAATATGTCATTGAAAATACTTTCAGAAATGGAATTATGAACACTGGGGAATATGCCAATATTTACTGTCAAATTCAGTAAGTATGTTAGAGTTAAGACTCTTAAGAGGAAAGAAAAAATGAAATGAGATTTATAGAAGCTGAACTTAGAATGGTTAGAGGTTAGTCAGTTCACTGATTTTTCAGAGCCAAATTTACTCTTAGGTCCAAAGATGATCATTCCAGAGGAAATGAATCCCAAATTCTGCGAAGATAGGTCAGAGTCACAAGTGAAGAAAACACCATGATACTGAAACATTTGGAGTTCAGAAATCTTGGCTGTGGACGTTTTGTTGTGAAGAGCACAGAAATTTCCACGTGGAAGATATTGTTGCCATATATTTCCCCATTATATCTCAGGGAGCCACATGATTGTGTTGTCACTGGGCCAGAACACTGAACCCAGAAAAGGGTGTATCTCTGTTGCTTCTGAGAAATATTAACACTTTGCAGGACTTTGTTTAATGTTCTAAATTGGAACATCCCAATTTTGAAAGTGGAAGAACATGCTTAGTAAACTTCAACTCTATAATCCTCCAATTGAAGGCAGCATTCCTCACCAGTTTTACCAATACACAGCACAAATAAAAGAGTATTTTCCTTAACTAACTAGGTTATGCTATTTGAAAAGTGCTAAGAAAGCAACTGCCCCAAGTCTTACTAAAAATTTTTACTCTAACCAAAATGATCATAGATCCAAATATGAAACACACAATTATAAAAATATAAGAAGAAAAAATAGGACAAAAATATTCATGACTGGGACTAGGCAATAGTTCTTTGACGTGATACCAACAGTACTATATAAATATTTTTTTAAAAGGTAAATTGGACTTTTACTTGGCAAATGACATAGATAAGAGAATGAAAAGACAAACTATAGATTGGGATAAAATGTTTGCAGAACACATATCCGATAGAAGCTTGGTATTAAGAATGTATAAAGAACTCTCAGAACTTAACAGTAAGAAAACAAATAACCCAATTACATAAGGGACCACAGTCTTGCTTAAAGTCAACTTCATTTGATAGTAGAATAAGACCAGGTTTTAAAAGTTAGTATCTGGTATTTTTTGTTCGCTTATATTTTAACTTTTTGTTTATGTGTGAAATGTGTTTACTGTAAGCAGAATATAGTTGGATTTTTAAACAATCTTTGTCTTTTGATTTAACTATTTGTTTCCCCCTTTATTACCAAGTTATTTAATCTTTAAATTTAAAGATATAACAGTAAATCATCTCATAATTTATTACTCTCTTGTTTTAATTCCTTTTTTTCTTTTTTATGACTTTTGGATAAGTCAAAAATCAAAAATAATCATTACATTTCTCCCTTCCCCATTATTATGTGAGTTGTAACATATATTTTCTGCCAATGTTTCCCTAGAATTTACCACATACAGCATGACTCCTTGACTTATTAAAATCTTCTTTAGGGTGGGCCACAGTGGCTCAGCAGGCAAGAATGCTTACCTGCCATGCCAGAGGACCCGGGTTCACTCCCCGGTGCCTCCCCATGTAACAACAACAACAAAAAAAATCTTCTTTAAATAGTTTTTATTTTACTACTTCCCAGAAAATGCAGGCAACTGAGAACTATTTTAATACCTTCACACTATCTAGTTAATACACATTTTATTCTTCATATATTTTAAACCTCAGAAGACATTCTTAATTGCTCTAGACAATTAGTATAAAATTAGATTTAACCATATATTTAATCTCTCTGGTGCTCTTCATACCTTTCTTCATTACCATGATCTCAGAAGAATGAAATTTCTTCTGTCGGACAATTTCTGCTTTTATTATTGTTATTTTTAGTGCAATTCCCCTGATGACATCTTCTTGCAACTTTCCTTTATATCTAAAACTATGCTCATATTGCCTACATTGTTCATTGCTGATAACTGATTTTAATGGGTGGAATTTATTTTGGCTACTTACTTAGAAGGAATTTTTCAACAGTTGAAATTCTAGGTTGACAATTATTTTCTTTTGGCACTTAAAGGATGTTATTCCTGTGCATTCTGGCTTGCATAATTTCTGTTAAGAAGCCAGCTGTCAGTATTTTATTCATTTCCTTAGAGGAGCTTTTCCCGGATATTTTTAGGATTTTATCTTTTTCTTTGGTTTTCATAAGATTTATTGGTCTGATTTTTCTTTGTTTTTATCATGAATAAACTTTTAGGGCATTTAAATCTATAATTTTGATGTTTCACATTAGTTTTGGACTATTCTAATTCAGAACCTCTTGCAAAATTGCCAGCTCTCTTCTTTTTCCTAGAACTCCAGTAACACGTGTGAGAATTTCACATCCCATTGGTTTCTTATACTTTACTCTGTCCTAATGTTTTTCTCCTTTTCTGTTATTTATCTTCTGATTTGCTCGTTCTCACTACAGATGTTTCTAGTCTTCTATGAAGCCCATCCAACAAGTTCTTAATTGCAGAAATAATATTTTTCAGTTCTAGAGTTTTTATTTGATTTTTTGTATGTAGTTTTCATTTTTTTGATGATATTCTGCCTTTTGCCATCTATTTTATTGTACCTATAAATCATAGCTATTTTAAAGTTCATGTCTCATAATTCCAATATTTTGGTCACTTGGGGGTTGTTGCTTTTGAATTTTATGCATTTGATCCTGTCTTCTGGTATACTTTTGGTATGTTTGTTAATGATAATTCTTTTATGAAACGAAAAATCTTGTATAAGAAAAATTGAATAAATAATTTAAGTATCAGGCTTTTATTAACTACCTCAATACAGGATCTGCTTGTGCCTTCTGACAGACATTCCGAAAAGTGGTAGTTCGCCCTAATTCGCTCTGAAATTTAGCTGGGTTTCAGTCTTTGTAAGAGCTATTCTGTGTCTAGACTGTCATTCTATAACATGGCAGCTAAGAGTCCTTCCCAAATAAGGGCTACTTTCTGTTATGCTTGTTATTTTCTTTGCCCTACACAACTTGCAAGCTGTCCAATATCGAAAGGTCAAGAGCAGCACGAAGTATTGGACTCACTCTGCCCTGCCCTTCTTCCAAGATCTTGGCTCCAGAAGTCCTAACTACCTTGATAATCTTTATTTCCAAACTTGTTTCCTATCTAGCCCCATAAGACATCCAGTAAGTTCAGTTCAGCCTCTTAGCTGCTGTTTCCTGCTGGGCATTTAACCTCTTAGACCTCTCATTCCAAAATGGTAAATTCTTTGAGGAGAAAGCTGTTAAAAAATGTCTGGCTTACTTCAATGAACTATCCTTCAGTCCAGTATCCCAGCCTTTCAATTTTTAGATGCATTGGTAGCATTGTAATGTCTACCAACAGAAATAAACATATGTACACACACATACTTGTTTTTGTCAGCAGCTTTTCTATTATTCTCCGTGGGAGTGCAGTTTAAAATAAGATAGTCCCCTTTTGCCTTATTTTTTTAAAACAGCTTCACAAGAGACTATTGAATGGATGCTTTCAAAACTATGCTCCCATGTCTAATCAAGTTATTTCACAAATGTAAGTAAATTTGTGATTTTTGTAAACAGTATCAGATTGCTCTCTATTGAAGTTGTATCAGTTTATACTACTATCATCAATATGGGAGAATGCCTACATCCCTTTCAGACTTTTCAGCAGAGTATATTCTCTTAATTCTTGGGACCTTTGTCAATTTAATGGGCAAAAATCTTACCCAGCACAAAGATTATTTTAATAAATTCTTTTTATTTATAATAGTCTAATAAAAATAATAGCAAGAATGACATGAAACACTGTGTAAAAGGTACATTCCTAAGGTGCTTATAATTCTTAGCTCTAATAATCCTCAGGACAATCACTGAGGTAATCATTGGTTTATTCTTACTTTAAAGATGAGAAAACTGAGGCAAAATGTAGAGTAACCTCTCTCAAGGTCCTCAGAGACAGAGACAGAATTGAAACACGAGAAGCCTGAAGTCTGAATCTGTGTTCTTAATAGTGGTAACAGGAACCTGGATATTAATCCTTTCAAAATGATATAATTTCAAGATCAGAATTACTTTCCCTAAGGGAAAAATATGATATATATTGCTGTTTATGTCCTCCCTTACATTGGCAACAGAATGTATAATTAGAAGCCCTTAGACCATCCACTTTGTATTAGTTTCCTGGGACTGATGTAACAAATGATCACATTAGAACTCCAGGCAGAGGGAACTCATCAGGTCCAACAGCCTTGGGGAGGAACTATAGCTGACCAGATTGAAAAAAAATTAAGGTGGCCACTGAAGCTCAGGGAGAGGGTAGAAAGAGCTAAAATCAGAGATGGTAGAGGTGACCACATAACAGAGGGCTTGAGGACATGGTGATGATGTTTATTTTCACTCCCTGTAAAATGGAAAGTCATTGATGGATTTCGAGCACAGCGATGGCAAGATCTAACCCTCACCCTGAGCAGCTTTAGATTTCTCTCAAGGAATCAGAAATCTGCTTACTCATATATGTGAGATCATATAAAAATTAAAAAAGAAAGGTTTTTTTTGTTTTGTTTTGTTTTTTTAAACAGAGAGTGAGGCTCGCTGTCTCTGTGGTATTGATAATAGACTATAGGGGGCTAAGGGAATGAACAGGAGACCAATTAAGAGGCTATTGATTATGTTAGCAGGCAGCTGATGCTGAGTCTGGAGTTTACAGGAAGAATCTGGGTTGAAGATAAATAAAATCTATGAGGGTTGTGACCTTGGAAATACTACTTAAAACATTGCAGTGTAGAAGATAGGATGTTATATGTTTTAATTCATCTTCACTCAGGTAGCAGTTTTCCTAATTGGGAATACTTTAGAAACCTGAGGGGTGAAAACAGTTCATCAAAAGGCCACTGCATGTGTTTCAGCTATCATTATTTCTGATCAGCACTGGAGGCTTTGTAAATGGATATTAGAAGTGGATTTTCATTGGTAAATTTAGTGGCTTTTTAACTGAATAATGGAGGTGCTTGCAAATTGTGTGAAATTGTGTTTCAACCATATGCAGATTGGCTAAAATATTTAGACTTTCCGCTATTGCTTGTAAAGAATGAAAGAGTTTGGGAAACTGTTCACTTCTTACCTTTCAGATTGCCACTTAAGGCATGATTATAATGTAGTCAGGGTTTCAGAATCTTCTAGTTTGTAGATGTCAAATATTAGGTTAATTGAATCCTGCTTCTGTGACATTACTGGTTAGGAGAAAATTTTTGCAGAAAATGGTTGGTTCATTCCAAAAGACAGAGAACCAGGCCTTCTTCAAGCTGACAAGGACAGGTTGTATGAGTATTTTCGTGACTACTTATAAACAAGGGTTCAACTTAAAAATAGCAGTATTTGGAGCAGAATATAGCACAAGATTTGCTTTCATTAAAACCTGATAGTAAGATTGTAAGGGAGTAGGTATCACCTGTGTACCTCAGCAGCAACTTAGGTGCAACTGAATATTTAAGTAAAGTTTCATATTAAAAGTTTCCATCTTGAACACACACAGACCACTCTGGGAGTTGTCTCCTCTCTACATTTTAAACATGCATATTCAGACTTTATTTTTTCCCTTGGGGCCTGAATATTAATGTGTTGCCATTCAGAGGGTCACTCCAATCACTACCTAAATGATAATCTAAAGGATGTTTTGTGCAAAATTTGTACAAAAAGGTGGATTTCTTCTTACTAAAAGTTCCTGTGCTTTATTTTGTTCATAGCCTACCAAAGGTGACTATGGACAAAAACTTCCTCATCTATACATGAAGTTCCAATGGTCGAGAAAGAATGAATATCACAAAATGTTTAAGAAATTTGTTGAATAAAAGTGTTCCAAACCGTTTATTCTTTACACTGAATCAAAAAGATACAGTTTCAAATATTAACTCTAATACTCTGCAACAATGATGAAATAGATAATAATTTCAAAGTTCAGAAATACAGACTCATTTTGAACATTTTCTGATCTCAGAAAAGGTAAGTTATAACCACTTCCAGTCTTTTATGTGTCATACATTTAGATCTGAAATGAAGAAATGTGGTAGGCAGGGGATTGTGAAAGCACGAATTCTCTGCACTTAATTCTTGCACATGCAGCATAAATTCTAGTTGTTATTTCTCTGCTCTAGCTGGGAAATTTTTCTGAATCTGTATTGTTAATAATTGAATTTTACATTTTAAATTAATAATAAATAATTAATACAGATAATTAATAATAGATAAACTGTAATTTGCAGATTATCTACTTGTATATATAAACCATTCAAGTTTTAAGACAACCCTGAGCCTAAGTATTATTTTCCATAGGAGGAAATTTGAGTTAAGAGTGGATAATTATTTGCCATAGTAAAAAATTGATAAAGCCAAAACTACAACACAATTCTCCCTGGACTGTGCTTCTATTCTCTTTTCATTAAGGCATAGTACATAATTACAATAACCTGAGAAAGTGGTCAGAGAAATTAATGGTATTCGTAATCCATATGTGACAAAAGTGAGGATTTGCCCTAATGGCAGCATTAGTCAATAGTAGAACTGGCCTATTACTGGAACTTTGGACTCATTGAGTAGTGCTCCTCCTTTTCAAACCCTCATCAGCTTCAGCTCTTCCTTTTCTTACCATACCAAAGTAAGCACACTGCAAAATCTTCCCTTTAATTCCCAGTCCTGAGTGCTTATGAATAAAATGACTTTTAAGTATCTGATTAGTCTGTACAGTTCCTCTTAGTCATTTTATTCTTTAAGCCCTGCAAATTTAGGAACATCCATTAGACAAATTCTTTGAGCAAAGTTATTTTAATATAGTTTGTTAAAATAAGGATTTTTATTGAAATAGGAGGAAACTTGGCTCTGTCAAACTTTTATTTCACTTCTTTGTGAATCCTCTAAAAATGTCCCTGATTTCCTTAAGGAAATTGGTTTACAGATGGTATTTTTTTTCTTTATATAGTAATGAACGTTTTAGAGTGTACACTGGTTTCTTTTCTAGAGAGTTATCCAATGTAAGAAGTAAACCTCATCTCATTTATAGTATACAAACACATGGTCTACCATAGTGTTCCACGAAATGGTCTCTTTTGAATGAAATTGAAAACTCCAGCCTAATTTTCATAATCAAATTTCGACTTCATGCTTCTTGGAAATGTATATAAATTAACCATACTTGGTATTTCATCAAGGAAAAAAGATAAAGGAGGGAGAGGGAAGGGAGAGAAGAAGGATAAAGAGGAGAAGGTGAAGTTAAGAATAGAGAGTGTATTTATGCATACGCATATTTACACACATATATCTCTACACATATATGCACAATACATATATATAACATTTAAAGCAAACTAAATAATAAATATTTATATTGTATAAATGTACACTTATATATGTGTTTATATACATATGTATTCTGGCAATCCAGGTCATCTGAAGGCATCTGTGATTGCAGTAGGCAGAATTCTAAGATGGCACCTAAGATTTCACACTCTTGTATAATCCCTAACTCTTGAATGTGGGTGGGACCTGAGATCATGATGTAATATCATCCCTGTGATTAAGTTACATTATATGGCGAAGGCGAAGACATTTTGTGGATGCAATTAAGTCACAAATCAGTTAATTTTGAGTTAATCAAACATGAGTTTGTTCTGGGTAGGTCTGATCTATCAGAAAAAATCCTTAACAGAAGGATTGACTCTGCCTGAAAAGAGAGAGTCTCCTGAGGCTTTGAAGAAGCTGCTGTGTTTTTTTCTTTTCTTTTTTTGTTTTTTTCACATGGGCAGGCACTGGGAACCGAACCCAGGTCTCTGGCATGGCAGGCGAGAACTCTGCCTACTGAGCCACCATGGCCCGCAGCTGCTGTGTGTTGAGAAGGGCTGTGAGAGGGTCATGTGTCAAGGAACTATGGAGGTCTCTAGGAGATGGGAGCAGCACCTGGCTGAGAGGTAGGAAGAAAATGAGATCTCAGTCTTATACGTGTAAGGAACTGAATTCTGACAAAAACCATGTGAGCTTGCAAGAAGACATGTAACTCTAGAAAGGAGCACCACCCAGCTAACATTTAGACTGTAGCCTTTGGAGACCCAGAGCAGAAGACCCAGCTAAGCTGTGCCTGGACTCATGACCCAAAGAAGCTGTGAGATAATAGTTGGAGTTTCTGGTGATTTGTTACACAGCCAATAGAGAATGGATACAATGATGTATTCAAAAGTAATATAAACTACAGATTTTGATAAAACTACACAAACATGTTCTAGAATCAAAAGCAGTAGATAATTCTTAGGGCTCTTACAATCTGAAACTCTGTACTACAGGAGGTAAGGTTCATAAACTCAAATGAATGGTATTTTCATTGAGGTAGAAAGATAAATTATAAAGTAGTTCTAGAGTAAGTCAATAGGTACCCTGTTTCTTCAATTACACAATCTGCCTAGTTACAGAATCTCTTGAAACATTCTTCAGGACAAATGAAATGAGCAGAAACATTCTATGACTATAAAAAGTCTGTGGACCAGAAATTGAGACTTCTGCTCTAAGATTACCCAATAAGAATGATTGACACAGGGCTTTTACAGTCCATCTCTGTAAAATTAAGATTTAAAATGATATAATTCTTTTTTGCCAAGCAATTAAGAAATCTGTTATACAAACATTTATCAAATGTCTCTTATGTATGGGTACTGTCCTAGTTACTGACGATAAAGACATGAAATGCATAATATAATAGGAGATAAAATAGTTAAACAAGTACGTAACAATTCAGAACAAATAAATGCAAGTGTTCAAGATATGAATCTGTGATAGGCTCTTTTTTTATTAGACACTAAATTATTTTGTGTTAGACAGTAAAGTAACTTTACATGGATAAAATAGGGTAATCAGCTATCTTTTTAAGGCTTACATTCAAACTGCTCCAAAATCCTTAGCGTCCTTATGTACGAAGACTCAATTTTTGAAAGTTTATCTACAATTAAAATATTTATCAAGCTATTAAACATGACAAAAACTGGAGAACATTTTGTAATTCACAGTTGATTAACTGTTTCTTTTCACAATTTCAGTGAGGCTTCCAAACAGTGTTGGCAAAAGATGAAGTGATTACCTCAGTTGGAATTATGAGGACAATTTCCCTTGTGGAACTCAATTAATTATTTTTTCTATCTTCTAGAATGCTTTTCATATTGTTTGGATACATCCTAGATCAGCTGTTTATGTGATTGCTGGTATTCTATCAACATGTTTAAGAAAGTTCTTTTAGGGGGATTAAATCAGATTGCATATTTCTAGCATTGTTGCCCAATTATCACTGGATTTGAGAAAGATATGATTTATCATAGTTAATACATAGAGTGATATAGAATTTTTAAAAATGTTTTAGGCAGATTCTCCACTATTATAAAGCTTCATTTATTAAATATAGTTAATATGTATAAATTAATATGTACATGGGACTAAACTAAATAATGTACATGATCATGACTGTATTTTTCTCTTTAGTCTCATATATTTATTTTAAAGAATCTTATTTGTACATGTAATAGATTTGAAAGCTCTCTTCTGTTGACTATATTGAAAGTATTGTCATTACTACTTCTCCAGGAATATGCTGGTGACTTAAAATGCAAACAGGACCATTCTTCAAATGTTTTCAATACAGTCAGGCAATAAGATTTTCTATTAAATAAATAGATTGTATATTTAAAATGTACATGAATATATGATATATGTGATTCTCCACTTTGTTTATTTTGGGTAAATGATGCATCTGCATTGGAACTTATTTTATGGCTGCTATTGCTGTAATTAATAATTTTAACCACCTCCAGGGAATTATTTCTGAATTATTGTAAGGATATCCCAAGATGTTGAATTCCTAGAGTCTATGTTCTCTTCCATCCTTCTGATCAGCTACTGTCCACGATAAAGAAAAGTGTGAAAGAAGTTACCAAAAAATAAGGAAAAAGGCAAAGGAGAACAAAAAAATAACCCCATGTGCATACACAAAAAAAATGAGAGAAGAACAGATAATAATTGTCCGCGACTTCTCGCTCAGCGTCAAGCCCCCGGCCGGCGGGTGAGACAATGAGGAGAGACAGAGAGACGCAGACAAATCCGCGCTGGTGAGAAACACAGATCCAAGACACGTAGCAGTTGTAAGCACAGACCTTTACTGGAGTTAAGCTTGCATTCTCTGTTACAGGTTCCGCGCGGGACAAGATACCCCGCGGGGGAACAACCTCTATGCGGCCGTCAGGTACGGCTCCCTGTGGGTCGTCTCCGCCCACCCTGTCCGGGTAACCTCTTATATACTGTGCCCAAACCCAATAGGTTAGTGCCACGTATACAGAGGTGATTGGAAGATAGGGTTGGTGGGCGTGTGCGTCATTTGCAGAAGCAGGATGTGAGCGCCATCTTGGCTCACTCGATGGGCGGGGGGAACTCTAGAGCAGGCTGCAGCGTGTCCACTAGGCCAAACCCGGAAAGCGGCTCTCTACATCTCCCCCTTTTTGTTTTTATAAGAGGCATGGTCCGTAGACCGTATTCTTGTACCCAGTGTCTCTATTGATGATGGTGCTCCCGTGGGCCTGAGTGGCTCACAACATAGTTTGGTGCTTTGGGGAGTCTGGACTAGGCTCGCGTCATCACACGACGGAGCCTCTGGCACCGACCAGAATGCTCACCTCATATAGAGACCGGAGAGTCCGTGAACTGGATACCACGTGACTCCTCCCTGCAGTGCTTCGCCTCGCAACTGGGTCAAGCGGGGATTATGAGAGCGACAGCCAGGGCGTAGGAAACGCTGCGGAGGCCTCGGTGCAATGGCTAGAGCCAAGCCCAGTCTGGCCAGGACTGCGGCCGCAGCTCCACCGTCGAGGCGGCTAGGCGCGCAAAATTAACAGCCTCTGGTGCCTAGCTAAACACGGGTAGTGGCCAGGGAGCCTGCAACAAACCTTGCTGACAAGAGCTTTGCCCCAGGTGATTCAGATGGGCTATCTATCGAGGAGGGACGCACACCCACATTTGACTGGGAAGACATAGCTAACATGGTAGAAACATGTAGTTGCTGCTGTGTCTGGAACAAGCGTTCTAACAAACATTTAACAATGAACAGAGTTACTAAGAGTCCCACTGCTACGAGAATCCAAGTAGTCAAATTGGGCCAAGAGAACCAAGAGGTGACTCGGTTCCACAGACTTTGTACAGTCTCGCCCAGTTTGGAAAGGTCGAAGGCAACGGGGGTTATTAAAACTGGTCCCCCTTCTAAACAATCGAAGGGTGACTGGCGTTTTCGTTGCCATCTCGTCAGTCGCCGCCGTCATCAGCAGAGTTGGAGGCCTGATCTGATGGTTCAGGTTGAAGGCTTGTTGGTTTTTTAGGCAACAGCTCCGTGGCCTCCTCGGGCGATGTCACGGTTCTCACCAGTCTTTCCGGAACCCACACTGGTTGACGTCCTGGTTCCTAGGGAAAAACACAAACAGAGCCTCTGGCCCAGCTGAGCACTGGGTCAGGGCCTTGCCATTGTCCTGACAGGACATCCTTCCAACGGACTAGACCTCTATGTGGAGGACTCGGAGTAGTGTGCTGAAGAGCAGGTGTCATTCCTAGTGAATTTTCATTTAAAAAATTATATGTAAATAAGGCTACAGACAGTTGAGCCTTCGGGGACAGGCCGTGGCCTATTCCTCTAATGGTTTCCTCCGCCTTGCACGTCGGCCAGGCGGAGGGCCATTCCTGTTGTCTTATGATCGACCGATCGGCCCCGGTATCTAGCAGGCCCATGAAGGGTCTGCCTTGTACCTTAATAGTTAGCATGGGTCGAGACTCCAGGGACATATGGAGGCCTTCAAAAACTTCTCCAGTAGATCCAAACCCTTTATTTCCTCTCTGTCTGGTTTTACTCGGGAAGGATGCATGTAAGCTGGGCAAGAGCAGGAGCTGTGCCAGCTTATCACCCTCTGCAATGACTAGGGTGCCTTGCTGAGACTGAACCATAACCTGGGCAAAGCCTGTGAAATCCGAATCTACAATGCCTGGTATAACTGTTAGTCCTTTCAGGGCTGTGGATGCTCTCCCTAATATGAGCCCAACAGTCTTCGTTGGTAAGGGCCCTTTAAAGGAGGTCCCCACCAATTGGACTCCCATGGAGGGGGTCAGTACAAGCCTGGAGGTGGCACAGAGGTCCAGTCCTGCTGATCCAGGGGATGCGCGAATTTGGACGGGTGTTGTGTCGCCGGATGGCATGCAGGGGGGTCCTGTTCAGGGCGGCCAGAAAGGTGCACACCCTGCGCATTGAAGGCTGACCTACAGTCTTCTGCGCGATGGGGTCCCTTGTGGCAACGGCCACATAGCCTGGTTGCCGCATATGGTCTACCAAACTGTTGAGTGGCAGGTGGTTGGCCTTTATTGGGACAGTTTCTCTTAATGTGTCCCAACTGGCCACAATGATAACATCCTCTTGGCTTTGTTCCTAGGTCTTTGGATTTCTTTGCAGCTACTTGTAAGGAGCTGGCTAGCATGGCAGCTAGACCTGCATTAGTTAACGGGCTACCAGCATCCCTGCAGAGCCGAACCCATTCTGTCAAGCTTTTCCCTCTGTTTTGTGCTAGGATAACTTTACATTCCTTGTTGCACTGCTCAAATATCATTTGTTTAACTACAGTCTCTGCCACTCCTGGATCTGAGAAAATTCTCTCAGCCGCAGTTTGCATTTTGGCTACAAAATCCACGAAGGGTTCTGTGGGGCCCTGATGTATGTTGCTGAGTGAGGCTTGAGCCTCTCCCTCACCTGTCAGCTTTTTCCAGGCTCCTACGAAACAGCGGAAAATCTGGGCGTAGACTTCTTGAGGGAACCCTGTTTGATTCTGGGAGTGGGCACCTTTCCCCAATAGCATATCTGCATTCCACCCGCCATGTCTCCCCGCTGCGTTTTTTGCGGCTTGTTCCTCAGCTAGCTCCTCAAACCATGCTTTCCAATCTATATATCGGCCCTGTGGTAAACAAGCACGGGCCAGCTGAAAAATATCTGCGGGTGTATGATTCAGGGCGGAGAGGTTTTCAATCATGTTCAGGGTATAAGGGGCATTGGGGCCATACTGATGGACAGCCTGCCTCAATTCCTTTAAAATTTTGTAATCATATGGCTCATGCTGATTGTTACCTTGGGGATTGATAATAACTGGGTACATTTCTGAGGCTGGCTGTGGCTCAAGTGGTTGGTAACCACCCAGCATGCCAAAAGGTCTAAATGTTGAGAAAGGGGTCCACTTCCAGAAATGTCTCCCTCTGTTACCTGATGACGAAGAGTTCTGAGGGCCTGTGTACTCGGGCGGGGGGCACGGCAGTAACTGCCCCTCCCCCGACCAGCCTGTAAGGGGTTCCGGGTCTCGCAAAGGAGGGCCACTGTAATTACCTGATTCGGCCACCAGAGGGAGCCCGTGGTGAGGGTTTTTGGCGAGATCACCAAAACCATTCACCGGAAGCCGCCGCGCCCCTGCAGCAGGCGCTGGCGGGGCGGAAGGCTGCGTGGGTGAGACAGGGGGCCTCCCCCAATCGATCAGCGGAGGCGCGTCTGCACCCTCGGTCTCATCACCATCTGACTCTGAGTCAGAGGTGTCTGAACTATCGCTTGACTTTGGCGGCTTGCCTTTACGGGAGCCGTCCGCAGACGAAACTGACTGCCGTGCCTGCAGCAGGGCGGAAGACGGACTTAGGCCTGCAGCATTCTCCGCCTCAGGGCAAGCACGGACGGTTTCCCAGATAGGGACCAGGGTCGGGTCCATACAAAGGCCCGTCCGGCGCGCCCGTTCTATGTCATTACCAAGTTTTAACCAAGAGGGCAGACTGAGGCTACCGGAATGGGCGAACCAAAGGGCAAAGGTAACAACATCGTCAAGGAACCGCAGGAGGGAACTCTTCTTAACTGAGATGCCCCGCTGCTTCAAAAGGGTTTTTAAAGGGGGTAATAAAGGTGAACTTCCTGACTGCCCCATGCTTGCAGTCGGCACTGTACTTTAATCAATCGGGGAGCTCTCCCGATTCACTGGGGCTACCTGAACGCCCACAGCCCTTAACTCTCACGTAATAAGAAGCACTCACCTTCTCGCGGTGATCAAACGCGGGAAGTCCGCTGCGAGCTCAGGATGCGCGTCCTCACCAGCTCGAGAAAAGGCAGCAGAAGGGTTCCCCGTACGGGCCACCACTTGTCCGCGACTTCTCGCTCAGCGTCAAGCCCCCGGCCGGCGGGTGAGACAATGAGGAGAGACAGAGAGACGCAGACAAATCCGCGCTGGTGAGAAACACAGATCCAAGACACGTAGCAGTTGTAAGCACAGACCTTTACTGGAGTTAAGCTTGCATTCTCTGTTACAGGTTCCGCGCGGGACAAGATACCCCGCGGGGGAACAACCTCTATGCGGCCGTCAGGTACGGCTCCCTGTGGGTCGTCTCCGCCCACCCTGTCCGGGTAACCTCTTATATACTGTGCCCAAACCCAATAGGTTAGTGCCACGTATACAGAGGTGATTGGAAGATAGGGTTGGTGGGCGTGTGCGTCATTTGCAGAAGCAGGATGTGAGCGCCATCTTGGCTCACTCGATGGGCGGGGGGAACTCTAGAGCAGGCTGCAGCGTGTCCACTAGGCCAAACCCGGAAAGCGGCTCTCTACAAATAATCAGTTAAAGGAGAAAATGAACAAATTACAGTACTTATAGGAAAAGAAAGAACAAAAACATTGAAGTGTGACATTTACATGAAAAGCCTTAGCATCTCATGATGCTTTCCTTCTGCATTCTGGCTTCTTTTAGTCCAGGTGTTGTCTATCTATAGTCTTGTTCAGACCCCATGTTTTAGCCCATGCATGTGCTCTTGTAATTAGATTTTGAAGAATTGGGTAGGTATAAAGAAGGAGTTGTTCAGATAACCAGGAGCTTGTAAGGTAGATGCACAAGGCTAGGTAATCTTATCATATCCCCCTACCTCCTGAGATGGCTTCAAAGTCATCTCATTGTTCCTTTATTCTTTGCTATTGAATCCTAGGGATTTGGAGGAAAATGACTTGTGACTATAATGATATGTGCCAAGAATGGATGTTCCTAACTACTGTTCATTAGAATCCTATGATGATCTGTTAAGAATTCAGATGCCCGTGCCCCATTCCAGATCAAATAAACCTCATACTTACTGAGGATGGAACCAGGGTATCAGTTTTATTTAAAACTTCCCAAATGATTCTACCATTCATCCAGGATTGAGAATTGATAGCCCAAGGGAACACTTGTCATCTGTTCCTGTATTTCCTTAGTGACATCTAACTCTGAAAGGTCATTGCTCTTTTTCCCAGAAACTATGATTTTAGAAAAGGTCCCTTATCAGAACTCCTACTGTATGGGGTGTTATTAATATATCAAATATTTGGGAAGGATTCCATTGCTGTATTCTCTTCAGGCCAGTTGCTGGTGAATGATAATTGAAATTGTGAGGGATATTTTATCCAAAATGATGGACGTTAGTGGTGAATGTTTGAATAGACATATGGAAAAATGAATAATCATAGCAATGGGTCATTTATTTTTTAAATTTGGTGTTGTAAAAATCTGTTAAAAGTGTTTCTTCTCCATTAACAAAGCTACTTATGGTTTTGTGATTAAACTTACTCCTATAAAGCAGTGTATCAGCTTTTAAACGAACTTACTTGATAATATTTTCAATTGGATTTCTTATCAGCATACAAGCATGCTGTTATTTCTTGCATCTTAAAACAAAATTTTATTGATCCTTCATCATCTTCTTTAGGACACTTGTACATTCCTCTGATCCCCTCTATGGAAAAACTTCTTTTAAAATTATATATATTTTCTAAGTCTTATTTTTCTGCCTATTTTCTCCTGAACTGGCCCATCTTCTCGCAACCCCACTGAAATAGTCTTGTGGAGGTCATCAGTGGTTTATATGGAATTCAATCCAATGATCCTCTGACTGAACTAGCAGTATCTTTAGATAGAATTGACCTTTATCTCCTCCTTGAAACAATTTCTTCCCCTGGCTTCCAATATTCAATCCAGGCTCATATTTTTCCTTCTTCCTGAAAAAACAAGTTTTTCAGCCTTTTTAACTTGTTTCTGTCCATCTCCCCAAACTCTGAATGCTGACATTACCCAGGAGTCTGTCCTAAGGCCTATTTTCTTTGCCCTTCACATTCACACATTGGTGATTTCATCCAAGGTTCTTGCTTTAAAAACCATCATCATGCTTGTGACAGCCAAACTTATGTCTCTTGCTTGTAGTCTCCCCATTTGTGCTAGTTTGAATCTGTTATGTATCCCAGAAAAGCTTAGCCTATGTTCTTTAAACCCATCCCCCTGGATGTAGACCTAGTGTGAGTGTGACCTTTTGCTTAGGTTGTTTCTATGGAGATATGATCCACCCAATTGAAGGTAGGTCTTAATCCTCTTTACTGGAGTCCTTTGTGAGAGGATACAAAGACAGTAAAAACTGAGAGAGATCAGGGATGTTTAGAGAGAGAAAAGAAATGCCTAAAGACATTTTGGAGAAAGCCATATAGAGCCCAGAGAGAGAGAGAGAGAGAGAGAGAAAGAAACATCCTAGAGATGCTAAGAGTGAATCTGCAGGACACAGACAGCTCAGAGGTGTCCCTGGAGGCAGAAGCAAGGAGCCACAGAAGCTCAGAGAGAAAGCCACTGGAATCAGAAACTGAAGGCAATGCAACCCAGCAGTGAAGGACCAGCAGATGCAGCCATGTGAATTTCCATGTGAGAGAGGAACCCCAGATGCCATCGCCCTTTCTTCAGAGTTAAGGTGTCTCTCATTTGATGCCTTAATTTGGACATTTTTATTGTCTTAGAATTGTAAATTTGTAACCTAACAAAGCCCCTTTATAAAAGTCAATCCATTTCTGGTATATTACATATGGGCAACTTTAACAAACCAAAACACCATTCAATATTAACAACTAGCTGTGTAATAGTTATCATGAGCATAATATGATCCAATCCAAGCTCCTGCTCCCCTTTCTGCTTCTGAACCTGCTCCTCCTTCTCTTTAAATGGCAACTCCATTCTTTCCATTACCCAGGCCAAAACCTTGGAGTCCTCCTTGAGTCCTCTTTTTCCCTCACATCACACATCTAATCTGTCAGCAAATCATTTGATCTCTATATGCAAATACAGAGATATATATGGCCATTTTCACATATGACCCCTTCTTACCACCTCCATTGTGAAAATCATGGTCCAAGCAACTATATTCTCTTGCCTCAATAGCTTCTTAAGTGTCACATTTCTGCACTATCTATTCTAGACTAGTAACCAATGTGTTTCTTGAAACAATCAGTCACACCACATCTGTCTTTGCTACTGCAGAATAAAAGCCAGTATCTTCCAAGTGGCTTGCAAAGACCTATATTAACTGGTTTCCCCCTAACTCTCTGCCCTTATCTCTTATTTCCTTCACATCTTTACGCACTTCTATGAATTCCATGGCACACCATCAGCTATCGTCTTGTTGATGCCTTAGTTGGGACAATTTCATGGCCTTAGAACTGCAAATTTATAAACTAATAAATTCCCATTGTAAAAGCCAACCCATTTCTATTATGTTGCATTCTAGCAACTTTAGCAAACTGAAACAGCCCTTTCCATGTTTTATTTTTCTCTGTACTAATTATCACCATCTGACATACATATAATTTATATAATTTATTCACTGCTTCCTCAGTTAGGACATAAGCTCCATAAGGTCATGCATTTTATTGTCTTATTCCTGCTATATCCTTAGCACTTTGGACATTGCCTAGCAATAAATAATAATAAATTTCTGTTAGTGAATACATAACTTATGTAAGTGTCATCACTATAGCAGGAGTTTCCAGTACTCAATTAGAGACTTTATATTGATTCTTAGAATTAGAATTCTTAATGAAATGAATATAAGGAAAGTCCAGTGGAATAGTTTGTATGTGCGTGTGTGTGTGTGTGTGTGTGTGTGTGTGCATGCACGTTAACATTTAATCTATCTACTGGCATTCTATAGTCTCCGTGTTGCCTTCAGGCTGTGTTTGTAGTTACACAAAAGTGTCAGAGGTTACACAGAAATATGCCAACTGAAGCTTAAAGATGAGTGTGCAATATCTTTTGAAATTCATCACTCTCATTTCCTGCTGTGCATAATTTCAGAGCCCAGGGTTATTATTAAACTTTAAAAGATTGTTTTTTTTTTTTATCTAGGTATCATATTGTAACACATTTATCTATTGTGTGTGTGTGAAAAAAAATTCTGAAACCTTTTCTTCAAGTCATGCTCTGGGGATCCTGTTCCTAAGAAATTTCTTCCTTGATTCCTGCTGTCAAGCGAACCCAGCTGAACTTACCATCTACGTGAGAACTAATTGAAATTATGTTTCAAATAGTATCTTCATCAAGTTCCCAAAGGTAACCAGAAGTTCCTGTTCATGGATATTAAGGGTCTCAGTGTCCAGACACAGGGGCTTCTGGGGGCTTCAGAGATACTTAGGAGCAAGTTGGTGGAGGGTGATTTGCCAGGTGGAAGGAAAGCCCTGTTGTTGCTGCTGTTATCAGCATGTCCCCTGATCATATAATAAATGCAGGTGAAGCTGTATTTAGGTCATGGGGATGGGTTTCATCTTGCTGCCTAGTGGAGACATTTATACCTGACTATGTAAACTTATGTCACCTATTAATGTGCTCATAGGAGTTAGTAAAAGGGGGCAAGGTTGAAAGATGACTTTCATTACAGTGCCTCCTTCAGTTGTTCAAACCTTTGAGAGACTAAAACTCTATTCAGAGCCTTTTAATACTTAGTTTAAGTCTAAAAATCAGTTTTTGAGTGATGAATATGAAAAAAATAAACAGCGGTTTTTAAGATCACCCTATGCTCACAAATCACCAAAAATATTGTGTGAAGTGCTGTAAACTTCCCAATTTTACTTATGATAGGAAAAACAGAGCAGGTGACACCATGTTACAAGGCAGTATATGTCTTTATAAAAGGACAATTAGTACAAAAATTAATGGCTTGCCTAACCGTTCACTTTTAGCTTTATGAAATGTGAGAGCAAAATTTTGAAGTTAAAGCTTTTGACAGTCTTTTCCCAATTCTCTGTTTGGATTGCCTCTCAATACTTGCCAGCTTCTTGATTCTAAAGATATCTTTAAAGTAAAATACATAATCGCCTGTTGTAGCTGGAATGAGAGGATTTCATGAAAATCATGATATAATCTAACATATAATTCCACACCGCTTAGAATTTATATAAATGATAATAAAGGATTTGTTTGTAATTATTGAAACCTACAGTAAATAGCATGTATTGGCTATGATGGCACACAGAGATAGATGCAATTCGTAAATTATCAGAATGTTTTGTGCTTTGAATATTTACTAATTAGAGGGAGCAAATTCTGAAACTCAGTCTCAGACAAGTAGATCTGCCAAAGTAAGGATGTCCTTATAGGGGCAATTGCTCTCAGCATTTGAATTTAAGCCTAAGGAAATATAAGGAGATAAGAAGAAACATTTACCAAGTATATTCTACTCCTTGGGTCCTTTAAATATATTATCTTATTTAGTTGGTAAAATAGTACTACTACACAGATATTAATACTCCCATTTTGGGGATAAAAAACTGGCTTAATCATACAGCTTACTGAAGATCATAAAGTGGGTAGAAAATAGAATGTAGATTTAAATGCAGGTCTGTTGATTTCAAAGTTCTTTCTGCTAATTTTAGCTTCTGTCTCAGAAAATGTGATATATTTAGCCATCATTATTTATACTGAATTTCCCTAATCTTACCAACTTGTGGGTATAAAGGGGATCATTTTAAAAAGAATAGCCTAGTTATAAAATACAAAGATCACTTTTCAAATGAGATCGAACAAGCAATATATTAATGGTGTAGCAAGTACCAAATGACAACAAGCCTTTCTGTTAAAACTGTAAAAATGCACCCAAGTCTGAGAAAAAAGTTAGATCCTCTGGTCTCTGACTCATGAACTGAAGATGTATGGACCATAATGTAATGCATTGCCCATTCCGTCCAGGTAGAGAAGCTAGAATAGGGAGGGAGCAAGGACGGCCAGAACTGTCTCTGGAAGAATGAATGAACCTCCCCCGAAATGGATTCAAGAAGGTAAGGAAGGCTTAGCTATGCTTGAGTGCAGCTGGTTTACTGTTTTTCTTAAACTACTGGTTGTAAATTGTGCTCAGTGGATTTCAGGATTTCACAAAATCAGGTTAGCCACAACTCTTCTATTGGGAAAAATGTCATAAGAGAAAATGAAAAGACTTACATCCAAACTTCCTGAGAGGTGAGTGGAACCAAAGTCCCTTGTAATGGAAATTTAAAAAGAAAGAAATAATGTCCCTACTGTCAGAATCACCCATTACGTACCTTATGGTTTGTTCTTCGTTGATGGATTAGCTCATAATGCCTAGCTGTTAATGCTTTAGCCTTCATTCTCTTCTAAGAGATTCCTCAGATTTCTTCAAATAGGATTTTCTTGGGTCATCCAAATAGCATGTCAGCCATACCAAAGCTCCATTATTTTTCATTCATGAGACTCTTAAACCACAATACAAAAAGATGTGTGTTGGGGCAATTCTTGCTGTTTGCCATAAATGGCTGGGCATGACTGAATCTCATTTAGTTCTCAATGGAGACTCTTAAATAAATATGGGTTATACTAACTGTTAAAATGACATAGTGTAACACATGTATATTTAGTATCACATTTCTTTATCCCAACTCAAATGTAATCCTTTTCATTCTTAATGAGTCCACAGCAGCAAAAACAAAGTAAAATGTAATTTCTAAAGAGGTTACAATTCTATATTTCACTCTCAATCAGTCACCTTGTCCCATTTGGATTTGAGTTGCTCTGTCCCTTAGGTTCTAGGCACCATTACGGCAATTGTTCGGGTCAACAAATGAGAGATAGTTTTCCTTTTTAGTACTGAAAGATGTAGAAAGTCAAGGCTGTAGGCCATATCAAATAAAATTTAAATTGTTTCCTGAAATTTGCTTCTATATAATAGGTCCTAATGTCAGTATGTTTTCACATCACTTCCTTTTGTCAACATTAATAGAAAATTTATTAGTTTGAAAAAGATGGATTATTTGATACTCTTAATTTGAATTTTATGTAAACCAGGATTTATTATAAACAATGCAAATTAGAAGAATGGACACGATATACAGACAATTACGAAGTTACAACAAAAGACAACCACATGGATAGAGAAAATGTGAAGCTGGTAGCATCTGTGTTCTCCTCACTAGAAACCATGAGGATAATGGGTCATTTTCTGCTACAAAGAGGTCGGGTGAGGGAAGAATCGTATTGGGCAATGCCACCACACCCTGAATAAGATGAAGGATTAGACACAACCCTGCAAAGTTGCCCATGACGGATTGTGAAATTCTTCCCAGTATCTCAAGTCCAAGAAAGTTACAGAATCCAAAATGGGGAAACATTCACAAGAATCAAACATATGGATTTAAAAAAATACCATGAGAAATAAAAGGAATGATGAGCTATGATTATTGGCAAAGGTAAAAGGGAGAGTGGAGAGGGTGCAAGGGTAGTTCAGGGGTAGAATTCTCGCCTGCCATGTGGGAGACCCAGGTTCGACTCCCAGCAAGCAAACAAAGAAAAATTCAAGAAATGTGTTGCAATATGGGGATACTCACATGGAAAAGGAATGAAATGTGATCTCTGCCGTATAGCATACAAAAAAAAAAAGAGTCCAGAGAAATTCCTGGGGAAAAGCACAGTAACACTTGAAGGAATGTAATGTAGTTCATCTGAGGTTTATGGGTACATACCAACCACATTTAAAGCTCCCCAAACAGTGAGGACATAGACAAAATATGCGGCAGTATTCTCAGAGGGAGATGGGAACTAAAATGTGCCCAAATTGAGAAAAGGCAAATTTTTATACCGATGTTTTGTCCAGGATTCAACTGTATATGATAAATATTGAGAACATTTTCTAGACTGAAGTGAAAGAAATACATAAGATGAAAACAGGATACTTCAGTACATGCCAGTGGATCAAAGTAAAACATCTGAGATTTCACAAAGATAAAATTAGACTGTTCCTTTTTATTATATTAACTTCATTTGAAGAATGATGCCTTGTAGAGGAGTCATCCATAAGCAGGAGATTATATCAGCCAAAAAATTTTAGCTCTGCATCACAAGGGCTGTTATTAAAATCACAGTAGAACTTCCAGGGAAGGTGGTGGGATAGTCCTGATAGCTTCAGGACTCAGTCTTTCCACTGAAACAACTATTATAGAGGCAGGAATAGTCTGAAATAACTATCATGAAACTCCAGAGGCTGGAGGAACACTATGCAGCTTCCAAAGAAGAGCAAGAAGAAGGGTTGACAAATGATGGTAAAGAACCAGAAATTGCTCTTTCAGTTTGGTGACTATTGGTACCCATTTTCATGGCAGGCAACCACAGGGTCCAGTCTCTAGGTAACTGCTGCTGACAACAAGGTACAAAAAGACAAGAAGAGTCTGCAAGACCAATCACTTGCTATGGCTTTTGATTAGCAAATTCAGATCACGGGGTCCTAGCTCTGAAGGCAGCAGGCCTTGTGTCAATGTGCCCCAGACAGAGGTGGTGGCAAGCATTGTTTCAACCATCTCCGGACAGGAACAGAGGCTGTGGAGATTTAAAAACAGACAGGACTGCAGGGGAAAGTTAGCCGAAGGACTGCATTTGCTGGCTTGGCAAGGAAAGCTCAGCATTGAGGAGTTTGGGGTACCCTTCCTCTTCCTGCCCCCCTCCACAAGCACTTTGTAGCCAGCTTCTGCCCCTTTCATAGATCTCTGGCAAAAGCAGCTTGAGACAGTGAAAGGAGTGTTAAAAATTATAGAAATGGGCATTCTGGAACAAAGGACTGCCATCTTCACATACCCAGGAGAGGGACATGTGTTCCCTGAGAAATAGAGGGTATAGCTCAAGTCCTGTAAACAGGAAAACCCAAGAACAACTAACAAGCAAAAGCCCAGGGCAAGACAGAGGCCCAGAAAGCCAGGGAAAACCCTGCACAGTGCATTTGCCTTGGACAGACCTTCCTGATAGGAGACTGAAGCAAACGGAAATCTCTATCTTACTAAACAAAAGAAAAGGCATACGAGGGAGTAAATCCTAGAGTTATCCTAAAATATTAAAATGTACAGTGTGCAACAAAAGAGTATAAGACCAACAAAGAGACAGGAAATCATTGCCCATCCAAAGAAAGATGATAAAAGTACAGAAAACAACAATGAATATGTAATGAACCTAGGATATAGGTTCCCAGGGGATGGGGTGGGGATAGGGAATGGGAAATTAAGACTTAAAATGTACAGGGTTCCTATTTGTAATGATGGAAATATTTTGGTAACACAAGGCAGCAATGGCAGCACAACACCGAATGCAATTAACCACACTGAAATACATATTTGAATGTGATTAAAGGGAGCATCATTTGAGGGTATACATGGTAACCGAATGAAAATTAGAAAACAAATCCATGAAGCGTCACTGCACAGACAGTGAACTCTAGGTTAAAACATGGACTTTAATTAATAGTACAGCGATAACACTGATTAGATGATTTATCATTTCCCAAAAACAGTACTATGTGCATATTCAAATACTTTTTATAAATACCCATTCATGGGGAACTTCAACATTTTTTATTTCAGACTTTTTGAATATTATAATATAAGCCTGGGCATTCAAGTATCCTGGATTTCATTTTAATGACTTAAATAAATTTGGTTGTCTTTATACCTCCTTCTATAACATGGAATAGTAGTCCATTGTCCACCTTTTAGAGAGGAATTTCATTATTTAATATTACTTAGGCCATAATTTCTTCTTTTAATAGCAGGATATGCATGCTGCAGTATTCAGGAATACTGAAGTCAAACACAAGTAATGTACATTGGTTGAATTCTTCATTTTTCTAAGATCATGTAGATTAGGCGACATATGTGGTATACAATAGAGTGATCACAAAGTATATCCTTTATTTTTGAACATGCAGGATTAGCAGAAGTTTCGTTATCTCTCTGCTTCTAGAAGTCTGCTTTTTATCTCTTCCAGCTCTTAGAACTTCGTATTCACAGCTACCATCATCTCTCTCTCATGTTGCCGGGATCATCATTCAAAAACTGGAATATTAGCTCTAGGCACAATAATCACCTCTGCATTTCTTCTCTTTTTTATTTTTATGTTCTTTCCCACTTCTTTTGTCAATCAAAAATGTTTGAATTGAGCTCATTTTCCTCCTTAAATTGTTTGCCTCCTCCTTACTTTCTTATTTGCGTTAATGGCATTACCACCCTCCCTTTTATCCAAATACAAAACTTTAAGGTTGCTTTCTTTCCTTGTTTCAAGGACCTTCACCTCTAATTTGTGACTAAGGTTACCAAATACTATGAGTTTATTCTCTAAAATGCCTCTTGTGCCTCTCTTTCCTTCCAATCTCATTGGCACAGCCTGCCATTTAAGTTTCACCTGGCCTATTGTAATGTCTCTAAATGATCTCATCTATTTTTCCCTCATCTCCAGTTCTCTTTATGCTATGGTTTAATATAGCAGTTATTACTAAATTATTTCACTTGTTCCCCATATTTTGAATCAATTATCATTTCTTCAATTGAGATGCATATCAAGTAGCTGTGTTTTTTCCAACAAAACCTATAAAAATAGCTTCATGTTGACTACCCTTCAACTTTCTAGGCCTAAAATGCTAAACTTCCAAGAACTACTTCCATTACTCCCTTAGTAAATTTAGTAAAAACATGTTTATTCTGCATCATTAGACACAAAGAAAAGAGGGGCCAGGGCATCTTTGTCAGAAAATGCTGTTAGGAAAGGCTCTCAGATGATATGACATGTGACAGAGTCCTAATGACATAAGGGGGCCAGCAAAGTGAGAACGTAGGGGGAAAGGATTCTAGGAAGAGGAAATACAACTGCAGCAACCTCAAAGGGTACTGAGCCTGGATGTGCAAAGAACAGCAAGGATATCTCTTTTAATCTCAAGTTTCTTAGAGCAGCTAGAAGTAAAAACCTAGAATTGTAGAATTGTAACCCATGTCAAACTCTGAAGTTATGTTCTACAACTAATTGTGGTGCTGTACATTGAACTTTATTGCTTTTCTGTATATATGTTATTTTTCACAAAAAAAGAAGGAAAAGAATCAATTGTGTTGATAAAAAAATATTTAAGCCTTCTAGTCTCCTATATTCTGGAGTAGCTAGAAGCAAAAATCTGAGAGGATCGTATGGTAGCCCATGACAGACTCTCAGGTCTGTCCAGTAACTACTTGTTGAAGAGTGCTTTGAAAACCATTATTTTTTATTTCTTTGCTTTATCTATATGTTATACTATACGATAAAAAAGTTTTTTTAAAAAAGTTACTACCCGCAATTGGGTGGGTCATACCTCCATGAAACAGTAAAAAAGATCCCACCCAGAAAAAAAAGATTCAATAGGAGGTTTCTGAGCAGGGGTGTTAAATGATCTGATTTAGGTTTTGAAAGCATCACTCCAGCAATTCTATCGAGAAAAACAGGAGAAGTGGAATCTGGAAAATCTGTTGGGAAGCTCAGATAGGTCCAGGCTGCAGAAAATGGTAGATTACACTTGAGTGGTGTGGAAAGATAAGAAGTGCTCCTATTCATGAATTATTTGTAAAATAGAGATAACAAGACCTGTGTGGAGTGTATTGGCTATGTGGTGTGAAAGAATGGGAAAAATCAAAGATGCTTCTCTATTTCTCCTTTTGAACGGAATGGGTGGTAGTGATGTTCGCTAAAATGAGGAAGGATAGAAGAGGAAAATTTCAGAATACAACATTGAATGTCATGCTATTTCTATGTTAAATTTGAAATATCTTTAATTTCCAAGTAGTGATATATTGTAGGTAGTGAATGTATCAGAAGAGAGGTTGCTATAGGAAAAACACGAGAGTTAACTCTAGATGGCATTGAAAACTTGAGAATAGTTTAGTTACCCATGATTGCATGGATAGAGAAGGGGAGAGGTCCAAAGATTGAGAACAGGAGACAATGAAATTTAGATGAATGGATTAGGAGGAACATCAAAAAATTAACAACATACCCCTCCTGAATGTGGGGATAATGTAGAGCTTCATAGAAGAGACTCCATTTGACCTGGGCCTCATGTATGAGTAGAATTTTCACAGTAGAGCTTTCCAGATGGATCTGAGACATCAGGAAATGCATGAACAAAATCACATGGGTGGAAATGTGTGAAACCCATTTGACAAATGAAAAGTCACTTAACCACCAGCCAAATTTGAGTACTCATTATTCCCTAAATAAGCTCCATACATTCCTCACTCCCATTCCTTTGTTTGGACATTATATATCATGATAGATGCTATTTTTCAGTGCTCATGTTTTATTCCTTTTCCGCTCCAGGTGTTGTGGCAGTGGATTAAAGCCCAGAAGCTATGTTATTGCATCATAGTGGACACAAGCTGCTATTTATTACCACTGACTTTTCACTTTCTGGAAGACATTCTTGCTTAGCCATGAAATGCCAGATGGCCATGATATACTAATTATAATTCAAAAACAAGTATGTCTACAGAATGGAACTCTATATAAATTCATCAAGGAGCCCTGGCTGTAATCATACAGAGAGTTACACAGTTAATTTTCTGTGTTTTACCTTACAGATTTATAGAAATCACAAGTTTCTCCCTGGGCTCAGTGTAAATTAGGCATTATCCATGCCTTCACGGTATTTGCACTCTAATAGAAGGAATATGGTTAAGTACACAGGTTATTATAATAAGAGGTTGACTACGCACTCAATGGTTTTAACCTCTAGGTACTGATTCTTATTTCTAGCAGCCTAGCCCTTTTCGTTGCCAATACTTTCTTGGTGAAAGCAGGCAGTATATAGGCAGATCCAGAGTGCAGGGTGACTTTTATGACTCTGGGTACAAATGTTCTCTAAACACAAATGCCAGCCTCCTCAGCTGTAGAGTCTACCTTTATTTTTCTGTATTGGTGTTTCCTTTTTGAGTCTTGGTGAAAACCTTCTTATTACCCAATCTATCTCTTGCAACCCTGTCTCCAGGAAACATGGTTTTTCATGCTATACAAATTGCTGACCAGGTGTCTATTCCTCATATAAGAATCATCTGGAAATAATAAACTACTACTGTGACAATTATATCTGCTAATTGCAACTTCTGGCTTGTCTCAATCGCAGTTTTAATCTCCTGGGTAATCTGCTTCTGCTGAGTGTTAACCCACATCACCCTCACTCATTTTATTACCACGTGTTTGAATGTGGCTACCATCCCTCAGGATTAGCTCATTGCTGGATTGGTTTTCCTTTACCTGTGCTGGTGCTGGTTCACCTCTTCCTTAGTAATTAGTAGGGCTGAGGCCCAGGATGACTCATCAAGACCATCCAAATCTTGCCAAGAGTATCATAAACAAAGCACAAAGTTGTCTGAATAAGGTGCGACCTCTATAATTGAAATCATTAATGAAAATTTGATGCTCTCTCCCTGAAGCTTAGAACACTGAAGGCACGAGGACTGGCGCTATCCCCAGTCTTCCCCGACTCGGAATGGAAATTCTCAGGAGATGTGGATGAGAGCTAAAATCTAGTGGTGATCGGAGTCCAGGGAAACCATTCTTCTTTGCTCTTGGAGTGAAATATTCCTCCTTTTGACTATGTTATGGACTCTGCACTTTTACTGTTCATTGTTACATAGGGACCTACAGGGATCAGGTACCAATAGAGAGTGGGGTTTCATTGCCTTAGTTCACAATCGGCTTGTTTCCTATAATAAAGTATGCCAAGAAGGAAACCATGAAATCAGCGTACACCAATCTTTTATGCTAGTTTACTTAACTATACACAATTTGAATTGAATATAAATATAGCAGTAGTAAGCATAATTTAATTCTAACATCTAATCACTGGCAAAAATATTGTGTTTTTACTAAACTATCCCAGCATACACATGTACTGTTCTCGGTTGATCTCAATTTTTGCTTGGGACCATGCTCCCCACCTCTCATTCCCACTGTGCCCTGTCCTCACATTTTTTTGTTATCTTACATTTGCCCTTACATTGTGTTTAGTTATCTTACAATTTGTGGAATTCAGAATCATTATTCCTGCCCCCATTCTCATAAAAGTTTTGTTTCCTGCTTTGGTTTTTCCAAAGTTTTTACTAAACTCTTTACAGATTCTTTGGAGAAAGCACACTCCCCTTCTTCATTCTCTTGTCACTGCCTGGGAACTAGGCTCATGGTATTCTCCAACATAAGACATCAATAGAGAATGAAGCATTGGAACTAGGTTAGAAAGGATTTCTATAGATGGAGCTCAAAGTGAAGACATTCCAGATGGATGAAGAGTCATTGGCTAGCAATTATGCAAGTTAAGGATAAACAGGTTTCCAATAAGTAGTACTTTATTAAGACAAGAGATAATCTGCATAAGTCTCCAGAATTACTGCATACAAAATCCTTTTTATAGGTCAGAAAAGTTGAATATTCAATACTTTCATATGGCTTAATATACTATATGTATAATAACTCAAAGGGTTTAAAACACTAATAGGAACTCAAAAGTAATAAAAAGCCTGACCCGAAGCACACTGCTCCCTGGAAAATGTGATGCTTCTTTCTCATTAGTTAACAGTTCCTTAACCAAGAAGGGCAGTGATGCCCAAACTTTGACACAAGATGGTACCATGAAGGGAACTTAAACAAACACTGATGCCAAAGTTGTACCCAAGAACAGGTAAATCAGAACCAGTTGTGTGTGGGAACCAGGCCCAAATATTTTTAATGTCCCAAGCTGATTCTAAAATGTATCAATATTTACATTGGGAACATGGTAAGGAAGTGTCCTTTCTCAAGGCATTCTTTATGTTCTGTTAATGGAGGTAGGATGAACAGTGATTTCACATTATCAGTTGGGGTTTCTGAAAATTATTCTTTCTTTCAGCTCACTGTTTCAGAAGGTGTTTAGCCAGGCATTTAGCTACTGCTTGTCAGAGAAGATATGCTCAGAATAAGATATGCCCATATTTAGTCCTGGGTTGTCATTTCCTGCCATTGTTACTACTCTTTACTTTCTTTCTGGTAAACGGAATTAATTGTAATAGTAACAGACAAAATATTTTGAGCTGATATTATGTGACACACCTAAATTAATAATTTAATCTTCAGACTATGAGGTAGATATAATTGTTCTCTTTATTTTACGGATGAGGAAACTGTAGAACAAAGAAGTGAAGGGACTGCAGTTAAGATGGAGGAGGAACAGGTCCTACTGTAACAATCTGGCCTCAGAACATGGATCCAAAACCACTATACTGTCTATCTTCTAATTGAAACAAGATTTTATTCCTTCTTTTGCCTTGGCCTAGCCAAGTTTAGTTAGGTGTACTTAAGACAGCCTTACATAACCTTATAAACTTTCCAAATCTCATCTCCCAACAAACCCTCATCACCATGCATCATGGTGCTTCCTCATTAAATACACAAGTTCTCTTGTCATCATATTCACAGTCATCATATTCACATTCATCTTTTGTTCCTTTATTACAATTTTGCATTATTTCATAATCATGTTAAGAAGTGTTCAACATAGCATTTTGGAAATCTGCATCAGGATACATCAGGACAGGGTTCTAGTTCTTTTCCCTACCCACATTTACCATTAATATTTATGCAATATTTATGTAACTGTTTCTGGCAGTTATGATTGTTTCATGGTAAATTGATCTTTGCTGTATAGTTTGTCCTTTTCTGTCCCATTTCTGCTTCCAGAGTCTGGAATCTTATCCATCTTCATAGAAAATTGACAAGATGTAAGTTTTCCAAACTTTGTTCTACAGAACATATGTCTTCAAGACCGCAATGGGCAGTCTATGAAAAAGAGGACCCCATGGCTGTGGTAGGCTAATTAATGGCTTCTCAAAGATGATCGGTTCCTCATTCCCAGAACTTATTGCTATGTTAACTTATATGGTAAAAGAGACTTCGCACATGTGGTTAATTTAGGGATTTTGAGATAGGGAGATTATCCTTGGTTATCTGGCTGGGTAAGTCCAATGCAAACACAAGGCTCCCTGTAAGAGGGAGACAGGAGTATCAGAGACAGAAGGTAATGTGACAATGGAAGCAGAAGGAGAGAGGGATCATGAATCAAGGAGTCCAAGTGGCCTCTAGAAGCCTGAAAAGTCAAGGATATGGATTCTCCCATACAGTTTCCAGAGGAACACAGCCCCTGTCAACATATTTTAGGACTTCTGACCTAAATTTTAAGAGAATAAAGTTGGGTTGTTTTAAGCCACTACATATATGGTAATTTGTTACATATATGTAACAATAATAAGAAACTAATACAATGGCCAAATAAGTGTGGCAAATACTATATGTTTTGTCCTCTCTTTGGAAAGTCACAGTTCACATTAATGCAATAATGTTGATGATACATATAGAAGCATCTAAGAGAATTGCAATAGTTTTCCCCCAGGAAATCACTCTTTATGGACAGAGAGTTTTGTTGCAACTGGCCTTAACTACCTGGACAAATTGCCTATTGGTGATCCTCTCCACACCCAGTAAATCCAAGGCCCTGTGGAGAACCAAGCAATTAGATCCAGGGACTGAGTTTTGCACAATGCCTTGGACATGATATTAGTAAGATATAGATATATTGTACAGCTCTTCCACTCATTAGATATATTTTAGTCACCTAATCTTCTGTTTATGCTCATACAAGTGGCTAGCTTCTTAGATAATGGTTTCATTATTTGCATCTATATTGTTTAGCAGGCTGATTCTTTAAAACAATATTTTTGCAAACAAGCTTGAGCACTACTTCATTTCATGGCAGCAAGAGTTTGAAATAGAGAGAAACAGAATTAAAAAAAAAATCCTGTGATTTCTATGCCATGATAAATATTTAAAAATAAAACTTCTAATATATATTTTAGGAAGAAACATGTTCTGATAGATCAATCATTAGGAATTTTGAGAGTCTTCTTATCATTTTTTTAGGGCATTTCCAATGTAGTTTAAAAGAACTTGATTTTTTTTTTGCATTGACTTGGCACAACATATTAATGGGAAAGGAAACTAATATAAAGATCAAGGGCTTTTAAAAACACTTATCCTTTGAATCGATTTTTGGCTAGATGTATAATTTTGTATTGCCAAATGACCTCTCTCAAGTTATTAAAATACGCTTTCCTAGCTGTTATGGGTTTCCCTGAGGTGGCACACCAGAAGTAAATTCACTTCTCTGGTTTCCAAATATTTCTCACTTTAGAGTATCTCATTACAGAACTGGAGACATCACAAAAATAAAGGAGTCTTAAATAATCGAAGTAGAGGTGTGCCGGTTTGGAAGGCTTTGTGTACCTTAGAAAAGCCATGTTTTAATCCTAATCAATTTTGTGGAAGCAACAGTTTCTTCTAGTCCTTATTCAATACTATAGGTTGGAAACTTGATTGGGTTGTCTCCATGGAGATGTGACTCAATCAGTTGTGGGTATTAAACATGATTAGATAGAGATGTGTCTCCACCCATTCTATGTGGTCTTGGTTACTTTACTGGAATCCTATAAAAGAGGAGATATTTTGGAGAAAGCTTCAGAACAATAAGAGAACAAGGAGAATGATGAGAGTGACAAGAGAACCACCGAGTGGGCAAGCCAGCGACCTTTGGAGATGAAGGAGAATGCCCACGGGTAGCTCCACGAAGCAAGAGGCCTGGAGAGGAACTAGAAGATGTCACCATGTTCGCCACGTGCCTTTCTAGCTGAGAGAGAAACCCTGAACTTCATCAGTCTTTTTGAATCAAGTTATCTTTCCCTGGGTGCCTTAGATCGAACATTTCTACAGACTTGCCTTAATTAGGACATTTCCGTGGCCTAAAATCTGTAAACTAGCAACCTATTAAATTCCCCCTTTTAAAAGGCATTCCATTTCTGGTATATTACACTCTGGCAGCTCCTAAACTAGAACAAGAGGATTAGCCTATTAAAAAGAAAAAAGAACCCAACACAACCGATTATTGAATTCCTGTTATAGGTGCGGATGATTTAAACATATGGGCCGTGCTTTCAAGACACTCACAACATTTCTTTAAAATCCTAGTTTCCTCAGCCTTCCTTGACTCAGGGACAAAACCTCAAAACCTCAGGGACAATTGTTAGCTAAAAGTCTGGATTCTCTGTTGGTAAGTGATATTTTCAGGAGTAAAACTGGTGGCTAAAGTGCACTATGGAGGTTTAGTCATAGAGGGCTTCGGGTATGGGAGAGATTCTCTTGGCAGAGATAAAATACTGTTTATTAAACAGTAAAGTAATGCTTTCTTTACTGCTACTAGCTGTGCATTTTGGGACCGATCCCGTGACTGTTTTCTTATGTGCAAAATGGAGACTCCAGTACCTATCTGACCAACTCAGGGAATTGTAGTGATCAAAAAAGAGGTTAACATGGTAAGCCCTGAATACCTTGAGTGGTTTTTCTCAGGGGATTGCTTGGTGGATGACAGGATACTTTCTCTATAGCAGTAATTCTCAAAGAATGGCCTTGGACTGGAAGCATCCATATCACCTGGGATATTGTTAGAAATGAAGTTACTTGGGACCACCCGCCATATCACCTGGGATATTGTTAGAAATGAAGTTACTTGGGACCACCCGTGACCTGCTGAATCAGACTCACTGGGCTTTAAGAAGCTCCCCAGGTGATTCCAGTGCAAGATGAAGTTCGAGAAGTACTTTCTATAGGAATGTTAAATGCACCAGGCTCTGGGCCTAAAGAGGGCTCAACTGATGATTCCCAACCCAGAAATTTCCATTGTGGATCCAGGTCTTCAAACGTATGTCCTGAGATATTTTTACCTGCCAAGCTCACATTTTCATTTCTGATGCTCAAATAGTTACCAGGTATTTTTAGCATTTAAATCCTTTATTTAATTCTTGACAGATGCTATTCTTTAGTAACACTTTTGGTTTTTATTCTTTTGCTATATAGTGCAATGGCATCATAGCATGATTATAGAGAGAATAATTTTTCTGGGCTTTACTTCAAATATATGTATAAAGGCAGAACTCAAAGACGGAGTTTTGCAATTCCAAGGTAAGGGGTGTTACCATTATGTCACACTACTTCCCAAACAGAACCACCCACAGAGCTTCTTCTAGTATCCCAAACAGATCATAAATTTTTACCTTACATTTTGAACCGAAATTTTAAAGATTTTATTTTTTAAATTAAAGATCAATACAATTGTTTCCATCAAGGAAATTTTATGCATGGGCTTAGAATAAATCTTCTTATGTTAATAAAGCCATTTCAGAACTTTGGCAAAGAAGGAAAACTTCTCTATATACCTATAACTCTCTCTCTCTCTCTCTCTCTTTTTATGTATATATAAAAATATATATATATATTTTTTTTTTTTACTGAGTAAGCACAAATCTGGGACCAAATCTTTAAAGGAGAATTTAAAAAGATTGCTTCAGACCAATTTCAGTTACAAATAAATATGCAAATATCCAAAGTTAAAAATAATAATGGTATCAAAATACTTCAGATGAATAATAAATATATCATAATCAAGTGGGATTTTCTCCAGGAATCAGAAGACAGTTTAACATCAAAAAATCCTTTTAACAATTCATCCTATTAATAGTGTTATCAAAATAACAGGCACAGTCTGTTAAGCAGCCATGGCCCAGCCCTTACCTACTCCCACCTCCTTCTCTGGGGAAGTCACAAACACAACATCCCCTGATCTTCCCTTTGTCCTTCTCTGCCTCAACCTGGGGAGATGTTAAATCTAAAGAAAAGGGCCTGTCAGACCCTAAACCCAGAAATCAGGCTCAAGCAACCCCAGATGCTTGCCAGAACAGGAATTCTCAGTGGCAGCTCCAGGTAGATAAAAACCCACACCCACACAGTATAAATTAATCTCTCTTCTGTGTCTCTTCTTCAGCATGAGATGGGGCATGCGAGGCTGCTACCTCTTGACTGAGACCCAGAGCAGTTTTCAGCCACTGCAGGTAACAGGGCTTATGGGGCTTGTTTTCTGGCTCTTTTGGATTCTTTGTGCTGTGTAACTGACAAAGAGATGATTTGCCCTCTCTGGACTCTGGACTTTACAGGTCATCATTTGCTGATGAAAAGGGATTGCTGCTGTGCCCTGAACCTGTGTTTCCATTACACATTGTTGTAGAGAATTGTTCCACAAACAGTACAAAGAAAATAAAACGCATGCTCTCAATAGCTAATGGGCAGGTGCTAGATAAAATTCAGCATCTATTCTTCATTTAAAGAAATTTGTAAAATAGTTATTGCAAAAGAATCATTTAAAACCGATAACCGATTTCACACAATAGTAACCAATTGAATCTTTCTCACAAATAAGATCTATGTACATACATTAACATTTTAACACTACATAGACTCCGACTCAATAATTCCACTATAGAAATTTCTCCCAGGGAATTATTACATAAATATTTTTATACAAGGTATAGCATATAATAGTGAAAATAAAGAAATAAATTAAAATGTCTATAGTTGGAAATCAGTATGATAAATTTAATGGCTATACAGCCATTAAAAATAATGATGGAAGGCTCCAGTTGAACTTGAGAAATGGAATATACACTTGTTTTCTCTACCATTACATAATGGAGGGAGCTGCAATCTGTTGTGCCTGAAAAGTCAGAACTGTTGGTCACTCCTGAGCGTGTTTGCCATGCAGAACCCTGGGAGGTGCCAGGGGCTGCAGAGATTGGGTTTGTGGTTGGAGCTTAAAGACAATTTGAAAATATGCATACAGTGTTTGATCACCCCTGTCCCCTCTTACTCAACTTCCCAAGGCAGATGTCCCTGCCTCACTCCACCTTCCTGACCCACATTTAAGTAGTAAACTGAGGAAAACATATTTCTTGAAAAGTTTTACCAGAGAAGTTCCAGACTGAACGATGACAGATCAAACAAATGTGGGAGTGAGGCACCAGGCTAACCTTTGGGAGATTACGTGAAAGTTTGAATAATAAAATTTTGCATAGCTAACTTCTCAAATGCCAGCATTCAAAAACATCAGGTTGAAAACTGGATTATTCTTTTCTGAATGATCCTGGAGAATAAACTTCTATATAGTGATATTTGTGAGTCACTAATGAAAAAGTAGCCACAATTTCATTGCCCTTTTTGAGACATTTGAATTGACAAATCCTGTACAAACGCAAAGTACATCTATTTTCATAAACCTTTCATTCTTAAATATAACACATTTCTAAGGATCAAGAAACTTTTGAGGGAGAATCTACAAGCTGAAACAGAGAGACCAAAAGAAACAACCTTAAAATAAACTTTTTTTTCACATGGGCAGGTACCAGGAATTGAAACGGGTCTCCGGCATGGCAGGTGAGAACTCGGCCTCTGAAGGGATTGAGAAAAACTTCTCTACCAAAAGGGGGAAGAGAGAAATGAGACAAAATAAAGTGTCAATGGCTGAGAGATTCCAAACAGAGTTGAGAGGATATCCTGGAGGTTATTCTTACGCATTAAATAGATGTCACCTTTTTAGTTAAGGTGTAACTGGGAGGCTGGAGGGAAGTGCCTGAAAATGTAGAGCTGTGTTCCAGTAGCCATGTTTCTTGAAGATGATTGTGTAATGATATAGCTTTCACAAGGTGACTGTGTGATTGTGAAAACCTTGTGTCTGATGCTTCTTTTATATAGCTTATGGACAGATGAGTAAAACGTGGATTAAAAATAGATAAATAATAGGGGGAACAAATGTTAAAATAAATTTAGTGGATTGAAATGCTAGTGCTCAATGAAAGGGAGGGATAAGAGGTATGGTATGTATGAACTTTTTTTCTGTTTTCTTTTTATTTCTTTTTCTGAATTGATGCAAATGTTCTACGAAATGATCGTGATGATGAATATAGAACTGTGTGATAAGAAAAGAAAAAAGAGAATATTCATATTGTATGTTGATTGGTTTTATTAATAAAAATGAAAAAAATAAAAATAAAGGCAGAGAGAGAGAGAAAAAAAAAGAAACTTCTTTTTCCCTTCTCAGCTGAATAAAGAGTTTACTCCAGCTCAAGGGGGATGATTAAATCATAAGATGGAAGAAATCATGACATGCAGGGAAGCTACCTGCTGACCAATAACCTGTGCAGTAGCCAAATACATGAAAGAGAAGTAAACTTCTATTGTATCAAGCCATTGCTCTGTTGTAGTTGCTGCTGTTGTAGCTATCCTAACTGCGCTGGTCTGAAAGTGTTGTGTACCCCCAAAAGCCATGTCCTTTAATCCCAACTCAGTATTGTAGGGTGGAAACCTTTGATTAGGTAGTTTGCAGAGAGATTGACTGACTCACTCAGTTGTGGCTGTGACCTTTTGATTAGATTACTCCATAGTGATCTGACATACCCTATTGTGTGGGTGCGATCTCTTGATTAGATAGTGATATGACTCCACCCATTCAAGGTGGGTCTTGATTAGTTTACTGGAATCCTTTAAAAGAGAAAACATTTTGGAGAAAGCATCAGAGCTGACACGGATAGGCACCTTTGGAGATGCAGAAAGAAAACACCCCCAGGGAAGCCGTCTGAAACCAAAAACCAAAGGACCAGTGATCCAGCCACATGCATTCTCAGCTGATAGAGTGTTCCGGACCCAATGACCTTTCTGAAGGCAAAGTATCTTTCCCTGATGCCTTAGTTTGGACATATTTTTGGACTTAGAACTATAAATTTGAAACATAATAAATTCCTTTTATAAAAGCCAACCCATTTCTGGTATGTTGCATTTCCAGAGCATTAACAAACCAAAACATGAACCTATACAGAACTCAGGTTGGAGGATTTCATGCTAAGTTGAGTGTGACCCTATCTTCTATTAGTGCAGTCTGGTAAGAATGGGGAAGAAAGTCACAAAAATTGGATTAGGCCTATTCATTTGATTTTGTAGTTCCCTCTAGAAAAACATTTGAAAATATTGACAGGTTTTCATAGAAATTGGGCCTCTGCATTAGGATCACAGTTTTCTTAGTTGACAATGACTTATCAGTGGTTGGCAGAATCTGTCCTATTCCCCCACCCATCCATAATTGAGAATCAAGGTTTTAGGGTGATAGGCCTAAGAATTAAAGATTATCTAAATGTCCAGCATGAATATTAAAATGCCATCATTTACTTTTTTTTTTTTTTTTTTTTTTTTTAGAAATCATACCATTCTACATATGCACTCAGTAATTCTTAACATCATCACATAGATGCATGATCATTGTTTCTTAGTACATTTGCATCAGTTTAGAGGAACTAGCAACACAACAGAAAAAGATATAAAATGTCAATATAAAGAAAAGAAATAAAAGTAGTAGTAATAGTAAAAAACAACAACAACAAACAAACCAACAAGCAAACAAAAACAAAAAAAACCCTATAGCTCAGATGCAGCTTCATTCAGTATTTTAACATGATTACTTTACAATTAGGTATTATTGTGCTGTCCATTTTTGAGTTTTTGTATCTAGTCCTGTTGCACAATCTGTATCCCTTCAGCTTCAATTACCCATTGTCTTACCCTGTTTCTAACTCCTGCTGAACTCTGTTACCAATGACATATTTCAAGTTTATTCTCGAATGTCCGTTCACAACAGTGGGACCATACAGTATTTGTCCTTTAGTTTTTGGCTGGATTCACTCAGCATAATATTCTCTAGGTCCATCCATGTTATTACATGGTTCACAAGTTTATCTTGTCTTAAAGCTGCATAATATTCCATCGTATGTATATACCACAGTTTGTTTAGCCACTCTTCTGTTGATGGAGATTTTGGCTGTTTCCATCTCTTTGCAATTGTAAATAACGCTGCTATAAACATTGGTGTGCAAATGTCCGTTTGTGTCTTTGCCCTTAAGTCCTTTGAGTAGATACCTAGCAATGGTATTGCTGGGTCGTATGGCAATTCTATATTCAGCTTTTTGAGGAACCGCCAAACTGCCTTCCACAGTGGTTGCACCCTTTGACATTCCCACCAACAGTGAATAAGTGTGCCTCTTTCTCCGCATCCTCTCCAGCACTTGTCATTTTCTGTTTTGTTGATAATGGCCATTCTGGTGGGTGTGAGATGATATCTCATTGTGGTTTTGATTTGCATTTCTCTAATGGCCAGGGACATTGAGCATCTCTTCATGTGCCTCTTGGCCATCCGTACTTCTTCTTCTGGTAGGTGTCTGTTTAAGTCTTTTTCCCATTTTGTAATTGGGTTGGCTGTCTTTTTGTTGTTGAGTTGAATAATCTCTTTATAAATTCTGGATACTAGACCCTTATCTGATATGTCATTTCCAAATATTGTCTCCCATTGTGTAGGCTGTCTTTCTACTTTCTTGATGAAGTTCTCTGATGCACAAAAGTGTTTAATTTTGAGAAGCTCCCATTTATTTATTTCCTTCTTCAGTGTTCTTGCTTTAGGTTTAAGGTCCATAAAACCACCTCCAGTTGTAAGATCCATAAGATATCTCCCAACATTTTCCTCTAACTGTTTTATGGTCTTAGACCTAATGTTTAGATCTTTGATCCATTTTGAGTTAACTTTTGTATAGGGTGTGAGAGATGGGTCTTCTTTCATTCTTTTGCATATGGATATCCAGTTCTCTAGGCACCATTTATTGAAGAGACTGTTCTGTCCCAGGTGAGTTGGCTTGACTGCCTTATCAAAGATCAAATGTCCATAGATGAGAGGGTCTATATCTGAGCACTCTATTCGATTCCATTGGTCGATATATCTATCTTTATGCCAATACCATGCTGTTTTGACCACTGTGGCTTCATAATATGCCTTAAAGTCAGGCAGCGCGAGACCTCCAGCTTCGTTTTTTTTCCTCAAGATGTTTTTAGCAATTCGGGGTACCCTGCCCTTCCAGATAAATTTGCTTATTGGTTTTTCTATTTCTGAAAAATATGTTGTTGGGATTTTGATTGGTATTGCATTGAATCTGTAAATCAATTTAGGTAGGATTGACATCTTAACTATATTTAGTCTTCCAATCCATGAACACGGTACGCCCTTCCATCTATTTAGGTCTTCTGTGATTTCTTTTAACAGTTTTTTGTAGTTTTCTTTATATAGGTTTTTTGTCTCTTTGGTTAAATTTATTCCTAGGTATTTTATTCTTTTAGTTGCAATTGTAAATGGGATTCGTTTCTTGATTTCTACCTCAGCTTGTTCATTGCTAGTGTATAGAAAAGCTACAGATTTTTGAATGTTGATCTTGTAGCCTGCTACTTTGCTGTACTCATTTATTAGCTCTAGTAATTTTGTTGTGGATTTTTCTGGGTTTTCTACATATAGTATCATATCGTCTGCAAACAGTGATAGTTTTACTTCTTCCTTTCCAATTTTGATGCCTTGTATTTCTTTTTCTTGCCTAATTGCTCTGGCTAGAACTTCCAACACAATGTTGAATAATAGTGGTGATAGTGGACATCCTTGTCTTGTTCCTGATCTTAGGGGGAAAGTTTTCAATTTTTCCCCATTGAGGATGATATTAGCTGTGGGTTTTTCATATATTCCCTCTATCATTTTAAGGAAGTTCCCTTGTATTCCTATCTTTTGAAGTGTTTTCAGCAGGAAAGGATGTTGAATCTTGTCAAATGCCTTCTCTGCATCAATTGAGATGATCATGTGATTTTTCTGCTTTGATTTGTTGATATGGTGTATTACATTAATTGATTTTCTTATGTTGAACCATCCTTGCATACCTGGGATGAATCCTACTTGGTCATGATGTATAATTCTTTTAATGTGTTGCTGGATACGATTTGCTAGAATTTTATTGAGGATTTTTGCATCTGTATTCATTAGAGAGATTGGTCTGTAGTTTTCTTTTTTTGTAATATCTTTGCCTGGTTTTGGTATGAGGGTGATGTTGGCTTCATAGAATGAATTAGGTAGTTTTCCCTCCACTTCGATTATGTTGAAGAGTTTGAGGAGAGTAGGTACTAATTCTTTCTGGAATGTTTGATAGAATTCACATGTGAAGCCGTCTGGTCCTGGACTTTTCTTTTTAGGGAGGTTTTGAATAACTAATTCAATCTCTTTACTTGTGATTGGTTTGTTGAGGTCGTCTATTTCTTCTTGAGTCAAAGTTGGTTGTTCATGTCTTTCCAGGAACCTGTCCATTTCTTCTAAATTGTTGTATTTATTAGCGTAAAGTTGTTCATAGTATCCTGTTATTACCTCCTTTATTTCTGTGAGGTCAGTAGTTATGTCTCCTCTTTCATTTCTAATCTTATTTATTTGCATCCTCTCTCTTCTTCTTTTTGTCAATCTTGCTAAGGGCCCATCAATCTTGTTGATTTTCTCATAGAACCAACTTCTGGTCTTATTGATTTTCTCTATTGTTTTCATGTTTTCAATTTCATTTATTTCTGCTCTAATCTTTGTTATTTCTTTCCTTTTGCTTGCTTTGGGATTAGTTTGCTGTTCTTTCTCCAGTTCTTCCAAGTGGACAGTTAATTCCTGCATTTTTGCCTTTTCTTCTTTTCTGATAAAGGCATTTAGGGCAATAAATTTCCCTCTTAGCACTGCCTTTGCTGCGTCCCATAAGTTTTGATATGTTGTGTCTTCATTTTCATTTGCCTCTAGGTATTTACTAATTTCTCTTGCAATTTCTTCTTTGACCCACTTGTTGTTTAAGAGTGTGTTGTTGAGCCTCCATGTATTTATGAATTTTCTGGCACTCCGCCTATTATTGATTTCCAACTTCATTCCTTTATGATCCGAGAAAGTGTTGTGTATGATTTCAATCTTTTTAAATTTGTTAAGACTTGCTTTGTGACCCAGCATATGGTCTATCTTTGAGAATGATCCATGAGCACTTGAAAAAAAGGTGTATCCTGCTGTTGTGGGATGTAATGTCCTATAAATGTCTGTTAAGTCAAGTTCATTTATAGTAATATTCAGGTTCTCTATTTCTTTATTGATCCTCTGTGTAGATGTTCTGTCCATTGATGAGAGTGGTGAATTGAAGTCTCCAACTATTATGGTATATGTGTCTATTTCCCTTTTCAGTGTTTGTAGTGTATTCCTCACGTATTTTGGGGCATTCTGGTTCGGTGCGTAAATATTTATGATTGTTATGTCTTCTTGTTTAATTGTTCCTTTTATTAGTATATAGTGTCCTTCTTTGTCTCTTTTAACTGTTTTACATTTGAAGTCTAATTTGTTGGATATTAGTATAGCCACTCCTGCTCTTTTCTGGTTGTTGTTTGCATGAAATATCTTTTCCCAACCTTTCACTTTCAACCTATATTTATCTTTGGGTCTAAGATGTGTTTCCTGTAGACAGCATATAGAAGGATCCTGTTTTTTAATCCATTCTGCCAGTCTATGTCTTTTAATTGGGGAATTCAGTCCATTGACATTTAGAGTTATTACTGTTTGGATAATATTTTCCTCTACCATTTTGCCTTTTGTATTATATATATCATATCTGTCTTTCCTTCTTTCTACACTTTTCTCCATGTCTCTCTCTTCTGTCTTTTTGTATCTGACTCTAGTGCTTCCTTTATATTTCTTGCAAAGCTGGTCTCTTGGTCACAAATTCTCTTAGTGACTTTTTGTCTGAGAATGTTTTAAATTCTCCCTCATTTTTGAAGGACAATTTTGCTGGATATAGGAGTCTTGGCTGGCAGTTTTTCTCTTTTAGTAACTTAAATATATCATCCCACTGTCTTCTAGCTTCCATGGTTTCTGCTGAGAAATCTACACATAGTCTTATTGGGTTTCCCTTGTATGTGACGGATTGTTTTTCTCTCGCTGCCTTCAAGATCCTCTCTTTCTCTTTGACCTCTGACATTCTAACTAGTAAGTGTCTTGGGGAACGCCTATTTGTGTCTAATCTGTTTGGGGTGCGCTGCACTTCTTGGATCTGTAATTTTAGGTCTTTCATAAGAGTTGGGAAATTTTCAGTGATAATTTCTTCCATTAGTTTTTCTCCTCCTTTTCCCTTCTCTTCTCCTTCTGGGATACCCACTACACGTATATTTGTACGGTTCACATTGTCCTTGAGTTCCCTGATACCTTGTTCAAATTTTTCCATTCTTTTCCGGATAGTTTCTGTTTCTTTTTGGAGTTCAGATGTTTCATCCTCCAAATCACTAATTCTATCTTCTGTTTCTTTAAATCTGTCATTGTAGGTATCCATTGTTTTTTCCATCTTTTTTACTTTATCTTTCACTTCCATAAGTTCTGTGATTTGTTTTTTCAGTTTTTCTATTTCTTCTTTATGTTCAGCCCATGTCTTCTTCATGTCCTCCCTCAATTTATCGATTTCGTTTTTGAAGAGGTTTTCCATTTCTGTTCGTATATTCAGCATTAGTTGTTTCAGCTCCTGTATCTCATTTGAACTATTGGTTTCTTCGTTTGACTGGGCCATATGTTCAATTTTCTGAGCGTGATCCGTTATCTTCTGCTGGCGTCTGGGCATTTAGTCAGATTTCCCCGGGTGTTCGACCCCACAGGTTGAAAGATTTTTCTGCACAGTCTCTGGGTTCTGTTCTTCCTATCCTGCCCAGTAGGTGGCACACGTGGCACACGCCTGTCTGTGGGTTCCACCAGCGAAAGTTGTTGTGGGTCCCTCAACTCTGGAAAACTCTCGCCGTAGGGGAGGTTCGGCAACCGAAGCGTCTTGGAAGAATGCCAGCCGGCCCGGGGTTCCAAACGCGGGGAGGGTCGCCGGCTGTCGCAGCACAGGAGAGCGTCCGGCCAAATTAGCTAGTCGGCCCGGGGCACCAAGCGTGGCGGGAGGGCGCCAGCTGTCGCAGCCCGGGAGAGTGCACTGCTCCCAGCCGACGGGGGAGTCACGTGTTTGGAAGGGATCCCCCGGTCACTGCTCTCCGCAGTCTGGGGATTTCCGACCCAACTATCTCAGTTGTTCCGGGGGGCCTCGTGTGGTAGGGGCACCAGCCGCCGCGGCCTAAGGGGACCGCCTGTCCAATTCTACCAGCTGGCCTGGGAAGGTGGAAGGGAGGGACTCCGGTCGCTTGCTGTCCCACCCAGGAAAGCCCGTGCCCCTTGGTGATCTCACCGGAGCTGGTTCTCCCAGATAGTCAGCCGTTCCAGGATGGGGTACGCTGTCCCTTTGATTTCCCTCGTGGCTCCGGGAGCTGCTCTGTATTATCTCCACTCCCCCAGTAGTTGTTCTGGAGGAGGAAAGGTGAGGGCGGCAAGGCTGTCGAGGCTGGTGGCGGAGGAGCACGGTGAAGGTGGGGGAAGAGGGCACCGTGTTGGTTGGAGAGCAGCCGGAGCAGGAGGGGGAGGAGGGGGGTAGGGAGGTCGGGGCGGCTCGGCTGCTGCGGGGCGCGTGCGCCGCGCGGCGGTCCGGCGGGGAGAGAGAGGGGGTAGGGAGGTCGGGGCGGCTCGGCTGCTGCGGGGCGCGTGCGCCGCGCGGCGGTCCGGCGGGGAGAGAGAGGGGGTAGGGAGGTCGGGGCGGCTCGGCTGCTGCGGGGCGCGTGCGCCGCGCGGCGGTCCGGCGGGGAGAGAGAGGGGGTAGGGAGGTCGGGGCGGCTCGGCTGCTGCGGGGCGCGTGCGCCGCGCGGCGGTCCGGCGGGGAGAGAGAGGGGGTAGGGAGGTCGGGGCGGCTCGGCTGCTGCGGGGCGCGTGCGCCGCGCGGCGGTCCGGCGGGGAGAGAGAGGGGGTAGGGAGGTCGGGGCGGCTCGGCTGCTGCGGGGCGCGTGCGCCGCGCGGCGGTCCGGCGGGGAGAGAGAGGGGGTAGGGAGGTCGGGGCGGCTCGGCTGCTGCGGGGCACGTGCGCCGCGCGGCGGTCCGGCGGGGAGAGAGAGGGGGTAGGGAGGTCGGGGCGGCTCGGCTGCTGCGGGGCGCGTGCGCCGCGCGGCGGTCCGGCGGGGAGCGAGAGGGGGTAGGGAGGTCGGGGCGGCTCGGCTGCTGCGGGGCGCGTGCGCCGCGCGGCGGTCCGGCGGGGAGAGAGAGGGGGTAGGGAGGTCGGGGCGGCTCGGCTGCTGCGGGGCGCGTGCGCCGCGCGGCGGTCCGGCGGGGAGAGAGAGGGGGTAGGGAGGTCGGGGCGGCTCGGCTGCTGCGGGGCGCGTGCGCCGCGCGGCGGTCCGGCGGGGAGAGAGAGGGGGTAAGGGCCCATCATTTACTTTTAATATATTTTTCAATTTCCATGTGAAAATAAATATTTGGATACATATTTATAAAGTATTTGATAATAAAAAGAATGACCTCACATTGAGACCCTATGAAAAGTCTATAAATACCTTGAAGGACACTTTCAGATGTCTCAGTGGGGATTTGATAGAACTGTAATTTATGAAAGTTGGGAGTTTACATGATCCAACAAAGGAAGTGAGTGGGAAATGAGGATGGCCCAACCACTGATATAGCATCTATATTGATGTAAATGTGAATGATTGTCTTTTAATTGTTCATGTATTGATATACAATTGAAAACATTTAAAAATGTTGATGAATAAATTCATTTCTTAGATCTTTCACTTTTGACCCCTGCCTCTTGATGATTTTTATTCTCTTGCTCTTTAAAAAAAAGATCCGAACATTATCCCCTACTGATTTTGAACAGATGCTAGCATCCAATTTTATATCAAATTCAAGTCACCATCAAAGTATTAGTCGAACATACACGTGTGACCCATACCCTAAAATTTTGGAGGGAAAGTATTTTGATATTTTAAGCAAGCAGTTATTTTATGTTTTGAGAGGATACACTCCTTTATATTTTCCAGGCAGGAAGTAACTATAGAGACTGATTTGGAAAGTTCAGATGAGCAAAATAAGTGCTCAATTTAACTAGAATTAAAGCATCAATACTTTTTTAGTTGGGGGGAGTGCAGGTTAGAGTGCAAAGAAAGCTGTAGATTGCTTATAGAGATCTGCATACAATTTTAAATTACCTGATATTGAATAAAATTTGAATGTAGCTTGTTTTCATGCCACTAGAAAGTATTCAATAATAAACTACTTTATGTTTGTCAATGCAAGTTATGTGAGAAATAGGATGGAGTGTGATTAAATGATGGGTATACTACGGGGTATTAAATTCAAGTTGTAGCTAAGGAAACAGAAGTGAAATTATAGAAGGAACACTAAAAAATTAAAAATTCTCAAGAAAAATCCTGATTAATTTTTATATAATATTTAAATAAAATTTCCATTCAAACATTGATTTTATTTATCACCTAGTCTTTCTGAATCCATGCAAGACTTTTAGAGGCATAATTTGTCATATGTTTGGTTCTTCGCAGTGTTCAACACTAAGTGCTCTAGGAAGTAATATTTGAACATTTTTTCATTGCACCATCGTTAACTTCAGAAGTATTATCCACTTTCTTATGATTTACTGATCATTAAAACCGAGACATAACCAGTACAATGAAATAGACAATTAATCCTTGTTTTACTATCCTAGCTGCTAAAACAAATACAGTTGGCTTAACAACAAGAATTTATTGGCTCACTGTTTCAGAGGCTAGAAAACTTCCTCCCAGGGTTGGAATCTTTCCAGCTGGCTGGCAATCTTTCATGTTCTTGGTATTTCTGTCACATGGCAATGCACGTAGCATGTCTTCTCCTTTGTCTTCTGGGTTCATTTGAGTTCCAGTCTCTGGCTGCTCCCCAGGGCTGCTGCTTTGCTGATAACATTTCAATCTTTTTGCATTAAGACCCATCCTCATTCAGTTTGGGTACACCTTAACTGAAGCAATTTCATCAAAAAATCCTATTTAGTATGGGTTCACACCCACATGGGTTCACATCCAGTTAAGGAAAGGATTAATATTAAGAACATTTTTATGGGCTACGTAACTCCAAGCCACCACAATTCTCTAGAATTCTGATACAGTCACAGATAAATTTGCATTTCAGTCTTTTAAATACAGCCATAATTTAACCATTAAGGACATGGCTATAAAATCTTGGAAGCTATTATCTGACTAATTCTGAAAAGATATTTCCTTTGTATGAATTTTGGAATAGTTAAATTGGTAAAAGTAATTCAAATGTAAACAGTGGTTACATGTCATGTCTAAAAGAAATATAATAGCTGATGTTCTTAAATCATTAAGTCAATGAATATGTCTTAATAAATGAACTACTTGCTTATCTTTGTTTAAATTATACAAAGAGGATAAAATATCTAAAGATGAAGAGGGAAAAAGCAGCTTGGGATAGGAGCTTACTAAATCAGTCAATTAGAACCAATATTGGAAACATAAGTTTTTAGTAGGTAAAAAAGCACCGTCATGATTAAAGGAGTTTCAGTTATGACTAGACAAAAGAAATAAAAAACAAAACAAAACCATAAAACCAATAGGCAAAAAAAAAAAAAAATCCCCAGAAGAATGGAGCGCAAATCAGGCTAATAAAAATAAAAAACTTTATTTATATGGACTACTGAACACCAAATACATGTGGTGATTTGGAAAAAGACATTCAATGTTATTGAAAAATAATTCTGAGCACTATTGAGGATTTTGAATTTGAGGGAAAATAAATCCATAGCAGATCATGATGTATCTTTTATCAAAATTTTAGAGTTTTAAACTTACAATATGTATATTTCTGATAGAAAAATATTAGTGATGATAGATGTTTTGAGAAAAGGAAGCCAAGGTGGTGATAAAGGGGAAAAAAGAATAACGTGGTGCTTTAAGCAAACTATACATGATCGTTATCTGATCTCATCTGAGTAATTTCTAACCTTCAGTAAATAGAAGAAACAGCTTTGAATTCCACTAATAAACCATTGCTTTGATAAGCCATGCCTTCAAACTTTTGTCTTTTTATATATTCCAGATTGCCAAAAAGAAAGTTGTTCTCACAAACTATCAATTTGGCTTCATCATCCTTTCCAAATACTTCCACATGAGCCCATCACTGTATATTTCTGAAAAAATAGGGACAAGGAAAAGTTATGCAAAAGCTTAATGTGAATTGGAGGAAGACATTATAGGAATTGGAGGCCAAGAGTAGATAATACTCTAGGAATACATAAGAACAAAATACTGACTTATTAAAAGTATTAATAATTGTTTGATGGTTTTCTCTTTACTGTACATTAATGACACCAAAATTGTGAATGGTACTGATATTTACTCTGTTGAGGTAATTACCATTCTATTTAGAGTTAGAGGTTAGCTCTGTTCTTTGAAAGATTTCTTAGAGGTAAACAGATCTCTGAACATGCTTTCTATGAGGTACCAATTTCCTTGGAAGAAATGGTGGTAAATTATCTGAAAATCTGCATATGATCCACTTATGTCTGATGGCAATAAACTAAAGGATAGTTGGTCGTAGTTGGACATTGTGCCAGCTAAGCTGGGGGGAGTAATTGATGTGAGGTCAGTCTTCCTGTGAGTTGATTGTCCAAGAAGCTAAAGGTGGATCTATACAAGACAGCTTTTAGTGTAAAGACATAAAATGCAGTTCTAAGCATTATCACCTGGAGGATGGTCCACATCCACCTGGAGGATGGAGCGTTCCTCGGTGAGGTTACCTTAAGAGGAGTGCTATGATGTGGCAATGTATGGCTCATGAAGCGGTAGGCACTAACCGCAACAAGGAAGAAAATGTTCAGGTTTCTTTGTGATAAAAACCAGAATGTTCTAGAGGCTTTCAAGGTCTGAAAGCTGGAGAACACACAAACAAGTATCTAAAAATAACACATTATAAAGCTGATGACAGACTCTGTGGCTTACCACCCAGAACATGGTAAGACCTTTTGTGACTGAAGTTATTTTCCTTGACAAATCTCTGGCATGTGAAAGCCACTGGTACATTGTTCATTGTACCTTACCAGTCGAATCTCCCACCCACACCGTTTTTATTTCAGTGGAGAATTTGTAAATAAAATGTGAACGTTCCATATGTTTGAGCTTAAAGCCAATAGAAAGCTGACACATAACTTAAAGTTAATTCAACCCTTTATATCACTGACTATTCTAATGTTAAGGTCACAGAATACATAAAACACATTGAAGAAGTCCTTTTTTTCAGTGGGAGTAGTGACCTCATAGAGAATTTTCATTTATAACTGATATCGTAGATCTTGTGATTTTAAAAATGTTATTATCCAAATTTTAAATCAGATCAGATCTAAAGTTGCTGCAGCAGAACTGGATTTTTCTTTGGCATAATGCAATTTATCAAGTTACATAGATTATTAGACTAATTGACTTTAGAATTTGTTTAGGTGTAGGTGAAGGCCTGGAGGGGCAGTTTTACATTTGAAACCACTTGGTACAACATGCAGATATAAGGATTTTCGTCTGGGATTGCATAGGATTTGAAAAGTCTATAACCCAATACTGACCTAAATCCCAAAGTAAGAACAACTAAATATAATTTATTTAGTATAATTAATTGCTTGTAATTACTTGAGCATATTGAAAGCTTTTAAAATATAATTGGTGAATCTTCACAAAGACTCAGGAAAATTTCCTTGAGCATACTTACATTTTCACATTGAAGAAAATCTTAAAAAATGTGGGATGGGAGTATGCATTTGTCACATAACAAATACGCCAAGTAGTCTGTTGCAAGTTCTGCATAGGCTAGGAAAAACTGCAGAGTACATTATAAGTATCAAATTCTTAAGTATTATTAATTTCTAAAACTTTTATAGGGAAAGTTTGGTCAATAAAATTAAAAATTAACAACCTCTAAAATCATATATTATTGAGACTTCCTATTCTGATTACATCAGAGTCTCTTGTATCAGATCAACCATTCCACTGAGAACAACAATAAAAGCTAGATTGAAAAATGAAAACAAAAGTACAAACCAGGAACTGAGGGACTAAAGCCACAGGCAAAAGAAAGTCCAACTTTCTCCACTGTGCTTTCCCTTCAGGCCTTTTCCAAATTGTGGCCTAGAGACCAAGCAGAAGCAGAGAGTAAGAGCTTTTGGAAGTCTCCTGGCAAGCATTGTAATTAGAAATAAAAAGGCAGCTAGACCGAAGCCCAGGGAAAAAGAGAACCACAGAGAGGTTCTATGCTGTGCTGATATTAGAGAAACAGACGTGGATGCTAAGTGGCAAAAAAGCTAAGAAACACTGGCACTGTCATGGAGATAGAGAGACAACACTTGGAGTCTGGGGCCTTCCCAAAGGAGACCCGTGCAGGAGACAGAGAGGAGACTCCTAAGCCAGGAGACAAAGGAAGCCAAAAGAAAAACAAAAAAAAAAAAAAAAAAAAAAAGAAAGAAATTCGCTACCCATTATAAATTACTTTCAAGTGCTAACTCTCCTGCTAGTGTTTACTTTTCAGTCTTCAGATAGCTACTTTGTGAAGTCTGTCCAGAGGTTTTCTTTATAATTGCTGGGTGAGGAGACAGACTGTAGTTGGCTTTCCCCATCTTAGCGATCACTGGAAACTTTTATGTTTTTTAAACAAAAAACCAATATGGATTAATAGAAGCATACATCAGAGGGTCACTATCTTTAAATATGATCTCATGTATCAATAGCTGAGTGTGATATTTTTGCATTTTAGAATCACCTCCCTCTCCCAATAAATCTAAAGTGTCACATTAAAACTCCTGCATCTAGAGGCTGCTCCAAAGCAGCTTTGTATTCTCATTTCAATTTCTCTGTTTCCCTATCAGAAGTGATTCTGAGGTAATGATTTTTTTAAATTTAAATACGTCAACCACATATCCTTGAAGCTTTCAGTGTACCTTATACTTTATGGGAATCTTATATTTTATATTCCATTGTGTTATTTTACAATGAAAATATTATTTATTTGTAGGAAAGAGGGTAACATGAGCTCCATCAGAGCCCTCTACTTTCTGACCCAAGTTATTGCAATGACCCACAGAGGACCCAAGTTGAAGAAAACTTACATTATCTCTGGTGACAGTGGAGTGATAGCATCCACACACTGAAACTTTTGAAATTTCCTTTAGAAATAGTAATAGATAAAGAAGATACACTGGGTCAACTTTCCACCCTCCTTCCTAATACATGTTATAAACACTGGGCAGGGCTGATGGAGGACACTCTAGTTAGGTTTTGTGAAAAGATCTTGAGCAAGGAGTGGGGTAGACGGAAATATGCAAACATACCTAATAGGAAAAATAAAAACACTGTTGGAATATCATCAGGATTTGAACCTGAATATTAAAAGGAAAGTTAGGAGAATGATATCAAATTCCAAGTATTCTCTGTTGAAATGTCTTTATGTTATTTATAAAGAATGTGATAAGAATTCAAGCTAAACTTACAAACAAATAACAAAGACTGCCCTCAGACTTTTTCTTGATGCTAAAAATCTAAGGAGCAAATGGCATCCTCTTCAAAATTCTGAGGGTAAAAGAAAACTTGTAACCTTAGCTTTCTCTATATGACTAAATTGCCTTTCCTTTTGAAAGTATTAGACCTATATTCTAAGATCTGAAAGGGATCAGAACATATACTCACCCCTATAAAATTATTTTTTAAAAATTAAAACTTAATTATAGCAATAAACTTTAGTTTTCAATCTTTATCAGAGTTTTTGCCAGTGGTAGAGCATGTGGAAGATGCAAATATTTTCTTATGCAAGTGAAATTTACAGGTTTTGATAAAGTTTGTTTTTTATTAGTTTGTAAACATCTACAACTTACTTCCCCCCCCCCCCCAAAGAGTATCTTTGTTATAGCTGACTATTTCTGTAAGGCAGTACATAAATACTGAGCCCAGTTAAAACCTGCCATGGGAGATTTAACGAATCACTGGGGCAGGATTTGTTTTTAAGTGTTGACTTAAAAAGGTGACTATGGGGTGGGCCACGGTGGCTCAGCAGGCAAGAACGCTTGCCTGCAGTGCCAGAGGACCCGGGTTCGATTCCTGGTGCCTGCCCATGTATTAAAAAAAAAGAAAAAAATAAGATGACTATGTCAGGGAATTAACAGGTGCATTAACATTTTGGTGTAGAAATCATTTTGGTGCTTTGTTTCCACCAATTGTTTCCCAGGGTCTTATCTGTCATACTCAGGAGAATTTTCCTGAGGAAAAAAACAAAGCCTTCTGATCAGGTCAGGCAATATCATTTCTATCCCTTCAAACTTCGTTTGGGAGAAACGAAGGGAGAAAATTTCTACATATGGGGAGGTGGTAGTAGGTGCGAGAAAGGATAGATGCTGAGAAAACACTCATTTTGAATTCTGATGAAGTGGCACAGATGTGGAAATCCCACGTATAGTCTCTTCAAGTGTCTGCTGGAACATAGAATGATTGTTATATTGTGTGCCTGGTTCTTCCCAATGTGGGAAGAGAGGGAACTAAGAAAGGAAAGAGAGTTGAGTGCGTTCTTTCATTTTCAGCAAAAGTCCAAAACATACTGAGGGAACACATGAAAAGTTATGGGCAGCTTATATATAAATACCCCCATTGTCAGTACTTACATCAGAAAAGGCATGGTTGATTTTGCCATGAATACTTTTAAAGTTTCAGGGAATTCAGGGATAGACAGCCTTACAGGCATGCAAGTTAGCAGTGTCTGTTTGAAGGATAAAAATTGTATAATTCTTTCTTTAGTTTTTCTTTGTGTGTATGTGTGCGTGTGTGTGTGTGTGTGTGTGTAAGAGTGAGAGAGAGAGAGACTTTGCAAAGATGATTTTGCCTCATTGTTTTTAGGGGATTAGTGATGGAGAAGATAGGAAATGGTGATGAAAGATTAAGTCTCATGGTAAGAATTAGATTTGATGAATTATTTCAAATTACTCTGACAGTATTGTATACCTTATTGTTTATGTTCCTCTTAGTGAAAGGTTGACATTATCCTTAGGACATTTTCTTCTGCCTCTTTCATTGCATTTGCAGTTTATGAGTGATAAACATCCATTCACATTAATAATTTTTCAGTGTATTAAGTTCCCAAAAGGCTAATATGAATTTAGAAGAAAAAAAGCATAGCATTTTTATTACAAAGAAATATAACTGAATATGTTGTGGGTACTCTGTTGAGCGGGATATGAAGGTAGTGACTATAATATACTCTAAGTATAAAAGATTTTGTGGCAAGTGAAATTTGGGGCATGCTAAATATTTAAATGCCTGTGAAGATCTAGGTCAGTCCTCCAGGAAAGTGATGAAAAGGTATAAAGCTTGTCATATGGAAAATGCCTAAAAAATAATATAAAGTCATATTCTACCAATGTAGTTGAATATTCTAGCCCCCAAATTCTTCCGGCTCTGGAAAATGTGGCAATTTTCATAGCCAAGGGTAATAAATTTGATTTAAATAAGTGGTCCATTGTCTTTAGTTCATATATTTGGCACTATTTTAGGATATGTAGGGGTACAAAATATGTTTCAAATATTATTTTTGTCTTTCAAATATGTATAATGTAGTTGGAGAAAAATTATAAACATACATTCTGAAGTCTAAATATTAGCATTAACTTAAGAGTTATGGTAACCCCTAAAAGAGATGTCATACTATTAATCAATTACTAATTCTTATAACTATTATAGAAAAGTTTAAAGTATGAAAGAATATCTTTCATTCAAAGGAAATTATCCTGAGGAGGTAGAACAAGAAATGAAACTCATGGATATTTCATTGCAGGTGAGAGCCGAGAAAGTGTTATAAATTAAGTGCAATATTAAAAATGAATAAATGGGGTGGGCCACGTGGTTCAGTAGGCAGAGTTCTTGCCTGCCATGCCAGAGACCAGGTTTGATATCCGGTGCCTACCCACATACACAAAAAAAAAAAAGAAAGAAAGAAAGTGAATTTATGGGAATGACACAAGAGTTAGGACCACCAAAATATCTCTCCTTCATAAAACCAACACAATCACTGGCAAAAATTGTCAGGATCAGCTTTTCCAAACTCTGAAAATTAAGAAAAGCCTTACAGCAATTCAGGGAGTGTTATTCAAGAAAAATGACTGAATTTAGGAAATAACATTAAGCTTTGTGGCATTTTAACATTCCCTACTTCCATCTTCGAAGATGTTATTAGTTAAGATGTGGCTGTGATGGTTAAGCTCATGTGTCAACTTGGCCAGGTTATGTTGTTCAGTTGTTTGGTCAAGCAGACATTGGCCTAATAACTGATTCCAAAAATCCATAAAAGTTAGTTTTCTGGAGTACAGAGCAGGTCAGAAAAGAGTGAAGAGTAGATTCAAAAGGTAAATGGAGACTGGATAGTCTAGATGTTGGATATCAAAGAGCTGTTATGGTTAAGTTCATGTGTCAACTTAGCCAGGTTTTGGTATCCAATTGTTTGGTGAAACAAACATTGTCCTGATTGATTCTATGGGCATATTTCATGGACTTAAATAATCTATGTTGATTTTATCTATGGCTGATTACATCTGCAGTCAATTGAGGAGGTGGCCTTTAGGAATAAGAGAAGTTTCATCCAATCCATTGAAGCCATTAAAAGGAGAAGTGATGATTTTAGCAGCAAGAAGAGAGAATTTCAATTTCTACTTCAGCTAGCCAGCATCTCTCAGGGAATCCATTGGATACCATCAGTGGAGTTCCCAGCGGTGGCCTGGCTTACAGAATTTGAACATGCCTATTTCCACAGTCATGTGAGTCAATTTCTATGAAAATTCTCCCTCTTTTTCTCTTTATCACTCCCTCTCTCTCTCTCTTCCCTCCCTCCTCTTTTACTCTCTCTCTCTGTCTCATTCCCATAGAGACAGAAAAAAAGAGAAAGCAAAAGAGACAGACAGACAGACAGACAGTGGACAAACTGGATTAGAGTGGGACTAGACCAATATAAGAAGGGGAAAATTGGGCAAAGACAGATGAGGGGAGAACACATTCTGATGACTGAAGTAGATAATGCCAAGGAGTGTTGGCAAGGTACCACCAGAAGCCAGGAGAGAGACATGGAATAAATTCTTCCTTACAGATTTCAGAAGAAGCATGGCTCTGCTGTTATATTGATTTCAGACTTATAGCCTTCAGACCAGTGAGGCCATACATTTCTGTTGTTTTAAGTTCATGGTACTTTGTTACCACAGCCCTAGGAAACTAATAGTTTTTGGTACTGAGAGAGGGGCTGCTATAAAAATTACTAGAAGTGTGGATATGGCTTTTGAAACTGGGTAGTAGGTAGAGGCTGACAAATTTTGAGACATTTGATGGAAAAAGTCTAGATTGCCTTGAAGAGACAATTGGTAGAAATGGAATTTAGAGATGCTTCTGGTGTGGCCTTATAAGGATGTGAAAACAGTTATTGGAAACTGGAGAAGTTCTCCTTTTTACAAGATGGCAGAGGACTTGGCAGAACTGTGTTCTTATGTTGGGTAGAAACATATTATGTAAATGAACTTGGATATTTAGATTAGGAGATTTTAAGCAAATTGGGCAAGTTGAAACTAGGTTTCTTCTTGCTTGTTTCTTCTAAAATACAAGAGGAAAAAGATACATTGAGTAATAAATAAAACACTAATCATAAATGAGCCACTGTTTGATGATTTGGAAAATTTTCAATCTATCTAGATAAAATGTTCTAGAAATAGGGCTAAAGATATAGTTGAACAACCATTTGCTAAATAAATTTAGGCATGTGACTCATGTTTTCTGAAAATTTTATACCAGCAGAGCACTACCAGCCTTGACTGAAAAGAGAAGAAATGGGATAAAATGAAGAAAGAATGACTTCAAGGGCATAATCATGGATGCCTGTTGCTTCACAGGTATGATCAGTGGCTGGGTGGCAGTCTTAATTTCAGTCCAATGGACATGTTGTATCTTCTGGTGAAAGCTACCCTTCCTTTGGAACTAAGACTTGTAGACCAGCAGAGCATAAGGTTGCAGGGATAGAATGCAAAAATTTCCTAATAGATTACTAGGGATTATAATGAGTGGTGACACCCTCATTTTCACCATTGATTCTTTGATCCATGATTCCAGGCTATTGAAGATACAGCATCTTATATTAGATACAGGTTTAGAGATTATACAGCCCCCTGAAGGACATCTCCTTTAAGAAAGGAATGTATTGTTCTCCCAAGCAAGGTATTGTCACCAAGGTGGAAATGCAACTGTGCATTCAAAAGGCCATTTCAGCATTCTAACAAACTAGCTGCTTCAGGATGATGGGGAATATAGTAGGACCAGTGAATTCCATGAGCATGGGCTCATTACCACCCTTCATTTTCCTTAAAGTGATTTCATCAATCAGAAGGAATGTAATGTGAAATATCATAATGATAGATAAGACATTTTGTAAGTCCATGGATAGTAAATTTGGGAAAGTCATAGTATTTAGGTAAGGGGAAAATAAGTTACCTGGCATCTGTGGAATGGGTTATCCTATCTACTTGATTATTAAAATACTCCTCTGCTAAGGTCACACTTTGGTGAGCATTTATATGGGACACAAACATCTTCATCTTTTTTCCTTTTGGAAAGTTTATCCACATACATCTTCCCCGGCCTCTCTGTCACCAATTTTCCAACAATGTTCATTTCATGTCCCTGACCATCCAGCCAAAACAATGACCAGAGTCCATGAATCATTGTAAATTTACATGTCTGGCCATTTCTCCTTCTAAGTAAAATGAACAGCCAATCACCCTGCTCACTGAAATTCTCCCTGCTGGGAGTTACTTCCTTCACCACTGATCTTTGGAGATATCCTAGAACATCTCTGGAACAGGGGTATACACTCTTAAGCAATTAATGAGTCAAGGAAGAAATCACAATGGAAATTTAAAAATACCTTGATACAAAGGAAAACAAAAATACCACATAGCAAAATGTATGGGATACCTCAAAAGCAACACTCAGAGGTAAATGTAAATACTTACACATTAAAAATGAAGAAGAATCTCATATAAGTAACCTAACCTCAAACCTGGAGGAACATGTAAAAGAGAAGCAAACCAATCCCAAAGTGAGCAGATATAGTAATAAAGACTATATAATATAATAAAGACTAGAGCAAAGATAAAAGAAATAGAGAATAGAAAAATAGAGAGGGAATCAAGAAAACCTACCTATGGTTCTTTGAAGTGATTGGTAAAATTGACAAAATTTTATCTACACTGACAAAAACATAAAAAGAGGGATACAAATAACTAAAAACAGAAATGAAAGTAGGGACATTACTACCAACCTTACAGTAATGAAAAGGATTATAAGAGGCTATTATAAGCAACTGTACATAAGCAACTTAGATAACCTACGTAAAATGGACAAATTCCTAGAAATGCACAAATTACCTAAATTGACTCAGAAAGAAATAAAAATAAATTGCAACTGAAGAAATTTAATCAGTAATCAAAAACTTCCCATCAAATGGGGAGTTAATGCTTATTTGGTAAGGGTTTCTGATTGGGGTGATAGAATAGTTTGTTAATGGATCATGGTAATAAAGTAGCACAATATTGTGAATGTAATTAATGCTACTGAATTGTATACTTGAAAGTGGCTAAATGGGAACTTTAATTATTTTATAAATTTCACCAGTGTAAAAATTTACAACAGAAGCATAGAACTATACAACACAAAGAGTGAACCCTCATATAAACTATGGATTATAGTTCATAACATAATTAAAATAATTTATAATGAAGGTACTACCCTAAAGCAAAATGTTAATAAGAGGGAAAATTCTGTGTGCTTGTGTATTAGCGGGGGGAGTGTAATGAGGGAACTCTGTACATCCAGTATAATTTTTCTGTAAACCTTTGTCTTTTTTTTTTTTTTTCTAGGTGTGTGTTCTGGTAATCAAACCTGGGTCTCCCACATGGAAAGCGAGCATTCTACCACTGAACCACCTGTGCACCCAATTGTTCTGTAAACCTTTGAATGTGTCAATAAAAATAATAATAGTGCTGACTGAAAAAAAGCAAGTCAAAAACAAATAAACAAGCAAAATAAAAAGACTCCAACCAAGAAAATTCCAGGGCCAGATGATTTCAGTACTGAATTTTGTCAAACAAAGAATTGACAATTCTTAATAAACTCTTCCAAAATAAAATTAAACTGGAGAGAATACTTCCTAACTAATTTTATGTGACTAGTGTTATCCTAGCACCAAAGCTAGTAAATATATCCCAAGGAAATAAAACTATAGGCCAATCTCCCTTATGAATATTGATCCAAATATTCTCAATACAATACTAGCAAACCAAATACAACAGCTGTTTAAAAGAATTATGCATCTTGACCAAATTGGAATGATTACAGGAATGCAAGGATGATTCAGCATAATAAAATCAACCAGTGTAATTCTGCCCTTTGATAGAATGAGGAAGAAAAAATGATCATTTCAATTGAACAGAGAAAGCATTTGGCATTTGAAAAAAATCTGGCACTCTTTATGTAAAAATCACACGGCAAACATGGAATAAAAGGGCAGTGTCTCAACATGATAAAGGGTGTATATGAAAAACCCATAGTTAGCATCATACTCAACAGAGAAAGACTGAAAACTTTTTCCCTAAGTTCAGGAGAAGGCAAGGATGCCTGCTTTCAACACTGCCGGTCAACATTATACTGGAAATTCTAGCCAGGACAATTGGGCAAGAAAAAGAAATAAAGCAATGCAAACGGAAAGGAAGAAGCAATAGTATCTCTATTCACAGATAACATGATCCTTTACATAGAAAGTCATAAAGAATGCACAAGAAAGTTACCAGAGTTAATAAATGAATTCATTAAAGTCGTAGGTTACAGTTGGAATGCACAAAAATCTGTTGTGTTTCTATACACCAGCAGCTAACAATCTGAAAAGGAAATTATAAAGTAGTTTCATTTACAATAGAATCTAAAAGGATTAAATATCTAGGAAAAAATTTAATCAAGGATGTAAGATATTTGTACACTGAAAGCTACAAAACATGGCTGAAAGAAATTAAAGAACATCTAAACTGAATAAAAGATGTCTTATTCATGGATTTGAAGACTTAATATTGTTAAGATGTAAATAACACCCAAAGTGATTACCAATTCAACATAATTCCAACAAAAATTCCAGCAACTGCTTTGCAGAAATGGAGAAGCCAATCATTAAATTCATATGAAATGGCAAAGGGCCCCTAAAGACAAAATCATCTTGAAAAAGAAAAATGAATTTGGAGGACTCACACCTACCTATTTAATAACTTATGAAGTTACAGTAATCAAAACACTGTGGTATTTGCATAAGGACAGATAAATAGACTGGTATAATAAGAATTGACATGGGTTTAATTCCCAGTGCATGCACATCCCAAAAAAATAAACAAGCAAAACAAACCAAACAACAAAAATTCAACAAATAGTGCTATGATATTGGGATACACACATGAAAAAATAATGAAAAGTGACCCTGCCAAACAGTATGCAAAACAAAATAATAAGAGCCATGGTGGCTCAGCAGGCAGAGCTCTTGCCTGCCATGATGGAGACCCGGGTTCATTTCCTGGTGCCTGCCCATGCAAAATAATAATAATAATAATAGAAAAAAATAATAAGAATGTGTGGGTTTATTTTTTATTCTTATAATGAAGGAAAATTGACAGTTCAAAAATAAACCCACACATCTCTGGCTAGTTGATTTTCAACAGGATGACAAGTCCTCTCAGTGGGGAAAGAATAGTCTCTTGAACAAATGGTGCCAGGGGAATTGGATATCCACATACAAAACAATGAAATTGAACCCCTACCTCAAACCATATAAAAAATTAACTCAAATAGATCAAATAACTAAATATCAGGGGCTAAAACCTTAAAATTTTTATAGGAAAACATAGAGAAATATGTTTAGGACCTCGTACTAGACAATGCATTTTAGATATGTCACTGTAAGCATGTGCAACAAAAGAAAATACAGATAAATTGGAGTTGATCAAAATTAAAAACTTTTGCACATCAAAGGACATTGTGAAAAAAGTGGAGACAACCCACAGAACAGGAGAAACTATTTGGACATCATTTATTTGATAAGGGTTTAATATCTAGAATATATAAGTAACTTTTACAACTCAACAATTAAAAGACTAACAACCCAATTTGAAAACAGGTAAAGACATCTTTGGATTGAATAGGCATGTTTCCCAAAAAAAAAGAAAAAAGAAAATGGTCAATAAACACGTGAAAAGAGGCATCATTATTGATTAGGGAAGTACAGATGAGAACCACAATGAGATACCATTTCACAACTACTAGATGGCTAATATTAAAATAAAAAATAAAATAAGTGTTGGCAAGGATGCACAGAAATTGAAACCCTTGTACATTTTTGGTGGGATTGGGAAATGGTGCCACAATTGTGGATAACAATTTGGTGATTCTTCAGAAAGTTGAAAGTAGAGTTACCATATGACTTGGGAAACCCACTTCCAAATATACAGCCAAAAGAACTGATAGCAGACACCAACAGATATTTGTATACCAAAGTTCATAGCAGTACTATTCACAGCAGCAAAAAAGTAGAGCCAACCCAAGTCTATCAACAGATAAATGGATAAACAAAATGTGGTATAAACATACAATGGGATATTTTTCAGCCATAAAAAGAAATGAAGTCCTGATACATACTGCAACGTGGGTCAAACTTGAGGGCATGTTGAGTGAAATAAACCAACACAGAAGGACAAATATTGTATAATCTCACTTATATAAAATACCTAGAATAAGCAAATACATAGAGACAAGAGTGGTTTACAGGCTACTGGGGATTGGGAGTAGAGTGGGAATGAGGAGTTATTTCTTTGATGAGTACAGAGTTTCTATTTTTGGTGATGAAAATTTTTGATAATGGCTAGTGGTATTAGTAACACAATATTGTCAATGTAATAAATATCACTGAAGTGCATGCAGGATACTGTTAAACTAAGAATTTAGTGTTGTGTATATGTTATCACAATAAAAATTAAGAAAAAAGTTAATAAATATAGAACCACACTTCTGATTTTCTGCCTCTTGTGTTCTTTTCTGTCTTAGTCAATGAAAAGTCCATTCCTCAGTACATCAGGCCCTAATTTTGGAGTTATCCTTGACTTCTCTCTATTTCACATACCTCTCCCTAAATCATCTTCAAAACCTGACAGCTATGCCTTCAAAATATACCAAAATCGAATTTCCCTCCATTTCCTCTTGTTTGGGTTATTTGGGTTATCAAGCCTCCTAAATAATTTCTGTGTGTCTATCCTTGAAAACCATCCCTCCACCTCTGCCCCATTTTAATCTACATAGAGCAGTCAGATGAGGCTTTTAAAATGTGTCAGATCATGTTATTTCTACTTTCAAAATACCTCAAAGTCTTCCCATTTCTACTAGGTCCTACAAGACCCAACATATTCTTCTCCTCCCTTCCTTTTTACTTCCTTGACCACCTTGCTCACTGGTCTCCTAGGTGTTTCTCAACAAGTCAGGCACTATCTCACATCACAGCCTTTGCATTTGCTTTTCTCTGTCTAGAATAATTACCCCCATCCTCACCCCATATCCACTGTCTTACCTCCTAAATTCCTTCAGGTTTCTCCTCAAATACATTTTGAGAAGACTCAACTTTTCCAAACTTTTCTAACTTATTTGGAATCAACTTTTCCAGAAGTATTCTCTAATCATTGTTCATAAAATAGATCTGTATCATCTACCCAATCACTTCCTCTCTTCATTTCTCTTTCTTTTATCTTCTTTGTACTTACAACCACAGATTTTGTTATTGTTGTTTTTGTTATTTTTGTTTTTGTTATTGTTGTATGTGTCTAATACTCCCCACCAGAATGTAAGCTTCCCAAACACAGAGGCTGTGTTTAATTCACTATTATATCCATAGTGCCTGGAAAAGCTGTCAGCATGGAGAGAGATACTCATTGAATACTAGGGCAGTAAGTTTGAATTTTTATTATTCCAGAAATTTGCACAATGGCTCCCTCCTGTTGCTCATTTAACTCACTGCTCTCATATCTGTAAGACTCCAGATCCTCTGACCCCACTGTCACCTAGATTTTGTCAGCCTCACTGGAATAGAAAAATGGATATAAGAGACAAATCTTCTGTTCAGTAAAATTCCAAATCATTTATGTTGATATTCTCCCCTTAAAGATTTGGGGACTAACCCTCCAATTTCTAAGTGTGGTCTATGCTAAGTGACTTTTTTCCAAAGAGTACAATACAGAAAAGGGGTGGGGGATATTTACAAGGGGAAAACATGACAAATACTACTTCAGCAAGGAATTCAATACTAACATAATCAGATGTAAGTCCAGTTGAAATTACGTATTTGCCATATGATATGATGAGAATGGCACTTCACTTCCTTCCAGAAACTCAGATCTCCTGTGCAATCATGAAAGAAACATCAGACAAACCCAGATTGAGGGAGTATTCTGTAATATGCCTGACCAGTAGTTTGTAAAATTGCCAAGGTTTAAAAAAAACGGGAAATATGAGGAACAGTTGTCTCAGCCAAGAAAAGCCTAAGGAGAGATGACTAAATTCTGTGAGGTATACATTTATTGTGTATTGTGGATGGGATCCTGGAACAGAAAAAGAACATTAGCAAAAAAATAAAAAAAATTAGGACAGTGCAATGGTAACTCAGTGGCAGAATTCTTGCCTGCTATGCCGGAGATGCGGATTCGATTCCTGGAGCCTGCCCATGCAAAAAAGAAAAAAAAATGTTTTTTAGCTGATAGTAATGCATTAATATTGATACTTTAGCAGTGACAAGTATACCATAATAATGTAAGGTGTTAACAATAGGAGAAGCTGTGCAGGGTATATGGGAACTGTTTGTGCCATTATCTCTATAATTCTCTTGTAACTCCTCTGTAGATCTAAATCAAATTCTAAAATAAATTTTTATTTAAAAAATTTTGAGCCCAAGGAAATGTTCTCTTTCAACTCATTTTTTTTTCTTTTATTCAAGCAGATCTTCTAAGGACATTAGTCATGAATAATTTCACCTTAGAATACAAGTATAATCTTTAGGTTTAAATAATGAAACATATAGAAGTGTGTCAGATTGCTAAAATGCATGGATATCTGTTGGTGCTAGTCTTGGTGATTCCGTTTTATAGAATATTTCAAAATGGCATGTTTAAGGATCGTAAACGATGCCACCATATGTGAAGACAACAGAAGACAATGTCTCTCCTTCCTCCTCTAACCCATTAAGTTTCCTTTGGTTACCTTCTGATCATGGACCATTGAGGAAGATGTAGAAACACACTGGATTTAGAAATAAATGAACTCTCTGTATTGTTTTCCTTGAAGCAATTCCCCTCATTCTCTGTGGCATCTCAGATTTGCAAAGATATTTTTTTCCTGATCTCATCATCTGAACTCTTAGGAAGATTAGCAATGTATCTGTACTGACCACCAAATCCAAGACAGTCCAGGCCCAGCTGTAAACACTCTATAGTATTACTCACAGGTGAAGCACCAGTCTTTATCTGGTCTGTGTTCCTTTATTACAGCTTCTAGTAATTTCTAGTCCCATCATGACCTTGGGACGCCTTAGCCTCACCAATGCATATGCTTGCTTCAGTCAAAAATTAGATGGTTTTGACTAACTTGCAAAGTGGATGCAGCCAATGCCCCATATAGATTTAGGTTCCCAAGTCCGAATTTGGTACTTAATCACCAGATGTTACTCTACTCTGTGCCTAGAGCTGCGTTCAGTCAAGCAAGATGTTTTACAATCTTGAAGCAAATTCCGTCTTGTTACTCATGATCCATTTCCCAATCTTCCTGACTGACTCCGAACCCATTTCCTCAAATTAACTCCACAGAGATTATGTCTCTTCCTGCACAGAAGTATATAACTTTATGGACATCTGTACTTCACCTTGTTCGAATTTTGGAATGGGGGAACGGTTTCAAAGAACTATCTGCTTTAAAAGCAGCTCCATGGAATTACAACTTGGGAAATGCATTGCTTGCTTAGGGTCCAGAATAAACAGGTGATATTCATCAAAAAGATGATAGCAAGCACTTCATAACAACAGACTGGCTGTCTACAGTGAGCCTGTCAGACTGCTGACGTCACTGTGATTCACTTTTCACTCCAATCCTTTCTTTGGAAACTGCATCAATATTCATAATTACAAAAATGTAGGTTTGTAGAATCTAAAATAAATGACTAAGATTTATTGTTAGCACCAGAATACTTAGTATTAAAGTGAAATTATTTTACTTAATCTAATCCTCACAATAATTATGTGAGGTAGGTGTTAATATCCCTATTTTATAGATGACAAATCCAAATTTCAGAAAGGTTATGTATGCGTGGTCTCACATACAAGAGGTAAATATGGGCACTGGACCCAGATGTAGTTTAACTCCATGTATACTCCTGCACTCTGTTTATTAAAACAAACAAGCAAGCAAGCAAACATAGACAAATAGAAGAAATTCTCACTGGAAGGTATCTGGATACCTTATTTCTGATATTTCTTTTTCCATATACTTGCCAGATTTGAGGGTAAATCAATAAAATCCTTGATAGAGAGGAAGAGGACCTGAGTAAGGAAAAGGAAAAAAAAAATCCTAAGATAAAAACAGTTCTATTTTTTGTAGCTAGTTGCCTAGTTATGTTATAGTTTCAGAGTTAAAGAGAGTATACTTACTGATAAAATAGAAACTCATGAAGGAAAATGATGCTGGAGGGAAAGAGTTGAGAAAAAAACAATTTCATGCTGAAGATCTGGGTTTGGATTTCCAGTGCAAATCAAGGGGCCTTTTAGGAAAATTACCCAGACATCATCAGCACAACCAAGAAAATGGGCCAATTACAAGAACCATTTAGATACCTGCTGCAGGATGAAACCTAAAAAGAATAATCAAAACAACTTATTGCTGGTAGTTCAAATTGACAACAGAGAACAGCTGTGAATTTTTAGTGAGGAAAATAGGTTGCAGCATAAGCAACAGAAGTTTCTGTTAAACTGCTTGTGAAGAACTGATTTTTTTTATCAACTGCTTTTATGTGTCGTTAAGGCTGAGATGGTTTTGAAAGGGCTCTTCTCTGAGGGAATTCTAATCTGGCTTATTCAAAGAACATTCAAAATTGTTTGTGGTTATGGATCTCAATGCAATTACCCCACCCTCATGTAAAGTGTCTAGAATTCTCTTGGAGCTAGGTCCATTATTGAAAGTGTTTTGTGGTTTATTCTTTTGCTCTTTTAGAACTAATTTACAATTTGGTGTGAGGTAGGGATCTGTTTTTTTCCCTTAAATTATTGCCTGGTTATTCCATTACTTTTTGTTGAATAATCCATCCTCCCTCCCTTGTTATATTTCTCATACACTGCATTTTGTACACATATAGGTGTGTTTTCATATTCTGTACCATTGCTATGTCTAATTTAATTGGACCAGTATAACACAGTTTTAATGACTGCATTTTTAGAGAACGTTTTAATATCTCATAGGGGAAGGATCTCATCATTAGATTTTTTCTTAATTTGCCTGTCCTAAATTATTTCTCTAATGAATTTTGAAATATTTTGCCAATACATCAAGTATTTTTAAATAGATAATACATTAATGTGGCTCAAAATCCAAAAAATATTAGAAGATCTACAGTGAAAATTCTCCCTCCCATACTTATTTGTATCCTCATGTACCTATCCTCATGCCACCCTCTCCCCACAAACAAGTAAGCCCTAATATTTATTTCATCGGTGTCCCTCCAGAGTTTCAATATGTATGCAAAAGATTCTTAATGTTCCTCTTTTTACACAAAAGTACGACTTAACAATATACTTTTATCACTTAACCCTGTACGTTGGGGATCTCTTTATCTTCATATACAGAGAGCTGCCTCAGTCTTTTTTTTACAATTGAACTTTATGGAAGTACTGTTATTTATATAACTATTGTTATTTATATAATTATTGATGAATATTTACATTTTCCAGCCATTTGTTTGTAAGAACATTGTTACAGTGAGTAAACTTGCACATATACAAATTTGCTTGAGAACAAGCATATTGCACAAAACATTATCAGAAAGAAAATTGTTGGGTTAAAACACATTTTGATGTATCTTATCAAATTGCCTTCTGTCTGGGGTCATATCACTTTATTCTCTACACAATCATGCTTGAGAGTATCTAAATTTTCCTTGTTTTAACAACATTGTGTCTTTAAAAATGTACAGATTTTTTGTTAATTTGATAAAGTAAAATTTTAAACAATTTATGCTTTTCATATTGAAAAGCATCATTTCATATATTTAAGATCCATTTTTCATTTTTTACAGACTATTCATTATCTATGACCAGTTTACTCTGTTGTTTCTTTTTTTTTTTAATTGATTTTTTTTTAGGAGCACTTTATAATTGAGGATAAAACAAGACAGCTTCTGTGATGTTAAATTGAGATCAGACTCTGAAAACCAAGATGCAGGAGAAGTTTATTGAGTTAAGTGGCATGTGCACTCAAAGCAAAGTGACAGGGAAACAGTTTATATACCTGCTTAGAACAAAGAAAGGGTATGGGGAAACAGGGAAGGGGAGACAAGGAGGACGTGAGCTATGCAAGTTGTCTGGGGCAAGGGATCCTTTGATACCATAAATCTGCAAAAGCTGTCCAGGCAGAATTTTTATGTAGGAATGGGCCTATCTGGTGAAGATAACGAGATTTGCTGGCGTCAGCATGACTTATTTACCCCAGTTTCTCCTTTTCCATAGAAGAAGGGGTCTTACTTAGTATTGCAAGGTTATATTTGGCACTTCAGTCTGCCTCAGTTGCTTTTTGTTTGTTTTTTTTTTGTTGTTATTTTTCTGAGTAAAATGGGAGTTTAAATATTAGTAAAGTTATTTAGCATTCTAACTTCATAGTGATATGAGTTAAAAATGTTTTTTTTTTTCCAGTTCACTCTTTGCTTCTTTTTACACTGATTTTTAGAATGTGGTAACATTTTATCCATCTTTTCTTTTATGGCTTCTGAATTTTGAGTTGCATTTAGAAAAACTTCCCTTTCTTTAGCATTCTAAAAGAATTAGGCAGCTTCTTCATACATTTCTATGCTTTTATTTTAGAATACAAATTATTGATTATTTTGAAATTATTCTGCTATGTGATTTCAGACAAACTTTCTACATTCTAGTCCAGTTGGCTGTGAAATTTTCTTAACCCCATTTCCTGAATAATTCATAATTTCTTCACTAATTTGACATGACAATCTGATCATATATTAAATTTCCCATTTTACTTTGGGCTCTGATTCTGGACTTTCTATTCTATTCCATCAGTTTGTCTATTCATATGCAATTTCCACATTATTTTAACTTTTGAGGTTCTATTGTTCATTTGAATATCTGGTAGTGCTTGTCTGCTCCCTTGCTTTTTTTTTTTTTCCTTAGAAGTGTTCTGGTTCTTCTTTCCAAATTATTTTATACATGTGTTTTATGATCAAATTGACTACTTCCAAATAAATCCTTTTCTTTTATTAGAATCATATTAAAATAATGTAGAAATAATGACATATATTGTTAAAATTTTCAATCAAGAGAGTGCTATGGTTTTCTATTTGTTCAAATCTTTTGTGTCATTTAAGTAACATGTTAATGTTGTGCTCATAAGAATTTTAAACATTTCCAGTTAAATTTCTTTTTTAAGAATTGATATTCTTTGTGGCTATTGGGAAGTCATTTTTCCTGCATATATTTTTAAAAGATTATATGAAAAACATTGATTTCTATGTATTTTTATGCCTTGTTAACCTACTGAATTCTCTTATAGTTTTCATATTATCTGTAAATAGTGATAGTTTAACCCTCTCATTCAATTTTTATAGCTTCAATTTCTTTCATTTACTTCCAGCAAAATATCTGATAATAACACATTCTTTTCTTTTTTTCCTCATTTACATTCTCCTTCATATTTTTTCTTATATAAGAGGGAATGCTAAGAGTCTGATGGACATTTTCTATGTATGAATGAGCTTTGCAAATGGGGAACTTCCCTGCAGTTCTTTCTTTCTAAACAGAGTTCTGAAAGAGAGTTAAATCCTACAGAAATTATTTGAGTGAGTCTTTTGTCAATTTTCTTGAGGAAGACTTACAGCTAGCATCATTCTAGATGCAGAGAACGGCCAGTAAGTAGATTATTGGTCAATATCTTTAAACCTTTTTCTTGTGTTGGTCAGTTTTCCCAGAAATGTTATCTTTCAGTCAACTATCTGAAGGATATAAAATGCCAGTATGCTGATAGCTGAGTGGGGAAAGAATACTAGAGTCATCGATATTCATTAAGCAAAGGCTCAGGAGGCCCAGTTTACAATAAGTCCTGGACCTCACCCTCAACTGAGCTTGAGGTTCCCAGCCAGAATTTTCCTGCATCATCACTACAGAAGATCCTTGAAAAGTCTTTTTCAGGGGAGATGAATGAAAGGGCACCCTTCTGCTTGGAGTCAGGGAGGGGATTTATGGATATAACTTCTTAACTGCACTTTTAACCAGTTCTTCTATTTGGCTGTACTTTTACCCCCACTTCGAGAAGTGTCTAATAACTGCTTAGGATTTAGTTTTCTGGAGTCTGCTAAGTCATTTACCATTCATCTTTTAATTTAAATTTCCAAAATTTTGTTTTTATCATCTCCTTTTCCAGTCTCTCTATCCCTTAATTTTGTGACTAAAAATGGCAACAACATAAAAACAACTCTTTATTATTATTTCACTGGGGTTCAGGAAGGAGCTGAGGAAAATGCATTTTTTAATTCCTTATCTATAACAAGAAGGCAAATTAGTTGTCTTTAATTTACATTTTAATATTGTACATAGATACAGTAGTCTCATTCTTTACAGTTTCAGGAAAAATAAAACATCAAAATTATTTGCTTCTGTTTATCCCATCCTGAAGAACTTCAAAGTAATTTAAATTAAAAGCTATCTATGGGGATGTTATTTGGAAGTACATTAAATATTTATGAACATTTATTGGAAATAATTTGTACAACAGCTTGCTTTGATTTTCTGCTCCACCTCCCATTAATATGTTTTCTTTTAAGGTCTCAGAAAATATTTAGGTTTTTGTGTTTGTTTCATATATTTCTTTCAAAGGTAGCCACAAGCTATTTTAAATAACTGGGTAAAATTTTAAAAGATAAGATTTATTCCAATTAATTTTTTGAGATTTTCTGGTATATAAATACATTTTAATTTGTGAATATGTATTTTGTCACTAGATAGCTAACTGTACTCCTTGTCCTAACAGGTTTTTCAAGATATTTCCTTTGTGCCCTAGAAAAACAAACATTATCTGCAAATGATAATGATTTTCCCAAGTTTTAGATTTATTATTCTTACTTTTGAATCTCTAAACCCATCTCATTAATTTCTGTTCTCTTTACTTTCATTTGCTTTCTCTACATTCATTTAGCTCTTACTTTTCTATTGTCTTATGGTATTAATTTATTGTTTTCATTTAGTAATGCCTAAGATACTTTCATATTTGTTGTAACCTTGACTTTAAACTAAACATTTCTGTAAATAAATGATCACTTTCATAAATTTCTAAATTACTTGCAATAATTTTGACCCTGTGTTTCATGGGAACATAGATTTAATCTTCAGATAAATTAGTATACTTGCTTGAATATTTGTGATTACATTTGAAAAATTACTCTGTGAAGCAGATGTCTCAAACTGGTGATCTTGGAGCTGGATTTAAGAATTGTGTTATGTTGAAACAGTTTTATAATGCAATATAACTATGTACATGTGTAATTAGTTCTAGCTCTAAAAGCTCAGTACCTATTGTTATAAAACTGATCACCATCACTCACCCTACACAAATATTTGAGCTTTAACTCCTGATATAACACAATTCTGACTGTGATTATCTTACATTTAGACTCATACTTACTTTATATTTAGGGGTAAAGAGAGCAAACTTCAAATTTGTTCACAAACAATCAACAGATAATCTTCAAATTTGTTTACATGTATTATGGCAAAACAGCAATACAATGTGTACTAATCACAAAGTAATGAACTCAAGAATGTTTTAATACTTCTAAGTTTTATCTAATTAAGGGAGATGAAAGAATTGAGCTAATAAGAATTCAGGACTTCTGTTAAGATGGCAGGATAGGATAGGCTTTCACTCCTGCTCCAAGAACAACTAGAAAAGTGACAGAAAAACATCCAGGACAGCAGTTCCAGGGTGCGAGTGACTCGAGAGGATCTTCGATGCTATCTGGATGAAAAAGTTAAGGAAAGGGGATGCAGAGAATGATGTAAATGGGCTTGGTTGGGACTCAACTGGAAAAAGAAGGAGCACCCAGGAATGTGTCTACCCTCACAGCCAGCTTAGGATATCAGCCCCCTCAGCTCCACAGCCTAGAGCTCCCTTGGAGAACCTGAAAGCAGCAAATTGGCGTTTGCTGATCATAGAGACCATCCAGCTGCTGCACAGACCCTGCCATTCTGATTTCCATGCAGAGGCCTGGAGCCCTTAGAAGTACACAGATGGGGAGGCAGGGAAGAGGAAGAAAAAGCCATGCTGTGCCCCATGCTCCATGCACTGGCGCCCCTGTGCCACCGCCCCCTGCCCAAACCATGACCGGCGCCCCCGTGTCCCCATGCCCCTGTGTCCTATTTCATGCCCCTCATGCCACACACCTCACACTGCAACTTGTGCTCCTACAGCCCAATGCCCACATGCCCATGTCCCTACCATATATCCCATGCCTGAGTGCCCCCATTGTGTGCCCTGTGCCCCTGCACCCCATGACCCACCCTATGCCAGGCCCTAGCCCAGTACCACTGCTCCATGCTCAACCACATGCCCCTGCACTCCATGCCCAGCCTAGCACTGCACCTTATCCCTATGTCATGCTCCCACACCATGTCCTGTGTCTTTGCACCACACCTTGTACCTCCATGCTCTGTGCCCAGCTCCACCCCTCATGCCTCCATGACCCACATTCCCCCATGACCCCATACCACACCCTGCCCAGCAACCCCAAAACCCATGTCCCACCTCATGCTATGCCCCACCCCTACATCACCACACACAAATGTAGGAATCATCAGTGTCCCAGAAGGAGAATAGAAAATTAAAAGGCTAGGAAGATTAGTTCAGAAGATAATGGGGGAAAACTTCCCAACTTATAAAAGACATAAATATGTAAATCAAAGAAGTCGGATGAACCTCTCATAGAATAAACCCAAATAGACCTACTTCAGGGCACATACTAATCATTCTGTCAAATGATGAAGAGAGGCAGAAAGTCCTGAAAGCAGCAAGAGAAAAGCGATCTAGTACATTCAAGGTGAATCACATAAGACTGACTTCATACTACTGCACATGCATCATAGAGGCAAGAAGGCAGTGGTATGATATATTTAAGATCCTGAAAGAATTTTGTATCCAGCCAAATTGTTCTTCAAAAGTGAGGGAGAGTGGTGCAATAGTGACTCAGTGGCAGAATTCTCACCTGCCATGACGGAGACCTGGGTTTGATTCCCAGTGCCTGCCCATGCAAAAGAAAAAGTAAGGGAGAGATTAAAATTTTCAGATAGACAAATGCTGATAGACTATGTCAGTAAGAGACCAGCCCTACAAGAAATACTAAAGGGAGTTCTGATAGCTGAAAAAAAAGATGGAAGAGGTAAGTTTGGAGGAGGGCCCAGAAGTGAAGACTAGCAGTAAGGGTAATTTAAAGGTTAAAAAGAGAAAAAGAGAAAAGAATATATAGATCTAACAAATAAAAACCAAAGATAAGATGGTAGATTCAAGAAATGCCTTTACAGAAATAACTTTGAGTGCTAATGGATTAAATTCACCAATTAAGAGGTACAGATTGGAAGAATGGGTTAAGAAATATGATCCATCTATATACTGCTTACAAGGGACTTGTCTTAGACCCAAAGTTACAAATAGATTGAAAGTGAAAGAATGGAAAAAGATGTACCATGCACACTGTAACCAAAAGAAAGCATGAGCAACTATACAAATATCAGACAAAATAGACTTTAAATGTAAAAACATCATAAAAGACAAGGAAGGACACTACATATTAATAAAAGCAACAAATCACCAAGAAAAAAATAGTCATAAAAGCTTATGCTCCCAGTCAAGGCCATAGCTGCATGCATCTTCCAATGCTTTCTGATTTTCTATTAGCTTCGAAGCATTTAATTATTTTGATAGGGTTACTTTGGAAGTTAATTTCCCTTAGTTATCTAAGGTTTGTATTTGCTTGGGTTGTGTTAAAGGTCTTCTTTTGCACTTGGTTAGTCAGTAATTTCTGTCAAATCAAGGCCCAGACCTCATTCAGGGGATGTAACTCTATTTGAGGATCTCTTTGGAGCAAGACAGATAATCAGTTTGCCAGACTTGGGCCTCCTTTTTCCCTCAGGCCCATCTCTTCCTGACTTCAGCATTCTGGGTGAGCTGGATGTAGACCCAGAGTAATTTCAGCCAGGTCTGCTAGTTCCAGTGCACACTGAAAGCCACCACCCTGGATCTGGGGGGTGGGCAATGTACACCTCAATGGAGACACTCTGCTTGTGGGCCTGATGGGGTTGGGGGCACCCAGGCTTGCTTGGAATCATCTTGGATTGTGGAACTGGGTATGTTAGCTGCCCCCATCCACATGATTGTGGCTAAGCATGGCAAGGGGCAAGGCTTAGGATGTAGGTCATAGGGTGGGGAGCTGTAGGGTGGGAAATGGGATTGGGTCTGGAGCGTGGGGCAGTTACAGTGCGGGATGGAGCATGTAGTACAGGGTACAACATGCTGTGGCAGAGTGCAGCATAGGATTAGGTATGATGTGGGGTGCAGGGTTATGAGAGGTGGCACAAAGTGTGCAGGGACACCGTGCAGTGTGGAGATGGCATCTGGCATGGGGGAAAGTCATGGCATGGGGGACATCGAGGCAGGGCATGGCAGAGGTGGGTTTTAAGGCCAGTGTGAATGTGCAGAGCACAGGGATCGAGGTGCGGCACATGGGCTCTCAGAGTGTGGGTGCAACGGGTCAGGGCATGGGGAGAAGTAGGGTAGGTGGTGGGTGTACAGGTGCATGGTGCCCCACCTTGCCTGTTTTGGTTTGTTGATACTGTCAGAATGTAATATAACAGAAATGAAACAGCTTTTAGAGAAGGAATCTTTTAAGTTGCATACAGTTCTAATGCCATTAAAATGTCCAACCTAAGCCATCCAGAAAAAGATACCTTGACTCAAAGAATGGCTGATGTGTCCAGAACATTTCTGTCTGCTGCGAAGGCATGTGAATGGCATCTACTGGGGTCTTTGGATTCTGGTTTCAAACAGCTTCCCCGGAGGCATTTTCTTTCTACATGTATGGACATCTGAGTCTTGTATTGGCTCAAAAGTTTCATGAACTAAAATTACTTTCCAGAAACCTACAACCTCCAGAAGGGTTCCTATGCCAGATAAGTCCTGAAACCAAGAGGGACCAGCCTCTCTAAACACATGAACTAGTTCCATCTCTCTAATCCATACTATCAAAATCCCTTTCCAAAATAAAAAAGGTAGAAAGGGCACATCCCAAATATTCCTAAAGATTGAGAGAAGGATCAAAGGAGAGGGTGAAGTTATAACAGAGAAAATAGGATTTAGTAAATGAGGATGACAGCTGAATCATTGCATTCATATTTCTTTTAGTCTCCAGTGTCTTGGAGCAGTTAGGAGGAAAAGCCTAAAACTGCATAACTTTAACCCATGCCAAACTCTGAACTACTTGTTACAATGTACTTTGAAATTTGTTTCTTTTTTTGTATATGCTATATTTCACAATAAAAAATGTTGATAAAAAAGAATTCATTCCTTCTTTCTAGCCATCAAGATAAGGAAGTAATGATGGCAAAAGAAAAAAATACCTCTAGTGCAGATGTAACAAACATAACAGCAACAAAAAAGGGGTCAGCATACTTTTTCTGTAAATAATCAGATTGTAATTATTTTGAGCTTTGCAGAGGATCTTATGGTATCAAACTCTGTCATTGCAGTGTGAAATCAGTCAAAGGTAATATGCAAATGAATGAGCATGGCTGTGTTCCAATAAAACTTTACAAAAACAAGTGGTAGACTAATTTTGTCCCATGGGGAATTTTTGGATATACTACAACTTTTGTAGGTCCCACTCCTATAGACAGAATTGGGAAAAATCTCTACAAAAGTCTGAAACTTGGTTCATGGAGTTGAATCAAGACTTGGTCCCTCAACTTCCTATTTCTGAACAAGTAACTGAAGATAGTAGAATCAGTCAAGATATGTTCACCAATATTGTATTTGTAGAATATTTGGTCTTCTCCCTGCCACTGCCATTACACCAAAATTAATGGCTCCTATTTTTCCTTTAAGGTTTTTCTGTAAGAAGTGTTTCAACTAATTAGCCTATGTGAGTGACTTTAAGGAAGACTGGCACAATGATTTTTATGACATCCTCATCATTTCTAGCTAAATTAGGAACAAACAAATAATTATGACCAAAGAATAAGGATTATATATTTTATTCTTATATTGGAAATTTTCCTTGTGACAGTGCTGATTATTTTCTGTTTGCCCCTCAGATCAATCCTCTACACTTCTCTACCCAACTTGTGGTCCAGGAGATTGATCTACATGGACCGACTGCTCTCCCAATCCCACTAGATGCTCATTATCTTCAGCCACTAGGCAGGTGATCCGAGAGAGGATGATTGAGATATTTATCCTCTTGGCTCCTTTCCTTGCATGAAGGTCACAGTTTGCCAGGTCTCTTTTTCAGACAGCACTCTCCTTCTCTCACGATTTGGAAGGGTCCCTCCCCTCACTCTTTCAGGCACCTATGATTAGCTCTTAGGTGCTTGTGGTTTCTCTACACCTTGACCTCTCCTTTGGAAATGGTCTTTTTTTGAAACTCATCTGAAATTAGCCACATTTTGTATGCAATTTATTTCCTGCATAGACTCTAAGTAATACATTTAGCAATAAAATTATCAGTATCCTGGTGACCTAAGAGAATAAATATACTCTATAGAGTGCAGTTTGTTAAATTGAGTACTACTTTTGTATAATTATTTTTTATTTAATTTTCTATCTGTAATCTATAAAGTACAAAGAGTTATATTAAAGTTTTGACTACAACAAATGTATCTGTAACTTTTTCATTATTTTTTCTTTATATGCTGTGATTCAATGGCCCATAAAAGTTTTAGACTTTGGTTATATCAGAACAAAATTGCTTTCCCTTTACTATTTAATCATTTTAATCTTTAATAACTCACTCTGATTTTAATATTGCTGTTCCAGCATTTGTTTGCTTGCATTAAATTGATAACATTTTGCTTTTTCTTTCATTTTTATTGTATATAAATTATTTATTATGATTATATAAGTAATATAATTAGATAACTAAGATAAGAAAACACAAAACATATATAAAAAAAGATAGGTCATTAATAACTCCAACTTTGCAGCCAGCTGCTATTAATATTTTTGTATATAGTAAAGTTCTCTTATCCGACACTAAGGATGGGTCAGTTAATTGAAATAATTGGTAAAAGCAGAAAAGCATGGAAGTAAATATACAGGCCTGTATTTTATTTTAGATTACTACTTATAAAAATACATCAAATCATTGATATCCTTATGTATACTGAAAGTTTTTCCGGATAGAACATTATGGATAAGATTAGAGTGATGATAATGATGATATCCTCCACCTGAACACTTCATTGTCTCCCCTTTGTCTATAGAATTAAGCCTCCAAACAATGTTTTTCAAATTTTGACTTTTGAGATAATCCCTGAGAGTGATTTCTAGGCCCTCAATCTCAGATTTTTTTATTTATTAGAACTGGGGTTGAACATAAAAATTTGGAAGTTTAATAAGTACCCAAAGCACTTTAAAGTATGGTGTCCTTTAGTTCATTCTTTAAGAAAAATTGCCTTGATATGACCAATAAGGTCTATTGCAGTCTGACCACTTCTGACTATCTCTAATTCATTCTCTCTCTCTCTCTCTCTCCAAGGCACCTGTGCTGGTTTGAAAAGATTTATGTACCTTAGAAAAGCCATGTTTAATCCTAATCAACCTTGTGAGAGAAACCATTTCTTCTAATCCCTATTCAGTACTATAGGTTGGAAACTTGATTAGGTTATCTCCATGGAGATGTGACTCAATCAAATGTGGGTATTAAACTTGATCAGATGGAGACATGTTTCCACCCACTCTACACCAGTCTTGATTAGTTTACTAGAATCCTATAAATGACATTTTGGAGAAAGCTGGAGATTCTGAGAAAGCAGAGAAGGAAGACAGAATGACAAGAGCCATGAAGCAGAGTCCACCAGTTGGTAATCTGTTGAGAACAACATAGTCATGAGAAGCAGAAAATCCAACAGCCAGGGCCTTTTGGAGCTGAAGAAGGAAAATGCCTCCCAGGGAACTTCATAAAACAAGAGGCCTGCAGAGAAAGCTAGCAGATGCTGCCATGTTCACCATGTGCCCCTCTAGCCCTTCCAGCTGAGAGAGAAATGCTGAACATCATCGGTCTTCTTGAACCAAGGTATCTTTCCCTGGATGCCTTTGATTGGACATTTCTATAGACTTATATTAATTTGAACAATTTCATAGCCTTAGAGCTGTAAAGTAGCAACCCATTAATTTCCCCTTTTTAAAGGCAATTCTGGCAGCTAGCAAACTAGAACAGCACCCTCACTACTACCTATCCCTGCAGACATAATCAACTATCTCTGGATGTTGCAGGTTCATTTACACCTCATAACTTGCCTAACAGACCTCTCTTCTCTAGCATGCCCCTCCCATGCTTGTCCATCTGGCAACTACACTTCATTTTTGACACTCATTTTTGGTGCTACTGCTTTTTGAAGCTGACAGTCATTGCCAGATATACTATATAAAGAAAGTCATTATATCCATGCTACCTTATCCTGGCACTAGAGTGAGCACCCATTATCTCCCAAAAGAGATAGTCTGAACAATTTCCATCATGGCGTCATCCCTATTAAACACTGTCACTGGGATATTTCTGAGGTTACACAGTTTATTGTCCTAATTGCTAAAGCAAACACCATGCGTAAACAATGGAAATTTATTTGAACATGGTTTTGAGGCTAGTACAAGTCCAAATTAAGGCTTCATCAAGGCAATATGCTCTTCCCAAAGATTGATGTCTCAGGGCTGGCTACTGGTTATCCTCAGACCTTGGCTCCTGTGTCATATGCCAATGCACATGGAAGTTTCTCTTGCTCTCTTCCCTCTTTTCCAGGTTCCATGGACTTTGAGATTCTGGCTGTTCCTTCTGGCTTTCATTCTCTGTGACCTTACCCATAAAGCCTTCAGTAATAGATCTATGATCCATCCTGATTTAGCTGGGCCACACCTTAATTGAAGTAGCCTTATCAAAAGGGCCCATTTTCTAGTATTACTACCACAAGAATGGACTCTTTTAAGTCCATGTCTTTTCTGGGGTACATGCTCCAAACCACCACAGTGTGCCATGTGTACCCAACCCCAAAACAAACAAACAATGTTCTTTCCAAATACAAAATACATTCATTTCATCACAACATTTCAAAGGTCTTAAGTCATTTCAGCAACAATTCTAAGTGCAAAGTCTCATCAAAATTGGTTATGGGGGTGGCATAATTGCCCACTGTGATAGTTAGGTTCAGGTGTCAACTTGGCCAGATGACAGTGCCCAGTTGTCTGTTGCTGTGCACTTAAATCATCAGCATGTGGATTTCATTTATGGCTGATTATATCTGTGGTTGGCTAAAGAAAGTGCCTTCTGCAATGAGTGATGTTTAATTTAATCAGCTGGAGGCTTAAAAGGAGAAGTCAGAAGAGAGAGAAAGCACTCAGAGCTGACATAGACTCAGACACTTGGAGATGCAGAGAAGAAATGCCCCAGGAAAACATGTTTGAAACCAGAAGCCAGGAGAGAAGTCCTGCAGACATCACCATGTGCCTTCCCATGTGGTAAGGAAACCAGATGAAAGCTAGCTGACTTTCCTCCAAACAATTGTAAATTTATAACTAAATAAATCCCCTTTATAAAAGCCATTACATTTCCAGAATATTGTATTCCAGCAGCTTTAGCAAACTAAATCATCCTCTGTCTAAGGACCTGTGAATTCTAGAAAACAAGTTATGGAGAAAGGTCTAAGATTAACATCCCAGAAAGGAGAAAAAATTGTAGGAAAACAGGGGCCTGGGGCCCAAAGAATTCCAAAACCCAGCAAGGCTAAGTCCGTTAGATTTCAAGGTCTAAGAATCATCTATGGAGCTATGTATTTTGTCCTCTGGGCCTGGTAGAGTGGAGCGCTACCTCTTCTAAGTGTTTGCAGGGTGGCCATGCTCTCCTCAAAAAGTGTGGTGTAGGCCATACCTTCTCCAAACACTGGAATGGCAGCCAGGTTCTCCATGAATGCTGGGACCCTACCATCTCCTAGCATTTGGGTTAGCAGCACTTTCCTTGAGCTATGGGCTAGAAGTCCTACCCCTTCCAATCACTGAGGCAGATGGCTTGTCTCCACCTACTGCATGGGTGAACCTGCCTTTTCCACACGAATGGGTGGGCCTGCCCCTTTGGCCTGATAAAATGTTTTCAGTCCAGTCTTCAGCCTCCATTGCTCTGCCCTTGAATCTTTCTTCAACTGGTCCCTTCTCTGTCCCATTCAGTCTGGGCTGGCTGTGGTTCTGCTCATACAAATTTCCCAAAATTCTTGTTGGCTTTGCATGCAGTTCACAAAGGTCAAAAATATCAGACAATAGAACTTTCCACAGATCCTTTCTGCCTGACTGTATTTCCAATACTGACTTCTGCTGAAATGGCTAAATGGATCCATGTTCATATAAACCCTCACACAGAGACCTATTTTGTGACAACTTTCTCCCAGAAACTCAGGGAGTTCCCTGATGGAACTACTACTGGCCCTTGTCTCAGAGCATACTATCTGGAGAGGCTCATAATTTTCCAATCAGTTTCTGGTTTCTTCAGTTTAAGAGTTCATTTTTCAGGTTATCCCTTTCCTCTATCATTTTACTACAAGCTGCAAGGAGAAACTGGGCAACACCTCCCACACTTAGCTTGGAAATCTTCTCAGTTAAACATCCAGTGTCATCTCTTTCAAATTCTGCCTTCCATCTGACACCAGAACTCATTCTTTTCAAGGTACCTGCCACTTTAAATCAAGAATCACCTTTCCTACAGTTTCCAGTAACACATTCACCATTTCCTTCTAAGGATAGCAAGTACCTTTAGTATCCAAATTTCTACCAAGTCTTTTCAAAGCACTCTAGGCTTTCTCTATTAGGCACAATAGTTACAACTACCCATTATCTAATTCCAAAGCCATTTCCATATTGTTTTACATATCCAATAACAGGACCCCATTTTCCAGTATCAAACATGGTTTTAGTGTCCTCATTTCTAATGCAAGTACCATACAATGGGTTGGCTTAACAAGTGGAAATTTGTTGGCTCATGGTTTTGAGGCTAGGAGAAGTCCAAATCAAGGATTCATCAAGGTGATATTTTCTTTCTGAAGACTGGCATTCTATGGCTGCCCACTGGTGATCTTTACCCTTGTCTTTTCTGTTACATGCCAGGGCACATGGTGGACTCTCCTGGCTGCTCACTTCTCTTCCTTGTTCTATTGACTTTCAGCTTCTGGCTACTTCCTCTGGCTTTCTCATTCTGTGACTTTCCCCATAATTCCTTTAATAATAGGATTAAGGCCTATCTTCATCCAACTGGTTCACATCTTACCTGAAGTATTCTTATCAAGAGGGCCTATTTACAAGAGTTACACTGGCAGAAATGGATTAAGTCTAAGCACATGTTTTTCTGGATACATAGCTCCAAACCACCATAAGACAGTCAGTTATTATCAGGGAAATTCCTACTTTTATACTGCTTTTGTGTGATCTAATTTTTCATTCTCAGCTCGTACCCTCACTCTCCTTTTTTGATCATCTCTTACAACTTCTAGCCTTAACTAAACCCAGCTTTCTATGAAGTCTGATTGGGTAGCAGTTTGGGTAGATAGCATCTTTGTAAAAAATCTGTTTCCTTGCAAATCATTAGTTTGTCTTCCTTTGGCAAGAAAGAGCCATTGCCATGTTGAGAATATAACCATCATAATTTACCACCTTGCCAGTCCCTCATCACTGTCACCTGTTTTTTCCCCATTATCATCTTTAGACAATTCAAGATATCTATTATGCATATTTCTGGCTTCAGGTCACTCTTAGGTCAAATAAAAATACTTAGGTATATACTTATTATTGTTAGGCATGACAGGTACAGATCTCACCATATTAGAAACAGAAAAAATGCATGCTCACCCTTCCTGTTGTTTTCCAAAACTTTATTTATCTCTGTAAATTTCAGCAGTTTAATTCATCATGAATAGTCCTCAATAGAATTGAGAAAAAATGCTCTATATTCTTTGGTTACACAGTGTTCGTATTCTGTGCTTAAATATTCTGAATATAAAGTATATACATATGTGCAAAATATCTATTTGTATATTGAGTATTTGTGTTTTTTATCTTCCATTGGCTGTTAAACTATTTGAGGAACAAGGCAATGACATCTATAAGAAATTGTTCCCAGTTTGCTTCTGTTCCCAGAGATCCCTGAAGGTGAGAAGCAGGAACCCTTATTGAGGAGTTTCTATTCTTTAGTTATAGAATCACAGAATTGTTCTGAAGCATTTTCACATTTCCTTTCAAATTTTTCAAGTAATAAGAAAGATATCAGGACTTTTTTTTTGCAGAACAAATATGAAGATATTTGAGATCATACTACCGTATATTCAGAGGATTACTTACTATGGAGACAAAGAGTATTGTCAAGACAGCATAATGACTTCGAATTAAGGAAAAAAAAATACTTAGCACTTGTCCTAGATAAGAGCCAATGCCAGTTGCCTAAGAACTGACTTTGTGTTTCAAAAGTGCTAATTCATCCCATAGCTGGATTTCTAAATAAAGGCCTTCTATATCAGAAGGTAAAATCCATAAGACATTCTTTAACACTGAGGTCAGATGAAAATTTCCACTCTGTACTACTTGTTCCTCTAAATGAAGTTGTCTGCCTGTGGTGGATTGAAGCTGTTATATACCCTAGAAAAGGCCATGCTCTTTTAATCCATTCCTGTGGGTGCAGACTTCTTGTGGGTGGGACTTTTGATTAGGCTATTGTCCTTTATAAGAGGATAAAAGCCACAGAGAAGCAAAATAAGAAATTCAGAGAATCACTCAGAGAACTGAGACAGAGCATCAAGAAACAGAGAACAATGAAACCCAGGAGCAAAGAACCAGAAGATGCAGCCATGTGCCCTCACATGTGACACAGGTGTCCTAGATGCCAGCAGCTTGTCTTCAGAGCCCAGGTATCATCCTACTTTTACCCTGAGTTGGATGTTTTCATGGCCTAAGAACTGTAAAAACCTACCCATTTCTGGTATATTGAATTCTGGCAGCTTAAACAAACCAAAACAGATATCAGCACAGAAGAGTGTGGTGTTGCAATTTGAAAATATAAAAAATGCTGGAATGGCTTTATAAATGGATAAGTGGAAGACTCTGAAATACTTGTGAGGTGCTTGATATAAAAGGCCTCGATTTCTTTGAAGGCATTGTTGGTAGAAATATGGATAGTATAAGAATTTCTAATGAGGCCTTAGACAAAAATGATGAATGTGTCATTGCAAATTGGAGAAAAATGAGACCCTTGTTTTAAAGTGGCAGAGAATTTGTCAAAACTGAGTCCTGATGTTAGAATGAAGACAGAATTTGATAGTGATGACCTTGGAAATTTAGCTGACAAGATTTCCAAATTAAATATGGAATGTTTGGCTTGGCTTTCTCATTGAAGCTATAGTAAAACATCAAAAAAAAGGGATAAACTGATACTGAACTCTTGGTGACAAAGAAATGAGAAATTTATGATTTGAAAAATTTTGAACTTACAGAAAGTAAATCCCCAGAGCATAGTGCTTCAAGTGAGGATTTAACTGTATATGGACAATCAGCCATTTCAGTGCAAATCAGGATTGGAGATGGAGTTATACAGAAGGAATTTGTGGAAAGTACTGTTGTTTGATAGCTGGATCCCTGCATGCAAAACCAACAATTTTTGTAAGGATGGAACCACTGACAGCCTGGAAAAAAGGGACAGATCGAAGTAAAAATGACTTCAAAGGCAGAACCCTGGAAGCTCATGTCTGAAGCAAAGACGCCTTGGACCAGGAGGACTGACTCACTCATGTACCTGGAGAGGGTGAGTGTGCCCTGGAACCTGCAGAGGGTGGTCTTTCTGTACCATTGTCCAGGAAGCTCTTACCACCCTAGGGCTGTCAGATGCCTGGGGGATTGAGGGGTTATTGTTTCCAGTGTTCAAAAAGAGTGCTGTCACCCCAACTTCGGAGAGATTGAGGCACATTCTGTGGGGATTGGGGAGAGTCTGGCCACCACCCCACTGTTCTGAGATGGTTGAGCTTATGTCCCAGTGATGGCAGAGAGTCCAGCTGGCATGTGGCCTAGAGTTCAGCTGCCTGAACAGAGTGAAGCCTAGAGTTTAGCTGCTACCTTGAAGAGGACGGAGTCAAGAGCATGGCCATCATCCCAAGTTTTGGAAATGTTGAAGCACTCACCCTGGTGTTTGGAGAAAACAGGCAGGGCTGCTATATAAGACCTTGCAAATTGTGGGGCTGCCACTTTATCCCAAGGACAAAATATCATTCCATAGATGGCTATCAGACCTCAGAATCTAATGAAGTCTGTCCTGCAGGTCTTCAGAACTGTTTGGGACGCGTGAACCCTGTTTCCCTTTCAATTTCTCCCTATGACAATGAGAATTTTACTCTTACTACCCCTCCGTTGCTTATTGAAAGCAGATAACTTGTTTTTAAGTTTCACAGGTCCACAGCCAGAGGGAAATTATGCACCAGGAAAAGCCCACAGCCATAATCAATACTGATAAGACTTAGTACTTAGAGTTGTTTCTGAAATGACTTAAGACTTTTGGGATGCTATGATGAATGAGTGTATCTTGCATACAGAAAGAGCATGTCTTTTGGGGGTTCAGATGGTGGAGTGTGCTAGTTGGAAGCTGTACTCTAGAAAAGTCCATGCTCTTTTAATCCATCCCCGTGGCTGCAGACCTATTATAAGTGGGACCCTTTGATGAGGTTATTTCAATTGTGATATGACTCACCCCAGTCAAGGTAGATCTTTATCTTTATTGGAGTCATTTATAAGATAAAGGACACACAACAAAAGTCCAGTGAGGTCAGAGAATCTGAAAGATAAAATTAAGAGAAGCTCAAAGAGCAAAGATCCAGAGAAGCTGAGGGAGAATCCACAGAACCTCAGAGAGAAATTCACTGGAACCAGAATATGAAAGTAATGAAATTTGGAGCAATGGACAAGCACATGTTGACCATGTGCCTTCCCATGTGACAGAGGTGTCCCGGATGCCAGCAGCCTATCTTCAGAGTTCAGGTATCATTCTGCTGATGCCTTGAGTTGGACATTCTCACAGCCTTAGAATTGTAAACCTACAAGCTAATAAATAGCCACTGTAAAAGCCAACTCATTTCTGATACATTGCATTCTGGCAGCTTTAGAAAACTGAAACAATGCCCCATGTCTTAAACTTTGGGAAGGGGATGTGAAGATTTACTTTAAAAATTCTAACAGCATTAACAAAATATGAAGTAATCAAATTATCATTATTTAGTTTGACATTTTGATCTCTTCATTTTTGATCATATCCTCCCTCCCCTTTTTATATTATAAGTAATTACTCCTAGTACCACAATTATAAAAAGCATAACATTTCTTGGGAAACATACTCCTTACAGAACAACTGAGGAAAGAGATTAGTGTTAACTACTGAATTCAGGTATGGAATTCTTAAAAGGGGGTAAAAGACTGGAGTGTGGAATTAAAAAATGCATAATGATACTGTTTTAAAAATTATAACATGGTGTTAATCTTCTATAACACAAACTACCCCCATGTTAGCTACTAAAGGGCAATACAAATAATTACTGTCATTTGGCCAAAGTTAAAATACTTCCATATACTTTAGATGTAGGCATGCTCTCAGCTAGGCATACTGCGTAAATGATATATTGATAAATGTTCTTTTTTAAACTATATTTATTCTTGACAATGTGTGTGCAGTGAAAGCTTTATTTTAGCAGATATGTAAATAACTGAAGAAAAGGAGTGTAAAACTAGCATTTATTTAATATGAAATAAGAGTTTTAGGAGATTAGTGGTGCAGGATTCATCCAATCATTCTATAGTCAGTTTCTTGCAGTGACATGTAATACAAAAAGAATGACCTCCTACACACTATTGTGCAGACAAAATTATGAAACATGCTTACTAATAAAGACCATTTACCAAGTAAATATGTTTAATAACTGTAATTAGAATAAAGTGTTTCTATAATTTCATAGCATCAATCTTCTGTGACGTGTAAGCCAAATGATTACTGTGCAAGAGAGAGCTTACATTTGAATGTGAAATGATGAATTAATGCATTGTCATGGTCAAGTTCAAGTGTCAACTCGGCCAAGTGGTTGTACCTGTTTGTCTGGTTGGGCAAGTGATGGCCTGTCTGTTGCAATGAGGATATTTCATAGAATTAGATCATGATCATGTCAGCTGCAGCCACAGCTGATTCTATTTGTAACAGCCAAAGGGTGTCTTCTGCAATGAGTAATGCTTAATCTGATCACTGGAAGCCGTTTAAGGAGGATTCAGAAGAGACAGGCTCTATTCCTGCTTTGGCTGGCGAGCCTCTCCTGTGGAGTTTGTCCAGACCCTCCACTGGAATCATCAGCTTCAAGAGTGTCCGGTGGATTTTGGACTTTATGTTTCCATGGTCATGTGAGACACTTTTATAAATTTTATATTTACAAGTGTTCCCTGTTGATTCTGTTTCTCTAGAGAACCCTAAGTAATACATCGTGGTACCAGGAGTGGTTCTTAAGACACAGAATCTTAAAATGGGTTTTTATTAATGGTTTTCAACTCTGACTGGACTCAAAGGCACTAAGAACTCTGATTCCTATAATTAGAATGACACTCCCAATCCATGGAGTGGGCTGGCAAAAGAGATATTCAAAATATCATCATTTGATTCTCCTAATGCTTCTCTTGTACGAAGCCAGGCTCTGGGGGATAATGTTTCTGACACCTTTACAGAGTTTTGTGGAAATAAAAGGTACAGAGATGTTGGCTGATTGTTGTCAGATACACTGGCTACATTAGGAGTGAAAGGGATGGGTTTAAGGCTTCAAACGAGAAGCTTAAGTGCCATCTGAAAGATGTAGAAGTTTCTATGAGTATCCTGAAGGAAAATCTCATTTCCTGTAGGTGTAGACCTGAGATCTCTGAAAATCAGACTCAGAATCTTATTGTGAGGGTAGCAACTTTACAACATAAACTAAAATCTCAACGTTGTGTGGTGTCTGTCGTTAAAGTGAGGGCATTGATTGGAAAGGAGTGGGACCTAGAAAAATGGGATGGTAACATAAGGATTGATATGTTGAAATCCTAGGTCATGCTGAATTTTCTCTAGCTAACCCTGTAATAGTCTGCCCTGAGGACATAGCCACCCAACCTCCAGCCTGCCTTGGGGAGTTGGCCACCCAATCTCTGTCTGAAGGGATTAGTCCTAGGGTGATTAATCCTGTTTCACCAGATGAAACAGGGGAAATGAATGCCCTGAAGCAAATGGCTTGGAAGATATTTCTAATTCTTTTCATGACCCACCCCCACTACCCCTCATTTCTTCCAGACCTATAACTAGAATAAAGTCCCAACAGACTCCTAAAGGTGAAGTACAACATATCACAGTATCACACATGAGGAGGTACAGTATACTGTACCAGTTCTTCCAAGTATAACAGATTGCAAAATGATATGACAGCCCTATACTTAGGCTCCTGTGGAACCACCAAACTGCCCTCCAGAGGACTGCAGCATTCTACTTTCCTACTAATAGTGACTGGGTATCTGTCTCTCCACATCTTCTCCAGTACTTGTATCTTTTTAAATACAATTTTATTGATATATATTCACATACCATAAAATATAATCATCCAACGTGTATAATCGATGATTATCGATGATTCACAGTATCATCATATAGTTGTGTTTTCATTACCACAATCATTTTTGAACATTTTCATTACTTTAAAATACATATAAGAATAAAAATAGAAATGAAAAAGAAACCCAAAACATCCCATATCCTTTATCTCACCCTATTATTTATTTATTTTTGTCCTTCTTTTTTGACTCATCTGTCTATAAACTGGATAAAGTGTCAGTCACAAGATTTTCACAATCACATGGTCACACTGTAAAAGCTATATAGTTATACAATCATCTTTAAGAATAAAGGCTACTGGAATACAGTTCAACAGTTTAAGGTATTTCCTTCTAGTTATTCTTATACACTAAAACCTTTTCCTTCTAGTTATTCTTTTTTTATTTATTTTTATTTTTATTTTTTTATTAATTAACGGAAAAAAAAAAGAAATTAACCCAACATTTAGAAATCATACCATTCTACACATGCAATCAGTAATTCTTAACATCATCACATAGATGCATGATCATCGTTTCTTAGTACATTTGCATCGGTTTAGAAGAACTAGCAATATAACCGAAAAAGATATAGAATGTTAATATAGAGAAAAAAAATAAAAGTAATAATAATAGTAAAAAACAAAACAAAACAAACAAACAAACAAAACCTATAGCTCAGATGCAGCTTCATTCAGTGTTTTAAACCTAAAGGGTATATCTATATACTGCAGAGAATAACTTCCAGAATGACCTTTCCACTCCATATGGAATCTCTCAGCCACTGAAACTTAATTTTGCTTCATTTTTCTTCCCCGTTTTGGTCAAGAAGGCTTTCTAAATACCATGATGCCAAGTCCAATTTCATCCCTGGGAGTCATGTCCCACATTGCTAGGAAAATTTACAGCCCTAAGAGTCATGTCTCATGTGAGTGTGGTGGGGGAGAGGAGGGGTGCTTACCTGCTGTGTTGGCTTAGAGAGAGAGGCGACATCTGAGCAATAAAAGAGGTTCTCTGGGAACAACTCTTAGGTATCATTATAAGTAGTCTTCAATTGCTCTTTGTAGGAATATGTTTCATAAAGGTAAGCCCCAAGTATGAGGGCTCAGCCTATTAAATTGGTAGTCCCTGGTACTTGGGAGAATATCAGGAATTCCCAGGTGGGAAAGTTTAATATTTCCACATTTTCCCAAGTCCCTCAAGGGGGGCTTTTCCAATACCTTTTTAGTTTCAACTCAAATTATTCTGGGATATATTAGAGCATTGCACTAATCTGTACAAACCAACAAAATCTTAACTGCCTATTTAAGGTTCCATGTAATTATGGTGTTCAAAATAATTGACCGTACAAGTTAAATTAGATAGTATGCTACAAAAATATAAATTTTGTACCAAATAAATATTTCTTCTTTTGATCTCACACAGAAGTTGAAATTTCAAAATGCATCATCTTTTACCTTTTAGTCTGATTTACCTAACTCCTAACCAGATCTGCTTCATTCATCTCTAATTGATGTTTGATCTCTTTTTCAGCTTGTTTAACAGTTGCAGTATGGGGTTATGCTGACTTTCACAGCTGCAGAAATCTAGTTTTGAGTCTTAGCTATCACTCAGATACCCAAAGTTCCAGGGACCAACCAGATTATACATAAACAGCTTAGCATGTCAGAATTTAGAAATAACCATTACAACTCTGGAATAGATGTGATTTCTATAAGAGCTTGCAATCTAGAAATCTTTATAATAAGCCTTTCCCTGATAACCTATGTTTTCAGATTCCATCTTCAGAGTTTGTGCATTTTTGTTAGCCCGTATTAGTGAGGCATTATAATGTTTACCTTTTTGTTTCTTTCTTATTTCACTCAACATACTGCCCTCAAAGTCCATTAACTCAATTGCGTGCCTCACAACTTCATTTCTTCTTGCGTCTGCTCAATATTCCATTGTATGTATACACCACTGTTCACCTTTCCATTCATAAGTCAATGTATCCTTAGGCCACCTCCATCCACTGCAAATTGTGAATACTGTCACCATAAAAACCAGTGTGCTAATGTCCATTCATGTCCCTGCTTTTAGTTCTTCCAAGCATATACCTAATAACGGGGTTGCAGGATCATATAGCAATCCTATACTTAGCCTCCTCTGGGACCACCACTGCCCTCCAGAGTGGCTGTTCCATTCTACTTCCCGACCAACAGTGATTAGGGAACAGTACATCCCTCTCCACACATTTTTTCCAGCACTCGTATATTTCTATTTGTTTTTGTGGACTGTTTTATTCACACACCATAAAATCTGTCCTAAGTAAACATTCAATGGTTCCTGATATGATCACATAGTTATGCTTTCATCACCACAACCTAAATGAGGATATTTCCATTTCTTCTGCAGAGAAAGAGGAAGAGGAAGCATACAAACAAAAAAGAATAAAAATAAAAAATAATAAAAATACAAAGTAAAACATAAGGAAGAAACAACCCCTTCCTCATATCCCCATCTTGTTGACTTTTTGCTTTGGCATATTGCCTCTGTTACATTGACTAGAAACTGTTATTGTTAATCATAGACTTTCGTTTGCATTGATGATATTTTTTCCATATATCTTCCTATGTTCAATACCTTGTAATGTTGACATTCATTTGCTCTTCCTAATGTAAAAACAATCTTATATTTGTACATTTAATCATCATCATTGACCGCTCCAGAGTTTGCTAATTTATAAGTACCAGTCTTTATCTTCTATCTTCCCTTCTGGTGTCACACATGGCCCTTGCCTTCCTATTTTAACCATATTCACACTGAGCTTTGATCAATGTACTTACAATATTGTGCTACCACCAGATAGTATTGTGCTATGCATTTCTGGATCCATACAATGATTCCCAGCACTTGTATCTATCTATTTTGTAAACAGTTTTATTCACATACCATGCAATCCATCCTAAATGTACAATCAATTGCCCAGAGTATAATCACATAGTTATGCATTCACCACCACTCTCTGTATGAGAATATTTCCATTACTTCTTCAATGAAAGAAGAGGGGAAAAAATGAGAAACAACAACAAAAAGAATCCCATTCCCTTCCCTTATATCCTCCTCTTATTGACATTGAACTTAGGTATATTGCCTTTGTTATAATTAATGGAAGAACATTACAATCTTATAGACCTTGGTTTGCATTAGTTCAATTTTTTCCATATGCCATTCCATTTATAACAACTTTCAATGGTGACATTCATTTGTTTTCCCTCTTGTAAAAATATTCTTATATTTGTACATTTAATCCACATCATTGTCCACTCTAGGTTTTGCTCAGCTATAAAGTCCCAGTTTTTATATTCCATCTTTCATTCTGAACAGAATGCATGCTCCTAGCCTTTCACTTTCAACCATACTCACACTTAAATTTGTTCATTATACTTACAATATTGTGTTACCATCACTGAGTATTGTTCTATCCATTTCTGAATCTTTACAATCAATCCTGTTGAACATTCTATACTCTTTCAGTAAATAACTCAACCTCTACCTTCTTTCTATCTCCTGAGAACCTGTGTTCTCAATTTCAACTCTCAGAGTTTGCTCATTACATTGAATTCATATTAGTGAGGCCATGCAGTATTTGTCTTTTTCTGGCTTATTTTGCTCAATATATTGTCCTCAAGGTTCATCCATGTTTTTGCATGCACCAGGACTTTATTGTGTCTTACAGCTACCTAATATTCCATTATATGCATATACCAAGTTTGTTTATACCCCCAGTCATTGATGGGCATTTGGGCTGTTGCCACCTCTTGGCAATCATGAATAATGTTGCTGTAAGTATTGGTTTGCAAATGTCTGTTCATGTCCCTGCTTTCAGATCTTCAGAATATACCATAGTAATGGGATTTCTGGATCATATGACAATTTTATACTTAGCTTTCTGAGGAACTGCCAAATTGCCTTCCAGAGCAGCTGTACCATTCTACACTGCCACCAACAGTGAATAAGTGTGCTTCTTTCTCCACATCCTCTCCAGCATTTGTAGTTTTCTGTTTATTATTATTATTATGGCCATTCTATTAAGTGTAAGATGATATCTCATTGTGGTTTTGATTTGCACTTCCCTAATAGCTAGTGAAGTAGAGCATCTTTTTGTATGCTTTTGAGCCATTTGTATTTCCTCTGTGGAAAAGTATTTATCCATGTCTTTTGGTCTTTTCAAATTGGGCTGTTTGAATTTGTGTGATTAACTTGTAGGATCTCTTTGTATATTATAGATATTGAACTTTCACCCAATATATGGATTCCAAATGTTGTCTTCCATTGCATAGGCTGCCTTTTATCTTTCTTGACATAGTCCTTTGATGTGCATAAATATTTTTTGAGATCCCATTTATCTATTTCCTCTTTCATTGCTTTGCACTTTGGGTATAAGGTCTAGGGCCATACCTCCTACCATGAGGTATTTATGATATTTCCCTACATTTTCTTCTAAATGTTTTATGGTTTTAGTGCTAATGTTTAGGTTTTTGATACATTTTGAGCTAATTTTTGTATAAGGTATGAGATAGGGATCCTCTTTCATTCTTTTGGATATGGATATCCAATTCTTCAAACATCATTTGTTGAAGAGGATACTCTTTTTTAGCTGAGTTGACTTGAACTTATCAACACCAACTGTCTGTAGATGAGAAAGTCTATTTCTGAACACTCAATTTGATATCATTGGTCAGTATGTCTATCTTTATGCCAATACCAGGCTGTTTTGACCACTGTAACTTTGTAATATGCATTAAAGTCAGGTAGTGTGAGAACTTCCACTTCATTTTTCTTTCTCAAGATATTTCTAGCTATACAGTGCATCCCTGCCCTTCCTCAATAAATTTGACTGTGAGTTTACTATTTCTGCAAAGTGAATTGTTGGAATTTTAAGTGGCATTGCATTGAATCTATAAATCCGTTTGGGTAGAATTGATATCTTAACTATATTTAGTTCTTCCAGTTCATGAATACAGTTTGTCTTTCCATTCACTTAGGTCTTTGTTGATTTCTTTTAGGAATATTTTGTAGTTTTCTGTGTATAGGTTTTTTTGTGGCCTTGGTTGAATCTATTCTTAAATATTTGATTTTTTTAGTTGTTATTGTAGATGGATTTTTTTTTTTACTTCCTCCTCAGATTGCTGATCACTAGTGTATAGAAGCACTACTGATTTTGGGGTGTTGATTTTGTACCTTACCACTTTGCTGTATTTATTTATTAGCTTTATTGACTTTGCTTTAGATTTTTTGGGATTTTTGATATATAGCATGATGTCATCCACAAACAGTGAAAGTTTTCTTTCTTTCTTTCCAATTTGGATGCTTTTAATTTCTTTTTCTTGTCAAATTTCTCTAGCTAGAACTACCAGCACAGTGTTGAATAATGACAGTGACAGTGGGCTTCCTTGTTTTGTTCCTGATCTTAGAGGGAAAGCTTTCAGTTTTTCCCCATTGAGTATGTTTTTCACATATTCCCTTTATTATATTGAGAAAGTTCTATCTATTTCTATCCTTTGAAGTGTTTTCATCAAGAAAGGATGCTGAAATTTGTGAAATGCCCTTTATGTATCAAGCATGATGATCATGTGCTTCTCTCTGCTTTGGTTTATTGATGTATCCTTTTTAAAAATCCATTCTGCCAGTTCATGTATTTTGATTGGGAGTTTTAATACATTAACATTTAATGTTATTACTGTAAAGGCAGTACATACTTAATCCATTTTTTCTTTTGGATTTTATATTTCACATCTTATTTTTTTCTCTTTTTACCTTTTTAATTACCCTTACTGATCATCTTCGTATCTATACTCATCCAAATGTCTCTCTTGTCTTTTCCTATTTGCCTATAGTGCTCCCTTTAGTATTTCTTGTAAAGCAGGTCTTTTGTTCATAAACTGTCTCAGTATCTGTCTTTAAATATTTTAAACTCTCCTTCATTTTTAAAAGACAGTTTTCCTGCATATAGAATTCTTGGTTGGAACTTTTTCTCTTTCAGTATATCTTACCACTGCCTTCTTGCCTCCATGGTTTTGCTGAGAAATCTGCAATTGGTCTTATCAAGCTTCCCTTGTATGTGATGGATCACTTTTCTCTTGTTTCTTGCAGAGTTCCCTCTTTGTCCTTGAAATTTGGCAATCTGATTAGTTTAGTGTCTTGGAATAGTTCTGGGATCTATTTCATTTGGGGTACGTTGACCTTCTTGGACTTATACCATTAGGTCTTTCATAAAAGTTGGGAAACTTTCAATGATTATATTCTCCCTTATTCTTTTGGCCCCTTTTCCCTTCTCTTATCCTTTTGAGACACCCACAGCAGTTATATTTGTGTGCATAATATTGTCATTCAGTTACCTGAGACTCTGCTCATGTTTTTCCATTCTATTCCCTACCAGGTTTTTTTGTGTATAGGATTTCACATGTTTTGTCCTCTAGTTCATTAATTCTTTCTTCTGTCTTTTCAAATCTGCTGTTGAATGTTTCCATTCTGTTTTTCATCTCACCTCTTCTTTTGTGTCTTTCTTCCCATAAGCTCTGTCATTTGTTTATTCAAGCTTTTGAGTTCTGCTGTATGGTCACCCAGTGTCTTCTTTATATCATTCATTTACTTTGTCACATTTTCTTTCAATAAGTTGATTTGATTTCACAGATTTTCTTGAACATCTCTAATTAGTTGTTTCAACTTCCGTATCTCATTTGAAGTGTTAGTTTGTTCCTTTGACTGGGTCATATCTTTGTGCTTCCTGGTATGACTCATGATTTTTTCTGGTGTTTAGGCATCTGATTCTCTTGATTAGTTTATTCTGAGGTCATTTACTCTCTTTTGCCAAAGGTGTTCTAGTTGGTTGGCTTTGTTCTCTATCTGTGCTTTGCCATTCAGTTCAACTTATTCTAGACCTCTAGATTAGCTTCTGTTTAACAGATCAGAATGTTCCCGCTCTTGTTTTTCTGGTTATTGCTCTGCCTTTATGGAAGCTTTTTGAGATTGTCCTTTTTTGTGTATGTGCAGTTGTTTCACCAAAAGGTAAAAGCCCTTTCTTCTCTCTTTCTCCTTAGGGAATGCTGCTCTGCTGTTTCTTTCTTTTGTTTTGTTTTTTAACACTCCTTCCATTACCTCTAGCAACTTTTCCCTGGAGATCTGGCTCTGGGAGGAGTGTCTCCCCAGATAGGATTGACCCCAGTCAGATTTTCCCAGATGAGACAGGCTCAAAACTCAGACAGGATGCAATCAGTATCAAGGTTACTTGAGGATGAGACCCAGTAGGGTCACAATCTTTTCTGTGAAACCTTAGTTCTGTGTGTTTACTGTCCTGCCCAGCAGATGTCAGGCCCGCTGTTCCCCACTGGTGTAAATTGGTATTATGCCTTTCATTCTCCAGAAGACCCTGCCCCTGCCAAGGACATAATTGAGACAAAGGCTGAGGGTTAAGGTGGGCTTAAATTCTTTCTGTTTTCCAGCTCCTGGGGTCTGAATTCTCTAAATAACAGTTATCACTTGTATTAGGGCTTTGCCTCCTTCCCTTTGGGGTAGAAGAAATCACCCTTAAGCCCCCTGTGTTGGTTTGAAAGGATGTATGCCCCTTAGAAAAGCCATGTTTTAATCTAAATCCCATTTCATAAAGGCAGAATAATCCCTGTTCAATACTGTATGTTTGAAACTGTAATCAGATCATCTCCCTGGAGATGTGATTTAATCAAGAGTGGTTGTTAACTGGATTAGGTGATGACATGTTTCTACCCATTTGGGTGGGTCTTGATAAGTTTCTGGAGTCCTATAAAAGAGGAAAGATTTTGGAGAATAGAAGATTCAGAGAGAGCAGAGAGGAATGACATAGCCACGAGAAGTAGAGAGCCCACAAGCCAGTGACCTTTGGAGATGAAGAAGAAAAATGCTTCCCAGAAAGCTTCATGAAAGAGGAAGCCAGGAGAGAAAGTTAGCAGATGACACCTTGCTCGTCATGTGCCCTTCCAGCCGAGAGAGAGAAGCCCTGACTGTGTTCACCATGTGTCTTTTCACTTGAGAGAGAAATCCTGATCTTCATTAACCTTCTTAAACCAAGGTCTTTTTCCCTGGATAGATACCTTTGATTGGACATTTCTATTGACTTGTTCCAATTGGGACATGTTTTTGACCTTACAACTGTAAACTAGCAATTTATTAAACTCCTCTTTTTAAAAACCATTCCGTTTCTGGTATATTGCATTCCAGCAGCTAGCAAGCTAGAGCACCCCCTATTCCATGTAGTTTGGAAAAGTTACCGAGCTAGCAGCCCCCCTTTCCCCACTGCTGGAAACATGTTTGAGACAGGCTGTGTTCCACTTTTTGTAGAGTGAAACTTGCGTGTTTGAGACAGGCTAGTCTCTGCTTTTTGTAGGTTGAAACTGTTGCTAATATCCTAGCCCCTGGGATCTAAATTCTCTTAATGAGAACCACCAGTATTGCTGGGCTCTGATACACCTCCCCCACCACCACCACCACTCTTCTAGGGGGAAGATACACTCTTTAGGGAACTATCTTCTTCTTCAGATTATTTACCATGTGTCTCAGTCATTCCTTAATTCCACTCTTGCCAGAGACAATGCTGAAAACTGAGATACTTTTTTTTAACAGGTTGCTAACAAGTGAAAAAAAAAAAAAAGAAAAAAACCTTTTCAGAACCAGTCTCCTGCTTCCCCAGTTTCATCTATCAAAAGCCAGAGCTGGTGCAGTCCTTTTCCAGTATTCTGAGCTCCAAAAGCATCTGTTTTTTTTTGTTTGTTTGTTTTTGTCAGCCCCACCTCCTTGCTGCTGGGGAATGATCTCTCAGTTTCTTTCATGTTTGCCTTGTAGTTTTATCTGTGCTCAGGGCTTGTATTCAACAGTCCAAATTTGTTAATAAACTCTGCAATTGGAGCTTGGTTGACCTTCTCCTTCCCTTGCCTCTAGGAGAGAAGGCTTATGTTTCCCACACAGGATGTACTCTGAGACAGTCTGACATATCAGTGGGAAAGTGGTACCAGCTTCCATAACATAGAGGAACTTATTTAAAGTTCTGTGCTGTGATATCAGCCCTTCCACCCATTCCAGACTAGTATACAATGTAGTACACTATAGGATGATCATGGAAGCCTCCCAGCTGTTCCGGACAGTTCATGGTTACTTACTAGCTTCCTTAGAAGATGAACTAAATCCCACACCTCCTTACACTGCCATCTTGCCCTGCCTCTAAAACAGCCATAAGCTTTTAAAGTATCAAGTTTTTTATAGAGAGACTCAGATTTATGTTCAAGTTGTGTCTATATATAGAAACAAATTTTCAAAGAGCATTTGCACATTGCTTGATCAAATCTATTAGAACAGTCTTCCTACATATCCAATGAATAATTGATACTCCTTTGTGTTAGCTAAGTGTATTGTCTGGTTGGATCACACTGATTAATTTGATAGAAAGTTGATCAGAGTACCTTTTTGAAAACTATGAACTTTTTGAACAGCATGAACTTATAGATGAATAGATATACATTTGAAATGTCATTCATATATCATGCCTCATATTGTGAGATTCAGTCTTTCAAGAATATGCATAGTATGCATACGCAGAATTCATAATCACTCAAGTGTAGATTGTTATGATTCAAAATGCAGGCTTATTCAATTGATAAATGGTGAGGTAAAAAAAATAGTAAGTTGCGACAGTTCAAAAAGAAAGATGCAACCTTTTCTCTAGTTACGTTTACACAGGGATTATCAATAAAAGACCTCAGGAAATAGCTAAAGCACACTCCGCATTCTAGAAATAAGGTCTGCCAATTAATAGTCTTAAACTGATTTCCAAGAGACTCAATGATTTATATAATCCTCAAGCATATTAGCAGTAAAAGATATATCTTTTCCATTGTAGTTACTCATTAAAAACATGTAAAAAACAAGATTCCAGTCCTTTTCCCTATCCATATGACCTTCAAACAATTAAGAAACATATTTTGATTTATGTCCCTTTAAATTTCTTTCTTTGGTCAACGTTAACCCTTAGTGAGCTTGTAACATAGATAAAAAAGAGTAATAAGAATATTCTTTCCTTACCGGTCCTTCATGTCAATATTCTTATTTTGTTTTAGCAAAGTAAATTCAAATAGGTTAATAAAAATTAGTCTCCCTAATATATTATCAAACATTCAATTTTTATAATTTATTACTGTGAAATTTAACACACAAATAAAAAAATGCAAAAAATCCACAAATGTTTGGCTTAATGTATTATTTTAAAATGTACACCAATGCAGTATCTACTTTGATCAATAAATTGAACATTGCATTATTCCATAGGCCAGCTCCTAATATGTCCCTCCTCAATCATATGTTTCCTTTCTTCTACCCAGTGTTAATTGCTATTCTGTCTTTTATGGTAATCACTTCCTTGCTTTTCTTTATTAACCATCTGTCTTTTGGAAGAGTTTCTACCCTGAATTTTAACTTTATAGGTTTTGTATAGTTTTTATAGATGGAATCATTCAATATGTATTCTTTTGTGTCTGGGATCTTTCACTGAATATTATGGTGATAGTATTCAACCATATATGCAACTGTAGCTCATGTGTATTCCATTGCACAAATATATAAAATTAATTTCATATTCTACTGTTGATGATTATTTGGATTGTTTCAGGTTTGTAGCTATTGTGAAAAGTCACTCTCAACATTCCTATATATACTTCCAAGTATCTTTTTTGGGTAAATACATAGAAGTGGAACTGCTTGTTTATAGCATATACATATGTTCAATTTTAGTAGATAATGCCAAATTGTTTTCCAAAGAGGTTTTCCTGTATCAGTATATGTGAGTACTTGTGGCTGTACTGCCTGATAACACTTGGTATTATTTGTCTTTATACTTCTAACCAGACTGGTAAGCATAAGGTTGTTTCTCACTGTGGTCTTAATGTAAATTTCTTTAATTTTATTGAGATGGTTGCATTATCATTTGTTATCATCTATATCTTTTTAATGAAGTGCCAGTTCAAATGTCACATTTTTGTGTTTGTTTTGGTAAGTCTGATTTATTTTTCCATATTGACATAATTTTTCATAAAATCTCGATACTTGCCAGTTATGGCTTGCACCCTTTTCTGAATCTGAGACTTACATTTTCATTCTTATAATCTTCAGCTTTTTTGAAAATTAGAAGTTCTTAAATTTAATGTAATCAAATTTAGAATCCCTTTCTTTAGTGCAGTTTTTATTTAAGAAATCTTTCTCTATAATGATAATTCTCTTACATTCTCTTCTAGAATCTTTATTATTTTATGTCCTACATATCTAAGGTGTTTCTAGAATTTGCATGTATGTGTATGTGTTTGTGAAAGGTAGAGTTTAGATTCAGTTTTTTTTTCCTAACTGGATGTCCAAATGTCCAAGCACCATACATGAGGAAAATCACAGTTAACTATTGGGTGGTCATCTCCCACCCTCACCTATCTTGACTTCCTTCTCCAAGGAAGTCACAAAACACATGCTAAGTGGCAATCCTCCACTTCCCTTAACCCCACTGTCTTTTCTATAGTGTGCTATTCCACTAACTGGAGGATGAGTATAAGGAAAAGGCTTGGCCAGACATTAAACCTGGGAAACAGGAGCAAGCAGCTCCAGATGTTTATTAGAACAGGAATTCTCAGTGGCAGGGCTTCATCCCTCTGAGGTAGATAAAAACCATACTCAAACAGTATATAGATTAGCCTCTCTTCTCTGTCTCTTTTCTGGTGTGAGGTGGGATGTACAGAGCTGCCATCTTGTAGTTTTCAGCCACCCAGGGAGATCAGCAGTAATGAGACTTCTTCCTTTGTTCTTTTGTACTTTTTGTGTGGAATAAATGACAAGGAGTTAGTTACCCTTTCTGGACTGTGAAAGTAATAAAGTGAGCATTTGCTGAAAGTTTCTGTTGAGCCCTGAGCCTGTATTCCCTCAATGCACAATGGTAGCAACTCGTTCCCATCAGTTTTTGAAAGGATTGCCCTTGTCTTTGCCCATTTTTCTGCTATGCCACCTTTGTTTTAAATCAGAAATCCAAATGTGTGGATTGTGTTGTTGGACTTTCATTTTCATCTATTCTTGAGTAATTATTGCCCAAACTTAATTATTCTTGTCTTAAAGTAAGTCTTGGTATATGATAAATTTCTCTTTTGCATTCATGCATGTACCTTCATGCAAACTTCAGAATCAACATGCAAGGTTCTGGAAAAAACACCAAAGAAATTGAAAAGGGAACGCTTGTTGGGGTTTTAATTGGGATTGCTCCCACATATTTACAATAGTGACTCTCCCATTCCATAAATATAGTATATATTACCATCTATTTAAGTCCTCTTTAATTTTTTGTCAAAAATGTTTGCTATTTTCTTCCTGGTAAGGTTTTAGGCCTTCTTCTGGCATTTTTATTCTTAGGCATGAGCATTGTTATAATATTTTAAAAAATATAACTTAAAAACTTTTAATTTCTGACTCTTTATTCCTGGGTTGTAAAAATAAATGAAATTTTACATATAAAATGTGTTAATTCTGATAATTCTTATAATTATTAGGATTTGTTTTAAAAATTATTTGTGGGTTCTTTTGGATTTTCTACTTTTAGAAGCATATAATAGAAGTTTTATATATATATTTTAAACTATGCTTTTTTCAGCACAACCTCAATAGGTAAACTGTTAAAACATTGATTAGAAATGGTTACAGCAGTCATTCTGGTCTTGCATCCCAATCTTAAAGGAAAAGTTTGCAAAGTTTCATCACCAGATTTATTTGTGTACTATTTAGTATTTCTGTACTAAAGTTCTATATATTCATAAATTACACTATTTCCTAGAACATTTTAGCTGTATTATACTTTCATGATCATTTTAATTCTACAAGGTCTTTAGTGATGTGCTCTTTTTCATTTCTAATATTGATTGTATGTATATTCTCTCTTTTCTTTCTTGAAAGGTCTCACGTTTTGCTAATCAATTCTATTTTTCACAGAATCAGATTTTGTATTTATTAGTTTTCTATCATATATTTGTTCTCTATGTGCTATCACTATGCTTGTTTTTATAGTTCCTTTACTTTATTTTGTGTTTAATTTGTCTTCTAATTAAATTTCTTGAGATAAAGGATAAGATCATTAATTTACAGACTTTCTTCTTTTTGATATATTTATTTTAAAATAGACAATTCCATCTAATTAAATCATTGCAAAATATGTAAAATTCTGTAAAAATTATTTTAAACTTTCAGTTCAAAATATGTTTTCTAATTTCCATTGTAATTTTTTCTCTGACTTACAATTTATTCAGAATTATGAATTATAATGCTTAATTTCCAAAAAGTAGGAATCCTCTAATTATTCCATTATTGTGAATTTCTAACAATTTTACTGTTATGGGGACATATATAGAATGATCATAAACTGAATGATTTCAGTCCTATGAGTTTTGTTGAGACTTGTTTTATTTTTCAGCATAAGTTCAACTTTTAAACATGTTCTATGTGCTTGAAAATGATATGTTCTGTAATTCTGGGCATAGGGTTTATGTATGGCCTTTGGTCAGTTTTATAAATCTTGGTCAATTTTTCTATTTATTTATTTATTGGTTTATAGTGTGTTTTGTTCTTTGATTACTGATAAAGGCATATTATGGTAGTTTGAAATTGTACATACCCCAGAGAAAGTCATGTTATTTTAATTCATTCATGTGGGTATAGGCCTGAGGCAGGCTAGAATGGCTCACCCAGGGGCCAGGGATATTGGTCAGTGTAGATACAGAATGAAAGCTTTAATCAGCTTTGGGACTGCAGTCCCAAAGAAGCTAGAGCACTATAGAAAACGACTTAACCACAAGACACCAAACATCAGGTGTTAGAGATTTTGCCCCATTTCTCAGAAACAGTTGAAAAAAACAAAGAAAAGGAAGAAACGAGGAGTTAAGTTAGAAGGGGGATTTGGAATTTTCCACACCTAGCTTTTGTCTCACAGCATGGCAACAAACCAGCACATAAAACCCCAAACCTAGTTTAATTGTGATATGTCTCTCCCTTGAATACACTTGCAGTGATCTTTCTGCACCGTGTACTATCCTCTCAATAAACTTTGCTGTTTGCTGCTATTTGCTTTCCTGTGTGTGAATTCTTTCCCATGATGAGACCCCAATCCTGAAAGAGGCTTCACCCCAATGTTGGCTGTATAGTTTGTTGAGTTAGGCAGGAAGGCTTGACCAGTTCTGACACTCACATAAGACACCATTCAGCACAATCTATGTTCTATAAATTTTACTTCTTTTCTTTTTTTAAATTTATTTTGTATTATCAAACCAAAAAACATACAAACGTGAGCATAGATACAAGCATTCTGTGTATGCTTACAACCAATGACTCACAATATCCTCACATAGTAGTATATTCATCGCCATGATCATTTTTTTTTTTATTTATTCTTTTGTCTCTAACCTTTCTACATGTGATCTCATTTGGAACATCCCTTTTCCTCTCCTTCCCACCTACCTGAGTACCTATCCTTCCAGTCTCAACATAAATTTCCCTTTCTCAAGAAGCTTCACCTGATTTCCCATTCAATTAATTGTCACTATACATTCCCATATCACCCTGCACTGTGTCCATGTTCTAACACTTTTCACACTAAATGACACCCATAACAACACCTTATATCTTGCTTGTCATGTGCCAGGCACCCTTCCTAGTTTCTTATGATTAAGTCATTTAACCTCTGAAACAGTTCCATGAGATATATACTATTATTGTTCCCATTTTATAGAGGTGGAAATTGAGGTACAGGGAGGTTATAGAATTAGCTCATGTTCACACAGCTTAACACTGGAGGAGGTGGGCTTTGGACTTTGCAAGATGGGCACTGGAGTGCATACTCCCAAACATTCTGCAATTTTGCTTATCCAAGAATTAGCTATTTGTTTATCTGTTTCTCCTACTAGAATGTGAGTTTGATGAAGGTAGGACCATATTTTGTTTACTGGTATATTCTTTTATTTTTGTGAAATGTAACTTCGCTTGGATTGAGGCTGTGAAGCTGTTTTTTTTTTAAATTTTTTTTATTAATCAAAAAAAAAGAAAAGAAATTAACACAACATTTAGAAATCATTCCATTCTACACATGCACTCAGTAATTCTTAGTATCATCACATAGATGTATGATCATCATTTCTTAGTACATTTGCATCGATTTAGGAAAAGAACTAGCAAAACAGCAGAAAAAGATATAGAATGTTAATATAGAGAAGAAAATTAAAATAATAATACTAATAAAAAATATATATATATAAAAAGGAAAAAGAAAAAAAAACAAAAACAAAAGATACAAACACACAAACAAACAAACAAAAAACCATATTTCAGGTGCAGCTTCATTCAGTGTTCCAACCTAGTTACATTACACTTAGGTATTATTGTGCTGTCCATTTTTGAGTTTTTGTATCTAGTCCTGTTGCACAGTCTGTATTCCTTCAGCTCCAATTACCCATTATCTTACCCTGTTTCTAACTCCTGCTGGTCTCTGTTACCATTGATATATTCCAAGCTGATTCTCGAATGTCGGTTCACATCAGTGGGACCATACAGTATTTGTCCTTTAGTTTTGGGCTAGACTCACTCAGCATAATGTTCTCTAGGTCCATCCATGTTATTACATGCTTCATAAGTTTAGTCTGTCTTAAAGCTGCATAATATTCCATTGTAGGTATACGCCACAGTTTAGCCACTCGTCTGTTGATGGACATTTTGGCTGTTTCCATCTCTTTGCAATTGTAGATAATGCTGCTATAAACACTGGTGTGCAAATGTCCGTTTGTGTCTTTGCCCTTAAGTCCTTTGAGTAGATACCTAGCAGTGGTATTGCTGGGTCGTAATCCATTCTGCCATTCTATGTCTTTTGATTGGGAAATTCAGTCCATTAACTTTTAGTGTTATTACTATTTGGAAAATATTTTCCTCTACCATTTTGGCTTTTGTATTATATATATCATATCTGATTTTCCTTCTTTCTACACTTTACTCCATACCTCTCTCTTCTGTCTTTTCGTATCTGACTCTAGTGCTCCCTTTAGTATTTCTTGCAGAGCTGGTCTCTTGGTCACAAATTCTCTCAGTGACTTTTTGTCTATAAATGTTTTAATTTCTCCTTCATTTTTGAAGGACAATTTTGCTGGATATAGGAGTCTTGGTTGGCAGTTTTTCTCTTTTAGTAATTTAAATATATCATCCCACTGTCTTCTAGCTTCCATGGTTTCTGCTGAGAAATCTACACATAGTCTTATTGGGTTTCCCTTGTATGTGACAGATTGTTTTTCTCTTGCTGCTTTCAAGATCCTCTCTTTCTCTTTGACCTCTGACATTCTAACTAGTAAGTGTCTTGGAGAATGCCTATTTGGGTCTAATCTCTTTGGGGTGCGCTGCACTTCTTGGATCTGTAATTTTAGGTCTTTCATAAGAGTTGGGAAATTTTCAGTGATAATTTCTTCCATTAGTTTTTCTCCTCCTTTTCCCTTCTCTTCTCCTTCTGGGACACCCACACACGTATATTTGTGCGCTTCATATTGTCATTCAGTTCCCTGATTCCCTGCTCAAGTTTTTCCATTCTTTTCCCTATAGTTTCTGTTTCTTTTTGGAATTCAGATGTTCCATCCTCCAGTTCACTAATTGTAGCTTCTGTCTCTTTAGATCTACCATTGTAGATATCCATTGTTTTTTCCATTTTTTCTTCTTTGTCCTTCACTCCCACAAGTTCTGTGATTTGTTTTTTCAGATTTTCTATTTCTTCTTTTTGTTCAGCCCATGTCTTCTTCATGTCCTCCCTCAATTTATTGATTTGGTTTTTGAAGAGTTTTTCCATTTCTGTTCGTATATTCAGCATTAGTTGTCTCAGCTCCTGTATCTCATTTGAACTATTGGTTTGTTCCTTTGACTGGGCCATATCTTCAATTTTCCGAGCGTCATCCATTATTTTCTGCTGGTGTCTGGGCATTTGATCAGATTTCCCTGGGTGTAGGACCCAGCTGGTTGAAAGGTTTTTCTGTGGAATCTCTGGGCTCTGTTTTTCTTTTCCTGCCCAGTAGGTGGCGCTCGTGGCGCTCGTCTGTCTGCGGGGCAGTCGGCCCGGAAAACCGCGCGTGGAGGTGGGGGTCGCTGGCCGCCGCGGCTTGGGGGAGTGCCGGTCCAAATTGCCCAGCTGGCCCGAGACGCCAAGCGTGACGGGAGGGCCCCGCTATCCAATGTTCCCAGTCAGACCGGGGAGCCACATGCGTGGAGGGGACCCCAGTCGCCAGCCGCCCCGGCCAGGAAAACGTGCGCCCCTCGGGTATCTCACCGCAGCAGATTCTCCCTGCCCGTTCAGCTGTTCCAGAATGGGGTACGCTGTCTTTTTGGTCTCTGTCATGACTCCGGGAGCTGTTTCGTGTTGTTTCTGTTTCTTTAGTTGCTTTTCTGGAGGAGGAACTAAGACCCGCGTGTCTTACTAAGCCGCCATCTTTTCCGGAAGTGCCATGATCATTTTTTAGAACACTTGCATCACTTCAGAAAAAGAAATAAAAAGAAAAAAGAAAAAACTCACACATACCAAACTTCTTACCCCTCCCTCTCATTGACCACTAGTATTTCCACCTACTCAATAGATTTTAACTTTCGTTCCCTCTATTTTTTTCTATACCCCTTACCACTCCCTTCCATTCTTCACTAGTATTTCAATCTACTTAATTTAACATTTGTTCCCCCTAGTATTTCTTTATTGTAATCCATATTTTTTACTCATCTGTCAATATTGTAGAAAAAAGGAGCATCAGACACAGGGTTTTCACAATTCCATAGTCACATTGTGAAAGCTATTTCATTTTACATTCATCTTCAAGAAACATGGCTACTGGAACATAGCTCTACACTTTCAGGCACTTTCCTTTGGCTTGTCTAATGCACCTTAAACTAAAAACGGGACTAAAAAGGGGATATCTATAAAATGCATAAGAATAACCTCCAGAATAACCTCGCAACTCTGTTTGAAATCTCTCAGCCACTGACACTTTGTTTTGTCTCATTTCTCTCTTTCCCTTTCAGTCAAGAAGTTTTCCTCAACTCCTTGATACTGTGTCCCAGCTCATTCTCAGATTTCTGTCCCATGTTGCCAGGGAGGTTTACACCCCTGGGAATCATGTTCCATGTAGAGAAGGGGAGGGCAGTGAGTTTGCTTTTCATGTTGGCAGAGAGAAAGATACACCACATTTGAACAACAAAAGAGGTTCTCTGGAGGTAACTTTTAGGCCTAATTTTAAGTAGGCTTAGTCTATCCTTTGCAGGTATAAATTTCATATGAACAAACTCCAAGATTGAGGGCTTGGTCTATTCCTTTTCTTGTCCCAATTACTTGTGAGAATGTCAGGAATTCTCCAAATGGGAAAGCTGAATTTTCCCCCTTTCTCACCATTTCCCCAAGGGGACTTTGCAAATACTTTTTTATTCACTGTTCAAATCACTCTGGTATTTACTGGGGCATCACTCTGGACAAACCTACAAAATCTCATGCCCTATTCAAGGTTCCATGTACTTATGGTATTCAATTAAACTGCCCATATAAGTTATATTAGGAAATGCACTAGTCAAAATATAAATTTTGTACCAAATAAACATTTTTTGCTTTAGTCTCACATATAAGTTAAAGTTCTAAAATATGAATGACCATTTATTTTCAACACCCTGCAATATTGACATTTTTTTGTTCTTCCTCATGCAAAAATATTTTTAAATTTGTACATTTAGTCACTATCATTGTACATTCTAGGTAATCCTAGATCATATCTTCTCAGTCTTTATCATCTGTCTTTCCTTCTGGTTTCATTTGTGCCCCCAGCCCTCCTGCCTCTATGATTCTCACATTCAGCTTCATTCGGTGTACTAAAATTATTGTGCTACAATTAGGTAGCATTTGTGCTATACATTTCTGAATTTTTAAAATCATCCTATTGCACAATTTGTATCCATTCAGCTCCAATTACCCAAAATCTACCTTATTTCTATTTCTTGATGGCCTTTGTTCTCAACTGAAATTCTCCAAGTTCATGCATTAATGTTAGTTCATATCAGTGAGACCATACAGTATCTGTCCTTTTGTTTCTGGCTGATCTAACTCAGCATAATGTCCTCAAGGTCCTTCCATGTGGTTACATGTTTTGTGACTTTATTCTGTCTTACAGCTGCATAATATTCCATCGTATGTGTATACCATAGCTTATTTAGCCACTCTTCTGTTGATGGACATTTGGGCTGTTTCCATCTCTTGGCAATTGTAAATAATGCTGCTATAAACATTGGTGTGCAAATGTTCATTTGTATTCTTGCCCCCATGCCCTCTGAATAGATACCTAGCAATGGCTTTGCAAGATCATACGGCAATTCTATACTTAGCTTCCTGAGGAACCTCCAAACTACCTTCCACAACAGTTGTACCATTTTACAATCCCACCAACAGTGGATAAGTGTGCCTCTTTCTCCACATCCTCTCCAGCAGTTGTTGCTTTCTGTTTTATTGATAATGGCCATGCTGGTGAATGTGAGATGATGAAAGCTGAGTATCTTTTCATGTGCCTTTTAGCCTTTTGTATTTCCTCTTCTGAGAAGTGTCTGTTCAAGTTTTGACCATTCTGTAATCGCGTTGTTTATCTTTTTGTTGTTGAGTTGAACAATCTCTTCATATATTCTGGATACTAGACCCTTATCTGATATATCATTTCCAAATATTGTCTCCCATTATGTAGGCTCTCTTTTTACTTTCTTGACAAAGTTCTTTGATGCACAAGTGTTTAATTTTGAGGACTTCCCATTTATCTATTTCTTTCTTCAATTCTCATGCTTTGAGTGTAAGATCTAGGAAACCACATCCTTTTGTAAGATTTGTAAGATATTTCCCCATGTTTTCTTCTAAAAGTTTTATGGTCTTAGATCTAATGTTTAGGTCTTTGATCCATTTTGAGTTAATTTTTGTATAGGGTGTGAGAATCCTCTTTCATTCTTTTGCATGTGGATATTCAGTTCTCCAAGCACCATTTAGTGAAGAGACTATTCTGCCCCAGGTGAATTGGCTTGACTGCCTTATCAAAGATCAATTGTCCATAGATGAGAGGGTCTATATATGAACACTCTATTCAATTCCATTGGTCAATGTATCTATCTTTATGCCAGTACCATGCTGTTTTGACCACTGTAGCTTTGTAATATACCTTAAAGTCAGGTAGTGTGAGACCTCTAACTTCACTTTTCTTTCTCAGAATATTTTTAGCTATTCAGGGCACCCTGCCATTCTAGATAAATTTGGTTATTGGTTTTTCTATTTCTGAAAAGTACATTTTTGATATTTTAATTGGTATTGCATTGAATCTATTAATCAATTTAGGTAGAATTGACATCTTAACTATATTTAGTCTTCCAATCCATGAGCATATTATGTCCTTCCATTTATTTAGGTCCTCTGTGATTTCTTTTAGCAATTTCTTGTAGTTTTCTTTGTACAGATCTTTTGTATCCTTAGTTAAATTTATTTCTAAATATTTTATTCTTTTGGTTGCAATTGTAAATGGAATTTTTTTCTTGATTTACTCCTCAGATTGCTCGTTAGTAGTGTATAGAAACACTACAGATTTTTGAATATTGACCTTGTAACCTGCCACTTTGTGTCCTTATTTATTAACTCTAGTAGTTTTGCTGTGGATTTTGGGGGGCTTTCAACATATAGTATCATATCATCTGCAAACAATGAGAGTTTTACTTCTTCCTTTTCAATTTTGATGCCTTGTATTTCTTTTTCTTGTCTAATTGCTCAGGCTAGAACTTACAACATAATGTTGAATAAAAATGGTGACAGTGGACATCTTTGTCTTGTTTCTGATCTTAGGGGGAAAGTTTTCAGTTTTTCCCCATTGAGGATGATGTGAGCTGTGGGTTTTTCATATATTCCCTTTATCAAATTGAGGAAGTTCCCTTCTATCTTCTGAAGTGTTTTCAGCAAGAAGGAATGTTGAATTTCATCAAATGCTTTTTCTGCATCAATCGAGATGATCATTGGTTTTTCTGCTTTGATTTGTTGATATGATGTATTACACTAATTGATTTTCTTATGTTGAACTATCTTTGCATACCTGTGATGAATTCTACTTGGTCACAGTGTATAATTATTTTAATGTGGTGCTGGATTTGATTTATAAGAATTTTGTTGAGGATTTTTGCATTTATATTCCTTAGAAAGAGTGGTCTGTAATTTTTTTTCTTGTAGTATATTTTTCTGGTTTTGGTATGAGGGTGATGTTGGCTTCATAGAATGCATTAGGTAGCCTTTCCTTTTCTCAATTTTTTGAAGAGTTTGAGCAGGATCGATAATAATTCTTTCCTGAATGTTTGGTAGAATTCTCATGTGAAGTCATCTTGTCCTGGACTTTTTTTTTGGGGCGGGGGGTAGTTTATTAATGACAAATTCAATTTCTTTACTTGTGATTGTTTGTTGAGGTGGTCTATTTCTTCTCAAGCCAATGTTGGTTCTTTATGCCTTCCCAAGAAGTTATACATTTCATCCACATTGTCTAGTTTATTAGCATAAAGTTGTTCATAGTATCCCCTCATTACCTCCTTTGTTTCCACAGGGTCAGTGGTTATATATCCTCTTCCATTTCTGATTCTATTTATTTGCATTCTTTCTCTTCTTCTTTTTGTCAGCCTTGCTAAGGGTCCATTGATCTTATTGATTTTTCTCATAGAACTAACTTCTGATTTTGTTGATTTTCTCAATTGTTTTCAATTTCATTTATTTCTGCTCTAATTTTCATTTTTTTCTTTCTTTCTTTCTTTTTCTTTTTTCTTTTTTTGCTTTGGGGATAGTTTTCTGTTCTTTCTCTCAATCTCCCAAGTGGACAGTTAATTCCTCAACTTTTGCTCTTTCTGCAGATCCAATTTCCTTATAAGGAGTTCCGTTCTTGGAGTTATCCTTACCCCAGGAGTGTGCTCATTGTCACCTGGAAGAATCTAAGCCAAACTCTCAGTGCTACTACATGAAATGTGAACCAAAACCAGACTATAAAATGGAGTAGGCATAGAAGAACAGCCAAGTAGTGGCAAATGGCAAAATTATTAGTAATCCCTCTCAAATACTCTGATATGATAAGTGTTCTAAATGACTTTGAAGTTTGTTCCAGGAATCACCCATTTTCTGTACCCTATAGTAGTGGACATATGCATAAAGCTAATATACCCCTGAAAATTTAAAAAAAACCCTAAAGACAAAATATCTTCAGGGATTAAATCATTGTGTTTTTTATTGGAACAGTTTAATAACTACAGGTGCCATTAATTCTTGCTAAAGATTATAAATGTCTGTTTCAAAATGCATTGATTAAAAGTATTTTGTTTAGCATTATCCATTATCCTGACAACTTTAATTTGATAGTAATTATATGTTGTAATATGTTTGCTTGAAGACAGTTCCCAAAATTATCTTGGTAACTTAAATATGAAAGATATAAATGCTTTTTTGAATTCTTTTTTATTGTGGAATATAATATATATACAAAAAAGGCAATAAATTTCAATGTACATTGTTGCACATAGTTATAGAACAGATTTCAGAATTTGACATTCCATAATGCTAGTTTTTTTCTTCTAAATTCTCCAAGACACTGGAGACAGAAAGAAATATGAATGCAATGATTCAGCAGTCATCCTCATTTGTTAAATTCTATCTTCTCTGTTATAATTCCTCCTTCTCCTTTGATCCTTCTCCCAATCTATAAGGGTATTTGGGCTATATCCATTCTAAATTTTCATGTTGGAAAGGGGTGTTGATAATATGGGATAGGGGGATGAAATTATTTGATGTTCTTGGAGAGACTGGCTCCTCTGAATTTCAGGACTTATCTGTCTTAGGAACTCATCTGGAGGTTGTAGGTTTCTGGAAAGTAATCTTACCGTGTGAACATTTGTAGGATCTCAGATAAAGCCCTAAGTGTTCTTTAGGGTTGATAACAACAGTTTTGGTTTGAGTTTGGTAAACCATGGTATTTAGCACTACCTAGTTGAAGCTAGCTAACATAAGAGTAGCCTCTAGGATAGCCTGTCAACTGCATTTGAACTTTCTTATCCACTGATATCTAATTTTGTTACATTTCTTTTCCACCTCTTGGTCAAGAAGATATTGTCAATTCCATGTTGCCAGGGCTAGGCTCATCCCTGAGACTCATTTTCCATTTTGTCAGGGAGACCTTCAAATGTGGATGTCATGTCCCATATAGGAGGGAGGTAATGATTTTACTTGCAGAATTGGGTTTAGAGAGAGAAAGCACATCTGTGCAATAAAAGAGATTTTCTGGAAGTAACTTTTAGGTATAAGTATAGGTAGACTTAGCTTCTCTGCTATATAAATAAGCTTCACAAGAGCAAGCCTCAATTGAAGGGTGTGGCCTATTGACTTGGGAGTCCCTAGTGTTTGAGATTGCATCACGGGTTTCCTTGATGCTTAATAATATCCATATTTTTTCTCCTGTTCCTCAAAGGACTATATCAATACTTTTTAATTATTTACTGAACATACTCTGGATTTATCCAGGTATTACATTAAGCTATACAGTATTACAAGCTTTCATTCCCATTCTGGGCTCCATGTGCTTGAGTTGTTTAAATGAGCTATCCAGACAGGTTGAATTAGATTATGTGGTACAGAAAATTTAGATTTTGGACAACCTAAACCTCTCTTTTTTGTCTCATACAGTAGGTAAAGTTCTACCATACTGACAATGTCATCCTTACCCTTGTGTTCTGAGTTACCTTAGTCTTGATCTACTCAGCTTTGTTCCTATCTCTAATTGAAGCCTGATGTCTTTTCCAGTTCTGTTAACAATTGTTGTATGTAGCAATGTTGACTTTCAGAGCTTCAGAACTCCAACTGTGAGTATAAGGTGTCATACAAGTGGCCAAGGTTTCAGGGAGATACCAGGTTATACACATATAGCACAGAGTCTCAAAATCTAGAAATAACATTTATGCTCTGGACTAAATGTGACTGCTATAAGAGCTGACAATCTAAACCCCAATTTTCTTATAAGTATTTTCTAAAAGAGAGCACACAATATTTTTGTTTGTTTGTTTCTGGCTTCTTTTGCACCACATAATGTTCCAAGGTTCATTACCTTGTTGCATGCCTCATGATTTCCTTCCTTTCTGTAGTCACACAATATTTGATCATATGCATACACCACAGTTCTCCATTCTACTTCTCAGTCATTGTATCCTTCATCCACCTTCTTCCATTTGAAATCATGTATAATATCCTTAGTCAACAATCTATGTGTTGCATTATAGTTATTTAATTGTACAATCATCAAAATTCTCAATTTTAGACAATTTTCATTGTTCCAAAGAGAAAAATAACCTCTAAACACACCCTCACCAAATAGAAAATCCACACTTCTCTCTAACTTTTGTCCTACCCTCTCCCCTCCATAATTATTTACTGTGGCACTGTTGATGTCATCCTGTTAAATATAGACAATAGCCTGCAATAGTAGTTTTCCCCCATACCACTTAGTAGAATGTGTCTTTTTGTTGTTGTTGTTTCGCTTTTTAAAAATTGTATAACATATATACAAAGCAAAGAAAGAACAAAAGCAATGTTTTCAAAGCACTCTTCAACAAGTTGTTACTTGTTGATCCCAGAGTTTGTCATGGGCCACCATACCATCCCTTTAGATTTTTCCTTCTAGCTGCTTCAGAATACAGGAGGCTAGAAGGAATAAATATTTTTCTGTCATCACAATTGACTTTTTTTTCTTTTTTATGAAAAATAACATGTATAAAAAAAGCAATAAATTTCAGAGCACAGCACAATTAGTTATAGAACAGATTGCAGAGTTTGGTATGGGTTACAATTCCACAATTTTTGCTTTTTACGTCTAGTTGCTCTAAGATATTGGAGATTAAAAGAAGTATCAATTTAATGATTCAGCAATCATATTCATTTGTTAAAACCTACCTTCTCTGTATAACTCCAAGACCAACCTTGATATTTCTATCCCACTCTTTAGGGGTTATGACCATTCTAACTTTTTCATGTTGGAAGGGACTGTCAATAATATGGGGTAGGGAGAAGGAACTAGCTGATATTCTGGAGAGGCTGGGCCCTCTAGGATTCAGGACTTACCTGGTCCAGGGACCTATCTGGAGGTTGTAGCTTTCTGAAAAATTACCCTAGTGCATGGAACCTTTGTGGAAACTTATATATTGCCCTAGGTGTTTTTTAGGATTGGCTGGAGTGGTTTTTGTTGGGGTTTGGCAAGTTATGATGGGTAGCAATGTCTAACTGAATTTGCATGAGTGACCTCCAGAGTAGCTTCTTTACTCTATTGAACTCTCTCAGCTACTGATATTTTATTAGTTACACTTCTTTTTCCCCTTTTGGTCAGGATGGAATTGTTTATTCCAAAGTGCCAGGGCCAGACTCATCCCTGGAAGTCATTTCTCATGTCACTACGGGGACTTTCACCCCTAGATGTCATGTCCCAAGTGGGGAGGAGAGCAATGATTTCACTTACAGAGTTGGATTTAGAGAGAGTGGGTCACATCTGAGCAACTAAAGAGGTCCTCTAGAAGTATAGCTATAGATAGGCTAAGCTTCTCTGCTACCTACACAAGCTTCACAAAAGTAAGCCTCAAGATCCATGGCTTGGCTTATTGATTTGGGTGTCCTTAAGTGTTTGACACAGGTTCAGGAGATTCCCTGATGGTAAAGTTTATTAGTTCCATATTTTCTCCCATCTCTCAAGGAACTTTGCCAATACTTTTTGATTATCTGCTTAAAGTATTCTAGTATATATCCAGGCATTCCATTAAGCTATACAGGATTAAAAGCCCTCAGTTTTGTTCTGGGCTCCTTGTGCTTCAATTTTTCAAATGAGCTTTCCAGACAGGTTGAGTTAGATTATGTGCTACAGAAAATTTAGGTCCCTAACAAAATAAACTTTTCTTCCTTTGGTCTCAAAGAGTAGGTAAAGGTCTAAAATATAGAAAATGTCTTCCTTAACCCTGTATTCTGAACTACTTCAGTCCTGACCTGATCAGCTTCATTCTTATCTCTAAATACCAGGCTACAGATAAATAAAAGTCTCTCAAAATCCAGAAGTAAATGTGTCTGATATGAGAGCTTACAATCTCGGCCCCTGTTTTCTTATAAACATTGTGCAAAGGAGACCATACAATTAGTGTTCTTACTGTATGAACTACATAATAAGGTTAGTTCATGTCGTTGCATGCCTCATGATTTCATTCCTTTTTCGCAGCATACTGTTCATATACACCATCATTCACCAATCTACTTTTCAATCAGTGCAACCTTCAGCCACCTGCCTTTGTTAGGTAACATGTATAGGTCCCAAAGTCCACAGTCCATCAACACTCTCAATTTTAGATAATTTAATTGTTCCCAAAAGAAAAATAACCAATACTTTCCTCACTAAATAGGAAATCTAAACCTCCCCTTAATTCTTGTCCCTCTCCTCATTATTTACCTCTGCTGTCGCTGTGGTACTGCTGGTGTTTCCCTGTTAAACATAGCCCATAGCATGCAATAGCAGTTTTCTCCCTGTACCCTTGACTTAAACACTCTTTGTACACGAATTATACCTTTCAAGTAGTTCTTGCAAGAACTTATTTATATTTCTAGTGTTAATCAGTGGGATCCATAGGTCTATACAATCCCTTTAAATCTTGTTCACCTTCAATTTGGCAACATTACTAATAGACCCACTAGAGAACTGCCTTCCTTCTATCTATTCCCTTATATTTGAGTTCAACCTCATTAGCTAATTTTTCACCCATATCTCGCTTCTATGTATCTCTAAGTCCCTTATATTCTGTATTATCAACCTCTGATTTTACCTTTACTGTGTTCATAAAAGTGGGTCATACAGTATCTGTCCTTTTGTGCATGGCTTATTTCATTCAGCATTATGTCCTCAAGGCTCATCCATCTTGACATGTGCTTCAGTACGTCGTTTTGTCTTACTGCTGCATAATAGCCCATTATATGTATATACCACATTTTGTTAATCCACTCATCTGTTGATGGGCATTTCGATTGTTTCCATCCTTTGGCAATTGTGAATAATGCTGCTATGAACATTGGTGTGCAAATGTTTGTTTGTGTCATTGCTTTCTGCTCTTCTGAGTATATACCAAGTAGTGCTATTACTGGATCATAGGGCAACTCAATTTTTAGTTTCATAAGGAACTGCTAAACTGTCTTCCATAGCCGTAGTACCATTATACATTTCCACCAGCAGTGTATAAGTGTCCCAATTTCTCCACATCCTCTCCAACATTCATAGTTTCCTGTTTGTTTAATAGGAGCTATTCTTACAGGTGTGAGGTGGTATCTCATTGTAGTCTTGACCTGCATTTCCCTTATAGCTAATGAAAATGAGCATCTCTTCATGTGCTTTTGAGCCATCTGTATTTGCTCTTCAGAAAAATGCCTATTCATATCTTTAGTCCATTTTATAATTGGGCTGTTTGTTCTTTTGTTGTTGAGTTGGATGATTTACTTATGTATACAGAATATCAAACCTTTGCCTGATGTGTGATTTCTGAATATTTTCTCCCATTGAGTTGGCTGCCTCTTCAACTTTTTAACAAAGTCTTTTGAGGTAGAGAAGCACTGGATTTTGAGGAGTTCCATTTATCTGTTCTTTTGTTATTTGTGCTTTGGGTGTAAAGTTTAGGAAGTTACCTCTTCTTACTAGGTCTTGAGGATGTTTCCCTATATTTTCTTCCAGAAACTTTAATGTGCTAGTTCTTATATTTAGGCTTTGATCATATAGGGTGCAAGTTATAGGTCCTCTTTCATTTTTTTGGCTATTGTTATCCAGTTATCCTATGCCCATTTATTGAAAATAATATTTTGTTCCAGTTCAGTGGATTTGGGGCCTTGTCAAAAATCAGTTGACCATAGATGTGATGGTCTATTTCTGCACTCTCAATCTGATTCCATTTGTCAATATTTTTATCTTCATGCCAGTGCCATACTGTTTGACCACTGTGGTTTTATAATAAGTTTAAAGACAGGAAGTGTTAATCCTCCCATTTTATTCTTCTTATTAGGGTGGTTTTAGCTATTTGGGGTCTCTTTCCCTTCCAGATAAATTTGGTAACTAGTATTTCCAAGTCTTAAATACAGGTTGCTGCAATTTTTATTGGTACTACATTAAAGCAGTAGATCAATTTGGGTAGAATTGACATCTTAACTATATTTAATCTTCCTGTCTATGAGCAAGGGATGTCTTTCTACATATTTAGATCTCCTTTGACTTCTTTTAGCAATGTTATGTAGTTTTCTGTGTACAAGTCCTTTATGTCCCTAGTTAAGTTCATTCCTAAGTACTTGATTCTTTCAGTTGTGATATTGAATGAATTTCTTTCTTAACTGATTTCTCAATTAGGATATTGCTTGTGTACAAAATGTTACTGATTTTTGCACATTAATTTTGTATCCTGCAACCTTACTCAATTTGTTTATTAGCTCAAGTAACTTTGTTGTAGATTTCTCAGGATTTTGCAAGTATAGTATCATATCATCTGCGAATCATGAGAGTTTAACTTCTTCTTTTCCAATTTGCATGCCTTTTATTTCTTTGTCCTGCTTGATTGTTCTAGCTAGAACTTTTAGTACAATGTTGAGTAATAGTGGTGGCAGAATACATCCTTGTCTCATTCCTGATCTTAGGGGGAAAGATTTCACTTTCTGTCTATTGAATATAATGCTGATTATGGGTTTTTCACATATGCCTTTTATCATATTGAGGAAGTTATCTTTGATTCCTATCTTTTGAAGTGTTTCTATCAGAAAAAGATGTTGAATTTTTTCAAATGTTTTTTCAGCATCAATCGAGATGATCGTGTGATTTTTCCCTTTTAATTTGTTAATGTGCTGTGTTACATTAATTGACATTCTTATGTTGAACTATCCTTCCATTATGGTATAAATTCCACTTGGTATTTTGTATAATTCTTTTAATGTGTTGTTGGATTCGATTTGTTAGTATTTTGTTGAGAATCTTTGCATAGGATGTGTTTTTATTAAAAAGGAAAACGAAAATAATTCTGCCCTAAATGAGTGGTTGTGCAGAATAAGAAAGAAGAAAATGTAAGATAGAAAACTGAATAGATACAGAAAGTTGCAGAAACTTCATGAGAAAGGAACTTATTTCTTGTGGTCAAAATTGGACAAGAGTTCGTGAGTCTATACAAAATTTTTAAAGCCTTAGTGTTCTAGTTTGATAGCTGCCAGAATGCAACACACCAGAGATGGATTGGCTTTTAATCAAAGGGGATTTATTTTGTTAGTTCTTCAGAGGAAAGGCAGCTAACTTTCCACTGAGGTTCTTTCTTATGTGGAAGGCACTGGATGGTCTCTGCTGGTTTTCTCTCCAGGCCCCTGGGTTCCAACAACTTTCCCCGCGGTGACTTCTTTCTGTACCTCCAAAGACCTGGGCTGAGCTGCAAGTGCTGAGATGAGGAATGTTGAGCTGCTTAGGCTGTGCTACATTGCACTCTCTCATTTAAGCACCAGCCAATTAAGTCAAACGTCACTCATTGCAGCAGACACGCCTCCTAGCCGACTGCAGATGTAATTAGCAACAGATGAGGTTCACGTACCATTGGCTTATGTCCACAGCAACAAATCTAGCTATGCTCACCTGGCCAAGTTGACAACTGAATCTAACTAACACACTTAGTATCAAATAATATATGTTGATGTAAACTACAGTTTAGTTTTCTCCCTATTATAGTAACAAAGTTTCCTTGAATTATTAGTCTGTTGAGAAGTTATATTTTTTTTCTGAAATAATCAGTGTAAAAGTCAGGAAATCTGTGTTTTATCAGAACAACTTCTATTGCTTTATTCTGACTTTATCATGTCCTCGGTTGTTCAAACATGTCAAGTCTTCTCACTTTTATTTTCAGTTACAAAGAATAGTATTTAATAACATTTGGGAAATTGGCTATCCATATGAAAGATAAGTAGGTACCTACTGTACACCATTGTGAAAAATAAGACCCAATTAAATACTTATTTTGGAAAAATGAAACCTAGAAATTATTAGAGGGAAATGAAGAAGGATTGTATGACAATCTATAATTGAAATTATTTTTATACCCCTGTACAAAGAGATACCATAAACAAAGTTGAAAAAGAAACCACAGACCTGAAAGATTTTGGAACACATAACTGATAAAATAAATGGGCATCAAGTGTATATAAATAGCTCTTTAAATCATTATAGTAGCCTCTCTGCTTATTGGTGTGTATGTACATGTGTGCAGACAGACAGATGGACAGATAGACAAATCTAGATAGAATTGTTCTACTTTAAACAAAAGCAAAAATAAAACATGCATAAATTATCTTGAATGTTTTTTCCTATATCCCATATATAATTTTCAGAAAATGCGCAGTTTTACAAATGTACAAACCAGTTCCTCTGTAGTAAGGAATAGGAGTAAAAACTACTAGGCTTTATTGGGACTGTTTCCAAAGGGACAAAAGAGGCCAAGATAAGGGCACTTATGTAGCTAATATAGTCCTATTTGCCCACAAATTTATAAAAGGTGACATGCTATGGTAGAAAGAACATAAGCTTGGGAGGGAAAGGAATATGAATTCAAGGGCAGTTCTATTCCCTATTAGCTATGTAAACTTATCCAAATAGTTTAACCTCTCTGAATCATTGTTCCATGTCTTTAAAGTACTAATAATCATATCCAACTCACATTTGTTTTAGGTATTTGTTAGTAAGTTAATTACATAGCATGCCTAATACAGAATTTAAGAAATATTAATTGCTTCTTTTTTGTTTCTATAATACTGCTCCTTTTATAACTCTATTAAATTTTAATTTATGGTTTTCATCTGTTACTTTTTGCTTTTGATACTTTCTTTTTGGATTTTATATCTTCTTTTCTAAATATATTTCTAGTGACAAATCTTCACACATGCAGTCTGTATATGGTGTACTATCAATGGTTCACAATATTATCACAAAGCTGTGTATTCAGCACCATGATCATTTTTAGGACACTTGCATCACTTCAGAAAAAGAAATAAAAAGAAAAAAGAAAAACCTCATACATCTCATAACTGTCACACCTCCCTCTCATTGATTACTAGTATTTCAATCTACCCTATATACAATTTTTTTTGGGGGGGCTGCATGGTCTGTAATTGAACCCAGGTCTCCTGCATGAAAGGCGAGCATTCTATCACTGAACCACCAGTGCACCCCTATCGAATATATTTTATCCCTTACCCTCTTATAGTTTATGTGTTTTTATCCATATTCTTTTACTCATCTGCCAAGACCCTGGATAAAAGGATCATCAGACATAAGGTTTTCACAATCACATGGTCACATTGTAAAAGCTATATAGATATCAACTTCAAGAATCAACACTAATGGAATGACAGCTCAACACTTTCAGGTGCTTCCCTCCAGCCACTTTAACACACCATAAACTAAAAAGGGATATCTATATAACGCATAACAATAACCTCTAGGTTAACCTCTCAATTCTGTTTAAAATCTCTAAGTCACTGAAGTTTTTTTTTTCTCAGTTCTCTCTTCACCCTTTTGGTCAAGAAGTCTTTTTAAATCCCATAATGTTGAGTCTCGGCAAATCTTGGAAGTCCTGTCCTATATTGCCATAGGTTCTCTGGGGTGATTCTTAGGTATAATTATAAGCTGACATAGCCTACCTTTTGCAAGAATAAGATTCATAGGGGCAAACCCCAATATTAAGGGCTCAGCCTGTTGATTTTCTTGTCCCCACTGTATGTGACAGGATCAGGAATTTTCCAAATGGGGGAGTTGAATATTTTCTCCTTTCTTCCCAGTCCCCCAAGGGGTCTTAGCAAATACTTTCTTATTCACTGCCCAAGTTACACTGGGATATATTGGGGCATCACACTAACCTGGACGAACCAACAAGATCTCATGCCCTATTCAAGATTCCATGTACTTATGGTGTTCAACTAAAGTGACCATACAAGTTAAATTAGGTAATGTGCTACCCAAAACTAAATTTTTCGCCAAATATACATTTCTTCCTTTGGCCTTACACAGAAGTTAAAAATTTCAAAATATGGATGAATATTTACCCTGTATTCTGATCTGCCCCAGCCCTATCCAGATCAGCTCCCTTCATATTTCTAGTCAAAGCCTGATCCCATTTTCAACTTTTTAAACAATTCCTTTATGGGGAAGTGCTGATGTTCATAACTCTAGAGCTCTAACTTTGAGTCTCAGGTGTCACTTAAATACCCATAGTTCTGGGAATGACCAGGTTTATACAAACAGCTCAGTATCTCAATATTTAGAAATAACAGTTGCAACTCCTGAATATATGTGACTACTGTAAGAGCTTACAATCTAGCACCCTTCATAATAGATCCCAATCTGATACCCCATGCTCTCAACTTCTGTTCACTGAGTTTTTACATTATAGTTATGGGTGAGGTATGATAATATTTGTCTTTTTGTTTCTGACATTTCTCACTGATTATATATATATATACACACACACACACACACACACACACACACACACACACACATACACACCCCAGGCTCCGCTTCCATTCCTCAGTTGTTGTACCCTTAGACCACCTCCATCCTATGTGAATCATAAACCCCTGATGTCATAAACAGCAGCATGCAAATGCCCATTTGTGTCCGCCACACTCAGCTCCTCTAGGCATATACTGAGCAACAGGTTTCAGGATCACATAGCAACCCCACCCCTAGCCTCCTGTGGAACCACCACACTTCCCTCCAGAGGGCTACACCTCTCAATTTACCTACCAACAGTGAATAGGTACATCTCTTTCTCCACATTGTCTCTAACACTTGTTTCTCTGTATTATTTTTAAACAGTTCTATTTGTACATAATACAGTCCAATCTAAGTACATAAACATGCTTTTACCACCATAATCTATATGAAGACATTTCCTTTTTGTCCACAAAGAATCCATACCCCACCAGACCCTCTGCCTGTTGACATTTAGTATTGGCATAATGGTTTTCTTACATTCAGTGGAAGCATATTATAATGTTACTGTTGACTATAAATCCAAGCTCACATTGATTGTACAATTTCCACACCTTGCAATGTGGACATTCATTTGTTTTCCCTTGTGCATATATGTTTTTTTTTAATTTGTACATTCAATCACATTCATTGTCAACTATAGGCATTCTTAAGTTATATTGTTTCAGTCTTTGCCTCTCTCGTTCCTTCTAGTTTCATGTGTGCCCCTAGCCTTTCTCCCTCAATCATACTCACATTCAGCTTCATTCAGTGTACTTATATTATTGTGCTACAGCCAGGTAGTATTGTGTGCTCCATTTCTGAATTTTCACAAATATCCCTATTGCTCAGTCTGTATTCCTTTACCACCAAAATGCCCAATCTCTATCCTATTTCTATCTACTGATAACCTGTGTTCTTAATTTCAACTCTCGAAGTTCATGCATTAATGTTGGTTCACATCAGTGAGACTATAGAGTATTTATCTGTTTGTTTCTGGCTAATTTCATTCAGCTTAATGTCCTCAAGGTTCAGCCACATTGCTACATGCTTCATGATTTATTCTGTCTTAGAGCTGCATAATATTCCATTGAATATATATACCACAGCTTGTTTAGCCACTCATCAGTTTATGTAAATTTGGGCAGTTTCCATCTCTTGGCAATCATAAACAATGCTGCTATAAACATCAGTGTGAAAATGTCTGTGTACTTCCCTTCACTTCCTCTGAATATATACCTAATAATGGGATTGCTGGATCATATGGTAATTCTATACTTAGCTTCCTGAGGAACTGCCACACTGCCTTCCAGAGCAGTTGCAACATTTTACACTCCCACCAATAGTGGATATGTGTGCCTCTTTCTCCATATCATTTCCAGCACTTATTATTTTCTCTTTTTTGATAATGGCCATTCTAGCGGGTGTCAGATGATATCTTATTGTCGTTTTGGTTTGCATTTCCTTAATAGCCTGGGAAGTTGAGCATCTTTTCTTGTGTATTTTAGTCATTTGTATGTCCTCTTCTGAGAAGTGTCTATTCACGTCGTTAGCCCATTTTTAAACTGAGTTGTTTGTCTTTTTGTTGTTCAGTTGTAGAATCTCTTTATATATTCTGGATATTAAACTCTTATCTGATATGAGGTTTCCAAATATTTCTATAGACTTGCTTCACTGGAAACAGAGAGCCCACCAGACAGTGACCTTTGGAGGTGAAGAAGGAAAATGCCTCCTGAGGAGCTTCATGAAATAGGAAACCAGGAGAGAAAGCTAGCAGATAATGCCTTTCTTGCCATGTGCCCTCCCAGACAAAAGAGAAGCCCTGACTGTGTTCACCATGTGCATTCTCACTTGAGAGAGAAACCCTGAACTTCATCAGCTTTCTTGAACCAAGGTATCTCTCCCTGGATGCCTTAGATTGGACATTTCTAGGAACTTACTTTGTTTGGGACATTTCCCATTACATAGGCTGCCTTTTTACTTTCCTAACAAAGTTCTTTGAGGCACAACAGTGCTTAATTTTGATAAGACCCATTTTATCTATTTCTTTTTACAATGCTCGAGCTTTGGGTATAAGATCTAGGAAACCACCTCCTATTCCAAGATTTATAAGATATTTCTCTATATTTTATTCTAAAAGTTTTATAGTCTTAGCTCTAATGTCTAAGTTTTTTAAATCTATTTTGAATTAATTTATTTATACAAGATGTGAGATATGAATTCTTTTTCATTCTGCATGTGGATATCCAGTTCTCCAAACACCATTTATTAAAGAGACTGCTTTGTCTCAGGTGGATTGACTGGATCACCTTATCCATATATAAGAAGATCTACTGAACACTCAGTTCAATTACATTGGTCATTATGTTTTTTTTTTTTTTTTCATGGGCAAGCTCTGGGAATTGAATCCTAGTCTCTGGCATGGCAGGTGAGAATTCTAAGCCATATTGCATCACCCTCCATTGGCCATTATATCTGTCTTTACACCAGTACCATGCTGTTTTGACCACTGTAGCTTCATAATATGCTTTAAAGTCAGTTAGTGTGAGAACTCACTTGGTTTTTCTATATCAAGATGCTTTTATCTATTTGGGACACCCTGCCCTTTCAAATACATTTGGTTATGATTTTTCTATTTGTGCAAAGTTGTGATTATAATTGGTATTGCATTGAATCTATAAATCAATTCAGGAAAAAACAGACAACTTAACTACATTTAGTCTTCCAATCCATGAACATGGTATACCTTTCCATTTATTTAGGTCTTAAGTGATTTCTTTTAGCTATTTCTTATACTTTTCTGTATATAGGTCTTTTGTATCCTTAGTTAAATTTATTCTTAAATATTTGATTCTTTTGGTTGCTATTGTAAATGGAATTTTTTCTTGATTCTCTCCACAGATTGCTGATCACTAGTGTATAGAAACACTACTGATTTTTGGGCATTGATCTCATACCCTGCAACTTTGCTGTACCCATTTATTAGCTCCTACAGCTTTGCTACTAATTTTTTTTGGATTTTCCACATATAGCATCATGTCATCTGCACACAGTGAGAGTTTTATTTCTTCTTTTCTAATTTGAATGACTTTTATTTATTTCTCTTGTCTAATTGCTCTGGCTAGAGCTTCCAGCACTATGTTGTATGATAATGGTGACAGTGGGCATTCTTGTCTTGTTCCTGATCTTACAGGAAAAGGTTTCAGTCTTTCCCCTTTGAAGATGATGTGATGTTTTCAGATATTCAATTTGTCATTTTGAGATGTTTTATCAATTTCTATCCTTTGAAATGTTCTCATCAAGAAAGGATGTTGAATTTTGTCAAATGTCTTTTCTGCATTAATCAAGATGATCATATGTTTTTTCCACATTGATTTGTTGATATGGTGCATTACGTTAATTGATTTTCTTATGTTAAACCATCCTTGCATACTTGGAATAAATCCCACTTGGTCATGGTGTATAATTCTTTTAATGTGCTGCTAGATTTGATTTACATGTATTTTGCAGAGGATTTTTGTATATATATTCAAGAGATATTGGTCTCTAATTTTCTTTTCTTGTAGTATCTTTGTTTGTCTTTGGAATTAAGGTGATGTTGGCTTCATAGAATGAGTTAGGCATCTTTCCCTCCTCTTCAATTTTTTTGACGATTTTGAACAGGATTGGTACTAATTCTTTCTTGAGTGCTTGGGAGAGTTCACATGTGAAGCTGTCTCTGCCCGAACTTTTATTTGGGGAGAGCTTCTTGATGACTGATTTGATTCCCTTACTTGTGATTGGTTTGTTGAGGTGGTCTATTTCTTCTCAAGTCAATGTTCATTTTTTATGCTGTTCCAGAAAGTTATCCATTTCATCTACATTGTCTAGCTTATTAGCATATAGTTACTCATTTTATCCTATCATTATCAGAAAGTTATCGATTTCATCTACATTGTCTAGCTTATTAGCATACAGTTACTCATTTTATCCTATCATTATCTCCTTTATTTTTGCAGGGTCAGTGGTTATGTCTCCTCTCATATCGCTGAATTGTTTTACTTGCATCCTCTTTGTCTTTTTTTTCTCTCAGCCTAGATAAAGGTCCATCAATTTTATTGATTTTCTCAAGAGAACCAAGTTCTGCTTTTGTTAATTCTCTCGGTTGTTTTCATGTCATCAATTTCACTTATTTCTGCTCTAATCTTTGTTATTCCTTTCATTTTGTTTGCTTTGGGGTTAGTTCGCTGTTCTTTCTCTAGTTCTTCCAAGTGATCAGTTAATTCCTCGATTTTTGCTTTTTTTTTTAAGTATGGGCACTTACGGCAATAAATTTCCCTCTCAGCTTTGCATCTGCTCTATCACATAAATATTGATAAGTTGTGCTTTCATTTTCATTTGCCTTGAGATATTTGGTTTCTCTGTAAGCTCTTCCTTGACACTGGTGTTTAAGTATGTCATTTATCCTCCCTATATGTGTGAATTTTCTGGCCCTCTTCCTGTTATTGATTTCCACCTTCATCCCATTATGAGCCAAGAGAGTGTTTTGTATGATTACAATATTTTTAAATTTATTGAGACTTGCTTTATGAGCCAGCATATGTTCTGTATGCTCTGTAAATGTCTCTTAAGTCTTGTTAATTTATCGCATACTCACAATCTTTGTTTCCTTATTGCTCCTCTGTCTAGATGTTCTATCATTTGATGAGAGTGGAGAATTAAAGTCTCCAACTATTGTGGTAAGGTGTCTACTTCTCCTTTCAGTGTTGTTGGTGTTTCCCTCATGCATTTTGGAGACTCTGGTTCAATGCATAAATATTTATGATTGTTATGTCTTCTTGTTGAATTGTTCCTTTTATTAAAACATAGTGCCCTTCTTTGTCTCTTTCAATTGCTTTACATTTGAAATCTAACTTTTTGTATATTAGTATAGCTACTTCTGCTCTTTTTTGATTATTGTTTTTATGAAATATATTTTCCCATCTTTTAACTTTCAACCTATTTTTGTCCTTGGGTCTAAAATGAGTCTCCTATGGACAGCATATAGATGGGTCCTGTATGTTAATCCATTCTGCCAGTCTATGTCTTTTGATTAGGGCATTTAATCCATTAACATTCAATGTTATTACTGTGAAGTCAGTATTTTCTTGCACAATTTTGTCTTTTGGATTATATATGCCATATGTATTTTTTTCTCTTTTTACCTTTACTGATAGTCTTCCTTTCTATACTCTACTCCAGACTTCATGCTCCTACATTTTCCTATCTGCTTGAGTGCTCCCTTTAGTATTTTTGGCAGAGCCACTCTCTTAATCACAAATTCGCTCAGTGATTGCTTGTCTGAAAACATTTTAATCTCCTCCTCATTCCTGAAGGGAATTTTTCTGGGAATAGAATTCTTGATTTGCAGTTTTTCTCTTTTAGAATCTCAATTATATCATACCATTCCCTTATCATCTCCATGGTTTCTGCTGAGAAATTCACACTAGTCTTACTGAGCTTCCCTTGTTTGTGATTGATTGCTTTTCTCTTACTTCTTTCAAAATTCTCTTTATCCCTAACATTTGACAATCTCATCAGTAAGTGTCTTGGAGTATGTCTATTTGGATCTATTCTGTTTGGGATATTTTGCATTTCTTGGATCTGTAATTTATGTCCTTCATAAGAGATGGGAAATTTTCAGTGATTATTTCCTCTGTTATTCTTTTGGCCCCTTTTTCCTTCTCTTCTTCTGGGACACTCACAACACATATATTCATGCACTTCACGTTGTCATGCAATTCCCTGAGAACCTGCTCATATTTTTCCAATCTTTTCCCTATATTTTCTTTTGTGTGTTAGATTTCAGATGTCCAATACTCTAGGTCAGTAATGCTTTCTTCTGTCTCTTCAAATCATTGTTGTAGGTTTTCATTGTTTTTTTTTAAAATCTCTTCTATTGTAACTTTCATTCTCCTATTTTCTGTAATTTATTTTTTTCAACTTTCAAGTTCTTCTTTTTGTTCACCCAGTGTCTTCTTTATATCTTCCCTCAACTCATTCATTTGATTTTTTGATGAGATTTGCCTGTCTGTTTGAATATCCTGAAGTAGTTGTTTCAACTTCTGTATCTCATTTGAAGTTTTGTTCCTTTGACTGGGCCATATCTTCAATCATCCTACTACATTATTTTTCCTGATGTCTAGACATTTGATTTCCTTAATTAGTTTATTTTGGAGGTTGTTTTCACTCATTTACCTAGGGTTTTCTTACTGGATGGCTTTGTTTTCTATCTGTTCTTTGACATTCAATTCTATTTATTCTAGATCTCTAGCATAAGTTCTGTTGAACTGATCCTAGAATTTTTCAGTTCCTCTTTTTGTTGTTTTGTTTTGTTTCTTGCCCTGACTATATAGAACCTTTTTTTGTTTTGTTTTGAGAACGGTATTCTCAGATATCATAGATCACAGATTTTCCCAGATCAGACAGGTCCACATCTCAGGAGGAAAGAGTAGCCAGCATCAGTTTTCCCTGAGGGTGAGACACAGAAAGTTGTCACACTTTTCTATGAAGCCTCTAGACTCTGTACTTTTCTTATCCTGCACAGCCTGTAGTGCTTGTCTATTTACAGCTTCCCACAAGCTTAAAGTGATGTGGTGTATTTAATTTCATCAGAGTCTCCCTGCCAGGGGCATGGTTGGGACAGAGGTGAAGTAGTATGATGACTTTGATTGACTCTGCTTTCCAGTCCCTAGGGCTAGAATTCCACTTGAGCTGGGCCTTGCCCCTTAGGGAAAATATACCCTTTAGGGAATTAACATTTTTCACCTGACTAGCTACTTTGACTCTCAGACAAGCTTAATTCCACCTTTGCTGGGGCAGTGCTGGAGCCTAAGAGTGCTTCCAGTTGTATCTAATGAACTGTTTAAGGAGTGAAAAACATCAAAAAAGCTTTTTTCAAGCCCAACCCCCACTTTCAGATTTGCCAATCAAGAGCTTGGGATGGTAAGTGGCTCTACATATCTTCAGTTCTATGTGCCCTCTTTTCTTGGGTTTCAGCCCTTTTCTAGTTTTTTGTGCTATCCCACCAAGAATGTTTTTCATTTTCTTTCCATCGGTCTTGTCCCTCTCTGCTGGGGCAAAAACTCCTAACTCACTTAATGCTTATTCCAGGTTTATCTGTTCCTGTTTTCAGTAATCATAATCTGTTAAGTAATTCCACAATTGGAACTTGGTTGAGCTAAGCCCTTGTTGCTAGTAAAGTCTGTTTCCTTTCCCCTCAGAGAGCCAGCCTGCTGTGCCCATGGGGTGGGTTGCTGGCCTCTATGGCTTGGGGGACTTACAGTTCTGTGTAGGAGCTTGGCTGTTTCACCTGGTCCAGAATGGTGTATGCTGTGTGTCTGGTCACTGGTGCTCCCCCTGCAATTGTTCTGTATTGTTACTGGCTATTTAGTAGCTGCTGTGCAGGACAAACTAAATTCCACACCTCACCATGCTGCCAGCTTGCCCCAACTCTCCAAATCTTCTCACTTTTAAAAGAGCTAAGTGTTTTCCTCAAATTTGATTAAATGAGAAAGCCAAAAACTTCACTTCCCTCAGAGTCACCTAGAATCTCATACCAAACCTAATGCCCAATTTTCTCCAGCTCCAGGCCAACATAGTGGCCAGGAGACTCTGTCTTGATCAAAACATACAAGGGAAGCAAGCCTGGCTACCAGCGGGAGCTTAAATGAAAGGGACCTTATTCTGTAATTCTTATTACTCCTATAGCAGTTTAAGTCATTGAAGTTTCCAGCTGGATCCATCTGCCCCAGGTCAGCCTTCCCTATTGGCAATAGATGGAAACCTTTTGATAAGCATATCAGTTCTGGTCCTTAAAAGAACTGAAACTTTTAAACAAGTGAAGATAAGTCAAATTTTACCATGAACCTTGCTATCTTTCTAACACTCCTTTTAGTAATTAACAATTTAGGCCAGACATGCCCATAGTCCAGTAAGACATGAGTTAAGATTACATCAGATATAGCTGAAGGACATCATCTCTCCAACTGTTGGCACTGTCATGGACAACTTACTGGAGGTTCTCAAAAGTAATTCTGGCTAAAAGGGCACCCAGTTAATGAGTCCATATGGCTATAAAACCCCATATTTAGTCAATAATTCATCCCCCAACCCAGTCCTCCATATCCAGCTTATCCCCATAAATAAAGGTGAATGTGACACTGGCATCCCTGGAGGGCCAAAGTGCCTAGCAGTCAGTTCCTTACTTAGAACTTCCAACTTGACCATCGGCTAAACTCAACATGTAGCAAAAATCAGGATTCTTATAATTCAAATCCAACATAAAGTACTAACACTCATTCCTTCTCCAGAAAAAAGGAAAATAATATGCTTTTCTTACTACCAGGTTGTGAGCCAAATTCTGATGTACTCAGTGAGTATGACCATGTTGAGGAGGAGGAGGATGACCCAGGCAGAGATGGGTGTGTTCTTGTACTCTGGCATGAAGATCTTGCTATCAACCCCTCCCACTGAATCTCATGACACCATGCCTATCTGGGAGAAGAAAATCACCTGCCTTACCCCGGGAAGCTGTGCCTCAAAAAAGAACTTATGTTTCTTGGCCTTAACAAATGGTTAAGGAATTGCCACTCAGTGCCTAGATACTGACATCACCCTGCACATGTGGACAGTAGGTTATATAATCCTTTTCCCCAAAAATGTCCACATTTACTCCAATCTATTTTCCATCAACCAAGCTCAAATACGGCCCCATTGCTGAAACAAATGAGGATTGGGATAGTTATCCTGGGGGTCTCCCTTTTCATTGGCACTCTAATAACTCTAGCAGGACGAATTATCTATAATGCTGTAGTGGCTCAGAATACTGCTACTACCATAGCTGATCTAGCATAAGACACAGTCCAGGACCTCCAGCTCCTTCAAAAGTCCCTAGATTCACTAGCTAAAATGGTGGTAGATCATTGTATTGCCCTATACTATCTCCTAGTAGAGCAAGGAAGAGTTTGTACATTAAGAAATACTTTCTGTTGCTTCTATATTAATATCACCAGTCAAGTTGAGACTAGCATAAAAGTCATTCTTGATCATGCCACATGACTCAGAAGTTAAGCTGAAGCCTTCCAACCAGCATCATTTTTAGGGACATAGCAAAGAAAACAATTCCTAACTTTACCTGGTTTCTCCCATTCTTGGGACCCATCGTAGCAATGCTCCTGCTGATTTTTTGCTCCGTGCTTTTTTAACCTCCTTGTGAAATTTAACAGACTACAAGTGTTCCATGCCAAACTAACTTTCACCTGTGGATATCAAGCTATTCCAAAACAAGACCAGCCTACACCAACCTTTACTAGAATAGAGTAAGAGTTTTACACACTGACAGGCAGGGACTACTGCTCTGACCAGCTGCAACCAGCTCCAGAAGTTGGACCTTTGCCCTTCAGCCTCCCCTTAAGATTAAGGGTGTTCAGTTCTTTCAGGGGGAGAGTTGAGGCAGGCTAGAATGGGTAACTCAGGGACCAGGGATATGGGACAGTCTAGGCACAGAGTGAAAGTTTAAATCAGCTTTGGGACTGCAGTAGAAACCACCGCACTATAGAAAGCAGCTTAACCACAAGGTACCAAACATCAGGTGTTAGAGATTTTTCCCCACTTCTCAGAAACAATTGAAAGAAACAAAAAGAGGAAGAAAGGAGGAGTTGAGTTAGAAGGGGGATTTGGAATTTCCCATACCTAGCTTTAGCCTCACAGCATATCAACAAGCCAGCATATAAAAAAGCCCAATCCTAGCTTAATTGGAACACATCTCTCTCTTGAGCATGTCCGCAGTAATCTTCTCCACAATATACAATTATCCTCTCAATAAACTTGACTGTTTTCTGCTATCTGCTTGCTCATCCTTGAATTCCTTCCCATGCTGAGACCCTGAACATGGAATGGGGCTCGGCCCCAGTGTCTGGCACACTGGCAATAGACCTATTGTGGGAACTTTTTGATGAGTTTCCTTCAATTAAGAAATGACCTACTTCATTCAAAGTAGGTCTTAATGCTCTTACTGGATTCTTTATAAGAGGATAAAACAAATACAGAAGCTAAGAGATGAAATTAAGAGAACCTCACTGAAAATGCTCCCAAAAAATGAGAGGAAGCCACTGAAGCCAGAACTACCACAACCCATTTCTGTTATATTACATTTCATCAGCTTTATCAAACCGAAACACACATTAAAAATCTTCAATAAGTTTGTTGGTATCTTATTTTAACTTGTACTCCTATCTTTCTATATCTATCTATTTATCTATCTATCTATCTATCTATCTATCTATCTATCTATCTATATCTATCTATCTATCATCTATCCAATCTATCCTTATTTCTGTAGATAGGAATTTATAATTTAGAAGCTTGTATCTTCCCCATGAATAGAATCTATTATCACTTTAACTGCTTCTGTTTATCTCTGGTAACCCTTTTTCCTTAAAGTCTACTATTTTCAAATATTAATATACCTATACTACCTCTTTTTCAGTTAATGTATGCATGATACATGCTTTTTTTAATTATTCAGCAACTTTATGTTTTACATGTGTTTCTTGCAGACCTAATACAGTATTTATTTCCAGAACATAATATTTAAAAATTTCTCTCTTGGTCCAATTACTTTAGTGAAATCACTGATGTTTATGATCAACAAAATCGATAATATTTATGATGTTGATGTGTACATTCTATCTGTTCCTACAGTTTCATGATGTGTTTTAAATCTGTTCCTGCCTTCTTTTAAAATTATGTGTATTGCTTATTCATAATTTGCTTTCCCTTGTTATTTGTAAACCATGCACTCTTTAGCTATTATTCTAATGTTATACCAAATTACATGCCTTTGGCGTATTAAATCTGATGTTAATCGTCAGTGCAGCCCTCTTTCCACTCAATGCTAAAACTTTAGAAAGTATTAGCTCTGTTTCTTCCTTTTATAATTAATATGCTATAATATCATTTTAATATTTAAAAGTATTTATAATAATAAATAAAATTATTTATTATTAAAAATAATAATATTATTAAAATATTATTATTTCATATGCTTAGAATTTATTCATATGTGAACATGCATTTACCAGTTTTACTTCTCTTTATTACTGCCTGTATTTTAAATCTTCCATGTCTTTAATATTTTCTTCTGGATAAAGAATAACTTTTGTTTTAATATTTCCTTTAGTACAGTATCTGCTGATCAATGTATTTCCTCCTGGTTTTCTTGGACAGAAAATTCCTCATTTCTCAATATTTATTGAACATTTTTTTCATAAGCATAGAATTTTGTTCTAAAAATTATTTTCTTTCAACACTAGGAATATGTCATACAATTTTCTTTGGATTACATTATTTCAAAATAAATCACATGTAAATTATTCCTTGAAGTCTATGTTTTTCCCCTGCTATTTTTAATATTCAATTTGTCTTTGGTTTCCTGTATTTTTACTATATGTCTAAGTATGGATTCTTGAGTCTGTAGTTTCACTAGATCATGTAGTATAGGCTTCTCAAGTCTTACATTTGTAACTTTTATTAGTTTTAGAGAATACTTAACCACCTCTCTTTATAATTTTTTTCTGCTCTATTTTCTCTCTCCTCTCTTCCTTTGGTTGAAAATTACATTTGTGTTATATTTTTTTAAACATATGTGTCTCGTCTTTGTTACATCTTTTTGCTTCTCTCTGCTCTCTTCTACTTTTTCAGATATGGTACGTTCTTAATGGGCCAACTTTTGTGGCTTAGATCCATGAGGGTGTCAAAAATAGCCTCCCAGTTGCATTTTCCACATCAGTTAATAGCTTCAGGATATAAGAAGCCAGAATGTTAGGCTCACCTCTTGCCCTGCTATTTTTTTTTTTTTTTCCACTGTAGTGTTAGTTCTTTGATAACTTCTGGCAGATTTTGGTACCTTGTCCAGCTTTTCCAGTTTTTTTCTAGGTGTCTTGTTCTGAATTAGCTAAGTCTTCTATTATCTTAAGTACTTGTCCTATGTATTTTATCTTTATTTTAATTATCTATCGTGGCTAAGTTCATCGTCTTTGAAACTAGACTATTTAAATACTACTTTACCACTTAATACCACTTTGACCTTTGACAAATTACTTCACTCCTTTGTTTTTCAGTTTTCTCATCTGTAAAGGGACACAAAACATATTGTATTTTTTAAGTATTAATATTTCAAGCATTAAAATATGTAATTAAGCATTATAAACTATTATAAGTTCTATATAATATTGTAAATTTACTACTCAATCTATGCTGAATGCATCTTCTCTTCATAATATACTTCTCTCTTTGGCAGCCTTCTTTCAGTTTCACAAATAAACCTTGCCTATCGTAAATAAAAAAGACCCATTAAGATGTCTTCCTAAAAATCAACAACAAAATAGCTGTATTCCTTTTTCTAATTAATTCAACTCCTGCCTCTTCTCTCTCTCTCTGTGTGCATGTGTGTGTGTGTGTGTGTATGTGTGTATTTAATGTAGTTGTTTTTCCTTTCCATTACATCTAAAATCACAATATTAGAGCTGGATGGGGCATTTCAGTACAGTGATTCTAAAATAATTATTCGTCTATACCAGCATCATATAAAGGCTTTCGTGAAAATCAGGCTTGGTAACACTTTCCCTAGAACATTCAGATGAATTAAACCTGGAATCATTTCCAAGAATTGAATTCCAGTAAGTTTGTCTTCAATCCACTACAGCATCCCTGCCCCTTAACTCTTTAGTCCATTGCTATTTATACTATTGTCAAGATTATATCCAGTTGTGTTTAAAAGAAAAAATGTGCATGTTTTCTTTTTTCAATCGCAGGAAGTAGTGCCTGTTTATTTTCATGCTATCATACTTTAGTTTGAAAGTATTTACACTTAAAATATTCATCATTAGACAATAAAGACTGAAATGGCATAATCTAGGAATGCCTACAATGTACAATGATAGTGACTAAATGTAGAAATTTAAAAATGTTTTTGCGTGAGGAAGAACAAAGGAATGCCAATATTGCAGGATGTTGAAAATAGATGGTAATTCATATTTTAAAACTTTAAATTATTTGTGACATTAAAGCAAAAATGTTTATTTGGTACAAAATTTATAATTTGACTAGTGCATTTCCTACTATAACTTATGTGGACAGTTTAATTGAACATGATAAGTACATGAAACCTTGAGCAGGGCATGAGATTTTGTAGGTTTGTCCAGAGTGATGCCCTGATAAATCTCAGAGTGATTTGAGCAGTGGATAAAAAGTATTTGCAAAGTCCCCTTGTGGGAATGGTGAGAAAGGGAGAAAATTTAACTTCCCCATGTGGAGAATTCCTGATATTCTCATAAGCAGTGGGAACAACCAAAGCAATAGGCTTGAGACCTCAATCTTAAGGTTTGTTTATATGAAACTTATTCCCACAAAGGATAGGCTAAGCCTACTTAAAATTAGGCCTAACAGTCACCCCCAGAGACCCTCATTTGTTGCTCAGATGTGACCTTTCTTGCTCAGCCAACCTGACAAGCAAACTCACTGCCCTCCCCTCACTACAGGGGACATGACTCCCAGGGGTATAAAACTTCCTGGCAATGTGGGACAGAAATTCTAGAGTGAGCTGTGATTCAGCATCAAGGGATTGAGAAAACCTTCTAGACCAAAAGAGGGAAAAGAGAAATGAGGCAAAGTAAAGTGTCAGTGGCTAAGAGATTTCAAACAGAGTTAAGAGATTATCCTAGAGGTTATTCTTACACATTATATTGATGTCACCTTTTTAGTTAAGATATATTGGAGAGGCTGAAGGGAACGGCCTGAAAATGCAGAGCTGTGTTCCAGTAGCCATGTTTCTTGAAGATAATTGCATAATGACATAGCTTTTGCAATGTGACTGTGTGATTGTGAAAACCTTCTGCCTGATGCTCCTTTTATCTATGGTATGGACAGGTGAGTAAAACATATGGATTAAAAATAAGTAAATAATAGGGGGAGAATGTTAAAATAAATTGAGTAGATTGAAATGCTAGTGATCAATGAAAAGGAGTGGTAAGGGGTATAGAAAAAAAGGGGAAACAAAGACTGAAATATATTGGGTAGATGGAAATACTAGCAGTTAATGAGAGGGAGGGGTAAGGGGTATGGTCTGTATGAGTTTTTTTCTTTTTTATTTTTATTTCTTTTTCTGAATTGATGCAGATGTTCTAAGAAATGATCACGGTGATGAATATACAACTATATGATGAAATTGTGAGTTATCGATTGTATACCAAGAATGGAGTGATCATATGGTAAGAATGTTCGTGCTTGTATGTTGTTATGTTAAAAAAAATTTTTTTTAAATACTCATCATTTCAGTAATAAAGTATGGAAAGTGCTCATTTCTATTTGTGGCCTTAAATTTAATGGCATAATGTTAAAAAACCTTTGGATGACTTGATTACTTTTTTCTATGCCTCTTAAAAATAACATAAAAAACAAACAATGGAGATTTTGAATGAATTCAAATTCAATAAACTGAATTCCCATCCAATACATTTTAAATATAAAAGCATAAAAACTGTATGATAAGGATTTATTTATTTATTTGTTTATTTGCTTGAGATTTAAGTTATATATATTTTTATTACTTTAATGGTTTACCATAGTTTTTCAAATCTGGTTTAGGGAAGGACAGTGAAAGGACAAAACTAAATTTATGAATTTGACTCACATTGCGTGTCAATCTCATTAACCAAGTTAGACTATACAAGAAAATTTGGCAGGTGCATAATTATTTTTTGCTGGTGCCAAGAATGCATTTAGTGATAGAGCATATGGTCTCAGTAATGCCCTGAATGAGGTTTTTCCTTCTCACCCCCATTCATTTTATAAGACAGTACTTATTGATAAGGTAGTTATCAAAATTGCATTGAATCTATTTGCATAATTATTTTCTGTCTTCCCCAAAAGGCATTGAACTTGAAGAGAACAGATATTCAGTTTTATTTCATTACCACTTAGCCCCAGGTTCAGCCAAGTGTCACACATATGGTGTGTGTTCAATAATACAATTTTTACAAATGAGTTTTGAATGAATCAATAGATGCACCTGCTCTCAGAAAAGATACGTTTGCCTGAATGAGAGTTATTAATTGGAGTTCAGATAATAATTACATATTGTGGATGTTTTCACTCTCAAAGAGACATTTTTAAAAATGCAGAAAGGTCAGTATTCAAACATGACTTTGAATCATAAAGATTTGACTTTCCTGTTCTTTAAATTTTTTTTTCTTTTTAAACTGATGTGTGTCTGTGATCTCTGATCTTGTTGGTGGTGATAATTTTAAAGCAGAATTGGTAAGGATTAAGCTCAACCTGATTTAGAGTTAGAGAGCACATCACACCATCTTTTGAATACACCTATAAATTAAATTTATAGGTAAAGTAGCAATTTAGTAACATTCATATATGTTGTAACTAACCGAAACTTGTCCACTATACTTACTGTCTCATTTGTAATTTACAAAAAAAAAAAAAGATATGGATTCTGAAACTTATAATTAGCAGTGAAAATTGATTCCTTAATTCTTCTATGATAACAGCTTTTTCTTTGGAGAAAGGGTAATGTTGCTCAGCATGATGAAAGATTAAACTTTAATTTAATTTAGGGCATTTTGACATTCTATTTTAAGTCTTCTAATTATAGCAAGTTTTATTTATTTAATTGTATTTTTGGCTGAAACAAAACTGTGTGTGTATATATACATATTTTTCTAAGAGTAGAAACTGTTGGTTCATTAAGCTCAGTTATATAGCAGATGACAACGTGACACTTTCAAGGTTATAGTTCTAGAAGCCTTAATCATGCTTCCTGCTGAAATTCAGCCTCTCTATGGTGAAAATAAGAGACTATTATTTTGTGCTCATTTTCCTGCACAACCCTGTTATAAGTGTTTTATATTTATTATCTCATCTGTTTCTCACAGCAGTCCTGTGAAATAGGTGTTATTATCCTGACTTTACATCTTGGGGAAGGGAAGTAATGAAGAGGTAACATGGTTTATACAAGGTTACAAAACCAGAAAGCCGTGGAACCAGGATTCAAAATCCTGGCAGGGTGAGTGGCTCTAGGACCCTTTCTCTTATCCACAAGATCAACTTCACAAGATTACCTCTCCCTTTGCTGCTTCCCAGAGCACTTGGTTTATACCTGTTTTATATTATTTATCATAACCTTCCCACCATGATGACCAACAGATTTCCTGAGAGTGAGAAACACTCTGGTGTTTTCTGTTTAAAACTTTTGGAAATTTACAGAAAATGGAAATATGCAGAAAATAAGATATTAAACATCTGTATATCTACCACACTTGTCACTTTTTCCTTCTGATACACTGAATAAAATAAATAGAATATTACAGGTGAATCAAATCTCTTCTATTCCTCTTCCCAGTTTCATTCTCCAGCTTCCTTCCTTGGAAAGAAATGTTATTGTCAATTTCTCTTTATTCTTCCAATCCATGTTTTTAATTTTAAAACTTAGCCTCACATATGTAGGTATGGATATATGGATAGATATAAATGCATATACTGAGAGAAAGAGAATAAAATATAGCGCTGCTTTACATGCCTTTGAAATTTTTACTTATGTTGTTTTGTTCTAGCAGTCATTCTGCATCTTACTTCTTTGCCTAATAATATGCATTTTGTTGTTATATTTTCTTTCTTAGAGAAATTGTGAGTTTATAGCACAATCATGCATAAAATAGAGGATTCCCAAATACCACCCAACTATTAACAACTTGCATTGGTATGGACCATTTATTACAATTAATGATAGCACATTTCTATGATTGTATTATTAGCTATAGTCCATATTTTAACTTAGGCTTCCCTGTTTGTGTAGAATAGTTCCATAGATTTTAAAAATAATTTTATCCTGTTATTATGTATTAAATCTAATCTTTCCCCTTTTAATCACATTCAAATATATATTTCAGTGCTGTTAATTACAAACAGAGATGAGCTAATATCTGTTCACATCCCTACTCCCAATTCTTTTGGGCATATACTTAATAGTGGGACTGCAAGGCCACATGGAAGTTCTGTACTTAGCTTTTTGAGGAACTGCCAAACTGTCTTCCGCAGCAACCGTAATATTTTGCATGGCTACCAGCAATGAGTGAGCATTCCCTTTTCTCCATATCCTCTCCAATACTTGTTATTTTCTGTTTTTTTTTATTTGTTTGTTTGTTTTGTTTTTAAGCAGGCATTCTAATGGACAAGCGCCTCATAATTCTTCCAGAATCTTCCAGGGAATATGTTTATAAAGCTGTTCCAGGTTATTTGGTATTTGCAAATTATAGCAACCCACTTTCCTGGTACCAAAATCTGTTTCTATTTTGCTAAAGCTGCCAGAATGCAATATACCAGGAATGGATTGACTTTTACTATGGGAATTTATTAGCTTGCAAATTTACAGTTCTAAGGCTGTGAAAATATCCCAATTAATGCATCAACACAATGATACCTTCCTTGAAGACAGGCAAATGGCCTCTGGGATCTTCGGTTGGCTAGGAAAGCACATGGCCAGTGGCTCCTGGTCCTTCTCTCTGCGTCTTGTTGTCTTCAGTGTCCATGTGTCCTTGTTTGCTTCTCTGGGTTTTTCTCTCTTAGCTCTCTCTGGGTGTTTCTCTGTGAGCTCTATGGATGTTTCTCTTTCTCTCTGAGCTCTCTGGGCATTTCTTGCCTTTTGTTCTTACAAAGGACCCTAATAAAGGATTACAACCCATATTGAATTGGGTGGGTCACATCTCAATTGAAACAACCTAATCACAAGGTCCCACCCACAACAGGTCTCCCCCCATAGGAATGGAGTAAAAGAACATGGCAGTTTGGGGAGTACATGATAGCTTCTAACCAGTGCAATTGGTAAGCTTGATGGTGCCCCAGAGGTGTCTTAGGCTATTTCCTTTTTTTATAATTCCCTTTTTTTTCTTTCTGCCCCTCAGCTTGAATCATTTCAAATGTCTAGTCTTCAATTTCACTTATTCCTTCTTCCTCCTCCAATCTGTAGGTGAAACCCTCCCCCAAATTCTTCATTTCATATTGTAGAATTCAACTCCAGTAGTTCTGTTTGATTTATTTAAAAAATTTTTCCTTTTACTAAGATTCTCATAGTGCTGATTCATTGTTTTCCCAATATCCTTTAGTTCTTTTTTCTGTATCTTCTTTTACCTTCTTTAGCATGTTTAAGATTACTTTTTGCATCATTTGCTGTAATATTGTTTTTAACGTCAATTTAATTCATTCAGCTCTAAACTGATGTAGAGCTTTACACTGTGTGAATATTGCTTTGTTTCTGACATTATGTAAAATATTGCTGTATATCATGATGTGCTGGCACAATTTCTCTAGGGATACATGAACCCAGAAGCCAAGTTTCTTAATGTTTATATACTAAACATGTTTTAACTGTTACTAGATATTTACAAATCACTCTAAAAACAATTTATCTAGATACTTTCTCACCAGAAACTGTAAGAATTCTTGCATTTGTCATTCTTAACAAAACTGGACACTACCAGGATTTTTTAATCCTCCATATCATCCTTGCTTTGATTTGTGTTTCCTTAATTAAGAGCGTAGTTCATATTATCTTTTCTTTTACTTTTTGGGTACCTTTGTTAGAAATTACTTAACATGCATCTCTTTTGGACTGTCTTTCTTTTTGGATATGAAGAAGTTCTTCATATGGTATGTCTATAAATCCTGTGATTACTGTATGTGTTATAAAAATCTTTTCTAAGGTTATTTCTCACTGCTACAATTGGTTTATGGAGTCTTTTTATAAGATGGATGGTTTTATTTAATGCAGTCACACATTTCAAGTTTCTTTTGTACTATGAGCATAGCTTATTGTATCTTCTCTAAAAAATCCTTTTATATACTAATATGATGAAAAGTTTCTATGGTATTTTTTCATCACAGTTTTAAAGTCTTGTTTCCGAAATTTAGGTCTTTAATCAATTTGAATTTTATTATGAAAAGGTGTGGCGTAGAACATCAAATCTCTGCATTAAAAAAAAAATCTTGCTGAGTGCTGTTTGTTCCAATAACATTTATTGAACAGATCATTTAATACTTGATTCATAATGTAAATTTATATGCCAAGATAAAGGAAACAGTATACATATTTTCCTGATTATTTGGAAATAGGACAACTCTTGTGACAAATTTTTCTTTGGAGCAAAGGAATAGAGTGATAGCTGAATTGAGGTAGGAAGTCAAGCATGTCTATTTTAGCTTCAAAAAATTATTGACTATTACAACTTCTCCATAGCCACAACTCAAGACACCATGGCTGTCATAGAAATAAATTCAAGATAAGTCCTCATAGTCCAAGACACCATCCTGTCCTATACCCGCCTCCCATTCTGTTAGATATTTTTATTTTAATACATTTTTATTCATACTAATAAGAAATACAGTGCCAGTTTCAAGATTGGTTTACTCAGTTGCTCAATTATATATCAAAGATCCAGATTTTTTGTTTACTGATGTTCTAAAATATACTGGTTTGTGTCATCTTAAGGCTGGCTTTCCTTGTGGTGATGAAATGCTCCCTGTTGTGATCAGGGATGCTTCCTCTTCACATCCTGCAAGAGAAAGGGTAAATCTGTCCTTCACATAGTATCTAGAATAATCTTTAATCATTTAAACTAGTTGTTCTCAAGCAGAGCAGTTTTGCCTTTTAATCCCCCAAAGGACATTTGGCAATTTCTGGAGAAATGTCATAGTCTGGGGACCGTCATAGCTGGGAAAAATGTTACTGGCATCCGGTGCCTACAGGTCAACGATGCTGCTAAATATCCTCCAATGCACAGGACAACCCTCCACAACAAAAAATTATTTGTTATAAAATGTCAATAGTGCTGAGGTCCCAGATTTGACCAAATCAAATCAGTCTCTGCAGAAAGCTTTCTGATGTTTTTCCACTGTTCACCAAAGTAAATTTTTATTCTTTCAAACGACTATTAGACACTACATGGTCAGGTCTCTACCTTTCCACCCTCATCTTGCTTCACCCTCTATTTTGCTCAGTATTCCAGACATACCACCCTTTAAAATTTTCTCCTTAGGTAGTCCATCCCTAACTATCCTATCCCTGCCTTCAGTTTTCCATATTGCAGTATCCTATGTATTTCATTCATAGCAAATTACAATTTTATTATACACTTATATGTTTGTGATTTATTTTTTGCTCCAGACCATATCTAATTACATTTAGATATTATAGAGTATAATTGCTTCCCTTACAGTATTATATAAAACCACTATTCTATATTTAAAACATAGTAGGTCTATAAGAGTTCACTCAATGTGTATACACACACACATTTGCACACACATTATTTACACATGTATACATAGACAGCTATATATAAATTTGCAAGTGAGGGTGTCTCTGAATAATGATGATATTAGAAAATTTTATTTTCTTCTTTTTGCTTTTAGATATGTTCTAATTTTACTATGATAGACTTGCATTGATTTTATAATAAAAACAAATGTAAAAGACAAAAAAATCCTCAAAATATGGTCACATATATTACTAAACATTATAGCACATAATTATTTTTATATTTGTAAAGCTTCAGAATGTCCTCTGTTATCTTGGAATTATTCCTATATGACTATCTCAACCAGTATATATGAAAATATCTGTGGTCTTTCTGCAATCAATAGGAATAGCTTTCCCTTTGGCAATAGGCAGCCTGCTGTTTTGTTGTTGTTGTTTCCATATGTTTTTCATGAAATTATAGGCAAGTATTTGCCAGGACACAGTCATAACAATAACAATTTCTTTTGAAATTACAAAGAAAAATACCTATTTATTATTCACAAATTCAAATTTATTGTTAAAGTGTTTTGCACTTTGGTGTCAGTTTCAAGTAGATTTTTAAAAATTACACTTTGATTTCCATCAAGTAAATACAGTTAGCAAAAAATATGCACTGGGGAAAAATTTACATGTTCACTGGAGTACTGCTTAATTTTCTCTGAATTCGATTCACAAACTATATGAGAGAAAATTATATTGAGTACAGTGTTAAGAGCTATGAGAGGGCATAAAGGAGAAAATAACAATGATTTGGAATAGTAAAAAAAAGTCTACACAGAACTGTATCCACTGGGTCTGGGTCTCACTGCATGGGTAGGACTAGGATAGAGGGAGTGTAGCATTGAGGTTATGCCAGGAAGGCAGTGGTATGTGAAACAAACAGCACCTTTGGCATCTTGAATTGAAATAATTATGACCCAGGTCCTTGGTTTCTTAAATAAAACTCTTGGGTCCAGTATTTTTGAGAATTCAGAGCCTTTTTACATTTGGAAAAGAAAATAAAGCACATATATTCTAAAATATCCAGTAGAGTCTGGTGAGGCACCCTATAATCAAACTTATTAATATCTGTAAAAATAAATGAATATTCATACCAAGTAGAATAAATATAGACAAGAAATATTCTCACATCAATTTATGCCAGGGTTTGCTATCAAATGAATACAAATGAGGTCAGGTTTTGCCACAAAAAGAACTAGAAAATGCATATAGAGTTTTGGATTTTGCAATTGCAGATAAAATATTGCCAACCTTAGCCAAGATTCATCAGTCAAATATTAGGTGCTAGGAAAGTGCTTTACATATATTAGGTGAATTTGTTCTTATTATTCTCCCCCTTTCTGGAATGAAGGAATAGCAGGAAGTGAAGTTAACACAGCTAGAAAGTGATAGAATGGGAATTTGAATGGGAACAATTTAAAAATATATATATTTTTATTGAGAAAGTTTCATACACATACAGTCCATCCATACGGACTCAGTGGCTCACTACATCATCACATAGTTGTGTGTTCATCACCACGATAATTTTTAGAACATTTGTATCACCCCAGAAGAAGAAATAAAAAGAAAAATCTCACACATCTCATACCCTTTACCCCTCCCTCTCACTGACCACTAGTATTTCAATCTACCCAACTTTTGCCCCTTAACCCTCTTAAATTTATTTATTTATTATCCTTAGTTTTTTTACTCATCTGACCATACCCTGGATAAAAGGAGCATCAGACACAAGGTTTTCACAATCACACAGTGACATTGTAAAAGATATATAGTTAAACAATTGTCTTCAAGAATCAAGGCTACTGGAACACAGCTTAGCAGTTTTAGGTACTTCTCTCTAGTCACTCCAATACACCATAAACTAAAAAGAGATATCTATATAATGCATATGAATAATCTCCAAGATAACCTCTCAAATCTGCTTGAAATTTCTCAGCCACTAAATCCTTACTTTGTCTCATTTCTCTCTTGCCCCCTTTGGTTATAAAGGCTTTCTCAATCTCATGATGCTGAGACCTGTCTCATCTCAGGAGTCCTGTAACACGTTGTCAGGGAAGTTTACACCCTTGGGAGTCATATCCCACAGAGTGGGGAGAGCAGTGATTCATCTGCTGAATTGGCTTAGAGAGAAAGACCACAACTGAGCAACGAAAGATGTTCCCTGGGAGTGAATTTAAGATATGACAAGTAGGCTTAGCTTCTCTTTTTCAAGAATAAGTTTTGTAGGAGGGCACCCCAAGATCTAGGGCTCAGCCCATTGAATTGGTTGTCCCCACTGCTTGCAAAAACATCAGGTAAATCCCAGTGAGGAAGCCTAACATCTCTTCCTTTCTCCCCAGTCCCCCAAAGGGACATTGCAAATATTTTCCTATTCTCTGTTCAGATCACCCTGGGATATAACAAGGCATCACTTGAAACTGTACAAACCCAGTAAGATCTCACACCATATTCAAGAGTCCATGCACTTAAGGTGTTCAAATAAACTGACCATACAAGTTAAGTTAGATAATGCACTATCCAAAATATGAATTTTGCACCAAATAAACACCTCTTCCTTTGGTGTCCTATGGAAGTTGAAATTCTAAAATATGGACCATATCATCCTTTACCTTCTTTGATTTATCTTAGTCCTACCCAGATCAGCTTCATTCGTATCTCTAGTTGAAATCCGATCACGTTTTCAACTTTTTAAACAGTTGCTGGATGGAGGAACTCTGACTTTCATAGCTTCAGTACTCTAATGCAGAATTTCAGGTGTCACATAAATATTTAAAGTTTCTGGGAGCTACCAGTTTATACACATATAGCTCAGTGTCTCAGAATTTATAAATAACAGTTATAACTCAAGAATAGATGTGTTGTAAGAGTTTACAATCTAGGATCTTTACAATAGGTGCCAACCTGCTAACCCATGCTCTTGACTTAAATTCTCCGAGTTTTTATATTACAGTTAGTCCATATGAGTAAGGCAGGATGATATTTGTCTTTTTGTTTCTTCCATTTCATTCAACATACTGTCCTTAAGTTTTGTTCACCTAGTTGCATGCCTCACAACTTCATTCCTTCTTGCAGCCATGCAGTATTCCATTGCATGTATATACCACAGTTCCCTCTTCCATTCCTCAGTCCTTGGACCCTTAGCCCAACTCCATCCATTGCTGCCATAAACGCCAGTGTGCAAGTGTAAAGGGGGCAATTTTTTATATACTCTTTCTCTCACAAAACACTCCAATCACTTGCCTATAGTTCCCATTCAGGTTTGAATGAAGCAGAGGTTGAGAAATGAGGTCAAGGATATAGAGAAGATGCAGAGAAACTTTAAGGGAGAGTAAAGAGACACAGTATAAAGTATCTTCAATGAGATTTTTCTAATGTTGTAGATTATGAATCCTTTCCAGACTATTATCTGTTGTGCAATGAAAGCATTTCCTGGAAAATATAACAGCAGAATAAAAGAAGCAAGCAAGCAATATTTTGCTATTTTTCCTTAAAAATTCTTAAATGAAGTCCACTATCATTCTTAAACCCTCTTAAACCCTAATCCTTCCATGCCCAGAGGAAGTGGTTTAAATAACCTTCATGGAACTAAAGCTTCCCAGTGTCCAAGAACATTTTAGAAAGTCTAGAATGCCCTTGGGAAGCCAGTGTACTTTTGTTAAGAATATAAGGCAACCTTGGAGGCTCAAGGCAATGGTGTTGCCCTGGGTTATTATTATTATTTTTTAACTTGAACAGCCATCTGAGGAATCTGAGGATGCTGGGGATGAATAGTCTACTTCATATTCCTGTTTTGAAGGAGAAGCAGGCTTATAAGCAATCGGTGCTCGCCTCTGGAAAGATGTCCTTCGTGTTCTTCCCTGGCACAGAGGTGGGAATGGGAAAGTCTAGCTCCTCAGGCACAGTTGTGGAGTAATGGAAAGATGCAGAAGCAAGTCAGGAAGACGATTTCTAGCCCCCGCTCAGCCATTATGGTGCGAGAAGACCCAATCATTTAACTTCACTGGCCCAAATATCCTTGGCTTTGGAGTGAGGAACTGAGGCAAAGGGCAACTTCTAGGTTTTTTATTGTGGCTTTTATACAAATTTTTATCGCACCATCTTCTACATTGTAAATAAGGAAGATGTTGAAAATCTAGGACTTATCATTGCCAGGGATATCATGCTCTTTCATTTATTCACATAACTATGTGTTCTTATAGGCATATGCTAGGTGTCAAAAAAAAAAACAGTGGAAAAACATGCATGTTTTTTTCTCATGAAAATATGACTATAATGAGAGATACAGACAAATAGACAAGGACAATACAGTGTGCTCCGTGCAGTAATTAATTCTGTGAGAGTGAGGAGGCGGTACCTAACTCAGATTCAAAATAGGGCTTTGTAAGAAAGTGTAATATTATTTAAAACCCAACATGAATTTGGTCGCTACTGCCTTCCATTTGAAAGCAGCATAGTTCATAGTAGTAGGAAATTAATTCACTTTAGTATGCTCTTCACAGTTATCCTGTTCGTAGGCTATTCACAGATATCCTGTAATGGAAATTAATTGAGAAAGGAGAAAGGACAAACAAAATTTCAGGTAGGGCTTCTGTTCTAATGAACCTGTGGAATGGGCCTTCATTTTAGCAGGACAATGTGATCTGGCTAGAAAGAAACTTAAATGTTCTGCATAAAAATCTAAGGGGTATTGGAACATGGAAATTTTGCAGCAGAAAGATTGCTGCACAACTTGGCAGGAGATGGGTACATTTAACTTTTAGGGAAAGCTGGCCGAAGACTTAAAGCAGAGGGTGCCTGCTGTTTTTCAAGTTTTCTCTAACTTGATGACTTCTAATGAGGTGTTCTATACAAAGGAGTGCAAAGGAAGTTATTTTGGGGGAAATCAGAAAAAGACACAGGAATAGAAATTTTGTGGAGGATTGCATAGAATTGAAGGTGATAAGCAGCAGTAGGGGTTGAAAAATGCATGAAGTCAGAGTTCAGCCTGGACAGTGACCGAGAACCAGAAGGCATTATCTGCTTTCAGTGCCTAGTGCATTATAGATATCTTGGGGAGATCATTTGAATTCTCCTAGAGTGTGGGTTAAGGACTTGAACTAATAGAGTTTAAATCTTATACAGAATAGATAGCTCCAGGTGGTATCAGAGTTACAGTTTATAGAGAAAGGGAAGACAGAACAATTGTCAATAGATGTGAGACCCCAAGGGAGATAGGATACTGCTGAATATTTACCTTCCTCTCTTCCTTCCACAAAATGATTCAAGAGTAGGAGAAGATGATGGTGCTCACAGAAAAAAAAAATTTCAAAGGAAAAACTGCATTTTTTGTTTTTTTCATTAAAGTTATAAGTATCAGGTTCCAATATTTATCCAAGATTTCTATTAGGAATTGGATATAATATCATACATGACTTTGTTATCAATGAATTCTACAAAACTGGATATGATACATACAACTGAGAAGCAAGAGAAGCTCTACTAGGAAACACATGAGTGGCTGGTACCCAAGACCTCTCAAGAATTTTCCTTTGCTCCCTGGTCACTGGGTTGAAATGAGGGAGAACTGAAGATTGGGGTCTGGGAGGAATGGGCATCTGTTTCCAATTTCAGATAAAATTACTGATAATGCTTATTATATGGTTTTTCATGTTAAATTTCTTTTGTCCCTATCTATATTCTAAAATACTATATATTTTTCTTACAGAGCAAGAGAGAGCATATACATTTAAAAAACCGTTTGTGTAGGCCGTTGCAAGTTGGACACCGATGACTCAGTGTTGACGTGACCCTATGTTTACGTCCTAAGTTCAGGCTACAGTTCCCACACTTCCCTCATCATCATGTTCCTCCAATGCGTGGCCTAGGAGGGAAGGCACCCTGTTTGCATTCCTTTCCAGGGTTAATGCCCTCAATTCTCAGCGTAATGTCTGTAACATAATAAAGTTATTTTGTTGAATGTCCTTGTAAAATTAATGTAGATATTTACATAATAATGAGGATGCACTCTCACACGTGAAATTGTGCTTACTGACTCACTGTGAAAGTGGCTTTTCTTGAGATTATTTTTTCCCTCACAATGATGAAATTGTACTGATGTTTCATTCTACATTCTTTCTTACACAAACTTCCTAATGCATAAACTGTAAAAGACTGAAATTGAGCTGCTAGAGTCTCCGGAGCTAAGGAACCTGAGCAAAGCTACCCGGCCCTCCTGGAAGATGAGCCCGTGAAATTCTTTCTTCAGCAAGTGACTTAAACAGCCACATGATACATATTTTGAATTTTGAATCGAACAGAGTGGCATGAAGAATGATAGTCCAGCAGTTCTTTATCAACCTCTTTCATACTGATTCTACTATTTTTCCATACCCCGAATTTAGGTTACTATGAAAGTACATATTAAGGCTGGAACTATTATTACCTGCGTATCTAGTTCTCTAGGGAACTTTTACTGATTAAAAGATACCTTAAAATTATAAATATTACTAGTGAGGGGCTATTATTGCTAGTTTAATATTAAACAATTTTAAAACCAATTTTTATTTCATTTTAATGTGGCTTTGGTCCAGAATCTGCATGTGCATTAACATAACTTACAAACAATTAAATTACAAATAATTAAATCATTCCTGGTTAGACGTCCTGTTAAACATCAATGTATTGCTATTTTTCCTTTTGCACTGGAGAGTCTCCATGTGAGTCTTTTCGCCTCTTTTTTCTCCCAGTGGAATGAAATTATAAAGCACCACAGCACCAAATAAGGCCATAATGGAAAGGCATTTTGACATTTTAAAATACGTTTTGACAGGCCAGGTAATGCTTTCGAAGTGAACTTGAGAAACTTATGAATTTTTTATGGTTAAGTGCAAGGAGCATGGTCTGACTATCAAAGATAAACATACTTGTAGCAAACCACAAGGTAGATAGACAGGATACATAAAAATAAAATTTGAAGATATTTATAATCAGTTCAAAACACTTGAGTTTGCTCTTAGCGTCACTGTAGAAGGGCACACACATGATAAAAATATATAGACAATGCAGGAATTGCCTGGATTGTGAAACTGTAAGAAATCTAACAGGCCTGTATTGATCAAAAGATCAAAAATGTTGTCAAATATCTCACCTGCTTTAATATTTTGTACTGTGAGAACTATAGACATCAGTTGTACACATATAAAATGAAATACGTAAATAAATTATGAAAAACTTTGAAATTAGAATGTTGCAAGCAAAATACCTGATGTTTTTAAAAACAACCAGACAATATTCTTCTTTTTTCTCTGACTCCTATTCTCTTGTATCTATTGTTATTTCTTGGAAGGTGGCTAAAGGGTATGGATGCACAATTCCTCTTTTTCAATTATTCTGTCTTTTTGCTGTCTCCAGATTCAGCCCCCATAGCAACACATCTTCCTCAGTAGATTTCCTACCTATTTTCTATTATTGAACAAGGTCTGTTCTATCTACTACACAGGGAGGACAGAGAAGTGGCTTTGAGATTTTGGCATGAGAACTATCTGAGACTTTAGGGAAATTAGCTATTTTCAAAAATACCAAAGAGGAAAACAAAAGAAAAAAATGTGCCACCCACTATTTTCATAATTCTCATAGCCTAAAAGTGTTCATTTGTTTTGATAAGTTTCCCCAATCAAATGGATACTGTTTGAGAGCAAGAATCTTGTTTCATTAAACTCCGTATTCATGTTGATTAGTAAAGGGTGTGTTCAATAAGTGTTCAATAAGTGTGGAGCGAATGGAAGACTGGGTAGATGAATGGATGGTGGATGAACAAACAGAGAAGTATCTTCAGTGGTGTTCAATACATCTGAATTTCCTCAAAACAATGTGAAGCTGATTTGAATGTTTTCTTTTGCCTCAGTTGCCCTCAGCTAAACAATTGCTTTCCCTTTTTCCTACTCCTGACATGATTCTAACAAACATAACCTAGCAAGATTGTAGCTAAAATAAAAATATAGTCACTGTTTGTTATCCATTGTTACGTAACAAACTCCTTCAAAACACAGTGGCTTATAACAATAATTTATTATTTTTTATATATTATTATTATATATTATATTATATATAATTATTATATATTATATAATATATAATTATATATAATATATAAAATAATATATTAATATATAATTATTGTGTATTATATATAATTATTAATCTGTAATTATAAATTGTTTACAGATCTAGGGGTTGACTGAGCTTAATTGGGTGGTTCTCACTTGAGGTCTCTGGCGCAGTTGTGATCAAGTAGATGGTGGTTGAGGTTTAAATCATCTGAAAACTCTACAGCTGGAATGTCCAAGATGGTTCACTCACATGGCTGGCAGTAGATCAGAACAGTTACATTGGCATTCTCCATGAAGCTTAATTCTCATTTCATGGCAGCTGGGTTCTGAAAGGAGGCAGGGAACTGCATCTGTCAGGTCACTTAAAGACTCTGCCCCCCAAGCTGGCATAAGTCACTTCTGTCATACACTATTAGTAAAAGCAAACACAGGGCTCACCCCTTTCAATGAAACTCAATACTTACCTGTGTGCTTACCCCTACTGGAACACAGATGATTTGAATTGTCCTTTCGCTCATCAGTAGTTTGCATGAGACTATAATCCTGTTCATTGTTGAATCTCCAACTGCGAGGATAGTGCCGGGAATGGAATAGGCCAATAATAAGTGATTCATTTAATTAAGAGTTTTTTTAAGCAAATAATATGTAGTAGGAATTATGCCAGGCATGAGAATAATTCTGTTGTTCCCCTATTTATCTGACTCTTTCTCCTGCAGCTATTAGTATTTTGGGAAGTTGGATAAAGGGTATAATGAAAAGGACAAATCAGAGGCCAGTTTCTGAAGCATACAGGCCAATATTGGGGACAGAAAGTTAAAGAGTGAACAAACAAATATGGAAGTGAAATGTCTATGAATGAAATATGCTGGTTCAGCCATATGCCGAGCAGTGGAGGCACAGCATTATTTCAGAATTCATGTTCAGAGGAGGTTTTCCTGTGGAGATTTTAAACTACAGTGACCCAGAAGTATATGAATCCAATCCCAAAATAAATGAAAAGGAGCCAAGACAAGATCGATATTTTCAAGAAATGAAAGAAGCCCGTGTGGCTGGAAACCCAGTTTATGAATGTAAAGGACACTGGAAGGTTGAGCAGATGTTGGTCAGATTGTGTCATGCCAAGATGATAAGAAATTTGAGTTTGATCCTAGATGCAAGCAGAAACCAATTAACTTCCAGGAGGAGAATAGTCCAATTTGATTTATGCTTTTAAAATATCACTTTGTCTGCTTTGTGGAAAAGGGTTTGGATCTGAGCAAGAGAGGAAGTAGTGAGAAGAGTTAAAGCACTTGTACCATGGTCTAGGGGAAAGATAAGAGTTAAATAAATGAGTGGAGAGAGTGGAGATGGATAGCGAATCAGGATTTATTTTGGAGAGAGACTAGGCAGGACTAGATACTAGATTAGGGAGGAATCAGAGGATCTCTACGTTTTCACTGAAACACCTAGATAGAACTATCACCTTTTACTAAGGTGGAAAAGACTGAGGAAGGAATTCATGGGAGAAAAATCCAGGGTTCACTTTACAGGCTAAATTTGAGATATTTATGTAATAACAAAGAGGAGATGTCAAGTTGGACATATAAACCTGAAAGTCATGAAAGAGGAATCATAGGAAGTCCCCAATGTGTATTTGATACCTAAATCTCATCTATTGCAGTGGATAAGATTTCCTGTGGACCAAAATTATAGACTTCGAAGAGAAGAAGGCTCAGGACTAAACTTTGAAGCACCCAATATTTAGACATTAGGACAAAGAGAAGGCAGTACAAACAAATACCACTGAGAAGGATCAGTCAGAGACAAATGCAAATCAGAATAGTGTGGTGTCTTGGATGCTGAGAGAGGGGAGAGTTTTAAAAAGGAAGATGCTCTTTTCTGGTCAAGAACTACCAAGAGGGAGCTCCTGTGGATGCAGACAGAGAAATATATCAGGCTTTTGGTGACATGGAAGTGTCTTTGACAAACAGATTTAATGATGTGCTGGAGAATATCCAGATTAATGGGGGTAGGGATGAGAAGAAGTGAAATATCCTTTTAGAAAAATATAGCTGTAGAAAGGAGTAAAGAAATGTGTTGGTGTTTATAGAGGTAATAAATTCCACTGAAGATTTCCTTTTATTTACCTTCTTTTTCTTTGATTTAATCTGCTGTTTTTTAATTTTTAATTTTGTAGCCTAGTTATTTACCTCTCAACTTCCCTCCCTTCTTCCCTCCCTCCATTCCATCCTTCCTTCCATGTTTAAGGTTTTCAGATCCCCTCAGGTAGCTCCATAGATCACATGTTTTAATATGTGGTATTGTCATTGCTATTTAGTTCTAAATCCATTCTAATTCCCACTAGGGTTTATTTCCCTACTAAATTATTTAAAACTGTTTTAAATGCCAACATATGTCGGTGAGATAAAGGGAGAGTAAGGCCTGACAGAGAGGTCTTCTTCTATTAAAGAATGAGCAAAAATTACAACCTATTTCAAGATTGCTTTGACTATGGTGATTCCCAAAATAGGAAATAAACAGTGCAAGCAATCATACCTGAGACCGGGACAGGTTTTACCTCCTTGCTGCCTACCTTTGCAGGCATGCTTGAAGTTTTGGAATCTTGGCAGCCCACGTAGAATGTGATGTTTTTAGGTTGCCTGAACCTAGACCTAGAGGCTTACTTAGTGCCTTTTATGGCTGCAGCCAAATATTCAGAATGTGGAAAGATTTGATTTATTGTTACCATTTTATTTTATGTTTTCTAATTATCAAACTTATTTTCCCTTTTCTTTAATTACATTGGATTTTTTACTGTCTTCTCCTAGCTTGAAAGTTAAATATATTATTCTTATTATTTTAGAAGTCATGTTTTAAATATTTAACACTTATTTAACTCATCCAAGTAAAAAGTCATCGATGTCTCTATTCATCTCCTGAAAAATCCAAAGTATAAAATGCTTTAGGCAAAATAATCCCCTACGGCTTTCCATGTTGTAGTGTTTTAACCTACTTTGCTTTTCTTCACCTTGCTTTTAAAAATGATGTTTTTCATATGAAATATTTTTCAATTGTACAGAAAAACATATAAAGTAAGATAAAAGTCAACTCTCTACATGCTACACCATCTTACCTAACAATTTTCCATAGATGGTAAATAGTTTAAAATAAGGTATAAAATATTAAAATAAAAGCTAAAGCTTTTATGGGCTCTTTCCCAACCCCTTCCCATCTCAGCCAAGATGAAGTCACTGCTCCAAGCCTAGTGCTTTTGTTTTCCGTGCATGTTCTGTATTATTATTACACAAATATATGTTATTGTTATATAACAAAATATATGTTGTTTTTAATTTTTTATTAAAAATTATTTTAATAAAATTTTGTTTCCGAATTTATAGATATATTAACTTAAATATATAAAATGCATTAAAATGCTACCACATTCAATACATTCTATTTGATTATTTGGTCCAACATTATGATTCTAAGTTTTATCTGTGTTGACAACTTTTGACAATTACATCATTTTCATGTGCATACATTCATCACACTTTTTAATCATTTTCCCATATTGGAAAAATTATTACCAGATTTCACCACATAGGTGACATTGCAATGACTATTCCTATATGTCCTTTTCTATATATCTATTAGAATTTCTCTAGGATATTGTCCCATAAGTGGAATTACTAGATAAAAGATTTATGTGCATCTTTTACTAAATTATTACCAAATTTCTCTCCTCAGTGGGTCTATTAATTTGTACTCCAACCAACAAAGTATGAAAATTCAATTTTCACAATTTGCACATATACTTTTCCTATTTATCAAGAAAAATTCCATATTATCAACAAAAATTTGCTTTGTCAGATTTTAGAATTTTGGCCAAATCCATCGATGACTGTGAAATGTTATCCAGACAATTAATATTACTCTTCTCTGATTACTAGTATGACTGAACATATTTTTTGCATGTGTTGCCATTCATATTTTTTTGTGTATTGTTTGCTCATATTTTTTGCTCATTTCTCTACTAAATGGTCTTTGATTTTCTTGGTAAACCATGGGTTGTTTAAGAGCGTGGTGTTTAATTTCCACATATTTGTGAATTTCCCACTTCTTCTGCTATTGATTTCCAGTTGCATTCCGTTGTGGTCAGAAAATATACATTGTATGATTTCTATATACTTTTAATTTATTAAGACTTGTTTTGTGACTCAACATATAGTCTATCCTGGAGAATGGTCCATGTGCACTTGAGAAGAGTGTTTATTTTTATTTGATTGGGTGCAGTGTTCTATATATGTCTGTTAGGTCATGTTGGTTTAGTGTATCATGCAAGTCCTGTACTTTCTTACTGATCTTCTGAATAGATGTCCTATCCATTTTGAAAGTTGTGTGTTAAAGTCTCCACTATAAAGCCATCAACTTCTCCCTTCAATTCTTTCAGTATTTGCTTCATGTATTTTTGGGGCTCTGCTGTTAGATGCACATATGTTTAAAACTGTTACAGAATTTTTCCCTTTACTAGTATGTAATACTTCTTACTTAAAGTATATTTTATTAGATAATAGTATAGCCACACCACCTCTCCTTTGGATACTCCTTGCATAGTATATGTTTTTTCCATCCATCTCCCTCTACCGCTTTGTAGCTTTAACTTTAATGTGAGTCTTTTGCAGGCAGTATATAGTTGCATCATGCTTTTGTATTCATTTTGCAATGTCTGCCTTTTGACTGGAGAGTTTAATCCGTGTACATTTAAAGTCGTTAATGACAAAACAACACTTCTTTCTACCACTTTGCTATTTACCCTTTGTAAGTCGTATCTTTTTGACTCTCACTTTTCTTAAAGCCTCCTTTTACATTTATTTGCTTTTTTGTGTTGTACCATATTGAGTGCCTTATCACCTTTGTCTGAATATATTTTTTCATCTATTTTCCTTGTAGTTACCATGGTGATAAAATTTAACATCCTCTTTATATAACAATCATATTTGATTTGATATCAACTTAACTTCAATAGGATGCACATATACTTTTCCTATACCCCTCTGTCACCCTCCACAATGTTTTAATCCTTGTTACCAGTTTTATCTTTGTACAGTGTATGTCCAAAAACTAGATTTATCATTATTTTTTATGAATTTGCATTTTAGCATGTTGTTCTAGTTTGCTAGCTGCCAGAATGCAATATACCAGAAATGAAATGGCTTTTTAAAAAGAGGAATTTAGTAAGTTACAAGTTTATAGTTCTAAGGCCATGAAAATGTCCCAGTTAAAGCAAGTCTGTAGTAATGTCCAATCTAAGGCATCCAGGGAAAGATACCTTGATTTAAGAAGGCTGATGAAGTTCAGAGCTTCTCTCTCATCTGGAAAGGCACATGGTGAACACAGTGTCATCTACTAGCTTTGTCTCCAGGCCTTTTGCTTCATGAAGCTCTCCCAGGGGCATTCTCCTTCCTCTCCAGAGGTTGCTAGCTGCTGGACTCTGCGGTCTCTTGGCCTCGAGGCTCTGCTGTAGCTTTCTCATCATTCTCAAAATTCATCTCTCCAAAAATGTCTCCTCTTTTATAGGATCCCAGTAAGCTAATCAAGACTCACATAGAATGGGTGAAGACACGTCTCCATCTACTTAAGTTTAATACCTACAATTGATTGAGTTGCATCTCTATGGAAATAATCTAATCAAACTTCCAACCTACAGTGCTGAATAGGGATTAAAAGAAACCATTGCCCCCACAAGATTTATTAGGCTTAAAGCATGGTTTTTCTAGGGTACATAAATCCTTTCAAATCAGCATAACCTGTAAGAAGAAGTCACATAACAAGCAATACAATATAATAATACTGGCATATACAATAACCCAAATGATTACTTTTACTGCAGGTCTCTATTTATTTAGGCTGCTTTGAACCACTATCTAGTATCTTTTTCTTACAGTCTGTAGAATTTCCTTTAGCATTTTGTAGGGCAGGTCTAGTGGTGATGACTCCCTCAGCTTTTGCTTATCTGGAAATGTCTTAATCTCACCCTCATTTTTGACAGAGTCTTGTCAGATATAAAATCCTTGGTTAGCAGTTGTTTTTTTCAGCGCTTTAAATATTTCACCCCACTGCCTATTTGCTTCCAAGTTTTCTGATGAGAAATCAGCACTCATCTAATTGGGACTCTTTTGTACATAACATGTTACTTTTCTCTTGCAGCTTTCAGAATTCTCTCTTTGCCCTTTGCATTTGATAGTGTAATCAATATACGGCAGGATGTATTTTTGCCTATGTTTATCCTGTTTGGTATTCTCTGAGCTTCTTGGCTATGCATATTCATGTCTTTTGCTAAGTTGGGAAAGTTCTCTGTCATTGTTTCTTTGAACCTTCCTTCTGCCTCTTTCTCCCTTTCTTTTCTTCCTAGGACTCCTATAATATGTGTGTTGGTATGCTTGATGGTGTCCCGTAGCTGTCTTAAGCTCCTTTGGCTTCTAATATATATTTTTTCTTTCTGTTCCTCAGCCTGAGTTATTTCAAATGTTTTGTCTTTAAAATCACTGATTCCTTCTACCAGGTCCAGTTTTCTCTTGAACCCCCATGGGAATTTTCTATTTCAGTTATTGTGGTCTTCAACTCCAGTAGTTCTATTTGGTTCCTTTTTTAAATGTCTATCTGTTACTTAGACTCTCATATTAATCATTCATTATTTTCCTTTCATTCTTTCTCTGCGTTCTCCTTCATCTCTTTGAACATTTTTAGAATCATTTGTTTAAATGCTTTTTCAATATGTCCACATTTTAGTGTTCTCCATTGGTGTTTTCTGTATTTTTATCCTCTTCCTTTGGATGATGTATTAGCTAGAGTTCCCTAGAGAAACAGAATCAGCAGGAGATAGCCATATAAAGCCACCTGCATTTTGATTTTGATTTGATTTATTTTACTTAGCAATATATCTTGTGGTATTCCTGTATCGTTTATACCAGTTCCTTGTTCTTTTTACAGTTGCATAATACAGCATTTCATGGTATGATTGTCCCACACTGCATTTATCCATTTGAATTATTTCCTGTCTTATTACATGCAACTATGCAATTATTTGTCATTGAAAATTCTATATTAAAAGGCATTGCCCTCCATAAGTTTTTACTAATTTGCAATTCTAATAGCAATGCATAAGCATGGCTGTTTATTTATACTTTAGCCAATTTTGTGCATTATCAAACTTATATATTTCTTCTAATCTGATAAATTAAAAATGGTGTCCCATTTTTATTTTGTATTTCTTTTATCACTTCTGGCTCAGGACACTAAATGTAATGTTGTCTCTGTCCAGCAAGTACATCCTCTGTCTAGATATTCCTATGCTATATTCTCTAACTTTGGTCTTAATGCTTCTGTTCAGAGAAGAAAGATGTGATAAATCTAAAAGCATCAAGAGAATTTGGACTGCTGAGCACCCTGGCTCAGTTGTGTCTCTGTTTACACTTGTCACTGATAATCTGATAGAATAAAGTTCCCCCAACGCCCCACTCAACTCCCTTCTCAGAGATTTCAAGAAGCACTTCCCATCAGACCACATGCCTTGGAATAAATATTTTCTACTGGTCTACTCTCACTCCATAAGCTTTTTTCCTGTGCTTGCTGTGTGATGGTTTGTGCATTACAAAATATACGGAATCACTTCCGCTTTTTCTTAAAATGGCTTTTATTTGTTTCTCTGTTCTATAATCAGCTTCCAAATTTCATATTTGATATGTAATCCAGAAGGGTTCATGTATTTTGCACTGCTTCTAAAAATTTTTTACTCTTATAAAGAAATATAAACTTTATGTACTTGGAGGATTCAACCTCATTTTCAAACAGTGGTTCTATTGAGACTGCTCTCTTTTGTAAGAACTAGCTTTAAGCTCTTTGAAAAGTACTGGGGAAATAAATCAAATAATACCAACATAGTACTAACTTCTAAGCTACACTTCATTGAGACAGGACACATATCAATGTGATATTTCTTGCTCAAGGTAACACATTTTTGTAAGAAGGTCTTCTAGGACCTTCTAAATTCACTTACAATTTAATGTGATGGCTTACTCCACAATAGGAGTTACCTCATTTATGGAAGATGAAGACAAAAACATTAGGGCAAGTGTTTCAAATCACTATGCCCTTTTCACTAGAATGTAAACTTCTTTAAAATAAGCACTTTGCCTATTATTGTGCACTGAACATCACAAGCATCCATGACAATTCTGCCCTGGAGTTGCTGCTCAAGGACTATTTTTCCTTACTTTCTTTCTACTCTGCAATCCATTCTAGAAGGCTTGATGACCCACATGTGAAAAGCTAATAAGCTAAAAGATAACCTAGGGACATATCTTCATGTCTTTAGGGCAGCAACATTTTTTTAAACATGTCATTAAACATTGTTCTAGTTTGCTAGCTGCTAGAATGCAATATAACAGAAACGGAATGGCTTTTAACAAGGGGAATTTAATGAGTTGCTAGTTTACAGTTCTAAGGCCGAGAAAATGTCCCAATTAAAACAAGTCTATAGAAATGTCCAATCAAAGGCATCCAGGGAAAAGATACCTTGGTTCAGGGTTTCTCTCTCAAGTGGAATGGCACATGGCAAACACAGTCAGGGCTTCTCTCTCGGCTGGAAGGGCACATGGCAAATAAGGCATCATCTGCTAGCTTTGTCTCCTGGCTTCCTATTTCATGAAGCTCCCCGGGAGGCGTCTTCCTTCTTCATCTCCAAAGGTCGCTGACTGGTGGACTCTCTGCTTTGTAGTGTTGCTCTCTCTGAATCTCTCTGAATCTCTCATTCTCTTTTTATAGGACTTCAGAAACTAATCAAGACCCACTCAAATGGGTGGAGACATGTCATCCCCTAATCCAGTTTAACAACCATTCTTAACTAAATCACATCAACCAGGGAGATGATCTCATTACAGTTTCAAATATACAGTATTGAATAGGGATTATTCTACCTTTATGAAATGGGACTTATATTAAAACATGGCTTTTCTTAGGGGACATGCTTCCTTTCAAACCAGCACAAACATAAAGCATAAGATTGATAAATTAGCCTCTGTTAAAATTGAAGAGATGATGATCATCAAAATCTATGCTATGAAAAGCAAAAAGAAAAGCAAAAGTCTTTTCCAGAAAGACTCATATTGAAAAAAGTAAACAAAGAACTCAAATCCAGAATATACGTAGAACTCATACAAGACATTTTTTAAAAGAAAACTGTCCAATGAAAAATGGATAAAAGACTTGAGAAGCATTCCATAAAAGAATATCTCTGTATGTTTAACCTCATCACAGAAACGGATGTCAAAACCAAAATGAGTTATACGCTCCATTCCATCAGAATGGCTAAAGTGAGAAAGACTGACAATTATGACTGCTGCCAAGAATGTGACCTAAATGGAATTCTCATGCATGGTTAATTGGAGTACAAATAGATGCAACCACTCTGGAAAAACTTTCACAGCATTTACTTATGCTAAGCATATGACTGTCTCATGCCCTAGCAATTCCATTCCTACATATATGATGACATAATAAATATAAATAATAAACTGTTCAAAACAACCTTATTCTTGATATCTTCAAAGTAAAAATGATACAAATATCTTTCAACAATTAAATAAAGTAAGCATATTCATACAATGGAACACTATATAGCAATGAGAATAAATGAGTTGCTGCCATTTGCAACATGGATGAAACTTACAAACTCAACATTGAGTGAAAGAAGACAGACACAAAATAATATATATATTGCATCATTCCATTTATGGAGTTCTAGAACAAGTAATATTAAACTATGGTGTAGAAGTCAAAATGGTATTTACTTTGGGGGGATTTAATGACTGGGTTGATGCGTGTTGATGTTTCTGGGATGTTATTTTTATCTACTTATTGACTATTGATGACTACATGGCTGTGTTAATTTTGTGACAATTTATCCAGCTGCCAGTTATGATGTGTGTAGTGTTCTATATGCATTTTATTTCAAGAAAATGTTCAAATTTTTAAAAGGAAATATTTATTGAAGAATAGATATATGTATATAAATGTTGATTAAATTGGCCCCATTATTAAAATCAATTTCTGTTTTCTATTTGTCCAAGCAAGCCAACTTTTAGGGTTGAATAAATTCTCTTCCTTGCCCAGAGAGCAGACTTGGTGCTTCCTGTTCTAGTTCTACTTTGTCTTTACCTTGCAAGCATATGCCAGTGATACCTTGAATACTTCATCTTTCTACTCCCTCCTATATTTACATCTTCTCTACCCTAAACACGTTTTGCAAGTCCATACAATTATCTATTCCTGAATTAACTTACTATTGCATGCAGCTGCAACAAATTACCACACACTTAGTGGTTTAAAAAATTCAAATTTATTACTTTACAGTTCTGTAAGTCAGAAGTCTGACATGGCTCTCATTGGGCTAAAATTAAGGAGTTCTCAGGACTGCATTCCTTTCTAGAGGCTTCCCTTGCCTTTTCCAGCTCTGGGGTTGCCTGCATACCTTGTCTCATGGCCTTTTCTTCCATCTCAAATCCAGCGAAGAGATGAGTGTCCCCTCACTCTCTTCTGTTTCTGTCACCAAATATCCTCACTTCAAATCCTTGACTTAATCAAACTGCAGGGTCTTTTATGCCACGTAAGATAATATAATCACAGACCCCAGCATCTTCCTGCAGAAATTTTTCTGTCTACTACAACCCTCCACGTAGAGTTAGTTCATTTTACTTTCAGTTCAGAAAACTTGTTTTCAAAACTTAAGAACTGTTGAGAAAATAACCACAGCCCTCTTGAGAACTTCAGTACTCAGCATGAAATTTTTAAAAATTTCATGATTACTGAAAGGCAAATAACCTTCCCTGTACTTTATGCATAGTTTTTATGTAAACCCACAACTATAATAATATATATAATAATATATAATGAAAATAAAATAAAGTCATGGTGTTTCATTGCACAAATAATGAACCCTAAGTGAAACTGTAGACTATAGTTAACAGCACAATTATAAAAATGCTTTTTCACTGACTATATAACAAATGTACCATACTAATGCAAGGTGTGATAATAGTGTGTATATTAGAACTCTTTATTTTATGCATGATTTTTTTCTGAAAACCTACAACTTCTTTAATAAAAGAAAACTTTAAAAAGGTAGATAGTCTTAATTTATGTGGTCACATAAGACTGTTACTGAACTTAAACACAGAATAAAATCATGTGGCCATTGCCCACAAAAAGTCAGATATTCTTATTTAATAGACACAAAAAATTATTGATACACGATTACTGAAGCCTCTTCTCTTTCTTACCTCTGTATCACTCACAAACTTAGCATTTCCCCCTCCTCCTGTTTTTAGTTTACACTGCATTGACTATAAAATTTATCTTTATATATTAAAATAATCCTCAGTTAGATTAAAGATGTGAGGAGATGGTACGAAAGGGGAAATGGACATTTGCCTCAGAAAAGACTAAAGTTCAGTTACGTATGTCATTATATGGGAAAGGGTATAAGGAACGTTGATAGGGAGAATTTAGTTTAGAGAGAGAGGCTGGAGAATGGGACCAATATTTAAAGCTAAACAAATGAGAAGAGATAATTCCCATGAAATGTTGAGGATTATACATTGGATTGGTTTTGATGTTTTGAAGTCTTTTAGACATCAATGAAAGCTGAAATTTATTTTAAATCCTTTTCTTTGCTGATGTGCATTGTAGTAAATGCTACACTCAATGGAGCGTGGATTATAAAAAGCTCCAGCTTATTTTTAGCCTATGTTATTTGTTTAGGTTATTATCGAAACAAAAATACGACATTAATAATTGCTGGTAAATAATCTGGAAATCCTGAAAATCTGTTTGCTAAACTCACTTTGAGAAATGTGAGGACTTTTACACATCATCAACAGTGACAAGGCTCAGTTAGGCCTTCTTGGTGAAACGTAAAAAATATCGAAGAAAAAAGAGATTTTCCCACAAAATGTTAAAGCATTTTACCTTGATCTTTTTTTATTTAATAACAGAACCCATATTTCTCTATAAGATTGACATGAAACATGGAAGAAGTAAGGAAGAACCCTTCCTCAGGGAGGCAGGGTTCTCAGGGCACAATAGCTCTGGATTCAAAAGAGAGAAGTCTCAAAATCGAAAGTGGAGGTGTGGCTGACTAAGGGAAGGCCTTCATAAATTAGGTCAATTTATATGTCAATGACCATGTGGAAAAATTGTGTTTTTCTTTAGGATAACTCTCTGAAAACTACTTATTTTTCCTTATTGTGGTTGCTTTGTCTCCTAGTATTTATACTTATGAAAAAACTATGAGAGAAAAATTAAATCCACAAATGATTTCTCTTTATGGTTTCCTTTTTTTCCTATAGTCACCTCAACTTTATCATTGTGTGCATGTGTGCGTGTGTGTGTGTGTATAATAATCCACTTAGAAACAAGAAAAACATAATGTCAAAATTCGAATGTGAAAAGCCCATGCTCCGAACTGGCAAATATCTATTTTTCAATGTGAAATAATTTATCAAAAATTTCCTTGTCCTTCAAATTATGGAAATATTCATTCATGTATATTTCTAACAAGGGACAAGAATAAAGAAAGATGGCGCTTGCCAATAAGAGTCAATATTCAACCCAACTTAAATAGGCAGTTGATAACTCCATTTTTTTCCCTTTTTGCATGCATCCTCTTCTTATTAAAAAATGTTATTTTAAATTATTTCTCCAATTTTTAAAAAGTGTATATTGTGACGATTTCTGGACATTTGACTAGTTTTAATTCATCAAAAGCACAGTATCTAGTCGTAAACCTTATCATTCATGGTACTTAATCAATTGTCCCCATAGCACAAGATTCTCTGAACCCAGCATCCATAGACAAGCCCTTTTCCTTTTGTGATCACAAGGTCAAATCTGGTTTTACCCAAGCAAAGCAACTTGGTAAAATTACACAATCTTAACTCAGTGTGAGAGTACTCTGAAGGTCATCCCCTTCATTCATTTTCCTTGTTCATTTATTTCAGCATATATATTTTTGAGCACTCTCTTTGTATCCCACAAGGTAATGCAGGGAAAACATAGAATTTTAGTTCACTGACCCTATTCCTTCTACAGAAAAGTTGGTGAACATGCAAAGTGTAACAACTGCATGAAAATTAAATCACAAAATGAAATTGTCTTATGACAGTTTTTGTACAATTGCCAAATTAAATGGTCCAGCATAGTCCATGAAAAGTATACTGTTTTCATGTATTTGATTATACATGAAATATACATATATTTGATTATAGGAATAATCAAATAAGCCCTCAAGGAGGAGTCAAGACATGAACTGGAAACTTGTAAGAGGTACAAGAAATCAACCCTGAGAATAAAAGGAGACCATTCTAAGAAAGGAGCCAGAGCAAAGGCCCTGTGGTAGGGAAAAACAAATCTTTACCCGAAGATAAGAGTTCTACACTCACTGATTCAGGGGGTGGCACTCAGGATACCTGTAGTAGTGTAGCATTACAGAGATCAGAGAGGCAATGGGAAGTCTTTACCATAGAGGTTGATTAAAGAGCCTGCTTTTAAAAGAAGAATCTACATCTTCTTATTTAACAAAACTAACAATGAGGAACAATATCAGATTATTCAACATAGTGAAATATTTCATTCTTTTTAGAATATGAAGTCTATTTAAATTAGAATAAAATTGTTTTTGATGTGACATTATTCAACTTAGATTCTCAAGCAGTTATGAGACTGTTATCTTGGTTCTTCTCTATCCTAAAGACAAACAATATCTCCAAGAAAGATATTTAATGTCAATCTTAACAGAGTTGCTCTTTCTCTCAAAATTTCTGGGTAGACAATTTTTCTGAATAACTTTAGAATAAATTAAGTTTATTTTGAGATGGTTCTCAATAAAAATTAAGTCCACAGAGGAATTCTTTGGATTGCATTGGATAAAAATATGTTGAGCAACAAGCAACAAAGAAACTTTTAGAATAAAAATTCACTATGCAATTTTGGCCCCAAAAATCAGTATCTAAATTCAGTGGAGTATAATTTAGCACTGTTGCCTTTGGATAATTTTGTGATGTGTTTGATTGTTTCATAAGTGATTTTTTTGGAGTTCCTTCTACTTGCAACCTTAAAATAAACTGATAATGCTAGTGGCATGCTAATCACTTCAAAGCCGATGATTACTTCTATTAGCCCATAAGATAGTGTGATAGCCTTGAGTCAAATCTAACTTTAAAAATTTAAATGAATAAAAACTAAACTAAACATGTTTTCTTGATGGAACTATTGAATCAGTAATTGGCTATTAACAGAACACCAAACTTCAAGGTATTTTTTAAATTACTGTCCACTCAATGACATTTGCATTGTGTCTTGTACAAAAGTTTTCCTCCAAAATTAGTATGGCTCAGTTAATTCAAATCTAAACTTCAAATACATTTCATATCTTAGTTTCATTTCTCAAATGCATTAGGGTTAATTGTGTAGTGCAGTGATAGTGATGTTTCTCTTTTAAAATTTAAACAAAATAAGATATTAAAATTGACTCAGTAAAATTTATCACCATCAAAATACACTGAGTGGTTGCACGGGTATGATTTTTTTTTTCAGGCGGGAGACCTGGGTTTGATTCCCAGACCATGCAGCACCACCACCTCCCCCCCCCCCAAAAAAAAACACATGCACTGAGAATTTATCTTCACAACATGATTTATTAGTTGCCGTGCACAGCAAGTCAGACAGACATTATATGTCCTTTGGGTATTTACAATCCAAGGCTGACAGTGCTGATGCAGATGCTGCCAAGGTGGTGTAGACAAGGAAAGTGCATATGCACTTCCCAAAAACAGGCAAACAGGCAAACAAACAAATGGAAAGTCAACAACTTGATGCTGTAATTATGGGATACTCACATAGAAAAAGAATGAAATGTGACCCCCACCATACAGCATTAAAAAAAAATCAATGCCCTAAAAATTTTAATGAGGATTGCTTCAAATAGAAACACCAACATAATAGCCAAGTATGATCAACATATGAAATTATTTTGGTTACCAATTCAGACAAACCAAATATTAAAAATATTTTTTTAGTCTGAGTAATGTAATTATATGCTTGATATTCGTAAATATGAAGGAACTATCATTAATTTGTTATATATAATGGCATTGTCCTTACAAAGGAAATTATCCGTATTTTTCAGGATCTCAATTTCTCTTAATAAACCCACAGGGCTTATTAAGAGGAGTCAGCTCTGAGATTAAACCTCCACCAGGGATGATATTGAAAATATTAACCAACCATTGTGGCACTTACTGATTCATTTATATGGATGTCAGTTGTAAACAACCAGTGTGATTACAAAATCTAATACTAAGAGAGCCGATACTCTCTCTGTGTGATGAAATTCCTTTCCATCAAAGCTAAGAGAAGGAGCCCAAGGGTGCCCTTATTGGGATAAGATGAATATTGCTTTCAAGAATAGAAGTCTAACATTTATTTGCTCATTGACCAGGAGACACTGTGACTTTCTCTTACCACTGAGGTAAGATCAAATGGAATGACAGACTGCATTAAGAAAGGGGACCAGGAGTGGTTTCTCATGAGTTACCTTCTCATAAGCCTGAGGTTTGACTGCCAAGGATGGATGAGATTGTCTTGCCAGAACTTTCACATGTTGTTGGCAAAGAAGCATGCACACCGGTTTGTAATGCCACCAGTTTGAGGGGCAGCTAGCAAAAGTAGCTTAAGTTTCCAAGGGAACACACATGAATGGACCTCTTCCTCAGAAGACTATCAAAGACAAGAAAAGGCATGCTAACTTTATCAAACACCTCTACTTCTTTAAGCGTTCAACCCTCTTTCAAGTCTCATTCTCACCATCTTCATTTCATCTTAACTTGTCTTTGCCATCTCAGTTGATCTCTTTTTTATTTTTTTTGCCCATCAGTACATCTCCCATTTCAGCAGCCCAATTTATGTTAGATATTGATGCTCTTTTCCATCTTGCAACTAGAAAAAAAATCCCCCATCTGCCCCCCTCCTTAAATCTACATCTCCTACTAATTCATGTAACATATCTTTGTGTAAATTATAAAAAATCATTCCTTATAGTTGGAAGCTATATAAGTCCTTACCAATTCATGAATTGGCAATCCATGTTACATCTCTAAGGAAAAATCTGCTCCATGCCTCTCTCCTAGTTCTGATGGATGTAGGAAATCTTTGACATTTCTTGGCTTATAGATGTATTACTCCAATCTCTGTCCCCATCTTCACATGGCATTCTGCTCTCTGCATCAGAATGTCCAAATTTATGACTTATAAAACCATTGATTATATTGCATTAAGATCCACCCTAATTAGGTTTGATATCATCTTAACTAATAACTTTTGAAAAACCCTATTTCCAAATAGGGTCAGATTCACAGGACCAAGTGTGAGGACTTGAACATACTTTTTCGGGGACATAATTCAACGCATAATAAATACTAATAAATTAAACACTATTCTGTTACTATATGATACCAGGAAAGGACAAATAAAAGAAATTATTGGGGAAAAATCAAACTTTTGTGTATTTTTGTACTCCTAAAAGGTAAAATTCTCTAATAAATGAAAATCATTTGACAACAGACACTGCAATTTGGTTGGACAAAATTTAATAAAATGAAATTCTATGGTTTGTGAAAAACAATATTTTGCATTACTTAAGTATGTTTTAATTCCTAATCCTTAAAAAAGCATCTCAGTTCATTGCAAAAAATTTGAGAACTTTTGAAATATACTTATTTACTTAAAATATTAACTAAAACTTAGATTGTTTTTGCTTCTTTACTTGTTCCTGGCACATGCATTCATCCTCACCATTGTCTGTCTGGCAGCCCTGGTAGAGTTTATCAAGAAGAAAAATTATTGTCAGAAGACTTACTCATTGTAAAGATTCACAATGCTCAAAATGATGTCCATATTCATTGGTGACATTAGTTTCAGCATCACTAGATGCTCATAATTGCAATGAGAGGATCATCTATGTATTTAGGTCTCATTTTTTTTTAGCAGCATAAAAATTAAGGTGGGTGGGCATAGCATCGTTTTGGATTAATTATTGCCTGATACCTGCCATACTAACAAATTAATGTAAGTACTTAGTTTTGCTACCTGACTGTGGTCACAGAATTTTAAAATTTATAAATTTTGTCCTCATTTTTTTTTTGACAATTATTTAAGACCTTCATTAACAGGTGCTTGCAATTTGTTGACTTTTTTGAAAAAATCAAGTTGTAAACTTTTATTACAAATTAAAAATGAGGTTCTTAAAAATCTCAACTTGACCAGATATGAAACAATTTAAAAACCTTTAAAGGTGCATTGAGAAAAACCAGGCTTTTTAAAAAACACGTTTGTCATTACCAAAAAGAGACGCTTTAGGTAAAAATAATTAAAAAAATAGATATGCAGATAGTTCTAGTTATCTGGCCAACGGGCAAAAAGCAAGCACTTAAGGTCTTCAGCTCCAATCTTTTGTTCATTTTTTATTGCTGGAATTTCATATTCACTTCTTCTTGTTGGGTGACTAAACCGGATGATGGTAGAGATGGTAAATCCGCATTTACTCAGCCCCGCCCTTCTCAGCCTCGGGAGCGGACGAATTCTCAGCTGGTGGATCGGCTGCTTTTGTCTCTTTGCCATCTTGTGGTTTAGGGTTTTCTGGGCGTCTGCGTCGGTAATTGAAGTTACGGCGGTACCGACGTTGAGGTGGCTGCTGACCTTGGGTCTCATCTCCTTGATTTTCCTTATCATCTTCATTGCCATCCTCTCTAGGCTGACTTTGGCGAGGAGGGCCCCTGCGGAATCGTGGTCTATAACCCCGATACATATTCTGCCTCACTGGTCTACCTTGTTCTCCTGCACCCTGGTTGTCAGCACCCTCCATCACTTCTCCTTGCACAGGAGGGTTGGAATACTGTGGTCAACGCCATGGGAATCGTCGCCTGCGGTAGGGCCGGCATTGTTGGGCCTGGCCTTCGGGAGCACTCTCTGATCCCTCGTTCTTTTCCCCACTCTCACTATTCTGGTAATTTTGCTGGTAATTGCGTGGAAGACCCCTACGACGTGGATAACGTCTATAATGGTTACGGTCTGCTGCGTATTTACCGCCTTGCACTGGAACTCCACCAGGGCCTGTGACGTTTGCTGCCTCCGCCCCCTTTTCTCCTTCAACAACATCAAACTCCACAGTTTCTCCATCTCCTACACTGCGAAGGTACTTCCTGGGGTTATTCTTCTTTATGGCAGTCTGGTGTACAAACACATCTTCCTTGGTGTCATTCCTGTTGATGAAACCATATCCGTTTCTTACATTGAACCATTTTACTGTTCCCAAAACCTTCCTTGCGATGACCTTCTTGTCCCCGCCGGCAGGCGCCGCGGATGTGAGGCCGCCCGGGACGCCGCTCCCTGCGCCGCTGCCCGTGGTGCCGGGCTTGGTGTCTGCAGCGCTGAGGGCGGGGGCGGCGGGGGGGTGGGTGCGGCAGGCGGCTGCTGGGTCTCGGCCTCGCTGCTCATGATGGCGGTGATGGTGACTAGGGCCGGCTGCGGCAGCTGCGGCTCCTCCCGGGGTGTGATGGTCACTAGGCCAGCGGCGGCGGTGGGGCTGCTCAGGGCTCTCTGGGGTCCGCTCTCCGCTCCCGCTACCGATCGAACTGTCCTCATTTTTTTTAGTATGAGGAATTTAGCCAACTGAAGTTTTAAAAAGCTTTACAATTTCTGACTTTACAACTGTACCCAAGGCCATCCACTTGGTTTTTGGCTTACAGGGGGTCTCTTAAGCTCTCTTGTGGTGTCTTTGAGGGTGTTTGGGATGGCAATATTTTGGGACTTTAATCTCTAGCCTATACTTTTCTATTAAATGATCGCTTTGCCTATCTCTTCCTTCTTTAAGGGGTCCATGTCCTTGACATTGACTGCAAAGCAGTAGAGGGAACAGACAACTCCATTTGGCAGCTGCCATTTTAATCTGTCTGTCAGATATTCACATTATCAAAGAAGTCTTAAGTGTCTCTTTATTTAAGGTCTCTGATGGTAAAATGAAAATTGTTGGATTGTGACCCCTAAATCTTAATCTGTAAATGATTATTGACTTCACTGACCACTTCATCTACACACAGGCATTCTTTTGGCCAATGGAGTCTGTTCTTCTTGAAGGCTCCTCTTTCACTACAGCTGCTGTTTGCCCTATCCTCTCACACCCCTACCCTTTGCCTTTGACTTTTTAACTTCCTCTTGCCTCTCTAAATCCCCTGCTTTGCAGGCCTGATACCCTTTCAGCTAGAAGTTAACGTTATCTAATCCTTCATCTGTAACCTGCAAATTTTACAGTTTACAGCCTTCCAGCTTGTGCTGTCAGCGACAGCTATTCTCTCCTCCAACCACCTATGTGATTGGAGGCTCCTGAGAGTAGGAGCTTGTAATGAGCTTTGAAAGCCAGGAAAGGAAGCAGAAAGAAAGGACAGAGGACAGTGGTACCGTCCTGTCCTATATACTCCATTCTATGTTTGTTTGTTTTTATTTTTGAATCCTTGATTACCCTGAGTTCCTAGATAGATCAAAAACATCTTACACAGAAATGATGTGGCTGTCATCAATAGTAGCCCGCACTGGTTTTACATATAAGAATCATAATCCTCCTGGTATTATAAAATTTACCTCATTATCTGAAGAGTATCGATGGCCCTCCTGACCCAAAGTTCTCTTTCACAGTCTTTTTTTTGTTCACTTGACATTGGCTGGTATTGTACCCAAATACCTGCTTGAAAAGAGATTATCTTCACTAAGTCAACTGGCTGTGCCACATTCAAAGTGCTGAGTTGTTTTTAAAGACATTTTCAAATTTCTTACACTATTGCAGCCTGCATTGGAGCTCATGTTGGAAGAAATGACAGAGGAGGTTCTGATTCTTTCTCGGTCCTGTTCCTGCTAGAGACTTAGAGCAGTGGGACATGAATCATGGAAGCTCCTAGAACTATGTTAGCCAACCGAGAGGAAGGCCGTGTCACTTATTGAGCATAATTACCTCCTCTGTACAAAGGTCCTAGTGTTCGAGCAATGGAAATTTATTATTTTTTGTTAAGTTGTGTTTTATTATGCTCTCATTTTGAAATATCATCAGTCCTAAAAATAGGCAATGTATTGAGGTTTTCCTGTTAGACATTGTTTTGTGAGTCTGATTGTTCAATTTCCTTCAGCTCAGATTCCCATGGAAATTTCCAACAGAATATAAATAAGAAGAAAATATGTAATGATTATGGGAAATGCTAACGATGCTAAAGGTGCTTATTGCTGTGTGGTGAGGTTACGTAGTGAGTTTTATTATGTTTATATTTTATTTTGCAGGTTTTCTATTTTCATAATCAGAAAGTCATCCTAAAGCCAAATTATGCTTTTTAAAATCATTTCAAAGTAAAGATCATTGTTCCAACCTATTTGATAGGCAATGTATTTATATTGTCAAAGAAATGTTGGAATGAATTAATAAAAATATGAATACCTTCCAAAAATGTGCAATGAAATAAAGAATTCACTTAGGAAAGAAAATTTAGAAATAGTCAAATTTTCAACCTCAGTCATTATAGAAATGTTAATTAAAGCAAAATGATATGTCGTTTTTTTAAAAGCATAAACAAATTTTAATATTAACTACCCAACATTAATATTAACACTGGGTAGTTAGATGAGGGCAACTTAGCAACCTATCAAGAGTCTTAAAAATGTTTGTAAGTATTGGTACAAAAGCACAAATCACAAGGACATGATCTAAATGTAATTAGAAAAGCATGTAAGAGTGATCATTTACACATTTGAATTTGCTATAGAAAAATAACTTTTTTGGCTAAGATATGAACGGTTAAATAAAATATGGTAACCATTTAATAGAGTAATGGGCAGTCAATACAAATCTTATTTTTTAAGACAACAATTTCTCTGAAAAATATTCACAGTGTTATAAAATGTGAAAAAATAAAATGCAAAAATAACCATTCATACATATTATTTTATTCCAATTTAATAATATTTAACCAAAGACACAGAAAAGAACGACTAAGTTGCTAATTGTGTTTTTTTTTTGGGGGGGGGGAGTGATGGTATATGTCATGGTTAGGGACAGGTGTCAACTTGGCCAAGTTGTGATACCTGTTCATCTGATTGGGCAAGCGCTAGCCTGTCTGTTGCAATGAGGACATTTCATAGGATTAGGTCATGATCACGTCAGCTACATCCACAGCTGATTCCATTTGTAATCAGCCAAAGGGGAGTGTCTTCTGCAATTAGTGATGCTAAATCCAATCATGGGAAGCCTTTTAAGGAAGACTCAGAGGAGACAGGTTGCATTCCTGCTTTGGCTGGTGAGCCTCTCCTGTGGAGTTCGTCCAGGCCATCCATTGGAGTCATCGGCTTCGCAGCCTGCCCTGTGGATTTTGGACTCTGCGTTCCTACGGTCATGTGAGACACTTTCATAAATTTTATATTTGCAAGTGTTCCCTGTTGGTTCTGTTTCTCTAGAGAACCCTAACTAATACAGTATAGAATTGTAATTTGCATTTACTATTAAGATGATATAAAGATTTGGATTATCAGATTAAATGTACACAGAATCAGGGATTTTTCCCAGTATCAACCTTTATTAATAATTTTAAGGATTCAAATAATTATGAGGCACAGAGAAAGCAGGAAGAAATACAAGAGTTTTAACACAGCTCCTGGATCTTATCTATCCACAATAGTATGTGTTCTGGTGCAGATTTAATATGTGAGGCCTCTAAGGGATGCATGTGGCTATATGACTTAAACAAAAGGGAGCAGTTTTAACTATAAAATATCTCTATTTCATACACCAGTATTTACAAAGCAATACTTATTCACTTGACAGTAGCAGGTATTGTGCCCTTGCCTGCTATGAAAAGAGATTTTGAAGCTGATGCTTGTAATGATGCATTGCTTTTCACATAATCACAAAGCTAAAACGTGTTGGAGCTGGAAATCCAACATTGGCAGATGGACCCCAAACGTGGTCACTGTGAATTTTATGTATTTTAAAAACCTTTCATTAGTAGACTTCAACTTCTGTGAAGATGGATTTATTGTACTTCCCCTATTGTTCTGGGTAAGTACAACTAAAACTGAGAACATGATATATATATAACATATAAGAGTATAAGAATACACTAAAAGATGAGATAAGATAACAGACTGGATAGTGACCTCTGCACCCAAAGAACAACACAGTGGTGAGTTCCCTGAATTTTCTTTTTTGCCTCACGTATTAGCTAAGGTTCTCTAGAGAAACAGAATCAGTAGGAAATATCCATAAACATAAAATTTATAAAAGTGTCCCACACAACTGTGGGGATGTGGAGTCCAAGGTCTTTAGGGCAGGCCACAAGCTGGCGGCTTCGATGAAGGTCCTCAACAAACTCCTGGGAGAGACTGGCTGGCTAAAGCAGGGAGAGTGACGATCTCTTCTGAATCCTCCTTAAAAGCCCTCTGGTGATTGGATTAAGCAACATTCATTGCAGAAGACACATCCCTTAGCTGATTACAAATGCAATCAGCTTTTGGATGCAGCCAATGTGCTCATGATTTAAGTCCATGAAATGTCCTCATAGCAACAGAGCAGGCCAGCATTTGCCCAACCAGATGTCTGGGCACCACCACCTGGCCAAGTTGGCACATGAACCTCACCATGACACGTTATATGTTATAGACAGTGCTGGAGAAGGCAACAGCCCAGAAAGGTCTGCAGGTGCAGACCCAAAAAAGCCCAAAGAAAACCCTGCTTTCCTTAGCCAAAGCACCAAAACTTTTAAGTAATTTTCACTCTATTGCAGTAAAAAAAAAACAAAAAACAAAACCAAAAACAGACAATAAACTGTGGCCTCACTTCAAATTATACCAGCAAAGGCTGAGTTGAGAGCCTAGAAATTCACCACTGCTAGGCTGAAATAATGTGCCCAAAAAGCCATGCTGAGTGGATGTCATAGAAGTCAAAGTAGGTCTTTTATCTAGGCTATGGGCAGATGAGTAAAACTATATGGATAATAAGGGCGATAAGGGATAAAATAAATTGGGTAGATCACAATAGTGATTTTTAAAATATTTAAAATTTAGTTGTCTCTTATCTCTTTAGTGCAAAACTCTAGACCAGATTACTTTGTTCATGGCAAAGAAAACTCTCCACCCAATAGGAGAATTTTCAGAATTAGTTCTTGAAAATGAGGTAAACCTAATTGAAACATCCTGAATTTTGACATTTGATTTTATTTTTATCCTCAACGTGAATGTGCAAATTAGAACTATAGATCTGCATTTAATTGTCTGGGTCCAATCAGGAGATAGAAACCACAAAGTAGATTAAACACAGGGAGTTTGATATAAAGACATGTGAAAATGTAATTTAAAAAAAGGGTATCTATAATAGATATAAGGAAATGTAGTAAGGAAAGGAAATATAGTGTACAAGGACTAAGGGAGAGCATACCCATAGAAAGACAAACTTGGAAGGCATCCAGACTACATTTGGGAAGCTGTGGCTCCACCCACTGGATGGCAGAGAAGTTTGTTGATTTGGCCCAGCTGGGGCTGGTCTGCAGGCACTGGGTAACGAGGAGTTCTGGAGTGCAGGTAGGGTGGGCAGGGAGATCTGTGCCCACCTGGACAGCAGTCAAGATGTGCTGGTAGTGGGAAAGGATCAGAGGTCAGTGGGAAGACCCTGGGATACAGATAGGCAGGCTGTGAGAGGGACTGCGGAGGGAACATGGGTGCCAGCATGGGCAGGATGCTTGCCGTGGGTAGGGTGGAGCAGGACATTCGGACAGTGGTGTGAGCAGGAAGGCTCTGTGTCGCTGGTTTCTGGGTTGAGAGGGCTGCAGGAAAAGGCCATTGCCAAGCCCAGGCAGCAAGGTCACTGAGAAACCATGCCTTTTGGTAACACAGGCTTGGTGGAATTCCATGGCTTCTCAGACCCATTCCTGAGCCCCAGTACAGAAGCCCGAAATAGCAGGAAAGCCCGGTCTCTCCGCAGTGTCCCTCTAGTGCCCCCTACTGAGAAAGCTTAACCTCATGCTCATACTCAAGGAGAGATGCTTAGAGATGGTCAAAGGAATTCCTTCTATTATCACCGGCATGAACTATTTACTGAGTTTTTTTTCAATATACTGAATTTTGAGGGTCAAAAATACAGTCTCTCTTATAGCAAAACAAATTGTGAGATTTATGGTCCTGTATTTGAACTACATTTCAAAAATGTCACCTACATTTACTTACTAACCAGAAAATTATTATTTCACATTTACAAGTTTATATTTTAAGTAAGGTTATAACATCAAGGTTTTTGACTCTCTGTTTAAACAGCAGCTATAAGCCTATAGCATAGACGTTCTCTATTAAATTCATTTATAAGAAAGTGGATTTTAAATGTAATGCTTTGTGTCTGGGTGTGTGTGAGTTGTTTTCTTTGTTTGTTTGTTTTTTAGGTTTCAGTTTTCTCATATTGTAATAAACGAAGATACCATCGCCAAATTTTTTAGATTTATTCCCCAATTTAATCTGAGAACACCAAAATGAATTTACTTGTCCAAACAAAAAAAATATGAAGATGAGGAGAAGGGCTTTTTTTTTTATGTTGATGTTTCAAATTCTGGATTTTGAGGCTTCACCTGAGAGACATTTAAGTAAGACTCAGCATGGGCACATAAGTTTTGAAACGTGATATAAAACATCATAAAGAACTGCTCTGAACAGGAAACAATCCTCCATGCAGCAATCAGATAAGATATTTTTAACAAAGCTTATTCAGTACATTTAAACCAAGAAGAAACGTTTTCTTTTAAGTTTTTACATCTCCTGTATTAAAGTAACTCTAATTTGATCTTTTGTGCAAAAATACGTCTCTCTTTCATTTGACATTGCTTAAAGCTCTATCATTTGTGTGCTCTTTCTACGAAGAGTTTTATTCAACATGTGAATCTCACCTTTGATAAATACCTATAACCAGTGGTCAGATGATAAAATTTTAACAAATCTAAAAATGTCCAGCCTAAAGTTATCATTTCAGCTATTATAGCCCTTCCCTCTATTATATAGTCACATTTTTTGGCTTTGTAAAGGAAATATATAATTCCTTCAGACTTGTCATTGCCTTCAACATGGATAGCATCATTAGAATAATTTATCTTATCAACCATCAGAGCCAGAGAGAAGCAAACATTTATAAGAAATGAAACTGTGTTAATAATGAAAGACAGCTCTGATGAAAATTGATTTGGAAGGTGGGAAACTGCTAGATTTTAATTTCTAGAATTAAAATTAGATTTGAAAGACTTGTTTAAATCAAAAGGAAATGAAGTTAAACCACAACACTGGCATTAGTGGGAACAGCTGGAATCACTCTTCATAGTCATTGGAATGGAAGTTTCCTAATATCAAATGACAATCTAAGGTAAATTCCTTTAAATGTAAATGTTCGTTGAGAAGAACAGAATTTTTTAATAGAATGTCTTTAGACTAAATCCAATAATTCTTTAGGAAAGTAAGAGCCAACAATAAATTGCCCTTTTTTCGTGGCAAATAATTTTTTTGTGTGTGTATATGTGAAATTTGTGTGTGTGTGTATATGCGAATATCATGTCTTATATGTAATATATACTGATAACCCTGTGACTGCATGACTTGTGAGGACTTGGGCTGTGAAATCTTCCCAGATATTGCCCATCACTTCCCAGATATTGCCCATTTTGAAATTCAGTGCTTATGAAACATTGCAATCACAACGGACTACAATGAATTATTTAGCCCTGTGTGGAAAATGAAAGTGCTTCTCTAGGCTTCGGTTTGTGTCTTATTTGCTTATGTAACTTAGGAATTGACCATTCAGAAAACAAATGGTTTGCATAATATGGAATCAATTCACTTTTACCCAAGGAAACAAAAATACCAAGAAATGTATGGGGCAACCTAGAAACACGTTTAAAATCAGAACATAAGCTAAGCCTTGTTTACTTATTTTTTCCCACAGTTGCCAAAGAAGACACCAAATTTGCACACCATCCCTCAGCTCTTCTTGGAATAAGCTGGCTTTCAACTAAATCCTTAGTTCCCAGCTGGAGTTCAAAAAATATTTGTGAGTAATAAGGCATATCCAGTGTGGTTATTTATTTATTCTTCCCCCATGGTAGTTGTGATAATTTTATACTGTTCCATTTACAATCCCATACAGTTCTTGTGACCAATTTTTAATTGGTTATTCTTAGATGTTTAACAGGGTTTGAGGTTTATTTTTTATCTGGATCATAGTGAATTCAGCACCTCGGGGTCATTTGGCCTTAGTAGCACTCTAATATTGCCACACTTTTTAAAGGCACTGTTTAAGCATTTAGGATATCTAAGCATTTCACAGGAGTTATTTCACTGATACTCACAAAAAGACTGGAAATACTATCATTATTATTCATGTGGAAACAAATGAAGAAAAGTTAAGAAACTTCCCACAGACTTGACACCCGAGGGTGTGAATCTCCCTGGCAGCATGGGACCTGACTCCTAAGGGTGAGCCTGGCCCTGATGCCGTGGGGTCCAGAAGGTCTTCTGGACCAAAAGGGGGAAGAGAAATGAAACAAAGTTTCAGCGGCTGAGAGATTTCAAATAGAGTGGAGAGATTATTCTGGAGGTAATTCTTATACAGTGTATAGATATCCATTTTAGTTTTTAATGTATTAGAAGGAAATACTTGAAACTGTTGAACTGCAATCCAGTAACCTTGATTCTTCAAGATGATTGCCTAACTACAGAGCTTTCACAGTGTGACCATGTATTTGCAAACACCTGTGACTGATGCTCCCTTTATCCAGTGTGTGGACAGAGAAGTAGGAAGATAAAGGCAAAAGTAACTAAATAATGGGGGTGGGTATAAGGATTAGTGATATTTTAGTGTTCTTTTTTATTTTTATTCTTATTTTTATTTGGGGTGAGTTAAAAAAATGTTCAAAAATTGATCGTGGTGAAGAATGCACAATTATATGATGATACTGTGAACCAGTGATTGTATACTTTGGATGATTATATGGTATGTGAATATATCTCAATAAAATTACATTTAAAGTAAAGGAAACTTCGCACAAATAACATGGCTGGTATGCAGTACATTTTATACATGGACCTGAGCACTCTTATTCCAGAACCCATGTGCTTAGCATTCCATGGAGATTGCTTCAGAGGGAAAGCCACGTAAGTTCTTCACGACATAGTTGTCATAAAGTGCCACATGTCAACATTTTGGTAATTGACTGTAATTAGATAAGCCATCTCTTGGTCTTACCCTTGTACTCACTAGTCTCTTAAACCTTTGGTTTCCAGATATTTTAGATATATGTAACTTTAAGAACTCAGGGTGCTGTGTGAAGCAGGAATTAAAACTTGTCAATTTATTTTTGGACAAGATAGAATTTGGGGTAGAATCTTTGTGATTTGGGTTAGAAGGAAAAAAACTTTAAGAAATATCTTGTTTCTGTAATCAGTGGAATTTGAAATGAATGCAGTGACTCTTTCCACACTCAAGCAGCAGAAAGAAATACAACATTTAAGAACAGAAAATTAAATAGATAGATAGATAGATAGATAGATAGATAGATAGATAGATAGATAGATAGATAGATGGATGGATGGATGGATGGATGGATGGATGGATGGATGGATGGATGGATGGATGGATGGGTAGGTAGGTAGGTGGATGGATGGATGGATGGATGGATGGATGGATGGATGGATAGACAGATAGATGGATAGACGGATAGATGGATAGACGGATAGATAGATAATGTTGAGAGGGTGAGAGGAAGGAAGAACCAAATTTGGTAGGAACTTAGGCAAAAGAGAAGAGAGGTGGAGGAGGAGGAGGAGACAGAAAGAGAGAGAAAAAAGGTTGTGTAGCAATTCCAAAAAGGAAGCAAAAAAGTATATATATTCTAAAATGACTTTCTCTGCAGATTGCTGAATATATTTATTTTTGGTCTTTATTCATGAATTTTAATTCAAGGTGCCCAAATTCCTGGAGCATTTGCTGAGAATAATGTCTATCCCCAACAGAGAGCACATGTGGTTTTATTTATGGTCCCGAACCTGAGGAAGTTATATTGCCTGGCAGTGTTTCTAAGTGAGCTACTGTAATGAATTAGCAAGTTCTCCGTGTACGTCAGCAAAAGTCATCAGAACCACACTAATTACCGTGAGCTACTACCTTGCAAGCCAGGGCTGCAAGGACATATTGACCCTTCTAATTTTCCTTTCTCCTAAGACATAATTTGTTGAAGTAAAATTTCTTCCTACTCCCAGCCCCGGGGAGGAGACTACTTCCCCATTGTCTTTGGCATGGTGTTTCTTTGCACAGCCGGTTCTCTGTGTGGGCAGTCGTACATTTAGAGAATACTGGACTCAGAATTTAAGGAATGTAAAAGTCTACCGATCCAACCCACTTTCCAGGGTTAGACTCAGCCTCTGGCCTACACAAGCTTGCCTTCCCAGCCCTTCTGCCCAGGGGGGCATTTAAATCTTTCAGAAAGGTTTTGATTTCTTCAAAAGATTTCCCCCCATTGCCCTGAAATCTGTATTCCTGTGAGTTTCACTCACCGGTTTTAATTCTAGTCCTCAACCCTGTAAGAGAACAGTAATTTTTTTCTTATCTTCTAGGTTCTCGAAAATTGAAAAGAAAGTTATCAGTATTATTTGATAGCCATTAATTGAGAACCTTCTCTATGCCAGGCACTGCACTAAGTACTTAGAGCCCTGGCTTGCAAGGTAGTAGCTCACGGTAGTGTAGGAGGTGGAAAAGCCAGCCCATAAGGAAATTTAGCACGATAGTTATTATCTGAGCCCAGTCATGTGGCACTTTGCTCTTCAGGGAATGTCAGAGATTCTTGAGCTAAATTGCAGAAAGAAAGTGGTTTTATTTAGGCAAGCAAGATGAGTATGGCTATTAAAATATGATGACCTAGTTTATGCAAGAACATGGAGTCACAAGAACACCCTATTCCAAGTGTTTTACTGCAGTTTGACTACAGAGTAAACCCCTAGAAGAAATGGGTTTATAAAGAGGACAGATAATAGAAGGGGCTTATTTGACAAGCCTTTGTCCTCTGTTTTTTCACCATGAGCCCTCTTTAAATGGTTAAAAGCAGATGAGTGAAATGATTAAACCTGCCTTAAAATTCATTTAATTAGATCACATAATCATGCTTTATCTGTCTTGGGTTAGACTTACCCAGTTATCTAACCACTTCTTAGATGAAATGACATAGTTTGTCCCTTTACTACCTGGCTATAGCTTCTGAAAAAACTTTTGTTTATTTATTTCAGTGATCTGGAAAATCAAATCCCTTAAAGAGGCAGGAAAATAGTACATATGTGTGCAATTGCTGGGAGTGAGACATGAGGGGGTGGTGAGGCCCCTAGAAAACTGCAAAGTGCCTAAAGACATGCATGTTCCAAGATTTTTCTTACTTTCCTGGCTGGACAAATAACATCTGTGGGCTGGATTTGACTGGGCCTATTGCCCAATTGTGACTTGACCCTTCTTCTATGTTTTTCCTAACACAGAAGGTACACAAATAGACACAATATCCTATTACTTTGGTGTGTTACTTCGTGTGTAGTGGAACAATGTAGACTAAAGCCAGATGATTGCCTCATTTACACTTGTCTATATTTCTCTTAATCTAGCCCACTATTTAATTAACATTCTGTTTCCCTTGATGTTGTGTTATGGTTTCAAATTTCTGTTGCAGGACCATATCTTCCCCATGCTGTTGGGCAGTTTTTTGTTTGTTTGTTTGTTTGTTTTTCCCTCTTACTTAAAATTTAGCTCTCCAGTATAAAGAGAAAAGCATCTACTTCTCAGTGTAACTGGGCTTTATTTCGTTTCTTCTGTTTATTTCATTTTTGACCTTGAGAAAAAGGAGTCTGTCCTCTGAGATGCCTAATTTTTCAGGTGTATAAGCCTCTGTGAGCCACACACATGATTATTGTATGAATCAAATCAAATGACAAAATGTTGTATAAGTGGTTTCAAAATCATGAGTGGATCTCAAATTATACTTTTTTTCTGTTATTTTAGTGACTACCCCAGCTTTCTTTCATTTCCCTTTTTTTTGGATCCTGCGTCTTCTGCCCCTCCCTTAGCAAAGTAAAAATGAAAAAGCCGAGTAATTTGCTGATTCTGGGAAGTGTGCTTTTGGTTGTGACTATTTGAAGTCACTGTATTATCATCACATATAATGTTCTAGTTTGCTAGCTGCCAGAATGCAATATACCTGAAACAGAATGGCTTTTAAAAAGGGGGATTTAATCAGATGCTAATTTACAGTTCCAAGGCCAAGAAAGTGTCCCAATTAAAACAAGTCTATAGAAATGTCCAATCTAAGGCATCCAGGGAAAGATACCTTGGTTCAAGAAGGCCGATGAAGTTCAGGGTTTCTCTCTCAAGTGAGAAGGCACATGGCGAACACGGTCAGAGTTTCTCATCTGGAAGGGCACTTGGTGAACACAGCATCATCTGCTAGCTTTCTCTCCTGGCTTCCTGTTTCATGAAGCTCTCCGGGAGGCATTTTTCTTCCTCATCTGCAAAGGTCGCTGGCTGGTGGAATCTGCTTCTCATTCTACTCTGCTCTCTCTGAATCGCTTTCGTTCTCCAGAATGTTTCCTCTTTTATAGGATTCCAGAAACTTATTAAGACCCACCCAAATGGGTGGAGACATAGTCGTCACCTAATCCAGCTTAACAACCACTCTTGATTAAATCACATCTTTAGGGAGATGAACTGATTACAGTTTCAAACATGCAGTATTGAATAGAGATTATTCTGCTTTTATGTAATGGGATTTAGATTAAAACATGGCTTTTCTAGGGGACATACATCCTTTCAAACCAGCACACGTAATTATGTATATTCTGCATTCCCTGGCTATAGAAACTGATATATTTGTTTTTAAACAAAAAAGTGGTCTTATGCCACATTTCAGTTTTACTTAAAAGAAAATTCTGGTAATTCCTTAATATTAAAATGCCACAAAAGTGGATTCCAGATCTATTTCTGACTGGTTTAATATTTACTATTTAATACTATGTAAACATATATATATATAATTGGTTTAACGAGTTGGCTTTCTCTTTGTTTTTATTTTTGTTCTTCATAAGAAAAATAAGACACAGAAAACCTTTATTATGCAGATGTATGGAGTTAAATATAGTTGCAGAATGTAATAAAGTTTTGCTAACTTTGTTGTAGAATATTCAGTTATTGCTTTAGCATTTTAGCACAAGTTTATTTCCTCTGTCTTTAACATGAGTTTCTTATTTTTATTGTATCATAAAGAGAATATCATTAAAGGCATCTAAAATAAATATTTTATTTCTTGAAGCATTATTTTATTTTATTGAGTTTTCTTTCCTTAAAGTTTTATTTCATGCTTGATAAAACAGAAATCACTCAAGTGAGCCTGTCATAAAGGTTTGACACCTAAAGTGATATAACTCAGTGAAGGGGAAAATATATATTGATTACTGGTGCTGATATTTTGGTATATTCCCTTGTTTATATACACAATCGTCTTTTTATATTATCTTTATTTTATAATGCCCCATAGGGAATATAGCAAAGTTTAATCATAAATAATCAGATACTTAAAGCATGCAATGACTTCTTCCAAATAAATTTGAGGAGATTAGAATTTAAGTTACAGAAGTGGTTTAAATAAGCATAGTTCAGCATTTTCAACCTCGAAGGTTTGAGAAATACAGTTTCCTGGGACTGGACAGAAGATTGGTTATTCACTGTTGAACATCTACAAAACTACTCAACACCCACATTTGTCATACATTTAGGAAATGTAAGGGAGAAGCTACTGTGCAATTCCTCCCTTTTTAGTATTTCAATATAATGCTTTTCATTTATTCATTTATGCAGTCATTAACAAAAAAGTACTAAAGGCCTACTACCTACCAGTCACTACTGGGTCCCGGGGCTCTTTCCATAAACAGGACGCGTACTATTCCTTCCCTCTAGAATTTCCTTTCCAACTAGAGAGACTGACACCACACAATTCCAAAACTAATCATTTATTTTAATTATAATAAATGCCATGAAAGAGAAGCACATGATTTTATAAAAACACACATTTACAGATGTGACCTCATCTGCACATTGGTTAAGTTTTCTTAAGTAAGAACTCTTTGAAGTGGAATTGACGAAGGTAGGATGAGAAGAAGGAATAACTCCTGCAAATATCTTGATATGGGAATGAGCATGACTAATATGAAGAAGCTAAAGAAGCCAGTGTAACCGAGTCCTCAGGGGATGAAAGGTGTGAAGTCCATTTGTATTGCTCATCTGAAGTTTTATTTAGCCCCACTCTGGTCAGTTCTGGGCAAGGTAGTGGAAAGAGATCAATTATAAAGAATAATACAAGTGGAGTAAATAGGTCAGAAAATCAACCTCTTTACAGAAGTAATAACTTCTATTTCTGGCAACTTGGTGGAATAAATATTCTGAGTTGCCCTCTTGTTTGAAACAAATAAAATACTGATTCCAGGCCAGGGTGGCTCAGCAGGCAGAGTTCTCGCTTTCCATACCGGAGGCCTTTGATTCCAGGTGTCTGCCCATGCAAAAAAATAAGAAAGAAAGAAAGGAAGGAAGGAAGGAAGGAAGGAAAGAAGGCAGGCAGAAAGGAAGGAAGGAGAAAGGAAGAAAGGAAGAAAGAAAAAAATAAGGAGACTTCAAGCCTGAAAAAATAAATGATGTGAGAGACTCATTCTGGGAGATAAATGAGTCTTCCCCTGGATAGCATCAGGGGATAAAGACAGAAGATGAGGACAAGGGGCATGGTAGGGGATCTAAAATCAGACTCTATGGAGGTGCTAGAAGACTGCACCCTCAGTGTAAGGCTGAAAGCCTGCCAGGTAGAGGGATACAGCCTGCTGCGGGCTTGGCGGTGTGGAAGAGATCTGTGTTGAGAATTCTTAACCCCTGGTGGCTTTCATGGGTTGTGTTCTGAATCTACACAACCAGACTGAACTGAACAACCTAAATCTAATAATGCATTTACCAGAACCCCCGGATCAGAAGTACCTCCATAGACTGCCTGAAGCAAGCAGAATCTTTCTGAGGAGATCAGCTTCAACTCACATCTGAAAAAATGCCAAAGATGAAGTTGAAGAGATAATGAGTGAAAAAAAAAATCACAAAACAATGCCACAAGAGTGAGATCCATCAGAAACATCAGACAGCAGAAGTGGCACAGAATGTTTTCAGTACTAGTCTTTCAGACACAGAATATAAAATACTTCTGCTTATCATCCTTAAGGAAATAAAGGGAAGAATGAAAATGTTTTCAGAGAACAAGGGACAATAAAACCATATGACCTATTGGATTTGAGGAAAGAGCAAAACAGAATTTTTAGAAATGATCTGAACAATAACTGGAATTAAAAATTCCATGAGCAGATTAACCACCAAATAGACACGGCTGGAGTGAGGAGCGGCAGACCTACATGCTGCCACAGCGTTATGCACAGGATTATATGTATCTCTTCATCCTTATGTGTTTTTCTCTCTTAATCTGGATATCTCTGCTCAGTTCTATGGCATTTGGATTCTGCTTCTTCTGAGGCCTCATGCACTCAGGCATGAAGCTGAGATGCTGAAGCAGGGTTAGTTCTGCCCCATTTCTGCTCTGTGGTGCACGGGTGAGCGACACCAGCTTTCTTGGTTACTTTCCACAATCTGAGCAGTTGAAGCCCCTGAGTGACCAGTGCGTAGCAAAACTGAAACAGCCCTGTGGAAAGCTGCCTGCCTCCTACATAAGTGAGAGAAGAATTTTCACCCTATATAACCTAACAGGAATTTTCCCTCTCAGGGTTGATCTGTGACCCAGGGGACAGAAAACTGTGGCTGACGGCTGACTCACTGTGACGTGCCTATGCACACAGCAGCCCAAAGACATTTCCTACTTCATCCTGTGCTGAGCTATTTTGAAAGACCAAATATATGGGACCTCCGTGGGAAGTTCTAAGATGCACAAAAATAAAATTTTGAATTATTACCCACTTTTATAATGTGCATGAGTTAATATTTCCCAAAGGATCTAAGTTTTTCTCATTCCATCTTTTCTGCTAAATTGAAATCTGTTCTTGTATTGCTGTTTTTCTTGGCTGGAAAAGATTCTGGGGGAAATTTGAAACTAGCGCTCATATTCAGAGTCCACACTAAGACTACAAAGTATTTAAGAAACTGACTTTAGCAGCAGATACCCCTTTGATCCCTTGCAGACAGTATGGGGCTTTCTCTTCAATTAATTTCTAAGCTAACTAATAATGTTATCATGAAGCCAGCTGACATCCAGAGAGGGTAGAATAATTAGTGAATTTATTCATTCACGTTCTGCATTATATTTCCACTGACCAGGATAATTATGGGTGATTTGTTTTCAGTGTGGGTATTTTTCAATGTCAGTTTTCCATGGATTTTTTTAATATGTTAATTTTCTGATTTTCTACCAGAAAATCAAATTGTGGATATGATTCTAATAGCGAGTGCCCACGTGTGCATAACTATGGATCTGTATGTTTAAATAACATGATTATGAAAGGAAACAAAATAAATATCTATTCTTAAATAAAAAAAAACATGATTACTTTTAAGCATAGGACATATCATGAAATGTTACTATGCACAATCGGGTACTGTGAATGACTCAAAGAAACACCTCAGCTTCAAAGTGCTCAAGCAGCTGACGATCTAAATGTGGAAATATTAAAAACACATGACTCGGTCGGAGGTTGCAAAAAATAATAATTTTGAAATTCTCTCCAGGTACTTTCTTCACTTTTGCTATGTCTAATCCCTCTTTCCGTTCTTTTACTTTTACTGTGACTCCATCCAAGAACATTTGACCATTTTCAGGTATTAAAAAGTCACATAAGCAGTGGTGAGTCAGAATTCTGCATTATGAGATCAGGAGAGACTGTGCATATTTTTCTACCTTCCTTTGCATAAGGTGTTTCCCCAGCCCAGTGAAGGAAGCCCTGGGAGAAACACTTGCAGAGAATGGGGTGCTTGCAGAGAAGCCAGGCCCTCATTCCTGGGCCGGTAATCTGCTCACTCAGCAATACTGGTACTGGTTTATATCCAAGCTCTCCCACCTGCTTCTGCCAAGAGGGAAAAGAGCTGTGAAGAAGGAAGAACTAGAGGAATGCAAAGACATTTTTAGGTTTTGAAAGGATTGCTTTCTGAAAGACAGAATAAACCTGTTCAATCCAGTTGCAAAGGGTTTAAAGAGCCGAAAAAGGAGTTGCAAGTTTCCACCCAGTCTCTGCCTAGAAATTGAATGCTCTTGCCTAAAATATTCTGCTTGTAGCTGAGTTATCATAAGAATATTGAAGAAGACATTCCAATTCTAGGTGGAAAGTGAGAATAGATAAATTTTTCTCTTTGAATCTAAAGTTCTAATATATCGATTTTTTAAAATACATGTTTATTTCTCCTTATCAAAGTCCAAAACAAAACAGAAAGAAGAAAATAAAAATCTCCTTAAAAAATTACACATCTCAAAGACAGTACTGTTAAAATTCTTGTATATCACTCAACATTTTCTTCCTATTTATCTCACAGATACAGACACTTCAAATGCACACCCACGTATTCTCTTTTATTAAAAAATAAGATTTTATTGAAATAAAACGTGATTTTTTTCACCTAAAAATATACATATCTTTCTTCACTGATAAATGAACACTACAGTAAATATTTTAAAAACAGCATTGTATTTCACAGGTGAAATTTATATTACGATTTATTCAACCAGTTCCTATTTTTGAAATTTAGGTTTTTCATCTGCATTTTTCTGGCTATTTACAAATAACAATAGAATCAATGTTATTTTAGGAAAATCATTATGCACATCCTTTACAAACTGCATGAAGTTAAGTTCATTTTTCCCAAATCATAAAATAGAGTATTTTAATTTAGTATGAATTGTATAAAATGAAATTCTATTTTTTTTCTTTTTCTAAGAAATGACTAAGGCATACAGATGAAGACAACTAGTACCAATCAATAGACCATTTGGGATTGGCAGATGCTACGAAGGAGAGGATTGACTTCTTCATCTTCCAATTAATTAGCAGTGAGTTATATCTCTGTTAGGATTCTACTGTTACCAGACAAAGGCCATGGATTCTTATGCTTGAGGTGCTCAATAATCAATTTTTGAGACACTGAAAGTTTATTACGAGGTGCATAGTAGGAGAGCAGATGGCCCTATCAGCCCAAAATCTGTCTCCCCAAGCTATAATAATTCTCATAGTTCTATTAGAGAAAAAGATGGGCAGGGTTTAGGATAATGAGCACAGTGGTTCCAGCTGTTGTAATTAGAGGTGATTTAATTATTGAGCATGCGCAGATTGATTACATGCTTAGTCACAGACTGTGAAAGAAAATGACCAAATGAGGTATACGTGACTTGTAAGTTAAAGTCTAAGCTACTGCGCATGTCAGGAGGGCCCATTTCGGTTAGATCCAGTCTTGGTTATCAAGATAACTTTGGAGTCGGGATGGTTTAGTTCTGGGCTGAACCAAGACCCTTCATTAATAAACATTAGGGCTGTCTTTAGTGGTTATAAGATTCTAAAGTTGAAAGACTGGATAAATGACTACAAATGAAGGTTAGTGACAAGGTTTTTACAATCACAAGACAGAAGATAAGGGTTATACAATCATTAGCAGAGATCAAGGCAGCTCGATTATAATTTAGAGATAACAGGAATTTCCCTCTGACTACTCCAATATACCAGAAAGCAAAAAGGAATACCTATATAATGATTCAGTAATCAAGATCTTCCCTTAAATTTTGATTTCTCATTACACTACCTTGCCTTGTGTTTAATATTACCTATACCCCTTTTACCTAAAAGTACTGAAGAACTTAGTCAATCCATTGGGTAGAAACAATTTACAAAATCTTGAAGTATCCAGGGTATGCTTTGTGAGGATGAACTGAAGGGATGTATGCTATGATTTATTTCTTAAACAGAACAGCTAGTATTTTTTTTTTTTTCTTTCTGAAATTCTCCTTAGAAAAAAGCACACTGTTTTTAGGAACTTTTCTAGTTTTTTTTTTTTTTTAATATATCTTTTTTCTGCTTCTTAGTTTACTAAATGCCATCCTTTTCCTTTTCTTGTCTTAAAACTACCTCTATATTTCTAATTCAATGAATATAGTTTTAGTCCACAGGTTGATATATTTTCTGTGGCCTTTTAAAATAACCAGTTGAAATAATAATTTCTCCATAATTAAGATATAAATGATTTATTTCTTTAAAAATTCTGGCAAAAATATGCCAGGTACCTAGCAGACTAAACAAAAAGTTGATAATAAGGACCCATGTGTCCTCATTTTTGATGACCTTAGGCAAGTTTTATAGTCTTCAAATGCCAAAGGTGTTAATTAATTTTACTCTTTCAAAGTTAGAAAATAATGCTTCCTGCTTGATGGTTCATTGCTTGATGCGATCAATGCTGCATACAAATTAATACTAGGAAGAAATGAATACATGCCAGGGAAAGAAAGACTTGATTAGCTACACAGTTGGATGTACAGAGCACAGAGATGAAGTGGGGATTTAGGAATTATCACTGCTGAAGGATTTGCCCTGCCCCCTTATGTTTAAACCTTATTCACAGGCAAAGCCTTCCCTGGATTTCCTTTCCTTTAGCAAATCACTGCTCTTTCTTATGCATGCAAAACCCCAGTATTATTTTCTGTGGCTAGTGCATATGCTCCCATCCTTGTCTGGTTCTCTTCCATAAGATTGGTAGTGAGTTTACTCTCTTTGGGTCAAACGGTGGTCCCAGTGCAGGACATTGCCATCATGCAAAATAGCCTTATGCCGTGGGATGAAAAATTCCTAATCCAAACCTTGCTTTTCACTTATGATAGCTGAAAGGCTGAAAAATGCCTTCAGCTGTAAATAAGTATGCATCCATTTATGAATGGCTTAAACAAATATGGGTTTATTTCCACCACCCTCAGCATGCTTGCTCTACTAAGGATTGTTTCCTCATGGTCACAATAGCTGTCATAATTCAGGACATACTAGCTGCATTTAAATCAGCAGCCCTTACATAATTACCCTCTGTGTTTCTAATACCCATTTTTACTTTACTTGTGTGCAACCACTAACTCAAGTTATTATCATTAGGTCAGCCCTTAACTTTTGATCATGTTAAAATCATGTCTATACACACAGACATATAAAAAAAATCTGAAAATGTCGTGACCATAGCATTTTGTTGTGAATACTTCCTGTTTTAGTTTTCTAGGCTGCTCAGGAAAATACTATGAAATGGATCAGATTAAACAATGGGAATTTATTCACTCACAGTTTGAGTTTAGGAAGAAGTTCAAATCATGTAGTCATTAGGATCATGCTTTCTTTTCGAAGCCTGGCATTCTAGGGCTGGTTGCTGACAATCCTTAATTTGTCACAGGGCAAAGCACATAGCAATGTCTCCTGGTTTCCCCCTTTACTTCAGGGTTCTGTTGATGTTCAGCTTCACGCTTCTCCCTCTGTGGCTTTCTCTTTGTGTCTGAATTTCCTTCTCTTTTAAAGGACTCCAGTAATAAGTCTAAGATCCATTCTTATTGAGGTGGGCTGCTCCTTTAACTCAAAGTAGCCTCATCAAAAGGTCTTACTTTCAATGGGTTCACACCCACAGGAACAGATTAACTTTAAGAACATGTTTTCTGAGATACATATAGCCTCAAACCACCATTCTTCCTATATGCTAGAATGAAAATATTGAAGTTAGAAAAATCGAGTGCTCTTTATGTATTTACCTTTATAGCTTATTGGTAGTATCAAGATAGTAAAACAGGAAAGATACCTTGGGTCATTTTGACTCTTCCAAGTGTATGTGCCAGAAAGCTTTTAGATCTCACTTTTAGAATAACCCCAGCATTATTTTGGGGTTAACATATTATGATGGTAATTCCCAGGAGGACAACTTCTCTCTCTCATTTACCATTTTATCTTCAGTACTTGAAACCTATGGAAACACCATAGGATCTGTTAAAAGAATGAATAAATGTATCATTCTTTGTTAATGCTTTAAATAATCTATTTTTTCCTCAAAATTTATTTGTTTGGTTTGTTTGCAACTTAAAATATTGCAAATAGCATGTAGGGCCATTAATTTTTGCTTTTGCAGTCCCAATTCTATTTTATAAAGCCATTTTATTTTAAAATGGCTTTATAAAAGTTCATTTATATAAAAGTTCAAGGATTTTCTGACCTTTGAAATATTATGTCTGCACATTTGAAATGTAAAGGCAAATCTATGCACCATTCTCTAGCAGCCACAGCTCAGAGATACTGAACTAATCATCATATACTGAAAATCATTTAATTGAAACATTGGAAGGTAAGTTATCCTAATTTTTATTGCAAACAAAAGCAGTATGAATATGCCACATGTGAAGAAGGAAAATGATTTTTCATCTACTGTATGGCATGCTAATTTTCAGATTGAAAAGACCATGCATTTAAATATCCTCTTTGAAATCTTCCTAAAGAGTACAGGAAATTGTGGATTATAGTAGATATAACTTAAAAAATAAAAAATACTGACTGAGCATCTTGAAAAAATTTTCCCCTACCATTTTCTAGCATTTTCTACTCCTATTCAGCTTGTCCCAATTTGACTTAGTAAAATTTCAGCAGAAATCATTTTCCTCTGAAACAGTGAATGCCCTGGAGTCACAAAGAGAGCTACTGCTCCAGGTTGCTCCAGCAAGAACACCGCACTGAATAGGTTGAGAAAATGCCATAAAGAATTAGTCATTGACACGGTAACCACTTTAAAAAGCAATACCCTCCATACTATCAATGTGCGACCTCATTTATAGTCAATGATAACTTTTTTGGGGGGGCATAAGTAGGGCAAAATGAAGAAAGAAACAAAAGCACTTTTTATATTAATGCATGTGAACACACATATTCAAATTTGAAATTTCTATTTGGATATTACCATGTTATTTTCACCATTTGTTTTTATTTTGGGCATTTCAGTTTGGATTATGGTTTACCTGTAGCATATGGTTCAGAATTTTGACAATGGAATGTAGTCATCTCATCTGGGGAAATGACAAATGAACTATTTGGTCTTTGCATTTTCCCACAGTTCATTACACACATACTTTTATGAGTAGAAATTGCTTAATAAATATAACAAATTGTAATATAAATAAAATGTAACAAAGATAATAAACAAAAACAAGACCTATCATTTCATGAGGGTTTATCGTGATATAGGAACTGACTCTATGTAAAGGACTTCGCATATATTTATTGTCACATAAATCCTAGTCTTGGTATTGCTATTGTCTCAATTGGGTGAATGAGAAAACTGAGGTGTAGAAGATAGAGTAAGTTGCCTAAATTTGCCCAGCCAGTATTTGGAAGAAGAGAGATTTGGACCCAGATTTGGGTTCTTATTGTCTACTTTATAAGAATGAATGAACTCAAAACATCAACTAAGTATAATCAGAAAATGTGAGATTTATAATGAGAGTCCATTTTCCTGTAATTAAATTAGTTTATTGTATGGAACAGATCAGAGAAGAGATTATTATTTTTTAAATATTGACACCTTCGTGATATAGATGAACTCTACATTTTAGTGCATTGTCTTCTCTTGAACAGAGATTATGAGAAGGCTAACTCAGTGATGCCAGAAGAGACAGACACATGGAATGATGGAAATAACTTGATGGTTAATAATAACAGCAAGAACCTCTAAGGGGCTCAGGATAACAGTCCCACGAGAAAACAGATTAGAGGTATAAGGAAGAATAGATGCTGATGTAGAAATCATCAGAACCTCTGCTAAATGTGATTTTTTTAAAGGTTTTTAAATGTCCTAACCTAAGAAAGATATAGACACTTTGGGCTTTGCTATTGCTAGTCTTCATGGCACAAGACTGGAAAATTCTCACTTCTACTTCATATCATTTTAGAGAAAGACTTCTCCTATCTACAAATTTAAGGAACTTGCTGTGGCTTAGTCAGGTCCATTTTTACAGCAGTCTGCTTATTTCACCATTCACCAATTTCTTACAGGGATGCAGGGGGAAGCTATTTTTTCTCAGAATCATGTTCTGTATTAAAATAATAATGCAGAATTTGTGTTACCTTGTCTTACCTTAGAAAAGACTGATCACCTGAACAACTTGGAGGTCAATGGAGTTGAAGTTATTTCAAGTGATTTAGAGGCAAAACATATAGAATATCTTTAAATTTTCAGATTTTCCTTCCTCACATCAACCAAAGAAAACAGTGATAACTATGTCCTTTTTAAATATTTATACTTCTCTTCTAAAGTACCCTGAAGAATAGAGCAAGTTACATACAAAATTCCGCATCAGCAGTCTGAAAATACCAAAAGTGCCTTATTGTCTACAAAGCAAGAAGCCTTTTCCTGTCCTGGGTAAATCAACAAAAATCCAAATAAATATTTTTCAGAGACAATTATTTACTAGATTTTGCTAAAAACTTAGGTAACTAAAAATATCATTTAAGCTATAGTTTTTACCCTCGAAGAACCTACAATCTAAATATGGTCAAGTTCACTGAAGTGCACATAACACACAAAACACTGCTTGAATTTAATCTTTTTTTTTTTTTAACTTACATGACACTGAGCTTTTCTGGTTCTCCTATCACTATAGGTATCTCTGACTTCTACTTTTCCTGATCTTTCTTCATTGTTTGTGCTCCTCAAGAACCAACACTCAGTCCTCTGTCCCTGTCCTCTGGTAAAGCTGAGGACTCCTATGATGAGTCTGTGTGCATGAATATTAATTATTAAGCTCTGATGAAGACTCTCTGAGCTTCAGTCCTGAATTTCCTAGAGCCTCACGGACATCACTGTATTCATATCGCATTGGTTTCTCAAAACCAGTTTTTCCAAACTGACTTTGCTTCTGTCTTACCAAATAAAATGGCCCTCAACACTTTTATGATGCTAGCCTACAAGCCAACTTAGCCCCCTTCTCAATCTTGTCTTTGATTTCTTTCTTATGTCTAACTCAAATAAAATCAGAAGTAACTTCTGCATCTCCATTCTTCTCTACCTTCCGCTACATCACCGATAAGATGATCTAGTTACATTTCTTTCAAATTATCAATCTAATCTCCCTCCTGCTTCCTGTGTCAATCACTCTCAAATATTTTAAAGACTCCCTATTACCTACTGAACTTGTTGGTATTGAATTCAGCTGCTACCACTGAGACCTGAAGAGCAGTGCCTTAAGTAGACAGGGAGTTCTTTTTCTCTCAAAATCTAATGACAGGGATCCACATGGAGTGCAGTGTCTCCATGATGATGTCAATGCTTTAACCTCTCTGGATTTTCTTGCTCCACCACCCTTAGTCCATGGTTTCCAGCCTTACGTTAGGAAGATGATGTCTGCAGCTCTGGCAGTCATGTTTGGTACACAGGAGGAAAGAAGGAGAAAGGGGAAAGTTAAAGGGTAATGTGAGTTAGCCACATCAGACTCCTTAAAAAGCCTCCTTGGAGGTATCACTCAATAATTCTCTACATAGCATTGGTCACCCTGATCTTCAAGAGGACTAGCAAAAGAACATTATTTGGGCAAATTGCCACTCTCAAGACATAGGCTTCTGTTAATGAAGAAGAAGGGGGAATGAGTATTGAGCAGATAATTATACTTCCTTAATTTATTTCAGCAAAGATGTTTGAAAGTGTTCTAATAGAAAGTAAGTTCTATGAGTGTGGCCATGGGTGCAAACCCTTTGTGAATAGGAACTCCTGATGATGCTGCTTCAATTAATGTGTGGCACAAAATAATCAGATTGAGCTTTAATCCAGATTCCTGGGGTCATTTATAAACAGCATGAAATTCAAACATAGGAAGAGAGAGCCATGGGAAGAAGCCAGAGTCAGTGGAAACTGGGGGAGAAAGAAGACATGGCCATGTGACAGAAAATCCGAGGACCAAGGATCATCGGCGCCAGCCCCAGAACATCGCAATCTTCTGTGTGAAAAAAGCATCTTTCAGATGTCTCAGTTTTGTACTTCTCCTAGTCTTGAACCACAGGCCAATAATTTCCTAGTGTTTCACCCAATCTACCCTATGGTATGTGTTTTATTAGCAGCCAGGAAACTAAGATAATAAGCATGAGACTATTTCTGTTTTGTCTTCTTTTATATCCCCATTGCATTGAATATTGAATGGTATCTAGTAGCTTCTCAAAAAATGACTGTTAAATGAATCAATAAATCTGGAAATAGCTACTGTTTGTTCATTCATTCAGTTAAAAAAGATGTATAGAGTTTCTCTTATGCTCAAGATACTGGGAAAACAGATTAAGAAGACACAGCACTTGTCCTCAAGGATAGTACAGACTACTACCAGTAGGAGAGAAAATAAACATATAATTATAATGCAGCATGTATAATTCATGAAACAGGAAATAATTTTTAAACATAGGGTGCATTAAGACTGCAAAGGAGGGGCAGTTAATCTTGGGACAGACTGGAGAAAAGAACTTACATGAGCTCCATAAGTTTAGGAACTACGTGTATCTGGCTTGCCATTATTGTATATCTAGTACTATAGCTGGCACATAGTGAGTGTTCAGTAAATGTTTGTTTAAAAAAAAGAATAAGAGTTAACCAAGCAAAGAAAGAGTGAATGCATAGCAAGCCAGTTCTATAGAAGTAGTATAAGCTAAATTGTGGGAGGGTGAAATTCAAGGGATTGGTGTGGCTGACAAATAAGGTCCGAGTTGGAAATGTGCCAAGAGTTTTTGAGGCTAGACAGCAGAGAGCACAGAAAGAATAAGGACGTTTCTATAATAAGTAAAGCTATGAGCCTTTAAACTGAGGGGAAAACTGGCACTTTGAAGGATTTTAAGCAAAGTATGAATTAATTTGTTTTTGTTTTTTTTTTTTTGCTTTTGCAGGGTGATTCTAGCAGTGGAAGAATCAAGGGGTTGAAAGCTTTCCATGTTGAAGAAGGGTGGAGACATGGAGGCAGGACAAACAATCAACCAGGGAAGACATAATGATATCCTGAAACAAGGCAATGAAGGCTGTGAACATGGAGTAGGAAGCAGGTGATTAAATGCATTCACTCTCTCCTCTTCTTCACCTACCTTATGGCACAAATCACCTGGTTTCTGTGGCCTCCCCATCACTATACCTTCTTTCTTCCCTTCACTCCTCACCTAAATGTCTTAATTTCATTAATCCTTCAAGGTTTATGCAAATATTTTCCCATCCCTACATTGAATTTTTGCTAACCTCTCTTCTAAATCGCTCAAAGATGTTTTTCTTTGAAGATATTAATTGCATTACCATAAATATGATAGGTTTTATTGAGTCAACTACATTTTAAGACATTTAAGTGTAGCAATTGCCTTACTCATTGCTTTATCTCCCCAGATCCACATCAGCAGTGGATGAATGTTTGCCTATTTGCATAAAATGTTCTATATCAAGGTGCACTGCTCCAGGATTTAGCTATTGCTGACTCACTACTCCCTTGGTGACCTTACCGAACAGTTTGTCTTTCTGGAGCTGCAGAAAGATGGCTGGAGCTTGTAAGGAGAATGTAAGGAGACCTTGACCCATGGCATTGTTTTTTCCTCAATTCATTTATTTAATAAGTATTTATTGAGTACTTCACCCATCAGTCATTATGCTCAATTTTTGAAAACCAAATATGAATAAAACAATGGTCTCTTACCTTAAGGAGTTTCAATCTAAAGAGGGAAACATACAAATAAACACATTGGTACAATGAAGAATTCCAGAATCTAGAATAGAAGTGAGGGGAGTGTGTGTGAGTGTGTGAGTTTAGAGTATAAAGACAGAGTGGTAAGTTTTATTGAGGGTGATATAGCATAGGCAATCAAAGGGGTAGTGATGTTTCAATAAATCCTTGAGTCTGGAAAATGGGTAGGATTTTTCTAGGTAACAAAAGGGAAAGAACATTCCTGGCAGAAAAGGCAACTTGAACAAAGTAACAGAAACGTGGGAGAATACGGCAGAGCACAGGAATCACTCTACTTTGGTGTTGCCCCCATGTGGGATATAGGGGACAGAACCAGGAAGCTTGGCAGGAAAAGCAGACAGCAGCTAGATTTGGGAAGACTCATGGGCAATGCTAAGGAACTTGGATTCCATGCTGGAGGTAACAGGGTATCCTTATTTTTATTTGTATGTTTTTAAATTGAATTTGAGCCGAAAAGTGTTAAGATAATTGTGTTCATTAGTTCAGGATGTCTTTATCTTTTATTTTTCCCTTCAACATCAGAGGCCATTTCTAACTCTCTCCTAGAACATTCTCCCACCTAAAGATATTAACACAATATCAACTAATACATGGTCCATATTTTAATGTCCCCAATTATACCACAATATCTTTTAAGAGCTAGAGCTTTTCAAAGTCCATATATTGCATTTGAAGGTGATGTCTTCTTCCTGTAGTTGCTTGTAATCTGGAAATATTCTTGGCTTTTTGTTTTGGTTTATTTTTTCATGATATCGAATCTTTGAAGATCACAGGCCCAGTTGTCTTCTAGAATTCCCATATTCTTAATTGTTCTAATTGTTTCCTCATGATTAGACTCAGCTTAAACATTTATATTAGGAATACTACACAGATAATAATGTTGAGTATGCATTTTAAATATACATATATGTCATTTTGCTCTTGGTTTCATTCTGTTTCTTAAACTTTCCGTTCAACATTATTCTTAAAATTTGTCATTAGTATTGTATATATGCCAGGTTCACTGTTTCCAACCGCAGCATAATCTCTCAGCAGGCTATTGCTGTCTGCACACCGTCCATCCATTCCCGTGATGGAGAGTCAGGCTACATCCAACTCATGGCTACCACAGACAGCACAAAGTGAACATCTGTGTTCATTACTCAAGGAGATAGCTGTTTTGTTCGTTCTCTCTCTTCCTGAGCAAAATTAACAGCATAATCAGATATGTATTTTTGAAAAACCACACTTATGGCATTGCAGAAAATAAATGTAGAGGGGGAGATAATAGAGGCAGGAAAGCAGTTAGGAGACAACACAATTGGAAATAAGGAAGGGCTGGTTTAAGATAGCACTAGTAATGGCACAGTGGGGAGGCTGCAGAGGGATATTAAGGAGAAAAAGCAACAAAAATATATTTATGGAATCACCATGTTTGGGAGAGAACATCTCTCTGCCTGTATCTTACAGATGCCTTCATGATATTCAAAGAGAAATGGATATTATGAATGTAATTTTCAGAGGAAAAGAGGAGAGAAAGTAAACATTCTCATTTATGTATGTAATGAGACCTATTTTAACCTAGGGGGAAAGGATGACTGTGGCAAGGCAACAGCATGGACAGGAGATAGGAAACTGAAATGCTCCCAGACTAAAGGAGCAGTTTGAGCCTTGGGTACAAGACCACAGAAGACACACTACTTTAATTCATTCTGATGAGTCCAGGTGATTATTTCTTTATCCCATGTATCTCACATACCCCACATATAAAGAAACTAACTGGAAAATTGTGCTCAAGAGAGGAAAACAGTGAACCCACAGGAGTGGGTGTAGTCATAGATTTGCTAAAGCTGGAGATCTTGGCTGTGACCTTGGCTCTGCCACTCACCAGCCGAGGGACTTCAACTTCTACCCCTCTGTTCCTTTCTCCATCAACTGGAAGTAATAACAGGCCCTTCCTTATAAGTTATTGTGCAGATTAAATTAAAATATGTAAAACAAGTAGAAAGGGCTTGATACGTAGTAAGTGCCCCAAAAGTGCTGGAAATTATAATTCAAAGACAACTGTCAATAAAAAAGCAGGAAAAATGAAAATTATTAACAAATTTAATTGTTTTAGAAGGGATTCTTTTATGCTACTTTCCTTATTGTGATTCTTTAAAGTCAGACATGTGATGCATAAATTGGTTTTAATCTAGACAAATCTTTTTCTGATTTCAACATATTAAGGAAGATTTAACTATCACCTTCAGATAGAATGTCTGTTCTGTCTGGTATCTCATGGTTCTGTAATATTAGTTTCTTATAGGAATCAATTATTATGGAAACAGAGGTATTTTCTCCACAATCTGAACTTCTTTCAACTTTTATAAAACAAGTGTTTTCCAAATTGTAGCTATGGATCCTTTATAGTGGTTATAACAAGAATTATTTTAAAAATATAAAATAGGAAAATCATTATGAATTTCATGTTTCTATAGCCATCATTGTTAGTTTCTAAGATGTTTTTTGAAAGAAACCTCAGTATTGGAACCTGACCAAACATACAGAGGTTATGAGCACAGATTTTGAATATATTATATCTGCCTTGAATCCAGGATTTTCATTTAATAGTTCTATCATCTGTGAGCCTCATACATCACAACATGAAAATAGAGGGATTAATAGCTAATATCAGCATGGTCTTAAAGTTTACATGACATTACATATGTCTAGAAAGCGATAAGGCAGACTAAATTTTTCCCCCAAATGTGTGTTATCTATCTCTGAAGGAGGCTTGTAGCTTAACTATCCGATGACATCGGGCACAGGTATGTGACTTGCTTTGGCCTGTGGTATGTGAGAATAAAGTGATATGTTTCATTTCTGGACAGAAGCTGTAAGAATCAGCATATGATTTTTACATAATCTCTTTTTTTCTTGCACCACAAGAATGGACAAGCATCTGGATAGAAGTGGTTCCATTAGTTTAGGTCCTGGGGTAAAAATGGGGTGTAGCACAGACCAAGATGGCTTAGAACAAGTATTTAGTGTGAACAAGAGTTAAATTTTTGAGCATTTCAGAAGAGAAAAAATACATATCATAGAATAGTAAAGGCCGGAAAACATCAGACTGCATTCATAATAAGGGTGAGTACTGCTCTCTGAAACTTTTATTTTAGTTTCAGTTGTATGCATGCATATATTTATGCCAGATTAAGATTAAAAATTTATTTCTCACTGTATGTCAGGTAAAATAAAGCTTAAAAACAGGATGGGGTTTTAGAAATAAGGAGGAATTGTTTTTATTTATAATGTATTTTAGAACGCAAACAGAAGGTCTGATTAATTCATAATATAATGCAAGGTTTAAAATAGTCTGGGAGAGGTACACGGGGGGTTCAGTGGTAGAATGCTCACCTTCCATGCAGGAGACCCAGGTTCAATTCCCAGATCATGCACCCCACCCCACCCCCAAAAATCTGGGAATATCAAAGTGTATTTTTTTTCAGACTTTCACAAATTTGCAAATACTTTGTACCCACCAAGCTGCAATGTTCTCCTTCTTTCCCCCATCCCCTGGTAACCTCTAATCTACTTTCTGTTGCTATGAATTTGTTATTTATAGATATTTAATTTAATCAGAATCATACAATATTTGTCCTAATATGCCCAGCTTATTTCATTCTAAAGTTGTATTTTTAAGTTCAGTTACTTCATTACCTCAATAGTTAAATTTTAATTATATATAAATTACAAATTTAAATTTCTACCTCTCATAATGTAAGAAATTAATATGCATTTGGTCCATTTGGTCTCAATCCTCACACATGGCTCTGGGGAGTGATATTCTAGGGGCCAGAGACACCACAGCATACATTTCCCTCAGTGAACATGTTCCAGAATGGCCTAGATGGCCTTCAGCTCGGGCAGTTGCAGAAGGGGTGGCTGTACTGGACCAAAAGTCTACAGAAGACTTTTGAAGTTCTTTTTAACTCTTGAGTATAAGATTTTATCAGCCTTGTGTTCTACAGGACTCCATCCTTCAGGAGTCAGCATGTGAGGGCTCGTGTCCTCGTTGACCTCCTACTCTCAGCTACTTTTCACTATTCCCTTCTGATTTTCACACCTCAATGACATGCTATTTCCAGCTGCCTGGAAATCCATTTTCTACTACTTAGTTACTTAGGACATGACTAAATTGTATGAAACTCAAGGGAGAGAATTTGAGGAAAGTTCATTTGAAGCTGACACAGCAGAAAAATTTGAAGACTGAATCAGGAGAGAGTGCCTATGGATCTGGACCAGGCAATCACCAAACCCACTCTCCATAAGCAACATGCTGTGCAGGGCACTGGAGAGAGGCTCACAAAGGGACATTTCAAGGAGCTGAAATGCAGGTCTCATGCGGATAATGTAACTTGTTTCTGTGACCTAGTTCCCTCTCTGCAAGTTAGCCTCTGGCCACGTGCATCTGGAAGCATATGCAGAGCACTCTGCTTTGCCTGTAGAAAAACACAGAGGCAGATGGAGGCAGGACGTATTTTATTATTTATGTAAGCATATTGATGGCAAAATGAGTATCGTCACAGCTTTTCTCATGGAGGGAAAATGTAGTATGGGACAGAAAACTTGCACCGAAGGGACTATTGTGTGTTAAACACAGTGAGAAGCATTGTGGACACAAAGATGAAGGGGCACTGGATTTGCCTCCGTGGAATTGCTTACATTCCAGCTAGGAGACAGACACATAAGTGGATAATTCCAGTAACACTGAGTAGGGACTAAGATATGGCTGCATATAAAGCGCTATTGAAGGATATATGAAGAATTTGAACATTCTTAAAGGAAAGTGAGGACTCACAGTCTCCAATTCCATTTACAATCAATACCTCTTTTCCTCCTTTCCTTTTAAAAGCAAAAGAGCATGTTACTGAGTAAAGTACCTGAAAAGTATAAGTGATTAGAATTACTTAAATAGCTAATTCAGGTAAACCTGCACCAACACCTTGTTTCTAGTAGATCATGACCATTATTTGTAAAATATGATTGGTTTATTGATACATTTCATTATAAAATAATTGCCATTCTAGTTCTCAAACACAGCACTCAGTCAAATGAATGACTTGTATATAGTTCTCTATACGAAAAAGATGTTTCATAGATATAAACAAATTTTGTTAAAACCTGTGCCTATCACAGACTCAGAAGAAGATAATGCCCAAAGACTATGTAAAGGAAGGCTCTGAAGCAGAAATTCCTCTAACTGGACAGAATGCGGGCTTCAGCAGGGTGGGGGCTGTGGTCTGTCTTGTTCTCTGCTGAACTTGAGCACCCCAAAGGGCATTGCTGCCCACAAGCATTTGCTGAACACATAAACAGCTTGCAATTACATGTCACATAGTGGTATCATTTTAAATAAATTAACACACGGTTTTACTTCATCCCTGGATGCTAGAAGGCATCGCATTGAATGAGGGTATTTAGTGTGTATACATTTCAGTTCTCAAACTTAGGTGTTGACCAAGTGCAGCATTTGCTATTGTTTTAACCTCAGTTTATGTCACATTATTATTATACTCCCTTTATTCACATTTCCCACTCCCCTAATTTTCCTTCTCCCTAACCCCATTAGAACAGTCCAATATGCTTCTATATTTAATGTCCTTTAGATATAAAAAAGCTGAAGTGCATAGAGGAGGGAAAACTCAGGGCATATCTTTCATGTGTGCCCTTATGGAAAGAGCTGAGGATAAAATTTAACCAAATAAGATGTTCTGAGGAAACTACAGTAAAGGATATAAGCAGAGCCTTAAATATTTAACCTGAAACCATAAAGAAAAATAAAGGTGAAATAAGAGTGACAGAGTGCTATACAAAAGTCATGTTCTCTCAAAAAAGTGGTACAACCATAAAAACATGAGAAACAAAGGGAAAAAGGTTATGTTAAGTCAAATGATATATCTAATCTTCAAATCTTTAATAACTGAAGTCAAACAGCAATTAAATCGACAAATATGGTATAAAAAGTTTAAATAAAAAAGTAAAGAGTGATAATACTATTAAAAAGTTAAAAAATGCATAAAGGGGGGGGAGAACAAAGTTAATTTAGTTTTCCTTGTAATAGGGAATGAATACGTTTTATCTAAATTAAAAGAGAGCTAAGATGGCCAATTTTAAAAAGATATACAAACACACAAAATAAACTAAGCAGATAACATAGTGAAAGTCTTGAGACTTTTATACAGGTGTGAATTGCATCGTATGATAGAGATAAAGCCAAGGAAATGCCACTTTAAAAAATGTAATTAGGCTCAATTCGTCTATCAAAAAATAAATGTTTCATATTGTATCACAAAGGAAAAAACAAGTCTATGGGACTTCCGGGAAGATGGCCAGATAGAGTAGCTCAAGATTAGCCTTGCTCCACAGAAAAGTTAGAGAAGGGACAGGAGGGTGACTGAGGTGGCAATTCAGGAGTGTGGCTGACCTGGGAGAGCCTTCTGCACCTCAAAGGGCACCCTGGTTGCAGGGGCCAAGGACCTGAGAGGCAGAAAGCTGGAGCCTGGTGCGGAGGTGCGGAGCCCACAGAAATGCATAGATGGGAGCTGGAGCCTAGGAAGTAAGCCAGGCCAGGTTCCTTGGGCATGCTACCCTCCCCATTGCAGCCCTGTGACCAGTGACTCACCCCACACCCCACGCACCCGAGCCCGGTCACCCACTCCCATTCCCCATGCTCCAGATGCCCCCAACCCACCACCCCCCACTGCACGTACCCATCCCCCACCCCCACCCTAGGCAGAGCCCAATCCACCTTTCCTGCACCCCTCCTGAGCACTACTTTCCCCTCCCTGTTCCCTGAAGGCTGTTGCCAATACATAAAGGGCTGCGGACACTAACCTCCATAACCAGGCTACCTCTGTTTCCCACCTCTACATCCGTAGTGTTGCATAGCCTCATCCCACCCTCCCTGAACTCTGTGCATCGATTTCTGTCACTCCTAGGCCCATGCATGCTTATGGGTCCCCAATCACATCATTCAGCTCTGGGAACTGCACTTTACAGCAGTCCTAGAACCACACATGTACATGGCCCTCAGCTTCACTTCACAGCTCTGAGAAAGTGCTGACCTAGGCAGCTCGGTCAGATCTGCCCCCAATCCATGAAGGCATAACACTGACCTGCTGCCACAGCTCTACGCATGTGCACAAATGGCCCCATGCCTTAGACCAGCACACACCAGGGTTACACCCCCCAGACTGGAACACCTGCACAGCTACATCCACCCTTGGCTGCTCGGTGCCCATGTTCACAAGCATCAGTGCAACATCCCCAATCTGTGCCTATACCTGCACTGCCCCATATCCTGCTCCCTGCTGCATAACCATCCTGCAAACACAAGGCCTTATACTACTGAAAGAAATCAACTCCCAAAGTAAATCAATTGAGATATTTACATGCCACAAAGACAGCAGAAGATCTTAACCATATCACAATGCAGATAGATATAACCCTGTCTAATGACCAAATTAAACACCAAAGAAGACACAGACATTGGAACAATTAATCAAAGATGTTCATACAAATCTACTTAGTAAAATATGTGGGAGATCAAATGACATAAAGGAGATCAAGAAGACAGTAGAAGAGCATAAAGAGGAATTTGAAAGAATAAATAGAAAAATAGTGGATATCACAGAGATTAAAGACACTGTCGACCAAATAAAGAACATACTAGAAGCATACAACACCATATTTGAAGAGCTAGAAGAAAGAAAAAGTGATATAGAGGACAGGATAACTGACTTCAAAGACTCAAAATAGCAAATGTCAAAAAAAGATAGAAAAGGAAATTAATTGGATCTCAGGGAAATGATAGACAAAACAAAGTGCACAAATAGAAGAATCATTGGTGTCCCAGAAGGAGAAAAGAGAAGTAAAGGGCTAGGAAGAGCAGATGAGGATATAATGGGGGAAAACTTACCAACCTTCATAAAGGATGTAAATATATAAGTCAAAGAAGCCCAATGAACTCTAAACAGAATAAATCCAAACAGGCCTTCCCCAAGACACATGCTAATCAGTCTGTCAAATGTTGAAGAAAAGCAGAAAATCCTGAAAATGGCAAGAGAAAAACATCCCAGTATATACAAGAAAAACCAAATAGGACTGAGTTCAGACTACTCAACTAGCACCCTAGAGATGAGAAGGCAGTGGTACGATATATTCAAGATCCTGAAAGAGAAAGATTTCAGCCAAGAATTCTGGACCCAATAAAATTGTCCTTCAAAACTGAAGGATAGAATAAAGTTTTCACAGACAAAGAAGTTCTGAACGAATTTGTCAACAAAAGACCAGCTCTATAGGAAATACTAAAAGGAGATCTGCAGGCTGGAAAAAAAGGCAGGAGAGGGAGGTCTGGAGGAGGGCACAGAATTGAAGAGTATCACTAAGGGTAATTTAAAGAATATTAAGAGAAAGAGTGAAAAGAATGTATAGATCTGACAAATAAAATAAAAAAGATGGTGGATTCAAGAAAGGCCTTTTCAGTAATAACTTAGAATGTTAATGGACTAAATTTGCCAATTAAAAGATACAGATTGGCAGAATGGATTAAGAAACATAATCCAGTTATATGCTGCTTACAAGAGACCATCTTCAACACAAGGTTACAAATAGATTGAAAGTGAAATGATGGAAAAAGATGTTCCACACAAGTTGTAAACAACAGAAAGCAGGAGTAGCTCTACTAATATCTGACAAAATAGATTTTAAATGTAAAGATATCATAAGAGACAAAGAAGGTCACTGTATATTAATTAAAGGGTCACTTCACCAAGAAGATATAATGATCATAAATATTTATGCTCCCAATCAAGGAGCTCCAAAGTACACAAGACAGACATTGGAAAAAATGAAAGAAGTGAGAGATGTTTCAACAATAATAGTAGAAGACTTCAATACACCACTCTCCTCTATAGAAAGAACAACCAGACAGAAGATCAACAAGGAAATAGAGAAGTTAAATAACTTAATAAATGAATTAGACCTAAAAGACATATATAGGTCATTGCACGCCAAAGCAGAAGGATATATATTCTTCACTAGTACTCATGGAACATTCTCCAAGACAGATCTTATGCTGGGGCACAAAACTGGTCTTTATAATTTTAACAACATTGAAATTATTCAAAGCACTTTCTCTGATCACAATGGGATGAAGCTCAATCTCAATAACCACCAAAGAATGAGAACATTCACAAATATATGGACATTAAATAACACTCTCTTAAACATCCAGTGGGTCAAAGAAGAAATTCCTAAGGAAATCAGTAGCTATCTGGAGATGAATGAAAATGAGAAAACAAGTTATCAGAACTTATGGGATGTGGCAAAGGCTGTGCTGAGAGGGAAATTTATTGCCCTAAATGCCTATGTTGAAAAACAAGAAAGAGTAAAAATCAAGGACTTTACTGATTCACCTGGAGGAACTTGAGAAAGAACAGCAAACTAACCCCAGAGCAAATAGAGGTAGAGAAGTAACAAAGATGAAAGCGGAGATAAATGAATGGGAGAACAAAAGAGCAACAGAAAGAATCAATAAAACCCAAAGTTGGTTCTTTGAGTAAATCAATAAAATGGTTGGGCCACTAGCAGGAATGACAAAGGAAAAAGAGAGAGGATGCAAATAAACAAAATCAGAAATGAGAAGAGGTGCTTTACCATAGACACTGAAGAAATAAAAGAAATCATAAGAAGCTACTATGAACAATTATACACCAGCAAATGAGACAACTTAGATGAAATGGACAAATTCCCAGAGATACAAATAAACTACACTGACTTAGGAAGGACTAGAAGATCTCAAGAAACCAACCACAAGAGATTCAATCAGCCATCTAAAATCTTCCAACAAAGAAAAGTACAGGGTCAGATGGCTTCAGAGGGGAATTTTATCAGACATTCGAGAAAGAACCAACACCAATTCTGTTCAAACTTTTTCCAAAAAACTGAGGAAAAAAGGAACTCTCCCTAATTCATTTTATGAAGCTAATATCATTTTAATACCAAAACCAGATAAAGATGCTATAAGAAAGGAAAACTGCAGGCCAATCTCCCTATTGAACATAGATGTAAAAATTCTCAATAAAATATTAGCAAATGGAATCCAATCACAGATTAAAAGAATTATACACCATGACTAAAGTGGGGTTAATACCAGGAATGCAAAGATGGTTCAACAAAGAAAATCAATTAATGTAATACAGCAAATTAACAAATCAAAGGGGGAAAAATCACATGATCATGTTGATTGATGCTGAAAAAGCATTTGATAAAATTCAGCATCATTTTCTGATAAAAACACTCCAAAAGATAGGAATCAAAGGTACCTACCTCAATACGATAAAAGGAATAAATGAAAAACCAATAGCCAGCATTGTACTCTATGGAGAGAGACTGAAAGTTTCCCCCTAAGATCAGGAACAAGACAAGGATGCCCATTGTCACTGCTATTATTCAACATTGTACTAGAAGTTCTAGCTAGAGCAATCAGCAGGACAAAGAAATAAAAAGCATCTAAATTGGAAAAGAAGAAGTAAAACACTCATTGTTTGCAGATGATATGATACTATACTTGGAAGATCCTGAGAAATCTGCAGCAAAGTTACTTGAGCTAATAAACAAATTCAGCAAGGTGGGAGGATATAAAATTAATGTGCAAAAATCAGAAACATTTCTGTATGCAAGCAGGACCTAGCTGAGTCTGTTAAGGAAAAAAAAATCCATTTAAAATAGGAACTAAAAGAATCAAGTACTTAGGAATTAACTTAACTAAGGACGTAAAGGACTTGTACACAAAAAACTACATAACATTGCTTAAAGAAATCAAAGGAGATCTAAATAGGTGAAAAGACATTCCCTGCTCATGGATAGGAAGAATAAATAAGGTTAAGATATCAACTCTCCCCAATTTGATCTACAGATTCAACACAGTACCAGTCTACATTCCAACAACCTACTTTGAAGATTTGGAAAAGCTAATTACCAAATTCATCTGGAAAGGAAAAAGACCCCAAATAACTAAAAGCATCCTAAAAAAAGAAGAGGGAAGATTAACATTCCCTGAATTTAAAACTTATTATAAAAGCACAATGATCAAAACAGCATGGTACTGACACAAAGATAGAAGAACTGACCAATGGAATTGAATCAAGAATGCAGAAATAGATCACCAAATCTATGGTCAACTGATTTTTGACAAGGCCCCCATATCCTCTGAACTGGGACAAAATAGTCTTTTCAATAATTGGGCATGGAAGAACTGGATATCAAAAGCCAAAATAATGAAAGAGGACCCCTATCTTATACCTTACACAAAAATTAACTCAAAGTGTATCAAACACCAAATATAAGAACTAGCATCATAAAGTTCCTAGAAGAAAATGTAGGGAAACATCTTCATGACCTAGTAATAGGAGGGAGCTTCCTAAACTTTACACCCAAAGCACAAGCAACAACAACAACAACAAAAATAAATAAGTGGGAACTCCTCAAATCAAATGCTTCAGCACCTCAAAAGACTTGGTCAAAAAGCTGAAGAGGTAGCCAACTCAACAGGAGAAAATATTTGAAAATCACATATTGGACAGTGGTTTGATTTTCTGTATATACAAAGAAATCATACAACTGAATAATAAAAGATCAGACAACCCAATTATAAAATGGACTAAAGACATAAATAGGCATTTTCCTGAAGAGCAAATACAGATGGCTCAAAAGCACATGAAGAGATGATCATTTTTATTGGCTATAAGGGAAATGCAGATCAAGACTAAAATGAGATACCACTTCACACCTATAAGAATGGCTGCTATTAAATAAACAAATGCCCATCAACAGATGAGTGGATCAATAAAATGTTGTATATACATATGATGGAATATTACACAGCAGTAAAACAAAATGATGTCCTGAAGCACATGACAAGATGGATGAGCCTTGAGGACATAATGCTGAATGAAATCCAGACACAAAAGGATAAATACTGCATTATTCCACTTTTATGATCAGCATAGGTATAATCAGAGGCTTATAATACAGAATATAGGGGACTTAGAGATACATAGAAGCTAGAGATGCGTGAACTATTAGCTAATGAGGTTGAACTACAATGTAAGGGAATAGACAGGAATGAAGGTGGTTCTTTAGTGGGTCTATAAGTAATATTACCATATTGAAGATGAACAAGATTGAAAGGGGTTATATAGACATATGTGTCTCACTGATTAACACTAGAAATATGAATTAGTCCTCACAAGAATTACTTCAAAGATATGATTCTTATACACAGAGTTTTTAAGTCCAGGGTACAGGTGAAAACCGCTATTGCATGCTACGAGCTATGTTCAAAAGGAAACCATCAGCACTACCACAGAAACAGCAGAGGCAAATAATGGGGGAAGGGACAATAGTCGAGAGGAGGTTTAGATTTCCTATTTGGTGAGGGTGTGTTTATTGTGTTTCTTTTGGGAACAATGAAATTATCTAAAGTTGAGAATGTTGATGGACTGTGGACTTTGGGCCCTCTACATGATGCCAAATGAATGCAGGTGGCTGAAGGATGCACTGATGGAGAAGTTGATGGGTGAACAAGGATGTATACTTATGAACGAAGTTTGTACTGCTGCAAAAAGGAACAAAGTTGTGAGGCATACATCGATGTGAATGAACATGTGATACATTTGGTGAGACAAAATAAACCAGATACAAAAGAACAAGAATGGTATGGCCACCTTTAGAAAATGCTTATAAGCGTACAGGGACCTAGATTTTAAACTTTTAGAGTAGACACAGTAAGTCTGGAGTGGTGATTAATATTTCTGGATTTTGAGAGGCTATTTTATATATATAACCTAACATTTAGAGATAAGAATAAAGCCAAACAAATTGGGGTTAAAGTAATTCAGAACATAGGGGTAAGGAAGACAGTGTCTATATTTTAGAACCACACATAGTCTTTGAGGCCAATGGAAGAAAAATTTATTTAACCTGGAACTGAAATTTTCTGTAGTGCATAATCTAATTCAATCTATCTGTATAGCTCATTTGAAAAATTGAAACACAGGGAGCACAGAATAAGAAAGAGGTCCTTTCATCCTGTCCAGATTATTATAATGCCTGGATACATCCTAGAGTACATCAAGCAGATAATCAAAAAGTATTGGCAAAGTCCCCCGAGGGATGGGAGAAAGAATATGGAACTATTAAACTTCAACATCAGGGAATCCCCTGATACTGTGTCAAACTTTAGGGACACCCAAATCAATAGGCCATGCCCTCGATCACGACGCTGACTCTTGTGAAGCTTACGTAGGTAGTGGAGAAGCTTAAACTACCTATAGGCATGCCTAACAATTACTTCTGTAGGACCTTTTTTGTTGCTCAGATGTGGCCTCAGTCTCTCTAGCCCAACTCTGTAAGTGAAATCATTGCCTTTTGCCCCCATAGGACACGACATCCAGGGGTGAAAGTCTCCCTGGTGATGTGGGAGATGACTTCTAGGGATGAATCCAGACCTGGCACCATGGGATCAACAATTCCATCTTGACCAAAAGGGGGAAAAGAAGTGTAATTAATAAAGTATCAGTTACAAATAGAGTTGAGAGGCTTCTCTGGAGGTTACTCTTATGCAAGCTTCAGTTAGACCTTGCTGCCTATCATAACCTGTCAAACCCCAACCAGAACCATTCCAGCCAATCCCAAAGAACATCTAGGGCAATATGTAAGATTCCACAAGGGTTCCATGCACTAGAGTAACTTTCCAGAAACTTACAATGTCCAGATGTGTCCCTGGTCCATACAAGCCCTGAAACCTAGCCCAGCCTCTCCAGAACATCAGATAGTTCCATCTCCCTACCCCATATTAGTATCAGACCCTTCCAATATGAAAAATTTAGAATTGCCATAGCCCAAACACCCCTAAAGAGAGGATGGAAAGATCAAAGTTGTGGTGGAGTTATGCAAAGATAGGATTTAACAAATGAATATGAATGCTGAATCATTAAATTGATATCTCTTTTATTCTCCAGTATTTTAGAGCAGCTAGAAGTAAAAATCTTTTATTTATGAAATTGTAACCCATGTCAAACTGAAATATGTTCTACAACTAATTGTGGTGCTATGCTTTGAAATTTATTGCTTTTTGTATAAACGTTATTTTTCACAAAAAAGAAGGAAAAAAAAGTCGGTTTTGATGATAAAAAAATATTTAAGCCCTCTAGTCTCCTATATTCTGGAGCAGCTAGAAGGAAGAATATGAGAGGAGCATATCGTAGCCCATGACAAACTCTGGGATCTGTCCTGTAACTGCTTGTTGAAGAATGCTTTGAAAACTATTACTTTTTTATTTCTTTGCTTTGTATATATGTTATACTATACAATGGAAAAAGTTAAAAATAAAAAATAAGAAAAACAAGTCGATGTTGTACACAAGTGTCACACTAAACAAAGTTATGCCAAAATCTTAAAATATAAGTTCACAGTTGTATACCAGACAAATGCAACAAAAGGAAGCAAAGTTCTTTCACTTAATATCTGGCAAAATAGAATTTGGGCTAAAAATCATTAAATAAAACAAATTTTACCAAAAGGTAAAATTCACAATAGAGCTGCAACTCATAAGTATGTTTGCACCAAACACTATAATAGCATTTTTTTTTTGTATGCAGTATGGCAGCATCACATTTCATTCTTTTTCCAACTGAATGTCCCCTTATTGCATCATTATTTGTTGAAATTTTGTTCATTTGTTTGCTTGCTTGTTTGTTTTGTGAAGTGCATGACAATAGTATTTTTTATAAAGTAGGAATTGCATAAGATATAAAAATATACAGAAACATTATTATTTAGAGATTTTGATGTATCTCTCATGTTCCAAAGTAGTCAAGTGAACAAAAGAAGTAAAGATATAGAAGACTTAAACAACTAATTCACTTTGTTAATAAGTTATATATATTTAGCTTTATATCCTAATAAAAGGGAATATGTCTTCTTTTCAACTGCCCATGGAATATTCACAAAAGCGGACCAAATATAAGTTAAAAAAGCGAACTTCAATAAATTCCAAATAAATAAAAATTAATAATATATATTATACTTTGATCATAATTTGAAAAAAATAGAAATTTATTTTTTAAGTCAGATTAAAAATCTTTCTGACTAAAGTTTTTAATGCAATATTACTGAGATATATTCACATACCATATAATCATCCAAAGTATATAATCAATGACTCAAATATCATCATACAGTTGTGCATTCATCACCACAATCAATTTTAGAACATTTTCATTACCCCCCAAGTAAATTAAAATGAAAATAAAAAGAATACTCCAAACCATACCCCTTTATCCCCCAAATATCCCATACCTCTTATACTCTGGTATTACTTGTTTTTGTCTTGATTTTCTTACTCATCTGCTCATACACTGCATAAAGGGAATCTGACTTGAGATCTTAATATTTTACCTTAAGTAACTATTGATACAGGGGGATGTTCAAATAAAAATTGAAAAATTTCTACAAAACAATGACAAAGAAAATAGTATATATTAGAATCTCTAGGCTACAGATAAAACACTATTCAGATGAAAATTGTAATATTAAATTTTATTATTATGTATTATTGTATTATGCATTATTGCATATTAAATTTATATTAGTCATACACATGTAAACTAAGAATCTAATTTTAAAAACTTTTAAATAAAAATACTGGAAGAAAGCATAAGAAAGAACTTCATAAAGATAAAATAAAATGATTAAAAAACAGTAGAATAAACTTTTAAAATTTGATTCTTTTAAAGTCAATAAAATAGTGGAACCACTAAGTAATAAAATCAATGAAAATATGAGATAAATCACATATCCACAATATGATAGATCACAAATGGGAAAAGTAACAGAAACAGAGAATTTCTTTAAAAATCAGCATATACTACTTTGCATAATTTTTTTAAAAATTTGGCAAAAAATTTAATTGATTAAAACAGACTGCAATTTATTAAAACCTAGAAGGTACAATTTCCATAGAAGAACAGAGAAAGTTGTAAAAGAGCTAAACTCTATTTCATAGCACCAGGTCCTAAAGCTTACATAATATTCTAAACAAATATTAGTAAATAGAATTCATTAAATAATAATACAGCATGGTTAAGTGGATATTTTTAGAAATGTAAGGTTACTTCCCTACTGAAGTGCTTATCAATGTAATTTTTGTCACAATTAATATAGCAAAATAGAAATACCCTATAAGTCTGCACTTAAAAAAGTTTCAATACCCATTGTACAGAAAAAAATCTTAAAAAGAGAGAAATCAATAAATATTTCTTTAAAATGAATATTCATGTAAATATAAATCTAATATATTAACATAATAATTTTATATATGTATGCATATGGCATATGGATACATACATATATGTGGGGGTGCATATAATAAATAGGAAATCATTGGATGTTGCCCCACTACTTAAACTGTGCTGCTGCTTTAGCCAGTGGATAAGTGAAGAAAAATAAATTTCTAAAAGTTTGAAAGGTGGAACTAAAACTATCACTATTTACAAATAATACAACATATAACTGGAAACCCAAGAGAATGACCAGAAAAATCTTTACTAGTAAGAGATCTAAGTAAAAAACATAAATTAATATAAAGGAAGTCATAGCATTCAAATATGCACAAAAACAGTTAAATGATACACTGGAAAGAATTTCATCCTTACAGTGGCAACACCCATATGTAAAATAACTAAGAATAAAGTGAATAAGATATGTGCAAGACCTATTTAGGAACACCTTTAAAATAATTCTTGTGGACACAAAAAGATAGACATGAATAAATGGAAAGCTATACTATGAGTTTAGGAACAAATATAATCCACAGCTTTCATATTTTTCCTAAAAGATATTTAATGACCAACTTAATTTTTCTAAATCTAGGAAGGCTGATTCTGAAGTTTATATGGAAAAGATAAATAATCCAGAAAACTCAACAAAAATAAAAACAGTAAGAGAGGACTAATCCAATCAAAATATTGAAAGACACTATAAGCCTCAATAAATAAAAAAACAATGTCATATTGGTCAACGAATAAAAAAAGGGAAAAGAAATTCCAGAAATACTTCTCAAAACATTCCATAATTCAGAATATGATAAATGAAGCATACCAGATTAGAGGGGAAACACATTTTATTTTTAATAAATAATGCTGAGGCAACTTGATAATCACCTGGAAAAAAACGTAAATTTGAAAACATATCTCATACCATATGTCTGAATAAAGTTCAAGTGGATCAAAACTTTAAATGTTAAAAAATAAAACTATAAGGGTGCTAAAATTATGCATGGGAAAATTCTTTATCCTTTCTCTTATTGCATCTTGATTCTGAGTCCCAGTTAAAGGACTTTCCCCATGCAAAGGGCCTTCTACATAACCTAAAAAAAGTTTTAAAAAAAGTGGCAACCTGGGGGAAAAAATTCACTACTCACTTCACAGGTTTATAAAGAGCAAGGAAGGATTGTCTCAAAAAAGTCTGGAAAGAGGCAAGAGCAGAAATTAAAAGCTTTTTCCAACTTTCCTCTGGCTGCCATGTTTGGGTGGCAGGTTGCAATACCCCACTTCCCATCACCCCACCAGAAAGTAGTTCAAGGCAGCTCTCAAAAAGGTTTCTCTCAATTTTATGTAGTTGACAGTGGTAGTTCTTAACTCTCCTTCCCAAGTTTTCCAGAGCTGACTCTGGCAAAAACAGCTAGAAGCTCAAGCTAGTTCACTTACTTAGCAATTATGGTTGACATTTTATTTAATTCAATTGGTAGATAATTCAATTTCCATGATTATTGGTGTTTTCCATACCCTAGGGTTGTGTAAAAGTCCTGGGCTTTGATGTAGCAAAAAGGCACTGAGGAAACTCCTCCAGTTAGGGTTCAACTGCCCAGAAGGTGATGCCAACTTTTTCTTGACATCACCAGGAATACCACAATCTCTGGCCACATGGAGTGCCTGAACCTAACCTAGATTTAGGTTCTCTGGGTATGCTGTGCTGCCCTACCTTTGAGATCTAGTCTTTACAGGTGCTGATCCTCACTATTCAGGGGGTTGCAGAGCTATTTATTCTCCAGGCTGTATGAATCTCACTTCTCCACTTACTTATCTACTTCTTAAGGGCACTCTACCCTCTTCCTTCCTTTATGACACTCAGCATAATCACTGAAATAGCTCAAGCCTTAGGAAAAAAAGAAAAACAAAAAACAAAAAATGCAACACAAAATAAAGATGAAAGAATTTTGAAGCAATGTATGCTTTGCTGACAGCAAAATTCCCTAAGGTATGGAATTTTAAGGGGTCCTGGAATATGGGGTTGGGGAAGTATTAATATCTAAATATATTAACCTGCTATAGATGTTTTTCTGAATCTTGGAAAAATGAGCTAAAATCATGCCCAAGTGATCTTTTGTTTTTAGTTCACCCATCTTCTTCCAAGCTTTGCATTTCCTACTTTCAAATGTTTCCCTGACTTATGATTTCTTATTAAAATTCTCCTTTCTTCTCATTCCTATAAACATTTAAGCCTCTTTCTGGCAACCATTTAGTTTCAAGCAGGAAATCTGAGATAATACCTTAATAAGTTGTGCAAAATGCTTTATTGTGGTCATATTTGTTTTACTTAAATTCAGCATTTTATTATAGCTTTAGGTTTAGACAATTGAATATAAATGTAAGATGTCATTTGTTTCACTGCTGCAAAAGTTATAGGTTAGTCATCCTAACTAGTTTATTAAAATTTGGCTGTTTGCTAGAATATACTGCCATATTCAAGGAGAGGTCATTGTGGTAGGTCATAAAAGCAATTAAAATCATGCAGCATTTTCTAGTTCCTTTATACATTATTTTTCTTCATTTGGTTTTATTATCCCAAATATTGTTTTACTATGGTCCTATGGTTCATTGGAAGAATTTGGCAATCAAGATTTTATGAGAGAAAGAGTTACTGAAAAATTTCTAATTCTGTGAATTGCAAAAATTGATTTCATTTAGTTATGCTTATAGAGTACATCTCTAAAGTCCAGCAAAGTTGTACTTTTACAAGTCCTACATTTTTATTGCTTCTTGACTGAGACTAACTTTGGAGAACTTGGGAAACTTTGGATGCAGGCAATAACCATGAAAAGTAGTTAAGAGGCTTGGAAAAGCAAAGTTAAATTAATGAAAGTATAAATCCAATCTAGAAAAATCATAGCCAAAATTTCTATATTAGGACTCAAGTTATCCAATTTAGCTGTCACCAGGGATCAATTAATATGACTGCTATATCCGTATTTTTTTGCATTCATATGCCAACTGTTTTTCAATGACCTACTACCTAAATCAATGTCACATTATATCTATATATAATATCATTGCTATTTACAAAAGCGATCCTTTTAAAACTCAAATCAGGTCATTTCATTCTTCTGCAAAAATCCCTTGAATGGCTTTGCATGTCAGATTAGGAGCTCAAATCCTTACAACAATGTCTAACCTATGCATTTCCCCCCCTATTCATCACCATTTTACAGAGCTGATGTGTTACTTACTTGATTGTTCTCTTCTTTCCCCACTGGGATATAAACTCCAGGAGGGCTGGGATTTGCGTCTTTCTCCACTACTCTATCCTGTGCCAAGCATAGTATTGACTCATAATAGTAACTTAATGTGTTTGAACAAATGAAAAAAAATTGAAGATTTTATTTCTAGCTTTAGACTTATGGTGTTAAAATGTCCTGAAATCCTCTCAATAACAAATGCTTGGAAGTGCTGGATAAAATATAGCAAATAGTTGTTTAAATGCATAGCTGAGTTCAAAAGAAAGTAAGGGATATTTTCTTGGGCTAAAGGGAAGCACTTAAAGGGAAGCACTTGTCTTTCAAAGTAACTAAGAGGCTTGGGTTTTAATTATGTATGGGGTGAAAGACAAGACCTTGGGGAAAGGTAGGATAGAAATTCCAAATAGTGAAGGGGCTGACTATATAAATTTATTCTGGCATAGGAAGAAGACATGTAAGTGTTCACCCTTGCCTAGGCTCAGAGAAATAAAAAACCAAAACTAAACTAAACAAAACACTTCTACCCTGAGCATTGATGGACATGGATTTACTGTTTGATTTCACCCTGCTGTGTGAGTAACCTTGGAAACCTCCAGACAAGATTTTAACCTGGTCCCCGATGGATGTATAGTCCTGTTATATGGAGGCTGAGCACAGTGAGCCTTTGGAACAGGAAACAGAAATCTACACTCAAACACAGCACATGAAAATTCAGGACAACAAAAACGAAGAGATTATTTTAAAGCACAGATAGAAAAAAAAACAGATTAAATACACAAGAATAAAATTAACTTGACACCATATGACTCAAAGATACATACAGAAATTAGGAGCTAGGAAAAGAATATCAGTGTCTGGAAGAACATGTGTTCAGTTTAATGGTATACCACTAGCTAAACTGTTAAACAAGAGTGAGTGTGATATAAAAGTACTTTGAAACAAATCAGAACTGATGAAGTTTACTACTAATAGAGGTTCAATAAAGAAAATTCCAATGCTTTACACTATTAGTAACTTGGGTCTTGCACTCTCATAGGCTATTAGTATTCCTAGACTGCGCATGCGCAAAATTATATAACAACTTATGAATATGTAAACCTTCCGCCATCTCGCCACCTCCCCTCCGCGTATGGGGGTCCTCGCTCCCTCCTGTCCCCGCCTTTGCCACTCCCCCTATTGTCTTGTACCTATATAAATTGAGCCCCTTCCGCCTGCGAAGAGGCTCCTCGGGATTTGCCTACTGAGCGTGCCCCTGTAGAGTTCCTGCGAATAAACTACTCTCTTGCTGTTAACCCCCTTTGCGTGGTTGTCAGTGGCTCTCTGCACCGTCCTTCGGGTAATGGTCTCCCCCATACCTCTCCCTGAAGCGGTCTCCGGGGAAGGTTCCCCCCCCACTCAGATGAAGAGCACCTAGGCGGGTCCGCGGAAGGCAAGTCGCAGGACCTCCACCCGAAGCGGGATCCCTGCATGAAATAAAGTGAAAACAGAATGAAGAAATAAAGAGCAAGAATGATAAAACTGGTCAATACATCAGCAGCTTTCAACAGCAATTAAATATGTACTATAACTAATGATGAATTTTGTGATTAAAATATAAGGCAAGATTAAAATGCTAGAATTCAATAGATGTAAAAATAGGTTGTTATCACAGTTAATTTATTTCTAAGATCCTAAAACTATTTGGAAACAGGATAAAAGCAAAGATAAATTTTAGACTTTTTATAAATTACTATGAATGCTAACTGTCTTCGGATAATTTCAAAAAGAACAGAAAAATAAGTCAAAAGAGTGAGTGAAAATCAAGAGGAAAAACAGATTAACTCCAAATAAAGCAGGTAAATGGTGAAATAATGAATATGGAAAGTGTACTGTAAATAGAAACCACAAAACAAAATACACAGAAATAATTTCAGTTACATCAGAGCTTAAAAGAAATGTTAATTTAATTATCTCAATTATATATGTAAAATAGAAAACTATTGAATAGGATTAAATACAGAAGATTCTTGTAAAGATTGTACCAAAGAAACAAAATCCAGGTACATGCTATAGAGATAAGAAATCAAAAGCAGAAAAAAAGTAACTTTATTATTAATAGTTTGGGAAGTGATATAACAGACAAATACTAACCAAAAACATTCAATAAGTTAGATAAAATAAACCTTAAGCATTGTGCTGTTTTGAAAGTGTTATAATACCCCAGAAAAGTCATGTCCTTTAATCCTGATTCAAGACTCAAAGGTAGGGTGGGAACCTTTGAATAGATTGCTTCCGCGGGGACTGACCCATTCAATTGCGGGTATGAACTAGGATTAGATTACTCCATGGAGATAGGACACTCCTAACTCTGGATGTGGCCTTCTGATTAGACAGAGATGTGACTCCATCCATTCAAGGAGGGTCTTAAATCATTTACCAGAGTCCTTTAAAAGAGGAAATATTTTGCAGAGAGCCAGAGCTGAAAGAGACACAGATATTTGATGTTTGGAGTGCTGACTGAGAGAGCAGACACCTAAACGCAGATATTTGGAGATGCAGAGCCAGGCAGACGTCACCATGTGTCTTTCTATGAGATGCTAAGTAAATCAGAACCCAGAGTTATGTCCCAGAGGAGCTAAGTGAAGGCTCACAGACACTTAGGGAGGAAACTACTGGCACCAGAAGCTGGAAGCAATGGAACCAGGAACAAGAACCAGCAAATGCCAGCCACATGCCTTCCCATGTGACAGAGATCAGTCTTTCTTGAGTCAAGGTACCTTTCTCTGGATGCCTTAGTTTGAGCATTTTTATGTCTTTAGAATTATAAACGTGTAACAATAAAGTCCCTTTTAAAAGTTGTCCCATTTCTGGTATATTGCATTCTAACAGCAATTATATTGAACAAACCAAAACAAGCATTAATTCCTATACAGGAGTAAAGAGGACACTACATAGTAACAAAATAAAATCAACCAGGATGACGTAACAATTCTAAATACATATTAATCAAACAATATAGTTTCCTCTCTCACTCTTTTCTCCCATATCTATAATCTGATAATCTGACATATCTGACATAATTACATGGATGCAATTGCAAATCCAGAATAGGGTATGAAATTTTAACATAGCATGTTCAATAATTACCCACTCAAGCAGACAATGCAAAAAAGTGCATAGATCTATAGCTTTATCTAATGGACATATATGGACCCAACATTGCAACTGTTAGAAAATACACATAAGAATCATTAATAAAAATTGATAATTAAATAAATATGAAACAGGCATCAACATATTTTTAATTGCAACCATAGAGAATGAATGCCCTGACAGTCAAATTAATTTAGGATCTCAGTAAAAGAGATCCTTAAAAAGGATAATTTAAAAAATGGAAATTTTAAGATATTTCTAAATGACTCATGGTGAATAATATGTCATCCTGAATAATAACAAAAATATTACATATCAAATTTTGTATGCTCTTACTTCAAAGGAAATTTATAGAATAAATGCTTAATTTAGGAAGGAAGATACACAAAACTTTGAAGAATGTGTCCATTTTAAGATGAGAGTGACAAAAAAGTAAAAAATAAAAGAAAAAGACATAGGATAAAGAAAATAAAAATAAGCGGATAAATCGGTATGAGAAGAAACCACAAGAGAGTCTCCAAGAAACACTAATAATATAAGAAAAATCTTATTTTGTATGGATCAAGAACAAAGGAGGAAAATAATGAAAACGTTCATAACGAAAGAATCAGTAGAAGTTTTAAAATAATAAAAGGTATTTCAAATGTATTTATGGCCATTAATTTGAAAACTTACATGACATGGAAAATTTTCTAGAAAACACTTACTAAAATAACTGAAGAAGAAATTGAATAAATAATTAAAAATTCAGCCTTTTTAAAATCTCATTTTATCTTATTTTCTTTCTACTGGTTATTTCTTGCTTTTCCTCATGGCCTCTTCCTGTATTTCTACTTAAGTTTATTTTCTTTTGGGAGCCATATTATTTGATCTTCATTTCTGAGATTATTTTAACTTTCTCATTCATTCTTCTCATTACTTCAATCAATTCTTTTCATTTCTCCCAATTTTCTTTATCCATTCTGTTTGTCTAATAAATTTCTGATTCAAGATGTTCCATAACATTCCACATTCTTGTTTAATTCAGGTTGTAGTGCTGTCTTGCAGTTTCCTTTTGCTTCATGATTGAATATTTGGAGGTAAGAAGCAGTTGTTCAGTTGCTATGCACCAGATCCTTTTTTTAATTTTTTAAATAATAATCTGTATACATTTATTCTGTTTTCCCCTCTTCATTTTAGTGGGTTAGGGATGGTGAGGATATCCAGTTCAATTGTATCCTCTTCTGACAGTGTGACAAAGTCCATATTCTTTATTCTAATTTTTTTTTTTAATGACAAGTAGTGGGGTTGTATATTCTCTGAGGTTTGGTTCTTTGTCTTGCAGGAACCCAAACATACCCTGTTTTTCTTCTTTAACCATTGGCCATCCCCTTGTCAAAGGGACCCTCTACCTTTCCTTCTGTACTTTCTCCTACTGAAGCTATGATTTAAAGAATGCCGCTTTAACACACATGCGTTTTTAAGCCCAATCACTGTAGTCTGTGCCCTCACCTCCCAGAACTCTTTTTAAGGGTTTCATACTTAAGGTGAATTTACTCTTTCTGGTAGTTGGTTTAGATAACTCGTGTTCCTGTCACTAACTCTCCACTCCTTCTTCCCTGCAGTTTTTCTTGTCCTATCTTTTCTCACCCCAAAGTCTTAGAGTGATGTGGGATCACAAATGTTTGCTCCCCAGAACTTAGAGTTTTTAATTATTTTACTTATAATTATTTTGAAGTGTTGGCATTTTCAGTCTTCAAGGCATGCTAAAGGCATCATTTTTTTGCATTGTTTCATTCTTCTTGGTCAATATTGCCTATGGGTATCTTAGTTTGCTAGGCTACAATGAGAAATAAAATGCAAGCATTGGCTTAACCAACAGAATTGTATTGGCTCATAGTTTTGAGGCTAAAAGAAATCCAAAATAAAGATATGCAAGGCTGGGTTCCTCGTGCTTGGGCTAAGGCTGGTGGTGGCAGCAGTCCTTGTGGTTCCTTGGCTTGTGTGTCTGCTTGCGGTGACTGGGAATGTCCTCTCCTTTCATTGGCTCTTCAGGTTGCTGGCTCCTCCCTCTGACTTTCTTTGACTTTTTGACTTCTAGTTTCTTTTCTCTTATAAGGCCTCCAACAATATGGATTAAAACTACCCAGACTCAGTTGACCACAACCTTAATTAAAAATAGGATATTCAAAGTATCCTCTGTACAATGATTTTTACACACCCCCAGGGACACGGATTGGGATTAAGAATTTGTGCATGGGTTATGTAATCCAGCCCACACAATGGAGAAATACTGAGACGTGGAATGGTGCAGCCTCCATTTTCTTCAACTACTGGGAAGTCCCCAGGAGTAAAAACCTTTATGAGCAGGTGAGGAAGGAGTTGTTCATTCACAAACCACAGGCTAAATGGAAGCACAGTGGGAGAAAGGCAACTACAGGAGATGACTAGTCTAGGAGCATATTGTAAAGCTGGAAATTCCATGTGCTGCCTTGACAACTTTGAGCTTTACAGGGTCCCAGAGACCTAACCATAGGACCTCCGTTCGCTCCAAATCCGCCACCCCACCAGCACAAAACCTCCGCACTCAGCTAATTCTCTGAACAGGTGAACTAGATGCGCTCCAGCGGCGCTCAAATGAATGCGCGTCAGTTCTCTGCTTGGAAGCAAAATCATTCATAGAAACCAGTCACATCCCCTAGTGGGGTCCGGGGCACCACACCCTCTTGTAATTATAAAGCCTGCTTCCCTTAGCCCCCACTGATTCAGTCTCTCTGAGTGCAGCCTCCGTGTGGGGAGTCCTGCCTTCCCAGGCTGTGAGTATATATAACTAATAAACTGCTGCCAATCTTATTTGTTCAGCGCAGGTTGTTGTCTTTGGTGACCTCTCACTACTTAGGGCAGGGGATCCCTCCTTCACCAGCAGAGTAACAGGTGGTCGGAACAAAGTGCAGGATTCTAAAGAGACATTCTACCATTGGGCCACTACATTAGCACTGATCCCACCTTAAACTTGAATACAAGCCCAAGCATCTTTGTGGATCCACCAACTTCGACATATTTGGATTATAAACAGAAAGTGCTATTTTGCCCCATTTCACAAAGGCTACTTTGAGGTTTATAAATTAGGGATCTGCATGTAACTTTAAAAATAATTTTTATTTCCTTTAAAATAAGTTCTTGAAATATTAGAATCTCATCATAATAAGCTGTGTGAATTAAAAAAAAAATAGGAAGACCATTTATAAAATGGTACTAAATACTGACCTATAGGAAAAGGTAGCTCAGATAGAGAATAGGGGGCCTAGGAGAGTGTGAAGGATGATTGCAGATGATAAATCCTGTCTTTCTGATACATTTATTTTCAGAACGTGTATGAAATTATTTATGCATACTAGGCCCAATATGAGACACAGAGGGATTTGTTTTGTTTCTTTTTACTTTTTGAAATGTATTTACCTTTTTCCTCAATTCTCTATGTACTAAAATACTTCATCTTAAAAATAAAGATGTCACACCAACCCACATAGCAGAGAAGCCACATTCATTTGTTATTAAGTGGAGACAAAGATTTAATGCTTTACATGTAGTTTTGTGATGGATAACAATAAGCTGATTGTATAGTATTTTTCAAATAGAAAATTCTGTAATGAATCCCTTATAGAAAATGCTGATGCTTCCAAATGGGAATTACGATTGTTTGTTGAGGATTGAAATTCTGGCATTAGTGCTTGACTGCAGATTTTTGTTAGAGAACAGATTGTAGAAGAAAATCTAAGGAGCTGTTGTAGTTTGGTATTTCTATAGTAGCGAATTATGCTAAATAAAAACAAATCTATTGTGACATAAATAAAATAAAATATAATTTACATGTTCTAAGAAAGTTTTCAGAGTTAGAGATTTAGGATTCAAAACTACCAAGAATGTTCCTTCATAAATTTCTTGTTTTCATGGCATCACAGTAAAAACCCAGAGGCAGTGATACAGTGAAAGAAAAAAAAACAAAAAACACGACAGTCCTTGAGCTAACTGCGACATTGCAGTTTTATCTAGGTTATTGTGGGCAACTCTTGCTTTTAAACACCAATCGTTTTCTCCTTTTCTCCACTTGTTTAACTAACTTACCTCAAAGGGGAAACTAATATGGCAAAGCATTTGTATTCTCTATGATATCCCATAGTTTCCCAATTTTTCTACAATAATTTATGTGAAATATTGTTAAAATTATTTTCAAAACTAAGTGTATCAAAAAAATCCATGGACAGCAAAATTGAAATTTAAATTTGTATTCAAGGGGTAATCAATAATTCATTAACAACCAATATTTGTTTAAAGACATAGGGAAAGAACTGAAATGCAACAAATTAAATTTTATAACAATATAAAAACCAGTGTACAGAAACAGTTCATTTTGATATACAGCAATCTTCTTGAGGGAAGGACTATATATTATACATTTTTGAACTCTTCATACCACTGTACCAAAAGAATATTATAAGACTGACAATTTGTATTCTTTTTGCTTATGAGTTAGATTGAGAAGATTTTTTTCATTTATTTGAAAATCTTTTACATTTTTTCCTTATCCTAGTTTTTCTCTTGATTTGTTTGTCTTTTTTTTTTTTATTAATTTGTTCAAGTGTATTTCAAGATGCAAAAAATAGTCTGTCACATTTTTTTTTCCAGTTTCTTTCTTTTGTAAGGGATTGTTTGTGGGTTTCTTTGTTTTGCCATTCAAAAGTTTTCAGGTTTTAAGAAGTCAAATTTGTCATTCTTTTCATTATGACTCTTCTGTTTGTTTCCTAGTTAGGATGATCTTCCTTATTCTAAGATTATAACCAAATTCACCCAGGTTTTTTTCCTGTTTATTTATGTATTTATTTATTTTTGACATTAACATATTTGATATAGGTAAATGGATTGTGGCATAAGGAGTAAGGGAGTGATTTCCCCTTAGTTTTGCTTTGTTTTAATCATCTAATTTATTGGCAAGTTGTCTTAACACCATTCATTTTAAAAGCCAATTCACTCTACGCATTTGTAGTTCACTTTTTTACTCAATTCTAAAATGCTTTTTTTTTCCATTTCTAGATTCTTCATTCTATTTAGTTGTCTGTTTCTTTATGAAATACATAGTTTTAATTGTTGTAACTTTATTCATTATTTTATATCAGATTGTCTGTTGGCAACTTAAAATACTTTCCCTTTTTTTTGTTTTATCTTGTTTGACAGGGATTGGATATGGCACAGCTAGACTTCCCAGAATTTCTTGCCAGCAAGGTTTTGGGTCAGATTCTGCAAGGAAGTACTATTGACACAGCTTTGGAAAGCAAAAGAGACAAAAAGCTCTTTTATTTGCCCAGAGTTGTGTACAAATTCATGATGTTCAGCTTATATCTGTATAACAGACATCCCCCCAAACTTAGGGACTTTAACAAATAATGACCTTATTTCTCGTAATTCTTTGTATTGACTAGATTCAGATGTGTGTGGCTTTTATTTTGAGTCTCTTATGCAGTTACAAACAGAAATTGACTGAGGCTGCCATTGTTTGAAGGTTCAAATGAATGCTGTTCCATGTGGTTAGTGTTTTGTTGACACTAGCTGTCATCTGGAAGCTCAGCTGAATATATTAACTAGAGAACCCATTCCTTGTGAGTTCAGAGTATAGCATGTGGTTCCTTAAGGGAGAGCCTCAAAAATTTTGCTATTCTTGAGGCAGGAAGCAGCAGCTGCCATGATAGAAATGGTCACCAGCTTTCTCTTCTGTTGTATTTTACTGGTCAGTATTTTCCTAGAGCAGATTCACAGGGGTCTTGAAATGAACTTTATGTCTTCTTGCCATAGTGGAAAGTAAAATTGCAGAAGAGCATATAAAATAAGGGATATTATTGCAGCCATTTTTTGAAAATACAGTCTTTCAAAGTCTAGCATATTTGAGATTTTGCAGCATTTTGAGGAAATTCCTTGAAAGTCACTGCATTAGTTTGCAAGTTGCTGGAATGTGATATATCAGAACTGAGACATCTTTTTACAAAGGGGAATTTAATAAATTACAATTTTACAATTCTAAACCTATAAAAATGCCCAAAGTGAGGCATCCAGGAAAAGATACCCTAATTCAAGGAAGGTCGGTGGGTCAGGATACCTTTGTCAGCTGAGTAGTCACATGGCTGGCATCTATTGGCCCCTTACTCTTGGGCTTCATGTTTTCAACCTCTGTTCTTGTAGGGTTCCTCACTTTGTTTCTCCAGGGCTGACTTTCATCTCTTGACTTATCTTGGCTCTCTCCAGGTTCTGGTTTGCTTAACATCTCATGACAACATCTTCTGGGCTCCAAGCATCTCCAAACATCCATGTCTCTGTTCTCCAAATATTGGTATCTGTGTCAGCTCTGTTCTTAACTTTCGCCTACTCCATCATTTTTGTTTTACTCCAATATGTTTCCTTTTTTAAAGAATTCTAGTAAAGTAATCACGACAAATCTAAAATGGGCAGAATCACATCTCCATTTAATCAAATAGTTACACCCACAATTGGGTGTGTCACATCTCCATGTAGATAATCTAAGCGAAAGATTCCAATCCACAGTATTGATTCAGGATTAAAAGAAATGGCTGCTTCCACAAGATCGGATCAGGATTAAAACACAGCTCTTCTTGGGTACACAATACCCTCAAAGTAGAACAATCACTTACTTCAAAGAAGCTGGTAGAGACTAAGATTTTCCAGTGGTTCGCTTCTGCAAAGCCTTAACTCTCTAAACATAGAAAACCAATGCCTTCCTTGATCATTACTCTTCTAATCCTTGAAGCACTTTGTAAATTCCAAGTTCTGAAAATCTCTTTCTGCTTAATACGTATAGAATCATATTATTTTCCTGGCCAAATCTTACCTGATAAGGAAATGATTTGTAAGGATTTGTAAGGAAAACAGACCCTGAGAAAAGGGGATCTGAGTTAGATTACATGACCTGCTTAGAATTAAAGGTAATGATGACCTCAATACCAATGGAAAGTAGGTAATCCATTGGCTACAAGGGTAAAACAAACTAAATTTTCCATCTAATTCCCTGGAATGAAAAACCAATTAAGAAGTTGGTAACCTAAGTGGTTTGACAAAATAGACCTTCATAGTAAAAATGATTATTACAAGACCATGGATTAAGCTTCCTGCTATTGGCTGCACTGGCAGAAAGAAAATGACAAGTCAGGGGATTGAATTATCAGTTGAAGGAATGGTCAGAGAAACAAGCAGCTTCTATAATTGTTCTAAAATAATTTATCTCTTTCAGCAGTGCAGGTACATTTGAAAGCCAGACCCTAAGTTTGACATCTCATTGGTACCAGAATTAACACACAAATTGAATTTATGATAAGAACATAAATTGAGAAACATTTAAGATCTTGAAAATTGGAATGTTCCAAAAACAACAACAAAAACCTCTAGACATTTCCATCAGGATCACATGGACTAAATCTAAACTAATTTATGGAAACTTGACATCTTTATAATACTTAATCTTCCTGTTCAGAACAAGGAATTTATTTCCATTTATTTCACATATTTTAAATAACTTACTGGGGTTTTTTTAACATTCTCTCTGAATGTATTCTCTACATATCTTATTGACATGTATGTAGGTTCAGATGAATGTCAGTATGTCTAACTTTCCCATCTCATTGATCTTTTTTTGCCAGCAATATCAACACTTCTTCCCCTTCTAAGGTGTTCAGCAACTCCTTGCTAGAGTAATTTTCACAGGGATTCTGATTTTCCTTCAGAGCCACATTCCTATCCCACATTATCCTAACCCATAACTGAGGTAAAATTTCAGAAGACCTCAGGAGAATGAAGATGGGATTGGACCTGAGAAGAGATAGCTGAGGTACTGAAGGAATTGCAAGAGTTTGGTCATTCATGTTGAGACTTGAGAAATATATGCATGAATGGATTCTATGTGTGTTAGAGTAAGAAAGAAAGAATATAATGTATCTGGCTGAATTTATCAAAGCAAGTCAGAAATCTTGGGTTCAAATTTTTAACTAAGTATCTGGGGTGGCTTTAATGATTTCTTGGCTGGTTACTCAATAGTGTACCTGTACGCAATAGTGACCAACCTTAAATGAAATGTATGTGGCAAAACTTCCATAATTCAATATAGAGGAGCAGTGTGGCCACATAACTAGTTCTTGCCAAAGGAATGTGAACCTATGTAATATTTGTATTCCAGGCTCAGATGATTAAGGAGCAGGAATGCACTCTCTAAGCTCTTTGTTCCTCTGTATTCTGGTAGGATGTTTATGCTAGGGTGACTGTGGAAGTCACATTTTACAGATAACAGAAGCTCCATTAAATTGCTTTTTAGAATAAATAGGAATTTTACAAAAAACAGGTATACCAACCTTAGACTGATATATAATAAAAATAAACTTTTATTGTAAGAGATAAAAAAAAGATTTATTTGTCACAGAAACTTGTATCATCAAAACTAATACATAGGTAGTGCTAGACTCTTTACTATATCTCATAATTTCTAAATTTTTTTTGTTTATTCTTATATGGTCATACACTCATTGGGTTTAAATGTGAAACCATAGAACCCTAGGACTTGATTATGTGGGGTCAATGAACGCTTCAACATTTTGTGTGCACGTGGATATGTTCTTGTTTCTGGGGAAACTGCATTCAATGGCTTCCTAAAAAGTATATAGCATTAAGGTATTTACTTATCATTGCTACATATTTTGTCCTTCCAAAAACAAGAACAAAAACCTCTAGACATTTCCATCAGGATCACATGGACTATATCTAAATTACTTTATGGAAACTTGACATCTTTATAATACCTAATCTTCCTGTTCAGAACAAGGAATTTGTTTCCATTTATTTCTGATATTTTAAATATCTTACTGGGGTTTTTAACATTCTCTCTGAATGTATTCTGTAGATATCTTGTTGGCATTTTCCCAGATTATATCTGTAATCACGTCTTCATTTCTTCATATTAGTCTCATAATCAAATACCCTACCAAATTATTCATTGTCTTCAATGGCTATTCATTACTTTTGTAAATGTAAAAGTACAGTAATTATACATGATGATCATTTATGCCCTCTACCTTACAATATTTATGGGATTGCTCTCACCTATGTAATTTTTTAGAGAGTATTTCTACAACAATGCTAACTGAAAAAGATGACAGAAAACATGCCATTTTCTTCCCAATAATTTAAAATTCTTTCAGTGTCCATCTTAAACATAATTTTGAATTTATGCATACATACAGGCATGTAAACATACTTAAATATATATGAGTTTAGGTAACCATAAATGTCCATAATACATATTACATATATAAATACATATATATTTATGCATGTGCACATACATATATAAATCTGTATTCATTTTCTATTGCTGCTGTGACAAATAACCACAACTTCAAAGCGTAAAACAATACAAGTGGATTACTTTACAGTTTTTTAAGTCAGAAGTCCTAAAATCAAGGTGTTGGCAGGCTGTAGAGGAAATCCATTTCTCTGCCTTTTCTAGCTTCAGGAGGGCAACTATATTCCTTGATTCGTGGCCCCTTCCTCAAATCCCTCCATCATCACATCTTCTCTGGCTCAGTAACTACCACTTTCCACTTATAAGGTTCCTATTAATTACATTAGGCTCACATGAATAATGTAGGATAATCTCAATATCTCAAAGTTCCTAACTCAATCACATCTGCACATTAAATGCATGTATAGAAAAGAAGGAAGTTCTCGTGTCAATGATCTCAGCCTCTACCATAAGAAATTAGAAAATGAATGGCAAATTTAAAACCAAAGTAAGCAAAAGAAAGGAAATAATGAAGATCTGATCTGAATCAATTAAATTAAAACAGAATAGGAAGTCAATGAATCCAAAAGAGATGACTTTTGTTGCCTTTTCATTAAAATTTATTTACAGTCTCTGACTGAATTTGAGTTCCTTTTTTGATCTAAGTAAGCTTAAGAAAATGTTTAAAATCATTCCAGTTGCTAACAGTATTTTATTCCTATATATTTACTAATTTCTACTATCAACTGTCAAAGATATCATCTGTATTATCCAATTAAAATGTATTGAGAGATTGGGTGGTGCATTGGTGGCTCAGTGGCAACAATTCTTGCCTGCTGAGTTGGAGTCCTGGGTTTCATTTCCAGAGTCTGCCCATGCCAAAAAAAGAGAGAGAGAGAGAGAGAGAGAGCATATTTATTTAGGGCAGCAACTGTGGCTCAGTGACAGAGTTCTCACCTGCTGTGCCAGAGACCTGAGTTTGATTCCTGGTGTCTGCCCATGCAAAAAAAAAAAAACTGAATTGAGAGGTTTTATGCCCTAAAAATACAATCACTTTATATTTATTAAGTACATGAAAAGAATGCGTATTCTATAAAGCTATAGAGGTTATGTTACATTTGCTCATGCTTATTGATTACATATTTCAGTTTCTCTACATTCTAGTATGTTTTTGTCTGTTTGATCTCTCATGATCACGTGATTGAAAGATACCTATTATTGAATATCAATTAATATTTCCTGGTGGGCTATGTAATTTACACTTCATTAACTTTGTTATTAGTAATATTAACTTATTTATTTAGTGCATAAATCCTCATTGTAGAGTATTTGTTTGATAGGCTACCTTTAGTGGGAGGTACCTTTCAACATATTGATAAAATTAAGTACCTTTATCTGATACCAATATCACAACAAGAGCATCTGTCTAATATGCTTTGGTTTTTCCATTTACTTTAAAGCTTTTAAAGAAATATTATTTTCAATAATAATTTTTGTATTCCTTGGATATGATTATGTCTTTCTTTCTAAATGAAGCCAAATATCAGTTATTTTTATTTAAGTAGATGAGTTGGCATCATTTATTTACATTGCTATATTACGTAAGTTTGGATTTAATAATAATTTTTATTGTATTCTCTGCTTATTATGTAATCTTTTAAAACATCTTTTGCTATTGAAGTTGTCTTTCCTATGTTCTGGCTTGCGTGTTATATGTATGTGTTAGTATGCATGCTTTGGTGTGTGTTTGTTTTAATTCAGACAATTTAGAGAGGCTGAGGTTTATTTTTATGTCTTCTATTTTGTAACTCCATGGGATATAATTCATAGGTAGCTGTTATTTTTCCTGTTTACAATTACTTTCTCTGGTGCAGGACCCTGTTTTCCTTGAGAGAACCTATTCTGGCACGCTCAACCTAGAGATGATTCCTTACCACCTGCAAGGGTGACCTATGGTGATAGTGCTCTCTGCTTTTGTGTATGAATAACCATTCCATTATAAAAACTTTTAAAATGACAACAAAAATTAGAGATCAAGGTGAATCAATGGAGATATGTCTTTTAGGATTAAATTGTGTCTTTTTTGTAGAGTCGTGAAATACACATGGTTGTTGTTTTCTCAGTTGTGGAACTTGTATTTTCATTGGTCTGTCTATTTCACCAACTTGTTCGCATTGTGACTTTTGTATGAAGGTTATTGATACTCAGCTGGTTTGCATTATGAACAAAACAAGGATAATTAGCTCCAACAGACTTTGGACATGCATAATTGGTATAAAATTCTGATATTTATTCCCCAATTACTTCCCAAGGAACATGAGATAATAATGAGTATTCAATAAGACTTATTTTCCAAATATATTTTCAGTAACCACTTATTATGTGAATTTGGACATCATTTGCTTCCTTTTGCAATATTTATTATGCTATTCTAAGGGTAAAGGATATTGTTACTATCTTTTGCTGTGGCTCATCAATTTTGACTGGGAAGTACCCATCTTTTTTTGGATGCTTCTTGGGATTGGATCATTTTCTTCTTGAACAATATTTCCAAATCCTTCTCTCTGTCTTTAACAGCTATTTTTATGAAGAAAGTTGGGGTGAGAAGTCAAGATATAGTGACTACAGAAGAAAATCCTTAGTACATTCTTTTGGGGACATATATTCACCACAGAACATCTTCAAGTGAGAAGAGCAATGAGGATTTCATGCATTTGTGCCCCATTGCAGATGCTCATGCATTGACTTCTGTGCACATTGAGCAACAACCCTCCTACCTCCAGCCCTGCTTAGTAATTCAGAATTTTGAATATGAAACCAAGGCATATTATATTATTCTATAGGCCAATAGAAGAAATTAAGTCACTTAAGGAAAGACATCATTAAGAAAATGTGGACAATGTGTTGAGGCTGTTAGTAAAAATAATCTGAATGCAGGAATGTAACTGAAATGGCAGAAAAGAAACTCTGAAAATCTGCTCCTCCATAAAAGCAGTAAGAACACTGGCAAAAAAATGTGAAAATCAACTTTTCAAGAATTCTGGAAATTATCCAAAGTATTGCAATGATCCAGAATGCATTTATTTAAGTGAAATAGTTGAATCTTGGGAAGCCCAGTAAGTTTTGTGGCATTTTACCTTATCCTGTTATCACCCCTTCCTTCCCAGATCCATGGCAATTTGAAAATGAAGAATCTCGTGAATATGCTATTTGTGTAAAACAGTAACTTAGAAGCCGAAGGAAGGTGCACAATGAATTTGGTGCTTCCCCAAAGCCCCATACCCAGAAAACTGTCAATATTTGACCTATCTGGGACCTCCTTAAGAAAATCCATTCTCAAGGTTAATCTTTATTTGCCCTGATTCTGGGTTTTCCCTATGCAAACAGTTCCACCCTATGGTATTGTCAAAACAATCAGTGGCAATTGTTAAACACTGAAGTATCCACAGTGGTGATTCCAGTTGGGAATAACAAGAGGCTACCCAGTTAGCCACCCCAAGGTTATGGAAATTTATGAGAAAGTTACTTCTTAAAGGGGACTTTGAGTAATGATGCTCACAGTGGTCAGATGTCTCTCAAAGACATGGTGCTGTACAGGTAGGAAGTGACATGCTTCTGTATAAGTTCATTCATTCAATTCTACACAAGACACTGAGCATTTGATGGTGAGTGAATCATGCAAAATCCTTACCCTCAAAGAACTTGCATTCTAATAGCAAGGACAAAAGAAAAGAGTGCAGAAGGCTACCAAGAAATACTTGGGGTCTCTAGGTAAAGTTTTTTTGTGTATGTATAATTATAAGAGGAGATGGACAATGGGGATATCAGTAGTGTCACAAGTGAAATTGCAGAAATAAAATTACATATAATAGGAGTCTAAAAGAATTTTGCCTGGGCTGTTTTTTTTTTGCATGGGCAGACACCAGGAATCTAACCAGGGTCTCCCACATGGCAGGCAAAACTTCTGCCTGCTCAGCCACCACCGTAGCTCCTTGGCAGTGTTCTTTTTATTACTTTATTTTATTTTATCTTCTATCTAAATATCTGTCTATGCATCTATTTATTATAGATAATATGCATCTATGTATTTATCTATGTATAATCTACCTGCAATTTGAGATTGCTCTAGTCTAACTTCCTAGCCTGTGACTCTAGACCACCCTTTTTGCCAGGCCAATTAATTCTGGTTCAACTTAATCTGTATTTGTGACTTAAACTTCTGTGCTTCCCCAACCTTTCTTCTTCCACTTCAGCCTATAAGGTTTCCTACATCCTGAATTTTATTCCTAATCTTCTACTCAGTTCCAGGTTCTAGGCATTTGCCTCCTAGTTCCTCATTTGGTCCTAACTTGCCTAATTTTGGACTGCTTAACATCCATTAAGGTCTAATACTAAGAACTATACAGAAAGCAGGCGGTATGTATAATAAAACATCTATTAAATCATACAACCATAAATAATTTCAAATCTACATTCTTCCCCCTATCTACCAAGGTTCCTCTCTTTGACACTGTATGATACTGAATGGACAAAGAAGTTTGCCTTATGACTTTTCTTTGGATACAATTTATTTATTGCTTCAGAATACCATATTATTTCCAGAATCTTCTTCCTCCCTAACCCAAACAACTTCAAAGAAACCAGTGCTAATGATAAATTCATTTCCTCAGTGCATGAAGCTGAGTTTACTGGTGGTGGAAAAACCTTGGGTAATCAAGAATGAACCTAGGCCCCTGGACAAGATAACATCAGACAAATATCCTATTGCCCCATGCATTACTCTGATGGCTAATGGTGCTAGAAAAGGAAGAGATTTTTGGAGAAATGGAGAAATTCTATTATGTTAGCTATTAAATTTTGACTGAATAATTTTTGTGCCCATATTCCCATTAAAAATCTCAGATCCTTCCATCCAGTAAGAACCTGAATTCCTTTAAGTTATAAAAAGAAACCAAAGAGTCCCACAGCTACTAAGATGGTGCCTATGTGTAGACAGAATCTGCATTCATATGCACATCCCACTTCTAGAACAAAGAAAGAGCCATCCCACTCTCCAGTGTCATGTGTTCGCTTGGCCTATTATAGTTATCACAAAAAGCAAATGAGGCAGGAAAAAACCTAAACAAAACAAAGCAAAAACAAATGAGGCAGGATCACAGAAGCATATGTGCTATCCAAATATTCCAACAGCTGTCAGGAACAACAATAATAAAAATGACCATGAAATGTGTAACCAGAGGGTGTGAATGAGGCTTCAAACTGAGTCAGAGAGTAGGTAGATTCTGATGAAAGAAAGCCCAAACATTGGATCTCAGTTTATAACCATTGTTGCCAACCAGACAGGTAACACCTCTTCTCTCCATTGATTGTGAAGCACCATTTTGTTCTGAAGTTTGATTGAAGTTGGCGGATGTGTACTGATTCAAGGCATAAGGAAGGGTTTCACACACTGAAGTTACATAGATAGTTAGATACCTGGGAGCCATAAAGGATGTAATGCTACACAATATATCAAATCAGCTTCTTTCACAGGATCTTATTGTTTACTCTACTAAATCAGAAATGCTAATGTGGAAAAATCTATCAACAATCCAAAATGCATCCGAAAACTTTTGATGAAAAAAGGATTGAAATATCTAGCTCCATCACATGTATTAGATATACTGTTTCAACATGGGAATCCCTATAAGCAATCCATTTTAAGGTATCTCAGTAATGAAATTGCTCTGCCTTTAAAAACACACATTTCAAACTCTTAAAGCCACTTTCATCGCCAATAGGGATTACTATGGCTGTCAGAAATAGAGAAGGATGAATAATAATCATGAAGTGTGTTATTTTATAAACTCAACATACTTTCTCTGTCAAAGTTAAGTTTGAGTCTCTCTGTACAGAGATGAAGTTATGTATTTTCCTATTGGAATCTGAGAATTGGTTTTATTTGGGATTTTATTACAGTTTCATTGGCAAAATTGCTTGGTTTTGCAAAATTGCAAAATATGAGCACATACTATAGGCCAGACCATTCTATGCGGTTTAGCAACTATTTGCTCATTTATCCTCATTACAATCTTTCAAGGCAAATATAATCACTCAAATTTTATATCAGAGAAACCGAAATGCAGAGACCTTGGGTAACCTGCTCACATTTATTTTGTGTCTTTACTAGCTCCAAAGCCAAGACTAGAGTGTGAAAAATTAAAGGGATGCTATAGGTCCCAGCTCAATGTGAACTAATTTTGTAGCACAGCTGCTAAAAAAATGCCCGATTAGTCTTAATCTTCTTGAATAGCAGTATAGTATCTCTAGAAGATTAATCATTGTTCCGTTGCCTCCTATATTATTTAATTCACAACTGGAATGCTATGTGCTATACTTAGAGAGGAAGCATGAGTAAAAGAGGTTGTTTTGCATTCAATACTTACACCTACATTGTATCACGTTCTGAGAAAGATAGTGTTGCTACATAGAAGAGTGGTTGGAAACATTGCAGCAGGTAAAAGAGAGGAAAAGAAGACTGGTGGAGGCAAGTAGTGCTGGGCATGAGAGCTATTTTTAAATATTGGAAGATCTATGACATAAGGAATGAACTTGTTCTGACTTACTCCAGAATCAAAGGACAGAAATTGCAGGAAGATGGATTTGGGCTTAATAAAAATGTCAATGTCTTTGAGCTGACCTGCTGCAATACTTAGCTGGAATGAGGAGGGGCTTTCATTGCAGAGGGTATCACTGCATGAATGAGAGATCAGGCTTAGTCATATTAGCTAAATTTCTTCCAACTTTAAGAGTTTATAGTTTTTTAGTTAAGAGCATATTTGGGACTCAGAAACTGAAAACTGATGTAAAATAAGCATATAAATCTCTGAATACCATTTTTACCACATCTGCTTTCCCCACACTCACCATATGTAGCACCTTAATGGTGGACATTCATGTTCACTAAACCCAACTGCTTTTATTTCCAGGTAGAGGAGAGCTACATCAGAGGTCAAGATTGGTAGAGCCCTCTAGTACAGAGTTTCTCAACTTTGGCACTAGTGGCAATTTTAACCAGACCACTTTTTTCTGGTGGGCTGCTGTCTGCATGGTAGGATGTTCAGCCATTTCCTGCTAGAAGCCTCCCACTCCCAAACTGCGACAACCCAAACTGTCTTCAGACATTACCAAATATCCTCTTGGGATCAAAATTGTCCCAGGTCCAGAACTACTGCCCAAATATTATTTATTTATTTATTTTGCCTGGGGAGGCATAGGGAATCGAACCCAGGTCTCCGGCATGGCAGACAAGAACTCTGCCTGCTGAGTCACCATGGCCAACCCTACCCAAGTATTATTAAATGATTAGGCAAAATATATTTTAAAATCAGCAAAAAGTATTAAATATAACCAAGTAGGAAAAAAGTTGGTGAGACACTCTAAAATGTTTGCATAATTCTGACTTTCATAGTGCAAGATTATGCTTTGCTAAAAACAACACTATTAAACATAATTTCACTGCATATTTCACAGGAGGATTTTAAGAAGAAAAATTTTAAAAATCACTCAGAACTATTTTGTTTTTGCTGTATTTTTTAAATTCAGTCTTCAGATAGATATGTTTTCACAATTTGACCCAATGAGTTAATGCACATAAATTGCTTAGAGCATGTCTTTACTCAATACATAATAGTTTAAAATTATTCAAACTTCTATTAAAATGTCTATTAAAAATGTTTTGGTACACAAATTTTTATGATACATACAAGTGAAGAATTTTATTTCTTTCCATTCATCAAATAGAATTGATCTAAAAGAGCCCCTATGGTTCGGATTTCAGCGGAATGTGTAAGCACTGGGTAAACTTCCAAAAACATATTTGTTATTGCATTAATTAATTGAATTACACATACATGTGTAAATAACAATGAAGATCTTTAATTTTTGTCACTATATGAATTGATATACACCAAGTTCTCACTATGTAGTAGTAACTATGATGTTTTATGCCATCAGCAGGAAGACTTTCACTGTCTTTACATTGCGGCAGAATGGTGACACCTGTGCAGATTTGGATAGCTGATCAGAATTAAAATTGATTTTGCTTCGACTGGATGGATAATTTATGATGAGAGATTTAGTGGTTTAGAGCCTTGCTACTAAGTGTAGCCGGAGGACTGACAGTATCAGCTTCACCCTGGAAGTTGTCAGAAATGCAGACATTCAAGCCTCATCAATCCCTTGAATATGAATCTGCATCTTAACAAGAGCCCCAGGTGACTCATGAATATTAAGGTGTGAAAAGCACTAGTTTAGAAAACTAACTCTGGAGCCCTGTTTTGGAGGTTTAAATCCTGACTCTGGCTCTTGTTAGCTGGGTGACATAGAGCATCGTTTTAAACTCTGTGCCTTTGTTTCCTCATATGTAAAATAAGGATTGATGTGATGGTTAAAACAGTATTTTATCGTGCTTAGGAAAGTATCTGGCTCACTGCTACTATAAATAAGAATTTGCCATGATTATCAGCTATTTCATTTGCATACGTCAAACTATGTTTTATGTATTGATAACTACTTAGAGAATATGCCATTGTATGGATGGTCACTTTCAATGCAGATATCTCACTATTCTCTAATCTATATAGATTGACTAATTTTCATATAGACTGGCTTCAAAAACTTATTTTTGCATTATTGGAGGCTAGAAGTATGGTCTTAGACATTATGAAGTGGCAAAAAATTTGATAAAATTCTTACCTGAGGTAACTTAAAGGAAGATAATGTCTCCAAAGAGTTGGTTTTAGGTGAAAATGTTGGCAGCCTGCATTAAACACTATTAGCTGAATTTGAAAAGAGATGTGCTGATAGCCAATTTGCAAGCAGGAGGAAAAAGAACAGTCTGGCAATGCAGTAATTGAAGGTTTACAAAAGAAAACTTCATCTCAGCACAGTTGGTTGAAACTGAGGTTCTACAAAATGGATCAAATCAGCAATGTGACCTTCACCTTGTTAAATCTTCTGTCAGTATAATGATGATGCTCAGTAACAGCTCAGAAAAAAAAATGAGATTAAGGATTTAGTTAACTCTGGAAAGTTGAGAACTTCAAGTTATACACAATTATGTTGAGAGAGAGAGAGGTATCTAAAAGAATTGTGGATTTAGTTATAGCATATGGAGTTGACAAGAATTAAGAAGATAAGAATACAACAAGTTTTTCAAAGAGTTAAACAAACCACATATTGACAAAAAAATCAATGGTTTGAACTAAAGAAGTTTATGATTATTTGTGACTTGAACCCCAGTCCTCTTGTGCAGGAAACAGATGGAGAAAGCTGCCCAGTCCCAAGGCTGCACCCAAGGGGTCAAGAAAAAAAAAGACCACGCCATTGCCTGAAGAAGCACCCACAGGAAGTGAAACTGGAGCCTTATAAAGGACAATTCCCCTCTTGCCTTGTGTTCAGGTTGTGGGTTCCTCACAACGTCTGTAAGGTAGGATTTCAGAATAGCTGACCGTCTGTGGAATTTGAATGGAAGTGTTTAACAGTGTTTTCTTTTTCCTGATTCACAATTTTAAATAGTATTTATTGAGGGTGGGTAGATTTTCTTTTTAGTTCACTGGGTAGCTTTTCTTTTTAGTTCACTGATTTTTAAATGAAGAGAAACAAAGTTGGATTAAATACAAATTATCGCAAAATTTGGGATTATGAAACCGATGCAGAAATTGGATGGGACTTTTGGGTTTTCATCCTTCTGAGGGAAATAAGTACGTATTTTATTGGAAAAGATAGTGACCTGAATATTTATTACTTGAAGGGTAGGCTGTCTCAGTCATTAGGGCTACTCACAGATGTTGAACGCTCTCAATCTAGACATGCTTCAGTATTGCACTTGAAGTCACACGTCTCCTTGTGGCTTGCTTTAACTAATAAACATACATGAAAGTGCTGTGTGTTACTTCCAGGCTGAGGTATTAAGTACCGTAAGATGATTTGTTACCTTCTCTTGCCCCTAGTTCTCTGACCATGCAAACATGTGTCTAAACGGTGCCTCCGTCAATCTTGCCGATCAAGAGCATTTAGCATTGAATTTTGCCATTTTAAATCACCCAGAGTTTTCTGAATGTTGGTTTTTACAGCTTGTCCTAGTTTGGCTTGATTGATATCCCTATGAATCTTTTTTTAAGATTCATAAAAAGCCTTTGAATATTCAAAAAAATTTAAAAAAAACACTGTTTGCAATGTAATAAGTGTTGGTGAGGATGTATAAAAACTGCATTTTAATTTCACATTTTCAGTTATTTCCTTTCAGATTCACTTTCAGAATTATTTCCAATAATATGATTACTGGTATAAATATTGTTGCCAATATTTTAAAGTAATGTGAAAATTTGCAGCAACGTAGAATCCAACTTTTTTCCAAGTCCCATAGAGTAAAATTCCATATGTATTAATCATATTAAGGAAAATGATTGTAGACTACTATGATAATTTTTCACATTGTCTCTTTTTTCCTTCTTAGGCATAGTCAATCTTTCTTTTACAGTGTAATTGGAGAATCAACCCCATTTTATTTCCTATTTCCAAACATATACCCTATCAGTAGAAACATATCAGTTAGTTCCTTTCTTCTTTTTTTCCACCAGTACTGAAATAACTGTCTCAAAACCATGTGGGCAAATTGCCTTGCCCAAGAGTCCTAGCTTTCAGGGTATTATAACATTAGGTTAATTAGAGCTTTTAAGACATGAAATCCTAGTAGTTTTATTATTCTATTGTTTTCAGTAAAATAATAGAAAATGGTACTTTTCCAACTATGGTTGACAATTGACATTGATTCCTCTCTAAAAAGAAATTGTCATGATTCAAGAACATGCTACCATTAATTATATAATTAATTATATATAATTCATTATTTATAACCCCCCAAAAAACAAAATCAATTCAGCAAAAAAGGGTTGAGTGAAATCCATCAGAAAAATGATTATTTAACAGAAAAAAATCAATGACCAAGGTGAATTCAATCGGGATTTGCCACCATCCAGTATTTTAGAGATTTTGGTACTTCAAAAAAATATATAAAGTTGTCTATCTCAGAATCAGTATTCGTCTTCTCAAACACGTCTAATCACAGAGTTATTTCCTCTCATTAGGCTTATGGGAGACTATTTTCTTTAAGTATCTGTATAGTATCAATATAACCGAATCCCAGAAATAAGTCAGAAATATATATAACATATACATAATAAAATGCAATACATAACACTTTCATTAAATTAATGGAGAATGGGGGCCGCATAATGACCCTAATTTTATGAAATAGGTCAGACTTAAGCAAAGGCTATCTTTATATCTATGTACTATTACTTCAGAAAATATTTTGCAAGAGGATGTTAAGACAGTGATGTCTAAGGCACAGTGAATGAAGAGTGAGCTAAGGTAGCAGCATCTAGAAACTTTTCAGATGACAATACCTTGTTTGATTCTCTCACCCACATTTAAAATTCAGATGGTTATACTTCATGACTAAAATTTTAAGTGACTTTTGAATTAATTTCATAAATCATATACATGATTTATTAATTCTACATTAAGAAATTTCTTTTATAATTTTATGATGCCCTTTTTAAAAAAATCATATCTTCCTCCACAATTCTGTGAGCTGAAGTTTCTTGGCCTCCAGTTTCCCTGGGTTTTATAAGAAGTTTAATCAATCTCGGATATGTCATGGATGTCAAGAGACTTGCTATGCTTCTAATGCCTTTCCTTTTCTGTCTGGTGAATGCCTGTTTATTCTTCAAGACTCTATTTACATTTCAACTCAATAAAATCTTCCATAACCTCCTCAACCAGACTTATTTAATTCTCCTGTGTTCCTATGATATTTTGTTCCCAACACTTTAATAATTCACACGTTATTACACTCAATATAGTTAGAAATATTTAGATAGGAGAACTTTGAGGGTAATTTTGAATTCTTTTCTTCTATGATCCAAGTATCTAAAATACTATCAGTCACATGTTAGGTTTGATGTCATATTTGTTAAATGAATGGATGACTCTCAATAGTGATTTTTGGTGTGACAAAGACTGCTTAATCTTTCCTCTTATGTTAAGCAATAGACATCATTCTCTGAGTTTCAGCTGGGTACATCAACTGTTAGGAATAAATTTCCCAATATGCCTAGATGACTTGTGTGACTAACTGCTTACTAACACAATGGGATGTGAGCAAAACTGAAATGTGCAACTTCTGTTTCACTTTCATAAAAGGAAATTATTTATCTTCTACTTATTCTTGTTACTTCATCCACAAACTTGGAAGTTAGATGTGATACTGGTGCAAGAGCTTTTATATGTAAAGACAGCATCCCAAGGGATGAAGGAGAAATAAGTAAAGAATAATCTTGGTACCTAGAAAACCTCATAAAGCAAATCCACCTGCTTAACTCCTCTTGTTCTGTTATGTGAGAATTTTGAAGGTCCTTACTTTGTCATTTGAGAAATATTACAAACCTATAAGTCTTGCATTAATTTTTATGCATCAGTAATAACTGAAACAAGCCTCAAGTGGCAGCAGTACAGTCTAAAAGTATGTTGTATTGAAATAACTTTGTAAGAAATGCCATCTTTCAATATGTATTTAGAAATATAAAACATATGATGTAAAAAGAGTCCATGTTGTATACACTAACTTTTTTCTTTCAGAGACTTCATGATAATTTTCCCAACTGAATTTTTAATATTGATATGGAGACTAAATTTATAGGGACCTCTCAAATATAATTCCTATTTCTATTATTATTTAGCTTATGCTGCATAATAGTTCTTATGAAATTTTCTTAGGCTCCTGAGACTTTGGTAATAAATTACCATAAACAGAGTAGCTTGAAAAGCAGAAATACATTCTCTCACTATTCTGGGGACTGTAAATCCAAAAGTGAAGTTTCAGCAATGTTGGTGCATTCTGGAGGGCCTAATGGAATATCTATTCCATGTCTCCCTCCTAGCTTTTAGTGTCTATTGACAATCCCTTGGCATTGTTTATCTTTTAGCTGCATAGTTCACATCTCTGTCTCTGTCTTTACATGGTCTCTACCCTCTATGTCTGTTTCTTCTCTTTTTCTGTCTCTCTCTCTCTTTTTTTTTTTGTATGCTGTATGGCAGGGTCACACTTCATTGTATTTCCATGTGAGTATCCTGTTATTGCAGCACCATTTGTTGAACTTTTATTTGTTTGTTTTTGGGGAGCACATGGGCCAGAATTGAGCCAGGGTTTCCCTCATGGCAGGTGAGAATTCTACCACTGAACAACCCTTGCACTGTTCTTTTTCTGTCTCTTATAAGGGCACTGACATTGATTTAGGGTCCTCCTTAATACAGGATTAATCCATCTCGAGATTTTACCTTAACTCTACAAAGACTTTATTGCACATATGGTCATATTCTGAGATTTTGGGTAAGACATAGCTTTTGGGGACCACAATTCAATCCACCACAGAAATTTATAAAGCTAATTTATAATATGAGAAGCTTTTGAATTTTACTAAAAATGAAAGTCTTATGAAGTTATATCAAAAATAAATCTGTATAAACAATATCAAATGCAATTATAGGGCTAGCTGACCTGTGGTTTCAGTCAGATATCTCTCAGGTGTTCCCAGAAATTAGGATTTTCCATCATATTCATGACCTGTTTATGAAAATCGAGGTCAGGGTAGAAATTTAGAAATTTTATTTTATTTTCAATGTTCCATACTGATCAATGAGACTATGTCTAATCTGTAGACTAGTGGTTCTAGTTTGCTAGCTGCTGGAATGCAAGATACCAGAAATGGAATGGCTTTTAAAAAGGGGAATTTAATAAGTTGGTAGTTTACAGTTCTAAGCCCGAAAAAATGTCGCAATTAAAACAAGTCTATAGAAAATGTCCAATCTAAGGCATCCAGGGAAAGATACTTTGCTTCAAGAAGGGTTTCTTTCTCAAGTGATAAGGCACATGGTGAACACAGTCAGTTTCGCGCTCATCTGGAAAGGCTCATGGCGAGTACAGCGTCATCTGTTCTTTCTCTCCTGGCTTTCTGTTTCATGAAACTCCCCGGGAGGCATTTTCCTTCTTCATTTCCAAAGGTCGCTGGCTGGTGGACTCTGCTTTGTGGTGCTGCAGCATTCTCTGCTCTCTCTGAATCTCTCTCTGAAATGTTTCCTCTTTTATAGGACTCCAGCAAACCAATCAAGACCCACCCAAATGGGTGGAGACATGTCGTCACCTAGTCCAGTTTAACAACCACTCTTAACTAAATCACATCATCCAGGGAGATGATCTGATTACAGTTTCAAACATAGAGTAGTGAATAAGGATTATTCTACCTTTATGAAATGGGATTTTGATTAAAACATGGCTTTTTTAGGGGGCATACTTCCTTTTAAACCAGCACACTAGTATTTTGAATATTTTAAAATAATTATTAACGAATACATTGAAATACATGAATCAAGATTTTCTCTTTCTCTTTCTCCCTTTCTCTTTTTCGTTATTTCTCCCTCAAGGTGGATTTGTTTTCCTTCTCTAAGAACTTCACCTTCTCATTCTTTATGGTCCACTAACTCCAGTCCACATGAAAACCCTTACTACAGAACTCCGTATGTGTAGCTCCTCCTTCACCCTGCTTAGGAAAATCCCTAATTGTCTTTTATCAATCCAATATTTCTGTCCTGTGGGCTGGGCTGCAGGTGACAGTTTCCTACTTATTTACTGAGTCAGGCTGATGTGTTAATGGATTCCTGGAATTTCTTCCATCTGGCTTGTTGGTCTTCCAGATAAAAATACCTATAGGACTGAAGGAAACCTAATGTAGGTAATTTTATAATCTATATTTGCAAAGATATTGTTGACTCCTCAAATTATGTATCATGAGTAGAATCCTAATTTAGGGTGAGTTTAAAAAGCGGTATTTGTTGGTATGATTTTATACTTCTTAGGTGTTTATACATGTTTCCCCCAGTTAAACAGTTTATTTTTCATCTCAGTGCAAGGTTGAATATATTGATATTTCATCTTAATGTGTTGATAAACATACTGCTAGTGGGCCATATGGTCAGAGAAATAATTAGATTAACAAAAGTAATGTTGATATTAAATTACTTCCCAGGAGGAGATGATTCCCCAAATAGCTAAAGTTCTAGCCTCATCAACACTACATTTCATCTATTGGCTTTGATAAATTAAGGAGAAATATGAAATTCTGAAACTTTTCCTTTTCTGTCTTCTAAAAACTCCAACTCCAAAATGAGGATTTGGGATAAATATATTTTCTCTAATGAATTATAAACTTGTATGTATTCCATAATAATGCAGTGTGAAATATTACATTATAAAATAAGGTTTTAGAAAATATTTTAGGATAAAAGGTTCCATCCCAGGGCAAAAAAAGAACGTGAGGTAATATTTGACTTTCTTCTCTCATCTTTTTATTGTAAGTGGCATATAATGAGCAGCTCTATCAGTACAAATGAGTTTTTCATATCAGGAAAGATGATACTCAAATAAAGAAATTGGGCACTCCATAAGAGTTAGGTCTGTAGAATATATTGCTGCCTCATGAAGGATAAATGAAATAACATGATTTCTATTGCTATAAATTAATTTGAATATTCACAAAAATTAGAAGATTGCATCTCTGGTCAAAAATTCAAATTTACCCTGATGAGAAGCCACCACCTATCTCTTATGTTGTTTTCTAATCTATCTACATTTGGCTTTATATTTGCATTAAAATTTAACAACTCTTACTTTTACTGGTACCTCAGTCTGGCTCAGAGAACCTAAAATGAGATTATAACATTATAAAGTGTTATAATCCTAATGCAACTCTGGTTTTATCTATTAGTATTTTATTATCAAATAATAATGCTAATTCAAGTGGAACAGTGAACTTTAAAGTATTCCAATATGCTACAGGAATCTAGGACATTGAAAAATTCTAATGAGGTTAATTGCTGAGAGTAGAGAGTATCATTAATGAAAGAGGTGCTTTGAATTCTATCCTTGTAACAATATATAGTAACTGTTTGCAGGATGGATTAATAACCTGCATGAAGTCTAACTAGGGCCACAACACACCTTTGGGGGATGTTGCAGCTGTTTTGCTGACAGATTCAGAGAGTTTAGTAATGCTTTTTGAGCAACAGTTCCATAATACTTCCTGTCATGTGGAATGTAAAAGCAATAGTGACAATCAATAATTCTGATAACCTAACAGAAAATTCTGTTCTTCAAGAATTCTATTAGGAATACATTTTTCTTTACTCTAATGATGAGTCTGATATTAGATAGAATTTTATTTATCTTGACTGGGATAAACAGAAGCAGTTCAATTAGATGTTATCTTCAAACTAAAATTCTAATATAATGTTTTCACTAATTTATTAAGCAAGCTATATTATTAAGTCAAATGGACAATATTAAAGCTGGTATAATATAAGAAAATCTTCCTTTCATACCAAGTATAGGGTATTTGTGAATTGGTTTCATAATCTATATTCAAAACAGGCAAATTAAAATATAAAGTCAAGGATGCAGGTTTTCTAAGTGCTAACCTAGTTATGTGTTAGGTAGCTAAAATAGCTTTTTATTCAGTAGGGTTTTCATTACTCACTCTACTGTGTGACATTGTCTGTTTGAATTTGGTGATGTTTTCTCTTGAGAATTTGGATGAAGACATATGCCACAACCAATCTATTACAAATATGCATTCAGCATGTTTTTAAACAAAAACTATAATCTCTGAATGAAATAATTAGGATAATTTGAAATACAATGCAAATAATGCATATTTTCCTTAGATGACCTCATTTAAATGTCAAACAGTAGACAGTGCCTCTTTGGGCTCACTGAGGTTGTCAGGTAAGATTCTGTATTTCTTGCTTAAGAAGCATTTTCATTTTTTAAATTTAAAATACATCTCTTTTTCTCTCTCTGTCCTGTCAAACAATCAAGACTACTTGGTTGTTTCACTATTATTTCCATAAGGGTAACTCTCTTGAGGTTCCTATGGTTGTTTTATATTCTCCCATTCCTTGGCTGCTGCCCGGCTCTTATAACTGCATTGTAAAAATACATGCAAATGGTGAATTCAATAACACCATAATAAGTTCATAAATAAATAAAAAGACTATAAGATTAGTAGTTCAGCATACATAGGACTTAGTAGCAAATGGTAGTATATATTAAGAAAACATTTTGAATTTATGAGACTGTTCTCAATTGATGGGTATTTAATCTTTGAGAATCAGAATGCATAACAAAGTTTAAATTATTAGAGAGTGCTTTAAAGTGAAATGGGTCTTAGATAAGATTTAGCTCAAAAGATAGATTCTAGGTGAATGAAATGAAATGGTATGGGCAAGAAAGCAGAGAGAGGGATTCTCTGCACATATGGAGAATGGTTTCTTAATCAATGTAGGTGGGATAGAGCTGGGAATCTCAACCATGGCTGCACACTGGATGCATCTGGAGAACTTTTCAGACATCAGTGTCTACTTATAGAGATTCTTGTTTGATGGGGCTAGAATGAATTCCAGTCATATAACCCATAATATGCATTTGCTTTTGAGATTATCCAAATCTATTTGATAAATGTGTAGTTTGTAAAACATAGCCAAAATCTTTTACAATGTTTTAAATATAGGTTAGTGTAGAGTAAAAGATCACTTGTCAGACAGACAATTCATGATATGTGTTAAGCGTAAGTTAGGCAGAAACATCAGATGTGTTAAATATAAGTAGTTAGCAAATAGAATCTTTTGTTCAACAAAGATATAGAAAAATGAAAGTTCTAAGAATTGTCTCGTAGTCATTTGGCACTTAGATACTAAATATGTACAACTCAATATACAAGAAACACTTGATAGTCTCAGGGTCTTAATTTGACCACATTGATGACACACATTCTACCCCATGTGTCCTCTGCCCCCAAAAAACATAAAGGAAATCCATGGCAGTTTGTTAGACTTATTGAAAAGCTGCAGCTGTGGGCAGGAGTAATTGCCCCTTGTGTCTCTGATGGAGCAAGGATGTGATAATAGGACCAAGGTGCCTTCCATGTGTAAGCCCCTTCCCTCAAACTTTAATTCTGGCCCTTTTAATCACACCAACAGTGGGTGAGATTGATGTAGCAGAGAGAGATACAAAATATATAAATACTGCTTACTCCTGTCTTCAGGTAGTGATTCCTTCCATCCTGCTTGCATGCTATCTTAAATCTATTAGCCACCCCCCGCTGTGTCTTTCCCCTTGCTTCTCACTCCATATTTAAAAAATGATTTTGTAGCCATGTGATTTTATTCATTTAGTATGGTCTATGAGCTTTTCTATTCCCTGACCTCCGATACATCCTACCTGGCAGCAAACTTGAAGGTCACCATTGCAACAAGGTGATTTCCCACACAACAGATCAAAATCCTTCATTAACTCAAATTTTAAAAATCTTTAATATAATGCTTAGCAAAATATTAGCAAATATAATTCAGAAATATGCAAAAGAACTATACCATAAACAAGTGTGATTTATCTCAGGAAGGCAGGGTTGATTTAACTCTTGAGACTTTCTCAGTGCTCCAGCTCCACTCTTAGCTTTCAACAGCCCCTGCAACAAGTGATAGGGTCAGCAACTGTCCCAGTTTGCCTGGGAGTGTCCTAGTTTTAGCACTAAAACTCTTTGGCTCCAGGAAACCCTTCCCCAGGATGCAAAAAGTCCTGGTTTTTGGAAGTTCTGAGAAACACAAAAATTCCATACTGCAGTCCAACAAACAGTGGCTGAAAGTAATGTTCTTTTTGGTGTTAAGTGGTTACTAGATTACCCACCTTCTGGAGTTACTGTTATTATGTTTTCTCTTGATTTCTGATATTGGCAACCATGGCTAGCAGTTTACAATAACAGTTATCCTTTACTGCATCACTCTGATTCATGCTATTTAAGTGTGCAATTTAATAATCATTATTATTAGCAGTTCATCTTTGACTTTGCCTATTAATTGTTATGCGTTTTTGTTTAATTTTTCACAATGTGAATATTGCGATTGTGTTTCTAAGAGTTCAGGTTATGAAAATGAGAACAATAACAATACCAATATCAGCATGGCCCAGGTATCATAGAAAAATAAGACCAGATAGCGATGAGAGATGGAAGGACACATACAGCCAAAACAGGGAGAAAATAACCATAACTGAGCATACTGCACAACATGCAGAAAAGAATTTGGGCTTAAGCATAGTGGAAAAGGGAATGTAAAAGCACATATGAAGACTGAAGCTCATGAGTTCAGAATGAGCCAGGCAAGCACTTCTAAATAAATCAAAATATTTTTTCACCCCAAAAAAGATACCAATGCTCAGTTGGAAATAGTGGCCATCAAATTTGCTTGGATATACCACACAAACAAATAATTATCAAGGTTTTCTCTTCATTGCACTATTAAAAAAAGTAAAGCTACAGCACCTGATTCAGAGGTTGTAACTAAACTATCTTCCAAGAGGATAAAAGGAAAAATACTTGATGGCAGATGAATTGGTCCCTTTTAGTGTAGTGCTGGTTCTGTCAGATCTTACCAATGGCCATGCTTTCCAGAGTACACCAACTCATGCATTGAAAAGTGCCAACAACAACAAAAATGTTTCTTCTAATTCTTCAGAGAAATTTCTTTTCTTTGTAAAAGATAGAGTTTCAAATCTTCTTTATTTCTATGAAGATTTAAATGGAACCTAAGAAAATACAAAACAAAAGATTGTTGATATCTCTTCCAAATACAAACTAGACTTTGCTTTTCTATCTGCATATTTGGCATAAAATGCAAATGTAAATTTTGGCAGATCCAATTCAATCTATAACAATTTTACCAAAGAAAATGAAAAGCTCTTATGTACTAAATATATACACAACACTACCAAAAAGAGGGATGATTTGCTCACCTGTGATATCAAGGATTTCACATTGAAATTTTTAATTTAGTTTTTAGTATCCTCAAAGTAGTACTTAATGAAATTTTTTACTTTATTGAAATGAAAGAAGCTAGCCTTCTTAGTCAAAATGCCTACAAAATTGCTATCACTGCTGTTGGCCAAAGAAAAGATGTTAAAATGTTGAACTGCCATAAAGTAATATTTTCAAAGTCTGAGATAAGAATAATTCCTTATAATTTGAAAATACAGGAGAGATTAGAATGGAGAAAAAATATCATAGTAAAACATAAATTTGTATTATATTTTCCCAAAACAGTTTGATGATCTCTGAAGAGGCCACAAGGTGCCAAGAAAAGGGTAAATTTCTTATGTTATATATAGATTGTAATAAAAACTTATAAACATAAAAAGACTAATTTTTTTCATAGGTAAGACTGATTCAAAAGTAAAAAATATATCAGAAAAAGGAAGCCAAGTTAAGGAGGATTTTCTCAATTTCATTATTAAAACTGACTAATTTTGAATCCCACTTTGATTTCACAGGTTCAAACTACCTAAAACAATTTCTCAGACTTTCATTGTTCTGGATGAACCTTGACAGTTTTGAGATGTAATATGGCTAAGTATTTTGTAAAATGCTCTACAATTTGGGTCTCCTAATATTTTTCCTGTGGCTGAACAGAGGTTATGGTTTGGGGAAGGAAGACCACAGAAGTGAAGAGCCATTTCATTACATCATATCAAGGGTAGATACATAATTTCAACATGATATACCACTGATGATGTTGACCTTAATCAACCTGACTGAAGTAGTGTTTGTCAGATTTCTCCTCTATAAAGTTACTTTCTTTTACCCTTTTTCATACTGAACTCTTTGGAAGTAAGTCACTATATATAGGTCACATATAGGGGATGGGAGTTATTCTCTACCACCTTGAAAAAGAAATATTTACATAAATGATTTAATATCCTGCACAGAAGATTTGTCTATTCTCCCTAATGTATTTATTTATTCTATCACTTATATCCATGTGAACTCATTGGAATTTATTTTATACTTTAGGTTATAACTCAATAATACTATGTTTTTTATTGCTCAAATTGTTTTAGCTTTGGCCATTTGGTTAGTTGGCTAGCCAAATTAGTTGGCTCCTGTGTGCCTTAACATAACCCCAATATTGTGAGATTTCTTTTCTTTTACTACATTTTTACTTTTATAGCTTGTCTTGTATATTTCCTTTCCGTATCTTAGAATCAGCCATTTTTCTAAGGATCCCTGGTTCTTTTTATTGGAGAATTGTATTAGAAACCAAGAATGGGTGCTGGGTTTGTTCATTGCTATGGGGTGCTGTGGCTTCTCCATCCTCTTCGCTTTCAGAGAAGGGAAATATACTCATGTATAATAACATATATATACACACACATATATCTATCAGTATTTTTTTTTATTAATTAAAAAAAGAATTAACAAAACAATTAGAAATCATTCCAATCTACCTGTACAATCAGTAATTCTTAATAACATCACATAGTTGCATATTCATCATTTCTTAGTACATTTGCATCGATTTAGAAAAAGAAATAAAAAGACAACAGAATAAGAATTAAAACAATAATAGAAAGAAAAAGAAAAAAAAAACACAAAAAAAAACAAAAAACCTATACCTCACATGCAGCTTCATTCAGTGTTTTAACATAATTGCATTACAATTGGGTAGTATTGTGCTGTCCATTTCTGAGTTTTTATATCCAGTCCCGTTGTACAGTCTGTATCCCTTCAGCTCCAATTATCCCTTCTCTTTTTTTTTTTTAATTACCAACATTTAGAGATCATACCATTCTACATATGCAATCATTAATTCTTAACATCATCACATAGATGCATGATCATCATTTCTTAGTACATATGCATTGGTTTAGAAGAACTAGCAACATAACCGAAAAAGATATAGAATGTTAATATAGAGAAAAAAATAAAAGTAACAATAGTAAAATCAAAACAAAACAAAACAAAACAAAACAAAAACCTATAGCTCAGATGCAGCTTCATTCAGTGTTTTAACATGATTACTTTACAATTAGGTATTATTGTGCTGTCCATTTCTGAGTTTTTGTATCTAGTCCTGTTGCACAGTCTGTATCCCTTCAACTCCAATTGGCCATTATCTTACCCTGTTTCTACCTCCTGCTGGACTCTGTTATCAAGGACATATTCCAAATTTATTCTCGAATGTCTGTTCACATCAGTGGGACCATACAGTATTTGTCCTTTAGTTTTTGGCTAGACTCACTCAGCATAATGTTCTCTAGGTCCATCCATGTTATTACATGCTTCATAAGTTTATCCTGTCTTAAAGCTGCATAGTATTCCATCGTATGTATATACCACAGTTTGTTTAGCCACTCTTCTGTTGATGGAGATTTCGGCTGTTTCCATCTCTTTGCAATTGTAAATAACGCTGCTATAAACATTGGTGTGCAAATGTCCGTTTGTGTCTTTGCCCTTAAGTCCTTTGAGTAGATTCCCAGCAATGGTATTGCTGGGTCATATGGCAATTCTATATTCAGCTTTTTGAGGAACCGCCCAACTGCCTTCCACAGTGGTTGCACCATTTGACATTCCCACCAACAGTGGATAAGTGTGCCTCTTTCTCCGCATCCTCTCCAGCACTTGTCATTTTCTGTTTTGTTGATAATGGCCATTCTGGTGGGTGTGAGATGATATCTCATTGTGGTTTTGATTTGCATTTCTCTAATGGCCAGGGACATTGAGCATCTCTTCATGTGCCTTTTGGCCATTTGTATTTCCTCTTCTGATAGGTGTCTGTTCAAGTCTTTTTCCCATTTTGTAATTGGGTCGGCTGTCTTTTTGTTGTTGAGATGAACAATCTCTTTATAAACTCTGGATACTAGACCTTTATCTGATATATCATTTCCAAATATTGTCTCCCATTGTGAAGGCTGTCTTTCTACTTTCTTGATGAAGTTCTTTGATGCACAAAAGTGTTTAATTTTGAGGAGCTCCCATTTATTTATTTCCTTCTTCAGTGCTCTTGCTATAGGTTTAGGGTCCATAAAACCGCCTCCAGTTGTAAGATCCATAAGATATCTCCCAACATTTTCCTCTAACTGTTTTATGGTCTTAGACCTAATGTTTAGATCTTTGATCCATTTTGAGTTAACTTTTGTATAGGGTGTGAGAGATGGGTCTTCTTTCATTCTTTTGCATGTGGATATCCAGTTCTCTAGGCACCATTTATTGAAGAGACTGCTCTGTCCCAGGTGAGTTGGCTTGACTGCCTTATCAAAGATCAAATGTCCATAGATGAGAGGGTCTATATCTGAGCACTCTATTCGATTCCATTGGTCGATATATCTATCTTTATGCCAATACCATGCTGTTTTGACCACTGTGGCTTCATAATATGCCTTAAAGTCAGGCAGCGCGAGACCTCCAGCTTCGTTTTTTTTCCTCAACATGCTTTTAGCAATTCGGGGCACCCTGCCCTTCCAGATAAATTTGCTTATTGGTTTTTCTATTTCTGAAAAATAAGTTGTTGGGATTTTGATTGGTATTGCATTGAATCTGTAGATCAATTTAGGTAGGATTGACATCTTAACTATATTTAGTCTTCCAATCCATGAACACGGTATGCCCTTCCATCTATTTAGGTCTTCTGTGATTTCTTTTAGCAGTTTTTTGTAGTTTTCTTTATATAGGTTTTTTGTCTCTTTAGTTAAATTTATTCCTAGGTATTTTATTCTTTTAGTTGCAATTGTAAATGGGATTCGTTTCTTGATTTCCCCCTCAGCTTGTTCATTACTAGTGTATAGAAATGCTACAGATTTTTGAATGTTGATCTTGTAACCTGCTACTTTGCTGTACTCATTTATTAGCTCTAGTAGTTTTGTTGTGGATTTTTCCGGGTTTTCGACGTATAGTATCATATCGTCTGCAAACAGTGATAGTTTTACTTCTTCCTTTCCAATTTTGATGCCTTGTATTTCTTTTTCTTGTCTAATTGCTCTGGCTAGAACCTCCAACACAATGTTGAATAATAGTGGTGATAGTGGACATCCTTGTCTTGTTCCTGATCTTAGGGGGAAAGTTTTCAATTTTTCCCCATTGAGGATGATATTAGCTGTGGGTTTTTCATATATTCCCTCTATCATTTTAAGGAAGTTCCCTTGTATTCCTATCTTTTGAAGTGTTTTCAACAGGAAAGGATGTTGAATCTTGTCAAATGCCTTCTCTGCATCAATTGAGATGATCATGTGATTTTTCTGCTTTGATTTGTTGATATGGTGTATTACATTAATTGATTTTCTTATGTTGAACCATCCTTGCATACCTGGGATGAATCCTACTTGGTCATGATGTATAATTCTTTTAATGTGCTGTTGGATACGATTTGCTAGAATTTTATTGAGGATTTTTGCATCTGTATTCATGAGAGAGATTGGTCTGTAGTTTTCTTTTTTTGTAATATCTTTGCCTGGTTTTGGTATGAGGGTGATGTTGGCTTCATAGAATGAATTAGGCAGTTTTCCCTCCACTTCGATTTTTTTGAAGAGTTTGAGGAGAATTGGTACTAATTCTTTCTGGAACGTTTGGTAGAATTCACATGTGAAGCCATCTGGTCCTGGACTTTTCTTTTTGGGAAGCTTTTGAATGACTAATTCAATTTCTTTACTTGTGATTGGTTTGTTGAGGTCATCTATGTCTTCTTGAGTCAAAGTTGGTTGTTCATGTCTTTTCAGGAACCCGTCCATTTCATCTAAATTGTTGTATTTATTAGCATAAAGTTGTTCATAGTATCCTGTTATTAGCTCCTTTATTTCTGTGAGGTCAGTAGTTATGTCTCCTCTTCCATTTCTGATCTCATTTATTTGCATCCTCTCTCTTCTTCTTTTTGTCAATCTTGATAGGGGCCCATCAATCTTATTGATTTTCTCATAGAACCAACTTCTGGTCTTATTGATTTTCTCTACTGTTTTCATATTTTCAATTTCATTTATTTCTGCTCTGATCTTTGTTATTTCTTTCCTTTTGCTTGCTTTGGGGTTAGTTTGCTGTTCTTTCTCCAGTTCTTCCAATTGAACAGTTAATTCCTGCATTTTTGCCTTTTCTTCTTTTCTGATATAGGCATTTAGGGCAATAAATTTCCCTCTTAGCACTGCCTTTGCTGCATCCCATAAGTTTTGATATGTTGTGTTTTCATTTTCATTTGCCTCGAGGTATTTACTAATTTCTCTTGCAATTTCTTCTTTGACCCACTCATTGTTTAAGAGTGTGTTGTTGAGCCTCCAGGTATTTGTGAATTTTCTGGCATTCTGCCTATTATTGATTTCCAACTTCATTCCTTTATGATCCGAGAAAGTGTTGTGTATGATTTCAATCTTTTTAAATTTGTTAAGACTTGCTTTGTGACCCAGCATATGGTCTATCCTTGAGAATGATCCATGAGCACTTGAAAAAAAGGTGTATCCTGCTGTTGTGGGATGTAATGTCCTATAAATGTCTGTTAAGTCTAGCTCCTTTATAGTAATATTCAGATTCTCTATTTCTTTATTGATCCTCTGTCTAGATGTTCTGTCCATTGATGAGAGTGGGGAATTGAAGTCTCCAACTATTATGGTATTTGTGTCTATTTCCCTTTTCAGTGTTTGCAGTGTATTCCTCACGTATTTTGGGGCATTCTGGTTCGGTGCATAAATATTTATGATTGTTATTTCTTCTTGTTTAATTGTTCCTTTTATTAGTATATAGTGTCCTTCTTTGTCTCTTTTAACTGTTTTACATTTGAAGTCTAACTTGTTGGATATTAGTATAGCCACTCCTGCTATTTTCTGGTTGTTATTTGCATGAAATATCTTTTCCCAACCTTTCACTTTCAACCTATGTTTATCTTTGGGTCTAAGATGTGTTTCCTGTAGACAGCATATAGAAGGATCCTGTTTTTTAATCCATTCTGCCAATCTATGTCTTTTGATTGGGGAATTCAGTCCATTAACATTTAGTGTTATTACTGTTTGGATAATATTTTCCTCTGCCATTTTGCCTTTTGTATTATATATATCATATCTGACTTTCCTTCTTTCTACACTCTTCTCCATACCTCTCTCTTCTGTCTTTTCGGTTCTGACTCTAGTGCTCCCTTTAGTATTTCTTGCAGAGCTGGTCTCTTGGTCACAAATTCTCTCAGTGACTTTTTGTCTGAGAATGTTTTAATTTCTCCCTCATTTTTGAAGGACAATTTTGCTGGATATAGGAGTCTTGGTTGGCAGTTTTTCTCTTTTAGTAATTTAAATATATCATCCCACTGTCTTCTAGCCTCCATGGTTTCTGCTGAGAAATCTACACATAGTCTTATTGGGTTTCCCTTGTATGTGATGGATTGTTTTTCTCTTGCTGCTTTCAAGATCCTCTCTTTCTCTTTGACCTCTGACATTCTAACTAGTAAGTGTCTTGGAGAACGCCTATTTGGGTCTAATCTCTTTGGGGTGCGCTGCACTTCTTGGATCTGTAATTTTAGGTCTTTCATAAGAGTTGGGAAATTTTCAGTGAAAATTTCTTCCATTAGTTTTTCTCCTCCTTTTCCCTTCTCTTCTCCTTCTGGGACACCCACAACACGTATATTTGTGCGGTTCATATTGTCCTTGAGTTCCCTGATACCCTGTTCAAATTTTTCCATTCTTTTCCTGATAGTTTCTGTTTGTTTTTGGAATTCAGATGTTCCATCCTCCAAATCACTAATTCTATCTTCTGTCTCTTTGAATCTATCATTGTAGGTATCCATTGTTTTTTCTATCTTTTCTACTTTGTCCTTCACTTCCATAAGTTCTGTGATTTGTTTCTTCAGTTTTTCTATTTCTTCTTTATGTTCAGCCCATGTCTTCTTCATGTCCTCCCTCAATTTATCGATTTCGTTTTTGAAGAGGTTTTCCATTTCTGTTCGTATATTTAGCATTAGTTGTCTCAGCTCCTGTATCTCATTTGAACTATTGGTTTGTTCCTTTGGCTGGGCCATATTTTCAATTATTTGAGCGTGATCCGTTATCTTCTGTTGGCGTCTGCGCATTTAGACAGATTTCCCTGGGTATTGGATCCAAAAGTTTGGAAGATTTTTCTGTGAAATCTCTGGGTTCTGTTTTTCTTATCCTGCCCAGTAGGTGGCGCTCGTGGCACACGTTTGTCTGCGGGTCCCACCAGTAAAAGGTGCTGTGGGACCTTAAACTTTGGAAAACTCTTGCCGTCCGGGGGGTTCGCTAGCCGAAACGGCTTGAGCCGGCCCGGGGTCCGAACGCAGGGAGGGTTGCTGGTTGCCGCAGCCCGGGAAAGAGCCTGTCCGAATTTCCTAGTCGGCCCTGGGCGACAAGCATGGCGGGAGGGCGCCAGCAGCAGCGGCCCGCCCGGGAGAGTGCTCGTTCCCCGGGAGTCACGGGTTTGGAAGGGGCCTCCCCCACCCGTCACCGTTCTCCACGGCCTGGGGATTTCCGATCCAATTCTCTCAGTTGGTCCGGGGGGCTGCGCGTGGTGTGGGCACCAGCCGCCTTGGTTTCAGGGGACCGCCTCTCCAATTCTCCCAGCCGGCCCGGGAAGGGGGAAGGGAGTAACTCCGGCCGCTTGCCACCCCGCCCGGTAAGGCCCGCGCGCCTCGGCGATCTCACCCGAGCTGCTTCTCTCAGCCAGCCAGCCGTTCCAGGATGGGGTACGCTGTCTTTTTTATCTCTGTTGTGGCTTTGGGCGCTTTCTGTATTGTTTCTACTCCCCTAGTAGCTGTCCTGGGGAAGAAACTAAGATCCGCGCGTCTTACTAAGCCGCCATCTTCCAGGAAGTCCTCTATCAGTATTTTAACATGCAACCATCTGTTTCTTATTATATTAGAAATAAATTCATACTGTTGTCTCCAACTCTAATCCACTACTATATAGATCATTCTAGTCTTCTTTCCTTGCTTATCTGTAATCATCCACTCCAACAATGATAAACCTGGCTTCAACAATCCACAATCCATTTACTTAATTATTCAATCCCAGTATACATGTATAGTGGTTTTAGAAGTTTTTAACCCTTATACCAAGGGAATCATTTCATCAACTAGAGTACAGTGATTTTAGTCATATTTGTCTTTAGTCTTGGGTGTTTGCAGCCATTGAGTTTTTTCTCATTCATTATGCAGCAATAGAAAGTGAATACAATGATCATCATCATCATCATCATCATAATTTTAGGAAATTCATGTTCTAGTTATGCCACCGATGCTTATTGGAAAATAATTTAAATGCTTAGAGTCTCAAGTTCATGAACTCTAACATGGAGCCAAGAAAAATTTCTCTGACCTTTGGAAAGGCCCTTTGACAATGTGGAAGGTTTCAATGTAAGCTAATACAGAAAATAAACCATCTTTCTGTGTACACTTTGAAGGACCAATATTGAGAGTGAATTAAAGAAGGCCACACCTTTTTTTCCTTTCATAAGCTTTATGAAGACAAAAGAGTAGGGTGAAAGAAATCCACTAACCTTAGCCAACTAAAAAGAGTTTTACACATATAATTTAATTTTCACAAGCCTTTTGACATTGGAATTATTATCCTTGAATTACCCTTAACGTAGTTACAACTAAGGTCTATTTCCTTATATGTTTGTCAATTGATGACTTTCTATGGCAGAAAAAATTTATGTTTTCTGGAAGTTATTTTCATTTTCTTTCTGTGTATACAGCTATACCGCTAAACGATTACAGTTGGAATTAGGTGGGAACTGGGAATAAGTGACTGAATTCTAAACCATGGACAGTTGTCAGAAGTAATGTAGATCAGTTCAGAACAGATCCATAAAAATCTCGCATACATCATCCTTTACTATCTCTCCCTGTCTGTGGTAACCTCGAAGATTATATATTGAATATGGTGGTCCTAACAGATTATTAGATTGTGATGTGTAATAAATTTTGTCAGGATAAAAGACTGATCTCAGGCATGGTTATTACAAAAGATAGCCTGTCTTTTCTAGTTCACTTTTACTCATTATCTGCCTTTTTGCAATTTCCCTCAATTCTTTACCTGTAATTTTGCTACATCAATACCAAACCTGTAGGTAGTAGGTGGTTTTGGATTTAATTTTCTGTTATGTTTGCATCATAACCAATCTCTCTGTTGGTTGATCGTATGTTCTGCTTGTACCAGCATTCATTCCTGCAGAAAACCTATCTCCAATGAAGACTTGACTCCTCTGACTCCTCAATTTATATGATTTCTTAATGTGATACATCAATTCCATCCTTAAGACTAGCACATACAATTCTCATGCTTGCATCTCATCCCACTTCCAACGTCAAGGTCCCTATTTCCAAGAGTTGGATTCTCTTTGGTCCTGAAATTTTGTTCACCATGACGTTTTGTTCAAGTAATCAATCTAGTTCATGAGCACCTCCACTTTAAGTTTTCATATTTCAGTATATCAGAATCACCTAGGCATTTGTTTAAAATACAGATTCAACTCTAAAATATTCTTAATCAAGAGTTTTTGGGTGGGGCCCAAGAGTCTACATTTTTAAAATTTCCGCATATGAAACATGAAAATATCTGAGTCTGTACTTATTTCTTATCAGCCATTTCCTCATCCTAGGCAACCTGACCTTGAATATGAATTCCCCAAGAGTGGAACCAACCCACATATGGAAAACCTCCTAGATGCCCAGGATTTGCCTGCAGCAATTACAGAGAAACCTGGATTTCTTGACCATATTTTTACAAGCCTCACCATATTATTTTGGATCAAGAATGCTCAAAAGAAGTTCTGTTTGAGACCTTTGAAGTTGATATTTTTTCCCTGTTTTTCTTAAGTCCCACTGACAGTATTGGTAACTCAGGGCATCTCTCTATGAACTGCCTGTTCCTGTCTTGGTTCTTTGTGGACATATCTTGCCAAGAATTACAAGATTTTCCTACCTTAATGGACCAAATAAAACACATTTAATAAAGCTATATGCCCGAACCCCAATTCCTCCAACAGCATATTTTAAATAATTTCATTTCTTGTTATACCATGAAGAGGAGTCAGAAGTGAATAGTTGCTCAAAATCAATTTGAATGACTATGGTATGATGTTAATTGGTTTTGAGATTTTTCTATAATAATCTCATCTGTTGATGAGTTTGCATTTGATTCCTCCAGCACTGTTAAGCTACTAATTACTTTCATTGCTCCTTCTAAATTATTTTGAAGACTCAGTGTTTTGACGTGTATCATCTCTTTTTATTATCATTATTGTAAGTCCTTTCTGGTGTCCATGTATTCTCCTTGAGCAAGTGCATTGCTCTTACACTAAAGTTGTTTGCATTCTCTAGCCCCCAACTCTGTTTTTCTTCTTGAGATATTTTCGTAACATTTCGTTGTATCAGTAGGAATCGAAAGCAGAAGTTTATCTGATGATTAGTAATTTCTTCAGTGACATATCTCACTTGATAAAGAAGACAGGATTGAAAAAGATGCTGTCTTTTTATCTTTTGATTTTTAATTCTAATAATATATTACATTATTTACCACTTAAACTGAAATGCATCAACCCAGTTTTAGATTTTGTATTGTCAAACTGAAAATCAAATTTAATAGCTTTTTCTGTCTTTGAAATGAATTACTTTTGTTTCAACCAGATACTGATAAAACTTAAGAAGTATTTGCAAATGTGAAAAGCTAGAATAATAAATACACAGTTGAGTGCAGCCCTGTGCTGGTTTGAAACTGTTATGGATCCCAGAAAGCCATGTTCTTTTAATTGAGTCTTGTGGAGGCAGACCTGTTGCTAGGTAGGAACTTTGATTAGATTGTTTCCATGGAGATGTTATGGTGGGATCTTTTGATTAGGTTATCTCCATGGAGAATTGACCCCACCTATTCAAGGTGGATCTTAATCTGTTTAGTGGATTCTTTTACAAGAAGGAAATTTTGGAGAGAGCACAGATGGTTGGAGATGTAGAAGGAAATGCCCCAGGAGATGCCACAAGCTAATAGAGCCATTTGAAATCAGAAAGTGGGACAGAAGGACAGCAGACATTGGCATGTACCTTCCCATGGGATAGAGAAAGCCAAGATGCAATCAACCTTTCTTGAGTGAAGGTATCCTCATATTGACATTTTAATTTGGTCATTTTCATGGCCTTAGAATTGTAACGTGTAACTTAGTAAACCCTCTTTATAAAAGCCAATCCATTTCTGGTATACCGCATTCTGGCAGTTTTAGCAAACCAAAAGAAGCCCTTAGAGAAACAGATAAAAAATTAATTGTCTGGATTGCAAGATTTGGGGTTTAGTGTTTAAAAAAAACAAAGATATTTAGTTTTTTTTTGTTTCCTTAAAACTGACTTAGTATAAACTTTCATAAAGATTTTCAAATGATTGTTCATAAACATGAAGAAGGAAATCTTAAGAAGGAATGTAAATATTCCATGTTAGAACTACTACATTAGCTTTTTGTTTGCTTGTTTTGTTTTTTAACTTTTTTTATTAATTAAAAAATTAACAAAACATTAAGATATCATTCTATTCTATGTATATAATCAGTAATTCTTAATATCATCACATAGTTGCATATTCATCATTTCTTAGAACATTTGCATCGATTTAGAAAAAGAAATAAAAAGACAACAGAAAAAGAAATAAAATGATAACAGAGAAAAAAAAGATTATACATACCATACCCCTTACCCCTAGCTTTCATTTACCACTAGCATTTCAAACTAAATTTATTTTAACATTTGTTCCACTTATTATTTTTATTCCCTATGTTCTACTCTTCTGTTGATATAGTAGCTAAAAGGAGCATCAGACACAAGGTTTTCACATTCACAGAGTTTTATTGTGAAAGCTCTATCATTGTTCAATCATCATCAAGAAACATGGCTACTGGAACACAGCTCTACATTTTCAGGCAGTTCCCTCCAGCCTCTCCGCTACATCTTGAACAACAAAGTGATATCTACTTAATGCATAAGAATAACCTCCAGGATAACCTCTCGACTCTGTTTGGAATCTCTCAGCCATTGACACTTAGTCTCATTTCACTCTTGCCCCTTTGGTTGAGAAGGTTCTCTCAATGCCTTGATGTTAATTCTCAGCTCATTCTAGGGTTTTTCTCGGTCCCTTGATGCTGAGTCTCAGCTCATTCCAGGATCTCTGTCCCATGTTGCCAGGAAGGTCCACACCCCTGGGAGTCATGTCCCACACAGAGAGGGGGAGGGTGATGAGACTGCTCGTCATGTTGGCTGGAGAGAGAGGCCACATCTGAGCAAGAAAAGAGGCTCTCTTGGGGGTGACTCTTAGGCCTAAATTTTAAGTAGACTTGACCTATCCTTTGTGGGGTTAAGTTTCATATGAACAAACCCCAAGACTGGGGGCTCAGCCTATAGCTTTGGTTGTCCACACTGCTTGTGAGAATATCAAGAATTCAACTTGGGGAAGTTGAATTTCTCCCCACTCTCACCATTCCCCGAAGGGGGCTTACAAATACTTTTCCAGTCACTGATCAAATTACTCTGGGATTCATCAGGGCATCACTCTGGACAAACCAACAAAATCTCATGTCCTACCTAAGATTCCAAGTGCTTATGACATTCAATCAAACTATCTACATGAGTTATATTAGGAAATGCTCTAGTCAAAATATAAATTTTGTAACAAACATTTTTTGCTTTAGTCTCACACATAAGATGACATTTTAAAGTATTAATTATCATCTATTTTCAGCACCCTGCAATAATGACATTCCTTTTTAAGAAAAGAAAATGGATTGCTTTTCTCTTGCTGCTTTCAAGATCCTCTCTTTTTCTTTGACCTCTGACATTCTGATTATTAAATGTCTTGGAGTATGTCTATTTGGATCTATTCTCTTTGGGGTATGCTGCACTTCTTGGATCTGTAATTTTAAGTCTTACATAAGAGTTGGGAAATTTTCAGTGATAATTTCCTCCATTAGTTTTTCTCCTCCTTTTCCCTTCTCTTCTCCTTCTGGGACACCCACAACATGTATATTCGTGCGCTTCATATTGTCTTTCAATTCCCTGAGTCCTTGCTCATATTTTTCCATTTTTTTTCCTATAGTTTCTGTTTCTTGTCGGATTTCAGATGTTCCGTCCTCCAGTTTTGAAATCCTATGTTGTCTCTTGAAATCTACCATTGTAGGTTTCCATTGTTTTTTCCATCTCTTCTACTGTGTCTTTCATTCCCATAAGTTCTGTGATTTGTTTTTTCAGACTTTCAGTTTCTTCTTTTTGTTCTTTCCTTGCCTTCTTTATATCCTCCCTCAATTCATTGATTTGGTTTTTGATGAGGTTTTCCATGTCTGTTCGTACATTCTGAATTAATTGTTTCAGCTCCTGTATGTCATTTGAATTGTTGGTTTGTTCCTTTGAGCCATATCTTCAATTTTCCTAGTGTGATTTGTTATTATTTGCTGGCATCTAGGCATTTAATTACCTTAATTAGTTTATTCTGGAGATTGCTTTCACTTCTTTTATCTAGGGTTTTCTTGCTGGATGAATTGTTGTCTATCTGTTCTTTGACATTCTGTTCAGCTTTATCTGGACCTTTAGCTTAAGTTTTGTTTAACAGAGGAGAATTTCTCAGTTCTTGTTTTCTTGTTTCTTGCCCTGCTTGTGTGGTGCCTTCCCCACCATGCACACTTAGGAGGGTCTACTTAGATATTATATACCCCAGCCAGATTTTCCCAGAACAAACTGGCCTCCTATCAGGAGGAAAGAGTCACCTGTATTGGTTTTCCCTGAGGGAGAGACCCAGCAGGTTGAAAGACTTTCCTGTGAAGTCTCTGGACTCTGTTTTTCTTATCCTGCCCTGTGTGTGGTGCTTGTCTGACTGCAGGTCCCACCAGCATAGGATGATATGGTGCCTTGAACTTTGGCAGACTCTCCCTGCTGGGGGCATGGTGGAGACAGAGGAGAGGTTGTAGGCTGGTTTTAATGGCTTCAAATTACCAAGCCCTGGGGTCTAAATTCCTTGATCGAGGGATTCCACCTGACTTGGGCTTCACCCCTCCCCTGGGGAAGGCACAAGCTCCAGATAAGCCCCCAAAAGAGCTCACTTCTGCCTATGCCTGGGGCAGTTGCAGCCTGAAAAGTCTTGCCGCTGTACCCAGAGGCAGTCAAGCCTTTGTAGATACAGAGCCACAAAAACCCCTGTTTCCTTTTTTTTTTCCCCCCCTTTTCTGTCAGTCCTGCCCCCTTGGTGCCGGGGCAAAAATGAGCAACCTCCACTTTGATCAGGTTCACCTAAGCTGGGGGCCTATTTTTAGTAGTCAGAATTTGTTAATTAGTTCCACAATTGGCGTTTGATTGTGCCCAGTCTCTGCTGCTGGTAAAGTCCTTTCCTTTCCCCTCTGGGAAGCGGCCTGTGGGGGAGGGGTGATGGCCGCTGCAGCTTTGGGAACTCATGGTTCTGGAGGGTGCTTGCAGCTGGTCCAGCTGGTCCAGACTGGGGTACACTGTGTGTCTGGTCACTGATGTGGCCCCAGGAGCTGTTCTGTACTGTTTCTGGTTATTTAGTAGTTGTTCTGGAGGACGAACTAAAATGCGCACGTTGTTAAGCTGCCATCTTGACCTGGAAGCCTGAAGATCATGTTTTAAATGGCTTGTTCACCTGCTCTGCTGGGGCTCCAGAGATTCAGGCAATCATCCCATCTGTGTCACCAAATTGTTACCAGACAAAGGCTGTGGGTTTTTCTTACATTAGCTTTTTTGAAAGAATTGACTGGTCAGTTCAGGTTGCCCTTGAATAAAAGGTTCACCTTCTATTAATCCCTTTTGTTATAACTTGACTACATCAATTTTGTTAGTTTGACAGAAGGTAGTCACAGCTTAATCACTGAGCCTTTTGTGGCATCATAATGAGGTTCCTTCGGAATATTTAAGATGAATATCTAGAGCAGTATCATACTTTTGATCTATACATTATTTGACAGTATTATTTTGCACATTAATAGGTAAACTGATGTAATAACAATTAGATACATCATACAACTTTTCAATAGTGAAAAGAAATGACAGATTTGCGAGTTCTCTGAAGTTTATTATACATTTCAAATTTCAATATTATATTTGAGAAACAGTTCTTGTTACCATTGCAACCCTATCCACCCAGAGATTCATTAGGAATTATTTTAATAATAAATACCAAAGCAACTTGAAATCTTAGTGAGGAGAAGCATGGGAGAATTACAGAACCAGTTAACAGCAGACATAATATACTGCTTTGAAGGTTCATGAAGCCTGAGTTTTATCTTTATTAATTACATTGGCAAATATATTTGCACCCATCCATGCACTTACACCCACTCCTATTATTTGGTATACCTGTGGATCATTCCCCTTTCCCCACCCCCCACATCATAAATAGCAAGCAGCCTTTTGCACATGCCTATGTATCCCCAGCCTGCCCTCTCCACCTACTCCCCACCCCATCCCCACCCCCAAATAGCTGACAGCTCAGATCATCCTCAGGAGACTTGAAAAAGAGGACCCTGATGACCTTGGACACAGACCAGGGAGTGGGCTTGGATAGGAAATTTTGGAGTATAAGCTGGAGTGTGAGTTCCAGATAGACATGTTTTAGTGGCTCCATGGACTATTTTCTTTGTGGAGAGGGATGCAATTAGATAAGGACCAAAATGATGCCTCTAATGTACAAGGTCCCCAACTGCCTAGGTCTAATATATATATATATATGTATATATATATATATATATATATATATATATATATATATAGCAACACAAAATGGCCACTTTTAGTGAATGAGAGCAGAATTCTTGTTATCTGAATCATTCTGTTGACTGACTACCTCTGAAAAGTGTCATTTCTGTGGATTAATTAACCGAAATCTGAAAAGGCCTGCTAGCTCTTTCCTCCCCTTGTTTGGTGGTCTAGGAATTCTACAACTCAAGTTAATATTTACAGACTTACCACAAAAGATATTAAGGAAAACCTTTGGAACGTTAGAAGATAAGTTCTCTTAAATGATATTCCATTTACCAGAGTTTTGTTGTCCTGGAAGTACATACCTGAACTTTTAAAAATGAGTTCTAGGGTGCGTGGGTGGTTCAGTGGTAGAATGCTCGCCTTTCATGCAGGAGACCTGGGTTTGATTCCTGGACCATGCACCCTCCAAAAAAAATGAGTTCTAACACTTTTGGGGGGGATCAAGCTCTTAGCTGAAGTCTTACACAGAAGAATAGATGTAAATACTATTTGATCCAAGGCATGTTAGTCATTTTTTCAAAATTTAAATTTCTTTGGTCATTTAATGGCATAAGTGATCCTTTAGCTAATTAATACTAGCAAATGCATATACAGTCAAACAGACATACATTCAAATTTTGGTTCAGTTTACCAGGTTTGAAATTTGGGACTGAGACTTACTTCCTTCATCTAAAGACAGGGACTAAAAGCATCTAGTTTTCTTGGTGTTTATAGGATTAAATGAAAAAAATATGAACACATTTTATGCTATATGATAAGTATTCAATAAATGGCATTACCATCAAGGCCATCATGGTTAATACTATTGCTTTTACTTTCAGGATAACAGGAATTACTGTTAGAGCACTATTACTTGTATAATTGCTATGTGTAAAAACTATTTTGTCCAACCATTATTAATAAAATTGCTAAGGACACACTTACTTCACACTATGCCAATTCTGAATGTTCAACACATGATCTCTTCAAGGTCTTGCCCCTTTCCTTAAGGAATAACATAACATCAAAACAGGCTTGACATTCAACTTTAAGTCTCTTGACCAGGTCATCCCAGATCGCCTATCCCTCTTTCTTCTCACCTGACCCTGACTAATTATCTTACAATGACCTTTTTCAGTTAAGCATGGCCAGAGCCAAGGCAGGGGTTAGGCTTCCTGAGAACAAATGCTACTGTTTGGAAAGACAAAGCACATCTGACATGTTTGTTCTGTAGAACTGAGGGGAAGATGCTGAGAGATTGTCTTATGGTAAAACTGAAATTAGATGACAGACTCTTCTACAAAGTTTTCACCTCAGTAGAAGTAGGCAGTGAAGGAGAATTCAGGTGTTAGAGCTATAACTAATGCCAGGAATAGCAAGAGGTGGGACCTGAAGAACTTTCCTGAAGTAATTAGGTGATCAGCTCTCCCCATAGCTTTTACATTCAGTTTTGGTTTTTTTTTTTGGGCTATGCCTAGGAAGTTCAAGATTTTCCTCTTTACTGCCACTTCTGTGAAATCTTTGCAAACTGTTAGGCTTATGTTTACAATGAATTCTTCCTCTGATATACTTTTATTTTCAATTCCACAGTTTTCTCATTTGTCTTAATATTTATATGTCAGTGATTTGATTGTCCCAGAAATGCTTATTGATACAGTGCTAATCAATGGAGACATAGTCCCAGTTCTCATGGGGGAAGAAATCCAATACATAAATAAGGAAATAAGTAATAAATTATCAGATACTCATATATTGCTATGATAGAATGAATGTGATAGCATTTTAATTTGGGTATCAGAGAACACCTTTTAAAGGAATTAATTTGAACTGAGACCATAAAGAGAAGGGTACAGCCAAGCAAAAACATCCAAGAGCAAACATACTAAGGCAGAACTAATGTACTTAATGTACTCCAGAATGAGAAAGAAAGTCAGTAGAGAAGATTTGTACAAGAGGGAGTCAGAGAGGAGGACAGGGGCTAGATAAGGTAGTTTTATAGACCATGATTAGAGCTTGATCGCACTACAGATGTGATCTGAAATTATTAAAAGGTATATATTAAAAGAGTAGCATTTATTTTGAGGGGTAGCATTTGGAACAAGGTACAACAATGAAACTAGAGAGAAGAGTTTGAGACTATTGAAGTAGTCCCAGCAAGAAATGATGTTGCCTAGGTTAGTGTGGGAAAAGAAGAAATGAATAAGAATGGTTGGATACAAACAATTTATTATTTTGGGAGTGGGGAAAAGAATAGTCAAGCATGAGCCTAGGTTTTTAACTTAAGCAACTAGTGGATGATAGTGTCATTTATTGAAGTGGAAACTATAGGATGAAAGAAAATTTGATGGGTGTGTGTGGAAGTAAAAAGAGTCCTCTTTTGGTTGTGCTGAGATTAGGAGACCTATTAGTGCCCTAGGTAGATCATGAATATATCTTCTTTTTCTTGGCTAATGTATTATGGCCAGCTTATTGGTTTATCCCTTAAATTTGTTTGTAATACAGTAGATCACTTGATATTATGATGTGTATGAGGCAATGGAAACATTTTTAATGTGCTCAAGATAGTTTGGGTTTATTGAATTACAATAGAGCAATTAGTCAAATGCATTAAAATAAATAATGGTTGTTGATTACTGGTATTATTTCATTGCATGTTCCCAGAAATAGTGCAGTCTTTGCAAGAAATGATATAACCACATGTAATTAAGCTACAATCAGATGGAGCATGCTTATGGGAACAAATACATTGTTTTGGAAGCTTAGAGCAATATATAATGCATTGCTGAAAGATAACTTATGGAAGGTACTATTATGAGATTAAAAAGGGTGTGAGGGTCCCAAAACTGTCTCTAAACTACAAGGTGGTGTAAAGATCTGTGGGCAGCCATGGATGGCACAAAATGCCTACATATTGCAAGAACAGTTCATGATTATAGATAAAGTAAATATGAATCAAACAGTAATCCATGTCAAGATCCAGAAATGAAGATTCAGATCCTAAGATAAATCTTTTGGAAGCTAAGATGAATGTTGGGGCATTTTAAGAATTGAAATATGAAATGGACTGCTGCTCAGTAAAAGTGAATTCATAGCTCATCTCTAAGACAATTAATCAAATAAGACTTAAAGAGTAAGTAATAGCACCATTTTATATGTGAAACCATCACTAGGGAAACTTTGTGTTTCTTTGGTATATAGATGAGATAATGAGGAGTGAGATCCAATGTGTTATAACTATATAAAAATTTTTGTATACTTCCTCAGCATCCATCTTACTTTGGTTACCTCAATATTGGCTTAATTAATAAGCAGCTTTCCAGCCCTGAGGCACAAACTCCAACAGCGCCCAAACACATATCCGTGGCTACCACCTACACCACACATACTCTCACCCAAAACCCACAAGTGGTCCCAAATGATAGGCTAACCATCCTCAGTGCCCTTAGACCCTCATTCCCTTTCCTTTTCATGTGTATTTACTTTACTTTAAACTAAGCCATCTTTGACTCTTGTGGGAAATCTACTAACCCCTCACACCTGAACCAAAATGAAGGCAAAAAACCCACCAAGCCTGTTGTTCTGCCTGTGTGCACCCCACCTGCTAGTTGAGCCACCTGAGTCTATGGTTCTTCCCACCATAGACTCTCATGCCACCTCATGGCATAGCTCTGTCTGTAGCTCCTGTAAGTAATACACTATCTTTTCTCATGAATTATGGCCTCAGTTTTGTCACATCTGAACTCTACCCAGACCCAAATTTAAAATCCAAGCCCATCAATTTGGAACAAGTGGTGCAGTGAGCAGGAGTGTCATTCACAGCCATGGCGAATGAGGCACCATGCCTTTTGTCTGCTGTTGGTTTGCTAACTGACGTTCCCAGATGGCTAATACTACCTGGGAAAGGTCCATGGCTTGCTGACAACCTTCTTTGCTGCTTTGCACTGCTGCCTGTCACCTCTACTAGGTATTGCCCAAGCATCCCACCCCAAATTGGCAGTACTGTGGATCTGAGTCTCTCCAGGATCTCTAAATGGCTATCCTTAGTACAGCAAAAGGGGAAACTCTGTGGTTTCTAGCCCTCCACCAAATGGAATGACTGCCACCAGGTGACACTGACACTGAGTAACAGTGACTACAGAACAAAGGATGGCAACGTAACAAAGGTCTTGTTGTGGTTCTGACAGTAGAAGCCTGCAAGTCATGAGATGGGCATCCTTATCCTGGAAACTAAGGCTAAAGGTGCGTGACCCTAAAGGGAGAGTGTTAGACTTCTAGGTGCCTGGACCACAGTACCTGGGAGATTGCTGTAGAGATTCCAACTACTGCCTCTGGACCTTACATCAGTGTCTTAAGCCCACCACTAGTTGAGGGCACCCCCTCCATGGGAAGTACAATGACAATGCACAAGCAGTGATGCTGCTAGGATCTGTGATCCTTATACTGCTGCTATCTCTGCTGCTATTGCTCATTGTCCCTGATCTCATGAGACATAAAATATATCTAACATTACCCCCTGGTGTGGGGTGGCTAAGGAAATTTTGAAAAGGGGGGAGGAGACTTAGTACACTGTGTCAGCACCCCTCTAACATACCAGAGGAAGTTTCTAAGTTGCTCAAGAAATGTTAACACTCCCTTGCAGTAGGTCTCCCAGGCCCTACTAGGTGCTATTGCTTATCAGCCTCCTAAGCTCTGAATTTGCACTTCCAGGGTCTGAGAGTTATGCTTGCTGATTCTGCCACATTTGCAATAGTGAGAATATATCCCAACCTCCATGAGTTCAATTGCAACACCTTGGAGAGAGATAGTTGCCTATGAGTTTGGTCTGAGGGAACCACAAATCTTCCCCTGAGGGAGCCACAGATCCTCCCTATCACCATGCATGAGCTCAAGCAGGGCCCCAAAAGGGAGCCCAAATTGAAAACTAAAACTCAAAATTGTACATCATTGGAGATTGAAGCCATACTTAAAGATTTTTTCAAGGTAAAAGGGGCAGACTAGATGCTGAAGGTCTTTAATATGGGGCCTGAATTGCCACTCTCATCTCCCAAAAATGAGGCAATTACATGATCTCACTAAAGACTAACAGCCCCTCCTATTAAAAAAAAAAGAGGGAGACATGCCCATCAATAACAGAAATTACCACCAAGGCAGATGCCCACTGGCAACAATTAATGAGATCTGATTGTTACCTGAAAAGATTAAAATGATGTGATGGGCATAGCATTTCTTTGACCATTTAGACAAAAGAGACCTAGAGGTTTTCTCTGGCCTTGGGAAGGCCCCTTTGACATGAATCATGGAGCCCCCTCTCATCTCAATTTACGAGGCAGCCTTCTGCAACTTTATCAGCAAGTCTCATACTCTCAGTGAGGCTGTGAGTGAAGTGGAGCTATTGGTAGGATGTGAGGGCAACTCTTATCAGTCACAGATCCTTGTTTATCAGGACAAGGCAGCCACTCTACAGGGGGCCACATGGCCCCTCACCTGGAGGGCCCCCACCTTCTCTTCCTGCATATCAAGGGCCCAATCCCAGCTCCCCCAAGAGCTGTGACTATTGGAATAATTCTTATTAAATAGCTACCCCAGTGCACTTTTTTTCCCTATTATAGGTATTGAAGCTTTAATATGTTGCCTGGAATAAGATCAAATCTTTGGTTCTCTTGGTGTGGCATGCCAAATGGGACCCCCACATAAATGCCCATGTCCATCAAGATGATAAAGGCAACAGCATTGCCCAAAATAAAATGCTTGGGGCTCTGGCCTACAATCCAAGATCTCCTCAAAGGAGTCATTCATTGTACCTGCCATGTTCTCATATAGTAACTCCATTCAGCCAGTACTTAAGACTTCACCATTGCCAATGAAAGGCAATTAGCCAATTAAACCAACTTTAAATCACAAAGTCCTACCCATCAAAGCTCCAATCCTAACATCATCTAATTAATAAAAGATATACATAGGAGCATGGGCAATTGCTTTTTGCTGTAACTGAGTTAGACACATGTTTTACTCAGTGCCAATACCTAAAATTAATATAATAATAAAAATAATAATAGAAATTTCTAACCCTGGCTGCCAAGACCTTGACAAATGGTTTTTAAAAAGCTGGCATTATATAGCTGACATCCAATTAAAAGACGACTCAAGAGGCCTCCCAAAGGACCTAGCCACACTCACACATCATTTACAGAAATGAAGCTGGTCAATCGCACCCTATAAAATGAAATGGCCACCAAATATGTCAAATTCCAAGACATCTGATGGTCTTCTAAGAGTATCCAGATTCCCACCATCATCAAACATAAGCCCACCTCAGGCACTAAGATATGTACCATCCTAACAAGATTAGTCATGTTCTGGAGGTACATGTCCCACATCTCTCACTCTCATTACAGCCCATGTCCAAAATCATACCTACACCTCCGGCTTTCTACAGGGGAGAGCTCCAACAATATGCCTTAGAAATTGGCACAGTAGGTCATTTCCCAAGTGATACCCCTTTCTTTTCCCATGAGGAACAAATCTTAAATTAGATGCCTTTGACCCCTTTGAATTTCCCTCTTGGCCTTGAACTAACCCTGGTAAATCGTGGCTACTTGTTGGGCTCTTCTAAAAACAGAGGTGCTTACAAACCGCAACTGGTCAGCCTGCACACACAGATTGCCATAATGCCATGGATGAGAGGTAATTCACAGCACAACCTCAGCATAGCCATGGAAGCCTCACTGGCATAATGGAAATGGTACCTACAGGCAAAGGCTAAACCTGACAAACAAGGGCCTTTTCAAATTACAGGAGATTGCGGTTTCCTGGATTCTCAGCCCCTTGTCCATGGATCTTGAGATACAAGTGATGGTGCCCCCATTGCCCCCACTTCTAGTAAACTGAAGTTGGCCCCTTGAGACCAACTGTCTGACATGAAAAGGGAGAGAGTATATGTCACCGATAGCAATGCTATCATTGTATACAATGCAGCTTTCTGGAGGGCGGCAGTATACCATTTGGTCTCAAATAATGCACTTACTCAAGATGGCTATTTTGGATCTACACAGTTGATAGAGCTGAAAATAGCCCAATTAGCCCTCCAGGGTCTTCTGAGTCCCCAATTGCCCAATATATCCAGATCTTCTCTGATTCTTGGGTTGTGGCAAAAGATGGGTGGGGGTGGGGGTTAGACCAGCAGGGTGGGGTAGGGCAGGAAACTTTCTCATACAAGAAAGGCCTTTGTGGGGGGCTCCAATTTTGAAACATTTTGAGGTATCACTCATTTCCACAGATGCTATTACTTACCTCCCCAGAGTATACTACTGATAAACTACCTAAAATTCATTCCCTAACAGCATATCTGGTTACTTTTAGAAATGCCCATCCAGGTCCTCCAAGCTTTTCCTACTAACTGGTGGCCTAGGCCCATAGCACCTCAGTCCTCAGAGGCTTCTCTACCCTGGTGAGAAGGCACATAAAAAAAGATTGTCTCCAGGCCCATCACTGGCCCAAATAATTACTAAAGTCTATGCCTTATGCTCCAAAACCAAACTTTGACATCCAAAAGATGGTGTTGCATTCCACAGGGGAAGGGGGAGATAAAATCTTCTGTTACATTTAATTACATAGGAACACTTTCCATTACTGCTAGAGCCACCAAGAAGCAGAAATGATCACTCCCAAGCCAAGTAGTGGAATAGTCTGGGGTCACCTTTAGAGGTGAAGAAAAGCTACATCACATCCAAAAATGACCTCCCTTTACACTGCCATGAGTGCCATTTCTCACACGAGGCACAACATCAGCACTGGCAAACACTGCATAAAGCAAGCCCTGAGAGAAAGCGTTATGTAATCTCTCAGCAAGGAAGAAACATGACCAAGTCTGGCTCTCATGATGCAAATAACCACCCCAGAAGCCAGTCTTCACTGACTGGCACAATGTAAATGTTCAACCCTGCTCTGGGTTTTAGTATTTTTGCTTATTATATGGATCATAAGCTTACTTACCAATCCACAAGGCTTCATATGCCACATAGGAATGCTCAAATAAATATTCAGGTAATCCTAAAATTGTATATAGGGATGAGAGAGATTACTGTTTGTTGCTCCTTAACCTGTGCCCAGCATGCCACTGAGCATGGTGGAAGACCCAAAGCTCTCCAACCTATGTATCAAATGGGTCCACTGACACCAGAGCATAAATGTGTCTTGACTCAGGGGTAATCTAAATAAGGGTCTCCTACTGCACCAATGACTTCATAGGTATAATTAAATCAAATCCACAGGTCTAATTATCTTCTACCTTCACCTGCCAGATAAAAACTTAGACAAGATAAGAATTTAGATTGCAGAGTCTACAAAGAATTAACACCCAACAGGCAAATAAATGTGGATAAAATATACTCTCCCTGGTTGTGTGGAAACACATAGCCAAAGCCCTTGCTAAGTATGTCCTAGATGAACCTTTTAAAGTCAGGAAAGTGTGATGAAAACCATTTCACAAAAACCTACTGAGATACCATGACTAGAGCTGCCCCTGACAAAATTTAAAAGTCCATGACAAAATTTCCCATTCTTTATGCATTGCTACTTGAGAGGGATACCCACCCCAGGTTGGGCCCTGGTGATCACCACCTCGGACAACATAACCCTAGTCCACAAGGTCACCAATGGAGAGGATACCGCCCAAGACCACCACTAAGGGTCATCCACTGCTCCTCCTGTCCTCTGACGAACCAGAGCCACCCCTGTGCTCCAGCCAGCTGATAAGCCCAGATTGGCCTTGAGAAATGGAGGGAAAACTGTGAGACTACTACTCGACTAAAATGGCAGATGGTCTATCAGAGGGCCCTTTTTCCTTCTGTGATGTTGTCCTGGTGAGCCACATCCCCCCACAATTGTAAAGTCTCCCTGCATACTGCCACCCTCCTCCTGGCATACTAAAAGTTGTATCTTTAATATCACATAGCAAGAACCATCTTCCAACATCTCAAGACCCTCGTGTTTGCCCTCAATTCCTTTGCCTCAGATCCTGATCCTCTATATGTTGATAACGGCAAATACAAAAACAATTAAATTCCCTAGCCCAGGCAGTCTTAGATAACTGCATAGCCTTAGGCTACCTCTTGGGCAAAAAAAGGGGTGTATGTGCCATAAGAAACAGCACCTGATGCATGCATGTTAATAGTTCGGGCAGTTCGAAATCAACTTCCAGGGGTGCAAGGATAGTTCAGTGGTAGAATTCTCACCTGTCCTGTGGGAGACCCGGGTTCTATTCACAGCTCATGCACTTCCCCCTCACAAAACAAACAAAAAATTCAAAACATGGTGCTGGAATAATGGATACTCACATGGAAAATGTATGGTGGTGTGACCCCACCATACAGCAAACAAAAAAAAACCCAACTTACAAAAGATGGCTCAGGAGAAAAGGCTTTCATAATATAACTAAGGTTTTTCAATAAATACCTCAGGTCCTAAAAAAACTCCAACATTTCCTCCTTGCTGTCCCTTGAAGGGTTAGGGGAATGGCTAAGGAAAGGCTTCTAGCTCTTGGTTTTACCTTTTATTGACATTTTTCATATTAACCAATATCCTCAAGTGCCTTATGCACTGGCTCAATAGTGTTATGCCCCTGGCAGTAAATATATCAGCCACTCAAACTGCCACAATCTTCCAAATGAATGATGCTGAGGCATCAAGGGATAGATTGTTATAACTATCAAAATTGTTTTTACCTGCTGCCACAGCATCCGTCTTACTTTGGCTAAGCCATTTGCCTCAACACTGACCTTTGGCCTGGTTAATAAACAACTTTCCAGCCCTGAGGCCTAAATTCCCTCAGAGTCCAAACGCACATGTGTGGCCACCACCCACACCACACACACACACACACACACACACACACACACACACACACACACACACACACACACACACACACACACACACACACACACCTCACCCAAAACCCATAGCTGGTCCCAAATTATAGTTTACCATCCCCACCGCCCATGTGTATTAGTCAAGGTTTTCTAGGAAAAGAGAACCAACTGGAGATATCTGTAAACATGAGACTTTATAAAAGTATCTCCCACCACTGTGGGGATGCAGAACTTCAAATTCCATAGGGCCGGCCATGAGCTGGCAGCTACAATGAGTCTTGAATGAATTTCCTAGGAGACGCCAGCTGGCTAAAGTATTAGTGTTGTCCCTGACCTCCACTGGAACTAAAAAATCCAACTCGACTAATTCGAAACACAAGATTACTGTGATATTCCTATAACATGTAGCCTAGGTTAGAAACAAGTGCTTTTTCCCATAGTTCCAAATTGCCTTTGGCAAATTACTACCCTTCCTCTGTAGAATTAATAGCGTTTATTTTCCAGAATTCTTGTGAGTTTTAAATGACATTCCAAATCAGTCGCTTAGCCCAGTGCCTGGTATACAGTAAGCTTAACAAATCACATGAGTTTCTGTTAGGAATTAATGGCACCTTTCTTCTGATTGTGGTAAGGGTAACAATCAGGGCATGTATGTACTCTGCACAGTGCTTGTGAGAAATTGGAGCAAATCCATAGGAGTTCTGTTTGCCTGAGGATTCCAAGATATGCGGGGAAGAATATTACTAAGGGAATCAGGACTGACAGATATGCAGGTCCTCAATTTCAATATCAAAATTTCAAAACAAAATGTGAACAAATTTTCCAAGAATATTGCACCAGCAGGAGCAGGAAACCCACTAAAATACACTTCAGTTCAGAACACCTTGAACAGCAAGGAATCACAATGAGTGTAACTGTATAGTTTAACAAGTAAGACTGAATTTCAGGAGCTGGGCCCTTGATTCTTTAATAACTCTAATTCCAAAACACTAAAGGTTAGTGAAAGGTATTGCATTTTCTAGTTCTGGAGAAATAAATCATAATCGGTGACAACTGTAGTGTGTCGGGTTAGGGCAGAACATGTGGCAGTGATAATAATTGCAACAGCAGAAAGTAAATTGAACAAGGGAAGCACCTAGAGCTACAGTGGTAGAAAAAAGCAAAAGCACAGACAACAGTAGGACAAAGTCCATCTAACATCTTTGAAAAACTTTGGGATCTAGAACCTCAAATATCAATAGTTAATAAAGAAGGTGCTTGGAGCAGATGATATCCAGCTAATACTTGTCCATAAAGCTGAAGTTCAGTTTTGATATAAAATTTACCTATTTTTTTTCTCTTCATGGAGGATGAATTTAAATAGTAAGACTTATTGAGATATATGATTTCAATAATTATAAAATCAATAATGATTTGCATAGTGACTTATGCAAAGAAGAATCCAAAACCTAAAACCCAAATAGCTGAAGTATTAGAAAATGTCTGACCCCATATTTCAGTGTGAAATTTTATACTATTTCCTCCATTCATTCAGTATTTAATGTGATGTAGCCAATTTTTTTATGTCTTCACATATCCAGTTGAGATAAATGTATATTAATGAACTATAAAACTCACATCACTGGAAAACTAGAGTCCAGTAATGCAAGGTCATCATTAAATAATAATTTTGGAGGAGTGAAGCATGACATACTACAATATTGAGTTTGGCAGATTATGGTAAGTTAAGAACAGAGTTCATTAACATCAAGATTGTGAGAATTATTCATGTTGCTTGCAGTTTGCTGAGAAAGACTCTTTCTCATTGCTTTATAATATTCCGTTGTATAAATTAATCACGAATCACTTACCTTTTCTGTATTGATGGCCATGTCGGTTGTTTATAGTTTGAGACTTTGATATCGAATTTCCCCATATTCATTCTAATGCCTAATTTTTAGCTCATATGAACACACATTTTTGTGTATCTAGGTATGGGATTGCTGAGATGGGATTTGGGAACTTACTATAGAAGTAGATGATGCATTTTCATGAGGTAATTTATCTTCCTTCCAACAATCCATGAGGATTCCTAACACACATTAGTTATGGCAGCACTTAGAATTGATAGACTTTTACATTTTAGCCATTCTGGCAAATGTGTAATGTTATTTCACTTTGGTTTTACTTTACATTTCCATGGTGTCTAATGGGGCCAAGCACTTTTCCATACATTTATTTTCTTTATGTTTATAAATATTTTTAGAGGTGCACACACACGCATAAACATTTTATTGTAATATAAAATATAGATGTAGAAAACCACACACAACAAATGAATAGCAATGAATTATTATAAGACAAACAATTTTATAATGACTCCTGAGATGAAGAAAAATAACCTTGCTACCTCACAAATTTCTCCATAGCTAGTTTCACAATATATATTTTTAAAAATAATTGCAAATATTTATTAGCCTATTGATTAATTAGAAAGTTCATTTACCTTCCTTACCAATACAAGGGTATTTAAAATCCATCAGAATATACCTGATTTAGTTGTTTGGGGGGCTTTAATCAAGATATCCTAAGAAGCCTCTGCTTAAGAAATTATTCCTCTACTTGTCAGAGAATTTTACCTTAAGGGCATCATATTTTGTGTAATATATTCCCAAGAGAGTATTTTTTTAAGCTCCTGGTAGACAAAAGTCCTGATTTTTATTTTCAGTTTTTATAAAAATTACATTCACTCTTATATTAGATAATTTGTAATATCTAGCAAAAACACCTGGGACATATTAGGCACTCCATAAATAGTAGATGGATGGATTAATAGAGGACCAAAAATAAAAAATTCTAGAAAATGCTGGTAAATTACTGCTTTAGCCTGACAGGGAGAAAAAAAATTAAAAGAAAAAACTTATTATTCTATGTTGATTTGTTGGCATGAAATGTTCATATTTCATTTACCAAAAATAATTATTAAGGTAGACAAATATGAGATGCCACCTACACATTTTCTGTCAAGAAAAAATTCCTGTCAAGAGTCCCGTGAAACACTACAATTAGAGAGCACATGCCTCTGTGTAAGTACAGTGGAAGTAGTGATTGCAGCCATGGGAACATAAAATGTGTATTTCATGATTGCATTATCACAGGGAAATTAAAATATAATTAGTAACAACTGCTCATTAGTTATAATGTGTCATTTAGGTTTCCAAGGTTTAACTACATTCTAATCTCATTCCCAGTACGAAATCTTTTACTTATTACCCTGCTTTGGATTTGTGGTTATTCATAGCCTCTTTCTGCCCCCACTTAAAAGAAATAGAAAAACAGAAAGAGGGAAGGGATGGGTAAGAAAGAAAGAGAGGGGGGAGGGAGGGATAGAGGGGGGCAGAGGAAAAGAGAGAGGAAGGAAAGTCAGTTCAGACTCCTTAAAAAGTTAGTAAACTTCATTTTTCATCTACAGAGTGGGGCTTTTCTCTGGCAGTCACAACATGGTAATATAATTATTTTAATGACCTGCTGGAAGCAGCTGATTAGAGTTGCTATTCTAATTATTTGTTTCCATGTCACCCTTTTTAGCTCAATCATGGAAATTGAATTCTTTTAACAGCCACTTATTATTCATTTAAATCTACCAATTTCTACCTAATCTGTTCTTTTTCAGCTTCCAGGGTCTTCAGTCCAAATCTATTAATGACAGAGACTTCTGAAAGAGCTTAGGCTGAAGGCAGTGGCATGATTCACCAATGGAAATCTCCAGGTAGTTTACTTTCAGGTTCCATTTTCTCAGATGTCTGAAAGTGGTTTTGAAGAGAAAAGATCCTATTCTGGAAGGCGTGTATTCAAAAGGCTTTTAGAAATGACAAATGCTCCTACTTCTAGTGTCCTTAGCAGTGCATTTGTAACATGAGGGAAAGATAATCTTCCATCAAATAGCTTAAAAAAGCACTTGAGAAGGTATTCTTTTGGAAAAGTTGACTTAATTACAGTTGCATTCTCAACAAAGAAAAAAATAAAACTAGGGAAAGAGTTTAAACTTCAGAATTAAAAAAAAATAAAATGATCAGAAAATATGAAAAGACAATAAAAAATAAATAAAACCTAAGAAAACTATGGCCTCATGGAGATGCAGCTGGTGCCATGAGAATAATGACGATGCTTTGCATTTCAATGCGTACCCCTGATTCAGCCATCAGCCTCATGGAATAATTACCGAGCACACGCTGTGCTCTAGGATGATGCTTACAGTGGAAAGGCCATTGTTCAGACATGGTGCCTAAAAGGAGACAACTGTTAAGGGAGGAGTGGATTAAATGGAGTTAAAGGGACCCAGCAGTATGCCTATTTAATTATATTTGGATTTGATGGACCTTGGCCTCCTAAATTAACAAGGTCTGAAGTGGGCTCAGAGGAAAAGAGAATGGTGGCAGATTTGGAATTGAATGAGGAGCCAGAAGTCCTGGGCCACTTCCTAACCTGGGTGACTGATGTTCAGTGACTAAATAAGGTCTGTAATTACATTAATCAATTCTTAATATTGGAACGTATTTTATGTGCCCTCCTGCAGCTTTTGGAGATATCTAGGCATAAATTTGGTCCTAGGTATTAAGTATAAAGGTTCTGAGACATTGTAAACATTTATCTGGAGATGTCCTGCATTCAATCCAACATTTATTAAGGAATATTTTTGGCAATATAATGCAAAGTTATTTGAAAAAAAAATCAATACCTAAATTGCAACAATTTAATAAGTACCAAATGAATTCAATTTTCATTCAACAAACAGACAGACCTCTTCTGTGCATCCAGGAACTGTGGCAGGGTGCTAGGAACGCAACAATATGAAGCCACGATACCTGCACCATTGTCATGCTAAGGAGAATGATGAATCCAAGAGCAATGAAATTCAATGTGAACAGTATTGCAGTAATGGAACAATGTCATGCTGTGGAAGCACAGAAAATAGATTGGTAAGTCTTTTTTCACTCTATATTCATTAGATACAGGTTTGGGTAGTTTATAGTTTCATACCAATTTTGTTTTATTGGTTCAAGAACTATATATTGAACATCTGGAAATTCAGGAGAAACCCTTACAAGCAGGCATGATATTTGTCCTAATGGAGCTGCCATTCTGGCGGTGAGAAACTAGCAATAAACACATATGCAAATGGGCAACATACTGTAGAGTCTTTTAACATGGGAAGGCACCGGGAATCGAACCCAGGTCCTCGGGCATGGCAGGCAAGCACTCTTACCTGCTGAGCCACCGTGACCCGCCCTATACAGTCTTTTAAATGCTAAAACGAAAAAGAAAAAAAAAACAGAGCAGTGGATCCGAGAATGGTAGAGGATGAAAGATGACCTAGAGGGGATAGGGAAGGCTTTGTGGAGGAAGTTTGCATTGGGATAAGAGCAAAAAGAGGAGAGGGAGCCTGTTGTGTGAATCAATTGAGCGAGAGTAAGGCAGTCGGAGGAAGGAGCAAGAGCAAAGCTCTTGTACCTGCAATGATCTTGGCTTGTGTTTTAGCGAGGCCTTAGTGCCTGCTCCAGATGGAACCATTATTAGAAAAATGCTCATTACAACATGATTAAAAACTAGCTGGGATTTTCAGGGATATTCCCTTCCCCAAGCTACCTCCGTTCAGAAACATTGGTAAGTTTGACATTTCTTTGGTGGAAAGATGGCAGAAACAACTGTTCAATGGAAATCCCTGCTATCCCATGATTCTGGATTTCTTTAGTCTTTTCTTACATTTTTCTGGTAAATAAACTACACATTCTATATATTTTTGTAATTCTATTAATGTTCTACAGCAGCTTGAGAGAAAGCAACATGGCCAGTGGGCTGAAATGTCTTTGTCAGGCTTCCAGAGAATGGACAAGGCCATGCATCCAGATCAAGAAGGGAAAATGCAACTTCAGGAGAAAGTTAAGAAGCATCAACATGGCAAGAGTATGAGGCTGGACTCTCTAATTGTGAGTCCTGAACCTTAGTCAACATGTGGATGAAGATGGTGACAGGGTTTCAAACCCACCCACAAGAAGTCTGGTAAGCAGATCCATTTTATGACCTAGCTGGCAAGAATTTCTTGACGACTGCAATATCTGTGGCTGAATTCCTCCATGACCATTAGATGGGTCTCCCAAAGTGGGTATTAAGCTTTTGTGGAAGGAGGAGGTGGGGGAGAAGATAGGAATCACGCAGCATAATGGAGCCAGTGACTCAGAGTCTGAGGAGGCACAGGTGAAGAATTCAACTTTTCCTATCAGATTGGAATTTATTCAGTAATAGATAGTGGGTATTAGTCCAATAACTGGGATATAATAATATATCAGGGAACATTATATAATTATATAATAGTATATAATATTATAGGGACAATTGGCTGTCTTAAGGCCATGGAACTTAGTTTCCACCTTCCCAAATGGGAATCTAATTTATTTAAGCAGACATGCACCAATGTGGTGCCAGAAAAAAAAGAGGAAGGGGTATTATATGCTCTATTCGAAATACACTGGCTTCAAGCACAACACAATGCAACACAGCCCTATATAACACAATTAATTGCACTCATCTAAACTGCTCACACTTCAAAGGAAGGCAACCAAAATTTTAATGATTCACCAAAAGAATGGACAGGAAATTTTATTATTATAATATAGTAACCTAATATAATGTGTCGCTTAATGTTCTTTGGTTATCTGCCATTCACTGATTGACAGAGACATCAGTACCAGCAATTTTTAATTTTGATATAATTAATATTTTGCTTACTGCTTCTTAAATATTTCCTGTACAAAAAAAAAATAAATGCGAGATATCATTTGTATGCCTTTACTCAGAAAAGTAGTTTAAATATGTTTTTCTAATTCATTTTTTGTCAGGGATAATTTATTAACCAATGATTTGAGTTATATTAAGAAAAATTAAAAAAACTTGTACAAGTAGATTGTGAAAAACTTTTTTAAAATATTAAGAAACGTGAAGTTTGGAATAATTCTTGAAATAGGAACTCTAAGTTAATTATTCATTTTTGGACTATGAATCCCAGGGCAAAAAATGTATTTTGGATTCCATGTAAGATTACCCAGGAGTTTTTGAAATGTAAGATTCAAATTGAAAATGAAAACATGAGTGACCATGATATTCAAGATGTGGGTATTAAACATGGTTCATGCATCTGAGTGTAACATTAAGGAAGAATGCAAACTATTTTGAGAAGCAAATAGAAGTAAGCATCAAATCTATGAACAATAGAGATAGACAGCATTGTAGAAGACATATTACAAAACCTGAGGTGTCCAGTAGAAAAAATAAAGTCCCTTGAAATGAGAAAACCCAGGAAATTTTCACAGGAAAGAGCAGGTCTTATTCCTTTCACTGAGAACACTTCCTGGCACACCATAAACACTCACTAAATGCCTACATATAAATGGGAAGAAGGCAGCAATAGCAATACTTTCAAAATTCATGACAGATAGCACAGGAGGTTTAAAGGTTACTCAATTTTTTTAATGGTAATTCAATTTTTTAAAATAAGTTTTAACTTTCTTTTCTAAATTTGTTGAGCATGTCATTAAATTCCCCAATATCAAATTGTGGAAAATAATTTCTTCTAAGAAATGATGCAATATTTTTGTTTACATAATTTATTTGTTGCATAATTTATTAGGTCTGTAGCCGCATAGTGTGAAAGTGTAAAGTGCATTGCAAAATATATATTAAAAATTTATTAACTAAATCTGCTACTCTCAGGCACTCCTACTTCACAAAATGCCTTTGAAGAATTGATGTTTCCAAAGTGGAAACATAAAGTTTCAAATGTTTAATCCAACTAGTTACAGGCATCGCAAATACATCACCATCCCAAATTCACGCTAATTGATGACATCATTTACTACAATGCTGTGCAATTAATCAAGTCCTTTAATCAACTTAACTGTGCTACATTTGTTGTTGAAACGTTGTTCATCCTGGCTGATAAAGCGAAAAAAAAAACCTACTCGACATAGTTTAAATACTTTTCAGTTTTCGTCTACAGATATCATTAAGTAATTTTTTTTTCATTTAAGAGAGAGTTGAATATTGGTCAGGAAAAACAAATGTGCACAGAATTCATCACTACCTATCCTTGATTTTGGTCCAGTATTTCAAACAAAAGTGTTATAAACTTCATAATAGCTTCAAAATCAACATCATTGAAATTTGGAGACCATGATTACTAAAAAATATGTTATCAGAAATCAATTAACATTCTACACTTTTTACTGAATGTCGTCACCCTCATTAAAATGCAGCATATTTAGGAGTTTCACTAAATAGTAGTTTTATTCATTTTCAGCTGATTTTATTTTTAATTCGATAACCTAAAACAACATACAGAAAACCTACTGCAGGGATGCTGTCACACTGCTGGGGGAGAAGACTTGCTGCATTTCTATACCTGACTGGAAAGTCTAGGAATTAAAATGGAGGCCACAGTGTCACCATAAGTAAAATGTGAAAGGAAATAATAGAAAAAGTGTACTTTTATTATCACGTGAATATCAGCATGGCATCAATAAGTTATACATTTACAACATGAATAAAATATATCCATAGGTCATGCTTCTAATGAAAGAGTTTGATTTTCTTCTCACCAGCAGAACTTTTGAAAAAAATATTCTGCCAAAATTGGCACTAAAAATAATCTTAGTTACAAGTATTCTATAATCAAATATAGTTTTATTTTTAAGGGAAATAAATTAGCTTTTACTTCCTGATTGCCTATCAAAATTATACTTTAAAGAGTGTGCAATTAAAGAATTTGAGTATTAAAATTTGGAACAAATTAAATAACTTTTTTCTTTTTGGTAAATGAAATCATAAGTAAAGAAAAGTATAACCTTTGGGAATAGTGCTTCTAGTGTTTCTTATTCAGGTGCATCTGCCAACCCGTTAACACTTTACAAACAACAATGGAAACTTCCAAATAAATGACCGGAACCATCTTCTTGAGGCACATTTCCTTTATGAACTCCAAGGAGCTTGGAATTCACCTTAGACATTCTTGATGGGCCACGTTAATCTTCAAAATTGCCCTGTGTTTTCTGACATGTCTGAAACAATTGTTTTCCAAAAAAAATTTACAATGTTAAATTGATCACAATGGATGCAATATAGCAGAAGATCTTTATTATGCTTATGTTATTAGGTAATGTACAAATAAGTTATCCTGCAATACATAAAATATGCACCTATAACCTAAGGTGATTCTTCATTGAAAGTGATAGTGCTCTGTCTCCTGACTTGCTGGACAGTTCACTTGGTCAGGAAAAAAATTCTTCTTTTTATATTCCTTTGAACTTAAAAAAACATTAAGTTTAAACTATGAGTGAGGATATTCCCAACCCCTTAACAAATATTTATTGAAAATTGACTGTGTTCAACATGTGTTTGGTGGTTTGGACAGTGACTCAAAGTAATAAAACAAATATTATGACAGCTCTGTTTATGGAAATTTATTCTCCAGTAACTGCATTGAGAATATAGTTGAGAACTTTATAAAGTGTAGTCACTGAGAATCTGAGCATATGCATCATTAGACATTAATTATAACACAATTTATTATATGAATCCTCAGTCCATTACGGATTGGAAACAACATATTGGATGATGACAATGCATAGGAAAGGATTGTTGCTATAGATATTCATTCAACATATATTTCTTTTATTTAAAATTTATGTATAGATAAGGAAACTTTCTGGGGTGATGGAAGTATTCTAAATCTGGATTGCGCTGTAGACTTACAGTGTGAATTTCATGTTATGAAAATTATGCCTCAGTGTAGCTGTTAAAAATAAATAAATGGAGAGTTGAGTGTATAGAGGCATGATCAGATGGTATGTGTGTGTGTGTGTGTGTGTGTGTGTGTGTGTGTGTATGAAACAATAGTAAAATGTTGATGGTAGAATCTAGTGGTAGGTTTACAGGTGTCTCCTGTAGAAATTTTTCCATTTTTATAAAAATAATTTGTGATAAAAATAGAGCACAGTTAGTAACTTTTATTGGCGCATATAACATCATTTCCTGGTATGCAGCAACAAATTGAAATTCCACAATAAATCAGTTACATAAAAAAAAATTGATTTGCCCACACTTATTGAGCTCTTGAAATACCACTTCCCATTAAGCATCATGAAATATCAGGGCATTTTGGAGAATTGGCTGACTGATCCAAGTTTGGACTTTACTATCAATGCAGGTTTTGAGTGAGAAGGATTTAGTTTTATAATTCAATCATTCATGTATTTATTCATTTCTCAATCTCTGATACCTGGAATTAGATTAATTGAAATTCTTGGTTTGTGATATATTCACATAGGTCCATCTATGCCTCTCTGGATTTTTTTTTTTATTCATTTATTTACATGTTTAAAGATCATTTATTACCTTTGTGTTAAAAAAAAAGACTTTAGGGGCAAAGACAAAGAGACCAACGAGCTGGGGTGTGCCAATAGTTGCATGGAAACTAGGAAGGAAGGTAGCAGGGAAGGTTGTAAGGAATTGTTGGAGACAGAATATATTCTAAAGAAGAACTAACTGAATTTGCTGATGTTTTTGAATGTGGAAACATATGATAAAGGGAAGAATTTGAGATGACTCCAAGGTGTTGGATTACCGAATAGTTTTATTCCTATTTTGAGGGAGGGAAGACCGAGGAAGAATTAGATTTAGATGAGGAACACAAAGTTCTCTTTTTTTGTATATGTTAAGTTTAAACTATCTCCTCAATGTCAAGGTAGAGGTATTGAATAAGCTGTGTCTGGGATTCAAAGACAGGTCAAAGATATCACGTTTTTAGTGATCAGTGTGTAAAATGGCATTTCTAGCTACAAAACTGGATCAGCTTCAGAGAGAGCAAGAATGAGTTTGTGGATACTCCAAATTCAGAGGTCAAAAAGATAAGGCAAATTCAGCACAGGAGATTGAGAAAGAATAGGCAGTGAATTAGGAGGAGTGGTATCTTTAGCAAATTTTAATGGAAAAGGAGAGAAATGTTAGGCAGAGGTAGGAATCAATTTTACTACAGGTTTTATTCAGACTGTATTTTGAAACTATTCCATAGCCTTTTTCTCTTTTTCATGAGAACTGATTTTAAAAGAAGAACCTAATCCTATTCATATTATACCCAAATTTTAATTCTAATTTCATTCACTGAATATAGTTTACTTTTCTGACATAGGCAGTTTGTTTCTGGTAGTGAAGTAACAATCACATTTCACATCCCTTGTGTTTGTTCAGGGATTCTGTGTCTCCTTGTTACTTTTCTCTGGTTAGGATAATGCTTATATTTTTTAAGATCTAATAAATATGGCCTGGGCAAGTATTTTTCCAGCAATAACTAATAGGATAAAGCCTCAGGGAAGCTGTGAATACATCTGTTCATTAAACCATAGTACACACTCTCCCAGCCCCTACAATGTACAAGAGGGTCAGGCTATCTCTTCCACTTGGTGAATTCTAATGGTCTGATAGCTAGCTTTTAAATTCTGTCTGGGCACTGACCTTATCTGTCTACTCTTAACTTGAGCAAGCCTATTCAAAGCCCAAGGACTGCTCAGAATTTTTATATTTTCCAGCCTCAGAAAGAAGCAATGTCAGAACCGGTGGTAGAGGGTGGAGTGCAAGGATAGTTCAGTGGTAGATTTCTCGCCTGTCATGTGGAAGACCTGGGTTTGGATTCAGGCACATGCGCTTTCCAAACCAAGCAAAGAAAGAAAGAAAAAACAAGCAAATTCAACAAATGGTGCTGCAATGATGGGATACTCACATGGAGAAAGAATGAAATGTGATCCCCACCACACAGCATACAAAGAAAAAAATCTGTGGAGGGGGCATTGTGACAATAGGGGATACAACATTGTGTGAAATCTTGTCATCATTCTATCTTTTGGTGTCTTACTATTTCTATCTAATAATTAAAAAAATCAAAGTGTAGTTTGGCTTAAAGCATGGGTTTGCAAATTTATTCTGTAAAGGACCAGATAGTAAATATTTTCAATTTTGCAGACCATATGATTTCTATTGCAACTAATTAACTTATGTTGCTGCCCAAAAGTAGCATAAACAATATATAAATGACAAGGCATGACTATGTTTGTTTGTTTTTTTAACTTTATTAACAAAGATAGCAGCAGTTTAGAATTGGCATGGAACTGTATTTTGTTCGCCTGTGGCTTACAGAAGATGATTACTCCTGACTTGGGATCTATTGTGGTTTGGAGCTATATGTATGCCAGAAAACTATCATTAAACTTAATCTGTTCCTGTGGGTGTAAACCCATTGTAAATAGGAATTTGTGAAGATATTACTTCAGTTGAGGTGTGGTCCACCCCAATCAGATGGGTCTAATTCTAAAACTAAGGCCCTTTATAAGTAGAATGAAATCAGACAGAGAGAAAAAGCCAAGCAGGGAATAGCCATAACTGCACACCAACAGAACAAAGAGGAGAAGGGAGAGACCAGGAGATGCTACCACGTGCCTTGCCACAAGACAAACTGAGGACCAGTGATTCCAACAGCCATTCCTAGAATGCCACGGTCTTTTGGGAGAATGCATCACTTTAATGATGCCTTGATTTGAATTTTGTCCTAAATCAGTACTCTGAACCATTAAATTCCCGTTGTTTAAGTCAGCCCATTGCATGGTACTTCGTTGAGCAGCCAAAGAAGCTAAAACAGGGGCCATTTCAAACAGAACATGTTTGCAGTAAAGATAAAACACAGCTTGTTGCTTTTTGTAATCAATGGTTTTATATAATCAAAGAATGACCAAATATTGTCTTGCCAGTCACCATTCCTTCTGGTGGGGCTTCCCATTCAAAGGATGCACAGAAGTAAATTTAGTCAATGGGGTAATGAGAAACATTTATTTTAAGCTAGGTCAAACCAGCTCTTCATATGTATACACAGCCTTCTCTAGTAATCTGTGCTGGAGTAGGTGATTTAAGTAAGAGTCCCATTATAGCTTATGTATTCTCCATGATCCAAATTCACATTGTATGCATACCAAACCCTAGCTAGTCACACTGTGGAAGGGAGTTAGAGAGAAGAAGGGTTTCTTTATGAACTCTAATGAGAGCAGTACAATATATGTTGAACCTTACAGGTATTGCTGTTTTCTTCTTTTTTTTTTTGTATAACTTCTATTCTCTACCTCTCTCTGCTGACTGTTCTCTCACTATTGCCACACCTTGAGTTTTCTCTGTGAAAAGAGATATTAAATATGTTAAAGGTCACGAACATCTTTCTCCTCGATTAATTAGAAACATAAAGAAATAGCATAAAAAATGCTAGAGCTTTGTTGATGAAGTGAAGAGCTATTCAAATCATTTTATGTCAGAAACAATGACTGGAATGGGAGTCTATTTCTTGAGTTAGGCAGGTGGGATTAATCAGTTTTGGTAGCTGCTCGTCTATGATAAAACACCAGCTGAATAGACTGGCATTCTTTCATTCTTATTTTACCCATTCTTATTTTTCATAGAGTCCTCCTTCTTTTGTAAATGATCATGTGCAAAAGCAAATGACCAGGATTTGGCAGCAGCCGTTGCATATAAAAGTATCACACTTATATGAATACCCCAAGTGCTTTGTTTTATTTTGTTTTCTCAGAGTCCTAACTCTATTGCCCAGCAGAAAGTCCATCTTTTCACAGGATCCTTTCCTCAATATTCCCATGAGCCTTTGGGGTTGCTTACCTGTGCTACCAGAGTATTTCCAGGCTCCTCAGAAGTTAATGGGTCTTCGTTCATTTTATTTAAGAGGTCTAGGAGGGGAGAGGTTTCCCTGAAAGGTATGAGACGCTGTCAGCATTCTGCAGTCCTCCACTGGCTATAATCAACCTCTCACTCAGAGGTTATTGGCTATTCCTTTGACATTCATGCCACTCTGTTTTTACACTGCTTCCTGCCTCCTCTATTCCACTGACAGTTTGTGCTTTTCATCCTGTCCAGCTGGCTAAATCAAATTAACCCAACATTTAGAAATCATTCCATTCTACATATGCAATCAGTAATTCTTAACATCATCACATAGATGCATGATCATCATTTCTTAGTATATTTGCATCGATTTAGAAGAACTAGCAAAACAACAGAAAAAGATATAGAATGTTAATATAGAAAAAAAATAAAAATAATAATAATAGTAAAGAAAAAAAAGAAAAGGAAAAAAAAAAAGACAAACAAACAAACAGACAGACCAAAAAAAAACAAAAACCTATAGCTCAGATGCAGCTTCATTCAGTGTTTTAACGTGATTACTTTACAATTAGGTATTATTATGCTGTCCATTTTTGAGTTTTTGTATCTAGTCCTGTTGCACAGTCTGTATCCCTTCAGCTCCAATTACCCATTATCTTACCCTGTTTCTAACTCCTGCTGGACTCTGTTACCAATGACATATTCCAAGTTTATTCTCAAATGTCCGTTCACATCAGTGGGACCATACAGTATTTGTCCTTTAGTTTTTGGCTAGACTCACTCAGCATAATGTTCTCTAGGTCCATCCATGTTATTACATGCTTCATAAGTTTATTCTGTCTTAAAGCTGTATAATATTCCACCGTATGTATATACCACAGTTTGTTTAGCCACTCTTCTGTTGATGGACATTTTGGCTGTTTCCATCTCTTTGCAATTGTAAATAACGCTGCTATAAACATTGGTGTGCAAATGTCCGTTTGTGTCTTTGCCCTTAAGTCCTTTGAGTAGATACCCAGCAATGGTATTGCTGGGTCATATGGCAATTCTATATTCAGCTTTTTGAGGAACTGCCAAACTGCCTTCCACAGTGGTTGCACCATTTGACATTCCCACCAACAGTGGATAAGTGTGCCTCTTTCTCCGCATCCTCTCCAGCACTTGTCATTTTCTGTTTTGTTGATAATGGCCACTCTGGTGGGCGTGAGATGATATCTCATTGTGGTTTTGATTTTCATTTCTCTAATGGCCAGGGACATTGAGCATCTCTTCATGTGCCTTTTGGCCATTTGTATTTCCTCTTCTGATAGGTGTCTGTTCAAGTCTTTTTCCCATTTTGTAATTGGGTTGGCTGTCTTTTTGTTGTTGAGTTGGACAATCTCTTTATAAATTCTGGATACTAGACCTTTATCTGATATGTCATTTCCAAATATTGTCTCCCATTGTGTAGGCTGTCTTTCTACTTTCTTGATGAAGTTCTTTGATGCACAAAAGTGTTTAATTTTGAGGAGCTCCCATTTATTTATTTCCTTCTTCAGTGCTCTTGCTTTAGGTTTAAGGTCCATAAAACTGCCTCCAATTGTAAGTTTCATAAGATATCTCCCTACATTTTCCTCTAACTGTTTTATGGTCTTAGACCTAATGTTTAGATCTTTGATCCATCTTGAGTTAACTTTTGCATAGGGTGTGAGATATGGGTCTTCTTTCATTCTTTTGCATATGGATATCCAGTTCTCTAGGCACCAAGAACTCTTTCTTATAGTGTTCTCATACCTTGGGGTACCTTCCTGACAAAGTCCTTTCCTTTCTACCCTAGCCACACTCTTTCAAGAACATTCAGATAAAGGCTGGAAGAGTGGGTAGGAGATTTGGGTTTGGAAGTAGACAACTGTGGCCTCATTCTTACCTGATAGTTCTGTTCAAAATCTAGGCTTGACTTCTCAGTTCCGTCCACTCAGACAAACTAGCCTTTCTTTCTGATGATTTTCTTTAACAGTGTGCTCATTTTTACCATTGCTTCTAATTTCCTATTTTCAGGCTGTTACATGCCTGGTTTTAAATTGCAGCCAAGGTTTTTGTTATATCTCATTGTATTCACCTTTTTTCTTCCAAGAGCAATATTCACATTTGCTTTTCTTAGAGCTCAGTTACTGGAATCCCCTGTGAGTCAGCTTTTTCACCACAACAGAAGCAAAAAAAAAAAAAAAAGAATATTACTTTAGGCAGTAGAAGATCCGGCTTCTGGTCCTGGCTTTACCCTGAACTGACTCTCTAATTGGCTACGTTCCATAATCACCTTATCCTGAACCTCTCCTCTGCTAATTGAGAGGTTTGGACAAACAGATAACTAAGGTCCCTAAATAAATGGAGCTTTAGATTATATCTCAGAGTCCTTTAATCCTATATCTTAATTTTTTAAAATCTTTCTGAGACTACTGTCTGTTGTTATACTCTCTTTTAAGTTGGCTAGGCTGCTTGGCCTTCATTGGCCATTTACATTAGAGTTCTCAACTATGTGGTCTTCTTCATTGTTGCATTTTAAGTTGGAATAGTTAGAGCAGTTCCGACACTTAGTGATTTTTAACCACAAATTTAAAAATATAGAAGGAAAGACCAATGGGGTAGTCAATTTTTATTTTATTTACGAGCAAAATACAACTAACATTAAATATGAACACAATCTGATCAATAGTAGGAAAGACAGTGTTCTCCAAGAGAAAAATTTGTAACCACCTTGTCTCTGTTCTCTCTTTTCAGTATGGACTGGGGACTAGTATCGTATGTCCTACATCTTTCACACTATATTTGACGAATTCTTCCTCTGAACTACTTGTCTAAGTCGAAGTCTTGCATAGAGAATGAAATCATGTCTCAATACTTTAGAGGCATATGCAAAGGGCAGTGGTAGTATGAAGGAAAAAAGTGGCAGTCACAGCTCTGCCAATTCCTCATTGCCACGAGTAAGTATATCTTTCTTTGTAGGCTCTCTTCTAGATTCTTTTAAGTGCCAAGTGCAGTGGGCAGACTGGAGAGCACCCTCAATAGGAAAGGCTGGCATGTCCTTTGTCTTAAATGTAGAAGTATTTTAAAAGTTACAGTGGGGAGCTCCTCAAGATATGTTCTTCCCAGAGAAATACAGACAAGGTCAATGAAGGTATTTGGCACCCTGTATACAACCAAATCCCAGAGGTTTAGTTGATGTTCATACCAGATGTCATGCCTCATCCATTACTTATTTGAAGAATTTCTCTACCATCTTTACTTTAAAAGTTACAGTATATGTCACTGAATATTGCCCGGAATTATTTAATCTTTAAGGTAAATCTGTTTAATTGTTTCATTTTATTTTACTTTGAAGTTTTCCTAATATTAGAAATCATTGTTTTGTTTTGCTTTTAAACAACTTGAATAGTTTATTCAATTTTTGCCCCTTTTAAGAATGAGCATATGACTTTCACCTCCATCTCTACGGTATTCTGTGGTAATTGTCTCTGTAATTCCTGAACTGTGGCTAGCCAGTTCTGATACTTTCTCCAGACGGTCCTTCTGATTACTGAAGAGAATTTCTTTTCACTTGTGATAAACTTTCATGATTTCTGTCATAAATAAAAAGGCAGAACAAATTGCTTCTTAACTTGAAATTCATAGATTTTATTATCTTCTGTTCAATCAAATTCAGTTTTCCTTAAAATGCTTTTCACACCCAGGGTCACACAATGAGGTTGGATGGTTCTGTGTCGATTTTCACTTGTCTATTTTCTCTCTTACCTATGGCAGAAACTATTTCTCAGGGAAATACTTCTGTCTTAGGAAGCACAATGCAAAACTGGTAGCAGACTAATAGACACAGTCATACATGCAAATGCTGACTACACAATCATTGTAATGCCAAACCTGGGTTTTTCAGTGTCCTGAAAAGTATTGTGGCTTCCATGTAGGTTGAAAGAGCTCATTTTAATCCCCAAAGTTCTATGCTCTAATGTGAATACTTCAGAGAACCTGCATTGGAAAGCTAATTGCTGGAAGGGATTCTGAGAAGGAGTCATGGCAATGCAGGTCAGAAAGTCTTAGATGTTAAACACTTCTAGTTTAGGCTGTTTTGTTAAACTTCTCTAGGACTAAATTTTCTCATACCAAGAAGGAATCACTGACTTACTCTGAGGACAACAAGGTGGCAAATTAAAAGGCTTGGAAATGTAAAAGTAAGTGTCTTTATAGAAAGAAATCCTGCCAACACTCAAAATTCAAAGCATCCTTCATCATAATTCAAAAGCCAAAGATTCTATATATTTCTTATTGGTACTACAAACCCAAGATTTTAGTTGATTAAACTTTTGACTGAGTTCCCCATGAACAATTTGTTGTGTTCAAACAGACAAAAAATAAGAATAATTTCAGCATCTTTGCTTCCTGGCTTACATTGGTCCTTCTTCTTGGCCAAATGGTCAAAGCTAGAAAGAACAATCAGGGAAAAAGAAAACTACTTAGAAAAGAGGACCATCTATCTAACCTCCATACTTAACTACTTTTATAGGCCACACATTTCTCAATATTTTTCTAATGATAGCCTCCAAAAGATGCCTTTAAATTGTTTATAAATGATTAATTTGTGTGTCAGAATGAACATGTGATCAAATTGAGTAGATTTTAGCCATCATATATACTCAGTCATAAGAATTATATTTCAATCAGAGGCAAAGATTAAATATACTTTTTTTTTGCATATACCATGTTTAGATGAAGTCTTAGTTTTATCCATTGAGAAGATTGCTGGTATCCTCTTGGGGTATCATCTCACAGGAGGTAATGATTCTTGGTAACTTCAAATAAGTCTAATCATACAAAAATAGCCAAAATAGCCAACAGGCATTTATTGAAGGTTTATTATCTCATCAGGTTTTTGGCAGTACATACAGTAGTATTTATGTATGGAAACTGAGGTTTATTAAAAAAATTTTTAAAAAAATTGTTAATGGTTTTCTAAAAGTGCTTCTTCTTCTGAACTATGTAATATTTTATAACGGGAAAATGTTAAAAATATTTTTAATTCAATAAAATATTCCTCTTGATGTTGGAGATTGCTTCTTCATTCATTAAGTAGCTTATTTTTATTATTATTACTAATATTATTTTTATGTACCTTTTATGTATATATTAGGAACCATCAAAGACATGAGAGATACAAAAAAATTAGGCACGTTCCATGTCTTGAAGTCAGACATATGCACAAATATCTATGAATAAAAGAGCTAAAAAATTGACAATCTTAGCTAGACTGACAAAAGAAAAAGAAAAAAAGTGCAAATAAATAAAATTAAAAAATGAAAAGGGGGGTCATTACCATGGACCCTGAAGAAATAGAAAATATCATAAGAGGATACTATAAACAACAGCATGTCAACAAACTAGACAACTTACATGAAATGGACAATTTCTTAGAAACACACCTACACTGGCTTGAGAAGAAATAGAAGACTTCAACAAAGCAATCACATGTAAAGAGATGAAATCAGTCATCAAAAACCTCCCAACAAAGAAAAGCCCAGGACAGGTTGGTTTCACAGGGGAATTTTACCAAGCATTCTAAGAGGAATTGAAACCATTCTTGCTCAAACTCTTCCAAAAAATTCAAGAAGAGGGAACACCACCTAATTCATTCTATTTGACCAACATCACCCTAATGCCAAAGCCTGATAAAGACACTACAATAAAAGAAACAGCAGACCAATCTCTCTAATGAATATATATGCAAAAATCCTGTACAAAATACTTGCAAATTGAATCCAAGGGCACATTAAAAGAATTATACACCATGACCAAGTGGGTTTTATCCCAGGTATGCAAGGTTGGTTCAACACAAGAAAGTCAATTAATGTATTACACCACATCACAAAAACAAAAGACATATGATAATCTTGAATGACACAGAAAAAGCATTTTGACAAAATTCAGCATCCTTTCTTGAAAAAAAAAACACTCCAAAAGGTAGGAATCACAGGAAACTTCCTCAACATGATAAAGGGCATGTATGAAAACCCATAGCTAACCCCCATACTCAATGATGAGAGACTGAAAGCTTTTCATCAAGATTGGGAACAAGATAAGGATGCTCACTGTCACCACTGTCATTCAACACTGTGCTAATAGTTCTAACTAGAGCCATTAGGCAAGAAAAAGAAATGAAATACATCTAAATTGGAAAGGAAGAAGTAAATTTCTCACTATTTGCAGATGACATGACCCTATATTTAGAAAATCTTTAAAAAAAAAGTACTACAAAGTTATTTGAGCTAATAAATGAATTCGGCCATATGGCAGGATACAAGATTAACATGAAAAAATCCCTGGGGTTTTATACACTATTAATGAGCTATCTGATGAGGCAGTCAAGAAAAAATTCCATTCATAGTAGCAACTAAAATAGTCAAATATCTAGGAATGAACTTAACCTAGGAAGTAAAGGACTAGTACACAGAAAACTAAAAAAAATTGCTAACAGAAATCAAAGAAGACCTAAATAAATGGAAAGACATTCCTTGTTTATGGATTGGAAGTCTAAATGTCCTTAAGATGTCAATTCTCTGCAAATTGATCAATAGATCCAATGCAATACCAATCAGAATTCCAACAACTTACTTTGCAGAAATGGAAAAGCTAGGTATTAAATTTATTTAAAGGTAAAAGGTCTTGAATAGCAAAAATATATTGAAAAGGAATAATGAAGTGTGAGGATGCATGCTTCTTGTCTTTAAAGCATGTTATAAAACCACAGTGGCCAAAACAGCTTTGTATTGGCATAAAGATAGAGATATTGATCAATGGAATCAAATTGAGAGTTCAGAAACAGACCCACAGATCTATGGCCAATTTAATCTTGATAAGGGTCCCAAATCCACCCAACTGGAACTCTTCAATAAATGGTATTGGAAGAACTAGATATCCATATCCAAAAGAATGAAAGAAGAACCCCACCTCACACCTTATTAAAAAAAAAAAAAAACTCAAAATGGGTCAAAGACCTAAATATCAGAGCTGGTGTCATAAAACTCCTAGAAGGAAATATAAGGAGACATCTTCAATACCTAATGGTAGGAAGTAACTTCTTAGACCTTACACCAAAAGCACGAGCAATAAAAGAAAAAAAAATAGATAAAGCAGACCTCCTCAAAATTGAATACTTCTGTGTATCAAAGGTCTCTCAAAAGGGTGAAAGGCAGCTGATGCAATGGGAAAAAATGTAAATCACGTATCTGATAAGGGCCCGATATCCAGAAAATATAAAGAAATCCTACAACTTAGCCATAAAAAGACAAACAACCCAATTTAAAAATGCGCAAAAGACATGAATAGACACTTTTCCAAAGAGAAATTTGAATGGCTAAAAAGCACTTCATGAAAAGATATTTATCTTCACTAGCTTTTAGGAAAATGCAAATCCAAACCACAATGAGATATCATTTCATACCCACTAGAATGGGCAATATTAAACAGGAAACTACAAGTGTTAAATAGGAACACTTACTCACTGCTGGTGGAATTGTAAAATGGTACAACTGTTGTGGAAGTTGGTCAGGCAGTTGCTCGGAAAATTAAATATAGAGTTGCCTTAAGATCTGGAAATTCTGCTTCTCAGTATATACTCAGAGGATCTGAAAGCAGAGATGCAAACAGACACTTGCATACAGCTGATGTTCATAATAGCATTATTCCTAATTGCCAAAGGATGGAAACAACCCAAATATATACCAACAGATGAACGGATAAGCAAAGTATGGTATATACACATGATAGAATATTATTTAGCAGTAAGAGGGAATGAAGTCCTGAAGCACAGATGAACCTAGAGGACATTATGCCGAGCGATATAATTCAGACCCAAAAGTACAAATATGGTATGAATTCACTAACATGAACTAATTACAATATGTTAACACATAGTCATAAAATTTAGAAGTTTACCAAGAGATAGAATGAGGCTAGAGATTGGGGAGCAGTGTTTAATATGGGCAGAATTTTTAACTAGGTTGAACTTAAATGTTTGGAAATGGATAGAGGTGACAGTAGCATATTATTGCGAATATAATTAATGGTGCTGAATTATATGTGAGTATGGTTGAAAGGGCTTGTTCAAGTCATATGTCATCAGAAGGAAAGATAACACAATGAACTTGTAGTGGATGATGACTGTAGTGATGACTACAAATACAAATAAGATTTTTCATGAACCAGAACAAATGCATGACACTTTAACAAAGAGTTAATAATAGAGTGCTACATCAGAAAAAAATGTACCTATGGACTATAGTTAATAGTAATATCTTAATATTCATTTATCTGTAGTAACAAATATACCAATACTATGGGTAAACTATGGGGTAGGGGGTAATGGGTAAGGGCTGCTTTAGGTTTTCTTTTACATTTTTATTTTTGGAATAATGAAAACATTCTAAAATTGATTGTGGGTGATGACTGCACAATTATGTGATGACACTGTGAGCCACTGATTGTATACTTTGTATGAATTGTATAGTATGTGAATATATCTCAATAAAATTGCACTGAAAAAACAAACACACAAAAAAAGAGATACAACATTTAACAGGTAAAAAGGTAGAACTGCATGGATATAGTTCAGTGGTTTATTAATCCTGTTTATTAGTTAGGGAAGTCAGACAAGGCTCGCTGTTAATGATTCATAAGATCCTCAAGGTAGAACTTGTGACAAAGGACAACACTAACCCTCAGCACTAAGCCTCAGAGTGTAGACTTTCAACCTGAAAAAGGACTTGACCCAATCTACTATCCAGTCTGGGGCGGAAAAACTAGACTGATCATGTTGATATGGTCAACAGTCCTGCATCTCATATACTACTGGAGAATCTGAAAGCATAAAATTCAGAGATATAGGTATTTCCCATTTAGTACATATCTAAGGGAAATAAAATTGCAAAACAACAAGGTACAACTAATATTGACAACATTTGCCATCGAGATTGTAATTCAAACCTAATTGTCCATTACATACCTTTTTGATTATTAGAATCAAGAAGTTGATTCGGATGTTAAAAAAAATGAAAATTGGTAGAAACATTCAGTTAGTTTACTTAGAGTATCCTTCCTTTTAGTTACCCTGGCACATGTTACATTTTGTGGAAAATGTATTAGTCTATATACTTCAATCTCTTACAATGTACTTTAAATATTGTCTTCATCAACAATTTTTAAAGAAGATTTTATCCCTTCGAAATACATGCTGCTTAATATTTGTTGAAAAACTCTTATTTCTCCATCCATTGGTTTATTTCAGTGTTTGATGAATCCCGAGACTGCTTTATCTCTGGATGAGTTATTGGGTTCTGTTTCTGTCCCTATGTTCATCAGAAACCATTGCAACGAGAGAGTCTGCATTCTAGTCTTTTAAACAGAAAAGATTTCTTCTTATTTGGGATCTAAGATGAATATGCATTTCTCTAATGAATAAAAACATGAAATAATCCTAATATGTCAGCATCAGTAGGATATAAGCTCTGGACATGAGAGGCCACATCTCTTTTGCTCACCACTGTATCTCCAATGTCAAGAATAGTGACTAACACATAGCAGGTGCCCAATTAATATTTGTTGACTATTTAACAAGGGAAGATAAAATATCTCTGTGATTTAATAAGTCTGATGGTGATATTGTTTAACTCTTCCACACCCAGAATCAGGTAAATTGCAGCCAAAGTGACTTTGGTATTCACATATAATATTCGGTGCTCATGAACAAATATTTATAGGGATAGATTAGGGGAGTACAACGATGCATGAGATAAAATAATCCTAGTTTTGTGCAGTTTAAATTTCAGTACAGGAGACATACTATGAAGATAAAGATAAAAAAAGAGCAGGTTAAAAAAAACTGATGAGGGGTAAAGAGGGCTTAAAAAAGATTCTATGAGGTGTTGTACATGGACAGAGACTTGTTTTAAGTGAAGGTGCATTATGTGAAAATCTTGGAAAATCACATTAGGCAGAGGAAACAGTTTATGAAAAGCCTCCTGAGGCAGGACTAAACTTGGCAAATCCAAGGAACAAAAACTGTAATGGTTAGAATGGAGTCAAAGGGAGGAAGTGAGAACATAACTTCAGAAAACCAGTCAGGGGTGAGATCAGGTAGAATTTTTGGCTATGGAAAGGAATTTGCATTTTATTTTGGCACTACTAACTTCTGAATGTGGGAGTGATGTAATATGAGCTATATGGAGAAAAATATCTGGTAGGAGATGGAAGTCAGCAAGATATGTGAGGTCCAAGTATAGGCAATAAGGCAAACTCTCTGTCTGAATTCAAGGACGAGAAAGAGAGACTGAGAACTCAGTCATAAAATGGAGTATTGTTTGAAACTTGGCAGATGTTTCAATCCAAAAACCTTAGGCATATAGGTCTATTGGTACTGACAGGCACAACCTTCTGTAGCTCTGTGTTGTTAATCCTTTGCACTTGCATTATTTCTTAGGTATTGCAATAATTGCTCTACTATATCCAATGGCTACTCAAAAGATTGTTATATTGAATCGTCTGGGACTCCAGTAGCTGAAAAGAAAAGGGAAAATGTCTTCAATGTTAAGAATGAATACTACTGTCAGGCTATAGGCATGTGAATTGTTCACCTGATAACTGCGTTACTGTTCTGAACTCTCAATTAAGTTTTGTACCAGTCTATGATTGGAATCACCACTGTAACAGGAGCTGCCTAGGTAAAGATTAATGAGCTGCTGGGAGAATTGATCCTCAGGGATCTCCTTAATCTTATTTTTCTGACTCAATCTATATAGACCTCTCCTACAATGCAATTAAAATCATTAAATAACACATACCAGGAAAAATAAAGGGGCACATACTGCACATGCAGATTTTTAACAAAAAGCAGCATGGGTATCAAATGCTTTGGCTTCTTTCCCAGCTCAGTAATCATTACTGAAGCTATGTGTAGAAAATATTTGCAGTGTGCAAAATTTCTGAAGCTGTTGCTAAATCAAAAATCAATGCAAACAATGCGTGGTTTGCAAAGCTTTAATTAGTTCAACCAGAAGGATGACTAATAGCATTTATATGAAAGGACCTCTGGATTACTACTTTTAAATTGTGATAGACCAGTCCCATAAAATCATTAAATAAATTACTTCAATCTGTAAAATTTAGAAAAATGTAGCCTTAAAGTTAGAATTACTGCATTCAATCATTCAAGTCAGGAATAATTGGATAACTTTTGTGAATTAACCCTCTCCTAGTTAATACATGGGCTATTTATACATTGATTTTGGATAAGGATGTATTGATTTTGGATTGTGATGTATTTCTTATTAATACATTACAACTGATCTTAGGGACAACATAAATTTTAGTCAATTCTGCTAACATTCAAAGTTAAGCTCACACAATATATTTTATTTTACACTATCTCTCTATGTTACCCCCATTCTTATCAGCCCCTGCCACTAGAAAACAGACCTAAGACCTCTTTATAAAGATGATCTATAAAACAAGAAACATATGAAAGACTCATACAACTAAAAGAGAAGAAGACTTGGATGATGATGCATATCATAAACACAAAATTTTATGACTGTAATTTTTCATAAATTAATTTGAGATTTAATATAATTATAAACAAAATTCTAATGGAATTTTTGCAAAACTTGATGAGATATTTAAATTGTTCATAAAGAAGAATAAATGACCAAGAAGAGCCTCCCAAAATGTTGAGAAATGAGAATGAATTAGTAAGGCTTTGCTTTTCCAAAGATTCCATAAAGCTATTATGATTTAAGACTGGCTGAAAAATTATCACAACAGAATAGATAGAAGTGAAAATTCCCCATGTAAAGTAAGAACTTAGAATAGGATAAATTAGCATCACAAATCAATGAGGAAATTACTCGACTAAACATGATTACTTTTTGCAACAATATCATCAAATCTAACTCAACAAAGTAAGTTTCAGGATATTAAGGTTTAAACAGATAAAAATGAACCTCTAAAATATTAAAAATACATGTGAATATATGTCTGCATTCAGGATGGCAAAGATATTGTCATGGAGTAAATTCCCTGCTAATTAGTCACTAAATTAAATGCAAACTAATTCAATCAATTGCCCATAGCTAAGACCCTGATGATAAGTGACTGTTTTTCACTGCACATTCAATCAAATCAGCTATTGTCAAACTAAGATTCATGCATCCACAAAAGGAGAATTTCCTCACCACCCATTCAGAACATTCTGCTTCATATTTATAGATAATGTGAATTTGCCATAGTTAACACTGAAAATAAAGTATCCTTCAGAAAGCCATTTAGGATAAACTTCCATTCCTCTAAAATAACCCACGAGGTTTGAATTTTAACTCTGTCAATTGTTAGTTATCTGACCTTGTTCAGAAGTTTAAACTCTATCTACTTATTTCTTTATTTGTGAAATGGGGCTATAATATAATTCCTGTATATAGCAGGCATAATGCACCCCCCAAAGACATCTAACACATGAAAATTGAAAATATGTTATGTTACTTAACAAAGGGGAATTAAGGTTGCAGATGGAAGTAGGATTGCTTATTTTAAAGTCAGTTGATAAACAGTTTAACAGTCTATCAACTGACTTCAAAATGGAGAGATTTTCTTGAAAGCAGAAGAGGGAGGCAGAAGAGTTAAAGTCAGTGGAGATGTGGAGCAAGTTTGAAGTGATGGAATGTGATGACTTAACCAATCACTGATGGCTTTGCAGATGGAAGTGGACCATGAGCCAAAAAATGTAGGCAGCCCTTGAAGCTGGAAAAAGGCAGGGAAATGCATTATCCTCTAGAGCCTCCAGAAAGGAAAGGGGTCCTGGCAACATCTTGATTTTAGCCCTAGTAAAACTGCATCAAATTTCTGACCTCCAGAACCAGAAGATAATAAATCTGTGCTGTTTTAAACAATAAAGATTAGAGTAAATTGTTATGGCAACTGTTTAAAGTAATACACCATCTGACCACAGAATTTTTATGAGGGCTAAATAGGTTATGTATTGGAAAGTACCTTGGAAATACTTTAATGTTAAGGATGTAATGATTATATTAGAGGGTAAAACAATACGATGAAAATGTTTTCATATGACATTTAAGGAGATTGGAGGGATACAATCTGTCCATCCTTTCCATCTGTCTAGGGAATTTCCTAAATTTGACAATATGGATCTTTTAATCTGAAGTATTGCTGTACTTGACAGTGGGCATAGACTTCACCCTTCACTTTCAAAAGTCATCCCATCCTGAAAGAGTGGTCCATTTTAAAGGTAGTGAGAATTTGGTCAAGCATAAGAACTGAGGAAGAGTTAATGATGAAAGACTTTAAAGTACAATTTCCTGTAGTAAAAGAGCAAAAGGGAGTCTTATAAAAACTCAATATAGTTCCTATTTAGGCATAACCTGCTTCAACCAGTTTGTCAAAAATCTGAGGATGAAGTTATCACTGTTGTTGGCAGAGTAGAGAGATGAGAAGAACTTGAGACTCTGATATTATTGATAGGCAAAAAAATCAACTGACCCTGAAGTCATTGAACTACCAGCAATGGGATGTAGTATATGTTGTTACTGTTTGTGCCAGTTTAGCTGAAAGCATATCACTGATATCACTACCAAGGTCAGCTGTCTTGTGTCTGTTCACATAGCCAGTTTACACAGGTTTCCTTTGACTAAAAGTCTAATCTCCATGGACCAAATCTGGCATCACACTCAGCCAATGTTTACTGGTTTTACTCTGTATGTGGGCAGGAGGAAATTGTAGCCTATGATTTGATAAACCACTTGAGATGGCCCTTAATGTCTGTTGGAAGCACAATTGTATTCGTTAGATACTTTTGCCAATAGATTGGTGAATTTTAAAATGCTCCAACAATTGAGAAGCACATCAAAAAAAAATTAGAAGAGATATGCTATGGGCATAGCAATAGCACATTGATAGAGGTCTTTCAAAGAGCATTCTAGATTGGGTGGAGAATATATCCTTTTTAAATATGTTAATTTGCAATGCCATGCGTCTTTAGACCCATTTATAGCACTATGCTTTTTATGTCCAATGCAAATCCAGTGCTGTTCTTTCCTGTTCAGATACAAACCCATAAAACCAACAACCATAACAATGCTAGCTATCAGTTCAGCTGAGCAGTCATACCCAAATGAAAAACAACGAAGCAAATGTATAAATCAGTGAGCAGGAAAGAAGATGTATGACAAAATAAAAAAAAAAAAAAGAATCTGAATTTCATACAAAGATAAAATTCCTTTTGAAAGTAATCAAATATATCCTTTGACCTTAAATAAAAACACAAATCCATAGTCAGTAAACTAGGAGTGAGGTAGAAGTTTTGAGTTATGTGACCTTAGACAGTTCATAACTTTTTATCACTGAGTTATGTGACCTTAGATAATTCAGTCACCATTTCTGGGTCTTGATTTGCTTTTCTAAGTGAAACGAGTGCTGATTACATCTAGTACACTTTATTTTACTATGAAATTTGCAAATCCATTTAGTCTGCCTTTCTTTGTGGCCAAACACCAAGCAGACTAGCTTCACCCATTGGGCAGAGCAGTGAACTGGCATACGTGTGGACTGATTGCTCCAGTTCAGGTACCCACCAGAAAGTGTGACAGTCAGAGCCATGTTCAGGGCTGTGCTGGGCATGAACATCAGTTTGAACAGAGAGTTCTGATTTGGAGACTTGAGTTCTTGAATTCTATGACTGCGATTCATAGTATTCCACTGGATACAGAGGGATTTGTCACTCCATAGACCCTCTAGAATAGGTCAAATTCCATGAATTAATTAAGAAAGACTCTGAAAATATGTTTCTGTTTCTTATTTCTTTAAAGGTGTAAGGTCAACCAGCACTCAGAGAGATTGGATAGATTTCCCTTTTCGTTAATAAAAAGTTACATTCAAGGTACAGCTTTCTCACAATAACATATGACCTTTAAAAGGAGATTCAGGAGTAAGAAACAATAGGCCTAATTAGCTAATCAACCTCACACTACTTCCTATATATCAGCACAAGACTTGACATTGATTGTCACCATGAGGCTTACCACAAGGCTACCTGCCTGGTGTAAACAGAAGAGAGAGAAGACAGACTGTCTCAAGTCTTGCTTTCTCAGTTGCTTTCAGGTGGTCTCGTGCATTATAGGTACAACTAAATGCTTTTCAAGAATGTGAGATTTCTATTCTTGTTTTTTTTTTGTCAGTTTATAGCAAGGACATATGGCAGAATTTATTGGCCACAGAGTACTTGAGAATGGACACTGGTTCCTCCATTTATAAGATGAGCAAACTTTGGGCAACATCTCTGAGTGTTCCTGTATGTAAAACTGAGATAATAATAATATCTATTTTGTAGGATTCCTGTGAGGATAAAGCAAAATAATTCACACAGCATGCTGGGCTTAAGGCCTGGCATGTATAATTAGTCCTCAATAATGTTAATATCTAGAATTACTTAGTTTAGGAGGCACATGAGTGATAACGTTTTAATATAAGGATCACTGCTCTTATGTATTCATTTGAGAAGCATGAGACAAATATGTCACATATTGCAATAGGTGAAGGAAGCAGAATCATGGAATATCAGCAGCACAAAATCTAAATTTACAATTGTGGGTGTGTTAGGTAGGAAAGACCAAAGTGGCATTTTATGCCAGCTTTTGTATAATTTTAAGGAAACAAAAAATGTAAAACCCAAGAATTCAACTTGAAGTCTAGCTGTTTGAACGGCTTTAAAAATAATACGCCTTAAAAGACAATAATAGATATAAAATTACAACCTTCAGGGCAGTCTTCCCAACTCAGCCAGGCTAGATGTACACCTCCAAAGGAAGCAGTGCTACACTTTCTTAGAAATTGTTTTGCTTTCCTCTAATTTCTTCATTCTTCATCTTTATCTTCACCCTTACATATGGTTTCCTAAAGCTAACAGCTACAGAGGTCTTAACCAACCTACACCGCCACAGCACATCTGATACTATTTTTCCCTAAGCTCTACTCTATTTGTGAAATAAACGATATTTGATACCACAAATCAGCAGCATATGTTGACTAAATTTTTGCCATCAGGCACCAGCACTATAAAGCTGCTATGAGTTCTGGAACATGGCCCCTATGGGTCTGTGCAAGGTGTTAGATACCCCAAGAAGAGCATCAGGGTCTGAAGAGATGGCATCAATAGAACATAGAAAGTGCTGGATAGACTGCAGTATAAATGCCATGGGGACTCAGGAAGGAATGATGCCCTCTTTCTCTCTTTTTAGGAGGTAAAGGAGGACATGGTGGGGATGTTACAGCAGCAGGACAACATCTGCCCAGAGATAAGGATACCTATCAAGGGTCACAAAAATAGAAATTTTAAAAAACAACTGGGAAAAAAGAGAGTATATTTCCATCATATTCACCTCCTGCATTCCTTTCAGTGGCCTTGGTTTGAGACTCTGAGTCAGGCAGAGGGGTTAGCTGCCCAAGGGGGTCTGCTCCAGGGATGTTAGGAAGGCCTTTCCCAATCCAAACTGCTCCTATTCAGTTCATGAATTCTTAGGAATGAATTCCCATAGGCTTTTCCTAAGAGATTTCTTTCAACTAAATCTCTTAAAATGCAAGTACCTTATGCAAGGGCATTTTGCTGCACAGGCCAGTGCTTACATTTGTTGGCCTTGGAGTCACACTGGCTGGCTCCGCCACTGACAGGGCGAGGGAACTTGAACAAGTTACTTAACTTCTTTGCCTCAGTTCTTCATCTGTAAAAATGAAGATAAAACTGTGTGTAATACTTGGGGTTGGGTGAAGATTATAATGCTAATATACTTAAAGGAAGAGTGTGGTTAGAACACAGTAAGTGCTCAATAGTCTTTTTTATCATCATTTGCACAATTTCACGTCATTGAATTTATTCTTTGAGTAGAGGGAAAAAGGAACAATAAGCCTGGTTCACAATGTTGTCTAAGGCCAGCCCCAGGAAGAGTGCTTTTACCAAAGAAAGATGATGATAATGAAGACAACAATTATGACAATTATTTAAAATCCTTATTGCTCTGTTATAAATTTAACCAAAATAAACAATATCTTGCCACATAATAATTCATCATGAGTTTGATGATAAGTGATTCAGAGCTCCCTATCAAATGAACTCTAAATAGTGATAAATCATTTAATCCAAGAGACAAGGGTCTTTATATAACAATTCCTGAATTTCCCAATGTGTTTATCTTTGTTTTCTCTCAACACATTTGCACCACCAATCGACCACTTCATGGCAGAATGATGTCATTTGTGATCTAGACCTGTGTGGACCAGAGAGGACACAGAGGAGGGTGATCCAGCTCTGGAGCTCCCAGCCACAGTACTGCCTATGCCATATGGAACTAGAACAAGTCTCTGGACCTTTCATGAAGAGCGTTACAATATTTCAATCTTAAGGCAGACCTTTTTTCCAACTTTAACCAGTCCTAGACATGTGGCCTTAACTGGCCAAATGTCATCTCTTTTGTAAAGGTCAGACTGTGACTGCAAAAGTCTCTACAGCTATTGCATCCTGGAGTAGCATAGCATTTATGGTTCAGTGCAGTTAAATAAAAGTCTCAGCTGCTAAGTTCAGAACCTCAGTAATTGACTTGACCAATCCTGGCTTGAAGCAAAAGTGAACAAAAATTTACACTAAAAAGGCTAATGGGACTACTGAGGGTTTAGTGTATCTGAGTTGATTCCCAACAATTGAACAGTTCTGTAAAACAATTTAAGGAAAGACATACTTAGCATAATAAAGATAATATTTATTCATTATTGTTTTGGTGATTATAGAAATATATGACAATATATTTATATTATTAAAATGAAACTGACTTAAACTTAAAAGAAATCATCTGTCTAGGTCAATGCTTCTTTTGTGATCCTACACTCATTCTGTTGCTTGATACAGCTTCAGAATTTTCTATTTTGGAAATGCGTTTTATACTCATTGTTTAGCCATGTTAATAAAAATTTTATAGTTATACCTAGACCAAAAATTAAATTTTTATTACTCAACTGTATTCTTTTGTTCATCCATTCATTTATTCTCTCACTCAACAAAACTTGGTGCAGTCTTCTACAAGCCAGACCTTAAATTTCACACTGGAATTAAAGAAATCAAGATGGAGGGATGGAAGCATGGTCTAAGATTAGTGAAAGGATCTTTTTCTAAAACAAATCACATTGAAAGAACAATATGCTACAAATGAAAATATTCAGAAAAATTTGCCTTTACAACTAATACAACTAAAGCAACTTCCATATGTGTGATCATAGTGAGCAGTCCTACTTAGGAATGCCTAAATGTTATAACCTTCCAGGGTGACAATTTTGAACTTAGGTGAATAAAGTCTGGAATTTTTACCGTAAACAAGTGTTATTTCTTTATAGCTGTACTTCACTTTTTTTTTTTTTTTTTTGCATGGTCAGGCAACTGGGAATTGAACCTGGGTCTCCGGTGTACTTCACTTGCATACATGCATTATTTCTCCTGAAAAAACATATAGGTTTAAAGCCCAATTGATATTTAGACAGCCTTCTAGGCATAGAGCTATACAGTCTCATCTTCTCCATTTGTGTGATAGTGCTTAAGAGACTTACCTCAAAGAATAAGAGTCAATGGAGTAACCAAAAATACAGCCTAAATAGCTGCCTGCAAAATGTGCCTCGTTCCTACAACAGAGACTCCAGGTATGCATGCATAAAATTTTACATGGATTCTTTGAGGATTTAAAAACCACAGGTTAATAGTTATTTCTGAAATAAAGTATTTTAAAATACCTTTAATAAAGGAATCTGGTATGAGGTCATAGATAGGTAACTCTTGACCAGCTTTATTGTTTCAAGAAATTGGAAAGGAAGACTACTTTTACTGAAAATTAATGTTGCTTAAGACATGTAGTAAGACCAACAGCTGTTCCTAAAGCAATTGCTAAACTTTAGGAATAAGTTCAAATGAGACATGCCAAATAAAATATTCTATCATTCTGAGCATCCCACCTAACCAGAACTTCTCATCTTTAAATGTGAACATGAATTGCGAAGCATGGGGGTGGGGGTGGGAGTGGATCTCATTAAAATTCAGATTCATATGCAGTGGGTTGTCAGTTGTTGAGCTATTGATTCTGAACTCCTAAGTTATCCTTCTGTATTATTTTTTTGATGCTAAAGCTAGGGTTCAGCGACTTAGATTTCTGTTCTACCAGCTTGCTCCATATTAGGCTCTGCCAAACATTTGCTGAAACAGCCTCGCTCTGCCCTCCACTCCTCTCCACTCCTCTTCACCATAGGAAAGCAGAACTAGTGGGTATGTGTTCCCTACTCAGATATCTGCATTTACAGATTCAGGAGGCCTCTTCTTTAAGCTGAGACATCAGCTCCAGTTCTCAATTGCTTTTCCTCAGGTAAATGAGCCCCAGCCCAATGAGGATCCTCCAAGTCAGCATCAACTGAGCAGCAACCTTTCCTCACTGATCTGCATTTCAGCTTCAGGGAGCCTCTCCACACTCCTAAGATTTCCTAACCTCAACCACTTTTTATTTCAACAGTCCTAAGGGTGGGAGCTGATTCTTATATTCAGTTGTTACATCCATAATACCTTCGTAAATTTTTTTTTGCTTTTATTTTCAGTTACCTATGTGGCAACTTTAATTCTCGTTAATTATTTTATATTAAATTCTAATCTGTTAAAATACTAGTGTGACTTCTGACTCCTTGTATTAGTTAGGGTTCTCTAGAGAAACAGAATCAACAGGGAACACTTGCAAATATAAAATTTATAAAAGTGTCTCACGTGACCGCAGGAACACAGAGTCCAAAATCCACAGGGCAGGCTGCAAAGCCGACGACTCCGATGGATGGCCTGGATGAACTCCGCAGGAGAGGCTCACCAGCCGAAGCAGGAATGGGGCCTGTCTCCTCTGAGTCCTCCTTAAAAGGGTTCCCGTGATTAGATTTAGCATCACTAATTGTAGAACACACGCCCCTTTGGCTGATTACAAATGGAATCAGCTGTGGATGCAGCTGACATGATCATGACCTAATCCTATGAAATGTCCTCATTGCAACAGACAGGCCAGCACTTGCCCAATCAGATAAACAGCTACCACAACTTGGCCAAGTTGACACATGTCCCTAACCATGGCACTCTTGATGGGATCCTGACTGATAAAGGGGGCCTGCAGGCCCTGATCTTCCACATGCCTAATAAGTCCAGGGTGGTAACTGATATTGGTGGTCCCTATATCACACTTTGTGTAGGCACTAAACCATTCTCCTGACCACACTGTGCGACTAAAAAAGTTGTGAAAATTCTTGGTATTGGTTATTTCCATATAGACAAAATGATAAATATGAACACAAGATTTACAAATGCAAAGGTCAGGACCTTCATAAGTACTATTGAGTGCCCTGAATGAAGTAGCTACTCCTCACACTGACACCCTGAGATGAGAACAATATGGGCTCACTGAGGAGCATTTTCAGATCTTGAGAGAAGAGGAATCAAGATCAACTCAGAACAGAAGTTATTCTCTGCCATGATATTTCTTCAATACGGCATGCATGTGTAGGCAGGAGTGGGCCTATGAATGGATGAGTGTTTTAGAAAGGGAATTAATTTAAAAGCTGGGAAAATGAAAGCATTGACTGCTTATGGCTAGAGATGCTAACCATGGTGCAATGGTTCAAAATACCATCAGCAGCATTTGCATTTGTATGCCAGTAATGAACCTGGTAGAATGTTTCAGAGTCAAATGCATTTCTATGCATTAAATAGGATTTCAAATTGCATACAACATGACAGAAGGGGAAATCACTACTCAGTAGCATTGAGGATAGAACTTCAGGCATGTGTGAAATCTGGCCAAAAGACAAGATGCACTGAGAACCTTATCTAGTAGATTTATTGTTTGTACTTTGCTTCATGGGCCGGCAGGATTGCACAAAGAAAGAATTTCCAAGTTCTTCTCAGAACACCTGAGAATGGCCACGGGGATATAAAGAGGCCCCCTCCTCCATGAGAAAATGCATATAGGTAAAATGGACTTACTTTGTGGAAATTAGGTGTTTATATGCAGCTTAGATTCTTAACCTACAGATAGCATCTTACATGTATTCCAGGTCCTCAACAGAAACATTCAAAATAGGGAAATGTGAGACTTGGATAGAATCTACACTCTGAAGTTTCAGAAGTGAAAATTTTAACAAGAAGCTTTGGTAGAAGAACTTCTGAGAAGGTTTTTACTAGTTAGTCAAAGTCTTAGAGTTGGAAGGTAAGAATCTTTTTGAATTGTCTAGATGAATGGCAGTCCTAAAGAAGTAGCATAAACATTCCTCAAAGGCACTGACCATAAACTTTATATGTTCACATAAACATTTTATTAAGATTATAAAATAATATAAACTTTCTTGGATTATTCAAAACAATAATAAAAGTGACCCATCCATCAGTCTTGCTTATTTTAATTCACTTCATATTTCAAACATCATATGAAAGTCTAATATTAGTCTTTTATTTAGCCACAGTCAGGTCCTTCTTTTTTGAAGTGCATACTGTGGAAGAGCCATCAAAAGTTCTTACACCTGCCAATCACTGAATTTCTTCCTCAGTTTTTTTCGTAACTTACATCTGTGGTTGTTGTTTTGTCTTAAATATATGCAACAGTTTGAGTCTAAATATATTTGAATTTAGAAGTCATGGCACTCCCCTGTGTGTAGTGGGAAAACTTCAATGAATCTGTGAAGCCAATGACTATGTATTGCTTCCTTTATATTTGTTCCTTCTTGCCAGGGCATTTTTCTCATTATGAGGTTTAGAATGCCTTAATGCATTATGATCTCATTTGTACTGCCATCACATCTTCATGGGCTTAGCAAAAAAAGTTAGGATTAAGGCATAAACTGAGTTATACTAGAAAACAATAATATTAGCGGTAAAATCTGGCAACCAAAAATCGATCATTCTTCAAATTTGTGTGCGTTGTTGATGCTGCAAACAGAATTTCAAAGATTTTCATTATGCACTGATGATAAGCCTAAAAGAGACTAAGGTCATCTTTATCTAAACAAAGATAACCCTGCTGTTCTAATTTGCTAGCTGCCAGAATGTAACATACCAGAAACGGAATGGCTTTTAAAAAGAGGGATTTAATAAGTTGATAGTTTATAGTTCTAAGGCTGAGAAAATGTCCCAATCACAACAAGTCTATAGAAATGTCCAATCAAATGCATCCAGGGAAAGATACCTTGGTTCAAGAAGGCCAGTGAAATTCAGGGTTCCTCTCTCAAGTGGAAGGGCACATGGTGAACACAGAGTTTCTATCTCATCTGAAAAGGCACATGGTGAACATGGTCAGGGTTTCTCTGTCATCTCAAAGGGCACATGGTGAACACAGCATCAACTGCTAGCTTCTTCTCCTGGCTTCCTGTTTCATGACGCTCCCTGGGAGGTATTTTTCATTTTTATCTCCAAAGTTCACTGGTGGGCTCTGCTTCGCGTGACTATGCTGTCTCGTGACAGCATAGTATCTCATTTTCCAAAATGTTTCCTCTTTTACAGGACTTCAGAAACTAATCAAGACCCACCCAAATGGGTGGAGACAAGCCTCTACCTAATCCAGTTTAATAACCACTCTTGATTGGGTTACATCTCCAGGGAGATGATCCAATTACATGCAGTATTGAATACGGATTATTCTGCCTTTACAAAATGGGATCTTGATTAAAACTTGACTTTTCTAAAGGACATACATCCTTTCAAACCAGCACACCGACCATTCACAGCTTTAGAGGAAATGTGGAACTATAGCTGATACATTTTGGTAATTCTGGACAGAAAATGAAAATCAAAAGCTGAGACATATATAATTAACTATCTTATGGGATACTAAAAACAGATTTAGCTTTTAGTTCAATTCTTAAAGTAAAGGCCATTTGGTTCATAAGGGTCTGCAAAGAGATTTTTAGAAATCTTAATAACTTGCCAAAATTAAAATGTTAGTATATTTCATATGCAAGCATCAGGCTTCTCTTTGAAAAAAATAGAAAGTTCTGGCAAAATTCATTACAGAGGAAAATTTTTATTTAGGACAATAGATATCCCACCTGTCTGACATACAGCAATGCACCTTCAGTAATTTATCTCACTGCAAAAGTTGTCAATTTGACTTCATCTCTCCAGTATTATTTGGGAAAATAGAGTGAGCCAAGTAAGAGCACCTCTCATATAATGAGATAGAAGATACACAGGGGCTTTTTGTTAAGTCAGAAAGAATGCTTTGAGGACTGTTGGAGGCTATGGTCCTAGGACAGAGATATAGGACTATTGAGTGGAAGTCAGCATTGAAAAGGAGAAGGCAACAGGATATAAGTATGTGGAGGGTAAAAGATGAGGTACTTGGAGTGTCATCACAAACTCAATGGCCAGGAGAGTTGAGAATGAGGGAGGAGGGTGGGTTGAGCTGTTCAGGAATTTAACCAAAAAAGGAAAGCAAGTACTGGTGACAATTTAAGGGATGCTTGGATTGGATTCCAGATGCCCATCTGTATGCTGAGGGACTCTGCCAGTTGAACAGCTGCACGAACAGACTGAAATCAGACCACTCTCTTAGGTAGGCAAGGGGAAATGCAGACAGGATAGGAAATAAGCTGTTAGTTTCTTAACATTCACAGTTATATTTTCAATTCAATACTAAATCAATACAAATATCAACATTTTCACAACCAGTTATAACTTCTCTGAAATGGTAAAAAGAAATCAATATTGATTTTCTCTTTTTTTAAATAAGTGAATACAACCATTTATTTTATATTAGGAATCATTTTATTTTTGAGATTTACAAGAGTAAAGAATTACATTGCATAATGGATATTTACATCTAAGAAAAATATTTTGTCTATGTTGTTTCATTCTAGTAGAGTATACAAAAATGAAGTCTGAAAAAAACAATTATTACTGGTATTGGTAATATTGATAATCACTAATGTAATGAATAAGGCACCAGGCATGCATTGCATCATCTAATCCTTGCAACAAGTCTACAAAGTAAAATGCATTATCCATATTTTATAGCTCAGGAAAGGAAAGCTTAGAGAGATCACAGACCCAGTGAATAGTGAAGCTAGGATCCCAATCAGAGGTGGTCTGATTCCACGACCATACACATTCATTAAGAGCAAAGAGGAAAATCATTGAAAAGGGCAAGTCTGTTGCCGAGACCAGCTCAAGCAATTGTCCAAACAGGGTCAAAAGAGGCAGTGGGAGATTGAGAAAAAACACAACACAGAGTTAAGGGGGGTAAGGTGGTTCATTGCCTGACTGAACACAATGACCCCGAGAAGCCAGCTCAAGTTTATTTTATATTGCTTAACAATAGAATGCTAGATAAGGCAGTCCAATACATGAGAATGTGCTTGACGTAATGAATAGGGATACAGAATTTTCTTGAGAACAGAGTGAACATTAATTAGCCTGTTTGAAACTGCAGAGGCAGGACTTTCTCACAGTAAGGCCGGATTAGATAAGGTGCAGCCCAGGCTGGACCTCATTCCACAGGAGACCAAGGGGCCGTGCCTCCAAGGTCATTCTTATGTGGCCTTCCCTGCAGTCAGAGGCCTGCTTCATGAAAAACCTGACCTGGGCCCCAACAGTCTGTTACATTGCTTTATTTCAAAAGTTACTTCTGATTTTCATGATTTTATTAATATTATCAGTGCACTGACATATGCTTTGGATATTTCATGGAGAAAGAAGTTGTTATGGATTGAATTGTGTCCCCGCAAAAGATATGTCAAGCCTTATTTCCCAGTGCATCATTGTGACACAATTTAAAACTAGGATCTTTGAAGATGTTATTAGTTAGGATGAGGCCAAACTGGATTATGGGGGGGCCCTAATCTATGGCTGGTGTCTTTGTTTCCTGGCAGCTATCACAAATACCACACAAAGGGGTGGCTAAAACAACAGGAATTTATTGTCTCACAGTTTTGAAGGCTGGAAGGCTTGTTGCCTCCCAGCATCGGTAGCATTCTGGCAGGCTGACAATCCTTAGGGTTCCTTGGCTTTTCCATCGCATTGTAATGCCTTCTCCTTTCTCTTCCAAGTTTCAACTGGCTTCCAGCTTCCTCCATTGGCCTTTTCTCTTCTGTGCCTAATTTTCTTTGCTCATAAGGACTTCAACTACATTGGGTTATGACCCACCCCCGTCAGTTGGAGCACACTTTAACTAATCACATTTTCGAAGTCCTATTTTTAAATGAGTTCACACTCATAGGACCACAGGTTAGGACTAAGAATATGTTTTTTTCTGGGATTCATGATTTAACCTACTGCAATTGAGAACCTTCTAGAGGAGCAAATTTGGACCCAGGAAGAGAGACAGAGACAGTGAGAGAGAGGGCAGAGACTGAGTTATGCTACCACAAGCCAAGGAGCACTGTGGATTTAGCAGCCACCTACCAATAGCCAGGGGAGAGGCTTGAGATGGATTTTCCCCTTTAAGAGGAGGCTTCGCCTTGCAAACACCTGGATTTCAGACTTAGCTCCAGAAATATGAGACAGTAAATTTCTATTGTTTAAGCCAACTAGTCTCTGGTAGTTTGTACAGAAATATGTGCAGGGGTATAAAAGATTGCACATACTTCTATGATTTGTTCCATGGTGTAGTTATTTTTTTAAGCCATATGAGAATATCAAGTACAAACTTTGTCTTCCTAAAACAATTTAATAAGTAGCTTATAGTGAAATTGTTATATTTATTTTGAAGTTATGAGTATTTTTATTTGATATTATTGTGCAACATCCTAGAGAACCCCCCAAATCTTTCCCGTAAGCAGCTTCCCTTTGTTAATGACATCATTGCTTGAGCTAAAATAACATAGTAATTCTTAATTCTAGCTTTTCCTTCACTACCTCCTCCCCTACCCATGCTTCCTAGCATACACACAAACTCATTGAAGCACATCCATATCTGATTGCTCACCAAGTACTAATAATTTTAACACCAGTTATTTCCCAATCTTTCCATCAGCCCCACTGCCACCACCACTGGAGCTTAAATCCTCACCATCTATTGACTATTCAAACAGATTGTTAATTGTTCTCTCTGCCTCAATTCTCTCCCAGTTCCAACAGATCTTTTTGTGTTTAGCAGTCTAAAAAGCATGATAATATACCACTCTCTGTTGGAGATAAGTTAACAGATCTTAGTGACTGGCGAAAGAAAGTCCAAATGCTTTATTATGGCAAAAGGCTTTGCACGATACGGCTCTAGCATGGCTTAAAAAAAAGGAATAAATAAACAAGCAATACTGTTTATTTAAAAATCAGCTTTATTGACGTATAATGTACAGTCCAGACAATCAACTAATTATAAGTATAAAATACAATATGACTAGATTTTATATGTATTACATATATACACATACATTACATGTATATGTACATACGCTTGTTAGGTTTTACACACACGTATATTTTACACAGATACCACCACAATCATACCATAAAATATTTTCAACATTCCAAAAAGATTGCTCCTACCATCAGTTTATTCCTCCATCCCTGGACCCTAGAAAATAATAATCCACTTTCTGTGAATACAGTTTTGCTATTTCCAGAATTTCTCATAAATGGAGTCATTTAGCATGCAGTCTCTTGTGACAGGTTTCCTTTACTTAGCATAATACTTTTGAGATTCATCCAAATTGTTGCATATGTCAACAGTTCCTTTTTATTTCTTCGCAACATTCTATTTAGATAAATATACCATACTTTGTTTATCCCTTCATAAGTTGTGGATATTCAAGGTGTTTCTAGATATAAGCTATTGTAAATAAGGATTCTATGAACATTATATACAAGTCTTGTATAGACTTATGATTTTTATTTCTCTTGGATATTTAGGAGTGGGATTGTTGGGTCATATGATAAGTAAATGTTTATGTTTTTAAGAAGTTGCCAAATTGTTTTCCAAAGTCATCTATAACATATCGCATTTCTACAGTAACATTTACAGCTTAATCTTGCTCCAAATTCTTGCCAACACTTTGTTTTGTCAGTCTTTTAAATTTTAGTCATTGTGGTCTCAATTTGCATTTTTTCAATGAATAACGATGTCGAGCAACTTTTTGTGTGTTTGTCACTTATATCTCACCTTTGGTAAGGTTCTGTTTGAATAGTTTGCCGATTTTGTATAAGGTTTTATCTTTTTATTATGAGGTAAAGGAATATATACATTCAGGTCCAATTCCTTCATCACATGCTTTTTGTATATACTTCCTTCCAATCTGTGGGTCTATATTTTTTTCCTCACAAAATAATCTTTTGAGGACCAAAGGATTTTAATTGTAGTGTTATCGAATTCATAGTGTTTTTAAAAAAAATTTTTATGATTCATGCTTTTAGCATCCTAAGATGGCTTTTCCTAAACAAAGTTGCAAAGATTTTGTTCTGTGTTTTCTTTTAGTAGTTAAATAGTTTATCATTTATAATTAGGTCTATGATCAATTTAAAGCTAATTAAATGAGGTAAGGATCAAGATTCATTTTTTTTCTAACATGGATATTCAATTGTTCCAATACCATTTTTAGAAAAGATTATTCCCTGTGGCAACTTTATTGAAAATCTGCTTCTAATTCTGAACCTTAACAAACTTAGTTAGAATATATTCAGGTATTATTTATACAAAAACAAAGTTTTTAAAAATGCTTTCACTGAAAAAGTTTTGTTATCTGCTGTTAACTAATTAGAAGGAGGAAATTTTCATTTCACACAGCTGTGCTTAATTATAATCATTTCATACTTGGCTCTATAAGGAGGCCCTAAACATGCCATCATATTTAAAAAAGTAAAGAATATGCACTTTTCACTCCTGATCATGGTCAGTCTATATAATTAATACAGTTTTTAGAATTGGAATGATTTAACTATTTTCATGATACACATTAAGCTATAGATGTCTTAGATCTCTGTTTTTTCTCATATAATTTTATAGTTTCACAATTCACCTTGAGGTCTTTAAACTCTCTGGGAAGGAATGTGGGTAAAGGACAGAGTAGGAAGATCCAGAACCCAGTCCTTCTATCAAAACAACTATTAAAGAGACAGAAGCTCAAACAACTATTTAGAAACTCCAGAGGTCAAAGAACACTGTACAGCATCCAGGCAAGAGCAAGAGAATGAGGCTGATAAATTACAATTAAGAATAGTAAATTATTCTCTCTGTGTAGCAGCTACTGGTGCCCATTCCCCACTCTTGCTGCAGGTCAACATGGAATCCAATCAATGGCTAGTTGCTGGTGACAGAAAGGAGCACAAAATTCCTGTTCCCCAAGAACACTTGTGGGCACAGTTGATCATTGATCACTGCATTTCATTAGCGAGTTCAGATCTCAGGTGGCCAGCTCTGAGGGCAGTCTTTGTTTCAATAGGGGTGATGATAGTGGAAACTAAAAGATGCTGCAGTTCCTCTGCATTGTGGGGGACAGTTAGATAACTGGCAGCATTTGTGGGCAGGCCAGGAATATTTGTGGGGAGTCATTAGAGAAGTTTTAGCACCTTTGCTGGTTTGAAAGTGTTACCCCAGAAAAGCCATGTCTTTTAATCCTGATTCAATATTGTATGGTGGAAACGTTGATTGGATTGTTTTGATGGAGGTGTGACACACCCAGTTGTGGATGTGGCCTTTTGATTAGGTGGAGGTATAACCCCAACCATTCAAAGTGAGTCTTGATTAGTTTACTGGAGTCCTTTAAAAGGGCAAATATTTTGGAGTTTTCCCAGAGCCACCACAGAGAGAGACATTTGGAGATGCAGAAAGAAAATGCCCCTGGGGAAGCTGTTTGAAACCAAAAGCCAAAGAACCAGCAGATGCCAGCCACATGCCTCACAGCTGACAAAGGTGTTTCATACCTATTGGCCTTTCTTAAGTCAAGGTATCTGGATGCCTTCCTTTGTACATTTTTATGGCCTGAGAGCTGTAAATGTTTACCTTAATAAATTCTCTTTATAAAGGACAATGCATTTCTGATATATTGCATTTCCAGCAGCTTTAAGAAACCAAAAACAGCACCTTTCCAGATCCCCAACTCAGGGAAGTTTGGAGCTGGCCAGCATTCCCTTTGTGGGTCCCTAGTCCTGTTTTAGCTGAGGAAGACTGATGTGGGCAAGTCATTTCCATTGCGTTTCCCTCCCAGACATGATGTGTTGCCCTCCATGAAAAGAAGCTTCAGACAACGAAAGGAGTGTAAAAAATCTATAGAGTGCATCGTCTGGGACAAAGGTCTGCCAATATCAAACACCTGTCTCTTGAAAAACACAGGTGACAACCAAACTCTTAAAAATAAGAGAACTGCAAAAACTAACAAGCAAAAGCCCATGATGAGACAGAGGCCCAGAAAAACAGGGAAAATCCAGCACTCTGCATTCCTCTCAGGCAGACTTTCCTGATAGGAGAGCTGAAGCTCAAGAAAATTTCTGTCTTGTCATTAGCTGGTTACAAAATCAAGAAACAGATATATCAGAGAATAAATCCCAGAATTAACATTTTTAAATATTAAAATGTATGGAGTACAACAATTCAAGACTAAGAAACAGGAAATGATGGCCCAGCCAAAGAAGGAGGATAAGAATCTAAACGACACCAGTGAAGAGGACTAGAATGTGGACATGTCAAACAAAGCTTTTTAAAAAAATGATCTTAAAAATGCTCAAGGAGATGAAGGAAAATACAGAGAAAGAACTTAAGGATACCAGGAAAACAATGAATGAGTAATGTGAGAATCTTGGTGAAGAGATAGAAATTTTAGAAAGAAACCAAGCAGAACTACTGGAGTTGAAGAACACAATAACTGAAATGAAAAATGCTCAAGAGAGTTTCAGGAGCAGGTGGGAACTGGCAGAATAAAGAATCAGTGAACTTGAAGACAAAACACTTGAAATGAGTCAGGAGGGGCAGAAAGTAAAAAGAAACATTAACAGTGAAAATAGCCTAAGATGCCTCTGGGACACCATTGAGTGCACTGATATACACATTATGGGAGTCCCAGAAGAAGAAGGAAGAGAGAAGGGGGCAGAAGAAAACTCAAAGAAATAATGACGTATAACTTCCTAAATTTAACAAAACAACGTGAATATGCATATCAAAGAGAACACCAAACTGGAAAAACTTAAAGAGAATACACCCCACCATATACTGATCACATTGTCAAATGCAAAGAAAAAGGAGAGCGTTCTGAAAGTTGCAAGAGAAAAACATGTTGCCTACGAGACAGTGCCAATTAGACTGTGTGGCAATTTCTCAGCAGAAACAATGGAAGCAAGAAACAATGCATTAAAATGCTTAAAAGTGCTGAAGGAAAACAACTGTCAACAAAAAATTATTTTATTTTATTATTTTATTCATTTTATTTTATTACTTTATTATATTATTTTATTTTATGTCAAACTCGGATAAACAAAAGCTAATAGAGTTCATCCTTAGATTTGCCTTGTGAGAAATGCTAAAGAGATGTCTTCAAAATTAAAGGAAAGATCAATAGACAGTTGTTAAAGAAGCATAAAGAAATAATGACCAGCAGTAAAGGTAACTATTTGGATAATTTTGTATGCCAGTATTATTGTATTGTTTGGTATATAACTCCACTTCTTACTTCCTATGGTGCTAAAATGCAAATGCATAAAAAGTAATGATAAATCTAGATTTTTAGATATACAATATGCAAGGATGTAAGTGGTAGCAAGTATAACAAATAGTGGTGGGACAGATAGGTATAGAAAATTACATGTGCATACTACTAAAGTTAAGTAGACATCAAACAAAATATGAGTGCTATATATTTAAGATGTAAAATTTTAACCACATGATAACCGCAAAGAAAATAGATGGAAAATGCATCCAGATAGAAACACGAGGTTCCCAATACAGTACAATACAGAAAATGTATTTTTTACGTAAAAGTCAGCACTAATGAAAGTAAGGAACAAACAAGTCCAAGACTGTAAAGGTTAAATAGAATATGTCAGGTGAATTAGTCTGTATTATCAGTAGAAATGCTAAATATAAATTAATTCCCAAGTCACAAGACAGAGGCTATAAGAATGTATTTTTAAAAAAGCATTATCCAACTATATGGTGTCTGCAAGACACTCATTTTAAATTCAAATATCCAAGCATGTTTAGGGTGAAAGGATGGAAAAAACAATGCTATGCAAGTAGCAACCAAAAGAGAGGTGGGTGGCTGTATTAATATTGGATAAAATAGAATTTAATCAAAATAGCTACAAAGGAAAAGAGATGGTTGTTTTATATTGATAGGAGGGACAACTCAACAGGAAGACACAGCAAGTATAAATATATATGAATCTAAAAGTAGTGCCCCAAAATAAATACTGACAGATTTGAAGGAAGTAACTGACAGCTCTACATTAATAGTAGAAGAGTTTAATACACCACTCTCAATATTGGATAGAACATCTAGTCAGAAGATCAATAAGGATATACAAGATTTGAATGAAAATCAAACAAACTAGAACCAATAGACATATATAGAACACTTGACCTAACAACAAAAAAAGAATATTCATTCTTCTCAAGTACACATGGATCATTCTCCAGGGATAGACAAAATGTTGGGTCACAAAAAAAGTCTCAATAAATTAAAAATATTGAAATCCATCAGTGTATACTGTATGACCACAAGGAGATGAAACTAGAAATCAATGAGAGGGAGAAGTGGAAAATTCATAAATATGTGGAAATTAATCAACATGATCTTGTACAGCCAATGGGTTAAAGAGGAATTCAGAATTAAAATTATGAAATATCTTGAGGTAAATAAAAATACCACTTATGAAAAGTCATGGGATGCAGAGAAGGCCATGCTGAAAAGGAAATTTACAGCTCTAAATGCTTACATTAAAAAAGAAGAACGCGGGTGCATGGTGGTTCAGTGATGGAATGCTCACCTTTCATGAGGGAGACCCAGGTTCGATTCCTGGACTATGCACCCCCCCCCCCCCCAGAAAAGAAAGACTTCAAACCAGAGAAATAACTTCAAAACTGAAAGAGCTAGAAAAAAGGAGAAATAATCCAAAGTGAGCAGAAGGAAGGAAAAAATATTAGAGCAAAGATAAATGAAATAGAAAGCAAAACGATAGAATCAACAGAACCAAATTTTGTTTCTTTTAAAACAGCAATAAAATCGACAAACCTTTAGTAAGATTGACAGAATAAGCAGAGAGGAGCCAAGTAACAAAAATCAGAAATGAAAGAGGGGGGCATTATTACCATTTGTGCTGAGATAATAAAGAACTAAAAGAGGATACTATAAACAAGTGTAAACCAATAAAATAGATAACAAAGATGGACAAATTCTTAGAAACACACAAACTACCCACCTTGACTTGAGAAGTAGATCTTAACAAACCAGTTCAGTTCTGGAAAACCCCCTAACAAATAAAAGCCCAGAACCAGGTGGCTACATAGGGGAATTCTACCAAATATTTCAAGAAGAGTAAACTACATTTCTGCTGAAAATATTCCAAATAATTGAAGAAGAGGGAACACTTCGTAACTCATTCTATAAGGCTAACATCACCATTATACCAAAGCCTGGTAAAGATACCATACCACAAGGACACTACAGACCAATGTCTCTTGAATGAATGAATGTGGATGCAAAATCCTCAACAAAATACTAGCAAATGAATCCAAAAGCATATTTAAAGAATTATATGTCATGATCCAGTGGGATTTATTCCAGGTATGCAAGAGTGGTTTAGCATAAGGAAATAAATTAAGGTAATACTCCACATTAACAGAATGAAGTGAAAAAAACAACTGGAAAAAAAAAACATGATCATATCAATTGATGCAGAAAAGACATTTGACTAAATACAAATTTAGTATTTATTGATAAGACAATAGTTAGAACACTAAGAATAGAAGGAAATTTCCTCAATCTGATAAAGGGCATAAATGAAAAACACACAACTAACATCCTATATAATGATTAAAATCTGAAAGCTTTCCCTCTAAAACTGGGACAAGACAAGGATGTCCACTATCAACACTGTTATGCTGAAAGTTCTTGTCAGAGAAATTAGGCAAGAAAAAGAAATAAAAAGCATCCACATTGGAAAAGAAGAAATAAAACTTTGCCTATTTGCAGATGATATGATCCTATATGCAGAAAATCTGACAACAAAGCTCTTAGACCTATAAATGAATTCAGCAAATTAAGCAAATTGGCGGGATACAATATCAATACCCATTGCTTTAATACGCAAGCAAAACAAATGGAAGAAGAAATCAAGAAAAAATTCCATTCACAATAGCAATTAAAAGGATCAAACATCTAGGAACGCATCTAATCAAGGATATAAATGGCCTTGTGCACAGAAAACCAACAAATATTGCTTAAATAAGTTAAAGAAGACCTAAATAAAAGGAAGGACATCCCATGTTTCTGGACTGCAAAACTAGATATTAGATATCAGTACTACCCAAAGCATTTTATAAGTTCAATGCAATCCCAATAAAATTTCCAAAACCTTATCTGTAGAAATGAAAAAGTCAATCATCAAATTTATATGGAAGGTGCACTAGAACAACTTTCCAGAAACCTACAACTCCAGATTGGTCCTTGGTTCAGATAAGTCCTGAAACCTAGCCCAGCCTCTCCAGAACTTCAGAAAGTTCAATCTCCCTACCCCATATTAGTGACAGACCCTTCCAATATGAAAAATTTAGAACTGCCATAGCCCAAACACCCCTAAAGAGAGAAATTGAAAGATCAAAGGTGATGGTGGAGTTCTGCAGAGAAGATAGGACTTAACAAATGAATATGAATGCTGAATCATTAAATTGATATCTCTTTTAGTCTCCACTATTTTAGAGCAACTAGAAGTAAAAACCTTTTACTTATGAAATTGCAACCATGTCAAACTCTGAAATATATTCTGCAACTAATTGTGGTGCTGTGCTTTGAAATTCATAGCTTTTTAAAAAATATATGCTGTTTTTCACAAAAAAAGAAGGAAAAAAGTTGATTTTCATGATAAAAAAAATATTTAAACCCTCTAGTCTCCTATATTCTGGAACAGCTAGAAGAAAAAATATGAGAGGATCGTATGGTAGCCCATGACAAACTCTGACATCTGTCCTGTAACTACTTGTTGAAGAGTACTTTGAAAACCATTGTTTTTATTTTTTTGATTTCTTTGCTTTGCATATATGTTATACTATACAATAAAGAAAAGTAAAAAAAATTAAAAATAAAAACAAATAAATAAGTAAAAAGAAAAAGAAGTCAGGGTAAGAGGAAAAAAATTATATGGAAGAGTAGGTGGCTCTTAATAGCTAAAGCCATCTTGAAAAAAGAATGAAACTGGAGGACTCATACTTCCTGATCTTAAATCTTATTTCAAAGTCACAGTAATTAAAACAGAATGATACTGGCACAAGGACAGACATTCTGACTAATGAAATCGAATTGAGAGCTCAGAAATCAATCTTCACATTTATTGCCATAATTTTTGACATTATGGGAAAGATCACTCAATTTTGAAAGAATAGTCTCTTCAACCAATTATGCTGGGAAAACTAGATCTCCATTTGTAAAATAAAAGGGGCACCCCTATCTCAAACCACATACAAAAATAAACTCAAAATGGCTAAAAAAAAACAACAACTAAATATAAGATCTACAACTGTTAAAATATTAGAAGAAAATATAGGGAAAAATTTTCAGAACCTTGTATTCAGCATCGGTTCTAGACTTTATACTCAAAGCACGAGCAACCAAAAAAAAAAAAAAAGATTAGATAGATGGGACTTGATCAAAATAGAAAAACTTTTTTTATTAAAAGGATTTTATTATGAAAGTAAAATGACAGCCTGTACAGTGACAGAAAATATTTTGAAACCATATGTCTGATAAAGGTTTAGTGTCCAGAATTATAGAGAAACTCTCCAACTTAAAAACAAACAAACAAACTTAAAAATGGGCAAAAGACTTGAACAGACATCTCTCCAAAAAAGTTATCCAAATGACCAGAAAGTGCCTGAAAAGATGCTCAATATCATTAACCATCAAGGAAATTCAAATCAAAACCACAATTAGATATCATTTCACATACATCAGAAAATTTGCTATCAAACCATTGGAAAATGACAAGTGCTAGAGAGGATGTGGAAAAATAGGAACATTCTTTCATTGCTGGTGGCAAAATAAAACGGTCTAGTCACTGTGGAAGATGGTTTGGTGGTTTCTCAAAAAACTATAGAATTATTATAGCACCCACCAATCCCACTACTATGTGCATACTCAAAAGAATTGAAAGCAGGAACTTAAGCAGGTATTTGCACACTGATATACATAGTGGCTTTATTCACAATTTCCAAAAGGTGGAAGCAACCCAAATGTCTATCAACCAATGACTGGATAAAAAAAATGTGGTATACGCACATTTTGAATAACCACATAGTTGAATATTACTCAGCCATGAAAAGATATGACGTCCTGATAAATAATGAATGGTGGTGACAGTAACACAACATTGTGAATGCAATTAGCAGCACTGAAATATATATCTGAATATGATTAGAAAAGGGCATGTTACATTGTAAATATCATAAAAAAGAATATTTTTTTAAAAGATCCATGTTCCAACACTACACAGACAGGGAACCCTAAGTTAAATCATGGAATTTAATTAACAGTACAATTATAAAAATGTGCTATCATAATTGTAACAAATACTCGATGTTAATGCAATGCGTTGGTTTCAGGACGCTGTATGGGAATCCTGTATTTTGTGCATGATTGTTCTGTAGACGCACAATTTAGCTAATTAAAAAAATTATCTGGAAGTCATTTTTGAGTATAATGTAATATTGATTTGCCTCATTTTATTCAATATAGATAATCAGTTTTTCCCAACACCCATTATTAATTTTCCCCACTAATGCATAATACAACTCTGTCAGACATCATGGGTTCACATAGGCAACACTACCCTTTCTCTATTGAATTTGGTTTCCATTATTTGTCAAAAATCTATTGGCCATCTCTCTTGAAGCCAACTTGGCAGATAAATTCACTGTTTCCCCCCATATGTGGGACATGACTCCCAGCACTGTAAATCTTGGCAATGTGGGTCATGACTCCCAGGGATGAGCCTGGATTTAGCATTGTGGGACTGAGAAAGTCTTCTTGACCAAAAAGGGGAAAAGAAATGAAGCAAATAAAGTTTCAATGGGTGAGAGATTTCAAATAGAGTCAAGAGTTCATTCTGGAGGTTATTCTTATGCGTTATATAGATAGCCCTTTTTAGTTTTTGGTATAATAGCTAGAAGTAAATACCTGAAACTGATGAACTGTATTCCAACTGATTCTTGAAGATGCTTGCATAACTATATAGCTATAGTTGACCATGTGATTGTGAAAACCTTGTGGCTGACATTCTCTTTAACCAGTATATGGACAGATGACTAAAAAGAATAAGGACAAAATGTATAAATAATAGGAGGGTAAGGGGCATAGGATATTTTGGATATTCTTTTTCATTTTTGTTTTTATTTTTATTCTTATATGTATTTGAGTAATAAAAAGTTTCAGAAAATGATTGTGGTGATGAAGACACAACTATATCCTGATACTGTGAACGACTGTACACTTTGATTATATGGTATGTGAACATATCTCATTAAAATTACATTAAAAAATCCATTGGCTATACTTCTAGGGGGCTTTTTCTGGGTCCTCTATTCTGTTCTATTAATCTATGTGTCTATTCGTTCCCAATCACAACTGTCAGAAGTACCATGGCTTTATGCTAAGTCCTGAAATAGAACTTACCATAAACAACTTTGTTACCATAACAAAGTTCTCTAACTTTGTTTTGTTGCTGTTGTTTTCAAAGTTGTTTGGATCCTTTTCCTTCCTTCCTACATATATTTTAGAAACAACTTGTGACTATGTGAAAAAAATCATTCTGGAATTTTGATTGTGATTGTGTTGAAACTATGGATCATTTCTGGAAGAACTGATATCTTATTGAAAATTCCTATTGATGAATATAATCTCCCTTTATTTAAAACTTCTTTTATTTTTTTGTCAGTGTTTTGCAGTTTTCAGCATACAGACTGATGTATATACCACTGCTCCATGACAATGAAGAATTTCATTTTGGGAGATGAAATTTTTTTAGATGTAATAGAATTTTTAAAATTTTGAATTGCAATTGCTTATTGCTATTATATAGATAGACAATTGAATTTTTATTAAGTATTTTCATCTACAACCTTAATAAACTCATTTCTTCCTTCTCACAGATTTTTCAGAATTTTCTACATGGACAGTCATGCCTTCTGCAAAAAAAATTAGGTTTGTTTACTTTTCTTCTGGTCTCCATGCTTTTATTTCTTTTTCTACATTATTCCACTTCCAGAATTATGTAAATAGTAGAGGTGAGAGAAGATTGCCTTGCCTTAATTCTGATCTTAGAGGGAAGGTATATATTCTGTCATCATTATGTGTAATGTTAACTGCAGGATTTTTGTAGCTGACCTTTATCAGGTTAAGGAAGTGATTGTCACCCCCCTGCACCTCCATTCTTCCACAGGGAAAAAATTCTTTAGGGGAGAGATGAGGAGCATGGGGGAAGTTTCTTCTCTCTTCTGCATGGTTGTTTTACTCCTCTCTTAGGGTTGCACTACAATTAAACTTCTTAGTGTTCTTTCCTTTGCTGATCTTTTATTTAAGTTCCTGGGGGTGGGGGAACTCACTGCGAAAAAGCTTGAAAGATGGTACACAAAACCCCAATTCTGTGCTCCTCTGGGAATTTACTCCCTCTTGCCAATTCAGTCTCATCCTTTACCAGTTTGTTAATTTTCTAGCTTAAATTCTTCTCGTAATTGTTTGCTAACATCTACTCCGGTTAGTACATGCTCACATCCTTCTTGGATTTGGGCCCAATTGGTTGCTCTGTGACCTCAGCTTTCCAGTGGTTTTGAAAAAGCACTGTTCCTTTCAGCACTCTACATCCTGCACAGAAACCAGAAATCTATATTTATTTAATCTGATCTAGTAATTTTGGCTGTTCTCAGAAGGAGGACTGCTGAAGTTATTTAGCCCACTATTACAGCAGAAATCATTGACCTGTGATCCTAATGCTTTGTACATGATCCTTTGATCATGGCACAGCATCTTCATGATAAGCATGTCTCTCCTTATCCAAATTTTGATCAATTTGCACAGCACAAACTAGCATATCACTGTGATAAAAAGTTCCCATAGTAAAAGGATAGCAATTGAGGTGAGAAAAGTCATCCAGGAAAGAAAAATCTTCAACTTGATATATGGACACCATCTAATAAAAAAAAAGTAACTTATAATAATTTCTAAACTAGTGGTTCATTCCTAAAATGTGATTCCTAGAATAGAAGCAGAATCATCACAGAGAACTGTCAAAATACAAATCTTGGGCCCTACTCCAAACATCCACACACAGAAACAGAAATTCTGTGGTGGGACCCAGTAATCTGTGTTTTAACAAGTCCTACAGGGGATTCAGATGAACACGGTAGTTTGAGAACCACTGGTTTAAAACATACCCCCTAAGATTCATAACATGTTTCAATACTTAAAAAAAGTATAGGACATAAGGAAAGCTTATTTTTCAAATTAAGCGTTCATTCTCACCAGCTCTTCATCCAAGTACAGAGGTGAATCAGGTTGTATTGAGGCTCTAGCAACTCTGAACTTAGGCCCCATCTAAAATGAGCATGCAGAAAAGTCAAAGTCAGCTCCATCTCATGGTGCTCTAAATGCTGGCACTTTACAGCTGCCTAGAATTTAGAAGTTACTGACTTTTTTCCCGACATATTATACATACTCACTCTTTAGCACATGGTTTTCCTATGTGAGTTCCTAGTTTCACCTGATATTCACACCTGTTAATAAGATCATTTCTTCTGGCCTTTGGATTTTGGCAGAATAACACATCTCATGAATAAGTTAATAGTGTAGGATGGTGGTTTTTGAAATTTGTGAAGCAGCATAATTACTTCTTCCAAATGAAACCTCACAAGAATTTCAATCTATAAAACTGATATGCTCAGAGCTACTATCAAGGAATGAAGCAGCAGGATAGCAGAAGGGGCAGTGAAGGCATATCCTTGGCCTTCTTTATGATTTTGTTTAACTTATTCTAGATGCACTCTGCAGAATTTTGAGCTTAGAAGAATATGTAATGAAAGCCACTGTGTGAGGGATCACTGAGAACTGGGTGAGCTTGAAAATTGGAAAATCTGAAAAACATGGACACTAATAAAACCCTAAGCCCAGTCTATTTTCAGCCAACCATGCCATTTTTCCTATAAAAAGTATCAGTTAAATGACCTTCTAACTTTACACTAAGGGGGGAAGGTGATGAATTTGCTTGGTCACAAACATTGAACACATTGTCCATGTTGAAGGTAGGATTCTCAACTCATTCTCATTCTCAGGGATGTAATCACTTCTTCAGGTTTGAGTGTTTGGCAGATTTTCCTTACTTTGGCTTATGAGAACGCTCTTGCAAACATGCCATTTGCATACTCACCCTTGTAATATTTTTTACACATTTAATATTCATGCACAGCATCAAAGTGAACTACTAGTACATTCCTAGGTTATATCAAACTAAGGTTAAATAGCCACAGCATTTCATTTTAATTTTCGTCATTATTTTTCTAGAACTCATATGTGGAAGAGAATGATGGTAGAATAAGCCCCGAACCCAAGAAACAAGAATGAATTTGGACAGGGAAATATGATGACATTGATAATGACGAATTCATTGTTCTTGTCTAGGTATTCACTTGAAAAAGATATGCACGGTCCTCCCTCAAGCATTTTGATGAGAGCTACTGTTTACTTTAAAGAAGTGAAAGTGTGTTTTATTACTGGGGAACTTTCATTACTTTCAGCCTGTAAGTGGAATGGTGTGGAAGATATGAATTTTTAAAAATCATAACACAGAGCAAAATGACCAAAACAGCAGATTGGTTATACACTGAAATTTAATTGTACCATCATGTACTCTAAAACTTATTAATTTACCCTGATTCACATACATATTAATATCTATCTACTTCCTCTCTCATTTTCTAGGGGAAAGTACTCAGAAAACCTTACTAATTTTCTGTTCTCCAATAATGTAAACAAAAATTTCTGAGAAATATGCTTACTTCCATAATTACATTCACATGTCACATTCTATTTTAAATTAATGCAAATTTTTAATTGTTGGCTGTAACGTCTCTTATTATTGTGTGAGGCACAACTGTCCAAGCATTATGTCTCAGATATGTATTTAGGGACCTCTATTTTAAATAATACGAAGCATTTATCATTTTACTTGACTCGTATAAGAGAAAAGGGATATATTTTCTAAATCCTTAAGTAATAATCAGAGAGAGATTTTTGTACCATCTCTGTAAAGCATATGTTAACAGCTTTCTCTTAGCAATATGAAAATGCAAGCAGTTCCCAAGAGAGATCAAAGAATCAGTAAGAGACTGAAGGAAAGAATTTTCCAGGCCTCTGCTAAGAACTGCATCATCTTCATTCATTGCAAGTATGTATTTAAGGTATGGACACACTTGGTAATAAAGCTGAATTAAGCATTCTTGTTTTCCTTTCGAAGCTGATGAATTAATTCATTTCTAGGTTATAGAATGGAGTTTGTTTTCTCTGAAAAATGCTATGTTTACTGTATACCCCAGATCTATCACATCAGAACTCAAAACTGTTAGGTATATAAAGACATCACACAGTTACTTGTTGAAATATAGGGAATAGCTGAGACACTGTGAAGAGTTAAAAGGGCTAATGATTACCCCACCTATGAAAACAAACATTTTCATGAAAAAAAAATTTATTTTTTTCTCTTTTAGGGAAAAAAAATAGTACTTTTGAAATTAGCAATTTAAAATTTACTTGGTGAACTGGATTGACTTCTATCAAAATGCAACAAAATATTTTTCTCAACTAATTGACACTTTAGACAAAAAAAAAAAGGGTGAGGTCTAAATTGGCTTTTTTGTGCTTCTCGTTAGTACATCTTTCAGCCCTTGCTATTATGCCAAACTTTAATCCTTTTCTCGCAATTTCTCCTTCCTATTTATTCCTATCATTTTCATTTCATTCACCTGAATGGTTCTCAGATTCAGGCCAAGTGTAGCACATGAGAACACTAACATGCCAGGCCCCAGCTTGTTAGTCCTGGGGCAGGTAACAGGGGCATTGGCAACTGAAGACAGGAAAAAATGAAAGGGAAAAGGACACCTGAATAAGGAACGGTATTCAGCTCAGGAAGGATTAGAATTACATTTCATACATAATACTATAAAAGTGCATAAGCTACATTCTGTTAGAAGAGAAAATGAAAAACAGGTATTACATGCTCATGGACATCTATAGGATTTTTTTTTTTTTTTTGGCATGGGCAGGCACTGGGAACATAAGTTTTTGAAGGGAGCCATACAGTTGAATTTGATTTCCATTGTTCCTATATTTTCTATATTTGTCTAATATTAATATAATGATAGTATTTATGGAGTTCTTACTACATACCATGTACCAGATAGGAATAGCGATATAAATTATAAGACCATGGAAATTGGAAATGAAATATTTGGGCAACAGGAGCAGAAAGTCTATTTTAAAGAATGACATTTGGACCAAATATAGGCGGAAGTCTTTCTGAAATTAACAAAAGACATCCAAGAAGGCATACCTCAGGTAGAACATCAAGGGAGTTTGGCCTAATGAATTCTGTGGTACATTCTGAAGCATGGTACAAGGACTTTGAATACCAACCAATGATCAGGGGTTGGAAGTCAGGAGAAGACTGAGGAGAGAATAAAAAACCAGCAATTATTAGAACTGTATATTTCACTAACATTCATTTAAAAAGAAACTCTGGAAGTAAAATGTATTCCCCACTTACAAATGAGAGCCTGAAGCTTACTTCATATGGGCTAGAATTGGAATTCAAACTTAGTTGGGCCTCATTCCAAAGCCTGTGTTTGACTCTTAGCATTCTCTGCCTCCGGACACCAACCAGAGCAGAGAGGCTGCTCTAGCCATTCCTGAATACTGTCTCCAGCCTGGTACCAGTGAAGACGGATTCTAGTAAACACCTGCACTGTGGTTATTCATGTCACACTGAAATACCAGGAATGTTTTTTTTCTAGTTGCTATTGACTGTCATTTGGGCTTGGGATCGATTACCAAAAAGATTGGATAACTGAAGGGTGAAAACTCTGGAATCAGGTTCTCTAAATTAATCCAAAACTGGATAAAAAGCAAGTAGTGGTCCATGTTAATTATCATCAAAGTAGGGCTGGAAGAAAGTTTAATATCCTTAATTGGAATAACAGTAATTGGGAATCCAGGTGGGTGAAAGTCCATCATGCAAAGACTATCTAGTTATTCATTCCATGAATCTTGGAATCATTGTTGAGACTCCCGTTTCTTTTATACCCTTTATTCTACTTTCAGGCAATTCTTTTGGCTCTCTACCTTCAAAAGGTATCCAGAATCTTACCATTTCTTGCCATCTTCACAGCTACCATCATCTCTCACCTCGATTACTATAGTAGCTTCCCTATAGATCCTCCTCTTTCCATGCTTACCACCTACAGCCTCTTCTCTATGCAGAATCTAATTGATCTTTTTAAAACTCAGTTGCTTCTTAGTTCAACACTCTTCACTGTCAGCCTACCTTACTCAGGGTAAAAGTCAAATCCTCATAATTGTTTACCAGGACCAGCATCATCTCTACCTCTATCCCCTTCACTCTCCAGCCTCATCTCCAATTATTCTCCACCTTGCTTCTTCTATTCCAGCCATACTGACTTCCTCACCATTCCTTAACCCCTTCGGTTAAGGAATTCTTTAACTGCCTTCAGCACATTGCTAGTACAGACATTCACTGTTAACTCCTTCAAATCCTTCAAATTTTGTTCAAACAGCACTGTATTAGTTCCTGTTGCTGCTGTAATAAATTACTACATGCTTGGTGGTTGTTTAAGTTTTCTAGTGTGCTCAAGCAAAAACCATGAAATGGGTTAGGCTATTTATTTGTTTATAGTTTCGAAGCTAAAAGAAAGTCCAAATCAAGATATCCTAACAGCGATGCTTTGTTCCCAAAGACTGTGCTGTTCTGGGGCTGGCTGTGGGCAATCCTTGGTGGGTGGATCCTCTGTCATATGGCAGTGCATATGGTGGCCTCTCCTGGTCTCTTCCTCCTCTTCCAGGTTCTGTTAAATTTGAACTTCTTGCTTCTGTGGCTTACTTTCTCCCCATCTGAATTTCATTCTGTTTATAAAGGACTCCAGTAATAGGATTAAGACCCTTTCTGATTGAAGTGGGTCACACTTGAACTGAAGTAACCTTATCAAGAGGTTCTACTTACAATGTGTTCACACCGATAGGAATATATTAAATTTAAAAACATGTTTTTCTGTGTACATACAGTTTTAAACCACCATGGTGGCTTGAAGCAACAGATATATATATACTCTTACAGTTCTGGAGGCCAGAAGTTTGAAATCAACATGTAAGAAAGACCATACTCTCTCCAAAGACACTGCAGGAAATTTCATTCATTGCCTCTCCCAGTTTCTGGTGACTCCAGCCATTCCTTGGCCTGTGAATGCAAATCTTTCTGCTCATCACATTCCCTTCTTCTCTATGTGTGTGATGATTTCCCTCTGCAGCTTTGTAAATAATACATGTGATTGCATTTAGCTTCTACCCAGAAAATCCAGGATAAACTCCATGTTCCAAGATCTTTAACTCAGTCATATTTTGGCCACATAAGGTCATATTTTCTTTTTTGCCATAAAAGGTGATTTTCACAGCTTCTGGGGATTAGGATGTATACATATGTTTGGGATCACAATTTTCCCATAGAATCAAATACTCAATAAGGTCTACCCTCACCACCCTATTTAAAATTGTGACATCCCTCTCTTCCAATCCTTATTATCATTCCCTACTTTTTTTTTTTTCCTGAAAGCATTTAACACTTTCTGGTATAGTATATAGCTTACTTATTTATATACCTAGAGTTTATTTTTTGCTTCCTCCTGCTCTAATATACACTAAATAAGAACAGATGTCCTTGCCAATTTCTTTACTGGTATTTCCCAAGCCTCTAGAATAGTGCCACACAGAGTATGTATTGAATAAATACACAATAGTCATCATCTGGGACCTTTCACGTGAACTTTAGGACCTCAGATATCAACCTACATTCAAAAGCAGGGCTCTAAAACTCAAAGAAGGTTAACAGTCTGAGAAAAATTAGGCACTAGAACTTATAAGATAAAGGTATTCAAGACACACCACCTAAATTCTAGTTTAAAAAATATCCAAAAGCTTAAAGCAGATGATTGGGGTTGAAGGTCTAGGAGCATTCAGAAAGGAGCATCATGACTGATAAGACAAAGTACCAAGGCCGAATTCTCTGGCATCTTCTAGTACATCAGACAGCCATCATTATCTAAGTTTGTGAATAATTGCAGCTGTATGTATCCCAGAAAAATACGTTCTTAAAGGTAATGCATTCCCGTGGTGTGGACCCATTGTAAGTAGGATCTTTTGGTGAGTAGGGTCTTAACTTAAGATGTGACCCACTTCATTCTGGGTGGGGATTTCCCTGGAATCTTTTTTAGGAGAAAGAAATTCAGAAAGAAGGGAAAAGTCAAGGAAGAAGCTGAAAGCAACAAGACCCAGAAGAGAAGAGAAAGATCAGCAGATGCCCCCATATGCCTTGTCATGTGACAGAGGATTCCAGGATCACCAGCACAGGTCTTCAGGAAGAAAGCGTTATCTTAATGACACCTTGATTTGGACATTTTCACTACTTCAAAACTGTAAGCTTTTAAGCTAACAAATTCCCATAGTTAAAGCCAATGCATTTTATGGTATCTGCTTTCAGCAGCTTAGCCAACTAGAACATGATATCTATTATCAGCTGGCTGTGATAACAACTGTTCAAGGTTTAACAAAGGAAACCCATGTCTGTGTCTAAGAGTCTAAATATTTATATTTTTATAAGTGGAAGAAAGTTACCAAAAACTCCCGGGCCCTGCCAAGATGGACTCCAGGTGATTTGCTGTATACATTTACACTAAGTTAAAAATCATTTATTTTTACTTTATTCCATGGAGTAGGTTCTTTCTTATGAAAATAAGAAAGCAGGAGTTGAGAAGAGAAAGATGAAATGGACTTCTGTGCAGGTGGTGACAATGATTTGTCACTGCATCCTTGGGAGAGAGAAGGGAAGCTGAAGGAAGTAGTCTGGTTCCTTGGGACTGACTTCTTGTGGATCAGGGAAGAGAGCTGAAGAAGCATTGAGCAGGCTGCAGGTGCCAGGTCAGACTGCTCTGCCCTGCTCCAACGTGCTTTAACAGGAAGTTGTATAGTTACAACTGCTATATTGGGGAGGGAGTTTGAAAAATATCCCTTGGATGCAAGTGAATATGTGCTCCTTAGCCATGCCAGGTAAGCAGGTCAGCTTGAGAAAGATTTTATTTTGCTGTTCTTATGTAAAGTATCTGCATCCACATTATTCTCTCTCTCTTGGGCTACACAGGCACTGACAGGTAGGATGCATATGAACATTCTCAAAGAGATCTGAGATAATAATCCACACACTTTAAGGATTTTTAAAGAGGGACTAGAACCAGATCAAAGTACAGTCCCGTTTTGCTGCTCTTTTTGACTACTCCTGGTAAGCATCCCCTTTAAAAATGGTACCCAGAGTGGAACTGTTTCTCATGTTGTCACTGAGAAACCAGTGATTCCATTCCTTATGGAACCCAAATGCCTAACATTACATACATTCATTTTAGTCCAATGTATTCTTGTTTGGAAGTATAAAATGAGATTCTGATAACTAAATATGTTTCAGGAGATCCATTAATATGACAGCAAACCTTGAAAATAGTCTCTCAGAACCATAAAAAAATATATTTTAACTGTCAAGAGTTCTGTAGATGCTGAAATTAGATCATTACTCTATAGATTTGTTCAAAATCCTCTTGGCTGAGAGGGGATTTTTTTTTCATGTGTGAAGAGGCCAAATATCTTATCTGATAATATAAACGAAATAAATACGATTGTTCTGAAGAGTTCTAGAAATTTTGCAATGCAATGTTTAGGGAAAAAGAAGAAATATTTAAAAAATGAAAAGGATCAGGAAGCTTTTATTCAACTGGACTTTATATTCATTCTGTTTAATACTAGGTGGGCATTTATCCATGGGTGCTTTCTAAACAGACATCATCATTGTAAGATAGTTCCACTAATTTTAGGTTTGTGATTATGTGAAAAGCACTGTAAGGGTTGGGTTTCCTTCCTCACTGACTTAAATTTAGATTGCCCTAGATTTGAAGCTAATAGGAAAAAAACTTGTTCACCAAATGTATTTATCAAGTTGCAGCAGCTCCAACCATGCTTTTATAGTAAACTGTAGCATAGCGGATTCCACGACCACACTGGCACTTTGCTTCAGCTGTGTGATAGGTTCTAGGTGGTCACTTCCATTATGGGAAAATCAGAATGACAAATTGAACCCTCATCAGCACAATGAATAGATTTCAGCCAAGTCATGCTATTAATTGGTCTTAACCTCCCACCTTTAATGGTAGGATGAGGCGTCCACCATCATCTGCCCACATGTATTCCAGGCTTGACTGAGGGATTCAGGGGAAAGCTTCCCTCCTTGTGCTCTCATCTCCTTTAGGGATCTGTCCGGATTCTGATCCAGCAGTGCTCTTCTTTCGGATACGTCTTTCTTGTTCAGTAGCTTCACCCTCAGTTTGTCTCCACATACTCGATGCTTCAGACTATCTTGTAATTCTTAAGACAGTCCTCACTGAGACTTTGACTTCAGTTACTCTTTGCTCCAGTGCCTGCAGCTGAAAAATACTCTTGCCTATTCCTAGGAACTTTTTGCAGCTCAGATTAAACCATAGGAAAGGTGAGATGCTTGCATTGTTGAAACTGTTCCTGTAAGGATGCCACACATTTGGGCTTCTGAGCAAAAGAAAACACATTTCTTTAAAAAAAAAAATCTCACCTTATTTATTACATTAGCTAGTTATATTTCTCTTTTGAATTTTAAAATCAGATTTATTGAAATAATTTGGAAGCAACAGTTTATTCTGACTAATCAGCTGTCCATAAGTTGCTGCTGCCATTTGCCATGCTTTTTTAAGTTACAAACTCCGTAAGTAGTATTTAGTAAAGTGTTTTAAAAGTGTTATCAATAAGATTTTTAGTAGATGTTACAATAGGGTAAGTTCTGAGAGAAAAAAAAATGGTTCAGAAGTGCTGGGTGCTGGTTTAAACCAAACCAATGGCTTTACTTCAGTTTTTTTTTTTTTTGTTCATGGAACCCAGGCTTCTTAGGGGAGATGGTAGCATGTGGCAGTCAGTGGAACTGGAGAGAAAAACATTGAGTTACTTGTTTAAATTGTTTGACAATTTTAGTAGCTGCAAATGGATGATAGTTCCCAAATCTCAAAGGATCAGAAAAGTGCTCATGAGAGTAAAAGCCTATCTACTTTCCTGTTTCATCTTCTTTTTCAGCAGCTATTCACACTGATTTTTATTTTCATCTCCATTTATATTCCAGAGTTAAATATGGCATGTAAAAACATATGAAATGGATCTGAGGGTTCATAGTCAGATTTAGGAAAGGCTATGATATCGATGAGCATTAGCTTATTCTTTCCTGCTTGCTGGTTATTTGTTTTATTTTAAAGGTCTGCAGTGACAGTTAACAGTGAACTAGGAAGTACATGAACCTGTCTGCGTGTGACTTTACAACAAGACAAGGGGAAGAATATAAACATCCTCAAGTAGACTGGGTGTAACTCCCAGAGCCATAATTTCTGATGACGATTCTTCACAGTAATGCACATGTGCTAGAATGTACAAATTCACGGTCTGCCTCATTCTCATGTCCGCTCTAGCCCTCTCTATGCTCCTATATTCTCCAGATAAGTAGACTACATCAAAAGACTCCTTGAGTTTGGCCAATGGAAAGCACAGGTATGAATTTGGAAGATGGAAGACGAGGAAGTTAAAGGCATTTATTTCACCAGGTCTCTGCCTTCCAATTTTGGATTGGCTGTTTCTGCATTCCTCTGTCAAAATCTGGAAGCCCAGCTTAGATTGCTCATGTTTCTGAGAAGCACATAGATGACATCTTTGCCAGGGTAGAAATAAGAAAGTGTAGCATGATGTGGCATTACCATTATTCACATCATCACACGTGGTGGCATGATATGGCCTGCAAATAGAAGAAGACATGGATAGATAAAGTAGCTATAATGCTTAGTCACAATCTAACCAAAATAGATTGCAGCGTTGAATGGATGCTCTGAAGGCTCCAGAATTCATGGAGAGGGAAATTGACAAACGGGTGATTTGAATGCTCAGTTCAGGATATGGGTGGATAAACAAAGTCTCTAATTTAGTCATGGAATAGTCCCTTCCTGTAGCTGTAGGGTAGATGTGGCTCTGGACCAAGTTCAGGGTCTAACTGTAAAGATATAGTTTCATCACCAATTATATGAGCAACATTGCCAAGTTTCTTATGGTATGATAATGACATAATGGTAAAATAAGGACCTTAGATGGGGTAGGAGCAGGTATGTAGACACAGGAAATGTTGAGAACTTTGAGCTCTCAAATTCTTCTAAACCTTCCTTGATGTGGAAGCTGCTCCTTGCCTCCTCCCCTCCTCCTTCTCACTTGTCCCCCACTGATCTGAGGAAACAGTCTTCCATTCTCCCCCTGAATAAAAGCCTTTCAGTGATTCACAGTTGCTCCACAAAGGGGTGGTGTTTTTCCTCAGGACCTCATTGCTTCTAGGCCTATAATGAAAGTTAGAGACAGTTCAGCACAGCCCAGTCGGAGAAATACATGGATTGGTTAAGAGACACTGTAAACTGAAAATACATAGAAGTAGATACATATTCCAGATACTGACTTGTCTTTACTCCTCATGACACTTCTGCCGTAAGTCATGGACTTACAGAACTCCTCTTCCCACACCATGTTATACCATTAGCATATTGTCTCTGATGAAATAATTCATTATATGTCAAAGAAAGTGTGTCAAGGACTCAGACCATGAAATAAACACTTGTATGTGTGCCATCACCCAAAGCAGATCCAAATACAACAGCAGGATGACTATGGAATAGGCCCTTAAAGAACCAGCTGGGAGAAAGCATCCTGTACAGTTGGGGTGCCAACCTAGAGTATGTGATGTATGCATTGAAATAGTAATCAATATATGGTCTTGCCTTTCCTATAGATAGTAGCTAATTCAGGGCGTTTTTTAACTTCTGGTTTCTGCAGTTTGTGCTTGGTGACTGGGAGGTTCTAGTGTATAAGAAAGGAATTGCTTCCACCAGGATTATACTCATTCTTTCATTAATTTGGAAGTTAACACTGCCACATGGTCATTTGTGGCTCCTTATTGCACTGAACCAACAGACAGAGAAAAAGGTCACTGGCCAGGAAAATTGATTTGAATTATTAAGGGGAAATTGGGTTACATTTATATAATGGGTGCAAGGGGACAAAGTGTAGAACCCAGAATATTCATTGGGGATTCTTTTAGGACTTCCTTTCTCTATGATCTTGATTAATGGAAAACCATGCCAATACAGTAATATCAAGAGTGGCAAGGACATAGATTAAAAAGAAATAAAACATCAGGTCATTCAAACTTGTCTAGCTATGGTACTAACAAGCAGAGCATAAGGAGAATATGGAATAGGTGTGGAAGGATAAAGCTCTAATTGTTAAGTCAGGCCTTTTGACCACCTATACGAGAGGGACCTATAGCAGCAAGGTATTATATTAAAATCCTCCTAGCCCCCACTTTTTATCAACACCTAAAGTTTCAGGTGTGAATTTGACTGAAATGGCCTAGCCCTGTGATAATACAGTAGCTGATAAAGCCTTGCATGTTCCTATATTTGGGGACTCACATTTTTCATCTGGGCAAAGGACAAGGATGGGTGTTGAGGGACAAAAGTGGCATGCATTGCTCTACCCTTCCAAATCCACTCTTCCTTTGCACATGTTCTATGCCCTACTATAATGCTTACCTTTCTAGAGGTGTCAGTAGGACCCCTTACCCTCTGGCTTCATGTTGAGTTCAGTGTCAGCATATAGAAACCACCAGCAGAAGACTGGAGAATGTGAAGACTGACAGGTGTTTATTTACCCACCTTCTCGCATGATAAGCCTGTTATTGGTAGTAGTTGCACTGAACTACCAAAGGGCATAGCTCTTACACAGCAGGCCCTTCCCAAAGCTAGCTATAGCTACTTTCTCTGAGTCCTTGGAACTGTTCCCCTTTCCTGCGCACTCAGGTTAACAGTAGTAACAGCAACCTACTGCCCCAGGGTGTTTACCATTCCTAACCCTGCCAGAATGTTTTGTTTTGTGTTTTTTTAATTTATCCAATTCTTGTAAATTTCTCAGCCATCCTCATTTGAATGCACCATATTTTTTACTGCAATGGTTAATCATTTTACTTGTACAATACATTTTTAAAAAGAAGATATTGCCTTTAGCTAATGTTCCTAGAGTCAAGAATTTCTGTACAGTTCTTTTATAATTAGAACTATTTCAGTTAGGTTATACCGAATTAATCATCAAAGTTGATGGGAAAAATTAACCTCTTTTGGCAAAGACAGTTTACAGCTTTAAGTGAAAATTTCCTTCAATAACACTTATACAAATGTGGTTTCCTATGACAAACATATTCCAGTTTAAGATTGCAAGTCAAGGGGACTTGAATCTAGTAAAACAAATCATTTAATAGTAAGAGATAGCTCCTTGCTCTGTTTATCAAACAGACTTCAATGGAACCTAACTTATGATAATAATGTAGACAAGTACATTAGTACATATTTACTTTACATTTTATAGTAACAGGTATGTAAATATTTACAAAACTCTTCTCTCTAGCAAGAAGCAATAGCTAATTACACTCTTGTCTTCTCAATGCCCCTGAGTCTATAGGCTCATTCTTTCTTACATTTTTCATTATTGGCTGAGACCTGTGCTCTGTTTCATTATATTCTATTACCAAAACCTAAATTTTAAAAACAAAGGATCATAATTTTCTGTTTCAACAATTGCTGTGCAACCATGGGTAAATTACTTAACAGTTCAGGTCCAGAATACTCATCTACAATACTTATCTTATTATTATACTATAATAAAATTTATCTCACAAAATGTAGGAAAGGAATATTTGATTATTATATGCAAAAGATTTGGGAAATATTATGCAAATAATGGATTAATATTCATAATAGCAAAATTACATACTTTGAAGGAAAACAGGAAGAAACCAGAGTTAAAATCCTAGTCCTTCTACATATTAACCTTCTTTTTCTATAAGACAAGTTACTTAATTTCTCTTCAGCTCTTTCCTCATTTGGAAAGATAGGATGAATAGCACCTTGCTTATAGGAGGTTATGAATAAAAATATTCAGTGCCATTCTTAGTACATAGCAGATGCTCAAGAAATGAGTCTCCCTCCTCGATAGCCCAGGCAGAGATTGTCCCCCTTTCTCTATGTGAGTCCTGGCCTGGGCATATACTTCAGTATGGTACTAAGGTTGCATGTTTCTGAGCCATTTTTTGAGGGGTTGAACTTGTATTAATTGAAGGCAGTGTAATTAGGTAACTGTTTAGGGATATGTTCATAGAGAAAATTAGGCCTGAGTAGAGCTTTATGAATAAGATTCTGTCATAGAATATGGGGCAAAAGTGTTTACGTCAGAGAAAGCAATATATGAAAAGTGAGAGTCATGAAACCACTGGATGTTTGAAGGTGAGCAGATAGTTTTGGGTTTGTTTCTTTCCTCATGGGTAAAATGTGTGCAATGATGACTGTAATGTGCATAGCGAAGCAGTTTCTGAATATGCAGAGCAATGTTCTTAGAACACAGGAGATACACAAGAAAAGTGTGTTTCCTTCCTTCTAGTTCCTCCATCAACTTTTTCCTGTTGGTTACAAAGCTTCACCCTTTATCATTTTCCATCCCAGACCACTTTTTACTTCATTGTTATATTCTTTCCCCAGAACCAGACTCTCTGCTTAGTTTGTCACTTAACCCATGATAATTAATGCCAATGCTTCAGTGTTTAGACCATATCATTGAGATATTTTACTCTTCTATATTGCCATCCACAGACTACTGCCCAAACTAAATAAAAAGCAGAAAAAGAAAGTTCAGAGCTGTTTGCAAGGGAGACACAGACCCATTCAGCTCAGGAAATGGAGTTTTAGTAGCCAGACTTTGGCTTTTCTAAATCTTGCTCCCCAGCAGCTGCCTCCTCCTCCCACTTAGTCAGGTTTGACAATGAACCTCCTCCCATCACTCTCTTCCGTTGTTCCCTAGGAGAGGTGTGGAGAATATACACTACTGAGATTAAATAAATGTTGTCCTTTCCAATATCCACATTTTATTTCCAATTCTGACTCATCTTTCTCTTGTTTTCTCTTTGTAATTATGGAAGTTGTCACCTCCTCTTCTCCTTTATTTAGTTGTTCTGTACTATTTTATTCTCTTCCTTGAATTTCCTGCTTTTTTCTTTTTGCTCTCAAGATCTAGTAAAGCTCATTTGGTACATATTTAGACTTCCCTCTTTCTGTAGACATTGACTATACCTGTTCTAGTTTGCTAGCTGCTAGAATGCAACATACCAGAAATGAAATGGCATTTAAAAAGGGGAATTTAATAAGTTACAAGTTTACAATTTTTAGGCCATGGAAATGTCCCAATTAAGGCAAGTCTATAGAAGTGTCCAATCTAAGGCATCCAGGGAAAGATACCTTGGTAAGAAGGCCAGTGAGGTTCAGGTTTCTCTCTCAGCTGGAAGGGCACATCGCAAACATGGTGGCATCTGCTGGCTTTGTCTCCAGGCCTCTTGTTTCATGAAGCTCCCCGGGAGGCATTTTCCTTCTTTATATTCAAAAGTCGTTGGCTGGTGGACTCTCTGCTTCACATGGCTATGTTGTTCTCTGCTCTCTCAGAATCTCCTAGCTTTCTCTCTTGTTGTTCTCTAGCTTTTTATAAAGTGCTTCTTCTTTTAAAGGATTCCAGTAAAAACAATCAAGACCCACCTGGAATGGGTAGAGACATGTCTCCACCTAATCAAGATGTGACACTTGATTGAGTCACATCTCCATGGAGATAAGATAATAAGTTTCCAACATACAGTACTGAATAGGGATTAGAAGAAATGGCTGTCTTTACAAAATGGGATTAAGATTAAAACATGGCTTTTCTAGGGTACACAAACCCTTCCAAACTGGCACATTACTTTAGAGCTTGACTTTGAAATAGTAAGAAAGCTTTTAAGATACTTTCAAAGTACTTTTTAATCACCCATTCATTTGGGTTGTATTCTCCTCTTCATAAAACTCTCAAACTCTATGGCAAATTTAAATTAATTATTCTCAGATTGTAGAGCCTTCATTAAATTGCTTTGCCTCTATGATATTGAGAAATTACATGATTTTCCCCCTCTTTTGTTTAAGTTTCACCAATCAAAATTTTGCCTGTAGCTACTTTTCCTCTCTCCTACTCTTCTCCATGGGCCCCCTAGAAAGCCCATTTTTCAGTTCTGTTCATAGCTGTCTCCTTCCACATTCATGAAGCCAATTCCACCCTCTCTTACACTTCCAGTTGCCAAACTTACATGAGATGGATATAACTCTGGAAATTACCTTATGCCAGCAAACAAATGAACCAATCTATGTATGGAATGTGCAAATATATTTGTCAGCTTCATGCAACTAATTTGAAAATGAGAAAAGGGATTTATATAATGTCTCTGCCTCACTGAGATGAAAATCCCCTAATGGCAAAAGCAAATTGTTTTTTTGCTATATCATATCCAATATGACATTAAGGGCAGTGTGGGTGTTAGAGCAAATGCTATTGTTAACAGGCATTATGAACTTTTCTGAAATATAATTTTTAAAATTTAGAGGAAAACTTTTCACTTTCATTTTAAAGCATCCAGCCTCTTATAAAATTGTACTGCCCACATATTTATGAATGTGACTGTTTTCTATGTGCAAATTACAGATTATCAGAGATTTGTCAATCACAAGTGCAAATCATTATCACCTATGATATTAATTACATTTATTCGCTAGTTTCAAAAGCCTAGAAATAGGATACAATATTAAATCTATAGCAAAGTGCTCACTAGGATTAAACTTGGGAAAAACAGCCATCGAGACTGAATTTTGCATGTCAGACCTACATTTAGACACACTGCACTGCCTCTTCCAAAACAGAAGATTCCCATGCATTATATCATTTATTTTCAGAATATTTCTGAAATTTTAAAACATCCTAAATGTTCCTTTTATTGAACCACTTAGGTTCTGGGGAGTGAGAAATCTCCTTTAAGACTTTCTTTAGAACATTCCACTCCTCCTTTCTTAACTCATCCTATATTGTGCTGGTTTGAAAGGGTGTATATACCCTAGAAAAGCCATGTTTTAATCAAAATCCCATTTTGTAGAGACAGAATAATCCTTGTTCAATATTGTATGCAATTAGATCATCTCCTTGGAGATGTAACCCAATCAAAAGTGATTGTTAAACTGGATTAAGGGAGATATGTTTCCATCGATTTGGGTGGGTCTTGATTGGTTTACTGGAGTGCTATGAAAAAGGAAACATTTTGGAGAATAAGTGATTCAGAGAGAGCAGAGCAGAACGACATAGCAATGAGAAGAAGAGAGTCCACTAGCCAGTGACCTTTGGAGATGAAGAAGGAAAATGCCTCCCGGGGAGCTTCAGGAAACAGGAAACAGGAAGGAAAGCCAGCAGATGATGCCGTGTTTGCTACGTGCCTTTCCAAATGAGTGAGAAACCCTGACCATGCTTCCCATGTGCCTTTCCACTTGAGAGAGAAACCCGAATGTCACTGGCCTTCTTGAACCAAGGTATCTTTCCCTGGATGCCTTATATTGGAACTAAGAACTGTACACTAGCAACTTACTAAATTCTCCTTTTTAAAAGCCATTCCATTTCTGGTATATTGCATTCTGGCAGCTAGCAAGCTAGAACATATATGTTAGCCCAAATCATGAAAATTAAAGACAGATGCTTAAATGGTTCTTAATATGTATCTATTGTCCACTACACTAAGTTTTTAGAAGGCAGGGATATTTTCTGCATTACTGAGTCTCCCTACTTGTCCAAAATCCATGTTTAATAAATATTTGTGGAACTCAACCAAAAATAAATGTATGATCCCATAGCAGTGTCTCAAATCCATTTTGGATGATCATGGTCATTCTAAGTCAATATACAGAAGAACATAATCATATTATAAAGATTATCTAAACAGAAACTGGTGAAATTTAAATTATGAGTAAAGGTCACAAAGAAATGAATGTAGTATGAGAAGGCTTTGTGGATAAGGCAAATCCTCTGAGGATAATTATTAGGAGAGTAGTTCTGTAGCAGACAGGTCTCCATGATATCCTAACTCCATCGTAAATTAATTGAGTGGCCTTGGATATGTTACCTCTTGATATGTCTGTTCTCACCTGAAAAATGTGAACCACAATGATGCTCCATAAAAATTAAATGAGATAGCATAGAAAATGCACTTAACATTTAGCTGTGAACAATTAGTAAGTAATGAAAATGGAGAATCACCAGACACGTATGCAATAGAATTTCTAACTGGAAAAATATAATGGGAGACACCGAGCTGGCATGGTAAAGTTTCTAGAATAGTTACAAAAGGACATGAATTGCTGTCATAAAGATATCATGGGGCCAGATTATAAAGGGTCTTGATTTTTAGGTGAAAATTTTGACTTTGCTTTCATAAAAGCTAGGGTTGAATATCAAGTAGCAATAGGTAATAGTAAATAAGATTTGGAGATGAATCATACAATGTGCCAGCTGACTGATAGACCCAGGAAAAAAAGTTTTTGAAGACAGCAGGATGTTCCAGGAAGTCCCTGCAGACAGCTATGGGCAAATGATGAAAGTCTCATGAATTTTGAAGGCTGCAAAAATGGCAAAACAAAATTGTATTCCAAGAGCATTTCTGAGGAAGATTTAAGATAGTTTAATAGGCGTTGAGGAATCTGTGCTCTATTCAAGCACCATGTATCTCTCAGTCTGATTGCAGCCGTTGTAAGTTGCGCTAACTTACACTAATACCAAAGGTCGATGTTGTCTCCAGAAAATAGAAGACCACTGATGGATGTAAATAATCCCAAAGTTGAATGTCTTTATACGTGGCGCTGTGATGTCCATGTCTGACTATGGAGATTAAACCACTCACTCACTTATTCCCCCAATAAGGTTGAATTTGCAGAAGAAAGAACAGACCACAGACACATTAAGTATTCCCAAACCTTTACTTTTCCAAGGAAATAAATATAAGTAAAAGAATGTAACTCTTTTTGCCTGTAATCTGAAGTATATTCTCAGTTTGATATTCACGGCTGTATTAGAAAAGGGCAGTTACAGGAAAGTGACCACTCTCTAAGTGAAAATTTGCATTAGATAAGACTAGATCAAAATAAAAGTCCAAAGAGAAAAGGAAATGTGAATAAATTCCACTACGTCATTAATATTAGAGAAGTTCAATTGAAGAGCTTTAAATAGAAGCAAATTGCTTGGTTTGCCAATCTAACACAGGCCTCCACATTTGTTTTCCTTATGAATGTTACAGTGTCAGAATATATATATCTAGACACATATTGGTAAAAAGATTAGGAACCATGTTCTTATTAGTTACCAAGGCTTGGTTCTCCAAGGTCTGTAGATTGGGTGCAAACTCCTAGAAAGGGCGGACGAGATATTCCTACCTTACCCTCATCTCCTGCTATGATTCCCAAGCATATCATGCTCTTCCCACTCTGGGTATCTTAATAGTCTTCTGGAAAATTGAAATTTGGTGTTCTGTTGTATATTTGGGATATAGAGTTAAGAGTGGAGGAAAACCAGTGCATGTGTGTGTGTGTGTGTGTGTGTGTGTTCACACACATGAACATTTAGTGGTTTGCAGAAATGGGAGAGGGGTAAAGAAAAGAGAGGAAAGAAAAAGCCATGGAAAAATGCTGATTTAGGAAATGTACTTTTCATCCCAAGACACAATTCCCTATACCCTGCCATCCCAAGTCTCCTTCCATAAAGACCACACTACTTATCAGTTAGTGTTTCTTTTCTATGTATAGGAGTGTCTATTCTCAAGTCAGTCCATATTTATTTGTATTTTATTCTGAAAGTCCTTATCAATCTTCTTTTTCATTGATCCCTATTTATTCTTCAAGATCCACCTTCTCTTTGAAGGCATCCACAATTTCTGCTGTCAAAACCCCTCTCTTCTCAGAATTTTGCACTGACTTCATTTTATAATTTACATTATCTTTTAATTATTTGCTTATCAAAGAAGTGTGAGGTCCCTTAAATTACAGGCCATGTTTATTTCACTCTATCGTATTCTCGTAGCACAGTGTCTGAAACATAGTTAACACCACTTGTTAGTTAACTATCGCTTCATAACAATATAATCACAAACTTAGCAGCTTAAACAACACACATTTATTGTCTCACAGTTTCTGTGGGTCAGAAGTCCAGGCATAGTTAGTGCCTCCTCTGCAATGTTGCAAGCTGCATTTCCACCATGACTGGGTTTTCATCGGAAAGTATAATTGCGGAAGGAACCACTTCCAAGCTTGTGTGGTTGTTGAGAACATTCGGTTCCTTGAAAACTGTTGGTTTGAAGAGTGCAGTTTCCTTCTGATTATCGACCAGAGGCTTATCAGGTCCTTGCCCCATGGAACCCCCCAACATGGCCACTTGCTTCACTGAAGACAGAAGGAGAGAGTGTCTCTTAGCTAGCAGTTGTTACAATCTTATGTAGCACAATCACAAATAGGATGTTTCATTACTTTTGCCATATCCCATTATTTAGAAACATGTCACAGGTCCCACTCACACTCAAGGGAAAAGCATTACACAAAGGCATGAGTATAAGAACGTGGGGATGAATGGAGGTCATTTTAGAATTTGTCCACCACAACCACAGAAATTCTTGTATGACCTATTTTAGAATTGGATGAGGGGTATAGAAGTGATGCAGCTGGATGCTTATAAGAATACAGAGAAGCAACTTCAGGAATTGGTAACTTCAGATGTAGCATTCTTCTGTTAATCTTTTCTTTTGGCTCTTCTTTCACAAGACCACCTTTAGTGTTCTACCTCTTGCCCTGTGTCGCTCTGTTCTCCAGGTATCAGGCAACCTAGAGAAGACAGTGTTCAATAGTAAGTTGTGTTAGAAAATGTTAAAGACAGAGTAATAATTTGCTAAATGCAGGATACAAAAGCTTACATAGAAAATGATTACAGCTTTTAAAGCCAACCTCAAGAATTAGTCAGAGAAAAAGGTTAGAAGATCATAAAAATATATAGAGTATTTCTATACTGTAAAGCTATGGGTGACTTGTTTTTGTTATTGATGCTCTTATTTCTAATCTTCTGGTTTTCCATACTTTCTCTTATATGTACATACAATTCTCAGAAAGGAAAAATAAGAGAAAAAGTTCACTTACCAATAAAAATTATTTGTCATATTCTATGTTGGCTATTAGTTTTAGTCTTATGAGTAAGGTATAAATAAACCAGAATTCTTTCATGGTAGCATCTTTCTTTTGCTGTGAACATGCACAGCACTGCTTTAAAAATACCTAAGTTTCTAATGCATTTATGATGGATATTAGTTTGAACATAAGCTATACTCTTGAGGACTATTATACTAGGGTCACTGGCATTCTAGGGAAGTTCTCTTAAACTTCAAGCAACTGGCATTCTAGGGATTCATATGAATCTCTAAAACTTCAAGCAAAAAAGAAATATGACACATAACTTGAGGCCAATGAACTAAATGGTAACTGTTTTGAGAATTAAGTTAAAGCAAAAAATTAAAGTTGCTGCAAAGCGTCTCATTGTCATATAGGAGGAAAATCTAAAGAAAGTGTCAGTTCTTGAAAAGTTCTTTACAGAAACACTTGAATACTACAAATTCTTCCATTAAGTCAGAGATTGCATTTGTTAATAGAGATGCAAGTCACAGGCACACCATCAGTCATTCCACAGAAGCCTTGTGCTATGAAAAACTTTTGACCCTGAGACATATTTATAGAGTTTGTTCTGGCTTTCAGCAATGAAAAATGCAGCTGTGGCTATCATGTTCTACTCCCAGAATGGTTGCAGAAAACCAAGGCCTTGAAACAATCACTGGCATCCCTTTTGTAGATCCTGGAAAAGATCAAAAGTGAAGAGAAAAGTAAATTCCACGTGGACAATGATTCACCAATTCCTTATATTCAAAGAAGACATGCTTCGTTGCGGAAGCAAATATAATTGCTGTTATATTCATGATCTCAATTTTGTAGGTCATGAAAGGAAGTAAATTCTAGCATAGGTTTTCCCTCCTTTCTAAAAATAGTGAAAGACACATTCTTATCCTGATGCCACAGTTTCATTGACATCAAAATGTCCTTATACTTTAAAAGCTTTTGGTCTTTAATAGAAATCTTAATGTAAATACTCTTGTTGTATTCTGTATTCTGTACCAATTTGTCACAGAAAGCTTAAACATCACTGTAGTTATTCCATTGTAGCATTTTTCTTTCATTTAAGTTTTATGACCTATTTTTAGCACCGAGGCAACTAGCATTTCTTTAATTCAGGACATTGAACTAGGATCAGAACCATTTTACAATTTTATCAACTAGGAAGGATGACTAGAACCTTTGATCTTTTCATGGGTCCAAGAAAAGTTAAAAAAAAACAATTATATGTGCAATATATATGTGTATATATATATATGTATATTTATGTATATGAGTGTGTATATAATTTAAATGTCTAAAGAAAATTGAAATTTGCAAATATTTAACTAAACAGCTACAATTTTTTAATGTTATACCAACTATAGTAGTTGGTTAGTATTAAAACAATTTAATAATATTTGAAAAGATGCCCATCACTAGACTAAAAACTCAGTGAAGGCAGAAATCGCCGTCTGTTTTCTTCTCCAATGTACCCCAAGCTTCCTGAGAAATAAGTGGGACACAGAAGAATCTGAATAAAACTTTTCAATAAATGAATGAATTTGTAGGAATAACTTTTTTCTGTTTTCATGTATCTGTGTGTATTCGCAGTGATTTCTGAGAAATCATAAGTAAGTTACACTAAAGGAGGAACTTAGCCTAAGAATTTCCAAAGCAAACTTTAAAAAAAACTTTTAAAAAATGTTCCCAAAAACATTTCTAGGAAAAAAAAATGCACGTTGCAAACAGACCTCTAAAATTAGAGTGCCTAGAGTCTAAAGTTGTCTTTCTAGGGACCCCAGTGCACCATATGGGACTATTACAAAACTGTCCATTAGTTCTGAAGGGGCCCTCTTCAGTCTCTATCAGCATAAAGAGAAAAGCAACAATATACTTGTATTAGCCTAGTAGAAGACTATACCATATAATTATTTTGGGTAATACAAAGTGCAAACATAATCTGACCTAACTAGTGCTTACTGGATGCCTGCAACATATCAACACTGTATAGACACGACTTACACAAAAACAGATTAAGTCATATAGCTCCGGTCCTCAGAGTGCTGGCATGCCATTTTGTAAAGATAAGAGAAGGATACATGAAAATTAGTCTGAAATCGCTTTTTCTTCTTCCCAGGAACAACACAGAGAATCTTTTGATAAATATGATTAATATGTAACTAGTTATCATCACCACCCATGCTGTATTTAAAGACACAAAATTACATGATTGTAGCTAATAAACAGTTATTTACGTTCACACTTTGGTCATTGAGTGAGCGCCTATCGTAGCTGATTGATCTTGGATTCGTGAATGATTTGTTGACAGTAGGAACAGGAGAACCATAACAAAAAAAGTTCTTTCCCATCCTATCCACACCTCCACCAAGATAGAAATGGAGATAAAAATGGCATTTGGCCAAGAAATTAATGGAATTCTTAAGAAAGGCAATTGCAAATTTTGGCTGGATCTTAATGTAACAGTCATTAAGAGATAACTGGCTCAGCAATGGGCCTGGATATTATTCCCTATGGGACTAAGGAAGTATTATTTACAAGTGCAAGTGAAAGTGGATTTGAAAAAAAAAGTAAAGGAACTTACACTTCTCCACCTAATAATGTGATAAAAAAATTCCATTATGAGAGAAGTGATCTTGTAGGTATGAATGAGATAGGACAATAGGTCTAGAGCTAGAGACCAGGAATATTGCCAAGGGTTCTGCTTTATTTGGCCAGCCCAGAGATTTTACTATTATTATTTTTTAATAAATATGAGAACTTTTAGGTTAGACACATAGTTTCTGGTCACTTGAGACCTTACCACTGCTTTTTACTTACACATATTCAATTCTGAAATTTCTATTACTTTTCTAGTTGCTCTAGTTTTCTAGCTGTTGGAATGTGATATACCAAAAATGGAATGGCTTTTAAAAGGGGAAATTTTTTAAATTGCAAATTTACAGTTCTAAGGCCATGAGAATGTCTAAATTAAAGCAAGTCTATAAAAATATCCAAATTAAGGCATCAACAAGAGGTTACCTTCACTCAAGAAAGGCCTATGAAGTTTAGGGTTTCTCTCTCAACTGGAAGGGCACATGGAGAACATGGTGATGCCTGCTATTTTTCTCCCCACGCTTCTTGTTTCATGAAATTCTCCTGGGGGTGATTTCCTTCTTCATTTCCAAAGGTCTCTAGCTGCATGGGTTGTTGGTTTTGTGGCCCTCTCATGGTTCTCTCATGGCTCTGTATCTCTCTCCAAAATGTTTCCTCTTTTAAAGGATTCCAGTAAGTTAATCAAGACCCACTGAAATGGGTGGAGTCACATCCCCGTGGGGCTGACTTACTCAAGTTTCCAATTTATAGTACTGAATAGGGATTAAAACAAATGGCTGCCTCCATGAATTGGATCAAGATTAAAACATGGCTTTTCTAGGGCACATAAATCCTTTCAAATTGGCACACTAGTCCTCTAGACATTCTAGCTTGATAATAAGGTCTTTGAGATTTAATGTTGCTCTGAGAAGAAGTCTGTGTGTGTGTATGTTTATATCCATGTGTGTTTTTTATCTGAGCATTTGATTTATGCAACATCTACCCATTGGAAAACCTGAAAAATAGAGACATACATTTGCAGTACTTATTGATTGATGTATGTGGCTGGTTGAGTAATATCAGAGTATTTGCTTGGTCCTTCTGTAAAGATGAACTATACTGTGTATACCAAAGTTCCCTCCCTGTTCTCTGGAATTGGACTGCTAAAGGTGACTGCCATTCACTATCTTACTGGGACTATCTTATAACCCGGCCTCATCCCGAGTTATTATTTGTAACTTGGAAGTTTTGGAGCCTGGAGAGGAAGCAGTCACTGTGTGGTAGGCTTTTAGAAAAGATAAGTGGAGAATCCTGCCCAGAAGTCAGAGCAGGGCTTCTCAACTCGGCTGCACATTAGAATCCACTAGGAAGATTTGAAAAACTCCAGTTGCTTGGGCTACCTTCTCAAGGATAAGAGTGCTGCACTACAGGCATTACAAAAAAACTGTCCAGAAAATTCTAATGGTCAGTCAGAGTTTCAACCAAAGCACTGGAAAATGATGGCACTTCTACAAGATAGAACTTGAGGCTGGGAAATTTCCATAAAAGTGTGTTTGAAGAGTATTTAATTTTGATATGCTTTTTGCTTGAATGGGAAAATCACAAATATGTGGTTTAAATTTTCCTCCTGTGTTGTAATTCCATTTAGTCACCCCAACCCAAAAGGTTGATGTATACATATACAGGGTTGCATACAGGAATTGGAGGTCTAACTTCAACCTACTTCTAGTCCCAGCCCATGGGCATCCATGTAGAGGAAGAAACAGAGAGTGAGAACTTAAAAGCCTGATGCCTTTTACTAAACATTCAAACTGCACAAGTGACTCCCTTTGCTGTTGTTGCACACTTACTGAGAACTATGTCCAGAAGTTCCAGGCAGTAACTCCTGGCAGAATGAAAGGTAGCCCATGGAGGAGCTGGGATTTGCAAGGTTTCAAACCTATAATCCTGGAGAGAAAGTACTTGATGAAAAATTTAGGAGTGATGTGAGTTTAACCTCTTCCTTCCCAATATATAACAAATTTTCTAATATTTATCAGAGCTTTGATAACAGGAAATTTCCTTTCAGAATAAACATAATACAGGAAGAGAAAGAAATCTGGCTCTGTGATCCAGTCACGTATTTCCTAGTGCCTGATCCAACTTTCCTACCAGGTATTTTACTAGTGTATCAGATTTACCATGTCCAATAATGAATTAACTTCCATTTGTCATATCTTCTACTTGAAGCCTCAGTTCTTGGAGACCCATTTCCTTACCTGCAGAAGAAGAGGTTTGAATTAAGGGGCTCTCAAATGTCCCTTCCAGCTCTGAAACTATGATCTGTTGGGCAAGTCTGAGTTTATTAGTAATGACTTTATAATTCCTTAGAACTTAATACTTTCAAACTATTTAAACCATTAATTTTTTACTCTGTGAATTATATATGGTCTACATTTTTTTCTAACCAAACAAAGTGAATTGAGCATAGCTGTGACTTACGTAAAGACAGAATGAGAAGTGCAGCAAGCTCAAAAGGAAAGTTACCACTTCAGGCTATGTACGTTCAGTTCTTTGGATATTGCTGCCCTGCCAAATTCCACTGAGAATGGCAACAGCTGTCCATACACCTATGCAACAGAAATGAAGCTTCCTTTATAAACTTTCTATTTCTCTGTACGTGTATGAGGACATTTCTAATTTTACCAGAAAAAATAAAATAAAACAGTTTTGCTGGAGAAAACTGTCTTCAGAGCCCTTACTGCAGAAGAAAATAACAATGGTTTCCCAAGAATAGAGCTCCGGGTGCACAGCAGGCTGGCCTATCTCAGGGTAGGGCTGAGTGAGGGAGAATGAAGAAATGGTGCAGCCCGCGGCAGGTGCACAGTGGGGAAGCTCTTGCCACTAACCCTGCTTCTGCTCTCTGTGATCACAGAGGACCCAAGGGTTCTATTTGTACATCAGAGCTTGATATAAACCATGAATGCAGGTATAATGGGATACTGAGAAGAGTTCCCTCAGTCTAACAGGTTTACTTTTTAAACACCTACTTCTAGGACAGACATTAAAGTAAGAATCAATAGCTTTTAAGCCCTAAATTTAATCTTTCCTAGGTAAAGTGCTTCTTGACTACTAGAACAATTTCTCTTCTTCCCTCAAGTTATCACAATGAGTATCAGAATGGGTTGTGGTTCCACTTAGGTGGCTGTCAATTCGCCATTTTTGTAGATTTTCACCCAAATCTAAAGAAATGTTTCTACATCTGGTTTTAAGAAGCACAAATTATAGTTCTTCTTGTATTTTTATCATTGATCTGAAACTGTCTTGAAAAAGTTAGCATTACATGAAGCATGAAATATTCCAGAATACAAAAACAACAGGAAGAACTAAACGACAATTTATTACTTTACGATAAGAAATACAACTACTTTGTAGTGATCTGACTGAGAATCTTTTTCCAGGCTGCTCATGTGAAGCCAAATTAAAGGAAGGATTCTCAGTAAGTGTGGAACAACAGCAAAGGGAGTCACTTGTGCAGTTTGAATGTTTAGTAAAAGGCATCAGGCTTTTAAGTTCTCACTCTCTGTAATGCGACCAGACCTAGCACAACGCACTTGAATACTTCAGTTGTCCCATAAACTGCTTGTGGTTGACATTGCCTCCCTCTTCTACCCTTTCTACTTGTCTGTTTTTTTTGTGCCTTTCGCCCAGAGGCCCTCAAAGATCAAAAACAATTCTCTCTCTTTTGGTAATATTTGTTATTTTATCCATCCCTTACACTTATTCTATCCTACAAGGAATAATCTTATTTTCCTTATTTCCAAATTCTTAGGCTGCAACCTACTATTCTCAACCTCTGCTTGTATTTTCCTTGTTCTTTCTATTTAACATTTCTAATAGGCAGATAAAATTATAATAGGTGCATAATGTATACCTTCCATTCCCACGGTATATGCAGACATTTTATGTTTCCTTGAGTAAAATATATTTCAGCCAAATCTTTCTCTATAAAAAACTTCTGATTTTCTAGTGCAGTGCCTATTTATGTTTGTTGTTGTCAAATATGCAATGTGATATAGTAACTCCCAGGAGACATTCTTCTGAAACAAAAAAAAACAAGTCTGGAAAGGGCCCTAAAATTTTAATATCCTGTTGTAGTGTTGAGCATCTCAAAGAGCGGACCCTTATTAGTAGAAGACTGTGATATAGCAACAGCAATTTTTTGCATGCTTTATTGTTCCTATTTCACTAAATTGGGATTATTTATCTCAGTGATTAGTACAATGAGAACTACGAGTGTGCATTTAGTTGCTTGAACAATGAACTGGTGGCATGGAATACACCCTTTCATTTATAGTCCTTACCCCCTCTTCTTGATTGTAAGTTCCTCAAAAGCAAAAGCTGTGCATTATTCATGTTTGAATATCCAGTGCCCCAAAATATTTACTGTTGAACAGAATATTAGTTTGAATGCTTTACTTTAGTATCTTCTTACATTAAGCTGTACTTATCCCGTCAGAATTCTTCTGAACTTCAGAAGAATTATCGAGATGAACTTATTTTGGAAGATTCTGGTATAGTGGTCATGAACCACATTAGAACAAATCCCATTCCTGGTTCCATGACCACTTCTTGTCATTTTATATTTCCCTTAGGAGCTCAGATATTCCATCTGTAGAGAGGAATGAATTTATGTATAACTGTAGCTGCTCAATGTCAAACATATCCTTGAATGAAAATGTGAGGCTGTTTAATACAAAATATTATTTGCACAAAACATTTAAGTTGCCAATGAGAATTTATCAAATACAATTTAAGATAATTTAAAGCAATTACACTTTCTCCAAAACTATAAATTGGTAAACTCTTGCAAACAGTTATTGCTCTGATATAATTTCAATATGAAGCTGCCTAGTTATTTACATAATGGCAATCATGTGTGTGTGTGTGTTGTGTATGTGTTTTCACATGTGCAGCTAGGATCTCTTATCTTGCCTGAATGCATCCATTTTAAGTCCTTGTCACAAATTATGAGCTCTAGCTTAGCCATTTTCAATTTTGGGTTTCATAAAATCTTCCACTGAATTCCACTGACTTTTCAAATAGACTCCACCCTCCCAGAGAGCTAAATCTAGGCTCTGATAAAAAATATCCCTCAGAAGATGACCCCTTTAGTCTATTGACAGGTATTTTCTATTTTAATACCACATACTGTTGATTTCCAAGTCTGTCAGTTATCGCCAGAATCACTCAATCATACCCAGAAAAATAGCCACTTGGCTATAATTATCATCCAAGATAATGATAATAATAGTAATAAGCTATGTACAAAATGTTTAGTTTTTCATTGGGTGCTTTAGAAATATTAAGGAAAAGGCACTATTCCTCTTTTGGGGGAAATTACATACTGTTTGGGAAGAAAAAAAAATAAACAAGGAGTTAAGTAATGTATTTTGCCCAGAAACTGGTCTACCCTGTATTTAAATGTATCTGAAAAGATATTATTCAAGATGGCCTAGGTTATGCTGTGATAACAAACAACTCTAAAATCTTAGTGGCTTATACTAACCAATGTTTATTTCTTGCTTATGAGCATGCCCAGTGTGTTGGCAGGCAAGTTCTTCTCTTAGTTTCACAGGTATCTGAACTGATGGAAGCTCCCAAATTTTCAAGGCAAGGAAAAAAGACCAGGCAGCATTTCATACAAGGGCTCTGAGAGCCCAGAAATGAGACCCAGCATTTCCTCTCTCTTTCCTTGTCCAGAACGATAGGTGTGGCTATGCTTAACACCTGAGGGCAGGGAAGTGTAATCCAACAGTTGCTCAGGAGAAGAGAAAGATACACAGCACTGATGATAACAACGGGGAGTGGAAATGTTGGAAGGAGGAGAGAAAAAAATGGACAGGGAGGCAATGAAGAAGGGGAAACTCCATCATCAAGACAGCATGTAAAGCTGCTCAGATGCCAAAGCCATAGGGATGCTAGATATTTCCATGTTCTTTAAATGAGTTAGGACTAATGTAAATTCCTTCAGGCAATCATCTCTTCAGTTAGCTTGTATCATCTAAGCTATGTATTTTTTTCATATGCTATATGGTGGGGGTCACATTTCATTCTTTTTCCATGTGACTATCCCGTTATTGCAGCACCATTTGTTGAATTTTGTTTTTTAGTGGGGGCAGGGGAAGTGCATGGGTCAGGAATCAAATCCGGGTCTACCATATGGCAGGCAAGAATTCTACCGCTGAACTACCCTAGCACTCCCTAAGTTATCTTTTTTATACAGAAGCAGTAATTGTTTAGTCACTGCCCATCATTGCAAATTCTTGCTATAAAAAATACTTAATGTGAGCACATTACTATTGGTATTAAAAACATGGCAACTTGTATATAGTGATAATTTCTGGAAAGGTGTCAATTAGCTAAAATTAAAATAATGCATTTCAAAGTGACTGAAATCTAACTAAAATCATCATTTATTAATTCATTATTAAATAAAAAACACAAGGCAATAATTCTGTGCTTATTGCCAAATGGGAAGAGAAAACTTCAAGGTCACTTGGGATTGTTTCCTGCCTGGTTGCAAAGGAGCTGGCATGCGTATATTTCCATAAGCCTAGAAAGGGGTGGAGAATCGCGTACAGGTGGACATAATTCTACCTCACACTGTTATTATGGGCTTAACCTGGAGAGAGTTCTTTGACAAGAGGCATTAACTTAAGTAAGAGCAGGATATACTATGTGTATTCTTAGAAAAGCTCAGCTTACAGCTCATTTTAAAATACATATAAAATGAAATTCCCTAATCTTCTTTTGACTCCAGACTCTGTTCCATTTGTCAGTTTTCTCATTTATTAAATGAGAGACTTAAAATAAACGCTCACAAAGTCCCCTTCCAATTACCCTATATCGATGTGTGAAAAAAAAAGTTCCATGAATCTGACTATACACCCCCATGATTATTTTTGTAACAGCTCAGTTTCCCAAGTAGAGCTGTAAGGAAAAGGAGGATGCACTGTGGAACTGGGTGCCTCACAATCATAAGGACTCTGTAAATGTATTAAATGAATCCACAGACAGCTAACATGAGGATGATGATCAACTTTTATCATGGTTTATTTGGGGGTAGGTGTAGCAGGTGGAAGTCGTAGCAATATAAATTGACTGCAATTATAGAATTTCAGTAACAAAGTGCATTTTAAATATCATCTGGTTCAACTCATTCTAAAATAAGGAATCTAAGGAACTAAGAAATTGAAGAATTTTTCTGAGGTTATACCAGCTACTTGTATGGTATGCAGCCCAAGCACAAGGCTCTTCCCTCACGTCCCAAAGGTGAGAATACAAATCACTCTCTCTATGCTGGTAGCATTGCAGTCTACACCACCATTAGTGGCTCTCCCTGTACTCCCGGCAGCTCTCCCTCTTTCTCTTCGCAGATGCTACCTGCAATCAGAATGTACTTTATAATGTATCTGTCCTTGATGGCATCAGTTAGTGTGATCTTCTTGTTAAAGAACCCTGGTATATGTTATTATAGAACATTGAAAGTAGAGCTCTGGATTTGTTCCCATTTGCACATATTGTTCTTGGTCATTCCCTGTATAGTTACTTAAAACAATGAAAAAATTGTTTTTCTTCCACCCAGTGAACTTTCAAGTACTTAAGGATATGGAGTATATTTTATATGCCCTGTCAAATGCTTTATTCCAAACTAAATTTACTAAATTCCTTTCACAGTGGTTTATATGGCATGTTTTTAGAGGGCTTCGTTATTCAAATCATATTATTCTAACTTCACTTCCATTTGTCAAGATCACCTTTAAGAAGTTGTGCTGCACTTCAATGTCATCTGGCATGAGGGACATGCAATAGGATTCATCTTTTATTTTCTGAAAACTATGCTGGCTTTGCATCAATTAACATAATCCTGGTTTTACATTCCTGTTCTTGGTCGTCATGTCCCATTGTTGGCTCATAATAACTGCTGTTACTCCAGAGTTCCTCCACTTTACTTAGGAAATCTCTATGTGAGTTCTTTTTAATTGTTAATTTCCCCCACTTGGAACACACACAAAAAACATACCCCAAGAGAAATAATTCAATTAGCATAGCTAATTCGCATCATTTCTTTTATGAGGACTACAACCCTAATGTCAGGATCCCAAATTTAATCTAATGAACAGTGATTAGGAAGATAAGGCAGCACTCTTAGGAAATGTGTGGGTGGGGAGACAGAAGGGCAGGGAAATGTTCCCTTATGAGGCAAACATGGGCATGGTGCACATGTTTTCTTAACTGGTAGTAGACTCTTTTTGAGACGTTTCTCCAGGTCACAGCAATCCCCACCTTTCTGATGCATACTTCATTTTCTCATCCACAGTGCTGAGCACCAAGTCCACATGGAATTCGTGACAACTTTTTTTCATTATAATTATACCCATTTGACCACTATTGATTAGCCAAGCTGCATATGCTCAACTCTTTGAAATGTATGTGCCCCAGAAAAAAACATGCTCTTAAATTTAATCCATTCCTGTAAGTGTACCACTACAATGGTGTAAGTAGGACATATTATGAAGTTACATCAGTTAAAGTGTGGGCCAGCCTAGTCAGGTCAGGCTTTAATCCCATTACTGGAGCCCTTTATAAGTAGAAAATATTCAAACATGAGAGAGAAAGCCACAAGAGGCAAGAAGCTGAAACAGTACCCAGAAGAGAAAGGGAGGCCAGGAGACACTGGCAGGTGCCTTGTCATGTGACAGAGCAACCAAGGATTACCAGTCGCCAACCCCAGAATACCACAATCTTTGAGGAGACAGTATTGCCTTGATGATGCCTTGTTTGGATATTTTCCTGGCTTCAAAACCATGACTGAATAAATTCGAATTGTTTAAGCCAAACCAATTCATGGTACTTGCATGAGCAGCCTAGGAAACTAAAACAAAGGAGTCTGTGTTATAGTTATTTTGGACTCTATCTATTGCATTGGTACCTCAGTCAAAACTAAAGAGGAACAATTCCATTTTTTTATTTGATTGTACTCATATCTATAATTAATCTTATAAAAAGGAATAAAAACATACTTTTCAAATAAATATTCTTTTTAAATCACTTGGTTAAAAGATCAGTTTATAATAATATATTGAAAGAATTGTATTCAAATGCTAAATATGATTATTCCCAAAAGCTGATACTCTGGGCCTCTGTTATCCTCTGACTACTTTGTCTCTTTGATAGACTAATCCTACTTGTAATCTATCATTGTGTAAATTACTTTTACTAGAAAAGACCAATTAATTCATCCAAAGTTTTACTTCCATTTCTGCCATGAGATAAACTATCAAATCCTGAAGAAATGCTCCATAATAACAGTCTTTTCTTTCTAAAATAACAATATAAAGAACATGATATCTATTATCAGGGATTGAATCATGTACCCCACAAAAAATATATTCAAGTCTTAATCCATGTTCCTGTGGGTGTGAACCAATTTGTAAATAGGACCTTCGATGATGTTGTTATCATTAAGGCATGGACTCATTTTTCAATAGGATCTTTGAATATCCAATTGAAATGAGGCTGAATTGAATCAGCATGGGCAGTAATCCATATGACTGGAGTTCTTATAAATAAAGGAAATGAGAATGCAGTCAGTCAGGAGAAGCAAGAAGTCAGTAGAAGCTGGAAGTCAGTGGAAATCAGAAGAATAGGCCCAAGAAAAAGATTGCCATGTGAGGGAGGATTGCAAGAATGCTTCAGACTCTGGGAGAAAGAAAACGTGTGAGACAATAAAGTCCTGTTGTACATGCCAACGCATTGCATGATATTTGGTATGCAGCCATGACAAGCTAAGACCTCTGTGATTTATATAGCACTTCACATTGGCCTTTCATAATTCGCAGTTATTTCTTTTTTTTTATTTAACTAGTTTTTACCTTTCTTTATGAAAGGTAGGCTTGAAATGTGTTCCACTTCCCCTGGAAGGGCTAAAGTTTGTGAGCTAAACTATGCACTGCAAAACTAGAAATGAAAATCATGATTTTTTTGCTCACTCATGCTGTATTTATCCTGTACTTCTTTGTGTAATACTGGCTCAAGTGTATTTGATCACCAGACACACAAAGCTTTCAGAAAAAATTATGTCCTTTTAGTAAACTCCCAAATAGATCATTTCCCCATTACATAATGAACTTTAATCCTTTAAATCTCACCAAATCTCACCAGAAGAGCAACGTCTAGAACTGTCAGCCTCCATGACCTTTCATGTTAACCAATTTACTTCCAAGAAACCTGGTATTTGGCTTAGAGACTATGTTTCATGGGGGGAATGTCTTTATTCATTGATGACATGATTTCATTTTCTGTGAAACCACTCCCCAAAATAACCTGCACACACACAAACCATCTGAAATTAATACGAGTGCAACAAGTACACACGATACAAATTCAAAACACAAAATCCCACTGGTTTCCTATGTAGTTGCAATAAATAATTAGAATTTGAAATTAAAAAATAATACCATTTACATTAGCATCAAAAAATGAAGTACTTTGGGATAAATCTTACAATTTTGGACTTCTCCTAACTTCAAAACCACAGGCCAATAAATTCCGATTGTTTAAGTCAACGCACTGTTTGGTACTTATCTTAGCAGCTAGGAAACTAAGCCTCTAAGTCATAATGTTGTTAAAAGGATGAAATGTCTTAATATAAGTAAAGGAGTCACAGCAGTGGCCTGTGTGGTAGTAAGCACTACATGTGTTAGTTATTGTTTTCTTCTATCGTTCCCGGTACTACTCTGTGCCCTTTCTCCTCACCATTCTCTCTTTGTGGGCATATGTACTCCACCAACTTTTTCTCTAACAGGATCTATTTTGTTTCCCGTAGCGTACTGTTTCTAAACTAAGGTTAATTTCGCTCTTCCTGCATATGCAAATGTTTAGAGACATTTTCGGTTGTCATAACTGGAGCGGGGCGGGGGGGAGGAACTACTGCCATTTAGTGGCTAGAAACCAGGGGTGCTGCAAACATAGGAGTTTAATTATATTCAAGTCTTGTATTTTGGAGCATAATAAAAATACTAACATGAGGTAGGCTGTTTTTAACTGAGATTGCAATGTATAACTTCTATTGTCACCAGTAAACTGATGATGCTAAAAAGCATCCCCAAAATGCTAATAAAGAAGACAAAGATGAAAATTTTTTTTTAATGTATCAGATTAGTACAAAGGAACACAGGAAAGAAAAATAAAGGAAAAAAAAATAAAGTGGACAAATAGATGCCAGACATCAGGATGCTAGGTTTAAAGCCTTTGATATCATAACTGGATGAGGTGTTAATAGAAGAAACAAAAACACAATGATTTCAGACTGGATTATAAAATAGAACCCAAACACATATGGCTTTCAAAGAAATTAGGAGAAATAAAGTAATATAAATGAGTAGAATTAATTAAATAAAAGACAGATATTCAACAAAGAAAATTTAGAAAAAACCAATGTTGTTTTATTTTTTGAATTATTACCAAAACCATCAAACATCTTACCAAAAAAATTAAAAAAAAACAGCCAAAAAAAGTCACAGAACATACAAATCATCAATATCAAGAAGTTTAGCAATGCTGACTAGAGTTTCTACAGACTTTGGGAAGATGAGGGAATTTCATGAAGAATTTTATACCTATAAATTTGACAACTTTCATGAAACGTTCAAATTCCTTGAAAATCACCATTTGTCACAGTGATCAAAAAGACATATGTTTATGAAGCAGATGTAATTATTAATATATTTACTTTTAATATTTAATAATATTATTCATATATTTTGTATTAAATAATATTTAATAATTTTATTAAATAGTCTATTGAATACTTTTAATAAAATTGATATTATTTATTTATATAATTGCAATGTGTTTGATACCCTAAGGAAATCAAATTTAATTCTTTAAAGAACAAATGCATCAATCTAACTTGCCCTATTACTAGGATACATGATAAAATACAGATACCATATCAACAGATTTGGAGAAAGCATTTGACAGACATCAATATTCATTCATAATGAAAGCTCTCAGCAAATTTATGTTATATGAAAATTTCCTCCAATAAGAACATTTACTAAAAGATGCACTTATTGTCATACTTAATGGTGAAATATTAAGAAGTATTCCCTGAAGTTTGGGCATAAGACAAGGTTGTCCGCCCTCACTACTTCTATGCAACATCATATTGGAAGTCTTAGGATGTTCGATATAGCAAGAAAAAATATTCATGAAGTTTAGAAAGAAAAAAGTAAAACTGTTTTACTGGTAGATAGCATAAACAGATAAAATATAGCAATTGTTAAGGAATCTATATACGCATGAACACAGGGATAAAAGTATATGAGTGTTGAAGTTAACATGATTTAATTTTCACCATCCAAGAAAAATGATATGTTAAAATAGAATTTGATCCAGAAATTGACTTATGAAAAATTTCAAATATAAAGGCTTTATTCTTACACTCCTTACCCCACTCCAAAATAAAACTCAATTTTCTTACAAAATTTCTTCAGTCAATACATTTTCCCTATTGGAATGGCAATGTACGAAAGATCCATCTCAGGATTTTCTACACACTGATTTATCATATACATGGTTTGTTGAGTTTATATGGCCTCACAATTTGTTTTGCCACATATTACGTGGAATAGGTGTGAGAAATCACAGTTCTCATTAGGAAAATTAACAAACAATTATTTTGTTAGCAATAAAATTATAATTGTTAGCAACAGCAACTAAACTATTGCTCACACTTAAGACTTGCCAGATCATCACACCTCTCTCTGTTTTAAGCATTCAAATGATTCACTCAAAATAATCATTTTATTTATTTATTTACTCTTTTTTGTACAAAATAGAAACAAGGTGTGTACAACCTGAGTCAAAGATTCATAGTGATTCTTAATATTCAATAAGCTATGAATTCAGAAGGACATTCTAGTCCTCACCAAAAACTTTGCGTTTTCTTCAGTACTAAAATGTACTGCATAATAACTGTATATTAATCCTCTCAATATGAAGTAGTTTAAAAAATATTAATTGCCCATATATTTAAGAACTCAAAGTTAATCCTGTCTAAAAATGAGTTTTTTTAATATAACATTTCTCCATTTATTGATTTCTTCTCCAACAAGATAATTTTTCTCTGTCAACTTTTTTCCATCCCAAAATGTTTCCCTTACAATAAAACCTTCCCAGCTAACCAAAGAGATTAACATTGAGTTGATAAGAGCAGCAATTACTAAAGCATCTGTGCCAGTTTGAAAATATTACATACCCCAGAAAAGCCATGTTTTAATCCTGATCCAATATTGTGGGACCAGCCATTTCTTTTAATACTGATTCAGAACTGTAGAGTGAAACTTTTGACAAGATGATCTCCACAGAGATGCGATACACTCAATTGCTGGTGTGACCTTTTGATTAGATGGAGATGTGACTCCGCCCAACCAAGGGGGGTCTTGATTAGTTTACTGGAGTCCTTAAAAAGAGGAAACATTTTGGAGAAAGTTAGAGCTAACAGAAGCAACAGAACGAGAGAAGCAATAGAGTCAACAGAAATGAGCAGAGCTGACAGGCAGAGGGCACAGATATGGATGTTTGGAGATGGAGCCTGGCAGATGTCACCATGAGATGTTAAGCAAGCCAGAACCTGGAGAGAGCCAAGGGAAGCCAGGAGATGAAAGCCAGCCCTGGAGAAGCAAAGTAAGGAACCCTCATAGGAATAGAGGCTGAAAGCAATGGAACCCATGAACAATGGACCAGCAGATGCCAGCCACATGACTACCCAGTTGACAGAGCTGTTCCAGACCCACTGGTCTTCTTGAATTAAGGTATCTATCCCTGAATGCCTTAGTTTGGACATTTTCATAGGCTTAGAACTGTAAATTTGTAACTTTTAAAAGTGTTTCCAGTTCTGGAAGCTTGGAAACTATCACAGCATCTTACAGTGTTTTTTCCAGCAAATCTATTCCCTCCCTACTCTGTATTCCCTAATAACTAGTTATATCTCTTTCCTCATAGGATATTTTTTCTTTACATAATGGTTTTCTAAGCTATATATATTAGCTAAGATATCATAGTGTTTTAATCAATAAGGTGTATCTGGAGTTAGATAACTTGGATTTGAATCCCAGAACTTACACTTAATAGTTTTGTGATCTTGAATAAGTTGTTTAGTCTTTCAGTACATTCATTTACTTGTTTGCAGCATGAGGATAATGATTGTCTTATCTCATAGGAATATTATGAATATTAAGTGAGAGACATGTAAATGAGATAACGCATGCAGAATACTTACAGGAGAACATAGTATAGGACTCCTATAGAACACAGAAGTTGGGCATTTCCAAAAGTCTAACATTCCAAACTTAACATCAAATGGATCAACAAATGAACCATATGAGCTACAACAATAAACTATTATAGGAAATCATAAGATTGTAGCTTCATTACTTCAGATACAGCAGTAGATTCTTAGACTTGACACCAAAATCACAAGCAACTGTTTTGGTTTGCTAAAGCTGCCAGAATACATTATACCAGAAATAAATTGGCTTTTATAAAGGGGATTCATTAAATTACAAGTTACATTTCTAAAGCCTGAAAATATCTAAATTTAGCACCAACAAGAGGATAACTTCTTGGAGGAAAAGCAGCATCCAGGTTCCTCTGTCACATGTGAAGTTACATGGCAACATCTGCTGGCCTTCTTGGGTTGGTTTTAAAATGGCTCCCTCAGCTTCTGTGCGTCCTTCTAGCTTTTGCATCTCCAAATGTCTGTGTCTAGGCATCTGCTTTCTGTATTGGCCCTGAGCTCTTTCTCTCTTCATGAGCTCATTTAAGGACTCCAACAAACTAAGTAAGACCCACCTTGAGTAGATGGGGTCACATCTCCATTAATCAAAAGGTCCCATTCACACAAAAAAAGAAGCAAATATAAATAAATAAATAAAAAGAGAAAAAAAAAAAACCTCTGAAAGGCAATGTTCAGAAACCTTAGTTTTACAATTATTGTAAACAAACCTGGATTTACAAAAAACTGCCCCAAGAATTTCCCTAAGGCAGCAGAAAACTGCGAAAAGACTGCCTCTGAAAGAAAAAAGAAAAAAGCCAAGACCTTTTCCCATGGTCCTGGTCCCAGCTTTTAAGGCATATTGTAATGTAATCATTGTGCGTTCAGAATATAAAGTGTATAAATGCATGGCTGTGTTCCTAACCCAAGGGTAACTTTCTTCCTTCTTCCATCATTTTATAATATCTCTGTCTCTTCCTCCCTTCATGAATACTGTTATTGGAAGGACATGTGCAAGTTCAAAAGCTTTGTGAATTTAATATCAAATTCATTTCTAATTATGTGCAGTATGGATAAATAAAACTTGTAGGTGACAGAATATTTAACAGAATGGATTTTGTCATAGTAATTGTTAACTGTAAGCCCTGAAGGAATACAAAAAGTGATAGAGCTGGAAGTGAATTTTGTTTGTTATAGTCATTGTTGATCACGAGCCCTGAATGAATGTAGAGAGTTATAAAAAGGAATTTATGAAAATAAATTCTGTCTGTCATAGTGCTGATAAAAATTTGAAAAGTTTGGTTATCATATATTTCAAAAAGAAAGCTTTTATGGCAAGCCAGATAGTCACACAAAACTAATGTTTAGTTTTTTTTTTTCCTGTTAAGTTTTTCTATCTGTTAAGCTCTGCTATGGCTTGCTAATATAAAACAACTATCTGTTTTTATTTCTAAAAATAGCTTCACTTAAAAATGTTTATAAAAATTAAAGCTCAGATTATAAACTTTAACTGCTATCTTTAAATTTCAAAATGCTTTACTCTTTGTATAGACTAGTAGTTCCCTGGAACCTTGTGACACATGAAACTCAGATTTAGTTCTCCTGCTCTGAAAAATCAGCATGGGTCTATACAGCAACTGCTAAAAGCTGCAACTGAAAAAGATCACACTCTGAATAAAGATGTGATTAAACTGATCTGATTAAAACTAAGGTAAAGGGTAAAGAATAATACTGTCTGTATTTTAAAGTTTTAACTATTGTGTGAGATGAAAAGAAAAATGTTTATTTTGTCCAAAATTCAAGTTTTCTATAGCATACATCAAATTAAATCTGTGTAGTCAATTAACTTAAACAACCTAATTGAGCTTTCTTTGATAATGAACATGGAATAAGGAATGAAATCTCAAATTCTGCACAAATTAATGTTATGCAATGATGCATTTCAGAGTATTTTGAGCAGAAAATGAAAAAGTGTTTGCAAAGCTCCTTGAGGAGCCACAAGAAAACAATCATTAAATAATCCTGCCAGTACTGGGATCCAGTAAAGGTAAGTAAGAGAATTATAATACCGTGTAGTAGAATAAAACTGAAACTGGGACTATGCATTTAGGCATATTAGCCTCATGCTATGAAAGTATCTACCTATTTTATTTTTTGTTTTAGAATCTTAGTCATTGTATTGTGTTTATATTCATCTCAGAGTGATAGGCTTCTCCTTAAAATTTAAAATACATATTAATGTGTATATATTTTCTCCATATACAACCTGAAAAAATCTTTTTAAATACTATTCATGCCATATTTGGTTTCTTTTTTTCAGTAGCTCTTATTTCAAAGAGTGTTATTTTTCTCCCAAATGAGTTGTATGGTAGCAAAATGCATTTAAATATTAAATAATTAAATATTAATTCCTCTACAATACATAAAAGATTCAAACACATAAAAATCCCAAACAATTTATTTTTCTTTCTTTAGTTGGTATTATCTAATTCACATCCCCTAATATTTTGATCATGAAAGATTTCATGATTAGATGAAAGCAGAATTAACAATGGTAAAATTTTAAGTACAGTTCTAATGAAGGATGAACTGGGATTTAAACCCAGAAAATTTTTCTTTAGTTTTTCTTTGTTTCTGTAAATTCATGCCTTGTGCTCTAACTTCCAAATACATAAACTCTAGACTATTATGTCATTATATATTTGGTTTGGTAGGCAGAACACAGTGCTTTGAATTCAATCAGATTTATTCCAACTGGCCAGGTGATCTTGGACATATTATTAAATCACTGTGAGCTTCAGTTTTTTTATCTGAAACACAGAAATTATAAAACATGTTCCTCACAAAATTTTCCATTCATTTATTTATTTATTTACAATTTTTATTAAGGATCTTCCATAATATCTGATAGTCAATATATAATAAATTAAAATGTAAATTACCATATATAATAAAACGGTAGCATAATGAATGCACTAAAATGTTATCTGTTATATAACATATAATTGTTAAATTATAGATACATGTTTATATACAAAATTAGCTATTATCGAATTATCTTGTTTTAATTATAAATTCTTATAATTATGCATTATATATAATATAAATATAGTTTGTGATGGTTGGCTCATGTACCAACTTGGCCAGGTGATGGTGTCTAGTTGTCTGGTCAAGCAAGAACTGGCCTAACCATTACTGTGAGAACAATTCATCGACTTAAATCATCAATCAGTTGATCATATCTATAGCTAATTACATCTACAATCAATTAAGTGGAGTGTTTTCTGCAATGAGAATCCAATCAGTTGGACTTAATCCAATCAGTTGGACTCAGCCTTACTGTTGGATATAATTCAATCAGTCAAAGACTTTTAAGGTGAAGCTGATAATTTCACAGAAAGAGAGAACTTTCATACCTACTTATGGGAGCCATCTTGTCCTGGGAATTCATCAAAGACCTTCATCATTGTTGCCAGCTCACAACCTGCCCTAATGAATTTGGGGTCAGGCATCCACACACTTGCAAGAGACACTTTTATAAAATCTATTTGTAGATATCTCCTATTGGTTCTGTTTCCCTAGAGAACCCTGATTAATACATATATTCATAATTATATGTACTATATTACATATATATAATATATATAAATCTTTATATATATATAATCTAGTAATTACAATTTCCATTTTAAACAAGCCATGTCTTAAAATGAAGGTGTATAAGGCATGGCTTTGATGAAGTCAAAGCAAAATTTTTAGATTCAAGTAGCTTTGGCTTCATATTAAAACTGTCAAAATCCAGCTCACGGAGATTTGGATGATTTTAGGGGACATTTTGGTCTCAGAAAGAAGGATAATTTATAAGCTATCTGGCTGCCCCATGAATGCAAATTTAAGAAAATTTATACAATTATTTGAAAAAACAAAGCCAGTTGTATTAGTTAGGGTTCTCTAGAGAAACAGAATCAACAGGGAACACTCACAAATATAAAATTTATAAAAGTGTGTCACGTGACCGCAGGAACACAGAGTCCAAAATCTGCAGGGCAGGCTGTGAAGCCGACAATTTCGATGGAGGGTCTGGACAAACTCCACAGGAGAGGCTCGCCAGCAGAAGCAGGAATAGAGTCTGTCTCTTTTGAATCTTCCTTAAAAAGCTTCCGGTGATTAGATTAAGCATCACTCATTGCAGAAGACATCTCCCTTTGGCTGATTACAAATGGAATCAGCCATGGATGCAGCTGATGTGATCATGATCTAATTCTATGAAATGTCCTCATTGCAGCAGGCAGGCCAGCACCTGTCCAACCAGACAAACAGGTACCACAACTTGGCCACATGAACCTGACCATGACACCAGGTTATAGTAATACTTCCAATTGAGAGATTTTTTTGTTTTGTTTTGTACTATTCTTTAGTTAAAATGGTCCATTCCTAGTGGGTATGACATTGCTTTTTTCATCAGAATGCTGAATGAACAAGATTATGATGACATCCTAGTTACAATGTGGAGAAAAAGAGTCAACACATTTTTTTTTTCTGAGTTCTTACTCTTATGGTTTCTTTTTGGTGTCTGGATGTTCTTAAGGTTATTATTTTTTTTTTTTGAACCCTGGTGTAGCAACTTTTAAAATTATTATTATTATTATTATTATTATTATTAGTTTACCACCCTGATCCTACATCTAAGACAGCACCCACTATTATCTAATATTAGATACATGTATAGTCTTCTCTGCACATTCATCTAATTCATATGCATCTGACACATGTATGCCTGGGTGTAAATGAGAGGAAAATGTTCTCAGAGGATTCATATTGAACTGGAAATGATAGTGCCTCTGGGTGAGCAATACAAGTAGTGAGTAGGGAATGAAGGGTTACTTTGCTTTGCTTTTTCTTTTTTATAGAATCTTTATTATGAATGGTCAATGCTAAAAATGTGAAACATATGGAAGCCATTGCTTGTGAAGTCATTTGCATACTCTCTTTGCAGAGATGCAACATCCATTTCATTGCTGTATATAAGTAGAGATTTTCTTCCTGGGTCATATGATTTGAAGTTTGCTCTCTTTACCAGAGTCATAATACTGAAATTATACTATATCTCTCCGATGTAGTTTTCCAAGGAACCGCCAAATTGTCTTACACAGTGGCTGCACCATTACACACTAAATAAAGTAATATGTTCAAAAAATGATCATTTTAAATTTCCTTTAAAATTAATTTCAGAAAGAAACAGAGATTTGCATCATCTAACCTAGATCAGTTAAATGTAGAGAAATAATAAGATGAAAGTTATAGCTTTTTGGTTTTTCTGTTTGCCATCACAGTTTTAAAATAATAGTTCAATAATCCAGGAGCCTTGATTCTTGAAGATGATCATATAACTATAGAGCTTCTAAGATGTGACCATGCGGTTGTGAAAACCTTGTGACTGACACTCCCTTCATCCAGAAAACACAAAAAGACAAAAAAATAAATAAATAAATAATGGGCGGAGGGAAGTATGGGATGTTTTAGGTGTTCTTTTCATTTTTATTTTTATTCTTATACTATCTTAGAGTAATGAAAATGTTCAAAAATTGATTGTGCTGACGAGTGCCCAGCTATATAATGATACTGTGAATCACTGATTGTACAATTTGGACGATTATATAGAATATAGATGCATATCTAATAAAATTGCATTATAAAATGCAGCATCAAAATAAAATGCAGTATTTCCAACATTGGTAATTTCTTTCATTATTATTAAATTATTCTTTATTAAGTGAAGTCAATGCATTTTAATTGCACTTAAAATAAACTTAAATTTTTTAAATAACATATCTATAGACATATTCATCTTAGTAGTACAGGAAAAACACCTTTCACAGAAAAATACCTCCCTCCTTTCTCTACTCTGAAATTAATGAAATTATTAAATTGAGTAAGAACTTTGTACCTCAGAATGGAGAAGTATAGATAGGAGAAAGTCTTCCCCTAATGATAAATTTAGCAAGTTTTATGCAACTCCCTATCAAAATGTCATGTTAATTGCACTAAGCCTAGCTTTGAAACCGACATAAAAGTTAAGCAAACTTCTAGAAAAGAGACAAAGTTTGCAAAAGAGGCACAGCCCAGCACACCACATACCTACTCATCTACTGTCCTGGGCTCCCTCACAGGCAACACTCATGGACTTGGGAACAGAATATATTTAAATTAAGGCACAATATGACCTGTTTTAATCATTTTAGAAATATGAAGTTATTATTATACTTATGAATCATCTAATTTTTAATACATAATTTCAAGTGAACTCTAATAAAATAAGTAATTTGAATGATAGTTTAATTTCACACTCCCTAAATACTTGCATATTTTAACACGCTTTTTTAAAAAGGAAGAGGACTTGGGTTTCTATATCTGCTCACTTAGAAACTCTCAATTATTTCCGCGAGCAGTATTTGAAAACTCCCCATGCACATGAGGCAATAGAGAAGTAAAAGTGTTTGTTCTACTTCTCCAAACATAGCAAGTTATAGCAAAGAGACAATTTGGAGAAAGATCCAAACAGCATCACTAATAAAGACATCACAGAAAAAAATGCCCTTTGTGGCTTGACAGTATGACAAAAAGGGCATAGACTCATGTCATTTATCTCTAAGCTTAAATTCTGAATCTCCACATTTTAATTATGATTTAATATCTCTGTGTCCATGGGAAATTCAGGTAATGCATCTAAGTCTCAATTTCCTTCCTATAAAAGAGGGATAACAATGTCAAATTCATTGAATTATTACTGAAGACCAATAGCACCATTGTATGAAAAGTACCAAGCATAGTATCTGGAAAATAATGTTTTTTTGAGTAAATTCTAGTTCTTTTCCTTCTATTTTTATGGCAATGTGAGAGCCACACTCAAATCTCTTTTGCCTATTATTTTGTATAAATCACTGATTTTCTTAATTCCCCTGGCCTACAAAACAAAACATCCACAGTTGGACTATCCACAGTTGGAAGCAAAATACTTTTTCCTATGAGAAAGTGAGTTCTTTTTGTGTGTGTGTGCATGTGTTTGTGTGTGTGTGTGTGTGTTTCGGGGAGCTAAGGACATAGGTAGGAGAACAGCAGTAAGTATAAAAATTATGTGACATAAAAAGAAAGTTTGAATTAAAACTATAGTGAGATTAATAAGCAGCAATGACAGCAAAGAAATTAAAGTCTGGAAGACTCCTGCAATTCTAATACTAATGAGAGAAAAACAGTTATAATCAATCTGGATGTTGATGCCTGATGTGCTACAATTTTACTAGCATTTTCAAAGTCAACATAATTACTTTATTCCTAAACATTAAAAAGAAACAAGTCATGCACACATCGTGCTGGTTTGAAAAGATTATGTAAACTGGAAAAGCCATGTTTTAATCCTGATCCATTTTGTGGAAGCAACCTTTTCTTTTAATCCCTATACAGCACTGTAGGTTGGCAACTTGATTAGATGATTTCCACAGAGATGTGGCATGCCTTTGATTAGAGGAAGATGTGACTTCACCCATTCCAGGTAGATCTTAATTTGTTTACTGGAATCCTTTAAAAGAGGAAACATTTTTTGGAAAGAGCAACAGACCCATGAGAACCACAGGAGCCCATGCAGCCAGAGTCCTTTGGAGATGAAGAAGGAAAATGCCCCTGGGAAGCAGCGTGAAACAAGAAGCCTGGAGAGAAAGCTAGCAGACGTTGCCATGTTTGCCATGTGCCTATACAGTTGAGAGAGAAACCCTGAACATCATCAGCCTTCTTGACTAAGGTACCTTTCCTTGGATGCCTTAGATTGGACATTTCTATAGCCTTGCTATAACTGGGACATTTTCACAGCCTTAGAATGTAAACTTGCAACTTATTAAATTCACCTTTTTAAAGCCATTCCATTTCTGGTATTCTGGCAGCTAGCAAACTAGAACATACCAAATTATTTATGTATGTAAACATGATATTTTATGTTTATGTAGTGAGACACTGGCATGGAAGTTATAACAACAATGATAATCTACCTTTCACCCCTTAAATTGGGAATGACAGAAAAACAATAATCAGCGCCTGCATGGATGTGGTGAGATAGGACTTGCTAATCCATGCTGTTAGTAGTATAAACAGGTATAAAGTAGTTGGAAATTAATTTGGCAACAAGTGTCTTTTTTTTTTAGTTTTAATATTTCTACATTTTAATCCGTTAATACCACTTCTACTAATATCTCACCAGGACATAATCAGATGTGTCACAATTCTATGAACAATGCTGGAATAGTCTAATCCCTAACTAAAAAGTGCCCCCTCCCCACAGAGTTCTATTTCTGGACAGGCCCATCAGTGAGAAAAAACTTCTGGGAATAGAATCACAATCGAACAGGACATGAATAATACAAATGTGGGAAAATAAAGATGTAAGCAAAAGTGGGGGAAGAGTTATAGATCCAAAATACCTAGGAAAATAAGCTGCCATACATTTGAGCATTGCATTAAAACAATAGAAGTGGTAGTTGTGTAACATTATCAAAGCTTTCTTGAAATACGATTCATAGTAAAGCTTAGAAAATCAACTTTTACATGTAAATAATGCAAATTATTAAAAGAAAAATAACAGGGAGCAGAAAAACACTCTATAGATAATGAAAGCATGCAATAAGGATAATGCCCACAAAACATGCTAAAACATTAGAAAGCTGTACAAGACAGTTAAGAATGAAAAATATAATATACAGAAATTCAGAAATGAGGTATCAGTCCTCAGGAAGAAAAAGTAAAACAATAAACATCATTCTTTTGAAAACCTTGCTAAACCAAAAAAACTACAAGAGTGAAAAAAAGCCTAATACTTTAAGAAAGCTAGAAGGTGTAAAAGTAAATTTTAAAAAATAAAAGAAAAACTAAACCAAATTAGATTTTTAAAAATTGGAAAAAGTTGGAAGAATTGAAGATTTGGAACAAAGACCTAAAGCAAAAATAATTGGAGTTTCTGGAGACAAAAGTCAAGAAAGATTACAAAACAAATACTATAAGCAATAAGCCAAAAAATTTGCGTTAAAATAATAATAGATTAAAATATTTGAAGCTATATATTGAAAGCGTTCACCAGGAACATGAGAATATTGCCCAAGTATCAGCCATACAATGCACATTCTAATAGAATTACTAGAACTTAATGAATTATTAAAAAATATCCTTTTTGTTTCCAAAAATACAGCACATAGTTTACAAACAAAGCACATCAGGTTATTACAAAACCTTGACCTTCACATTTGAAGCAAGACAAAAATAGAAAAAAATATATATTTAAGAAAAGAATTCCATAAGCCAATGATTTTATATACAGCAAAACTGAGTTTCAAGTTCAAAGAGCTCAGACAAGATTTTATCAATATGTAAGAACTTAAGGAATATTGTTCTCATGAGCATTTCCTGAGAAATCTACAAAAATAGACCAACATACAACCAAATTTCCTGAAGAGGTAGTGATGTAAAGACTAATGTTGTGCATTAAGTTGCCTGTAGAATTAAAACTAAATGGGAGAACAAGAGTGAGAGAGTAATGACTATATATTCTGACAATTTGTTTATAAGTGAGGAGTGTTGTAGAATGGGGAGATATAAGTTAAAAATTAATGTGTTCATAAGGGCAATTAAAGGATTAGATGTGAAAGAGGGAAAAGAATATATAGATCCAACAAATAAAACCCAAAGGGTAAGATGATGGATTCAAGAAATGCCTTTAGAGTTAATAACTTTGAATGTTAATGGACTAAACTTACCAATTAAAAGATACAGATTGGCAAAATGGATTAAGAAATAAAATCCAGCTATAACCTTCTTACAAGAGACTCATCTTCGACACAAGGATACAAATAGATTTAAAGTGAAAGGAGGGAAAAAATGTTCCATAGAAGCTGTAACCAAAAGAAATCAGGAATAGCTATACTAATATCAGAAAAAATAGACTTTAAATGTAAAGACATCATAACAGACAAAGCATATATTAGTAAACCAAGAAGAAATAACAATCATAAATGCCTATGCTCTCAATCAAGGAGCTCCAAAGTACATAAGCAGACATTGGAAAAACTGAAGGGAGAAACAGATGCTTCAACAATAATAGTAGGGAATTTCAGCATTCCCTATATGAGTATAGAGAGAGCATACCACTCTCCTCTATAGAGAGAACAATCAGACAGAGAAACAACAAGGAAATAGGGAACTTAAACAATTTGATAGATGGATTAGACCTAAAAGACATATATAGGTTGTTACATCCCAAAATGTGAGGATTACATTCTTCTCTAGTGCCTATGGAACATTCTCCAGGATAGATCATATGCTGGGGTACAAAATAGGTCTTTATAAATTTAAAAACATTGAAATTATTCAAAGCACTTTCTCCAATCACAATGGAATGAAGCTAGAAATCAAAAAACACCAAAGAATGAGAACTTTCACAAATATATAGAGATTAAATAAATTAAATAACACACCCTTAAACAATGAGTGAGTCAAAGAAGTAATTGCTAAAGGAATCAGTAGCTATCAAGAGATGAATGAAAATGAGAATACAACATATCAGAACTTATGGGATGCAGCAAAGCTTGTTGAGAGAGAAAATTTATTGCCTTAAATGCCTATTTAATAAAGAAGAAAGAGCAAAACTTGAGGACTTAACAGCAAACCTGGAGGAACTTGAGAAAGAACAGCAAACTAACCCCAAAGCAAATAGGAGAAGAGAAATAAGAAAGATTGAAGCAGAGTTAAACAAATGTGAGAAAAGAAGAATATTTCAATATAAATAAATGTGAGAAAAGAAGAAAAAATCAATAAAACCAAAACTTGGTTCTTTAAGAAAATCAATAAAGTTGATGGCCCACTAGCAAGGTTGACAAAATAAGAGAGAGGATGCAAATAAACAAAATCAGAAATGAGAAGGGGGGTCATTACCTCAAACCCTGAAGAAATAAAAAATATAAGAAGAAGATAATATGAACAATATGCCAACAAATTAGACAACTTAGATTAAATGGAAAAATTCCTGGAAACACACAAACAAGCTACACTGACTCAAGAAGAAATGGAAGATCTCAACAAACCAATGACAAATAAAGAGATTAGTCATCAAAAATCTTCCTGCAAAGAAAAGTCCAGAGCCAGATGGCTTCACAGGGGAATTTTGTCAAGCATTCAAAAAGGAATACACCAATCCTGCTTTAACTTTTCAAAAAAACTTAAGAAAAGGGAACACTAATTCATTTTATGAAGCTAACATCACTTTAATATGAAAACTAGTGTGCTGGTTTGAAAGGATTATGTACCCTAAAAGCCATGCTTTAATCCCAATCCAATCTTCTGGGAGCAACCATTTCTTTTAATCCCTGTTCAGCACTACAGTTTGGAAATTTGATTAGATTATTTCCACAGAGGTGTGACTCACCCAGTTGTGGGTATCAACCTTGGATTAGAGGGAGATGTGACTCCACCCACTCCAGGTCGGTCTTGATTAGTTTACTGGAATCCCTTAAAAGAGGAAACATTTTGAACAGAGTCCTTTTGAGAGCAACAAAGCCATGAGAAACATGAGAGCCCATGTAGCCAGAGACCTTTGGAGCTAAAGAAGGAAAATGTCACCAGGGGAGCTTCATGAAATAAGAAGCCTGGAGAGAAAGCCAGAAGATGTCACCATGTTTGCCATATGCCTTTACAGTTGAGAGAGAAACCCTGAAGTTCTTCAGCCTTTCTTGAGTGAAGGTAACCTCTTTTTGGTGCCTTAATTTGGACATTTCTATAGATTTGCTTTAATTTGGACAATTTCATGGCCATAGAACTATAAACTTGCAACTTAATAAATTCCCTCTTTTAAAAGCCATTCCATTTCTGGTATATAGCATTCTGGCAGTTAGCAAACTAAAACAACTGGGTAACAATGCTACAAGAAAGGAAAACCACAGACCAATCTCTCTAATGAACATTGTCTCAAAAATTCTCAACAAAATATTAGCAAATAGAATCCAACAACACATTAAAAGAATTATACACCACAACCAAGTGGGATTTATACAAGGAATTCAAGGATGGCTCAACACAAGAAAATCAGTTAATGTAATATAGCACATTAACAAATCGAAATGGAAAAATCATATGATCATTTCAATTGATGCTGAAAAAAGCATTCAACAAAATTCAACATCCTTTTCTGATAAAAACACTTCAAAAGGTAGGAATTAAATGTAACTTCCTCAATATGATAAAGGGCATATATGAAAAACCCATAGCCAGCATCATACTTGATGGTAAGAGACTGAAAGCTTTCCCCCCAAGATTGGGAATGAGAACAAGTATGCTCTCTATCATCACTATTATTTGACATTTTACTAGAAGTTCTAGCTATAGCAATCAGGCAGAAAAAAGAAATAAATGTCATCAAAATTGGAAAGGAAGAAGTAAAACTTTCATTATTTGCAGATGACATGATACCATACTTGGAAAATCCTGAGAAATCTACAACAATAAACCTAATTTATTTATTAGGTTACATGACCTAATAAATAAATTCAGCAAGGTGGCAGGTTATAAAATTAATGAGCAAAAAATCAGTAATTTTTCTATACACAAACAATGATCTTAATTGAGGGGTCAATTAAGGAAAAAATCCATTCAAAATCGCAAGTTAAAGAATCAAATATCTAGGAATGAACCAGGAATGTTAAGGACTTGTATACAGAGAACTCTGTAACATTGCTAAAAGAAATCAAAGAAGATCTAAATAGGTGGAAAGATATTCCTTGCTCCTAGTTAACCTTCCTATCTAGAGTTCCTAACTACAGTTGTCAATTCTACCCCAAATTGATCTACAGATTAAATGCAGTACAAATCAAAATTCCAACAACCTACCTTGAAGACTTGGATAAGCTAGTTACCAAATCCATCTGGAAGGAAAAGAGACACTGAACAGCTAAAGCCATCCTAAAAAAGAAGAAGGAAGTAGGAGGATTAACACTCCCTGATTTTAAAACTTATTATAAAGCCAAAGTCATTAAAACAGTATAGTACTGGCATAAAGATAGAAGTATTTACCAATGGAATCAAATCAAGAGCACAGAAATAGACCACCAAATCTATGGTCAACTCTATCTTCAACAAGGCCCCCAAATCCACTGAACTGGGGCAAAATAGTCTTTTCAATAAATGGGTATGGGAGAACTGGATATCAATAACCAGAAGGAAGAAAGAGGACCCTTACCTTATACCCTATACAAAACTCAAACTGGATCAAACACTGAAATATAAGAACCAATACCATAAAACTCCTAAAAGAAAATGTAGGGAAACATTTTCAAGACCTAGTAATAGGAGGTAGCTCCCTAAAAATTAAACCTGAAGCAGAAGCAACAAAAGGAAAAATAAATGGGAACTCCTCAGAATGAAAGGTTTTTATACCTCAAAAGAGTTTGCCAAAAATGTGAAGAGGCAGCAACTCAATGGGAGAAAATATTTGGAAATCACATATTGGATAAAAGTTTGATATCCTATACACATAAAGAAATCAGATAACTCAACAACAAAAGAACAAACAACCCAATTATAAAATGGGCTAAAGAGATGAAAAAGACATTTTCTGAAGAGCAAATACAGAAGGCCAAAAAGCACATAAAGAGATGCCATTCTTATCAGCTATAAGTGAATTACAGCTCAAGACTACAATGAGAGGGCGGGCCACGGTGGCTCAGCAGGCAAGAATGCTCGCCTGCCATACCAGAGGACCTGGGTTTGATTCCTGGTGCCTGCCCACGTAAAAAAAAAAAACAAAAAAAAAAAACTACAATGAGATACCATTTCCTACCTATAAGAATGGCTATTATTAAAAAAATCAGGAAACTACAGCTATTGGACAGGATGTGGAGAAATTGGGACACTTATACACTGCTGGTGGGAATGTATAATGTTACAGCTGCTATGGAAGACAGTCTTGCAGTTCCTCAGAAAAGTAAATATCAAATTGCCCTATAATCTTGTAATATCACTACTTGGTATATACCCAGAAGAGATGAAAGCAGTGTCATGAACAGAGATTTGCACACCGATGTTCATAACAGCATTATTTACAATCACCAAAAGATGGAAACAACCCAAGTGCCCGTTGATAGATGAGTGAATTAAGAAAATGTATACATACTATGGAATATTATGCAACAGCAAGGCGAAATGACACCTGAAGCACGTGACATGATGGATGGCCTTGAGGACATAATGCTGAGTGAAGTAAGCCAGACATAAAAGCATAGATGCTGTATGATTCCACTTTTATGACCATGGTAATGGTAAAATCAGAGGTTTATAATACAGAATATAGGGGGCCTAGGGATACATGGAAGCTTGGGATGGGTGAATAGTTTAACTAATGAGGTTGAACTTAATTGTAAAGGAATATATAGAAGTGAAGGTGGTTCACTTGTGGATCTATGAGTAATATTACATATTGAAGCTGAACATGATTGAAAGGGGTTCTATAGAGTCATGTGTCCAACTGATTAATACTACAAATATAAATAAGTTCTTGCATGAACTATTGCAAAAGTATGAATCTTGTACAAAGAGTGTATAATTTCGGGGTATAGGAGGAAAACTGCTATTGCATGCTATGGGCTATATTTAATAGGAAAAAATCAACAATATCACAACAATACCAGGGGTATATAATAGGGGAAGGACGAGAATTATGGGGAGGTTTGGATTTTCTATTTGGTGACAGTGTGCTTATTGGTTATCTTTCTCTTGGGAACAATGAAATTATCTAAAATTGAGAGGGTTCATGGACTGTTGACTTTGAACATTGTATGTGAGGCCCAGTAGATGGAGCTGATTGAAAGATGCACTGACTGAGAAGTGACTGGCAAATGATGGTGTATACAAATGATCGAACATTGTGCTGCTACAAAAAGGAATGAACTTGTGAGACATGCCATGATGTGAATGAACTTGTGGGACATTTAGTGAGGCAAAATAAGCCAGAAACAAAAGAGAAATATTGTATTATCTCATTTAGAAAATACTTACACAGAAATTGGATAGATTATGATGGACAACAGTGGAATGATGCAAACTTTACTAAGTAGCAGCCATGATTACAGATTCTGTGCCAAACGTGGCATCTTTTTTAAAGCAGATTAAATCAGCTTCTGGTGTATACACTTATTGATTTGGCTAATGCATTATTTTCCATAAACCGTTAGAGAGGATCATGGGAAATAGTTCAAACTACATAAGATGGACAACAATATACATTTATGCTTTTGTCACAGAACTCTTTTAACTTTCTGGAGGTTGCTTGAACATCTGCACACTCCTCAAATCATCACATGGATTTACTATGATGTTGATATCATGTTACCAGAAGGAGGAGCAAAATGTGGCAAGTAGCATCGTAAGACACACAGATACCAGATTTGGGATATATAAACTCTATGAAGATTCAAGGGCCTGCCATATTAGTGAAGTTTTATGGATAAAGAAATCTAAGTTACACTGGGACATCCAATTCAAATAATCACGGCGTGCAATTCTCACAAGTAAAGAAAAAGCACAATATTTGGTAGCTTTCATTGAGTTTTGGGAGCAGCATATTGTTTACCTGGGAAAATGGCCCCAATCCATTTTCCTGAAGAACATGAAAGTCTATAATTAGCTTTGAGTGGGGCCTAAAGCAGGAAGGGCTCATTAGTCCACCTTGGTCAATGACCTAGAAGACCTTATGGTTCTGCACCATTTTTCAGTAGTAGTGTCAGCAATAATGAGATTGTTTTGCATCTTCACTATCCAATATGGCAACAGCTAGCCACATGTGACTACTAAATACTTGAATTGTGGCTAGTGCAAATAAGGAATTGAATTTTTATTTTATTTACTTAATTTAAATTTGCATAGCCACATGTAGCTAGTAGCTACCATATTGGGCAGTGCAGTAGGGATACTTGTTGAAAGAAAGATATCATGTGGAGTTAATGAAAAGCTTAACAGTAAATCACTATGTAGTGTTCTAGAGCAAAGTCATGCCATATGCAGGGAAATATGCACTCTACCAAACATAGCTCCTGGCATCCTACTGGCCCTGGTAGAGATGGAGAAACTGACTATGGGAGATCATGTGATCATGTGGCCAAAGCTGTCCATCACAGGCTGGGTTCTGTCACACTCACTATGTCATAAAGTCAGGTGAGTCTGATAGCAACCCATTTTAAGATGGAAGTGGTACATGTGGAGTCATGCAGAAGCAGTTTCAGAGTGCCCAGACAAGTTGCATAAATAGGTTGCCCAGACCACCAGGTCATCCCCCAGTGGTACACAAGCACTTCATCCTCAGCTCAGACAGAATATTTAGGGACAGCTAATGAAGAAGGAAAAGGAAGAAATTTGGTTTTCATAGATGGATCTCCTTAGTGTCACATGAGGTATCAAGGGAAGGCAATTGCACTATAGACCCCATCAGAGATGGCTGTGAATGGCAGTGGTAAGGAATCCTTCAAAGGAAAGGACTTTTGATAAGGGATTTGATCATTGACTTTGGATGGAGAGACATGGCCTGAGCTAAGGATGTACACAGATTCATGGCAGGAGTGGAAGGCTTGTGTGAATGGTCTGGAATCTGAAAGGAAAAAGACTGGAGACTTGGAATTTCAGGGAAAGATATGTAGGTAGAAATATGGGAATATGAGCAAATGTGAAAAATTTTGTATAGCATGTGTAGTAGTTAGGTTCAGGTGAAACTTGGCCAGGTGACAATACCATGTTGTTTTGTTGCTGTGGACTTAAATCATCAACATGTGAATCTCATCTATGGCTGATTACAACTGCAGTCACCTAAGGGGAGTGCCTTCCTCAATGAGTGAGGCCTAAAAGAGAAAAGTCAGAAGAGAGCTTAGCAGATCAGACACAGACATTTGGAGATGCAGAAAACACATGCCCCAGGGAAAGCCATTTGAACCTGGAGTTGGAAGAGGAGACCAGCAGACATTGCCATGTGCCTTCCCATGGGACAGAGAAACCCACAGAAAAGTCATGTGCCTTTCCTCCAAGGAACTATAAATTTGCAACTAAATAAATCCACTTTATGAAAGCCAGTGCATCTATGGTATATTGCATTCCAGCAGTTTGAGCAAACTACAACAGTTTGCTCCTTCCAAGAGCATTCACGTCAATTTGGGACTGTTCTGAATGTTCATATTAGCTCAAAACACCCTTTAATTGGCACAAGATCTCTTTTGGGATTGTGAGCCATCATCTTTCTCTGATCCTTCCTTCCTTACTTTCATACAAACTTATATCCCAAGTCTGCTCTTCAAGAAACTTTTTGTAGGCAGCTCTCTATCTTATGTCTGTTTACAGGAAACCAAACCTAAGGTACATGCCATATCTCAATAAGAAACAAAAGTTTATTAAGGACACAGACAAAATAAAAATATTATAAACACAATGCTAAATCACTGATAAAAGGAATTGGGTACCGATGTCTTTTAATAAATGGGGAGATATTCCATGTTCAGGGATTGGATGTTGAAATATTATTAACATTTCAGTTCTTCTCAACTTGATCTTTAAAGCCAAGGCAATCTCAATCAAAACCTCAGCAAAGTATTTTGTAGATAGAGTTAAATTAATTCTAAAGTTTATGTGAGAAAGTAAAAGACTCAGAAAATCCAGCACAATAATAAAGATAACAATATTGGAGGACTCAGACTACCCAATTACAAGATTTATTATAATAAAGATTTATGTAAGCTACAGTATTTAAGACAGCATGATAGTGGTGAAAAAACATAGACAGGCAGATTAATGGAACAGAATAGAAAGCTCAAAAAACACCCACATAAATATAACCAACTGATCTATGACATAAGCACAAAGACAATTCAGTGGAGAAAGAATGAATTTTTCAATAAACAATACCAAAACAATTGGATGGCCTTATATAAAACAACAAAACTAGACACGGCCATTACACTTTTCACAAAAATTAACACAGGATGAATCATAGACAACGTAAAATTTAAAAAAAAAAGAAATAATTTACTCTTCAAAACAAGATCTTGTGCAGACTCTGTCTTCCACCACCCCACTCCTTAATCCTCACTGGCTTCAAAACATAAACATACATACAATTCTTTAAACCCACAACTTCTGTAATAAAAAACAAAACAAAAACAAAAATAAACAAAAAACAATGTTCCTCTTTACAAGGAAAGTTTCTGTATTTTGTTCTGTTCATGCCTCGGTTGGAAGAGCATATTTTCCCCCTTTATTCTGTTGCATAAGCACTGTACTTTTTTACTTAAAAGATAGAATATATAAATACACATATAATGAAAATTCTCTCATCATTTCATTCACCTTTATACTCTAAATTGACCATGGTTCCTAGTTTCTTATGCATTCTGTCAGTTTTATTTATACATACTAGCAAATATGAGAACTTTTATTTTCCTCTTTTAAAGAAAAGGCAGCATATTATATGCACTTTTCTACATCTTTGTTTTATTTTTGAATAATATATATTAGTGATATTTCCATATCAGTAAATGTAAAGAGTCATTATTTTCTATAACTGCAGAACTTCCTATTGTATTGATTTGTCATAATTCTCGCAATCATTTCCCTATTTACAGACACTTAGGCAGTTTCCAATCCTTTGCTTTTACAGATAATAGTCCAATGTACATATGTAATTACTCCTTCTGGAAGTCTATCTAAGGATAAATTACAAAAAATGAAATTGCTGTGTCAAAGGGTTTGAGTATTTCTTTCTGATAGCTACTTCCAAATTGTCCTTCATAGTGTTTGCACAAATTTATACTCCCTAGAGCAATGTAAAAATACCAAATCCCACCAACAGGAGGTGAGAAAGGATATATAGTTTATATATAGCTTATCAGTGCAACCTATATTTATATCTTCTGCCTCTGTACCAGAAGAACTGGTTGCATATACTTCTTGGGCTCTTCTTTCTTTCAATAAATTGATGGTACACAGCTTTTTTAACTTATAAATCTGCATATCATTCAGAAGTCTGAGACTAAATCTACTACCTTTCTCCCACTTCCAATATTGGACAATACTTATTTGTTGATGCAATAACAATATGACTATATCTTAATCCTTGAAATTTATAAACCACAGCTTTGTATTTTTTGTTGATCATTTTATATGAATTCTTTTGGACCCTGGTATGTCCTTTTGATAAATAAATTTATAATTTTAATCAGAGAATTTTTAGATTATATCTTTGAGCATCTGTTTCTCTTTTCACTTATTAAGTGACTCCAATATGGTGAACTTTTTACCTTCTTTGCCCTACTTCTGTGTTAAGTATTACCTCTATGAACATGTTATGTTCTTGTCCTTTATGATTTTTTGTGGGAATGACTTATGTTTGTCCCTTAAGTACCTGTTTGCGCTTTCAGTCACTTTTAAAATTTAATTTTCATTGCTTTTTAAATATTAGTTTCTATACAGTTTTTATCTTTTCTATTAATTTATTTAGCTCTCTTCTTGTCTTTTTAATGCTTTCATGATAAATTGAGTACATTTCTTACTTTATTTATTTATTATAAGAGGGATTATTTTATTTGTCAGCTTTTCTGAAGGTTATATTCTAGTAGATCATGGAGATGTGGAAGAGACCACAACTGAATAAACAAACAAAAATCAACTGGTGATCAATGCATGCAGATAATTAAAATAGAGTGGTATTATAGAGAGTAATTGGGTAACTATTTTAGACTAGCTGTTCTGAAAGAACCTCTCTGAGTTGGTAATAGCTCACTAAAATCTGAATAACAAGATGGAGTCAGAAGTTCAAATATCTGGGGGACAAGCAGCCCAGGCAAAGGGAACAGCTATTGTAAAGACCCTAAAGCTAGAACAGGTTTGTCATGTTAAAATACTAGACAAACAAAACCATATAGCAGAATACAGTAGCTGAGAAAAAGCATATATGCTTGAATGAAGATGTAGACATACACCACATCATGTAATACTACAGGATAAGAATTTATTGATGAACCACAGTTATGTTCAGGGTTTAGTCTCACATAGCATCTAGACTTCTCAAGATAGAATACATTATCACAGTGCTCATTATATATTGGAGAGAACCTGACTTCCTTAAATAAATTAGTTTTTACTAGCCTATATTTCATAGTCAGCATTGGGCTGAATCTTTGCAGAAATAATCTATTTCAAATTACTCATTCACCCATGCCACTAATTTTATCATAATATGTGAAGAATTTAATTCCAATCATAACTATAAAAGTTACTGATTCATGTTCCATGTCTCAAAATCTATTAGTTTATTAACTTTCTATCTGAATTGATAAATGAAAATATGTATTTAAAAACGAATACGTGCTAGGAAGAAAGAGTACTTGTCAACAAAGCAGGAAGGGACCTACAAATAATGATTTTTGACCAAATAAGCAGAATTTCCAAAGATTATTTTTGATTTGTGTTACGTAGACACATTTATTCAGTTTTGTACACGATTTCTCTTTGTAGTGTAATTTAGAAACTGTAGTTTAAAGAACTCCCCCTTAACATTTTACAGCATTTGCTTATCTGAAATTCCTGTGGACTAAAAACATTACAACTTATGAAATCTTTTTCCACATTGTAGGCCTTAGAAAAGGTGGTCTCCCAGCTTCTATCTTGCCCTCCACCAATTGCTTTTCCACTTTGGTTATACATCTTGTCACCCCCTGTCTCAATAGCATTTTGCTCCCTGAAACACAGCTTGCTCCTTCCCTTCTCAGGGCATTCGCATGAGCTGTTTTTCTGCTTAGAGGCACTTCTCACACTGCTTTGCCTCCCTAACACTTACTTATGTTTTTTATGTTTTAGGCTAAGAGTCACTTTCTCTTTATACTCCTTTATTCTCACATCAAATAGTCCTATTACATTATCTTATGTCATTATAGTTCTGCTTCAGAGCCCCTATTTCAGTTTAAATTCATCAATTATTTTTGTCATTATGGGCCTATTGGCATTCCATGCCTTCTTCCCCTTCCTTTCTAAAAGCAGGGTAAAATTAGTGTCTACTTCATTAAGTTTTTGTGAGAATTTAACATAATACACTTGAATCACTTAAAACAGGGTCTCACTCATCATACACATTCAATAATGCTTTAATTACTATTATCCTTATCATCATCATCATTACTAGACTTTAAGTTCCTTGACAAATTGTATCTGAGTTACTCACCATTGTATTCCAGCATCTAGCACAATGCCTGACACATATTAAGTGATAATAAGTATTTGTTGACTCAACATATGTGTAAATGAGTGAGTGAGTGAATGAATGAATGAATGTGAATGCTGTTAGAGAGAAGGAAAAAGAAAAGAAAAGGTTCAAGGATGGAAGATAAAGAAGACTTATGATAAAGAGAAAACAGGAAGAAAATAAGATAGAAAAAAGAAAAATCAGGGAGGATGAGAGCAAGACCATGAAGTGTCATGGAAGACAAGCTTTGAGAGAGTTTAAAAATGAGAATAAAAGTCAACCATGTCAAATAATTTATAAAGACTGACATTAAAATTTCTCATTAATTCTTACAAAAATGGTATCACTTCAAATTAGCAAAAGACCAGAGGTTCAATGCTCAAAATAAATTAGTTTAGAAATCACATTATTAGTAAATAATCGTTTTAATGAACATGTAAAACAAATCACAGCATAAGTAAGATTTTTTTCAGGCTACTAAAATGTACTAACATCAAGGTCATTGTCATAATGCTGCCAATGCATTATGTGCATTCTGTCTGCTTGTAAAAGGGGAATTTTTTTTTTTTTTATCTATTGTAAGGTTAAATTTTGAAAAAGAAAAAAAGTGCTGTAGAGAGATGGAGAGTATCTTAAAAAGTTCTTTGTACAAACTGATGTATAAATTGTATCAATTCATTTAACAATATGTTGTGAACATTTTCCCATGCTATTGATTAATCTTTTCCCATCTTCAATTTTAATAATTGGCTCATATTTCATTTTAAAGATGGAATACATTTTACTAACCCTGTGTGTAAACACTTACTTCAAATGTATTTCTATTTTAGATCATTCTGGTTTTATATCACCTAATAGGAGGATTTGCAAATGCCATGATTATGCTCATAGAAAGTTTGCCTTGAAGTAAAATGGTTGGGCCAATAGGTAAGCACATTTTTAAAGTCTTTGATACAAATTCTCCCAAAAGCAGTGAAAGAGAATCCTGATATCCCTACCACTTTATCAATGTTAGGCATTGTAATCCTGTCTTTTTTTTTTAAAGTAACAACAAAAATGATCACCTCGTGGTTGTAACTTGGATTTACATGAATAATGCTAAATTAATCTTAAATACCCTTACAATAGCAATATATATACATATAAACATTTGCATTTAGGATCCATTAAGTGAAGGAGGTGAATTCATTCATTCATTTAATCATTCACTCATTAAATATTTACTAAACTTCTCCTATAACCTAAGCATTGTTTTAGATACTAGAGATAAGTAAACAAACAGAAAAAAAAATTCTCGTCCCCAGGGAAGTATATTGTAGAGCATGGAAAAAACAGTAAAATCAATAAGTAAAACAGTTTATATGTCAGGAATATTAAGGTGAGAAAGAAATCAGAAAAGCAGCATAGAGAATCCTGATGAGGGTCAATTTAAATAGGGTATTCAACGATTTCTCTGATGCTACATTTTTAAAATGAAGATGTGAAAGAGATCTGTCTATCTTTACAAATAAAAAGTAAGAGAGTGTTGCAGACAGAGGAATTAAGAGGAGCAAAGGCAGGGCTGTCATTTCATGGTTTAATTTCTAATATTCTAAGAGCAGCAATGAGGCCAGCATAGTTGCAGCAGACTAAATAATCTGAGTAGTAGGTGAGATCAGTGGGGATTCTAGAGTCCAAAGATCAGGTGGAGGCAGGCAAAGGTAGCTCAGGGGCAGAGTTCTTGCCTGCCATGCTGGAGACCCAGGTTCAATTCCTGGTGCCTGCTCAAACAAAAAAAAAAATCAAGTGGGGCCTTGCAGAATATTCTAGAAACTTCTTATATGAGTGAGATGAGAAAATAGGAGGATTTTGAGCAGAAGAATGCTATAAACTGACTTCCTGGCTACTTCCTGGCTCAACTGTGGGCCTTAATAGAAGCAAGAGATTAGGTCAGATGGTATTGCAACCATTGTAGGTAAAGACGATCATGACAGGAGAGACAGACATTAACTCTTGGATCTATTTTGAAAGTGGAGGCAACATGATTTTTCTGGAGGATCAGCTGTGCATTGTGACAGAGAATGGGTTCAAGGGCGACTTTAAGTTATTTTGGACTGAATATGGAAAGTTCCTTAACTGAGATGGGGAAGACTATGGAAGAAGCAAGCTTGAGGAAGGGAAAAGATCAGGAATTTGCCTTTGGGAACATTAAATTGGAGAAGCCTATTAGATATTCAAGTGAAAACATTGAGAAGGGAGTTGAATATATGGATATATTGACAGTTCAGTATACAAGTTTAGGCTGGATATATAAATTTGGGCATCAGCAGTATGACCAGTTAGCCTGCAAATGTGTTTAAAGAATTGCAAAACAGGACACATGAAAATCACCAAGCCTTGGAAATACTTTTTCAATTACAAACTTGGAAGTAGTAATTCTGTGGGTAATCTCAGCATAAAAAAATACTACAGAATATTTTATCCACTTTAACATATACTTAACACTCATTAAAGACAGAAAAATAATTGTAAAAAATAATGTAATTTCCAGAGAAGATGGCAGAGTGGGCATTTCCAGGACTCACTCCTCCAAAAATAGCTAGTGAACAAGAAAAAACTCTCGGAAATAACTGTTCTGGGGCTCTGGAGGCCAAGGGAGCACTGTACAGCATCCAGGAAAGAGAAGGATGAAGGGGCTGAGAAGCTGCAATAAAATAACTGAGTAATTCTCTCTTTGGTGGCTGCCAACACCCATTCTCCCACTCTCCAGGTGATCCATTTCAGGTGTACCTGGGCATCTGCTGTGGATGGAAAGGGATGTGGAAGAATTTCTCACCAAGAACAAGGAGAAGTATGACTGAGTCCTAGTTCTGGCTTGTGATTAGTGAATTACATTGCTAGGTCCCAACTCTGAGCTGCTGTTTTAGCACCCCAGATAGGGACAGCCAACAGACATTGTTTTAATCCCACCCTTGACAGAGCCAAAGGTACTCGTGGTTTAAAGACACAGAGCCTCCTTAGGACTACTGGGAACAGCTTTCTAAAGAGTGCAATCTGTTGAGCAGGCCAGGAAAGTGCAGCTTTGGAGAGTCATCAAAAAGGTCTTTGGGTATCTTACCGGAACCTCTCCCCAGGGCCCTTTGCAGAGATGGTCGATATTTCCTATGTGATTCCCTGGCCCTATTATGGCTGAGAAATACTGACTTGGGAAAGTCCTCTCTAGGGTGACCCTTCTCCCTGAATTTGCCCTCAAGGTAAAAGCAACTAGGGGCAATGAAAGAAGAGTAAAAAAACAAAAAATAAAAAATAAAAACTTTAGAGGCAAAACAAAAGCGAAAACACATCAAGAACCTCAGAGAAGGAACAAAGAACAAGAACCTTTCTCCTGGGAGTGAAACAGTTAAACAAATAGTGCAATATTAAAGACTGCACTGTATATCAGTGAAGAAGAGAATCAGATGAAGAAGAGCTGAATAATCTTAGCAGTTAAACCTGTGCAAGTCTAAAGGTCGAGAATAAATTTAAGTGTCAAGGAAAAGCCTTAACACAAAGCTAATCAACAATGAAAACCTAGGCAAGAGAGAGAAAAACCCACCTTCAGAGTAAATGCACCAAGATAATCAGATGCCTAAATAGCAACAAAACATTACAAGCCATATTAAGAACAAGGAAGATGTGGCCCGGTCAAAGGAATTAATTAAAAATTTGGAGAAGATACAGAATTTGGAGAAGAAAGAATCATTGAAGAAAAGGACACAGCAATCAAAATCTTAACAAAAGAACAGGTAGAGAAAAGAGTGGGAAGAAATTGGGGAGGATCTCAGGGTGCTGAGTGACAACATGGTTTAACAACATGGTTGGTGAAGTGCACCAACATGCATGTCATGGCTATCCCAGAAGGAGAAGAGATGGGAAAAGGGCAGAAGAGTATTTGAGGAAACAATGGCTGAAAATTTCTTAACTCATATGAAAGGCATAAATATACATGACCAGGGAGCACATATTCCAAACAGAATAAAACCTAAAAGACCTGCTCTGAGAAACTTACTAATCAGAATGTCAAATGCCATAGGTAAAGAAAGAATCCTGAAAACAGCAAGAGAAAAGTGATTCGTCACATTCAAGGGAGCCACAATAACACTGTGTCAATTTATAATTGACACTTAAACCATGAAGGCAAAAAGGCAGTGGTATGGTACATGCAAGGTACTGAAAGAGAAAAACTACCAGCTAAGAATTCTTTATCTGGCAAACGATCCTTCAAAAATGAGGGAGAGGATAAAATGTTCATAGATAAACAGAAACTGACAGCGTTTCTCAACAAGACAGCCCTACAAAAAACACTAAAGGGAATTCTGCAGGCTGAAGGGAAAAGACAGGAAAGTGAGGCTCTGAGGAAAGTGTAGAGATGAAGATTATCAGTAACGATAGCTAAGAAGGTGAAAAGAGAAACCAAAAGGATAAGATGGTTGAATTTAGTCCTGCTTTTACAGTAGTAATATTGAATATTAACATATTAAACTCCCCAGTCAAAAACACGTATGGGCAGAACGGATAAAAAAGAATGACTATATGCTGTCTATAAGAGACTCAACTTAAATGCAAATAAATAAATAAACAGGTTAAAAGTGAAAGATGGGGAAAAATACTCAACACAAACTGTAAATAAAAAATAGCTTGGGGGTGGTGCAACCATGCCTCAGTGACAAAATTCTTTCTTGCCATACCATGCCAGAGACCCAGGTTCAATTCCTGGAAACTGCCCATGTCAAAAAAAAAAAAAAGAGCTGGGATAGATAAACTGATATTGGACAAAATATACTTTAAATGCAAAACTGTTATAAGAGACAAAGAAGGACATTATATATTTTTAAAGGGACAACCCACCAAGAAGAAATAACAATCATAAATATTTATGTAACTAACTATGGTGTCCAAAATATATAAGACAACCACTGGCAAAACTGAAGGGAGAAATAGTTATCACTACAATAATATTTGGGTACTTTAACATGCCGCTCTCATCAATCTCATCAATAGATACAAGATCTAGAGAAAGGATCGATAAAGACATAGAGAATTTGAATAATATGATAAATTAACGAAGAAGATTGCACCCAAAACAGCAGGATATATATTCTGCTAAGGCTTTGTGGATCATTTTCCAGGATAGACAACATGATGGTACTCAAAACAAGTGTCAAAAAACTAAAAAAGATTGAAATTATAGAAAACATTTTTCTTTGATCATAACAGAATAAAGCTGGAAATCAAAAACAGGCAGAGCACTGGAAAATTCACAAATATATAGCAGTTTAACAACATATTCTTTCACAATAAGTGGGTCAAAGAAAAAATTGCAAGTGAAATCTCAAAATGAATTAAACAAGAACAAAGCATATCAAAACATATGAGATGCAGTGAAGGCAGTACTGAGAGGGAAATTTATAGCCATAAATACCTGCATTAATAAAGAAGAAAGCTAAAATCAAAACTCTACTGCACACTTGGAGGCACTGGATAAAGAATAGCAAACTATTACCAGATCAAGCAAAAGGAAGAAATAACAAACATTGGAGCAGAAATAAATGAAACTGAGAATAATTTAAAAATAGAGAATTAACAAAACCAAAAGTTGGTTCTTTGAGAGGATCAATAAAATTGACAAATCTTTATTTAGACACACAAAGAAGAAAAGAGGGAAGATACAAATAAATAAAATCAGAAATGAGAGGGGGAATATTTCTACTGACCCTAGAGAAATAAAAAGGATCATAAATGGATACGATGAACAACTCTATGCCAAGAAATTTGACAACTTAGATGAAATGTACAAATTCCTAGGAGACTCAAGAACAACCTACACTGGCTCTAAAAGAAATAGAATATGTCAACATACCAATTACAGTAAAAGTATTGGAGTAGTCATCAAAAATTTCCCACAAAGCAAAGCTCAAGACCAGTTAGCTTCACAGGTGAATTCTACTAATCATTCCCAGAAGAATTGATACCAACCCATCTCAAACTCAAACTCTTGGAATTTCACCAAAAATTTCAAGAAAAATTCACATCAATCCTGTTCAAACTCTTCAAAAAAACTGAACAGGAGAGAACACACTTTGAATTACTCTGTGAGGCCAAATCACCCTAATAACCAAGCCAGATAAAGATACCAAAAGAAAAAAAAATTTACTAGACCAATTTCTCTAGTGTATATAGATGCAAAGACCCTCAACAAAGTACTTGCAAATAGAATCCACCAGCACATTAAAAAATCATACTCTATGATTAGGTATATTTTATTCCAGTGATCAAAGGATGGCTCAATTCAAAAAATCAAATAATGTAAATCACCACATAACAAATTTAAGGAGAAAAAACGCATGATCATCTTGACTGATGTAGAAAAAATATTTGACAAAATCTAGCACTATCTTTTGATTAAAAAACACTTCAAAATATAGGAATAGAAGGAAACTCTCTCAACATGGTAAAAGGCATACAGGAAAAATCCACATCTCACATCATACTCAATGGTGAAAGTCTGAAAGCTTTCCTGCTATGATCTAGAACAAGACAAGGACACCTATTGTCACCATGATTATTTAACATGGTGCTAGAAATTCTAGCTAGAGCAGTTAGACAGGAAAAAGAGAAAAAGTCACCCAATTGGAAAAGAAGAAGTAAAGCTTTCACTATTTACAGATGACATGATCCTATGTACAGAAAAAAAAAAAATACAATGAAGCTAAAATCCTAAAAAAAAGAAAAACCTACAATGAAGTTATTAGAGCTAAAAAAGGAGTTCAGCAAATTGGCTGGATTCAATATAAAAATCAGTAAAATGTTTCTATATGCTAATAATAAGCAATTTAAGGAGGAAATCAAGAAAAAAATCCACTTATAATAGCAATTAAAAGAATTAAATGTCTGGAAATAAATTTAACCAAGGATGTAAAGGACTTGTACACAGAAATCTGTAAAACTTGCTAAAAGAAATAAAAGGAAACCTAAATAAATGGAAGTACATTCCATGTTCATGGATTGGAAAACTAAATATCATTAAGATGTCATTTCTACCCAAATTGATTCACAGATTCAAGGAAATCCCAGTCAAAATTCCAAAAGCTGACTTTACAGAAATGGAAAAGTGAATTGTCAAATTTATTTGGAAGGTTAAGGGACCCCAACTAGCCAAACACATCTTGAAAATGAAGAACAAAATTGGAGGACACACACTTCCTGACCTTAAAGCATATTACAAAGTGACAGTGGTCAAAATAGCATGGTACTTACAAAAATATAGTTTTATGAATGAAAGAAATTGAATTGAGAGTTCAGAAATAGACTCTTACATATATGACAAATTTATATTTGACAAGGCTGCCAAATCCACTTAACTGGGACAAAATAGTCTCTTCAACAAATGGTGCTGGGTATCTATATTCAAAAAAATAAAAGGAAACTCCTATCTCACACCTTATATAAAAATTAATTCAAAATGGTTCAAAGACCTAAATATAAAAGCCAGGACCATACAACTCTTTGAAGAAAATGTAGGAGAATATCTTAGAGATTTTGTGGTTGGCAACGATTTCTCAGACTTGCTACGCAAGCCACACACACACACACAAAAAAAATAGATGGATGGGACCTCCTCAAAGTCAAAAACTTTTGTACCTCAAAGGGCTTTGTCAAGAACGTTAAAAGGCACCCTACTGAACAGGAGAAAATATTTGGAAAACATATATATAATAAGTGCTTAGTATCCAGAATTTATAAAGACATCTTACAATTCAACAATAAAAAGACAAACAACCCAATTAAAAATTGGGCAAAAGCCTTGAATAAACAGTTTTCAAAAGAGGGAATACAAATGGCTAAAAAGCACATGAAAAGATGTTTAACATCACTAGCTATTAGGGAAATGCAAATTAAAACTGCAATGAGATACCATTTCACATCCACTAGAACGGTGACTATAAAAAAACTAGAAAATTACAAGCATTGGAGAAGATGTGGAGAAATAGGAGTACTCATCCACTGTTGGTGGGAATGTAAAATGGTGGCACAGTTGTGGAAGAAAATTTGATGTTCTCCAGGTGTTTAAGAATAGAATTGCCATATGATTTGGCCATACCTCTACCAGATAGATACCCTGAAGAACTGAAAGCACGGACATGAACAGACATTTTCATACTGATGTTCATAGTGACACTATTCCTTTTGCTAAAAATGGAAACAACCCAAGTGTCTGTCAACCAATGAATGGATAAATAAAATGTGCTATATACATACAATGGCATAGTATTCATTTGTAAGAAGTAATGAAGTCCTGGTGCATGTGACAACATGAATGACGTGATGTTGAGTGAAATAAGCCAGACACAAAAGGACAGATATTGTATTATCTCCCAGATATGAACTAATCATAATAAGCAAAGTCATGGAATTAAAATTTAGAATATAGGTTACCAAGAGATAGAGTAAGAGTAGAGAATGGGAACTGATGTTTAATTTGTGCAGAATTTCTAATTAGGGTCATCATAAATGTTTGGAAATGGGTAGCACATTATTGTGAGTGTCTTTCCATCACTATTGAAAAGTGTTAATAATAGGGTCGTATATGGGAAAAATGCACCTAATGCAAAGGATGGATAAAAGTTAACAGTAATCTTTTAATATTCGTTAAGCAATTGTAACAAAGATACCACACCAATGCAAAATGTCAACAAAAGGGGAATGTATGGAAATGCATTTTTACAAGATTTTTATATAAACCCGCAATTTCTCTAATTAAAAAAGAACAATTATAAATAAAACTTATGCTAGGTGAAAGAAAACAGACACAAAGTACTACATATGCTATGATTCCATTTGTATAAAATGTAGATATAAATAAACCTAGAGAGACAGAATAGATTAGTGGTTATGGAGGGCTGGGGAAGGCTAGTGGGATTGAGAGGTGACTGCTAAGGGATATGGGGTTTTTCTTTTTGAAGTAATGAAAATATTCTAAAATTGAATGTGGTGATGAATGAACAACTCTGATTATACTAAAAGCCATTGATTGTACATTTGAATAGATTTTATGGTATGTGATTATATCTCAAAAAATACTTTAAAAATAGGGGGGAAAAAACAATGTCTTCATACATAGAATATATTCAGAGCAGTCCTAAGAGCTATGTAGGAATGTGATTCCAAAATGCCTGAGGAGGTAGTTTATACTGGCCACAGACTCAGAAGGTCAGAAGTAGATTCAGAACCTGAAAAATGAAAAGAAAATAATGCAAAAATCAGGCAAGGTGTTCAAGCAACAGGAAATGAGACTAAGTGGAAAGGCCATGCCAAGTAAGTTTGAAAAGGAGTCAGTGACTCACAGTGGGTCTCATGGGTCTTTAACAATCCGTGTTTAAAATCAGGTATAAACTAAATACCTTCCAACAATGAAAGACTGGTTAAAGGAATTCCAATGCACTGATGAAGAAGGAAACCACTCGGTTCATTGTAACGCTTAAAAATATTAAAATGTGGAGATAATTTAAATATCTCAAAACACATCAATAGAGGACTGGTTAAATATTTGGCGTATTCACAGTATAATACTATGGTAGCTACAAAGATAGATCCAAATGAGCTAACACGCAAGATTATAAAGACATGTCAGATTTTTTTTAAAGCAGGCTGCCAAACAGATTTCTATAATAGATGCATTTATGTTAAAATATTTTCCTATCTGTATATATGGAAATAATGACTTAAAATAATAATAATAGCAGGGCGGGCCACGGTGACTCAGTGGCAGAGTTCTCGCCTGCCTTGCCAGAGACCTGGGTTTGATTCCCAGTGCCTGCCCATGCGAAAATAATAATAATAGAAATAATAAAGAATAATTAGCAAAAGGATGAGAAATAGGTAAAGGGGGAGGTGGTAGGTGAAGGAATTATAGCATTTTATTCAATTTTCCTTGGTATATTAATTTTTATAAGAACATATGTTCATTTATAATAAGTATAATAAGAATAAAATGCATCAATTTTGTTTTTAGAAACATAACTTTACAAATTATTGTTACACTGCTTGTTTTTTGTTTGTTTTTGTTTTTTTGACAAGGGCAAGGCACTGGGAATCGAGGCCAGCTCTCCAGCATGGCAGGCGAGAGCTCTCCCGCTGAGCCACTGTTGCTCCACCCTGCTAATTTTTAAAGATATAAAATATGGGAGTACTAAATGTTTGCAGTAACTGTCTTTGAGTGGTATGACCATAAAATATCTTTCAATATGCCCATTTTCCTGAATTTCACATTTTTTATGATGAATATTTAATAAACGCAAATATTAAAATGAGTATATTTTCTGTTTCCGGGTTGGTTAAGGCCAAAACCCTTTCCAGGTACTGGACTAACTCTCAGGATATACTAGGAGATTATAGAATGCCATAATTAACCCATCTCCCATGTTGAGGAAGTAACATAGCTGAAATAAAGCAGTGCTTCTTAAACTTTAATATGCCAACAAATCAATTGGTGATCTTGTGAAAATGTAGTAGGACTGAGGGGAAACTCGAGATTCTGCATTGTTCACAAGCTCTCAGGTCATGCGAAGGCACCACAGACTATACTTTAAATCGCAAGAGCAAAAGGAGCGTTTTGTAATAATTTTTGGTTTGTCCTTGGGGAATGGGAAGAGAACGCTTCCACATCACATTAAGCAAAGTCATGGGACCGACAAGGTGACCAGTAAAAGAGCATGACAGAAGTCTCCCATAGTTAGGGGCAAAAACACTGACTTCTGACTCAATGCCTAAAAAAGTCTCAAGTGAGAGGCTGTGGCCAGATGTGCTTCAGAGGCAGAGCTGCTTGGCAGTGAAGTGTAATTCCACAGTCTTGGGAAAATGTGTGCTCCTTGGGATCTAATCGTGACTCTTGCCAAACGTAGCTGGCCGGAGGTTATTTTAAAGGCGATACCACTCAAGAGGTGCCACCTGGATGAATGATGCATTACAATCACTCAGTCACTGGAATCCTCAAACAGGTCCCGTGAAAGAAAAGTTAGCTTCCAGATCTGCCACTCCCACAGTATTCATATGTCCCATCACAACTTCATCAGCCATGTGCAACTGTCCTGTTTTCACCTAAAGCTTCTCTTCCAGGGGTCAGAAACAACAACTGGTGAGCCCAGAAGCAGGTGGGAATGTGTGGGAATGTGGAAAGGGAAGTAGCTATCCACTTCTTCACCTCAGATTTCCTTGCCCAGTGTAAGCCCAAACACAGAGATGAGAGATTATTTAAATTGGAGTTTACAAATTCCAATTATTAAACACAGTTGGATTCTTTACTGTTCAGAGTGACCAGGCAACTTTTATTATTTTAGAATAACTAGTAAAGCAATGGGGCTTACGTAAAATTTCATCCTGGGCAGAAAAGAATTGTTCCACCTAGCTAACTTAACAGAGAAGCATAAAGTTGCTTCATGCTTGCCTCCTAAAGTATCTGGTGATTGAAAAACAAACAAACAAACAAAACAACTCGTCACAGTAGTTTTACTTTTTTAAATTTTCATGTAAAATAGTTGTATTATTATTCCATAATATATTTATAATGCATCTTTAAAGGGTCCTGATATTATAAGGGTTTTATTAAGATACCTTTTTACCTCATCCAGAAATATCTGTAAAGGAATACTATTAGAATACATTTTGGAATATCCTCCCACTTCAGTTCATCCCTTTCCCCTCAACTTCTTCCTTTTCCCAGGGCAAGAAGAGTCCCTACAGCCATTTTGATTTGTAACCACCATTCCGTCTGTGACTGACTGGACAAGGATTGGACACTTGATCCAAAATGATTCATTCAGAGTCTCCCCAACAGAGATTTCAAATCGAGAAAACGAGTAAGAGAATGAAAATGAGAGTGAGAAAGAGAGTTCTGTAAAATATAAAAGTTGATGGCACTCACATTTCACTAAGTAGGCAAAGGAAGTCTGCCTGAAAAAAAAAAGGGAAAACAACCCATAGACACAGAAAAAACAGAGGGGAGAGATGACGATAGATGGAGAGAGCATGTGATTGAGTTTCTCCATAATTAATCCTTCCCTTTCTCAGGCAGTGTTTTTGCTTCAGTTACCACAAGTTGATTTACATTAATTGCAACTAAAATAGTCTTAACTAATGCATGCAGCTAATAGATAAAAGGAATTATGTGAAGTCTGAATTCATTAAATAGTGTGAGACCTCTACAGTTTTTTAAAGAAAAGCTTTCTTGTTTCAAGAACGTAACACCGGCCTGTGAGCAGGATGACTACATAAAGAATGCATGAAGATTATTTCATGAGCATCCCCGGTTTTCAGAAATACCCTCCTTGCCTTTGGCCCATCTGTCTAGTCTCTGAAATACATCCTTTGATTTGAGAACAGAACAGGTAGTGTTGGAGCCCAGACTGACATGAGATTTGCAAGGCTTCATTCTTTGGATTTTTGAGGGCCTTTGAAGTCATTTAACTATAAAGCTCTATGTCCTATTCATCTATTGAATTCATCTCTCATTTCTCCTGTTTCTACTACAGTCTGGGATACTTTAATGCATCGTAGCTCCTTTCTTACATCCATTCTGTCCATGTCTACACCTGCTAAATGCCTTACCAGCGTCCCAGTGTTCTTATGGTACAGGTGAAAAGTCTTACCATCAGGGTCTGGCCTCTTGCACATTCTCCTGCTCACTTTCTAAGTTTCCAGGTCCTCTGGCTGTCTTCCAGTCCTCAAACATCTCAGTTTACTTAGAAGACAATGGTTTTGCCCAAGCATTTTCCTTTCTTACTGCTCTCATTCAATGTCATTCTTGCTAATATTTCAAATCTCATCTCAAGAATTATCATTACTGGAAGGCTCTCCCTGACCCCCACTACCTCACCAACCTAACTGTACCTGTGCCCCTACGTGTGTCCGTGAAGTATTCTTTTCAATTTGATTATTTAAGGCATTTATAAACTCATTCATAACATGAATATTTGAACAATGGTGCTATCCTCCCAATAAAGTAAATACTATAGGACATGATTATTGAAAGATGCTAATATTTCCCAAATTAATGTATAGATTTACCAGACATTGAATGAATTATATCCTGAAGCTTAGGGAGAAAATGTCCATTTTCTGTTGCTACAGCTGATGGCTCACTTTGGTGCCCACAATGCCTAGCATACTTCTTACTGGTTAAATAATCAATCAATTAGTAGGAGGCAAAATAAAGCTGTCTTTCCACCTTTTTAAAAATCAGCTGTATTTAGGTACAATGAATATTCAATAAAATGGACTATTTTTAAGAGTTGGAACAAACTGATGGTTCTCTGTATTTTAAAAATGATACCGAACTAAGCCTTAAAGAATAAAATGGTACTTGAAATATTTTTTTTTGTAGGAACTCAGCATAATAACTCAGGCACTTTAATTAGAGAGCATGGTTTTATAATCAGTGACATTTACTTAAGATAAAGTAATAAGGATAGAGCAAACTTACATGGTGTAGAATCCTATGATATAATATCAATATACTTATTCTGTAATACAATAGATTATAGACAAGCCAAATGAAATCTATTTGTTAAACTAAATTATTCACTCTTGATTTAAAAGCTCAAATCAAAGACAAAGATATCTGCTAATAGGGAAGTGAAAATTTATATCTATCAAGCATCCAAAATCATAGCTAAAATGCTGAAATCTTGTTGGAATCAACATTAGTATCCCTAAGAAAAGACTCCTGAAATTCATTCTCATTATTCTTAATTAACATTCATAAAAATTCTGATAAATGTGATAAAATTGGAGATGAACTGAAGCATTCGAACTCTTTAAAAGATGAAAAAAATTATTAGCACTTTTAGACAATATGATTGCATGCCTAGAATCAAGTTTACATGCACTGGAATTAATAGAGTGGTTTGTAAACACATCAGACATCTTATCCATTTACAAAAATTAATAGCACTCTTACATTACCACCAATAACCATTTGAAAGACTAAAAGGAGAAAAGATCCCATTCACACAGCTGTGAAATACCCGGGAATAACCTGTTTAAGCATTCTAAAACACTTTATGAAGAAAAGTATAAATTTACGTGTGCAAATACAAAAGAAGATGTAATAAATTTAGATATACACTGCGCTGGTTTGAAAGGATGTATGGACCCTAGAAAAGCCATATTTTAATCAAAATCCCATTTCATAAAGGCAGAATAATCCCTATTCAATACTACATGTTTGAAACCGTAATCAGATCATTCCCTGGGGATGTGACTTAATCAAGAGTGGTTAAACAGGATTAGGTGACGACATGTCTCCACCCATTTGGGTGGGTCTTGATTGGTTTACGGGAGTCCTATAAAAGAGGAAACATTTTGGAGAATGAGAGCAATTCAGAGAGAGCAGAGCAGAATGACACAGCCACAAAAAGCAGAGTCCACCAGCCAGCGACCTTTGGAAATGAAGAAGGAAAATGCCTCCTGGGGAGCTTCGGGAAGGGAAGCCAGGAGAGAAAGATAGCACATGATGCTGTGTTCGCCACATGCCTTTCCAGATGAGAGAGAAACCCTGACCCTGTTCACCATGTGCCTTCTCACTTGAGAGAGAGACCCTGAACATCACCGGCCTTCTTGAACCAAGGTATCTTTCCCTGATTGCCTTTGATTGGACATTTCTATAGACTGGTTTTAATTGGGACATTTTCTCAGCCTTAGAACTGTAAACTAGCAACTTAATCAATCCCCCTTTTTAAAAGCCATGCCGTTTCTGGTGTATTTTGGCAGCTAGCAAACTAGAACATACACCAATACACTATGTTCCTTAACAGAAAAAATGACTGTTGCAAAGATGTTAATACTCTCCAAATTAATCTATACATTACCAGAAATTGAATGAATGATATTCTGAAATTCATCTGGAAATAAAAATACTTGAGAATAGCTATTACATTTTGGGGGGAAGAAACTGATATTAGAAGATTGATTCTATTATAAAAACAAAACAGTATAAAACCAAAATAATTAAATCAGAGCATTTAAAATGAAGTAAGCACCAAGAGATTTTTAATAATAGTAATATACATATTAATTTTAAAGAATTACATCAAATACCAGAAAGGAAAAGAAAGTTTATTTGTAAATGATACCGGGAAAATTTTATTACTTGGAGAATTTACCTAGAAGGACTTAAAAAGTAAATATAAGCATTGAAAGCATAAATTCTAAAGGAGAACATAAAATATTTGAATTAGGAGAAGAAGAAATCATTCTTTGGAAATCAAATGAGTCTAAAAGGCTTTGCAAACATAAAAAACAAATCCTGTCTTTAATTTAATTTTCTTAAATGTCCAGTCAAAGCTCAGCCTATCATTGATTAGGAAACTTGCTCTTGATTCACTAAAGAATCAAATTCAGAGCTCTGGAGTATGATTGCTCTCCTACAGTTACAAAATGGATTAAGTTATTTCTAACATTTTCTAATGAAGTGACTCTGTTCATGTTTAAAAGTAACAGAGCCTTCTTGCAAGAGATACATTACAGGATGGAAATGCCAGCCTCACTAAACGGCAACTACTCTAAGCCAAAAAAAAAAAAAAAAAAAGCCATTTATGTGTAATGTTCACAAGGAAAATAAAGCATGAGAATTTCCCCCAAAGTAACTTTCATTTTTATCCCCCAAAACAGAACAAAGTTAAAAAAAATTATGGAAAAATAAATGGCTTCGCATGTCGATGACAGATGCTGATGGAAAATATGTCTACTAACCCACTTTCAAATAATAAAATTTAAAACTTTGAAGAACTCACATTTAATTAGAGAATAGGCAGATCTCAAAATATAATCATTCAAAAAATATATGATCATTTGATTTCCAAAAAATGCTGGTGCAAGAATTTTTGTTGTAAAAATCTAATCTTTTTCTTTGCTGCCTAAACTTCTTGTCAGGATGGTTGAGGTTAACAAGGTAGAAAGAAGATGGGATCCTTTCTCATTAGTGAGAATAAGTTGAGGCAGAATGATCCTTCCTCTCTGTACGCCAGGAACAATACAAGAAATCATGTTCTACTGGTGTCTAGGATGTTGGAGAGAGAAGTTCTAGAGGGGCAAAAGGGAATAGTTCATAATGCAAATAACCCAGGAATGCAAGCAGAGAAAATATTTGGGTTAGAAAAAAATGACTCACCAATTTAATACATGTGCTTTATGTTTGGCAATATAAGAGGGAAGGGCAGGGCTAATAAGCAGTCAAATGCTGCCACAAACCTCTTCTTGATCCATGGCAGCTGCTGCAACTTAATCTCTGTGCTCTCTGCCTATTAAGCCTGTTTCCTTGGGATTCTGCTCAATTCACCAATCCATGTGGTCATTCCTAGTGCTTTTTAGGTCATGCATTGGTCTATGGCTGTTCTGTAATGTCAGTAAACATAAATCTCCCTAGCCAAATAACCAGCCACCATAGGGGGAAAATGACCATTTACTAATTCATTCATTCATCTAGTATCTCTTTATCGAGCGTTTCTCTGTGACCTACACTGTTTATGTGCTGAGGATACAAAGTCGGTGATATCACAATCCCTAGGGCACAAAGAGCTCACTATCTAGTATGGAAGATTTGATTTGTCAAAAGCAAATAGTAATCATAATAGCTTTATTTAGAAGATAAAGTTAAAATAAATCCACAGATTAAGTAAATTATTTTATAGGCTATTATATCCTATTTGAGATAATGTTAGAGTTATGCTCTTAAGGAAAACAAATAACATGTGAACTGTATGTACACAGGATAGTACCATTAGGAAGAACTATATTTTTCTATATATACACCAAACAGAGAGAGAGAGAAAAAAAGTACACCAAAATACTGCCCTTTTATGAAGGTAGTGGGTATTTTATTCCAATCTTGGATACAGGTATTACAAAAAGGAAAATTATGGATCCTTTTCATGTATGATCGTAGAGGTATGAATTTTAGGTAAAATATTGGCTGTGTGAATACAATGGATTATGATATATTATTATAAATTGCCAATAATCAAGTAGTGTTTCTCCTGAGAACACAAAGATGATTCAATATCAGAAAATATATCAGTTTAAAATGACATGGATAAAAGTAGCAAACTCATAATGTATATAAACTCATGTTAGCATAAGGGGGAAAAGCAAACTATAAAAAGAAGAGATTTCCTTAATCTGGTAAAGTTTCCAATCCAAAAATCAACAACAAATATTTTACTTAAAAAAAAGTACATTAAATACGGTCCTCTTAAAATAGGAAACAAAGACAAGGACACCTATTATCACTGTTACTATTTAACAGAACACTAGGATCTGGAAAAATACTTATAGAAAAAGACAAAGAAATTAGAGGTGTAAATTTTGAAAATGAAGACAAATTTTATTAAAGATAAAATAATCTTCTTTGAAAAGGCATCAATATTAATAAACTATAATAGAGTGAAGTTTAGTATCTTCCCTGGAATAAGATAAATATACAAAAATGAATTATCAATGTGATGTAATTAAATCAATTGGCTGTTTCCTGTACATAGCTTTATAAATAAGAAAATATATCCATTACATTCATTAAAAAAATCTTTCCACTGTTATATTTTCTAGTTTGTATTGCCAGCATATAGAAACAGTATTCATTTGGTAAACACAGTGAGAGTTTCTCTGTCATCTGGAAAGTCATATGGTGAACACGGTCAGGGTTCCTCTCTCATCTGGAAGGGCACATGGCGAACACAGTGTCATCTGCTAGCTTCTTCTCCTGGCTTCCTGTTTCATGAAGCTCCCCGAGAGGCATTTTCCTTCTTCATCTCCAAAGGCTGCTGGCTGGTGGACTCTGCTTCTTGTGGCTATGTCGTTCTGCTCTGCTGTCTCTGAATCTCCCATTCTCCTCTTTTATAGGACTCCAATAAGCCAATCAAGACCCACCCAAATAGGTGGAGACATGTCACCTAATCCAGTTTAACAACCACTCTTGACTAAATCACATCATCCAGGGAGATGATTTGATTACAGTTTCAAACACACAGTATTGAATAGGGATTGTTCTACCTTTATGAAATGGGATTTAGATTAAAACATGGCTTTTCTAGGGGGCATACATCCTTTTAAACCAGCACACCTGGTTTCATACTTTTTCTTGAAGCAATTCTCATACCTAAAAATCTTGCCTATCTCCTTTCTGCCTAGATAAGTATTGATTTATCATTACCATTCCCGTTCTTCTGTGATTACTCCCAATGGCCCACTTTCACCTAGCTCTCTATGATTTCCACAATTGCCTGCCCAGTCTTGGACAATGTCACCTTATGCTCCAAATGGTCTAAGATTGAACAAAATTACACAGATGAGAAGACCATGGTGGCTATAGGATACCGATGAGAAAATCCAGAGAACGAGACTCATGAATCCTTTCCAGTTCTCTCTGAATTTCAGGAATGTCTTTCATTAACTTTATAAAACTTGACACTTGTTCCATTTTTCTACTTCTTATCTTTAATTTTCATTCCCAGCCTATTCCTCAGCTCCTGTACGTGATGAATCTCGTCTTTGGCTTCTACCCTCTCACTATTCTTCTGGCAGGCTGAGAAATGGCTTCTGGCTTAGTCCATACTGGGGCCTTTCTTGGTGTGACTTCTGCCAACATCACTGAGCCCTTGTGCCCACGCGTTAATGTCAGTATGTGCAGGCGCCCTCTGCATGGCCTAAGCTGCCCGCAAAAGAGGGGTGGAAGAGTATTCAATTGGTAGAAGACACTATCATTTTATTGACTTTATTTTTTCTTAACATTATAGATTGTCATATACTTGTCTTTTTTCTATCAGCTATACTAAAATGTGTTTATGAAATGCCAAATAGAGATGCATTTATTTTATGTCCCAAGTATTTCTTGACTATGTGCCTTATTTGCCACCTTTTACATTACTAATCTAATTCACACTTTTAATACCAGGAAGCCCCCTCCAATGAAGCACCTCAGTTGTGTCATTATTTTATTTTGAACATCTGATTCTCCATTTTGAATGCCAAAAATACTGTTTTATATGGAGAATTAATCATTCTCTCTGGGATTGCTTCAAGTTAACCAAGCTCAAGGGACTGAGGTATAAAATTGGAATTACAATTTATTGATTTATAATAGAAAAAATCTTTTAGGTAGACTGAATGTCTACATTTAATGGTTAGCATATTCTCTCCCTGTGGGAAAGCTACATGGGTTGTCAAATTAAAATATGAAGGTAGCTTGAAGAGTATAATATCAGAACACCAGGAAATAGTCAATCTTAGCAGTGTTCCTCGGCAAAAATAATTACAGGCTTTCTCTCCTGCTCTGCTGATATATTTGCCTTGCAGGGCAAATACTTAAATTTTTTAGGTAGACTCATCTTCCAAATGAGTAGTAGTATGGCATTTAGTCAGTTCAGCTTCTCAGAAATTTGTTTTATTTGCTTGTATTCTGTCCATCCTCTTTTGCTCATACATTTATTTTTCAAGGTTAATATAATATGTTAGACTGTAATATTTTAGTTAATCGAATACTTGACTTTATAGTAGCCTCTTTATTCTAAAATTGAAGTATCACTGGAAATGATGGGACATAGTGTTTTAAAGGATAATGTTGAAAATCACAGTAAAATAAAATTTTGAGACCATGTTTCAGTTTGCTCAAGGGTGCCGGAATGCAACATACCAAAAATGGAATGGTTTTTAAAAAGGGAATTTATTAGGTTACATATTTATAGTTTTAAGGCCATAAAGATGTCCAAATTAATGCATCCAGGGAAAGATATCTTGACTCAAGAAGGGTCAATGTCTGCCACATGAAAGGCATGTGACAGGCATCTGCTCGTCCTTGTTCCCAGTTCTGCTGCTTCCAGCTTCTGATTCCAGTGGTTTCCTCTCTAAGCGTCTGCGGCCTTCGCTAGCTCCTCTGAGACAGGTTCTGGGTTCTGGCTTGCTTAGCATCTCATGGGAAGGCACGTGGTGATGTCTGCTGAGCTCTGCATCTCCAAGTGTCCCTGTCTAGGCATCTGCTCTCTCTGTTGGCACTCGAGGCATCTCTAAATGCCTGCATCTCTGTCAACTCTGAAGTAACTGTGTTTTCTCCAAAATTTTCCCTTTTTAAAGAACTTCAGTAAACTAATCAATACCCACCATGAATGGGTGGAGTCACATCCCTATCTTTTCAAAAGATCAATACCACAATTGGGTGTATCACATCTCCATGTAATGCTGGATGCCATTGGCCTTTTTTTCAGTGAAGATATCCTTTTGTTGATGCCGTAGCACGGACATTTTTATGGCTTTAGAACTGTACATTTGCAACCTACTAAATCCCCTATGAAAAAGTCAGTCTATTTCTGGTATATTGCATTCTGGTATCTTTAGCAAACTGAAACTGCATTCTTTTTCTGAAGAGTTAGGGTATCCTAAGTTAATGCTCAGAGACTTTAATATGCAAATAATCACTGTGAAGCTATATGATGGGAGTTAAATACATTATGCAATACATCTTAAACATTTTCTTTATAAATTGGCTTCTAGATCGAGGATTCCACAGAACAGTCATATGTATATGCTGACATAGAGAAATAACCCACTGAAAAGCAGTTTTCCTGTATGTCAGCAGCTTCAACTTCAGCTCCATCGGCCCTTTGATCTTGATATCCAAGAGTGCAGAAGAATGTAAGAAACTGAGAGCAAATAAATAATAAAGAGCTATTGAAATGTAGCCAGATAATTATGTTAGGGAAATCACAAACACCTATAAAGTGAACATTTTCCAGACCTCATTACCCTCACCCCTTTTTATTGTGTGCTATTATGAAAAGGTCTAGCAAGACCTTGAACCTGAAAACCATAACAAGCATCCCCAGATGTTTATCAGAACAGGAGTTCTCAGAGGCAGGTTCCCTCCCCCCACCAGGGTGAACAAAAACTCCATTCAGATAGAATAGGTTGGTCTCTCTTCTTTGGCATGAGGTGGGGCTGTTGAGCTGCTCTCTATTGACCTAAATCTGGAGCAGGTTTCAGCCAGCCTGGAAGACCAGAGGTGACTGGAATTCTTCTACTGCTTTTTTTGGAATCTTTGTGACAAAGAGATTTGTCATTTCTGGACTTTGATTCTGTTCAATAAAGGGACCATTTCCTGAAAGTGTCTGTTGTACCCTGAACTGTGTTCCCATGAGGTATCATTGCAGAAACTTGCTCCATAGATTTAGCAGAAAGTGTGTGTCTTTTCAAGAAGTATCCAACTTCTTAGTGAACCATATCAAGAATGCTTTCTTTTTGTAAAACTCTAATCTTAGTTCTCTTGAGGACTACAGTAACAGTGTTAAGCCCAATGTTTTAACCTATGACAATCTTTTTTCCTCTCATGATCATAGGATGGAAAAGCACTAACATTTAGAGTTTAAGTGAAATATGTTTTCCAAACTTTAAATGTTTTTGAACACATGAATTTAAAACTCATAAAAATAGCTCTTGCATGTTTTAGGAGAGGAAGTTTATTAAGGCATTAAAATTACTCTGCAGTTTGGTGTTGGCAAAAAATGCAATTGCTAATTAAGTGGTTCAATTTGAAATAATCAGATGTAGCTTAGCTCATCAATATATGAACATATAATGTTCATTCTTGATAATTTTGAACTATTTGCTGGATTGCTGGACCAAATCATCTGCATGGCTCCTTGGTGCATAGCCAGATGTGACTTCCTACGGACAGCCACAGGGGAAAGGATTTGAGCCATGGCAGAAGTCTCAGGATGCAGATGCTGAACCAAGGCAAACCAGGATAACAGTCAAGCTTAAGTATTTATTAGACTGTGATTGTTCAAGATGGACAATGGGGGAATGATTTCCTTTACTCAATCGAGTTTCCAAAGGGTTTTGCAGGGAACTATAAGAAGAAGAATTAATCAAATGAGAAGGTTGATCATCAATGTGACCTAAGCCCTGCCATTTGTCAAGATATCCTTTAAAGAATCTGATCTTCACAAGTGTTCTAGTTTGCTAGCTGCTGGAATGCAATATACCAGAAACAGAATGGCTTTTAAAAGGGGGAATTTAATAAGTTGCTAGTTAACAGTTCTAAGGTCGAGAAAATGTCCCAACTGAAACAAGTCTATAGAAACATCCAATTTAAGGCATCCAGGAAAAGATACCTTGGTTTGATGAAGTTCAGGGTTTCTCTCTTAAGTGGAAGAGCATATGGCGAGCACAGAGTTTCTCTCTCATCTGGAAAGGCACATGGTAAACACAGTCAGGGTTCCTCCCTCATCTGGAAGGACACATGGCAAACACAGCGTCATCTGCTAACTTCTCTCCTGGCTTCCGTTTTCATGAAGCTCCCCGGGAGGCATTTTTCTTCTTCATTCTCTGCTCTCCCCAAATTTCCTATCTCCAAAATGTTTCCTCTTTTATAGGACTTCAGAAATTAATCAAGACCCACCCAATTGGGTAGAGATATATCGTCACCAAATCCAGCTTAACAACCACTCTTGATTAAGTCATATCCCCAGGGAGATGATTTAATTACAGATTACATCCTTTCAAACCAGCACAACAAGGAAACATATTTTTAGTCTAAGGGATGAAAGAAGAATAAGGGACATTAAGAAGATGTTACACTTTCCCAAGTGGGTGTATTTGTTGTATTCACATCTAGTGGGGATTTGCCATGTCCTCTTTCAACTGCCTCTCATTGCTGTTCCCCCAAAGCATAGTATTAGAAAGAAATTATGGCATCAGTTCAGTTTAGCAGACATTCCTTACATGCTGTTCTAGTTTGCTTGCTGCTATAATGCGATATAGCAGAAATGCTACTGTAATGCAATATAGAAGAAATGGAATGGCTTTTTAAAAGGGGAATTTAATAAGTTGCAAGTTTTCAGTGTTAAGTCTGTGAAAATGTCCCAGTTATAGCCAGGCTATAAAAATGTCCAATCTAAGGCACCAGGGAAAGATATCTTGGTTCCAGAAGGCCGATAATGTCTAGGATTTCTCTCTCAACTGGAAAGGCACATGGCAAACATAGTGACATCTGCTAGCTTTCTCTCCAGCTTTCTTGTTTCATGAAACTCCCCCAGGGGCATTTTCCTTCTTTCTCCATCTCCAAAGATGATATGGGCTCTCATAGCTCTCTTGGCTCTGAGATGTTTCCTTTTTTAAAGGATTCCAGTAAAGTAATTAAGACTCACCTGAATGGATGGAGTCACATCTCCCTCTAATCAAAAGTTAATACCCACAAATGAGTGGGTCAAATCTTCATGGAAATAATCTAACAATCTACAGTACTGAACCTACAGTACTGAAAAGGGATTAAAGGAAATATAAACAAACAAAGCTGCCTCCACAAGATTGGTTAGGATTAAAACATGGCTCTTCTAGGGCACATAATCCTTTCAAACCAGCACACATGACTGCCACATGCTATATAAGTAAATGAGATTGAAAATGACAGCAGTACACTTAATGCTATAGTTGTGCTTTATTGGTATCTGCTCTATCTATACTGAAGAACTCAGGAGCAATACCTATTTACATGATCATTTCTTTCCAAAAGCATTTTATTATTATGTATCTTGATACATTTTAATATTTATTTTATAAAACAGCAGCTAATGGAATTTGTAAAGCAAATTTCCATTTCAGCTTTCATTACTTGAATAAACAAATGCATAAAATCATTATTTTGAGATGTTTTGAAAATTGTTTATCATTTAGCTTTTAGTTTTCCAGTCTTGTTACAGTACACTTAGTTTCTATATGGCTGAGAACATGCATGGAACTAAGAAATTTGTTTGCTTATTTTCTCATTTGCTTGTTTATATTGAACATGGTGAAACAACAAAACTTGAGTGATCTTGAGGAAAATTCCACACTTTGTGTGGATGTGTGAGTGTATATTTAGGAATAGGAAAGGCATGTCCCATATCCTTTTTATGGGCTTTGAAATTTAGACTTCTTTTCTTTATTTAACTTTAAAAAGTTGATATTTTGTTTAATTATTTGAGGCAAAGTTTTATCACCATGCTTAATTGTACATGAATCATTTACTTAGCAATTTATGTTACAAACTAAAATCTTATATTATATATGTTATATATAAAGAATCTTTAGTGCTTATGCCTAGTATAGGAGATGATAACTATAAAAACCCAGAGACTGATCACACAACAATGGGATGGTGGCAGTTTTGTATTAAAAAAGAATTTCAAGCTAAACTCCCGCCAAAACAGTCTTGTCAGTATTTAAAAACGTGGGAATCTAGACAATCATATAACTTCCCCTCCCTCTTTAATTTGTAGCCATGGCTTTGTATTGATAAATGAATGGAATAAAAATAATAAAGCAAACAAGGAGATACCTGGCCTAATTCAGTTTATTAGAATTCATTCACTTTTCCTTAACAGCAAAATGCTGGGCTCAATCTTACTGTGTTCTTTGTGTTCAAAATCTAGACACACAAAGACCCCATAGAGTGATAAGTAAAGGGGGAAAAAGTTGTGCCTATTGGATAAGATTCTTAACACATCTAATTTCCTTTCAGTGTCTCCTTCTTTTTCTCTCTGCACTAGCTATGAGTTGCTATATTTAATAATCACAGTTTGGGAAAAAAAATTATGGTGGTTGTGCTGTCATTTTTTAAAACCTCCAGCACATGAGTCATTTAAAAATGAAAGGATAATTTCAGTACTTGAGGGAATTTAGGCAGCTGGGAGATAGATGAAACTAAGCAAACTGGCAAGGTGAAGCACACCATTTAAATCATCATTGCTGAGGGGATTATTTTGACTTCCCAAACTGGAAGCCTTATATATCAATTCAGAAAGATAATGATGTGGAAGCACCTAAAAACTTGTATGGGAACTAAACAGTAACCCAACATGGGCCTCAAGGTGTTGCCAGATTTGGTTCTAGGTTTTTAGCCATGCCGCAAGAAAGAATTCAAGGGCACAGCACAGCACAGAGTAAGCAGATAGCAAGTTAATTGAATACACAGTTGAGAAGACATGCAGGCACTCTCACAAGAAAAGAGGTGAGAGGCAAGAGCTCCTACACTGTGGGACAGCCTGCTTTAATAGATTAACTTTACTAACTTCCCCTTCCCCTTCCTTGTTTGGGGCTCCTACCCTCCCATCTCTCCAGCGTGGGGCCTGGTGGTAGATAGTACCTTTGGGTGGGTCTGTGGGCTCCACCCTTCTCTGTAGCTGACTCACTCACGTGCGGGTCATTTAGCCCCCAGGTGCTATTTATTGCTGTTCTTCTCAGAGATATCGTTCTCCTTGAGGCCTGGCCACTTCTGGGAGTTTGCTCATCACTTATCCAGCCATGTCCCAATTCTGACCCTACTTAATGGCACAGATCCTTTTTATAACAGTACATTCAGTTCTTGGATTTACTGGCAAATAATTAACTTTAAAACTATAGAAACTGAACTTCTAGGAAGATAGTGGAGTAGGGTAGACTGCTCTGTAGGACTAGATAAGGGGCAGGGGAAAAATGACCAGGACTGCAGTACTGGGGGGTGAATGATTGAAGAGGGTCTCTAATATTTCATAGGGAGAAGAGGGGTGGGGCGATGTAGGGAAAACCCCCTGATCAATTCTGAAGCAGGCAGTGACCATGGGGTGCCCAGAGGTGTGCCTGACCATCCATGATGAAAAGTCACGCCCCAGGCATTGGGAAAAGTTGCCTAGGTGGGCATTGTGAATAGCCATCCAATTGGTTGTGGAGAATAGCCGTTCTGCCAGGTGCTAGGTGCTACAGATCAGCTGATCCCCTGGCACTGCAATTGGCTCCCCAGTCCTGCATTCCAGAACTGTACACACCATCTTCCCAGCCAGCTACTGCAATCAAGGAGGGGTGGGCTTAGAGGGGAGGAGGTATCTCAGGAGCACCACCTGCTGGGAAGAAGTGGTAAGTGCAGTCAGGCGAAATCCTTATCTGCCTAGGTTCTTGTTTTTTTTTACAAAAATATTTTTCTATACTTTTAAATATTATTGTTTATTTTTATTCATATAAATTGTATCTATTTATATTTCATTGAGTTTTTATTTCTTATTATTTATTTCTTATCTGTGTATTTATTTTCTCTCCCTTCTGTGGGCAGTCTGAGTTCATTCCCAATATATTTTTTGGTTCCTCCTTCTAACTTTGGGGCCTACTACTACTGAGATGTGTGTTTTTAATTCATTTTATTATTTATTTATATTTTCGGGTGCATGGGCCTGGAATTGAGCCTGGGTCTCCCATATGGTGGGTGGGTGTTCTGCCATTGAAATACCATGCACTCTTGCCTAGCTTTTAATAGACTCTCAAGTAGACTTGTACCCCTTACATGAGATCTGGGACTTGGTTTGGTAGAGAATTATTGACAAGCCAAATGCAAAAGGAAACCTTCAATGCAAAACCAAGTAAATACAAAACTTCAGACAAATGAATGAAACCAACTTGTGAAACAATCTTGAGATGATCAAATGCCCCAAACATAACAAAAATCACAAAGCATGTGAAGATCCAAGCAGAAAAAGCCCAGCCAAATGACAAAATCAAAATATTGGAGGGGAAGCAGAATATTACAACTACTCAATGTTATTTATAAAGAAATAAAGGACATCAGGAACACATTAGAAGAACATAAAGAATGTACTGGTGTAAAATTCTTATGTACCCCAGGAAAGCCACATTTTCTTTCCTAATCCAACCCTGTGAAGGCAAACCTACTGGTTTGGGTTAGAACTTGCATTCAATTTCTCCATGGAGATGTGACATACCTGTTGTAGGTGTGACCTTTGATTAGATGGAGATGTGACTCTGCCCATTCAAGGTGGGTCCTTATTAGTTCACGGGAATTCTTTAAAGGGGAACCAGTTTAGAGGAGGCTCAGAAGCTTGGAGAGCAGTTCCTTCAAAGTCAACACAGAGACATTTAGAAATGCAGAAAGAAAATGCCCCTGGGGAAGCTGTTTGAAACCAAAAGCAAAGGACCAATAGATGTCAGTCATGTGCCTTCTCAGATTGAACTTTCTAGGTCACGTTTTCTTTCTCCAGATGCCTTAGTTGTTCATTTTTATGACCTTAACATTGTAAACCTGTAACTTAATAAATTTCCCTTATAAAATCCGTTCCATTTCTGGTATATTATATTCTGGCAGCTTTAGCAAACTAATACAAAGAAGAATTCAAATGATTATATAGAAAAATTGCAAATCTCACAGAAATAAGAGATATAATAGACCAAATTTAAAATATACTAGAAACACACAATATCAGATTCAAAGAAACAGAAAGAAGAATAAGTGTGCTAGAAGACAGAGCAATTAAACTATAGTGCAAAAAAGAACAAATAGCAAGAAAGGTGGAAAAAATGAAACTTATGGATCTTAGGGAAATAATGGTGGACAAAAAGCATGCAAGTATAAGAATAATAGCTGTCCCAGAAGGAGAAGAGGAGATTAAAGGACTGGGAAGGTTAGTTGGAGATGTGATTGGGGAAATTTCTCAACCTTATGAAAAATATAAAAATGCAAATCAAAGAGGCCTAATGAACAACAAATAGAATAAATCCAAATAGGCCTACTCCAAGACACATACTAATTAAATTATCAAATGTTGATTAGAAGTAGAAAGCAGTGAAAGCAGCATAAGAAAAACAATGTACTACATACAGGGGAAAACACATAAGACTGAGTTTGGACTACTCAACAGCCATCATGGAAGCAAGAAGGCAGTGGTCTGATACATTTAAGATCCTGAATGAGAAAGGCTTCCAGCCAATAATTTTTTATCCAGTCAACTAGTCCTTCAAAATTGGGGTTGATATTCAAGTCTTCAAAGACAAACAAAGACTGAGGGAACTAATCAACAAGATACTTGTCCTACAAGAAATACTAAAGGGGGTTCTGTCAGCTGAAAGAAAGAAAAAAGACAGGAAAAGGAGGTCTAGAGGAGGCCACAGAATTGAAGAGTACCAGTAGGGTAATTTAAAGGATAAAAAGAGAGAGTGGGAAAACAATATACAAATCTGACAAATGGAAGCAAAAGGACATTATGGTAGATATAAGAACTGCTTTTATACTTTGAACCTTAAAGGACTAAAGCCACCAATTAAAAGATTCAGATTGGCAGAATGGATTGCAAAATAAAATCTATCTAGATGCAGTTTAAAGAGACACATCTTAGACCCAAGGACACCAATAGATTGACAATGAAAGGATGGAGAAAGATTTTCTGTGCAAGCTGTAAACAAAAGAAAGCAGGAGTAGCTATACTAATATCAGATAAAGTAGACTTTAAGTATAAAGACATCATAAGAGACTTACTAATAAAAGGGACAGTTTACTAAGAGGAAACATCATAAATGTTTAGGTTCCCAATCAAGGAGCTCCAAAGTACATGAGGCAAACATTGGCAAAACTGAAGGGAGCTATAGATGTTTCAGCAATAATAGTGGGAGATATTAATACACCACTCTCCACTATCAATAGAACAAAGACAGAAGCAACAAAGAAATAGAGAAAATAAACAGTGTGATAAACAAATTAGACCTAATAGGCATATATAGATCATTACAACCCCCAAACACCAGGATATAAATTATTCTCTAGTGCACATGGAACATTCTCCAGGACAGATCATATTCTGGGATACAAAATAAGTCTTTATAAATTTAACAATATTGAAATTATTCAAAGCACTTTCTCTGACCACAAAAGAATAAAACTGGAAATTAATAATCACCAAAGGACCAGAACTTTCACAAATATATGCAGATTAAACAACATGCTTTTAAATAATCAGTAGGTCAAAGAAGAAATTGGTGTAGAAATCAGTAAATGTCTGGAGATGAATGATAATGAGAATACAATATAACAGAACTTAACGGATTCAGCAAAAGCAGTTCTGAGAGGAAAATTTATTGTCCTAAATGCCTATACTAAAAACAAGAATAAGCAAAATTCAAGAACTTAACTACTCATCTGGAGAAATTAGAGAACAGCAAACAAACCCCTAAGCAAATAAAAGAAGAGACATAACAAAGATTAAAGGAAAAATAAATGAACTGGAGAAAAAAACAATAGAAAGAATCAACAAAACCAAATTTTTTTTATTTGAGAAAATCAATAAAATTGATGGACCCCTAACTAAAGTGACAAAGACAAAAAGAGAAAGAATGCAAATAAACAAAATCAGAAATGAGAGGGGGGTCATTACTGTGGATCCTGGAGAAATATTTAAAATCTTAAGAGAATACTATGATATATACAACATGTAGCATATTGTTAAATGTTAACAAACTAGACAACTTAGATGAAATGGACAAATTGTTAGAAACACATGAACTACCTATACTGACTCGAGAAGAAATAGAAGATCTCAATGAAAGAATTAAAAATAAAGTGATTCAATCATTCATCAAAATTTTTCCCACACAAAAAAATTCAGAACTAGATGGCTCCACAGGGGAACTCTATTAAACATTCCAAAAAGAACTAACACAGATCCTGTTCAAACTCTTCCAAAAATTTGAAGGAAAAAGAATGCTACCTAACTCATTTTATGACACTAATATCTCCTTAATACTAAAACTGGATAAAGATGCTACAAGAAAGGAAAACTACAGACTAATCTTCCAAACGAATACAGATGCAAATTTTGTCAACAGAATACCAGAAAACCAAATCCAATAACACATTAAAAGAATTATACATCATGACCAAATGGGGTTTATACCAGGAATGCAAGAGTGGCTCAATGCAAGGAAATCAATCAATGTAATACAGCACATTAATAAATTGAAAGGGAAAACCACATGATCATAATGATTAATGCTGAAAAAGCATTTAATAAAATATAACATCCTTTCCTAATAAAAACACTTCAAAAGATAGTAATAGAAAGAAACTTCCTCAATATCATAAAGGGCATATATGAAAAACCCATAGCCAGCATTGTACTTAATGGTGGGAGAGTGAAACTATTACCCCTATGACTGGGAATGAGACAAGGATGCCCATTATCACTACTATTATTAAATATTCTGCCAGAAGTCCTAGCTGGAGCATTTAGACAGGAGAAAGAAATAAAAGGCATCCAAATTGGAATGGAAGAAATAAAACTCTCATTATTTGCATATGACATGATCCTACATTTAGAAAACCCTGAGAAATCTATAACAAAGCTATTTGAGCTAATAAAAAGTTCAGCAAAGTGGTGGGATGCAAGATGTACACAAATCAGTAATGTTTCTCTACACAATTAATGACCTATCTTAGGAGACAATCAAGGAAAAAATTCCATTTAAAACAGTGACCATGGATGTCAAGGACTTGTATACAGAAAACTACAAAACATTGCTAAAAGAAATTTTAAAAGATATAAATAGATGGAAAGAATTCCATGCGAATGGATAAGAAGGTTGAATGTCACTAACATGTCAATTCTGCCAAAATTGATCTACAGATTCAACACAGTACCAATCAAATATCCAACAACCTACTTTGCAGACTTGGAAAAGGCAGTTATCAAATTTATTTGGGAGGGAAAGAGACACTGAATAGTTAAAGAAATCCTAAAAAAAGAAGAACCAAGTGAGAGGACTAACAAGTCCTGACTTTAAAGCTTACTATAAAGCTATAAAGCCTCAATGGTCAAAACAGCATGGTACTGGCACAAAGATAGAAGTATCTACCAATGGAATTGAACTGAGAGTGCAGAAAGAAACCACCAAATCTATGGACAATTGATCTTCAATAAGGCCCCCAAATCCACTGAACTGGGACAGAATAGTCTTTTCAATAAATAGGCATGGGAAAACTGGATCAAAGTAGGCAAAAGAATGAAAGAAGACCCCTACCTTAACCCTACAACAAAATTAATGCAAAATGGATTAAAGGCCTGAATGTAAGGACCAATACCATATAACTTCTAGAAGAAAATGTAGTGAACCATCTTCAAGATCTAGTTGTAGGAGGAAGCTTCTTAAATTTGCAGCTACTGAAAGAAAAAAAATAGAAAAATGGGAACTCCTTAGCATCAAGAGCTTCTAAGCCTCAAAGAAATTTGTCAAAAAGGTGAAGGGGCAGCCATCTCAATGGGAGAAAATATTTGGAAACCACATACAGGATAAAATCTTGATATCCTATATACATAAAGAAATTACACAGCTCCACAACAAAAGAACAAACAACCCAATTACAAAATGGGCAAAGGATCTGAATAGACACCCTTCCAAAGAGCAAAAGCAAATGGCTAAAAAGCACATGAAGAGATGCTCATTTTCATTAGCTATAAGGGAAATGGAAATCAAGATGACAATGAGATATCACCTCCCACCTATAAGAATAGCTGCTAATAAACAAGCAGAAAGTTACAAATGTTGGAAAGAATGTGGAGAAATTGGAACACTTATTTACTGTTGGTGGGAATGTAAAATGGTGCAGCCACTGTGGAAAACAGTTTGGCAATTCCTTAGAAAACTAAATATTAAGTTGCTCTATGACCCAGCAATACCAATAATCAGTACATACCGAGAAAAGCTGAAAGCAGTGACATGAACAGACATTTGCACACCAATTCATAGCTGCACTCTACAACTGCCAAAGGATGGAAACAATCCAAGTGCCTATCAACACACAAGTGGATAAACAAAATGTGGTATATACATACAATGGAATATTATGCAGCAGAAAAGGAAATGAGATCCCAAAGCATATGACAACATGGATTAACCTTGAGAATATAATGCCAATGAAATAAGTCAAACAAAAAATGACAGATACTGCATGATTTTGCTATTATGACTCCAATCTAATCTCAGAGGTTACACTGTAGAATATAGCAGACCTAGAGGTACACAAAAGCTAGACATGGGAGAAACGCTACCCAATGAGGTTTGAATTTAAATGCAAGGGAATTGATAGAAACGATGATAACTAATTAGTAGAGTTATAAGTAACTTTCAATATTGAAGGTGAATATCATTGAAAAAGGATGATATGCCATGCATCCCACTGATTAAATCTATAATTATAAATACATTTTCCTATCAGCAATTTCAAATGTTTGAGATTGGACAAAAAATCAATAGTAGAGGAATGTAGGAGGAAAACTAAAAATGTATGCGATGACCAATAGTTAACAGGAAGAGATCAATAGTACCACAGCCCTACCAGGGGCAGTTAATTGGGGTGGGAGGGACAAGTGATAAGGGGTAGTTTTGATTTGATATTTGGTAAGGCTGTGTTTTTTGGTTCTTTGTCTCTAAGGACCAATGAAAAAATGTATAAAATTGAGAGTGCTGCTGATTGTAAAACCAAGTGGAGATAGTGTAAAACATAGTTAATTTTGGACATTATTCATGATGCCTAATAGATGGAGGGAGCCGAAGGGTACAATCACTGAGAAGCAGAATCGCGAACTGTGATACAATTATATAATGGGATATGGTGTGGCTACAAAAAGGAAGGATGTTGAGAAGCATGCAATGAACTGAATAAATCTTGGGGACAATGTGTTGTACAAAGTAAGCCAGAGACAAAAGAAAAATACGCTAAGGTGTCTTTCAGAATATACTAAAAGAAAACTGGAGCCTAGATTGTATAGGTACAGATGTATAAACAGATGTTTCCCTCAAACTTTGAGTAACTCTGTGACTCCTAAGACTCAGAAATGCAGTGCTGCAACCCTGAAAGTTAGCATAGCTACATAAAATAACAGTTCAAGTAATCAAAGGAGATCAGGCTTCAATTATAGATGAAAACAAAGCCAGTCTGGCTGGGGCTAAAGTAAATCAGAATACAAGGTAAAAGATGATAGTGTATGTACTCTAGACCTTCACATACTGTGTAAGATCAAAAACAGAGAGGTTTATTTCATCTAGGACCTAAATTTACTGTAACACAAAATCTAAATCAACCTGTCTGGATAGCTCATTTAAACAATCTAAACTCCTGGGGTCCAGAATGAGATTGAGGCCTTGTAATTCTGTGTAGCTTAACGTAATACCAAGATACAACTCAGATGATGTTGGGCTGATAATTTAAAAATATTGGTAGAGTCCTTTGTGGGCCTGAAAAAAAAAAATGGAACTATTAAACTTTCCTATATGGGAAATCCTGAGTCGCCTCTCAAGTTTTGGGGACTCTCAAGAAAGTAGTCCAGGGCCCTTGACTTTGAGGGTTGCCCTTCTGAAACGTATTTCTATAGTGGAGAATCTAAGACTAGCTATAAAGAAACCTCAGAGTTGCTTCCAGGAAACCTCTTTTGTTACTCAGATATGGCCTCTCTCTCTTTCTCTGGAAGTCCAATCCTGCAAGAAAATCATTACTCCCTTCCCCATGTAGGACATGACATTCATGGATAACAACATAGGGCATGACTTCTAAGAATGAGTCTGGTCCTGGCACTGTAGGATTGACAATGCCTTCCTGACCAAAAGTGGGGAAAGAAGTGTAATAAAATAAGGCATCAGTGGCTAAGAAAGATCAAATAGACTCAAGAGGCTATTCTAGAGCTATCTTCAGTAAGATAGCACTAATTGCCATGTTTTGCCAAATCCCAATCTACATCACTCCTATTAACACTTATGAACACCTAGGGCTCAAACTGAGACTCTATAAAAGTTTCATGCAATTTCGCTTTCCTTAGACCTAAAATTTCCAGAGGTTTCCTAGGACAGATAAATCCTGAAACCCAGAGGGACCAGCTTCTCCAAGATTATCAACTAATTACATTTCCCTATCCTTTGGTGTTGCACTCCTTCTCAACATGAAAAATTCAAAATGGGCATTGCCTAAAGATTCCTATAGATCGGCCAAAGGAGAAGAGTTTTAGCAAAGAAAATGGGATTTAACCAACAAGTATGACTGCTGAATCACTGTATTGATATTTCTTCTAGCCTCCAGCTGTTTTGGAGTAGCTAGAAGGAAGAATCTGAAATAGTCAAATGGTAACCCATTATGAACTCTGAAATCTGTTCTATAACTACTTGTTGAAGTGTACTTGGAAAATTATTTCTCTTTCTTTTCTTTCTATATATGTTATATTTCACAATAAAAAAAAACGCTTAAAAAAAAAAACAAACAAAGAACTTGAGTTCATTTTACTCTATAAGCCTACTGCCCCCAACCAGTAAATTTGATTTGGCTAGTGGAATCCATTTCAAGCTAAGCTATGAGTAACAGAGAGATAAATAAAAGAAAAAGAAGTAAAATTTCCAGAGACATACCTCCAAATCATGTGAGAATAATACATTCCTCCATAATTTCTCAACTATTGTCCTTCCTTTTGCATTTTAAATGTGATAAACAGCTCACTTTTCATTGGCTGGTGGTGCATTATGGGCACAGATACCCTTTACTGCATATTAAGGATGGAAGACCTAATTCAAAAGTCTCATCCATATTTTGCTGAAAACTGAGTCTCCATTAAAATGCACAGATAGCAGAGAGAAAAGGAGAGAGGAGAGAATTGATTAATGAGATCATGAGGGCCACAGTGTCGGCCCACAGGCTTTGTTACTAGGGAGAAGTGTTATCCCTGAAAAGTCGATTTTGTGAAAAATTATACAGCCTAATCTTTCTCCTACTGTTTTTGCCTTCTTTCCTTCAGGTTAAATGAAAAGATAGGTAAAAGATAGGTGAAAGGTTTAGGAGGTGAAAGGGTGAAAAAGAAGGAAGATAGAACAGGAAATTTAAAGTGGGCGGGTTTATTTCTGCGCTCCCAGTAATTGCACACCGAACCCAAGATGGAGAGAGGTGCATCCGCTTGGCGGCTTTTGTGCGGGCAGCTTTTAAGGATGGAGGTCAGGTGACATCCAGAAGGGGCGGTTCATCAGTTCTGGAAGTTATGTCATCAGGAAGGGGCAGTTCATGAGTTCCGGAAGTCAGGTTGGGAGGGGCGACACAGTCTCCACAGCTCCAGTTGCTATGCTCTTCCCCGTTCCCCCGACCTAACAATAGGTATCTGGATATTTTTTTATTTTGTTCATTTTGTACCAAACATTACAAATCCCTGCAGCTTTAGAGTATAATAAATTCTCAAATTTAATTAACAGGCACACCATAGACATCTGGAAATAAAGATAGAAGAAAAATCCTTTGCAGAGGCCACATATTTCTCACTTCAAAGGATTAAAAAATAAAAATACTCCCCAATGAATCCACCAGTCCTCCATGGCACAATTTATAGACCAAATGGGATGCTAACCTAACACTATCCCAGATTAGCCAGACTGTCAAACTCTGGTTTCCTGTTTGCAATGCAATTAACTGAAAGTATAGGTACAAATTAGAAATGGTACTTTTGTCACTTCAAGTAGCTGTACTGATGATGGCCCAAAATAGCACTGGATAAGTTAGTAGTTCTCAAAGTGATACTTGTTAGAAATGCAAATTCTTATGCCCTACCCTAAATTAACGACTTCACATTTTAACAAACCTTCAGGTGATTCTGATGCATGCTCAAGTTTAAGAATCACTGGCCTAAATCATAAGATATTGGTAATAAATGATTATCATTTAAAAGAAAATTTTTTAATTCACTCAAAATCTTACTTTTAATACAGTGTCAAAAGTAAAGTTCAAAAAATAGCATGAGCAATGAGCAAACTAAAGGCTATATCATAAGGACAGAGATAATAAGACTATGGTTCCCTTCTCAAGATTCTCTTAACAATCTTAGAAGAAAATGAACACCTTTCCCACTTTTATTGACAGAAATGATTAACAAACTATTGTTGACTGTTTTCTTTTATAAGTGTTTTTCTTTTTACTAGTGAGAGATGACTCCCACACAATTAATGGGGGCCTGATTAAGAAAAAAGAAAAACAAAAGCAAAATAAGGAAAAGACCCAACAAAAGCAATCTATGTGATAGATTCTTAATGTCCAAAGGCTGTAATACTGCAAATGTAAGAAAAACCTGCAAAAAAAGATTATGTTTAGATTGACTCTCAGTTAATGAACTGTGCAGACTTCCTTAACAGAGAAAATTGAAGACATAATGGTCCTAAAAGAGTTCCTTGAGGCTTGACCAGAGGGCTTCAGGTGGTGGTTAATTGCTGGGCTACAGAGATGAATAAAACAGGCAGATCAATTGGCTTCTAGGAAGATAGGCAGTTGGCTTCTTGCCTTCAGGCATAATGTGGGTTGGCAAAAAAAAAAAAAAAAAAAAAAAAAAAAAGAATCATCAAGGAAAAACCTTTCCCTTGGAATCCTGTGGTGTAGAGTATAACTATCTTAGATAAAGAGTGGGACAATAATAGGTCAGGAAAAGGTCATGCATCAGATCATTAAGACTCCAACTCTCTAAAGCCTTTTAATGGTGATTGTGGCTGGTTTCTAATCCAAGTCCCATTCCCAGATGCATATGCACATGTCTATGCTAAGCAGTATAAGACCCAAAGACACAAAGCTAACAAGTCTCAAGTCCTGATGTCTTTCTTCAGTGGAGATTTATTCATTTAGTGTCCATAGGAGTTAGGCACTATGATAGGCTATGAAGGATCACAAATAGCATGTGCAAAATACTTTAAGAAAGAGATAGTGATAATTACCTCTGCTGGTTCTTGAGAGCAAAATGGTATCAGGGAAGCTAACAAGAAATTTGGAAAACACAGTGAGCAAGTCATACAAATACCTAGAGGGAAAGTAACCCAGGCAGAGGAAACAGCAAGTACAAAAGCCCAAAATGAGAGAAATCTTGGCATGTTTAATGAATTGTAAGTTTACCAATGCAGCTGAAAGGAGAAAGCAAGGGAGCAAGGATCACAGATAAGATCAGAAAGCTAGCAAGGGGCAAGATCATCAAGTGCCTTGGAAGTCATGGTGAGCTAATTGAGAGATATGGAATCAGTTGGAGGAATTTTGAGCAGTGGAGTAGCAGCTTCTGACTCAGGCTTTAGACGAACCATTCTAACTGCTATGTGAAGAATGAATTGAAGTGAGGCAAGAGTGGAAGGGGGCTGGGGATGCCTAGAGTACTCAATCATTTTGGTTAATGTTTGTTTACTTGGAACTTCATTATTCTCTTGGGCATGCCTTAACTGAAGTAGCCTCATCAAAATGTCCTACTTACAATGGGTTTTCACCAGCAGGAATGGATTAATTTTAAGAATATGTTTTCCCAGAATAAATATAGCTCTGGTCCAACCACGTTCAAATTCCATTCTCTAAACCCACCTCCCTTCAACCTCACAAAAAAAGAACTCATGCTCTTTCTACATGCAAAAACATAGCCATTCCATCACAACATCCCAAAAAGCATTAGATCACTTCATTAACAGTGCTAAGTAGAAAATCTCACCAAAATTGGTTATGCGTATTGTTCTAGTTTGCCAGTTGCCAGAATGCAATATAATGGAAACAGAATGGCTTTTAAAAGGGGAATTTATTAAGTTGCTAGTTTGCAGTTCTTTTTTTTTTTTTCTTTTGGTTTAAACAACTTAATTTATGGCTTATAGCTTCAGAGGCCAGATATTCCGAGTCAAGCCGTTCATAAAGCCATGCTTTCTCCCTGAAGACTGTAGTGTCGGGATGCCGGCCTGCAGCAGCCTTTGGGTTTCTGAGGCTTGCACTGCTGCTTCCTGCCCCATGGCCCTCTCTCCTGGTGCGTGCTCTTCTGGTTTCTGCTGAGTTCTGGCTTCTCCCTGTGGTTTTCTCTCAATAAGGCCTCCAGTTATATAGGTCCACCTGTTACAGTTGAGCTAGACCTAAATAGGTTCTTAGAAGACCCTATTCACAAATGAGTCCACAAACATAACTGATACTACATCTTCTAAAGGTCCTACTTACAAATGGGTTCATACCCACAGTAGGTTTAAGAATATGCCTTTTGTTGGGGTACATAATTCAACCTACAACACGGACCCTCATCCATGGAACTACTATCATGTTTAAAAACCTTTGCTCAGGTCTTCCTTGTTCTTCTGGGATTTCTTTTTGTAGTTTTACACATTCACATGGTACGACTGTATTGTGTGAATAATTGTGTGAATAATTCACACAATACAAAAATAGAGAATCCATGGCTATCCATAATTCTTCATTCTAAAGATTCTAGACTTTCTTGGCAAGACTGCATACCTCTCATTTATTATGAAACTGACACTCTCTCTATATATACACAAATATAATATATAAATATAAATATGACTATATATAGATATGTAAATACAAATATGATACAATATATTCCCAGATACAATTTTATGAGTTATTTTTTTCATTTGGTATAATGTTTTGTCATTATATTTTTTGATGAAATATTTTTCCATGACAAGACAAAAATACATATATATTGTACAAAAATATACTCATGTATTCTTGTTTTTAACAGCTGGGTAATATTTCAGGCTTGAATGCCTTGAATTTATTTAACCAATCCCTAATAGTGGAAATTTATATTCTTTTCCATCATTGGACATTTATTATTTGACACTCGTGCAAGTATTTCGATAAGATGAATTACCAGAAGTAAACTCATGGGATCATAGAGTGCCCACATTTAAAATTTTGACAGTTATTGCTAAATGATTCTCCAAAAAAAGGTGAACCAAGAACACAACTCTTGGAAGTGTATGATTGCTTAATCTTTGCTTCCTTCAAAAATACTTGGTATTAGTCTCTTTAAAAACCATTACAAAATCTAATAGGTAAAAAATGTCTTACTGATAGTGAGATTAATGATGCTTTAATGTGTTTTTTGATGTTTTGTACCTTGTGAATTGCCTGTTTATATGTATTGCCTATTTTCAATTGGGCTGCCTTTTTGTATTGATTTATATAAGCAAGTCTTTGTACATTATGCATATTAACCTTTGGCTATAAGTTACTATTATTTTCTCCATTTGTTACTGGTCCTTCAGACTTCATATATTTTATGAAACAGGAAGTTTAAATTTTCAGGTATTCAAATCTATTTGTATTTTCCTTTATGGTTCTTGAACCTACTATTATACTAAGAAAGACCTTCCTCACTCTGAAGACTATAATTTTAAAATTTCCCTATAATATTTTATCATTTTTTAGTAATTAAATCTTTATTTTATCTGGACTTTATTTTTGCTTATAGTGTGGAGTAGATATTTATTATCAGCTATGAGTATTTGCTTGCTAAGTAAAAGAAAATTACTGGCTTATGTAATTAAAAAAGCTTCCCTTTCAGGAGCAGCTGGATCCAGGAACTCAAATGTCCTTATCATTGATCTATTCTCTCTTCACCTCTCAGTTCTGCTTACTCTTTAATTATGTTCATTTTAGGGCAGGTTCTTCTCTCATGCTCCATATCTGTCTACTGTCTGCATGACAACGCAAACAGAAACAAGCACCTCTTTTCCCTAGCCCCAGCAAAAGATGTGAGCCCATCTCTCATTGTCCCATCTGGGTTCTGTCCCCATCCCTGAACTAGCTGCTGTGGCCAGGGAGTTGTGGCTCTCTGAAGACATGCTTATCTCTGTAGCCGGGAGTGAGGTCTGTCCAATCAGAATCACATATACTGAGAATAGGTGAGGTGATACCCCAAAGGAAAATTTAGATTCTGTTACCAAAACAAGACAGAAAGCAGCCAGTGAAAACACAAAAGAACAATATAAGATCTAGCTTTATGTCATCCAAATAACAACAAGCTACTATTCATTGTGGAATCCATATTTTCAGAATCCATTTGAAACTTCCCATGTATCATACAGGACAGTGTATCTATTGGTCAGCTTTGCCAGGGTTGTAAATGATCCCCATATCTCAGCAGTTGTGAAATCAAGTGGTTCTTTCTCACTGACACTGCCATGTACATCAGTGGAGGGTCTGATCTCCACTGTGCCACTCTGCTCTTGTGCTACATGTCACCTTAATTCCAGTTCTAAGTTTATAGTTCTAAGTCCATGAAAATCTCTAAATTAAGGCAAGGCTGTGGAAATGTCCAATCTAAGGCATCCTGGGAAAGATACCTTTGTTCAAGAAGGCTGGTGATGTTCAGGGTTTCTCTTTCAACTGGAAAGGCATATGGAAAACATGGTAATGCCTCCTGGCTTTCTTTTCAAGATTCTTGTTTCATGAATCTCCCTTGGGGACATTTTCTTTCCTTATTTCTAAAGGTCTCTGGCTGCATGGGCTCTCATGGTTCTTGTGGCTCTCTCGTGGCTCTGAGGCTTTTTCCAAAATGCTTCCTCTTTTAAAGGATTCCAGTAAACTAACCAAGACTCACCTGAAATGGGTGACGCCACATTTCTCTCTAATCAAAGGTTAATACCCACAATTGGGCATGTCACATCTCTGTGGAGATGATCTAATCAAGTTTCCAACCTACAGTGCTGAATAGGGGTTAAAAGAAACGGCTGCCTCCACAAGATAGATCAGGATCAAGGCATGGCTTTTCTAGGGAACATGATCCTTTCCAACTGGTACAGGTATGGTCTGTCCTGTGGCACAATTTTTTTGTCTGCGGACTTGTGAAATCTAGAAAACAAGTTATCTGCTTCCAATATACAATGGAGGGACAGGCATAGGATAGACATTACCACACCAGAAAAGAGAAATTGGAAGGAAAAAGGCACCATGGGTTCCAAACAGTTCTGAAATCTACCAGGGCAAACTCCATCCAATTTCAAGGTCTAAGAGTCGTTGATGGATTATGGTTTTCTCCTCAGGCCTGATAGTGCTGCTGCCTCATCCCTTGCAAATGCTTGAACACTGGCCATGCTCTTCCCAAACACTGAGGTGAAGGCTCCTACCTCTCTTATGGTCTCCAGGCTTTCTATAAACCCAAGGGCAAAGACCCCACTCTCTCCGAACATTGGGGTGGCAATATTTTTCCTGGACAATGGGAAAGAAAACCTGTCCTCTCCAAGCACCAAGACAAATGGCCTGCTCAATCCAAGTGCATGGGGAGACCACCTATTTCCACACGCATGGGTGGGCCTGCTCTCTTGGTCTGAAGAAATCTCACCAGTCTAGACTTCAGCTTCCATAATCCTACCCTTGAAGTATTGCTTCCTTCAGTTCAGCTTTACTCTGCCCTTTCAGTCCAGACTAGCAGTAGTTCTGCTTATATACATTTCACAAAAAAAAACTTGTAGGCTTTGCATGTAATTCACAGGAATCAAAATGATCAGATAGAAGAAATTTCCACAGTTCCTTCCTGCATAACTGCATTTCCATTGAAATAACTGATGGTTCCATGTTAAGTTAGACACTCACAAGGAGTATAACAGAATTTGGACTTGCCCATCCTCACCACTGTGTGAGCCAATTCTTATAATAAATCTTATAATAATTACATAATAACCTCCTGTCAGTTTCTTCCCAAGAGAACCTTGACTAAAACAGAGGCCAAAATCACACTACTACTAAAGCCAGCTAAGAAGAGAAAATTACAGCCCAATATCACTTATGAATATAGATGCAAAAGTCCTCCAAAACTTAGCAGATTTAATCCAACAGTGCATTAAAGGAATTATATACCATGAGCAAGTGAGATTTTATCTTATGTATGCAACAATGGTTTAACACGAGGATATCAATTATTGTAATACAACACATTAATAAAACAAAGGAGAAAAAAATGCTTGATCATTTTAATTGATACAAAAGACATTTGACTAAATTCAGCACCTGTTCCTGATGAAAACACTTAGAACACCAGAAATAGAAGGAAAATTCCTCAATATGATAAAGGACATATATGAAAAACCCACCACCAATACCATACTGAATGGCAATAGATAGAAAATTTTCCACCTAGGATCAGAAAAAGACATGTATGCCCACTATCAAAACTGTGAATCAATATTTTACTGGAGGTTCTACCTAGATATATTAGCAAGAAAGAGAAATAAAAGGCATTCAAATTGCAAAGGAAGAATGCAATGTTCCCTATTTGCAGATGGCATGATCTGGAAAATTCACAACAAAATTCCTCAGATTATTAAAGAGATTCAGCAAAGGGGCAGGGTACAAAATCAATGTGCAAAAACCAGTGGTGTTTCTATGTGCTAGTAATTAACAGGCTGAAGAAAAATCAAGAAAAAAATTCCATTTAACATCAGCAATGAAAAGAATCAAATATCTAGGAATAAAGTTAACCAAGGATGTAAAGGATTTACACAAGGAAAAGTATAAAATATTGCTAAAAGAAATTAAAATGGCCTAAATAATGGAAAGGCATTCTGTGTTCATGGATTAGAAGACTAAATATTGTTAAGATGTAAATCCTACCCAAAGCTATTTACAGAGTCCACACAACCTCCATAAAAAAGGGGGGCCCTAAAGAGTTAAAACCAAATCAAAAAAGAAGAATGAAGTTGGAGGACTCATACTTCAAGATTTTAAAACTTATGACAAAGCTACAGTAATCAAAACAACATGGTACTGGCATAATGAAAGGCATAAATACCAATGCAATCAAATGGAGAATTCAGAAATAAACACTCAAATCTGTGGTCAATTGATTTTTAATGTAATTTTATTGATATATATTATGTACTCATATGCCATAAAAGCATCCAAATTGTACAACCAGTGCTCACAGTATCATTATATGGTTGTGCATTGTCATTGCAATCGATTTTTGACCATTTTCCTTGCTCCAAAGAAAAAAAAGAAGAAAAGTAAAACTAAAAGTGAAAAAGAATACCCAAATCATCCTATACCCCTCCTCCCCAGCTATTTATTTTTTCTCTTTTTTTCTTACTCATCTGTCCATACACTGGAAAAAGGGAGAGTCACTCACAAGATGTCCACAGTCACACATTCACACCTTAAAAGTTCTATAATTATTCAGTCCCCTTCGGGACTCAAGGCTATTGGATTACAGTTCAACAGTTTCAGGTATTTCCCTCTAACTACCCCAATACACCAAAAACTAAAAGAGGATATCTATGTACTGCATAAGAATAAACTCCAGAATGATCTCTTGATCTTATTTAAAATCTCTCAACCACTGAAACTTTATTTTATTCATTTCTCCTCCCCACTTTGGTCAAGAAGCCTTTCTCACTTCCATGATGCCAGGGCCAGGCTCATCCCCTAGAATCATGTCCCACATTTCCAGGGAGATTTATACCCCTGGGAGTCATGTTCCATGTAGAGGGAGGGCTGAAGTTCACCTGCACAGTTGACTTAGAGAGAGAGCTCACATCTGAGCAGTAAAAGAGGTTCTATGAGGGTGACTCTTAGACATAATCACAAGTAGGCTTGGCTTCTCCTCTGCAGGAATGTTTCATAAGGGCAAGCCCCCAAGGCTTGGTCCATCAGATTGGCAGTCCCTACTGATTGAAAGAATATCAGGTCTTCCCAAAGTGGGGAAGTCCAATATTTCCACCTTTTCCCTCAGTCCCTCAAAGGGGCTTTGCAAATGTGTTTTAATCTTCTTCCCAGTTTACTCTGGGATGTATTGGGGCATCCCACCAACCTGTACAAACCAGCAAAGATCTCACTCCTTATTCAAGATTCCATGTAATTATGGTGTTCAGATAAGCTGACCATACAAGTTCTTGAGTTAATGCTGGTTGCTCATATTTTTCTAGGAAGTTGTCGATTTCATCAGAGTTGTCTAGTTTGTTAGCATGGAGTTGTTCATCACAGTCCTCTATTATTATCACCTTTATTTCTGAAGAGTCAGTAATTATGTGCCCCCACCCTATCTGATTTTATTTCTTTCCATCCTCTTTCTTTGTTTCTTTTTCAGCCTAGCTAAGGATCTGTTTTAGTTTGTTAGCTGCCCTAATGCAATATACCAAAGATAGAATGGCTTCTAAAAAAGGGAATTTAATAAGTTGCAAGTTTACAGTTCTAAGGCCAAGAAAATGTCCCAATTAAAACAAATCTATAGAAATGTCCACTCTAAGGCATCCAGGGAAAGATACCTTGGTTCAAGAATGCCGATAAAGTTCATGGTTTCTCTCTCAAGTGAGAAGGTGAACATGGTCAGGGTTTCTTTCTTTCTCATCTGGACAGGCATGTGGCAAACACAGCATTATCTGCTAGCTTTGTCTCCTGACTTATTTCATGAAACTCCCTGGGAGGCATTTTCCTTCTTCATTTCCAAAGGTTGCTGGCTTGTGGACTCTCTGCTTCTCATGGCTATGTCATTCTCTGCTGTCTCAGAATCACCACCTTTCTCCAAAATGTTTCCTCTTTTATAGGATTCCAGTTAAGTAATCAAGACCCACCTGGACTGGGTGGAGACATGTCTCCACCCAATCCAGCTTAGCAACCACTCTTGATTGAGTCACATCTCCAGGGAGATGATCTAATTAAAGTTTCAAACATATAGTACTGAATAGGGATTAGAAGAAACAGCTGCCTTTACAAAATGGGGTTAAGATTAAAACATGGCTTTTCAAGGGTACATATACACTTTCAAACCAGCACATTCCACCCTCTGGACCCTAAAAAAGACATGTTTTCCCCACATACAAAATACATTCATTCAATCACAATATCAGAAAACTTAAACCATTCGAGGAACATTACAAATACAATATGAGGTCAAAACCAGTACAAAGTCTTAAAGTTAGTTACAGGCATGGTCTGTCCTAAAGCAAATCTCTCCTCTGGCTCTGGACCTATAAAAACTCCAAACAAGTTATTTCCTGCCAACACACAAAGGAGGAACAGTCATAGGAAATATCACATCTCCTGGGAGATGATTTACTTAAAGTTTCAAACATATAGTACTGAATAGGGATTAGAAGAAATGGCTGCCTTTACAAAATAGGATTAAGATTAAAACATGGCTTTTCTAGGATACATACATCCTTTCAAACTGGGACAGGGTCCATTTATCTGATTGACTTTCTCAAAGAACCAACTTCTGGTTTTATTGATTATCTCCATTGCTTTCACGTTTTCCAATATTTTGTTCACAAATTTTCTCAGTGTCTTCTGAAAATATTTTAAATTCTTCCTCAAATTTTTTGTATGCTGTATGGGGGGGGTCACATTCATTCTTTTTTCATGTGACTATCCACTGTTGCAGTATCATTTGTTGTATTTTTGTTTTTTTGTTTTTAGTTTGTTTATTTGTTTGTTTTTTACTTTGGGAAGTACATGGGCAGGGAATTGAACCCAGTTCTCCTGCATGGCAGGTAAGAATTTTACACTTGAACTACACTTGCACCCACTCTCCCTCTTTTTTCTTTTTTTGCATGGGCAGGTACCAGGAATTGAACCCGGGTCTCCAGCATGGCAGGCAAGAACTCTGCCACTGAGCCACCATCGTCTGCTTTCTCCCTCATTTTTAAAGGCTAATTTTCATGGATATAAAATTCTTGTTTGGCAGTTTTTCTCTTGCAGCATCTTAAATATATCATCCCATTGCCTTCTCACCTCCATGGTTTCTGCTGAGAGATGTGCACTTAGTCTTATTAAGCTTTCCTTGTATGTGATGGATTGCTCTTCTCCTATTGCTTTCAAAATTCTTTGTCTTTGAAATTTGACAATCTTATTAGTAAGTGTTTTGGCATAGGCCCATTTGGATCTATTCTGTTTGGGGTACATTGTACTTCTTGGACCTGTAGTTTTATGTCTTTCATAAGAGTTGGGAATTTTTATTAATTTCCTCCATTATTCTTTCTGACTCTTTTTACATCTCTTCTCCTTTTTGGATACCAATAACATGTATATTCATGCAGTTCATGTTGTCATTAAGTTCACTGAGGCCCTGATAAATTTTTTTCATTTTTTTCCCTATCTGTTCTTTTGTGTATACAATTTCAGATATCTTGTCTTTTAGTTCACTAATCCTTTCTTCTGCCTCTTCAAATCTGCTGCTGTACATCTCTGCTTTGTTTTAATCTCTTCTATTGTGGCTTTAATGCTGCTAAGTTCTGCCATTTGTTTTTTTAAGCTTACAAGTTCTTCTGTATGAACACCCCATGTTTTCTTATATTCTTCATGTCTTTTTCCATATTTTCCTTTAATTCATTGAATTGATTTAGAAGATCTGTTTTAACATAATTAATTAGTTCTTTCAATTCCTGCATCTCAGTTGTGCTCTTAGTTTGTTCCTTTGATTGGGCCATATCGTCATTCTTCTTGGTATGCGTCAAGATTTTTTGCTGGTTTTGAGGCATCTGATTTTCTTGTTTAGTTTATTTTAGAGGGTTTTTTTTTCTTTTACTTAAGGATTTTCTGTGGTTGGATTTGTTCTCAACCTGTTTGTCTCTCTCACAGGCCAGTTGTCAGATGTGTCTGATCTCCAGTCTCCTCCCCGAACCAGGCACCTAAAATGGCTTGGCTCAGAGATGGGAGTAGACACATGGCACCATAGCAATGTCTCAGTCTGTGGGTAAAACAAGTCTGCTGTCTCCCAGTGATGCTGTTTTTTACTGTCCTGCAACTTCTGGGTTTGTTTTAGGGCACTGCTTTAACAGTTGGGTTGTCTATGTTTCTCAACCCAAACAGAGGCAGATTCACATGAAAGGGGTGTAGACCCCATTCCAGTCAGCCTGAAATCATTTTCTGAGTAGTTTCTTAATAAGCCCTTCAATCATTTTGCACCTTCTGTTCTATCCAGAAGCTGGCGCTGTTCGATAACTGGCTGTACCTCACCAGGTCAGACTGACTGCAGGGTTTCTGTTCCCTCTGTTTGCCAGCCAAAATCTGGCTCAATATGGATCTGTGTCTCTGACTTTATTTGTGGCAGAGGACACCCGAGCTGTCCCAGTCTTTAGTCTTCCCCCAGGCAGGAATCAGGCCTCTCATTGCTGTTTCTCACAGGGGTTGAGGAAAGACTTTCAAACCTAGGACTTGAAATGCAGTTTCTGTCCACATTTTCTCAGACTCTCTCTCACTGATCTGGGTTTTGAAATGCTCTCCCTTGTCCCTTAGGGAAATGAAATAAAACCCACAATGAGGTACCATTTCAAGCCCATTACTGTGGTTACTATTAAAAGTATGTGGAATATTACAAATGTTGGAGAGGATGTGGAGAAATTGGGACATTTGTTCATTTTTGGTGGAAATGTAAAGTGGTGCAGCCACCATGGGAAACAGTTTGGTGGCTCCCTGGAAAATTAATGATAGAATTCCCATATAACCCAACAATTCCACTTGTAGATATATACCCAAAAGAATTGAAAGCAAGAACTCAAACAGATATTTTCACACCAACATTCATAGCGGCATTATTCACAATTGCCAAGAGATGGAAGCAATCCAAGTGTTCTTCAATCAATGAATGGATAAATGAAATGTGGTTATACATACAACAGAATATTATTCAGCCATAATTTTTTGATATATGTTTCGATATATGTGATAACATGGATGAACCTTGAAGATAACATGTATAGTGAAATAAGCCAGACACAAAATGACAATATTTATGATCTCACTCATGTGAAATAATTACAATAAACTAATTCATAGAGTCAGAAACTAGAATACTTATTACCAGGTACCAGGGGCCAGATTGTGGGTAGGGAATTGGAGTGTAAATGCCTAATTGATGCAGAATTTCTGTTTTGGGTGATAGGAAGTTTTGTAATAGATGGCAGTGATGGTAGTAGAACATTATGAATGTGATTGACATTGAATTATATATTTGAATATGGTTAAAAGTGGAAATTTTAGGTTGTATATATTTCCTATGGAAAAAAAAAACTATAGGACTATGCAGCACAAACATTGAACCCTAATGTAGACTATGGATTATGATTAATAGTATAATTATAATAATCTTTCATTAGTGGTTGGAATGTGTTAATAAAAGGGTGGGTATATGGGAACTCTGTATTCTTGTATGTTTTTTTTGTAAACTGGCAATTTCTCAAATAAAAATAGGGACAAAGGCTATTATTTGCAAGTTGGTGAAGCAAGTTCATAATATTGTTATTTTGACTTGATCTTAAATAAGTGGTTCTAATCAGTAAATATTTAAAACAGTCAAGGCATCTTTTAGGTTGATGAAGCTTTATCAAGTAATCATTTCTCTAAGGATAAAATAGCCAGGACTCATATTGCACTACATTTAATGGGATCTATTTACTAAACTCTTATTTTTCAAATCCATGGTTTTCTTTATTTACCTACAGAAAAATGTATTGGCTTGTATTTGGAATTCAGAGCAGTACATAGGACTTCAGATTAAGGACTAGCATCTCCTGTTGAGGTATTTCCTCTGCATATGGCTCTCAAGATAAATCAAGTAGGAACAATTAGGATAGCATTAATAGAGATTAGAAGCAATGACCTATTCCAGGACAGTTCCTATGTAAAAATGCCCTTACAGTGCCTTCATATAAGTGAAATGTAGATGAATACATAATTGAATGCTGTCACACCTCTAAATCCAAAGACCCCACACAAACTCCAAACAGTTGGCAGAGTTAGAAGGCTGTTTTTAATTTAAAGCAGTGAGAATCCTTAGTTTCATATAAAAAAGAGCATGATCTGTGATCAACAAAAACTAAACCACTCAGATTTGTCATCAAGAGGTTATATGAAGATTATACACTTATATAAAAAGACCTCTTTTTACACAGAAGAAAGGAGCCACTAAATTTCTTACTAGTAAGGAGAAAAATGAAGTAGCTCTTAGCCAAACTCAAGAGGTTCTTTTAACTGGGACCCCCTCACATCACTTCATATGAATTGCAAGAGCCCAGGCATGCAATAGGAAATTCTCCTTTCTTAGTTATTTTTTTGGAACTAGACAAAGAGAATACACAGTATTTCTAAAGATCAAGGTTAAAACTTAATTTTCTCCATTATGAAAGTGAAAAAGCAAAAGTAAGAGAGATAAAAAGAGAGAGAGAGAGAGAGAGAGAGAGAGAGAGAGAGAGACTACTCTCTCTCTCTCATTAAATTAAACTAGTGGAGCTAACACAGTAAATACTTGATATGAGTCTGTGGTGAGGAAGGGGTGGTATTCAACCACTGATAATCATCCTCCTCATTTCATAGCATGTAATCACCAGCCCCACTCAAGTTTCCCCCATTGTTCTATTTTCCCGTCTTCATTATTAATCCCTATACCTACTCCTCTCCATTCCCATAAGAATTCATGTGGTAGTTTGATATTTCCATACACATATATTATATGTTTGTATATATATATATATATATAATAAGCAACATTGCTTTGAATGATATTCTGTTATAAATCTCATTCTGCTGCTTCTTTTACTTGCCAGAAGAGATGTGTTTGTGTTACTGTATGCACATCTAATGTGCTGATGTGTTGATTCTATCTGATGCAGAGCATTTTATAATACATAATAGCTAAATTTTAATTTTCCCTTCTGTGCCTCTTTGAATCTGCAATGTACCACAGAAAAGCCAAGTCTTTAATCCTCATTCACTATTGCTGAATGGGAGCTTTTTGATTGTGTCTATGGAGATATGACCCACCCAATTGTGGGTGGTTACTTTTGATTAGATGGTTTCCATGGAGATGTGCCTCTATCCATTCAAGGTGAGTTGCATCCTGGAGCCCTTTAAGAGGGAAATATTTTGTAAAAAAGTTTTAGAGCCACACAGCCAGAGACCTTTGGAGATGAAGAAGGGAAATGCCCCTTGGGGACTTCATGAAACAAGAAACCTGGAGAGAAAGCTAGCGGATGTCACCATGTTCACCACGTACTTTCCCAGTTGAGAGAGAAACCCTGAAAGTCATTGGCCTGCTTGAAGGTATTTTTCACTGGATGCCTTCGATTGAACATTTCTATAGCCTTCCTTTAATTTGTTCATTTTCATGGCCTTAGAATGTAAATGTGCAACTTAATAAATTCCCCTTTTTAAAAGCCATTCGATTTCTGGTATATCACATTCTGGCAGCTTTCAAACTAAAACATTCTCATTCTGTTTCTTCCTGTACTTTCTAGGAGAGATGTGTCCATGTTACTGTATGCACATCTAATGATTGATGGGTTTATTCTATCTGTTGCAGAGCATTCTATAATATGTAATAGCTAAATTTTACTTATCCCTTCCTCAAATGAAAGATAGCTAGTTTGCCTCCAGCTCTCCACCACCAGAGTAAATGTCCTTGGTTATGTCCCTTACAAACTGCATGTGAATAAACTGGCTTATATACCCAGGAATACTATCTGTACAGACATAGAACATGTGTATTTTTCCTTCTGTTAAATATTGTAAGATTGACTTACAAAATGATGTAAACTTTCACATTTCCAGAAGGTGGGTATGAGAATTGTTTCTCGTGAAGTTCTTGCCAACACTTTCTAATTTTTTGTGATTCAGATTGGTATATATGTTACCTCATTTCAGTTTGAATCTCCCAAATTACTACTGATTTTTAACAACTCCAAATAATTATCTATATGAGTTTCCCCATCTGTGAATTGCCTATCAATTTCTTATTTTTCAGCTGTTTTCTATTGGACATTGTTCTAGTTTGCTAACTGTTGGAATGCAATATACCAGAAATGGACTGGGTTTTTTAAAAAGGGAAATTTAATAAGTTGCTAGTTTATAGTTCTAAGGCAAGGCTATAGAAATGTCCCATCTAAGGCATCCAGGGAAAGATACCTTATTTCAAGAAGGCCAATGAATGTCAGGGTTTCTCTCTCTACTAGAAAGGCATATGGTAAACATGGCAATGTCTTCTGGCTTTCTCTCCAGGTTTCTTGCTTTATGAAGCTCCTCTGAGGTTGTTTTCCTTTTTTCATCTTCAAAGACCACTGGCTGATTGAACCTCTGCTTCTTCTGACTATGTTGTTTTCAATTTTTTTTCCAAAATGCTTCCTCTTTTAAAGGATTCCAGTTAACTAATCAAGACCCTTCTGGAATGGATGGAGTCATGTATCCATTTAATCAAGTTTAATACCCACAATTGGGTGAGTCACAGCTACGTGAAGATAACCTAATCAAGTTGCCAACCTACAGTGCTAAATAGGGATTAGAAGAAACTGCTGCCTTTACACAATAGGATTAGGATTAAATCATGGCTTTTCTAGGATACATAAATCCTTCAAATCTGCACAGGCATCTTGCCTTTTTTTCCCTCTTTGTTTTTTGAAAGGCCCCTTTGTATAGTAAACATATAAATCACTTTATTGGTTTTACAAAATGCAATTATCTTCTCCAAGACATTCATTTATCTATTATTTTTGTCTATACATTGACATAAATGCTTTGACCCTAATATGAAGAAATCTATCAATGTTTTGCCCTATGGTTTGTGTGTTTGGATTCTTAAAAAAGCTCTCCCCACTTTTAAGTTACAGAAGATTTATTCTCACCCATCTTCTTTCATTAGCTTTATGCTTTTTACTCTTAAAGTTCCTAAAATGATTTAAAGTAGAGATTCCACTTCAAGTTTCTCCATATTTGAGCTTGATTCCCTCATCTTTGCTCCTTTTTTTATAGTACTAGTTTCACCATCTCTCAATTTCCTCTACATACAAGTTTTTTTTCTTAGAGAGGACTATTCTTTTCTACTTTTCTATTTTTCTTTTCCTGCACCAATTTCATACTATTTTATTATAGCAAATTTTAAAATGGATTTTATTGTTTGGTTGGGTAATTCCTCACTCTTAAAAATAACTTTTAAAAATAACAACTATATATTTTTGTTTGATGACAGAAAACAGAACAGATGCTCATGCTTTTAAAGCAAAATGAGCAAGCTTATTTTATTACCAATTCCCCAACACCTTCAGCCCAGAAGAAGAAGAAAGTAGCTACCAAAAGGCATCCATCTTATTCTCTTGCAATAGTTGGTACACAAAAAGGGCAGGAATGTAGGTGTGTTTTGGTTTGCTAAAGTTGACGAAATGCAAAATAACAAGAAATAGATTGTTTTTTACAAAGGGGATTTATCAAGTTACAAGTTACAATTCTAAGGTTGTGAAAATGTCCAAATTAAGGCAGCAACAAAAAAATATTGTCATGGTCAGGTTCATGTGTCAACATGGCCAAGTGGTGGTACCTGCTAGTCTGGTTGGGCCAGTGCTGGCCTGTCTGTTATAAGGACATTTCATAGAATTAAATCATGATCACATTAGCTGCATCCACAGCTGATTCCATTTGTAATCAGCCAAGGGGAGTGTCTTCTGCAATGAGTGATGCTTAATCTAATCACTGGAAGCCTTTTAAGAGGATTCAGAAGAGGCAAGTTCTCTTCCAGCTTCTGCCGGTGAGGCTCTCCTGTGGAGTTTGTCCAGTCCCTCCATTGGAATTGTCAGCTTCACAGCCTGCTGTACAGATTTTGGACTCTACTTTCCCATGGTTATGTGAGACACTTTTATAAATTTTATATTTACAAATATTTCCTGTCGATTCTATTTCTCTAGAGAAGCCTAACTAATACAGATACCTTCTTGGAGGAAAGGCTACTGGCATCTGGGCTTCTTCTATCACATGGGAAGATACATGGCCATGTCTGCTGATCCTCTCCAAAAATTACTGTGTGGGTATTTTCTTTATCTCTTAGCTGCCTGGGCTCTGAGCTCTTTTCAACTATGTCTCTCTCTTAAAGAACTACAGCAAGCAGATTAAGACCCACCAGATAAGACCCACTTGAATCTCATCACATCTCCAGGGAAACAATCAAATAAAAAGTTCCCACCCAGAAATAGGTCTGTCCCCACAAGATTGGATTAAAAGGACATGGCTTTTCTGGGGAACATAGCAGATTCAAATCAGCACAAAGAGTTTCATCCCAGTAGTCTGTAGTTCTGATAAGATGCTGCATCATCATCTTTCAGTCACCATTTATGACCATGGGTCCCAGCAATGACAGCACTGGGTCAGCATGGCTGCAATTTGGAGATTGCTATATCCAGCAATCTTATCATGGAAAAGGAGGCTTGAGACATTCTTTTGCACCTTGAGTCCCTATCACTCATTCTGGTATTATCAGCTTATTGGTTGGATACCACTGGGCTAATTAAAAATTCAGACCAGCACTTAGCTCAACATAAAAGAACACTAAGGGGGATTAAATAAAATAAGAATAAACATTTGGGGGGATGGTTCATGCTACGCATTTACCAATTTAACCCATAGTACGATGATCAACTTTAGGAGGTCACAAAATAAGATGAATTAAATCTGAGGAAGCCAGAAGAAAAAGATTTTCCCAGGGTTTCCCCTTCTTCTGGGCCCTACCACTGTAAAGCTACTTAAAGATAGTAATGAGTCATTTTAGCCTATATATTCTAAATGCTGTCAATCAATCACCACTACCTTTTTCTCTTTTGTTTTGAAACATACCAAAAGACATATAATATGCATGCAAGTTATGTGCTCCAGGAATAAAAATTGATACTTATGAATGTGTCATCCAACTTAAGAACAAAAATTTACTAGCGCCACCATGAAGGCAGATGTTTTCTTTTCTAGTTCCCCGTGGAGAATGGAGGCTCTGTCAACAACCTCATTTCAGCCAAGTGATTTGAGTTTTCTAAAGGTAGACCTCATTGTCAATATGGATTCCTCCATAGAGCATTAAAGGCCTTTTCTGGTCTTTATCAGAATTTTGGCTTTTGCAGGAATGCATTCACATTTAGGATGGCTGCTAATACTTTCTATAAGAGTTACATTCAAGAAAAATCAAATGTTATTAATCTTTAAATGCCTTTTCAGACCAAAGTTCTATGTACACTAAAAGAAATACGGAGTGATAATTTATTCAACAAATGTTTACTGAGCGCCTTCTTATCTAGGCTCTGAAGATGCAGAAGTGCACAAGTTAGGCCAAGACTCTCTTTTTAATTTGCATAGGCAGGTACCGGGAATCAAACCCAGGTCTCTGGCACGGCAGGCGAGAACACTGCCTGCTGAGCCACTGTGGCCCACCCAAGACTCTCTTCTGCTGAAGTTCATATTCTAAGTTTGTGGGGGCGAGGGGTTCAGCAGATGGAATAATTAAACCAATAAATTATATCACTTAAATGATATGATGAAGTGCTGTGAGATGGCATGTTAGGGAGTGAACAGGGCTGGTTTAGATATTGAAGGAAAACCCTGTGAGAATTGAATGAATGGAAGAGACATTCATTGGAATATCCAGAAGTAGATCTGGGGCAGAGCATTCCAGACAGAGAGGAAAGTCAGATAATGCCTCTGATGCAGAAAGGGTGCTGGTCTGCATGCCTGTTTGAAAGGATTTCTGTACCCTAGAAAAGTCATTTTTTAACCCTAATCCCATTTTGTAAAGACAGCCATTTCTTCTATCCTTATTCAGTAGTGTACATTGGAAACTTTAATTAGATTATCTCCATAGAGACGTGACTCAATCAAGTGTGTGTATTAAACTTGATTGGAGAGGTGTCTCCACCCATTCCAGGTAGGTCTTGATTAGTTTACTGGGATCCTATAAACAATTTATTTTGGAGAAAGCTTCAGAATGCCACAAAACCACAAAGCAGAGAGTTCACCAGCCAGCAACTTCTGGAGATGAAGAAGGAAAACTCCTCCTGGGGAGCTTCATGAAACAAAAAGCTGGAAGCAAAAGCTAGCAGACTTCACCGTGTGCCCTTCCAGCTGAGAGAGAAACCCTGAACTTCATTGGCCTTCTTAAACCAAGGTATCTTTCTCAGGATGCCTTAGACTGGACATTTCTATAGACTTTCTTTAATTGGCCTTAGAACTGTAAACTTGCAACTTGTTAAATTCCTTGAACCTGGGTCTCTGGCATAGGCAGGCTAGAACTCTGCCACTGAGCCACTGTTACCTGCCCTAAATTCCTCTTTGTAAAAGCCATTCTGTTTCTGGTATATTGCATTCCAGCATGTAACAAACTAGAACAGCCTGATTAAGTCAACAAAAGAAGGTCGGTGTGGTTAAAGCATTGGACATAGGGGTATCTACAGTGCATACTCCTTGCTCAGCAAAGGGCAAACTATGGTCATCAGATAAAATTGGACATAGGGGGTTAACATTGGCAGTGGGGTAGGAAGAGGTGAGAAATAATTGCTAAGGTCTGGCAAATGTCATACCCAAGAGCAAGTCTCTGAGATCTGGGTGCCTTTTATCAGTGTGCATCTGCATCAGAGGTGGTGCTGCATTTTTCTACCTCTGCTGAACCTTCCAGCTGCAGAGCATGTTGTTCTCTGGAAATATCACCTTCATTATGACTGAACTGTGAGTAGGTGGCAGTGTCATTATGTCAGCCTTTATGAAAGAGAAATTATCACCACAAAGCACAGAGTGCAGGGTCTAGGAAATTCCTGCTTTCGCCAGCTCAGCAGGAGGGCAGCAAGGAGCCTGGGCATATTTGCTGACTGTTTAAGATCTAAAAGATGCTCAGGGCTCTAACCCCTTCCTTTACAGGGTGGCCCCAGACTGCAGGAGTCCGGGAAACTTGGCTCTTTCTCAGTGGCAGGCAAGGACACTGACAATGCAAATATCTATTCAGAAATAAAGTAATATAGGACTCACATTCAAGGTGTAAATAAGCTACCACCTGAGCTGCGTTGACCAAAATGTTTCCTTGGTGGAATTAGGGGAAGGATGTAGGAACCAAATTTAACGTGAGTGCAAATAATAAATTGTTATAGAAAATATCTTCCAATATGGGATTCTTTTTCTCTTGTGAAGCCTCATGAGATAGACCAAAACAGTGACAAAGGTAGAGGCAAACTTTTACTACATTAATGTTTCCCCAATCTGTGCTTCATGGATATAACACAACATACTCTTCAAACAGAGTCTGTAGCTAAAATCTCCACAAGGAAAAATATATATTCTTTACCTTTACAGATATCTTTTATTCTCTATTACCTGCTGTTTATTTTATAATGAAACATTTTGAAGAGAATAATCTCTCATTTTGAAAAGAACATCACAGGGCCCATTTTATGAGATTGCCACCGAGTCTACTTTCCCCGTTTTTCTAATAAGAGACTCGCACTGCTGGAAGTAAATGATTGTGACTCAGGACTACTGCACAGATGCAGTGCCAGTATGTGTGCTGACAGAAGCAGGGGGAGAGCTTTTGCATGACCTCTTCCACAGCACAGATGCTGAGAGTCTAAAATTCTAGAATCTGCAGAGGGGTTTACTCAAAGCAAGGGATATGCTTGATTACTGAAGGGACATGGTTGAAAAATACACAAGTTGTATCCCTCATGCAATCAGCTTGGATCCTTTTGTTTGATTTTTTTCCTCCGCAGAGACCTCTTAGCCTAATACATGGTTATTGAACTCATCAAAGTGGAGCTATCCATTAGTTTCTAGGGTAATTGTTTTTCATCCAACATAAAACTTCACAAATTGTAAAAGGCATACGGAGTTCACAGTTATTCAGTATATGTATAACTCTAATGAGCTATAAAGTACTTTATAATTGCTTTCTGTTAATTATGAGATTAACTTTTTAAAATAAAGGAACAAAAGCAAAATAACTTGAATTACATTTGGCAAATACCAAAAGTATAAAAGTTTTCTGAGCATTTTAACATTTAGGAGAAGAGTAATTATGCAGAGATTTTTAATGTTAAGGATCAAATGTGATGAACATTTATTGTCTGATCATCAAGAACCTACAATCTCCTTCACTTTCCATTCTGAATATGACATTTACAAATTATTTACCTTTGAATTGGAAAAGCTGCGAAAGAGAAAGTCACACCACAAATTCGTTGTATTTTCCTCCTCTAGTAAACTCCTAATAGTCTGCCTTGATAAAGATAGCAAAATAAGTTATGTATAAGTGTACTAAGTGGGAAGACAGAAGCAGAGGTTGCTTGGTTCTTTATCTAATACCTCAATAAAAATAGAGGAACTGGAAGAAAAAGGCAAAAAACTTAAATTGAGGACCACATCTAAAAGGAATAATAGCTGACAAGAGGGAGTCAGGGTATAGTTGACAGGAGAAAAGAGGCTACTATACTATTAGTATTGATCATCAAAGTAACAAATAGTTTACAGCCAAAAAGAGAAGACTAAGAATGTTATAATCCAGAGACTGGTCAAGAGGGAAGAGAGTTATATTGAGGCTTCCTTGATTATGTATTGCTTTATATAATTGACTCTGAAAATATTTTCCGGATTCATATAAAACAAAATTAAATTTGAGAAGGATTAACTAAAATTAGAAAATGAAAATGAAAAAAAATCAATCGAAATGTGTACCTTCTTAGTAGCTTAACCACACAGACAGCACTATCCCAAGTGACTTTAAAACAAAACTCTATTTCAGTTTTTCAGTTACTGTATTTTTGATGGTAGCATTGATATTGTTATTCTGAAAAAAAACAACAACAGCAATGTATGTAATATGGGATAAATTAAATGAATGTGTATTAGTCAAATTCTGTCATTCCCAAAGAAGGTGTCCAGATTCTTGGTGTGCGAAAAAAGGGAAATGATATAAAATAAAGGAGGTTGAGTAAAATCTCTGTAGAGCACATTTTAGTTGAAGGTATCAATACTCATTCTTTTGTAATTTGATTTTTTAAAATTTTTATTGCAAAATATAGCATGTATTCAAAGCAGAGAAAGAAAAAGCAGTAATTTTTCAAAGCACACTTCAACCAGTAGTCACAGAACAGATCACCAGAGTTTGCCAGGGACTACAATTCCACCATTTCATATTTTTCCTTCTTGCTGCTCCAAAACACTGGAGGCCAGAAGGAATATTAATATAGTGAATCAGTAGTAATAGCGTTTGTTAAATCCTATTTTCTCTGTTATACCTTCTCCTTCACCATTGATCCTTCCCCCAATCTATAGGGATCTTTAGGCAATGCCCGTTCTGACTTTTTCATATTGAGAATAGTGTTGACACTAAAGGATAGTGGGATGTCATTTGATTTTTTAAAAATAAATATCCTATCTTTCCTTCTTCTATTCACTGAAGAGGTATGTAAATAGCAAAGAGCTTGAAGAAGTAAGCACCTCTGTATGCCTGGATTAGGTTATTCAATATTGTTTCCCTGAAAGAAACATGCTTTCTTTGGAGGAATAGCCAATTCCAGAGGTGAGGGGGAAATCAGGTGAGATGAATTAGTCATAATAGACTAAAAGAAATCCATCAACATCTAATAGGACTCTATCTAAAGGACTCAAAGGAAATTTGAAGAATTTTTTTTCACTGGCTGAAGTTGGAACAAATTGAGCATTAACAAAAGCATCAATACTAATATTAATTTCAATGCATTAAAAACTAGTACACTGAACATTAGTGGAGGCGGAGCAAGATGGTGGCATAGTGAGGTGTGGAATTTAGTTTGTCCTCCAAAGCAGCTAATAAATGGCCAGAAATGGCACAGATGAACTGCTGGGGAATATCAGTGACTGGACACACCTTGTATACCAGTCTGGACCAGATGGAATTGCTGAGATCCCATGAAGAACTGTATATTCCGCAAGCTGCAGAGGCTGGTACTCTTCCCCCACAGGCATGGCAGGCTGGTTCTTTGAGAGGAAAGGTGTTCTAGTTCACTAACTGCCAGAATGCAACATACCAGAAATGGAGTGGCTTTTAAAAGGCAGAGTTTAATAAGTTGTAAGTTAACAGTTTTTAGGTTGTGGAAATGTCCCAAACAAAGTAAGTCCATTGAAATGTCCAACCTAAGGCATCAAGGGAAAGATAACATGATTCAAGAAGGACAATGAAGTTCAGGGTTTCTCTCTCAAGTGGAAAGGCACATGGTGAACATGGTCAGGGTTTCTCTCTTGGCTGGAAGGGCACATGGCAGACACAGCATCATGTGCTAGCTTCCTCTCCAGCTCCCTGGGAGGTATTTTCTTTCTTCATCTCCAAAAGTCACTGGCTGGTAGACTCTTTGCTTCATGGTTCTGTGGTGTTCTCTGTTGTGGCTTTCTTGTGGCTCTGTCATTCTTCTCTGCTCTCTCTGAATCTCCTGATTTCTCCAAAATGTTTCTTCTTTTATAGAATTCCAGTAAACTAACCAAGACCTACCTGGAATGGGCAGAGACATGTCTCCACCTAATCCAGTTTAACAACCACTCTTGATTGAGTCACATCTCCAAGGAGGTGATCTAATTAAAGTTTCAAACATACAGTACTGAATAGGGATTAGAAGAAATGGCTGCCTTTACAAAATAGGATTAGGATTAAAACATGGCTTTTCTAGGGTACATACATCCTTTCAAGCTAGCACAAAAGGAAACAGACTTTACAAGCAGCAAGAGCCCAACAAGTTCCAATTGCAGATTAATTAACAAATTCTGACTACTGAAAATAGGTCCCCAGCACAGATAAACCTGAAATAAGCACTAAAGGAACTAGGAGTTTTTGCCCTAGCAGAGAGGAGGCAGGGCTGATGGGGGGAAAAAAAACAAAACAAAACAAAACAAAAACCACAGGCTTTTTGAGTTAAACAGCACAAAATACTGGTAGAGGGCTGGACCCCAAGGAAGGGGGCCTGGAGATACATAGAGCCACATACCACCTCAAGCTCTTGATTGACAAACCCGAGGAATGGGAATCTGGCTCAGAAAAGGCTTTTTTTTTTTTTTTCTCTCCTTAAAGAGCTCGCTCATTAGCTAAAACTGGGTGCACTCTCAGGCTCCAGCCCTGCACCAGGTAAGGGCAAAATTAAGCTTGTCTGGGAGACAAAGTAACTGGTCAGGTGAAGAGTTGATTCCTTAAAGGGTGTCTCTTCCCTAAGCAAAAGAGGGTAGGATCCAGCTCAAGTGGAATCCCTCCTTCAAGGAATTCCGGCACAGGGGCTGGAAAACAGAAACAATTAAAGTCATCCTACTACCACACCTCTGTCCCAACCATGTCCCTGGCAGGGAGAGTCTGCTGAAATTAAAGGCACCAGATCACTATGAGTAGGTGGGAAGATATAGGCAGACAAGTGCCACATGCCAGGCAGGACAGGAAAAGCACAGAGTCAAGAGGTTTCACAGGAAAGTCAGATAACCTGCTGGCTCAAAACTTCAGGGAAAACTGATGCTGGCTACTCAAACCTCTGGAGACTTGGGCATGTCTGGACTGGGAAAATTTGACTAGGGTCTATCATATCTAAGGAGAACCTTCTCAAAAATGGGAAGGGGTAGCATATAGGCAGGATAAGAAACAGAAAAACAAGAACTGAAAAATTCTGATCAAACAGGACCTGTGTCTAGAATAAGTTAACTGAATGTGAAAGAACAGATAGAGAACAAAGCCATCCAGCAAGAAGACCTAGGTAAAAGAGTGAATACAACCTCCAGAATGAACTAAATAACGAAATCAAATTCCTAGATGCCAACCAAAAAATAGTAAGTCATACTAGGAAAATCGAAGATATGGCCCAGTCAAAGGAACAAACCAAAACTTCAAATGAGATACAGGAGTTAAAACAACTAATTCTGGATGTTTGAAAAGACATGGAAAGTTTCATAAAAAGTCAAATAAATGAGATGAGGGAGGATATAAAGAAAGACATAGGGTGAACAAAAGAAGAACTCAAAAAGTTTAAACAACAAATCACAGAACTTATGGGAGTAAAAGGTACAATAGAAGACATGGGAAAAAATGGAAACCTACAACAATACATTTGAAGAGGCAGAAGAAAGAATTACTGAACTAGAGGAGGACATCTGAAATCCAACACACAAAATATAGGCCAAAGCATAGAAAAATATGATCAGAGTCTCAGGGAAGTGAATAACAACATGGAGAGCACAAATATATGTGTTGTGGGTGTCCCAGAAGGATAAGAGAAGGGAAATGGATGAGAAAGACTAATGGAGGAAATAATCACTGAAAATTTCCCATCTCTTATGAAAGACATAAAATTATAGGTCAAAGAGGTGCAGCATACCCTAAACAGAAGAGATCCAAATATAAATGCTCCAAGACACTTACTGTTCAGATTGTCAAATGTCAAATGCAAAGAGAATTTTGAAAGGAGCAAGAGAAAAGCAATCTATCACATAAAAGGAAAGCTCAATGAGACTATATGTGGATTTCTCAGCAGAAATCATGGAGGTGAGAAAGCAGTGGTATGATATATTTAATATTCTGAAAGAGAAAAACTGCCAACCAACACTTCTATACTCAACAAAGTTGGGTGTAGAATGTCCTTCAAAAAATGAGGGGGAGATTAAAATATTTTCAGAAAAACAATCACTGGGAAAATTTGTGATTGAGAAAGTGGGTCCATAAGAAATATTAAAGGGAGCATTACAGACAGATAGGAAAAGGCAGAACAGAGACATCTGGAGAAGAGTGTAGAAATGAAGACTATTAGTATAGGTAAAAAGAGAAAAAAATTAGATATGACATATAACATCCAAAAGACAAAGTAGGAGAATAAAGTATTGCCTTTATAGTAATGTTAATGGATTAAATTCCCTAATCAGAAGACCTAGACTAGCAAAATGGATTAAAAAACAGAACCCATCTACATGCTATCTACAGGTGACTCATTTTAGACTCAAGGACAAAAATAGGTTGGACAAGCTATTTCATGCAAACACCAATCAGAAAACAGCAAGAGCAGCTATACTAATATTTGAAAATACAGATTTCAAATGTAAAACAGTGAAAAGAGACAAAGAAGGACGTTATGTATTAATAAAAGTAAAAAATCAACAAGAAGACATAACAAATATAAATGTTCATGCATTAAACCAGAGCACTCCAAAATACACCAGAAATGGATTGGCTTTTAATAAAAGGGGATTTATTTCATTAAAAACGTATAGTTCTTCAGAGGAAAGGCAGCCAACTTACAACTGAGGTTCTTTCTTATGTGCAAAGGCACAAGGTGATCTCTGCTGGTCTTCTCTCCAAACCTCTGGGTTTCAACAACTTTCCCCAGGGTGATTTCTTTCTGCATTTCCAAAGGCCTGGGCTGAGCTGTGAGTGCTGAGATGAGGTATGCTCAGCAGCTTAGGCTGTGCTACATTAAACTCTCTCATTTAAGCACCAGCCAATTAAATCAAACATCATTCATTGCAGCAGGCACACCTTCTAGCTGATTGCAGATGTAATCAGCAACAGATGAGGTTCACATGCCTTTGGCTCATGTCCACAGCAATAGAACTAGATATCTTCACCTGGCCAAGTTGACACCTGAACTTAACTACCACAGCTAGATTGACAAAAAAGAGAGAGAGAGAGAGAATGCTACCTTGAGCATGATTTATAGTGGTGTATATCTCCCTGAAAATGTGGGACAGAACACCCACATTTGGGATTTGGGCAAGACCTGGCATCATTGGATTGAAAAAGCTTTTTGACCAAAAATGGGATGAGAGAAAGGACACAAAATAAAGTTTCAAGGACTGAGAGATTTCAAACAGAATTGAGAGTTTATCCTGGAGGTTATTCTTATGCATTGTATAGATATCCCTGTTTGGTTTGTGGTGTATTGGAGTGGCTGGAGGGGAAGTACCTGAAACTGTTGAGCTGTGTTCCAGTAGCCTTGATACTTGAAGACAATGGTATAATGTTATAGCTTTTACGATGTGACTGTGTGATTGAGAAAACCTTGTATCTGATGTTCCTTTCATGCATGGAAATGCATGGGTATGGACAGAGGAGTGAAAAAATATGACTTTAAAAATAAATAAATAATAGGGGGTGTGCCTGTTTGAATATGTGGTATACTCCAGAAAAGCCATGTTCTTTAATCCTCATTTAATATTGCTGGGTGGGAGCTTTTTTATTATCCATGGAGATGTGACCCCCCCAATTGTGGGTGATGACTTTTGATTAAATGGTTTCCATTCAGATGTGTCTCCACCCATTCAAAATGCGGTTGCCTACGCAAGCCCTTTAAGAGGGAACCAATTTGAAAAAAGCTTTAGAGCCTTGAGAGCCCATGCAGCCAGAGATGTTTGGAGATAAAGAAGGAAAACGGCCCTGGGGGGACTTCATGAAACAAGAAGCCAGGACAGAAAGCAAGCAGACTTCCCTCATGTGCCCTTCCAACTGAGAGAGAAACCCTGAAATTCATCAGCCTTTTTTGAGTGTAGGTAACCTCTTGTTGGTGCCTTAATTTGGACATTTTCATAGACTTGCCTTAATTTGGATATTTGCAGGGCCTTAATTTGAAAACTGGTAAATAAAGGAAAAGCATCGGACATTTATGCTGATTTTCCTATGCTAATTGTATCACTCGGTAAACACATATTAAAGTAAGGGAAATTTCCCTTTATAGAAATATTTCAGGCAGTAAATGAAGCGACAAAGTTAGAATATCACTTTTTTTACAACTACTTATGAATGAATGGTAGAGACGTTAAAATCAACAGTTGCTGACATCACAAAAAGGAGATAACCAGATTTTATTTAGTTCATGATGGAAGATCACACCAGCATACTAAGCCCTTAATAAATATTTATTAAATCATGTGAGTAACTGGAGCCTAAACCAAACAAGATAGAAATCCTAAAAGTCATCTGGTAAAACTAAAGGGGATTAGCCCTAATTAAAATAATACTATCTCTATAATATTATTGGTAATGCAAATTTTAACATGTACTGTGGAAACGAAGTTTAGATTCAGAATTAAGGGGGAAATATAGCAATGGCAATGCTGATTTGAAAGTATTTAGAGTTTAAGTTGCAGCTTTTCAGATATTCAGTATATTTGCTGTCTCACTATCATTTTAAAAAATAGAGGCATCAATCTCTGAGGCAAAGAAGCTCAAATTTCTTATTTATAAATAAGATGAAAATTAGAAGAAAACTGGAAAGATAAAAGTTCACATTACAGATTAGCTTTATATTTACTGTATATGATTAAAATTCTTAAAGAATGACTCTAATTTCAAGTCTTGCCCATACTTTAGTAGAGTGCTAAAATTCCATTCATTTAATTATTCATTTATTTATGCAAATCATTAACAAACATGTATTGTCCTATGTGTCAGACAGTATTTTGGTGAAAAAGATTCAATAATTAATAAGTAACACACTTTATTTAGAATATACTGAAATGAAGATTGACACATAAGCAAATAATTAAAAAACAATGTGATAAATTTATGATAGAGATATGAAGATAGTGAGTTATCAGGAAAAGAAGAACCTTTACTAAGCAAGGAAATTGGGAGATTATAGGGCATTCCAGACATTAAAATACAATAAGCAAGATATTTGTGGTGAAGTTAAGGCAGGGAGAAGGACAATTATGTGACAATATGTGATTTTTGTCACCAGCATCTAAAATAAGATACATCTAATTTTATCCAATTCAATCTACAGAGCCATTATATTACTGCTGGAAATTTATATCATTTTTATTAAACTGTAAACTCTTCATGAGCACAGCTACTGCTCTAGTTTTGCAAACCATTATAGCCCCAGCATCTAACACATTTTCCAGACCATACCACATGGTCAAATAATATTTTTTGAATAGAGGAAAGGATGGATGAGCAGTTGAATGAATGAATGGCTTGTTATTTTCAATAATTATCTCAGTCAGCATTTATGAACATAAAAATTTGTCCTTTTTGATTATTTTTTATGTAGCGCCCCTCAAATGAGATTATTTGGCCAAAAAGTTTAAATATTGGAGTTGCTTTTGAAACATTCATAGGAATTTTAAGGAATATCCAATGGCAGCAGCTATAAAACAGACAGCTAAGGCTGAGATGGTCTGTTTCAGAAATTACCCAGGCAATGCCTGCTTCCGTGGAGCCCTGGGCAGACTTTCCAAGGGGACTGTCATGCATGCATGCATTCATTCTCTCAACAATTGTCTATGCAGTACCTACTATATGCCCAGCACTAAATATTGAAGACACAGAATCAGACAAACACACACATGTACATGTAAACCTGCCTTATTAGAGCTTATATTTGAGTTAATAGAGAAAGACAATAAATGAAACATAGTATGTCAGATGGCAATAAATGTTATGGAGTAAAATTAAGGAGGTCCACTTGTTTTCAGACCAATGAATTAGTTATATTGATTGAAAGCTACTAACCCAATTTTATTTTTATTATCTCAAAGCCCTAATGGTTAATGATTCTCTGACATCTCCTTGTAGCTTAAGGATAACTATAGCATCTTTATTGGAAGGAATCACAGACATGTGCCTTGAGCCTCTGAGCAATTTAAGACCAAAAACAAAGAAAACACGACTTGGCAGGCATTCCAAAGGTGTGACGATTCCAGGGGACATCAACTTTTATACAGACACTGTGGAAGCCAATTAAACAACAAACCAGAGTATATTTCACATCCTTCTTGACCCTTTGCCCATAGAAAATAAAAGTGGGTTTATAGGGTACATGGGTGGTTTCATGGTAGAACGCTCGCCTTCCATGTGGGAGGCCTGGATTTGATTCCCAAATCATGCACCCCGCCCCAACCAAAAAAAAAAGTGGGCTTTTAAAAACAAACCCGGGATTAAATAAAATAGTAACTGCCCATTTCAAAACCAACAAATGCTGAGAAGCTCCTTAATATAAGACAGGGTGACAGCCTGAAACCTGCAATCTGAATTGGAAGATAGGTATCATTTTATGTATGCAAGAAAATGCAAGCAATACAAGAAAGCAATCTCAGACCTTCCCCAAAGGCTGTGTATGGTTATGGGCCTAATGAGTGGTATAGGCAGGTTGGATAATAGCTTGCACAGAAGAAGAGCTGTTTGGTACTCAAAATGTTTAGGATAGGTTTGGGAAGAATTTAGATCTTTGAAGAACAGATAGATGTAGAAAAATGGAAAGGAAATTCCAAATGAGGTGATGAGCATGAGAAAAAAAACAGGGAAGTGAAAAAAAGTATATGGCTTTTAAAAGATGTATTCTTAATCGGGGGGATGGATTTAGATGGATTGCAGCAAGGAGAAAGGATGGGTACAAAGCCCTGACTTTGTGTAAGGATAACTACAGATCTTTTAGTGGTCTTTAAAACATGGAAAGGAAACATTCCACTTCCAAAATATGTTAACACAACCACATACTAAGGGTAAGTATCTTAGTTTTTCTAAACTGCTATCACAAATACCACACAATAGGTTGCCTTAAGCAATAGGAAATGATTGGCATGCAGTTTCAGAGGCTGGTAGGGTTGCTTTCTGCCTGGGTTGTGAGGTTCTGGCTGGCTGGTACTCCTTGGGTTCCTTGGTGTCATAGTTTCCTGGCTGTTATGGCAAATACCCCACAATAAGTTAGCTTAACAACAGGAATTTATTGTTCCTTTGAGCCACTTTTTTGAGGCTAGGGGAGGTCTAAAATTGAAGCATCAGCAAGGTGATGCTTTCTTCCTGAAGACTGTAGTGTTCTGAATCGGAGTGCCCGTGATCCTTGGGTTCTTTGGCTTTTTGGTCACATGGCAATACACAGGGTGGAGTCTTCTTTCTCTTCCAGGTTCCAATGACATCCAGTTCATTTTTCCTCCACGTGGTTTCTCTTCATAAAGTCTCCAGTGATAGGATTAAAGTCCAATCTCATTCAGTTGGGCCACACTTTGGCTAAAAGTAACATCTTCAAAATGTCCTTTGTATAATGGATTCACACCCACAGGAATGGTTTAAGTATAGCACATGTTTTTTCTGGGGTACCTAACTCAATCTACCGCACTTGGCTTTCTGGCCACCTGGCTACATCCTTTCCTTTCTCTTCCAGGTTCCCATTGACTTCTGGCTTTCAGCTCCTTCCTGAGGCTTTTTCTATTGCTCAATTTGTTTTATTTATAAAAGATACCAATAATTTGGATTAAGATCCAACCTTATTCATTTGGGCTATCTTAACTAAAACCAACAACTTCAAAAGATCTGATTTACAATGGGGTTACACCCCCAGAAATGCAGATCAAGACCAAGAACCTGTCTAAATTGAGGAACTTAATTCAATCCACTGCAGCAAGTAATAGGAAGAATGTTCTGTACTGCATTTTGAAAGCCTAATACTTTTCCATTCTTTGTAACTTTAAATACAACCAGCGGAAAGTGCCATTCTCTCAGATCTTATTAAGGTAGGTCACATTAGAAGCCTTCTGGAAGTACACTATATTTCAGATGCTTCAGAACTGCTGAACCTATGAAGTATTTAAGGCTACTTTTTTTTTCCAGGTCTGTGCTTCTGAATGGGAAGGATGTGTACTCATATTCTATACTAGTCTATAACCCTCCCAAAAGAGAAGAAAAGGTCTTTAAAGGTCTTTAAAAAAAGTCTTAAATTAAAAAAAATAGAACCTAGCTGTTCCATCAGGAAAATGAGAAGTCATAAGCTGTTCTCTGACTTGCCAAATATTTTGAAAACTCTAGATGTCTCTCCTGAAGGGGAAGAGTACAAACGAGAACTGTGGCACTAATCATCCTTCCTCTTTATTCAGGTTTTATGTAAAAACTATTAGTACCCACAAAATTTTAGATGCATCTTGTGTGTAATATATGTTCTGTAAAAATTTCATTGTCACAATGAAATTCTATGTAACTGAGCTATTTTGGAAATCAGACCTTTCAAATTATGGTAATTAAAGGATATATTTATTAGAAATTGGAAATATTATTCTTTTATTCTCAGGAAGATGAGAATTTACTGAGCAAATAGTAATTAAACTGGTCTTTGTAAATAATAACAATGTCAATTATAAAACTAACACTATTCCTTATTATGTGTTAGGACTTTACATATTTATCAATTTGTTTGAAGTTCACAACAACTACTTTGTGAGGCAGGGGTTATTATACAGAGAGTAAAGCTTAAAGGCTCAATTTACTTGCCCAAGGCCACGTGGGATTAATTAGTGTCATAGCCAGAATTCAAATCTAAATGTTTTTACCTAGCACCACTCCTCACTAAACCCCAGCGCCTTTCTGCCCATTCATAGTTCTGAAATAAAGGGGAAAGTTCCTAATTACCTTAATTTGTACTCTTTGTCTTCATTTTTGCTTTTCACCTTCTTCTATCAGTTGATATAACACCCATCTACTTGTACCACCTGAATGGAGTCTAGATATTAGGCATCATTAAATGCCATTGAAGCAATTTCCAAAGTCAATGAAAGGAGTTCTTTATGGAGGAGCCAGACTATAGCTTCATCCTCAGGACCCTCCTGGCTGCCTAGTATGAGAGATGTACTCCATCTAAGGCCTCCATCTGGCATAGACTAAAACTTTTAAAATATCTGGACCTGTATCACATTTGGAAACAGGGGCCAAAGGGAAGGCTACTATAGAAGTCTCTAAGCTAATGTATAAGAATTAGGAGGGACTCTGAAACCTTCACCAGCAGCTATTTAATGGAACAGCATTAGTCCTGAACATTTGCCCTCCTCCAAATAGACATTCAACAATAAAAAGATTCAATGCTTATATCAACCAAAGTTCTCCAGAGAAAAAGAACCATTTATATAAAAGCGATTCTTTATAAGGAATTGGCTCACATGATTATGGAGCTGCAAATTCAAATTCCACAGGGCAGGCCAGAGATTAGAAATTTTGGCAAAAGTGATGTTGAAGTCTTGAGTCCAAATTCCTTAAGCTGAAAACTAAGGAAGAAAGGGAGGGTTTAGTTTTGAGGCATAATTCCTTCTTCCTGGGGACCCTTGATTCTTTGCATTTAAGGTCTCCAACTGAATGGATCCTGCCCAAGCACATCAGCAAGGGTTATCTTTAAAGTTAACTGATTGTAGATGCTAATTCCAACCACAAAATATTTCCACAGCAACATCTAGGTCAGTGTTTGACCAAACAACTAGCACCATAACCTAGCTAAGATGACACATAAAATTAGCCCAATAATGCTGCTCCATGTTCCTGATGCAGGAATCTTCAGATACAATTTTAATGTAGTTGGAGAAATTGAAAATTCAAAAGTAATGAAAAATTTCAGAGGTACTTGTAAGAGCATCTTTTATTTAATTTTTAGCCAGCATTAGTAGAGTTGATAGTAAACATGAAATTAAATAGAGAAAAAAACAGTGGGTTGGGTAAAGGTTATTGTTACTTGCCAAAATTAATATGTACTGAGCATCTCCTGGGATCCTATTATTATAATTTGTCTTATAGATAGTAAGAAAGAAATTTCCTCTAATAGACCTGCTGGCCACTGTCTTTAATAGAATTAAAATTTCATATATAAAATGACATTTATCAGGGGGATAGTCACATATTTTTTAATAATTTCAATTTGGCATTCATAAATTTCACCAAGTTTGAAGCTATTAGGTAAGTCAAATAGCTTACGGAGCATACTGTCATTTCCATTATCTCTTTGTAAACTTGTCGTTTCTTTTGCTTCATGTACAAATACCAGAACTAAATTTAAAACCATGATTCACCTCTCCTTAAGGAGTGCTCATGGGAGCATTTATTAAGTTAGATCCATAATAAATTTATAAATTTTATGAATGTCTCTGTTACATCAATATGAACAATCTTTCCATCTTGACAGACATCTTAAAGTGAAAAAACAACTTCCCAATGATAAGGTTTTTTTCTCTTCTTTCACAAAATTGTCCCTTGAACTTTGAGAACTGGTAATTGAAACAGTTGCATCTAATTAGTGTTCCTTTAAGGCCAAAACACTACCATATTGGGTTGAATTGTTCTTATTTTCAAGAGAATCCCTAAAAAGCAACTAAACATATACAAATAAAATGTGCAGGTTGTATAGTCAACCTGTTTATGCTGAATTGTCAGAGGGGCCAAGAAGTATTGCACTGGCTCAGAAGTAAATGCTATACTTGATGTCAGATCTCTGAAATTCAACCAAGATTTATTTTTTTTCCCTTTGTACTGAATTTAATATTTCATCATTATCAAGAAAAACATCAGGCTGTGTATGCAGCACTTGAAATAAATTAGAGATGCTTCCTTCAAAGCATATTTTAAAGAATTGTAAAGTGAAAAATGAAAGGAAAGACTATGCCTTAGTTTGCCAGGACTGCTATAATCAACACCAACAATTGGTTGGCCTAAATAACAGGACTTTATTGTCTCGCAGTTTGGGACACTAGAAGTCCAAGTCAAGGTATTGCCAGGCCATATTTTCTCATAGTCTGTACTATTCTGGTGATGGTTTCTAGCAGTCCTCACATGGTGTCCTCACATGGTCTCCTTGTGTCTCTGTCTCTGGTTTCCTGCTTATGTGTCCAAGTTTCTTTGCTTATAAGGACTTCATTCTTATTGGAATAAGACCCGCCCTCCTTCAGCTTGTCCACACCTTAACCAACACTGTCTTCAAAGTTCCTATTGACAAATGGGTTCACAGATATATGATGGGGTTAGGACTGGAATGCGAATTTTGTGAGGAATATGATTCAATCCCAACAGACCACAGTGGAAATGGGCACCTACAGTGAGTGTAAAAAATGTGTCTGCATGGGGGTCAACTGCATTGGAGGCCAAATGAAAACTCCAGCTAATTCAGATTTATGTTCAGGGCTGAAAGTATTACATCAAAAAATAAATAAGTTCTAAACATTAATATCCTATTACAATACCAAGCATTCATCTCCATACGCCAATGCACTTCTTATGCCCCAAGGCCCAATGACTCAATATTCTCCCAAAATTTTATTCATTCATTCAACAAACATATATTTTGTCTAATATGTATCACTGCATATTCTAAATGCTGAGGTAATAACAGTGAAGATGGGCAAAAATCACTGAAGGGGTCTATATTCCAGCTTTAAAATATATTCTAAATTTCATCTCATAAACTGTTTTATACAGTTCCTGCTATGGATCTATCCAAAAACTACAGAGAAGTTTCTTCTTGGAGGCTATAAGAAGCCTCTTTTATAGGATTTTTGTTCAAGTAGTGAAAAATCAAAACTTTTATCATCTACAAATGTGTCTTTTCTCTAAATGAGCAATGAATTCATTTTTCTTTAACAGGACAGCTGCTTCTATTGTTAGGAAAGTACAGTCCAGGCTTTCTATATGATGTTACTCCCTGAAAAAAGGAATTAATGACTTCAAGTGAAGAATATTACTCTCATTCTGAACTGCAGAAAATTAAACCAAAACATTAGCATTGTTTCTTTTACATTTCAGTCTAATGTTCAGCATTGTATCTAAAATAGATTAGTTTATTGAATAGCCAGAACTGAGTCTCAGTTTATCAGTGTAATAGAGTGGGAGGTAGGAAAGAACCTGCATAATAGACCTTCATATTAGAATGAAGAAGGAACTTGGGTTCCATCCACTGTATAATACATGGATCTTAGGCAGGCGTTTGGATTCAACATCTTACATAAAGAAGCAGTGGTTGCCAAGTTCAAGTTCTGATTCTGCACTTACTAGGTATGTTCTCTTATGCAAGTTACTTAGTATCTTAGTTTCCTAATTTTTAGAATGAAATCATAAGGACATTTACACCAAGGCTGTTATGGATGTCAAGAATGTTTTTTTCCATTCTTCTTATACTGATATTTAACTCTCTCTCCACTTCCAAGAGAGGACAGTATTGAACATTCCTGCTTCTCCCCCCCTACACCTTTCCCCATGCATATTCATATAGATAAAGGAATAATTTACCCTAATTGAACATAAGGAGAGCCTGGTGAACAGAACACATTAACCCTGAATGGTGTCACTGCATTAAAAAAATGGAAGTGGGCTTGGGCTTATCTCACTTCTGCATTTCTTATTACTAAGGAGGACATGCTAAGCTTACCATAGTTGACAAATGTCACGTGATGGGCTGGCTTCCACAAGAACTTATTGGCTCACAGTTTCAAGGTTAGAAGTCCAAAATCAAGATATTAGCAAGGCCATGCTTTGTCCTGGCGTTGGTAGCATTCTGGCGGTTCTCCTTCACATAGTGATCTTTCTTTGGCATTTTCTGATTTCAGGATTCTATTAACTAATTGCACCCAAATTTCCTCTCTATGCAAGACTTCCAGACATAAAAATTAACACCCACCTTGATACAAGTTGGTCTCATCCAGAATAGAATCTCTAAAGATTCCATTCACAAATGAATCCACACTTTAATTAATAATAGCATTTTCAAAGTCCTATTTAAAAATGGAGAAGAGCATGAGTTAAGATTTGTACACGTATTCTGTAGGGAACATGATTCAATCCCCAAAAGGGCTTTCATCTCTCTGACACAGGAAGTTAACCAGCCTTTTAAAGGCCAACCTGGAGCCTTATCTATCTATCTACCCTCTGTTCTTTCCCTCTGGAATTCTCCATCCTTCAAAATTATACTTCTGATGAAGCCATGTAGCTCTTCCTTGTGTAAGGGTTATCTCTTTATGACCACTTTCTGGACAAATGTCTGGAGCTGTAGCTTTGGGAGAGGAGAGGCCAAGAATGAAGTCTCATTTTTCAATTAAGCTATAAACACATTTTCTAACCCAACTACTTTAGAAATAGGGCTGATGCTGTACTTTGCTTTCAACTGGTTCTTTGCATCTATTCCTCAAATTGTTTAAGAACACAGAGGGCTTAGAAGCCCTAAATTTCCATTAAGGGAGAGTATATAGAATTTATGTATAATTTGAGTTCAAAGGCAAGAATCTGATTCTTCTAATAATTGGTGAGAGTGAGTCAAACATCAATTCTGAAAGTACTGAACGAGAAGATAGATAGGAAGAAAGAGGCTTAGTTACTTAAATTGAGCCTCAAATTGTGGTCTTGGTACCAGAAACAATGCAAGATCTCAGGTCCTGAAACTTCGGATGGAAAGGAAGAACAGAATTAGCTATAATACTGAGGTTTGGATGAGAGTTCCTTATGAAAAGGGGCAACATTAAGTGGAGTTCCTGAAGAAGCAATGATCTCTTAGCTGGGATCATTTGACCTTTGCTTCAGTTGCAAGAAGCAGTAGAGGCCAGGAAGGGAAGTGATTCAAAAGTAAAGCCATAAATTTGACAAAATAGGGAATTAATTGATCACTGTTACAAACTGAATCCAATATAAAATTCCTCTTGCCTCATCAAAATAATCTAGAGAACTTTAACTCAATCCAGTAGCTTTGCTCAAGCAGTCTTATGTACCTTATAGGAATATTCCTTTCTGGAGATCAGGGTTCCGATGACTCATGTGATTGCTATGATGATTTGAAACTGTATGCACCTGTTCTAGTTTGCTAGCTGCTGGAATGCAACACACCAGAGATGGATTGGCTTTCAATAAAAGGGGATTTATTTCATTAGTTCTTCAGAGGAATGGCACCTTTCAACTGAGGTTCTTTCTTACATGGGAAGGCACAGGGCGATCTCTGCTGGCCTTCTCTCCAGACATCTGGGTTCCAACAACTTTCCCTGGGGCTATTCCTTTCTGCATCTCCAAAGGCCCAGGCTGAGCTGCAAGTGCTGAGATGAGGTATGCTGAGCTGCTCGGGCTGTGCTACATTGAGCTCTCTCATTTAAGCACCTGCCAATTAAATCAAACATCATTCACTGCAGCAGGTATGCCTCCTAGCCGACTGCAGATGTAAATCAGCAACAGATGAGGTTCACATGCCATTGGCTCATGTCCACAGCAATAGAACTAGGCATCTTCACCTAGCCAAGTTGACAACTGAACCTAACTACCAGAGCACCCAACAACAAATCTAATCCATTCCTGTTGGTGTGAACCCATTATAAACAAGACCATATGATGAGGTTACTTCATTAAGGTGCTGCCTACCTCAATCAGTAATCCTGTTACTGGAGTCCTTTGTGAGGGAATGAATTTAGAAAGAAAGCCACAGGAAGCAAGAAGATGAAATGAGATCCAGAAGAAAAGGAAGAGGCAAGGAGATGCTGCTATCTACCTTGCCTTGTGTCAGAGAAAACAAGGAACACTGGCAGCAAGCCCCAGAATGCCAGTCTTCAGGGAGGAAGCATTACTTTGACTATGCCTTGATTTGAACATTTCCTGGCCTCAAAATCATGAGCTAATAAGTTTCCATTATTTAAGCCTAACCATTTCATGGCATTTCCTTGAGCAGCCTAGGAAATTAAACAGATGCCAACCATGAGATGCAAATGTTCAAATGCAGCAAGATACAAGGAGTCTGATAAAGAGGGTGGGGTGAAGAGAAGGGTTATAAAGCATGCAGGAGAACAGTTAATTGATCAGCAGGAACTATTTTAGGATGTGGTGTCTTCAGAAGACCCTGAAATCCAGATTTTGAGATGTTTTAAAATATTTCATTAAATATTTTTAATATTGTAATTAAATCTAAATTTTTAAAAATCCATGTTAGTGGAAATATTAGTGGCTTCAGAATGAAGTACTAAAGTTCTTTTATGGCTGAGAAAACATCATTTATTTAACTCATGTTTCAGTTATCAATTGTGATGGGGATTAAATATCATTTGACCCTTTTCTTTCAGATAGAAATTTAAATAAATGAATTCACCAGCTTTTTAATGAAGAAGAATGGATATATCACTTGGATTAATTTGTTAAATTACCAGAATGCAATATACCAGAAATGAATGGCTTTCTAAAAGGGAATTTAATAATTGCAAGCTTACGGTTTTAATTCTATAAAAATGTCTAACTAAGGCATCCAGGGAAAGATACCTTAATTCAAGAAAGGCTGATGGGTCTGGAATTCTTCTGTCAATTAGGAAGGCATGTGGCTGGCATCTTCTGGTTTCAAACAGCTTCCCTGAGGGCATTTTCTTTCTCCATAGCCATAGGTCTCTGGCTGTGTGGGCTCTGTCATTTCTCTGCATCTGCTTTGAGCATCTCTGTCATTTCTTCTTTTAAAGGACTCCAGTAAACTAATCAAGACCCACATGGAATGGGTGGAGTCATAAATCCATTTAATAAAAAGGTCATGCTCACAATTGGACATGCCACATCTCTGTGGAGATAACCTAATCAAAAGTTTCTGATCTATAGCATTGAATCAAGACTAAAAGAAATGGCTGCCCCCACGAGATTGGATCAGGACACAAACATGGCTTTTCTGGGGTACATAATAACTTCAAACTGACACACTACTTCATCAAGTAATTCTAAGTATACCTTATATTATGATCAGTTATGAAGATTGCAACAACAGGTAAAAGAGGAAGTAGAGCTGGAGAATGAGTACAGGAGATATATTTAAAGATAAAAAATAAAGGAAAAAAGCAGAGGAAACAAATTGTGCTGAAAGAAAATACATTAAGAAAGAGAAAAACAGAAAGGAAATAAATTTTGAGTTGACTATTAAGTAAATTAAAATGGTTGCCTGCATTGGGCGTTGTCAGAAAGAATCTCTTTCCAATAAAGGATTTTCCAGAAGACAAAAGCAATTGACCTGAGGGGCTTTTCAAGAAACTGAAACACATCCTATACAGAATTGCAGTTAAGCAGTATCTGGTGGTAAGCCAATTTCAGTCCAATAGAGATAGCTTATCAGAAAGGACAACCATGCCATACTAATCAATATATATCTCTTACCCACTTTGTGAGACCTCTTTATGTATCAAGAAACTTCAATGTCAGCTAGTCATTAGAAATCCCACTTGGAAATTCCGTAACTACTTTTATAAACAGCAATCACCAAATAGCTATTGAAATCTTCGCTCTGGCTGCCTGGATTTCAGATCTCCCTGCTCGAGCAATTTCTCCCTCAGTAAACCTGCAACTTTGATAATGCTGGTGACTTTGTTTCCCTTTTGACAATATTAATTGAACATTTCACTTTGTTATGCCCTTAATTAATTAAAATCAACAAATATCTGTTGAGCAGTTTTTTATGCCAGTTTAAGTGAAAGAGATACAACAGTGAACAAAACTAAGCCCTTGGATTTATGGGGATTACATTCTGGTGGGATATAGAAGATGAATAGATCAGTAAAGGAATATATAATAAATCAGCTGCTAGTAGGTGTTACACAAGTGAAAGACCAAAGCAGCATGGTTAGTTTTTCATAATTAGGGGCTTGTTTCTTTGGGTAGGTGCTCAGGTAAGGCCTCTGATAAATTATAATTTGAACTGAAATCTTAAGGAAGTAAAGAAGCTATGTGTGAATTTAACACGATAAACTCATAACCACCTCCATGAGGAGTAGAGAGATACCCTGTTCACAACTGATTCCTCATTAATTGGTATGCTGTTTCCTGAGAGGAATAACCCAAACAGACTCACATGGCAGATATTAGCCTCTGGAAAACCAGAGCAGGGGCACAGCTATATCACCCCAAAACCTGGTAGAGCTCAAGGCCATCTGTACTCTTTGAGCATGATTAGGGTTCTTTGGTTGCAAGCAATGGAAATTATCCCTGACTAATTTAAATTAAAAGAAGGTGTGTTGACTGAATCTGAGGGATGAAGCTGTCCTTGCCTGAGTGTGGTGCCCCTGCAGGTGGACAATGCATACTCTGTGTGGTCAGTAGCCATGGCCTTATCCCAGAACCTCAGAGAATTGAAGGATATGATGAAGAACTAGACTCTGGAAGGTCATAAATCAGAGAAGCTCTAGAGACGTAAATAGCAGGGTTCTACACTCAAGGTGAATGAACCCCAATCACTTTCAGTTTTTGTGGTCCTCCACTTAATATAAAAACTGTGGGGAGAAAGAGCTGCATTGTTCTTGGGTCTTGCACAGTTTTTTTTGTTTGTTTGTTTTGTTTTGTTTTTTTGGCTAAGGAAAAACAGCTTTAACTGAATTATTTCTCCAAGAGGCTGCAATAGAGCTCAAAGCTATATCAAGATGCTATTACCAGAAATAAGAGAAATGGATTTGGAGCAGGCAAAATTATAAATGCTGAAAATAGTAGTACATATCTCACAGAAATATTGATTTAATTCATTAAAAATCACTTAGAGCAGTGTCTGACATTCTGTAAGAACTCAGAAAATATTAACTAATATTATTATATCTGGGGTGGAAGGTCATCACTCATGTCCTTATGTATTCTGCTTTTGAAAATAATTTCCTCTGGGAAAATGATGAATCTTTTCATTTTATCACATAATTGGTATTAAACGTAAGTATTTCAACTCAATTAAGATTTGCCTGACTGAAAATCTCTCCATTTCTCTCTCTTTTCCTGAAGCTCAAACACACACACACACACACACACACACACACACACACACACACACACACACAACATACTTCACCAAGGTGGGGCTCATGTTTCTTCCTAAGTATGTTATTGGAAAATATTCTTACAAAATTGCCCTTAAAGATTGAAACTTGCTCAAAGGCCAGAGATCAAACAAGTGATAAATAGCTGTTTTTAATAGGCTGGGGGGAGGCAACCACAGAGTGAGGCTGAGTGTTAAGAGCAGTAGAAGTGTTTTTATCCCATGTGAGGCAGAGGGAATAAACAGTAAGTTAATGAAATTTTTTAAATGATAAAAAGTTGGGAGGCACTGTAAATGTTGGAAAAGCCTAAGAATAATAGCAATGAAATCGTAAAGGGGAATTTTTTCAAAAAGGAAAAAATAATGAAATTCTACTGAGCAACCCCTGAAAAGCATGTTGAAATGAAATTAAATTGAGACAGTAGAGTCCTAAATTATAACACTTATTACAGTGCACTTTTTCAAAATTATTTACCTAATCATATCCATTGCTCAGTTGAAGCACTATGAGACGTTAATTCATTTAATTAGCAAAAGATTATTGCCTACTGACTACATGCCAGGGACAGTGTTAATGGGATGCACCAGCTAAGCAGTCTACCTCCTACTTTGTGAGTGCCCAGATTCAAGTTGAACCCATCATTGCATCCTCAGCATCTAATGTAACAGCCTGGAACATAAAGAAAGGAAAGAACAAGTGGTGGGTGCTTAAACAAAAATAGGAATGCTCACAGTCAAAACATCTAGAAGCAAAGTTAATGATAGTATATTTTTGTTGAGATTAAGTGTCAGAGACTGCATAAAGGCTTGACATGAATATTCATTAAATTCTAAATCATATTATGGGGCATTTGTCCCCATGTTACAGTGAAGAAACATGTCATGGAAAATAAGTAACACTTCTAAGGACAATATAGAAAGTTCATAGTGGCACTGTGGTCCAAACAGTTCTGTCTGATTGGTACTTTATACCTGCATGGATGTTTTTTATTACTTTCTTGACAGAAGGATGCATTTAAGAGAAGCTTTATTTAAATCAGTGCCTCTACTGCACTCTTCTGAGCACTGAAGTGATTCTGATGCAGGAACACTTGGACAAACTAAAACGAATTCAACCAACAAATAGCATCCATGATTATCTCATAGTTAACACCTCTTTATCAATATTAGAATTAGAATATATTGAACATGATCATTCAATCTTTATCCTGAGCCAAACTTTTATTTGTGAAACTTTTGGAAAACATTTATATCATCATTCCAGTTGACCCTCACAACCACCCTGTGATGTAAGTGATGATAATAGGAAAAGAAGAGTGATTTCTACAATTTCTTTTGAGGATTTCTAAGTTGAGTTTTAAGAATATTGATTGATTTGTCTAAGGACACACCAGAAAATGAGAGAGTCCCCACCCCAGCTTCCCTGATGCATTTTCCTAACCTTATTTGCACCAGAAATTCACTCATCCCAGGGAGGCTTGTATTACCTTCCTGTGACTTGTTTGCATCTATTTGCACAATGCGAAGAACTGCTTCAAAGACGTTGAGAGACTTATTCTAAAGAGTATATATAAAAATGTGAGGGCTGGGTGGGCCGCGGTGGCTCAGCGGGCAAGGTGCTTGCCTGCTGTGCCGGAGGACCTCGGTTCGATTCCCGGCCCCAGCCCATGTAACAAAAACGGAGAAACAGAATACAATAGAACAAGAAAATGTTTAGAAATGTTTCCCTTTCTTCCTTCCTTCCTTCCTTCTATCCTTCCTTCCTTCTCTCTGTCTTTCCTTTAAAAAAAAAAAAAAAAAAAAAAAAAAAAAAATGTGAGGGCTAAGTTTTGAAGTACCCCATAAATGCTGAAAAGTACAAACCAAAATAGACCTCAGGAAAATAGTCTGAAATCAATGAGCAGAATTGCTCTAGAAATCAATATCAACAAAAGGAGAAAAATGGCTGAAAACTGAGGACAAATTAGAATTGCACACACAATGTGATATAGTACCCTAACAGGCAGTGATTTCCAAGGCGGCAAATAAAGAGACACTTGATTCTAGGATGAGAAAGTAATAGCCCTTTTCTAAAAAGCTCTAGGGAGACTGCTTCTTATAACAGTGTTTGAGGGAATACAGCCCCTTCACCACCAAGAATGGGAGTAGAAACATCAATTTCCAAATTAAGCTTAAGGAGTTTAATGCATGTAGATTGGTGATATAATGGCAAAGAAGTCCTTCATTCTGAATAACAATACCAGTGCTCTATAGAAAGAAGGATATTATTTAGTCTAATTTATGTAGGCCTATGAAAGCAAACCAACTAACCAGTGAATCTTGGGGCTAAAAGAAAGAAAAGAGGCTAACTCCATTGCTCTCAGAATGATATAAAACATATTTAACATAAAATTATATCTTTATTTTAACATAAACCTCAGTGTCAATTTTTTTTGCTCATTTATTCATACACTTGAAAAATTTTTATTGGGCAAGTGCTATGCACTAAGCATTGTGGTAGGGGCTAAGGATATAAAACTTTATATCTACCCTTGAAGAACTCATTCCTAATTCAAAATGCAATCTTAAAGACATAATTTTCTTGAATGTAATATGTGTCCTAAAATGCACTTCTCTGTATTCATAATGAAAAGAGGCAGAAAGAGGAGGAAGTGTGTATTAGTCAGGGTTTTCTAGGGAAACAGAACCAAGAAATATCTGTAAATATGAGATTTTATAAGAGTGTCTCATGCAACTGTGGGGATGCACAAATCCAAATTCTGTAGGGCAGGCCACAGGCTGGCAACAAAATGAAGGAGTTCAATGAATTCTACAGGCTGGCTGAAGTAGAGATGAAAGTTCTCTCTTCTGACTGCTGAAATCTTCACCTCTCCCTTAAAAGTCTTCAATGGATGGATTCTCTCATTGTAGACGATGCTCCCCTTAGTCGATCATAGATGTAATCAGCCATAGATGCAATCAACTGACAGATGATTTAATAAACTAGCCTTCTGGTTTATTAATCAGTCACAATTGTCCTTGTGGTAACAGTTAGGCCAGTGCTTGCTTGACCAGAAAATGGGGCACCATCACCTGGCCAAGCTAACACATGAACCTGACCATCACAGTCCACCCCTTGTCAACTTGGTGGCTATATACATCAACTTAAACATACTTATCACTAAATAGAACACAATAACAAACTAATATTTTGCCTAACCATCCTGAACTGTCTTGCATGCAACCAGAAACACACTAAGTTTCTCTGGAATAGGGTGCAAGTCCTCGGGTAACATTCACTCCAAAATATAATATTCTATAACATAAATATGACAATATAAACAGGACAACTTATGCCATACAAAAAGGAGATAAGATAGAGAAGGAAACAAAGATATTTGCTTTATATACAAATTCAAACATACTCATAACAAAGAAAGGAAGAAATATTCATAGCATCATTTCTGTAACTGGTCATGTAATTGAAGTTCATATTTATCATTACCTTCCCCTAATACACATTCCATGTTCCTTATACCCTCATCAAGCACCTCAGCTGCCTGGTGGGGTGACTCAAACCTTCATTACTGAAGTTCCTAGGCCATTTTGGTAGTCCTGCCAGGCTTGGTTTGTTATGGTTTTCCATTTAATCACAGGGCACAGTAATAGTAAGAGATGCCCTAGGGGATCTACTGCATTCCAAGAAAACTCTTCTTTATCTCCATTGTGTAGTGACAGTCTTATTTCTCGGTGATAGTATCTCAATCAACCCAGCCAGTACAGAAATTCTCTTCCTTGCCTGTTGATTCAGAGGCATGAGAAATACAAAGTGGCCAGGTGGCAGCCTTCACTTCCAGTTCAATGGAATCATTATTGTATCTCCTGGTGGGAAGACATCTCTTTTTTGAATTAAGACCTGTAGTCCAGCAAAACTTGGGGTTGCATAGACAGGAAGCAAAGAAATTTCTAGTGGATCACTAGGGGTGACAATGAGTGGTAACATTTCAACCCCTTGATTCCTGGACCCATGTATTCTAGCTATGGGAGAAATAGCACCATAGAGTGGACACTGATTCAAAGCATACACAGCCTCCTGGAAAACAACTGCCCCAGCCTTGCAAGGTATTGCCACATACTTGGCACAATAACTGAGTCTTCAAAAAGCCATTCCACTGTTCTATCAACCCAGCTATCTCTGGATGATGGGAAACATGGTAAGACCAGAGAATTCCATGAGCGTGTGCCCATTCCCACATTTCATTTGCTGTGAAGTGGGTTCCTTGATCAGAAGCAATGTTGTGTAGAATACCATGGTGGTGGATAAGGCATTCCATAAGCCCACAAATGGTAGTTTTGGCAGAAGCAATGCATGCAGGGAAGGCAAATCCATATCTGGAGTATGTGTCTATTCTAGTTAGAACAAATCACTGCCCCTTCCATGATGGAAGTGGTCCAATGTAATCAATCTGCCCACCAGGTAACAGGCTTAACACCTTGGGAAATGGTGCCTCATCAGGAACAGAGTGTGGGTCTCTGCTGCTGTCATATTTGCCACTCAGTAGTGGCCATAGCTGGGTCAGCCTTGGAGTGTAAGTCCATGTTGCAGAACCCATGCATAACCTCCATCCTTACCACCAGGACCAATCTGTTCATGAGCCCATTAAGCAAGTGTCTGGGGAAAGAGGCTGACTGGTATCCACAGAATGGGTCATCTTATGAACTTAATTACTAAAACCTTCCTCTGTTGAAGTTATCCTCTGGTGAGCACATGGGACACAAATATCTTATGTTTTTTGCCCACTCAGAAAGGTTTATACACATACCACTTCCCCAGACCGATCAGTTATCAATCTTCCAATCATGCTCCTTCCAAGTCTCTGACAATCCAGCCAGACCATGAGCAACAGCCCATAAGTCAGTTTACAAATACATCTCTGGCCAGTTCTTCTAAGCAAAATAAACAACCAGATGCACTGTTCAAATTTCCACCCACTGGGGGGATTTCCCCTCACCACAGTTCTTCAGATACATCCCAAAAACTGACTGTGGTGCTGCAGCCATCTACTTTTGGGTAGTACCTGCATGTCATGCAGAACAATCTGTAAACTAGACCCGAGTTTTCTCTTCCCCAGTCAAATGACTGTAAGGACCTCCTCAAGAGGCCGTACCTCTGGACTGGGGAGGAGAAGGTAATGTGGTAAGAGTGGGGGCCATGGACATTTGAGACACTTCTTTGTGTAACTTACTTATACCTTCAGGACCTGCTCAAGTCCAATCTTGTATAGACCAGTTCCATTTTATGATGGAATGCTGCTGTGCACACCCAACTTTATGGTTTGGTGGGTCAGACAACACCCCACCTCATGATAGGCAACTTAGGTCTCATGATACCTTGTTGGTCCATGGTAAAGTGTTCAGTTTCTACTAAGGCCCAGTAGCAGGATAAAAGTTGTTTATCAAAAGGAGAGTAGTTATTTGCAGAGGATGGTAAGGATTTACTCCAAAATCCTAAAAGTTTGCATTGTGATGCTCCTTAAGGTCCTGCCAAAGACTCTAGTCAGCCTCTCTATTTGCCACTGACACTTCCAGCACCATTGTATGTGCTGGATCATATGGCCAAAGTGGCAGAGCAGTTTGTACAGCAGCCTGGATCTGTCACAGAGCCTCTTCTTTTTCTTGTCCTCACTCAAAGCTAGCAGCTTTTCTGGTCACTCAGTAAATGGGCCAGAGTAGCATACCTAAATGAGTAATATGTGGTCTCCAAAATCCAAAGAGGTCAACTATGTGTTATGCCTCTTTTTTGGTTATAGGAGGGGACAACTGTAACAGTTATCCTTCACCTTAGAAGGGATATCTCAACATACTCCACACCACTGGACACTTCGGAATTTCACTAAAGGAGAAGGCCCCTGTATTTTTGTTGGATTTATTTCTCATCTTCTGATACACAAATACCTTAACTAGGTCCAATCAACATTATCTCATCAATATGATGGACCAGTGTGAAGTCTTGTGAGAGTGAATAATGGTCAACATCTCTGCAGATAAGATTATGACATAGGGCTGGAGAGTTGATATACCTCTGAGGTAGGACAGTGATGGTATACTGCTGGTCTTGCCAGCTGAGAGCACACTGTTTCTGGTGGTCCTTACTGTCAGCTATCAAAGAAAAAGCATTTGTCAGGTCAATAGCTGCATACAAGATGGCAGGGGATGTGTTAATTTGCTCAAGCAAACATACCACATTTGGAACAGCATCTGCAAGTGCAGTCATAAACTGGCTAAGATTGTGATAATCCATTGTCATGTTCCAAGAGCCATCTGTTTTCCTGTACAGGCCAAAAAGGAGAGTTGAATGGGGATGTGGTGGAAATCACAACCCCTGCATCCTTCAAGTCCTTAAAAGTGGTACTAATCTCTGCAATCCCTCCAGAAATCTAGTATTGCTTCTGATTCACTATTTTGCTAGGTAGGGGCAGTTCTAGTGGCTTCTAATTGACCTTTCCTGTCATAATAGCTCTCATTCCACAAGTCAGTAAATCTTTGTTGGTTATTTTGTCAGATGCTCAGTATGCCTCTTCCAATTACACATTTCAGAGCAGGGGAAACAACCACAGAATGGGTCCAGGGACCCCTGAACCCATTTTGGAATGCACTTGAGCTAACTCTCCATTGACCACCTGACCTCCAAAAGCCCCTACTCTGACTGGGGGACCAGAGTGACGTTTTGGGCCTCCTAAAATTAATTTCACTTTGGAGCTAGTGACTAGTAATCTCTGAAATATCTTATCATTTCCTTTACCCCTGTGGAGTTACACTGGTAAAAGGTCATAGGTCATAGGTTTCCTCAGGGAAGGCTGGGAGGAAGATTAACACTACACAGTTTTTGTAGTGTAACAGGGTCCTTCTCCAAAAGTACCTGGACTTCCCCTCATTTATGGGACTCTGGGTCTGTGAACAGTCTCAAGCCAGAATTAATTAAGGAACCATAACTCTGTTTTTGTAATTCAAGTTAGATTTTTGTTCACTTGACCTAGAACACTTCCGCTCTTATAGATCTAACAAGAATTTAGTAGATTCCCCAACTATTTTACTTCTGAGCACCCTATGAGCTACTAGCTAACACCATGAGTCTCTGAGTCAGATTATTCTGACTGCTGCTTTGAGTCTCCTGCCTATTATGGTGGCCACACCTACCTTACCTATGGTGGTTAACTGTTGCCACCTGGCTTCTACCAACTAAGGATGCGATCTTCCCCATTGTGTTTAAGGATTCCAGCTCAGTGACAGCAGTTCCCACAGTAATATCTGATTTACAGAGAAGGGTGACTACATAGTCCTTTGGGGACAATGGAGATAGTTGCACAAATTTATTCTTCAAAGTTCTGGTCAAAGATGTGTCCTCTGGAGATGCATGAGGTATGTAAGCAGGTTTTCCACGATAAATTCACTCTAACATTCCAATCTCTCTAAAGGCCTCTGGATCCCCTCATCTACATTATACCAGGGCAGTTTTGGCATTTTGACCTTAGGTAATGTCAGCCACATTTTGATCTATGTTTCAGCCAACAACGCAAAGTGTTAACGCTCTTTCTAATTCCTTAAGCCACAACATTGAATGCAGAATCTCTGATTATGGGGCCCATATCAATAAATTCAGTCTGATCTGACTTTATGTTCCTTCCATCATTATCCCACACCCTTAATAGCCATTCCTATATTATCTTGATTCCTCTCTATATAAATTGGAAAACTCATGCAATTCTTTTGGAGTATAGCATAACTCCTCACAGATCGCATTTTGCATTTACCTTCCAGGCCCGTTGGGATTTTAGTAGAGTTATAAGTCTTGAAGAAAAGAGGGGTGGTGAGGGTGGGACTGAAAAGAAATAGAAGTTTCTTTCAAGCCAATTGCCTCAGGGCATTCCATTGAAGTTTCATCTAGTGAAATAGCATCAATTTCCTCAGATATACAGGAGGAGGGATATTCCCCAGGGGAGGTGGTTACAGGTTTAGCAGGCACTAAAGGGTTAATCTCTTCAGTTGGAGTTTGAATGGCAGGCTCCTCTGGGAGACTGGAGGTTGGGAGGCTATTTCCAGGTCATGCAGCTGCCTTCACAGGGCAGGCTGGAGATTGGGTGATGGTTTTCTTAAGACAGGCTGGAGGGGGGCTACTGTTTCCTTAGGACAGACTATTACAGGTTTATCTAGCAAAGGCTCAGCAGAATCCAGGTTTCCAATGTCCCCACCACCATAATTTCAACCCATATGTCCCCATCCCAAGTTTTAGGATTCCATTCTCTTCCAATAAAAGCCCTTACTCTGACAACAAATACCCTGCAAGGTTGAGAATTTAGTTTAGGTTATAAATGTGCTACTCACACAATGAGACTCTGAGTCTGGTTTTTAGAAATATCAAGTCTGTGACCACAGGAAATAAGATTTTCTTTCAGGGCACACATAGAAAGTTTTATATCTTTCATATGGTATTTAAGTTGCAAATTTGAAGCCTTCAGTTCATCCCTTTCTCTCGTAACTGTATCCAGCCTATCTAAGAACAACAAGCCAACATTATTACACATTATACCTATGCATACAGACACACACATACATTATATATAAATTTGTTATCAAGTTACAAATTTGCCTAGAGTGGGTTGAGGAAGAAGAAATAATATTGTTTAAAAAGTGAGTTCATGTTTTCTCTCATTTGCCTTTATAACATAAAGTATCCATGTTATGATACATTCTTTCTCAACATTTTAATGGTTAAAAATATGGCATGAAGTGAATGTACTCACATCCTACTGGCAGGAAGAATGTAGAATGGATATGGTGCCAGGCTGGGAAGTGACACTAAGACAAACTACTTGATGTATACTTGCCCTCGATTGTCAATCCCATGGGTAAGGAAAATCTCATCCTTCCAGTAGCTGAGAAGATGATTGGACCATTCCATGTTTTGGCTTCCATTTGAATAAAGAACAGTCAGGACTTGTATCTAACTTGGACTGGGGCTTCTGGATAGGTTCATAGCCAAACTTTGCAGCAGTGGCTCATCTGTAGTAAAACTGAAGCATGTGCCCATGGAGATGGACATGGCAAATAGGTACCTCTTGCTTAGGTTTATCATGAGGTTTGACCTGTAGTTCAACATTCCCTGGCCCTATTTTGCTGAGAGTAGTCATTATTCCACCATTTCCTTCAATACCCAGAGTGGTAGTATCCTTACTGCCTACAAAGTCTATGGTTTGCCATGACCCTTTCCATATGAACCTTGAAAAATATTGGGGGATGGAGTAGCAACTTAACACTAATAATACCAATTATCTCTTTAATGGTAATAGTAAGAATTGTATGTGCCAGGCCCTGATCTATTTTGAATTCACTAATAAATTTAACCTTCAAAATAAACTTAAGAGGAATATATGATTATTTTCCATTTTAAACTTGAAGAAACTGAGAAAACATTTCTTAGATAATTTGCCTGAGAATGCTCAGCAGGCCAATGAAGGAGCTGGTTTTAGAATTGCAGTAGTCTGGCTTTGGAAACTATCTGCCTTACTATTATGTTACCTACTCATCAGGACCATGCCTATTCAATTAATCCAGTGAGTGGCACATGGCCACTCTAATAAGAGTCTACTAGCTATTAAAGCCAAAGTACAAGTTCACTAAACCAATTTACTGGAACCCTTGTGCTCATACTAAGAGAGGAAATAAGAAGTTCCATCTCTGACAAGGCCACTGTAGCTTCAAAGTGGAAATAGTCTATAGCCCTCACCCATTATCATTAATGCATAGCCTATTGGACCAGCTAAGAGTCAGATGTGCCAGGCATCTAAATTAAACACATTACATGTAAGAAACATTGGGGAGTGGATGTGGGTTAAATGCAAACAAAGTCCTTGATGAGGAATCAAAAGAAGTCACAGAAACCAGAAGCAAATACTGACACCAGTATTTGAGGGTCTTATATAAGCACATTACTCACAGCTATCTATATTAAAATTTGAAGACTTATTCCCAGGTCCATTCAAGATTACTAGTTATCAACACCACTAAATGTCCCCACTACTTGCTGAAATGATGCAAATCTACTCCAACCTTCATTATTATCATCTTCTCTTGGGGAAATCTATACAATTTTCTCCATACCAAGCTTCTGTAGCCAACCCTTCAACATTACACAAGTGGCTGCTCCATCCAGTCAATAAGTCATTTGAATGATAGCCAAAATTGGTCTCATGGAAAGGATAAAATGCAGCAGAACAATTAAGGAGGAAATCTTCCTAAGTCAATAATGTCCCAATGAAGCTAAGTCTTTAAGAGCTAAACTTTGTGACGTCCAACCCTGCTACCCATACCTGGTAGGAGGATCAAAAGAATGGTAGCACCTCTTATAATTCTGTACCTTCAAGCCAAAAATTCATTAACATAATCCCAACATATTCTCTCTTGTTACAAAAAGCATGCCAAATTCTCTCCATTTGTTTTCAACATATTCCTCCCTTGGAGTCCAAGTCTCAAGATTATCTCACTTGCAGGGCTCTAAGAGAAGTAAATTTAAATGCCCTTAGCTGAGGAAAACAAATTATTCCTAATAACAGAAATTGCAAATTCCTAATTACAGCTTGGAATGTAAATACTGCTCAAAACATATAAAGCAGAGTCTTGTCAAAAGTATCTGAGAAAATTAAGTGCCTTTTGCTGAAGAATCTCACCGTATCAGTTCACATAAATAACTCCTCCGTCCAGTGCGAGGACATGATAGGATTTGTTGAAATTTCAAATGTGCAGAGTTAGAACCTACAAAGGATCTCAATGCTTTGGACTTTGCTTAAGGGTGTAGCTCATAATCATTTGGAGTAAAGTCACCAAAACTATGCAGCAGTTCACATTATCCTACTCATGTTATCTTATTTGGCCACATAATAGCAAAGTTCAAGATTTGTGCCAATGCAAAATACCCAGAAGAGAATTTCTTGGGATACACGAGGATGTGCAGCATGCCTTTACTGCCACTGATATAAGATGAAACCTGATTTCATTATAAATTGCCAATAATCAGTACAGTTACCTTCCAAAATATCTTTTCATACGGTTCTTTGCAACATGATTGAGGTCAACATTAATTCTTCAAAATTTAGTTATCACTGAGAAGATATTACTGAAAATCATGTTATGACTGTGAAGTGCAGTTACTTCACAGAGATTTTTCCATTTATGCCCCCTAAGCAAAGTGACTCTTGAGAGAAGTTGATACCAGCAATAGGAAATTGATTTACAAGGTAAGAATGTGCTAACAGATTTCCTAGGGATGATTCCTAAGAATCAGTGTGCTTACAATGGGTGTCAATATCATTCCAGTCAGTATGACAATGCACTTAAAATAAAAAATATTTTTCACTGTACAAACTTAAAGAGAACCAGCATCAATTCAATATACTATTTCAATCTACATATAAGCAACTCACCATGATTTGTACTAAGTGAGCCAATTATTTAAAAAATTGCCTAATGTGACATGAAAGGAAATAAAAAGCAAGCCCACATGCCATTATTTTTAAGCTGGTTCTAAGAAGATTAGCATATATTGTTTTATCATGTCAAAATGGTAGACTAAGCCTCAAAGAGTTTCAACCATTGATAAGAAACAAGGTCTCAGAAAGCCACATGTGCAATGATCCCCCACTTCAAGAGGCTGACTTCAAGGAACTGTCAAGGGTCCTCTAAGAGCCACCCATGGGGTGTCAATAATAAAACAATTGGGAAATCCCTCTTAATATCCTCCCTGATCAGCTAGGGGATTATATTAATATGGACAACATTGAGAAGCAAAAATTAAATTATCACCTTAGAATATTTCAGGAATTGTTAGGTGAGTTTCATAGTAATTATAGTGAATAATAATTATATGAATAATCAGGGCATATAAGAGAGGAAAGGTCCAGAAAAATAAGAGATGGAAAGAGTGAGTAGTTGAAATGCCACAATATAGCAAATCTAGGCCTGAATTAGATAGGTAGCTGGGAAAATTTCTCTTGGGAGATAACCCTACTGAAGATGGTCAAGAAATTTTTAATAGAACCAAACTCCTTGATTTCATCTCTCTCAATGGGAGCACCATAAGTAAGGACTGATAAGATTTTTTAGGAAAAAGATATCTGAACTTGAGATCAAAAAGAAAGGAAAAAGATTTAAAGAGAAAAAATTTCTCTACACATGTTAATGTGGAAGGAGACAGACAGGTTTAAAGCAGCCTTTTACCAGAGCTCTGCATTATGGCATAAGCACTCAGTGAGTTAGTAAAGGACAGACCTGAATTCCCATCGGCTTTTGTATCACAACTCTTGAATCCTCTTGGAAACTTTGTGGGAAAGAAGAAAGAGGTTCTTCGCAGCCCTGATTGTAATATTCCCTAACACCTTTAAAATTTCACCATTATGCCTAAATCAATGACAGAACAATGTAAGAGTTTTAAGCCTCCCCATGTTCATTCCACAACAATAGGCAAATGGAGAAAGGTGTCTCAGCCACTAGACTTGTCAGCAGTGGAAATTTTCCAGAATGTCAAGAAGGTATGGACTTCCTATTTTCTTCTGGAACTGTATGATCTTTATAAGCTATTGCTTCTTTCTACTGACACTTCACTTCATAGCATTCAATCTGGACAGATAAAACGTCCAAGTCCACTTAGTCAACAATGTCTTACCTACTCAAGAGCAATGTCTCTATAGCTCTAAATAAATGGAATCCATGATTAAAATGAAACTTCAAAACCACCTCTACAAGTATACTTTTTCTTTCTGCACTGTGATAGTCATTACAAACTCATATTTGACCTCAATTAGTACCTCAAACTTTCTTTATAGACTTTTTGTTCTCAGGAAAGTTTTCAGAATTGTATTCAATGTACGCCTCTCTCTTTAAACTTAAAGCCAGTCCTTCAGCCACTTCTCTGAGCAAAAAAGGACAAATTGCCTTCTATTTTCCAAGATTAACCTGTACATCTGCAAATGTTTCCATCTCTCACTTTCTCTGAGACACTTGTCCTAAATAATCCTGCCTTCCTTTCCACTTGTTCCTACCATAGCATACTAGAACTCCACCACACAAAACATCAACTAATTTCTCTCAAATTACTTAAACACCTTAAATATACTTTATTATTCTATTACTGCTCCCAAGACTGTCTGCAATCTGTTCTCTTTTCAGCACAAGCAAATTTGCTGCTTTTAAAGTTCAACAGTTGCTTTGAAAATAAAATCAACAACTTTTTCTTCATCTCAGCTCTCTGCTGTCCTTTCTTTTAGCCTATGAAATGCCTTCTCATCCTTTGGATTCCATCTTCCTTGCCGCTTCTGACTACCCTCAAAAGAAAGGTGCCCTACACATTATATTCTCCCATTTCAACATGTAAGTTTCCTTATTGACACATACCACAAATTATGTAGGTATTTATGTATTATTTCTTCAACGTATCTCCATATTGCTAATAGTATGCTCTATGAGAGCAGGCAAGGGCCATAGCTGTCTCATCCCACCCACAACAGTAGCCTAAAGCAGAACACAATTTCTTAATGATATTAGGAACTTAAGAAATATTAACTAAATTAAGGAAAGAAGGAAGGAAGGAGAAATAGATCATCTATTACCTTGAGCAGGATACAAATAGGAGAATATTTGTTTTTGTTTTTGTTTTTGTTCTTGTTTTTTACCATGCTGTTGTTTAAGATGGAAGAGACTTGAAAGTGTTTCTGTTTAATGCTTTCTGATGACTTCTAGGGAGGGGCCTCCCAAACGTTCATCTCTACACTTGACCACTTTCATATTTCAATGTTGTTCCTCAAATAAAAATCCCCAACGTTTAATTCACATTCTCCATCCAAAACAACCTCTTATTGATTTCTTTAATTTTTTTCAATGGCACCAATGTTCTATGAGGTCTTCAGAATTAAAAAATACAATTACAATTGCAGACCTCAGTCTTCTTTCATTACTGTCTCTAGATCATATGCATGCACTGTTTATTTGTCCTTCATAATACCTTTCAAGTCTGTCTTGGCCTTCTACAGCCAAATTCATGTCCTGATTTCAGTTCATGGCGCTGCATGTCCCAATTATTTTAGTAGTCTAATTTCTTATTTTCCTTTCCTTCAACTCACTTCAATTTATTTTGTATACTTTTGACATAACTTTTTTACAATACTAACTTTTTTTTAACAACGTGTTGAGTGCCTCTCACTGTAGGCACTCAACTGAGAGCCCAGCAGCAGCTGATCCTAAACTTAGAAATTTTACCATAGTCCTATAGTAATAATCTCTCTCTCCCTCTCTCTCTGTTAGTGACCTTGATTGAAAAAGTAGTCACAAAAAGGCCACTCCCTCATCTTTTCAACAACAATTTTCAAAAGCTTCCAGAATATTCATCTATTGTTTCTTTCATCAATACCATTAACCTGAAGTAAGAATCTCCTTTTAACAACTAAACGCACCAGTTTTGCTCTAGGTCTTGTTTTTACATTTCAGGGATTTCTCCCCTTTTGTTATTCTCTCCCTTCTACATTATTAACCTCTTCTTCTCTACTAAGTAGTTTGAATTTACAAAGACAATCCTCTCAATTCCACATACTCATCCAGCTACCAAAAACCTTCTCTCTCACCAAGCCTGAAAAGATCCACACTTTTTCTCCTTCCTCCACTACCTACTTACTATTGAAATCACCACCATCTGGCACTGCTACCATGCCACCAAAACTTTTGTCAAGAGCATAAACAGCTTCTATCTTTCAATTAAAAAATGGACAGTTTCTAATATTATTCCACTTTTCTGCAATACTAAGTATGATGGAAAACTTCTTACTTGAAACATTTAGCTTTCTGAGCTAATATAATAACTCATTACTGTGAATTTCTGTCTACCTCACTGTCACCTTTTTTCTTTCTCCTTTTTTCCTAACCAGTAAATAATGGTTTTAGTAAGGACTTGATACTAAAACCTCTTCTCCTTTTCTCTACACCGTCCTATGCCTTTATTTAGCTTCTATTTGCCGTTGACTCCTAGTCATAATATCATCAGCCTAGAGTTGTCCTCTGAGTTTAAGGGTAGCTGGAGTATCAGGCCATGTATTTGCCATCTCCACTTGTAAACTGGACAGGTATCTGTTCCAGTTTGTAAAAGCTGCCGGAATGTGATATACCAGAAACAGAATAACTTTTAAAAAGGGGATTTAGGGTGATGCAATGGTGGCGCAGCTGCAGAGTTCTTGTTTGCCATGCAGGAAGCCCAGGTTTGGTTCCCAAGGCCTGCCCATGCAAAACAATAAAAGGGGGGGAGGGATTTAATAAGTTGCAAGTTCGCAATTCTAAGGCCATGAAAATGTCCAAATTAAGACATCCAAGGAAAGATACCGTGATTCAAGAAGGCTAACAATATTCAGGATTTCTCTCTCAGCTGGAAAGACACAAGACCATGTCTGCTATCTTTCTCTCCAGGAATCTTGAATGGCTTTCCTGGGGCCCCATCCATTCTGTTGGCTCTGTAGATTTTTTCCAAATGGTGCCCTCTTAAAGGGGTCCAGTGAGCAACCCCACCTTGAATGGGTGGAGGCAGGTCTCTGCGGAAAACATCTAATCAAAAGTTACCACCCATAATTAAGCAAGTCGTATCTCCATGGAAAAATAAAAAAGTCCCACCCAGCAATGTTGAATGAGGATTAAAGGACATGGCTTTTCTGGGGTACATAATAGCTTCAATTGGCACAATGTGGAGCAGAGGGAATTTTAGGGCAGCAAAACTATTCTGTGTGATACTATAATGGTGGATATATGACATTGTAATTATTCACAAGATTTCACCATTCAGCAGGAATTGGGCACAAGCATTGTGCCTACTTCTATTTTGCTATAATGTGATAGAGTTTTAGGCAAGAAATACAATGAAAATAATACACACACACACACACACGCACACACACACATTAAAAAGTGTCTTAAAGTGTTTCCTTCAGTTTTTAGGTCCCTACTGAAAGGTAAACTCAGCAAACTCATCAGGAATGAGATGGGAGCACAAAGGAGTTCAGGTAAAGGCTTTATTTCAGGGAAAAACAGAGTCACCTGGGCAGCATTTCAGGAGAGAGAGAGAGAGAAACAGCTGCCCCGCCCTGAGGTCATGGTGGTTGGGGGAGCAGCGATAAGGTTTTTAAGGCTTAGGGAGTTGGGGAGCAAGGGTTACGCATGTCTCTATTGGTTAGTTTTCAGAAATAGGGGACTAAGTTAGGAGTTGGCAGTTTTCCAATGGTAAAGTTTAAAATTCAAATGCTGCCTTGGCATGCAGGGTTGTAAATGCTGGAGGGCAGACAGTGTGTAAGGGGAGTTTACACAAGAATGCATTTGCCAGAGAGTGAAGGCTGAGTAATGGGAGGTTATCACAAGAGGGCAGTTGATAGAAGGTGAAGGAGACGCCGGGCTGGCACGGTTTGGGGTGAGAGAGGCTTTCTGAAATATTTGCCAGGGGTAGGTTATATCTCAGCAGTCTAACACCTATCATATTAATTTGTAACAAAATAGTGGTTTCTGAATTGATGGTGCAAAAGCGATAGCAAGAAATGCTCCAGGAATAGATTAATTTATTATGTTTAAGATTCCATTCTATGCTGCTCAGGAAAGCACATGTTATAAAGATGTCAATATCTTTCAAAACAGTATTGGTAAATGCCATGCACTGAACAATTTTATTAGAAAATAGTCTCAAATTAAAGATGTTTCAGAGTTATTTTCTTTGAAAATTTTTTTTTAATAATTGTCGACTTAATGAAAAGTTACAAAAATAAAACAGAGAACTCTATACCCTTTATCCAGGTTTGCTGAATTTTTTCATGTTTTGCTACATTTAAAAATCTCTCTGTATTTAGATCTACGTATACATAGTTACTTTTTGTGGAGCATTTGAGAATAGTTTGCATACAATATGAACTTTTACCAAATAATACTTTAGGAGGTTTCAGAAGACAAAAAAGGAGACTTCCAGTGCCTGCCAGGATGGTGTAAGACCACCAGAGTCTATATCTCACACTGGTCATAACTAAAAGCTCTGGGCGGGATACAAACAGAAACCACATTAGGACTTAGAAAAAGGAAAAAATACATATATAGCAGGCAGGTAAAGGAGGGAAGCTACAACTTGACTTGAAGAAGGACTAGCACCAGGGCATGTCCTGAGTTTTCGTCTCTCGTTTGCTCTCCAGTCTTGACCCGATGGCTTGAGGTGTAGAACTGTACAGCCAAGGCAAACAGGAAAAACTTTTAGAGGAATACTCTTTTCACCACAGGGCCAGGAAAAGTGAGTTCAGGGGAAATCCCTGTTTTATTTTGTTTTTTGTTTTCGTTCTTTTGTTCCTGCCACAGGTCAGTCCCAGTTGCAGAGATGCATGGTTGAGGCAGCAAAAGAGGTGGAATCATGGACATATAAAATCCCAAGGGCCAAACTCTGCTTCGGCCAGATGAACCAGGTCAAGGACGTTGTGGACCATAGGGCATGTGGTGTGGAATTCCCATGATTTTTTTCCTTTTCTTTTTTATCCCACTGTTACGCACTGAGAGTGATCTCAGTCACATAGATGGGATAGCTCAGGATGCTAAAATTCTAAAAAATGTCTCTCTCAAATCCCAAGAACCAGGAAAGGAAGCCAGGGAAGCAGAGATTGTGGGTGAATGTTGTAGAGAGAGAGCTAGGAAAGGGAAGGCCATAAGGCTATGCATGAATCAACACAAGTCCTGAACTCACCTCCAAACTATGTACGTATGGAACAGACCCACGAAGACATAAGGGCTTTGAGAACAGAATTATAATACAAATCACTGCCCTAGTCCCAGGAAACCATTAGTTGCATATGTGAGACAGACCCAAACACCATAACAAAGGCTTTGAAAAGTCAACCGGCAATGGAATCACTGATGACAGAAAGCAACAAACTGTTGCTGACCTAACTGCCTGGTAAAATAACAATTACAAAAAACAAAAATGCATTATTATTGACTAAAGTCCATAGTTTATTCATGCTTTTTAGATTTTAAACTTGCGACTTTTCCTATTCTAGTATTCCATCCAGGATGCTTCATTACATTTACATTTTATGCTGTGACCATTTCTCAGACTTTCTTTGTCTTTGATGACCTTGACAGTTTTGAGAAATACTGGTCACTTATATTGCCCCTCTGCTGGAATTTGTCTGATGTTTTTCTCATGATTAGACTGCAGTTATGGGTTGGAGGGACAAAGGTCATAAAGGGAAGCACCATTCTCATCACATCATATAAAGGATGCGTATTATCAACATGAATTATCATTGCTGATTTTTACCTTGCTCACTTGGCTAAGGTCAAGTTTGTCAAGTTTTCCCCTGTAAATTTACACTTTCTCCACTTTTCCACTTCTTTGAAAGGAAGTCACTATTGCAATCCACACTTAGGGAATGAACATTTATGCTCCCCCTTTCTTAAGCACAGTGTGCCAGTATACATTATTTGAAATTCTTCTGCAAGGGGTATTTGTCTGCTCTTCCCCATTTATTTATGTACTCAATCATTTATTTATATCAGTATGGAGTCATAGATATTTGTTTGATGCCTTAGGTTATAATCCAATACTACTTTATTTCTGCTACTCAAATTGTTTCAGCTTTGTCCACTGGGGAATCTTTCAGTTGCCTCCTGTACACCTCTGTTGTACCCACCACTTTGTAATATTGTGTGTATGTGTGCTTATACGTATTTGGGCACATCCCTATTTCAGGTCCTGTAATATTCCCCAGGCTTATCTTGTATTTTTCTGCCCCCAAAGATGAATGAGTCATTTCTCTAAGGAATTCTGGTTCCTTATGTTAGAGAAGGGTATTAAAAATGAAGATCTGGGTGTGAGGTGTGCTATTTGCTACTGGAGTGTCATTGCTTCTAAGCCCTCTCAATTGACAGAGCAAAGTAATATGTGTGAGTGATTCAATGTTGAAAAAAAATTTTTCTCTGAAGAACACCTTTTGATTTCAAGGGAGTATATTTAAAAAAAATTATTAGCAAAAAAGATTTTCCTGGGTGATTAGTATTTTTGTAATGCTATTCAACTGTAAGAAAATGTAAAATGAAAATCTATATGGAGACTAATAAATTTCTGAAATTATAATCCGTAGCCATGGATCTAAAATGGTTGGACTCACTAAATTATTCTCACTAATAGCAAAGGTTTAATTAAAACAAGCAGTTCTCATGAATTTGAACTTGAAAAATAAGTGACTACAAATAAAATTTAACTTGTAGATTTTCATTAATTAAATTTTTTGCATACTATTTTATTTGACTAATACAATATTTTAAAGCCCACTTGTAAATGATTAACAAACTGTCCAACTATTATGGTCTTATGATAGATCTCTTTTAAATCTTTACTTTTTTAGGTCTCCTGTCTTTCAGGAAATACTGAACCCCTATAGCTATGACTGTGGAATATTTAACTGCTTACAGGCATTGATATGAGTATGATCTAAATTGTTTTCTCAGATTTTGAGTATTTGTTATGTGGAACTAAACCAGAATCTTTGTTAAATTTGAAATATATTATGTCTCTTTTTTTCTGTTACATGCTGGGCTTGTCACTCAATTAGATTGAAAGTCAAAGAAAAGTCCCAAATCTGCACATGGAACATAATTGTCTCAGAAGAAAATTTATTTTTATTGGACTTCAGAATAGGAGACAAATAATAACAGGAAAATCTGTTTCTTTTTTCTTTTTCTATGTTGGATTGTACAAAGTTGACATGTTTTTGCCAACAAGAAATAATAATATTTACAACCCTTTAACAAATCCTCATGTAAACAAATAAGTTCAGGAAAGATCTTCCTCTTAATATCCCTTAGAAATCTACATCAGCAGACCCAAGCTATGACAATATTAATCCTTGGAAACAAGTCATTCTATGAAGATATTCAGCATTTTGTCCCTAATGTGCCAGAATCCCTGAAGTATAAAGAACAGCACAAGAAATTTAAGAGATTTTTTTTCAAATAAACAGGAGTCTGAAATTACAGAATGCTCCTATTTGATAGTCTGAGAAGTAACAGAGTGAAAAGAAAATAGCAGCAGAAGTCAGAGCAAGGAAAAATGGGCATGGTAAATTACAGCTCTTTGCACTATCACTGAAATTTCTCCCTCCAGTGGAGTTATGTTTTACTGTTTTTTCATCTTGACTCATATATATTCTTCTCTCTCCCTCAAAAGAAAGATAAGAAGCACCACAGAACATACTTTTCTGTTGTCCGTGATATTTATTTTTCCCTTCTTTTTATCCCTAAAAAAAAAAGAAGAAAAAATAGGGGTTGGGGGGGTGTCATGGTCAGGTTCATGTGTTAACCTGGCCATGTGTTGGTACCTGTTTCTCTGGTTGGGCAGGTGATTACCTGTCTATTGTGATGAGGACATTTCATAGAATTAAATCATGACTACATCAGCTGCATCCACAGCTGACTCCATTTGTAATCAGCTAAGGGAGTACCTTCTGCAATGAGTGATGCTTAATCTAATCACTGGAAGTCTTTTAAGAAGGATTCAGAAGAGACAGGCTCTCTTCCTGCTTCGGCAGGGAGCATCTCATATGGAGTTCATCCTGACCCTCCATCAGAATCGTCGGTTTCACAGCCTGCCCTGTGGATTTTAGACTCTGCATTCCCATGGTTACATGAGACACTTTTATAAATTATATTTTGTGAGTGTTTCCTGTTGATTCTGTTTCTCTAGAGAACCCTAACTAATACAACTTGGTTCCAGGAGTGGTTCTTAATAAACAGAATCTTAAAAATGAGTTTATATGAATGGTTTCTACTCTGACTGGACTCAAAAGCACCAAGGACTCTGATTCCCGTAATCATAATGACACTCCCAATCCACGGAGTGAGTTGGCAAAAGAGATAGTCAAAATATCACCATTCAATTCTCCTTATGCTTTGCTTGTACGAAGCCAGGCTCTGGGGGATAATGTTTTTGACACTTTAACAGAGTTTGTGGAAATAAGAGGTATAGAGATGTTAGCTTGTTGTAGTTAGATACACTGGATACATTAAGGAGTGAAAGGGGTGGGCTTAAGGCTTCAAACAAGAAGCTTAAGTGCCATCTGACAGATGTAGGAATTTCTATGAGTATCCTGAAGGAAAATTTTATTTTCTATAGCCATAGACTTGAGATTTCTGAAAATCAGACTCAGTATGTTATTGTTAGAGTAGCAACTTTACAACAGAAACTGAAATCTCAATGTTGCATTGTGTCTGCTGTTAAAGTGAGGGCATTGATTGGAAAGGAGCAGGATCCTGAAATATGGGATGGTGACATATGGATTGATAATGATGTTGGGAATGAGGTTGAAACACTAGGTCATGCTGAGTCTTCTCTAGATAACCCTGTAATAGTCTGCCCTGAGGACATAGCCACCCCACCTCCAGCCTGCCTTGAGGAGTTGGCCGCCCAACCTCCTCCTGAAGGGATTAGCCTTAGAGTCATTAATTCTGTTTCACCAGATGAAACTGCAAATGAAGGCACTGAAGCAAATGGCTTGGAAGATACTTCTAATTCTTTCCATGACCCACCCCCACCACCCCTCATTTCTTCCAGACCTATAATTAGACTAAAATCCCAACAGGCTCCTAAAGGTGAGGTACAAAGTATCACATATGAGGAGTTATGTTATACTCCAAAAGAACAGCGTGAGTTTTCCAATTTATATAGACAGAAATCAGGGGAATATGTGTGGCAATGGATTTTAAAGGTGTGGGATAATGGTAGGAGGAATATAAGGCTAGATCAGGCTGAATTTACTGATATAGGCCCACTAAGCAGAGATTCTGCTTTCAATGTTATAGCTCGAGGGGTTAGAAAAGGCATTAACAGTTTGTTTGGAAGGTTGAAACATGGATCAAAAGGTGGCTGACATTACCTGAGGTTGAAATGCCAGAACTGCCCTTGTATAATGTAGATGAGGGGATCCAGAGGCTTAGAGAGATTGGAATCTTAGAGTGGATTTATCATGCAAAGCCTGCTCTTACACACCATGAATGTCCAGAAGATGCACCTTTTACCAGAACAGTGAGAAATAAATTTGTGAGACTAGTGGCATCATCCCTGAAGAGCTCTGTAGTTGCACTTCTCTGTAAGTCAGATAATACTGTGGGAACTGCCGTCACTGAGCTGGAATCCTTAAACACAATGGGGATGACTGAATTCCGAGTTGGCAGAAGCCATGTGGCAGTACTTAATCACCAAAGACGGGGTGGACTTGGCTATTATAATAGACAGCAAATTTAAAGGCAGGAGTCAAAATAATCTGACTTGCAGAGATTTGTGGCATTGGCTAGTAAATCATGGGGTACCTAGAAATACAATACATGGGCAGTCTACTAAATTCTTGTTCGAGCTGTATAAACAGAGTTCTAGGTCAAGTGAACAGAAATCTAACCTGAATTACAAAAACACAAAGTCACGGCCCCTTAATCAATTTCTAGACTTGAGACAGTTTACAAACCCAGAGCCCCTTGAATGAAGGGGGAGGGGGCGGCTAGGTCCCTTTGGAGGAGAACGCTGTAACACTGCCACACGTTTATACTGTTAATCTTCCTCCTAGCCTTCCCCAAGGGGACCGATAGCCATATAACAAGGTAATTGTGCATTGGGGAAAAGGAAATTTTCAGCTATTTCAGGGATTATTAGACACTGGTTCAGAAGTGACATTAATTCCAGGGGACCCAAAACATCACTCTGGTCCACCAGTCAGAGTGAGGGCTTATGCAGGTCAGGTGATTAATGGAGTTTTAGCTCAGGTCTGTCTCACACTGGCGCAGTGGGCCCCCAGACCCATTTTGTAGTTATTTCTCCAGTTCCAGAATGTATAATTGGAATAGACATACTGAGCAACTGGCAGAATCCCCACATTGGCTCTCTGTTTGCAGTGAGGGCTTTTAGGATGGGAAAGACCAGTTGGAAGCCACTAGAACTGCCCCTACCTAGTAAAATAGTAAATCAGAAGCAATACCAAATTCCTTAAGGGGCTGCAGAGATTACTGCCACCCTTAAGGACTTGAAGGATGCAGGGGTGTTGATTCCCACCACATCCCCATTCAACTCTCCTACTGGCCTTTGCAGAAAACAGACGGGTCTTGGAGGATGACAATGGATTATTGTAAGTTCAACCAGGTGGTAACTCCAATTGCAGCTGCTGTTCTGGATGTGGTATCATTGCTTAAGCAAATCAGTACATCCCTGGTACCTGGTATGCAGCTATTGATCTGGCAATAGCTTTTTTCTCAATAGCTGTTAGTAAGGACCACCAGAAACAGCTTGCTTTCAGCTGGCAAGTATGCTCACTGTCCTACCTCAGGGGTATATCAACTCTCCAGCCCTATGTCATAATCTTGTCTGCAGGGACCTTGATCATTTCTCTCTCACACAAGACATCACACTGGTCCATTATATTGATGGACCTAGTGAGCAAGAAGTAGCAACTACTCTAGACTTATTGGTAAGGCATTTGTGTGTCAGAGGATGGGAGAGAAATCCAACAAAAATACAGGGGCCTTCCACCTCAGTGAAATTTCTAGGTGTCCAGTGGTGTGGGGTATGTCGAAATATCCCTTCTAAGGTGAAGGATAAGTTGTTGCATCTTGCCCCTCCTATGACCAAAAAAGAGGCACAATGCATAGTAGCTCTCTGGATTTTGGCCACAACATATTCCTCATTTGGGTGTGCTACTCTGACCCATTTATTGAATGACCAGAAAAGCTGCCAATTATGAGTGGGGACCTGAACAGGAGGAGGCTCTGCGACAGGTCCAGGCTGCTGTACAAGCTACTCTGCCACTTGGATCATATGATCCAGTAGATCCAATGGTGCTGGAAGTGTCAGTGGCAAATAGAGATGCTGTCTGGAGCCTTTGGCAGACCCCTATAGGAAAATCACAACACAGACCCTTAGGATTTTGGAGCAAAGCCTTACCATTTGCTGCAGATAACTACTCTCCTTTTGAGAAACAGCTTTTGACCTGCTACTGGGCCTTAGTAGAGACTGAACGCTTAACTAAGTTACCATGAGAACTTAGTTGCCTATTATGAGCTGGGTGTTGTCTAACCCACCAAGCCATAGAGTTGGGTGTGTGCAGCAGCACTCTATTGTAAAATGGTAATGGTGTATATGAGATAGGGCCAGAGCAGGTCCTGAAGGCATAAGTAAGTTACATGAGGAAGTGTCTCAAATGCCCATGGTCTCCACTCCTGCCACATTACCTTCTCTTTCCCAGACCATAACTACGGCCTCTTGGGGAGCTCCTTACAGTGAATGGAATGAGGAAGAGAAAACTTAGGTCTGGTTTACAGATGGTTCAGCACAATACGCAGGTACCACCTGAAAGTGGACAGCTGCAGCACTACAACCCCTTTCTAGGGTGTCCTTGAAGGACAGTGGTGAGAGGAAGTCATCCCTGTGGACAGAACTTTGAGCAGTGCACCTGGTTGTTCAGTGCTTGGAAGAAGAACTGGCCAGAGGTGTGTCTGTATACTGACTCATGGGCTGTTGCTAATGGTTTGGCTGGATTGTCAGGGACTTGGAAAGACCATAATTGGAAAATTGGTGACAAAGAGGTCTGCTGAAGAAGTATATGGATAGGCCTTTTTGAGTGGAGTAAAAACGTGAAGATTTTGGGTCCCATGTGGATGTGCACCAGAGGGTGACTTCAGCAGAGGAAGGTTTAAATAATCAAGTGGATAAGATGACCGGTTCTGTGGATACCAGTCAGCCTCTTTCCCCAGAAAATCCTGTCTTTGTCCACTGGGCTCATAAACAGAGTGATCATGGTGGTAGGGATGGAGGTTATGTATGGGCTCAGCAACATGGACTTCCACTCACCAAGGCTGACCTGGCTATAGTCCTGCTGAATGCCCATACTGCCAGCATCAGAGACCCACACTCAGCCCCCGATATGGCACCATTCTCCATGGTGACCAGCCAGCTACATGGTGACAGGTTGATCACATTGGACCACTTCTTTCATGGAAGGGGCAGCAATTTCTTCTAACTGGAACAGACACATACTCTGGATATGGGTTTGCTTTCCCTGCATGCAATGCTTCTGCCAAAACTACTATGCCTTATCCATCATCATGATATTCCACACAGAATTTCTTCTGATCAAGGAACACACTTCACAGCAAATGAAGTGTGGGAATGGGCACATGCTCAATGAATTCTATGTTTTTACCATATTCTCCATCATCCAGAAGCAGCTGGGTTGATAGAATGGGGGAATGGTCTTTTGAAAACTCAATTACCATGCCAAGTAGGTGGCAGTACCTTGAAGGGCTGGGGTAATGTTCTTCAGGAAGCTGTGTATGCTCCGAATCAGTGTCCGCTGTATGGTGCTGTTTCTCCCATAGCCAGGATCCGTGGGTTCAAGAAGCAAGGGGTGAAAATGGGAGTAGTACCACTCACTATTACCCCTAGTGATCCACTAGGAAACTTTTTCTTCCTGCCCCTGTGACCCTGAGCTCTTCTGGTTTAAGGTTTTAGTTCCAAAAGAGGGAGTGCTTCCACTAGGAGAAACAGCAATGATTCCATTGAACTGGAATCTAAGACTGCCATCTGGTCACTTTGGGCTACTTATGCCCCTGGATCAACAAGCCAAGAACGGGATTACATTGTTGACTGGGGTGATTGACCCTGACTATCAAGGGGAACTAGAATCACAACTACACAATGGAGGTAAAGAAGAGTTTTCTTGGAATATAGGAGATCCCTTAGGGCGTCTTTTAGTACTGCCATGCCCTGTGATTAAAATCAATGGAAAATTGCAACAACCCAATCCTGGCAGGACTAAAAATGGCTCTAAAACTTCAGGAATGAAGGTTTGGGTCACCCCACCAGGCAAGAACCACAGCCAGCTGAAGTGCTTGCTGAGGGTAAAGGGAACATGGAATGAATGGGTAGTGGAAGAAGGTAGTGACAAATGTGAACGACGACCACATGATCAGTTATAGAAACAGGAATGTAATGCTGTTTCCTTCATGTTGTACTATTTAAGTTGTAAGATATCAAGTTTAAGAATGAATATTACCCAAGGACTTGCACCCTATTCTGGAGAGATTTAAGGTGTTTCCAGTTATATGCAGGGCAGTTGAGTATTGTTAGGTGAAAGGAAAAAAATGTGCATTTTATTGTTTTTTATTTAGAAGTTAGGTGATATGTATAGCTGCCAAGTTGACAAGGGGTGGACTGTCATGGTCAGGTTCCTGTGTCAACTTGGCCAGATGGTGGTACTTGTTTGTCTGGATGGGCAAGTGTTGACCTGTCAGTTGCAATGAGAACATTTCATAGAATTAAATCATGATCACATCAGCTACGTCCACAGCTGACTCCATTTCTAATCAGCCAAGGGGAGTGTCTTATGCAAGGAGTGATACTTAATTAATCACTGGAAGCCTTTTAAGGAGGAATCAGAACAGACAGGCTCTCTTCCTGCTTCAGCCAGCAAGTCTCTTATGTGGAGTTCATCCCGACCCTGCATCGGAATTGTCAGCTTCATAGCCTGCCCTGCAGATTTTGACTCTGCATTCCCATGGTTATATGAGACACTTTTATAAATTTTATATTTGTGAGTGTTTCCTGTTGATTCTGTTTCTCTAGGGAACCCTAACTAATACAGGGGGCACTTCATTTACTGGGAGAAAAGACAATTCTTTCTCATTGTTGTTTTGAAAACAAAAATTTACTCAAACATTGCTTCTGCTTTCTAAGCAACATTTCAAAAATGAAATGGAAGATATGTTGTAATGTATTTTCAGACCCTTTCCTTAATATGTTCAGGTTCCCAAGGAATCCTGGCTCATTTGAACCAAGGAGTATGTTTTCTATGACTAAGGAGATCCAGAATGACACTATTATTAAAAAGCTTTCCCCATCTGCTTGATGGGTATTTTTCATCCTCTTTCATCAGTTTAGGGACAGGAGTTTCTTGACCTCAAACACTGTGCTTTAAGGACATCAAAGGTCTACCTTTGTTTCTTCAGCACTAGAGTGAATAATAGCTAATGGGAAAGTTGAACGCAGATTTCCCTAACTGAAAGGATGTCTTATTTACTTCCAGTGTGCTCAGCGACCTAGTGAGCTCTCACAGGCTTCCATTTTCCCCTCCTAACCACCCAGTCCAGTTCAGGCTGTTGATGCTCTCTAGAATTCTCCTCTCTTTTCCTTATACTTTTTTCCTCTTCATTCTCAGAGGAAGCACAGTTATTTCTGACCTGGTTCCCAGGTGTGAACCCACTGATGCTAAGTCGAATCTCCTCTTTATGTCTTGTTCAGGAGGAATTGAAAGAGAATGAATTTATGTTTTGCCACAGATATATAAATTGTGTATCATGTTATTAGTTAAGACTCTGGGAACAACCAATAAATGACCTAAATAAAATTAACACCTTCTAAACCACGAGGGCAGGTGGTGGGAGTAGTGAAATAAGACAAACAAAAAACTTCAACTTACACAATAAGGAAGAGGAATGGCAAACAAACAAACAAATAAACACACACAAACACACACACACACAAACAGAACAACAGAGCACAGAAAATATGAAATAAAAGTTTAAAAAGTTATGAGGAGGGTGTGCAAGGGTAGTTCAGTGGTAGAATTCTCACCTGCCATGTGGGAGACCTGGGCTCGATTCCCAGCCCATGCACTTCCCAAACAAAGAAACCAACCCAAAACAAACAAATAAAAATTCAACAAATGGTGCTGCAATAATGGGATACTCACATGGAAAAAGAATGAAATCTGATCCCGCCATACAGCATACAAAAAAAAGTTATGAGGTCTTATGGCACGAAAATTATAGAAAATCAATCTGTCTAGCATCTAAGACAACTTATACAACTGCAATAAAAAATGCTAAATGTACAGTTATTAATGTGAACACACCTTTCTCAGAAATCAAAATACCAAGAAAGCAGTAAAAAATAAACATAAAATTTGAATGATACAAAAACATATGATATAGGGCGGTGCTATGGTGGCTCAGTGGCAGAATTCTTGCCTGCCATGCCAGAGACCCAGGTTTGATTCCCTGAGCTTGCCCATGCAAAAAAAAAATATGATATAAAATATGCATCATACATTTATTAGCCCACAGAGGAAATCTCAACAAAGATTTTTAAAATCAGCATCATAGAGTCCATGTCCATTGACTGCAATTCAGTGAAATTAGAACACAAAACAAAATGTTTTGGAAAAATACAATATTTGGAGACTAAAAAGTTCTTTTTAAATAATTCATAAGCTAATGTGGATATCAAATAAATCACAAAGAGGCCTGGAAGACAACAAAATTACAATATATCAAAACTCTTGAGTATAACCAAATTATAGACAGAAAATTTTAAATATTAAAAGTCATTCAATGAACCAACTTTCCAATCCAAGAAACGTAAATATACCGGAAGTTAATCACAGTAAGAAAATAATTGTTTAAAAATATGATTAAAATATAAATAAAGTAAAAAAAAATTGATCGAAAATAGATTGAAAAATGCATCACTATATAAACCGCTGGCCAAGAGTGAGTAAGAAAAGTAATTGCATCTGGCTTTTTAGGACCTACATTCTAAGGTAAGTTAAAATAAATATTGAACAAATAAACTCTTTGGTTTAAGCTGCAGTCCTCTTTATTCAAATCATATCTGTGCCCTTGGCAGGGAATGGGCCAAAGTATAGTTCAGGCCAGTTGTCTTGTTTCTAGCCAGGTTTTTTTGAAGTTTACAGGACAATTATTTCACAACAAGTGAATGTGTTGATTGGTGCTTACTTTTTAAATTCCTTCCATCTGTCTTTTGGTTGGGAGTGAGGGTGGGTCTTCAGAGCAGTGGTAATTAAAGCGTTCCTGCCTCGACAGTTCTTTGTCCCAATAGCTGATTTGAAGAGAGTTCCTAAAACATTCCTCTCCCTCCCGTCAGATAAGGGGACACTCAGGGTCTGCTTCAGCACAGCACTGAATGGGTGATTTGCTCTCTGGTCTCCGTCAAGAAACTCAGACCACAAAAGTACGTAAATTGAGAGGACCCTTGCAAACACTCTTATAGGGAAATTTTAGGTCTATAGAAACTAATAATGAAAACACAGGCTTGACTTTCTATACCTCTTTTGCCACTTTGCTTGTTCTATGCATTGGTTTTCATTGTATTTTACCAAAATATTGGCCTGCAATGGAATGTAAATTAGGTTAAAAAAAAAAAAAAAGACTCTAAGAATCCAGTGAGAAACTGCCTAGCAACTATTCAGTAAAAGAACAGTTCCACATTCAAACACCTGTGCCATCAGAATTTTGTTTGGGGCACCATGAGATTTTCTCTTACTTAGCTGCCTTTCCCAATCTCAGTGACACTCCCTCACAGCCCTGGCACGCCACACATGCCCTCATTCAAGGAACAAATCAGATGTAACAGGAATCCCACCAAGCATGCCCAGCTCAGCAGTGAGCAAGGCCGACATGGTCCTTGCCCTCAGAAGCTACCCCTTAGTGGAGAAGGTACCTCTCTGCTGCTACTGCCCTTAGAGTTTCATTCTCCACCTATTTCAGAATATGCCTGTAGAAATGAAGCTGATATTGATCTTCCTGTTTGTTTTTAAAAAGAGTGTTACTCTATTCAAGAGTAGCTCTTGTAAAATCTTAGTTCCAATTGTGGGATGAAAGACTCAGGAGTTAGTGAGGTTCTGGAAGAAGTGGGTGGAGACTGGAGCGCCTGGTCCCAGGGAAATCACAACAGGCTCAAACAATGATTTATCTGGGCTAAGCTCACAGTCTCATCCTCCTTTCCCTAAAACGTGTCTTCAGGAATGCACCTCAAATTTGATCTTAGCATAGTCTAGCTTCATCAACAGCTGTGTTATTATTTGACCTTTCTCAAATTTATTCTCAGATTACTCTTCCTCAAAATCCCAGTGACAATGTTAAAAACAGCAATTTAAAAATGCCTCGGTTTCTTGCTTTAATTGGAAGGAAAAAGTCATAACTGTTGCCAGTCATTGTCAGTTTCTTTCTGTTTAACTCCTTAGGAAGGCCTTATGCTAATAACATGCCAGGTAATATTTCATACCTCCCAACAAGGCCTTGTTCATTTGTTGGCTATTGAAGGACCTCTTAGCAAAGAAAATAAAGTGGATGACTAAGTATAAAACACTCATTAAAGTGTTCTCCAAACATGTGTTATATGAAAAATGATTTGAGTACAGAGAATGATTGGTATGTCAAAAATTTCATTTCAGGCAACAATTTTGTTATTAGAACGAGCCTCAGTTGTCTACATATTGGTATTGTTCAGAAGATGTAATGCAAGATAAATGAAATAGAGAACTTTGGATGCTGTTATCTGCCACGCCGTCCTTCTATTGTAAGTACAGATAATAATAGTTGTAATATTTTTTTCATTTCCTTGGGTGCCAAATTTCCCTCTCACCGCGCACGCTGCCCTTTACACTGCAGGTGCTGTGGCGGCGGCTGTTCCAGCTGCTCGGGAGACCTGAACAAATCATTAAGCAGTTCACCTCCTGGAAGGAGAAAGCACACCCTTATCTTTAAACTCAGTCTCTTGCATGTCTTGCAAGGAATAAAAACAGACTGTTTCTTATCATCCAGGGTACCTCAAGAATGGAAGTCACTGAAAATAAAGGCATGTGATGCTACAGCCAATGCTCTGGATAGGTGCTCCTAAAAAAAAAAAATAAAAATGAAAAACAAAAAAAAGAGGGTGGTGAATTGTGGGGCTAGTCAGATTCATTTAGGTGCATCAGAAGACTGCTGGCCCTAGATGGAGACCCCAGAGCTTGATTCCATCTGACCGTCGTGCAGCCTACAAGATAAATGTCACTTCTATGTTCAGATTACTGTCTTGCAGGCATGTAAAAGTATCCTGTCTGCCCTGACATGTTTACAGGTGATATGTTTCTTGCTCTCATCAAATAATTGCCAAATACCATCTCAGCATTTAAAATATAGAATTTCCAAGAAAGAGGAGACAGGTCACAGTAGCTACATAATAAGGTTAACTGTACCACTCAAAGATGAGAAGACCAGAATGTTAATTATACTTTGTTCAGGTCTCTCAGGCTTCTCAGCTATAAAGCAGGGATAACAACCATCTCCCAAAAGTGTTATAAAGGAGTGAATGTAAGGAAGAGCACTTTGAAAAACATGGAATATTACATAAGCCAGTGGTTTTCCCAAATTTTAGCAGGCACCAGAATCACTTAGAAAGCTTGTTACACACACTGCTGGATCTCCAGGGTTTCTGATTCAGTGGAAACAGCTTACAGCCAGAGAATCTGCATTTTAATAAGTTACCAGGTGTGATGCTGATACATCTGGCCTTTGAGAATAAATGACATAAATCAATTACTTTCAAATTTCATTCAGCAAAGCTCTGAGAACTCTAGAGAGTAGCATAAGGGACAGCCGAGAAATGCTTTAGTGAACAGTGCTGCAGGCTCCTGGCCCAGGTCTTCACTCTCACCCTGATCTACCACCCATCTCTGCTTCAAATAGCAGCAAGCATGTTTTATTTTGTATCTTTGCAAATATTGATATTCTGAATAATATTCCATTTGGAAGAAGATTTCAAATTGTTAGTTTAAAAAAGTAGTCATTAATGTGGAAAGCACTGAACTGTATATCTTCCATCCCTCAGCAGAAGTGAAATGGAGTTTATAAATTATCTGAGTCAACTGATCAAATGTAAAATGTAGACTAAGACATTATAAATTCAAAATTTGGAAATTTAAAAGATCTGGAACATTCTCTTTATCATCCTAGATACTTAGAAAATTACAATTTTTGCCATATGGGACTGATAAAATGCTCACAGATTTTAGTCTGGAAAAATCTATAAGAGAAAAAGCTATTACTCTAGTCATAACACTATCACTATAATATAAATCAAGGAGCCAGTTTTTAAAATATACCTGACCTTTCTGTTTTTCTAGAAATGCTGAGAGAACAAAATGAGTTTGTTTTAGAATGCAAATGATCCTTCTGAAAGGCATTATATAAGTCTAACTTATGATCAGTTCTTAATTATCATTTCTTGGAGGATAAAAGATTAAACAATCAAATGCCTCCCTCCAAATTTCACTGTTTCAATTTGCTAAAGCTGCCAAAATGCAATATACCAGTAATAGATTGGGTTTTATAAAGGGGATTTATTAAGTTACAAGTTACAATTCTAAGGCCATGAAAATGTCTAAATTAAGGCACCGAGAAGAGGGTACATTCTCAGAGGAAAGGCATCTGTCATCTGGCTTTCTCTGTTAAATGGGAAGGCACATGGTGATGTTGGCTCTCCTTCTCTCCAAGCTTCTGGTTTCAAAAGGGTCTCTTAGCTCCTAAGGGTCCTTCCAGCATCTCCTTGGGCTTTTTCCTTCTGTATTTTCATACATCTATGTGTGAGCTTTCCCTAAAATGTTTCCCTCTTAAAGGACTCCAGTAAGCTGATTAAGACCAACCTGGAATGGGAAGGGTCACATCTCCAAGGAAACAACCTAATCAAAAGGTCTTACCCAACAATAGGTCTGCCCGCACAAGATTAGATTAGAAGAACATGGCTTTTCTGGGGGTACATAACAGTTTCAAACCAGTGCACCTACCAATGACCGAAATTTGTGAACGATATTTATTTAGGCTTGAAATGCATTGTGGTTCTCACTGAGAAGATATTCAATTCCTAATTTTAGCTAGAGTTTCTAATACAATTCTACAGAAAGAAACTAAGTCTCCTTGCAGAAATGGCTACTCCCACATTTGGGGCAGAAAACGTACAAGATGAGCCTGGGAAATCTTGTATCATCAGAAATAAAGGGAGCTATTAAATGACTAGTGGGGTCATGGCCCACAAAATAGGAGCCAACTTGAAAGGGATCCCACTAGACAGGTTTGAGGCAATTTGATCATCAAAAATAATATTGACCACAATTAATTAAAATACATCAAGTAAAAAATTTGTTGTATTTATAATGATAAAAAAATAAAAAACTCACAGGCCAACATTGGTGGTTACTAGGACACCAACTATTGAAAAGTAAAGGATAATGCCCAAGCATATATTTTTTGATTTCCCGAATGAACTATATTTCAGTAACCAATAATAAATGAGGGGAAAAAAACTGTTCTTTATAGACACTGCTCAAGTTAAAAAATGAAGAATGATAAAATTAGAAATGAAATAATTGAATGAACCCCAAATGAACTAATGAATCTAAGAAACAATCAGCAATGGAACATCAAGCCATGAAATAAAATGTTAATGAGGGGCTGAACTTGTGGCGGAATTCTCGCCTGCCAAGCCAGAGACCTGGGTTCAATTCCCAGTGCCTACCCATGTTAAAAAAAAAAAAAAGAAAAAAGAGAAAATGTTAACGAGGAACTTTATAGTAGAGAAATTAGGCTCACCCCACCTATATCTACTAACAGACCATAATGTTCATTAAAAAAATGGAGCAAGACATTCTATGCCTGATGTTGTACTTCAAGAGGAAGCTTAAAGCATCCATCTAAGAAGTATTTCCAAATAATACATCAATCTAATCACATCTCCTGCTTTAGTTTGCTAATGCTGCTGGAATGCAATATACCAGAAATGGAAAATCAGCTTTTATAAAGGGAATTTAGTAAGTTACAAGTTTACAGTTCTAAGGCTATAAAAATGTCCAAAGTAAAGCATCCAGAGAAAAATATCTCGACTCCTCAGAAAGGACCAAATGGCATCCGAGATTCTTTTATCACAGGGGAAGGCATGTGGCTGGCATCTCTTGGTTCTTTCCTCCTGGTTGTATTGCTTTCAGCTTCTGATTCAGTGGCTTTCTACGTCAGCTCTCCAAACATCTCGAAACATCTATGTCTTGGTTTCATTTCTCTGTTCTCCATGTTGGTTCTCCAGTCATCTCCATACATCAGGGTCTGAGCTTTCTCCCTCCATAGAGCTCTCTTAAAGACACCAGTGAACTAATTAACACCCACCTTGATTGGGTGGAATCACATCTCCATCCAATCAAAAGATCACACCCACAATTGGGTATGCCGTATCTCCACAGAAAGAATCTAATCAAAATGGCACACCCACAATTGGGTATGTCTCATCTTCATGTAGACAACCTAATCAAGAGGTCCCATCCTAAAAAACCGGATCAGGATTAAAAGAACATGGCTTTTCTGGGGTACACATCAGTTTCAAACCAGCACACCTTTCTTCTAACTCCCAGGTTATAGGGAATACAGGGAAAAGTTAATTACATGACAAAGAAGCAATCAGCCAAATGAAGAAAGAGAAATGTTCTACTGAACAGGACATCTGGTTTCTCCAACATAAAAATAGAAAGCATGTGTGAGGAGGGAGAGTGTCACAGAAGGAAAAAAGAGATATAGCTCATAACACTGAGAAGAAATTAATTGGGTTCTGATTTGACAAAACGACTATTAAAATGTATTTGTGGGGAAGTCCAGGGTAGATTGCAGAGTAGGGAACTGTGGGACTCACTTCACCTCCAAAACAGGTAGTGGACAGGCAAGAATGTCTGAAACAACTGTTCTGGGGCTCTGGAGGCCAGGGCAGCACTGTACAGTATCCAGGGAAGAGTGGGAGGAAGAGGCTGAGAAACTGCAGTACACTGACTACCTTCCTCTGCAGGGGCTGCCAGGGCCCCTCCCCACCTCTTGAGGTGACCCACCTCAAGGTCCGGTCCCTAGCTGGCTGATGCAGTTGGAAAGGGACGTTGAAGTCCTCCTCCCCAAGAACAGGTGGAGATAGCGAGGAGGGACAGGGAACCACAGCCGAGCAGAGCACTGATCATAGCTTTTGATAGGTGAATTTGAATTCTGGGTCCAGGCTCTGAGCTGCTCTCTCAGCCAGCCCCCAACTTGGGTGTAGGTAGTGGAGGTTTAAAGACACAGTGCCTCTTTAAGGCTGTGGGAAATAATTTGCTGAAGTGCATCATCTGCTGGGCAGGCCAAGAAAGCACAGCTTTGGGGATTCATTAAAAAGGTTTTGAGAGTGTTTCCTGACCCTCTCCCCAGGGCTCTTTGTAGCTGGGCTGCATCCCTTTCATGGGCCCCTGACCCTGTTTTGGCTGGAAAATTCTTATTTGGGAAATTCCTCTCCAGGATAACCCTCCTCCCAGAATTTGTACTTCTGGCAAAAGCAGTTAGAAAGGAGTGTATAAAAGAACTAAAGAGGCAAAAGGAAAACAAATACAGCAGATCAAGATGCCTACCTGGGGAAGGAAGTAAGGAAAGGAAGCTTTCTCCTATGAGTGAAACAATTGCACAAATAGTGTAATCTTTAAAATGGTATTTTATTTTGGATATTTGCATATCCAAGGCAAGAATCAGATGAGGAAGAGCTGGACAATTTGATCAATTCAACACAATAAATTATTAAGTTCTAGAGTAAGCTGAACTAAGTATCAGAGAAGAGATTTAATACTAAGCTAATAAAAAATAAAACCCTAGTCAAGAGAGAAAAGTTGACCTGCAGAGTAAACTCATCAAGATAATCAGATGCCTAGATATCAAAAAAACTATAAGGAATACTAAGAAATAGGAAGATATAGCCAAGTCAAAGGAAAACATTAAAACTTAAGAGTTGACAGAGAATTTGGAACAACTAATCGAAGATGCTGAAACAAATCTCTCAAATCAGTTCAAAGAGATGAAGGAAAATATGGCAATGTATACATTCTTCTCATGGGTACATGTATCATTCTCCAGGTCAGACCACATGTTGGGTCACAATGCATTTAAAAAGGCTTATATTTTACAAACCACTTTCTCTGACCACAACGAAATGAAATTGTAAATCAATAACACGTGGAGAACTGGAAAATTCACAAATATATGGAAGTTAAACAACATGCTGTTAATCAGTGGATCAAAAACAAATCACAAGAGAAATTAGTAGATATCTTGAGACAAATGAAACCAGTATACAACATATCATAACTTATAGGATGCAGAAAAGGCGGCACTACAAAGGAAATTTATAGTCCTAATCACCTACATTAAAAAAAGAAGAAAGAACTAAAATCAAAGACCTAACTGCGCACCTGGAGAAATGAGAAAGAGAACAGCAAATGAATCCAAATCAAGCAGAAGGAAAGAAATAACAAATGATTAGAGCAGAGATAAATGAAATTGAGAAGAAAAAACAATAGAAAGAACTAACAAAACCAAAAGCTGGTTCTTAGAGAAGATCAATAAAATTGGCAAACCCTTAGCTAGACTGACAAAGAAAAAAAGAGAGAAGATATAAATAAATTAGATCCGATATTAGAAGAGGGATGTTGCCACTGGCACTACAGAAATAAAAAATAACATATGAGGATATTATGAACAACCCTATGCCAACAGATTAGACAACTTTGATGAAATAGAAAAATTCCTAGCAACACATGAACAACCTATATCGACTCTAGACAAAATGGAAGACCTCAAAAGACCAATTACAAGTTAAGAGATTGAATCAGTCATCAAAAACCTCATAATAAGGAAAATCCCAGGACCAGGTGGCTTCACAGATGAATTTTACCAATTAGTCCAAGAAGAATTAATAACTGCTAAAAAAGTGCTAAAACTCTTCCAAAAAAGGGAGCACGACATAACTCATTCTATGAAACCAACATCCCTAATACCAAAGCAGGATAAAGATATTATGAGAAAAAGAAAATTACAGACCAATTTCTCTAATGAATATAGATGTCAAATCCCCCAATGAAATACTTGTAAATGGTATTTTTGCAATAAAATTACTGTGGTTAATAGCACAAATATAAGAATGTTTCTTGATGAACTATAACAAATAGATACTACTATTACAAGGCATTAATAATAGGGTGGTAAATGGAAAAATATACCTAATGTAAGCTGTGGAATATAGTTAGCATTAATATCTTTAATATTCTTTCATCAATTGTAACAAAGATGCCACACTAATGCAAAGTGTCAACAACAGGGAGTTATATGGGATTGTTATATTTTTTGCATGACTTTTCTGTAAACCTGTAAGTTCTCTACAAAAAATAATAGCAATTTTAAAAACACCATTATGCTAAGTGAAAGAAAACAGATACAAAGTACCACATATTGTATGATTCCATTTATATAACATATAAATATAAATAAATCTATAGAGACAAAATTAGATTAATGGTTATGTAGGGCTTGAAGGACAGAGGGATTGAGAAGTGGCTGCTAAGGGGTATGGGGTTTTTCGTTTTGGAGTAATCAAAACATTCTAAAATTGATTGTGGTAATGAATGCACAACACTGTGACTATACTAAAAGCCATCAACTGGATACTTTGGATGGACTGTACTGTATGTGAATATATCTCAATAAAACTATTTTTAAAATGTATCTGTGAAATAATTAGGAATAATTGAATACTGACTAGATATTGGCTTAAAGGACTATTGTTAATTACCTTAGATTATGGGATGGTGATTAATATGTGTGCGTATGATGTTTGTGTACACATACTGCATACATATATACACATATTATCAGCCATATATACATAATTGAATATTTTCCTTGTAATCTGTATCTTTTGCTTTGAAAACACTTAAGCAAAATAAAGTATTAATGGGAAGATGAAATACCGGAAAAATATTGGCAAAATATTCATAACTATTGAAGTTAGTTATGATTATATGGACATTTGACACATTGTCCCTAGTTTTTTGCATATTTGAAATTGTCCCAAAGAGGTACAACAATTAGAAGGAGATAATTCCAGATTGACGCAGAGGGCCAGGGGAATCTAGTTCAGTGGGTCTCAAACACTTTGGTCTTAACAACTCCTTATACTTTTAGAAACTATTGTGGACCCCATAGAGTTTTTGTTTACGTGGGTTATATTGATCAATATTTATCATATTAGAAATTAAAACAGAAATTTTTAAAAATAATTTTTATAAATTCATTTTAAATAATAATAATGCCATTATATGTTAACAGAAATAACATACCTTGTTTATAACCTGAAAAACTATGCTTTCAAAATATTACTGAGAAGAATGGCATTGTTTTATATTTTTGCAGTTTCTTTGAAGTCTGGCTTATCAGAAGAAAGCTGCATTCTCATTACTGCTTTTTTATTCAATCTATTACAATATCCAATTTTGGTTGAAGTATATAATGTATATGAAAACCAAGAGATATCTAGTTTGAAAAGAAAGGAATATTTAATAACCTTTTTAGATAATTTAGGATAGTCTCCTGTGAGAATTTGACAATTCTTCCTTAAATATTATTTGCGTGTAGACTCTGAAATTATGTCAGTAAACTTTTCATTCTATATTACTACTCTATTATAATAAAATTCATTGGTCCATCTTTCACTTAAATGCAACTTTTGCTATGCATTATTTTGTGATATCAGGCATTTGTTATTTGAAAATATTGGTTCACTAAATTGTGCAACTTATCCAAATGTCACCATGTTTCTTTATAAAATATTTAAAAATCACATTTGTTAATATTACCACTAATATGAGAAGAGTCATCAAGTATTGGGAAGCTGTCAAGCTCATGGTGATGGATGGATGTTTTCTAAAATTATCACTTTTGCCTGAAAGTTCAGATTTTATCATTGGCAACCGATACTGTCAATCGCTTTGTTGAAATGATGGGCTCATGTGCTTGTTTTCAAGAAAAAAATTTTCCAAAGACCAAAGTCTGAATTAATATGTTTATCTGTCAGTCAGTTTTTCAAGTACAAGTAGTGTTCCATGAAAATAAGATGCTAATTTAGCTCACAGCTCAAACAATTGCATAAGTGCTTTTCCTCAAGACAACCATTCTACTTTGGTAACCAATGGAAATGCTATATTCAAATTTTCCATTTTTTCAGACAAAATATTAAAGAGACGAATACTAAAGATTTGTGATATAATGAAATTAATAAATTATACTGCTCTGTTAAGTCTTTCTTAAGTGAAATTATCTTTATATTTAAAATTTTTTAACTGTGGTGCATGACAGTGGAAAATACAATGACTACTGATACAGTTTAGGATCACTGCTTTGATTTTGCACCAAAACAATTGCAATTTTACTCACCATTGCTTCTGCACCTTAATGCAAATGTCAACACATTGATAAAAGCAAATAATATCTTAAAATTATTATGAAAATAATCTTGACTTTATATCCCCTTGAGAACCACTAATCTTGTCCAAAGTCCATGATTATCTTAAACAGGACATAAATGAGTCACCAGTGGAAAATGCTAACAGAATTTAAAAATCTACTTTCTAATCAACCCTGCCCTCCTCTTTAATATTTAAAGAAATGTGTTTAGGCTTTTTTACCAAAAAAAAGGGGGAGGGGGATTTTTTTCAAAATTCTCCTTCAGAATTTTAAACTTTAAAAGACTTTCTTGATTTTGTATTTCCTATTCTATGACACCAGCCTGCAAAATTGGTTATTATAGGGATTCTTTGACAAAAAGATGAAAATCCTTCTCCATAGACATGGGTTGTTTATTTCCCACCCAGCAAAATTTTGGACAGTAAAAATCTGTGATATTCTCACAACTCATTTACCAATGAATAAAACTTAGTTTAGAAGCATAAGCAGCTGGACTAAAAAAGTAACTTGGATCTCAAAAGCTGTATGTGGAGAAAGTAGAAGTTTTTAGACATAAATGAGTTTATTTCTTCCTCTGAGTTCTCTTTCCATTTTATAAAGAATATATCGGAGCTTTCCTGAAACTGTTCATTGGCTTTTTTTTTTTTTTAAATCAACTTTCTTGTCAACTTCCCAGAGCCAAATCTAAATACTTGTGTTTGCATTTCCTCTATTTGTTCAAGTATGGACTTTTATTTACCTTCTCTCTTAAACTGAAATGGAAAGAAAAATCATTTAAGAAACTTGCTTATTGAAGTTTTAATATGGAAAAGCAGGAAAGGTGGGATTCCTTTTTTTAAAGAATTTCTAGGAATTAGGGATAAATAAGGGTTTGACAACTCCAGTCTTTTATTTCTCTATAGGTAAAACAAAGTAAACAGAGGCAAAAAAAAAAAAACCTGACAAAAGGTGAACAGATATGTAAGTTACAATAAAACTGGCAAAAGGTGAACATATATGCAAGTTACAATAAATACCATGAAGTCAAATATTTACAAGTATTTATATATTTTGTACTTATATCATTAAATGAAAGAACTATTATCTTTCCAAAATACATACAGTAAACCCAAGCACTTTTCCAGTCTGAAGCCCTTCATCTTTTCTCTCTTTGTTTCACTCACTGATTCACTTTGCATGGATTTTCTACACAAAATTTTATGGTTTCCTTGGAAATAACATAATTAATTTAGCAAACATAATGCATTTGTATTACAGACTGAAACATATTTTCTTGCATACTAATTAAGGATTCATTTATTATTTCTAGTCAAAACAGAAAGAAGATAAATTGGTCTCTCAGACCCCACACCATCTGCATTATTAATGACAACAGAAATCAAGCACATTCATAGCAACAGTTCTTTTAGAAACATATGTGATTTTGCCAAGCGACAATGTTATTAAAGATAACATGCAAAAGTATATGTAACTTTGCATTAACATTTTTTTCTAACAACAATTATGAAAGTATAACTGGTTAATTAATACAAGTGGATCACATTTTTTTCCTCTTAACTTAAAAGAACTAAATACAAACTCTAAGAAATCTTTTCAGTTGCTTGGTGTCATTTGATAAGAGCTTATTGCTTCTCCTGGTTAAATGCTTAACAAAACTTACCAGGGGACATTTTTACTTGGCATTTTGCAGGTGGTAGCTGAGCCTCAGTGGCCACTCTATTTTCTTTTTCATTTTATAGGGTCTTTACAAACAAATGAAACCACTTAAATATATACAAGTTTATATTACTTTATACTTGACATTTTGGAAACTGTATAATGTCTCAGAGAATCTTTTTATCATTGTTCAAATTATTCAAATCCAAGAAATAAGTGGAAGTGTTTTCTGGGTTTTACTAGTCTACTTATCTCAGTCATAAACCGCTTTTACATTTCCACACCTGAGAAGCAATCCTACCCAGTCAATGAGCATCTTTAACTTGGGGCACTAGGTATTGCTTATTTTATTCTTGTTGATTAATATAGTTAAATACTACATGGATATATTTGTCTTATTTTCTTTTAAATTTTTGCAATTTCTGAGCAATATAATATATGGGCTACATGCCTCACTGATTACAGTTCTTAGCTCGGTGTAAGCATCTTAATCCCCTGAGGAACTAATAGAGATGTCTATAGGAAAAATTTTCTAGCAGTGAGTCTAGACATAGATATTATCAGAAGGCTCCCTAGGTAATTCATACCTACCTGGTTAAGAACCAGAATATCCATTCTTCAACAACACATTCAAATGCTTTCTTGGGTCTTATACTTAATGAAGAACAGTTGCCCATTATTACTGTCAGAAGAATATGGAATTACTCATTTGAATAGTGCACTTAGCTTTTTAGGCAAACCCTACATTCCATTATGCTTTCTAGACTGCATTACAACATTTACTTTGGATGCCTTTTATGGATAATGTTCACCACAATGAGAGAATATATTCTATAAGAGCAGGAAATGGATTTGTCTTGCTAATTACAGTATCCACAGTCTTACTCCAGTGTCAACCACATAGAAAGTACCTTCAAAATATTTGTTGAATTATTGAGCATAAGCCTTGATATAACAATCAGACCACTGGGCTTCTGTTAAGAAAAGCTTTAATTCATCAAGAAAATTTACAAAACCAGACTTTGTGATTTGCACAACTGAATGATGTCTATCTGCAACTATTCAAATGGTCCTTGAAGCAGGGGGTTAACAAAGTTGTTCTACCTTTATAATAAATACATTCAAAGTTTACATTAATTATAGATATGACAAGATACAATCTCTCATTAAACTTTTCATATAAAATATTCCAATATTTTGGGGAAGTTTGACCAATCTATCCTGTTATTATGGGTGCTTACATATAGCGTGAGCATCAAAGTTTTGCAAATGTACTTAACCACCAAGAGGATACTTTGGAATCTTTACCATCTCTCATCATTCATGAGAGTGTTTTGAAATGGCTGATGTTTCTTCTCATCTATAGGAGCAGATTCTTTTCTATGGATATGTTCTTTTGAATTCCTAAAACCAAATCAGGCATCTCTCTTTATAATACCAATACTTGTTTTGCTGTTAAACAGTCATGGAACTCACTTTTTAAAAAGAGTAAAGTAGTTCAGTTTGCAGTATCATTTGAAAGTTGCTACTTTCAAACAGACTATAGAACAGACTATAAAATAATTTCAGAGATGGTAATTCAGCAAGCCAAGAATTGCTGATCATTGTTGTGAATAAGACACCAAGCTGGAAAAATGATGCCAAGGATGTAACTAGATTGGGTGCCACTATCCAGATTATAAATAAGGTGATGAGCTCAAATAAGATTTGAAAAAGTTTTAAGATGTGTAATGAGCTAATGATGAGTTCCCAATTTCTAAGTAAACACTCTTAAAACACAACCCTCTGTTATACGTATACTAAGTAAAATAGAGCCTTGTTAGGAGTACTCATAATTTGGGGGTGCTTTAATATTTCATTAATAATGAAAAAGACAACTTCTGCTTCCAGACATGACAGAGTAAGAGGGACTGGATTTTCCCTCCTGCTCCAAAACAATCAGAAAACTGGAAAAAGTATATTAAATAGTGTTGTTCAGACATTGGCTCACAGGTCAGACAGGACTGTGAGCTCAAGTAAACAGGAACAAGTAAGGTGAGCCTTATGATAGCAACAGCTTACTCCCTGGAGAATGTTCCAGGACACCGAAAATAGGGATGAAACCAGACAAAGTCTGGCAGTCTCCTTAAATTAAGAGGAAAACATCAGAGATTGAGGAGAACAGAGGTTGACAGATTTTCAGGACAGGATATAAGAGAAGAGATAGATAGTCGTGAGAGAGAAAGACAGAGCGTGCTCCCTGAAAATCTTCAGAGATCATTTAAGTCTGATCTACACCTAAATGAGAGAAAACTTCCCAAGGCCAGAAAAAGAGACCTACAAGAAATAGTAAATAATAAAAAAAAAATCCCTGGAACTCACACAAGACTGGGAGAATATTTTATGTTCTCACTATGCAGAGTGTAAAGACTTCAAAAATATATGGGGCAGGGCAGTGCAACAGTGGCTCAGTGGCAGAATTCTTGCCTGCCATAAACCTGGGTTCAATTCTTAGAGGCTGTCCTTGCCAAAAAATAAAATAAAATAAAAGATAAAAAATACCTGGGGCATACGGTAGGGCTTTAATAATAGGCATAAACTAGCCATAGACTAAAGGCTGCCCTGGTACTAGCCTAACAAATATTAAACATAAATCTTAAAAGGATCAAATTATTTGTAACGAATCTTACTTCATCTCAGATCAATGCTCAACAATATTTAGGCAAGTACAGCAAAATCCAGGGCATAACAATGTAGATTTCACAATATCTTGATAGTCAATAAAAAATTAATGAATAAATAAACAAGTTGGAAAATATTACCCATAACCCAGAAGAATATAAGTCAATTGAAACAGGTGAAAAAAAGCAAGAGATAATGGAATTAGCAGTAAAGGATATCAACATCATCACATGACAAAATAATTGGTAACACTCATTCAGTACATACTGTCTCCAAATAGGTACTGTTATTATCTTCCCTTTACAGATACAGAAATTTAGAAAGAGAGGGGCTGAGTAACCTGTTTAAGTGCACAATCTAGCTAATGGGCAAACCTAGACAATCAAGCTCTAGAGTCCACACTGTTAACCACAATTCTATATATTACTTCCGTACACAACCAGATGAACACACAATATGCTCACAGACCTTGTATATCATTGTTTTTTTTTTCCCGGGTGCACTTACCAAAAGGCCAGAGCTTGAAGTGACCTGAAATTCCTGAAAAATTGAGAGGTATGAGGCGGGATGGAGCTACCCTGGGTCAACAGAGAGCCAAGCAAGGCTACACAAAAGATGCTGCTCATGAAGTCAAGGCAGGTGGATTCAGAATTGTAGGAAGAAATTGAAGAGGCCCTTATAGAAGCCAAAAAACCCACAGCTTTTGTTTGTTTTTATAGAATGTCTGTGGTCTTTTGCATTTGCAGAGAAGGAAGCTTTAAGGACATAGCTCAAGTTCAGAGAGTTTTATTACCAAAAAATAGTGCTAGTTCAGCATTACTTACTCCAAAGCCATAATAAACACACACATAAAAATACCTTCCCCTTATAAAAGAAACAACTATATACAGATAGTCTCTGTTACAAATATTCCCTTAGCTAATTTCTTTCGCTGAATTCTGTTCAACCAACATATCACCTCCTAACATGTAACACGTTTTTACTCTCTTAGGAGTACCTAAAGTATTAAAGCTATACATTTGCCATAGATTTACACTGGTTATTTTTTTTTTTTACATTGGATTTTAATTAACAGAGAACACTATACAGCAATGTCATGCCTGCAAAGTACTAATGATATACGCAGCATACCAGCGTGGAAAATTCCAGGGCAACTTACATTTTAAGTGATCCTTCCATTTTTCTTAACAACTATTGCTGCTTTCCCCACCCCATTGGGTATCCACAGCCCCACAAACTTTTTTCTTTGCGACTAAACTGTTTTTGGCTGGCTGATCATAAATCCAAAACCTTGACTGATTTCATTAGGGAGAGATGAATTAAATTCTGTGGCCCTTCCCACTTTGCCCCTTGCTCCCAACCTCATGCCACTCCTATTTCACTTATTTTGCAGCTAGAGTCACCTCTGATCTAATATCTGCTTTCTTGGTCAGTCCTTTGGAATGGACTCAGGCCACTTCACCGTGTAGCTCCTACTTCTCTCTGTGGCACATTCCAATCATACATTTTTCTTCCATCTGTGGCATGTAAGAAATACCTTAAGTTAAACACTATAAATATTTTTTGAAAACTTGAAGCACGGTGTAACTCTACTTCTGTTGAATGACATAATATAATGAGAACATCAATATAAAGTGAACAGCAAAGGGCCTTGCTCTTGGCCCTATGTTTTAGGGCAATGTTTTAAATAGTTCAAGCAAATAAAGGACTTGATCATTACAGCTTCATTATAGTTCAGATAAAATCACATACAAGTCATAAAATGTCAGGCAGACCTGAGGCCTAGATTTAGGGAACAAATGAGATAAACAAGACTCACTTTCCTGGGGAAATTCAAATTTTAGTATTGGGAAGAGAGCTGTAAATGTCCAAATACATTTAGTATAGTAAATACTATAAAAGAAGGATGTACAATGTGTTAGGGAAGCCAACAGAACGCAAGAACATCTACAGATGCTGATATTTCAGATGGGGTTTGAAAGATGAATAGGAGTCTCTAGACGAAGATGAATGTCTATCTATTTGTTACATACCTAGTAAGCAAATGCTTATTGTATAAATATCATTTAAAGAATAAATAGATATTGTTGAATGAAAGTGGATGAGAGAATCCACCATTCTAAAAATAATACCAAATGGGCAGTTATGGCTGAGATGCAGGCTAGTGAAGTTGATGAAATAAAACCAATACTAATTATTTTCACCATTTTTCTGACTATATAAATACAGTGTCTTTTGGGGCAGCCATATAATGTACATAGCATTTCAAAAGAAGAATAGCCTAAAAATAAAAAAATTAATACTCTCTGCTAAAATGAGTTAGTAACTGAAAAGAGTCCCACACAATTAAATTAGAAGAACTATCTCAGGTGCAGGGTTCCCCTTGGATGGAACTTGAGTTTAGTATCCAAGACAATCTTGCTTTCATCCTAGAAAAATGGACCCTTCATTAAGAAAATTCATATGACATCATCAAGGCAAACAGATAAATGGCAATAGTACTGTGACAGAAACTGAGAGACCTGGGATCCAGTCTGGTCTATATACCAACAATTAATGTGGCCTTGAATAAACTAATTTCCTCAAGTATTATTTCTTTATCTATAATATGAGGAGAGACACTACACAAATTCTATGACTTCTTTCCTGCTCTAAAACCTAGGACATCGTTAAGTATGGAATACAACAATAAATTATTTTTTCCAGATGTTTCAAATGTGCATTTTCAAGTTCTTTATATGTGTTATTGTGTGTGTATCTCTATGGGAGTGTGCATATGTGTGTATGCAACATATCATACATCTTGCCTCAGAAATAAAAATATAACAAGTTGAGGTAGCAATTTCATTGACAGGTATATATTTCCATCAGAATAAATGAATCAGATATTAGGGGACAAAATTAATTCACAGGCTTTGTGTGACCTATGCCAGCATAGGTGTCATCTCTATCTTGCTGTTGCTATCAGTTATACCTGCATTTTTCTAGTACTTTCTAGTTAATAGACCAGTAATCATTCAAAGAATCAATAAAGTCAATACTTAATACTTGAAAGAAAAAGAGAGTCTCCAGAAACTTGTCAGTGGGTCTTCAATTTCCAGTTGCACTTTTTTCTCTGCTAAGACTTATGAGAATTCTAAAATACACACGATGGACCTATTTAAATGAAAATATTTTAGGTTCAATTTTGGTAGAAAGAAGGAGTTCTAATATCCAAGTGTAACTGCTTTGATGAAGGGCAGATGAAATTTTCACAGTGTATTTTTTTAAATTTTAATTACATGAACATTTTCTCCCTGAAAATATTCTCACCTTCATTTCCTCACACCTTTTTACATTTGTAACCACTGTCAGACATCCAGTGTACTTCGGCCCAGATTTCTCCATATGTACAGATTTATTTTCTCATGTAAATTAAAATTATTGTATGCATGCTATGTACTCTATGCAATATGACTTACAGATCTTTCCATGCTGGTACATTTGGGTTGATCTCCTCTTTAAAGGATATAAAATATTCCACAGTATGGATATGCCAATATTTATTTTATAATTTGAACACTGGTAGAGATTTTATTATGTCCATTTTCCCCTCAACTGCAAATGCTAGCGGTATGAATACCCTTGGATACATTTTGCAGATGTGTGGACATTTATGGTAAGATTAATTCTCATATGTGACATATATGTACTGAAAATTACATTCCAAAATTATTTCATTAATTTTCACTCTTACCAACAGTATGAGCATGTTCATGAATGTGCCTATATTCTCAACAAAATTTAAATTTTCAAACATTTTAAGTTTTTGCCAGTCTTATAGATGAAAACTAACTCACTCTTTTGTTCTCTGATAACCACTGAGATTGATTGTCTTTTTATATGCTTATTAGCCATTCATGTTCCTTTTGTGAATGCCAAATCATTGCTTTTCTGCATTTTATAATTGGACTGCTTTTCTTTTCATATTCTGTCTACTCTGCATAGAAATCCTTTATGGTTGAACATGTTGCACATATTTTCTTTTAGTTTTCTACTTGTATTTTAACTTTGTTTGTGGCTTCCTTAAGGTACCCAAAGCCTTTCAGTTTTATGACATCTGATCTACCAATCACTCCTTTGCATGCGTCTTACTCTGAAGTTTTTCTTATTTTATTTCTTATTTTATGATTATGTTTAAAATCTGCATTTTCTTTAATTTTGTTTTGTTTTGTTCTGTATTTATTTTACATTTGTCTGCTTAATATAATTGGAATCTTATTTTGTGTGTGTGGGGTGTGGTAGCGGTCTTGCCTTCTTACACCAGATGGGTAACTTAGATTCCCAGTGTCATTCATTACAGAATTTATTTTCCCCAATGCACCATCCAGGCAAAGTCAAAATGCTACTTATTTCATGTAATAAATTCTTATAGTTAAGATCTTTTTCTAAACCTCTTAGGAGGTAATACTCCTCTGCTTGCCTTTTCATGTGCCAATACAAACCTTTTCAAAAAACTTTTTATTTTGAAATACTGTCAGATATATAGGATATTTACAAAAATAATACAAATCCCATATAAAGAACTCTGACATACTCTCTACCCTAACCCCTCAGATACCCAGATTCAACATTTGCCCTATGCTTTTTTTTTCTATCCATCTATTCATCTAGCTAGCTAGCTAGCTATCCAATTGCTGAACACTTCAGTATAGCTTGGTTACATCATGCTCCTTGAACACTTAATACTGCCATGTACATTTCCTAAGAATGAGGATATTCATTTATGTACTCACCTGAAGATCACTTATCAAGAAATTTAACATTGATAGAAAGCTTACAGTCTATAGTCCAATTTTTTTATACGCCCCAATGTCTTTCTGAGTCTACTCCTCCCTTAGCTCCCATCCAGAAGCATTTAATTAACTCACATTATCTCCTTTAGTTGCTATTTTTTAATTGTTGGAAAAGATATTCAACATAATCTTTCCCATCTCAACCACTCCCAAGTATGCCATGCAATGGTATTTATGATGCTCAAAATATTGTTGCTCCTTCACCACTTTCTATTACTAAAACTGTCTCGCCTCCCCACACAAAATTCCAAAGCCATTATGCATTAACTCCTCATTTCCTTTGTTCTCCGCCTCTGGCATCTGTACACTGATTTCTTTCTTTATGAGCTTGCATATTCTATGAGGTTATCATACAGCTTAAAATTTGATCTCCTAAGTCTGCAACAATCTTGTTCACTTTGATAACAACTTAACTTCAGTAGTATTCCACAAGCTATATTCCTACATTCCTCTGTCACCCCTGCCTCTGTTATAGCTCTTGTCATGATTACATGTTTATACATTAGGAGTCCAAACCCACTGATTTCTCATTACATTTTGTGCATTTTCCCTTTAGAGCCTGTGGAGTTACAAACCAAAAACACAATATTATTGGCATTTATATTGGCCCATGTCATTACCCTCACTGGAGAGCTGTATTTTACAGGTGGCTTTGATCTACATTGTCTATGGTCCTTTCAACTGCAGTACTCCCTTTGCATTTCTTATTGGTCTGGTCTAGTGGTGACAGATTCCCTCAGTTGTTGTTATCTGGGAATGTATTAATTCCTCCCTAATTTTTTTTTTTTACTTTTTTTATTGTACAATTTAGCATATATACAAAGCAACGAAAGAAAACAGCAATAGTTTTCAAAGCACTCTTCAACAAATAGTTATAGGACAGATCCCAGAGTTTGTCATATGCTACCATACCATCATCTCAGATTTTTCCTTTTAGCTGCTCCAGAACATTGGAGGCTAGAAATAATAAATATTTTTTTATCATTACAACTGACTTTTTTCTTTTTTGTGAAAAATAACCTATCTACAAAAAAGCAACAAATTTAAAAGCACAGCACAACAATTAGTTGTAGAACAGATTTCAGAGTTTGGTATGGGTTACAGTTCCACAATTTTAGGTGTTTACTTCTAGCTGTTCCAAGATACTGGAGACTAAAAGAGATACCAATTTAATGATTCAGCAATCATACTACTTTGTTAAACCCTACCTTTTCTGTATACCTCCACCATCAACTTTGATCTTTCTCCCACTCTTTAGGGGTCATTGGGCTGTGCTCATTTTAACTTTTCATGTTGGAAGGGGCTATTAATAATATGGGGTAGGGAGATAGAACTAGCTGATGTTCTCGAGAGGCTGGCCCCTCTAAGTTTCAGGATTTATCTGGTCCAGGGACCCATCTGGAAATTGTAGGCTTTGGAAAGTTACTCTAGGGTATGGAATCTTTGTAGAATCTTATATATTGCCCTGGTGTTCTTTAGGTTTGGCTGGAATGGTTTTGGTTGGGGTTTGTTTGGCTAGTTATGATAGGTAGCAATGTCTAACTGAAACGTGCATAAAAATGACCTCCAGAGTAGCCGCTAGAATCTATTTGAACTCTCTCAGCCACTGTTACCTTATTTGTTACACTTCTTTTTCCCCTTCTGGTCAGGATGGCATTGCTGATCCCCTGGTGCCACAGCCAGACTCATCCATGAAAGTCATCTTCCACACCTCCAGTGAGACTTTCACCCTTGGATAAGATGTTATAGCAGGGAGGGCGATTATTCCTCTTGCAGAGTTGAGCTTAGAGAGAGAAAGGCCACATCTGAGCAACCAAAGAGGTCCTCTGGAATTAACTTTCAGGCATACCTATAGGCAGGTAAGCTTCTCCACTACATACATAAGCTTCACAAGGGCAAGGCTTAAGATTAATGGGTTGGCCTATTGATTTGGTTGTCCCTAATGTTTGACACAGTATCAGGGGTTTCCCCAGTGGTAAAGTTTAACAGTTCCATATTTTTCCCCCATCTCTCAAGGAACTTTGCAAATACTTTTGGATTATCTACTTAATATATTCTAGGATGTATCCAGACATTATATTAAGACATACAGGATTAAAGGCTTCATTCTTATTCTGGGTTCCCTGTGTTTTGGTGGCTTAAATGAGCTATCCAGACATATTGAGTTAGATTATATGCTACAGAAAATGTAGGTTGCGGACAAAATAAACCTTTCTTCCTTTGGTCTCAAAGAGTAGTGAGGTTTTAAAATATAGATAATGTTTTCCTTACTTCTCTGTTCTGAATTACCTTAATCCCAACCTGATCAGCTTCATTCTTATCTCTAAATAACAGGTTATACAAATATAAAACAGCCGGCTAAAATTCAGAAATAATAATTACCCCTCTGGACTAAATGTGACTGCTGTAAGAGCTTACAGCCTAAACCCTGGTTTTCTTATAAGCATTTTCTAAAGGAGACCATGAAATAATTGCTCTTTTGTCTCTGGCTTATTTTGCCTCACCAAATGTCACACAGGTTCATTCACAATATTGCATGCTTCACAACTTCATTCCTTTTTGTAGCAGCACAATATTCAATCATATGTATACACCATCGTTCACCAGTTTGCTTCTCAGTCAGTGCCTCCTTCAGCCACTTGCATTCATCAGGCATCAGGTATAATGCCCAAAGTCCACAGTCCATCAAAACTCTCAATTACAGATATTTTTTTTTGTTCCCAAGATAAAGAAAACCAACAAACACACCATCACCAAATAGGAAATCTAGATCTCCCCTTAACTCGTCACTTCCCCCATTATTTAACCCTGACGTTACTGTGGTACTGCTGATGTTTTCTTGTTAAACATCACCCATAGCATGAATAGCAGTTTTACCCCTATACCCTGAATGTAAACATTCTTTGTACAAGAATCATACCTTTGAAGTAGTTCATGCAAGAACTTATTTATATTTGTAGTGTTAATCTGTGTGACACATAGGTCTATACAATCCCTTTCAATCATATTCACCTTTAATATAGTAATATTACTAACAGATCCACAAGTGAACCACTTTAACTTCTATTCCCTTACATTTCAGTTCAACCTCATTAGCTAACCCATCTTTAGCTTCTATGTATCTAAGTCCCTTATATGCTGTCTTATAAGCCTCTGATTTTACCTTTACCATGGTTCTAAAAGTGGAATCATACAGTATCTATCCTTTTGTATCTGGATTATTTCACTCAGCATTATGTCCTCAAGGCTCATCCATCTTGTCATGTGCTTCAGCATGTCATTTTGTCTTACTGCTGCATAATATTCCGTTGTATGTATATACCACATTTTGTTGATCCACTCGTCCATTGATCTGCATTTGGATTGTTTCCATCTTTGGCAATTATGAATAATGCTGCTATGAACATCAGTGTCCAAATGTCTGTTTGTGTCACTGCTTTCAGCTCTTCTGGGTATATAACAAGTAGTGCTATTGCCAGGTCATAGGGCAACTTAATAATTAGTTTCTTAAGGAACCGCCAAACAGTCTTCCATAGTGGCTGCACCATTACACAATCCCACCAGCAGTGCATAAGTGTCCCAATTTCTCCACATCCTATCCAACAGTTGTCTCCTGTTTGTTTTATAGGAGCCATTCTTATAGGTGTGTGGTGGTATCTCATTTTAGTCTTGATCTGCATTTCCTTTATAGCTAATGAAAATGATCATCTCTTCATGTGCTTTTGAACTGTCTGTATTTGCTCTTCAGAAAAAAATATCTATTCAAATCTTTAGCCCATTTTATAATTGGGTTGTTTTTTCTTTTGTTGTTGAGTTGTATGATTTCTTTTTATATACAGGATACCAAACCTTTGTCCAATGGAGGATTTCCAAATATTTTCTCCCATTGAGTTGGCTGCCTCTTTACCTTTTCACAAAGTCTTTTGAGGAGTTCCCATTTATCTATTTTTCTTTTGTTGCTTGTGCTTTGGGTTTAAAGTTGAGGAAGCTACCTCTTATCACTAGGTCTCAAAGATGTTTCCTTTGATTTTCTTCTAGAAGCTCCTTTCTAATTTTTGAAAGATAGAATTCTTTGTTGATAATTTCTCACTTCAGAACTTTAAATATGTCAAGCCACTGCCTTCTTCTCTCCTCCATAGTTCATAAAGAAAAATCAGCAACTTCATCTTATTGAGGCTCTCTTGAATGTGACACATTGCTCCCCACTTGTGGTTTTCAGAATTTTATTTTGATCTTTAGTATTGGACAGTTTGATGATCATATGGTACAGTGTGGGTCTATTTGGCTTTATCATATTTGAAGTTCACTGAGCATCTTAGATGTGTGTATTTTTCACTAAATTTGGGAAATTTTCAACCATTATTTCTTTGAATATTCTCTTTGCCCATTTTTCCCTTTTTTTTTCTCTCTTTTTCTTCTGGGACTACCACAATGTATATACTGGCATGCTTGATGGTATCCAATGATTTCTTCAGGTTCTGCTCACTTTTCTCTATTCTTTCTCCTGTGGGCTCCTCACACTGAATGATTTCAGGTTGATTTACCTTAAGGTTCATATTTCTTTCTTCTGCCAACTACTATCTGCCCTTGAACTATCTCTAGAATTTTTATTTTTTTTTGTTACTATGGTATTGGGCTCTGTGGTTCTTTTTCAGAATTTCTATATCTCTATTGATATTCTCTTTCATCCATCATTTTCCTAATTTACTTTAGCTCTTTGTCCATATTCTCCTTTATCTCCTTGAGCAAATTTACAACCATTTTTAGAAGCCATTGTATGGAATGGCCCAGGTCTGATTCTCTTCATTGGTGGTTTCTAATGCTTTAATCTCCTTTGCCTGGGTCATTGTTTCTTGTTTCTTTGTATGTTTTGTAAAGTTTTTTGAAAAATCTGGATATTTTGATATTGTAATATGTTGCCACTGGACTCTGAGGCATCTGTTCCTTAAGCTTGTATCCAGCTAGTATTGTGACAGAGCTTTCTTTGATTTCAAGGAGCTAGAAATAAATAAGTAAATAAATAAATAAATAAGCAAACAGATAGATCAAAGGGAAGGAAAGAAAGAATGAATGAATGAAGGAAGGAAGGAAGGAAAGAAGGAAGGAAGGAAGGAAGGAAAGAAGAAAGAAAGAAAGAAATAGAAAGGGAGAAAGGGCATAAAGGAGAAAGGAAGAAAGAAAGAAAAAAGGAAAACACCTCTCCAGTCTTTGCAGATAGACCTGTTGATTTCCTTTAGAATTTACCCACACAATGGATTTAGAGATTAGCTCCTGGACAAAGGATAGGAGTCTCCCAATCCTAGAAATTCCCCTATATACACAGTTCCAAATGTTCCCTCTTCCGGAAGTAACTGTTTTCTTACTGTCTAGGGCATTGCCCTTGTAGGTCTTATAACCAGCAATCCCTTGCCCCAAAACATTCTGTTGGAGAGTTCCATGAGCTGCGGGCTACCTGCAGGGCAAGATCTGATATGTATGGCAAGTCTCTTATGCCACCACCAGACAGATTGGGCCTGCCATTAAATCGCCCAGCATGTGCACGAATGTTACACTGCTCCCTGTGGAACCAGGATCAGGGTCTACACTGTGGGTGCCTGTTGACTCCACTCCAAGCCAGTAGGCGCCCGGGGGTGGGAGGAAGGACATGCACCCAGGGTGCTAGAAGATTCTATTGCTTTTAAGTAGCCTTTTTTTTTATTTTGAAAACGATCAGTAACAAATATAATTACAGTTACTGAATTCTTATTTGCTATCTAAATGCTTTCTTTCTGAGATATTGAATGTAGCCCAAAGCAAATATTTATAGCTATTGGAACTCACTGACCTGTAATTCAGAAACCTTGTTCCTTTAAAGCTGATGTTATATTTGGAAACTGTATAATCTTCACCCTGTAACTAGACAACTTATGACTGGCCCTGCTTGTATTTCCTTCTCTAGTTTTGCAAGCTTGACTTTGGGTGCCCTTGCACATAGCCCCCTGAAGTCTGGTGCACCTACATACAGCCCCCTTAATGATTATTAATGAAGTAGCACAAGTCAGCCCAGGACTGACCACCTTGCTCATTATCCTAAACCTGCCTGCCTTTATTTGAATACTAAAAAACACTAAAAGTTTCTTCAATTCAAGGAGACAGATTTATAGCCCTTAGATCTTGGCTTTGTACTTAGCAGCAAACTCTTTCTGTTCTCAAAATCCTGGTTTCTACTGAATGACTCTGTGCACACTGGGCAAGGACTCACTTTTAAGTTGTAACAATTTGGCACCCAATGTGGGCCTCGGTCTCTGATACCCCAACCCAAGAACACCGCAACCTCACAAAACCGTATCAGCCGTTGACCCTCAGCGAGCATGTAGACTTCCTTCTCCAGAGCCTCAGCAAATGAGACTCAATTTCATCCTTGCTCACATTGCTGATCCCAATGGCACTTCAATTTTGAGGAGAGAAATAGTCCTGGGAATAGATGTCTTCTGGGTGAGTAATTTTGCTAAAATGTCTGCTCTTACACAAAATCTACCTGCATTCTGATTTTCAGTTACCAGGTTAAGACTGTAGGTTACTTAGCCCTATCTTAGCCCAGCTTGGTCTCAACCAGGTAATATTGGGTGCATATCTCAGCACAGGCATGTAAGAGTCAATCACTAAAGTGCTCACTGAGCTGGTGAGCACTGGTGGGTGTGGGTTTGAATTCCACTCTGCTTTCCTTTCGTTTGCCAGTTTGCAGTTTAGAAGATCTTTCGTTAGGGTACTGAAAGAGAAATTATAACCATGAGAAATGTTAATTGTACTATCAACAATGGCTGCAGCCCCCTAAAACATACTCTTGATAATTGGTCAACATTTGAATATGAAGCTGTGAACTTATTTCATGCAAAACTACCAGTCTTTGATATGATTTAAAATCAAAAGAGAAATGGCCTGAGAAAATTATAAAAGAGAACTAAAAATGGGATGCAATCCCATATATACAATCTCATATGCCTGCCTCAGAATAAGAATTTGCAAAAAAAAAAAATTGCAAAATTATGGTTCAAATTAGTGAATTTTATATTTCTGTGTTTCTGTGTTTTGTGTCTAACTTTCTTTTTGAATCTGTTTGATGAATATTTTCCTACCTCTGGATAGTAATATCAAATTAACAAATAAAAACTCTTAAGAGAGTTCTATTCAAATTGCTTAAAGAAATTGGGGAAGCTGAGCTCCTGGTGCTCTTTGAAATCCTCCTGTCTCCTCCCTCTGTGTCCTCACTTAGCCTATCTCCCCTCTATAGTGATAAAATTTCCTAAATCCTCCTGAGACTCAGTAGGTCTTGCAAAGAATTCGATCTTATCATTCAGACTTATGAGCCTGATACTCAGACCTTTGCCAATTAATTAATGGGACTGCTAATGAAGGTCATGCAGCAATTTAGATAGACAAAACTATTTGGAAAGAAAAAAGTAAGAAAAAAAAAATCCCCTTGAGATAAAACTGCAGCTTAAATAAGCCCCAGTAAACACTCTAACCACCAAACTTCAAAGCACTAATACTTGTGATTGTTATAAAAAACTTAGACTTTGAAAAACACTCCCTAAACCTTCCCCCCAAAAGCAGTACACGCACCTCCCAATGTTCTTTGCTCTCTAAATCAATACACTTCTTTCTGAGAATCTTGTAATAGGAATGGAGAATAAGCTAAAATAAATATTTTGAATGCTTATTACTTAGGTCCTCATAAATAAAGGTAATTCATTAAGAAAAAAACTCTCTCCAAGCTTTGTATGAATTAAACTTGGATGCATACTTAAAGATTTAACAAAAATGTAGAGACAAACTACCTTCATAGATTTCAAGATTCATTCATATACAATACATTGCTTTTTTTAATAGGGACAGTGTAATGCCTATAATTATCATTAATCCTTATTGAGAAACTATATATTGCTGTTTCACAGGTGCATTGACTAAGGTGTTGTAAATATTTGGACAAATCTACCTGTACAAAACATGTTTTTATAGTTTCATTTGTACAGTTTTAGTATATTATTTAGACAGAACAAGGAATATTGGTAAAAACTTCATGCCAAGGAAAACAACATTAATGTTCTCTGTTCTGTTTCCATGTTAATCTAATTAGACCTGATAGGCATATTACAGAATTAATGTTCTTAAAGTTAAGTAACTTTTAAACCAGACAAATCTGTATTAAAAAGAAAAAAAAAATAGAAAAACGCTGGCAGCTTTTGTAAACCTGCAATTAAATCATAGCTTTGCAAGCCCTCCCTACTTATCTCCAGAAAACTATGTCAGAAATGTATCCTTGTGTTTCATAAAATATCTTCCTGAGATACTGACAAAATAATAAACCGAAGAAAATAAATATTTCTGAAAATCTCTCCATGAACTAAATACAAGCGTACAATTCTGTTTCACTTAAGTATGTTCTCCCTAATGTATAGATTTACTAATCAAATAAGCTAATATTGTATCTTCTAAGTCTTTAAAATGAAAAAAATATATATATTTGCATTTAATCAAATTGAGTCATTATTCTGACAACTTTGATTTTGACAGTAATTTATGTTATAGGATATTTGCTTGAAGACAGTTTCTAAAATAATTTCGGCAACTTAAGTATATAAAGTATACAGGATGTGTTTTTTATTAAGGAAAAAAAAGGGTGATTTTGTCCTAAAATAAATTAAGCAGAAAATGTATGACTAGAATTGAATAAATATAGAAAATGGTAAAAGGTTCACAGAAAAAATAAAATTTATTTCTTGTGGTCAGAAATAGGTAAAATAAGATGGGCCTATCTATAAAATTTTATAAAAGCCTTAGCATCAAACAATATACTGATGCAAAACTAAGATTTCATTTTCTCTCTATTAAAATGACAAAGTTTTCTTGAATTGTTGGTCTGTTTTAGTAAGGGATTATAAAGTTTTTTCCTGAATAATCAATGTAAAAAGCAGAAGGTCTATGTTTTCTCAGAATAACTTCTTATAGTTTATAACTTCACCAGGACCTTATTTGTTTCAGAAAAAAAAAGCAATGACTCTATGTCATATCAAAATAATATCTCCATTGATGTTTAGCTTAAACTTATCATACTGTATTGTCTTAAAAACAGGTCTTCTCACTTTTAAAAGAGCCACATCTTTTTTTAAACTTTAGTTAACTAAAGAACCAAATATTGTTTCACAATAACTCTTTTCTTGATTAACATAATATTCAACTAAGGGTCAAAGCCTAAAGAATCTCTTTTTATTTCAAACTGTTTTTGAAATTTTCCAGGGTGCCCCTAAAAAATCTCAAAAGATTTGGTCTTTCACCTTGTAGAAAGGAATACTAGAAATATTAAGTTCATTTAATTTGGTATGAATTGTATAGGGAACGTTGTCAAATTAAAAAAGACTTTTTAATCTTCTGAGAGTTGAATTTATATTGATGAAATATTATTCATATAAATATTTAAAGATTATACAAAATTCCTAGAAGCTTAACAATGTTCTTACTGTCCATGTTATGTCCTGATACTGATCTACATGATATTAGACAATTGATTTGCTTCAATTACATAGTTAGACAATAATGCTACCTAAAATAGCTACAGGGAGGTATGTTTTTCTCTTTGCATAGTTAATATCCTGTGAAATACTGAATGTTTAGCAATAACACTGGGAACCCTTGTCTCATTCTTACTGCTTTGGTTGAGAATATTTTTCATTTTTACCTCCACGTATGAAGCTTACTGTAGTTTTTTGGTTCACATTTTAGCAGAGTGGGAGACTTTCCGTATATACTGAAGCTTAATTTTTTAAAAAAAATATAAGCAAGCTTTAGCTAGACCCTTTTATTTTAACCTTCTTGCAATCTTCAAATAAACCTGACTGTGTCATGATGCAGTCTATTTATACCTCTTTGGCAACACCATAGTGTGCTTATCTCCCATATAAACTAGTCTTAAAGTTTAATGGAAGTGCAATTACCTAGAATAATAACCAAATCTTTGTGAAGGTCCAAAAAAAAAGCTCATGTTCATATCTGTGACTCTCTATATTTTAATTTTATTAAAACATGATAGAATAATGTTTTGGAAGGATAATGCCCTTGTGTTGGTGCAGTACAAAAACAAAGGTAAACAACCAGTTGTTTGACTAAAACAATCAGTTAATTCTGCCAAAGAGGTAGAATGTGAGGGCACTAGCTTCAGGAAGCTAATTTTGAACTAACTCAGAAGTCAGTGTGACTTTTGCCTAAAGATTTACTTATCCCTAATTTTCTATTAGGGATAAAGTAAAACAAGGCAGAAGTTTTCTCATCCCTCTACTCCTGTATTCCTTTAAGATTCATTGACTCTTACCTATAGTAAAGGTCCTAAAAAGAGGAACTGAAGAAAGCTAAGGCTTGTAGCTCATCATTATTCAGCCTTTTAGTGAGTTCTATACACTAGTTACTCTTCACTCATTTCAGTGGGTTAAGGATACCTTAAAATAAAGACCTTCTAATTTGGTCCCCATTAATTTTATTCACTCATCATCCTTCATGCATTCATCCTTTATCCACATTAGTCGGGCAACTATTATTCAACCAGTACTGGACATAGCAGGGAACAAGGCAAGGTGCTTGTCCTCATAACATTATAAGCGAGGTGGAGAGAACAGCACTAACTGAAAACACAAATGATCAAGATTGAAACATTTTATAAGGAATGACTTGAAAGAGATTGCCTGAAGGATATATATTAGATCAAATGGTCAGGGAAGTCCTACCTAAAGAGGTAACATTTGAACTGAGATTTGAATGGCAGGAAGGAATCAACCATGTTAAAAGTATTATGAAAGATGTTCTATAGGAATAGTGTGAGCTAAAGACTTAGGAAAGGACGGAGTCTGATGGATTCAAGGGACAGAAAGAAGGCAAAGCTTCATGGACATGGCCTTCCTTCCTCCTAGAGTTAGCCTTCTGATAGATGTTCTCAGGATTATAACTTGCTGCAAGGCCCAATAGGAAAGTGGTATTGGAACCCTTGTCACAATTAAATGCAATCTCTCTACTTCTTCATGCTGCTTTCCACCTCCATCTTAGCATTTTCCTCATGATGCTAATTCTGGCCAGTTGTCTGTACGTCTCTCTTCTCCTCTGTCTTGGACAATTCTTGATACGGAATGGGAAAGTCTGTTGTATTTATGTGCTTTTGGGCCCAGCTGGCTGATATTTTAGAATACATGAGGTATTCAATATAATCTTATTTATATCTATCATTTTGTCTTCTAGTCAACTCTTATGAATGGCAAAAAATTACTAGAAGAATCCTGTGGAGGAAAATTGGGTGCCAAAAAAATATAATTGAACCAAATGTAAAGATAGCAAACTAAATAAAGGTTCTGTAAAAAGAAAAAATATATTACAACATCAATACCCTTCAGATACATACATATGGATTCCAGTAACTCTGTGAGGGTGACCAAAAAAACCCAAAAATACCACAGTGGGTAAAGAATTTCCTCATTTCAACACAGAAACATTTTTTTAAGGCATTGCTAAATTTAGAAGGTACATGTTTGGTACAGTACATAGTTTTGGGAGCCTTTGCAGGAAAGTTCTTAGAACATTTAGGAAAAAATTTTAATGATAACAAAATATCTAAAGACATGCCTGAAAAAGGAATGTTATTTAAAAAATAAATAATTGCCTGGAAAAGAGACAACCACTCCTCTTCCACATAGGAAGGAGTGGAGGAATTTGCCCCTGGGCGGATTCCTGTTAGGTAGGTCTGTTGATTGACTTTGGCTAAAAGTTTTCAAATTCTTAATGTACTTTGTTTATGCATGTACAGGTGACTTTTAGCACTTTTTTGAATAAATGACAGGAGCGCTTTTAGCCAAAAACCACTGATTAGAGCTGTTTCCTCTCTAAGTGGTGTTCAGAATTGTCATGAACGCTTTTTCCCTGCCTTCATAGTTTCTCCTATAGTGCTAATTGTTGTCAATAATTAGAATTTATGCTTATTTTAAAATTGAATAATGATAAATATCTTAATTCAAAAACTGAACAGAAAATAAACACACTAAATATTGTGACATCTTTAAAAAAACAATCTATTTAAGCATAGTACAGAAAAATAATTTTGTATCAGGTCAAACTAGATTTCCTGAATCAGCCACGGACAAGACTGTAAGATCTTGAACATACACTATCACTTATATTAGCTGAATATGCAATGAAGTACAGTATACTTTATATGTTTCAATTAAATATTGTAATAATAACTGAGGTCATTAATAAAATCATAAAATTGCTACTATAACAAATTAGTAAGGTACTACAACACACTGTAGTAATAGCTGATGAAGGTTGAATGCTTACAATAAGCTAGGCATAGTGAAAATAATTTTGCATGCATTACTTTCATAAATAGACATAATGGATAGGTACTTTATTATCCCTAAGATTCATAAATGTTATTAATGAGGCTTAAAATATGTTACTAACTTGCCCAAGGTCATGGAGCTAGTAAATGAAGAACCACGATTTTAGTTCAGTGTGTGTTTTTAAAGCCTACATCCTTACCTGTTAATTTAATGTGCTTCTGCTGGATTTCCACTGGCACCATACTCTTTTACCTAATTTCCCATGTAACACATACTCATATTTGCAGGAGAGTTAATATGATTTTGGAGTACAGCATGTGGCCACAAAACAGAATGTTTCTCTGTGTGAAGTTAACTGATCTATTCAGAAATCAAGAATGCGACCTTGGTCTTATTAATAACACCCTCTAGTTACCTGAGCTTACTGGCCCTGATTACGGGAACAGATGGCATGCCTGAGACTATACAATAGCACATAAATATTCTGGCAGGGAATAAATGAGAATATGTGAGTAAAAACATCATTGTCATCACTTGAGAACCAACTCTGTGCTCCTTTTCTTTCCTCGTTTAACCATTTCTCTTGTATATGATCATCTAATATTCTCTGACAGATATGGCATATTTTGATCACAATTATCATCATAAAAGAAAGTAGATGAATTGAAGTTTGATGACCACTGAACCAAGGGCTTGTGATGTGACTTGACTTGTCCTTGTATAGAGGGTCTGAGATACGCAAAATATTGGAATAGATTAGTGAGAATGAAATTCTCATTCTCTGGAAATACTGTAAATGTATAAATGTGATCCTTTACTAAGGATTGGACATTTTGATCCTTTAGATCAACAATTGCTTCTATCATGTAGCTAAAATCTATTCCAATACCAAAGAACAAACTATTTAGAAATGTCAAATTCAAAGTCTTACTTCACTTCTTTATAAAGGCCTCACAAGTCTTACACATTCGAAACAAACAATTAATGTAACATTTCTTACTAAAATCAATCATATTGCATCAATCACTCTAGCTCCAGATACTATTTCATCATCAGGAAGAAAATTAAATATGTATGAAAGTAAGTCATATATATTTTGAAAGAGCAAATGGTAATACTTTCCATTTTCATACTTTCTTTCACTTTTTCTTTCTATTCAGAACAAATGGTATTATCAGTTGATCAAAATCCATTTAATTGTACCTCACTGTTATTTAACAATCCCCCAGGGCTCTTACCTCTACTTTGTGGAGAAATCTCAAAACAAAGGGTCACATTTCAAAGACTCTAAAACCTGCATTGCTTTTCCAAACCGACCTGAGAAATGAACAAGAGGAGAGCAATGCCAAAGAGCACTGGAGAATGTGGCAGAATACCCACATGCCCATGCAGCAACTGACACTGCAGAGTAATTATTCAAGAAAATATGAATGAAACACCTTAGCCTCCTCTTCACTTGTCTATGGCATAAAACTTTCTATTATAAGTAACCATGTTTCAAGTCACTGCTGCATAGTTATGGTTTCCTTTTATTATTTCTATTAGGTTTCTGAAATGTATGAGAATTTTGTAGACACATTAAGATGAAAATGCACTGCTATACAACGTGCTTTTTCATTTGAAAAAGTATTACTAGTATACGAAGGTGAGAAAATAAAAGCTAAGCACAAAAATTAAAGCTTATTGTACTGGCACAATTTGGGCATGAATAGAATAATAGTTTTAACTGTTTGGTTAATTGTTAATTTGGTGATCAAAATTCAAATCCAAAATAGGATCTTGACTTCATTAATGCATAACTAAAATGAAATTTTATTTCTTTATATAATTTTTACAAAGAAATCTTCCAATCTTTGCTTAATAAATTAACAAGAATTTAAAGAAGAATAAAAAATAAAAATCTTTCTAGAATTGAATAATTATGTATTTTAAAAAGAATGAAGACATAGAATAGCACATGATAAATGGTTACAGGAAGACCTAGAAAAAATTAGTACTGATATTAATACATCATTTTTCATTAATACTGCCAATACAAATAAAACTCTTAAGAATTTCATAAACATGTAAATATTTTCAACAATATTATTGTGTACTGGTGTGTGTGCATATATATATATATAAGATTTAAAATATCTCTTATCATCATGAGTAGGCCAATTATTTTCAAATGATAATTTTAGTGCAACTCCAATCAAATTCTCAGGGTATTTTTAAAAACAATTTGATGTATCAATTGTGAAATTCATCTGGAAGAATTAAAAAAGTGATTTGAATATCCCCACTACATATCAAAACATGCAATGAAAGGTAAGATAATGCATACATCTGTTAATTTATTCCTGAGCATTTTATAATTTCTATTCTATTAAAAATGGAAGTTTTAAAATTTAATTTTCCAAATTTGCTGTTAGTATATAAAAATCCTATGTGCTGCAATTTTGCTAAGTTCCCTTATTAGTTACAGCAGGGTTTTTTTCTTTGTTTTTCCTTAAGATTTTCTCTACAGATAATCATGAACTCTGGAAATTGAGACAGATTTATTTTTCCTTTCCAATATTTACAATGTTTATTTCTTTATCTTATTGCACTGAGAAGAACTGCCTGTACCAGGTTGGATAGCATTGGTAAAAACGGGCATCCTTGACTTGTTCCCAATTAGTGGAAAGCATTCATTATTTCATCGCTAAATATAATGCTAGCTGAAAAAAAATATTTTGCAGATATTGTAACAGATTAAGGATGTTCCCTTGTAATTTTAAATTGTTCTGAGTGTTTATCATCAATCATGTGGAATTTGTACATTTTCCTGCATCTAATGAAATGATCATATAAGATTTTGCCGTTCATTCGTTCTTTTTTGTTTGTTTTGTTTTTTGCACGGGCAGGCACTGGAGTCAAACCCAGGTATCCGGCATGACAGGCAAGAACTCTGCCTGCTGAGCTACCATGACCTGCCCCTTTCATTCTTTATAATTTGAAAATATACGGATTGGTTTCAAATGTTACAATGTACAAAAGAAAGCCAACCTTGCATTCCTAGGATAAACACATCCTAGTCATAGCATATTATCCATTGGTGGATTTGGCTTGCTATTATTTTGATAAAAATTTTGCATCTATATCCATTAGCATCATTGGTCTGTAATTTTTTTCCTTTTTCTTTTTTTTTTTGTAATAATGTCTTCATCTGGTTTTAACATCAAGGTTGCTGGCCTCATGGGGCCCATTAATAAGTATTCCCTCTTCACCCATTTTCTGGATGTGTTTGTGTAAAATTTGTATTTGTTTCTTAAATATTTAATAGAATATACCAATATATCCCTCCAACATGATGTTTCATTATCTTGGGGATAGGTTAATTATTGGTATTTCCCAGATTTGTTATTACTATTGACTTCTCATTTAATTCTGTTTTGGTGAGACAATATACTCTACATTATTTCAATCATTTAAAATTCATAGAGACCTTTAGAAGGCCCAGTGAATGGCCTATTTGGTGAATGTATCATATGTACCTGAAAAGAACATATTTCGAAGAAATGTTTTATAAATAGTAATTATGTCAAGATAGCTGATAAAATGTTATTTTTATATTTTGCCTGTTTAGTCAATTTTTATCTAGTTATTCTATTAATTTCAGAGTGGTGCTAAAATCATTCCTTTTGATGGCAAAATTTTCTATTTTTCTTTACTATAGTTTTACTTCATATTTTGCTATTAGGCACATTCACATTTATGATTATATATTTTCTGATAAATTAGATCTTTTTATAATGAAACCTCTTTCTTTTTTCTATGACAATACTCTTTGCCTTGAAGTGGATTTTACCTGTTATTAGAGCCTTTCCACCATTCTTATGCCTACTGTTTGAATGATATCTTTTCAATCCATTTACTTTCAACTTTATGTTATTACAAATCTTCTCTATAGAATATAATTGGATCTTTTTAAAATCTGTTCTGACATTTCTACCTTTAACATGGATTGACTCTTCTGATAACATTTAATGTAATGATTGATACAATTGGTCCACATTTTTAATATCTGATTTCTCTTTCTTCTTTCTTTTGTTGTTGTTCTTGCTGTTTTTCCTGTGTCTTTCTTTCCTGACTTCTTTTGGACTAAATGGACACCTTTTATAATTCCATTTTAACTAAGTATAGAGCTTTTACTTACATCTCTTTGCATTATTTTTAGATTTATCTAAGGATTTCAATTTACATTCTTTATTTTTCCCACAATTATATAACACTTTCCATAAAATATAAGAAAAAAAATAGCAACAGTATAGTTCCATTTACTCACACAGCTTTTTATGCTATAGATGTTGTATGTGTTACATTTATTTATACTATAATAATATAATACCACATTTGAAGAAATTGAGGAAGGGGATCATCTCTTATATTTACCCACGTATGCATAGTTCCATTGCTCTTCATTCCTTTCTCAGAAGCACAGAGGAAGACTTGAGTTTCCATTTGCTATTATTTCCTTTGACATAAGAACTTCTTTCAAACTTTCTTGTGATCTGTTATCAAGAAAGTATTACTTTTCTTTTCTCTCAGTATTTATATTTTGCCTTCTCTCTTTAAGAATATTTTTTATTTTGCTAAGATGCTCAAGCATATACCATGCAATGGTTTGGCTTAAACAATGGGAATTTATTCGCTCATGGTGTGACCAGGAAGATAACCAAACCATAATCAAGGGAATGTGTTCTCCCCAAAGACTGTGGCATTTTGGGGCTCATTGCTGGTGATCATTTATTCCTGTCACATACTAAGGCACAGGGCTGAATCTTCTGGTCTCTTCCCACTCTTCCAGATTCCATTTCACTTCCTGCTTACTGTGACTGTCTATCTGAATCTTATTCTTTTATTAAGAACTCCAGTAATAGGATGAAGACCTATCCTTATTGAGATGGGACATAACAGTCATAACCTCATCAAAGGGTCCTATTTATGAGGTTTACACCACATTAGTGGATTAAATTTAGGAACATGCCTTTCTGGGATATATACAACTTCAAACTACCACAGATATTTTCACTGACTACAAATGTTAGGGCTGACATTTTTATTTTCTTCCAGTATTTAAAAATATTATTTTCTTATCATCTGGTCTATACTCATTCTGATACAAAGTCAGCAGTCATTTAAATTATTGCTCCCTTGTATGAAATATGTCATTTTTTTTCATTGGCCACTTTGAAGATTTTTCATCTCTTTTAGCAGTTTGACTATGATATATCTAGGTATGATTTCTTAGTGTTTATTTAGTTTGGATTTGTTGTATTTCTTAAATTTAATCAATTATGGCTCTTCAACGTCAAGAAATTTGGAGACATTATTATTTCAAATTTTTTTCTGCCCCCTTTTTAACTTTTAATTCAGGGACTCAGTACACATATTTAAATTTTCTGAAGTTTCAAAAAGGTCCCTGAGGCTGTTTATTTTTTTCATATATTTTTCTCTGTATACTGGTTAATTTATATTCATATTTCCAGAAGTTAACTAACCCTTTGTCATCTCCAATTTGCTAGTAGCCCCATCCAGATATTTATTTCAGATACGGTATTTTTCAGTTCTGTATTTTCTATTTGTTTCTTTTTAAAATTTCATAATTCTCTTCTGAGATTTATTTCTTCTCATACATTAAACAGGTAAATTTTCCTATGTAACCATGAGCATAGATACAACAGCTACTTTAAAAATCTTTGTCAGCTAATCCTACCATCTGGGTGAAATAAGGGTCATTTTCCATTGATTTTCTTTTCTTTTAGGTATAGGTAATTTTCCTTTGTTGTTTGTTAATTTGGAAGGATATTTTAGATTTTATCCTGAATATTGTGAGCTATACATTGTAGGCACTTTTTATTCTATTATGTCCCTCCGAAGAGTAATTATATTTTTCTTTTTACAAGGAGTTATCTTGCTTTAACTCAATTTCAAACTGCGAATAGTTTCCTGTGCATGGAATGGCTGTTGAAATTTCATTTCAGTTTTTTCGGCCTTAACTGAGCTGCTTGGAACCTGTCTAGGGCATGTTCAGTTCAGGGATCACAGAGATTTGAGCAGAGGTTATACAAAGAATTTAGGTCTTCCCCTCTTTCTCTCTCTTCTTTCCACAATTTTTCCTCATTTTTCAGTTTTTATGGTTGCTCCAAATCCTATCTTCTGGTTTTCAAGTCTGTAAGACTTGAAACTAGTAGAAAACTGTAGGTTTTCTATGCCTTTTTAGTCACCCACTAGAGCATAGACTGGAGCTTGTATTAATCTAAAAGGCAAAAATTCTTACAATATAGTTTCCTCCTTTCAAGTGGTGGCCCCATGCCAGCATTTCCCTGTTTTTGTCACTCTTTCATGCCTTCAGAGAATTATGTTTTATATCGTATCTACAGTTTGTTGTTATCTGTGGGAGGCTTGCCCTATTAAGAACTTTTTGCCGTTATAGGAAACTGGAAACATTACAGCAATGTTTTTAGTAGCAGAAATTTGTAAATAACACAAATGTTCGTCAATAGTGGAATGGATACATAAATTGTGAGACAGTCACAAAGGGGAGTGTTAAACAGCATTGAAAATGAAAGAGCTACAATGACATGCCACAATATGGATGACTATTAGTGTATTAGTTGGGATAAGATACATTATGCTACTGTAAAAATGATATAAGTTCATCTCAGTAACTGAGCAGAAAAAGAAAGGCTTAATTTTGCGCACATTAATATTGCCACTGGTCTATAGCAGGGATCAGCAGACTTTTTCTGTAAAGGGACAGATGCTAAATATTCTAGGCTTTGGGAACCATAAAGTTTCTCTCATAACTGCTCACGTCTTTGAAGGACAAAAGCTACCATCGACAGTAAATAAACACATGGGCATGGTTGTGTTTCAATACAATTTATATACAAAAACAGGCAGTAGCTCAGATCTGGCCTGTTGGCTGTAGTTTACCAACCCCTGGTCTCAATGATACTCAAGAGTTCCTGGCCTTTCTTTGTTCATTCAGAAATGCCGACCACTTTGTCATACCATCTTAACAGTCCTTCTTCAAAACCACACTACTCTGAAAAAGGAGCACTGGAGGGAGTTGCAAAGTGGAAATTAATTGCTATAGCCCAGAAGTGACATGCAGTACTTTAAAGTATTTAGAGTCTGTCAATCAAAACTGATTATACATCCCTAACCAAACACAAGAGGGTTTGGAAAGAGAGGAGACACTTGTGAGCTTTAGAAGTCTAACTTCCTTTTTAAAAGGAAGCACCAGAATACCATAAATAGTATAAATACTATATTATTATAGAGAAAAAGCAGCAAAACTACACTATATAGTAGTTAGGCATTTAAAGATGTTCAAGGATACTAAAAAGAAAAAAAGAAGAGCAAATATGATAAATTTAAAATTAGTATGGTGTCTGTCTTCATTGGAGAGGTAGGCTGACAAAGGGAAGCAGCTCATAGGTAAATCTAAGTTTTTGGCAATCTTTAATTCTTAGACTGGACAGTGTGTTCATGAACATTCATTATCACGAAAGAAAAACTTTCAATATAAAAGTTACACACTGAGACATTACTTTTTTTTTTTCTCCAGCATGGGCAGACACAGGGAATCAAACCTGGGTCTTTGGCATGACAGGTGAGAATTCCACCACTGGGCCACCATTGCCTGCCCAAGCTGTTTGGCTTTTGCATTTTGCTTTGTTTTGCATGGGCAGGCACTGGGAATCAAACCCAGGTCTCCGACATAGCAGGCGAGAATTCTGCCACTGAGCACTATCGCACCACCCAGAGACATTCCATTTTACTTCTTCAAAAAAATAAATCCTCAAAGCAAGTTAGATCTTTATTTTATATGCCTTCATAACTTGCCTCCATTGCAATTTAAAATGCTTCTATATAGTTAGATTTGTTGAATAATCATTGCCTCCATTGCACTGTAAACTCCATAAGAAAATGACTCTCTCTCTTTTTTTATTAACTTCCCAATCAATACTCACCAAATTCCTGTAAGTACTTAATATTCTTTGAATTCATGAATTTTAAAGCACAGAAAAGAAAGTGAGGGAAAAAATTAACCAAATCCCCATTCCTTAAAACTAGTCTATCCCACATTAAAATAAACCATGTAAATAATTTTGTGGGACTGGATAATATTACATTCAGTAATTTTTCCATAGTCATCTTAGCCCTTGCCTTGGTAAATAGCAGAGATTCATTGCAGTTGCTGATTCTATTGCAACTATGATAAGAAATCATGGGACTTAGCCTCTTTATCAAACTTTTCTCTTAGGTTTTATGCCCATAATACAATTTTCTGGGGAAACATTAGTATAGTTTTTCAGGTCCTTAATTATTACTGAAAAGATGCATTTTTATTTTTGATTGTATTAAAAACATCACTCAACAGAAAAAGGACCTGTTAGAATGAAAGGTTTTAAGTTTCTGTTGTTGTAATTATATTGAGTGCTATCTTGTTTTGTTTTTTTTTTTTTTCCTTTAGTGGATATCAAAGGTGCCATATAACAGGAAGGTTTTGAGACTTCAGACATCTTCTCTGACAAAAAGGCATGATAGATAATAAAAGGATCTTAATGCTTCAGAAGGGAGGTGTCGGAAGGTACAATAGAGCTTCATTTAAACCAAGAAATGCCTTTATGGAAAAGGTAGACTACAAGAGCAAGAAAGAGCTGTTTTCAAGAATGCTTATACAAGATGTGCAAGATGTGCAAGATGGGGTTATAAAGAAATCTATGGGCTCTGCGAACTGTGCCTACTCTTTCCCTAACAGGAAGCAACTCAAATCTAGGTAGTGGGAACTTAGTAATATGAGTTTCTGGGAACATCTCTGTGGACTCAAGGCAGCTTATTTTTTAGCCCAGATCTTCTCTTTTTTCCAGAAAAAAGTAGCCAAATTCCATTTTCATTAAATACTAAATGGAAGCAAACTGTAAACCTAAACAGTGTGAAAGAGTAGCAATGAAATGATTTACAAAATGGGTGCTTGCAAAAGATCAGGACTTGATGACATAAATTTGGGATGTTGCATAATCATTTGCTATTATTTTTGGAACTCTGAGAAAGAAAATGGAGAGAAGAAAAGAGTCTGGCAATGGTAAGGGAAAAATATAACATATTTTGAAATAAAATATATTCATATTTGTAATGATGAGCATTGATCATTTTAATATAAGGGGAAATGTCAATAAAAACCAAACATCCCTTATCTCTGGACATAAAAGCACAAGATACATTAGCTATGGTTTTGTGCTTGGATCCAACTTAATTTAATCTCCTACTATTATAGAAAGAGTATATACTGAATGGATAAACAGGAGATAACACGCATCTGGCCTTTGATTGTGGTTTTCACCAAAATATGTTTTTCTTGAAGGCCAAGATAGTCTAGGCCAGTGGTTTTCAAAAAATGGGTAGCACAGTATCTTTTCTTCAGATTAAGTTTTAATCTAAACCTCAGATTTACAATGAGTAAAATCATTGCTCCCCGGGTTAAAGGTGATGTGTCAGGCGCTGCCTCTGCCCTCCTGAACCTCTTTACCCACACATGTTGCAACTGTTGAAGGGCACTCCAAAGCCAGGTAATGAATTAGGCTTCAGTGGGACTGAAATGTAGGGTAGGGGTGGAAAGGAAGAAATTGCTGCCATTAAACCTCCATAAAGAGCCATATATATGATAACTACTCTTTTCCCTCACTTTAGAATACTTTTTGTGAAACCATTATCTCATGATTTGTAGGTTTTAAATTGTGTCATCACAATTATAGCTACTCTTTCTTCTCTAGGCATCAAGCACAGGCCACATGCATTTTACACATCATTACAGAGCCTGCCATCTAGTTATTTCTTTCTCCAACTGAGCATGAAGAAACTAGGGCTCAGAAAAGCTAAATTCCTTGTCTAAGTTAAAAAAAAAAATGCAAAAAAAACACTCAGTGGCAGATCCACTCGGTGAAACTTGGCCTCGTTGTGATTAAAATGTGTTTTTTTCTTTATGGAAATTTGCCTTCTAGTGAAATTTTACCTATAGAAAAACTTGAGAATCAGGTTCAAGCATCTTTAATCATCAATAAAATATCTTATCTAACATAGATGTATTTAAAAATATATTTTCCTCCTTTTAAGCATTTGATCAATGTGATAAACAGATATTTACAGTGCCTAAAGTGCTAAAGCATAAAATAAAAAATGAACTTAATTGATGTCTTCGTAGGAAGTGCAATTTTTTCCAATTCAGATTCACTAATGGAAGCCCCTCTCAGAAATTAAGTGTGGCCAAAAGAGTAAATGCTAGAGGCAAAGGGATATAGCATTATTAGAGATAATTGGTAAATCAACAGTAAGTACTATTTGTTTTGCTGTTTCATTGACCCTGTCAATTTACTGAAAAAAAATTTAATTATTTCTGCTTATTATGACTATCTAAATGAATGTTCAAATTTTCTTAATCTCATTTTGAAGACATAATTAACTAATTCTGTGGTGCAGCAGTTAAATAAAGAAACACTTGCTTACTCTGTGGAATTCAAACAGGATTTCTCACTAGTGACATGAAACATTATATTAGCATTATGCATGTTTATTAGAACTTTGCTGATTGCACAATATTTTGTCACATATAGGACATTTGAACCCCCAGTGGAGCATAGGGGACAGGACAACAGACATGAAAGGGTGGACACATTTAAAATGACCTTGTGATAATGCCAGAAGAATGTGCTCTAAATTTTATTCACCTTTCCATAAAAGGGACTTAAGTCATTTATAGGGGCATTAGAGCACCAAGAAAATATAAAAATCTGGAGATTCCATGCATTATTTGAATGATTACTGTCTCAGTACTAATCCCTGGGAATGCAGAGAAGCACTTTAGAATTCTGAGTGATAGCTTATTTGCACTAGATGAAAAATGAAGACTTGAACCAAATCTGCTCATATGGCTCAGGAACTCTCTGAACCCAACAAATGGGTGCTACCCACCTCCCAAATTATGATTAGAATAATAAACTAAACAACTGAAAGAATATCCATAGTAACTCTCTGTCCTGTGGTATAAGAATTATATGACTGGAAAAGCCAAAGAGAAAAGCCTGTACCTCATTCTCACTCTCAAAAATAGTAAAGCATTAGTGATATCACATGCTTGGGTGAGTCCTGGAACTTCGTACCACCAATAAAAGCAAAAATATATAAGGGCGATGACTCTGATTACATCACTATTTTACTTGCCTATTGTCCCACACAGAAGACAGATGGATCTTGGAGAATGACAGTGAATTATCATAAACTTAATTAGTGATTTCAAATGCAGATGCTATTTCACATTTGATGTCTTCCTGAGAATTTTGACAAAATTCCTAGCAACTTATATGCAAATATTGAACTTGAAAATGATTTTTCTCCATCCCAAGATCATCAAAACTCCGGATTTGTTTGCTTTCATTTAATAGGTACAATATTATATATTAACTTGATTCAGTGGCTCTTTTGGCACTCAAGACCTTATCATCACATCATCTTCTCTCCAAGGCAGTATGCCATTGTGCTACCTTGATTAAATCAGGCTCACAGGACCTGGAGAACAACAAAAAAAAACCCAGCAAGACTGCCAGATAACTTTGTAAGATATTATTGCCTGAAGGAGGAAGATGAATCATAAAAATGCAGGTAACTGATTCCTCAGTGTAGCTCTTTGGGATTTAAAAATCTGGAAATTTCAGGATATCATTTCAAAAAAAAGATAAGTTTGTTAAAACCTGCACCCTATACCTCAAAGAATGAGGTGCAAAAATTGGCACATTCTTTTGGACTTTGCAGGAAAAATATAACCCATTTGGGTATGTTGTTCTGGTTCATTTACAGAGTAGTTCAAAATGCTACTACCAGTTCTGAGTGAAACATAGAGAAGAGAAGATACTTTAACCTATTTGAACTATGCTAGTAGCTATCTCATTTGAACCTATGATCTGGAGAATCCAATATTGCTCAAAGCGTCCATTGTGTACCTGTGTATATGGGATTTGTAGTGAGCCCTGATAAAAAAAAATCACAGCAAATGTCCCTATGGTTTTGGAACAAAGCCAAACTTCCATTGTCAAGTAATTATTCTAATTTAGAGATAATTTTTGGCTTGTTACTAGGTTGTGATGGAGATTGAATATGTGAGTATAGAACTAGGTGGCCAGGTAACCACCATTGTAGTATCCTCTGATGGAATAAAGTATCTTTGTGTTCTAAGACCTGCTGACAGGGCCCTAAGACCAAATAGCAAGGCTCAGTGACACATAGAATGAGGAACAATTACTTGTGAGAGATTCACTAGGTATGAGAATGAGAATTGTAACACACACTTCTATCTCTTATTTCCTATATTCCAGAATATTTGCTGAAGACCTTTCACAGTATGTTGGAAATAGGAATGGAAGAGTTGTGGCATTTCAGCCCTAATCACAAGTTGATTTAAATATAATCTAATTGCTTTGCAATAAAGAAGGCTGGGCTTCCCATTATGAACTGGATAGTGTAAACCAGAAAAATCAGGCACGTTCTTCAGCATTAAATCATGAAATGTAAATATGAATAGGATGTGAAAGCAAAGGCATGTCAATTAACAAGTGACTCACATTCTCACTGTGTTTATCTCTTCCAAACTTCTATCCCTCTCTCAACCCACAATTACTGATGGAGAAACACACTGTAAACCAGAATTAGAGGATTTGCTGAAGACCTTTCACAGTATGTTGGAAATAGGAATGGAAGAGTTGTGGCATTTCAGCCCTAATCACAAGTTGATTTAAATATAATCTAATTGCTTTGCAATAAAGAAGGCTGGAGAAGGCAAAGTAAAAGATCTGTATGAATGGGTTGGTAAATAATGGCTTAGGTAAAGAACCTGGAGAAAAATGGTATTTAAGGGTTGGTTACAAAAATTTGGGGGGAAGTATATAGATGGAACTCTTAGAATAGATTCAGAGTATGAGACTGATATGGACTCTGTGAATTTTTACCAGAAGGTTACACTTCAGTGAATACTCTCAATACTCTGTTGGATACCAATCAGGCTTTTTTCCAGATTGCTTTACTGCTTGATTAATGGACACAAGGACCTAGAGGACAGGGGCAAAGGCTATATAGCAACAAATACTTCCCTGCTGTATGGCTCAGTAGTTCCAGCCACTGCTGATTATACAGTTTTCAAGTACCAGTGAAAGAGACCAAACCAAAACCTATATTATTCCCTAGGAATCTACCCAGTTATATGATTGTGGATTGAAATATTGGACTCCATCCATCATGAAGTAGAGAATAATTTATCCTTATTGGACTAGATGCTTAATCTGGATTTGGCATGCTTTTTCCAGCAACCCCATCTCTGAGATTACTGAATTTCTTATGTATAACATTTCTTCTGAACAAAAGATCCCATTTTACAATAGACAAAATTAAGGCAACGGGCATGGAATTTACTTCAGACCATAAACCCTGTGACCAATAATCACTTCACCTTAGAGAAAGTTGAAATCGAATGTTGAAGATTTAATAGACATAAGAAATAAGATAATGTCTACTAAGAATAAGGTGCTGTCCAGTATAAAGGGTGTTTAGTCTGTGAACCAAATCTGGAATATAGGAAATAAGAGATAGAAGTGTGTGTTACAATTCTCATTCTCATACCTAGTGAATCTCTCACAAGTAATTGTTCCTCATTCTATGTGTCACTGAGCCTTGCTATTTGGTCTTAGGGCCCTGTCAGCAGGTCTTAGAACACAAAGATACTTTATTCCATCAGAGGATACTACAATGGTCTCAATAAATTGGAGGCTGAAGTTGTCAGTTCTCCATTTTAACTTTGTCATGCTTCAGGACAAAAATGCAAAAAAGATGCAAACATTTTGATTATCAGGGGCTAATAGGGTTGAAAGAAGCGGGGTTGTATATTTTGAATCAAGTCGTGCCTAAGATTCCTCTTAGTCTGGCACATATACTAGTACAATTAGTTGGAAGACTTCAGAAACTTCATACAGCTAGGACCACGAAAAAATTCTGTTCTTCAGATAAAGAAGTTTGGTTGCTTGCATCGTGAAAGCAACCCCAGTTGCCTGCAAAGCTGGCTAAGGGCAAATGGAATATTGAATGAATAACAAAGAAAAAAAGTACAAATATCAATTATGGCCTTGTGACAACTGAAGAAATATAATGGCTTAATTTCTGTTTCTTAGAAAATATAGCACAATGCAAAGTTGATGTGCTAATGCTTTGGAGAAGGAAATTCAATCCAGGGAAGCAAGAGTCAAGGAATAAAAGACATGAGGCAGAGAAGGAGGGAAAACATATACAAGGTAGCACATTTCTGAGCTTTCATACTTTGCTGGGAATTCAGTCTCAGGGAAGTAAGTGTGAAGCAATAAAATAAATGAAGCAGAGAAGGAGATAAAAAAAATACAAGGTGGCACATTTCTGAGCTTTTACACATTCTTAAGCAAATGCAGCTGTTTTCTTGGTCAAAAAGTGGTTTTGGAGAGGCCAAACTGAGCTACTACCTCTAAGAAAACTCCATTGTGGGCAGGATGGGAAAACGATTGATCTGCTGGATCCTTCATTCCTGGACTCTCACTGATAAGAGTCCAACCCTCAGGGAGATTACAGTCCCTTCTCTTTCAGGTTAAGCTAGCCAGTCCTGCTGCGTATCCAATGTTCAGAAAGACAGAACCTCTTTGATTTCATTTGGATGGGCATTGGAACATCTTTCAGTCCCCAGCACTGCAGACTCAATGGAATCAGGGCAAAAACTCAGCCCTTGACCCTGAGGGACCCTGAAACTATGCACAGTGTCAGAAAATAAGGGAAGTCATAATTAGACAGGGCTTTGAAATCTGCAGGAATCATGAATGGAGCCATTCTATCCTGAAGCAAGGCAAGAAGGCACCAAGCACTAGAATGGAGGCAGGTCAGAGAGGTCCTGGGCTGGCGCACAAACTTGATTTTGAATATATGGCCTGTAGAATGTACATACATCATTTTTCTTTTCAGTGTCACAAACATATTTACATGATTCAACTAGATTTCATTGTTGTATTTTTCCTTTTACTGTTCCTTCATTCTTACACAAAGAGATAATGATGGTGGCTAGCTTTAACCATGCAGGTAATTGTTAAATTGCAGAATATCAGGACAAGTTCTCCTTATATTTAGTTTGTTTTAGAACTAAAGAAGGAATAAAAATTATGGCAATCTAATTTGAAGTCAGACACAGTTACTCTTGAAATTTTTCTTATCCTTATTTGGAGACAAAGAAAAGCAAATTTTTATTTGTATAAATGATAATTACATTATATTAGGCACATATGTTTTGTTGAGTCGCTCTTGTTTTCGAAGTTTGAACCGAAGAAAGGTGTATTTTATATTGGGAGAGCCAAGGAGTTAACTATAGTGAAAATTTGCCTTTTATTTCCCAACAGTTTTTGAAGATTCTTCCTTTCTTCAAGATATTTTCTATGTTACCACCTTGCCTTCCTAAGCTAGACTCCAGAAACCCATTTCCCCTAAGGTCCCCCCACAATAAGGTGCAGATTTGGAGCCCACATTTCATTAATGAGGTACACTCGCATGAAATTTTCTTGGGGAATAAAGGGAAGAGTAAAGGAGATGTCACATAGAATCTGATCTAACAAGCATGGCAGTAAATGGTGCAGAGAGATTCAGCTTCCAGGAGCTGTGATGGTAGACCAGCAGTCTTATCTAATATCGGTATTTTAAACTGAAGTGCCTGTACCCGACAGTGGCAATAATGTTGTCAGTAGAAGAATCTGGTAGAAAAATTTAGGTGTTTGACTGAGATCCTGATTCCCTGGCTCTCACAGAGATTCTGAAAACTATTCAATCAACTTCAAGTAAGTTTTGCTGTCCACAGAGATAAACCTCAATATAATTTTTTTTTATATTACCTGTATTCACTTTAAAGATGATTTCATATTTGCATTGATTTACAATCAGATATAAAAATTTTAGGCATTTCAAATTGTGTTTCTCACTTTGTCAAAACTATACACACATGCACATGCAACCGACATAAAAATTCATTCAGGAATGTAATCAAGGATAGCAATACTAAAATATGCTGAACAATATAATTAAAAAGCTCTCAACTGAGAAGTTCAAGTTGGACAGACTTCATAAGCCCAAGGGCCATCTAACATACCATCTGAGTCTTCGATAATCAGATCACAGAATATGAAGACACAGCTGGAGTTCAGTGCTAAGTTAAACAGAAACAGAATGTGCTAAGCATTAGCATTTTGTAGAAAGCACCTTTGCATTTGGAAGGCAAAAAACCAAACCTTTGTTTACATTGAAATTTAAATTGTATATTGTGGAGCAAAGCTGTCTTTTGGCCTTGTACAAATATTTTGAAACACATTTCTATGATGTGTGTGTGTTTTTCATTCACCCTATATTGTGATGTATTCAAATTCATTTGTCTCTACTTGTTTCTCAAGGATTTAATGACTTGAATACAAAATTTATGACAAAACAAAAACAATTATTTCACCACTAGTGTCACTCAAAGGTATATTTCTACTGCCTTCCTCAACACCCCATCATAGCATTTGAGACTACATTTTATAGAATATTTGATTTACACGGTACTGTGGCTGCTTATTGAAAGAAGACAACACTACTTCTTATGTACATTTCATACCATAATGCTATTAGAATTGCTTTAAAGTGCTCACAAAGGCAGTTTTACTCTTTGGAATGACATTATCCATCTTTTAAAGAAATCAAAACATGTAGATTTTCACTTGCAAGTTTTTAGTATTTCCACGGAAATTTATGCAGGGGACAAACCCACAGAAAAAAAACATCTTAACTGACAAATTTCTACATAAAAAGGGAGTCAAGAAGAAAACAAGAATGATCCATTTTCCTTTAAGTTAAAATGTGAGTATTTTTTAAAAAAATTAAGGCAACAAAAGAATGCAGAAAGTAGCATCTATGATTTACCTTTCTAAGATGAATACTCACTTCCTAAATGACAAGCCAGCTCACAGATCACACAGGCTCTGTAAATTCCCTCCTGCAAACAGAGCAGGAGAATTAAGTGGTTAGCAAAAATGGCAGCTCTTGCCATTCTCTCCCATTGTATGTTTTTTGACCATTAAAATGGTACCATCATTGCTTAAAATGTTTATTTTGCTTTCCATAGAAATTTCCTAGTAATCTATAATCATGATACAATTGCTACGTTCAAAATGGCTTAGTTGGGATCTATTTTTGCTATCTTTATTCTGTACCTTTACATTGAAATTTTTCTTCCTTTCTCTAAATCTCCATATTTCCACATATATCTAATGAATTGTTTCTTTTTTGTTCTTAAATGAAATCTAGGCAAAAGAGCCAGGACCTGTTTGCTCTCTGATATTTGAATAATACCAAAATATTGGTATTATTCAAATATTATTTAATAATTATTTATTATAATTTAATAATAAAATATTATTAAATATTATTTATCTGAAAATAAAACCATTCCCTCTCTGCCATATGGCCTGTCTTTGACCTCTTCTAGGCTGTGGTTACCATGTCAATTATTGTAAACTAGAAATTGAAGCAGAATGGAATAAATCAGTGAATGTTTCTGTTCTACTCTAGAGAGCTTTTAATTAAACAATAGAAATTTAAATAGAAACTGAGAGTTATCCTGGATTTTCCAAAATTTGTTTGTCAAAGAAAAATAAATCCTAAAAACATTCCACTTGGTTGTCTTTATATATTTAAGAAATGGAAGAGCCTGGAAAAGAGGAAAAATTTAAAAGAGAAGTAAACATTCAATTTCTTTTTGTTCCACATCAAATCAATGCCAAACCTTTTCTCTAATGAGTTTAAGTATGAATATGTAGTATATCCCTATCATTTATTACCAGCTATGCTAATTTGCAAGCTGCTGGAATGTAATATACCAGAAATGGAATGGCTTTTAAAAAGGGAATTTAATAAATTACAAGTTTACAGTTCTAAGCCTATAAAAATGTCCAAATTAAGGTACCCAGGGAAAGATATCTCAATTCAAGAAAGGCTGATGGGTCAGGAACAACTCCATCAGCTGGGAAGTCACGTGGCTGGCATCTGCTGGTCCCCTGTTCCTGGGCTCTGTTGCTTTTAGCATCTGTTCCTGTGGGGGCTCATCAGTTTGCTTTTTGGGGCTGGCTTTCATCTCTTGTCTTGTCTTGGCTCTCTCCAGATTCTGGCTTACTTAACGTCTCAAGCAAAGGTACATGGCAACGTCTGCTGGGCTCCACACATCTCCAAACATCCGTGTCTTTGCTCTCTCGGTCGGCTCTGTCATTTCTGAGCCTCTCCAAAACATTTCCTCTTTTAAAGGGCTCCAACTAACTACTCAAGATCCACTTGGAATGGGTGGAGTCACATCTCCATGTAACCACAATTGGGCATGCCACATCTCTGTGAAGATAATCTAATCAAAGTTTTCCAATCTGCAGTATTGAATTAGGATTAAAAGAAACAGCTGCTCCCACAAAACTGGATCAGGATTAAAACATGGCTTTTCTAGGGTACATAATACTTTCAAATCAGCACACCAATCTGGGACACTTTTGAGAGTGAAAAGAATACTTTTAATAATTACCCTAGGAAAGCAGGCATAAGCTAGGACTATACCCGGCAAACCAGGAGACATGGTTACCGTAATAATGTAATGTTTCTCCCATCAAAATTCAGTCCTCTTTTATGATGAAATATTGAGAAAAAATGAGAAAGTTGTTAGAAAGCATTATATTCTCTTATCCATTCTTTCCCTTTCCTTATATTTGCCTTTCATTTTTCATGTGCTTACAACAAGTGCTTTTAACATTGTTTTTGTTATTCATAGACTCCTAATACTTAAATATTTTAAGTAAAATGCATAAGATTATAAATAAAATAAATTATTTTGAAATACAGGCATTAAAATATTAGGAAGGAAATTTGTGGTAGAGTAATATATATGTGCTTCTTTATTAATGCATGAAATAGCAAGATCTAACAGTGGGTCTATGATAATTTTGAGGTAGTTAGCAATTTAAACAGTATTTTGAGTTCTATATTGTAAAAAAAAGTAGTAATTTCTGTTGATGACAAAATCACAGATATTTCTATCATCATGGAGATGTGTTGCCTAGGGTAAAATGGAAGTAATCTAAATTTCGATTAGAGATTAGAGAAAATAAAGATAGATTTTTCCCTTGTAATTCAATGAACTCTTAAATGATTGACCCCAGGATAAGAGCACTTAGTTTTTAATAACTGCAAGAGAAACAAAATAGTGACAAGAACTAGTTTCCTTAAGCAGGGCTAAAAATTATAGCAGCCTTATCAACTAACCTTTCTATCATTTGCACTTTGCGTCTCAGAATCACAGAAAAATAAGCAAAGAATGATGTATATATGACCTTCTTGTAGCACAAAGATATTGAAATTATAACCATATTCAATAATTACATTTTTCTGGATATTAATTATCATAGTTGCCCAAATTACTCAGTCATGACTTCTTCTGAGAGAAACCCCTCCTTTACTTCACTACAAAGAAATGGATGCTACTTTTCTTTAGTCTTTCTTTCCTTAGTGAAGAACTACAGCTATTATACAAGCAGCTAATAGAATGCAGATCTATGTCAATCGGCACTTCAAATCTTTTCAAATATGGCACATTCATCTGAATTTAAATAACAAATGTTAAGCTTTACATTAATTGTTGACACTGCATCATTTGAGTGAAGTGATGATGAGTGCAATGGATCAACTTTGGAAACAACACATCTCAAATAAAAGCACCCTGGTGCTTTTAGCAGGATTCCCTTAAGGTTAACGCTGGTCTTACTTATTCTCAAAATTTTTTTCAGTAATATTAAGGGCTGAACAAATTTTTGTTCACTTATCAACCAGCTTAGTATATTCTCAAATAATCCAAATTAAACCCCTTCAATCCATCAGTCTTTTCTGAAGTAAAATAATAGAGATTCACTTGAATGATTCTTTATATATGCAGAGAATGGAGGCGCAATTAAACTGTATGTCCTCTGCCTAAATGTATTTGGAAAATGCGAGAAAAGGATTGTAGGTTAAAACAAATATATGAACAAACAAAATATTTTCTCAATGAAAATAATCCATATGTTAGTATCTGATTTAAAATTATTCCTCTCAAAATACTGACTTTCATGCTTAGAAGAGACACACCTACAGTAAAATGACAAATAAATGTTTAAAAATAAAACAATGGGGCGGGCCACAGTGGCTCAGCAGGTACAGTTCTCACCTGCCATGCTGGAGACCCGGGTTCGATTCCCAGTGACTGCCCATGCAAAAATAATAATAATAAAATAAAATAAAACAATGGACAGAGAGTTAGCAAACACATAAACATAAAGAAGAGGCAAACAAAAACTACTGTAGTCAAACTAGAACTGAAAAGAAAATAAGTTCAATAGTTCAATGGATTTTAAGGTTGATTTTATGCCATCAAAAGGTGGAATTCATCATATAATAGTAAATCTGCATTAAGGCTCATGGGAGATGAAAATTGTATACTCAGAAACATGACCTTCAATACTTTTATTTTAAAACAGAAATGAAAGAAATGCACCAACTATTTAACTCAAGAACTGAGAAAAATAAGACAAATTTAAATAAAGGAAGAAATAATAAAAATCACAGAGGAAATCAGTGAATTATAAAATTGAAACAGTCCAAATAAAAAATTGAATATTGATGACTTTAAAAAGATACAGGAAAAAATCCTGGCATCCTAAAAAAAAAATGGAAAAACAAAATCAGGAATGAGACAAAATATATAATCAGAAATACAGGGAGATAGAATTTATAATAGAACAGGGTATGAAATTTATGCAGTATTTCTCAATACATGCTTCTCAACTTTTCCACTGAATAGGAATGTCAGACAGAGTTTTAGATCTAACAGGGCTACTGGGTCAGAATGTTTGGGAAATGAGCTAGGAATCTGCATTTCTATCAAGAAAATTTTTTTCACACTAAAGTTTGAGAATCACTACTCCTTGTTGTAAATATTTAAATTTATATTAATTTGATTGTGTATTAAAAATTATATAACCAAAACTGACTCAATAATAGCAGTAAAAAATGGAGTTGTATGAAAAATTATCTCTACAAAGAATTTCTAAAATAAGTGTTTTTAGAATGTGATGTCAGATGTTTTATGAATAAATAATTAACTTCTCCAGAGCATTAAAAAGATGATGAAAGGTACCCAAGTCAAGTTTCAGAGAAACAGAACCCTGATATCAAAGCAGGAAAAAAACAGCATACCAAGTGACCTTAAAGACAAAGTTCATTTATGACTGTAGCGTAAGCATCCTGAATAAAATATTAAGAAATAAAATACAAGAGCACATTAAAGCAATTATCTACAACACTATTGTGGGCCTTGACAAAGAAATGATATGATCATTTACTAGAAGCAAATATTTTATTTTAATTTATTGTTACCAGACAAAGGCGGTGGATTATTTTGCCTGATGTGCTCAAATGACCAATTCCTGAGACACCGGGGTTTCAAACAGAGAAAAAGTTGATTGCTAGGCACAAAGCAGGAGATTAGGTAGCCTATGACCTCAAAATCTGTCTCCCCAAACTGCAGTATTTCTGATTGTTTTATACTATCAAAAGACAGACAGGTTTCAGGATAATGAGCACAGTGGTTCTAGATGGTACAATTAAAGGTGATCTAATTATCAAGGATGCACAGATTGATTACATGCTTAATCACAGAACATATGTAAGAAAATGGCAGCCTTAGTATGATGATTGGCATGATTTTTAATATTATAATAAAATACAGGTGACTTATATGTTAAAGTCTAAGCTACTGTGCATGTCAGGCAGCCCATTTTTGTTAGATCCAGCTTTGACGATCAAGATAACTTTGAACTTGGGGTGGGTTAGCTCTGGGCTGACCAAAGACTCTTCATTAATAAGGGTCAGACCCTTCATTAGGGGCTGTCTTTAGTGACCACAAAACTCTAAAGTTGATAAACTGGATAAATGGGTACAAATGAAGGCTGGTCACAAGGTTTTTACAATCACAAGGGCACAAGATAAAGGCTTTAAATCATTATCAAAGATCAAGGCAGCTGGGCTACAGTTCAAAGATTTCAGGTATTTCTCTCTGTCTACTCTAATATACCAGAAAATACAAAGGGATATCTATATAATGATTCAGTAATCATAATCATCCCTTAAATACTAACTGCTTGGTTGCATTATTACATCAGTATGTTCATTAAAAATATTCATAAATTAGTAACAATAGATGTGTAAACGTATAAAATTAGCATTGATTCTTGATTTTCAAAAAGAATTTGATTAAACTGAAACTACAAAATTACTAAAATTTGATAGGTAATATCTCTTTTAAAGTAACAGGTAAATGATGAAACACTAGCTAAAATTCCATGTATTATCTACATCCATATAAGAATTCTCTCATTATCATTAACTGACCTAACTTTTCTGAAAGATACAGACAAAACAGAAAAATGGAGAATAGTCATTGGAATAAAGGTGACAAAATTATCCTAAATTATAGATATACCTGGAAACCCCAAGAGAATCTGTTGATAAAATCCTTAGAATTAAGAAGTGAATTAAGTAAAAAACCTGAATGTTGTTAAAAACATAAAAGTCAAATATAGTCTCAATAAACAATTAACAAAATCAGCAATAATGATGTATATTTTTTTATGGAATAAAGACTGCCATTTCCAGCAACAGAACAAACAAAATTTGTTTGACCAATCTGTATGTATAAAAATCGTATTAATTTCTATAAAATTTGATTTAGCTAAATAGACATTTATTATACATGAATATTGAAAAAATTACCAGTAATCCCCAAATAATTAAAATCCCAATGAAATTAGGGGAGAGGAGACATAGAAAATTAAGTTAATTGAAATTAAGAGGTAAAATAGTTATAAAAGTTTTGAAAATTAACTATATTGGTATAGAGTTGCTTTATAGAAATTTGAAATATAATATAATTGCAATATGTAGAATAGTGCAATATTAGTGCAAAACTGGATACACAGAACAATGGAATAGGAGTGACAGACCCTATTAATTGTCACTTAAACTTTTTAAAAATTTCAGATATACTGTAAAATTAATATTTATCACCAGTTATTAGGAATATTTAGGGAAAGAATAAAGCTAAATCCTCACTTTGCACAATGTACTATAATAACAAATTCACATTACTTAGTTAACTGAAACAAAGCAAACTATTAAAAACAAAATAAAAGGTGGACATTTAATTGATTTAGAGTAAGAAAGGACTTGCTCAGGATAAAATTAATGGAAGATATTATAAAGAAAAAGTATGATGGATTTAATTATATAAGGTGGGAAATAACTTACAGATGAAATATTGGGAATATTTTACAGCAAGCATAGGAATAGCAAATAAACTGGTATTTACAAATAAATAAAGGTCAACACAACAACTGAAAAATTGGCGTGTGTGAAGAATAAAAAATTTACAGCAAAAACATACAAATGGGATATTAACATATGAAAATTTTTCAATTTACTTAGTAATCAAAATATTGCATATTAAAACAAAGATAGCATTACACTGCAATAAAGCTATTAAACAAACAAACACTGTCACTAACAAACTGGTGAAGCTCATGACTAAAGACCACAAGGTACAAGAAGGATTTGACCATTCTGAAAAGCTTGTGGTCAAAAAGTCAAAAATATCTTAGTATTTCTTTTCTTCTTCACTAGATGTGACCACCTAGCATTTTTGAACAATGTTTGAAGAATTCTCCATATTATAAATTTAGCCTCATGAAAGTAAAAGCCCGATAGCTCTCACCCAGCTTATTTGGGGATAAGGAAAAGTCTACATCAGACCCATGTGAGACATCAGCTCAGCTTTTCCCTGTGGAGTGCACTTCCAGGAAAAACGATGGTGGAGCATTGGGGACCCAATACCGGCGCTTGCTGAGCTGCAGCCGTGGTACTTTGCTGGAGCAGCATTTGTGGTATAGCTGAGGATGTTCCATTCTTTTATCTTCTGAAACTGTTTCTCAGGCATTACTTATTATCTGAAACTAGCTTGGGAAAATTCTGTTTTTTGTAACTAAGAACACTGGCTGATACAGAAATCGGTATTAATCACAGGTCCTTAAAGGAATAATCCGGGATTATTTAATATTTTTGTTTGGTTGAGTCTAAGATAGTGAGATGCTAACTTGAACTATAAATTAGAGCCCTGGTAGCCATAATTTACTCTGGCTCAACAGATAACTTATTTATTATCACCTGTGGTTACCTAACAGGAAGTGGTCATTTGAGGGCTCAATCTATTGTTCTCTAGAACAATATGATGAGCATGAGGGCTATGAGATGGACTATTCTCAGAGAAAGAGAATGACACACTCAAAGTGGTAAATGTTTGACTCAATGCAGTCAGAAAATCAGGAATTTTCTATAACTGAGCTAAATGAATTTCTTATCACTTGCAGCCATAGGGCTGAAACTGGTAAAAATAAGCTAACTTGTACTCCTACACATTGTCAATTTACATGGGTTGAATTGCAGCTTTGCCAGACCTCTTATGTAAATGTTAAAAATGAGTGGGACCCCAAGAATTGAAATGTGTATGCACAGAATGATATGCATGGTTTAAAGCAATCGGTTTCAACGGGAGGTGGCACTAGTTGCCAAGACCTTCCTTAAGTCTTCGGAAGCACCTTTATGGGAAGTAGCAATTCTGAATGCCCTGGAGAATGTGGAAAATCCTGCCCCACTAATGTGCCACCTAAAACTCCCTTAGCAGTCCTTTTAAAAACACCAGCTTTGTGTAATAAGACCTCCCCTCCCCCCAGTCTGACTGAGCCTCCTTCACCAGCAGAACCAGCCTCTGGTCCCTATAAGATACAGTGGTTGCAGCCTTGCTTGAACCCTTTCACACTGTTACCCAGACAGTTGCCTTGGAAAGTGAATCAATTAGGATGAGATCTAGTTGCATTTTCAGGAAAAAAATGAATAGTGGCTTAAAATAAATTAGATTGCTTCCCCCTCACTTGAAAGAATTCCAAAAGTAGTTTCTGCAGAACTCGGAATGGGACCTTCATGCCCACTAGCATCCCAGGTTCTAGCTTTCTTTCTATTCTCTATCTTTAGTGTATTGCCACATTGTCTAAGCTGATGCCTTAAGCCCCAGCCCTAGTTCTAATTCTAGTCAGCAAGAAAAGAGAAGTGATTTAAAAGTTTGAACCCTTTTTAAGAAAGTTTCTCAGAAGAATCATGCAACATACATGGCTCTAATAGGCAAGACTTAGTCATATGGTGGGCCTAGGTACAAAGTAGGCTGAGAAACACAGTATTTCATTTAGGGCACATTGTTCCTTATCTAAAAAGTGCCTTCTTAGATTAATGTAGAAGGGAAAATGATTACGAATATTGAGATATACGATGAATAGTTTTTTTTCACACAAAAGCAATCCAACATGTTCTAAGCTCCATCCCAAACCATCCTTACCTCCAGAATCTGGGATGAAAAGGTTTATGTAGCAAATAAAATCCAGTATGTTGTTAATTCATATAAGTTAACAGTACTGGTTTGAATTTATTATGTACCCCAGAAAAGTCATGTCCTTTAATCCTCATTCAACACTGCTGGGTGGGATATCATTTTTATTGTTTCCATGCAGATATGACCCACCCAATTGTGGGTGGTAACTTTTGATTAGATGGTGTCCATGGAGATGGGTCTCCACCCATTCAAGGTGGGGTTGTTTACTGGAGCCCTTTAGGAGGGAACCATTTTAGTAAAAGCTTTAGAACCACAAGAGCCACCAGAACCGACAGTGCCAAAAGAATGGACAGAGCCCCGGGAAAGCCGTTGAATGGAAAGCTAGCAGATCTTATCATGTGCCTTTCTAGTTGAGAGAGAAACCCTGAACATCACTGGCCTCCCTGAACCAAGGTATCTTTCCATGGATGCCTTAGATTAGGCATTTCTATAGCCTTGCTTTAATTTGGACATTGTCTTGGCCTTCGAACTGTAAACTTGCAACTTAATGAATTCTCCTTTTTAAAAGCCATTCTGTTTCTGGTATATTTTCCAGCAGCTTGCAAACTAAAACATTAATATTGGGAGAACATATGTGAAAATGGGTTCCCAGGGTGCTAACATTTTTATATCTGATTAAATTTATTGGTATAGATGACTTTACCAAAAATTTTGGATTCAATTTGCTAGCTAAGTTAGATAGAAGAAGTTTTAATTGTTCCACTATTTTGGTGAAGTATGTATTTCACAGTGGACTATAGTAAATAAGTTTGAGATGCAAGAAAGTCTTTTATATGCTAGAGATAAAGTAATCCAAAGATGTGTGGAACACTAATGTGTGACTTTATCATGTGAAATTTTCTGTTTTTGCAATAAAGAATACTGATTCAGGCAGAAACTGGTAGCTGAGGCAGCCCAGATGAAATTCTCACCATTAATACTAAGAGATATATTGGAGGTGGAAGAGCTCAAAATCTTCAAGGAGTGATGCAGTGACTAATATTGGTAAGACAAGTATACTGTGAGAAGACACTGATATTAAAGTGGGCTCCTGAATTTCGATAAGGATGATGGAATTCTGGGCAGGCAAGGCTAAATTGTGTCACTTAACCATCAGACAAGGTGGGCATAATTACTGTGATAAAAAACAGGAGTGTTCTACTGGTTTAACCAATAGATATCATTGAAATCATTATTTTTATCTGGGAGATTTCTAGAATCAAATTGGGTGTTCTGTGCTTCATATAAATTCTGTCTGAGGATAGAGATGTAACTTAAACTCAACGAAAGAGTGACAGTCATTTGCAAAATCTCATATCTGAGTTCAAGATTTAGAATCCCTTGAATGTAGTAAGAGAAAGATAAAGTTGAGGAATTACAGTAATATCATAATCTATGTGGTGAACTTTTTCTAGCCGTTTTCAATACAACCTTTGTCCTTATAGAGGGATAAATGTGAAAGGGGAAAAGGAAAATATCAACACTGTTCCAGGATTATTGAACTCTGGCCACACTGATCAGAGTAGATATTGATTGATGAGATTTGTGTATTCTACTATCACTTCAATTATGAATGTGACTGTGAGTAAGAGTAAAACCTACTGAGCTGTTTAGAGGCTTCTCTTTCTCATGCTTGTTTTAATGTGCTGAAAAGTTTAAATGGGGGCAGAAGAGCAACCATGTTGCTTCATTTCTCAGCACTGCAACTGCACTTAGGCAGGAGAACAGAAGGGCAAAAGAAGCCCTCACAGAACTTTGCCAAGTTCATTTATGAGGGCCTCTTCAGGTCCTTCTGACTTCTCAGTGAGAACTGAATCACATAGTCAAAGCTGCAGAAACTCTAGGAATTTAAGTACCATATTTCCAGCCACTAGCCAAAGGAAACGATGAAATCTTCCATACATGCCCCAGGTGAAAAATGGAGATTGATTAAATTTCATCTCATTTGGGGCCCATTGGAATCCCAAGTCCTTCTAGTATTACAGTCTAATCCTAAGAAACTGACATTTGGAGTAAGGGCTTGTTAAGGTAGAGCTAGCTAGGAAGACGCCTCTTGAACTCCCATCCCGACCAAAATAATAAAACAAAAACATTATCATATCTCTGTGGGAACCACAAAGATCTGAAAAAAAACAGGGGCGATGATTTCTAGCATACCACCATTTAATTTGATTGGCCTGTAAAGACACAAACTTGAAAATGATACTGCATCAGCATGAACTCATTCAGGTCGTAAATCTAATTTCAGTTGCTGTCCCAGATGGGGTGTCTTTCCTGGAGCAGATCACCATAACTCCAGACACCTGGTAGGCATTTATTGATCTGGATAATTATTTTCATTTCTATCTCAATTAATTAGGAAACCTGAGGAATTATCTGCTTTCACTTGACAGAGACATCTGCACACATCCATCATCCTACAGTGGGGTTCCATAACTGCTATAATTAAGCCCACAGGAACCTTAATTTGTACTGTTCGCATAAGATCACCCTAATCTATTTTAGTGATGATTTCATACTCAGACAACATGGTGAAATGGAAAATGGAGCTCTAGATGTCTTTGTAAGACACATGTTGGAAGGCAGAAAATAAATGGCACTAGCCACTTAAGAAAAAGTTAATTCTCCAGGAGTCAAAAACATGTTGTTACATGTCTCTTAGCCTGTGTTACTCCATAAAGCAGAGCCTGATATATAGGGGAAGTTTTTTGGGAAGTGATCCCAGGAAACAGCAGTGAGGGACAGGGTAGAGTCATTTTATTGAGCTGGTCAATCCCATCTGGACCTCCTGAGGAGTTGTTGAGAATGTGCTTCAGAATTGACTGGCATGAAGGATGGCTCAGTATGTATTTATTCACCAGTTCCACCCTCCATTGGTCAAAGGTTGTATAGATTCTGCATGCATGAAAAATGAGTGGGTTTCCACAGAAGTCCCATGCTACAATATCAGAGGAGTTCCAGGACAGAAAGTAAGAATATATAGTACAGTTGGACTTTCTGTGAAAGTGTAAAATTTGCCTCAAAAGTGTCTGTTTGAGCATATATCCATCATTTCTAAGCCCAAATTAGTTACAGGCTGCTTATGGGGCATTAACTCATCTGCACTTTCAGCTAATGCTAAGTGGAATTTTGGAGGTTTTGCATACCAAAGATTCAGAAGAGCACAAGGCAAGAAGCAAAGTCTGTGCAATGCAGCTGAGGCAAGAGAATGTTTGCTACAATTGGTTGCCAGAGCAGTGCTAGGAGTAGAAGATAAGCAAAGAGACTTTGAGGTGATTTATTTCAAGTGTTAGATATGCCCTTCAAAGAGTATTCATGTTATATATTCTAACTCAAACTGGGGACATAATGTTTAGTCTACTGTTTGGATTTCAGAATAACAAATAACACATTCATATGTGCTATTGCAACCTACTTAACTAGTGACTGACCCAAAGGCTTCCAGTTTTGACTGGGACCAGAGCAAAGGAAGGCTATATGATGATCGGTATTACTAGCCCACAGATTCTGTGTTCTTGACATATTTATGGCAGATAGTGATGATGAATAATGCATTTTGCAAATGTCAGTAGGAAATTTATAGCAGATGTCCCTAAATCTTGAGGTAAATATTCTTCTCTTGAGAGGCAGCTTTTTGTTTGCATCTAATCTCCAATAGAAACTGATAGCCTAAGGATAGAAGGAAAGTAGCCTTGAGACTAAGCTGTCTTTCATGAACCAGATACTATCTGATCAAGCCATAAAATTTGGTATCTACAATAGCATACCAAGTGGTGTCATGCAAATGGGACTGAGTAATAGTAGGTCCTAAATGCCCAACTGAGTCCCACAAGTAGGTTTCTCCTGTGACGGTTGTGCCTACATTTCCACTGCCAATTCCATTTTAACCCTCAGCTGTGACCTCACTGAGGTCCTTATGACCAGATAATTGAGAATAAAATATGTGAACCTGTTTTACAGATATCTCAGCAGATCACACTGGCACCTGGTGGAAGTGGATTTCTGTGGACATAAGCCCTACTTGTGCATCCCCAGAAATAGAAAATATTCATGGTGAGGAGAAATTCCAACCATTTACCCTTTCGGTTTATTGTTTCTAGGCAATGGTTACCAGTTGTTTGACATTCATGAACCTAGAATGAATGGGATTGAAGGATTGGAGGCAAGGATGTTTGGGGGCAATTTGTGCAGACAGACCCCTCAGAATGGGTCTTAAATGTAAGATTATTTCTATCTCATGGAATATTCACCAAAAATGTCTCTACTACAAATGAGGCTCTCAGTAATCAAATGGATATGATGATTTGCCCTATTGGTGTTAATCAGCCTCACTGCAAGCCAACTCAATGTTTGTCCATTAAGCTTATTAGCAAGGGGTCCACACTGGTAGAAACAGATGTTGCATATGGACTCAATGACATGGATTTCCCCTCTCTAAGAATGACCTGGCTACTAGTATAGTTGAATGTTCAATTTGCCAGTGGCTGTGTCTGACCCTTGTCCTTTGATTACAAGTTTAAAGCCTGTGGCTCAGTCAGCCAGTTAGTGGAAGGCTAATTATACTAGACACTTTTTTCCATGAATGAGATAGTAATTTATCTTCATTTGGAAAGGACATTTAATATGGATTTCGGTTTTCTTTTTTCAGCTTACCACTCTTCTGACAGAAATACCTCCTGTGGATTTTATCCAATTCTATAACATCACGATAATCCCACCCAACATTTTTCTTATCTGGGGATTTATTTTTCAGCAAAAGAGGTAACTAACCTTATATCTTTAATGTCTTTTTCTTATTTCACTGTTTTCAATGTTCACATTTTAGTTTGTCCGTGGGAAGTAACCTCTTTACTATCTAGTGTCTGGAATCCAATAAGTTGTTTCACCAAATATATAGATAAGATAAAGGCACTAAACATGTTAAAATGTATGTTAAATTTCCTGGGCCCATTGAAAATTTATCTCTATAAAGTAATGAAATGTACATTGATAATATTGTAGAAAGTCCCAGAAAAATCTTAGCTATCTTCAAACACCAGGACATTGCAAATTTCCCACTGAGATTCTAATACATAGGCATGAATCTCTGCATAGGTCACAAGCATGTTTTGAACACTCTTTCTTTAAGACAGTTTCTATGATAATGTAATGGATAGAGCCATACAGAGATCCAAATCTATTAAAAATCTGATTTTTTTTATAGATGGCACATCTGGGACCATTAATCTTAATATATAATTTCATTGTCATATCTTAAAGCGGGACAAAGCTTAGCATATGAAAAATGATTTAGAACTCCTATAAATATACATTTAACTGAATTAAAGAATACAGGAATACATTACTTTATTGTCAGATTCTATTTTTTGGCCATAAATGCTATAAAAGAAAAAGAACTTGTAATTTTTTCTCATGTCCCTTATTTGTAAGCTCATAAAACAAAGTTTCTCTCTCTCTGGAGAGTTGGAGGTCATGCTATGAAAGAAATAAGAAAATTGCTTGTGCCATCTATTGGTGAACTACGTTGATATGATTGTACAGAACTATTCCACCTATCTGCCCATAAAAAACAACTTGAAGCTGTTTCTTCTTTTATAATGATTTCGCACTTTTTTAAGTTTAACATGCCATTCACGTACTTTAAGGCCACTTGATTTTTTTAAACTATTTCTAAAACTAATACATTTTGAAGCCCATGGTAATAAGAAGGTTAGAAATACGTGTATTTCTAAGTTAAGCAACTGAATTCCATTACTGCCCTGTCACTGTATCTTCATGGTGACACACAGTTCACTCAGTTACACACATATGCACACATAAACACATTTACCTAACCAAATGCCAGTATTACATACACATGGGTTGAATTGCTTGGTTTGTTGGTTTATTATAGTCATAGAATAAAAGGGACATTTTTTACTTCATCATTTTAACCAAAAAATGTTTCAGACCAGTTACTGGTTCACTGAATAAGGGATTATACTTCTCTTTCCCGAGGACATTCTAGTTTTAATCCTAGCTTTGCTGTAACTTACTACCTTGACTTTGGAAAAGTGTTTCATCTTTTGGCACTCACATTTCCTCATGGAGATAATTAGAATATAGTGGGTAATGAATCTCAGTCCACAAACTCCAGTAAGAATGGCAGACATAAGAATTGGAAGCTTAATGCATTTACGTGCATCAGCTTATGGAGCAAAAAGTGTTGGACCAAAATACTACATTTAAATTTAAGGTTGGTATAATTAAATCAGTCCTTTGTTTAAGAAAATTTAGAAAGTAGGTAATTCTTCCGTCTTTGGATTCCAGCATTACTGACGTTTTGGAGCAAATAATTCTGTTTTGGGAGGCTATCCTAGGCAATGTAGGTAGTTTAGCAGCATCTCTGGCATCTACCCACTAAATGTCAGTAGCAAATTCCCTCATACCCTCCTCCACCCCTCCACTTACCCTTTGTGACAAATGGAGTTTGGGGGAGGAGAGGGCTAGAGCTAATTAGCTCATTGCAGTAGTCATATTTGGAAAATCTGTCCACTCTAATCTGGCCAATTTTGTGGACACAAACTATTAGAGAGTAGTAGCTTTTTTCTTTTATTTCTTAACATTTATATCTATTCTACTAGTAAATTTCCTGTGCAGACTCCTTTTTTGCTTGCCAAGGCCCAAGAACTTGTCAGATTATGTTTGATGATTTTGTTTAAATATGGGATTCATGATGGCAAATGGTTAATTAAAATTGCCTAGAATTTGAAACAATTAGATGTTTAGAATATTTATAGAACACTGGTTCCATTTCTAATGTCGTATGACTATTATTGGATCATTATTTGTTTTACTATTAGAAGACTTGGAACTAATACACGTGTTTCCTGTGAAAGTAGTCATGTTTTTTCCATCAATATACAGCTCTCTTCACTTATGCATAATGTCAAAGAAATGCATCAGACAGTAGTTAAAGTGGCAAGACAAGATTTTATTCAAACTGGCAGGGAAGAAGAGAAGCCAGCAGCAGCCAGTCTGAACTCCAAGTAGTACAGAGGTAGCTAATTCTTTTAAAGGGCACAAAAGGGAAGAGTAAAGGAGAACTGGAAAACTATTGCGAGAGGTCAGGGAAAGTCTGAGGGTATCTGCCAAATGGGCTTACAGAAGGGGGCAGCCAGTTGTGCAGTCTGTCTGAGAATAGTATATTCTGTGGTTTAGGCAGTATTGTCTCATCTTAGGTAAGAGCTCAGAATGGAGCCAGAAGTCTATCCAAGGACATGGGCTAGCATTAAAGAAGTGCACATTAAAGTCTGGACAAGTCTTTAATTTGAAACAGTAGCAGGGTCAGAGTCTCTTGCAAGTATTCATAATAAACTAGGATCCAGGGAAGTTAAATGGTCAAGTCCATGTAGCCATAAAGCATGGATGATGGTCTCACATTCTGACAACTAGTTTGATGTTTTTTACTATGTACAAAAGTGAACTGTATGTTTTCACTCAATTTAAGCATTCTATTTCATTATTAGGGGCAAGTTATATTCACTTTCTAATATTTTTATTTTCCACAGATCTGAAATGACTACATGCTTTAAATCCAGAAAATATGAGCTGAGAGCCATTGAACTTAGTATTCATAAACAAAAAGTACTGTGCATCACTCAAATTAATGGAGCACTCTCATTTAGTAATCTACTAAGCCTGATTTAAAACATATTTAATATTGCAGGCCCTAACTGAAAATTTTGAAATTCCCACAATTTGAAGAAAGAATGTCTTGTTTTCAAGACATCTGAGGTGGGCTTTTTTTCTCAATTTTCCGAAGAAAATTAGCAGAAATCTTACAAAAAGAAAATTAAATGTCCCTCACATAACAAAAGATAATAAAAATTAAATTATGAGATACATTTTGAACTCATCAGATTGGAAAAGAATAGACATTTGATAACATACTGTGCTGATAAGGATATGTCCTCACAGATGCTCTTTATGAGTGAGAAATTAAATTGTTACAACGTCTATGGAGGATAGTTTGGCAAAAATTGCAAATATATACATTTGCCCCAGAAATTCCACTTCTAGTAATTTACCTTACATATTGACACAAGAAGAAATTATGCAGATACAAAAACTTTGATTTGAAGCATTTATGTAATATCAAAGGATCAGGGATACCCTAAATATCCATCAACAGATAAAAGGATAAATAGGGCTCATTTTCACTTATTATAAAAGAATGAGGCAGAACTCCATATTGTGACAAGTAATGATCTCTAAAATATGTTAAGTGCAAAATAAAAGTTATGATTACAAAGTATGCTACCACTTATAGTTACTAAATATATAAAATAAAAGTATATATGACGGTTGTATACACTGACTATTTCAGGGATGACACAGAAAACAAAACAAAATAAATAAAATAAAGATTGGAAATATTATTAACTAAGACTAGTAGAGCAGGGAAGTGTGTGTCCATAGAGATAGGAAAGAGGAATCTTCCTTTCCAATATATCCTTTTGTGGAGTTTGAATTTGAGCTATGCAATTTAAAATATAATAATACCCTCCCCATTACAAAAGTACCAACAGGTCCAGATCCTCCAAATCTGTCAGTGATACATGAAATTTCTATTCTCTGTGGCTTTCCAAGTTCCAGTAACAGAATGCCGAACATCACAAAGGCATCAAGCAACCAACCCTAGACTTGTCCTACCCTATGAAGTTCAACAAATACTTGATTTCATTCTTCACCCCCTTGCTTGCTAGCAACTGAAGGAACATTCTACAAGGTCAAACTCACAGGCAAAAAAGTGCCAACTCCCTGTACAGCCAGGTGATAAGAATTGACCAGCACTACAAAAAAACCCAAAAACTTGTTGATGTCTCTGAGGTGCAAGTCCTCTAGAAGAGGCTCTGGTTTCACCTGCTTAGCTGTCCCTAAAGGTTGTTTGGCTAAATAGGAAAATAAAAGAAGGGAGCTCAGGAGGCAAGGCAAAATGGCGGCATAGTGAGGTGTGGGATTTAGTTGGCCCTTCAGAGCTGCTAGAAAATAGTACAGAATAACTGCCAGGGGAACATCAGTGACCAGATACACAGTGTATAACAGTCTGGACCAGGTGGAATGGCTAAGATTCCACACAGAACTGTAAGTCCCCAGGCCAGAGAGGCCAGCATCCCTCTTTCACAGGCACAACAGACTGTTTCCCCCAGGGGAAAGGAAACAGATTTTAGTAGCAGCAAGGGCTTAGCTCAGTCAAGCTCCAATCGCAGCATTAATAATTTCTAACTACTGCAAACAGGCCCCCAGTACAGCTAAACCTGAAATAAGCACTAAAGGAACTAGGAGTTTTTGCTCTGGCAGAGAGAGGGTAGGGCTAATAAAAAAAAAAAAAGAGGCTTTTTGAATTAGCACAAAATACTGGAAAAGAGCTGGACCCCAAGTAAAGGGGGCACATAGAGCCTGGAAATACATAGAGCCACATACCAGCTTAAATTCTTGATTGACAAACCCAAGGAGTGGGGGTACAGCTCTGAAAAGTCGTTTTTTGCCTTTTTTTTTAAGTCCTTAAACAGCCCATTAAATAGAACTGGAAGAACTTTCAGACTCCAGCATTTCCCCAGGCAAGGGCAGAATTAAGCTTGTCTCAGAGACAAAGTAACAAGTCAGGAGAAAGTAGTTCATTTCCTCAGGTGTGTATCTTCCCCAAGAAAAAGGGGGAGAGGCCCAGCTTAAGTGCAATCCCTCCTCCAATGAATTCAGGCCCCAGGGACTGGAAAACAGAAGCAATTAAAGCCATTCTAGTACCTCACCTTTGTCTCAACTATGCTCCCATCAGGGAGAGTCTGCTGAAATTAAAGGCACAGCATCACTTCAAGCTGGTGGGAAGCTACAGGCAGACAAGCACCACACGCTAGGAAGTATAGGAAATCAGGAAACTCGGACAACCTGCTGGGTCTCACTCTCAGGTAAAACTGATGCTGGCTACTCTTCCCTCCTGAGATGTGGCCTGTCAGCTCTGGGAAAATCTGACTGGTGTCTATAATATCTGAGGAGACCTCCCTCAAAAAAAAAAAAAAAAGGCCCCATAAAGACGGGGCAAGAAACAGAAAAACAAGAACTGAAAAGTTCTGATCAGTTAAACAGAACCTATGCTAGAGGTCTAGAATAAGTTGAACTGAATGGCAAAGAACAGATAGAGAACAAAGCCATCTAGCAAGAAAACCCTAGGTAAAAGAAAAAAAGCACCTCCAGAATGAACTAATTAAGGAAATCAACTGCCTAGATACCAGCAAAAAAAAAAAAAACAAGCCAAAAGTCAAGATGTATTCCTGGAGGTTATACTTGTGCATTATATAGATATCCCCTTTTTAGTTTATAGTGTATTGGAGTGGCTAGAGGAAAGTGCCTGAAACTGTAAAGCTGTGTTTCAGTAGCCAGGTTTCTTGAAGATGACTGTATAATGAATGATATAGCTTTTACAATGTGACTGTGAAAACCTTGTGTCTGATGCTCCTTTTATCTAGGGCATGGACAAATGAGTAAAAAGTATGAATAAAAAATAAACAAACAAAAGCAGGAATAAAGGCCAAAATAAATTGAGTAGATTGAAATACTAGTGGTCAATGAGAGGGAGGGGCAAGGGGTATGGTACGTATGAGTTTTTTCTTTTATCTTCTTTATTCTTTTTGCAGGAGTGAAGCAAATTTTCAAAGAAAAATTATCATGATGATGATACACAACTATGTGATGATATTGTAAACCATTGATTGTACACCATGTATAGAAGTTTGTATGTCAAGAATTTTTGTATGTTTGTTGTTTACAGTAAAAATATTTTTAAAAAATGAGCCGTTCTAGGAAAATTAAAGACATGGCCTAGTCAAAGGAACAAACCAAAACTTCAAATGAGATACAAAATTGAAAAAACTAGTTCAGGATGTTTGAAAAGCCACGGAAAATCTCATCAAAAATCGAATCGGTGATTTGAGGAATTATAATAAAGAAGACATTATGCAAACAAAAAGAAGAACTCAAAAGTTTGAAAAAAACAAATCACAGGACTTATGGTAATGAAAGTCACAATAGAAGTGATGAAAAACAATGGAAATCTACAACAATATTTGGAAGGGACAGAAGAAAGGACTAGTGAAATAGAGGACTGGAAATTTGAAATCTAACACACAAAAGAAAATATAGGGAAAATAATGGAAAATATGAGCAGGGACTCAGGGAATTGAATGACAGCATGAAGCACATGAATATACATGTTCCAGAAAGAGAAGAGAAGGGTAAATGAGGAGAAAGACTAAAGGAGGAAATAATCACTGAAAATTTCCCATCTATTATGAAAGCATAAAATTACACATCCAAGAAGCACAGCATGCCCCAAACAGAATAGATTCAAACAGACATACTTGAAGACACTTATTAATCAGATTGTCTAATGTCAAAGACAAAGTGAGAATTTTGAAAGCAGCAAGAGAAAAGCAAGCCATCACATCCAAGGGAAGCATAATAAGACTATGTGTGGATTTCTCAGCACAAATCATGGAGATGAGAAGGCAATAGTATAATGTATTTAAGATTATAAAAGAGGAATACTGCCAACCAAAATTTATACCCAGCAAAGTTGTCCTTCAGAAATGAGGGGGTGGGAATTATAATAATTGCAGACAAATAATCATAGAGAGATTTTGTGACTAAGACACTGGTTCTGTGACGAATACTAAAGGGAGCAATATAGCCAGATAGGAAAAGACAGAAAAGAGAGCCTTAAAAACAGTGTAGAAATGAAGACTATCAGTAAAGGTAAAAAGAGGAAAAAATAAATATGACATATAAATCCAAAAGACAAAATTGTAAAAGACAGTACTACCATTGCAGTAGTAATATTAAATGTTAATGTATTAAACTCCCCAGTCAAAAGGCAGAGACTGGAAGAATGGATTAAAAAACAGGATTCACCTATATACTGTCTACAGGAGACCTGTTTTAGACCCAAGGACAAAAATAGATTGAAAGTGTAAAGTTGGGAAAAGATATTTCATGCAAACAACAATCACAAAAGAACAGGAGTGGCTATACTAATATCAGACAAATTAGATTCAAATATAAAACAATTAAAAGACATAACGGACTCTATTTATTAATAAAATAAGCAATTCAACAAGAAGACATAACAACCATAAATATCTATGCACCAGGTCAGAGGGCTCCAAAATATATGAGGCAAACAGTGACAACACTGAAGGAAGAAGTAGACTCCTCTACAATAATAGTTGGACACTTCAATTCCCTGCTCTCATCAATGGATAGGCTATCTAGACAGAGGATCAATAGGGAAACAGAGATTTTGAATAATAAATAAATGAGCTAGTCCTAACAAACATTTACAAAACATTACACCCCACAACAGCAGGATATGCATTTTTATCAAGTGCTCATAGATCATTCTCAAGGATAGACCATATACTGGGTCAATAAGCAAGTCTCAATAAATTTAAAAAGATTGAAATTGTACAAAACACTTTCTCAGATCATAATGGAATGAAGTTGGAAATTAGTAACAGGCAAATGGACAGAAAATTCACAAATATATGGAGGCTAAACAACACACACTCAAACAACCAGTGGCTCAAGGAAGAAATGACAAGAGAAATCAGTAAATATTTCAAGTCGAATGAAAATAAAAACTAAACATATCAAAAATTATGGATGCAGCAAAAGCAGTGCTGAGAGGGAAAATTATTGTCTTAAAGGCCTACATTAAAAAAGAAGAAAGAACAAAAATGGAGGAATAAACTGTTCAGTTAGAAGAATAGAGAAAGAACACTAACCCCAAAGCAAACAAAACAAAAGGAAAGAAATAACAAAGATCTGAGCACGGATAAATACAATTGAGAACATGAAAACAATTGAAAAATCAACAAAACCAGAAGTTGGTTCTTTGAGAAAATAAATAAAATTGAAGGAGCCTTAGCTAGGTTGAAAAAAAAAGAGAGAGAGAAAGGATGAAAATAAATAAAATCTGAAATGGGAGGGAGGACATAATCTGACCCTGCAGAAATAAAGGACATAATAAGAGAATACTATGAGCAACTATATGTTAATAAACTAGAAAACATAAATGAAATGGACAACTTCCTAGAAAGGCATAAACAACCAACATTGACTCGAGAAGAAATAGATGACCTCAACAAACCAATAACAACTAAAGAGATTGCATCAGTCATCAAAGAGCTCCCCAAAAAGAAAAGTCCAGGACCAGATGGCTGCATATGTGAATTCTACCAAGTATTCAAGTAAGAATTAGTACTAATCCTGCTCAAATGCTGCAAAATTTGAAGAGCAAAGAAACCTGCCCAACTCATTCTATGAAGCCAACATCACCCTAATACAAAGTCAGACAAAGATATTATAAGAGAAGAAAATTACAGACCAATCACTTTGGTCTCTAATCTATGAATATAAGTGTAAAAATCCTCAACAAAATACTTGCAAATTGAATCCGGCAGCACATTAAAATAATTATACACCATGACCAAGTGGAATTTAGCCTAGGTATGTAAGGCTCCTTGAACATAGGAAAACCAATTAATGTAATGCACCATATCAACAAATCAAAGTGGAAAAGCCACAAGATCATCTCAAGTGATGCAGAAAAGGCATTTGACAAAATTCAACATTCTTCTTTGATGAAAACACGTCAAAGGATAGGAATAGAAGGGAACTTTCTCAATATGATAAAGGGAATATATGAAAAACACACAGCTAACATCATCCTCAATGGGGAAAGACTGAAAGCTTTCCCTCTTAAGATGAGGAGCAAGCAAGTATGCCCACATTACCACTGTTATTCAACATTGTGCTGGAAGTTCTGGCCAGAGCAATTAGGAAAAAAAAGATCCAAATTGGAAGGGAAGAAATAAAACTCTCACTGTTTGCAGATGATAGGATTGTGTATGTTAAAAACCCCAAAAAATCTACAACAAAGCTACTAAAGCTAATAAATGAATACGGCAAAGTGGTAGGGTGCAATATAAATGCCCCCAAATCAGTAGTGTTTCTATGCACTAGTGATGAACAATCTGAGGTAGAAATTAAGAAAAAAAATTCCATTTACAATAGCAACAAAAAGAATCAAATATTTAGGAATAAATTTAACTAAAGATAACAAAAGACCTATACATAGTCAACTACAAGAAATTGCTAAAAGAAATCATGGAAGACATAAATAAATGGAAGGGCATACTACCTTCATGGATTGGAACATAAAATATAGTTAAGATATCAATTCTACCCAAATGGATTTATAGATGCAATGCAATATCAATTAAAATCCCAAAAACTTACTTTGCAGAAATAGTAAAACCAAAAACCAAACTTATTTGGAAGGACAGTGTGCTTGGAATAGCTGAAAATATCTTGAGAAAGAAAAATGAAGTGGGGGGTCTCACACTACCTGACTTTAAAGCATATTACAAGACTACAATGGTCAAAACAGCATGGCATGGCATGAAGACAGATATTCTGATCAATAGAATTGAATTGAGTGTTCAGAAATAGACTCTTATCTATGGACAATTGATCTTAGACAAGGCAGTCAAGGCAACCCACCTGGGACACAATAGCTTCGTCAATAAATGGTGTTTGGAGAATTGGATATCCACATGCAAAAGAATGAAAGAGGCTCTATATCTCACACCTTATACAAAAATAGAAACAAAATAGATAAAAGACATAGAAATTAGAACTAAGAACATGACATTTTTAGAAGAAAATGTAGGGACATAGCTTATAAATTTTGTAATAGGAGGCAATTTCTTATACCTTTCACCTAAAGCACAAGCATAGAAAAAAGAAATAGATAAATGGGATCTCCTCCAAATTAAGACTTTTGTGTATCAAAGAATTTTGTCAGGAAAATAAAAAGGTAGGCTATTCAATGGGAGACAATATTTGGAAACCACATATCAGATAGGGTTTAGTATCCAGAATATATAAAGAGATTCTTCAACTCAACAACAAAAAGACAAACAAACCAATTAAAAAATGAATAAAATACATGAATAGACACTTCTCAGAAGAGGAAATACAAATGGCTAAAAGGCACAAGAAAAGATGCTCAACATCAGTGGCTATTAGAGAAATATATATCAAAACTGCAATGAGCTATCATCTGACACCCACTAGAATGGCCATTATCAAAAACAAAAAAAACAGAAAATGGCAAGTGCTGTGTAGGATGCGGCAAAAGAGGCACACTTATGCATTGCTGGTGGGAATGTAAAATGGTACAACTGCTCTGGAAGGCAATTTGGTGGTTCTTCAGGAAGCTAAGTATAGAATTGCCAAATGATCCATGAATCCCATTACCAGGTATATATTCAAAGGAACTTCAGGCAAGGACAAAAATGGACATCTTCACATCGATCTTTATAGTAGCATAATTTATGATTGCCAAGAGATAGAAACAGTCCAAATGTCCATCAAGAGATAAGTGGCTAAACAAGCTGTGGTTTATACATAGGATGGAATGTTACACAGCTATAAGACTGAATAAAGTCATGAAGCATGTAACAATGTAGCCAAAGTTTGAGGACACTATGCTGAGTAAAATTAGCCAGAAACAAAAGGGCAAATACTGTATGGCCTCACTAACATGAACTAACATTAATAAGTGTACTTTGAGAGTTGAAGTTAAGAACACAAGTTATCAAAGGAATAAAATATGGTATAGTCTGTACATTTGATGCTGAAGGAATACAGATTGTGCAACTGGACTGATATTAAAAATTCAGAAATGGATAGCACAATATTACCTGTTTGTAGCACAATAATATAAGTACACTGAATGAACTGAATGTGAGTATGACTGAAGGAGAAGGGCTGGGGGCACATATGAAATCAGAAGAAAAGATAGAGGATAAAGACTGAGACAGTACCATTTAGGAATGACTAAAGTGGACAATGATGGATTGCAAGGTGTTAAAAATGGATGGTATACAAGAAAAAAGTACAATCAACACAAGCTAGGGTCTATAGTCTACAGTAATGCTGAAATATGCTTCCACAGAAAGTAACAAAGGCATTATATGACAAAACTAAATGTCAACAGGCAGGTGGCATGGGGAAGGGGCATGGATTATTTGTGGAAGAAAATGTCTTCATGCAGATTATGGGGTGGTGAGGCATGTCTGTTTACTTAGGTTGGATTATATATGTGCAAATAAAACTTGAAAAATGAACACAGAGAAGTGCTAGAGAATATGCAGAGAAAGAGATGTACCTATTCGCTGTCTGTAGGAAAACCGAGAGGGGCAGTCCCTTAGAGGGCAGTGGGGTTGCCAAATGATCCTGCAAACCCATCGCTCAGTATATACCTGGAGGAACTGAGTGTGAGTGTGGGGGCATGAATGGACATTTGCACACTGGTATTTAGGAGAGCAGCGTTCATGATTAGCAATGGATGGAGGTGGCCTAAAGGCACACCAACTAAGGAATAGAAGGGGAGCTGTGGTCCATACATACAACAGACTACGGAGCAACTGCAGGAAGGAATGAGGTATGAGGCATGCAATTAGGTGAATGAAACTTAAGGACTCTATGTTGAATGAAATGTCAGAAACAAAAAAAAAAAAAAACAAATATAATGCTTTGCTCATATGGGATAACTATAATATAAAAACTCAGTGAACTGAATTTGAGAGCATGGGTTTTCAGGTTGGGGCCTATTAAAGGTTCCTAGATTGTAAACTCTTACAGCATCACATATATTCAGGAGTTGTAACTGTTATTTCTAAATTCCGAGATACTGAGTTTGTATATAACCTGGTTGTTCCCAGAAATTTCAGGTATTTATGTGCCACCTGAGACACAGAGTTAGAAAGCTCTGAAGCTATGAAAGTCAGCAGTACTCAAATAGGAACTGTTTAAAAAGCTGAAAAGTGGATAAGACTTCAACTTATATGAATGAAGTTGATCTGGCTAGGACTGGAGAAGAACAGAAGACAGTGTAAAGGATGTTATGGTCCATATCTTCAAATTTCAACTTCTGTGTGAGACCAAAGGGAGAGACCTTTAGTTTTGGCAAAATTTATATTTTGGGTAGTGCATTACCTAATTTAACTTGTATGATCAGTTTAGTTGAACACCGTAAGTATGTGGAATCTTGAACAGGGTGTGAGATCTTGATGGTTTGTCCAGGTTAGTATATATGCCCTGATATATCCCAGGGCAATTTGGGCAGTTGGGGAGAAAGGAGGAAACATTCAACTTCACCATTTGGAGAATTTCTGATATTCTTGCAAGCAAGGTGACTAACAAATCAATAGGCTGAACCCTCGATCTTGTGTTTTGCTCCTATGAAACTTACATCTGCAAAGGATAGGCTAAGTCGACTTAATACTATGCCTTAGCATCACTCCCAGAGAACCACTTTTGTTGCTCAGATGTGACCTCTCTCTCACTCTCTCTCTCTAAGCAAACTCAGCAGGTGAACTCTCTGCCCTCCCCCCCTACATGGCGCATGACACTGAGGTGTGTAAACCTCCCTGGCAACATGGGAGAACTTCCAGGATGATCCAGGGCTGGCGTCATGAGAATGAGAAAGTCTTCTTGACCAAAAGGGGGAAGAGAGAAATGAGACAAAATAAAGTTTCAGTGGCTGAGAGATTTCAGAGTCAAGAGGTTATCTGGAGGTTATTTTTATGCATTATATAGATGTCTCTTTTTAGTTTATGGTGTATTGGAGTGGCTGGAGGGAAGTACCTGAGGCTCTTGAACTGTGTTCCAGTGGCCCTGGTTCTTAAGGACGATTGTGCAGCAACGTGGTTTTTGCAGTATGACTGTGTGATTATGAAAATCTTGTGTCTGAAGCTCCTTTTATACAGGGTATGGACAGATGAGTAAAAATATGTAGATAATAAATAAATAATGGGATAAGGGGTAAAACTAATTGGGTAGATGGAAATACTAGTGGTCAGTGAGAGGTAGGGATAAGAGGTATGGGATGCATGAATTTTTTTCTTTATTTCTCTTTTTTTTCCTGAAGTGATGCAAATGTTCTAAAAATGATCATGGTGATGAATACATAAATACGTGATGATATTGTGAGCCATTGATTGTATACCATGCATGTACTGTATGTATGTGAAGATTAGTCAATTAAAATATTAAAGGAAATAAAAAAGAGGAGCTGTGAATGATCCTAGTGGTTTCCAGGACAGGGACATTATTATTATCTGGCACAAATAATTCCTTTTTATCAAGTATTCTTTTTGTTATCCATTTTCTCTTGTTAACTGGAAAGTGCTTGAGTTTGAAGAGATAATGGCAACCCACATGTTCTGGACAGGAGGAAATAAGTGAAATATTAAGATAGGTACTTAATTCCTAAGTAGTTATCTAGAAGTTAAGGCAGCTTGTGCTGTCAATGTAGATTCCTCCCTGGGACATGGTAGGGTATAGAGATCAGTCATTAGCCACAGGGGTATAGGCCCCTATGAGAGGATTTATAATGACCCTGACCTGAATAACAGAAGACCCCTGACCAGCTTAGACAGGCACCACAAGTCATTGTTTTTAGGGACCTTCTTGGACCTTTCATTAATTAAAGGAAAAAAATTATTTATCTTCATGTTTTCTACAATTGACTATCTACCCAAAACATGGCACTAGATGGTTGTTTTTTCAAACAATAAACCTTAAGGATATGCAGTTCTGAAAAAAATAAGATAACCCATCCTGAACATTATACATAGTCTGAACAATTTTATGATATGGATAAAATCATTTATTATGACAACCTCAGCAAATTAACATAGGGCCTTGCATAGATAGGTGATCAAGAATTGTTCATCTAATAAAGACAGATGGAAGGATGAATGGGGTCACAAAACCATTGATTACACCAGAATATAAGATACTTTTCAAGGACATAAGAAAACCAAGAAATGTTCTAATCTTCAATATGCTAACTCATTTTCAGAAACATGGCCAGCTTTGCACTTGCCCAATAGTTAAGATTCACTACATCTTCATGAGAAAAAAGAAATGAGGAGAGAATTGGTTTTCATGCAGGATTGTTGCAAAAATTTCTAAGTCCAGGGCCACTGCTAGGACAACAGACATGTGGCTCCATGCTTCACATCATCTCTCCCTCTATCTCTAGTCAAACCCATATCAAATAACTGCTTTCTCATAGCTATGCTCCTGGCTCATGAAGAAAATGTCATTTATATTCAGTGTGCTGTGTTTAGCATAGGCTACATTAGGACAGGTCTCTACCATTCACACAATCCTGCATCTTACCATTCAAAGAATTCATCTTATTTCTCCAGTAAACCTACCTTTTCTGGCTTAGGTTATAAAACTGATAAATGTGTTAGCTGAATGAAGCCATTTCCAAAAAATAAAGCAAATAGACTTCTGAATGAAGGAATCAACAAAGAGAATGTCCATCCATTAAGATCACTTGTGGATGGCTTTGATTTGAAAGTTACAAGAGCCTTAAGTGATTCTCACTGAAGAAGATTGCCTGGTCTTCACTAAGATGTTTGGCTCTACAATTGCATTTATTTTCCTAGCAAAACCATGTGCTATTAAAAATGCAACAGCACTGTAAATTTTCATTATTGAAAATAAAAGTTATTACTCTCGAGAGCAGCTGAAATGTATCACTTCACATATATTAACAAATATTTTGGAGTGTCTACTAAGTGACAGCATTCCAGTTTGGGGAGACAGCACCATCTTCAAGTAGATAAGTGTACAGATTTATCAATTAATTAAAATTATTATGGAAAAACAAAGCAAGGGGGATAGAATGTGACATGGCCATGAATATAAAAATAATCTAAAGTTTGGGTCCCAGATTTATTGTAATTAGAAACTTTCAAGAAATATATGCCTTTGTTCTCTTTTTATATTCTTTTCCTATTTCATGATACGCTTATTTAAAAAGTAAAACGTCAAGGTTAACAGATTTCAAAGTCTTCAGATTAGGAAATGCAGATAATATGCAAGCAAATGCTAGGGCCCAGTGCAAACTGGCCAAATATCTGAGCTAATGCCCTCTTTTAAACTCTGCACTTTGACTCCATGCTGAATTCAATGTGTCATTAATTGTCATTTGAATTGGAACCAGTAATCTTCACTTTGTAAGCCAAGATACTGTTTTGTGATGCTGTACACTGCTACCTTCTAACAAAAAGGCAGCCCACAGTTTCAGGAATGGGTTGACTTATCAATTAGTTTATAATCAGTGTATCAAGTCCTTTGAGCATTGCATGCGAGGTTCTATTCTTACTTTGCAAGACAATAGAAAGTCCAACCTGGAATACAGCTCTATAGTGCACAGAACAAGATAAGAAACTTGACCTTATTATAAACTGGAAAATGACTATTGTCTGTGGGCTAGGATGTCCTTACTGGATTTCTTCCCCAGAGGAAAGTATTTTCAGTCTCCTGTCAAAGGAGCCTGGAAGTGGAAACATTGGTATGCCTGGCTGATACATCCAAAGGAACAACTGGGCATCCCTGCTGATACATACGTAAGCAAGTACATTCTGGTCCAAGAACCACCAAGGCAAAAATCAGAAATTAAGACTGGAAAGGATTTTAAACTCATCTAATTGCACATCTCATTTCCTCAAAGTGAAAATGTATGTTCAGAAGAGGGAGGTGAATTCCTACAGAGGCATAGCAAATTCTTGGCAGAAGTGGAGCTAGAATTGAGAAGGCATCCTAATCCATAGTTCTTTTTAAACTTCACATGAAAGGCAGAGCTTACCAGAAAAGAATAAATAATCATAATATCCCTAATTTACTGAGCACCTAATAGAATTTATTAAAGTATGATGTTCTATATACAAAATAATTCTGCAAGAACTGTATTAAAAAATCCAGTTTTCACTTGAGAAAACTGAGCCCAAAGGGAGGGAACTGGCTCTGACCACAAAGCCGCTTTTCACTTCTTTCCACAAAAGAAAGAACTCACTGTCATATATCAAGTACAGAAACTTCCAAATCATTGTTCTAGCTACCGCCTTCCTCAAATTATATGAGGCTCCTTAAAATCAAAGATTCTTCTTTCTATGCTAGAGGAAGCACAGAGGTGATGAATGATTTGTGAATTATTTAATTTTCATGAATCCACAGAGGAAAACTAGCATAATCGCAGACAAGGAGCTATTTACTTTCTATTCCTCTCTCATCTCTTTCATTCACACATATCCTAAACGTCTAGATCTTAAAAAAATATTTACTGAATGCTTACTATGTGCCAGACATGGTTTCAGTACTTTACATTTAATTCTCACAGCACCTAAGGAAGTATTATAGTTATCCCCACTTTACAGATGAGGAAATGGAAGCACTCAGCTACTAAACCAAGAAGTGTGGCTCTAGAGCCTGTTCTCTTACCCACTATGCTATACTAAATTTCTCTCACATAATACATGCTCATATCTGCTGAACCTGTGCAATTTCCAAGAGATCCAAGGGGAATATTCAGGAAAGCCTAGAAATTATAAACAGTTCTACCACATTTTCCCCTGGAAACTCCTCAAGGTATTTTTCTGTTCTGAAAGTCAGGATAGAGAGAAGACTCCTATGGAGTAGTTATTAGAATCTGGGTGATGGCTAAAGTGACAACTGAGGGATTCTCAGGGGAACCAGAAACCTGAGGGAGCAGGAAACTGGCTTTGGGAGAATATTTTCTCTGCTGTGACTCTGAAAGGACTATATTGCACATTTCAAATCTAAGAGCAAAATCAAGCTCAATATTTGTGCAGATTGGCTAGTGATGGGTTTGTGGGTATTTGGTTTTCTTTATGGCAAACAACGAAGCTTTAGAGAGTATGCTGTGGTATCGGGCAAAAGAAGCTAGCATGGGAGTCAGGAGCCAGTTTTCCCCCTGGGCTTTATTCTCTCAGCTTCACTTCACTTACGTGGGCTGCACTTTTCTCTTCTGAGCATTTGACTTGCTAAGGCACAATAAATTATAGAAGATAATAGAAGACTGAAAGCCAAAGTTTGCACTAGAGGATCTAATGGCTATGGAAAGTAGCTCTTTGGCCTAAAGGAGAGATAAAATTGTGCCAATGAGGGAAACAAGGTGATAATTACCAAGGGAGAAGAAGAAAGCAAGATCAAAGAGGCTTTCCTGATATTATCACTTTGACCTAGCTATAGACATTGCCGGAGAAGTTACATGTGGAACTGCACCGAGGGGCTTTGGAACTCTCCCGTAATTGCTCTTGCTCCACTCCTGTTCAGCTGTCACAAAGTGACACTAACAGGGGTATCTGAGTAATCAACAAAAACCTTCCTCAGCACTAAAGCAAAAAATGGTATTCTGCAAAAATATTTTAGCCCTGCCTACACTCAAATATCTCTCTAGGGCAGAAATCAGGAAACTATTACTGATAGCCCAAACCAACTTGCAACCTATTTTGGTAAATAAAGTTGTACTGGAACCCAGCTGGGACTGTTTGTTTACCTATGGCTTCTTTCTACCACAATGGCATCGAGTAGTTGAAACAGACAGTATGTCCCACAAAGCAAAAATATTTAGTGTTTGGCCCTTTATAGAATAGGTTTGCTGACCCTTACTTTAAGGGATATTAAAATAGCTGTTGCTCAGAGGACACCTGCACTTCCCATCCTCCTAAACTGCAGAGATGCCAATGTGGGCGACGTCCTCACAATATTTATCCTCTCATAATCCAAGGGTATCATCAAGATCAAATATGCCTCAAGGGAATTGAATTCTTTCCAGTACATCAGGCCTCTAAAAACCATATCTCCTGATTATCCTCTTCCCTGAAATGCACGAGGCAGGACTCACATCTCCAAGATCACCTCAATGCAAGGAATGCTAGGCTGGGGCTTAACAGCTAAGCAAGTAATCACACAGCATATCCTAAATGAGCCCCAGTATAGAACACAAATTCATGCAAACTTTCATGAATAGCTCAGATAACTTGTTTTAACTAGTTTGGTGGAATGTTGCTAGATGGAAAGCATTTTCCAGCACTTCACTCGACAAGCAATTTCATGACAAAATTACATAAAGTGGTTTCATTAGCATAAATTACTGTGTAAAAATATATCAAACTTTAAGTACATAGACTAAATTTAGACATTAAAAATCCCAAGCGGGCCTTGGTTAGGAAACCCATTCATATCATCCACAGCCACTGTATGAAACTGTTCTCTGTTTCACAGGACTCCACCTCAGACACACATTCTTAAAAGATACTTGGGGCACTCACACCCCAGGAGAAGGAGCATTTCAGGAATACTCCCCCATGGTGAAGATGCACAAAATCTCCTTTTGTATATATAATTACCATCTTGTCTTGTCCATCCCTTTGTTCAGTTTTGATCCTCTCTGGAATATTGACTCATAGTCAAGTCCCAGGAGATCCGTTAGTGCAGTATATTTCAAGCTCTAGTTGAAATACACCCATTAGTTGGGGCAAAAGATCAATTGAATTGAATGATGAGCTTTTTTAAAAAATGGAATAGAGTGAAATGGAGTGGAGTGGAGTGGAACAGAATGGAATGGTATAGAGTGGATCCAAATAGAACAGATATTTTTTTAAAAGGGAAATTTTACAGTGGATCATATATACTTGGTCACAATACAAAATCAACTTTCTGTGGGACACCAAAAATATTTGGAAGTTGCTATTCATATGTCTTTCCTCTCCTCCCCACCTCCATCTTTCAAAATTCTTCCTTTAGCTCATGATTGCATTTAGAGTTAACTTATCATTCCCCTCTAGCTTTAAGAATCCAGGTGGCTTTTGATTGCCAAAAAAGAAACACCCTCAAAGAAAGCTTTGCTTGTTCTTTGGATATTTCTTCCTTTAGATGAATTTAGTTGAGCAATTATTATCTCTGCTTTGGCCCAATCACAGAGCAACTTCTTTATATGGTGAAATAAAATGCCATTGTAGCACTTGAAATTTAATTACTAAATGTTTTTATTTCTGTCTTTAAATAGATCATTTAAAGGTTACCCTACTGTAACTCTGTAAACGAAAATTGTTTTAACAACACATAACTTTCTCCTCTTTATAATGTACAGGCTTAACGGGATCAATGTTTTTAAGCAACTCAGTAAACAGTAAACTGTTCTTTGAAACTGAAGCAATATCTTTGAGAAATAAGTTTTAAAACAAACTTCCATGAGGATGAAAAAGAGCATTATCTCCCCTGAAACATTTGTGAAACCAAAAACTGTACTCTCAGCTCTTGTAGACAATGGCAATAACAATCACAGTCAAGTAAATTTCATTACATTCTGATATGATGGTAATCTGTGGTTCATGAGGCAATTCACAACTGAGACACTGGCTTTTATTAATACATTTCATCATTTGCTCCTATAACTCTACCAATTTACAGACTTGCTGGGACTGTAATCTTTTAACTCATTAATAGCACAAGTTCTCTATCAATTAGAAAGCCACCTTTCGCTGTTTCTTTAAACAGATGACAATATGACCACGACTTTTACCTTTATATTTTCAAGAGAGACACACTTGACATTATCAGTGACAGTGGTGAATCTTGTCCTTTTTGTTTGGATTTAGCTTCAACTAGATGACTTATAGAGTCCATTTCAGTTTTTAAAGATCCTTATAATAGCCTAGAAGACATTGAATGGCCTGGGCCTGTCAATTTTTCTGATGGCCCCTTACACCACTCCCCAAATTGCTCATGATGCTCCAGTCGGGTTGGCCACCAACTCCGAAATAGATCAAGCTATTCCCTACCCCAGGCCCTGCCCATGTCCTTCCCTTCACCTTGAACCCTCTTTCCCTGCTCCCACTTGCTGGATCCTAGACATCCTTTATACCTCACCTAAGAAAAATGCTACCTGACCTTAAATGAAAGCCTATTTAAATGGATCTCACCCTACTCCCTACACTAAGGCTATTTATTACCTCTCTTGCACATATCACAATGCCTTTTTTCCTCCCTCATTTAATTATATCTCACTAAAATGCAAGCTCCATGAGGACTGGGAACTTTCTGTCCTAATCAGCAGTAACTTCTCCCCATAGAACACTGTCTTTGGTATATAGTAACATATCTGTACATTTTTGTTTGAATAAATGATCGAATGAATCACTGAATTCTTTAAGTTAATTCAATTTTTCAACCTTTCTAAAAACATTGCTTAACAGTATTCCTTGTATCATGTCTCATCTCCTGCTCTCAGGCCCGAATTGTATGTTTCACAACAGGATTTTGAAACTATCTATCCTATAATAACTAATGATCTACTGTGGAATCAAGAAGCTGGCAATTTCCACATTCATTTACAAAGCATCATGTCCCTATTTTTTTCCTTCTCTTATTGGTTCACTTTGAATGAGCATCCACATTAATTCATTTATTCATTCAGTCAATAAGTATTTAGTGAGCACTTGTTAGCCAGGCTCTGTTCTAGATGCAAGGACTATAGCAATTAACAAAACACACAATATCTGCCTTAAAATTTTCATTCAAGTAAGTTCTTAAATGTAGCTTATTTAAAAGTTAAGAGGATGTTTTATTCATCTTCATTTTCCTCAAATCTATAAATATGGTATCTTGCACATAATGGATGACTAAGAAATGGCTTTTAAAATAACCTAAAGTACAACAAAACAAAACCTGGGACAACACTAATCCTGCAGAAGAGATTATAGACACCCACAAGTAGGTCAGAAAAACATTGCTCAAAGTAACATATAGATTGCTATCTTAGACTTTTCTCGGCACTATCCCCCCACCCTTATTCACCCCTCCCAACTCACACACACAGAAACATTACAGATCTAATCAAGTACAGGGTCCTATGCATTCTGCTGTCACTATGGCTTTCATTCTCAGTTCTCACTGCCACCACCAAAATTCTAGACTTCTTGGACACATTTTCATACAAACTCAGTAGTAATGAGCGATCATTTGTCCAGTTCTTTCCCCTTCCAATGCACCCTGTTCTGTGTTGCAGATTAATCTTTCCAAGCACTTGTGTTAGTCATATTAGTAGTCTCCTCAAACATCTTCAATATCTTCCACTTCTCATCAAATTACACCTTGTACACCTTACTCTGTTGGTCAACATTTGTTCCAATATAGTCTGAAATAACTTTTTCAATTTACATCCCATAATTTTATGCTGAATTTTTGATAATTCTGGCCAAACAGAACTAAATTCCCAAACCCCTTCTAACTATATTCCTATAACACATTCATACACATATACACATTTTTAAAAATCCCTATTGGAAAAATAGTAAATGCATTTATTAAGGAAGTAGACAGCCATGCAATATTGATCACTTGAATTTATATTCTAGTTTTACCACTACTGCTATATGGCCTTTGGAAAGTTACCCAACTGTTCTGTGCCTAGGTTTCTTCCCGTATGGAACGCGGTAATAATGCCTGCCTTAGAGTTGTTATTATGATTAAATGAGTCAGTATATGCATAGTTCTTAAAGCAGGGTCTGCCAGATAATACACTCTCAAGAAATATTACGTATTATCAAAATTCTTAGAATTTCTCAAGGACGAGAAAGACTCTTTGGACACTCCAGATGGGTATGATCCTTCTTTCCTTAGACCCTTGTTGTTATTTTGCTGTCCATCTTATGCATTTGATACATTCTTTCATATTTTTTACGATATTTGCAAATACATATGATTTCTTCCTATTAAAATGCTAAGCTCCTTAGAAATAAGTGATCTGTTCAAAATCATCTTGGATATACAATTCCTAAAAAAGCCTGGTGCACACTAGGAAGTCAATCTTAAATTTTAGAAATTACTTTTATAATAATAATTTAATTATTTGCCTTTTTTGACACTTATTCTCTCACAAAAGTACAGTGAGGTCTTCCAGAGACTACATGACTTGTGATAATGCAATAGATTAAATGAAAAGGCAGATATGCAAATCCAGCCGATATCTATTAAACCAAACATTTTTTTAAAATACTACAGTTGGACTAATTTCAGTGGCCAGAAAACCCATCACCTAGTAATTACTGTCAACAAAACAAGCCCTAAGACAAAGCTAAGTAGATGGTGTAACATCCAAAAAATTATGTAGGAAAGGTATACATACAGTAGTCGCAGGTAGAAAGAAAAGGACACTTGAAAGAAGTAAAATTTGTGGAAAATAACCAGTAGCATCTCTAAATGCTCTGGTTATGTTGTTTTTTGTTTGTTTCTTTTATTTAATTTCTAGTTCATTCTAACTTGAAAATTCTTTTAAGCATTATGCATAATGGAATTAGCAATGAGTTTCAAATCAGAACATATTGGCCAAATCTTTTAAGGATCTTCAATTCTCTCGGTTTCATTGATAATTGGAGATAATAATTGCTGACACTTATAGATTATTTAGTACCTGCTTAAAGCTGTAGCCTTCATTTAATTCTCAAAACAAAACAAAAAACATGGATTCCTGTTATGTTCTCATTTTACAGATAAGGGAACTTGGTCTTAGAAAGATAAAGTAACATGTTAAGGTGCATAGCGTGTTAAGTGTCTGGGCAGAGATGTAAATCCAAGTGATTTAACTCAAGAGCCCTCATTCTTAAACAGTTTATTATAAAATGTAAGTAAAGCTATTTATGAGAAAGCAGTTTGAAGACTGTAAGGACTTGCTTAAATTATTATTGTTATTTTTACTTTATTTTTTATTAGTTGTGGTCTCATTTCCTTTGAGATTATAAGCTTATTGATATTTAAGCTATTGGCTTTTTTCTTTTTTTTTAAGAAAAGCATGCTACATAAAGGGCTTTGAAAAGCCCTCCAGAAACAGACTGTTTTTGCGTGATTGATCTAGAACTTCTCAAAATTATTTCATAATGGAAACTTTTATTTTCCATAATATTAATTAATATCCCAAAGCATTAGTCTTCTTCACAATACACATTTCCCCATGTTATTAAAAGCTTTCATAAAAATTATTTTTAATGGATGCATACCTTTATTATGGATGCATCATTAACTATGATTTGCATAGTTATTCCCTTTTACTTTCAGCTTCTATAAATAATGCTAACATGAACATCTTTGAGCAGTTTTCCTTTGTATGGGACACAAATTCTTAGAATAGTTTTTTGGCTCAATTCCAAACTGATTCGCAGAAGACAGTGATCATTACATCCTCTCCTTACTTACCAGCACTCATCAATCTTACTTAAAAACAAATGAACAATTTTCCTTATTTGATGGTTTTGTTATTTTTTATTTCAGGACTGCTGATTACAAATGAGGTTGAAATGCATTAATGTATCAATGTTCAATCTATGTGTAATTGGGAATACAGTTTTCTCATTTATTTATATGGCTTTAAATTGTTGTATATGTTGATAATTATTGTATCTACTGATTTTTACTATTAATTTATAGAAATATATATTCAAATTGTTCTGCATTTCATTTTTTATACTTTTCTAATAAAACTAGACCTCAGAGTCACTATTTGCTTTCCTTTTCTAGTGAAAGTTATAAATCTTGTCATTCAGTTATTCAGTAAATTTGACAGTCCATATCAAAATGAAATAAAATAAAAGCAAGCAAAAACTCCAACAAAAAACAAGATGCATACAACTTATTAGGCTCCTTATATAAAGCCAAACTTGTTCTGGAGTTGGGGAAGTAGACAAGAATCAACCTAGCTATCTCTCTGCCCCCATGTGTATATTATAAAGGAAAAAAGGGCAAAGAATATTATACTACTAAAATGGGTTGTTTGTTACTAAATTTAGTATATTTGTGTTATCTTTAATCAAATACTGTTATATTTTCAAACATGCTTTCAGTGATATTTGAAATTTTCCTTAGGTTCTTATATATTTACTTTGTATCCAGTCACTTGATTTTCTACATATATAAATATGCACTGTAGAAATAATGTTGACCTTGTCTCACCCATTCCATATTTGGAGTGAATAAGTTTCATTCCCTTTTTGAAGGGACACATTTTCCTTCACTATTAATTTTTAGCTCTACTCTGTCATCTGTCATCTTTTATTTATTTATTTTGATTGGGCAGGCACTGGGAATCGAACTCAGGTCTCCAGCATGGCAGGTGACAACTCTGCTTGCTGAGCCACCGTGGCCCTCCCTGTCATTTTTTTTAACTACCTCAAAAAAAAGGTCTAATTGTGTTTCTCTCAGATATTGACTTATTTTCTGCAAGTATAATCCTAATATGAGTAGGGTTTGCTTTTCCTTTTACCCAGTGGAGTATTCCCTGGAGGAGATGAACAGCTAGCATTGTTTCAAGGCTTGTTCAGTTTGGCTCATGACTTGACAAGATTTCCATATTTAGTATCCATGTTCAAGCAGAGCTCCCAGACACTCTAATAAATTAGAAGGAAAGAAAGAAGCTACTCAAACAATGTGTCAGCATTGATGGTTTAACATAAAATGTACTCATGAGGAAGTTATCTCCACAACTACTCTGGATATGTCTGACTTGATTTGAGATGCCACTGCCAAGGTTGTTGTCATGCGAACAGGTTGATGTTCATTAGCTGTGGCAGGCATTGTTGAAACTGACAAATCTGTTCAAGCCAATCTGTCAGAGGCAGGTTCCTTTTCCCCAAACGTGCACCATTTGCATTTGCATCTTTGTTACTAGTCTTTCCCGTGACTGCCTTTTTCTATTACCGCCAAGGACAAGCCTCACTTAAAACCAATTAAGAAACTCCAAAGCCCTTACTCTCCTTTTCAATAAACTGTTAAAAATACCACTATTATGCTGCTTTCTTAACTTGCTTTTGTTTTCTAAGGAAAATGCTACACTTCTTAAGGTAAGTTTAAAATAATTGAGAAAAAATCTTTTTAGGAAATTAATGTGTTTGAGGTTTAAAACTTTGTGACTAGGAATAATTAACTGAGCAGTAAATTACAAGATTGAAAGCTATTTCTTAAAGGCAATATATTTTCATGCATTCATTCTAAAATTATTAAGCATTTTGATCAAACCAAGTGTCCTTGGAGCTCTAGCCACTCCATAAACTAAAAAGAGATATCTTATAATGCATAAGAATAAACTCCAGGATAACCTTTCAACTCTGTTTGAAATCTCTCAGCCACTCAAACTTTGTCTCCTTTCTCTCTTCTTCCTTTTGGTCAAAAAGGCTTTCTCAATCCCATGATGCCAAGTCGTGGCTCATCTTCAGGAGTCACGTCCATGTTGCCAGGGAGATTTACACCCCATGGAGTCATGTCCCACATAGTTGGGGGCGGGGGGCAGTGAGTTCACCCGCCAAGTTGGCTTAGAGAGAGAGGCCACACCTGAGCAACAAAAGAGGTCCTCTAGGGGTGACTCAGGCATAATTTCTTCAGTATGTCTTATTAAGTGAAAAGCACACATATATAGAGCTCTGACATGTAAAGAGCTTGGAAGTTGTCACTCCATCCCTCCAATGAGATAAAGCTGGAGAAACTGAAAACCAATGGCTTTTCTTGGACCCAACAAAGAACTATGGTCACAGGGCAAATGGGCAACCCAAAATCTGGAGATGTGGGCTCATCTAGAGAGATAAGGAACTGAGAAAAGGAGCAGAAATTGCTAGAGCAATATACTGGTAAGAATGCATAAATGATAATTTTAAGAAATTGCTGTCAGCTGAGTGTGGACTAATTTGAACATGAGAAACTCCTAAGGCCGTAGACTTAACCCCTCACACTTTTGTGGAAATTTTCTCTAGAAACTCAACCCGGTTATCACAGTGAAGGACTGAGAAAGACCTTCCCTTGGCTCTGGCATGTGGAAGGGGCAAGTAACCATTGTTACACAGGCCTAGAACCTTGTCCCACGGAAGAGCAGATAACATGAAAGAACAGATGATGGATAATGTAAGAAGAGAGATGGGAATTCCAAGAAAGCATTAAAAGGAAATTCTAGAAACCAAAAACACAATACCAGGAATGAAGAAAGTGCTCAGTGCTCTTCAGTAAACTCAACATGGTTGAGGAAAGAATCACTGAACTTGAAGAAAGGTCAAAAAAAAAAAAGTCCCTGGGTGGACCATGGTGGCTCAGCAGGCAGAGTTCTCGCCTGCCATGCCGGAGACCCAGGTTCCATTCCTGGCGCCTCCCCATGCAAAAAAAAAAAAAAAAAAAAAAAAAACAAAACAAACAAAAAAAACCCAGAAACTGAAATGCAGAGAGAAAAGAAATTATTTGATTCTGGAGTTGTGGATTTGTACATGTTAACAAGTTGAGTTATTGGTAACTTTTACTATCTTCTTAAGACTTATCTGCAGCATCTTCAAGGAACATATATCCCTTTGGCAATGGCAAATAAGCATACTGTTAAGAGTAAATTTACGTATTATGAGTTTTAATATTATTTTTGTAACAGGTACTAATTTTGCCACAGAAGCTGGGTGTTTGGACACACAAACTAATATGTCTAGGAACTTTTGTTCAGGAAAGGAGGGGGAGACAGGTTTTGTGGAGGAGAGAGAAACAAAAAAGGAGGGAGTAGAGCCTCTAAACCTCCTCTGGTCTCTGGGACAAGGTTTAAGCTCCTGTGAGTAAAGAATACAAGGTCAGAAGATTTTCAGACTGTCTACTTATTGAATTATAGATGTATGCACAACTATTTTTAGGGCTTATGTCAAAAAATGCAGCATAAAGTTGGAAAGGAAGCCCTCTGCTATTGAACGTAGTTCAGCTTTGCTGAGAACTGGAAACCTGGCAGGTACTTGGACACAACTCCTAATAGGGAGTGTCGAGGTCATTTTGAGTGAGTCTTTGTGCTTCAAATGGGAACACATGGCACATTGAACAGTGAAAGAAGAACAGGTTCACAATGGAGAGCATAAACTGTGGAGTCCGGCTGCTTAGATTCAAAACTTGACTTTGCCATTTAATGGCTGTGAGAGCTTGGGCCACATTACTTCAGATTCCTTGTCTGTCAAAGGAGGGAGCTAATATTACTCATGGTAAGTGGTCATTGTGAGGATTCAATAAAATATCCACAACAAGTAAATAGCATAATGCCTCACACATAGTAAGTGCTCAATAAATAATAATGTGCAGTGATTCTGGCTGACAATGGTCTTACATATGATGCCCTTTCAGAGCATAATAAAGCAGCTGAGGGATATTTATAAGTGAGACTGAGGACCTCCCTTCTTGCAATCAGGGATAATCAAGCTGCAGACATCTGGGTAAACTTTTAAAAAGAAGAAAAAAATGATCACCAACCAAAATGAACTCAGAGTCGAACAATTCAAGAAAAAGGTCCACATTTTTAATACAAAAAATATTATTAAATTCTACTGCTTTCTATTTTCCTTTCCCATATTTTGTACCCTTCAGAACGGAATGCATAGAAATAAGAATGGAGGTTAGCTCTGAATCTGGATAATGTAAGCAGAAAGAACACCAGACTGGAAGCCTAGAAATGTAGATTCTAGACTCAATTTGTTGTCATCCTGGGGGGCAGTAATTTTACATCTCTGAGCCTCAGTTAATTTAGGTGAAAAATAGGGATATTGAAATATATGTGCCTGGATATGGAGATTGTCATACAGTGAAATCTGGCCCCAATAAGAAGAAGCAGATCTGAATCTTGGCTATACACATCTCTGGTTATTTCAACCCCAAAGCCCATTGTGATGTCAGAATACTGGGTAATATCTGAAAGATAGTGTCCTTAGGCTACTGGCATAGGGCCTCAAGAGAAAATGAAAAGTGGTACAAATAGGGGTAATCAAACAGTCATTTAATAGATTTTTATCTTTGATTTGACTGAATTGATCATATCAGATAAAACTCGTTGAACTCATGTTGCTTCAGTTCCTGTATTAAAGATGAGGAAGTTTTTTAATTGAATGTGACCTTAGACATTATGTAGGTCAACTCTGCTTTTTTAAAATTAGAAAACTAACCTGAGAAAGTAGTCAAGAAGATGAGAAAGTGGTGTCCTTTCTCATCTCAGATCTCACTAATACAGTTAAATTCATCTCTTCAAGAACCCATATGTGCTATGTAATCTAAAGTAATTAATTCTTCCAAAAAGCTAAGCTCCTAATTTGCAAAAGATACCTAGGGTTTTGACTGGTAGCTTAGACAAATTTACATGTCTCACATGAGGGCAATTCTTTACTCCTGTAGTTCAGAAAATGTCTTACCCATTTTCAATCACTTCAATAAATTAGGATAAAAGAATATATTGCCCCTCTCCTGGAGTTCAAAATATAGAAATAGGAAAAATAATGGTATCCATATTACACATACAGAGTCAGTAAGAGAAGTATTCTCACAGAGGCTAGCACTGACATGAAAAAAATACTCAAATATTTACATATCATCCTAATAGTTGAAGGTTTCTGGAACTAGTAAGCTTTCTATGAAAACCTCTAAACTAGGACAGAATTCTCACCAGCTTTTCCTATCTCTACTGAAGTCATGCCTTGAATATATCTGATGATCAAAAAGATCAGGACCACCCTTTGATAAATAGAAAATGCAATAGAGGCTTTTACAAAAATATTTTATCTGAGAGGTGTTACTAAGACAGGGAAGTTAGTATAAGTACCCCCAAAACTGGTGAGTTTCTGCTGGGTGTTACCTGAATTTTCAAAGTGATAAAACTATGGAGCACATGATCATTTATTTCTCATTTCAAATGTGCATCCTCCAAATTCTGAGCTTTATATAGCCTTACTTCCCCAATCTTTTAATCATCTCTCTACCCTAACATTCTCTTACTTATTCCTTTTCTACTGCAGGAACAGCAGGCTACATTTTTGACTTTGCAGGAAGTCGGAGGCCCACACCACACTGTGTGACATGCTTGAATGGCAAAATAATGGAATGATCCCAGGGACTCGGGAGTCACGGTGAAGGTATTTATTGCTTAGCAACTCAGACTGATGTCAAGAGTTTTGCCAAATGCAGATGGTGAGTAGGACTGTTGAAAATCAAAATTGCTTTGCAATAATTCTTTTAAATTGGTTTCAACAAAAACAAGTATTAATTAATTTACCCATTTATTTCTTTGATTGACTGCTATAACAGCTTTCTGGCCAAGAGTTAAAGTGGCAATTACAGTTAGCTGGTCACATCAAAGAGCCACAGAAACACAAAACTTAGAAGAAAAGAAACCCTACAACTTCTCTTGGAACATAATCATCTGCTTTCGTGAATTGACATTCAAGTGCATTTCTCTCATTACTGCTATGATTCAGAGTCTAGGGAAGTGAGAAATGATGGTATAGTCTTGAAAACATGCTAAAAATAATGGTAGATAATCCTAAAAACTAGCATTTATCAACAGCATGCATTCAGATATCATATCTATTATTCTGTGTTTGGGGCCTTTGTTTTCAGGAAAAGTAAATAACATTGTATTCTCATTAGTGCTAAATAAAGCTTCATAGACTCTTGAATTAATTTCAAATATGACCTGGGGAGTCAAATATAAAATGCAAACATTTCTTAAATCAGAAATATGTATTCAGTTTATTCACAGCTTATTCCCTGCTGCTCTAGGGAGTTACTACAGTGACGATGCACTTTATCAGTTTCCATGTAGCTGAAACCTGCTATGAAAGTTGAGAAGAAGCCCTTATTTTTTTTTTTTTTTTTTTTTTTTTTTTTTTTTTTTAAAGGAAAGACAGAGAGAAGGAAGGAAGGATAGAAGGAAGAAAGGGAAACATTTTTAAACATTTTCTTGTTTTATTGTATTCTGTTTCTCCGTTTTTGTTACATGGGCTGGGGCCGGGAATCGAACCGAGGTCCTCCGGCATAGCAGGCAAGCACTTTGCCCGCTGAGCCACCGCGGCCCGCCCAAGAAGCCCTTATTTTTGACATTTTGGATATAGCACCTAAAAATGAAAGAGCCCAATATGGGGTCATAATTTCTTTCTCAATCATAAATCTGGGTATGTATTTTCTGAGCAGCAGGATGCCAACATTAACAAAACAATAGCCAACTTTTTCAGCAATTATGCATATGGCTCATCAGGTCAGCAGTAAAGATATTTTATAGCACAAATTAGATTCTGAACAACCAGAATGCTCAATTAACCAAGATGACTTTTTTTTTTGATGGACACAATATGTTTTAAAAAAGAGATAAATGAAAGTAAAATAAGACCAAGTTTTTAGTTTTTTTCTTGTCCTTCTTACCTCTCTCTTTTTAGTTTACTTTTAAAGTTTTGTTTAATTAATTCAGATTTTCAGTTTCTTCCTCAGTCAGTTCAGTAGTTTGTCTTTAGTGTCTTTTAGGAATTTGAACATTTCACCTAGGTTATATTACCAGTTGACATACAATTGTTTATAGTATTCCTTTGTAATGGATTTTGTTTTTGTAAGGTTATAAAATGTCTCTCTTTCAATCCTGATTTCAGTAATCTAGGGCTTCTCTCTTTTTCTTGGTCAGTCTAGCTAAAAGTTTGTCAATTTTATTGATCTTTTCAAATAATTATCTTTTATTTTAATCCATTTTATCTCATGTTTTTCTACTCTCTATTTCACCTATTCCCTCTATACTCTTTATTATTTCCTTCCTCCTACTTGTTTTAGGTTTAGTTTTCTCTTTTTTATTTTCCAGTATGTTAAGGAGGAACATTAGGTTACTGATCTGAAAGCTTTCCTATTCTTTTTTTTTAAATAAGCATTTATAGCTATAAATTCCCATCTAAGCACCAATTTAACTGTATCTTATAAGTTTTGGAACACTGTATTTTCATTTACATTTGTCACAAAGTAGTTTCTAATTTCCCTCATGATTTCTTCTTTGACTCAATTATTTAGGATTGTATTGTTTAATTTTTCACATATTTCTGAATTTCCCAGATTTTCTTCTGTTACTGACTTTCAATTTCATTCCAATTTGGTCAGAAAACATACTTTGCATGATTTCAATATTGTTACATTTATAAAGTCTTGTTTTATGGCCTAACATATGGTATGTACTGGAGAATGTTTAATATACAATTGAGAAGAATACATATTCTGCTTTCACTGGACAGAGTGTTCTGTAAATATCTGTTAGATTAATTGATTTATAATTTTGTTCAAGTCATCTACCTCCTTGTTGATCTTCTGTCTAGTTGTTATATCTAAAATGGAAATTATTGTATTAAAGGCTCCAATTATTTTGTTGAATTCTCTATTTCTCCCTTCAATTTTTTTCAGTTTTTTGCTTCATGTATCGTGGGTTCTGTTGTTAGGTGCATGTATGTTTATAATTGTTATATCTTCTTGATGGCTTGACTCTTCATCATTATGAAATGTCTTTCTTTGTTTCCATAAAAATTTTGTCTTAAAATACATTTTTTCTGATATCGTTAAAGTCACTATTGCTCTTTTCATTACCATTTGCACAGCATATCTTTTTCTGCATTACTTTGAACCTATTTATGTCTTTGAATCTAAAATATGTCTCATGTAGACAGTATAAAGTTGGGTTATATTTTTAGTTCATTCTGCTGGTTTCTGCCTTTTAATTAGAGTAATTAATTCATTTATAATTATATAATTACTAAAAAGATAGCACCCAAGTCTGCCATTTTCCTATTCACTTTCTATAGGTCATGTATTTGCTGTTTCTGTCCCCATTAGTAATTTCTTTTGTATTAGATATTTTCAATGTACAATTTGAATTCCTTGTTATTTCTTCTATTATAACTTTTGAGTTATTTTCTTAGGGTTGCATGAGGGATTACAATTCACCTCTTAACTTATTAAAATATGGTTCTTGTTAATGCCAACTTAATTACAGTAGTGAAAAACTTTGCTCCCATGCAGGTCCATTCCCTCCCCACTTCTTTGTGCTGTTATTGTGATGCAAATTACAACCTTATACATTATGTTAGAATAATTAGTACAGTTTATCATTACTGATTTATATAATTGCTTATTAAATTACTTAGGAGCAAAAGTTACTAAGATCATGTCCACTAGCAACAAATTCAGGTTTACTTATCTGGAATGTCAATTTCTCCCTCATGTTTTGAAGGATAGTCTTTCTGGATATAGAGTTCTTGGTTGACAGTGTTTACTTTTAGCACTTTGAATATGTCATCACATGCCTCTGGCCTCTATGGTTTCTGATAAGAAATCAATTGTTAATCTTATGAAGGATCATTTGAATTGATGAATAGCTTCTCATTGATTTCAAGATTCTCTTTTAGTCTTTGGCTTTTAACAGTTTGATTATAATGTGTGTAGGTATGGATTTCTTTGATAGTTTCCTACTTGGAGTTCATTGAGCTTCTTGGAGGTATTGATTAAAGTTTTCATCAAGTTTGGGAATATTTTGACCATAATATCTTCAAATATTCATTCTATCCCTTTCTCCCTCTTCAACAACCAGTACGTCCTTTATGTATATGTTGGTAATGCTTGATGATTTCTCAAGGTCTGCAAGGTTCTGTTTATTTTGTTGTTTTGTTCATTTGTTTTTATGCTGATAAAACTAGATAATCTCAATTGACTAACTTCAAGTTCATGGATTATTTCTCAAGCCTGTTCAAATCTGCTGTTGAGCCCCTTTAGTGAATTTTTATTTCAGTTATTGGACTTTTGAACTCCAGAATTTCTATTTTGTTCTTTTAAAATAATCTCTGTCTTTTTATTGATGTATTTGGTGATACGTCATTCTCAAACTTTCCTTTAGTTCATTAGAATAATTTCCTTTAGTTTTTTGAATATATTTAAAATAGTTTAAAGTCTTTGTCTAATAGGTTCAATGTCTAGGCTTGCTCAGAGACAGTGTCTATTGATTTTCTTCCCTCCCCCCATCATGTATGGGGCCATACATGAGTGCTTCTTTGCCAGTCTCATAATTGTTTGTTGACTATTGATTTTCTTTCCTCCCCCCATCATGTATGGGGCCATACATGAGTGCTTCTTTGCCAGTCTCATAATTGTTTGTTGAAATATGGACATTTAAAATAATTTGGTACCTCATGAAATCAGATTCTCCTTCCTCCATGGGGTTTGTTATTATTGCTATTTGTTGTTGTTGCTGGTCTGTTTTGTTATCATCACTGTTTTTTTTTGTTTGTTTGTTTGTTTTTTTGGTGTGCTTGCTTGACTCTTTAGAGACTTTTCTGAACAAATATGGTAAGCATGTGTTCTTTTCAGGTGTGGCCACTGAAGTCTCTTCTGAGTTATCTCAGTAAGTCAGCTTGTTACCAGACAAAGGCCATGAATTCTTTTGCCTGACATACTCAATAACCAATTCCTGAGACACCAGGGTTTCAAGGAGAGAAAAAGTTTATTACTAGGTGTGTAGTAGGAGAGCAGATGGCCTAGCAGCCCAAAATCTGTATCCCTAAGTGTAAGGAGTTCAAGGTTTTTAAGGATTTTAACAAAGGGAGAGGAGGTCATTTCAGATAGCAGATTCAAAGCAGAAAAGGAGATAGTGTTATCTTTATCATTTCAATAGGAGAACATAGGTTGAAAGGAGAACAGGCAAAGCTATCACTTCAATACTAAAGGTATGAGCCAAAAGGAAGAGAGACAAGTTATTTTTCAGTAGCAGAGTCTAGCTTATACAATTTACAAATGTCTGGGGCTGAAGCTAATTAATGGCTGACCTCGAATTCTTAATTAGCATTAGGGCCTTTGCCCTACAAGAAAATGACCACAAGACCTACAATGACCTACAAGAAAATGACCTATAGAAAGTAAATAGGAAAATGGTAGGCATGAATTAAGGATTTCAGGTACTTCCCTCTATCTGCTCCCATATATGAGAGAAAACAAAAAGGAATATGATTCCATAATCAAAATCATCTCTTAAATCCTAATTTCTCAGTTACAATTCCTCCCTCTCATCTGATAATTGTCCACAATCTCTCAGTCCAATACAGCACTGCCTTCAAAGGTAAAAAAAAAAAAAAAAAAAAGCCAAAGTTTGAAATATAATCAGCTTACAATATTTAAGGGATTTATATCCAGAAATAAAACTCAAATTTTCTACAACATTATTCTCAAGTGCTAAATAATACTAAGAATATGTTAGTTTACAAAATTAAGTTATGGCTTCTAAAAAACTAGCTCATAGTTCTATTTATTTAAATATTACTTTCTAATTTAAAAGTCTTAAAAGTGTCATCTCTTCTATGAAGTCTTTTTAGGTCATTCTTTAGCTATCCACTTTTTAAGTTCTTCCAGCATTTTTATTCCTTCTTAAACTAGGGCATATTCTTAAACTATGCCCTAGTACACATATATTCTAACTAAAATATAAACTTTTTAAAGCTAAGAATTAGGTTTTCCCTATTTATGATACCATTTACTGACAAAAATATACTGATTGACATTATCAAAGCCACTACAAATTCAAATTCTTCCACAAACTGAGCTAACAAATGGCCAAGTACTCAAAAGCCAGATTCTTTGAAATCCAAGTAATAAAGGTTATTTTAAAATCCTTTTACATTTCTTACTAAACTTAACTGATTGCTTAGAGTATGTTTGAAGCATTAGCATATTTTAAATTTTATTATACTTTATATAGGTTTATTATTACCAGGTACATTGCTCAGTTCATATAACATAACCTTTCTAGCTAAGCTATTTTTAAGGGGAATACTGAGAATATACTTATACTACAGGCTTATTTTATTAGTAAGCTTGCATAAATTTAGGGAGACTATACCCAAGCAGAATAAAATTGTATTTGTCCAATTCAAAATTTATCATAAAATTCCTTTTACTGGAGGTTAAAAAAATCTGTTTGTTTTCATAATATCTTAAAATATAAACAATTTTAAAAGTATATCAAGTTCTGGAAAATATACTGCAATTGTTTAATTTGTCCCAAGCCTAAATCCAGGAAAACCTTTCCAAATCTCTCAAAGATCTTTCATCTTACTTACTAAAATTTGGTAATTCAATTTTATTCAGTTATTTCTATCCCAAGGCTATTTATATCTTAATAATGATCTGATTACTACAGTTATCATTGCAAAAGTACTGCTGGAAACAAACATAGCCTATCTGTGGTATTTTTTATGCTTACCATTTCTAACCTCCATGACTAGCAAAAAAGGAATTCTAAACCACACCTTGCCATAGCTTTCTATCCTAGCCCTCCTCCCGTAACTTCTTTAGGTGGTTAGGCATTGGGGCAGAATAAAATCCGGGTTATTGAAAGCTTTCGGTGAGGGCTGTGGAATTGAGCGTTCTTATACCTTTCTTTAACTATTTCCAGTTCTTAGATTTGTTCTACTAAAAGCCATGACCAGGACCATTGGAAAAGTTCTTTGCTTTTTCCAGAGGCACCCTTTGACAGTTTTCTGCGTCCTCAGGGCACATCCAGTGGCATTTCCCTCCAACCTGTGGGTTTGTTCACACCAATCACAAAACAAAGGTTCTGAGCCCGCTGCTCAGAGAGCCCTTCCTTTTCTATTTCAGAACTACCAATTGATACATTTATATAAAATGCCTAATTATTCCTAAGCAGTTCAAACAGAGAGCTTTAAAAATGTTCATATTAATTTGCTATTACCTAGCTTAGAACAACTAGAAGTAAAAACTTAATATTGTGGAATTGTAACATATAGCAAACTCTGAAACCTGTTTCACAACTAATTATTGTGATGTGCTTTGAAATTTACTGCTTTTGTGTATATACATTATTTTTCACAAAAAGAAATACAAAGTTGATTGTGATTATAAGTGCACAGCTATACAATGATATTGTGAACCATAAAAAATAAATAATTTTTAAAAACTTTGCTATTACCATCCAAAGGTATGAGAATATGCACTGAATAGGCAGACAGACACAATAGAAGGTCACTTACACCAGAAACAGAAACACAGAAACAATTCTGAGAGAGACAACTAAAGGATTGGCTATCTTATTTCATCCCACATCTCCCTGTTTTTCTTTTTTCTTTTTTTTTTTTTGTAGAACAATTTTAACAGTAATACCTTTTAAGTAATGGTAGTATTTTTATTTCAAATCATTTTGAGGGCAGATTATGTTACAGAAATAAAACCCTTTTTATAGACTTTGAAAATCTTTCCAATTTTCAATACAGCCCAAAAGTTCCCCTATTAAAGATTTTCCATAATCAGTAACCAATTAGGAACATCTGACCAACACAAATGCAGGAACATACCAACCACAAATGCAAACAGACACTAAATGCTAATTATATTTAAGTAACACACCGAGTAATAACTAGTCTAAAAATACCAACTAACAATTAAACAAGAATTTAACGCTTAACATGTCGATTAACAAGCATTAAACTCTTACTATACCTAGTAACACACTGCCTAGCACTTAAACAGGCCTACTTAATTTCATTAAATACCAAGTAATTGTTGGATTACTCATTTTCTAGGAGTATACTCAACAGACAGATTTAGGTAAGGGACGCAAACCTCATAAAGCGTGATACCCAGAACACAGAGAAGTGCAGAGGTCAGAGCAAGGAGGATCATTCCGGAGGCATGAAGAGGCCTAGGTCAAGGGGACTTGAACTGCCTATTTATTCCCCAATCCACTTTTTATCCTGATGACCCACTCATCCAGTTAGATGTCAGGACATGGAACTGGAAACAATTTCTCACTTTGAAGCTTTTTAAGGTGCCAAAAGCCTCTGGAGTGCTGGCAGAACACAGAAACCTATTGTCGAGCCTCTAGACTAAATTCAGTCCAATAACTGCAAAAAGCTCAGTTACCTGGCTTACCTGCTCTCCTGGGGCTCCAGAGCCTTGGACATTTGTCTCTTCTGAAGGTTGTGAAATCATTTATCTGACGACAGTGGTAGATTCTTTTGCCCAACAGACTCAATTGCCAATTCCTGAGACACCAGGGTTTCAAAGAGAGTAAGAGTTTATTGTTAGGCATGTAGTAGGAGATCAGGTGGCCTAAGCACCCAAAATCTGTCTCCCAAGTTAGGGAGTTCAAGGTTTTTAAGGATTTTAGCAAGAGGAGAGAAGGTCATTTCAGATAGCACGTTCAAAGCAGGAAAGGAGATAATGTTAGCATTATTTCAATAGGAGAACTTGGAGGGGAGGCAGAGCTATCACTTTAATACTAAAGGTGTGAGCCAAAAGGAAAGGAGACAGGTTACTTTTCAACAGTAGAGTCTAGCTGACACAATTTACAAATGTCTGGGGCTGAAGCTAGTTAATGGCTGACTTCAAAATCTTCATTAGCATTAAGGCCTCTGCCCTACAAAACAGTGACCAGATAAAAGGGGTAAAAAGCTCTTACAGTCACAAAGGCACAAGACAAGAGCTTTCACAATCATTTTAGATCAGGGTAGCTGAATTATAGTTAAGGGACTTGAGGTATTCCCCTGTCTACTCCAATATCCCAGAAAGCAGAAAGGAATGTGATTCAGTGAACAAAATCATCTCTTAAATCCCAATTTCTCAGTTACAAAAGATAGTCAGATATGAGAGCTTGGGGCCTTCTCAGGTTTTTCCTGAACATGTACAGTTTGGGGCAGGTGAGCAGCCACAAACATGAATGTGCCCTTCTATCTCTACAGGAGTATGTTGGAACCTTTCAAAGCCCCCTATGAACTTCTCATACCCCAGCTTTTCTTCTGAAATTTTTGGTTAAACTATTGTTTGCTACAACCATAAACTACTCTCTCAGGTAGCTAAGATGTTCAACAATTGTCTCTGATTTGTTTTTAACAGGTGCTTCTGGAGAAAATGATGTCCTCATTGTGTGAGCTCCTAGTCAGGTCAAATAAGACAGGTTGCTTCTGGGACCAACAGACAGATCAATAACAGTTTTCTGGGAATGAAGTTTTGAAAGAGTATTAGCTTAATTTTGCCCTTC